>NC_092339.1:218547500-223547500 GCF_046630445.1 Rutidosis leptorrhynchoides | reverse complement strand
TCAAAAATTAGCTTTTAAGACTGATATTACTCAATCCTAGAGATTGACCTTAAAGATTGAGAATTACAAACTCATGGAATTCGATGATATCTAAACTCGAGCTTGAACGAGAAAATATTTTGATCAAAATTACAAACCGATTTGTTTTCTGAAAACCCATTTTCAATGCGTTCATTACCATTGAATGTAAAATCCTAGGAATTCACCTGGAATTCATTAGGTCACCTGAACCAAATCGGGTGTCAACCGTAAGAACGGTGGTTGCATAGCATGGTCAAAGACAGGACCTTGTGCCAGACCAAAAAATTATAAGGGTGAGCTTTAATATTGCTCCTACAAAGGATAGTAATTGCATCCGACACGTTATAGACCATAATTAAAAGCATGTCAGGGGACATTGCCTTAACAGTTGCTTGTTCAACGCTTTCCTTTACAACCAGACGGTAGTTTATCGAAAGGTAATATACGGAGCAAGTATACTGGACGTGTTGCTTTCCTAATACAAGGTTAGCAAGTGGGTGACACAAAATCATAAGTTTTGAGCCAAAATTTTCAAATCTGAAACCCACAAAACCCACAAAAACAATTTGCAAACACCGGTGAAGGGTTATTCCGGAAAACTTATCTAGGGTAAAAGCTAGATTTAATTTTCAAAAGATCAAATGTTTTCATAAAGATCCAATTTCCTTAATGGATCTAAATTTTATAGTCATGTGGGACTGTAAACCACATCGTTACTACCATTGTTTATACCGCTGTAAAGAAATCACTGATGTACAAAGTGTGAAGAATAAAGAAGTGATTCTAGTATTTCAAGACTATATTGCTTGAGGACAAGCAACGCTCAAGTGTGGGAATATTTAATAATGCTAAAAATGAACATATATTTCATAGCATTATCCCTCAAGAAAGACAAGCTTTTAGTTGCAATTGTTCTATTTACAAGTGATATTCGTTTAAATAATAAAAGGTGAAGACAAAAGACAGATTCGACGAATTGAAGACGCAAACGACCAAAAAGCTCAAAAGTACAAAATACAACCAAAGAGGTTCCAATTATTGATAAGAAACGTCTCGAAATTACAAGAGTACAAGATTCAAAACGCAAAGTACACGATATAAAATAGTACGCAAGGACGTTCGAAAATCTGGAACCGGGACCAGAGTCAACTCTCAATGCTCGACGCAACGGACTAAAAATTACAAGTTAACTATGTATATAAATATAATATAATATATAATTAATTATATAAATTATATATATATTATATTTATATATTAAAACCGTCGGCAGACTAGGATCCAAACTTGTGTGAGCTGGATTTACGAACTCCGCGACTCACGGAGTTTGTAGTGCAAAAATGCCGCGACTCGCGGAGCCCCAAATTGTGAAACTGCCTATAAAAGCTCGCGCATTCTGAACGTTTTAAATATCCATATATCAATCTCTCTATCTATATGTAAACGTATATATATATATATATATATATATATATATATATATATATATATATATATATATATATATATATATATATATATATATATATATATATATATATATTTATATTTTAATTTTAATTTTAAATCCTAATAATAAGGGTATATTAGCGAATATTGTAAGGGTGTAAGTCGAAATTCTGTCCGTGTAACGCTACGCTATTTTTAATCATTGTAAGTTATGTTCAACCTTTTTACATTAATGTCTCGTAGCTAAGTTATTATTATGCTTATTTAATGCCGAAGTAATCATGATGTTGGGCTAATTACAAAAATTGGGTAATTGGGCTTTGTACCATAATTGGGGTTTGGACAAAAGAACGACACTTGTGGAAATTAGACTATGGGCTATTAATGGGCTTTATATTTGTTTAACTAAATGATAGTTTGTTAATTTTAACATAAAGATTTACAATTGGACGTACCTATAAATAACCATATACACTCGATCAGACACGATGGGCGGGTGATGGAATACCACATGTAAACAAGTCACAAAACCCATTTAGGTATGTATATGAATTCGTGTATATGTATATAGCAAGCGGAAGCAATTTTCATCTTAAGAACATGTGTATTTTAACCTTTTAAAATGTATTCCATTTCATAGATCTAGTCTTGTACAATATACTAAAATGTAAATAGAAGCTAGTTTAAAGGATGTACCTACTCCAAATTAGGAGGTTATGAAGATGAAGAAGATGATGATGAAAGCAACTTCTAATTTGAAGTCTCAAGTTTGAAATACCCACAAGCCTTTTGCAAATCAACACCCTATAACTTGGTTAGGATTTGGACACCAAATAACTAGCAAAATCAAGCTTGAAGAACCCTTTCTTCCTCCCTTAAAAATCGGCCAAGATGGATAGATGGAGAGAGTTTTTGATTTTGAAAAATGCAAGTAAATGATGTGTGTTGTGAAGTGTGTATTGCATGCATCTACTTTAAGTGCATTTACAAGAATCAAGCAAGCATGGGGTGGGTTTCTTGGAACCACAAAACCGCCACCCCACCCCTCCTTTTTTTTTTTTTTTTTTTTTTTGTTAAATACTTGCTAGTTCACTTAATACTTGCACAAAGTTATATCTTTTATAAAATAAGTCTTGCATTATTTTATATGATACATGCACATCTTAACTTTATAAACCACTTATAAAGATATATTTGTTACTTGCACATTTATTTAATTTTATAAACCATTTTATAAAATTATAACACACATATAAGTTTAATCAAATAATTAAACTTGTACTTATAATTATCCAAATAATTATTTCAAGCATATTATCTTTAAAAAAAAACATTTCTAAAGTCTAAGTGTCTAGTATTTATTTTAAAGATCCACTCATTAAAACAAATACTCAAAAGGTGTTGTTGGCTTGTTTTTGGGTATGACCCGACTTGGATCATAACATATTGGCCACATTAATTTATTATGTCTCTCGGGCATATGAAATACCTTCAATCTCCCACTTGCACGAGAAACATAAGGAATTAATGCAAGTGACGGATACCACCTAACGACCGTCCATCACCCCCAATGTGTTATGACTTGGTGCCATTCAATAACATCATCCCTTTCGAGTTCCCATCTCGAATATGATTAGGTGAATCTTTCAATATATCTTTTTGTCCTAGATGTCATGTTAAATCCAAGAGACATAGAGTGATCACTCTCTTATATATTTAACTTTATCAGGCCTTAGACATCTAACTCTCAATGAATAAGAGGGACAAATTCCATCTCGGCTACATACGTCCTAGACACTACACTTTGTACCATACCTGAAGCCTCCCTTATGAGCTACCTTTTCAGAATAGCGAAGGAAAGAATCAAGGCATGATATTCGGTGAATATCTGAATCCAATATGTATCTCAGGTCAGAGGATACAATGATATTCTCCTTTACTCAAGATTATATGTGATCAACCACAAAGGCTCCATATAGTAAATCTTGAGAGCGGGTCTTCCAATATTTGTGTCCCACAAATATCTATGAACCTTGGTTGCAACCTTGCCCCATATTCACCATTTGAATGCTAACCAATCCAAGTTCATAATAGTCTAGACCTCACACTTGTTCCCACAAATGTGATCAACTACGGAATTCAGAATAATAGTTTATTCATGGATAAAATATGCAAAATTGGAACATGACTCATAATTAAATTAATACCATAATTATATTTATGAGTTTGAACAATTTCGTTCCGTTACAATACTTAAAACAGATCAATTCCAATCACTAGAATATCGAAGCCCTAATGCACAAACATGTCCCTCATGTTTTGGCCCATGTAAAAGCTTCGTGAGTGGATCTGCAACATTTTGATCTGTGTGAACTTTGTGAATACATATTTTTCCCTTTTCAACCTCATCCCTGATGTAGTTGAATCTCCGCTCAATGTGACGAGTCTTTTGATGAGCACGAGGTTCCTTGATTTGAGCAATTTCACCCTCGTTGTCACAAAAGATCTCAAGAGGGTCCTGAATGGAAGGGACCACTCCTAAGTCGTCGATGAATTTCTTCATCCATGCAGCTTCCTGAGCTGCCAGTGAGGCGGCAATGTACTCCGACTCTGTAGTGAATAACGCAACAACCTCCTGTTTCGAACTCTTCCAAGAGACCGCACCACCATTTAACATGAAGACATAACCGGATTGTGATTGAGAGTCATCTCGATCAGTTTGGAAACTCGCATCCACGTAACCTTTTACAGCGAGTTCCTCCTCACCAGACCCATATATTAGAAATATATCCTTAGTTCTCCTAAGGTATTTCAATATACTTTTAACATCAATCCAATGACTGTTTCCTGGGTTGTTCTGGTATCTACTTGTCAAGCTTAGAGCGCATGACACATCCGGTCTAGTACATATCATTGCATACATGATAGACCCAATAGCAGATGCGTATGGGACTTTCTTCATTCTCTCTTGTTCATCTTTTGTGGTAGGACACTGAGATGAACTGAGAACGGTTCCTCTTTGAATAGGTACCAAACCTTTCTTAGAGTTTTCCATCTTGAACCTTTTCAAGATTTTATCAATGTATGTACTTTGACTTAAACCTATCAATCTCTTGGATCTATTCCTATAGATCCCTATCCCCAATATGTATTGTGCTTCTCCAAGATCCTTAATGGAGAAGCAACTCTTTAGCCAAGTTTTGACTTCTTGCATTGTGGTAATATCATTCCCAAATAATAATATGTCATCCACATATAGCACAAGGAACATTATGGAGCTCCCACTAGCCTTCTTGTATACACAAGCTTCATCACCATTTTTAATGAAGCCAAATTTCTTTGCCTCTTCATTAAAATGATGATTCCACATTCTAGATGCTTGTTTCAATCCGTAGATTGATTTCTTTAACTTGCATACCTTTTTAGGGTTTTTTGGATCAACAAAACCTTCGGGCTGTACCATATAGACATCTTCCTCAAGATATCCATTTAGGAAAGCGGTTTTGACATCCATTTGCCAAATTTCGTAATCATAATGAGCAGCGATGGCAAATAATATCCTAATAGACTTTAGCATTGCCACTGGCGAGAAAGTTTCATCATAATCAACCCCTTGAGTTTGAGTAAAACCTTTTGCTACAAGTCTAGCTTTGTATGTATCCAAGTTTCCATGTATGTCGGTTTTCTTCTTGAAAAGCCATTTGCAATCAACTAGCTTGGAGCTAGGAGGTTGCACAACAAGTTCCCAAACTTGGTTTTCATACATGGATTGCATCTCGACGTTCATGGCTTCCTGCCATTTATCTTTATCAATCCTTGATAAAGCATCTTTGTAGTTTGTCGGTTCATCCAAATCAACCGTATAGCAACCATCCACGAGAAAACCATATCTCTCAGGAGGATTACTAATCCTACTAGATCTTCGAACGTCTTGTGTACTTTGATCATCCACTTGATCATTTTCAACATCCTCATGTTGAGTGCTAGTGCCAACCAATTGTGCATCATCGGCTTGATCTTGTACCTCTACAAGATCTATCTTCCTTTCACCATCACCTTCCATAAGGAATTTGGTTTCAAGGAATTCAGCTTTCCGAGCAACAAATACCGTTTGCTCGGATGAATCATAGAAGTAATATCCCATGTCATCCTTGGGATATCCTATGAAGATACACTTTGTGGATCGAGCATTCAACTTATTAGGGACGTAATGCTTAGGATAAGCTTCACATCCTCAAACCTTTAAGTATGATAGAGATGGAGGTTTTCCAAACCACATCTCATGAGGAGTTCGTTCCACTTTCTTGGTTGGGGCCATATTTAAAATACGAACCGCGGAGCTTAGACAATAACCCCAAAATGATAGAGGTAACGAGCTTCTTGCCATCATAGATCGAACCATATCCATTAGGGTTCGGTTCCTCCTTTCGGACACACCATTAAGTTGTGGTGTCCCGGGTGGAGTAAGTTACGAGATAATCCCACAACTTCTAAGATGATCTTGGAAATCATCGCTTAGGTATTCACCTCCTCTATCGGTACGAAGTACCTTGATTGTCTTATTGAGTTGATTTTGTACTTCGCTTTGATATTCTTTGAATGCTTCAAAAGTTTCGTCCTTATGTCTTAACAAGTAGACATATCCAAAACGACTGAAGTCATCAATGAAAGTAACGAAGTATCTTTCACCATTCCTAGCTATGGGCTTAAAGGGTCCACATACATCCGAATGTATTAATCCCAATAAGTCCTTAGCCCTTTCATAGGTCCCTTTGAAAGGTGCTTTAGTCATCTTGCCTTGTAAACAAGATTCACATACATCAAACGAGTCCATCTCATTTGATTTCAAAAGTCCATTCTTTTGAAGTGTATGCATTCGGTTCTTGTTTATGTGACCAAGGCGACAATGCCATAAATAGGAATCACTCAAATCCCTTTTGAGTTTCTTGGTGCTAGTATGGTATATAGAGCTCGATGATGCGTCATCATGAACCAATTCATAAATTCCATTAGAAGGCGAAGCCTTGAAATAGAATACATTATCTAAACAAACATGGATATCATCATTAATAAAAATAACATTAAAACCACATTGTCTCAAACGGGAAACAGAAATAATGTTTCGACATAAGTCGGGTGCATACAAAACATCATTCAAAATAAGTTCCAAGCCACTTGGAAGTTTTAACACAAAGTCTCCTTGAGCTTTCACTTGCACCTTAGCTCCATTCCCCATGAAGATACTTGATGTTCCCGTTTGTTTGTTACTTCTTTTGAACCCCTGCAAAGAATTGCAAATGTGAGTTCCACATCCAGTGTCTAATACCCATGTATTAGAAGAAGTAATACTAAGCTCTATATATACCATATATATATTACCTGAGGTTTGCCCCGCATCCCTCTTGTCCTTCAACTCCTTAAGATAGACCGGACAGTTTCGTTTCCAATGACCCATCTCACCGCAACCGAAACATGGGTCTTCCTTGGGGTTTGCCTTCTCGGCTACCTTTTGCTTCTTAGCCTTGTTGATTGTTGGGGTAACCATCTTCCCCTTCCCTTTGCCTTGATAGGCGGGTCCTTTTCTCTTAGCCACCTTTGGCTTAGAGGTGTTACCTTTGGACCCGCCTTGATTGATTGCTAACACGGGTAAAGCCCTTTTACCCATGCTAGTTTCCGCCGTTCTAAGCAAACCGTGAAGCTCACCTATGCTCTTATCCATCCCATTCATATTGTAATTAATTACAAATTGATCAAACCTTTTTGATAGGGAGTTAAGGATAAGATCGGTGGCTAACTCATTTGATATGTTTAGGTTGAGACGGTTAGCACGATCAATAAGGCTTTTCATCTTAAGAACATAAGATGAAACCGATTGGGTATCGTCTATACGACAAGCATGTAGCGCCCGAACGGTCTCGAAACGCTCAACACGCGCTTGTTGAAAGAACATCTCCTTCAATTGTGTTATCATGTCGTATGCACTATGATGCTCGAAATCCTTTTGGAGTTCGGGAATCATAGTCCCAAGCATTAGGCATGAGACTTGAAGGGAGTCGTGGCAATACTTATCGTAAGAGGCCATTGCCTCCACATCATTCTCATCCGGTTGATCGGGAATGGGGTCCTCAAGAACATACGCTTTATCCTCTTGTTTGAGGACAATCCGAAGATTGCGGAACCAATCCATAAAGTTGGTATGGTTGAGTTTGTCTTTCTCTAAGAGAGACCTTAATGATAGGTTGTTCATGTTAAGTGGTGCGTTTTGCATGTTGTTGTTGTTATTAGCGACCATCTACAAAATTCAACAAAGTTCATTTTAAGTATCGATTTTAGATTTAATAAACAATACCCTTTTAATTTGTTTTATTAAATATTAGAATCCAACGGTAAATCAAATTTCGGTTAGGTGACCTTTTGTAGTGACCCGAACTTTTCCATGTTTATATATATTAATTGAGATTGATATTTACATGATTAAATGTTTCCAACATGTTAAGCAATCAAACTTGTTAAGACTTGATTAATTGAAATATGTTTCATATAGACAATTGACCACCCAAGTTGATCGGTGATTCACGAACGTTAAAACTTGTAAAAACTATATGATGACATATATATGGATATATATATATAGTTAACATGATACTATGATAAGAAAACATATCATAAAGTATATTAACAATGAACTACATATGTAAAAACAAGACTACTAACTTAATGATTTTTAAACGAGACATATATGTAACGATTATCGTTGTAAAGACATTTAATGTATATATATCATATTAAGAGATATTCATACATGATAATATCATGATAATATAATAATTTAAAATCTCATTTGATATTATAAACATTGGGTTAACAACATTTAACAAGATCGTTAACCTAAAGGTTTCAAAACAACACTTACATGTAACGACTAACGATGACTTAACGACTCAGTTAAAATGTATATACATGTAGTGTTTTAATATATATTTATACACTTTTGAAAGACTTCAATACACTTATCAAAATACTTCTACTTAACAAAAATGCTTACAATTACATCCTCGTTCAGTTTCATCAACAATTCTACTCGTATGCACCCGTATTCGTACTCGTACAATACACAGCTTTTAGATGTATGTACTATTGGTATATACACTCCAATGATCAGCTCTTAGCAGCCCATGTGAGTCACCTAACACATGTGGGAACCATCATTTGGCAACTAGCATGAAATATCTCATAAAATTACAAAAATATGAGTAATCATTCATGACTTATTTACATGAAAACAAAATTACATATCCTTTATATCTAATCCATACACCAACGACCAAAAACACCTACAAACACTTTCATTCTTCAATTTTCTTCATCTAATTGATCTCTCTCAAGTTCTATCTTCAAGTTCTAAGTGTTCTTCATAAATTCCAAAAGTTCTAGTTTCATAAAATCAAGAATACTTTCAAGTTTGCTAGCTCACTTCCAATCTTGTAAGGTGATCATCCAACCTCAAGAAATCTTTGTTTCTTACAGTAGGTTATCATTCTAATACAAGGTAATAATCATATTCAAACTTTGGTTCAATTTCTATAACTATAACAATCTTATTTCAAGTGATGATCTTACTTGAACTTGTTTTCGTGTCATGATTCTGCTTCAAGGACTTCGAGGCATCCAAGGATCCATTGAAGCTAGATCCATTTTTCTCTTTTCCAGTAGGTTTATCCAAGGAAATTAAGGTAGTAATGATGTTCATAACATCATTCGATTCATACATATAAAGCTATCTTATTCGAAGGTTTAAACTTGTAATCACTAGAACATAGTTTAGTTAATTCTAAACTTGTTCTCAAACAAAAGTTAATCCTTCTAACTTGACTTTTAAAATCAACTAAACACATGTTCTATATCTATATGATATGCTAACTTAATGATTTAAAACCTGGAAACACGAAAAACACCGTAAAACCGGATTTACGCCGTCGTAGTAACACCGCGGGCTGTTTTGGGTTAGTTAATTAAAAACTATAATAAACTTTGATTTAAAAGTTGTTATTCTGAGAAAATGATTTTTATTATGAACATGAAACTATATCCAAAAATTATGGTTAAACTCAAAGTGGAAGTATGTTTTCTAAAATGGTCATCTAGACGTCGTTCTTTCGACTGAAATGACTACCTTTACAAAAACGACTTGTAACTTATTTTTCCGACTATAAACCTATACTTTTTCTGTTTAGATTCATAAAATAGAGTTCAATATGAAATCATAGCAATTTGATTCACTCAAAACGGATTTAAAATGAAGAAGTTATGGGTAAAACAAGATTGGATAATTTTTCTCATTTTAGCTACGTGAAAATTGGTAACAAATCTATTCCAACCATAACTTAATCAACTTGTATTGTATATTATGTAATCTTGAGATACCATAGACACGTATACAATGTTTTGACCTATCATGTCGACACATCTATATATATTTCGGAACAACCATAGACACTCTATATGTGAATGTTGGAGTTAGCTATACAGGGTTGAGGTTGATTCCAAAATATATATAGTTTGAGTTGTGATCAATACTGAGATACGTATACACTGGGTCGTGGATTGATTCAAGATAATATTTATCGATTTATTTCTGTACATCTAACTGTGGACAACTAGTTATAGGTTACTAACGAGGACAGCTGACTTAATAAACTTAAAACATCAAAATATATTAAAAGTGTTGTAAATATATTTTGAACATACTTTAATATATATGTATATATTGTTATAGGTTCGTGAATCAACAGTGGCCAAGTCTTACTTTCCGACGAAGTAAAAATCTGTGAAAGTGAGTTATAGTCCCACTTTTAAAATCTAATATTTTTGGGATGAGAATACATGCAGGTTTTATAAATGATTTACAAAATAGACACAAGTACGTGAAACTACATTCTATGGTTGAATTATCGAAATCGAATATGCCCCTTTTTATTAAGTCTGGTAATCTAAGAATTAGGGAACAGACACCCTAATTGACGCGAATCCTAAAGATAGATCTATTGGGCCTAACAAACCCCATCCAAAGTACCGGATGCTTTAGTACTTTGAAATTTATATCATATCCGAAGGGTGTCCCGGAATGATGGGGATATTCTTATATATGCATCTTGTTATTGTCGGTTACCAGGTGTTCACCATATGAATGATTTTTATCTCTATGTATGGGATGTGTATTGAAATATGAAATCTTGTGGTCTATTGTTACGATTTGATATATATAGGTTAAACCTATAACTCACCAACATTTTTGTTGACGTTTAAAGCATGTTTATTCTCAGGTGAATATTAAGAGCTTCCGCTGTTGCATACTAAAATAAGGACAAGATTTGGAGTCCATGTTTTTATGATATTGTGTAAAAACTGCATTCAAGAAACTGATTTCGATGTAACATATTTGTATTGTAAACCATTATGTAATGGTCGTGTGTAAACAGGATATTTTAGATTATCATTATTTGATAATCTACGTAAAGCTTTTTAAACCTTTATTTATGAAATAAAGGTTATGGTTTGTTTTAAAAATGAATGCAGTCTTTGAAAAACGTCTCATATAGAGGTCAAAACCTCGCAACGAAATCAATTAATATGGAACGTTTTTAATCAATAAGAACGGGACATTTCAGTTGGTATCCGAGCGTTGGTCTTAGAGAACCAGAAAATTTGCATTAGTGTGTCTTATCGAGTTTGTTAGGATGCATTAGTGAGTCTGGACTTCGACCGTGTTTTCTTTAAAAATGATTGCTTAACATTTTTGTTGGAAACTATATATTTTTAACATATGAATATTATGTGATATATTAATCTCTTAGCGTGTTTGATATTATGTGATAGATGTCTACCTCTAGAACAAGTCCCATTGACTCACCTAATAATAATGAAGAGTCAAATGTAAATTGGAATGATTTGTGGACTGATTCACAAGTTCCCGAAGAGGAACCGGAAGAAGAGTCGGAACCGGAAGAAGAATCGGAACCGGAAGAAGAATCGGAACCGGATGAAGAAATAGAACTGGTGGGGGAAATAATAAAACGGTTAAGTAAAAGAAAATCCTCAACCAACCGACCAAAGTTAATTATGGTCAATGGTGTTTCCGCCAAGGAAGCAAAATATTGGGAGGATTACCAATTCTCCGATGAATCGGATTCCGACGAGAATTCCGATGATGTTATAGAAATTACCCCAACTGAATTTAAAAAGGCAAAAGAAAATAATAAGGGAAAGGGCATAAAAATAGAGAAATCTAATTCCAACCCCGATGAACTTTATATGTATCTTCAACCCCCGAAGTCCTTAAGTTGTAACAATGACCCGGGAACCTCTAAACTACCAGGTTTTTCTAAACCAATGTGGACAACGACGGCTCGTATTAGGGGAACATCATATATCCCTAGAAACTTGGCAAAACGAACCAAAACCGAAGAAGAAGAAACGAGCGAGTCGGAATAAGATAGTTGTATTCGTGTGGTGTAATATATGTAATATAGTGTTCTTATGCTTTATGATATATGTAAAAATTGCTTGTATTAATAAGTATTTTTTTATGAAACTAACTCTTGTCTATTTTACAGTTTAAAAACACAAAATGGATAGACAACCCAATATTTTAAGAGACCTACCCGGAGACATGATTGATGAAATCTTGTCTAGAGTCGGCCAGAATTCTTCGGCACAACTATTTAAGGCGAGATCAGTTTGTAAGACATTCGAAGAACGTTCCAAGAATGTCTTGGTTTATAAGAGACTTTCGTTTGAAAGATGGGGGATATCACATTGGGAAACCCATAAGTTACGATGTGTTTACTTTGACGCATATATTGCGGGGAACCCAAATGCTATTTTACGCAACGGGTTAAGAAATTATTTTGACTCAATATATCCGAATATTGGACCTCGTGATTTAGAAAAAGCGGCTAACATGCAACATAAAGAAGCATGTTATGCTTACGGATTAGTAATGTTCGCTTCTCACCAAAGTGAGAACAAGAACATCTGGCTACAACTATTAAACAAAACGTTTCCACAAGTGACGGAGTCGGTAATTGGGGTAAGAAATGAGGTTTTTAGATTATTACGGGACTGTTGGACATTACGTAACCCTCGTCCCTTTGATGACGTTACAACACGCTATCTTATCAACGGCCATAACGGTTATGTTGCACAAGACCAAGGATGGGAAGTAGTCCTAGTAAAACCAGAATGCATGACTTGTTTCTGGACGTATGAATTACGTGTCTTTATTGCCTTTGCCGAACGACTTGTGTACTAGCTAGAATTGTCTTCACAACTATCTTGTATCAAAGTTATTGTGTGCTATATTTCATGCTTTATGTAAAATAAGCGGTATTGTAAGTTTGTAAAATATTGTATAAAAGTTTGAACGCGAAATATTATTAAAATATTGTATCAAAGTTAGCTACTAAGTATGAACTTAACGGGTAGGTACTACCCGAATTTAAACTTATAAAACGCTAATATGAAGAAAAAGCTTTTATAAATGAGTTCATATTATGCTACGAAATACTATTAACTACTCTTAATATTTTGTATGATTAACTTGTTCCATTTAACTATTTTGAAGGAAATGGCACCGACTACTCGACACACCGTGAATATGAATGAAGAGGAATTCCGTACTTTTCTAGCTTCAAACATAGCCGCAGTACAGGCTGCGCTACATACCAACAATAACCTTGGATCTAGCAGTACAGGAAATCGTGTAGGATGCACCTACAAAGAATTCACTGCCTGCAAACCTTTGGAATTTGATGGAACCGAAGGACCGATCGGATTGAAACGGTGGACCGAGAAGGTTGAATCGGTGTTTGCCATAAGTAAGTGTACTGAAGAGGACAAAGTGAAGTACGCTACGCATACCTTCACAGGTTCTGCGTTAACATGGTGGAATACCTATCTAGAGCAAGTGGGACAAGATGATGCGTACGCACTACCGTGGTCAGCATTCAAGCACTTGATGAACGAGAAGTACCGTCCCAGAACCGAGGTCAATAAGCTCAAGACAGAACTTAGAGGGTTACGAACCCAAGGATTTGATATTACCACGTACGAAAGACGATTCACATAATTGTGCCTATTGTGTCCGGGAGCATTCGAAGATGAGGAAGAGAAGATCGACGCGTTTGTGAAAGGATTACCGGAAAGAATCCAAGAAGATATAAGTTCACACGAGCCCGCCTCCATACAACAGGCATGTAGAATGGCTCACAAACTAGTGAACCAGATTGAAGAAAGAATTAAAGAACAGACTGCTGAAGATGCCAATGTGAAGCAAGTCAAAAGAAAGTGGGAGGAAAACGGTGATAAGAATCACCAATACAACAACAACAGCAATTACAACAATAATCGCAACAATTATCCCAACAATCGCAACATCAATCGCAACTACAACAAACGGCCCAACAACAACAACAACAACAACAACAACAACAGCAACTACAACAATCATCCCAACAACAATAATAACCGCAACAACAACAACAATCAGAAGCAGCTATGCCAAAGGTGTGAAAAGAATCACTCGGGGTTCTGCACCAAATTTTGCAACAAGTGTAAAAGAAATGGTCATAGCGCGGCGAAGTGTGAGGTCTACGGACCAGGGGTTAATAGAACGAAAGGAACAAATGGTGTCGGAACGAGTAATGGCGGAGCAAGTAGTGTCGGAGCAAGTTATGCCAATGTAGTTTGTTATAAATGTGGAAAACCAGGCCACATTATTAGAAATTGCCCGAACCAGGAGAACACGAATGGACAAGGCCGTGGAAGAGTTTTCAATATTAATGCGGTAGAGGCACAGGAAGACCCGGAGCTTGTTACGGGTACGTTTCTTATTGACAATAAATCTGCTTACGTTTTATTTGATTCGGGTGCGGATAGAAGCTATATGAGTAGAGATTTTTGTGCTAAATTAAGTTGTCCATTGACGCCTTTGGATAGTAAATTTTTACTCGAATTAGCAAATGGTAAATTAATTTCAGCAGATAATATATGTCGGAATCGAGAAATTAAACTGGTTAGCGAAACATTTAAGATTGATTTGATACCAGTAGAGTTAGGGAGTTTTGATGTGATAATCGGTATGGACTGGTTGAAAGAAGTGAAAGCGGAGATCGTTTGTTACAAAAATGCAATTCGCATTATACGAAAAAAAGGAAAGCCCTTAATGGTGTACGGAGAAAAGGGCAACACGAAGCTACATCTTATTAGTAATTTGAAGGCACAAAAACTAATAAGAAAAGGTTGCTATGCTGTTCTAGCACACGTCGAGAAAGTACAAACTGAAGAAAAGAGCATCAATGATGTTCCCATTGCAAAAGAATTTCCCGATGTATTTCCGAAAGAATTACCGGGATTACCCCCACATCGATCCGTTGAATTTCAAATAGATCTTGTACCAGGAGCTGCACCAATAGCTCGTGCTCCTTACAGACTCGCACCCAGCGAGATGAAAGAACTGCAAAGCCAATTACAAGAACTTTTAGAGCGTGGTTTCATTCGACCAAGCACATCACCGTGGGGAGCTCCTGTTTTGTTTGTCAAGAAGAAAGATGGTACATTCAGGTTGTGTATCGACTACCGAGAGTTGAACAAACTTACCATCAAGAACCGCTACCCACTACCGAGAATCGACGACTTATTTGATCAACTACAAGGCTCGTCTGTTTATTCAAAGATTGACTTACGTTCCGGGTATCATCAAATGCGGGTGAAAGAAGATGATATTCCAAATACTGCTTTCAGAACACGTTACGGTCATTACAAGTTTATGGTCATGCCGTTTGGTTTAACTAATGCACCAGCTGTGTTCATGGACCTTATGAACCGAGTGTGTGGACCATACCTTGACAAGTTTGTCATTGTTTTCATTGATGACATACTTATTTACTCAAAGAATGACCAAGAACACGGTGAACATTTGAGAAAGGTGTTAGAAGTATTGAGGAAGGAAGAATTGTACGCTGAGTTTTCAAAGTGTGCATTTTGGTTGGAAGAAGTTCAATTCCTCGGTCACATAGTGAATAAAGAAGGTATTAAGGTGGATCCGGCAAAGATAGAAACTGTTGAAAAGTGGGAAACCCCGAAAACTCCGAAACACATACGCCAGTTTTTAGAACTAGCTGGTTACTACAGAAGGTTCATCCAAGACTTTTCCAGAATAGCAAAACCCTTGACTGCATTAACGCATAAAGGGAAGAAATTTGAATGGAATGATGAACAAGAGAAAGCGTTTCAGTTATTGAAGAAAAAGCTAACTACGGCACCTATATTGTCATTGCCTGAAGGGAATGATGATTTTGTGATTTATTGTGATGCATCAAAGAAAGGTCTCGGTTGTGTATTAATGCAACGAACGAAGGTGATTGCTTATGCGTCTAGACAATTGAAGATTCACGAACAAAATTATACGACGCATGATTTGGAATTAGGCGCGGTTGTTTTTGCATTAAAGACTTGGAGGCACTACTTATATGGGGTCAAAAGTATTATATATACCGACCACAAAAGTCTTCAACACATATTTAATCAGAAACAACTGAATATGAGGCAGCGTAGGTGGATTGAATTATTGAATGATTACGACTTTGAGATTCGTTACCACCCGGGGAAGGCAAATGTGGTAGCCGATGCCTTGAGCAGGAAGGACAGAGAACCCATTCGAGTAAAATCTATGAATATAATGATTCATAATAACATTACTACTCAAATAAAGGAGGCGCAACAAGGAGTTTTAAAAGAGGAAAATTAAAGGATGAAATACCCAAAGGATCGGAGAAGCATCTTAATATTCGGGAAGACGGAACCCGGTATAGGGCTGAAAGGATTTGGGTACCAAAATTTGGAGATATGAGAGAAATGGTACTTAGAGAAGCTCATAAAACCAGATACTCAATACATCCTGGAACGAGGGAGATGTACAAGGATCTTAAGAAACATTTTTGGTGGCCGGGTATGAACGCCGATGTTGCTAAATACATAGGAGAATGTTTGACGTGTTCTAAGGTCAAAGCTGAGCAATAGAAACCATCAGGTCTACTTCAACAACCCAAAATCCCGGAATGGAAATGGGAAAACATTACCATGGATTTCATCACTAAATTGCCAAGGACTGCAAGTAGTTTTGATACTATTTGGGTAATAGTTGATCGTCTCACCAAATCAGCACACTTCCTACCAATAAGAGAAGATGACAAGATGGAGAAGTTAGCACGACTGTATTTGAAGGAAGTCGTCTCCAGACATGGAATACCAATCTCTATTATCTCTGATAGGGATGGCAGATTTATTTCAAGATTCTGGCAGACATTACAGCAAGCATTAGGAACTCGTCTAGACATGAGTACTGCCTATCATCCACAAACTGATGGGCAGAGCGAAAGGACGATACAAACGCTTGAAGACATGCTACGAGCATGTGTTATTGATTTCGGAAACAGTTGGGATCGACATCTACCGTTAGCAGAATTTTCCTACAACAACAGCTACCATTCAAGCATTGAGATGGCGCCGTTTGAAGCACTTTATGGTAGAAAGTGCAGGTCTCCGATTTGTTGGAGTGAAGTGGGGGATAGACAGATTACGGGTCCGGAGATTATACAAGAAACTACCGAGAAGATCATCCAAATTCAACAACGGTTGAAAACCGCCCAAAGTCGACAAAAGAGCTACGCTGACATTAAAAGAAAAGATATAGAATTTGAAATTGGAGAGATGGTCATGCTTAAAGTTGCACCTTGGAAAGGCGTTGTTCGATTTGGTAAACGAGGGAAATTAAATCCAAGGTATATTGGACCATTCAAGATTATTGATCGTGTCGGACCAGTAGCTTACCGACTAGAGTTACCTCAACAACTCGCGGCTGTACATAACACTTTCCACGTCTCGAATTTAAAGAAATGTTTTGCTAAAGAAGATCTCACTATTCCGTTAGATGAAATCCAAATCAACAAAAAACTTCAATTCATCGAAGAACCCGTCGAAATAATGGATCGTGAGGTTAAAAGACTTAAGCAAAACAAGATACCAATTGTTAAGGTTCGATGGAATGCTCGTAGAGGACCCGAGTTCACCTGGGAGCGTGAAGATCAGATGAAGAAGAAATACCCGCATCTATTTCCAGAAGATTCGTCAACACCTTCAACAGCTTAAAATTTCGGGACGAAATTTATTTAACGGGTAGGTACTGTAGTGACCCGAACTTTTCCATGTTTATATATATTAAATGAGATTGATATTTACATGATTAAATTTTTCCAACATGTTAAGCAATCAAACTTGTTAAGACTTGATTAATTGAAATATGTTTCATATAGACAATTGACCACCCAAGTTGATCGGTGATTCACGAACGTCAAAACTTGTAAAAACTATATGATGACATATATATGGATATATATATATATAGATAACATGATACTATGCTAAGAAAACATATCATAAAGTATATTAACAATGAACTACATATGTAAAAACAAGACTACTAACTTAATGATTTTTAAACGAGACATATATGTAACGATTATCGTTGTAAAGACATTTAATGTATATATATCATATTAAGAGATATTCATACATGATAATATCATGATAATATAGTAATTTAAAATCTCATTTGATATTATAAACATTGGGTTAACAACATTTAACAAGATCGTTAACCTAAAGGTTTCAAAACAACACTTACATGTAACGACTAACGATGACTTAACGACTCAGTTAAAATGTATATACATGTAGTGTTTTAATATATATTTATACACTTTTGAAAGACTTCAATACACTTATCAAAATACTTCTACTTAACAAAAATGCTTACAATTACATCCTCGTTCAGTTTCATCAACAATTCTACTCGTATGCACCCGTATTCGTACTCGTACAATACACAGCTTTTAGATGTATGTACTATTGGTATATACACTCCAATGATCAGCTCTTAACAGCCCATGTGAGTCACCTAACACATGTGGGAACCATCATTTGGCAACTAGCATGAAATATCTCATAAAATTACAAAAATATGAGTAATCATTCATGACTTATTTACATGAAAACAAAATTACATATCCTTTATATCTAATCCATACACCAACGACCAAAAACACCTAAAAACACTTTCATTCTTCAATTTTCTTCATCTAATTGATCTCTCTCAAGTTCTATCTTCAAGTTCTAAGTGTTCTTCATAAATTCCAAAAGTTCTAGTTTCATAAAATCAAGAATACTTTCAAGTTTGCTAGCTCACTTCCAATCTTGTAAGGTGATCATCCAACCTCAAGAAATCTTTGTTTCTTACAGTAGGTTATCATTCTAATACAAGGTAATAATCATATTCAAACTTTGGTTCAATTTCTATAACTATAACAATCTTATTTCAAGTGATGATCTTACTTGAACTTGTTTTCGTGTCATGATTCTGCTTCAAGAACTTCGAGCCATCCAAGGATCCATTGAAGCTAGATCCATTTTTCTCTTTTCCAGTAGGTTTAACCAAGGAAATTAAGGTAGTAATGATGTTCATAACATCATTCGATTCATACATATAAAGCTATCTTATTCGAAGGTTTAAACTTGTAATCACTAGAACATAGTTTAGTTAATTCTAAACTTGTTCGCAAACAAAAGTTAATCCTTCTAACTTGACTTTTAAAATCAACTAAACACATGTTCTATATCTATATGATATGCTAACTTAATGATTTAAAACCTGGAAACACGAAAAACACCGTAAAACCGGATTTACGCCGTCGTAGTAACACCGCGGGCTGTTTTGGGTTAGTTAATTAAAAACTATAATAAACTTTGATTTAAAAGTTGTTATTCTGAGAAAATGATTTTTATTATGAACATGAAACTATATCCAAAAATTATGGTTAAACTCAAAGTGGAAGTATGTTTTCTAAAATGGTCATCTAGACGTCGTTCTTTCGACTGAAATGACTACCTTTACAAAAACGACTTGTAACTTATTTTTCTGACTATAAACCTATACTTTTTCTGTTTAGATTCATAAAATAGAGTTCAATATGAAATCATAGCAATTTGATTCACTCAAAACGGATTTAAAATGAAGAAGTTATGGGTAAAACAAGATTGGATAATTTTTCTCATTTTAGCTACGTGAAAATTGGTAACAAATCTATTCCAACCATAACTTAATCAACTTGTATTGTATATTATGTAATCTTGAGATACCATAGACACGTATACAATGTTTCGACCTATCATGTCGACACATCTATATATATTTCGGAACAACCATAGACACTCTATATGTGAATGTTGGAGTTAGCTATACAGGGTTGAGGTTGATTCCAAAATATATATAGTTTGAGTTGTGATCAATACTGAGATACGTATACACTGGGTCGTGGATTGATTCAAGATAATATTTATCGATTTATTTCTGTACATCTAACTGTGGACAACTAGTTATAGGTTACTAACGAGGACAGCTGACTTAATAAACTTAAAACATCAAAATATATTAAAAGTGTTGTAAATATATTTTGAACATACTTTAATATATATGTATATATTGTTATAGGTTCGTGAATCAACAGTGGCCAAGTCTTACTTCCCGACGAAGTAAAAATCTGTGAAAGTGAGTTATAGTCCCACTTTTAAAATCTAATATTTTTGGGATGAGAATACATGCAGGTTTTATAAATGATTTACAAAATAGACACAAGTACGTGAAACTACATTCTATGGTTGAATTATCGAAATCGAATATGCCCCTTTTTATTAAGTCTGGTAATCTAAGAATTAGGGAACAGACACCCTAATTGACGCGAATCCTAAAGATAGATCTATTGGGCCTAACAAACCCCATCCAAAGTACCGGATGCTTTAGTACTTTGAAATTTATATCATATCCGAAGGGTGTCCCGGAATGATGGGGATATTCTTATATATGCATCTTGTTATTGTCGGTTACCAGGTGTTCACCATATGAATGATTTTTATCTCTATGTATGGGATGTGTATTGAAATATGAAATCTTGTGGTCTATTGTTACGATTTGATATATATAGGTTAAACCTATAACTCACCAACATTTTTGTTGACGTTTAAAGCATGTTTATTCTCAGGTGAATATTAAGAGCTTCCGCTGTTGCATACTAAAATAAGGACAAGATTTGGAGTCCATGTTTGTATGATATTGTGTAAAAACTGCATTCAAGAAACTGATTTCGATGTAACATATTTGTATTGTAAACCATTATGTAATGGTCGTGTGTAAACAGGATATTTTAGATTATCATTATTTGATAATCTACGTAAAGCTTTTTAAACCTTTATTTATGAAATAAAGGTTATGGTTTGTTTTAAAAATGAATGCAGTCTTTGAAAAACGTCTCATATAGAGGTCAAAACCTCGCAACGAAATCAATTAATATGGAACGTTTTTAATCAATAAGAACGGGACATTTCACCTTTATCCCATCATTTGAATTAGCTAGGTAGTCATAATGACAATTGCAATCCTTTTGCAACTTCTAAGTTATGGGATCATGCAATCCTTTTGCATGGCATATTAATCCCATCAACGCCTATTTGTTCCTCATGCTTCGGTGACCCTAAGTTCATGATTCCCAAATCAAGTCGTCCTACTTGTGTAGACATGTAAATTTAACAAACAAGTGGTTAGGTGACCTTTATCCCACTAGTGTGCGAAATTTACCTTATTCATATTAGTCCTCTTATGACGGTTAGGTGACCTTTATCCCGTCAAGAGTTTCTTAATATGTCTAAGTGTTTTCACAAAAGGATGGCGTTTTACTTGTTTACCTTGTTTTAGTTAAAGGGATTTTATGTTTTCTACATTCTAGTTTTAGAAAACAAAGTGCTATACACCAACATGCATTTGGTGTGTAGTATATTATGAAAAACTTATTTTCATGTCCTTTTAGTAAAACCAATTACTAGTTATAAGCCAATTGTTACCTTTTAAATAAACCATTTTATTTAGGTCTAATAACCAATTATTAGTGTCATTTTGTTATGTTTTATTATAACCATTTATAATGTATTATGCAAGTGTTAACATGTGATAATCTTGTAGCAACCAAACATACAAACATACACAAACATGCATAACAAAATGTTCACAATCGAGAGCCATTTTGGTGGACATTTGTTTAGCCAAAAAAACAAATGTCACCTTTAAGGGTTAACAAAAGTAAGAGATTTTATACAAAATCTCCCACTTAATCTTGTAACTTCATAAGCTCCATCTTGTGTTCTTCTTCTTGAATCTTCATTTTCTTTTACAAAATTATATCCTAATACAATTTTTCTAGAAAATGAAACAACAACCTACTCTATTTTTACAAACAAATAGAATAAATTACATGAAGAAAATACAAGATTAATTACAACTTATTACACTCCAAAATTACAAGATATTACAAATTAATACAAACCAAATGAAAGAATATTACAACCATGAATAATAACCAAATCATTCAAACATTCAACCACATGGTCTAGGCTCGATTGTGAACAATAACATAACAACAAATCTTGGCCAAACTTGAAGCCCCAAACCCACTTTTGGGGTCCAAAAATTCGGTCAAACCAACAACCCCACCAAAACTCATGATTTTTTCATTCTACTTTCATGCATGTTGGTAGATTCTAAAATAAATGAGTTTACTAGCCAAAAACAAGAAGCATATTAACAAGACTTTGGCTCTAGATACCATTGATGGAATACCACATGTAAACAAGTCACAAAACCCATTTAGGTATGTATATGAATTCGTGTATATGTATATAGCAAGCGGAAGCAATTTTCATCTTAAGAACATGTGTATTTTAACCTTTTAAAATGTATTCCATTTCATAGATCTAGTCTTGTACAATATACTAAAATGTAAATAGAAGCTAGTTTAAAGGATGTACCTACTCCAAATTAGGAGGTTATGAAGATGAAGAAGATGATGATGAAAGCAACTTCTAATTTGAAGTCTCAAGTTTGAAATACCCACAAGCCTTTTGCAAATCAACACCCTATAACTTGGTTAGGATTTGGACACCAAATAACTAGCAAAATCAAGCTTGAAGAACCCTTTCTTCCTCCCTTAAAAATTGGCCAAGATGGATAGATGGAGAGAGTTTTTGATTTTGAAAAATGCAAGTAAATGATGTGTGTTGTGAAGTGTGTATTGCATGCATCTACTTTAAGTGCATTTACAAGAATCAAGCAAGCATGGGGTGGGTTTCTTGGAACCACAAAACCGCCACCCCACCCCTCCTTTTTTTTTTTTTTTTTTTTTTTGTTAAATACTTTCTAGTTCACTTAATACTTGCACAAAGTTATATCTTTTATAAAATAAGTCTTGCATTATTTTATATGATACATGCACATCTTAACTTTATAAACCACTTATAAAGATATATTTGTTACTTGCACATTTATTTAATTTTATAAACCATTTTATAAAATTATAACATACATATAAGTTTAATCAAATAATTAAACTTGTACTTATAATTATCCAAATAATTATTTCAAGCATATTATCTTTAAAAAAAAACATTTCTAAAGTCTAAGTGTCTAGTATTTATTTTAAAGATCCACTCATCAAAACAAATACTCAAAAGGTGTTGTTGGCTTGTTATTGGGTATGACCCGACTTGGATCATAACATATTGGCCACATTAATTTATTATGTCTCTCGGGCATATGAAATACCTTCAGCGGGGTATTTATATGTACGAATAATCGTTCATTTAATCGGACACGGGAATGGATTAATAGTCTATGGAATTATTAAAACAGGGGTGAAATTATGTACAAGGACACTTGGCATAATTGATAACAAAGTATTAAAACCTTGGGTTACACGAAGTCGATAACCTGGTGTAATTATTAAACAAAGTATTAAAACATTGTTACAGTTTAAGTCCCCAATTAGTTAGAATATTTGACTTCGGGTATAAGGATAATTTGACGAGGACACTCGCACTTTATATTTATGACTGATGGACTGTTATGGACAAAAACCAGACGGACATATTAAATAATCTAGGACAAAGGACAATTAACCCATGGGCATAAAACTAAAATCAACACGTCAAACATCATGATTACGGAAGTTTAAATAAGCATAATTCCTTTATTTTATATTTAATTGCACTATTAATTATCGCACTTTTATTTATTGTTATTATATTTAATTGCACTTTTAATTATCGTACTTTTTAATTATCGCAATTTATTTCATCGCATTTTTATTTATCGCAATTTCATTATCGTTATTTACTTTACGCTTTAAATTAAGTTATATTTATTTTTAATATTTTACATTAGGTTTTAACTACGACTAAAGTTTTAAAATCGACAAACCGGTCATTAAACGGTCAAAACCCCCCTTTATAATAATAATATTACTTATATATATTTGTATTTTTATAAATTAAAACTAATATAGCGTTAAGCTTTGTTTAAAAGATTCCATGTGGAACGAACCGGACTTACTAAAAACTAAACTACTATACGATTAGGTACACTGCCTATAAGTGTTGTAGCAAGGTTTAAGTATATCCATTCTATAAATAAATAAATATCTTGTGTAAAATTGTATCGTATTTAATAGTTTTTCCTAGTAAAATTTAATAGTATTTTATACCCCCCTTAGCTTTAACATCATGTTTGCATCATCTTAACCATGTTTTGACCATCATAACACTTGTGTAAGTCTAAGACATGTAGCACAACTCATTTAAGTGTTGTATGTAGTTTGATGAACCAAAGTTACATTAAAGTCTTAGATTTAACACATACATGAACTATAAAAGTAATATTGAACTACAAACTTAAAAGTAACTAATTAATCAAGATCTTAAGATGTAGAACATAGTTCTTAGTTAGATCTTGAAGATCCAAGACCCAAAGGTCTAGATCTAAAGTTATTAAGTTAATGAAGTTATAACTAAAGAGTTACACTTCCATGTTCTTGAACTTTCAAGTTAACTTTTGTTCAAGAAAAATGAGATCAAGATTAACTAGTAATACTTGACCAAATTACAACTTTAAAGTACATAAAATGAAGAAATAATCTAAATAAACAAGTAACTAGTTCATTGTTGTTCATACTTTAAAGATTCAAGCCAAAGTCTTGATCTTTAAGAATGTAAACTTTTAAGTTTACAACATGAATTACAAGTATGATTTTACAACATGAACTTTTTAGTCTTGAAAACACTTACATGTAGAACTACAAACTAACAAGTTTGAGTTCTTGTTCTTGGTTCTTCATCAACAAAAGAAGTGAAGAAAAACAAGATTAATGGAGATGCAAACTAATAAGTTTGATCTCTAACACAAACAACAATAGTCAAGTAACAAGTAAATCAACAAACAAATGATGATGTTGTAGCCATATGCTACGGTTTCTAGAGGAGAAAAGGAAGAAGAATTAAAGGTTTTCTTACTTACAAACTAGAGAGAGTATGAGAGAAAGTGGAAGTGTAGGTGTTGTGTTGTGAAATGAAGTTGTGAAATACAAATAATATGTAACAAGTAAATGAAAAAGAATCCTCCCTCACATGCTAGTAATGCCGACGGTTAGGAAGGGAAAAAGAGGAAGAGGAATGTCCACAAGGTTATCTCATCTATTTGACTAAAAAGATGGTTAATATGAGAGCTTGCATGGGAAGAACAAGTAACTACATTCTTTCATATAACTAATCTAGTTAAACCTTAATCTTAATACTTACATGAAAGTAGTGGGTTAATTAATCCATTAAGTGTGTAGTGTGGGCTTCTAAGTCCACTAATCATGAGCCCAAGTCCAATTAAGTAATAATCCAATCAAAAGCCCAAGTAATTAACTAGTAGTCTTAGTTAATTAAAATGATTAATAAAACTTAATCATGAATGTAAATAATATTCTAAAAATATTATTCGTGTAATGTACGTGTGTCATAAAGACGTTTCGGGCATTCAAAAGTTAATCGCGGTAACAAGTAAATGTATATAAACAATACATTCAATAAAACACAAGTATTAATAATAATTATTAATAAATAAACGTTGGAAAATCCAGGTTCGTTACAAATGCAGTCTTTGAAAAACGTCTCATATAGAGGTCAAAACCTCGCAACGAAATCAATTAATATGGAACGTTTATAATCAATATGAACGGGACATTTCAAACACTACTTCAAAACATTCAAAATTTAAACTTGAAGATTTACAAAATATAGAAACTAAACTGTTTTCCTTTATAGTGTAATACTGATGACGTGAAAAGATAACTGATTTCAGATAAAGATAGTTATGAAAATATCTTCAGAAATATCGAAGATATTTATGACGATATTTTGGAACTTCTAAGATCGAAGGTTGATGAAGAAAATCCTTTCGCAAGGATTTAGAATAAATAAGGAGCAAGATATTCGCTGAATAGTTCATCAGATACAGAATCATCTGAATTCGTTAAGTACATGTTTAGTCCTTGTGATTTGTCCACAGTCTCCTTCATAATTTTGCATAATCTGCTTTTTGATACTAAAATTTCTATTGAACGTTTCCAACACTCCATTATTATCATCAAACTTTCGACCGTTAACGTCGTTTACAATTTTTGCTGCTTCATTCAGATTTTTCAACATTCCGAGTATTGATTTGTAGGCTGGGTGCTTTTCAGAATTTCAGAATCGAAGATCATAATTCTAGGAGATGAATGTTATATGTATACATATAACTGTTGATAAACACTGCGAGATTCGAAATATTGATTGCTGATTTCCCGATAATTGGTATGGTAATTCTCGTTACCAGATGCGGATAAGTACATGATAGGTTTTTAATGAACAAATATAATGGTTCTTCGGAGAGACTTAAGCCAATAAGTAATGAAGTTGCTGGTAAGTTTACTGCTAATCTGGTGGAATATAAACGGTTCTCCGGTAACGATGATAAAGGGGCAAACGTATATATCAAAGTTATAATAAGACTTATTCGAATGAAAAGTCGAAGTTGCTTTGTTGGAGCTGTGACAAAATTGACTAATTTGGAAAGAGATCGCAAATTTATTTTTGGTAATAACAATACCAAAGGAGCTAGCATAGATACATGTTAAATGTTTGCTCAGGTTCCGAGTGTTTTCAGATGCATCACTATATGCATCAATCTTTTCTTCCGTAGATGAAGTGCGGTTGGTTCATCCTCTCGATTGAGGTATTTTCAAGAATCATAAAAGGTTTGAATGCAGATTGTAATCATCAGGATACAAATGAGTTTTAAGATGAAATCAAGTGGCAAACTTGAAGAAATGTTTAGTTTCATATGTTATAATTAATATTTTAATTCATTTTAATTATTCAATGTTATTAGTCCACAGTCGATAGTCCACAGTTAACAATCCGATAATTCATATATAGTTTAATATATAATATTTGAATTAATTAATACATATCGTGACCCGTGTACATGTCTCAGACTCGATCACAACTCAAATTATATATATTATTGTAGAATCAACCTCAACCCTGTATAGCTAACTCGATCATTACTGCATATAGAGTGTCTATGGTTATTCCAAATAATATATATAGATGCGTCGATATGATATGTCAAAACCTTGTATACGTGTGCCGATATTTAAAGTGCGTAAAATAAATAACAGAAATTAAATGACGATAAATAAAATTGCGAGAATATAAATTGCGATAAATAAATTGCGATAAATAAAATGTAATCAGTTAGCTAGGAACAGTTAGGGTGGATTCTTAACAAAATTTCTCATAGTTAATTTGTTTCTTTCTAACAAATTTTATTTTTTTGTCCAATATTTTCTTCATTATGCCACTTGTTGGATTCTGATAGGTCAAAATTCAAATATGAAATTGAATGAAAATAGTTATTCTGGAATGAACGGATACGTATATCTGTGTAAGTAGGATAGTAAATGACCGTTGAATCAGATTCAAAAATGTACAGTGTAACTTATTAAAGTGAAATCTAGATATTCCTCGAGTATTACATACCCGTTAAAATATTTTCACCATTAATCGTTTGTACAAAAGAATTTTTAATTACAATCTTTTTCAAAATATACTTACATATATATTCTCTTCAGATGTAATCATGGATTTAATGAGTTAATATAATATTAAACTCATTTGATTTACAGTTAGAACGAGAATATATAATCTCTAAAACATTAAAGATTACATAATCGCCATGTCGAACGAAGGTAATTGATGTAGAATGTCATGTAGAACGATGATTATGCTCGAGGTATAGATTGCGATGTTGAGGTATGGATTATTGAAACTTGGGTTGTTGATGGTACTGATGCCGTTGGTGCTAAGGCTGGTGATGTTACTGGTGTTGGTGATACTGCTGGTGCTTGCAAATTGTGTACCGTGCTCTCTAAAGTTAATACTCGAGCTCAAAGTTCTCTAACTTCTTTTACTAATCCTGATTGGTTATCAGTGTGAGGTAGAGGTTGGATATCTTCTTTAGTTCCGTTAATGGTAGCCTCAAGACGAAAAATTCTTGCAAAAAGGGTATAAACTGTGTTGTGAATGGGTTCGCCGGTGAGCGGGTCAAGTACTCCAAGGTTAGGTGGTAGATTCGGTTCATGATATGGAGTACCTTCTTCCCTTCTCCATAGGGTGAGTATGTCACGAACCCACCCCCATTTTCTCCAGTAATCACGGTAGTTGATTGGTTGGTGTGCTCCTGTCACGCTGTCTTCGGATTCAGAGGAACATGGTCGATTCGTAGAGGCCATCTTACGCGATCTCAGGAAAGATTTTTGGTATGAAGAGTTTAGTGACAGCAATTGATAGTTGGATGGTATTCTCAATGCATAATATGCACAGATATATATATATATATATATATATATATATATATATATATATATATATATATATATATATATATATATATATATATATATATAGTACCAGGATCCCTTAAATTACGGAGAAATTTACGGAAGATATCAGGCAAAATCTACCGTAATAGATACGCTAAGATATGAATTTGTCTATACACTATCTATGCAATAAAGGCAGTAGGACGTGTCTAGACTTAGAATGATAAGCAAGTGATTCCCTAAGAATGATAAGCAGGTAATTTTCGACACGAAATGATAAGCAAAACTTTTGACATGCAGACACAGTCGAAGTCCAGACTCACTAATGCATCTAAACAACTACCAGTTAGACACACTAATGGAAGACCTGGTTCGCTAAGACCACCGCTCTGATACCACATGTCGTAACCCGTCCTAATCCATCTGGACGAATACATTACATTTAGTTACATCGCGAGGTACTTGACCTCTATATGATACATTTTACAAACATTGCATTCGTTTTTAAAAGACAAACTTTCATTTCATCGAAAGTTGACTGCATGCATACCATTTCATAAAATATCCAACTATAATTAACTTAATAATAATCTTGATGAACTCAACTACTTGAATGCAACGTCTTTTGAAATATGTCATGAATGACTCCAAGTAATGTCTCTAAAATGAGCAAATGCACAGCGGAAGATTTCTTTCATACCTGAGAATAAACATGCTTTCAAGTGTCAACTAAAAGGTTGGTGAGTTCATTAGTTTAACATAAATAATCATTTTCATCATTTTAATATAGCACAAGATTTTCATTTTCAATTCTCATAAATATACGTCCCATGCATAGAGACAAAAATAATCATTCATATGGATTGAACACCTGGTAACCGACATTAACAAAATGCATCTAGAATATCCCCATATATAAATATTGAAGTACTCAAGCAGTTCAAATTCTCTGACTGGGGCTTGTCAATGGCCCATAGATCTATCTTTAGGATTCGCGTCAATTGGTGGCAATTATAATAAACACCAATTCTTAGGTTACCAAGTTCAACAAGGGCGATATCCGGTATAACAATTCAACCATAGAATGTAGTTTCGATTACTTGCGTGTATTTCGTAAAGCATTTATAAAAGCGCATGTATTCTCAGTCCCAAAAATATTTATTGCAAAAGCATTTAAAAAGGGAGCAAATGAAACTCACAATACTGTATTTTGTAGTAAAAATGCATATGACGAATTTGAACAATGCAGGGTTGGCCTTGGATTCACGAACCTATATCATTTATATTTATATTAACACATATAATTGTAATCGAATAAATTCATATATTATATCTTAAATTATATATCTTATATATTTAGTTTGTATATATTTAAAATAGTCAATGTTTATATAGTTTAATATTATATTTAAAAATCAATAATTTGTTATATGTAAATATTTATATAGGTAATCTTAATATATATAGTTATATGTAATATTATGGTAATTGTAATATATATACTCCTATATAGAAGATATAGAAAATATTTATTTGTTATAATAGTATTGTTAATATAAAAGTAGTAATCCTAATAATTCTATTAATAATAATAATAATAATAATAATAATAATAATAATAATAATAATAATAATAATAATAATAATAATAATAATAATAATAATAATAATAATAATAATAATAATAATAATAATAATAATAATAATAATAATAATAATAATGGTAATAGCAATACTACCTCATAGAAGTAGTTCTTAAAAAAAAATGCCCAAGTCCGAGTTTGAACCCGCGACGTCGCGCTAACCCGATAACGTCCTTAACCATTCCATCGCCATTTCATTTTATTTATTATTTATGACTTCATCTTAATCTAATCCTAATACCCTAATCATCTTTTAACATCGTCGCTAGTATCATCATTTAGTCTTCATAATCATACATCATTCAATATCACTTTCATTATCATCAATTTATTTCCTCACAACCATTATCATGATTGAATATAATCATGATCATTAACTCATCATGTCATCATCTAAATTACATAACATCATCATCCTCATTCTTAAGTCGTAATCATCTCTATCATCATTCCATTTTTATCATCGTTACCCTAATCTCACCATCATCACACGTTTATCATTATGTTAAACACATTAATCTCCTTATCATTAAACTATATCATCACCGTTCCCAATCTATCATCATCATAATTATTTTGTGATCACCATCCTTTCATTTACAACATCACCATCATTATCATGGTTCACCATCGCCATAAAACACGACACCAAACATCATCATCTCTCGTGTTCGATTATCATTATCACGATCATCATGATCATAATACTCGTGTCATTTTATCATCACCCACATAACATCATAATCCATCATCATCAATATCGTACAGTATTGTTGTGAGCTCATCATCATCGTATGTATATCGTCTCACTCACACATCAATATTATTGTATTTATCATCACCATGATCAATCATATGCTTTACTTAATTATTGTTATAATAAAAAAAAAATTCCAACGCCACTTTTATGTTCCCCTTTATGGTAGACTATGAAATTCTAATTGGATCCACATGCACCTTTTAATAATTGCTGTAAAGTAGTATTCTTTAAAACCAAGTTGACAACTATTATTCAATGATATATGCCGACAGAAGTAGAAGAGAAGGGGAAAAAAGACTAACAGCATCTGTGACAGTTATCATGCTTTGTGAGAGTTCGAATGGTAAAAACAGAAAGTAGTCTGCAGCTGCTATAGCAGCAGCCTTTGTGGGTTTTCATTTGAGTCGTAAACAGAAACAGGAGATAGGAGAGTGATAGCAGCGGTAGTAGGTGGCAATGGGTGGTGTTTGTGATCAATTGTGGTGGTTCTAACGAGTTTTAAACAGAAGCAGAAACACATGGTGAGTGGTGGTGGTCCATGGTTGTTCACAGTAGCTGTAGCATTTGATGATGGTGGTGATTCTAGTGGTTTTACGGTGGGGGTGATCTTGGTGGTTTCACAAAGAAGAAAGAAAGTGATGAGGTGATTGATTCACTAGTAAAAAAAATATATAGGAGAGCGAGAGATGGTTGTATGGGTGGTTCAAACGTACAAAAGAAGAAGAGAGATCGAGCAAAACAAAAATGGGTTTCGTTTGTTTTGGGTTTGTGAACAAATAAACAAACCGTAGTAGTTTGAATGATGTATAAGTCGATGTGGATGGTTGTGATCGATGATGGTAAGGTGGTGATGGATAGTTGTGTGTTGTCGTGGTGCTTTAGGGGTGATGGTAGCTGTTGGAGTTAAGGTTCGTGTAGTGACCCGAACTTTTCCATGTTTATATATATTAATTGAGATTGATATTTACATGATTAAATGTTTCCAACATGTTAAGTAATCAAACTTGTTAAGACTTGATTAATTGAAATATGTTTCATATAGACAATTGACCACCCAAGTTGACCGGCGATTCACGAACGTTAAAACTTGTAAAAACGACATGACGATATATATATGGATATACATATGGTTAACATGAGATTATGATAAGTAAGTATCTCCATAAGTATATTAACAATGAGTTATATACATATAAACAAGACTACTAACTTAAGGATTTCGAAACGAGACATATATGTAACGATTATCGTTGTAACGACATTTAAATGTATATATATCATATTAAGATATATTAATATATCATAATATCATGATAATATAATAATTTAACATCTCATTAGATATAATAAACAATGGGTTAACAACATTAATTGAGATCGTTAACTTAAAGGTTTCAAAACAACACTTACATGTAACGACTAACGATGACTTAACGACTCAGTTAAAATGTATATACATGTAGTGTATTTAGATGTATTAAAATACTTTTGGAAGACTTCAAGACATATATCAAAACACTCATACTTAACGAAAATGGTTACAGTTACTTTTCCATTCTTTTCTTTCATCAAGAATTCTAGTCGTATTCTTACCCGTATTATACACAGCTTCAAAACGTACTTACTATGAGTATATACCAATAGGAACTAGCATGGGATTACACTATTGATTATGTCATGTATGACTAATCAATTTTAACTTCTACCATGAGCTAGTCAACTAACTAGAACTCCTTTTAACCCCACTCACCACTCACCAATTACCACTCATCATTCACTCCATTTCACTTCCAATTCTCTTTCTAATTCTCTCTCAACACACACACACTATTATGAACGTATTTTTCCAGTAGTTAATCATCATCTTCATCAAAAATCACTTCAAGAATCAAGCTATAATCATCATAGGAAGAACACTTCAAGAACACTTCAAAAATCCCTTCAAGTTTACTAATTTACTTCCAAGCTTTCTAATCCATTCCAAGTAATCATCTAAGATCAAGAAACCTTTGTTATATATAGTAGGTTATCTTTCTTATTCAAGGTAATATTCATATTCAAACTTTGATTCAATTTCTATAACTATAAACTATCTTAATTCGAGTAAAAATCTTACTTGAACTTGTTTTTGTGTCATGATCCTACTTCAAGAACTTTCAAGCCATCCAAGATCCTTTGAAGCTAGATCATTTCTTGTTACTTCCAGTAGATTTACCTACTAAACTTGAGGTAGTAATGATGTTCATAACATCATTCGATTCATATATATAAAACTATCTTATTCGAAGATTTAAACTCGTAATCACTAGAACATAGTTTAGTTAATTCTAAACTTGTTCGCAAACAAAAGTTAATCCTTCTAACTTGACTTTTAAAATTAACTACACACATGTTCTATATCTATATGATATGCTAACTTAATGATTTAAAACCTGGAAACACGAAAAACACCGTAAAACCGGATTTACGCCGTCGTAGTAACACCGCGGGCTGTTTTGGGTTAGTTAATTAAAAACTATGATAAACTTTGATTTAAAAGTTGTTATTCTGAGAAAATTATTTTTATTATGAACATGAAACTATATCCAAAAATTATGGTTAAACTCAAAGTGGAAGTATGTTTTCTAAAATGGTCATCTAGACGTCGTTCTTTCGACTGAAATGACTACCTTTACAAAAACGACTTGTAACTTATTTTTTCGACTATAAACCTATACTTTTTCTATTTAGATTCATAAAATAGAGTTCAATATGAAACCATAGCAATTTTATTCACTCAAAACGGATTTAAAATGAAGAAGTTATGGGTAAAACAAGATTGGATAATTTTTCTCAATTTAGCTACGTGAAAATTGGTAAAAAAATCTATTCCAACCATAACTTAATCAACTTGTATTGTATATTATGTAATCTTGAGATACCATAGACACGTATACAATGTTTCAACCTATCATGTCGACACATCTATATATTTCGAAACAACCATAGACACTCTATATGTGAATGTTGGAGTTAGCTATACAGGGTTGAGGTTGATTCCAAAATATATATAGTTTGAGTTGTGATCAATACTGAGATACATATATACTGGGTTATGGATTGATTCAAGATAATATTTATCGATTTATTTCTGTACATCTAACTGTGGACAACTAGTTGTAGGTTACTAACGAGGACAGCTGACTTAATAAAATTAAAACATCAAAATATATTAAAAATGTTGTAAATATATTTTAAACATACTTTGATATATATGTATATATTGTTATAGGTTCGTGAATCAACCAGTGGCCAAGTCTTACTTCCCGATGAAGTAAAAATCTGTGAAAGTGAGTTATAGTCCCACTTTTAAAATCTAATATTTTTGGGATGAGAATACATGCAGGTTTTATAAATGATTTACAAAATAGACACAAGTACATGAAACTACATTCTATGGTTGAATTATCGAAATCGAATATGCCCCTTTTTATTAAGTCTGGTAATCTAAGAATTAGGGAACAGACAGCCTAATTGACGCGAATCCTAAAGATAGATCTATTGGGCCTAACAAACCCCATCCAAAGTACCGGATGCTTTAGTACTTCGAAATTTATATCATATCCGAAGGGTGTCCCTGAATGATGGGGATATTCTTATATATATGCATCTTGTTAATGTCGGTTACCAGGTGTTCACCATATGAATGATTTTTATCTCTATGTATGGGATGTGTATTGAAATATGAAATCTTGTGGTCCATTGTTACGATTTGATACATATAGGTTAAACCTATAACTCACCAACATTTTTGTTGACGTTTAAAGCATGTTTATTCTCAGGTGAATACTAAGAGCTTCCGCTGTTGCATACTAAAATAAGGACAAGATTTGGAGTCCATGTTTGTATGATATTGTGTAAAAACTGCATTCAAGAAACTGATTTCGATGTAACATATTTGTATTGTAAACCATTATGTAATGGTCGTGTGTAAACAGGATATTTTAGATTATCATTATTTGATAATCTAAGTAAAGCTTTTTAAACCTTTATTTATGAAATAAAGGTTATGGTTTGTTTTAAAAATGAATGCAGTCTTTGAAAAACGTCTCATATAGAGGTCAAAACCTCGCAACGAAATCAATTAATATGGAACGTTTTTAATCAATAAGAACGGGACATTTCAGTTGGTATCAGAGCGTTGGTCTTAGAGAACCAGAAAATTTGCATTAGTGTGTCTTATCGAGTTTGTTAGGATGCATTAGTGAGTCTGGACTTCGACCGTGTTTTCTTTAAAAATGATTGCTTAACATTTTTGTTGGAAACTATATATTTTTAACATATGAATATTATGTGATATATTAATCTCTTAACGTGTTTGATATTATGTGATAGATGTCTACCTCTAGAACAAGTCCCATTGACTCACCTAATAATAATGAAGAGTCAAATGTAAATTGAAATGATTCGTGGACTGATTCACAAGTTCCCGAAGAGGAACCGGAAGAAGAGTCGGAACCGGAAGAAGAATCGGAACCGGAAGAAGAATCGGAACCGGAAGAAGAAATAGAACCGGTGAGGGAAATAATAAAATGGTTAAGTAAAAGAGAATCCTCAACCAACCGACCAAAGTTAATTATGGTCAATGGTGTTTCAACCAAGGAAGCAAAATATTGGGAGGATTACCAATTCTCTGATGAATCGGATTCCGACGAGAATTCCGATGATGTTATAGAAATTACCCCAACTGAATTTAAAAAGGCAAAAGAAAATAATAAGGGAAAGGGCATAAAAATAGAGAAATCTAATTCCAACCCCGATGAACTTTATATGTATCGTCAACCCCCGAAGTCCTTAAGTTGTAACAATGACCCGGGAACCTCTAAACCACCAGGTTTTTCTAAACCAATGTGGACAATGACGGCTCGTATTAGGGGAACATCATATATCCCTAGAAACTTGGCAAAACGAACCAAAACCGAACAAGAAGAAACGAGCGAGTCGGAATAAGATAGTTATATTCGTGTGGTGTAATATATGTAATATAGTGTGCTTATGCTTTATGATATATGTAAAAATTGCTTGTATTAATAAGTATTTTTTTTATGAATCTAACTCTTGTCTATTTTACAGTATAAAAACACAAAATGGATAGACAACCCAATATTTTAAGAGACCTACCCGGAGACATGATTGATGAAATCTTGTCTAGAGTCGGTCAGAATTCCTCGGCACAACTATTTAAGGCTACATCAGTTTGTAAGACATTCGAAGAACGTTCCAAGAATGCCTTGGTTTATAAAAGGCTTTCGTTCGAAAGATGGGGGATATCACATTGGGAAATCCATAAGTTACGATGTGTTTACTTTGACGCATATATTGCGGGGAACCCAAATGCTATTTTACGCAACGGGTTAAGAAATTATTTTGACTCAGTATATCCGAATATAGGACTTCGTGATTTAGAAAAAGCGGCTAACATGCAACATAAAGAAGCATGTTATGCTTACGGGTTAGTAATGTTCCCTTCTCACCAAAGTGAGAACAAGAACATCGGGCTACAACTATTAAACAAAACGTTCCCACAAGTGACAGAGTCGGTAATTGGGGTAAGAAATGAGGTTTTTAGGTTATTACGAGACTGTTGGTCATTACGTAACCCTCGTCCCTTTGACGACGTTACAACACGATGTCTTATCAACGGCCATAACGGTTATGTTCCACAAGACCAAGGATGGGAAGTAGTCCTAGTAAAACCAGAATGCATGACTTGTTTCTGGACGTATGAATTACGTGTCTTTATTGCCTTTGCTGAACGACTTGTGTACTAGCTAGAATTATCTTCACAACTATCTTGTATCAAAGTTATTGTGTGCTATATTTCATGCTTTATGTAAAATAAGCGGTATTGTAAGTTTGTAAAATATTGTATAAAAGTTTGAACGCGAAATATTATTACAATCAGTTTTTCATATAGAATTGTAGTAGTTGAATTGTATATTAGCTACTAAGTATGAACTTAACGGGTAGGTGCTACCTGAATTTAAACTTATAAAACGCTAATATGAAGAAAAAGCTTTTATAAATGAGTTCATATTATGCTACGAAATACTATTAACTACTCTTAATATTCTGTATGATTAACTTGTTCCATTTGACTATTTTGAAGGAAATGGCACCGACTACTCGACACACCGTGAATATGAATGAAGAGGAATTCCGTACTTTTCTAGCTTCAAACATAGCCGCAGTACAGGCTACGCTACATACCAACAATAATCTTGGATCTGGCAGTACAGGAAATCGTGTAGGATGCACCTACAAAGAATTCATTGCTTGCAAACCTTTGGAATTTGATGGAACCGAAGGACCGATCGGATTGAAACGGTGGACCGAGAAGGTCGAATCGGTGTTTGCCATAAGTAAGTGTACTGAAGAGGACAAAGTGAAGTACGCTACGCATACCTTCTGAAATGTCCCGTTCTTATTGATTAAAAACGTTCCATATTAATTGATTTCGTTGCGAGGTTTTGACCTCTATATGAGACGTTTTTCAAAGACTGCATTCATTTTTAAAACAAACCATAACCTTTATTTCATAAATAAAGGTTTAAAAAGCTTTACGTAGATTATCAAATAATGATAATCTAAAATATCCTGTTTACACACGACCATTACATAATGGTTTACAATACAAATATGTTACATCGAAATCAGTTTCTTGAATGCAGTTTTTACACAATATCATACAAACATGGACTCCAAATCTTGTCCTTATTTTAGTATGCAACAGCGGAAGCTCTTAATATTCACCTGAGAATAAACATGCTTTAAACGTCAACAAAAATGTTGGTGAGTTATAGGTTTAACCTATATATATCAAATCGTAACAATAGACCACAAGATTTCATAATTCAATACACATCCCATACATAGAGATAAAAATCATTCATATGGTGAACACCTGGTAACCGACAATAACAAGATGCATATATAAGAATATCCCCATCATTCCGGGACACCCTTCGGATATGATATAAATTTCGAAGTACTAAAGCATCCGGTACTTTGGATGGGGTTTGTTAGGCCCAATAGATCTATCTTTAGGATTCGCGTCAATTAGGGTGTCTGTTCCCTAATTCTTAGATTACCAGACTTAATAAAAAGGGGCATATTCGATTTCGATAATTCAACCATAGAATGTAGTTTCACGTACTTGTGTCTATTTTGTAAATCATTTATAAAACCTGCATGTATTCTCATCCCAAAAATATTAGATTTTAAAAGTGGGACTATAACTCACTTTCACAGATTTTTACTTCGTCGGGAAGTAAGACTTGGCCACTGTTGATTCACGAACCTATAACAATATATACATATATATTAAAGTATGTTCAAAATATATTTACAACACTTTTAATATATTTTGATGTTTTAAGTTTATTAAGTCAGCTGTCCTCGTTAGTAACCTATAACTAGTTGTCCACAGTTAGATGTACAGAAATAAATCGATAAATATTATCTTGAATCAATCCACGACCCAGTGTATACGTATCTCAGTATTGATCACAACTCAAACTATATATATTTTGGAATCAACCTCAACCCTGTATAGCTAACTCCAACATTCACATATAGAGTGTCTATGGTTGTTCCGAAATATATATAGATGTGTCGACATGATAGGTTGAAACATTGTATACGTGTCTATGGTATCTCAAGATTACATAATATACAATACAAGTTGATTAAGTTATGGTTGGAATAGATTTGTTACCAATTTTCACGTAGCTAAAATGAGAAAAATTATCCAATCTTGTTTTACCCATAACTTCTTCATTTTAAATCCGTTTTGAGTGAATCAAATTGCTATGGTTTCATATTGAACTCTATTTTATGAATCTAAACAGAAAAAGTATAGGTTTATAGTCGAAAAAATAAGTTACAAGTCGTTTTTGTAAAGGTAGTCATTTTAGTCGAAAGAACGACGTCTAGATGACCATTTTAGAAAACATACTTCCACTTTGAGTTTAACCATAATTTTTGGATATAGTTTCATGTTCATAATAAAAATCATTTTCTCAGAATAACAACTTTTAAATCAAAGTTTATCATAGTTTGTAATTAACTAACCCAAAACAGCCCGCGGTGTTACTACGACGGCGTAAATCCGGTTTTACGGTGTTTTTCGTGTTTCCAGGTTTTAAATCATTAAGTTAGCATATCATATAGATATAGAACATGTGTTTAGTTGATTTTAAAAGTCAAGTTAGAAGGATTAACTTTTGTTTGCGAACAAGTTTAGAATTAACTAAACTATGTTCTAGTGATTACAAGTTTAAACCTTCGAATAAGATAGCTTTATATGTATGAATCGAATGATGTTATGAACATCATTACTACCTTAATTTCCTTGGATAAACCTACTGAAAAATAGAAAAATGGATCTAGCTTCAATGGATCCTTGGATGGCTCGAAGTTCTTGAAGCAGAATCATGACACGAAAACAAGTTCAAGTAAGATCATCACTTGAAATAAGATTGTTATAGTTATAGAAATTGAACCAAAGTTTGAATATGATTATTACCTTGTATTAGAATGATAACCTACTGTAAGAAACAAAGATTTCTTGAGGTTGGATGATCACCTTACAAGATTGGAAGTGAGCTAGCAAACTTGAAAGTATTCTTGATTTTATGAAACTAGAACTTTTGGAATTTATGAAGAACACTTAGAACTTGAAGATAGAACTTGAGAGAGATCAATTAGATGAAGAAAATTGAAGAATGAAAGTGTTTGTAGGTGTTTTTGGTCGTTGGTGTATGGATTAGATATAAAGGATATGTAATTTTGTTTTCATGTAAATAAGTCATGAATGATTACTCATATTTTTGTAATTTTATGAGATATTTTATGCTAGTTGCCAAATGATGGTTCCCACATGTGTTAGGTGACTCACATGGGCTGCTAAGAGCTGATCATTGGAGTGTATATACCAATAGTACATACATCTAAAAGCTGTGTATTGTACGAGTACGAATACGGGTGCATACGAGTAGAATTGTTGATGAAACTGAACGAGGATGTAATTGTAAGCATTTTTGTTAAGTAGAAGTATTTTGATAAGTGTATTGAAGTCTTTCAAAAGTGTATAAATACATATTAAAACACTACATGTATATACATTTTAACTGAGTCGTTAAGTCATCGTTAGTCGTTACATGTAAGTGTTGTTTTGAAACCTTTAGGTTAACGATCTTGTTAAATGTTGTTAACCCAATGTTTATAATATCAAATTAGATTTTAAATTATTATATTATCATGATATTATCATGTATGAATATCTCTTAATATGATATATATACATTAAATGTCTTTACAACGATAATCGTTACATATATGTCTCGTTTAAAAATCATTAAGTTAGTAGTCTTGTTTTTACATATGTAGTTCATTGTTAATATACTTTATGATATGTTTTCTTATCATAGTATCATGTTAACTATATATATATATCCATATATATGTCATCATATAGTTTTTACAAGTTTTAACGTTCGTGAATCACCGATCAACTTGGGTGGTCAATTGTCTATATGAAACATATTTCAATTAATCAAGTCTTAACAAGTTTGATTGTTTAACATGTTGGAAACATTTAATCATGTAAATATCAATCTCAATTAATATATATAAACATGGAAAAGTTCGGGTCACTACAGTACCTACCCGTTAAATAAATTTCGTCCCGAAATTTTAAGCTGTTGAAGGTGTTGACGAATCTTCTGGAAATAGATGCGGGTATTTCTTCTTCATCTGATCTTCACGCTCCCAGGTGAACTCGGGTCCTCTACGAGCATTCCATCGAACCTTAACAATTGGTATCTTGTTTTGCTTAAGTCTTTTAACCTCACGATCCATTATTTCGACGGGTTCTTCGATGAATTGAAGTTTTTCGTTGATTTGGATTTCATCTAACGGAATAGTGAGATCTTCTTTAGCAAAACATTTCTTTAAATTCGAGACGTGGAAAGTGTTATGTACAGCCGCGAGTTGTTGAGGTAACTCTAGTCGGTAAGCTACTGGTCCGACACGATCAATAATCTTGAATGGTCCAATATACCTTGGATTTAATTTCCCTCGTTTACCAAATCGAACAACGCCTTTCCAAGGTGCAACTTTAAGCATGACCATCTCTCCAATTTCAAATTCTATATCTTTTCTTTTAATGTCAGCGTAGCTCTTTTGTCGACTTTGGGCGGTTTTCAACCGTTGTTGAATTTGGATGATCTTCTCGGTAGTTTCTTGTATAATCTCCGGACCCGTAATCTGTCTATCCCCCACTTCACTCCAACAAATCGGAGACCTGCACTTTCTACCATAAAGTGCTTCAAACGGCGCCATCTCAATGCTTGAATGGTAGCTGTTGTTGTAGGAAAATTCTGCTAACGGTAGATGTCGATCCCAACTGTTTCCGAAATCAATAACACATGCTCGTAGCATGTCTTCAAGCGTTTGTATCGTCCTTTCGCTCTGCCCATCAGTTTGTGGATGATAGGCAGTACTCATGTCTAGACGAGTTCCTAATGCTTGCTGTAATGTCTGCCAGAATCTTGAAATAAATCTGCCATCCCTATCAGAGATAATAGAGATTGGTATTCCATGTCTGGAGATGACTTCCTTCAAATACAGTCGTGCTAACTTCTCCATCTTGTCATCTTCTCTTATTGGTAGGAAGTGTGCTGATTTGGTGAGACGATCAACTATTACCCAAATAGTATCAAAACCACTTGCAGTCCTTGGCAATTTAGTGATGAAATCCATGGTAATGTTTTCCCATTTCCATTCCGGGATTTCGGGTTGTTGAAGTAGACCTGATGGTTTCTGATGCTCAGCTTTGACCTTAGAACACGTCAAACATTCTCCTACGTATTTAGCAACATCGGCTTTCATACCCGGCCACCAAAAATGTTTCTTGAGATCCTTGTACATCTTCCCCGTTCCAGGATGTATTGAGTATCTGGTTTTATGAGCTTCTCTAAGTACCATTTCTCTCATATCTCCAAATTTTGGTACCCAAATCCTTTCAGCCCTATACCGGGTTCCGTCTTCCCGAATATTAAGATGCTTCTCCGATCCTTTGGGTATTTCATCCTTTAAATTTCCCTCTTTTAAAACTCCTTGTTGCGCCTCCTTTATTTGAGTAGTACTGTTATTATGAATCATTATATTCATAGATTTTACTCGAATGGGTTCTCTGTCCTTCCTGCTCAAGGCATCGGCTACCACATTTGCCTTCCCCGGGTGGTAACGAATCTCAAAGTCGTAATCATTCAATAATTCAATCCACCTACGCTGCCTCATATTCATTTGTTTCTGATTAAATATGTGTTAAAGACTTTTGTGGTCGGTATATATAATACTTTTGACCCCATATAAGTAGTGCCTCCAAGTCTTTAATGCAAAAACAACCGCGCCTAATTCCAAATCATGCGTCGTATAATTTTGTTCGTGAATCTTCAATTGTCTAGACGCATAAGCAATCACCTTCGTTCGTTGCATTAATACACAACCGAGACCTTGCTTTGATGCATCACAATAAATCACAAAATCATCATTCCCTTCAGGCAATGACAATATAGGTGCCGTAGTTAGCTTTTTCTTCAATAACTGAAACGCTTTCTCTTGTTCATCATTCCATTCAAATTTCTTCCCTTTATGCGTTAATGCAGTCAAGGGTTTTGCTATTCTGGAAAAGTCTTGGATGAACCTTCTGTAGTAACCAGCTAGTCCTAAAAACTGGCGTATGTGTTTCGGAGTTTTCGGGGTTTCCCACTTTTCAACAGTTTCTATCTTTGCCGGATCCACCTTAATACCTTCTTTGTTCACTATGTGACCGAGGAATTGAACTTCTTCCAACCAAAATGCACACTTTGAAAACTTAGCGTACAATTCTTCCTTCCTCAATACTTCTAACACCTTTCTCAAATGTTCACCGTGTTCTTGGTCATTCTTTGAGTAAATAAGTATGTCATCAATGAAAACAATGACAAACTTGTCAAGGTATGGTCCACACACTCGGTTCATAAGGTCCATGAACACAGCTGGTGCATTAGTTAAACCAAACGGCATGACCATAAACTCGTAATGACCGTAACGTGTTCTGAAAGCAGTCTTTGGAATATCATCTTCTTTCACCCGCATTTGATGATACCCGGAACGTAAGTCAATCTTTGAATAAACAGACGAGCCTTGTAGTTGATCAAATAAGTCGTCGATTCTCGGTAGTGGGTAGCGGTTCTTGATGGTAAGTTTGTTCAACTCTCGGTAGTCGATACACAACCTGAATGTACCATCTTTCTTCTTGACAAACAAAACAGGAGCTCCCCACGGTGATGTGCTTGGTCGAATGAAACCACGCTCTAAAAGTTCTTGTAATTGGCTTTGCAGTTCTTTCATCTCTCTGGGTGCGAGTCTGTAAGGAGCACGAGCTATTGGTGCAGCTCCTGGTACAAGATCTATTTGAAATTCAACGGATCGATGTGGGGGTAATCCCGGTAATTCTTTCGGAAATACATCGGGAAATTCTTTTGCAATGGGAACATCATTGATGCTCTTTTCTTCAGTTTGTACTTTCTCGATGTGTGCTAGAACAGCATAGCAACCTTTTCTTATTAGTTTTTGTGCCTTCAAATTACTAATAAGATGTAGCTTCGTGTTGCCCTTTTCTCCGTACACCATTAAGGGTTTTCCTTTTTCTCGTATAATGCGAATTGTATTTTTGTAACAAACGATCTCCGCTTTCACTTCTTTCAACCAGTCCATATCGATTATCACATCAAAACTCCCTAACTCTACTGGTATCAAATCAATCTTAAATGTTTCGCTAACCAGTTTAATTTCTCGATTCCGACATATATTATCTGCTGAAATTAATTTACCATTTGCTAATTCGAGTAAAAATTTACTATCCAAAGGCGTCAATGGACAACTTAATTTAGCACAAAAATCTCTACTCATATAGCTTCTATCCGCACCCGAATCAAATAAAACGCAAGCAGATTTATTGTCAATAAGAAACGTACCCGTAACAAGCTCCGGGTCTTCCTGTGCCTCTACCGCATTAATATTGAAAACTCTTCCACGGCCTTGTCCATTCGTGTTCTCCTGGTTCGGGCAATTTCTAATAATGTGGCCTGGTTTTCCACATTTATAACAAACTACATTGGCATAACTTGCTCCGACACTACTTGCTCCGCCATTACTCGTTCCGACACCATTTGTTCCTTTCGTTCTATTAACCCCTGGTCCGTAGACCTCACACTTCGCCGCGCTATGACCATTTCTTTTACACTTGTTGCAAAATTTGGTGCAGAACCCCGAGTGATTCTTTTCACACCTTTGGCATAGCTGCTTCTGATTGTTGTTGTTGTTGTTGCGGTTATTATTGTTGTTGGGATGATTGTTGTAGTTGCTGTTATTGTTGTTGTTGTTGTTGTTGGGCCGTTTGTTGTAGTTGCGATTGATGTTGTGATTGTTGGGATAATTGTTGCGATTATTGTTGTAATTGCTGTTGTTGTTGTATTGGTGATTCTTATCACCGTTTTCCTTCCACTTTCTTTTGACTTGCTTCACATTGGCCTCTTCAGCAGTCTGTTCTTTAATTCTTTCTTCAATCTGGTTCACTAGTTTGTGAGCCATTCTACATACCTATTGTATGGAGGCGGGCTCGTGTGAACTTATATCTTCTTGGATTCTTTCCGGTAATCCTTTCACAAACGCGTCGATCTTCTCTTCCTCATCTTCGAATGCTCCCGGACACAATAGGCACAATTCTGTGAATCGTCTTTCGTACGTGGTAATATCAAATCCTTGGGTTCGTAACCCTCTAAGTTCTGTCTTGAGCTTATTGACCTCGGTTCTGGGACGGTACTTCTCGTTCATCAAGTGCTTGAATGCTGACCACGGTAGTGCGTACGCATCATCTTGTCCCACTTGCTCTAGATAGGTATTCCACCATGTTAACGCAGAACCTGTGAAGGTATGCGTAGCGTACTTCACTTTGTCCTCTTCAGTACACTTACTTATGGCAAACACCGATTCAACCTTCTCGGTCCACCGTTTCAATCCGATCGGTCCTTCGGTTCCATCAAATTCCAAAGGTTTGCAGGCAGTGAATTCTTTGTAGGTGCATCCTACACGATTTCCTGTACTGCTAGATCCAAGGTTATTGTTGGTATGTAGCGCAGCCTGTACTGCGGCTATGTTTGAAGCTAGAAAAGTACGGAATTCCTCTTCATTCATATTCACGGTGTGTCGAGTAGTCGGTGCCATTTCCTTCAAAATAGTTAAATGGAACAAGTTAATCATACAGAATATTAAGAGTAGTTAATAGTATTTCGTAGCATAATATGAACTCATTTATAAAAGCTTTTTCTTCATATTAGCGTTTTATAAGTTTAAATTCGGGTAGTACCTACCCGTTAAGTTCATACTTAGTAGCTAATATACAATTCAACTACTACAATTCTATATGAAAAACTGATTATAATAATATTTCGCATTCAAACTTTTATACAATATTTTACAAACTTACAATACCGCTTATTTTACATAAAGCATGAAATATAGCACACAATAACTTTGATACAAGATAGTTGTGAAGACAATTCTAGCTAGTACACAAGTCGTTCAGCAAAGGCAATAAAGACACGTAATTCATACGTCCAGAAACAAGTCATGCATTCTGGTTTTACTAGGACTACTTCCCATCCTTGGTCTTGTGCAACATAACCGTTATGGCCGTTGATAAGATAGTGTGTTGTAACGTCATCAAAGGGACGAGGGTTACGTAATGTCCAACAGTCCCGTAATAATCTAAAAACCTCATTTCTTACCCCAATTACCGACTCCGTCACTTGTGGAAACGTTTTGTTTAATAGTTGTAGCCCGATGTTCTTGTTCTCACTTTGGTGAGAAGCGAACATTACTAATCCGTAAGCATAACATGCTTCTTTATGTTGCATGTTAGCCGCTTTTTCTAAATCATGAAGTCCAATATTCGGATATATTGAGTCAAAATAATTTCTTAACCCGTTGCGTAAAATAGCATTTGGGTTCCCCGCAATATATGCGTCAAAGTAAACACATCGTAACTTATGGGTTTCCCAATGTGATATCCCCCATCTTTCAAACGAAAGTCTCTTATAAACCAAGACATTCTTGGAACGTTCTTCGAATGTCTTACAAACTGATCTCGCCTTAAATAGTTGTGCCGAAGAATTCTGGCCGACTCTAGACAAGATTTCATCAATCATGTCTCCGGGTAGGTCTCTTAAAATATTGGGTTGTCTATCCATTTTGTGTTTTTAAACTGTAAAATAGACAAGAGTTAGATTCATAAAAAAATACTTATTAATACAAGCAATTTTTACATATATCATAAAGCATAAGAACACTATATTACATATATTACACCACACGAATACAACTATCTTATTCTGACTCGCTCGTTTCTTCTTCTTCGGTTTTGGTTCATTTTGCCAAGTTTCTAGGGATATATGATGTTCCCCTAATACGAGCCGTCGTTGTCCACATTGGTTTAGAAAAACCTGGTGGTTTAGAGGTTCTCGGGTCATTGTTACAACTTAAGGACTTCGGGGGTTGACGATACATATAAAGTTCATCGGGGTTGGAATTAGATTTCTCTATTTTTATGCCCTTTCCCTTATTATTTTCTTTTGCCTTTTTAAATTCAGTTGGGGTAATTTCTATAACATCATCGGAATTCTCGTCGGAATCCGATTCATCGGAGAATTGGTAATCCTCCCAATATTTTGCTTCCTTGGCGGAAACACCATTGACCATAATTAACTTTGGTCGGTTGGTTGAGGATTTTCTTTTACTTAACCGTTTTATTATTTCCCCCACCGGTTCTATTTCTTCATCCGGTTCCGATTCTTCTTCCGGTTCCGATTCTTCTTCCGGTTCCGACTCTTCTTCCGGTTCCTCTTCGGGAACTTGTGAATCAGTCCACAAATCATTCCAATTTACATTTGACTCTTCATTATTATTAGGTGAGTCAATGGGACTTGTTCTAGAGGTAGACATCTACCACATAATATCAAACACGTTAAGAGATTAATATATCACATAATATTCATATGTTAAAAATATATAGTTTCCAACAAAAATGTTAAGCAATCATTTTTAAAGAAAACACGGTCGAAGTCCAGACTCACTAATGCATCCTAACAAACTCGATAAGACATACTAATGCAAATTTTCTGGTTCTCTAAGACCAACGCTCGGATACCAACTGAAATGTCCCGTTCTTATTGATTAAAAACGTTCCATATTAATTGATTTCGTTGCGAGGTTTTGACCTCTATATGAGACGTTTTTCAAAGACTGCATTCATTTTTAAAACAAACCATAACCTTTATTTCATAAATAAAGGTTTAAAAAGCTTTACGTAGATTATCAAATAATGATAATCTAAAATATCCTGTTTACACACGACCATTACATAATGGTTTACAATACAAATATGTTACATCGAAATCAGTTTCTTGAATGCAGTTTTTACACAATATCATACAAACATGGACTCCAAATCTTGTCCTTATTTTAGTATGCAACAGCGGAAGCTCTTAATATTCACCTGAGAATAAACATGCTTTAAACGTCAACAAAAATGTTGGTGAGTTATAGGTTTAACCTATATATATCAAATCGTAACAATAGACCACAAGATTTCATAATTCAATACACATCCCATACATAGAGATAAAAATCATTCATATGGTGAACACCTGGTAACCGACAATAACAAGATGCATATATAAGAATATCCCCATCATTCCGGGACACCCTTCGGATATGATATAAATTTCAAAGTACTAAAGCATCCGGTACTTTGGATGGGGTTTGTTAGGCCCAATAGATCTATCTTTAGGATTCGCGTCAATTAGGGTGTCTGTTCCCTAATTCTTAGATTACCAGACTTAATAAAAAGGGACATATTCGATTTCGATAATTCAACCATAGAATGTAGTTTCACGTACTTGTGTCTATTTTGTAAATCATTTATAAAACCTGCATGTATTCTCATCCCAAAAATATTAGATTTTAAAAGTGGGACTATAACTCACTTTCACAGATTTTTACTTCGTCGGGAAGTAAGACTTGGCCACTGTTGATTCACGAACCTATAACAATATATACATATATATTAAAGTATGTTCAAAATATATTTACAACACTTTTAATATATTTTGATGTTTTAAGTTTATTAAGTCAGCTGTCCTCGTTAGTAACCTATAACTAGTTGTCCACAGTTAGATGTACAGAAATAAATCGATAAATATTATCTTGAATCAATCCACGACCCAGTGTATACGTATCTCAGTATTGATCACAACTCAAACTATATATATTTTGGAATCAACCTCAACCCTGTATAGCTAACTCCAACATTCACATATAGAGTGTCTATGGTTGTTCCGAAATATATATAGATGTGTCGACATGATAGGTCGAAACATTGTATACGTGTCTATGGTATCTCAAGATTACATAATATACAATACAAGTTGATTAAGTTATGGTTGGAATAGATTTGTTACCAATTTTCACGTAGCTAAAATGAGAAAAATTATCCAATCTTGTTTTACCCATAACTTCTTCATTTTAAATCCGTTTTGAGTGAATCAAATTGCTATGGTTTCATATTGAACTCTATTTTATGAATCTAAACAGAAAAAGTATAGGTTTATAGTCGGAAAAATAAGTTACAAGTCATTTTTGTAAAGGTAGTCATTTCAGTCGAAAGAACGACGTCTAGATGACCATTTTAGAAAACATACTTAGACTTTGAGTTTAACCATAATTTTTGGATATAGTTTCATGTTCATAATAAAAATCATTTTCTCAGAATAACAACTTTTAAATCAAAGTTTATCATAGTTTTTAATTAACTAACCCAAAACAGCTCGCGGTGTTACTACGACGACGTAAATCCGGTTTTACGGTGTTTTTCGTGTTTCCAGGTTTTAAATCATTAAGTTAGCATATCATATAGATATAGAACATGTGTTTAGTTGATTTTAAAAGTCAAGTTAGAAGGATTAACTTTTGTTTGCGAACAAGTTTAGAATTAACTAAACTATGTTCTAGTGATTACAAGTTTAAACCTTCGAATAAGATAGCTTTATATGTATGAATCGAATGATGTTATGAACATCATTACTACCTTAATTTCCTTGGATAAACCTACTGGAAAAGAGAAAAATGGATCTAGCTTCAATGAATCCTTGGATGGCTCGAAGTTCTTGAAGCAGAATCATGACACGAAAACAAGTTCAAGTAAGATCATCACTTGAAATAAGATTGTTATAGTTATAGAAATTGAACCAAAGTTTGAATATTATTATTACATTGTATTAGAATGATAACCTACTGTAAGAAACAAAGATTTTTTGAGATTGGATGATCACCTTACAAGATTGGAAGTGAGCTAGCAAACTTGAAAGTATTCTTGATTTTATGAAACTATAACTTTTGGAATTTATGAAGAACACTTAGAACTTGAAGATAGAACTTGAGAGAGATCAATTAGATGAAGAAAATTGAAGAATTAAAGTGTTTGTAGGTGTTTTTGGTCGTTGGTGTATGGATTAGATATAAAGGATATGTAATTTTGTTTTCATGTAAATAAGTCATGAATGATTACTCATATTTTTGTAATTTTATGAGATATTTCATGCTAGTTGCCAAATGATGGTTCCCACATGTGTTAGGTGACTCATATGGGCTGCTAAGAGCTGATCATTGGAGTGTATATACCAATAGTACATACATCTAAAAGCTGTGTATTGTACGAGTACGAATACGGGTGCATACGAGTAGAATTGTTGATGAAACTGAACGAGGATGTAATTGTAAGCATTTTTGTTAAGTAGAAGTATTTTGATAAGTGTATTGAAGTCTTTCAAAAGTGTATAAATACATATTAAAACACTACATGTATATACATTTTAACTGAGTCGTTAAGTCATCGTTAGTCGTTACATGTAAGTGTTGTTTTGAAACCTTTAGGTTAACGATCTTGTTAAATGTTGTTAACCCAATGTTTATAATATCAAATGAGATTTTAAATTATTATATTATCATGATATTATCATGTATGAATATCTCTTAATATGATATATATACATTAAATGTCTTTACAACGATAATCGTTACATATATGTCTCGTTTAAAAATCATTAAGTTAGTAGTCTTGTTTTTACATATGTAGTTCATTGTTAATATACTTTATGATATGTTTTCTTATCATAGTATCATGTTAACTATATATATATATCCATATATATGTCATCATATAGTTTTTACAAGTTTTAACGTTCGTGAATCACCGATCAACTTGGGTGGTCAATTGTCTATATGAAACATATTTCAATTAATCAAGTCTTAACAAGTTTGATTGCTTAACATGTTGGAAACATTTAATCATGTAAATATCAATCTCAATTAATATATATAAACATGGAAAAGTTCGAGTCACTACACCTTCACAGGTTCTGCGTTAACTTGGTGGAATACCTATCTAGAGCAAGTGGGACAAGATGATGCGTACGCACTACCGTGGTCAGCATTCAAGCACTTGATGAACGAGAAGTACCGTCCCAGAACCGAGGTCAATAAGCTCAAGACAGAACTTAGAGGGTTACGAACCCAAGGATTTGATATTACCACGTACGAAAGACGATTAACAGAATTGTGCCTATTGTGTCCGAGAGCATTCGAAGATGAGGAAGAGAAGATCGACGCGTTTGTGAAAGGATTACCGGAAAGAATCCAAGAAGATATAAGTTCACACGAGCCCGCCTCCATACAACAGGCATGTAGAATGGCTCACAAACTAGTGAACCAAATTGAAGAAAGAATTAAAGAACAGACTGCTGAAGAGGCCAATGTGAAGCAAGTCAAAAGAAAGTGGGAGGAAAACGGTGATAAGAATCACCAATACAACAACAACAACAGCAATTACAACAATAATCGCAACAATTATCCCAACAATCGCAACATCAATCGCAACTACAATAAACGGCCCAACAACAACAACAACAACAACAACAACAACAACAACAGCAACTACAACAATCATCCCAACAATAATAATAACCGCAACAACAATAACAATCAGAAGCAGCTATGCCAAAGGTGTGAAAAGTATCACTCGGGGTTCTGCACCAAATTTTGCAACAAGTGTAAAAGAAATGGTCATAGCACGGCAAAGTGTGAGGTCTACGGACCAGGGGTTAATAGAACGAAAGGAACAAATGGTGTCGAAACGAGTAATGGCGGAGCAAGTAGTGTCGGAGCAAGTTATACCAATGTAGTTTGTTATAAATGTGGAAAACCGGGCCACATTATTAGAAATTGCCCGAACCAGGAGAACATGAATGGACAAGGCCGCGGAAGAGTTTTCAATATTAATGCGGCAGAGGCACAGGAAGACCCGGAGCTTGTTACGGGTACGTTTCTTATTGACAATAAATCTGCTTACGTTTTATTTGATTCGGGTGCGGATAGAAGCTATATGAGTAGAGATTTTTGTGCTAAATTAAGTTGTCCATTGACGGCTTTGGATAGTAAATTTTTACTCGAATTAGCAAATGGTAAATTAATTTCAGCAGATAATATATGTCGGAATCGAGAAATTAAACTGGTTAGCGAAACATTTAAGATTGACTTGATACCAGTAGAGTTAGGGAGTTTTGATGTGATAATCGGTATGGACTGGTTGAAAGAAGTGAAAGCAGAGATCGTTTGTTACAAAAATGCAATTCGCATTATACGAGAAAAAGGAAAACCCTTAATGGTGTACGGAGAAAAGGGCAACACGAAGCTACATCTTATTAGTAATTTGAAGGCACAAAAACTAATAAGAAAAGGTTGCTATGCTGTTCTAGCACACGTCGAGAAAGTACAAACTGAAGAAAAGAGCATCAATGATGTTCCCATTGCAAAAGAATTTCCCGATGTATTTTCGAAAGAATTACCGGGATTACCCCCACATCGATCCGTTGAATTTCAAATAGATCTTGTACCAGGAGCTGCACCAATAGCTCGTGCTCCTTACAGACTCGCACCCAGCGAGATGAAAGAACTGCAAAGCCAATTACAAGAACTTTTAGAGCGTGGTTTCATTCAACCAAGCACATCACCGTGTGGAGCTCCTGTTTTGTTTGTCAAGAAGAAAGATGGTACATTCAGGTTGTGTATCGACTACCGAGAGTTGAACAAACTTACCATCAAGAACCGTTACCCACTACCGAGAATCGACGACTTATTTGATCAACTACAAGGCTCGTCTGTTTATTCAAAGATTGACTTACGTTCCGGGTATCATCAAATGCGGGTGAAAGAAGATGATATTCCAAAGACTGCTTTCAGAACACGTTACGGTCATTACGAGTTTATGGTCATGCCGTTTGGTTTAACTAATGCACCAGCTGTGTTCATGGACCTTATAAACCGAGTGTGTGGACCATACCTTGACAAGTTTGTCATTGTTTTCATTGATGATATACTTATTTACTCAAAGAATGACCAAGAACACGGTGAACATTTGAGAAAGGTGTTAGAAGTATTGAGGAAGGAAGAATTGTACGCTAAGTTTTCAAAGTGTGCATTTTAGTTGGAAGAAGTTCAATTCCTCGGTCACATAGTGAACAAAGAAGGTATTAAGGTAGATCCGGCAAAGATAGAAACTGTTGAAAAGTGGGAAATCCCGAAAACTCCGAAACACATACGCCAGTTTTTAGGACTAGCTGGTTACTACAGAAGGTTCATCCAAGACTTTTCCAGAATAGCAAAACCCTTGACTGCATTAACGCATAAAGGGAAGAAATTTGAATGGAATGATGAACAAGAGAAAGCGTTTCAGTTATTGAAGAAAAAGCTAACTACGGCACCTATATTGTCATTGCCTGAAGGGAATGATGATTTTGTGATTTATTGTGACGCATCAAAGCAAGGTCTCGGTTGTGTATTAATGCAACGAACGAAGGTGATTGCTTATGCGTCTAGACAATTGAAGATTCACGAACAAAATTATACGACGAATGATTTGGAATTAGGCGCGATTGTTTTTGCATTAAAGACTTGGAGGCACTACTTATATGGGGTCAAAAGTATTATATATACCGACCACAAAAGTCTTCAACACATATTTAATCAGAAACAACTGAATATGAGGCAGCGTAGGTGGATTGAATTATTGAATGATTACGACTTTGAGATTCGTTACCACCCGGGGAAGGCAAATGTGGTAGCCGATGCCTTGAGCAGGAAGGACAGAGAACCCATTCGAGTAAAATTTATGAATATAACGATTCATAATAACCTTACTACTCAAATAAAGGAGGCGCAACAAGGAGTTTTAAAAGAGGGAAATTTAAAGGATGAAATACCCAAAGGATCGGAGAAGCATCTTAATATTCGGGAAGACGGAACCCGGTATAGGGCTGAAAGGATTTGGGTACCAAAATTTGGAGATATGAGAGAAATGGTACTTAGAGAAGCTCATAAAACCAGATACTCAATACATCCTGGAACGGGGAAGATGTACAAGGATCTCAAGAAACATTTTTGGTGGCCGGGTATGAAAGCCGATGTTGCTAAATACGTAGGAGAATGTTTGACGTGTTCTAAGGTCAAAGCTGAGCATCAGAAACCATCAGGTCTACTTCAACAACCCGAAATCCCGGAATGGAAATGGGAAAACATTACCATGGATTTCATTACTAAATTGCCAAGGACTGCAAGTGGTTTTGATACTATTTGGGTAATAGTTGATCGTCTCACCAAATCAGCACACTTCCTGCCAATAAGAGAAGATGACAAGATGGAGAAGTTAGCACGACTGTATTTGAAGAAAGTCGTCTCCAGACATGGAATACCAATCTCTATTATCTCTGATAGGGATGGCAAATTTATTTCAAGATTCTGGCAGACATTACAGCAAGCATTAGAAACTCGTCTAGACATGAGTACTGTCTATCATCCACAAACTGATGGGCAGAGCGAAAGGATGATACAAACGCTTGAAGACATGCTACGAGCATGTGTTATTGATTTCAGAAACAGTTGGGATCGACATCTACCGTTAGCAGAACTTTCCTACAACAACAGCTACCATTCAAGCATTGAGATGGCACCGTTTGAAGCACTTTATGGTAGAAAGTGCAGGTCTCCGATTTGTTGGAGTGAAGTGGGGGATAGACAGATTACGGGTCCGGAGATTATACAAGAAACTACCGAGAAGATCATCCAAATTCAACAACGGTTGAAAACCGCCCAAAGTCGACAAAAGAGCTACGCTGACATTAAAAGAAAAGATATAGAATTTGAAATTGGAGAGATGGTCATGCTTAAAGTTGCACCTTGGAAATGCGTTGTTCGATTTGGTAAACGAGGGAAATTAAATCCAAGGTATATTGGACCATTCAAGATTATTGATCGTGTCGGACCAGTAGCTTACCGACTTGAGTTACCTCAACAACTCGCGGCTGTACATAACACTTTCCACGTCTCGAATTTGAAGAAATGTTTTGCTAAAGAAGATCTCACTATTCCGTTAGATGAAATCCAAATCAACGAAAAACTCCAATTCATCGAAGAACCCGTCGAAATAATGGATCGTGAGGTTAAAAGACTTAAGCAAAACAAGATACCAATTGTTAAGGTTCGATGGAATGCTCGTATAGGACCCGAGTTCACCTGGGAGCGTGAAGATCAGATGAAGAAGAAATACCCGCATCTATTTTCAGAAGATTCGTCAACACCTTCAACAGCTTAAAATTTCGGGACGAAATTTATTTAACGGGTAGGTACTGTAGTGACCCGAACTTTTCCATGTTTATATATATTAATTGAGATTGATATTTACATGATTAAATGTTTCCAACATGTTAAGCAATCAAACTTGTTAAGACTTGATTAATTGAAATATGTTTCATATAGACAATTGACCACCCAAGTTGACCGGCGATTCACGAACGTTAAAAGTTGTAAAAACGACATGACGATATATATATGGATATACATATGGTTAACATGAGATTATGATAAGTAAGTATCTCCATAAGTATATTAACAATGAGTTATATACATATAAACAAGACTACTAACTTAAGGATTTCCAAACGAGACATATATGTAACGATTATCGTTGTAACGACATTTAAATGTATATATATCATATTAAGATATATTAATATATCATAATATCATGATAATATAATAATTTAACATCTCATTAGATATAATAAACAATGGGTTAACAACATTAATTGAGATCGTTAACTTAAAGGTTTCAAAACAACACTTACATGTAACGACTAACGATGACTTAACGACTCAGTTAAAATGTATATACATGTAGTGTATTTAGATGTATTAAAATACTTTTGGAAGACTTCAAGACATATATCAAAACACTCATACTTAACGAAAATGGTTACAGTTACTTTTCCATTCTTTTCTTTCATCAAGAATTCTAGTCGTATTCTTACCCGTATTATACACAGCTTCAAAACGTACTTACTATGAGTATATTCTAATAGGAACTAGAATGGGATTCCACTCTTGATTATGTCATGTATGACTAATCAATTTTAACTTCTACCATGAGCTAGTCAACTAACTAGAACTCCTTTTAACCCCACTCACCACTCACCAATTACCACTCATCATTCACTCCATTTCACTTCCAATTCTCTTTCTAATTCTCTCTCAACACACACACACTATTATGAACGTATTTTTCCAGTAGTTAATCATCATCTTCATCAAAAATCACTTCAAGAATCAAGCTATAATCATCATAGGAAGAACACTTCAAGAACACTTCAAAAATCCCTTCAAGTTTACTAATTTACTTCCAAGCTTTCTAATCCATTCCAAGTAATCATCGAAGATCAAGAAACCTTTGTTATATACAATAGGTTATCTTTCTTATTCAAGGTAATATTCATATTCAAACTTTGATTCAATTTCTATAACTATAAACTATCTTAATTCGAGTAAAAATCTTACTTGAACTTGTTTTTGTGTCATGATCCTACTTCAAGAACTTTCAAGCCATCCAAGATCCTTTGAAGCTAGATCATTTCTTGTCACTTCCAGTAGGTTAACCTACTAAACTTGAGGTAGTAATGATGTTCATAACATCATTCGATTCATATATATAAAACTATCTTATTCGAAGATTTAAACTCGTAATCACTAGAACATAGTTTAGTTAATTCTAAACTTGTTCGCAAACAAAAGTTAATCCTTCTAACTTGACTGTTAAAATTAACTACACACATGTTCTATATCTATATGATATGCTAACTTAATGATTTAAAACCTGGAAACACGAAAAACACCGTAAAACCGGATTTACGCCGTCGTAGTAACACCGCGGGCTGTTTTGGGTTAGTTAATTAAAAACTATGATAAAATTTGATTTAAAAGTTGTTATTCTGAGAAAATGATTTTTATTATGAACATGAAACTATATCCAAAAATTATGGTTAAACTCAAAGTGGAAGTATGTTTTCTAAAATGGTCATCTAGACGTCGTTCTTTCGACTGAAATGACTACCTTTACAAAAATAACTTGTAACTTATTTTTCCGACTATAAACCTATACTTTTTATGTTTAGATTCATAAAATAGAGTTCAATATAAAACCATATCAATTTGATTCACTCAAAACGGATTTAAAATGAAGAAGTTATGGGTAAAACAAGATTGGATAATTTTTCTCATTTTAGCTACGTGAAAATTGGTAACAAATCTATTCCAACCATAACTTAATCAACTTGTATTGTATATTATGTAATCTTGAGATACCATAGACACGTATACAATGTTTCGACCTATCATGTCGACACATCTATATATATTTCGAAACAACCATAGACACTCTATATGTGAATGTTGGAGTTAGCTATACAGGGTTGAGGTTGATTCCAAAATATATATAGTTTGAGTTGTGATCAATACTGAGATACATATACACTGGGTCGTGGATTGATTCAAGATAATATTTATCGATTTATTTCTGTACATCTAACTGTGGACAACTAGTTGTAGGTTACTAACGAGGACAGCTGACTTAATAAAATTAAAACATCAAAATATATTAAAAGAGTTGTAAATATATTTTAAACATACTTTGATATATATGTATATATTGTTATAGGTTCGTGAATCAACCAGTGGCCAAGTCTTACTTCCCGACGAAGTAAAAATCTGTGAAAGTGAGTTATAGTCCCACTTTTAAAATCTAATATTTTTGGGATGAGAATACATGCAGGTTTTATAAATGATTTACAAAATAGACACAAGTACGTGAAACTACATTCTATGGTTGAATTATCGAAATCGAATATGCCCCTTTTTATTAATTCTGGTAATCTAAGAATTAGGGAACAGACACCCTAATTGACGCGAATCCTAAAGATAGATCTATTGGGCCTAACAAACCCCATCCAAAGTACCGGATGCTTTAGTACTTCGAAATTTATATCATATCTGAAGGGTGTCCCGGAATGATGGGGATATTCTTATATATATGCATCTTGTTAATGTTGGTTACCAGGTGTTCACCATATGAATGATTTTTATCTCTATGTATGGGATGTGTATTGAAATATGAAATCTTGTGGTCTATTGTTACGATTTGATACATATAGGTTAAACCTATAACTCACCAACATTTTTGTTGACGTTTAAAGCATGTTTATTCTCAGGTGAATACTAAGAGCTTCCGCTGTTGCATACTAAAATAAGGACAAGATTTGGAGTCCATGTTTGTATGATATTGTGTAAAAACTGCATTCAAGAAACTAATTTCGATGTAACATATTTGTATTGTAAACCATTATGTAATGGTCGTGTGTAAACAGGATATTTTAGATTATCATTATTTGATAATCTACGTAAAGCTTTTTAAACCTTTATTTATGAAATAAAGGTTATGGTTTGTTTTAAAAATGAATGCAGTCTTTGAAAAACGTCTCATATAGAGGTCAAAACCTCGCAACGAAATCAATTAATATGGAACGTTTTTAATCAATAAGAACGGGACATTTCAGTTCGGGTGGTGATCAAATATTACAAGATGGTGAAAGGCTGGCATGATCATGGTGTAGTGTATAGTTTAGTGATAGTTTCTGGATATGTTTGGCTATTTATACAGACGCATACATACATATATGTGGTGATATATATCGAAAGAAGGAAATGAAGTTTATGAACAAACGAATGGAATTTGTTGTTGAAGGAATGTAAAATTTGTTAAGTATATGTTTGGTGATCAGTTTAGTTGAGCTTTTTAGGTGGCGTTGATGGTAGTGGTGGTTCACGAAATGGGTGAAAGTTTGGAGGTGGTGATTATAGAAAACTGAAACCGAAAATAAATAAGATCGTATGGATTTGGTGATGGAGTTTGGTTGTGAAAGCGAAGAAGAAGAAAGGATTTGGTTTCAAGGTGGTTCACGATTTTGAGTGTGAAAGATGTTGGAGACTGTGAAGATGGCTTCATGATGGCCGGTGGTGGCTCAATGAGAAGGGTGGTCTAGTGGGTTTGTTAGTCATTAAAGGAGAAACAGATAGTAGGATTAGATATTGAGCAGGTGGTTGGCTATGTGATCCTTGCATCTCCTATGTATATGTATATGTTATATAGATATTAGATAAGATATAGTAATAATAATTAGATAGATAATATATATATCATGTTATACTCCGTAATTGAATCATAATGCCTCAATCAAAAACAGTGAAATTCAATCAGTAATAGAAATCAATATAATATTGATTATAATATAATTTAAAAATAAAAACGTGTAAGAAATTTAGCCGTCACCATTTACGGACTAGATTTCGTACTCCGTTGCTACTCAGTGGAAAATAAAAGTATTCTGAAAAACCTCATATTTTTAAATTAAATAGTTTTATTTAGTTTGGTCATTATAGTATAAAATTCGATCCTTAATTTGTTAAATAAAAATTACATCAATTGTCCCTCCCAATTCTTGGTAAAATATAAAAAGTGTTGAAACTTAACTAATAGTTCCTAAATACATTTTTATTAAGCCTATAATTTGTAAAACTCCTTTTCGGCTCACCGTTTATATTAAAATAATATAAGTTCCTTTTTAACTCGTTTACTATCAATCGAACGACACTTGAGCGTTACCGTCGTTTACAAAATATATTCGAAACCAAATATATATATTCAATATACTTTTTATATATATATATATATATATATATATATATATATATATATATATATATATATTTAAATAATAATTATTATAATATCCTATTTTTATTTTTATTAATTTTTAATAACAACAACATATAATACTTCAAATTATATTTCGAATATACATACACACATATCTATTTACAATTAATTGTTCGTGAATCGTCGGGCATGGTCAAAGGTCAAATGATTCCATATTAATAGTTCAAAAAATTTTGAGACTCCACATTACAGACTTTGCTTATCGTGTCGGAAACATATAAGGATTAAGTTTAAATTTGGTCGAAAATTTCCGGGTCGTCACACATTAGCTTATATGTGTTGGTACTTGGTGATCATCCTAAGAATGTCTAGACATGTTTTAGGATCACAAGTTATTGATTAACACTTATGTGTTATGCCTAATCATGGTTAAGTTGTCATTAAGATGAATTAAGCGTAATTAACCAAGATTAGTGTTTTTATGACCAAAACTCAATTGAGTATGGAGGAGGCATCTATTCTAAGCGTGTTGAGAAATGTTTTATGAATTATAGATGTCGAGAAGTGGTCAAACTAAATTTGATCAAAAATGGTGACAGTGAATTCCGCGGTCGCACTGCGGTTGACCGTGGTGGCGACCGTGCAACTTGTTTTCACAAAACTGCATTGCAGATTCAGTCTGGGCTTCTACGGTGAAGTATACGGTCGACCGTGTAACTTTATGATGTTTATTTTCATTCTAAGTTTTGTTTGATTTGGTCATTTGCAAGATCAAATATGGATTAGTGAACTTGCGTATTTTATGTTAAGATGTCGATCATCACTTATGCATATGTAGGTGTCATCATCAAAACATATTCTTTGATTAAGCAGCATACTTAACTTTATCGGTTAGTCCATTAACCAACATTCAACCAACACATTGTTCAAAGTGAGTTCGTTTCCAGAGGTCATCTTCAAGATCACATTCCCTTCTCCCTTGTTACCAGCAGTGACAGAGTTTCCCATGAAGAGCTTATCTCCAATACTCACATCCTTGAAGGTGTTAAAGAGGCTCTTGTCAGCACAAACACGACGGGTAACCCCAGTATCAATCCACCACTCCCTGGTATTAGAACCAACCAGATTAACCTCGGAAATCATAATAGCGAGTTCAAAAACCATAGCAATTAGGTGGTCAGTATCATCAACCATGTTAGCTTGTCGGAGTCTTCCTTTGGTTGTTTGCAATGATCAGCACGATGACCCGGCTGGTTACAGTTATAGCATTTGTCGAAGAATCCTTTCTTCTTGGAAACACCCCTTTTAGGTTCAATATTGAACCATTTCCTCTTGTTATTCTTCCGAGTCTTCCATTTACTCTTGCTTCCTTTCGAGGAGTGTCCGTGTTCAACAAAATTAGCCTTTTCTGAATCAGGGGTAATGCAGCTTTTAAGAGCAACTTAGTTGTCTTCCTCAATACGAAGACACACCACAAGGTCTTCAATGGTCATTTTTTTTCGCTTATGTTTCTTTCAAGTAATTGTTGAAATTAACCCAGCTTGGTGGCAGTTTCTCTATTATTGCTGCAACTTGGAAACTCTCACTGATTACCATTTTTCAGCATGTATTTCATAAAAATGACTTGCAATTCTTGGATTTGACTCATAACAGTTCTTGAGTCAGTCATCTTAAAATCTAAGAGTTTAGCCACCACCCTTTTCTTGGTACAAGCATCTTCAGTCTTGTACTTTCGTTCCAAAGACTCTCATAATTCTTTGACAGTCTCTGTGCTGCAGTACACGCTATTCAAGACATAGTTGCGGCACAAGTAATACAAATGTTTCCATGCCACAACCGTGCTCACAGTTTGAGCATCCCCTTCCACAAGCTGGGGAGTGGTTTCAATCAAAACTCTCACAAGGTTCAACGTGGTCAGATGAAAGAGCATCTTTTGCTGCCAACGTTTAAAGTCCACACTAGTGAACTTTTCAAGTTTCTCAGCATGACTAGCGGTGCAACTGTTCTAGCAGGATTCGTAGTAGCAACAGAGGAGTTCGCGTTCAATTGAGATTCCATTCTGAAAAGAGAATTCAAAACAGAATTAATAAACACTAGTTAAAGGCACTGTAGCAAAACTATTTTCACACAACTTTGTAACCTTCAAACCTTTACATAATTATTTATTCAAGATAGACAGTCAGATAGATTTAATGGAGAGGCATGAGCCTTTTAGTTTATAATATATCATAAAATCCAACAATCAAGTTCTAGTAGAAATTTTCTAGACACTATCTATCGACATTTGGGTAATAATTGCGAAAATTAGTTGCAAATAAAGTAACTTGAAAATTCAAATTGTTAGTAACAATTTCAAACACTCTAAATTAAATATAACATGTTAAATATTTAAAATAATATACATAGTTACCATTAATTACAAATTCTAAATTAAGGCAGTGAAAATGAATTTATCAAGAACTAATAATATGTGATGAAAACATAGATTATAGTTATAACAAGAAGAATATTCAAATGAATTCAACTTTTAAGTTGAGATTCAAATGATTAATTAGAGTGAGACATGTGACGGGACAATCACATGTAATTGAAATTTCATTTTTTTTCAAAAAATGTTTTTTTTTCGAAATTTTTTTTTAATATATTTTTTTTTTCAATCACATGTCATTTGATTTAACATGCAGTAAATCATATGTGATTCTTCATTCCAATCACATGTGATTTTAAAACCTAATAACATGTGATTCTTCATATCAAATGCAATCACATATGATTGAAAAAAAAACAATTGAAAAAAAAAATTTGAAATTTATTTTTTTGAAATTTTTCTTTTTCAATCACATGTGATTGTCGCGCCACATGTCGCACTCTGATTAGACCCTTGAATTTCAAAAAAATTATTGGATTCACATTATTACAAGTCCTTTTAAAAAATCATTTTTCATAATTATACTAGCCAATATCAATATGAATATCCTAATAAACATTTTTCATAATCAGCAAGTTAATACAATAGTAACATCAAATAGAATAACAATAGAATAAAGCGAACGGATAAGCATGGACAATATCTTAACATGATCTACAACAACCCATTATTATTATTATTATTATTATTATTATTATTATTATTATTATTATTATTATTATTATTATTATTATTATTATTATAATAATAATAATATTATTATTTTTTATTATTATTATTATTATTATTATTATTATTATTATTATATGTATAATAATATATATATATATATATATATATATATATATATATATATATATATATATATATATATATATATATATATATATATATATATATAAAATATAATAGATTTAATTAAGAGGGAAGCACTTTTTGAGGGAAAATGGGGAAAGTAACTTTTTTCGTTTTTTTCGAATTTTTTTCAGGCATCAAGATCACATGAAAATATGAAAATTTAAAAAAAGATACTTTGTGATGAATGTTATTATTTTGGCGGTAAAACCCTCGAAGAAAAAAAATGAAAACATTCAATGCATTGAATGTTTTGATTTTGAATTTTTTTTAAGGGGTTAGAAATTAGAGTTTAGAAATTAGTGGGTTAAAAATTAGGGTTTAGCTATTAGGGTTTAGAAATTAGGGTTTTGGGTTTAGAAATTAGGGTTTAGATTGAATATTTTATCACGAACGGTTTAGAGTTTAGGGTTTAGGGTTTTGGGTTTAGGGACTAAAACCAAACCACTAAACCCTAAACCCTAAACCCTAAACCCTAAACTCTAAATCGGGCTAAATTTCAAAAAATAACACTTCACACAAGATGAAAACAAAACGATGCAAATGAACTCAGAAACAAAACATTCAATTTATTGAATGCTTTCATTTTTTTCATCGAACGTTTTACCGCCAAAATAATAATATTCGTCACAAAGTGTCTTTTTTAAATGTTCATACTTTTACCTAACTTTGATGTCTGAAAAAAAAAAATTCAAAAAAACCAAAATTTAAAAAAAAAAATTATTACTTCCCCACTTTCCTCCAAAAAAGTGCTTCCCTCCTAATTATGACACATATAATATACTACCTCCGTCCCAAATTAATAGTCTTGTTTTGACTTTTTAAAGTTTTATTTCGCAACTTTGACTTTAAATAAATCTCTTTGTGTTAGATAATATTATATAACACAAAAAAATTTATTTTAAGTCAAAGTTACGAGATAATGACTTTGAAAATTCAAAACAGGACTATTAATTTGGGACGGATGGAGTAATATATAATCAATTATATAAGCAGAATATCGATGCACAAACTTCATTCAGTATGGATGAATCTAACATGTATAGCATATACCATATAGCATATTATTAGCATCTATATTAGATGGATATATTATCACTACAGTTATACAGCAAATATATCAGTAGAAAATAAAAACATGAAGACCTATACATAAACAATATTATAAAAGAAACCAGTTTATACCATAACGTGTTTAATCTTTATAGCAAGCATATAAACAACAGTACACATTGAGATCAATAAACGCATATAACAGTTCAATTATAATCCGAATCAAATCAGCAAACATCTCAGTTTCGTGTTAGGAACATGAATTTGTGTAAGACTGTAAAAATAATATAATGAAACCAAGCAAACAGATTACAAAGTAACAATCATGTTATCATATATATCGTTATTACAAATATATAATCTGAAAAATAAATACGATCAAACCAAATTTAAGGATTGAACTGGGCTTGTGTTTAACACAATTCTTCTAATCATATCAGGGTACACCAGCTTGAAGCAGCGTACTGCCGGACTTGAACACTTGCCTGAAAAGAGATCGGAAGCTGGGACCGTTGTTGTAACGAGACGAACGTCGGGAAACGAATTCGAGATACTCATATTCCTAGGTGAATAATTGATGTGTTTTTCGAATTTGTGTGTGTAGAAGAGGTTTTGGTTTTTGCGTGTCCTTCTTGTTGGTGATTTTAGTGTTATCAACAAACATTTTAGTTAATTGGGATTTACTTGAAAGCAAGGGTAATCAAGTTATACTTAGTAACGGGTTTGGAGTGTGTAGAGTACACGCCCGTAAGAGTTAACTTGATACTGGCATGGAAATTGTGGTATTGAAAAGGTTCAAAATTCCACCATTTTCCATTAGGTGTTAACGAAAAGTTGCGTCTTTTCGTTGAAAGGTTGCCTCTTTTTGTTGAAAGGTTGCGACCTTTCATCACACCCTTTCATTTCTTATATATATAAGATATGAGTTTTGCTTTCATGGATGAACATACAAGAAAAATCACATTCTCACTAATATTATAATTTGATCTCTTCTTGCCTAGAGACAAATTGCGTTCTTGTCTTATCTCAATTAAGATTTCGTGTAACCCGAGTCAAGTAGGGTCGAAATACTTAATTAGGAAAGTGTTTCACGATTCAAGAATCAATCCGGGATTGTCAATTTACAACCCTATTTTCTAACAAACTAATTAAGTATTTGTCGGATGGATTAATCTTGCATGAATCGTGAAAGACATAGTCAACTTTGGTGAGAATAAGCATTGAATATACTATCAACAGAGGTTAATTGTTGGATAGTAATATCGGGTATATTAAATTGACCGGCGATGGTGGGAGTTATCAGAAATTTCTTATTTTGAGAAATTATATGTACATTAAGTCAGAAGTACAGATAACATGTTTTAACTGCTATGTATATATATATGCACATGATGGAAATACATGTGGGTTGAATATTGGTTTCTCACTATCCTTTACGGGTCATAAAGATTTGTTACTTAGTTGATGAATGAAGATTATGATGATGGATCACGCACATGCATCCATTCGATCAATTATAATAACAGGTATGAAGAATCTTAAGAATTTTATGTATGGGCAGAGGCGAAGCCAGGAATACAGAATAGGGGATGCTTACGAACACTGAAGCAATATTTTTTTCTCATTGGGGAAAAAAATAAAACCGTAGCAATTTTTTTGGGCAAAATATGGATGTTTTGGGGCAAAAATGGAGATTTTGGAGTAAAAAATTGAGGTTTTTAGGCAAATTATAAAGGTTTTGGGGTAAATTTTGAAAATTTTTGAGCAAAATTTTGATGTTTTTGGGCAAAATATGTAGGTTCTGAGAGAAAAAAATAATTATAATAATTGTATAAGTTAAATATATATATAGACAATAAAGACATGGTGTAACCAAAACTTCTATTTTGAGTCAAGTTTGTAGTACATGATAAGTGTTAAAACTGTAAATTGTGTAATGTTAAGGGCTAAAAATATAATTCTTGCCTACCGAGGGTTAAAAAGATATGAAAAAAATTTACATATATTTGGTGGAACATCTGATTAAAAGTAACAGTAGGACCCACCCCATCATCTACTTCATTCCCTCTTACCTGCAAACTCCATGAATCTCCCAAATAATTTCTTAGCAATCTCACATTTCTTATATAAATACACCAAACTCATATATAAACGCATCAGAAAATTTTTGAAGTCACTGGGGGCAGCCTCCCGCCACCCTACTCCGCCTCTATAGGGGATGCTTGAATCTTGAAAAGTTTTTTTCTCCATTGAAATACAAATTATATAGTGTATACAGAAACATGATTAGGGGATGCTTGACACTCCCAAGCATCCCTACTAGCTCCGCCATTGTGTATGGGTTACATCCGATCAATTTCATACGGCAAGACAAAGGATTAATTTTCATTGGGATTTATTATGTGGATCCCTTATCTTGATGAAGTTCTATAATTTGGAACACTAACGGGTACGCATTTTCTATTCGTCTTGTTTATATAGGCCTTGACTATTATAAATAGAAATATGCATCGACTGATTTTATGGATGCATATTGATAAATGAATGGATTTCACCTTTCATTCAATTATTGATAGGTAACCGACATAATTAAGTGCTATAATACATATGACCATTGAATAGGTGGGTTCATGCATCAGAGTATTGTAATTAATATACTCCAATACTGGTAATTCATGTACAAAACAAACAATAATTGGTATAGTACAACAATCTTTTCTTATTGTAATTTAAGATTTTAAATTAAAGAGGGAAATTATGAAATAAGAATATTAAATCATTTTGTTTGTAGAATCGATTAGATAATTACAAATGGATGCACCGCTTTAACCGTAGTTAATGGTCTATTATCTTACATCTTTTCAAATATAACTTGATTTGGTCGGTTACTTATGAAGAGGTGTGTTGAAAATGTAATGTTATGGATATTGAATGTATTAATGTCGGTTCGCATAATGCCGACGTATTAATTCATGTAATAGTTGGAGTTAGTTGGAAACGATAAAACACAAAGTTTTGTTACTTGCATTATTTTTATGCAAAAGCCACTTATATTAATTAACATTTCACACCTCCAGCTTATGTTGTTAATGTGCATCTCTACATGTACGTGATAAAGGGGTTCCATGACACTGAATATGAAGTGGTTGTTCATGGGTTTTCGCGTTAGTCATATCCACAAATCACTTGATGGTATATGAAAATAATAAAAATTAGTGAAACGATTGTACAATTTTAATATGGAAAGTGGACATGTGAAATGACGGATAAATCAATAACCTTGAGTACACGCACGGTTTTTATGATAGGATAAGAATACATTAAATCTTGATAAAAGGTTTACTATTTAAGTAAAATTGATTGAAGTCGAAAGAAATGTTCATTTAGATTTCAAATTATGGGATACACAATGGCTAAGGCATATAGTTAAATATATGTGGAAAGAGTCTAGACACTATTGCTTTAGACGGACTATGTTTAGTGAGTTGATCACGAATGAAGTGATATCTATGGATTTGTTGGGTTACAACAAAATTTTGCGAATCACTTGACAAAATGGTTAGCCTGAGACTTAGTGCACAAGTCGGCTATTAGAGTGGGATTGAAGTCCACCGAAATCTTCCAAAGTGAGACACCCAATTCCCTTCTAGTAAAACGCTAGAAGCTGAATTTCAATGTGGAAAGCTTACTTTCTGAAGATTGAAACACATAATTATTCTGATCCCGAGGTATGTGTTTAGACTGCAAGTTGAGGTAGGTTGAAGTTTATCTTCTTAATAGTTCATTTGAAAAATTGGATATGCGGGTGCAAGATGTAAAAGAACTACCTATGTGAGCATAAAGTTTTACCACTTCAAAGGAGCTTTGGACTTAGCTGCCGATATGTTCACTGAAGGATTGGGACACATGGCTTATTATAGTGTCAAGTTAGTATTAGACGAATGTAAGAAACTGATGTGTGTATTACTCTCTCGTTTTCATATGGGTTGAAGGGTTTAATTTCTGAAACACCCCGATTCTCGAATTCTGGATGATGTAATATACTAAGATGAAAATTTAATTTCTGAAACATTTTCATTTATGCATTGGTTTGTTCTGTTAGTTCAAGTCATTAGTAAATCAAGGATTACACTAAAATGGGGGGGAATTGTTGGTGATTTTAGTGTTATCAACAAACATTTTAGTTAATTGGGATTTACTTGAAAGAAAGGGTAATCAAGTTATACTTAGTAACGGGTTTGGAGTGTGTGGAGTACATGCCCGTAAGAGTTAACTTGATACTGGCATGGAAATTGTGGTATTGAAAAGGTTCAAAATTCCACCATTTTTCATTAGGTGTTAACGAAAAGTTGCGTCTTTTCGTTGAAAGGTTGCCTCTTTTTGTTGAAAGGTTGCGACCTTTCATCACAGCCTTTCATTTCTTATATATATGAGATATGAGTTTTGCTTTCATGGATGAACATACAAGAAAAATCACATTCTCACTAATATTATAATTTGATCTTTTCTTGCCTAGAGACAAATTGCGTTCTTGTCTTATCTCAATTAAGATTTCGTGTAACCCGAGGCAAGTAGGGTCGAAATACTTAATTAGAAAAGTGTTTCACGATTCAAGAATCAATCCGGGATTGTCAATTTACAACCCTATTTTCTAACACTTCTCAATACCAAAAGGTCGGTATTTGTTGTGCAAACGCAATCATTTAAATAAGGAAACGATTTACAATATCAATAAAAAGGAAACGATTTATTCTTGATGAACAAGAAAAATCATTTTCCTTGGTGGACAAGAAAATCGTTTTTCTTAACTGACAAGTCAAAAAACGTATAGCAAAAACCGGCTCGCACGAGCCCGGATTTTGGGTGCTGCATTTGTGTCCACGCGCAAGCACACACATATATTAGTGTGTCACATATTAATATGCGTCTAAAGTTGGTAAAACACATTTTGAATTTAACCAAATTTCCAACATAAACTTGTATATTATATATTATATAATATAATAATAATAATTAATAAATAATAGAAAACAGTGTATGAGCCCTCTATATGCATGATCCACGTGATCGATTAAGATAACTACAAGCAATAATACTCGTATAATTAAAATAATAAAAAAAACCAGCCAGTTGTTCTTATACATATGAAAAAGGCGACTATAAATAGCCTCATGTTGTAGGTGTGGTAATATCGAGACTTGCAATATACAATTGTTACAAATGGCATTGAGTGGTAAACTAGTGGCTCAAATCGAGATCAAGTCAAATGGTGATGTTTTTCATGAGCTATGGAAGGCAAACCCACACGATGTCCCTAAATTGACCCCGACTACCATTCAAAAATGCGAAACTCATTCTGGTGAAGCTGGAACTGTCGGCTCTGTCCTCTTTTGGAACTATTTTCATGGTAACAATGTAACGTATATAATATATGAGCAGTTGACTTCTTTAATTTTGTTATTATTTAGTGTAGTGTACATGTATCTGCATCTCATCACTTTATTGGCTTGGATCGGATTTATCTAACACGTGCGTACCTTAATTAATGTAGATGGAAAAGATAGTGTCGCGAAAACACTGCTTCACGACATAGATGAGGAGAAGAAATCTGTCACCTTTAAAATACTGGAAGGAGATCTTCTAGAACTATACAAGAACTTTATTATACATATTCATGTAGACACAAATGGTTTAAACAACCTGGTGACATGGACAGTTGAATATGAAAAGCTGAATGCAAATGTTCCGGATCCGAATACACTTCTGGACTTTTACAGGAAGGTCACCAAAGACATCGAGACTCATCACGTGTCTACCGCATCGAACTGAAATACGTACCACATAAATAATCGACAGACAATAAATATATTCTTTCGAGTCTGTTAATTAAGTTGGTTGCTTGCACTTTTACTCCATTTATGTGTGTTGTTGCTTTCTTGTTTCTACGTATAAAATTAAGTGCAAATATTTAGCACTAAGCTGTTTGTATCAAACGTTTTGTATAATATTTTGCTTGAGTATATTTTCTATATTTGATATTTGACAATTTATTTGTTAAGTAGGGAACATGGTATGCTAGCTTTTGATAGTAAATTAAGCTAGTTTTCTTTCGGAACATTTGACATTAGAGAAACAAAGTTCCCTTTCACGTTTCAATTCATCTTTATCTCAAATTCTCAATCTGGGTTATTCATGATAATCGGATACAAAGTTAAATTCCGAGATTCTTAAACCTCGTAATTACTACGCTCAACGGGATATTCACCACCCTCTAGTGAATATTTCCTTGATCAATCGGAATGTATAAATAGTCTTTTTTCGGAAAAACAAGCGATTCACGAAGATTTTAATAAAAATATATTCAAAAGCTATTCTCACCATGACGTTGTCATGATCCGACTATCAGAGCAAAGGGAATGGATTGGTCTGGTTCCCACTCCTTGTAATGTTTTTTTCTTTATCTATAAACTTACATTTTACACTATATATAAAACACAATATACATCTTTCAAACCTCAACAATTCTCCATTCTCTACTTCAATATAATTTATTTTTTCACTTTTTTCGCAAAATCTCAAACAACCTCAACAACCCATATAATTCGCAATCACAATGAAACCCTTTTTCACCCTACTCACGCGGATAAACTCAAAGCTAGGGTAATTCCCCCATTATGGGGTTTGGCCAATTTTTATAATACCATCAACCACAATACCCACAAATAAACCCCGATCAATTTCAACAATTTATTACATAGCAACAATCACAAAATGTCCCGCAAACACAACCTAAGGTTGATACAAACATAGTGTCAACATAATCACGAGTCGATAAAGTTCGAAATAAAAATCAAAAGGCAAAGAGGTTGCATAAATATCCTAACCAAAATCCTTGAGGGTTGAATACCATTAGGAAGCTGATGACAAGATACGGGTAGCTAAGTATTAGATTATGGCTTTAGAGAATCCACATCAAGGAATCGATCAAAATGCGCTTTCATTTTGAAATGTAGTTATATTAGAGTATATTTCGAGGTATCAACCATTCAACCATACCAAATGAATATTATCCTCTAATTGGATAAAGTTGAATGAAGCTTTTTAAAAATATGTCGCATAACACCTAATAACGCAGAAAAGTCTAATTAAATCCTCTTTTAAACCTTAATTCGGGAGGAATGATCATTAGCCGTCTAGGGTTGATATCGTTTAAAAATTCATGTTTTTACATTATAATATGTAAGTGAAGCTTTGATGTACTATCTATATCTATATATGATTTTAAACCTCATCATTAATTATTGTCCTTCTACCAATAAACTTTATTATAACCTTTCAACAAAGATGCCAATAACAAGGTGATTAATTATTTTTTATAAACATTTTGTCAAGAGTAATAAATCATGAAATATTCTTAAGCAATATAGTACATGACTTTTACTATAAGACTTGTTAAAGACATAGTCAAGGTTTGAAATTTTAGAATGAAACAACTAAAGGTGAAGTACGGTTCGGAAAATATTATAAGTAACTTTGCCTTTCAAAAAAAAAAAAAATATATTATAAGTAACTTGCGTTGTGAATAATCACGGGATTTATTGGGTAGTTTTAAGTAACAGATGGTTTAAATCATTGATGGACTCTTAACTATGTTTTTTTTTTCGAAAAACAGAAAATTTCATTAAAACTGAAAATGGTACAAAGAACTTCCAGACTGAAACATCAAACAGAAAGACTCAAGACTTAATAGGACTCTTAACTATGTTAAAATACATACTTAATCTATAAATCTATAAAGGAAGACGAATAATCATTAAGTATTCTAGTTTGTTTATCACCTCTAGATTTTGCCAAATCCATTAATAAAAGAGTATGTCAAAACACATTTTGTTCTTAAATGATTATTGATTATTTGATTTGTGGTGTTAAGAACAGTTACATGTTGCTTGAATATGAATATGCTCATTTATTCGGGTGCCCGAAGCACGGTATGCAACCAAAAGGGGCCACTTTTATCCTTAACCGGATAAGCTTGGAGAGTTGAGCATAGTTCATCTAGTCAAATTCATGAGAATCTAGTTCCTCCTAACATGCTAATCGAGAAACCGGTTAGTAGGAGCCTGAGTGTTTACACTACAAGAATTTAAGATGATAAACTATAAATCATTTGAAAAGTGATTTCCTTGACCAACAAAATCCCATAGTTTAGCTAATGAAATCAAAACAGATACACTCTACTATCTTAACTGTTTACACGCTTTATCTCAGTCTACTTTTATTTACTTATCTGAATTAGAAAAACTCAAATCAAATATCCACCTATAAATTTTCTAAAATTTGATAACAAAATAAGTGGTGTCTAGAATTTTCTTTTTGAACTTGGTTGTTAGATTTTCCGAAGGTCGGGTACCAAAAGAATCCTACCTCTCCAATATATATGCCAGACCATTTGTTTTGGAAAATAAAGTGTATTTATTTTATAAAATCTTCACTAGTTAGATCAATTAATCTACATGCATTTTTTTTACAATTCATTCAATTTTAAAGAACGACCATAAGTCATACTTATCACTACAAAAGCTTAGGTTTATTATAAAAAATAGATTTAGACCATAGTATTAACAAATTTAAAACACCCACCGGTGCGTCGCCAGCTTACGTGGTTTGACGACTAGAGTGCCGATTGTTGGCGCATCAAGGCCCGACCCCCATGTGATTCTGAAGATTTTTTTGAGGGTTTTTCATGTCATTTACCAACAACCAATCATCACAGAATGTGCTACAATTAAAAGTATGTTTAGCTCGACATCTTTGTATATGGACATTTTCTCTTGACTATTGTTTTGATTTTGTTGATAGCTATGATTGTTGGCTAGTATATGTATGTTTACTTAGGCTAAATACTATGTATGGTTGGATTAAATTTATGCTTTATTTCATATTGATAGATAATTCAATGTCTAGATAAAAGAATGAATCTTTTAGTGATATTATTTATTCGATAGTTATTAGAATTATTTGATTGAATTGACAACTCATTACATATGTTTAGTTATTTACATATAGTGAGATTAGAATTGTATGTCCATCCTGATCAGGGAGACAGGATAGGTTCAATTGAGAAATAAGACATGGGTGAATTGATTGCGATGACCAGTTAGCGCAAATAGTGACGACTACGACTATACGACGTCATATATTAGATTATCAAGTTTATTGAGGGTATTGTTCTATTGCATGTTACGGCAGTACATCTAGAATAGCGACACAATTAGATGTTAATTTGGTTGTAGTTGTGTTTGAAATACGTAGAAAGTTCGATAACTCACGCATAATATATAATTAATTAGGTCTTAATTTTAAAAAATTCAACATACAAGTGTAGTCTACGTAAACATATTAATGTAATCTATCTGGTCGCTAACATTATTTGTTTTTTTAGTTCTATAGACATCCGATCGTAAGACAGAAAACCCCCCTGCTTGCTTATTTAATTTAGTTAGATAAATTACATTTTAGTTTTGCATACTTAAATTGCACAAAATACTGTTTGTGGAACGATACCTTAATTCACCAATATTTCTCTATTATAGGATCATGCACACTTGTAGTTGTGTTTTAGTCACTATTTAGTATTTTATACGAATTTTAATCTTTTATTATTATTAATGAAGTTATTTTTATTTTTATTTAATTATTTTAATTGTTTAGTTTTATTAATTATTTTAATCATCATTAAACATATAAAAATAAAAAGTTGATTAACACTATAACTAACCTACTTTTCACTTCCAGTATTTGTTTAGGTCAATCATTCAAAGCACCACTTTGAGTGCTCTAACATGCACGTGTTTTTTGATCATTACTCTTTTAAAATTGTGTGTCATGATGAAATAAAACAGTATTATACTGTATATTGTTTGGTTAAATTGATTTCGACAATTTATTTGAGTGGTTGATTTTTATCTGTTTTTATAATAAATAAAAAAAAGTAAACGGAACAATGAGACCAAATCATTCAAAGGGACAACAAGAGCTTAAGCAATTAAAACAAACAACCAACCACACAAACAAAAACCAACAAAACAAAAACCCAAGTCCTAGACACTAGGGTGTATTCTCGATATTTATTTAGGATGGAAAGGACACTAGGGTGTATTCTCGATATTTATTTAGGATGGAAAGGAGAGGAGATTGAAAGATTAAAAAATAACAGCGATTCTCAAGTTTTAAATTTCAGCAGAAATGAAAGGAGATGAGATGATTAGGAAGGATAGTACCTTTAGATATTTTGTCACCAAAACTCTCCGCCCATATTTGGACGGATTGGAAAGGATAGTAAAACACTTTCATCCCCTTTTTTCTCCACTCTTTTCCGCTAAAAGAAAAACTCGAGAATACAACCTAACAGTCAAACAGAAACAATCTACAACAAACAAATCATAGCCACCCAAAGAAGCAACCAACCTACCCAAACAACAAATTAAACTAAACAACAACAAGAAACACAATTGAAACTGAAAAATAATAGCTAACACGATCAAACAAACGCGAAATGTGCTGCAAAAACATAAACCACTTAGCGGACCAATATTCTTCTTTCACTGAGGAGTAGTTCTTTGACCCCACGCATAAAATCGATAAACTTGTCAAGTTCGCTCTTAGATTTCTTTTTCTTTCTTCTTAGGATTGATCAATTTCCTTTCAATATCCGAAGACAAAAACATAGTTTAAAAAGATATCATTGTTTTCTTTACATTTTTACCCCTTAATCTTTGTTATTTTTGTCTTAAATGTGTAGATTATGTGTATAAAGTTATGTTACCTTCTAATTTTTTTTATCTATTTACGAAAGTGAACAATAGTATCGTTATGATGTATAATACTTCTTCCGTCCCAAAAACAATGTCCTATTTGACTTTTTGTTCGATTCTGTTAGCCCGGTTATATCATTAGTCCATGTCATTCTCTTATTTGGGCTTAGCCATTATGTATTGTAGGATTATGTCTTATATATTTGTATGATGTACACTCTTATAGATATCAATCAATTATGCACGATAACATGTTATCGAGCCTTCCCTAATCCTACGGCACCTCTCCTGCCTCTTCTTCTTTCTTCGTTCATCTCCTCCCGCCCAATTTTACCCTTTAAAAAAACATTAAATCATGGCTCCTAACAAATACTATAAAATATATATAGTTAACTTTATTCATCACTTGACTCCTGTAAAGCTCAATCTTGCAAAGCTAAATTATCCCACTGGACGAAACTGTTCACGACTCATTGTGCAGGTTTTGATGTTTCCGATCTCATTCTACGTGCACCCACAGCTGCGGAACAAGGGGATCCCAATTGGATCAAAGCCAATGCCGTCGTGTCTACCTGGATCTTTAACACCATATCACCATCTCTACTCGAACGACTATTAAATTATGAACCTTCAACCGCTCATGAAGCATGGACGTTTCTTGATAACAAACAATAAAAAATAATGGAATTGAATGCCGAACTTCGTAGCTTAAATATGGGAGATCTTTCGGTTGAAGAATACTTTTGATATATTGATCATATTGCTACTCAAATCCGAAACCTTGGTGGCAAGGTTGAAGACACATATCTCGTCATGTTCTCGGTCAATGTATTGACATAAAAATATGCACATGCTTCCCGCATCATCATCCACATTGATCCCTTTCCATCCCTTGACAAGGTTCGATCAATGCTAACCATGGAGGAAATCACACTCAATCGAAAAAATCGTACAATGACTGAGGCTCCTCTTAATGCCTCTCATCCGTCATCTCTTGTTGCTCATACTACTCGGCACTCCAACGAACCGCCACCGACCACTGAAGTTTACCGCAATTTCTCAGAGGGGTTTTATCGTTTTGTAAATCGATGCAGGTATCTCCACACTGGAACAAGCCGTCGATCAGCAAACAATTCATCCTTAGGTTCTAACAGGCCAAATAGCCTCAATCAAGCCCAATTTCTTCACTTAATTGCATCCCAACAGCAACAAATGCAGGCCCAGTCCATCGCTAACAGGCTACCTACACATTCTGCTTCGGCTCAGGTTCCTTTCACGGGATATGGGCCTTCTACATATGGGTCGTCTACATTCGGGGTTGGCAATCAAACTAATCAGCGTGGTATACTCTCGTGTCCACCAGGCTTTAATAGTGTTCAGTCCATCCCTCTGGGGCTGCATCATGCTCTTCCCTCCACAAGCACAACAGCTTACTATGCAGCCCAACAACCACTCTTTAGGTCATTTACTGTGGATCCAAATGCGCAATCACAAGAGACCATCTTACCTAATGCCTTCAGTACTATGACTCTTCAGGATTACGACTCAGCTGGGTAAAATATGGATACTGGTGCGTCCACTTATCTTACTTCCTACATTAATAATCTAAGTACCGATTTTATTAATTGTAAATATCCGTCAGTCATCGTTGGTGACGGGAATACCATATCCGTCACCAACACAGGCTATAGCTTGTTATCTACTCGTCACCGACCCATACTTTTACGTAACGTCCTGGAACACCTAACATTGTTAAAAATCTCATTTCCGTTCATCAACTTACTCGTGATCATATTATTTCTGTTGAATTTGTCCCTTTTGGTTTTCCTGTGAAGAATTATCTAACACGTCAGCTTCTTCTCTGATGTGACAGCACCGGTGACCTATATCTTGTCACACTGCACTCACCTCAACATGCTCTAGTTACAAGCTCTGTTACCTAGCATCAACGTCTCACCCCAGGTCCCCTTCTCTGGATACGGGCCTTCTACATATGGGTTGTCTACTTTCAGGGTTGTCAATCAAACTAATCAGCGTGGTATACTCCCGAGTCCACCAGGCTTTAATCGTGTTCAGTCCAGCCCTCTAGAGCCGCAACATGCTCTTCCCTCCACATGCCTAACAACATACTATGCAGCCCAACAACCACTCTTTGGGTCATTTACTATGGATCCAAATGCGCAATCACAGGAGACTATCTTACTAAATTCCTTCAGTACTATAACTCTTCAGGATTACAGCTCAGGTGGGTAGAATATGGATACTGGTGCATCCACTCATCTTGCTTTCTGCATTAATAATCTAAGTACCATTTTTAATTATTGTAAACATCCGTCAATTGCCATTGGTGACGGGAATACCATACCTGCCACCAATACAGGCCATAGCTTGTTATCTACTCCTCATCGACCCTTACATTTACATAACATCATCGTAACACCTAACATAGTTAAAAATATCATTTCGGTTCGTCAATTTACTCATGATAATATTATTTCTGTTGAATTTGGTTTTTTGTGAAGGATTATCTGACATGCCAGCTTCTTCTCTGATGTGAAAGCACCGGTGACCTATATCCTGTCAGACCGCACTCACCTTAACATGCTCTAGTTACAAGCCCTGTTACTTGGCATCAACGACTTGGTCACCCGGGACATAATGTTCTGCGTAAACTTATTTCCAATAAAGATATTTAATGTAAAGATATGTCATGCATGTCAACTTGGAAAATACGTGTGTCTTCCATTTTCAGTTTCAAGTTTTAATGTTCCGTCTGCTTTTGATATTATTCATTCTGATTTATGGACTTCGCCTGTTGCTAGTATTAGTGGTTTAAAATATTACATTAGTTTTTTAATCACTTTACTCATTATGTTTGGGTCTTTCCCCTGCGTTATAAATCGGATGCACTTAATACTTTCATTCAATTTCTTACCTTGTATGGCCAAAACGGATAGTTTTATTTGTGCGGTGTCGTTAGGTCACAATACGTTAGAATTAGCTACCAAAAGAGAGTAACGGTTTTATTATTTATATTTAGCAAGGATTTCCTAGCTATAACTCACCTACTTGTCTTTCTTTTAATGAGTAAGTGGTAAATATAACCCAGGTTTATATTTTTGTATGTTTGCTCAGTAATGTGGGACAAAAGTGCCTATATAGTTAACCCTAGCGACAAGTGGTGATAGATTAAGATTAACTACTAATACTATAATATAACTGTAAAGATAAAGATAGATAGGTATGAAGAATAGAATCCTGATGGGGAACTATCACAAGAGTTTAACTTCCTAGAATAAACAATAAACCTCAATCAACTGGACTATGAACCTAACTGATTTGTCACTAAGAGTTTAGGCCTTGAAGATTCTGGCTAAGAGGGATATCCCTACTCCCAACGTTAACCTTAGAGGGTTTAAACAACCTTATGGATATAATCTTAGGTACATGAACTAAGTGGTATATTGAAATGTCCCGTTCATATTGATTATAAACGTTCCATATTAATTGATTTCGTCGCGAGATTTTGACCTCTATATGAGACGTTTTTCAAAGACTGCATTCATTTTTAAAACAACCATAACCTTTATTTTACCGATAAAGGTTTAAAAAGCATTACGTAGATTATCAAATAATGATAATCTAAAATATACTGTTTACAAACGACCATTACGTAATGGTTTACAATAAGAATATATTACATCAAAAATAAGTTTCTTGAATGCGGTTTTTACACAATATCATACAAGCATGGACTCCAAATCTTGTCCTTATTTTAGTATGCAACAGCGGAAGCTCTTAATAATCACCTGAGAATAAACATGCTTAAAACGTCAACAAAAATGTTGGTGAGTTATAGGTTTAACCTATATATTATCAAATTATAATAATAGACCACAAGATTTTATTTTTATAACACATCTCATATCAGGCATTTCGCAAACTGTATAGAGATAAAAATCATTCAAATGTTGAACACTTGGTAAGCGAAGTTAACTTAATGCATAGAATATCCCCAAAACAGAACCTCTCGTCTGTATAATAATCTCGAAGTACTAAACCATCCATAACCTGAATGGGGGTTGTTAAGTCCAATAGATCTATCTTTAGGATTCGCGTCAATTAGGGGCCATTTCCCTAATTCTTAGGTTACCAGACTTGAAGGGCGATATTCGATTTAATAATTCAACCATAGAATGTAGTTTTGCATACTTGTGTCTATTTTGTAAAAACATTTATAAAGCTGCATGTATTCTCATCCCAAAAAAAATATTAGATTGTAAAAGTGGGACTATAACTCACTTTCACAGATTTTTACTTCGTCGGGAAGTAAAACTTGGCCACTGGTCGATTCACGAACCTATAACAAATATGTACATATATATCAAAGTATGTTCAAAATATATGTACAACATTTTTATTACGTTTTAATGATTTGAGTTTGTTAAGTCCGCAGTCCTCGTTAGTAACCTACAACTAGTTGTCCACAGTTAGATGTACAGAATAAAGCAATATATATTATATCGAATCAATCCACGACCCAGTGTCTACAAGTCTCAGACTCGATCATAACTCAAAGTATATATATTATTTTGGAATCAACCACAACCCTTTATAGCTAACTCAAACATTACTGCATATAGAGTGTCTATGGTTGTTCCGAAATATATATATAGATGGGTCGATATGATATGTCAAAACATTGTATACGTGTCTATGGTATCCCAAGATTTCATAATATGTATAATACAATATAAATTAGTTAGGATATGTTTAGTCTAGATTTGTTACAACATTTTCGTAGCTAAAACTAGCAAATTTATCCAATTTTGTTTTACCCGTCATTTCTTCGTTTCAAATCCGTTTTGAGTGATTCAAGTTGCTATGGTTTCATATTGAACTTAAGTTTATGAATCTAAACAGAAAAAGTATAAGTTTATAGTCGGAAATACAGGTTACAAGTCAATATTATAAGAGGTAGTCATTTCAGTCGAAAGAACGACGTCTTGATGACCATTTTGAAAAACATACTTCCACTTTGAGTTTAATCATGATTTTTGGATATAGTTTCATGTTCATAAGAAAAATCATTTTTCCAGAAGAACAACTTTTAAATTAAAGTTTATCATAGTTTTTAATTAACTAACCCAAAACAGCCCGCGGTGTTACTACGACGGCGTATGTCCGGTTTTACAGTGTTCTTTGTGTTTCCAGGTTTTAAATCATTAAGTTAGCATATCATATAGATATAGAACATGTGTTTAGTTGATTTTAAAAGTCAAGTTAGAAGGATTAACTTTATTTGCGAACAAGTTTAGAATTAACTATACTATGTTCTAGTGATTACAAGTTTAAATCTTCGAATAAGATAGCTTTATATGTATGAATCGAATGATGTTATGAACATCATTACTACGTTAAGTTTAGTAGGTAAACCTACTGGAAGTGACAAGAAATTATCTAGTTTCAAAAGATTCTTGGATGGCTTGAAAGTTCTTGAAGTAGAATCATGACACGAAAACAAGTTCAAGTAAGATTTCTGCTTGAATTAAGATTGTCATAGTTATAGAAATTGAATCAAAGTTTGAATATGAGTATTACCTTGAATTAGAGAGATAACCTACTGTAAGTAACAAAGATTTCTTAATCTTGGATGATTACTTGGAATGGATTAGAAAACTTGGAAGTAATCTTGCAAACTTGAAAGTGTTCTTGATTTTATGAAACTAGAACTTATAGAATATATGAAGAACACTTAGAACTTGAGAGAGATCAATTAGATGAAGAAAATTGAAGAATGAAAGTGTTTGTATGTGTTTTTGCTCATTGGTATATGGATTAGATATAAAGGATGTGTAAGATTGTTTTCATGTAAATAATTCATGAATGATTTATAATATTTTTTGTAATTTTGTGAGATATTTCATGCTAGTTGCCAAATGATGGTTTCTACATGTTTAATGACTCACATGGGCTGCTAAGGAGCTGATCATTGAAGTGTATATACAAATAGTATATACATCTAGAAGCTGTGTATTATACGAGTACGAATACGGGTGCATACGAGTAGAATTGTTGATGAAAATGAATCAGGATGTAATTGTAAGAATTTTTGTTAAGTAGAAGTACTTTGATATTTGTCTTGAAGTCTTTCAAAAGTGTACTAATACATCTAAATACACTACATGTATATACATTTTAACTGAGTCGTTAAGTCATCGTTAGTCGTTACATGTAAGTGTTGTTTTGAAACCTTTAAGTTAACGATCTTGTTAAATGTAATTAATTCATTGTTATTATACTTAAATGAGATGTTAAATTGTTATGTTAACATGATAACATGGTGTATGAATATATCTTAACATCATATATATATATGTTAAAATACTATTACAACGATAATCGTTACGTATATATATTGTTTCGAAATTCTCAAGTTAGTAGTCTTGTTTTACATATGTAGTTCATTGTTAATATACTTAATGATATATATAATTATCATTTTATCATGTTAAATATAGTGTAACAATATCTTAATATGATACATATGTATTTAGTAAGACGTTGTTATAACGATAATCGTTATATATATCGTTTCGAGTTTCTTAACTTAGTAGTATCATTTTTATGTATATAACTCATTGTTAATATACCTAGTGATATACTTACTTATCATAATATCATGTTAACTATATATATATATATATATATATATATATATATATATATATATATATATATATATATATATATATATATATATATATATCATATGGTTTTTACAAGTTTTAACGTTCGTGAATCGCCGGTCAACTTGGGTGGTCAATTGTCTACATGATACTCATTTCAAATAATCAAGTCTTAACAAGTTTGATTGCTTAACATGTTGAAAACATTTAATCATGTAATATCAATTTTATTTAATATATATAAACATGGAAAAGTTCGGGTCACTACATATATCCCTAAAGGAAAGTCTCAGCTTTTCTTAATCTTAATTGGTCTAACTAAAACAATATTCCACCATTCAATACTAAGCTATACCTTAATATTAACAGATGTGCAATCTTAGATATTCTAAGTTACTGCTAATTGGATTAGAAGTCTCTCCTTTGCGATCACTTACTCAACCCCGGATCATCATACAACATCTCAAGAACATTTCTTCTGACGCGAGTCATGCTTATGAGCAAGCCAATGTTCAATGAACTCTATATTGCCTACTCTAATCACAACCTAAATGGGCAGCTCTTCTTTGACAAATAAATAATTATTTGTACGTAGGTACTATATCCGTATTGTGACGTTAAGCACACATAACTACTTACCTGTATCCTAGGGTTGATCATGTCTTAATACTAGGTTATAGCCACGTGAATAAGCGGAAAGGGTGATCCGTAAATTAAACTTCTAAAATGTCAAGGTTCCAACATAACAATAGCATAAGTTTCAGATAAAGTATTCAACACATAATAAACAAAAGATTTGCTTGCTAAAACGTCAGGAAATGCTATCGCTAATGAAGGAACGCAACAAAGTGCTGTAATTGAAAAGGCAATTGTAGCCAAATGCAACACTCAACAAGCTGTAAGTCAGTGCGAAGAAAATGTTACAAAGGCAAATTCTGCTAACCCCAAAGCGAATGCGGATAAAAGTTCAGCAGGTGAAAGTTTTGTAAATGATGCAAACAATAATGCAGCAAATGATGTAGCAGTTAAAACTGCAAAACGTGTTATAATGCCTTTAGAGGCGCGACAATTACTTCATGAGAAGGGGCTTGACCTTCATATTCCTTTAAATTACGAATGGCCGCTTAATGACACGTTGACGCGAAAGAAGCAATTGATCATAAACAGCTATGACTTGATTGAAGATGCACATGATCGCAGTGTGTTTGGATCGCCTGTGATGCTCTTAAAGAAGGAAAAAAATTCAAAGGTTCAGCTACAACTCTCTGATAATTCAGAGAGTGATCCAGAAATTATGGAAGTTACGCGAGTAAAGCGCAGAAGGCCTGAAACGCCAATTCCAAATTATTTTGAAGAGGGTGAAACCTCGTAATCTATGGAAAAGGAGAATGTGCAGTTATTTTTGACTGACATGTTCAGAAAGATCGCGCCAAAAGAAATGAAGCATAAATTTGATCAACCTGATGTTATTTAGAAAATGACTGAAAGATATTGCGCAGAGGCAAAAGAAACGCGAACAAAAACAGCGACAGAAATAACTTCGGTGCCCGAAAAGTTCGTCCAGCATATTTCTGATTATCCAATAACGACACCGCCAATTGTACCCGCCACTCTGGGCATATATTTTGGCTTAACCGATCCTCTGGACTTCTTACAGCGGTTCGAAGGATTTGTGCGCACGTACAATTGGGATGAACCTGTCCCATGCAGAGTTTTCCCAATGGTATTGCAGGGCTTAGCGCGGGAATGGTTTCACAATTTAAGCGCATGAAGTATTGCAGGCTTTATAGATCTGCGGGAAAAATTATTGTTGCAATTTCAGAATTTGTTGCCACAAAAAACGACGCACATTGAGTGGCATGATATCAAGCAAGTCTTTAAAGAGACGCTAGGTGGTTTGTTAACGCGTTATGTTTATGAATGTTAGAAAATACCAAACCTGCAGGAGGATCAAAAGATCTCTGGTTTCGTTCACGCAATTAATCCGCAAAAACATCCAACTTTAGTGCGGAGACTTCGCAGAGATGTCCCACAAACCTTCGCAAAGGTTATGCAAGAGACTTATGATTACATTAGATGTGGTGAAGATAGCAACATTATGTAAAACTGTAATTGGGGAAAAGAAAGGAGCTGGCGAGATGATCATGACTATTATCGAGACGGTAATCAGGATAATTACTACGATAACAATCGTGGATCAGGCTATCAGCGAAGAAACAATAATGGCGGTTATCAGTGTAATGATCGACAGTGCAACAACGGCGATAATGGTAACCATGGGTACAACAATCGCAATTCATCAAGAAAATGGAGTAGTGATTCTTTTGATATAGTTCAGACGTTATCTAAAATGCCAAAAGAGATTTTAATGCAAGAAAGGATTGCGAAAGCTTTCCCAGATCCACCATCGCTATCTGAAAACAACAGACGCGATAAGTCTAAGTTTTATTGTAACAACCCAACCCGTATTAAACCGGCCCATAAAATTTTTCCTTTTAATATACGTTACATAACACTTTAGGTCCCATTACACAATTTCCAAAACGTATTTATTACCAAAGTAAGTTCAGCGAACTTGAAAACATACAATAATAATTAAAACTCCTTAATACAATAATACGTTGGTTAAATCATAAACCGGTTATAATCATTATGACCCGACTAGTTACGTTTACACAAAACCGAGCATGGTGATTTGGGACTACGCTACCCAAATCCTAATCGAGTCCAAAAGCAAGATCTTCTAAAGCAACCTAGCCAAGATCTCTAATCCCCACGCTTACCCGAGCCGCTAACGCGCGAACCTATAAAAATATCAACAACGAGAGGGTAAGCTAATGCTTAGTGAATGTAAAGATACTATACACATACATATGCATAAAATGGCTACGTATCACCAAGCATCAAAATAAACACATACCGGCTTCGCATGGTAAACAAACTACAAAAGGGCACATACACAAAGTAGCTACACGCTATGTAATCGCCAAGCTAACGTCACAAGATTAGCTACAACACAACAATAAGTATATACGCGTATACAATAAATATAATAGACAATATCGATAAGGTTAACCCCTTAACCCAAACCACATGAAGGTTGGCCGAACTACCCGAACCGTAGTGAATTCGCACTACCCGAGATTCACTTCCTTCACCACTTCAACAACCGAGGTTGGCCGAACTACTCGAGCCTTAGTGAATTCTCACAACCTGAAATTCACCACCTCATCACCAAGATGACCGAACTACCCGAGTAATCATGAATCCGCACTAAGCAAGATTCATTTCCTCAACAACAAATGCTAGCAACCCATCGCCAAAAGGGTTATCCAAAACGCTAGCCAAATCACCACACCAAGGGTATAACCCAAAACGCATAAGCGTATCACATGGACCCGAAGCACAAGGTCCATTCTCCCACACGAACATAGAGTAAACCTTAACAAGGGTCACCCTACACACACTCACCCATTTTACACATACACATGTGCATAGTAAATTTACACTCACCTTGTCGCCTTGATGAATGCCACCGAATAATCTGCAATCGTCAATGGAAAGTACCTATTCCATTTATCACATAACAAGTAACACAATTAGGGTGGATTTACAAATCAAGCCAAATTGACAACTAGTGCAATTTCGACCCAATTGCACTTCCAAGCACAAACCACACCCAAACTAACCAATAATCACTAACACAAGTAAGAATGATCCTAATATGCCAATTAAACCCGAACACAAGTGTTAAACACTTGCCTTACCCAAATTGACACCAAAACCCTAATTTTGACCCATTTCAAAATTAGTCAACCAAATCACCCAAAAATGGTTTCAATACTTCCATAACCACTAACACTAGTGAAAATGGTTCCAACAACGCCAACTTAACTAAACCACAAGTTTTAAACACTTGTCTTCACCAAAATCAACTTACAACACTTATTTTGACCCAATTCAAAATCAAGTTTCCAACAACACCCATTTGGGTTCTTTTAATAATATAATCACTAATTATAGTGATTATACTTAAATTAAAGCCCTAATCAAGGCTAAATCATCAACCAACCCAAAATCCACTAACAAGGGTCAACAACACCAAATACTAGCTTCAAACTTCCATTAAAGAGCTAAATGGGTTTTTGTTGATACCTATTTCCTTATGAGGTAAGGCTTAGTGTATCAGCACAATACTAGAAGTATCTAGCTAAAAGTGGGGGAATGTTGCCGATTGATGTTTACCCTTGGGAAATAATCCCTGCAGACCCGGTACACAGATATAGAAATCTGTGGGGTGGCTTAATCAATCTTAGTCCGCTGAGCATTAAGCTACTAGTCGGATGACTTCTAGTGAGATAAAATACTATGTGAGAGAGAAAGGTGAAATCTCTTATCACAAGTTATCAGAGTGTCTGAATGTGTAAAATGACGACCTAAGGGGTCTATTTATAGTGACAGATCCACCAGATTGTTCAGGGACACGTGTCAGATGATGATACATTCTGTTATTCGTGATCCGATATTTGCGCTGGATATGACGCTCTCCGGTCAGGGCTTAAGCGCTAGGCGGCCTTCAGGGCTTACGCATGACGAAAGCAGCCTGCACAGCGGAGAACGCTGGACGGATAGTTTCACACAACTGTTGTTCCCAGTGTCCCTGATGCTAATTTTATGCGAATATTATGCCTTTATGCGTGTATATGATATGATACACCATTAAGTCCCCTAGTTTAATGATTTAATTGTTTGAAAAAGGGTTAAGTTGTTAAACTTTTGCTTACACATCCCAAACAAGTCTTCACATTTTCCATTTGCATCGGGGAAAACGTTACAGGCATTAATAACAGACGAATTTTACTGACTTTGTGATGATTGTTTTTAAATGGTTGAAATACTCCACGCGCTCCCAGCTGTAAAAAGCGTTTCTTCATACTCATCTTTTAAACTTGTCCATACACGTGTCATGATCATGTCCACAAAAAATGCATTGATGACTTTCTATATAAACCGCCATAACCTTTTACCTTCACTTTTTTACCTTTGTTCAAGATCCAAAAAGCATATTTCTGCACAAATCTTCATCGCTTTCTTCAAGCTTTAGTTTTCAACTTCTTAAGGTTTTTTCATCTTTCAAGGTTAGTTACACTTCATCTTACTGTTATTTCTTTTTCACTTTTCTTATTCACATTATTACCATGGCTTCTGTGTCGAGTACTGGCCAAGAAGTCGTAGAGCTTTCCACCTCGGAAACAACTGACCTTCCTGAGGTTAGTACGATAGCGTCATCACTATCGGAGAGCCACTTTGATGGTTTGAAGATCGCCTTTCATCATTTAAATCAATATAACCCTATTCTTCCTATTACCAGTCAAAAGGCCCTCAAATCTCCTACTGGTAAAATTACTTTATACGCTTTACAACTCACCCACGACAATCTCTGTGTTCCACTTACATAATTTCTTCTCCACATCCTTAGAGATTTTAGAGCCTGTCTGAGCTAAATTCATCCCCATGGCTTTCAAAAAATTATTCTTTTTGAAATGTATTGCAATGCCTCCAATATAAAGCCACGCCTTAAAGTTTTTATTTCTCTATTTAGAATCCGAACAATTAGCCAATGCTTGCTCACCATTGATAACAAACCAAAAACACATTTTGTTGGCACAAATAGAGTGTCAAACTTAAAAGGATGGAATGATCCATTTTTCTTTGTTGATGAGGGGATTATTCTGGAAGCGTATTCCGTTGTCCGTAAATGGAAGTCTATAGATGCTGGCGTAGGAAAGGCTATTTCGGTAACCGCCGCAGAAAAGCGAATAGTGAATCATCTTAAAGAACTTCGCCTTCCTCCCAGATCATACGAGAAGTATGAGGGGATTCTTGTGTTGTGCAAAGTAAGCCAAGAATGGCCAAGTACGTCTGTGCTAGTACTCCGCCAGAAGAACTAGGGTAGGATGTGTTATGATCATCCTAATACATATACATGTCTGTCTATTTTATGTCATTATTGCTTATATTGCTGCATTTGCCTTTGTCTAATTTTTGTAGAACAAAACGAGATGCTTGTCCTCTCTGCTATCCTATCACTAGATCTTGAGGATGATGTTGAAGTCACCGCTCGTGATAAAACCCCTGCCGAGCTAGAGGCAGAAAGGATTGAAGCTGAAGCTAAGGCTGCTGCTACTGCTGCCAATGCGGAAAAAGAAGGAGAAAGCATCGGTAGTAGCTCAGACAGTGAGTCTGAATCTGAGCGGACCACACTGAGAAGACAATGGAGGACACCACTACCGAGCAAGAAATAACTGGCTAGGTTGATATTACTGGTGATACGCTCTCCAGCCCTCCTGCAACCAAAAAGACACCCAAGAAGGGTAGAGGCTCTAAGAGAGCAAAAAATGTTGAGGGGAGCCCCAAGCCAAAACGCCGAAGAAGTATGCCAACATTGCCTTTTTTGACATTGTATATATCTTTGCTCATAACTGTTATGTTTATTTATAATGCTAACTTATTTATGTTAGTGGTTTTAGCAGACTCAGATGACAGTTAAGGAAAGACTGTTGAAGACGGTGAGCGGAGGGCGGAGGAGATCCCTGAAAGTCAAGGGGATGAAATTCTGAAAACTCCTAACCGGAATTTTACTCCATTTGATGAAACTGAATTTCCGGAGCTGAGGCTGGAAGGCGACTACTCCTATCATTCTACACCCCCCACTACCATTATCCCTGCTGTTACATCTTTAAATGTTCCAGAACCCCCGATTCCTGCTCATGTGAGCGCTCTGCAGGCGTTTATTGATAACCCTGCCACTAAGTGTACAGATTTCTTGACTCTACTTCAAGTATTAATGATAAAACAATTTGTATTTATGTGCTTGCATTTTATTTATATGAATTGTTGATATTGATCATTACATTCTTCTTTTGCAGGGTTGTACTGTTCCTGAGCTAAATCCTCACTTTACTGCTCTCCGTTCTGAACAACTTAGGGAGTCAACTGTTGCATCTGCTGTGTTGTTGATGAATCACCTACGGTTTTCTCTGCAATTGCAGAAGCATCAAGAGTCTATTCTTGAGATAACCCGTACTGAAAGGGATGAATGTGCAAATGCTCGCAAAAGAGCTACTGAAGTTGAACGTACTTTGACCAGCACTCAAGATGCTTTGAAGGCTAAAGAAGCTGAGTTGAAAAGTGCTCAAGATGCTGCTGTTATCCTGCGAGAGGAAAAGGAGAAAGTGCTGGAAGTTGAGAGGAAAAAGGTTGAGGAAGAAAAGTTGAAGGTTAGTGAGCTGGAGAATCAGCTGAATGCCTTGAAGTTAAACTTGAATGCTGAGAAAGAAAAGTCTGCTGAACTTCTCTGCAGGACGGAGGCCGGTGAGGGTAATTTTGCTGAGCTAAAGAAGGGGATACCGGGTGTAATAGCTAAGGTTCTTGGATCTCAACTTGTTGAGAATCCTTACAATGATTATGTTGATGCTATGGTCACTCATTCCATTTCTGATGTTACTGACAAGGTAACCAAACGCCTTGCCCTAAACCAACCTCTTCCTCCTGCCATTGCTAACCTGATGTGTGCCGGAACCTTGGAGAGAGTCAATGAGACATAGGATAAACTGATAAACCTCAAGATTGACATCTTTGATGATGTGTCTAATAGGGAAGAATCATTCGCTAAGGACGTTCTTGGTGTTAAATTTTCATGAACTCTGTAATCAGCTTATTAACAATGTTTGTAATAAATTTATCTGTTTTCTATGTTTCAAATACATGCCACTCTTATGATTATGTTTATCTTTATGCTCACTCCAAATACTTGGATTTTTCTTGCTTAAAAATAAATCTGCTGTGCACTAAGCATATGATAAATTCTCTATGTATGACTGTGTATTGCATAACTTAATAAGGGATATTGAAAAGTGTCTGATGTAATTGTTATGAAGATGCCTTACACTGTTAACTTCTTCTGAATTAATCAACATACAAAATATTGAAATTATACTTTGCAAATATCATGCCTTCAAATAATTTGCAGGATATTAGAGTCCATCATACGCTTTCTATCATGAGATTAATAAGGAATAGTTATGAAGTATTTTTGAAAAGTGGTTATGAATTAATAACCTTTCCGCTATACACCTTCCGTCATAAAGTTTATGAGGAAGAGTTGTGAAATATTTTTGCCTTCATATATTGTAAGAACTTCTTTCCTTTTGTGAAGTAAGTCTTTATAATGTTTGTCATGACAAGTATCTAGTTTTTCATTTTGCCTCGGTGCGTTCTAGTAAAACCTTAACGTTTTCTAGCCGATCCCTTGCGCCTTTTGCTGGTCAGCACAAGAGCATCCACCATCGGAAGTATAAAAATACTCTCCTTCTGTGGGCAGGATATAAATGCAATGTTTTACATTTGTCATAGGCAGCACTTTGCATAAGAAAAAGATAAAATTTTATTGATTGATAGTGCGCAGTACATAAACAATTCATTATGAATTTAGGTGGATCAGGCCTAATTAGTATATTATGAAAGTTTAATGCATGTTGTTGTAAACATATGCATTGTAGCATAACTACAATGGTGTACAATGAAATGATAGAATTTTTTCTTCATAAAATGCGAAAATTTGCTCTTCATACGCCAAACGCCTAGCGCTGTCCAGCCTGAATAGTTGATTATGGTATAAAAAACTCTTGAACTTCATCATCTCTGAACAATCGATTACGCCTTCTCTGATTTGTTCTGTCCTCTGGCAAATTTGAAAATGTAGACCGTTCCCTAGTTGGGGCTATATACTGTGAATGTATGGCAGCCACTCCGTTAGGAGTTGGAAATCTGATCTCTGCATGAGAAGTGGACGTAATTGCTCCAAACTTTGCCAACGCTGTCCTTCCGAAAATGACATTAAACCGAGAAGTGCCTTCCAAAATAGTGAAATCAATTGTTTCAGTTCTCAGCAATGGGAATGTTCCCATAACAACCTCTAAACGAATTCGCCCCATGGCATTCACCGGTGTTCCTGTCAATCCTGAAACCTTCAAACTTGTCTGCCTAGCCCTATCCTGTACGAACCTTGGGAAAGTTCTCAAAAAATGCCAATAAATGATATCTGCTTCATTGCCTGTATCCGTGTAGATACGACTGATGAACTTGTTTGCAATTTCTGCTGATATGACCACTGGCTAGATGGATAAAGTCCAATTTTGAATTGGCTGAAAAATGATTGGAGCATGTCTCTAGCTTTCAACATTGTTGTCTAACTGCTCACCGTCTTAATAGCAACTATCATTGAACCACACCATTTTGATTACCAAGTCTGGAGTTGGTTCACGCTCCGTTATCTGGTCTCCATACTGGTTATTGTTATCTCTTCTGCCATGCAAATTTCTTTCTAGGATCGTTTCTTCTGTATTGTTTTCCTGGGAGCAAGTGATTTAACTCCCCTACCTTAATCTTTGCAATGATTTCCCTCATCAAAGATTTGCAATTATCTGTGTCATGACCCCACGCCTCATAAAAGTCACAACATAGTTTACTTCTTGGGCCATCTCTTTCCTCCATAGGTTCTGGAGGATTGAAAGCAGTCCGGATATGTTCAGTGAAAAGAATCTTCTTAGGAGTTTTGGTTAATGCCATTATCAACGGATGTCTCTCTAAGGGCCTCCTGTTATGATGAAAATCATTGGGATGATTGTTACCTTTCCAACCGCCATTGGAATTGTCATTTCTCCTTTGGTTTCGATCAAAGTACCATCCTCCGTTGTGTGGTTTGATACTGTTACTATTACTATTAAACTTGCTTGGTCCTCGCTCGCCGGCTCGGACATGCTTTTGTGCAACTTCCAATGCCTGATGCAGAGTTTTTGGCAGGTCATACCTTAACGTATGTACAAGTGCACTAAAACTTCGCTGATCCAAACAGAAAATAAAACCAGATACTAGTTGCGACTCTGGACAGTCAGGTATTTTTTGTGCTTCAAGCGTGTATCTTTTCATGAAATTAGTCAAGGATTCATTATGATGCATTGTTATTTCATGTGCATCAAGATGTGTCAAAGTGAAGCTACAAAGATTTTGATACTGCATAACAAACTTTGCACGAAGGTCCAAATAACTTGTTATTCTTCTTGACGGTAAACTAGCAAACCATTCCCTTGCCATTTTCTGCAACACCATGGAAAACATATGACAAGCTACCTCATCATCCCAATGCTGCAACCTCATTGCACCTTCAAACATGGTAAGAAAATCTTCAGGATCTGTAATACCATCATGTACTCCAATTGCCGGTATGCCAAGATTTCTGGGTAACGGATAGTTAGCAATTCGATCAATGAAGCACTGAGTGGATTCTGCCATAGCTGGAGGTTTTGTAGCTTGCTCTCCAGTAATTAGAGCGAAAAAATTATCCACAGCCACAGCGCGGACGGCGGGCTGTGCTAAGCATTGCTTATACTTTGCCGGAGTTGTCTGCTTAAGGATGCCGTTTAAAAGTAATGCTGCTTTCTTCTCAGACATGAACTCCTCCTTCTCATTATGCTCTTCTTCAGAATCAATGCCAATATAGCTCAATTCATTATCATCTTCAGAATCATCAATAATTCTGCCCAACTTGTCAAGTATTCTGGATAACTTGTACTTTGATATAGATTGCTTCTTCATGATTTGCTTGTCTTTACCATCCGTCGTCCGTCGAAAAGATGTAAATGGTGCACATCGTCATGGTTGCATCAATGGTCGCTTCTCTGGATTAGTAACGAAATTTTGAGGCCTTTCTGCACTTTTGGTTGTTATTTCTTCGACTATTGACCTTTTCCCTGAATTAGTGGCCAAATGTTTAAGCCTTTCTGCAGTTTCAGCTATTGTTTCTTCAATTGTGCCTTCCAGTGGCTGGACAGGTACATCTTCTTCAGGCATTAGCGGATAAGTTACCATGCCTTCGGTTAATGGATTGTTGAATGTTTCGAGTACGCTTGTGGATGGGGCCTCATTGTTTTTGTTCCTTTTTTGTTCCGCGTGTTCTTAGCATTAGTGGACGGCATCATTGTTGATACCTATTTCCTTATGAGGTAAGGCTTAGTGTATCTGCACAGTACTAGAAGTATCTACCTAAAAGTGGGGGAATGTTGCCGATTGATGTTTACCCTTGGGAAATAATCCCTGCAGACCCGGTACACAGATATAGAAATATGTGGGGTGGCTTAATCAATCTTAGTCCGCTGAGCGTTAAGCTACTAACCGGATGACTTCTAGTGAGAGAAAATACTATGTGAGAGAGAAAGGTGAAATCTCTGGTCATAAGTTATCAGAGTGTCTGAATGTGTAAAATGATGACCCAAGGGGTCTATTTATAGTGACAGATCTACCAGATTGTTCGGGGACACGTGTCAGATGATGATACGTTCTGTTATTCGTGATCCGATATTTGCGCTGGATATGACGCTCTCCGGTCAGGGCTTAAGCGCTAGGCGGCCTTCAGGGCGTACGCATGACGGAAGCAGCCTGCACAGCAGAGAACGCTGGATGGATAGTTTCACACAACTGTTGTTCCCAGTATCCCTGATGCTAATTTCATGCGAATATTATGCCTTTATGCGTGTATACGATAGGATACACCATTAGTTTTCTTAAGAACTTACAAGTTTAAACCCTAAATTGAACAACAAACATAAACAATGAAACTCGGAGTTAGAACTTACCACAACAACCAAATCGTAGCCACGAACGAGATGAACAACTTTAACACTTGAGACTTGGCCCGATCCACTCTTCTTCTTCTCCAAATCAAGCTCTCTCTCTCTCAAATGGGTTTGTCTCTCTAGAAATAGTTGAGAGAGTTTGGGTGGAAAAGGTGGAATAAAAATGAGGATAAGGTTGAGAAAATATCAGCTTTATGGCTCACAACTCGGATCCCATGTGAAAAGACCAAACTGCCCCTCATTTATTCCCTTTTTAAAATGCTGTTCAGCATTTCCTGCAGTTATAGGCCGCGGTGCAGCTGGGAAGCCCGCGACGTGGCTTAAATCTAAATTCCAATGTTGAGCATTTTCAAAGAAGTCACCATCAGCACATGTTGTAGCCCACGGCGCGGCTAAAAAGCCCGCGGCACGGCCCAGTACTGAATCTGATTCTGACTCTGAATTTCAGGGACTGAACTTGCCTAACTCTGATTCTGTTGTAAATTCGGAAAATGCATAAGTGTTAGGTTCACTTTTAGTGGCGCTTTCTGCTGCGCACATTTACTGACACTTTCAGGAACCTTTTCTGATGCACAAAATTCGGGATCTTACATTTGTGTTTTCCATGATGACTATGGTCATGACACAAACAGATGCCGCGATCTGGTTGAGTTGATTGCAGAAGCAACAACGCAAAGCAAATTGAATCACCTGATAATTGATAAAGCAGCAAATTCTATAGATGCAACGATTGTGCCATGTTCGAATAACACACCAAAGACGCCAAATGTAAATGCAACTGCTCAACAAGAGGGTACTGTAGTGACCCGAACTTTTCCATGTTTATATATATTAATTGAGATTGATATTTACATGATTAAATGTTTCCAACATGTTAAGCAATCAAACTTGTTAAGACTTGATTAATTGAAATATGTTTCATATAGACAATTGACCACCCAAGTTGACCGGTGATTCACGAACGTTAAGACTTGTAAAAACTATATGATGACATATATATGGATATATATATAGTTAACATGATACTATGATAAGTAAACATATCATTAAGTATATAAACAATGAACTACATATGTAAAAACAAGACTACTAACTTAATGATTTTTAAACGAGACATATATGTAACGATTATCGTTGTAAAGACATTTAATGTATATATATCATATTAAGAGATATTCATACATGATAATATCATGATAATATAATAATTTAAAATCTCATTTGATATTATAAACATTGGGTTAACAACATTTAACAAGATCGTTAACCTAAAGGTTTCAAAACAACACTTACATGTAACGACTAACGATGACTTAACGACTCAGTTAAAATGTATATACATGTAGTGTTTTAATATGTATTTATACACTTTTGAAAGACTTCAATACACTTATCAAAATACTTCTACTTAACAAAAATGCTTACAATTACATCCTCGTTCAGTTTTATCAACAATTCTACTCGTATGCACCCGTATTCGTACTCGTACAATACACAGCTTTTAGATGTATGTACTATTGGTATATACACTCCAATGATCAGCTTTTAGCAGCCCATGTGAGTCACCTAACACATGTGGGAACCATCATTTGGCAACTAGCATGAAATATCTCATAAAATTACAAAAATATGAGTAATCATTCATGACTTATTTACATGAAAACAAAATTACATATCCTTTATATCTAATCCATACACCAACGACCAAAAACACCTACAAACACTTTCATTCTTCAATTTTCTTCATCTAATTGATCTCTCTCAAGTTCTATCTTCTAGTTCTAAGTGTTCTTCATAAATTCCAAAAGTTCTAGTTTCATAAAATCAAGAATACTTTCAAGTTTGCTAGCTCACTTCCAATCTTGTAAGGTGATCATCCAACCTCAAGAAATCTTTGTTTCTTACAGTAGGTTATCATTCTAATACAAGGTAATAATCATATTCAAACTTTGGTTCAATTTCTATAACTATAACAATCTTATTTCAAGTGATGATCTTACTTGAACTTGTTTTCGTGTCATGATTCTGCTTCAAGAACTTCGAGCCATCCAAGGATCCATTGAAGCTAGATCCATTTTTCTCTTTTCCAGTAGGTTTATCCAAGGAACTTAAGGTAGTAATGATGTTCATAACATCATTCGATTCATACATATAAAGCTATCTTATTCGAAGGTTTAAACTTGTAATCACTAGAATATAGTTTAGTTAATTCTAAACTTGTTCGCAAACAAAAGTTAATCCTTCTAAATTGACTTTTAAAATCAACTAAACACATGTTCTATATCTATATGATATGCTAACTTAATGATTTAAAACCTGGAAACACGAAAAACACCGTAAAACCGGATTTACGCCGTCGTAGTAACACCGCGGGCTGTTTTGGGTTAGTTAATTAAAAACTATGATAAACTTTGATTTTAAAGTTGTTATTCTGAGAAAATGATTTTTATTATGAACATGAAACTATATCCAAAAATTATGATTAAACTCAAAGTGGAAGTATGTTTTCTAAAATGGTCATCTAGACGTCGTTCTTTCGACTGAAATGACTACCTTTACAAAAACGACTTGTAACTTATTTTTCCGACTATAAACCTATACTTTTCTGTTTAGATTCATAAAATAGAGTTCAATATGAAACCATAGCAATTTGATTCACTCAAAACGGATTTAAAATGAAGAAGTTATGGGTAAAACAAGATTGTATAATTTTTCTCATTTTAGTTACGTGAAAATTGGTAACAAATCTATTCCAACCATAACTTAATCAACTTGTATTGTATATTATGTAATCTTGAGATACCATAGACACGTATACAATGTTTCGACCTATCATGTCGACACATCTATATATATTTCGGAACAACCATAGACACTCTATATGTGAATGTTGGAGTTAGCTATACAGGGTTGAGGTTGATTCCAAAATATATATAGTTTGAGTTGTGATCAATACTGAGATACGTATACACTGGGTCGTGGATTGATTCAAGATAATACTTATCGATTTATTTCTGTACATCTAACTGTGGACAACTAGTTGTAGGTTACTAACGAGGACAGCTGACTTAATAAACTTAAAACATCAAAATATATTAAAAGTGTTGTAAATATATTTTGAACATACTTTGATATATATGTATATATTGTTATAGGTTCGTGAATCAACCAGTGGCCAAGTCTTACTTCCCGACGAAGTAAAAATCTGTGAAAGTGAGTTATAGTCCCACTTTTAAAATCTAATATTTTTGGGATGAGAATACATGCAGGTTTTATAAATGATTTACAAAATAGACACAAGTACGTGAAACTACATTCTATGGTTGAATTATCGAAATCGAATATGCCCCTTTTTATTAAGTCTGGTAATCTAAGAATTAGGGAACAGACACCCTAATTGACGCGAATCCTAAAGATAGATCTATTGGGCCTAACAAACCCCATCCAAAGTACCGGATGCTTTAGTACTTCGAAATTTATATCATATCCGAAGGGTGTCCCGGAATGATGGGGATATTCTTATATATGCATCTTGTTAATGTCGGTTACCAGGTGTTCACCATATGAATAATTTTTATCTCTATGTATGGGATGTGTATTGAAATATGAAATCTTGTGGTCTATTGTTACGATTTGATATATATAGGTTAAACCTATAACTCACCAACATTTTTGTTGACATTTAAAGCATGTTTATTCTCAGGTGAATATTAAGAGCTTCCGCTGTTGCATACTAAAATAAGGACAAGATTTAGAGTCCATGTTTGTATGATATTGTGTAAAAACTGCATTCAAGAAACTGATTTCGATGTAACATATTTGTATTGTAAACCATTATGTAATGGTCGTGTGTAAACAGGATATTTTAGATTATCATTATTTGATAATCTACGTAAAGCTTTTTAAACCTTTATTTATGAAATAAAGGTTATGGTTTGTTTTAAAAATGAATGCAGTCTTTGAAAAACGTCTCATATAGAGGTCAAAACCTCGCAACGAAATCAATTAATATGGAACGTTTTTAATCAATAAGAACGGGACATTTCAGTTGGTATCAGAGCGTTGGTCTTAGAGAACCAGAATTTTTCATTAGTGTGTCTTATCGAGTTTGTTAGGATGCATTAGTGAGTCTGGACTTCGACCATGTTTACTTGAAAAATGATTGCTTAACAAATTTTGTTGGAAACTATATATTTTTAACATGTGAATATTATGTGATATATTAATCTCTTAACGCGTTTGATATTATGTGATAGATGTCTACCTCTAGAACAAGTCCCATTGACTCACCTAATAATAATGAAGAGTCAAATGTAAATTGGAATGATTCGTGGACTGATTCACAAGTTCCCGAAGAGGAACCAGAAGAAGAGTCGGAACCGGAAGAAGAATCAGAACCGGAAGAAGAATCGGAACCGGATGAAGAAATAGAACCGGTGGGGGAAATAATAAAACGGTTAAGTAAAAGAAATTCCTCAACCAACCGACCAAGGTTAATTATGGTCAATGGTGTTTCCGCCAAGGAAGCAAAATATTGGGAGGATTACCAATTCTCCGATGAATCGGATTCCGACGAGAATTCCGATGATGTTATAGAAATTACCCCAACTGAATTTAAAAAGGCAAAAGAAAATAATAAGGGAAAGGGCATAAAAATAGAGAAATCTAATTCCAACCCCGATGAACTTTATATGTATCGTCAACGCCCGAAGTCCTTAAGTTGTAACAATGACCCAGGAACCTCTAAACCACCAGGTTTTTCTAAACCAATGTGGACAACGACGGCTCGTATTAGGGGAACATCATATATCCCTAGAAACTTGGCAAAACGAACCAAAACTGAAGAAGAAGAAACGAGCGAGTCGGAATAAGATAGTTGTATTCGTGTGGTGTAATATATGTAATATAGTGTTCTTATGCTTTATGATATATGTAAAAATTGCTTGTATTAATAAGTATTTTTTTATGAATCTAACTCTTGTCTATTTTACAGTTTAAAAAAACAAAATAGATAGACAACCCAATATTTTAAGAGACCTACCTGGAGACATGATTGATGAAATCTTGTCTAGAGTCGGCCAGAATTCCTCGGCACAACTATTTAAGGCGAGATCAGTTTGTAAGACATTCGAAGAACGTTCCAAGAATGTCTTGGTTTATAAGAGACTTTCGTTTGAAAGATGGGGGATATCACATTGGGAAACCCATAAGTTACGATGTGTTTACTTTGACGCATATATTGCGGGGAACCCAAATGCTATTTTACGCAACGGGTTAAGAAATTATTTTGACTCAATATATCCGAATATTGGACTTCGTGATTTAGAAAAAGCGGCTAACATGCAACATAAAGAAGCATGTTATGCTTACGGATTAGTAATGTTCGCTTCTCACCAAAGTGAGAACAAGAACATCGGGCTACAACTATTAAACAAAACGTTTCCACAAGTGACGGAGTCGGTAATTGGGGTAAGAAATGAGGTTTTTAGATTATTACGGGACTGTTGGACATTACGTAACCCTCGTCCCTTTGACGACGTTACAACACGCTGTCTTATCAACGGCCATAACGGTTATGTTGCACAAGACCAAGGATGGGAAGTAGTCCTAGTAAAACCAGAATGCATGACTTGTTTCTGGACGTATGAATTACGTGTCTTTATTGCCTTTGCTGAACGACTTGTGTACTAGCTAGAATTATCTTCACAACTATCTTGTATCAAAGTTATTGTGTGCTATATTTCATGCTTTATGTAAAATAAGCGGTATTGTAAGTTTGTAAAATATTGTATAAAAGTTTGAACGCGAAATATTATTATAATCAGTTTTTCATATAGAATTGTAGTAGTTGAATTGTATATTAGCTACTAAGTATGAACTTAACGGGTAGGTACTACCCGAATTTAAACTTATAAAACGCTAATATGAAGAAAAAGCTTTTATAAATGAGTTCATATTATGCTACGAAATACTATTAACTACTCTTAATATTCTGTATGATTAACTTGTTCCATTTGACTATTTTGAAGGAAATGGCACCGACTACTCGACACACCGTGAATATGAATGAAGAGGAATTCCGTACTTTTCTAGCTTCAAACATAGCCGCAGTACAGGATGCGCTACATACCAACAATAACATTGGATCTAGCAGTACAGGAAATCGTGTAGGATGCACCTACAAAGAATTTACTGCCTGCAAACCTTTGGAATTTGATGGAACCGAAGGACCGATCGGATTGAAACGGTGGACCGAGAAGGTCGAATCGGTGTTTGCCATAAGTAAGTGTACTGAAGAGGACAAAGTGAAGTACGCTACGCATACCTTCACAGGTTCTGCGTTAACATGGTGGAATACCTATCTAGAGCAAGTGGGACAAGACGATGCGTACGCACTACCGTGGTCAGCATTCAAGCACTTGATGAACGAGAAGTACCGTCCCAGAACCGAGGTCAATAAGCTTAAGACAGAACTTAGAGGGTTACGAACCCAAGGATTTGATATTACCACGTACGAAAGACGATTCACAGAATTGTGCCTATTGTGTCCGGGAGCATTCGAAGATGAGGAAGAGAAGATCGACGCGTTTGTGAAAGGATTACCGGAAAGAATCCAAGAAGATATAAGTTCACACGAGCCCGCCTCTATACAACAGGCATGTAGAATGGCTCACAAACTAGTGAACCAGATTGAAGAAAGAATTAAAGAACAGACTGCTGAAGAGGCCAATGTGAAGCAAGTCAAAAGAAAGTGGGAGGAAAACGGTGATAAGAATCACCAATACAACAACAACAGCAATTACAACAATAATCGCAACAACTATCCCAACAATCGCAACATCAATCGCAACTACAACAAACGGCCCAACAACAACAACAACAACAACAACATCAAATACAACAATCATCCCAACAACAATATTAACCGCAACAGCAACAACAATCAGAAGCAGCTATGCCAAAGGTGTGAAAAGTATCACTCGGGGTTCTGCACCAAATTTTGCAACAAGTGTAAAAGAAATGGTCATAGCGCGGCGAAGTGTGAGGTCTACGGACCAGGGGTTAACAGAACGAAAGGAATAAATGGAGTCGGAACGAGTAATGGCGGAGCAAGTAGTGTCAGAGCAAGTTATGCCAATGTAGTTTGTTATAAATGTGGAAAACCGGACCACATTATTAGAAATTGCCCGAACCAGTAGAACACGAATGGACAAGGCCGTGGAAGAGTTTTCAATATTAATGCGGCAGAGGCACAGGAAGACCCGGAGCTTGTTACGGGTACGTTTCTTATTGACAATAAATCTGCTTACGTTTTATTTGATTCGGGTGCGGATATAAGCTATATGAGTAGAGATTTTTGTGCTAAATTAAGTTGTCCATTGACGCCTTTGGATAGTAAATTTTTACTCGAATTAGCAAATGGTAAATTAATTTCAGCAGATAATATATGTCGGAATCGAGAAATTAAACTGGTTAGCGAAACATTTAAGATTGACTTGATACCTGTAGAGTTAGGGAGTTTTGATGTGATAATCGGTATGGACTGGTTGAAAGAAGTGAAAGCAGAGATCGTTTGTTACAAAAATGCAATTCGAATTATATGAGAAAAAGGAAAACCGTTAATGGTGTACGGAGAAAAGGGCAACACGAAGCTACATCTTATTAGTAATTTGAAGGCACAAAAACTAATAAGAAAAGGTTTCTATGCTGTTCTAGCACATGTCGAGAAAGTACAAACTGAAGAAAAGAGCATCAATGATGTTCCCGTCGCAAAAGAATTTCCCGATGTATTTCCGAAAGAATTACCGGGATTACCCCCACATCAATCCGTTGAATTTCAAATAGATCTTGTACCAGGAGCTTCACCAATAGCTCGTGCTCCTTACAGACTCGCACCCAGCGAGATGAAAGAACTGCAAAGCCAATTACAAGAACTTTTAGAGCGTGGTTTCATTAAACCAAGCACATCACCGTGGGGAGCTCCTGTTTTGTTTGTCAAGAAGAAATATGGTACATTCAGGTTGTGTATCGACTACCGAGAGTTGAACAAACTTACCATCAAGAACCGCTACCCACTACCGAGAATCGACGACTTATTTGATCAACTACAAGGCTCGTCTGTTTATTCAAAGATTGACTTACGTTCCGGGTATCATCAAATGCGGGTGAAAGAAGATGATATTCCAAAGACTGCTTTCAGAACACGTTACGGTCATTACGAGTTTATGGTCATGCCGTTTGGTTTAACTAATGCACCAGCTGTGTTCATGGACCTTATGAACCGAGTGTGTGGACCATACCTTGACAAGTTTGTCATTGTTTTCATTGATGACATACTTATTTACTCAAAGAATGACCAAGAACACGGTGAACATTTGAGAAAGGTGTTAGAAGTATTGAGGAAGGAAGAATTGTACGCTAAGTTTTCAAAGTGTGCATTTTGGTTGGAAGAAGTTCAATTCCTCGGTCACATAGTGAACAAAGAAGGTATTAAGGTGGATCCGGCAAAGATAGAAACTGTTGAAAAGTGGGAAACCCCGAAAACTCCGAAACACATACGCCAGTTTTTAGGACTAGCTGGTTACTACAGAAGGTTCATCCAAGACTTTTCCAGAATAGCAAAACCCTTGACTGCATTAACGCATAAAGGGAAGAAATTTGAATGGAATGATGAACAAGAGAAAGCGTTTCAGTTATTGAAGAAAAAGCTAACTACGGCACCTATATTATCATTGCCTGAAGGGAATGATGATTTTGTGATTTATTGTGATGCATCAAAGCAAGGTCTCGGTTGTGTATTAATGCAACGAACGAAGGTGATTGCTTATGCGTCTAGACAATTGAAGATTCACGAACAAAATTATACGACGCATGATTTGGAATTAGGCGCGGTTGTTTTTGCATTAAAGACTTGGAGGCACTACTTATATGGGGTCAAAAGTATTATATATACCGACCATAAAAGTCTTCAACACATATTTAATCAGAAACAACTGAATATGAGGCAGCGTAGGTGGATTGAATTATTGAATGATTACGACTTTGAGATTCGTTACCACCCGGGGAAGGCAAATGTGGTAGCCGATGCCTTGAGCAGGAAGGACAGAGAACCCATTCGAGTAAAATCTATGAATATAATGATTCATAATAACATTACTACTCAAATAAAGGAGGCGCAACAAGGAGTTTTAAAAGAGGGAAATTTAAAGGATGAAATACCCAAAGGATCGGAGAAGCATCTTAATATTCGGGAAGACGGAACCCGGTATAGGGCTGAAAGGATTTGGGTACCAAAATTTGGAGATATGAGAGAAATGGTACTTAGAGAAGCTCATAAAACCAGATACTCAATACATCCTGGAACGGGGAAGATGTACAAGGATCTCAAGAAACATTTTTGGTGGCCGGGTATGAAAGCCGATGTTACTAAATACGTAGGAGAATGTTTGACGTGTTCTAAGGTCAAAGCTGAGCATCAGAAACCATCAGGTCTACTTCAACAACCCAAAATCCCGGAATGGAAATGGGAAAACATTACCATGGATTTCATCACTAAATTGCCAAGAACTGCAAGTGGTTTTGATACTATTTGGGTAATAGTTGACCGTCTCACCAAATCAGCACACTTCTTGCCAATAAGAGAAGATGACAAGATGGAGAAGTTAGCACGACTGTATTTTAAGGAAGTCATCTCCAGACATGGAATACCAATCTCTATTATCTCTGATAGGGATGGCAGATTTATTTCAAGATTCTGGCAGACATTACAGCAAGCATTAGGAACTCGTCTAGACATGAGTACTGCCTATCATCCACAAACTGATGGGCAGAGCGAAAGGACGATACAAACGCTTGAAGACATGCTACGAGCATGTGTTATTGATTTCGGAAACAGTTGGGATCGACATCTACCGTTAGCAGAATTTTCCTACAACAACAGCTACCATTCAAGCATTGAGATGGCGCCGTTTGAAGCACTTTATGGTAGAAAGTGCAGGTCTCCGATTTGTTGGAGTGAAGTGGGGGATAGACAGATTACGGGTCCGGAGATTATACAAGAAACTACCGAGAAGATCATCCAAATTCAACAACGGTTGAAAACCGCCCAAAGTCGACAAAAGAGCTACGCTGACATTAAAAGAAAAGATATAGAATTTGAAATTGGAGAGATGGTCATGCTTAAAGTTGCACCTTGGAAAGGCGTTGTTCGATTTGGTAAACGAGGGAAATTAAATCCAAGGTATATTGGACCATTCAAGATTATTGATCGTATCGGACCAGTAGCTTACCGACTAGAGTTACCTCAACAACTCGCGGCTGTACATAACACTTTCCACGTCTCCAATTTAAATAAATGTTTTGCTAAAGAAGATCTCACTATTCCGTTAGATGAAATCCAAATCAACGAAAAACTTCAATTCATCGAAGAACCCGTCGAAATAATGGATCGTGAGGTTAAAAGACTTAAGCAAAACAAGATACCAATTGTTAAGGTTCGATGGAATGCTCGTAGAGGACCCGAGTTCACCTGGGAGCGTGAAGATCAGATGAAGAAGAAATACCCGCATCTATTTCCAGAAGATTCGTCAACACCTTCAACAGTTTAAAATTTCGGGACGAAATTTATTTAACGGGTAGGTACTGTAGTGACCCGAACTTTTCCATGTTTATATATATTAATTGAGATTGATATTTACATGATTAAATGTTTCCAACATGTTAAGCAATCAAACTTGTTAAGACTTGATTAATTGAAATATGTTTCATATAGACAATTGACCACCCAAGTTGACCGGTGATTCACGAACGTTAAGACTTGTAAAAACTATATGATGACATATATATGGATATATATATAGTTAACATGATACTATGATAAGTAAACATATCATTAAGTATATAAACAATGAACTACATATGTAAAAACAAGACTACTAACTTAATGATTTTTAAACGAGACATATATGTAACGATTATCGTTGTAAAGACATTTAATGTATATATATCATATTAAGAGATATTCATACATGATAATATCATGATAATATAATAATTTAAAATCTCATTTGATATTATAAACATTGGGTTAACAACATTTAACAAGATCGTTAACCTAAAGGTTTCAAAACAACACTTACATGTAACGACTAACGATGACTTAACGACTCAGTTAAAATGTATATACATGTAGTGTTTTAATATGTATTTATACACTTTTGAAAGACTTCAATACACTTATCAAAATACTTTTACTTAACAAAAATGCTTACAATTACATCCTCGTTCAGTTTCATCAACAATTCTACTCGTATGCACCCGTATTCGTACTCGTACAATACACAGCTTTTAGATGTATGTACTATTGGTATATACACTCCAATGATCAGCTCTTAGCAGCCCATGTGAGTCACCTAACACATGTGGGAACCATCATTTGGCAACTAGCATGAAATATCTCATAAAATTACAAAAATATGAGTAATCATTCATGACTTATTTACATGAAAACAAAATTACATATCCTTTATATCTAATCCATACACCAACGACCAAAAACACCTACAAACACTTTCATTCTTCAATTTTCTTCATCTAATTGATCTCTCTCAAGTTCTATCTTCAAGTTCTAAGTGTTCTTCATAAATTCCAAAAGTTCTAGTTTCATAAAATCAAGAATACTTTCAAGTTTGCTAGCTCACTTCCAATCTTGTAAGGTGATCATCCAACCTCAAGAAATCTTTGTTTCTTACAGTAGGTTATCATTCTAATACAAGGTAATAATCATATTCAAACTTTGGTTCAATTTCTATAACTATAACAATCTTATTTCAAGTGATGATCTTACTTGAACTTGTTTTCGTGTCATGATTCTGCTTCAAGAACTTCGAGCCATCCAAGGATCCATTGAAGCTAGATCCATTTTTCTCTTTTCCAGTAGGTTTATCCAAGGAACTTAAGGTAGTAATGATGTTCATAACATCATTCGATTCATACATATAAAGCTATCTTATTCGAAGGTTTAAACTTGTAATCACTAGAATATAGTTTAGTTAATTCTAAACTTGTTCGCAAAAAAAAGTTAATCCTTCTAACTTGACTTTTAAAATCAACTAAACACATGTTCTATATCTATATGATATGCTAACTTAATGATTTAAAACCTGGAAACACGAAAAACACCGTAAAACCGGATTTACGCCGTCGTAGTAACACCGCGGGCTGTTTTGGGTTAGTTAATTAAAAACTATGATAAACTTTGATTTTAAAGTTGTTATTCTGAGAAAATGATTTTTATTATGAACATGAAACTATATCCAAAAATTATGATTAAACTCAAAGTGGAAGTATGTTTTCTAAAATGGTCATCTAGACGTCGTTCTTTCGACTGAAATGACTACCTTTACAAAAACGACTTGTAACTTATTTTTCCGACTATAAACCTATACTTTTCTGTTTAGATTCATAAAATAGAGTTCAATATGAAACCATAGCAATTTGATTCACTCAAAACGGATTTAAAATGAAGAAGTTATGGGTAAAACAAGATTGGATAATTTTTCTCATTTTAGCTACGTGAAAATTGGTAACAAATCTATTCCAACCATAACTTAATCAACTTGTATTGTATATTATGTAATCTTGAGATACCATAGACACGTATACAATGTTTCGACCTATCGTGTCGACACATCTATATATATTTCGGAACAACCATAGACACTCTATATGTGAATGTTGGAGTTAGCTATACAGGGTTGAGGTTGATTCCAAAATATATATAGTTTGAGTTGTGATCAATACTGAGATACGTATACACTGGGTCGTGGATTGATTCAAGATAATATTTATCGATTTATTTCTGTACATCTAACTGTGGACAACTAGTTGTAGGTTACTAACGAGGACAGCTGACTTAATAAACTTAAAACATCAAAATATATTAAAAGTGTTGTAAATATATTTTGAACATACTTTGATATATATGTATATATTGTTATAGGTTCGTGAATCAACCAGTGGCCAAGTCTTACTTCCCGACGAAGTAAAAATCTGTGAAAGTGATTTATAGTCCCACTTTTAAAATCTAATATTTTTGGGATGAGAATACATGCAGGTTTTATAAATGATTTACAAAATAGACACAAGTACGTGAAACTACATTCTATGGTTGAATTATCGAAATCGAATATGCCCCTTTTTATTAAGTCTGGTAATCTAAGAATTAGGGAACAGACACCCTAATTGACGCGAATCCTAAAGATAGATCTATTGGGCCTAACAAACCCCATCCAAAGTACCGGATGCTTTAGTACTTCGAAATTTATATCATATCCGAAGGGTGTCCCGGAATGATGGGGATATTCTTATATATGCATCTTGTTAATGTCGGTTACCAGGTGTTCACCATATGAATAATTTTTATCTCTATGTATGGGATGTGTATTGAAATATGAAATCTTGTGGTCTATTGTTACGATTTGATATATATAGGTTAAACCTATAACTCACCAACATTTTTGTTGACATTTAAAGCATGTTTATTCTCAGGTGAATATTAAGAGCTTCCGCTGTTGCATACTAAAATAAGGACAAGATTTAGAGTCCATGTTTGTATGATATTGTGTAAAAACTGCATTCAAGAAACTGATTTCGATGTAACATATTTGTATTGTAAACCATTATGTAATGGTCGTGTGTAAACAGGATATTTTAGATTATCATTATTTGATAATCTACGTAAAGCTTTTTAAACCTTTATTTATGAAATAAAGGTTATGGTTTGTTTTAAAAATGAATGCAGTCTTTGAAAAACGTCTCATATAGAGGTCAAAACCTCGCAACGAAATCAATTAATATGGAACGTTTTTAATCAATAAGAACGGGACATTTCAGCGTAGAAAAGAAAAGCTAAGGAAGTTCTTGAAAAATGGCAATTTGCGCCAATAACTTTTCCGCCAGTACAACATTGCGAATTGTCAAAAGAGCCTGTAATCATCTCATGTAAGATTGCAGATTCAACAATTCTTATCCAAAAAGCGCATATTGACACTGGAAGTAGTGTCGATGTCATGTATGAGCAATTTTTCAGTAAATTTCCAGACAACATTAAATCTAAACTGCAACCAACCGCAGTATCGCTCTCTGGATTTTCGGGCAAAGGAACGTGGCCTTTGGGGTAATTGGAATTAGATGTTGAGTTAACTGATGAGGTGGACGCAAAAAGGGTTGATAAAGGTGATTTTAAATTTATATGTTATGCGGTCCACTTCACGTTTTAATATCCTTCTAGGAAGCACTGCGCTATGTAAATTGGGTGTTATTCCATCCACAATTCATGGGATGGTTAAGTTCGCAACATGCAAAGGCATAGCGACAGTAACATCTGCAGAAAGTGAGCCAATGTGTGCGTTAATCACTGCGCAGGAAAATGTGGGTGGTGAAGGTCATGAGGTGGTAACTAGCTGCGTTATTCTAAAGCAAAGTGATGATAGCTAAAGAAAAGTTATGAGCCAACAAACAATGGCAATTGAACATACTATGTGTGAAACTGTTAACTTTGCCAACAATGTGTCACGAATGGATGGCAATAACAGTTTAATAACGACAACTTTTATGCGTATAATGCATACTTCCGCAGAAAGGATGCGCAGAATTAAAAGATTCTTTTGCAGGGTTATGCATGAATTGAAAGTTGATGAATAATAGTGACAAGGTTTCACACTTCATTGCGGTATGCGTAAAAATTTGGTAATATTGTTGCAGAAATGGAAACACTTGTGAAAATTTTGAAAATTGTTTTCCTATGAGAGAAATATTTTTATGATATTTTCCTTTTTCATGTTGAATGTAAATAATAAAGAAAATGTTTGGCAATCGTTATTGCGTATTATGTTCATAATAAATTCTGTATATTAAAGTGCGGTAGTAGTAACATAGCGATGGAAAAGCCCGCTAAAATTGGAACAATTATTTTAATTAAGTGTTTGCAAAATGAAGGAACCTTATGTATATTAAAATTCCTAAGTTGTGACTTGTCCCAGCTTAGATGCTTCGCAATAACACAGTTAGCGTATTTTAAACGCAATATTTTTCCCAAGGATCGTTTCGGCGAACTTGGAAGATTCGCAAGGTATATTAATAATTATACAAGTAAAAGATTGTTTCGCTAAAGTAAATCTTTATTATGTGCACAATAATAAATGATTGAATATGCAAAAGACAAGTCTAGCGATTGCGAATAATACATGAAAATAAGCGCTATATAAATGTTACAGTTGCAACTGAAATATAAGAAATAGGAAACTTTATTTGATAATACGCAAAAGAGCTGCGTCAAAAAGTTAAGTACAAAAAGAAAAGTGTGTATATGCGCAGATAACAACATAACATGACAACAAAGTTTACAATTTTAAACCTATAATATTTTCTGCGGTTATGTCTTCTCTGCGGCAGGCTTCTGATAGTGCGGGATTATCAATCTTCTCAATATCAGCTGCACAGTCTTTATATGCTTCATTGACATCTTCTAATGGGCATATTTCATCTTGCACTTCTTTAGGCAACGGTGTAGAAAGGTCTGTATGCTTAAACAGAAGCTCTAAGAATTCTCAATATCAGCTGCACAGTCTTTATATGCTTCATTGACATCTTCTAATGGGCATATTTCTTCTTGCACTTCTTTAGGCAACGGTGTAGAAAGGTCTGTATGCTTAAACAGAAGCTCTAAGAATTCACATTTTGCAACAATGCATGAAGCCTGCACATAGCTGCAAAATTTTTTTGTTACAGGCGCTGAATCCATGATCTTTTGGCTTAGATCGGGAAGATGATTTACTAGTTTGCGAAATTGATTCTCTGCATGCTCTACTTCCTCAGATGGTTGAGGAATAGCGGCAGAAAGCAATGCATTAGCTTATTGAGTTTCTTTTAGTGCGGCTTGAGACTTTTCAAGATCCCGAGCTAGTTTCGCCTTATCTTGCTCAAGTTGATGAATTTTAGAGCGTAAAATATCATTGGTAGCTTTTTCATGACCAAGTGCTGCTGCGGCAGATTCGCGGCTTCTAACGCAACTGTTGAGCAAACAAAATTAAAACAGTTTTGAATATTTGTATTTTCCATAGCAACATTGGTAAGTCTTCGATATTCATTTTGGATATCCTGCGGTATTGCATCTTGTAGAAACTTGAGCTGATCTGCAGCTGCATCATCGCTAACATTTAAACCCGCCATGAAATTATCAATGTGAATTGATTTGATGGGGTTATATGGTGATGAAAAGATGTTTTGGAATTGCGGGTCACTGAATTCCTCATCTGGAAGACCGTGGCTAATAAATGGTTCTTCTACGGTTTTATCTGTGTCTGCTGTTAGATCAATAGGATTTGCCTGCAATATAATGAGTAAAATCAATTAATATAGCAAAGTGTCAAATGTAAAGGCGTATGTATATATATTCGGAGAAAAGAAAATATACTTTGGTTTTTGCCTTTGCCTGAAATTTCCTCGGTAATAGGAGTAATGCGTGAAAATTTATGCCTACTCTCTTGTAAAGAGGGGGCACTTGTGCTGCTACCCTTTCACTTGCCTTCCGCAATAGTTAGCAAATTTAGAACTGGTTCTTCAACAGCAACAGTAGTACTGCTACCTTCTTTAGGGCGGCAAATGGCTTTACAGCCAGATGCATCATCCAGTACCATTAGATTAAAAAGAAAGATCTCTGCAATAAGTAAAATGAATTAATATATAACACGCAGAAAAATGCATAAGTGTTGTGCAAAAATAATGCCAGAATACTATACCTCTATTGGTTGAATTGTGGAGAGTAACATTATAATTATTCCATGGCCAATATGTAGATACGCACCCTAAATACAGCGGAATGTGGCTGTATTGGCGAACTACCAAGTGAACATTTTTAACTTCGGCCAATAGTTCTTTGCCGATATCATCAAGATCGTTGCATTCACGAGCGCTCTGACTAAGTTCCATTGTCTAGCAAAGCAAATTCTTATAACTTCGTATTGCTTCAGCCTTAATGAAAAAGAATGATCTACGCCAGTTCCCAATTGAAGCTTTGGAAGTTGTGATAACCCCACTGCGTGACTTGAACGTAAACCATCCGCGATCGGATGGTATGATTGTATTGAAATTACGAAACACATCAATTAGGGGTTGTCTGTTGATTGCCCCGCAATACATTTCAAATAACATGATTTTAGCAATAGCGTATGGGTGTAATTGGGCGATGGCGATGTTGTATGAATTGCAGACGCCTAAAAAGAAATTAGTGGTTGGAAATCTCAGATTTCCTTGATACATAGATGTTTCATAAATTGCAATCATCCCAGCGGGAGGATTGTTAGCCCTCTAATCTTGAGCTGGGGCAGTGGGTATAAACTGATCCAATAATGGATAGTTGATTTTCAGTTGCGCAATCTTCTCATCAGTCATGTACGATGAAAACTTATCTGCAGAAATGGCGGAAGAAGACTGAGGAGTAGATGGCGATGCCATATTGAAAGTGTAAAATATTAAAGTTGAAAGTGCGAAAGGAGATTATGAAAGAACAAAGCTAATGATAATCGTCAGAAAGTTGCGAGTGTTGATCTGCGAGATTAATTCTTTAATAGAAAGATAGGAGAATGCGAATGAGTAAAGTGAAAATTGAGTTACAATCGATCCTATTTATAATGGTAATTGAGGGGATCAAAGTTATTTGCAATAATTATAATCAACGGCTATAATATAGCAGCATTTTATCAACGGCTAGAAAAGAGCCGTTGGAAAATCCTGATGGGATACACACAGTTTGTCAGACGCAATATAATATGCATTATGCGTAACGGAATAAAATTTTGCGAATTGATTGAGAAGTGCATTTTAAACTACATTTTTTAGAGTTTATTATGTTATATTTTCTGCGTAAATATAACACAATAAACTGGGGGACTTGATAATATATATAGGCATATATATGTATATTTTAAGTGCAAAAGGCAACTCAAACGCAAAAGATCACAGAACGGCAGAAGTGAACAAGCAATTATGCGTGGTGTTTAAGCTCTGCAGAATCATGCACAGAGAATATTTGCAAAGGTATCCCGCACAATTATTGCGGGTATGTCGGTGCTGTGCGGTTGTTAACTCCGCGGAAATCCGAAACCTATAAATAGGGAGCTTGTTCTCTCATTTTAGGTTGTTGATTCTGTTCAATTGCTAAGGTTTTTATAGTTTGCTTGTGAACATGGCCAAGTCTTAATCATAATCAACTCAAGGTAATTCGATCAAGACCGGGACATGGTGATTGATCACTTGAATCTAAGTGAAAGACGATCATAAGGTCCCAAAAACACTATCAACACCATCATCCACCCCTCATTACACTCAAATCCTAAATTAGATCTAAGCATCTAATTTAGGATTGATCAGATGACAAAAAGCCTTTAAATAGAAATGGAAATTGCCTGCAAACAGCTGGCAGGCTGTTTGGGAAGCCGTTTGGCAGGCCGTTTGGCAGGCCGTTTGGCAGGCCGTTTGGTGAGGTCGTTTGCCAAGCCAGCCCGTTTACCATGTCGGTTTGATTTGGGCGTGTGGCAGGCTGTTTACCATACTGGTAAGCTGTTTGACAACCCATTTGGCAAGCCATTTGGCTTACTGATTTGCTGGATCGTAACTTGATTTCTTGTCTTTTACCGTTTTCGCTCTAGAATCTTCGTTTTAGATCCAATTCTCTCGATTCTTTTTGCATCATCTTCGTAATTTCTTTATCTACAAATTTAACCAAAAAGCGATTATTTTGCCGAAAAAGTTTTGAGCTTTATGCTTTTGGAACTCAATATCGAGGGTAAAAACGTGACTTTTTAGCCGATATCAAATATCCCACACTTAGACTTTTCTTGTAAGCAAACTTTTGAGCTTTTAACACCGAGGATTTTCATTGGTAGTGATCAAGTGTTCTTTGTTTTGCAAGATGCAGGAGCGAAAACTTGGTTTTATTTTCTTTGTTATTCCCAAAATCTTTTCCGCAAGCATGATAGGAGGTTACATAACTGTCACGGCCCTACTTTTTCCGTTATATTTTACCATTTATTATTTAACGCCCGTTAATTGTTATTCATGCCACGTCATTTCTATGACCTATATTATTATTTTAGTAATAATATATTAATTATTTTGTGTTATGTAATATTTGTATTCATATTTAAAGTTGTACGTTATTACGTGTCGTGGATTTCTATCCGGCGAATCTTTTCGGTTTTCAAACTAACGGTCAAACTTTTGGGATTTTTAAATCCAAAATATTTTAAATATGATATTTTTATGTCATATGATTATATATAGTGTTTATATATTTTATTTGTCGCGTATATGTTATCTCTCCGAATAATTAATCGCGTAGCATTTTCGCGTTTCGGCCTTCGTTCGGGCATTCGGGCCAAAATCTATTAGCCTTTGTATCAAGATGGCCCACTAGGGGGCCCACCCTACAATTTTTGGCAGAAAATTTCAATGAGGAGGGGGTGGAGTGCAAAAACTTGAAACTAGCTAAACCCTTGATTAAACTTATTCACTACTCTTCATTTTAACCTAGCCTTTAATTTTTCTTTTCTCTCTTCTTTCTCCTCCCTCATTTTGGACGATTTTCTTAGCATCATCATCATCAAATTCGTCCTCCATCATCTAGCATACAATTTTTCTTCATCAATCAAGATCATCTACATAATTGGATTCACCGTCTCTCGATCTTTAATCTCCTTCTTCTCAATCTTTGATTAGGGTATAAAACCTAACCCTAGCTTTTTGATTTTTATTTCATTTTACTGATTTTGAATGTTATTATGATAGTATAGCACTTGTGTATTGTTGATTATATGCCCATAAATGCTCGATTGTGTATTGTTGATTATATGCGTAGAAATGCTCAATTGTGTATGCTCGATTACAAAATGAGTTTTTATGTTTTCAAACATAAATTTTTATGGTTTAATTTAAATATTGTTTACAATATTAAACCTATAATTCACTAAACATTTTTGTTGACAGTTACTCGCATGTTTTATTCTCAGGTTCATGATTGATTGCTTCCGCTGTGCTTAGAGAGTACGCATATTTTTGATGGCAGTTGTTGTTAAACATTAACTTGCATTCTATTTTGATACATTAAATTGTGGATGTTTGTTGACTTTGTTTTGGTCAACTTTTGGTCAAGTATTTATGTATGATTTTTCTAAACTTACATATTTTGGTATGTTTCCTTTATAGGAAATCATTTTTAAATAAAGAATGCAAGGTTATTTATTAAATTCATTTAGAGTAATGATCAAGCTGTGAGATCAAGATAACGATGGTCGTCAAGTGTACTTTGACGAGTCATTAAAGTTGGTATGTATATTATTTTCATATGTTCTGAATCCGAGAGGAACTCCCATTCCGATTTAAACGTATCCTCCGACTCATGAGAGTTTATCTTTTATAAGAACACATCGGTTAGTGAAACCGGAGGATGTCATTCTTGACTTCTAGACTTCTCGACATTTCTATGTCATCTATTATGGTTATGTATATAACGTTTGAGTTATATTATGCAAGACGTCATTCTTGACTTCTAAAGGCTCGGCAGTTCAATGTCAACTATTATATTTAGGTATATAACATTCTTGTTATATTACATGCCTTTGTGCCATTGTGCCTTTGTGCTTTGGGTTGCGAACCGGAAACGTCATTCTTGACATTTAAAGATTCTTGATACTTCAAAGACATTTTTATGTCATCGTTACTCTTATTCATTACTTTTGATGTTTTTTTCTCTTTGTGCTATCCTTAGCACACTGTTTAAGAAATCGTTCTAAAGAAAATTGTGTTGAAATTCGAGGTTGACCACGTGGCCTGACCTTATATAGTGATATTGGAATGGAACTATGAATTAGTGAAATATAATGGCGTCAGGCCAACGTGATTATATTACATTAATTCATATAGAAATTCTAATATTGTGACACGAGGAATAGAAGGCGAGTCAAAGAAAATCTTTACACCACTCATTCAGAAATTCCAATGTTATTACACGAGTAAAGAAAATACTCATTTTCTTAATTGTTGAGATACGGGAAACTCGTTCTAACCAAACTACCTATCTCATGCTTTATCCTTCATACCTCGCTTGTTAGCGACAGCTTAGCACGTGAACAGTTTTGGCCCAAAGACTTGTGTCCTAATAATAGTCCAAAACAATATTTGACTCGTAGTTTTCATGACCTCGTAACATTTGTGGGTCAAATTTTGCACGACGATTCAAGTCCTCCACTCGATCTTCTACAATCTTACTTCAACTCGTAACCTCTGAAATACGAATACTCTGTTTATCTGAATTTTTACACATTTGGTTATTTGTGCGGTCCTCACGAGATTTATGGACGAGTAATGGTAATAAAATTTTCTATCACTTATGCAATTTATAAAATCATATATGTACGTATAAAATCAAATAAATAAATTTATTTTTGTCTATTTTGGTTAGTACATACTAAATTATACATTCAAATTATTTTAAAACCACTCCTTTATTGAGTCATTTGATTAAGTCAAATTGTTTTATGTAAAATGGTACACGTTGTACGTACCTCTAAATTTACTAAGAACTTCGTTTTGTTTATGTTGGCACATCAAATGTTTAAAGTTTTTTTTTCAAAACTCCTTTGATTGATTATATTAAAAATTTCGCATTTCTCTACAATATGTTTGGATCACAGTTCTTCTCACCCTCCGTTTAAGGATGAAACTTACCATTAAGTTCATAGATAAAAATTCTTACGCCATAGTCGGGAAGTCTTTGCGCTCATGAAATTTTTCCCTCTTATGGTTGGACATGACTGAAACGGGGACCGATAAATCAGTTCTCGGAGGTACGTTAAGTGGTCACCCTATTCTCAGGAAAGGCACTGGGTAGGTTTCTACCCCAACTATTGTTATAGTTGGTATCACAGATAGATATTACACTAGACCATTTGATAAGTTTCAACTCTCGATATTCACGGTTAACCGCAACACCCTCATAAACATTAATCCTATGATTCAATACTTTGAGGTACATGAAATCATTTTTGGAGATTCATCTCACCTGGAGTCGACGATTCTTTGTGGTCCAAGATTCACGTTTCTTTTCATTCGCACATAAATTTAAGAATAAGGATGAATCCTACATTGACTCGCTCATTGTGTGAGGAAGTTCACTCTCGTTGAAAGATCACACCTTTCGTACGTCTTCCTTTCAGAAATGTAATGAAAATTTACTTTGAAATCTATGATTCGCGTTATCCCCTTTGAAGGAATTGCCTTAAACATCTATACCACTGATGTGACTACTCTACATATTTCTTCCTTCGTTGGTTGCAACTATATCTCATTCGTTCTAGTTCGTCCCCTTGGAGAGCTCCTGTTTTGTTTATTAAGAAGAAAGATGGTTCGTTCCGATTGTGTATTGATTATCGCGAGTTAAACAAGCTTACTGTTAAGAATCGTTATCCTTTTACGAGAATTGATGATCTGTTTGATCAGCTCCAAGGTTCATCCGTTTATTCTAAGATTGACCTCTGTTCTGGTTATCATCAACTGCGGGCTAAAGAAACTGATATTCCGAAAACCGCTTTCCGAACCCGTTATGATCACTACGAATTTCTTGTTATGCCTTTCGGATTGGCTAGCACACCTGTAGTGTTCATGGACCACATGAACCGTGTGTGTAGTTCTTATCTAGACAAGTTCGTTATCGTTTTCACCGATGATACTCTTATCTTTTCCAAGAGGGGTAAGGGCATGAAGAGCATTTGAAGTTGGTGCTAGATTTGTTGACGAAAGAAGAGTGTATGCTATGTTTTCAAAGTGCGCGTTCTGGTTGAGAGATGTTCAATTCCTTGGACATGTTGTTAGTAAACAGGGAATACAACCCATGATTACGTGTCACGTCAGTTAAAGATCCATGAACAGAATTATACAACCCATGATTTAGAATTGGGAGCTATTGTGTTTGCGCTTAAGATTTGGAGACATTATTTGTATGGGGTCAAAAGTATAGTGTACACTGATCACAAAAGTATTCAACACATCCTCAATCAAAGATAGTTGAATATGAGACATCGCAGATGGGTTGAATTGTTGAACGATTATGATTGTGAACTCCTTTATCATCCCAGAAAACCCAATATTGCGGCTGATGCTTTGAGTCGAAAAGAGAGAGTTGAACCTCGTAGGTTTAGAGCCTTGAATATGACAATTCGAACTAACCTCGCTAGGTAGATTCTTGAGGGACAACAAGAAGCCTTGAAGTTGGAGAATTTCGTAACGGGAAGGTCATAGGCTTGAGTAAACAGTTTGAGGTACGAACCGATGGTACTCGGTATTTTGTGGGACGTCTTTGTGTTTCGAAATTTGGTGATCTGCGACAACTTGTTTTAGATGAAGCTCATAAGTCTAGGTACTCTATTCATCCTGGTTCAGGAAAAGATGTATCATGATCTTAAGGAGCTGTACTGGTGGCCTAACTTGAAAGCTGATGTGGCTACTTATGTGGCTAAGTGTTTGACCTGTGCTAAGGTCAAAGCTGAACATCTCCGGACTTCGGGTGTAACCTGAAATTCCCGAGTGGAAGTGGAAAGGGATTACGATGGACTTTGTTACTAAGTTACCGAGAGTTGTGGGTGGATATGATACCATTTGGGTGATTGTAGATCGACTCACAAAGTTAGTTCACTTTTTGCTGATTAAAGAAATGCATTCGAGGGGGAAACTTACTCGTTTATATTTGAAGGAAATTGTTTCGAGACATGGTGTTCCCGTATCTATTATTTCGGACTGAGACAGTCGATTCACATTTGAGGTTTTGGCAGTCCTTACAAGAAGCTTTGGGAACTAAGTGGATATGAGCACTGCTTATCATCCACAGTCAGATGGTCAGAGTGAAAGGACCATCCAAACGTTGGAAGACATGTTGAGAGCATGCGTGATTGATTTTAGTGATGGTTAGGATAGATACTTGCCACTAGCTAAATTTTCGTATTATAACAGTTATCATGCAAGTATTAAAGCCGCACCGTTTGAGGCAGTATATGGTAGAAAGTGTAGGTCTCCTATTTGTTAGAATAAGGTTGGGGATGCTCAACTCACAGGCCCAGAAATTATTCATGAGACTACCGAGAAGATAGTTCAGATTAAAGAAAGGTTGAGAACCACCGAGAGTCGGCAAAAGAGTTATGCCGATGTTAGAAGAAAAGGTTTAGAAATTCAAGTTGGTGATCTTGTCATGTTAAAGGTATCACTCTGGAAGGGTGTGGTACGATTTGGTAAGAGAGGAAAGTTAAATCCTCAATTTGTTAGACCGTTTGAGATTATCGAAAGAATTGGACCCGTGGCTTATCGTTTGAAATTGCCACAAGAGCTTAGCGCTTTTCATAACGTTTTTATTGTATCGAATTTGAAGAAGTGTTTGGCCGAGGCCAATGAAACCATTCCTCTTGATAAACTTCATGTTGATAAACAACTCCATTTTATTGAGGAACCTGTCGAGATTATGGATCGAGATGTTAAGACACTCAAGCAAGTAAGATTCCTATCGTCCGAGTGAGATGGAACGCTAGACGCGGACCTGAGTTCACTTGGGAACGTGAAGCTCAGATGAAGCAGAAGTACAAGCATTTGTTCTCAGATGGCGAGTCAACCCCTGCACCTGCTTAAATTTCAGGACGAAATTTCCATAACGGGAAGGTACTGTCACGACCCTACTTTTTCCGTTATCTTTTACCGTTTATTATTTAACGCCCGTTAATTGTTATCCATGCCACATCATTTCTATGACCTATATTATTATTTTAGCAATAATATATTAAATATATTAATTATTATGTGTTATGTGAATATTTGTATTCATATTTAAAGTTGTACATTTTTACGTGTCGTGGATTTCTATCCTGCGAATCTTTTCGCGTTTCGGGCTTCGTTCGGGCATTCGGGCCAAAATCTATTAGCCTTTGTATCAAGATGGCCCACTAGGGGGGCCCACCCTACCATTTTTGGACAAAAATTTCAATGGGGAGGGGGTGGAGTGCAAAAACTTGAAACTTGCTAAACCCTTGATTAAACTTATTCACTACTCTTCATTTTAACCTAGCCTTTTATTTTTCTTTTCTCTCTTCTTTCTCCTCCCTCATTTTGGACGATTTTCTTAGCATCATCGTCATGAAATTCGTCCTCCATCATCTTGCATACAATTGTTCTTCATCAATCAAGATCATCTACATAATCGGATTCACCGTCTCGCGATCTTTAATCTCCTTCTTCTCAATATTTGATTAGGGTATAAACCCTAACCCTAGCTTTTTGATTTTTATTTCATTTTACTGATTTTGAATGTTATTATGATAGTATAGCACTTGTGTATTGTTGATTATATGCGTAGAAATGCTCGATTGTGTATGTTTTTGGTTTGAACATTTTGGACAGCGGACTATTTGATCATTTCAGTACATTTAACTGATGTTTTGATAAATTAAAGTGTTTAGATGTGTTCCTCTCATCAAGACGTTGATTTTAGACTCTGGATTCATGTTATTTTGATTCCCGGAACTCAAGTTATGATTAAAATGGTGTTTTCATGAAATTAAAATATAAAAATGAATGTAATCAGTTTTGGTCCGACTTTGTGGCCATTTTATCGAGTCTCTAGGGTGTACTAGTTTGTTAGTATTTATGATTGGATGAACATTCATGTTCGGGTCATCGAAATCCGAGCCACGGATCACCCGGTATGACTAAAACATGTTTTTGAACGGATTAAAGCTTCAAGTTGATTCATGACTGTAGGTCACGACTTGGGGTCTGTTTTTAGGGTGTTCTTGAGTTCACTAATGTGTCGGGTGATTTGATTAAACGAGGATATATATAAGACTCGTCAAAAACTGACACCCGAGGCTCAAGTTATGACCCGACGTTAAACTTATGATTAATAATACTTTTATTATTTCTTTATGATATATATATTTATTATATCATTTATTATTACTTTATGATTTAATTAAACTTATGATTAATAATACTTTTATTATTAATGAAAAATACTTATGATAATTATTAAACTTATGTTGTGGGATTATTATTATAAGACTTATAATAAATATTAATTAATTATTTAATTATTATAAGGCTTAGTTATTATTTAATTATAATTTAATTATTAAATACTTATGGCTTAATAATTATAATTAAATACTTATGATATGATTAATAATTCATTATTAATTAATAATACTTATGATATGATTAATAATTCATTATCAATTAATAATACTTATGATATGATTAAAAATTTATTAATAATTAATAATACTTATGTTATGACTATTATTTAATTAATAAATTAAATACCTATGTTATATTAATTATATCATTTAAACTTATGTTAACTTTATTAATTCAATTTAATTTAATTAAACTTATGTTATGACATAGCTATACATATATGACTTTAAATAACATTATAACTTATATTATTATTATAACTTATACTTTAAAAATTAATGTTGACTATGTTTGACCAAGGTTGACTTTTGAGTTGACTTTTGGTTGACTTTGACTTTAAGTTGACTTTTGTTGACTTTTTAACTAAGGAAAATTTCCTAACTTAAAAACTTTCTAAAAATAGAAACTTTCTAAATATAGAAACTTTCTAAATATAGAAACTTTCCTAAAATAGAAACTTTTCTAAAATAGAATTTTTCCAGAAATGGAAACCTGCCAAAAATAGAAACTTTCTAAAAATAGAAAGTACGTGTTTTTACGCTGTCTTGATCAAACCGAAGCATACTGAGTGTTGTTCTATGTTTACTTGCGACAAGTACTATAGCTATCATACTAAGACTTGACCTAAGTTAGTTATTTATATCGACCTGCTTTATTTATAGGTCGGCGTTGTGATAATTCTTGATCACTTTACTTTCTGCGGTTCACGTTTCTGTGTTATTACTTCGTTTACGTTAAGGTGAGTTATAGTCCCATTATTCTATTTTAAATCTATTAGGATGAGAATACATGCATTTTATTTTTCATATTGGACACAAGTGGAAGTTGGTTTAAATTATTCATTGTGAGTCGAACAAAAATATTCCCTAATCTGGTAATTGTAATCACTGGTTTCTACTGGTGAACGCGAATCCTATGGATAGATCTATCGGGTTTGATAACCCCATTTCGAGCTAGTCGCGCTAGCAATTTATAATCGGAATGTATTAATACTTCGTTATTATTTGAAGATACACATGTTCAGTGTATATTGTGTTTGGTAAGGGTGGAATTGGTCAAGTGGTTACCAGGTGGCTCACGGATAATGGAATAATGTTTTATATGTTTTCGAGCATATAATTTTGTGGTCCAAAATGAGTTTTTATGTTTTCAACATAAATTTTTATGGTTTAATTTAAATATTGTTTGCAATATTAAACCTATAATTCACTCTACATTTTTGTTGACAGTTACTCGCATGTTTTATTCTCAGGTTCATGATTGATTGCTTTCGCTGTACTTAGAGAGTCTGCATATTTTTATGGCAGCTTTTGTTAAACATTAACTTGCATTCTATTTTGATACATTAAATTGTGGGTGTTTGTTGACTTTGTTTTGGTCAACTTTTGGTCAAGTATTTATGTATGGTTTTTCAAAACTTACATATTTTGGTCGGTTTCCTTTATAGGAAATCATTTTTAAATAAAGAATGCAAGGTTATTTATTAAATTCATTTAGAGTTATGATCAAGCTGTGGGACCAAGATAACGATGGTCGTCAAGTGTACTTTGATGGGTCGTTAAAATAATTGAGGCTATCTCACTCGGGTCACTCAATTCACTAAAGTATTTTGGGTGTCCTATAGTTCTAAGAAATGAAATTGCTCTTAGCCAGTCATGCTCACATTCTTCGTCATAGGCTTGATCAAGACTCAAATCTCCATCACTTATTTGAGAGAATTTTCAGTTATGGGCTCAGCTTGTATTGTGAAGAGATGGTGATTTTGGAGATTTTTGGGGTGTGAAGGGTTTGAGAGATAGGAGTTCTTTAAAAGATCAATTTTGGTGATCCTTTCAGCTTTTTGTCGGGAGTTTTAGGATGAGCATCCTTCTTCTTGACTGCCAGGAGTTCTTTTCTCGAATCTTTCTGGACTGCCAGGAGTTCTTTTCTCGAATCTTTCTGGTTCCACTCCTTTTCTCAGAACCTTTATTCATCAACATTTTTTTTAGCAAACATCTTTTGCTTTTCTGTTCGAGGTCTCCTTTTGTTGGCGTTCTCTTTGATCTTTGGCGTGGATGGTCACATTTTTCTAATTGCGTCTTTATAGAAGATTTCCCGTGATTTAAGAATCGTTGGGATTTTATTTCTTTATTTATGAAATGAAATGAGCAGGTAGTGGTGGATGAATTTATGGCGACTTGGAGTGAAAAATGGGAATGAAGGTATTTAATGGGGGGTGTTTTTGTCTTCACGAATAGCTGAGGTTCAAACTTAATAGTTCTCATCAAAAGGTGTGATTTCGAAACGTAGATCAAGAGAAAGTTCTGATTCAGAGATGCTAACATCGGCGCGCTCAACGGAAGTATAGTGAAGTACTAAAAATGATTGCTTATTACGCTTTATTTGGGGGTGCCTCACAACAATTATAATGGGTTGAATTGCATCTTTCGTTATGCAATGCCCTTTTGGAATATTTGGATTGTATTTTCGCAAAAAGTGTTTAACCTTGTTTTACTCTTTGTCTATTTTGTAACTAAAAAAAACTTTTTGATCATTTATAGAATTCATAATCCCTAGTGTTTTATAGTTCAAAAGTTTTAAATTTTGTGAAAATTTAGTTTAAAAACATTTGAGGATTTTTACAAGAATCATTAAGTGCAATTGTAACAACCCAACCCGTATTAAACCGGCCCATAAAAATTTTTCCTTTTAATATACGTTAAATAACACTTTAGGTCCCATTATACAATTTCCAAAACGTATTTATTACCAAAGTAAGTTCGATGAACTTGTAAACATATAATAATAATAAAAACTCCTTAATACAATAATACGTTGGTTAAATCATAAACCGGTTATAATCATTATGACCCGACTAGTTACGTTTACACAAAACCGAGCATGGTGAATTGGGACTACGCTACCCAAATCCTAATCGAGTCCAAAAGCAAGATCTTCTAAAGAAACCTAGCCAAAATCTCTAATTCCCAAGCTTACCCGAGCCGCCAAGCACGCGAACTTATAAAAATATTAACAACGAGAGGGTAAGCTAACGCTTAGTGAGTCAGAATATACTACATACATATATATGCATAAAATGGACACGCCACAATAATAATCAATAACGCATACTGGAGCATCCAAGCATATAGGCAAGCTAATCTAAGCATACCGTACGATCACTAAGCAACAAGCTAATGACATCAACAATAAAGTAAGTTCACCAACGACGATGTGAACAACGCCAATAAGCTACACCCGGAGGGTTAGCTACATTGCAACAATACGACAATATATATATATATATATATATATATATATATATATATATATATATATATATATATATATATAACAATATATAAACGCCCAAGGTTAACCCCTTAACCCAATACCAAAAACCAAATACCACAATGAAGATTGGCCGAACTACACGAGCCTTAGTAAATTCACATCCACACGACACTACTATCTTCATTAACATAACAACATCGAGGTTGGCCGAACTACACGAGCCTTAGTAATACGCAATCACACGAGATCACTACCTCAATAAGATGACCGAACTACACGCGTCATCGTGAATCCGCATCCACACGTGACTCACTTCTCAATATCAAAACCCACGATCACGGGATTATAAAATTCACCACATCGGGGTTATCCACATCACAACACAATATCAACCCTTCGCCATTGGGGTTAAATAATCCACATCACAAGCACATGTGATAACGTACACACAAAGTGTGCACCTCGCCAAAGATGGTCAACCAAAATGCACAACCGTGCCAATTGGACCTATACACAAGTCCATCAAAACCACCTATATGTGAAGTGAGCTTTATAACTGAGAATCACTTCACCTGACCCGCACCCATCCTATACATACATATGCACATAGGATATTAACACTCACCTTGTCGCCTTGATGAATGCCACCGAATAATCCGCAACTCGCCGATGGAATGTACCTATTCCATTTATCACATAAACAATAACACAATTTGGGTGGATTTACAAATCAACCCAAATTGACAACTAGTGCAATTTCGACCCAAATGAACCTCAAAGCTCAAACCACGCCCAAACTAACCAATAATCACTAACACAAGTGAGAATGGTCCTAATACACCAATTAAACCCAATCATAAGTGTTAAATACCAATCTTGCCCAATATGACACCTTAACCCTAATTTTAACCCATTTCAAAATTAGTCAACCCAAATACACACAAATGGTTCCAACACTTCTATAATCACTAACACTAGTGATTATACACCACTTACAAGCCTTAAACATGGTTAAATCATTAACCAACCCAAAACCCGCCTTCATCACTTATAAACCCGAATATTGGTGTTAATCTTCAATTAACAACTAAATGGGTTCCATCTATGAATCATACAATTAAAAACCCCAAATTTAGATGATGAACACAAAAACGAATTTCGGAGTTAGAGCTTACCGCCAGTATCACTTTGTAGCTAAGAACGAGGAGAACAAGGTTGCCTCTTACACCTTTGATCAAAACCCGAATCTTCCTTTCCAAAATCCCACTTGAAAGATTTGAAGTATTTATGTTTTGAGAGAAAAGGAGGAAGAAAAATGGAAATGAAAATGGAAATAATGAATGAGTGGACCAGATTTGGGGATAAGATCTGCCCCATACGCGAAATGACCAAAATGCCCTCATTTATTCCTTTTTAAAAAGGTTATCCAGCATTTTCTCCCGTTATAGGTCGCGGCGTGGTTGGGAGGCCCACGGCGCGGCTTAAACTGAAAACCAAGGTCGAGCTTTTTAATAAAAATCATCATCAGGCCATGTATTAGCTCGCGGCGCGGCTCAAATGCCCGCGACGCGGCTCGATGCTGGTACACAAAATCTTGGATGTTGCAACTCTCCCCCACTTAAATTTGATCACGTCCTCGTGATCCTAGTCACCTAACCGTTCGGACCCGCACTCTATGGTCCTCAGACAAACGTTTACGTCCAACTTCTACCACATTACACTCTAACCCGAAGATTAATCCATTAACCAAAAACACCCTTGCACGCCTTTTGAGACATGTAATGCACACAAGAACCGAAGTCTATAACGATCGCTTAGAGTACGCGGAATCGCCACGTATTCTTCAAACTCCTCTAGGCAATTCTTCTCAAAGAGTCACCTTCAACCACTAAATCGTCACCCGCGATTCCTCAAATCCACAAACCCGAGCACTAACACTTGCTCAATTCCTCATATCGAGAAACACTCAACCAATCTTGTACCGAGATATCCACTCCTAGTGTACCATACCAAGTACATTGCTAGTAATAACCACGTACCAAAATAAAGTCAACCATCAACTGATGAAGACCGAATAAAAGTGAATCCTTACGGGTAATACTTACCACTTAATACCCCTTGTAGTGCGCAACGCGTTCAATACGCAACTATCATAACATCACAAGCAACGGCTAAAACCGTTAGCGCCCAAAACGACTATGGCAATGCTAGATCCCAAGGTGTACAAAATCAACTTTTGTCACACCCGTAACAACATGTGAGCGAAACATGGCTATCGCATCACTAATCCCACAACATGATCCTCACGACCCCACCATCGGCGTATAAAACAACCGATAGTTCACAACAACATGGTCCTTAAGACCCCACCATTGGCGTATAAAACAACCAATAGATCACACATCCAACAACATGAAGGCTGGCCGAAAACTACACGCGCCTTGGTGAATCCGCAACCACACGCGACTCACTACCTCCACCGCACAACAATCGGGATTGGCCGAACTACACGCGCCTTAGTGAATCCGAACTACACGAGAGTCACTATCCCAATAGAATGACCGCATCCACACGTGTCATTGTGAAATCGAACTACACGAGACTCACTTCCTCAATATAATGACCGCATCCACACGAGTCATTTGTGAATCCAAACTACACGAGACTCACTTCCACAATAAGATGACCGAACTACACGTGTCATCGTGAATCCACATCCACACGTGATCCACTTCCCAAATCTCCCGGGTGATGTCTTAAGCACCGCGACTAACTCACCCCCATGACAATGTGGTGTCTTAAACACCGTGACTAACCCACATGTCAATCAAAACAATGAGTGGTGTCTTGAACACCTCGACAATTCCACTCCCATGACAATGTGGTGTCTTAAACACCGCGATAATTCCACATATCAATCAAACCAATGAGTGGTGTCTTAAACACCGCGACAATACCACTCGTTACATAGAATGTGGTGTCTTAAACACCGCGACAATACCACATTCATACAACACAAATAAATACATTATATGCATACACGCATGCACAACCATCACAATCGAGCAAGAACCACCTATACCGCACATAGGCACAAAACAATAATTCTCTAGAAGAGAATCTGACACACACATCCCTTAACCGAGGGATCTCACCTTGCTCGTCAACACGCCCATTATCTCTCAATGAGATTCACCACATTACTACCTCGGTGATAATTCAAGTCCACAATCATAAGTACAATTTAACCGAAATTGTACCCTACCACAAATCGACCAAAACTAGGTCTCGACACAATTTCCGGATCTACTATGAGCATCATCCGAAATCTCACACTAACACTTCCTCGTGCGGGAGTGTAACTCCCCCACTTGGAACTACGTTCCATAACCGCATCTTGTACAACCGTACAATGCTACCAAAGGTAGACTTTACTAACAATTGGGTTCACACGACCCATCACCACATCTTGCTCCAACCTTGAGCATACAAAGGATCTCAACCTATCCTTAAACACTTCGAACGGAGAGTTCACCACAATTTACACAAACTTTATTCTCGCAATCATCCGATTGCTATCATTTGTCAAATTTTCGCCTAGTCACTTATATACCTAAGGGTTTCTCTCTGGTACCCTCAGTACAATGTTACCACAACACCATCGAAGTCGAACACCACACTAGTAGGTATAAAGAGGCACCTAACGCCGCGTCATGTAGACTCCTTCACCAATATACATCGAGATCAACACCCGATCCCTCGGATTTTGTCCACCCGATGAACCTCGCGGTTCATTAACTTAAACACGAGAGCGAACACGCTCTTACATCCGAACACCAAAGCACACACCCATGGCTTGGTAGAAACATTTTCCAATACTAAGGAATGCTTGGTTGTACCAAGTCTTACGCCCTTCGCCCATCAATCACAATGTCACCATAGGGTGCTTCCATTAGGATCGTCACCCATAACAATAACATGCACAACACAATGCATTTAACAAACTCAAACTCAAACGGCACATAATAAATAATCAAAGGACATATTTATTAAAATGAAACGTACCTTAACGTCTCCTTGCCGCACCCATCCCCGCTAACTCGGGACATTCTGACTTACGATGTCCTTCCTCTTGGCAATTGAAGCACACCGTGCCATCACCCTTTGGCACCGAACATTCCCAAGACTTGTGATCCCTCACGCCACAATTGTAACATCTAGACGTACTAGAATCCGATATACTCTCACACTCGGACCCTTAGTCCTCTTACTTGGAGCACCATAAGAAACAACTCTTCTATCACTTGAAGGTTCACCAACCTTCGATTGCGAATACGATTCGAAACCTCTAGCCATGGCAAATAATTCCGCAAATGATTTCGCGTAACCCCTGCTTATTTTGTTCTTCAAGTCATCATTCAAAGTTCGATAGAAATCCTCCATCAACAAACAATCATTCCCTAAATACTCTGGGCAAAAATGAGCCTTCGCCATAAAGGTCGTCTTGAGAGTATTCAAATCCATAGAACCCTGTTGCAAATTTCGCAACTCATTACGCATTTCTGACAAATCGGCTGAAGTCCGGAACTCCTCGAAGAATTCCTCCTTAAACTCGTCCCACGATAACGCCATAAACATTTCACCACCGACAAGATCAATCTTACCATCCAACCAATCCTTCGGCCTACCCCGCAACAAACTAGTAGGGAGTCTCATCTTTTTCTCGAGAGGGCATTCAATAGTACGAAAACACCCTTCAACATCCGAGATACAGGTTGAGCTGACCAAAGGATCCGGTTTCCTGTCATACAACGGGGGTCTAGTCCTCATGAAGCTCTTAAGACAACGCTCCATTTCACCCCTACTTTGAAATTCGGAATACTTCCCATCCATTTCTTCTCGAAACGCCCCCATTTGCTCCGCAACGGCGGCCGCAACTCTAGCGTTAAACTCAGCGTCGTTCGTCTCGATCTCGTTTCGCGTCATCATTCTAAGGAATGCAAAGCGATTAGATCATGAACGTATAAACCACACACACAACACCGGCCCATCTTGCTAAACACTCGTCGTACATCACTTGTTAGACACGATTTGCACCCGTAATAAGGTTTGCAAGTCCTTATTACGTACACACGCCGTATCAACTCGTTAGTACCACGACCGACTCGCTCGATGATATATGCAAACACAAACATAAACAAAATATAATGCAATCACATACTAATAATATCCACATATCAATGTAAACGTTAGTCAACCTACAAACAAGGCACTAACTATAACCGGTTCCGACCCGAAATCCTACAAGTCACGCAACAAATTAAGCACACACAAAAGTCTAAGTCTAGGCACCTATCTCAAGTCACCTAAATCCCTTAGACCATGCTCTGATACCACTTGTAACAACCCAACCCGTATTAAACTGGCCCATAAAAATTTTTCCTTTTAATATACGTTAAATAACACTTTAGGTCCCATTATACAATTTCTAAAACATATTTATTACCAAAGTAAGTTCGATGAACTTGAAAACATACAATAATAATTAAAACTCCTTAATACAATAATACGTTGGTTAAATCATAAACCGGTTATAATCATTATGACCCGACTAGTGACGTTTACACAAAACCGAGCATGGTGAATTGGGACTACGATACCCAAATCCTAATCGAGTCCAAAAGCAAGATCTTCTAAAGCAACCTAGCCAAGATCTCTAATTCCCAAGCTTACTCGAGCCGCCAAGCACGCGAAGCTATAAAAATATCAACAACGAGAGGGTAAGCTAACGCTTAGTGAGTGAGAATATACTACATACATATATAAGCATAAAATGGACACGCCACAATAATAATCAATAACGCATACCGGAGCATCCAAGCATATAGGCAAGCTAATCTAAGCATACCGTACGATCACTAAGCAACAAGCTAATGACATCAACAATAAAGTAAGTTCACCAACGACGATGTGAACAACGCCAATAAGCTACACCCGGAGGGTTAGCTATATTGCAACAATACGACAATATATATATAAAAATATATAAACGCCCAAGGTTAACCCCTTAACCCAATACCGAAAACCAAATACCACAATGAAGATTGGCTGAACTACACGAGCCTTAGTAAATCCGCATCCACACGACACTACTATCTTCATTAACACAACAACATCGAGGTTGGCCGAACTACACGAGCCTTAGTAATACGCAATCACACAAGATCACTACCTCAATAAGATGACCGAACTACACGCGTCATCGTGAATCCGCATCCACACGTGACTCACTTCTCAATATCAAAACCCACGATCACGGGATTATAAAATTCACCATATCGGGGTTATCCACATCACAACACAATATTAACCCTGTAGTGACCCGAACTTTTCCATGTTTATATATATTAATTGAGGTTGATATTTACATGATTAAATGTTTCCAACATGTTAAGCAATCAAACTTGTTAAGACTTGATTAATTGAAATATGTTTCATATAGACAATTGACCACCCAAGTTGACCGGCGATTCACGAACGTTAAAACTTGTAAAAACGACATGACGATATATATATGGATATACATATGGTTAACATGAGATTATGATAAGTAAGTATCTCCATAAGTATATTAACAATGAGTTATATACATATAAACAAGACTACTAACTTAAGGATTTTGAAACGAGACATATATGTAACGATTATCGTTGTAACGACATTTAAATGTATATATATCATATTAAGATATATTAATATATCATAATATCATGATAATATAATAATTTAACATCTCATTAGATATAATAAACAATGGGTTAACAACATTAATTGAGATCGTTAACTTAAAGGTTTCAAAACAACACTTACATGTAACGACTAACGATGACTTAACGACTCAGTTAAAATGTATATACATGTAGCGTATTTAGATGTATTAAAATACTTTTGGAAGACTTCAAGACATATATCAAAACACTCATACTTAACGAAAATGGTTACAGTTACTTTTCCATTCTTTTCTTTCATCAAGAATTCTAGTCGTATTCTTACCCGTATTATACACAGCTTCAAAACGTACTTACTATGAGTATATACCAATAGGAACTAGCATGGGATTCCACTCTTGATTATGTCATGTATGACTAATCAATTTTAACTTCTACCATGAGCTAGTCAACTAACTAGAACTCCTTTTAACCCCACTCACCACACACCAATTACCACTCATCATTCACTCTATTTCACTTCCAATTCTCTTTCTAATTCTCTCTCAACACACACACACACACACACACTATTATGAACGTATTTTTCCAGTAGTTAATCATCATCTTCATCAAAAATCACTTCAAGAATCAAGCTATAATCATCATAGGAAGAACACTTCAAGAACACTTCAAAAATCCCTTCAAGTTTACTAATTTACTTCCAAGCTTTCTAATCCATTCCAAGTAATCATCTAAGATCAAGAAACCTTTGTTATATACAGTAGGTTATCTTTCTTATTCAAGGTAATATTCATATTCAAACTTTGATTCAATTTCTATAACTATAAACTATCTTAATTCGAGTAAAAATCTTACTTGAACTTGTTTTTGTGTCATGATCCTACTTCAAGAACTTTCAAGCCATCCAAGATCATTTGAAGCTAGATCATTTCTTATCACTTCCAGTAGGTTTACCTACTAAACTTGAGGTAGTAATGATGTTCATAACATCATTCAATTCATATATATAAAACTATCTTATTCGAAGGTTTAAACTCGTAATCATTAGAACATAGTTTAGTTAATTCTAAACTTGTTCGCAAACAAAAGTTAATCCTTCTAACTTGACTTTTAAAATTAACTACACACATGTTCTATATCTATATGATATGCTAACTTAATGATTTAAAACTTGGAAACACGAAAAACACCGTAAAACCGGATTTACGCCGTCGTAGTAACACCGCGGGCTGTTTTGGGTTAGTTAATTAAAAACTATGATAAACTTTGATTTAAAAGTTGTTATTCTGAGAAAATGATTTTTATTATGAACATGAAACTATATCCAAAAATTATGGTTAAACTCAAAGTGGAAGTATGTTTTCTAAAATGGTCATCTAGACGTCGTTCTTTCGACTGAAATGACTACCTTTACAAAAACGACTTGTAACTTATTTTTCCGACTATAAACCTATACTTTTTCTGTTTAGATTCATAAAATAGAGTTCAATATGAAACCATAGCAATTTGATTCACTCAAAACGGATTTAAAATGAAGAAGTTATGGGTAAAACAAGATTGGATAATTTTTCTCATTTTAACTACGTGAAAATTGGTAACAAATCTATTCCAACCATAACTTAATCAACTTGTATTGTATATTATGTAATCTTGAGATACCATAGACACGTATACAATGATTCGACCTATCATGTCGACACATCTATATATATTTCGGCACAACCATAGACACTCTATATGTGAATGTTGGAGTTAGCTATACAGGGTTGAGGTTGATTCCAAAATATATATAGTTTGAGTTGTGATCAATACTGAGATACGTATACACTGGGTCGTAGATTGATTCAAGATAATATTTATCGATTTATTTCTGTACATCTAACTGTGGACAACTAGTTGTAGGTTACTAACGAGGACAGCTGACTTAATAAACTTAAAACATCAAAATATATTAAAAGCGTTGTAAATATATTTTAAACATACTTTGATATATATGTATATATTGTTATAGGTTCATGAATCAACCAGTGGCCAAGTCTTACTTCCCGACGAAGTAAAAATCTGTGAAAGTGAGTTATAGTCCCACTTTTAAAATCTAATATTTTTGGGATGAGAATACATGCAGGTTTTATAAATGATTTACAAAATAGACACAAGTACGTGAAACTACATTCTATGGTTGAATTATCGAAATCGAATATGCCCCTTTTTATTAAGTCTGGTAATCTAAGAATTAGGGAACAGACACCCTAATTGGCGCGAATCCTAAAGATAGATCTATTGGGCCTAACAAACCCCATCCAAAGTACCGGATGCTTTAGTACTTCGAAATTTATATCATATCCGAAGGGTGTCCCGGAATGATGGGGATATTCTTATATATATATATATATGCATCTTGTTAATGTCGGTTACCAGGTGTTCAAAATATGAATGATTTTTATCTCTATGTATGGGATGTGTATTGAAATATGAAATCTTGTGGTCTATTGTTACGATTTGATATATATAGGTTAAACCTATAACTCACCAACATTTTTGTTGACGTTTAAAGCATGTTTATTCTCAGGTGAATACTAAGAGCTTCCGCTGTTGCATACTAAAATAAGGACAAGATTCGGAGTCCATGTTTGTATGATATTGTGTAAAAACTGCATTCAAGAAACTGATTTCAATGTAACATATTTGTATTGTAAACCATTATGTAATGGTCGTGTGTAAACAGGATATTTTAGATATCATTATTTGATAATCTACGTAAAGCTTTTTTAAACCTTTATTTATGAAATAAAGGTTATGGTTTGTTTTAAAAATGAATGCAGTCTTTGAAAAACGTCTCATATAGAGGTCAAAACCTCGCAACGAAATCAATTAATATGGAACATTTTTAATCAATAAGAACGGGACATTTCAAACCCTTCGCCATTGGGGTTAAATAATCCACATCACAAGCACATGTGATAACGTACACACAAAGTGTGCACCTCGCCAAAGATGGTCAACCAAAATGCACAACCGTGCCAATTGGACCTATACACAAGTCCATCAAAACCACCTATATGTGAAGTGAGTTTTATAACCGAGAATCACTTCACCCGACCCGCACCCATCCTATACATACATATGCACATAGGATATTAACACTGACCTTGTCGCCTTGATGAATGCCACCGAATAATCCGCAACTCGCCGATGGAATGTACCTATTCCATTTATCACATAAACAATAACACAATTAGGGTGGATTTACAAATCAACCCAAATTGACAACTAGTGCAATTTCGACCCAAATGCACCTCAAAGCTCAAACCACGCCCAAACTAACCAATAATCACTAACACAAGTGAGAATGGTCCTAATACACCAATTAAACCAATCATAAGTGTTAAATACCAATCTTGCCCAATATGACACCTTAACCCTAATTTTGACCCATTTCAAAATTAGTCAACCCAAATACACCCAAATGTTTCCAACACTTCTATAATCACTAACACTAGTGATTATACACCACTTACAAGCCTTAAACATGGTTAAATCATTAACCAACCCAAAACCCGCCTTCATCACTTATAAACCCGAATCTTGGTGTTAATCTTCAATTAACAACTAAATGGGTTCCATCTATGAATCATACAATCAAAAATGACAAATTTAGATGATGAACACAAAAACGAATTTCGGAGTTAGAGCTTACCGCTAGTATCACTTTGTAGCTAAGAACGAGGAGAAATAGGTTGCCTCTTATGCCTTTGATCAAAACCCGAATCTTCCTTTCCAAAATCCTACTTGAAAGATTTGAAGTATTTATGTTTTGAGAGAAAAGGAGGAAGAAAAATGGAAATGAAAATGGAAATAATGAATGAGTGGACCATATTTGGGGATAAGATCTGCCCCATACGTGAAAAGATAAAAATGCCCTCATTTATTCCTTTATAAAAAGGCTGTCCACCATTTTCTCCCGTTATAGGTCGCGGCGCGGCTGGGAGGCCCGCGGTGCGGCTTAAAGCTGAAAACCAAGGTCGAGCTTTTTAATAAAAATCATCATCAGGCCATGTATTAGCCCGCGTCGCGGCTCCAATGCCCGCGGCGCGGTTCGATGCTGGTACACAAAATCTTGGATGTTACAGCAATATTTGCTATCCCACACTTTAAAATAACATTATCCTCAATGTTAAGGATACGGCGTACCCCACACTTAGGTTTTGAAAGAGGCGTTTTGTTATTAAAAGTTTATGTTGATGGGGTTTCCAATCCCACACTTAGTGTTAAAAGTGGTATAGTATTTTACGTATATTCTATTGAAAAAGCTGTGAAGACGTAGTACTCCCCTATAGTCGCAAGGTGTGTAATGGATGGTTTACCAATTATGGTTTCTTCTATTCTCGTGTTAGCATCATCCTCGTTCATTGCGTCCTTGCTCTAAGTCATGCTTCCATCTTGTATGGTCTCGATCGTCGTTTATTTGTGACGTTTTATTCATGCAATTTATTCTAATTATCATACAAACTTAAAACATAAAAGTTGTTATGCCCAAGATTGGGCATACAGACATAGTTTAATATTGTAATAATGTAATAATGTAATAATGAGATCACAAGCAATCATAAAAATAGAGCAGAGATAGGGAAAGTTATGGATAAGCTGGGTGGTAGGGGAGAGAGTAAGATACACTCGTGTGTGGCCTCGTTAGGTTCCTTAAAGCATACTGCCCCTCATCGGTCATCTCCTCATCAGTAGTTAATTTCTGTGCCGATTCTGCCATGTTCATCCCCGAGGATATCCTGAACTGGACCTCGTCTGATCGTACGATCAGTTCCGTTTATGATGAGGTACTCGTGTGAATCATAGGCCCTGTACGCCAACCCTGCCCTTCTTGCAGATCTCTACCCCAATTCAGGTTCATACCCATACCTCCCATACCTTGCGTAACATCCTCAGTCATATACCGGCTCGCAGCCTGATCCCATGCACTGGTCTGAGCAGCAGTGGATGTGTTTCTGTGAGTGCTGACGCGGGTTGTTTCAAAAAGGCTGGTAACAAAATCCTCAGCCCCTGTGCTCTGTTCCTGTGAAGGAGATGGGATGATCGTGTGTTGTGTGTAATGATGCTGAGGTGGAGATAGGGGTCTTGGATACTGATGGCTAGGTGCTGCGTGATGTGTGAAATATCCAGATTATGAAAGATAGCATGCTGAGCAAACCAACTCTCATGCCCGGGCAAGTCCCCCATATGATAATGGTACGATGGAAAGTGCAGCCGATCCCTCTCTCCCACCGATGAGTGTCGACGGGTGTCAGTGGGCCTACCCTGCTTGGTGGGATCATCCTCATCCCGTGGTTCCTGTAAACCTCGCCGTCTCCTACCATCCCTAGTTCTCGTATCAGGCCTAAATCCCCTAACTCTCACCCCTGACACTGTTCGGTCTTCTGAGTCTGGGATTGCTGGATTAGCTGCAACTAGCAACTGCTCATCCTCTATCCAAATGTACTGCCAAGTATGCAGTAATATGTACCCTATCTCTTCTGACTCAGCTGCTATCATATACCCAAATCTTTCAATACTACCTAAAACATGCATCCGGCGAAGGAGTTTGGTGACAACGGCTCCCAAAACTGGCACAACTGTTCTCGGGGCATTCCTTTCATTAGTAAATGCTTGAGTAAGAAGATGTGTGACTTGCATATTTTGGTTATGAATCATGGCATGCATTAGGCGCATATCATTAACTGTGACAGCACCGCCATGTTGGGTTTTTGGGTGAAAAGTTTTGGCGATGAGGTGGTGGAGAATGCGGTGAACGGGGTTAGTGAAATTTGAGGCATTTTTACTTAACCTCCAGGCTTCATTATCGGAGGTGTAGGCTCGCCAGAAAGCTTGATGATCGATTTAATTCAGGGTGGTGTATCATCTCTTAAACACTGATCGGTTAACGTGTGCTCTCTTGTACAGTTCTAGATGGGTTGCGAACTGTGCGAGAGTCAGGTGATGCATTTGATTCCGATGGTGGAAATGGATGCATTGAAGACTGTTGTATTCTTCCTGGTCAACATTTTCTTTGAATCTCCACGTTGCCATAAATTCTGCATACGGCTCCTCGTACACCCGTTCATTAATTTCAAACAGCTTTTGCCACGCGTTGTTTATTTTCCCGTGTTCTGTAAAACTCAAAATCTGTCTCAGTTCATCGGCCACCCACATTGCTCCATTATCTCCCAGTTTATGTACTTGTTTGCACCATTTTGTCTGTTTATTCAGTTTCTCATGAATGGTTCGTTATCCGTCGGGTTGTCTTGCCCGTGGATGGAATGAGGCAACTCGTACTCATCTGGTAGATAATTAGCCATTTGCGAAAGTCAAATAATGTAGGTTATGTTCCAAAATAATAAGAATTATAATAACTCTTAGAAATGAAAAATGCTTATATTTTTCGAAAAAATTCGAAATGAGGGCTTTAAAAATGGCATTTTCCAAATCCCTGTTATAGTCAATTATAGCCAAAATTATCTCAAACAATATCTAATCTTATTATAAACTTATTTCTAAGCAAAATTCAAAGCGTACCCGTGATTGCAACAAATAATGCTAAAAATAATAATTATAGCGAGTTAGTCATAATAAGAAATTTTGATCAAAGTAAGATGATTTTTAAGCATACAATGATTCTAATGACCATTTTTAATTACCTAAAATATTTTTAAATATCAAACTTTGCCTATAACATCTTTATGTCAATGTTTAAGACCGTTTTTATTGAAAAATATTCATTTTGTTCAAAACGTACAAAATAAGAAAAGTCAAAAACTAGGCTCAAATTTCTTTTGCAAGTCAATGATATCCTCATTTAGGCTAATTTTCAATCAAACCTAAATTTTAAAAACATTTTAACTATAGGAAAAATCCTAAGCCTAATTTCGTATAGTTTTACCAAAACATCAATTTTCAAGAAAACAAGCCTAAATTGTTCCAAAAATAGTTTCTAAGCACTCTAGATGAATCACTAAGTCTAAATGAGCTAGCAAAACATCAAATTTCCAAAAAGAATTTCCAATTTCTAGCCTAAAACCTAAACTAACGAATCAAAAGCTAAAAGTGAACCAAAATGCCTCAATCGAACCTAAAAACTAACACATATCAATCACATTGTCTAACTAAGCCTATAGGAATTCAAAATTGGGAATAAAACACATTTTTTCTCAAAAGTCAAAAATTTGACCCCGATTAAAAAACTCGATTTTTAACCGTGAAACAATACCTTTTATGTGAAATTGACGATGGAAACGTGTTTAGGAGGTACGAGAGATCCAGATTAGAGCTTTGAATCATTAAAATTGGTCAAGATTTGATGATGGTGGTGGTGTGTGTACTCGTTGCAGTCGAAGAATAAAGGGAAGGGAAGAAGAAAAAAGAAAAAAGGAGAGGAAAGAAGAAGAGGAGGAAATAAAAAGAAGAAAAAATTGACCCGTGTGGCTCACAGGCTTATTTCCCCGACCCAACTCGCGAAATTTTTATATTTTTAAAATTTTAAAATTTTTACTAATTTAAGAAAAGATAAATAAAATTTTACTTCAGATCTGAATCCGGTTATTTTTGATAATTAAATTAAAAATTAAAAGAAAAAGACAAATGGACGGAGTAAAATAGAAAATTTCATTTTATTAATAGCACAAATTACACAAGTTCCACAACTAAGTTCCAGAAATAACGCGAAAAGAAAGATAAATTTAAAGCTTCTTTGACCATCCAGAGTAAATCAGCGGAGTGTACTGAAAATATTTCAAAATCACTTAACATTTGAAAGGACCCGTTCATATACATTATAAACGATTCACAATAGTTGATTACATCGCGAGGTACTTGACCTCTATATGATACATTTTACAAACATTGCATTCGTTTTTAAAAGACAAACTTTCTTTACATCGAATGTTGAGGGCATGCATACCATTTCATAATATATTTAACTATAATTGACTTAATACTAATCTTGATGAACTCAATGACTCGAATGCAACGTCTTTTGAAATATGTCATGAATGACTCCAAGTAACATCTCTAAAATGAACAAATGCACAGCGGAAGATTTCTTTCATACCCGAGAATAAACATGCTTTAAAGTATCAACCAAAAGGTTGGTGAGTTCATTAGTTTATCATAAATATTCATTTCCATCATTTTAATAGACCACAAGATTTTCATTTCACATAAATATACGTCCCATGCATAGAGATAAAAATAATCATTCATATGGATTGAACACCTGGTAACCGACATTAACAAGATGTATATAGAATATCCCCATCATTCCAGGACACCCATCGGACATGATAAAATCGAAGTACTAAAGCATTCCAAATTCCAAAATGGGCTTGTTGGGCCCGATAGATCTATCTTTAGGATTCGCGTCAATTTGAGGGTCTGTTCCCAAATTCTTAGATTACCAGGCTAAAAGGGGCATATTCGGCTTCGATCCATTCAACCATATAATGTAGTTTCGATTACTTGTGTCTATTTCGTAAAACATTTATAAAAGCGCATGTAATAATATTATTAATAATAATAATAATAATAATAATAATAATAATAATAATAATAATAATAATAATAATAATAATAATAATAATAATAATAATAATAATAATAATAATAATAATAATAATAATAATAATAATGATAATGATAATGATAATGTTAAAATAGTACTTATAACAATAATAATGATAATAATGATATTATAAATTTTAAATGTGTTACTATACTAATAGGAATGATACTAATATCAATATTAATGAAAAACAATACTTTTATTATTTTCATAATAATACTAATAATATTCATAATTGTATCTAATATTCTAATAATGATAATAAATGATAACTTTTATAGATATACCTATTTTAGTAACAATAATAATAATTATTATTATAATACTTATAATGATAACAATTAATAATAACAATTAATAATAATAACAATAATAATAATAATTAGTAATAATAATAAAAATAACATAATAAAAAGAAATCTACCTTCAAATAAGCTTTTTATAAAAAAAATTGCATCAAGCGAGACTCGAACCCGCGACCTCTCGTTTAACCAACACTCCTTCTAACCACTCCTCCATTCATTCTTTTCTGATTTAATCTAAACTTTAATTTATAAAACCCGTGTTTATTTTCGGTTTCATCTTCTATTAAATTTCACGAACACCATTTACTAGCTATTGTAGCAGCAGCCCACTATAAACTTAGATCATGGCCCAACTGAAAGTCCACTATCATAACCAATCATTCGGCCCAACATTTGTCTGATCCAAATCAGTTGTGGATGACCCGATATACATGTCTGGTTAGGATAATATCACAAAGCAGCAACATAATTCGATGGTTTTTGGAAATCAACCACTCCGTTCTTCATACAATCATTAAATCAACAAGCGAAATTTCAACAGAAATCAATGATCAGTTCATTGAAACCATCAGGAAATCCACTGATGATTTCAATTAGGAAAACAGGAATCTGGGTTTGCACATGGTTCAACATCAATCGATCAGAAAAAGGGTTAGGATTATAATTTAGATTTTTATTACGAAACTGATATATGTTGTATTGATTAAATCGAGATGAATTGGTTTCAAGCATCCATAATCATGGTTACGGTAGTAGCTGTAATCGATCGAGAGGAGCACAAGATGAATTGTAGCAATAACATGTATGTGGTTTTAATGGTGTTTGTCATGGTGATTAATCAGATAGAAATAGAAAAATAGAACAGTAAGGATAGTGGTTAGGTGGTGGGTTTCGTTAATGATGTGTAAGTTGTGATGTTGTTGTCATGAATCAAAACTGAAAAATAAATGTTGCAGGTGTTGTAGATGGTGTTGGATCATTGATGGTTTTACAGTTTCTACAGCAGGGTAATACCAACAAAATTTGCAGCTGCATTAGCAGTACTTAACCAAACCATGGGTGTTCTTGGTGGTCTTCAAAGGTGGTTCGATGGTTGGGTGTCGATCAAATAAGCAAAAGTTGATGAGGTGATATTTCTATATTTGTTTCTATGTAATGTATATGTATATTATATAGAACTAGATGGAAATTTAAAACACTAGTTGTGTTGGTGGATTTCTTTAAGAAAAGTGGTGAGTTATAGTTTCAATATAGTGCCAGCAGCAGTAAATGAATTCAACAGAAGGTCATAATGTAGTTGCTTCTAATAGTGGTGTTGGAAGTTCATAGCAACAAGGATATGATGGTGGTGACTTTATTCTTGAACCCGAACAGAACAAGATGTGTAACTAGGTTTACAAGAGAAGAAAGTAGGAGAGGGTGTTTTGGATGTTATGCATATGTATAACTATAGTATAAATGTGATAGTGGCAAGAGAGATGAATCTTCAATCAAGGAGAAGAAACAAAATATGTAAAAGTTAATTGTGATTACCTACTAATTTGTCCGATGGATTGTGTTTTTAAAGTATCCAGGGACATAAAACAAAGTTTGTTATGGATAGATAAAGACGTGAAATTGATTCTATGTATCTGATCATTTACAACTCTTATTAATAAATAAACAAGTATATATTAATACAATAAAATTATATAAATAAAATTAATAATAATGGTAATAATATTAATAATTCTAATAATAACAATAAAAATGTATTTATAATAATAATAAATAATAATGATATTATAATTCATAAAAATGAAAATTTTATTAAGTTTAATAATAATAATCATAATAAAACTGACAACAATACTTATAATAATTTAATGATTTTAGTAATACTAACATTATTATTTATAACAATATTAGTAATAATAATAATAAATAATAATAGTACTGATATTAACAATGATAGCAATAATATATATTAATAATAATAACATAACAATTCCAATGTATCAAATATTATTAATAATACTTATATTAATGTTAATATTGTTATTTATTAAAGTAATGATATTAATATAACAACTATATTTTTAATTTGTATTATATATTATCAATTTTGTAATATTTAATAAACATATAATATATCATGTAACCATTAATTATATATAGAAATCATATTCATATATATATATATATATATATATATATATATATATATATATATATATATATATATATATATATATATATATATATATATATATATATATATATATATATATACTTTTATATATGTTAATATGTATGTATATATATATATATATATATATATATATATATATATATTATATATATATATATTTATTTATTTATTTACGCACAATTGTTCGTGAATCGTTGGGAACAGTCAAAGGGTAATTGCATAAATGGAAACATTTCAAAATTCTGAGATTCAACATTACAGACTTTGCTTATCGTGTCGGAAATATATAAAGATTAAGTTTAAATTTGGTCAGAAATTTCTCGGTCGTCACAGTACCTACCCGCTAAAGAAATTTTGTCCCGAAATTCGATTGGGATGGTCATGGTTGACAATAAGTATGTTTTCATGACTCATATTAGTTGATAAATAGAGTTTTATCATTATTGAGTAATATGAATAAACTAATTCAATTACTTGAATAGTACGAATGAAGTTATCACTACATAGAGAAATGAGAAAGACATGTTTCATCATAAATTTTTGACTAGTCATAGTTGAATTTAGAAATTAAGGTGCATCTTAACTTTTGACGTGGTCATTGTTGAATTCCAAAATTCAAGGAATTTAAAGAAAATCTTCGAAATCTAAAAGATTTGATTCTTCGGCGAATAAGGAAATTAAGATCTCTATAATTAAATACGGTGATCTGCCTCGATTACTCCGTCTGGTATATCCATTATAAATTAAACTCTTCCGTTCCATTATTCTCACCATTCCTATACTTTCTTTCTTAGTTTATACATTAAAAGATTGTAAAAATTCTTAATCCAGTTCTAATCCTTGATATTTTCCTAATTATCATTTCTGTCATCCTTCTTTTCAATCTTCCACCAGAAAAATCTGTTTAATTTTACTATTACCTTGGGGTGATACCATTATTATTTCTATCGCGTGTTTATATTGCTATTCGTATTAACATCCACGATTTGTAACTTCTGTGTTGTTATTGAGCTTTATATTTTCTCTTATATTTTGGAGCTCTTTGCCTTTTTATTATCCTCCCGACCTCTAGTAAAGCAAGTAACGGTCCAGAATTCGTAAGTATAGAATTTCGGATAAACATCGTGTTCTAAATAAGAAAAAAAATGTATTAGCACGATTTGATTTGTCAAATTACCAGAATCACTGAGAATAGAACTATCAAGAATATACTTTCTTGATATGTTCAGAAGTTAAGCATAATGAAAGAGTTATGTAACATGGCACATGATGACATTATGATCTGTGAATCATCACATTCCATTAAGAACTCAGCATGACTTACTGTAATATAATCACGTTGATCAAGTGTCATTATATTATACTAACTCATGCATCCCAACATTACTTCAATAACATTCATATTTTAAGCTCGAAAGTTTACAGAATATAGAAATTAACAGTTTCTATATGATGTAACACTGATAGCACTAAGAGATTAATGATTTCAGATAAGAATAGTTATGAAAATATCTTCAGAAATATGGAGGATATTTATAATGAAAGATACGATGATATCTTGGAATTTCTAATATCAAAGGACGGTGAAGAAAATTTGTCCGCAATAGTTTGGAGTCAGAAGTAAGGTATTTGCTAAAGATTTCATTAGAAACAGAATCATCAGGATTCTTAATGTACAAGTTTAGTCCTTGTGATTTGTTCAGAGACTCCTTCGTAGTTTGCTCAATCAGTTTTTCAGTTTCAAACTTTTTCTGAGCTTTGCCAACATACAATTCTTTATCATCAACTTTTGGCTGTTGAGGTCATTTACAGTTTTTGTTGCTTCATTCAACTTTTCAAAATTCAGAGTATTAATTCGCAGACTGAGTGCTTTTCAGAATTTCAGAAGAGAAGATCATAGTTCTGATAAATGTTATATGGATACATATAACTGTTGTTGTGAAAACGTTGCGAGCCTCACAATACAGATTTGGTGATTTCTAGTAATTGCTATGGCAATTTTTGTTACAAGATGCGGATGAGTACATGATGAGACTTTAATAGATAAATATAGTGATTTATCGAAGAGATTTAAACCAAGGAATGACGAGGTTGCTGGTACATCTGCTGGTAATATGGTGGAATATAAAAGGTTCTCCGGTAACAATAAAAGAGCACACATATATATCAAGGTCATAGTAAGGCTAGTCCGACTGAAAAGTCGAAGTTGACTTGCTGGAGCTGTGACAAAATTGGCTAATTTGAAAAGGGATTGTAAAATTATTTTCGGTAATAACAACGCCAAAGGAGCTAGCACAGCTACGTTTTAAACGCTTACTCAGGTTTCGAGTGTTATCAGGTGCATAACTATATGCATAAATCTTTCCTTCCATAGATGAGATGCAGTTGGTCCATTCTCCCGATTAAGGTGTTTTCAAGAATCATGAAAAGTTTGAACGCAGATTGTAATCGTCAAGATACAAATGAGGTTTAAGATGAAATCAAGTGGCAAACTTGAAGAGATGTTTAGTTTCATATGTTATAATCAATATTTTAATTCATTTTAATTGTCCAATGTCATTAGTCCACAGTCGATAGTCCACAGTTAACAGTCCAATAATTCATATATAGTTTAATATATAATATTCGAATTAATTAACACGTATCGTGACCCGTGTACATGTCTCAGACTCGATCACAACTCAAAGTATATATATTATTGTAGAATCAACCTCAACCCTGTATAGCTAACTCCAACATTACTGTATATAGAGTGTCTATGGTTATTCCAAATAATATATATAGATGCTTCGATATGAAATGTCAAAACCTTGTATACGTGTCTCGATATTTAAAGTGCGTAAAATAAATAACAAAAATTAAATGACGATAAATAAAATTGCGAGAATTAAAATTGCGATAAATAAAATGCGATAAATAAATTACGATAAATAAAATGTAATCAGTTAGCTAGGAACAGTTAGCGTGGATTCTTAACAAAATTTCTCATAAGTAATTTGTTTGTTTCTAACAAATTTTATTTTGTCCAATGTTTTCTTCATTATGCCACTTGTTGGATTCCGATAAATCAAAATCCAAATATGAAATTGAATGAAAATGGTTATTCTGTGGTAAACGGATTCGTATATCTATGGATGTAAGTAGGATAGTAATTGACTGTTGAATCAGCTTCGAATAATGTACAGTGTAATTTATTAATGTGAAATCTAAATATTCCTCGGGTATTACCTACCCGTTAAAATATTTTCACCATTAACAGTTTGTACGAAAGAATTTTTAATTACAGTCTTTATGAAAAAAAATATATACATATATATTTTCTTCAGATGTAATCATGGATTTTATGAGTCAATATGATATTAAACTCATTTGATTTACCGTTAGAACAAGAATATATAATCTCTAAAACATTAGAGATTACATAATTGCCATGTCGAACGAAGATAATTGATGTAGAACGATACGTAGTATGATGATTATAATCGAGGTACAGAATGAGATGTTGCGGCATGTGTTATTGATGGTATAGGTGCTGTTACTGATGGTACTATTGGTGGCGGTGATGTTGCTGAAGCTGGTATGTTTTGCACCATATTTTTCGAGGATACAACTCAGGCGCGAAGCTCGTTGATTTCTGCTATTACTCTGGGATGATTGTCGGTTGGGATGAGTGGATGAATAAGATTTAGATTTGTAGATAGAATATAATCGTGATGAGCTACTCTGAGAATGAGGCTGAAAATGGTATTTCGGATAGGTTCGCAGATAAGCGCTTCAGGTTCTTCGTCAAAAGGTGAATTTGGTTAATGGAAAGTATCGCCTTCTTCTCGTTTTCATTGGTTAAGTCAACTACGAACTCATCAGATGAATTGGGGATGGATGATTGGTTGATTCATTCTGGTGACACTGCTTTCGGAGCTTAGGTGAAACTCCATATCGGAATAGCTGTCGGAATCCGAGGAATTCGAACTAGTTGAGGGATTCATCTCGTACGATCAGATGAAGGATTTTCGATAAGAAATAGATTATAGGATGTAGTTTAGTACCATGTAATACATAATTTACATATGCATATATAATACTAAAATCTCATAAGTTACGGAGGAATCTACGGAAACTGTCAGGTAAAGGTAACAATAATAGATACGCTAAGATATGAATTTATCTATACACTATCTATGCAATAGAGGCAGTAAGACGTGTCTAGACTTTAAGGATGATAAACAGATGATTTCTGACTAGAAATGATAAGCAAAACTTTTGACATGCAGACATAGTCGAAGTCCAGACTCATTAATGTATCCTAACGACTATCAGTTAGACACTGGTTCGCTAAGACCACTTCTCTGATACCAACTAAAAGGACCCATTCATATACATTATAAATGATTCACAATAGTTGATTACATCGCGAGGTACTTGACCTCTAAATGATACATTTTACAAACATTGCATTCGTTTTTAAAAGACAAACTTTCTTTACATCGAAAGCTGACGGCATGCATACCATTTCATAATATATTCAACTATAATTGACTTAATAATAATCTTGATAAACTCAATGACTTGAATGCAACGTCTTTTGCAATATGTCATGAATGACTCCAAGTAACATCTCTAAAATGAGCAAATGCATAGCGGAAGATTTCTTTCATACCTGAGAATAAACATGCTTTAAAGTGTCAACCAAAAGGTTGGTGAGTTCATTAGTTTATCATAAATATTCATTTCCATCATTTTAATAGACCACAAGATTTTCATTTCTCATAAATATACGTCCCATGCATAGAGACAAAAATAATCATTCATATGGATTGAACACCTGGTAACCGACATTAACAAGATGCATATAGAATATTCCCATCATTCCAGGACATCCATCAGACATGATAAAATCGAAGTACTAAAGCATTCCAAATTCCAAAATGGGGCTTGTTGGGCCCGATAGATCTATCTTTAGGATTCACGTCAATTTGGGGGTATGTTCCCAAATTCTTAGATTACCAGGCTAAAAGGGGCATATTCGGCTTCGATCCATTCAACCATATAATGTAGTTTCGATTACTTGTGTCTATTTCGTAAAACATTTATAAAAGACAATGTATTCTCAGTCCCAAAAAAATATATATTGCAAAAGCATTTAAAAGGGAGTAATGAAACTCACAGTACGATATTTTGTAGTAAAAATATTCATACGACGAAACTGAACAATGCAGGGTTAGCCTCGGATTCACGAACCTATACCATTTGTATATATATATTAAAACATATAATCGTAACTGAACAAATTTATTTATTATATCTAAATTTATATATTATATATATTTAATTTGTGTATATATTCAAAATGATTAATATTATTATAGTTATATATATAGGTATATCTGCTTAGAGTTATAGTAAAAATGCCAAAATTGTTATATATGAGTATTTCTAAAAAAATTTGTTAATATAGTTAATATATACTTATAATAATATTTTTTAAAACTTTTATTTTTATCTTCATAATACTTTTAATAATAATGATATTGTTATTACTAATAATCATAATACTTTTTGTTTTAAAAATGATAACTTTAAATAAATTATTAGTAATGATAATAAGTTTTAATAATAATAATAGCACTGTTAATAAATATAATAATAATAATAATAATAATAATAATAATAATAATAATAATAATAATAATAATAATAATAATAATAATAATAATGATAATGATAATGATAATAATAATAATAATAATAATAATAATAATAATAATAATAATAATAATAATAATAATAATAATAATAATAATGATAATAATAATAATAATAATAATAATAATAATAATAATAATAATAATAATAATAATAATAATAATAATGATAATGTTAAGATAGTACTTATAACAATAATAATGATAATAATGATATTATAAATTTTAAATGTGTTACTATACTAATAGGAATGATACTAATATCAATATTAATGGAAAACAATACTTTTATTATTTTCATAATAATACTAATAATATTCATAATTGTACCTAATATTCTAATAATGACAATAAATGATAACTTTTATAGATATACCTATTTTAGTAACAATAATAATAATAATTATTATAATACTTATAATGATAACAATTAATAATAACAATTAATAATAATAACAATAATAATAATAATTAGTAATAATAATAAATATAACATAATAAAAAGAAATCTACCTTCAAATAAGCTTTTTATAAAAAAAATTGCATCAAGCGAGGCTCGAACCCGCGACCTCTCGTTTAACCAACACTCCTTCTAACCACTCCTCCATTCATTCTTTTCTGATTTAATGTAAACTTTAATTTATAAAACCCGTGTTTATTTTATGTTTCATCTTCTATTAAATTTCACGAACACCATTTACTAGCTATTGTAGCAGCAGCCCACTATAAACTTGGATCACGGCCCAACCGAAAGTCCACTATCATAACCAATCATTCGGCCCAACATTTGTCTGATCCAAATCAGTTGTGGATGATCCGATATATGTGTCTGGTTAGGATAATATCACAAAGCAGCAACATAATTCGATGGTTTTTGGAAATCAACCACTCCGTTCTTCATACAATCATTAAATCGACAAGCAAAATTTCAACAGAAATCAATGATCAGTTCATTGAAACCATCAGGAAAACCACTGATGATTTCAATCAGGAAAATGGGAATCAGGGTTTGCACATGGTTCAACATCGATCGATCAGAAAAAGGGTTAGGATTATCAATGGAAATCGAAGCCTTCATCTATAATCAATTGGATGGAAATTGATTTCAGTTAAGTCTCTTACTTCTCGATTTAGATTATAATTTTTATTTTTATTACGAAACTGATATATGTTGTATTGATTAAATCGAGATGAATTAGTTTCAAGCATCCATAATCATGGTTGCGGTAGTAGCTGTAATCGATCGAGAGGAGCACAAGATGAATTGTTGCAGTAACAGGTATGTGGTTTTAATGGTGTTTGTCATGGTGATTAATCGGATAGAAACAGAAAAATAGAACAGTAAGGATAGTGGTTAGGTGGTGGGTTTCGTTGATGATGTGTAAGTTGTGATGTTTTTTGTCATGAATCAAAACAGAAAAATAAATGTTGCAGGTGTTGTAGATGGTGTTAAATCATTGATGGTTTTACAGTTTCTACAGCAGGGTAATACCAACAAAATTTGCAGCTGCATTAGCAGTACTTAACCAAATGATGGGTGTTCTTGGTGGTCTCCAAAGGCGGTTCGATGGTTGGGTGTCGATCAAATAAGCAAAAGTTGATGAGGTGATATTTCTATATTTGTTTCTCTGTAATGTATTTGTATATTATACAGAACTAGATGGAAATTTAAAACACTAGTTGTGTTGGTGGATTTCGTTAAGAAAAGTGGTGAGTTATAGTTTCAATATAGTGCCAGCAGCAGTAAACGAATTCAACAGAAGGTCATAATGTGGTTGCTTCTAATAGTGGTGTTGGAAGTTCATAGCAACAAGGATATGATGGTGGTGACTTGATTCTTGAACCCGAACAGAACAAGATGTGCAACTGTGTTTACAAGAGAAGAAAGTAGGAGAGGGTGTTTTGTATGTTATGCATATGTATAAATATAGTATAAATGTGATAGTGGCAAGAGAGATGAATCTTCAATCAAGGAGAAGAAACAAAATATGTAAAAGTTGATTGTGATTACCTACTAATTTATACGATGGATTGTGTTTTTAAAGTATCCAGGGACATAAAACAAAGTTTGTTATGGATAGATAAAGACGTGAAATTGATTCTATGTATCTGATCATTTACAACTCTTATTAATAAATAAACAAGTATATATTAATACAATAAAATTATATAAATAAAATTAATAATAATGGTAATAATATTAATAAATCTAATAATAACAATAAAAATGTATTTATAATAATAATAAATAATAATGATATTATAATTCATAAAAATGAAAATTTTATTAAGTTTAATAATAATAATCATAATAAAACTGACAACAATACTTATAATAATTTAATGATTTTAGAAATACTAACATTATTATTTATAACAATATTAGTAATAATAATAATAAATAATAATAGTACTGATATTAACAATGATAGCAATAATATATAATAATAATAATAATATAACAATTCCAATGTATCAAATAATATTAATAATACTTATATTAATGTTAATATTATTATTTATTAAAGTGATGATATTAATATAACAACTATATTTTTAATTTGTATTATATATTATCAATTTTGTAATAATTAATAAACATATAATATATCATGTAACCATTAATTATATATAGAAATCATATTCATATATATATATATATATATATATATATATATATATATATATATATATATATATACTTTTATATATGTTAATATGTATATATATATATATATATATATATATATATATATATATATATATATATATATATATATATATATATATATATATATATATATATATATATTTACGCACAATTGTTCGTGAATCGTTGGGAACAGTCAAAGGGTAATTGCATAAATGGAAACATTTCAAAATTCTGAGATTCAACATTACAGACTTTGCTTATCGTGTCGGAAATATATAAAGATTAAGTTTAAATTTGGTCGGAAATTTCTGGGTCATCACAGTACCTACCCGTTAAAGAAATTTTGTCCCAAAATTTGATTGGGATGGTCATGGTTGACAATAAGTATGTTTTAATGACTCATATTAGTTGATAAATAGAGTTTTATCATTATTGAGTAATATGGATAAACTAATTCAATTACTCGAATAGTACGAATGAAGCTATCACTAAATAGTGAAATGAGAAAGACATGTTTCATCATAACTTTTTGACTAGTCATAGTTGAATTTAGAAATTAAGGTGCGTCTTAACTTTTGACGTGGTCATTGTTGAATTCCGGAATTCAAGGAATTTAAAGAAAATCTTCGAAATCTAAAAGATTTGATTCTTCGGCGAATAAGGAAATTAAGATCTCTATAATTAAATACGGTGATCTGCCTCGATTACTCCGTCTGCTATATCCATTATAAATTAAACTCTTCTGTTCCATTATTCTCACCATTCCTATACTTTCTTTCTTAGTTTATACATCAAAAGATTGTGAAAATGCTTAATCTAGTTCTAATCCTTGATATTTTCCTAATTATCATTTCTGTCATCCTTCTTTTCAATCTTCCACCAGAAAAATCTGTTTAGTTTTACTATTACCTTGGGGTGATACCATTATTATTTCTATCGCGTGTTTATATTGCTATTCGTATTAACATCCACGGTTTGTAACTTCTGTGTTGCTATTGAGCTCTATATTTTCTCTTATATTTTGGAGCTCTTTGCCTTTTTATTATCCTCCCGACCTCTAGTAAAGCGAGTAACGGTCCAGAATTCGTAAGTATGGAATTTCGGATAAACATCATGTTCTAAATAAGAAAAAAAAATGTATTAGCACAATTTGATTTGTCAAATTACCAGAATCACTGAGAATAGAACTATCAAGAATATACTTTCTTGATATGTTCAAAAGTTAAGCATAATGAAAGAGTTATGTAACATGACACATGATGACGTTATGATCTGTGAATCATCACATTCCATTAGGAACTCAGCATGACTTACTGTAATATAATCACGTTGATCAAGTGTCATTATATTATACTAACTCATGCATCAGTTCCTAACATTACTTCAATAACATTCATATTTAAGCTCGAAAGTTTACAGAATATAGAAACTAACAGTTTCTATATGATGTAACACTGATAGCACTAAGAGATTAATGATTTCAGATAAGAATAGTTATGAAAATATCTTCGAAAATATGGAGGATATTTATAATGAAAGATACGACGATATCTTGGAATTTCTAATATCGAAGGACGGTGAAGAAAATTTGTCCGCAATAGTTTGGAGTCAGAAGCAAGGTATTTGCTAAAGATTTCATCAGAAACAAAATCATCAGGATTCTTAATGTACAAGTTTAGTCCTTGTGATTTGTTCAGAGACTCCTTCGTAGTTTGCTCAATCAGTTTTTCAGTTTCAAACTTTTTCTAAGCTTTGCCAACATACAATTCTTTATCATCAACTTTTGGCTATTGAGGTCGTTTACAGTTTTTGTTGCTTCATTCAACTTTTCAAAATTCAGAGTATTAATTCGCAGACTGAGTGCTTTTCAGAATTTCAGAAGGGAAGATCATAGTTCTGATAAATGTTATATGGATACATATAACTGTTGTTGTGAAAACGTTGCGAGCCTCACATTACAGATTTGCTGAATTCTGGTAATTGGAATGGCAATTTTTGTTACAAGATGCGGATGAGTACATGATGAGACTTCAATAGATAAATATAGTGATTTGTCGGAGAGATTTAAACCAAGGAGTGACGAGGTTGCTGGTACATCTGCTGGTAATATGGTGGAATATAAAAGGTTCCCCGGTAACAATAAAAGAGCACGCATATATATCAAGGTCATAGTAAGGCTAGTCCGACTGAAAAGTCGAAGTTAACTTGCTGGAGCTGTGACAAAATTGGCTATTTTGAAAAGGGATTGCAAAATTATTTTCGATAATAACAATGCCAAAGGAGCTAGCACAGCTACGTTTTAAACGCTTACTCAGGTTCCGAGTGTTATCAGGTGTATAACTATATGCATAAATCTTTCCTTTCGTATATGAGATGCAGTTGGTCGATTCTCCCGATTAAGGTGTTTTCAAGAATCATGAAAAGTTTGAACGCAGATTGTAATCGTCAAGATACAAATGAGGTTTAAGATGAAATCAAGTGGCAAACTTGAAGAGATGTTTAGTTTCATATGTTATAATCAATATTTTAATTAATTTTAATTGTCCAATGTCATTAGTCCACAGTCGATAGTCCATAGTTAACAGTCCAATAATTCATATATAGTTTAATATATAATATTCGAATTAATTAACACGTATCGTGACCCGTGTACATGTCTCAGACTCGATCACAACTCAAAGTATATATTATTGTAGAATCAACCTCAACCTTGTATAGCTAACTCCAGCATTACTGCATATATAGTGTCTATGGTTATTCCAAATAATATATATAGATGCGTCGATATGATATGTCAAAACCTTGTATACGTGTCTCGATATTTAAAGTGCGTAAAATAAATAACATAAATTAAATGACGATAAATAAAATTGCGAGAATTAAAATTGCGATAAATAAAATGCGATAAATAAATTGTGATAAATAAAATGTAATCAGTTAGCTATGAACAGTTAGCTAGGAACGGTTAGCGTGGATTCTTAACAAAATTTCTCATAATTAATTTGTTTGTTTCTAACAAATTTTATTTTGTCCAATGTTTTCTTCATTATGCCACTTGTTGGATTCCGATAAATCAAAATCCAAATATGAAATTGAATGAAAATGGTTATTCTGTGGTGAACGGATTCGTATATCTATGGATGTAAGTAGGATAGTAATTGACTGTTGAATCAGCTTCGAATAATGTACAGTGTAATTTATTAATGTGAAATCTAAATATTCCTCGAGTATTACCTACCCGTTAAAATATTTTCACCATTAACAGTTTGTACGAAAAATTTTTTAATTAGAGTATTTATGAAAAAAATATATATACATATATATTTTCTTCAGATGTAATCATGGATTTAATGAGTCAATATGATATTAAACTCATTTGATTTACCGTTAGAACAAGAATATATAATCTCTAAAACATTAGAGATTACATAATTGCCATGTCGAACGAAGATAATTGATGTAGAACGATACGTAGTATGATGATTATAATCGAGGTACAGAATGAGATGTTGAGGCGTGTGTTATTGATGGTAAGGGTGCTGTTACTGATAGTACTGTTGGTGGCGGTGATGTTGCTAAAGCTGGTATGTTTTGCACCATATTTTCCAAGGCTACAACTCAGGCGTGAAGCTCATTGACTTCTGCTATTACTCTGGGATGATTGTTGGTTAGTGAAATGTCCCGTTCTTATTGATTAAAAACGTTCCATATTAATTGATTTCGTTGCGAGGTTTTGACCTCTATATGAGACGTTTTTTTAAAGACTGCATTCATTTTTAAAACAAACCATAACCTTTATTTCATCAATAAAGGTTTAAAAAGCTTTACGTAGATTATCAAATAATGATAATCTAAAATATCCTGTTTACACACGACCATTACATAATGGTTTACAATACAAATATGTTACAACAAAATAAGTTTTTTGAATGCAGTTTTTACACAATATCATACAAGCATGACCTCCAAATCTCGTCCTTATTTAAGTATGCGACAGCGGAAGCTCTTAATAATCACCTGAGAATAAACATGCTTAAAACGTCAACAAAAATGTTGGTGAGTTATAGGTTTAACCTATATATATCAAATCATAATAATAGACCACAAGATTTCATATTTCAATACACATCCCATACATAGAGATAAAAATCATTCATATGGTGAACACCTGGTAACCGACATTAATAAGATGCATATATATAAGAATATCCCCATCATTCCGGGACACCCTTCGGATATGATATAAATTTCGAAGTACTAAAGCATCCGGTACTTTGGATGGGGTTTGTTAGGCCCAATAGATCTATCTTTAGGATTCGCGTCAATTAGGGTGTCTGTTCCCAAATTCTTAGATTACCAGACTTAATAAAAAGGGGCATATTCGATTTCGATAATTCAACCATAGAATGTAGTTTCACGTACTTGTGTCTATTTTGTAAACCATTTATAAAACCTACATGTATTCTCATCCCAAAAATATTAGATTTTAAAAGTGGGACTATAACTCACTTTCACAGATTTTTTTTTTACTTCGTCGGGAAGTAAGACTTGGCCACTGGTTGATTCACGAACCTATAACAATATATACATATATATCAAAGTATGTTTAAAATATATTTACAACACTTTTAATATATTTTGATGTTTTAAGTTTATTAAGTCAGATGTCCTCGTTAGTAACCTACAACTAGTTGTCCACAGTTAGATGTACAGAAATAAATCGATAAATATTATCTTGAATCAATCCATGACCCAGTGTATACATATCTCAGTATTGATCACAAATCAAATTATATATATTTTGGAATCAACCTCAACCCTGTATAGCTAACTCCAACATTCACATATAGAGTGTCTATGGTTGTTCCGAAATATATATAGATGTGTCGATATGATAGGTCGAAACATTGTATACGTGTCTATGGTATCTCAAGATTACATAATATACAATACAAGTTGATTAAGTTATGGTTGGAATAGATTTGTTACCAATTTTTACGTAGCTAAAATGAGAAAAATTATCCAATCTTGTTTTACCCATAACTTCTTCATTTTAAATCCGTTTTGAGTGAATCAAATTGCTATGGTTTCATATTGAACTCTATTTTATGAATCTAAACAGAAAAATTATAGGTTTATAGTCGGAAAAATAAGTTACAAGTCGTTTTTGTAAAGGTAGTCATTTCAGTCGAAAGAACGACGTCTAGATGACCATTTTAGAAAACATACTTCCACTTTGAGTTTAACCATAATTTTTGGATATAGTTTCACGTTCATAATAAAAATCATTTTCTCAGAAAAACAACTTTTAAATCAAAGTTTATCATAGTTTTTAATTAACTAACCCAAAACAGCCCGCGGTGTTACTACGACGGCGTAAATCCGATTTTACGGTGTTTTTCGTGTTTCCAGGTTTTAAATCATTAAGTTAGCATATCATATAGATATAGAACATGTGTGTAGTTAATTTTAAAAGTCAAGTTAGAAGGATTAACTTTTGTTTGCGAACAAGTTTAGAATTAGCTAAACTATGTTCTAGTGATTACGAGTTTAAACCTTCGAATAAGATAGTTTTATATATATGAATCGAATGATGTTATGAACATCATTACTACCTCAAGTTTAGTAGGTAAACCTACTGGAAGTGACAAGAAATGATCTAGCTTCAAAGGATCTTGGATGGCTTGAAAGTTCTTGAAGTAGGATCATGACACAAAAACAAGTTCAAGTAAGATTTTTACTCGAATTAAGATAGTTTATAGTTATAGAAATTGAATCAAAGTTTGAATATGAATATTACCTTGAATAAGAAAGATAACCTACTGTATATAACAAAGGTTTCTTGATCTTAGATGATTACTTGGAATGGATTAGAAAGCTTGGAAGTAAATTAGTAAACTTGAAGGGATTTTTGAAGTGTTCTTGAAGTGTTCTTCCTATGATGATTATAGCTTGATTCTTGAAGTGATTTTTGATGAAGATGATGATTAACTACTGGAAAAATACGTTCATAATAGTGTGTGTGTGTGTGTTGAGAGAGAATTAGAAAGAGAATTGGAAGTGAAATGGAGTGAATGATGAGTGGTAATTGGTGAGTGGTGAGTGGGGTTAAAAGGAGTTCTAGTTAGTTGACTAGCTCATGATAGAAGTTAAAATTGATTAGTCATACATGACATAATCAAGAGTGGAATCCTATGCCAGTTCCTATTGGTATATACCCATAGTAAGTACGTTTTGAAGCTGTGTATAATACGGGTAAGAATACGACTAGAATTCTTGATGAAAGAAAAGAATGGGAAAGTAACTGTAACCATTTTCGTTAAGTATGAGTGTTTTGATATATGTCTTGAAGTCTTACAAAAGTATTTTAATACATCTAAATACACTACATGTATATACATTTTAACTGAGTCGTTAAGTCATCGTTAGTCGTTACATGTAAGTGTTGTTTTGAAGCCTTTAAGTTAACGATCTCAATTAATGTTGTTAACCCATTGTTTATTATATCTAATGAGATGTTAAATTATTATATTATCATGATATTATGATATATTAATATATCTTAATATGATATATATACATTTAAATGTCGTTACAACGATAATCGTTACATATATGTCTCGTTTCGAAATCCTTAAGTTAGTAGTCTTGTTTATATGTATATAACTCATTGTTAATATACTTATGGAGATACTTACTTATCATAATCTCATGTTAACCATATGTATATCCATATATATATCGTCATGTCGTTTTTACAAGTTTTAACATTCGTGAATCGCCGGTCAACTTGGGTGGTCAATTGTCTATATGAAACATATTTCAATTAATCAAGTCTTAACAAGTTTGATTGCTTAACATGTTGGAAACATTTAATCATGTAAATATAAATCTCAATTAATATATATAAACATGGAAAAGTTCGGGTCACTACAGTACCTACCCGTTAAATAAATTTCGTCCCGAAATTTTAAGCTGTTGAAGGTGTTGACGAATCTTCTGGAAATAGATGCGGGTATTTCTTCTTCATCTGATCTTCACACTCCCAGGTGAACTCAGGTCCTCTATGAGCATTCCATCGAACCTTAACAATTGGTATCTTGTTTTGCTTAAGTCTTTTAACCTCACGATCCATTATTTCGACGGGTTCTTCGATGAATTGGAGTTTTTCGTTGATTTGGATTTCATCTAACGGAATAGTGAGATCTTCTTTAGCAAAACATTTCTTCAAATTCGAGACGTGGAAAGTGTTATGTACAGCCGCGAGTTGTTGAGGTAACTCAAGTCGGTAAGCTACTGGTCCGACACAATCAATAATCTTGAATGGTCCAATATACCTTGATTTAATTTCCCTCGTTTACCAAATCGAACAACGCCTTTCCAAGGTGCAACTTTAAGCATGACCATCTCTCCAATTTCAAATTCTATATCTTTTCTTTTAATGTCAGCGTAGCTCTTTTGTCGACTTTGGGCGGTTTTCAACCGTTGTTGAATTTGGATGATCTTCTCGGTAGTTTCTTGTATAATCTCCGGACCCGTAATCTGTCTATCCCCCACTTCACTCCAACAAATCGGAGACCTGCACTTTCTACCATAAAGTGCTTCAAACGGCGCCATCTCAATGCTTGAATGGTAGCTGTTGTTGTAGGAAAATTCTGCTAACGGTAGATGTCGATCCCAACTGTTTCCAAAATCAATAACACACGCTCGTAGCATGTCTTCAAGCGTTTGTATCGTCCTTTCGCTCTGCCCATCAGTTTGTGGATGATAGGCAGTACTCATGTCTAGACAAGTTTCTAATGCTTGCTGTAATGTCTGCCAGAATCTTGAAATAAATCTGCCATCCCTATCAGAGATAATAGAGATTGGTATTCCATGTCTGGAGACGACTTCCTTCAAATACAGTCGTGCTAACTTCTCCATCTTGTCATCTTCTCTTATTGGCAGGAAGTGTGCTGATTTGGTGAAACGATCAACTATTACCCAAATAGTATCAAAACCACTTGCAGTCCTTGGCAATTTAGTGATGAAATCCATGGTAATGTTTTCCCATTTCCATTCTGGGATTTCGGGTTATTGAAGTAGACCTGATGGTTTCTGATGCTCAGCTTTGACCTTAGAACACGTCAAACATTCTCCTACGTATTTAGCAACATCGGCTTTCATACCCGGCTACCAAAAGTGTTTCTTGAGATCCTTGTACATCTTCCCCGTTCCAGGATGTATTGAGTATCTGGTTTTATGAGCTTCTCTAAGTACCATTTCTCTCATATCTCCAAATTTTGGTACCCAAATCCTTTCAGCCCTATACCGGGTTCCGTCTTCCCGAATATTAAGATGCTTCTCCGATCCTTTGGGTATTTCATCCTTTAAATTTCCCTCTTTTAAAACTCCTTGTTGCGCCTCCTTTATTTGAGTAGTAAGGTTATTATGAATCATTATATTCATAGATTTTACTCGAATGGGTTCTCTGTCCTTCCTGCTCAAGGCATCGGCTACCACATTTGCCTTCCCCGGGTGGTAACGAATCTCAAAGTCGTAATCATTCAATAATTCAATCCACCTACGCTGCCTCATATTCAGTTGTTTCTGATTAAATATGTGTTGAAGACTTTTGTGGTCGGTATATATAATACTTTTGACCCCATATAAGTAGTGCCTCCAAGTCTTTAATGCAAAAACAACCGCGCCTAATTCCAAATCATGCGTCGTATAATATTGTTCGTGAATCTTCAATTGTCTAGACGCATAAGCAATCACCTTCGTTCGTTGCATTAATACACAACCGAGACCTTGCTTTGATGCGTCACAATAAATCACAAAATCATCATTCCCTTCAGGCAATGACAATATAGGTTCCGTAGTTAGCTTTTTCTTCAATAACTGAAACGCTTTCTCTTGTTCATCATTCCATTCAAATTTCTTCCCTTTATGCGTTAATGTAGTCAAGGGTTTTGCTATTCTGGAAAAGTCTTGGATGAACCTTCTGTAGTAACCAGCTAGTCCTAAAAACTGGCGTATGTGTTTCGGAGTTTTCGGGGTTTCCCATTTTTCAACAGTTTCTATCTTTGTCGGATCCACCTTAATACCTTCTTTGTTCACTATGTGACCGAGGAATTGAACTTCTTCCAACCAAAATGCACACTTTGAAAACTTAGCGTACAATTCTTCCTTCCTCAATACTTCTAGCACCTTTCTCAAATGTTCACCGTGTTCTTGGTCATTCTTTGAGTAAATAAGTATGTCATCAATGAAAACAATGACAAACTTGTCAAGGTATGGTCCACACACTCGGTTCATAAGGTCCATGAACACAGCTGGTGCATTAGTTAAACCAAATGGCATGACCATAAACTCGTAATGACCGTAACGTGTTCTGAAAGCAGTCTTTGGAATATCATCTTCTTTCACCCGCATTTGATGATACCCGGAACGTAAGTCAATCTTTGAATAAACAGACGAGCCTTGTAGTTGATCAAATAAGTCGTCGATTCTCGGTAGTGGGTAGCGGTTCTTGATGGTAAGTTTGTTCAACTCTCGGTAGTCGATACACAACCTGAATGTACCATCTTTCTTCTTGACAAATAAAACAGGAGCTCCCCACGGTGATGTGCTTGGTCGAATGAAACCACGCTCTAAAAGTTCTTGTAATTGGCTTTGCAGTTCTTTCATCTCGCTGGGTGCGAGTCTGTAAGGAGCACGAGCTATTGGTGCAGCTCCTGGTACAAGATCTATTTGAAATTCAACGGATCGATGTAGGGGTAATCCCGGTAATTCTTTCGGAAATACATCGGGAAATTCTTTTGCGACGGGAACATCATTGATGCTCTTTTCTTCAGTTTGTACTTTCTCGACGTGTGCTAGAACAGCATAGCCACCTTTTCTTATTAGTTTTTGTGCCTTCAAATTACTAATAAGATGTAGCTTCGTGTTGCCCTTTTCTCCGTACACCATTAAGGGTTTTCCTTTTTCTCGTATAATGTGAATTGCATTTTTGTAACAAACGATCTCTGCTTTCACTTCTTTCAACCAGTCCATACCGATTATCACATCAAAACTCCCTAACTCTACTGGTATCAAGTCAATCTTAAATGTTTCGCTAACCAGTTTAATTTCTCGATTCCGACATATATTATCTGCTGAAATTAATTTACCATTTGCTAATTCAAGTAAAAATTTACTATCCAAAGGCGTCAATGGACAACTTAATTTAGCACAAAAATCTCTACTCATATAGCTTCTATCCGCACCCGAATCAAATAAAACGTAAGCAGATTTATTGTCAATAAGAAACGTACCCGTAACAAGCTCCGGGTCTTCCTGTGCCTCTGCCGCATTAATATTGAAAACTCTTCCGCGGCCTTGTCCATTCGTGTTCTCCTGGTTCGGGAAATTTCTAATAATGTGGCCCGATTTTCCACATTTATAACAAACTACATTGGCATAACTTGCTCCGACACTACTTGATCCGCCATTACTCGTTCCGACACCATTTGTTCCTTTCGTTCTATTAACCCCTGGTCCGTAGACCTCACACTTCACCGCGCTATGACCATTTCTTTTACACTTGTTGCAAAATTTGGTGCAGAACCCCGAGTGATACTTTTCACACCTTTGGCATAGCTGCTTCTGATTGTTGTTGTTGTTGCGGTTATTATTGTTGTTGGGATGATTGTTGTAGTTGCTGTTGTTGTTGTTGTTGTTGTTGTTGTTGGGCCGTTTGTTGTAGTTGCGATTGATGTTGCGATTGTTGGGATAATTGTTGCGATTATTGTTGTAATTGTTGTTGTTGTTGTATTGGTGATTCTTATCACCGTTTTCATCCCACTTTCTTTTGACTTGCTTCACATTGGCCTCTTCAGCAGTCTGTTCTTTAATTCTTTCTTCAATCTGGTTCACTAGTTTGTGAGCCATTCTACATGCCTGTTGTATGGAGGCGGGCTCGTGTGAACTTATATCTTCTTGGATTCTTTCCGGTAATCCTTTCACAAACGCGTCGATCTTCTCTTCCTCATCTTCGAATGCTCCCGGACACAATAGGCACAATTCTGTGAATCGTCTTTCGTACGTGGTAATATCAAATCCTTGGGTTCGTAACCCTCTAAGTTCTGTCTTGAGCTTATTGACCTCGGTTCTGGGACGGTACTTCTCGTTCATCAAGTGTTTGAATGCTGACCACGGTAGTGCGTACGCATCGTCTTGTCCCACTTGCTCTAGATAGGTATTCCACCATGTTAACGCAGAACCTGTGAAGGTATGCGTAGCGTACTTTACTTTGTCCTCTTCAGTACACTTACTTATGGCAAACACCGATTCGACCTTCTCGGTCCACCGTTTCAATCCGATCGGTCCTTCGGTTCCATCAAATTCCAAAGGTTTACAGGCAGTGAATTCTTTGTAGGTGCATCCTACACGATTTCCTGTACTGCTAGATCCAAGGTTATTGTTGGTATGTAGCGCAACCTGCACTGCGGCTATGTTTGAAGTTAGAAAAGTACGAAATTCCTCTTCATTCATATTCACGGTGTGTCGAGTAGTCGGTGCCATTTCCTTCAAAATAGTCAAATGGAACAAGTTAATCATACAGAATATTAAGAGTAGTTGATAGTATTTCGTAGCATAATATGAACTCATTTATAAAAGCTTTTTCTTCATATTAGCGTTTTATAAGTTTAAATTCGGGTAGTACCTACCCGTTAAGTTCATACTTAGTAGCTAGTATACAATTCAACTACTACAATTCTATATGAAAAACTGATTATAATAATATTTCGCGTTCAAACTTTTACACAATATTTTACAAACTTACAATACCGGTTATTTTACATATAGCATGAAATATAGCACACAATAAATTTGATACAAGATGGTTGTGAAGATAATTCTAGCTAGTACACAAGTCGTTCAGCAAAGGCAATAAAGACACGTAATTCATACGTCCAGAAACAAGTCATGCATTCTGGTTTTACTAGGACTACTTCCCATCCTTGGTCTTGTGGAACATAACCGTTATGGCCGTTGATAAGACAGCGTGTTGTAACGTCGTCAAAGGGATGAGGGTTACGTAATGTCCAACAGTCCCGTAACAATCTAAAAACCTCATTTCTTACCCCAATTACCGATTCCGTCACTTGTGGAAACGTTTTGTTTAATAGTTGTAGCCCGATCTTCTTGTTCTCACTTTGGTGAGAAGCGAACATTACTAATCCGTAAGCATAACATGCTTCTTTATGTTGCATGTTAGCCGCTTTTTCTAAATCACGAAGTCCAATATTCGGATATATTGAGTCAAAATAATTTCTTAACCCATTGCGTAAAATAGCATTTGGGTTCCCCGCAATATATGCGTCAAACTAAACACATCGTAACTTATGGATTTCCCAATGTGATATCCCCCATCTTTCGAACGAAAGCCTTTTATAAACCAAGGCATTCTTGGAACGTTCTTCGAATGTCTTACAAACTGATCTCGCCTTAAATAGTTGTGCCGAAGAATTCTGACCGACTCTAGACAAGATTTCATCAATCATGTCTCCGGGTAGGTCTCTTAAAATATTGGGTTGTCTATCCATTTTGTGTTTTTATACTGTAAAATACACAAGAGTTAGATTCATAAAAAAAATATACTTATTAATACAAGCAATTTTTACATATATCATAAAGCATAAGCACACTATATTACATATATTACACCACACGAATACAACTATCTTATTCCGACTCGCTTGTTTCTTCTTCTTCGGTTTTGGTTCGTTTTGCCAAGTTTCTAGGGATATATGATGTTCCCCTAATACGAGCCGTTATTTTCCACATTGGTTTAGAAAAACCTGGTGGTTTAGAGGTTCCCGGGTCATTGTTACAACTTAAGGACTTCGGGGGTTGACGATACATATAAAGTTCATCGGGGTTGGAATTAAATTTCTCTATTTTTATGCCCTTTCCCTTATTATTTTCTTTTGCCTTTTTAAATTCAGTTGGGGTAATTTCTATAACATCATCGGAATTCTCGTCGGAATCCGATTCATCGGAGAATTGGTAATCCTCCCAATATTTTGCTTCCTTGGCGGAAACACCATTGACCATAATTGACCTTGGTCGGTTGGTTGAGGATTTTCTTTTACTTAACCGTTTTATTATTTCCCCCACCGGTTCTATTTCTTCATCCGGTTCCGATTCTTCTTCCGGTTCCGATTCTTCTTCCGGTTCCGACTCTTCTTCCGGTTCCTCTTCGGGAATTTGTGAATCAGTCCACGAATCATTCCAATTTACATTTGACTCTTCATTATTATTAGGTGAGTCAATGGGACTTGTTCTAGAGGTAGACACCTATCACATAATATCAAACGCGTTAAGAGATTGATATATCACATAATATTCACATGTTAAAAATATATAGTTTCCAACAAAATTTGTTAAGCAATCATTTTTCAAGTAAACACGGTCGAAGTCCAGACTCACTAATGCATCCTAACAAACTCGATAAGATACACTAATGCAAAATTCTGATTCTCTAAGACCAACGCTCGGATACCAACTGAAATGTCCCGTTCTTATTGATTAAAAACGTTCCATATTAATTGATTTCGTTGCGAGGTTTTGACCTCTATATGAGACGTTTTTTTAAAGACTGCATTCATTTTTAAAACAAACCATAACCTTTATTTCATCAATTAAGGTTTAAAAAGCTTTACGTAGATTATCAAATAATGATAATCTAAAATATCCTGTTTACACACGACCATTACATAATGGTTTACAATACAAATATGTTACAACAAAATAAGTTTCTTGAATGCAGTTTTTACACAATATCATACAAGCATGGACTCCAAATCTCGTCCTTATTTAAGTATGCGACAGCGGAAGCTCTTAATAATCACCTGAGAATAACATGCTTAAAACGTCAACAAAAATGTTGGTGAGTTATAGGTTTAACCTATATATATCAAATCATAATAATAGACCACAAGATTTCATATTTCAATACACATCCCATACATAGAGATAAAAATCATTCATATGGTGAACACCTGGTAACCGACATTAACAAGATGCATATATATAAGAATATCCCCATCATTCCGGGACACCCTTCGGATATGATATAAATTTCGAAGTACTAAAGCATCCAGTACTTTGGATGGGGTTTGTTAGGCCCAATAGATCTATCTTTAGGATTCGCGTCAATTAGGGTGTCTGTTCCCAAATTCTTAGATTACCAGACTTAATAAAAAGGGGCATATTCGATTTCGATAATTCAACCATAGAATGTAGTTTCACGTACTTGTGTCTATTTGGTAAACCATTTATAAAACCTGCATGTATTCTCATCCCAAAAATATTAGATTTTAAAAGTGGGACTATAACTCACTTTCACAGATTTTTTTTTACTTCGTCGGGAAGTAAGACTTGGCCACTGGTTGATTCACGAACCTATAACAATATATACATATATATCAAAGTATGTTTAAAATATATTTACAACACTTTTAATATATTTTGATGTTTTAAGTTTATTAAGTCAGCTGTCCTCGTTAGTAACCTACAACTAGTTGTCCACAGTTAGATGTACAGAAATAAATCGATAAATATTATCTTGAATCAATCCACGACCCAGTGTATACGTATCTCAGTATTGATCACAACTCAAACTATATATATTTTGGAATCAACCTCAACCCTGTATAGCTAACTCCAACATTCACATATAGAGTGTCTATGGTTGTTCCGAAATATATATAGATGTGTCGACATGATAGGTCGAAACATTGTATACGTGTCTATGGTATCTCAAGATTACATAATATACAATACAAGTTGATTAAGTTATGGTTGGAATAGATTTGTTACCAATTTTCACGTAGCTAAAATGAGAAAAATTATCCAATCTTGTTTTACCCATAACTTCTTCATTTTAAATCCGTTTTGAGTGAATCAAATTGCTATGGTTTCATATTGAACTCTATTTTATGAATCTAAACAGAAAAAGTATAGGTTTATAGTCAGAAAAATAAGTTACAAGTCGTTTTTGTAAAGGTAGTCATTTCAGTCGAAAGAACGACGTCTAGATGACCATTTTAGAAAACATACTTCCACTTTGAGTTTAACCATAATTTTTGGATATAGTTTCATGTTCATAATAAAAATCATTTTCTCAGAAAAAAAACTTTTAAATCAAAGTTTATCATAGTTTTTAATTAACTAACCCAAAACAGCACGCGGTGTTACTACGACGGCGTAAATCCGGTTTTACGATGTTTTTCGTGTTTCCAGGTTTTAAATCATTAAGTTAGCATATAATATAGATATAGAACATGTGTGTAGTTAATTTTAAAAGTCAAGTTAGAAGGATTAACTTTTGTTTGCGAACAAGTTTAGAATTAGCTAAACTATGTTCTAGTGATTACGAGTTTAAACCGTCGAATAAGATAGTTTTATATATATGAATCGAATGATGTTATGAACATCATTACTACCTCAAGTTTAGTAGGTAAACCTACTGGAAGTGACAAGAAATGATCTAGCTTCAAAGGATCTTGGATGGCTTGAAAGTTCTTGAAGTAGGATCATGACACAAAAACAAGTTCAAGTAAGATTTTTACTCGAATTAAGATAGTTTATAGTTATAGAAATTGAATCAAAGTTTGAATATGAATATTACCTTGAATAAGAAAGATAACCTACTGTATATAACAAAGTTTTCTTGATCTTAGATGATTACTTGGAATGGATTAGAAAGCTTGGAAGTAAATTAGTAAACTTGAAGGGATTTTTGAAGTGTTCTTGAAGTGTTCTTCCTATGATGATTATAGCTTGATTCTTGAGATGATTTTTGATGAATATGATGATTAACTACTGGAAAAATACGTTCATAATAGTGTGTGTGTGTTGAGAGAGAATTAGAAAGAGAATTGGAAGTGAAATGGAGTGAATGATGAGTGGTAATTGGTGAGTGGTGAGTGGGGTTAAAAGGAGTTCTAGTTAGTTGACTAGCTCATGGTAGAAGTTAAAATTGATTAGTCATACATGACATAATCAAGAGTGGAATCCTATGCTAGTTCCTATTGGTATATACCCATAGTAAGTATGTTTTGAAGCTGTGTATAATACGGGTAAGAATACGACTAGAATTCTTGATGAAAGAAAAGAATGGGAAAGTAACTGTAACCATTTTCGTTAAGTATGAGTGTTTTGATATATGTCTTGAAGTCTTCCAAAAGTATTTTAATACATCTAAATACACTACATGTATATACATTTTAACTGAGTCGTTAAGTCATCGTTAGTCGTTACATGTAAGTGTTGTTTTGAAGCCTTTAAGTTAACGATCTCAATTAATGTTGTTAACCCATTGTTTATTATATCTAATGACATGTTAAATTATTATATTATCATGATATTATGATATATTAATATATCTTAATATGATATATATACATTTAAATGTCGTTACAACGATAATCGTTACATATATGTCTCGTTTCGAAATCCTTAAGTTAGTAGTCTTGTTTATATGTATATAACTCATTATTAATATACTTATGGAGATACTTACTTATCATAATCTCATGTTAACCATATGTATATCCATATATATATCGTCATGTCATTTTTACAAGTTTTAACATTCGTGAATCGCCGGTCAACTTGGGTGGTCAATTGTCTATATGAAACATATTTTAATTAATCAAGTCTTAACAAGTTTGATTGCTTAACATGTTGGAAACATTTAATCATGTAAATATCAATCTCAATTAATATATATAAACATGGAAAAGTTCAGGTCACTACAGTTAGGATGAGTGGATGAATAAGATTTAGAATTGTAGATAGAATATAATCGTGACGAGCTACTCTGGGAATGAGGCTGAAAATGGTATTTCGGATAGGTTCGCCGATAAGCGCTTCAGGTTCTTCGTCAAAAGGTGAATTTGGTTGATGGAAAGTATCGCCTTCTTCTCGTTTTCATTGGTTAAGTCGACTACGAACTCATCAGATGAATTAGGTATGGATGATTGGTTGATTCATTCTGGTGACACAGCTTTCGGAGCTTAGGTGAAACTCCATATTGGAATAGCAGTCGGAATCCGAGGAATTCGAACTGGTTGAGGGATTCATCTCGTACGATCAGATGAAGGATTTTCGATAAGAAATAGATTATATGATGTAGATTAGTACCCTGCAATACATAATTTACATATGCATATATAATACTAAAATCCCATAAGTTACGGAGGAATCTACGGAAACTGTTAGGTAAAGGTAACAATAATAGATACGCTAAGATATGAATTTATGTATACACTATCTATGCAATAGAGGCATTAAGACGTGTCTGGACTTTAAGGATGATAAACAGATGATTTCCGACTAGAAATGATAAGCAAAACTTATGACATGCAGACACAGTCGAAGTCCAGACTCATTAATGTATCCTAACGACTATCAGTTAGACACACTAATGCAAGACCTGGTTCGCTAAGACCACCACTGTGATACCAACTGAAAGGACCCGTTCATATACATTATAAATGATTCACAATAGTTGATTACATCGCGAGGTACTTGACCTCTATATGATACATTTTACAAACATTGTATTCGTTTTTAAAAGACAAACTTTCTTTACATCGAAAGTTGACGGCATGCATACCGTTTCATAATATATTCAACTATAATTGATTTAATAATAATCTTGATAAACTCAACGACTCGAATGCAACGTCTTTTGAAATATGTCATTAATGACTCCAAGTAACATCTCTAAAATGAGCAAATGCACAGCGGAAGATTTCTTTCATACCTGAGAATAAACATGCTTTAAAGTGTCAACCAAAAGGTTGGTGAGTTCATTAGTTTATCATAAATATTCATTTCCATCATTTTAATAGACCACAAGATTTTCATTTCTCATAAATATACGTCCATGCATAGAGACAAAAATAATCATTCATATGGATTGATCACCTGGTAACCAACATTTACAAGATGCATATAGAATATCCCCATCATTCCGGGACACCCATCGGACGTGATAAAATCAAAGTACTAAAGCATTCCAAATTCCAGAATGGGGCTTGTTGGGCCCGATAGATCTATCTTTAGGATTCGCGTCAATTTGGGGGTCTGTTCCTAAATTCTTAGATTACCAAGCTAAAAGGGGCATACTCGGCTTCGATCCATTCAACCATATAATAAAGTTTCGATTACTTGTGTCTATTTCGTAAAACATTTATAAAAGCGCATGTATTCCCAGTCCCAAAAAATATATATTGCAAAAACATTTAAAAAGGGAGTAATGAAACTCACAGTACGATATTTTGTAGTAAAAATATTCATACGACGAAACTAAACAATGCAGGGTTGGCCTCGGATTCACGAACCTATACCATTTGTATATATATATTAAAACATATAATTGTAACTGAACAAATTTATTTATTATATCTAAATTTATATATTATATATATTTAATTTGTGTATATATTCAAAATGATTAATATTATTATAGTTATATATATAGGTATATCTGCTTAGAGTTATAGTAAAAATGCCTAAATTGTTATATATGAGTATTTCTAAAAAAAAATTGTTAATATAGTTAATATATACTTATAATAATATTTTTTAAAACTTTTATTTTTATCTTCATAATACTTTTAATAATAATGATATTGTTATTACTAATAATCATAATTCTTTTTGTTTTAAAAATGATAACTTTAAATAAATTATTAGTAATGATAATAAGTTTTAATAATAATAATAGCACTGTTAATAAATATAATAATAATAATAATAATAATAATAATAATAATAATAATGATAATGATAATGTTAAGATAGTACTTATAACATTAATAATGATAATAATGATATTATAGATTTTAAATGTGTTACTATACTAATAGGAATGATACTAATATCAATATTAATGAAAAACAATACTTTTATTATTTTCATAATAATACTAATAATATTCATAATTGTATCTAATATTCTAATAATGATAATAAATGATAACTTTTATAGATATACCTATTTTAATAACAATAATAATAATTATTATAATATTACTTATAATGATAACAATTAATAATAACAATTAATAATAATAACAATATTAATAATAATTAGTAATAATAATAAATATAACATAATAAAAAGAAATCTACCTTCAATTAAGCTTTTTATAAAAAAAATTGCATCAAGCGAGGCTCGAACCCGCGACCTCTCGTTTAACCAACACTCCTTCTAACCACTCCTCCATTCATTCTTTTCTGATTTAATCTAAACTTTAATTTATAAAACCCGTGTTTATTTTCTGGTTCATCTTCTATTAAATTTCACGAACACCATTTACTAGCTATTGTAGCAGCAGCCCACTATAAACTTGGATCACGGCCCAACCGAAAGTCCACTATCATAACCAATCATTCGGCCCAACATTTGTCTGATCCAAATCAGTTATGGATGACCTGATATACGAGTCTGGTTAGGATAATATCACAAAGCAGCAACATAATTCGATGGTTTTTGGAAATTAACCACTCCGTTCTTCTTACAATCATTAAATCGACAAGCGAAATTTCAACAGAAATCAATGATCAGTTCATTGAAACCATCAGGAAAACTACTGATGATTTCAATCAGGAAAACAGGAATCAGGGTTTGCACATGGTTCAACATTGATCGATTAGAAAAAAGGTTAGGATTATCAATGGAAATCGAAGCCTTCATCTAAAATCAATTGGATGGAAATTGATTTCAGTTAAGTCTCTTACTTCTCGATTTAGATTATAATTTTTATTTTTATTACGAAACTGATATATGTTGTATTGATTAAATCGAGATGAATTGGTTTCAAGCATCCATAATCATGGTTATGGTAGTAGCTGTAATCGATCGAGAGGAGCACAAGATGAATTGTAGCAGTAACAGGTATGTGGTTTTAATGGTGTTTGTCATGGTGATTAATCGAATAGAAACAGAAAAATAAAATAGTAAGGATAGTGGTTAGGTGGTGGGTTTCGTTGATAATGTGTAAGTTGTGATGTTGTTGTCATGAATCAAAACAGAAAAATAAATGTTGCAGGTGTTGTAGATGGTGTTGGATCATTGATGGTTTTACAGTTTCTACAGCAGGGTAATACCAACAAAATTTGCAGCTGCATTAGCAGTACTTAACCAAACGATGGGTGTTCTTGGTGGTCTCCAAATGTGGTTCGATGGTTGGGTGTCGATCAAATAAGCAAAAGTTGATGAGGTGATATTTCTATATTTGTTTCTTTGTATTGTATATGTATATTATATAGAACTAGATGGAAATTTTAAAACACTAGTTGTGTTGGTGGATTTCGTTAAGAAAAGTGGTGAGTTATAGTTTCAATATAGTGCCAGTAGCAGTAAATGAATTCAACAGAAGGTCATAATGTGGTTGCTTCTAATAGTGGTGTTGGAAGTTCATAGCAACAAGGATATGATGGTGGTGACTTGATTCTTGAACCCGAACAGAACAAGATGTGCAACTGGGTTTACAAGAGAAGAAAGTAGGAGAGGGTGTTTTGTATGTTATGCATATGTATAACTATAGTATAAATGTGATAGTGGCAAAAGAGATGAATCTTCAATCAAGAAGAAGAAACAAAATATGTAAAAGTTGATTGTGATTACCTACTAATTTGTACGATGGATTGTGTTTTTAAAGTATCCAGGGACATAAAACAAAGTTTGTTATGGATAGATAAAGATGTGAAATTGATTCTATGTATCTCGTCATTTACAACTCTTATTAATAAATAAACAAGTATATATTAATACAATAAAATTATATAAATAAAATTAATAATAATGGTAATAATATTAATAATTCTAATAATAACAATAAAAATGTATTTATAATAATAATAATAAATAATAATGATATTATAATTCATAAAAATGAAAATTTTATTAAGTTTAATAATAATAATCATAATAAAACAGACAACAATACTTATAATAATTTAATGATTTTAGTAATACTAACATTATTATTTATAACAATATTAGTAATAATAATAATAAATAATAATAGTACTGATATTAACAATGATAGCAATAATATATATTAATAATAATAATATAACAATTCTAATGTATCAAATAATATTAATAATACTTATATTAATGTTAATATTATTATTTATTAAAGTAATGATATTAATATAACAACTATATTTTTAATTTGTATTATATATTATCAATTTTGTAATATTTAATAAACATATAATATATCATGTAACCATTAATTATATATAGAAATCATATTCATATATATATATATATATATATATATATATATATATATATATATATATATATATATATATATATATATATATATATACACTTTTATATATGTTAATATGTATATATATATATATATATATATATATATATATATATATATATATTTTTATATACGCACAATTGTTCGTGAATCGTTGGGAACAGTCAAAGGGTAATTGCATAAATGGAAACATTTCAAAATTCTGAGATTCAACATTACAGACTTTGCTTATCGTGTCGGAAATATATAAAGATTAAGTTTAAATTTGGTCAGAAATTTCTGGGTCATCACAGTACCTACCCGTTAAAGAAATTTTGTCCCGAAATTTGATTGGGATGGTCATGGTTGACAATAAGTATGTTTTCATGACTCATATTAGTTGATAAATAGAGTTTTATCATTATTGAGTAATATGGATAAACTAATTCAATTACTCGAATAGTACGAATGAAGCTATCACTAAATAGTGAAATGAGAAAGACATGTTTCATCATAACTTTTTGACTAGTCATAATTGAATTTAGAAATTAAGGTGCGTCTTAACTTTTGACGTGGTCATTGTTGAATTCCGAAATTCAAGGAATTTAAAGAAAATCTTTGAAATCTAAAAGATTTGATTCTTCGGCGAATAAGGAAATTAAGATCTCTATAATTAAATACGGTGATCTGCCTCAATTACTCCGTCTGATATATCCATTATAAATTAAACTCTTCCGTTCCATTATTCTCACCATTCCTATACTTTCTTTCTTAGTTTATACATCAAAAGATTGTGAAAATGCTTAATCCAGTTCTAATCCTTGATATTTTCTTAATTATCATTTCTGTCATCCTTCTTTTCAATCTTTCACCAGAAAAATCTGTTTAGTTTTACTATTACCTTGGGGTGATACCATTATTATTTCTATCGCGTGTTTATATTGTTATTCGTATTAACATCCACGGTTTGTAACTTCCGTGTTGCTATTGAGCTTTATATTTTCTCTTATATATTGGAGCTCTTTGCCTTTTTATTATCCTCCCGATCTCTAGTAAAGCGAGTAACGGTCCAGAATTCGTAAGTATGGAATTTCGGATAAACATCATGTTCTAAATAAAAAAAAATGTATTAGCACGATTTGATTTGTCAAGTTACCAGAATCACTGAGAATAGAACTATCAAGAATATACTTTCTTGATATGTTCAGAAGTTAAGCATAATGAAAGAGTTATGTAACATGGCACATGATGATGTTATGATCTGTGAATCATCACATTCCATTAGGAACTCAGCATGACTTACTATAATATAATCACATTGATCAAGTGTCATTATATTATACTAACTCATGCATCAGTTCCCAACATTACTTCAATAACATTCATATTTTAAGCTCGAAAGTTTACAGAATATAGAAACTAACAGTTTCTATATTATGTAACACTGATAGCACTAAGAGATTAATGATTTCCGATAAGAATAGTTATGAAAATATCTTCAGAAATATGGAGGATATTTATAATGAAAGATACGATGATATCTTGGAATTTTTAATATCAAAGGACGGTGAAGAAAATTTGTCCGCAATAGTTTGGAGTCAGAAGCAAGGTATTTGCTAAAGATTTCATCAGAAACAGAATCATTAGGATTCTTAATGTACAAGTTTAGTCCTTGTGATTTATTCAGAGACTCCTTCGTAGTTTGCTCAATCAGTTTTTTAGTTTCAAACTTTTTCTGAGCATTGCCAACATACAATTCTTTATCATCAACTTTTGGCTGTTGAGGTCGTTTACAGTTTTTGTTGCTTCATTCAACTTTTCAAAATTCAGAGTATTAATTCGCAGACTGAGTGCTTTTCAGAATTTCAGAAGGGAAGATCATAGTTCTGATAAATGTTATATGGATACATATAACTGTTGTTGTGAAAACATTGCGAGCCTCACATTACAGATTTACTGATTTCTGGTAATTGGTCTGGCAATTTTTGTTACAAGATGCGGATAAGTACATGATGGGACTTCAATAGATAAATATAGTGATTTGTCGGAGAGATTTAAACCAAGGAGTGACGAGGTTGCTGGTACATTTGCTGCTAATATAGTGAAATATAAAAGGTTCCCTGGTAACAATAAAAGAGCACGCATATATATCAAGGTCATAGTAAGGCTAGTCCGACTGAAAAGTCGAAGTTGACTTGCTGGAGCTGTGACAAAATTGGCTAATTTGAAAAGGGATTGCGAAATTATTTTCGGTAATAACAACGCCAAAGGAGCTAGCACGGCTACATTTTAAACGCTTACTCAGGTTCCGAGTGTTATCTGGTGCATAACTATATGCATAAATCTTTCCTTCCGTAGATGAGATGCAGTTGGTCCATTCTCCCGATTAAGGTGTTTTCAAGAATCATGAAAAGTTTGAACGCAGATTGTAATCGTCAAGATACAAATGAGGTTTAAGATGAAATCAAGTGGCAAACTTGAAGAGATGTTTAGTTTCATATGTTATAATCAATATTTTAATTCATTTTAATTGACCAATGTCATTAGTCCACAGTCGATAGTCCACAGTCGATAGTCCATAGTTAATAGTCCAATAATTCATATATAGTTTAATATATAATATTCGAATTAATTAACACGTATCATGACCCGTGTACATGTCTCAAACTCGATCACAACTCAAAGTATATATATTATTGTAGAATCAACCTCAACCCTGTATAGCTAACTCCAGCATTACTGCATATAGAGTGTCTATGGTTATTCCAATTAATATATATAGATGCGTCGATATGATATGTCAAAACCTTGTATACGTGTCTCGATATTTAAAGTGCGTAAAATAAATAATAGAAATTAAATGACGATAAATAAAATTGCGAGAATTAAAATTACGATAAATAAAATGCGATAAATAAATTGCGATAAATAAAATGTAATCAGTTAGCTAGGAACAGTTAGCTAGGAACAGTTAGCGTGGATTCTTAACAAAATTTCTCATGATTATAATCGAGGTACAGAATGAGATGTTGATGCGTGTGTTATTGATGGTATGGGTGCTGTTACTGATGGTACTGTTGGTGGCGGTGATGTTGCTGAAGCTGGTATGTTTTGCACCATATTTTCCAAGGCTACAACTCAGGCGCGAAGCTCGTTGACTTCTGCTATTACTCCGGGATGATTGTCGGTTGGGATGAGTGGATGAATAAGATTTAGAATTGTAGATAGAATATAATCGTGACGAGTTACTCTGAGATTGAGGCTGAAAATGGTATTTCGGATAGGTTCGCCAATAAGCGCTTCAGGTTCTTCGTCAAAAGGTGAATTTGGTTGATGGAAAGTATCGCCTTCTTCTCATTTTCATTGGTTAAGTTGACTACGAACTCATCAGATGAATTGGGGATGGATGATTGGTTGATTCATTCTGGTGACACTGCTTTCGGAGCTTAGGTGAACCTCCATATCGGAATAGCTGTCGGAATTCGAGGAATTCGAACTGGTTGAGGAATTCATCTAGTACGATCAGATGAAGGATTTTCGATAAGAAATAGATTATAGGATATAGATTAATACCCTGCAATACATAATTTACATATGCATATATAATACTAAAATCCCATAAGTTACGGAGGAATATACGGAAACTGTCAGGTAAAGGTAACAATAATAGATACGCTAAGATATGAATTTATCTATACACTATCTATGCAATAGAGGCAGTAAGACGTGTCTAGACTTTAAGGATGATAAACAGATGATTTCCGACTAGAAATGATAAGCAAAACTTTTGACATGCAGACACGGTCGAAGTCCAGACTCATTAATGTATCCTAACGACTATCAGTTAGACACACTAATGCAAGACCTGGTTCGCTAAGACCACCGCTCTGATACCAACTGAAAGGACCCATTCATATACATTATAAACGATTCACAATAGTTGATTACATCGCGAGGTACTTGACCTCTATATGATACATTTTACAAACATTGCATTCGTTTTTAAAAGACAAAGTTTTTTTACATCGAAAGTTGACGGCATGCATACCATTTCATAATATATTCAACTATAATTGACTTAATAATAATCTTGATGAACTCAATGACTCGAATGCAACATCTTTTGAAATATGTCATGAATGACTCCAAGTAACATCTCTAAAATGAGCAAATGCACAGCGGAAGATTTCTTTCATACCTGAGAATAAACATGCTCTAAAGTGTCAACCAAAAGGTTGGTGAGATCATTAGTTTATCATAAATATTCATTTCCATCATTTTAATAGACCACAAGATTTTCATTTCTCATAAATATACGTCCCATGCATAGAGACAAAAATAATCATTCATATGGATTGAACACCTGGTAACCGACATTAAAAAGATGCATATAGAATATCCCCATCATTCCGGGACACCCATCGGACATGATAAAATCGAAGTACTAAAGCATTCCAAATTCCAGAATGGGGCTTGTTGGGCCCGATAGATCTATCTTTAGGATTCGCGTCAATTTGGGGGTCTGTTCCCAAATTCTTAGATTACCAGGCTAAAAGGGGCATATTCGGCTTCGATCCATTCCACCATATAATGTAGTTTCGATTACTTGTGTCTATTGCGTAAAACATTTATAAAAGCACATGTATTCTCAGTCCCAAAAAATATATATTGCAAAAGCATTTAAAAAGGGAGTAATGAAACTCACAGTACGATATTTTGTAGTAAAAATATTCATACGATGAAACTGAACAATGCAGGGTTGGCCTCGGATTCACGAACCTATACCATTTGTATATATATATTAAAACATATAATCGTAACTGAACAAATTTATTTATTATATCTAAATTTATATATTATATATATTTAATTTGTGTATATATTCAAAATGATTAATATTATTATAGTTATATATATAGGTATATCTGCTTAGAGTTATCGTAAAAATGCCTAAATTGTTATATATGAGTATTTCTAAAAAAAAATTTGTTAATATAGTTAATATATACTTATAATAATATTTTTTAAAACTTTTATTTTTATCTTCATAATACTTTTAATAATAATGATATTGTTATTACTAATAATCATAATACTTTTTGTTTTAAAAATGATAACTTTAAATAAATTATTAGTAATGATAATAAGTTTTAATAATAATAATAGCACTGTTAATAAATATAATAATAATAATAATAATAATAATAATAATAATAACAATAATAATAATAAGAATAATAATAATAATAATAATAATAATAATAATAATAATAATAATAATAATAATAATAATAATAATGATGATGTTAAGATAGTACTTATAAAAATAATAATGATAATAATGATATTATAAATTTTAAATGTGTTACTATACTAATAGGAATGATACTAATATCAATATTAATGAAAAATAATACTTTCTTTATTTTCATAATAATACTAATAATATTCATAATTGTATCTAATATTCTAATAATGATAATAAACGATAACTTTTATAGATATACCTATTTTAGTAACAATAATAATAATAATTATTATAATACTTATAATGATAAAAATTAATAATAACAATTAATAATAATAACAATAATAATAATAATTAGTAATAATAATAAATATAACATAATAAAAAGAAATCTACCTTCAAATAAGCTTTTTATAAAAAAAATTTGCATCAAGCGAGGCTCGAACCCGCGACTTCTCTTTTAACCAACACTCCTTCTAACCACTCCTCCATTCATTCTTTTCTGATTTAATCTAAACTTTAATTTATAAAACCCGTGTTTATTTTCTGTTTCATCTTCTATTAAATTTCACGAACACCATTTACTAGCTATTGTAGCAGCAGCCCACTATAAACTTGGATCACGGCCCAACCAAAAGTCCACTATCATAACCAATCATTCGGCCCAACATTTTTCTGATCCAAATCAGTTGTGGATGACCCGATATACGTGTCTGGTTAGGATAATATCACAAAGGAGCAACATAATTCGATGGTTTTTAGAAATCAACCACTCCGTTCTTCATACAATCATTAAATCGATCAGCGAAATTTCAACAAAAATCAATGATCAGTTCATTGAAACCATCAGGAAAACCACTGATGATTTCAATCTGGAAAACAGGAATCAGGGTTTGCACATGGTTCAACATCGATCGATCAGAAAAAGGGTTAGGATTATCAATGGAAATTGAAGCCTTCATCTATAATCAATTGGATGGAAATTGATTTCAGTTAAGTCTCTTACTTCTCGATTTAGATTATAATTTTTATTTTTATTACGAAACTGATATATGTTGTATTGATTAAATCAAGATGAATTGGTTTCAAGCATTCATAATCATGGTTACAGTAGTAGCTGTAATCGATCGAGAGGAGCACAAGATGAATTGTAGCAGTAACAGGTATGTGGTTTTAATGGTGTTTGTCATGGTGATTAATCGGATAGAAACAGAAAAATAGAACAGTAAGGATAGTGGTTAAGTGGTGGGTTTCGTTGATGATGTGTAAGTTGTGATGTTGTTGTCATGAATTAAAACAGAAAAAAAAATGTTGCAGGTGTTGTAGATGGTGTTGGATCATTGATGGTTTTACAGTTTCTACAGCAGGGTAATACCAACAAAATTTGCAGCTGCATTAGCAGTACTTAACCAAACGTTGGGTGTTCTTGGTGGTCTCTGAAGGTGGTTCGATGGTTGGGTGTCGATCAAATAAGAAAAAGTTGATGAGGTGATATTTCTATATTTGTTTCTCTGTAATGTATATGTATATTATATAGAACTAGATGGAAATTTAAAACACTAGTTGTGTTGGTAGATTTCGTTAAGAAAAGTGGTGAGTTATAGTTTCAATATAGCGCCAGCAGCAATAAACGAATTCAACAGAAGGTCATAATGTGGTTGCTTCTAATAGTGGTGTTGGAAGTTCATAGCAACAAGGATATGATGGTGGTGACTTGATTCTTGAACCCGAACAGAACAAGATGTGCAACTGGGTTTACAAGAGAAGAAAGTAGGAGAGGGTGTTTTGTATGTTATGCATATGTATAACTATAGTATAAATGTGATAGTGGAAGAGAGATGAATCTTCAATCAAGGAGAAGAAACAAAATATGTAAAAGTTGATTGTGATTACCTACTAATTTGTACGATGGATTGTGTTTTTAAAGTATCCAGGGACATAAAACAAAGTTTGTTATGGATAGATAAAGATGTGAAATTGATTCTATGTATCTGATCATTTACAACTCTTATTAATAAATAAACAAGTATATATTAATACAATAAAATTATATAAATAAAATTAATAATAATGGTAATAATATTAATAATTCTAATAATAACAATAAAAATGTATTTATAATAATAATAAATAATAATGATATTATAATTCATAAAAATGAAAATTTTATTAAGTTTAACAATAATAATCATAATAAAACAGACAACAATACTTATAATAATTTAATGATTTTAGTAATACTAACATTATTATTTATAACAATATTAGTAATAATAATAATTAATAATAAATAATAATAGTACTGATATTAACAATGATAGCAATAATATATATTAATAATAATATAACAATTCCAATGTATCAAATAATATTAATAATACTTATATTAATGTTAATATTATTATTTATTAAAGTAATGATATTAATATAACAACTATATTTTTAATTTGTATTATATATTATCAATTTTGTAATATTTAATAAACATATAATATATCATGTAACCATTAATTATATACAGAAATCATATTCATATATATATATATATATATATATATATATATATATATATATATATATATATACACATACTTTTATATATGTTAATATGTATATATATATATTCATTTTTATTTACGCACAATTGTTCGTGAATCGTTGGGAACAGTCAAAGGGTAATTGCATAAATGGAAACATTTCAAAATTATGAGATTTAACATTACAGACTTTGCTTATCGTGTCGGAAATATATAAAGATTAAGTTTAATTTTGGTCGGAAATTTCTGGGTCGTCACAACATTCTACGCTCACGCTTCTGTAAATTTCCGATGTCGTCCATAAGTTTAACCAAAGCCCTTCTAACTTTTTTAATGTTTGAGATTTCATCCCTAGGTCCAGTATCTCGATAATTAAGTTCAAAAAGAAGTTTTAACACTGTGTCCTGAAATAAAAGATCTTCCGCGCAGTCAGGATCACCGATAGTAAATTTAAAGTTTTCAGATATGTCCCGAATGATCTTTCTTTACGGAGTTGTAAATGGAAATTTGACATAGTGAGGATTTGCACGACTTCATAATATATTTCCTTTCTTTTTACGAAGAAATTCTGATGTATTCTTTCCTCGGTTGAATTCGGAAAAAACTTCGATTAATCGTTTTATGAGGAATGAGGCTGGATCAAAGTAAAAGAAATCTCGATCTCCATATTTTGAAATATGGTTAGGTTTTTTACTTTCAATCCAAAATTAAAATTCAGAAATCATTGCGGCGACATAACGGCTGATATGAATATGAGATCCTTATCATTGGAGTGAGGAAGAAAACTGACGAATGACTCTAAATCGAATTTGAGGTCTATTTTTGCATCCCGGTACTTGACAAAAATATCATCTCCACATTCTTTTAACAGTTTGTAAAGAGAACGAACTTGAGAACGCAGCTCTTTTAACGAATTTATTTGAAATGTTGAGAACAGGAAGTCTGAGGAATAGAGGTGCCTAATAAATTCTCTATAGACGTCTAACCTTCTGCCAGGATTTAACAGATTTCCAGTAAATGGAGATTTTGTCTTATCAATGTGTCAACCTTGTAGAAAAGCAGATAGAAGAGGTAGCCTATAGAATCAAACAAGTCTGGATAATTGAAAATAGTTGGGTATTCTTCCCGTATTTCATCTTCCATAACCAGGAGTTCATTAAGACTAAGCCTCCATTTTGGATCATGAAGAGGGTCGAATCCTGGTTCATTTGAGTAAAACTTATCCAAAAGCAATGAAATCTCTAAGTCGGATGAAGTTATCCGGCTTCTTGGACTACAAGGATCAAGAACTAATTCTTGATGAGATTCATCAGGGTTTATATTTGTTTTGGTTTTATAAAGAAAAACTTCGCCAGTTTCTGAAGTTGTGGGAGACCAACTACCTTTCGCACTTTCTTCGTAATTGGTTAAGTTTCAACTGGAATCTACAAAAATTAATACCGTAATTAATATTTGGTTTTTATAGTTTTAAAAAGAGTTTACTATAATGGCTACTTTAAATTCTATACCGACAAACTCCCTGTTTGTTAAGCATGTGTGTTTCTTATAAATGTATCTTTGAAACGAGTGGCCAGGCTGACAACAAAGAGGCAGGATCCTTTTGGTTCCATTATAATTGGAGACTGTTCAGAAAATTCAACAACCAAGTCTGTGTATAATTGTATTTCTTAGACACCACTCAAGAATCTCAGATATCTTGACAGAATCATCGATTACCTTAACAGACAGAAAATAAGGTCCCCGGCAGTGGCGCCAAAAACTTGTTACTTCTTATGATAAGGCCAAAATGGACGGTTTTATTTGTACGGTGTCGTTAGGTCTGAATACGTCAAAATTAGCTACCAAAAGAGAGTAACGGTTTTATTATTTATATTTAGCTGGGGTTTCCTAGCTATAACTCACCTACTTGTCTTCCTTTTAACGAGTAAGTGGTAAATATAACTCAGGTTCGTATTTTTGTATGTTTGCTCAGTAACATGGTACAAAAGTGCCTTTATAGTTAACCCTAGCGACAAGTGGTGATATATTAAGATTAACTACTAATACTATAATTGATGTTATGCGAGGTGTATATAAAATAGCTTAAATTTTTGCAGGAAATACTATTAAATACGATACAATTTTACACAAGATATTTATTTATTTATTGAATGGATATACTTAAACCTTGCTACAACACTTATAGGCAGTGTACCTAATCGTACAGTAGTGTAGTTTTTAGTAAGTCTGGTTCGTTCCACAGGGAAAATATTTTAAACAAAGCTTAACGCTATATTAGTTTACTTTTATAAAAATACAAATATATATATATATAAGTAATATTATTATTATTATAAAGGGGGGTTTTTACCGTTTAATGACCGGTTTGTCGATTTTAAAACTTTAGTCACAGTTAAAACAAAATGTAAAATATTAAATAAATAAAAGACTTAATTTAAAGCGTAAAGTAAAAAACGATAATGAAATTGCGAATAATAAAAGTGCGATAAAATAAACTTGCGATAATTAAAAAGTATGATAATTAAAAGTGCAATTAAATACAATAACAATAAATAAAAATGCGATAATTAGAAGTGCAATTAAATATAAAATAAAGGAAATTAAATATGAAATAAAAGAATTATGCTTATTTAAACTTCCGTAATCATGATGTTTGACGTGTTGATTTTAGTTTTATGCCCATGGGTTAATTGTCCTTTGTCCTCGATTATTTAATATGTCCTTCTGGTTTTTGTCCATAACAGTCCATCAGTCATAAATATAAAGTGCGAGTGTCCTCGTCAAATTATCCTTATACCCGAAGTTTAAATATTCCAACTAATTGGGGACTTAAACTGTAACAAGATTTTAATACTTTGTTTAATAATTACACCAGGATGTCGACTGAGTGTAACCCAAGGTTTTAATACTTTGTTAACAATTATGCCAAGTGTCCTTGTACATAATTTCACCCCTGTTTTAATAATTCTAGTGGCTATTAATCCATTCCCGTGTCCGGTTAAATGAACGATTATTCGTACATATAAATATCCCGCCCATCGTGTCCGATTGAGTGTATATGGTTATTTATAGGGACGCCCAATTGTAAACCTTTATATTAACATTAACAAACTATCATTTAATCAAACAAATATAAAGCCCATTAATAGCCCATAGTCTAATTTCCACAAGTGTCGTTCTTTTATCCAAACTCCAATTATGGTACAAAGCCCAATTACCCAATTTTAATATTTATAGCCCAACATCATGATTACTTCGGATTAAATAAGCATATATTAATAACTTAGCTACGAGACATTAATGTAAAAAGGTTGAACATAACTTACAATGATTAAAAATAGCGTAGCGTTACACGGACAGAATTTTGACTTACACCCTTACAACATTCGCTAACACACCCTTATTATTAGGATTTAAAATTAAAATTAAAATTAAAATATAAATATAAATACTTTACGTATGATGAAGAGAAGAAAAGATGTGTTTATTTTGGCCAAAACGCGTTGAATTTATAGGACCTGGGCTGGATTTCAGAGCCAAGCGATCGCATGGCTTTTGTGCCTCCAGGCCATGCGATCGCATGGCCAGCTGGGAGAAGTCACATATCTTTGTTTTCTTTCTTGCCGACGTTTATAAATAATAATATAATATATAAATAATTATAAGAATTATTTAAATATTACATTTTATTTATGTGCATAGTTAACTTGTAATTTTTAGTTCGTTGCATCGAGCGTTGCGAGTTGACTCTGGTCCCGGTTCCAGATTTTTGAACGTCCTTGCGTACAATTTAATATCTTGTACTTTGCGTTTTGAATCTTGTACTCTTGTAATTTTGAGACGTTTCTTATCAATAATTGGAACCTCATTGATTGTATTTTGTACTTTTGAGCTTTTTGGTCGTTTGCATCTTTAATTCGTCGAATCTGTCTTTTGTCTTCACCTTTTATTATTTAAACGAATATCACTTGTAAATAGAACAGTTGCAACTAAAAGCTTGTCTTTCTTGAGGAATAATGCTATGAAATATATGTTCGTTTTTAGCATTATCAAATATTCCCACACTTGAGTGTTGCTTGTCCTCAAGCAATATAGTCTTGAAATACTAGAATCACTTCTTTATTCTTCACACTTTGTACATCAGTGATTTCAATATGGCGGTATAAACAATGGTAGTAACGATGTGGTTTACAGTCCCACATGACTATAAAATTTAGATCCATTAAGGAAATTGGATCTTTATGAAAACATTTGATCTTTTGAAAATTAAATCTAGTTTTTACCCTAGATAAGTTTTCCGGAATAACCCTTCACCGGTGTTTGCAAAATATTTTTGTGGGCTTGGTGGGTTTCAGATTTGAAAATTTTAGCTCAAAACTTGCAGTTTTGTGTCACCCACTTGCTAACCTTGTATTAGGAAAGCAACACGTCCAGTTTACTTGTCCCGTATATTACCTTTCGGTAAACTACCGTCCGGTTTGTAATGGAAAGCGTTGAACAAGCAACTGTTAAGGCAATGTCCCCTGACATGCTTTTAATTATGGTTTATAACGTGTCGGACGCAATTACTATCCTTTGTAGGAGCAATAGTAAAGCTCACCCTTATAATTTGTCGGTCTGGCACAAGGTCCTGTCTTTGACCATGTTATGCAACCACCGTTCTTACGGTTGACACCCGATTTGGTTCAGGTGACCTAATGAATTCCAGGTGAATTTCTAGGATTTTATGTTCAATGGTAATGAACGCATTAAAAATGGGTTTTCAGAAAACAAATCGGTTTGTAATTTTGATCAAAATATTTTCTCGTTCAAGCTCGAGTTTAGATATCATTGAATTCCATGAGTTTAAATTCTCAATCTTTAAGGTCAACCTCAAGGATTGAGTAATATCAGTCTTAAAAGCTGATTTTTGATCTTTTAAGGAGGTTATCCTTTCTGGAGATCTGATTCATTAGTCTTATCCAGCTAATTTGCACGGTGCCCCCCATTTTACTAGATAAATCCTTCTCATGGTTAGGATAAATCTGACCACTTGGCAACCCTGTTTAATGCTGAGGTCCGTGGATTTCCTGCTGATTTTAGTGATGACTTTTCTAGGTTTTTCGTCAACCTACAGCTGGTCTGGACGACAACTTCATGACCTAAATCAAGAAGCGCGTTTCTTTTTCAGAAGACTTTACTTCCTTTTAATGATGGAATTGATTTATCGTGTAGATCCATCTCTTCTTTTCTTTCATCGGGTAAAATAGTTTAGTTTAGTCCAAAGCAAAAGTATTTTCAGTTATTTGTTACAGAAATATGTGACATATGTTTAAGATAACTTGGTAATTTTTCCCACACTTGACTTTTATTTTCCTTTTTATTGTCCTCTATTCCATTTTAAATGAATTTTAACATTTTGGTTTGTTTCTCAATTTATGTCCTTTCTGAGGTAACAATAATTTCGGTGTTAACACCTAGTTTTATCGTTCATAAATATGTATAAACATGATTTTGAGTTCATTTAATTGAAAATTTTGAAAAATTTTACTAGAATTGGGTAGTCAGTATATAAGACTAGGGCTGTTCTTTATTATCAGAGAGCACTAGATTCTAATACAACTACTACTTTACTAGTATTTCTAATGGTAACCAAGTGTATAAAGTAAAAATTTTAAAATCCGAAAGAATTTAACCCCTTCCCACACTTAAGATCTTGCAATGCCCTCATTTGCAAGAAATCAGTAACAATTTAAATTATTGAGGGTGATTAGCGTAGAAATGATTAAATTTTACCAAAGTTTCTAAACATATTGGCGTTTGTTTGCTGAATGATAAATGGTGCATATCATTTGTTCATTTCTTCTGTTGTTACATCACATTTATTTGTCATCTTGTCGTCAAAATTAGTAGCTTTTGCTGAACTTAATGCAAGTCTTTGAAAATGCGCTGTTTTACCCTGTTTTGTACAATTTACAATATACATACATACAAATATAAACATGCATGGCAATTTGAAATGGGACTTAATATCCCACTTTCAAATCCTAAATGTGAAATATTAGTACACAATAATAATAAAAATGATAAAGATTACATAAGTATATTCAATAACATAAGTTTAAACATGAATAAGTAAAAAGATAAAAACATAAAAATCATATAAATAACCAAATGGAACTAAATCAGTCTGGATATGGGTTCCAGTTCATCTCGTCAGGTGGGTTCCATTGTTGGTTATAGGTGTTTTGATAGGCTTGGTTATAGTCATACCGGTTAAAGGGTGGTCGGATATCGGGGCTGTGTGGCAGAAAATGAGCAGGTCGAGTAGGTACATAGTTATTTGGTACCTGATATGATAGCTGGCTCATGATTTGGTGCTGATGAACTAACCAGCTATCGTGTTGGCGTCGCCTATAATCCTCGTATACTCGTTCGGAGTTCCACTGCTCATACATACTATGTCTGGCCGCGTTCGTCATTGCTTCCTCATCTATACGAACGTGGACGTCAAGAATAGCATCTCGAAAGACATCCCTAATGTCTTCCGCCTCCTCCATTTCCTCGTCTGAGCCTCTCTCTACCTGATGATGAGATCCCTCATAGGGTACTGCCTGGTTACGTCTACTTTTCAATACCTTAGCACCCACATAAACTTTCAATCCTAAGGGCTCAACCTGTTCTCTACAAAGCTGTAATGGACCCCCTTGGTTCCTATCAACACCTAAATACTCTCCAATGAGAGTAACAAAAATACCTCCTCCTATTATACTCCCGTCCTGCATTCCCTCTACTATTTTAGATAAATAAAAAGCAACACAGTAAGGTATATTGACAAAGCTTCTAGGATCTCGAATACACTTTAGGTAGAATAAATCATGTAAGGTAATTTTTTCTTTATTATGACCTCTCTGTGTAATCGAGTTAGCCAAAAATCTATGAATAATACGAAGCTCGGCTCTGTCAATATGTGTATAGGAGTGTCCTCCTGCTCGTGTAAAAACATCAAAATGTGACATACGCCTCCAAATGGCGTCAGCGTCAAAGTTACTATCTACCCTTTCACCATAATGAATCAAATTTGTACAATCGGGTAATAGCAACTCACCAGGAGTATATATCTGTAAGGCCCTGGCCATGTCCAGCATGGACATTCTGTACATCCTACCGCCAAGGATAAACCTAAGAAATCTTCTATCATCTATTCTAACTATATTTGTATCAAGTGATACAGTACTCATCAACTCAACACACCATTCCTTATATACAGGTCTACAAATGGTGAAAAGACGTTCCCAATCTGTAAAAGAAGAACTGCCATACCTTTGAACTAAAAGCTATCTAACACGGTCAGCTAGATAGACCGTTTCCAAAGGGGCCCAATCGATTACCCTTGGCACCTCTACATTTTTTGTTACCAATTTGAATTTGTTCCTTTGATATGTCCCGTAATCTCTCCATCTTCTATCAAATCTCAGATTAGGATGTAGAGTGTGCTCAGGAATCGTTGGGAATTCTACTGGTGGCCTCATTGGGAATACTATGAATTCATCAACAAACTGTACCGGATCATAATAAGGTATGTGCTGATCAGGCTATTATTGTTGTTCCTGTTGTGGTTCTTGTTCGTGTTGCATTTCTGGTTCTGGTTCTGGTGCTGGTGCTGGTCATCTAGATGATGATGCTCTTGAACCTCCAGTATCGGCTTTCTGCAAAACACATTAAACACAAAATTTGTGCATCCAAATATGCATTAGTGTTAGCAAAATAACAACTTAAAACAATCACTATAACATGTTAAATCAAAATTAAACTTATACACATTTTCATAATTTTTCACAATTCTACACTTTTCAAATAAGCACATATGAAAATATATACAAAATTCATAAGTATTTAACTCAAATAACATGTCAAAATAGTCATTACTAATAATTAAACAAGTCTCAAATGGTAAATATATCAAATTAATCAAGTTCATGAATTTTGGACTTAAAAAGTCCACTTTAATTTCTAAAAATCATGTTTAGGATCAATGTTTGGATCATTTAACTATCTAAACATGTTACACTACTCAATTTAGCAATAATTCATGACAAAAATCGGCCATAACCTGTTTATATCAAAAAGCCCCAAATTGCTCAAGAACACAAACCCTTGATTTCTAAAAATTTTGAAGTTTTTGGCTTCAAATCATGTTAAATAGCATCAATCTAGGTTATACATGCATAAAATACTAACAATTTAACACTAATTACACTAGAAATTAACAAAATTGCATTAGGAAAAAAATTGATAATTATCACAAAAACTAGGAATTTATAGAGTTTAGGGGTGTAATTTTTACCAATTTGCTGAAGAATGAGAATATAGGCATGATTAGAGCAAGAAAAATGACGAATTACGGTGAAAAATTGGCGAAATTTGGTGAAGATTTGAGAGAGTTTCGTGAATGTATGTGTGTGTTTGTGTTGAGACAGAACCGCTGAGAGTTTTGTATCAGGCCTGCATTTGGTCCCCATGCGATCGCATGGGTTCCAAGTGCAAACCCCATGCGATCGCATGGGGTGCCGGCTACAGTACTTTCAGGTTTTTTTTTTATCTTATACTAATTAAAACAATTAAGTAATTAATTTTAAAATTTTGTTTCCCTTGTTATTTAGGACGAGGTCGTTTCGGATCGATGTCCTAGTCCGTCCTTTGACAAAATTTTAAAATTTGTCTTTTTGTAGCGATTGTTTTAAAAGCTAAGATTTTTGGTTTTTTTTTTTTTTTTTTTTTTATGTTTTTGGCATACTTTAATTCAATAAGATTAAAAATAATGATAATAAAAGTTCTCGTCCCTCCCTCGGGTAAAGCAATTTCGGTTCAAAGACCTAGTCTTCAACTTACGACGAATTTTAAAAATCATATTTTTAACTTAGCGACATAAAGTAAATTTTTATTTTTAAATTCACACAACTTAAATATAAAATTCAAAATTAATATTAAAAATTCACACCAAACTTAAAATTTAAAATGCATAAAAATAAAATTCATATTTTAAAAATTAAAAAATTCACACCAAACTTAATTTAAAAATTCATATTATAAATTCACACCAAACTTATATTAATTTTTCAAATATTTGATTTTACAAAGTTTACAATATTAATTTAAGATTTATATATTAATTTTAAAAATATGATAAAAATAAAATTAAAAATCTTTTTGGCTTTTTATCCCACTTTAATCAATCAAATATTATCAAAAATATGCGCCCCTCTTTTCGGTAAAGTAATTTCGGTTCCATGACCTAATTTAACTCATGACGAATTTTTGAAATATTTTGGGTTGACTGATTAAAAATATTTATACCTTAAGAATAAACGTTAAATTTCGCAGTGATGTAATAAATTTTTGTATGATATCAATAATTTCGGTCGCCAAACCTAATTTTATTTAATACCAATTTAATACTTATAGCGAACAAATTAGCGTTTATTATCAAAAGGTTAAAAAAATAAAAATAAAAATAAAAACTGTACAGACTTACCTGTGAGATAGTATTCTTAGTTATATGATCTATCCCATTCATAAGATAGTCGGTTTAATTGGTTTTCCATGGCTACATAGGCGTAACCTCGAGCATTCAGTGTTTTTTCTTCTAAACATATGAACGGTCCGTCTCTGCATAAAGTAACAAATTCGGTATTTGAATAGGTTTGATTATTTGAACATTTACCTCCATGTGACCATTTTCCGCATTTGTGACATCTTTCAAGGTGTCGTGCTCTTCTTTTCGCTGCGGATTTTGATTTTCCTTTACCAAATTGTGACTTATTATCTTCGCATCTGGATTCTTTTCTTACTCCGTCCAATCTTTCTCTGATTACTGATACTATTTCACTCGGAAGTGTGTCATTATTTCGTTTAGTGATCAAAGCGTGTAGCATTAGACCATGGTTTAGTTCACAGGCAGTCTTCATTTCCTAAAAAAAATAAAAATTCAGAATGGGGGGAGAAGACTAGTTCTTTAGGGTCTGCTAGGGAAAGACCATTCGGGTTCCATTTTCGAGAACTACACGAAAACAGACAATCTAACTCTAACAGAAATACATATTATCCTTTAAAGACTTGATTCTCCCCACACTTAGTTAGCTGTGGTATCGAAATTGTGATTAACTTCATTGTCGAATTCCATCAGACTATCTATGTAGTGTTTAACTCTGTGACCATTAACTTTAAATTCAATTCCATTTGAATTTATTAATTCTACTGTTCCGTATGGGAAAACTCTTTTGACTATGAATGGTCCAGACCATTCTGATTTCAATTTTCCAGAAAATAGCTTAAATCGTGAATTGAAAAGAAGAACTCTGTCTCCTTCTTTAAATTCTTTTAAACTTCTGATTCTTTTATCATGCCATTTCTTCGTTCTTTCTTTATAGATTAACGAATTTTCTTATGCTTCATGTCTTAATTCTTCTAATTCGTTTAGTTGACTTAATCGTAGACGTCCAGCTTCATGTAAATCAAGATTACATGTCTTCAAAGCCCAAAATGCTTTGTGTTCAATTTCTACTGGAAGATGACATGCTTTTCCGTAAACAAGTCTAAAAGGTGTGGTTCCAATTGGAGTTTTGTAGGCTGTTCTAAAAGCCCAGAGTGTATCCTCCAATTTAATGGACCATTCCTTCGGATTTGATCCTACGGTTTTCACTAGAATACGTTTTAAAGCTCGGTTGGTATTTTCAACTTGTCCACTTGTTTGTGGATGATATGCGGTGGAGATTTTATGAGTTACTCCATATCTTTTGAGAACTTTCTCAAGTTGATTATTACAGAAATGAGTACCCCGATCACTTATTAAAGCTTTCGGTGTTCCAAACCTTGCAAAAAAACGTTTTAAAAAGTTGACTACAACTCGTGCATCGTTAGTTGGGAGAGCTTGTGCTTCCACCCATTTAGATACATAATCAATGGCCACGAGAATGTAGAGATTATTATGAGATTTTGGAAATGGACCCATAAAGTCAATACCCCAAATGTCAAATACTTCACATACTTGTATGACATTTTGTGGCATTTCATCACGTTGACTTATTTTTCCGGCCCTTTGACATGCATCACAGGATTTGCAAAGAAGGTGTGCATCTTTTTAAATTGTAGGCCAATAGAATCCAGCATCGTAAACTTTTCTTGCTGTTAGTTGAGGCCCATAATGCCCTCCTGTTGGTCCTGTGTGACAATGGTTTAAAATTTTACTAGCTTCATCTCCAAATACACATCGGCGTATTATTCCATCGGGATAACTTTTAAACAGATGTGGATCTTCCCAAAAATAGTATTTTATATCACTGAATAATTTCTTTCGTTTTTGGTACGATAATCCTTTTTCAAGGAATCCACAAACTAAGTAGTTTGCATAGTCTGCAAACCATGGAATTTCATTATAATCTATCTTCAATAGATATTCATCAGGAAAGTTGTCTTGTATGGCTGATTCATTTAGAACTTCTAATTCGGGATTTTCAAGACGAGAAAGATGATCAGCGGCGAGATTTTCTGCTCCTCTTTTATCTCGGATTTCAATATCGAATTCTTGTAAGAGTAAGATCCAGCGGATTAATCTTGGTTTAGCATCTTGTTTCGAAAATAGGTATCTAAGAGCAGAATGGTCGGTATAGACCACCGTTTTTGCTAGAACGAGATATGAACGAAATTTGTCAAAAGCAAAGACAATAGCAAGGAGTTCTTTTTCAGTAGTTGTGTAATTTTTTTGTGCTCCTTGTAACGTCTTACTAGCATAATATATAGGTTGAAATTGTTTTTCAATCCTTTGTCCTAAAACGGCTCCCATTGCAAAATCACTTGCATCGCACATTAATTCAAACGGTAGATTCCAATTTGGTGTTATCATGATTGGCGCATTAGTGAGTTTCTCTTTAAGAATATTAAAAGATTTGATACATTCATCTGAAAAGATAAATGGAGCATCCTTTTCTAGGAGTTTATTCATAGGAGTGGCAATTTTAGAAAAATCTTTTATGAAACGTCGGTAAAAACCGGCATGCCCTAGAAAACTCCTAACTCCTCTAACATTGGTGTTATGTGGAAGTTTAGCAATTACATCTAATTTAGCTCTATCCACTTCAATTCCTTCTTTTGAAATTTTATGACCAAGAACGATGCCTTCTTTAACCATGAAATGGCATTTCTCCCAATTAAGTACTAGATTTGATTTTTCGCATCTAATAAGCATTCGTTCCAGATTAACTAGACATGATTCAAATGTATCATCGAAGACTGAAAAGTCATCCATGAAAACTGAAATGTCCCATTCTTATTGATTAAAAACGATTCACAATAGTTGATTACATCGCGAGGTATTTGACCTCTATATGATACATTTTACAAACATTGCATTCGTTTTTAAAAGACAAACTTTCTTTACATCGAAAATTGACAGGCATAAATACCATTTCATAATATCCACTATCCAACTATAAATTGACTTAATAATAATCTTTGATGAACTCAATGACTCGAATGCAACGTCCTTCAAAATATGCCGTGAAAGACTCCAAGTAATATCTTTAAAATGAGCAAATGCACAGCGGAAGATTTCTTTAACACCTGAGAATAAACATGCTTTAAAGTGTCAACCAAAAGGTTGGTGAGTTCATTAGTTTATCATAATCATTTATTTCCATCATTTTAATAGACCACAAGAATTTCATTTCTAGTTCTCATAAATATACGTCCCATGCATAGAGACAAAAATAATCATTCATATGGTGAACACCTGGTAACCGACATTAACAATATGCATATAAGAATATCCCCTATCATTCCGGGATCCTCCTTCGGACATGATATAAATTTCGAAGTACTAAAGCATCCGGTACTTTGGATGGGGTTTGTTAGGCCCGATAGATCTATCTTTAGGATTCGCGTCAATTAGGGTGTCTGTTCCCTAATTCTTAGATTACCAGACTTTAATAAAAAGGGGCATATTCGATTTCGATAATTCAACCATAGAATGTAGTTTCAATTACTTGTGTCTATTTCGTCAAACATTTATAAAAGCGCATGTATTCTCAGTCCCAAAAATATAAAGGGTAAAAAGGCAAATGAAACTCACCATACTGTATTTTGTAGTAAAAATACATATAACATCATTGAACAAGTGTAAGGTTGGCCTTGGATTCACGAACCTATAGTAATTATATATATATTTATGTATTTGTCAATATTTGTCTAATACATTAAGTTAAGTCATAGTGTACCACAATCCTAATGCTCGAGTCTAATATGCAAAGGTCGACAAAAATTATTTTGACTCAAAATGATTTAAAAAAATTATAAACGATTATTTAAATATCGTCGTTTTATATTCTTAAAATATTTTTAAAAAAAATTTAATAGAGTAAATAATATAATTCCTCTATTAATAAATACAATTTTATATTAAGGTATACTTTTATATATCTTAAGTAATAAAATTTATAAAGTTCATTTAATATCATAAAAATAATTATGATAATAATAATAATAATAATAATAATAATAATAATAATAATAATAATAATAATAATCATCAGAATAATAATAATTAGATAAAACTTAGAATGACGATAATTACGAGGATAATGATAATCATTTTTAATAATGATACAAAAATTCAATTGACAATAACTTCTAATCCATTCATAGAATCCATTTGATATCTAAAGGAAAAGTTCTTAATTTTTCACTAGCTTTTTAAGGATATGCATATCTTATATCTTATTTCATCCCTAGTATAACAACCTTTAAGATTCAACATAACCTATCTAAGGGAAATATCAAATATACAAGCATGCATAATCCTATTTTCTCGAGCACTAGTTAGGGATACACTATTAATAAATAAAAGTTAAGTTATGAGTGCTCACGTATCAATATTGAGGTTCAATATTGTAGGAAAGGTACGTAGACGCACCGGAGATGATAAACACTAAATTGACCTCACGAGCATACCCATGGACCATACCCACCACCTCCTTAGCTATAACCCATAATTTCCTTAGCCCTATCCTACTCGAAAAACTCATTTTGAATTCGCTCGCGTATGCCCTTGTCGTAGTATTTTATGTATAATATATACTAATAATAATAATAAATACTAATACTAATAATAATAATAATAAGATTAATAATATTAATAATATAAATATATATACATATTGAGAGGTATAGAGAGATTGAAGAACTGGATTGAATGCCAAAAAAATGAATCAAGGTCGAAATGATTTATAGAAGTGTCTTACAAGTTGTCATATAATAATAATATAATTATATAATTATAATAGTATAATAAATAAATAAATAATAAAAAATATAAAAAAAAAAAACGTGCGTTAGAATAGGAGAAAGTGGTCATCAATTATGACCCGTGATTCTTTGAAACAAAACTTACGTATCATTCATTTTTTTTTAATTTAATAATATTATATATAAATATATATTTAATTCATATGATTAATTATATATTATATTATATTCACGTTCATGGTAAAAATATAATTTTTACAAAAATGACACGGACGTGGTCTCACGACTCATGTACAACTTTCGGTTTTTCGACCGCACTTTCGTACGTTTAGAAAACTAGCCCTTTATATTACGTGACGTGTACCTTTTACAAAAATTAGACTTACATAACAATAAATTACCTTACAAAAATAAAACTTATAAAGTTGAGCGTTGTGGTCATTTCCTTCTATAAATCAAAGTCTCGTTGTTTGTCAAAATATTTTATTTTAAATTAAACGTTTTGTGACATGTACCTTTATTAATAACTAGACTTAAATTAATTAAAAACTAACACACTCAGAGTGTAACTTAATCTTTTGAGTGTTTTGGTCATTTACTTTTATAATTCATACCCTCGTTAGTTATCGAAGTATATTTAATAACATTAACTTAAACCAAAACGTCTTTTGACTAAATTAAAATATATTTATAATATATAGGTTTGAAATACTTTAATAAAATATTTAGATTTTAATTATATTTCAAAGTATATTTGAAGATCGTTTATAATATTATATCCTATAACGTTTATACTTTAAAAATATAATTTCCTTATGCGTCAACGTTTAGTTTGTTTTCCTTAAACTTTCTAAATAATATAACTATATTCCCAAAGTTTCACTTTCACTCTAAATAATAGGAAGGTTAACTAGTTAACGTTTATATAGAAAGTCGAACAGAAAACTCCACTAACATTTGGTTAGTTCCCGTTAATTGACACGCTTGTCTTCACTTATAACTCACTTTACCATTTTCCGAATACCGTTAAAAGTAAGAGTTTTCTAATTCAAAGTGGACCTCATAACAGAGACTCGAAATCATAATTCAATGTATCTGATAATTCAATCATTTGAAATTATCTTTTAATTTCGTCGATAAACATACATTGAACAAATACATTCATGTAACATATAATTCATTCAATACCTTGATAGTATTTCCAGGTTCATAAAATAGATCTCATAGCTTATAATCATATCCACTAATCCGTTCGATGTTTTATATAATATATCTCAATTTAATAATCACACATATGTATATGTATATATAATTGCTCGTGAATCGCTAGGCATGGTCAAAGGGTAATTGATTATATGAATATAGTTTTCAAAACTTTCGAGACTCAACATTACATATTTTTGCTCATCGTGTCGGGAACATATAAAGATTAAAGTTTAAATTTGATCGGAAATTTCCGGGTCATCACAGTACCTACCCGTTAAAAGAAATTTCGTCCCGAAATTTGATAGAGGTCGTCATGGCTAACAGTAAGAATGTTATTATGACGAATGTAAACTGATACATAGAGTTTTATCATCATTGAGTAATATAGATAACCCAATTTGATTATGCGAAGAGTATAAGTGAAGCTATCGCAAAAGAGTGAAAAATGAATAAATGCAGGTTTAATTTAACCGGCGGCGTGTTCAAGATTGCTTTCCGGAATTTAAGGAATTTAGAAGAAATCTTCATAATAAGATTTGATTCTTCGATAATTAAGGAGATTTAGATCTTCTTTGGTTGAACGCGATATTCTGCTTCGATTGTTCTGTCGATAATTTTCCTATAAATCTACCCTCTCCATTTCCTTATAACTCACACCTTCTATTCTTTCTTTCTCAATTCCTACTTTAAAGTATTCGTTAATATGATCCATCCCATCCTGATCCTTGATATCCTCTTAACTTGCATATCTGTCATTCTTCTTTTTAATCTGCCACCAGAAGAATCTATTTACTTCTACTATACTCTTGGGTTTATAGTGTTTCTAGTTCTCCCATGTCTTTACATTGCTATATGCATCGATATATACGGGTTGTAATTTCCGGGTTGTTGTTAGATTTTACACCTTCCCTTATATTTCGATGTCCCTGCTTCTGTCTTCTATAGTCATCGTCATCCATAGTTAATGCTCTCTTCTATTTGCTGCGGTTTATACCCCGAATTTCTATTTCGAAGCTTTGTCCTTTCGTTTCTTCTTCTTGCGATTAAATAGCTCTCGTAATGGTCCGGAATTTGTATGTATGGATTTCAGAAGGAATATAGTAATTGTTCTAAGAAGGAAAGGGCAATGGTAAATCCTGATTTGTTAAATTACCAGAATACCCTAGAAAAGACCGAATCATCAAGAAATATTTTCTTAATATGTTTAGAGATTAGTTAGAATGTAAGAGTCGTGTAAATGGCACATGATGACGGTATGTTCTGTGAATCATCACGTTCCATTAGAAACTCAGCATGAATTACTGTAATATAATGACGTTGATCAAGTGTCATTATATTATACTAACCCATGCATAAGTTCCCAACACTACTTCAAAACATTCATATTTGAATTTTTCAGATTTTAGAAACTAACACAGTTCCTTTTATGTTGCAGATATTACGGAGAGATAAATTATCTCAGATAAGAATAGTTGTGAAAATATCTCCAGAGATATGGAGAATATGTATAATGGAAGATACGAAGATATCTTATAATATTTAAGATATGATGATGATGAAGAATATCTGTCTGTGAAGGTTTAGAATAAGAAGTAACGTGTTTGCTAACGATTTTAGCAGACACTGAATCATTTGGATCCTTTGAAGGCAGATTCAGCCTCTGTGATTTGTCCACGGCTTCCTTCATACTTTGCTCAATTCGTTTTTCAGTACCAACTCCTTTCTTTTTCTGAGCTTTACCAACTCACTATCTTCTATCATCAAACTTTTGGCCGTTTAGCCCATCTACCATTTTTATGTTTCCTCTGCATTTAATGCTATAATATCCAAATCACTGGTTATCAATCCGACGTGGGTTCAGAAGAATCATGGTTTAGATGATTAAACGCTGGTGGTAATATGGTGGAATATGAAAGGTTTCCCAGTAACAATGAAGAAAGGGCAACGTATCTATCGGGGTTATAATAAGACTGGTCCGACTGAAAAGTCAAAGTTGAGTGGCTGGAGCTGTGACAAAATTGGCTATTTTGAAGGGAATCATTAAGTTTGTTTTTGCTAATAATTGCTAAAGAATTTTGACGCGGTACGTGTTAAACTATGACTTTGGTTTCGAGAGTTTTTCAGGTAAAAGACTTCGAGTATCGTGTGGTTGCATCATCATCTTGATTGTTCATTATTGAAGTGTCTTTCGAAATTTCGAAGGGTTTGAAATACAGATTGTCATAGTCAATATCCAAATGATGAAATCTTCCTGAATCTCGAATGATTTTCATATACTTCTGGGTGTTACAAATAAAAGTGATGTTCTGTCACAGTTTTGAATTCAAAGTATGACTTTGATAGATGTAGGAATTCTAAGAGTGATGTCTTCTGTTATAAGTTGACTTGGATTTTGATTTGTCATAATCAGAATAGGTAATTAAATTTTGGATGAGAATAGTTGTTTTGATTTTTACGAAAGATTGTATATTGTTGAGAGAGTAGTGAATACAATTGGTGATTGTTGAATCAGATTCAAAGAATGTAACATATTAATTGTGAATTTAAATATCTCTCGGGTATTACCTACCCGTTAAAAAAATTTCACAAATAATCTTTTGTACAAGGGAATTTTATTTTTATTTTTATTTTTTTTATTTACAATCTTTTATGAAAATATAATTACATATATATTTTCTTCAGATGTAATACCGATTTAATGAGTTAATATCATATTAAACTCATTTGATTTTCGGCTTGAATTTCGAAATGAATAATCTCTAAAACATCAGAGATTACATAATCTTCGCAGAGTATTTTACTAATGTAATCAATACTTAAATATTTATTTTTATTGATATTCCTTAGTGAAGGATGTTGACGTTTGAAGAATTCTTGCGAACTTCGCAAGATACGAATGTCGTTTTTCAGTAAGTTCCGAGTACATCGAAGATGAAAGTGAAAATCAAACAAATTATTGAATTATACACTTGGTTTATTATAAACCCGAATTCATTTAATTGAAACAGAGATTGTAGCTAACGATGGTTGGGTTGTTAACGAAAGATGTACATCATAGCATATTAGTAATATGAATTTATTCGAGTAGTATCTACCCTTTTTCAATTCATACTCAATGGCTTAGTACGAAAGATTTATATAGTTTCAGAATTTATATATATAAAATATATATATAATTTCTTCAGAAGAATGAGTTAATACTTCATAACTCGTTGATACAAAATACTCGTTGTTAATTCTTAATGGTTTCCACAGTAATTCTTGAACTGGCGAAACTTGTGAGGTTGGAGGTGCTGACGATTCTAACAATGTTGACAGCATTGACTGTGTTGGTGAGGTTAAGGGTACTGTTGATGCTGTTGGTACAACAAGTCTAGCTTGTAAGCCGCGCACCATTCTTGTCAGGGTTTCGATTCTTCTCCCTATCATCTCTGTCCACTCATCTGGTTTACGGTTAAGGCTGAGATAGGTAATCCCTAAAACTCTAGAGATTACATAATCACCACAGAATGTTTCTCCGATGAAGTTATGAATCAATACTTCATCGTTTGTTGTTATTGGTACTCTTTGGTAACTGTGGTGTGTGTGACGTTGATATCCGATGTACAAATTGGGATATGGAGGTGTGTGATGCGGATGTGATTGTTGGTGGTGGTAATGATCCTGTTGATGTTAATGATGGTGGTTGTTGTTGATGTCGGTGATACTGCTGGTGCTTATGGTATTGAGGCTTGCGATGTGGATGTTACTGGCAGTACCGGTTACGCTGCTGGTGCTGCTGATGGTGTTTGTAACCTTCGCACCATATTCTCCAAAGCCACTACCCGAGCTCGAAGGTCGTTGACTTCTTCTATCACACCGGGGTGATTAGCAGTTTGGACGAGCGGATAAATATAATCTAGAAATTGGTGTAGTATATAATCGTGACGAGATACTCTGGAAATGAGAGAGAAAATAGTTTCGCGAATAGGTTCGCCGGTAAGTGCTTCGGGTTCATTGCCAAGAGGGCAATTTGGTGGATGGAAGGGATCACCTTCTTCTTGTCTCCAATGATTGAGGAGGCTACGAACCCATCCCCATTTCATCCAGAATAGATGATGGATGATTGGTTGATCCATTCCGGTCACACTGTTTTCAGAGCTTGAATGAAAATCCATATCGGAATAACTGTCCTAATCTGAGGAATTCGAACTGGTTGAGGGATCCATCTCGTATGATCAAGGGAATGAATTTTTGATATGAAATAGACTATAGGAGTTAGATTTGGTTTTCTTCAATACATAATTTACATATGTATATATATTACCAAAATCCCATAAATTAAGGAAGAATCTTTGAAAAAAGTCAGTCAAAGTTCATAGTAATAGATGTAAGAATTCGTCTATACACTATTATGCAATAAATGCAGGAAAATGCGTCTAGACTTAAGAATGATAGAAGATAATTTCCTAAGAATGATAAGTAGATGATTTCCGACTAAAAATGATAAGCAAAACTTTTGACATGCAGACACGGTCGAAGTCCAGACTCACTAATGCATCCTAACGACTTATCAGTTAGACACACTAATGCAGACCTGGTTCGCTAAGACCACCGCTCTGATACCAACTGAAATGTCCCGTTCTTATTGATTAAAAACGATTCACAATAGTTGATTACATCGCGAGGTATTTGACCTCTATATGATACATTTTACAAACATTGCATTCGTTTTTAAAAGACAAACTTTCTTTACATCGAAAATTGACAGGCATAAATACCATTTCATAATATCCACTATCCAACTATAAATTGACTTAATAATAATCTTTGATGAACTCAATGACTCGAATGCAACGTCCTTCAAAATATGCCGTGAAAGACTCCAAGTAATATCTTTAAAATGAGCAAATGCACAGCGGAAGATTTCTTTAACACCTGAGAATAAACATGCTTTAAAGTGTCAACCAAAAGGTTGGTGAGTTCATTAGTTTATCATAATCATTTATTTCCATCATTTTAATAGACCACAAGAATTTCATTTCAAGTTCTCATAAATATACGTCCCATGCATAGAGACAAAAATAATCATTCATATGGTGAACACCTGGTAACCGACATTAACAATATGCATATAAGAATATCCCCTATCATTCCGGGATCCTCCTTCGGACATGATATAAATTTCGAAGTACTAAAGCATCCGGTACTTTGGATGGGGTTTGTTAGGCCTGATAGATCTATCTTTAGGATTCGCGTCAATTAGGGTGTCTGTTCCCTAATTCTTAGATTACCAGACTTTAATAAAAAGGGGCATATTCGATTTCGATAATTCAACCATAGAATGTAGTTTCAATTACTTGTGTCTATTTCGTCAAACATTTATAAAAGCGCATGTATTCTCAGTCCCAAAAATATAAAGGGTAAAAAGGCAAATGAAACTCACCATACTGTATTTTGTAGTAAAAATACATATAACATCATTGAACAAGTGTAAGGTTGGCCTTGGATTCACGAACCTATAGTAATTATATATATATTTATGTATTTGTCAATATTTGTCTAATACATTAAGTTAAGTCATAGTGTACCACAATCCTAATGCTCGAGTCTAATATGCAAAGGTCGACAAAAATTATTTTGACTCAAAATGATTTAAAAAAATTATAAACGATTATTTAAATATCGTCGTTTTATATTCTTAAAATATTTTTAAAAAAAATTTAATAGAGTAAATAATATAATTCCTCTATTAATAAATACAATTTTATATTAAGGTATACTTTTATATATCTTAAGTAATAAAATTTATAAAGTTCATTTAATATCATAAAAATAATTATGATAATAATAATAATAATAATAATAATAATAATAATAATAATAATAATAATAATAATAATAATCATCAGAATAATAATAATTAGATAAAACTTAGAATGACGATAATTACGATGATAATGATAATCATTTTTAATAATGATACAAAAATTCAATTGACAATAACTTCTAATCCATTCATAGAATCCATTTGATATCTAAAGGAAAAGTTCTTAATTTTTCACTAGCTTTTTAAGGATATGCATATCTTATATCTTATTTCATCCCTAGTATAACAACCTTTAAGATTCAACATAACCTATCTAAGGGAAATATCAAATATACAAGCATGCATAATCCTATTTTCTCGAGCACTACTCAGGGATACACTATTAATAAATAAAAGTTAAGTTATGAGTGCTCACGTATCAATATTGAGGTTCAATATTGTAGGAAAGGTACGTAGACGCAACGGAGATGATAAACACTAAATTGACCTCACGAGCATACCCATGGACCATACCCACCACCTCCTTAGCTATAACCCATAATTTCCTTAGCCCTATCCTACTCGAAAAACTCATTTTGAATTCGCTCGCGTATGCCCTTGTCGTAGTATTTTATGTATAATATATACTAATAATAATAATAAATACTAATACTAATAATAATAATAATAAGATTAATAATATTAATAATATAAATATATATACATATTGAGAGGTATAGAGAGATTGAAGAACTGGATTGAATGCCAAAAAAATGAATCAAGGTCGAAATGATTTATAGAAGTGTCTTACAAGTTGTCATATAATAATAATATAATTATATAATTATAATAGTATAATAAATAAATAAATTATAAAAAATAGAAATAAAAAAAAAAACGTGCGTTAGAATAGGAGAAAGTGGTCATCAATTATGACCCGTGATTCTTTGAAACAAAACTTACGTATCATTCATTTTTTTTAATTTAATAATATTATATATAAATATATATTTAATTCATATAATTAATTATATATTATATTATATTCACGTTCATGGTAAAAATATAATTTTTACAAAAATGACACGGACGTGGTCTCACGACTCATGTACAACTTTCGGTTTTTCGACCGCACTTTCGTACGTTTAGAAAACTAGCCCTTTATATTACGTGACGTGTACCTTTTACAAAAATTAGACTTACATAACAATAAATTACCTTACAAAAATAAAACTTATAAAGTTGAGCGTTGTGGTCATTTCCTTCTATAAATCAAAGTCTCGTTGTTTGTCAAAATATTTTATTTTAAATTAAACGTTTTGTGACATGTACCTTTATTAATAACTAGACTTAAATTAATTAAAAACTAACACACTCAGAGTGTAACTTAATCTTTTGAGTGTTTTAGTCATTTACTTTTATAATTCATACCCTCGTTAGTTATCGAAGTATATTTAATAACATTAACTTAAACCAAAACGTCTTTTGACTAAATTAAAATATATTTATAATATATAGGTTTGAAATACTTTAATAAAATATTTAGATTTTAATTATATTTCAAAGTATATTTGAAGATCGTTTATAATATTATATCCTATAACGTTTATACTTTAAAAATATAATTTCCTTATGCGTCAACGTTTAGTTTGTTTTCCTTAAACTTTCTAAATAATATAACTATATTCCCAAAGTTTCACTTTCACTCTAAATAATAGGAAGGTTAACTAGTTAACGTTTATATAGAAAGTCGAACAGAAAACTCCACTAACATTTGGCTAGTTCCCGTTAATTGACACGCTTGTCTTCACTTATAACTCACTTTACCATTTTCCGAATACCGTTAAAAGTAAGAGTTTTCTAATTCAAAGTGGACCTCATAACAGAGACTCGAAATCATAATTCAATGTATCTGATAATTCAATCATTTGAAATTATCTTTTAATTTCGTCGATAAACATACATTGAACAAATACATTCATGTAACATATAATTCATTCAATACCTTGATAGTATTTCCAGGTTCATAAAATAGATCTCATAGCTTATAATCATATCCACTAATCCGTTCGATGTTTTATATAATATATCTCAATTTAATAATCACACATATGTATATGTATATATAATTGTTCGTGAATCGCTAGGCATGGTCAAAGGGTAATTGATTATATGAATATAGTTTTCAAAACTTTCGAGACTCAACATTACATATTTTTGCTCATCGTGTCGGGAACATATAAAGATTAAAGTTTAAATTTGATCGGAAATTTCCGGGTCATCACAAAAACTTCCATGCATTCTTCTATCATGTCGTGAAAAATCGCCATCATACACCTTTGAAAGGTTGCAGGGGCGTTGCAAAGTCCAAATGGCATGCGTTTGTAAGCAAAAGTACCATAAGGGCACGTGAATGTGGTTTTCTCTTGATCTTCGGGTGCTATTGGAATTTGAAAATATCCGGAAAATCCATCTAGAAAACAATAGTAACTATTTCCGGCTAGCCTTTCCAACATTTGATCAATGAAAGGTAAGGGAAAGTGATCTTTTCTGGTGGCGTCATTTAATTTTCTATAATCAATACACACACGCCATCCTGTTACAGTCCTAGTAGGAATAAACTCATTTTTCTCATTTGTAATGACAGTCATGCCACCCTTCTTAGGCACGCATTGAACTGGGCTTACCCATGGACTATCAGAGATTGGATAAATTAGACATGTGTCTAGCAGTTTAATAATCTCTTTCTTAACTACATCTTGCATATTAGGATTTAGTCTTCGTTTGCGTTGCACATACGTTTTATGACCTTCTTCCATAAGGATTTTATGTGTGCAATACGAAGGACTTATTCCTTTTATATCATGAATCTTCCATGCAATGGCTGGTTTATGAGCTTTCAACACAGAAATGAGTTGTGATTTCTCATTTTTAGTAAGAGAAGACGATATTATTACAGGTAATTCAGATTCACCATGTAAATAAGCGTATTCCAAATGGTTTGGAAGTGGCTTTAACTCTAATTTCGGAGGTTCTTCTATCGATGATTTATATCGATATCTGTCTTCTTCTTTTAGAATTTGAATTTCTTATGTTGTTGGTTCATATCCATTAGCTATAAGTGTAGCTAACATTTCAGCTTCATCAATTTGTTCTGTTCCTTCTCCTAAAGAACATTCTCCTGTTCCTTGTAATTCTGGAAATTCTTCTAATAATTCTGCATGTGAATCTATAGTTTGAATATAGTAACATGTATCATTTGCAGATTGAGGTTGTTGCATTGCTCTATCAACTGAAAAGGTAACACTCTCGTCCTCTATACTTAGGGTCAGTTTCTTACCGAACACGTCTATCATTGCTTTAGCCGTGTTTAAGAATGGTCTTCCTAATATGAGAGGAACTTGAGAATCTTCTTCCATGTCCAGAACAACAAAATCTACTGGAAATACTAAAGTACCAACTTTAACTAGCATGTTCTCCATTATCCCTCTAGGATATTTTATTGATCGATCGGCTAGTTGTATACTTATTCTTGTTGGTTTCAATTCTCCAAGGTCTAGTTTAGCGTATAGTGAATACGGCATTAGATTTATACTAGCACCTAAGTCTACCAATGCTTCTATTGAACCAAGACTACCCAGAAAACATGGAATTGTGAAACTTCCTGGATCAGATAATTTTTCTGGTATCTTATTCAACAGCACTGCTGAACAATTAGCATTTATAGTAACGGCCGAGAGCTCTTCCATTTTCTTTCTATTTGATATTAGATCTTTCAGAAATTTAGCATATCTAGGCATTCCTGAAATTGCATCAATGAAAGGAAGATTTACATTTATCTGTTTAAACATATCCAAGAATTTGAATTACTCGGCTTCAAGTTTCTCTTTCTTCATTTTACTCGGGTAAGGAAGTGGTGGTTGGTATGGTTTAACATAAGGTTTAGCCTTAACTGTGTTATCTTCATTAACCTTTTCAACTACCGGTTCTTTTTCCTTATCTTGTTCAGGTTGTGGTTCTTGTGGAGTAGGAATAGCTTCATCAGAAGTTACAGGTATTTTAGGTGGTTTAAGTGTTGTACCACTTCTTGTGGTAATGGCTTTAGCTGTTTCATTCCGGGGGTTAGCATTTTTATCACTAGGTAGACTTCCCGATTTTCTTTCACCTATTAACCTTGCTAGGTTACTTACTTCTTGTTCCAGATTTTGAATAGAAGCTTGTTGATTTCTAAATGCTTGAGCATTTTGTTCAGTGGTTTGTTTTTGAGATGTGAAAAACTGCGTTTGAGTTTCAACTAGCTTCATCATCATATCTTCTAAATTCGGCTTTTTATCACCGGGTTGTGGTGGTTAGTTTTGAAAATTAGGTCTTTGCTGATTGTAAGTATTGTTGGATACTTGTTGATTGCTAGGACCTTGTTGGTTGTTGTATGGAATATTTCTGTTATAATTCTGATTTTGATTGTAAATAGGTCTTGGCGGTTGATAATTATTCTGATAATTATTTCCAGGTCTTTGGTTTAGATATGAAACATTCTCTCTTTGTTCCATTGTTAGTTCAATACTGAGACAATCTTTTGTCAAATGTGGTCCTCCACACTGCTCACAACTAATTCGTATTGAGTGAATATCCTTAGTCATCTTTTCCATTTGTCTCTCCACAGCATCTATCTTTGCGGAAATGGAATCTAAGTCATGGCTAGAATCGGCTCTAGCTGCTTTAGATGATCTAACGATATCTTTTTCTTGGTGCCACTCATGTGAGTGGGAAGCAGTGTTATCAATAATTTTATAAGCATCAGTTTCGGTTTTCTTCATAATGGAACCACCAGCTGCTATATCTATGTCTTTCCTTGTAGTGATGTCGCATCCTTGGTAGAATATTTGTACTATTTGACAGGTGTCTAAACCATGTTGCGGACATCCTCTTAATAACTTTCCAAATCTTGTCCACGCCTCATATAGAGTTTCATTCGGTTTCTGTGTGAACGTAACAATTTCTCCTTGAAGCCTTACGGCTTTAGATGCAGGAAAGAATTGTTTAAGAAATTTTTCAACTAAAACGTCCCATGTATCAATCGCCCCTTCAGGTAACGATTCCAACCAATCTTTGGCTTCTCCCTTTAAAGTCCAGGGAAATAACATGAGATATATCTGTTCATCCTCCACTTCTCGGATTTTAAATAGTATGCAGATCCTATTAAAGGTACGAAGATGTTCATTTGGATCTTCCTTTGGCGCACCACTAAATTGGCATTGATTAGTCACCATGTGTAGAATTTGTCCTTTGATTTCATAATCTGGCGCATTAATGTCTGGATGAGTAATTGCGTGACCTTGGCCAGTGCGTTTAGCTCTCATTCGGTCTTCCATACTTAAAGGTTCCAGATTCTCCATAATTAAATTTGTTGAATTGGAATCACTAGAGGATTCTGATTTAATGGTTCGTTCCTCAACAATCTCTGTTTGAATGATTGGTGGTTCCGGAGGAAAATTTAATGGTTCAGGATCTATGAATCGTCCCTGAATATTCTCCGGATTCTCAATTGTGAGGTCGGGTTCAAAAAATGGATTATCGGAAATTTGAACTGGAGTACTTGGTCGACTGGATGACGATTCTAAAGAAAAATCAACGGCGGTAATATTTGCTAAATGTCTTGATCTAGTTATAGGTGGTGAACGTACAAAAGGTGGTGAACGTCTTGCTCGGTGCATTCACTGAATATCCTATTAGTTTTTTAAAAATGAAAGAAAAATTATATAAGTTATCTAATCAATAGACTTTTCTGATTTTGCCCACGTTTCGAATAGCCAAAAGATGCAGCAGAGGGGCAGGATTCGTTTGGTCTCAATATAATTGAGGACTGTTTGGCTCCAATAACCCGGTCCACGTACAAATCCAACTATTACTACGAACCAGAAAATTTTGATGTCTATCAATTTAACCACTTAAAATAAATTTTCGTAATTTTAAGAAATTCAGATAAGAAGTAGAATAAAAATCTATGTCCTAAAAACTAGAATAACGAGAAATAAGAAAGAAAAAGAGCGTGTCGGAAAAAGATCGAAAAATAAAAATAAGAAAGAAAAAGAGTGACTTATAGAACTTAAAAACACTAGACTAACCCAACCTTATTACTATCACTAACTTAAAATTATAATCGCAAATTGAGATTACTAATTGGAATGATAATTGATACATAGGTAAAAGGCGGCGCGTCTAAACTTAAAAAGGAACTAAAAATTTAAAACTAAAAGTTGCGTCTTAAAGCTTACAAGTAAAACTATATCCCAAATGGAAATAACTTAAAAAGGTACTAAAACTTAAAAAGGCGTCGCAAAATTCTAAAGCACCTAAATCTTAGTCTAAAGAAAAAGCACTTAAGGGATTTTACGGCAAGGCCTAAAAATCTAGAAATAAAAATAACTATGGCAAAAACTATGAATTAAAAATAAATACGAGCGAAAAATACAAATATTACGCTAAAACTATTAAAAAGGGACAAAATATAAAAATATATAAAAAGTTGTAAAAATTACAATTTTTATAAAAATATTATTTTTATATTATTTATTTTATAAAACTATTAATTTTATAATTTAATTATACTAATTAAACTAAACAAACAAAATAATAAAAAAAACTAATAACTAATTAAATAATAAACCCTAATTAGGGTTTTAAATTAAATAATAAATAAACTTCGTAATTAATGCTGAATTAGGGTTGCAGTTGGCGTGTCAGACACTCTCATGCGATCGCATGAGAGTATGCCTTCGGGCTCATGCGATCGCATGAGCTTGAATTTTGGGCCAGGTTACGGGTTGCTACAGTAGCAGACCCGAGAGTTTATTTTTTTTTTTTCTGTTTTGCTGTTTTAATAAAATTATGTAATATATTTAAATAAAACTTATATTTTTATAAAATAAAGATAAAGAAACTTTTATATAACTTACAAACTCTTAAAAATATTTATATTTTTGTTTTTCTTTTTATATTTTCGAATATTTAAAACGTATTTTTACAAAAGCGTACTAAAAATAAATTTTTTTTTTATATATAGCGTTGCGCTTCCGGCTTTTAAGCTAGATTGTTCCCCGGCAGCGGTGCCAAAAATACTTGATGTTATGCGAGGTGTATATAAAATAGCTTAAATTTTAGCAGGAAATACTATTAAATACGATACAATTTTACACAAGATATTTATTTATTTATTGAATGGATATACTTAAACCTTGCTACAACACTTATAGGTAGTGTACCTAATCGTACAGTAGTGTAGTTTTTAGTAAGTCCGGTTCGTTCCACAGGGAAAATCTTTTAAACAAAGCTTAACGCTATATTAGTTTAATTTTATAAAAATACAAATATATATATAAGTAATATTATTATTATAAAGGGGGGTTTTTACCGTTTAATGACCGGTTTGTCGATTTTAAAACTTTAGTCACAGTTAAAACAAAATGTAAAATATTAAATAAATAAAAGACTTAATTTAAAGCGTAAAGTAAATAACGATAATGAAATTGCGAATAATAAAAGTGCGATAAAATAAACTTGCGATAATTAAAAAGTACGATAATTAAAAGTGCAATTAAATACAATAACAATAAATAAAAATGCGATAATTAGAAGTGCAATTAAATATAAAATAAAGGAAATTAAATATGAAATAAAAGAATTATGCTTATTTAAACTTCCGTAATTATGATGTTTGACGTGTTGATTTTAGTTTTATGCCCATGGGTTAATTGTCCTTTGTCCTGGATTATTTAATATATCCGTCTGGTTTTTGTCCATAACAGTCCATCAGTCATAAATATAAAGTGCGAGTGTCCTCGTCAAATTATCCTTATACCCGAAGTTTAAATATTCCAACTAATTGGGGACTTAAACTGTAACAAGATTTTAATACTTTGTTTAATAATTACACCAGGATGTCGACTGAGTGTAACCCAAGGTTTTAATACTTTGTTAACAATTATGCTAAGTGTCCTTGTACATAATTTCACCCCTGTTTTAATAATTCTAGTGGCTATTAATCCATTCCCGTGTCCGGTTAAATGAACGATTATTCGTACATATAAATATCCCGCCCATCGTGTCCAATTGAGTGTATATGGTTATTTATAGGGACGTCCAATTGTAAATCTTTATATTAACATTAACAAACTATCATTTAGTTAAACAAATATAAAGCCCATTAATAGCCCATAGTCTAATTTCCACAAGTGTCGTTCTTTTATCCAAACCCCAATTATGGTACAAAGCCCAATTACCCAATTTTAATATTTTTAGCCCAACATCATGATTACTTCGGATTAAATAAGCATAATAATAACTTAGCTACGAGACATTAATGTAAAAAGGTTGAACATAACTTACAATGATTAAAAATAGCGTAGCGTTACACGGACAGAATTTCGACTTACACCCTTACAACATTCGCTAACACACCCTTATTATTAGGATTTAAAATTAAAATTAAAATTAAAATATAAATATAAATACTTTACATATGATGAAGAGAAGAAAAGATGTGTTTATTTTGGCCAAAACGCGTTGAATTTATAGGACCTGGACTGGATTTCAGAGCCATGCGATCGCATGGCTTTTGTGCCTCCAGGCCATGCGATCGCATGGCCAGCTGGGAGAAGTCACATATCTTTGTTTTCTTTCTTGCCGACGTTTATAAATAATAATATAATATATAAATAATTATAAGAATTATTTAAATATTTTATTTTATTTATGTGCATAGTTAACTTGTAATTTTTAGTCCGTTGCGTCGAACGTTGAGAGTTGACTCTGGTCCCGGTTCCGGATTTTCGAACGTCCTTGCGTACAATTTAATATCTTGTACTTTGCGTTTTGAATCTTGTACTCTTGTAATTTTGAGACGTTTCTTATCAATAATTGGAACCTCATTGATTGTATTTTGTACTTTTGAGCTTTTTGGTCGTTTGCGTCTTCAATTCGTCGAATCTATCTTTTGTCTTCACCTTTTATTATTTAAGCGAATATCACTTGTAAATAGAATAGTTGCAACTAAAAGCTTGTCTTTCTTGAGGAATAATGCTATGAAATATATGTTCGTTTTTAGCATTATCAATAATATATCTGTAAAGATAAAGATAGATAGATATGAAGAATAGAATCCTGATGGGGAACTATTACAAGAGTTTAACTTCCTAGAATAAATACTAAACCTCAATCAACGGGACTATGAACCTAACTGATTTGTCACTAAGAGTTTAGGCCTTGAAGATTCTGGCTAAGATGGATAACCCGGGTCGGTCTATGTCTTAACATTAACAGATGTGCAATCTTAGATATTCTAAGGTACTGCTAATTGGATTAGAAGTCTCTCCTTTGCGATCACTTACTCAACCCCGGATCATCTTACAACATCTCAAGAATGTTGCTTCTGGCACGATTCATGCTTCTGAGCAAGCCAGTATTCACTGAACTCTATATTGCCTACTCTAATCACAACCTAAATGGGCAGCTCTTCTTTGACGAATAAATAGTTATTCGTACGTAGGTATTATATCCCTATTGTGACGTTAAGCACACATAACTACTTACCTATATCTTAGGGTTGATCAGGTCCTAATACTAGCTTATAGCCACATGAATAAACAGAAAGGGTGATCCATAAATTAAACTTCTAAACCTTCAAGGTTCCAGCAAAACAGTAGCATAAGTTTCAGATAAAGTATTCAACACATAATAAACAATTACAACGGATAGATAGACATGCAAGATGAAAGAAACTTAAAGTAACAAGATAACTTTATTAAATTAAGAAAAGAATTCACCGTTTACAGACGAGGTCTGGACCATTACAAGTGCTGACATCCTCTAGACCGCTCCTATTACAATCTTTGGCGTTCGCCTCCGGGTACTTAATTTACCGCTCGGAGGTGAGAAGGCCTTGAAAGCTCTAGTGTGTCTTGTAGTGAGAGTGTGAGGAGAGGTGTGTTGAAATTGGATGACAAAAACCCTTTAAATAGAAATGGAAATTGCCTGCAAACGGCTGGCAGGCCATTTGGTAAGCCGTTTGGCAGGCCGTTTGGTGAGGCCGTTTGCCAGGCCAGCCCATTTACCATGCCTGTTTGATTTGGGCTTGTGGCAGGACATTTGCCATACTGGCAAGCCATTTGGTAGCCTGTTTGGCAATCCGTTTGGCTTGCTGATTTGCTAGATCGTAACTTGATTTCTTGTCTTTCACCGTTTTCGCTCTAGAATCTTCGTTTTAGCTCCAATTCTATCGATTCTTTTTGCCTCATCTTTGTAATTGCTTTATCTACAAATTTAACCAAAAAGTTTTGAACTTTATGCTTTTAGGACTCAATATTGGGGCTAAAAATGTGACTTTTTATCCGATATCATACCTTTATAAAAACAAAATTTAAACAAGAAATAAAAGTCTTCCAATGTGACAATGGTAGTGAATTTGAAAATAAAGCATTTCATAATCTTCTTCAATCTAACGGGATACAATTTTGATTCTTGTGCCCTCACACTTTTCAAAAGAATGGAAAATCTGAACGAATGCTTTGTACCATCAACAACCTTATACGTACTCATCTCTTCCAAGCTCATCTTCCACCCACTTATTGGGTTGAAGCTCTTCATATGGTTGCCCACCTTCTCAACATACTTTCCTCATCCACAATAAATAACGACATTCCCCACACTCGCCTATACAACCAATAACCCAACTACTCCACATTACGTGTGTTTGGCTGTCTATGTTATCCGTACCTTCAGACACCCCACAAGCTTGCACCTCGTTCCACTCCCTATATTTTCTTAGGCTATTAATGCAACCACAGAGGCTACCGATGCCTCGACCTCACCACAAACACAATCATCCTATCCCGCCATGTCACATTTGATGAAACCTCCTTTCTATTTTGCTCTATGACTCCCACTCAACCAACTTCCTATGATTTCCTCGACCCTCCTACTAACCTCTTCTCATGTACTTTTCACATTTTACCCTAATGTCACCAGCTCCACTACATCGAAGACACAACCTCCTCCTACTGAGGCTACCACCACTCCTTCTAACACCATCCCTCTGGGAACACAGCCTCCTCCTAATGAGGCTACTGCCACCACTTCCAACACCATTCCTCCAGGGATACAGCCTCCTCCTAATGAGGCTACCACCTCTACCGCCTCTTCATCCACTCATCCCATAATCACTTGTACCCGTGTTGGCACCACCAAACCTATTCAACAAATTAATCTCTACACCTCCGCCATATCTCCTATCCCTCGCACTTACCCTGATGCCTTTCGTGACCATAACTGGAAACAAGCTCTGCATAACGAATTAAATGCTATAATTAGTAATGGTACTTGGAAACTGGTGCCATGTCCATCGAATACGAACATAGTTTGCTCCATGTGGCTTTTCAAGCAAAAGTTTAATGAAGATGGTAATTTGAGTAGGTATAAGGCTTGACTTGTTGCTAACAGTCATAGCCAGCAGGCAGGCATTGATTGTGATGAGACTTTTAGTCCGGTTGTCAAACCGGCCACGATCCACACCGTTATCAGCTTGGCTATTCCTAGACATTGGCCGGTTTATCAGCTAGACGTCAAGAACGTCTTTCTTCATGGGAAGTTATCCGAAACTATCTATATGCATCAGCCTTCAGGTTTTCAGGTCCCCCGATATCCCGATCATGTCTACATCTTATAGAAATCTCTATATGGTCTCAAACATGCTCCTCAAGCTTGGTTTCAGCATAGTTTTCGGGACCCCCCAATATCTCGATCATGTCTGCCTCTTGCAGAATTCTCTATATGGTCTCAAGAATGCTCCTCGGGCTTGGTTTCAGCGTTTTTCAGGATATGCTAAGAGGATTAGATTTGTCATTAGATGGTGTGACCCATCATTATACATTTATCATCAGGGACCCGACACTGTATACCTTCTTCTATATGTTGATGATATTATCTTGACTGCTTCTTCTACAAACTTACTTCACCGACTCAGCACATCCCTTCACAGGGAATTCTCTATGACTGATTTAGGGCCACTGAATTATTTTTTAGGTGTATTCGCCACTCACACTAGCACTAGCTTATTCTTATCTTAGAAACATTATGCTACAGAGATTCTTGATCGTGAAGACATGACCACATGCAACCATGTCGGACCCCCGTTGAACCGGAGGCCAAACTCACTACTTATGGTCCTCCTATAAAGGACCCGACTCTATATCACAGTCTTGCTGAACATTACAGTACTTGACATTCCCGACATCTCCTATGTTGTGCATTAGATATGCCTCTTCATGCATGACCCTCGAGAGCAGCATCTTCACGCTCTCAAGAGGATCGTTTGATACATCCATGGGATCACCGATCTTGGATTACAGCTATATACATCCTCTCCTGCTATGCTTGTTGCATACTCTGACGCTTTTTGGGCTGGTTTCCCCACCACCAAACGGTCCACATTCGATTATTGCATTTTCCTTGGGAATAATCTCACGTCATGGTCATCTAAGTGGCAGCCTACACCATCACGCTCCAGTGCCGAAGAAAATACCACGATGTTACCAATGTCATAGCCGAGAGATGTTGGATCCATAATCTCCTTCACAAGCTTCATTATCCTCTCACTTCAGCCACACTTGTCTACCAGGACAACATCAGCTCAATCTACCTATCCTCTAATTCAGTTCAACATCAGTGGACTAAGCACATAGAGATTGATATACACTTTGTCAGAGACTTAGTTGCTTAGGGGCACATTCGTGTTCTTCATGTGCCTTCTAGATATCAGTTTGCAGACATCTTTACCAAAGGTCTTCCGTATGCCCTGTTTGACGACTTCAGATCCACTTTGAGCATCCGAAGTAGTGCCGATCCAACTGCGGGGGGATGTTAGCCCGGTTATATTAATAGTCTATGTCATTCTCTTATTTGGGCTTAGCCCATTATGTATTGTAGGGTTATGTCTTATATATTTGTGTAAGTAACTAGGGGGTGAAGAGTTAATCAATACGATTTTTAAAACTTTTTTGATGATCAATACAATTTGAACAATACTTGATCACGTTAGTCAACTCAAACTAATGTGTGGTGTGTTTATGTTTCTAATGATGCGAAAAGTAAAGTAAAGAAAATAAATACAAGGATTTATAGTGGTTCGGGTGGATGTTAACTAATCCACCTTAATCCACTCCCCGATTCACTAATCAAGATTTTTGCTTCACTAAGCGCTTTTCTCCAAATCCTATGGAGATGCAATTTACAAGCCTTATACTTATCCTTAGACAAAAAAAAGCTAATCCTTCTATCCCTTTGAAGGATTACCTCCAACTTAGATCAACTGGTCTTCACCTTGGAAAAGTGTTAATCCCCAATGAGATTAATCAACTCCCTATTTCCCTTTAAGAAAGATGATAGCTAAGCTAGCATATGCTTCTAATTACAAAGTACAAAGACTCTCCTTTTTCAGTGATGACAATCCTAAGACAATTCTAAGGATTAATACAACACTATGTAAACTCACAAAGATAAGAATTTGAGAGTAAGTTTACAATGACCCCTTTTATAATCTATGAGATTATAAAACCTCTCTTGCTAATCACAAACATATGTAGAAGTATTAGGTTCTTGTGATTCTTTGATGATTTCGAGTTGTAGCATGCAAGGGGTCAAAATCTTTAAAGTTCTCCAAGTCTTGATATTTATAAGGAGAGATAAAAAGGTCAACCACTTCTGCAGCTTGGACCACGGTCGACCGTGGGTTGACTGCACGCTGTCCAGTCCAAAAAACATATCCGTTGTATAGCCATTTGAATCAGTTTTGGACATCACTATTTGGACACTTTACTTCATTTAACACCTGTAAAAGATACCCAACATCCTATACAAGTACTATATGATGGAATTTAACAATCTTATCTTGCAACATATTTATGTAGCTTACTCAATCATAAAATCCATTTTAAGATAGTAAAAGCAAGCGGAAGCATTTAGAGAACAATTACATTTGTTAGGCCATTTTGTTAAATCCCATATTCATATCAAGTCATGGATTAATGCTCACATATATATATATATATATATATATATATATATATATATATATATATATATATATATATATATATATATATATATATATATTAGGAAGGAAGAAAATAATACCTCCTCAAGTTAATTGAGGGAGAGTTTGAAGAACAAGAAGATGATGAAACAATGCACCAACACACTCTTGAATTGGTTAGGCCTTAGAACTTCAATGAGCTAGTAAAATAAGCTTGAAACTCACTTGTTTCCCTTGTTAAAATTTCGGCCAGCAGTACCCAAAAGGATGGAGATGAATGAAGCTTCAAAACAATGAAACCTCAAGTGATTATACCCCAAACTTATAACCAACACCCTTAGTTTTGGTTAGGATTTATTTAACACTTGCAAAGAACTTCAAAATCACTCAAGAACACTTTCTTTCTCCTTCTCTTAACTAAGCCAGCAGCAGCACCACAAGCAAGAGAGTGTTTTTCTTGTAAGTGTAATGTTTGAATGCATGTAGTCTTGTATATTACTTGAGTCAAAGCATGGGTAGATTAGTTAAAACATGTGTATGTGATATTGTGTCATCTTAAAAGTAGCAAAATTGAGCATGGGTGAGACCCTTGGTCCCTTCAAAAACCGTCCCCCATGGGGAATGCCTCAAAAAATATGTAACTTGCAATTAATTATAAAACTTGTTACATATAATGTCATGCCTTTTTGTTACTTACATTTTATAAATCCTTTTATAAAATGTATCACAACATAACCATTTAATCTTGCAAATAGTTAAATGCTTATCACATAAATTATCCAAATAATTTATCTCAAGTAATGATATTTTAGAAAACCGATTTTCTAAAATCCAAGTGTCGCGTATTCATTTAATGATCCATTCATTAAAATAAATACGATTAAGGTGTCGGTAAGCTTGTTATTGGGTATGACCCGACTTGGATCATAACATATTAGCCACATTAATTTAATGTCTCTCAGGCATACGAAAAACCTTCAATCTCCCACTTGCACGAGAAACATAAGAAATTAATGCAAGTGACGGATACCACCTAACGACCGTCCATCACCCCCAATATGTTATGACTTTGTGCCATTCAATAACATCATCCTTTTTGAGTTCCCATCTCGAATATGAATAGGTGAATCTTTCATTCTATCCTTTCGTCCTAGATGTCATGTTAAATCCAAGAGATACAGAGTGATCACTCTCTTCTAGATTTAACTTTATTAGGCCTTAGACATTTGACTCTCAATGAATAAGAGGGACAAATTCCATCTTGACTACATACGTCCTAAATATACACCTTGCATTATACCTGAGCTCTTCCTTATGAACTACCATATTACAGAATAGCGAAGGAAAGAATCAAGACACAATACTTGGTAAATATCCGAACCCAATATGTATCTCAAGTCAGAGGATACAATGATATTCGACTTTACCCAAGACTACGTGTGATCAACCACAAAGGCTCCATTTAGTAAATCTTGAGGGCGGGTCTTCCAATATTTGTATCCCACAAATATCTATGAACCTTGGTTGCAACCTTGCCCCACATTCATACCATGAATGTATACCAATCCAAGTTCATAATAGTCTAAACCTCACACTTGTTCCCACAAATGTGATCGACTACGAAATTTAGAATAATAACTTATTCATGGATAAAATATGCAAAATAGGAACATAACTCAAAATAAATTAATACCATAATTATATTAATGAGTTTGACCAATTTTGTTTTGTTACAATATTTAAAACAGATCATGACCAATCATTAGAATATCGAAGCCCTAATGCACAAACATGTCCAGCATGTTTTGATCCATGTAAGAGCTTCGTGAGAGGATCCGCTATATTAAGATCTGTGTGAACTTTGTGAATACATATCTTTCCCTTTTCAACTTCATCCCTTATGTAGTTGAATCTTCGCTCAATGTGACGGGTCTTTTGGTGAGCACGAGGTTCTTTGATTTGAGCAATCGCACCATTGTTGTCACAAAAGATCTCAAGAAGGTCCTGAATGGAAGGGACTACTCCTAAGTCGTCGATGAATTTCTTCATCCATGCAGCTTTCTGAGCTGCCAATGAGGCGGAAATGTACTCTGACTCTGCAGTGGATAAAGCAACAACATCCTGTTTTGAACTATACCAAGAGACCGCACCTCCATTAAACGTAAAGACATAACCGGACTGTGACCGAGAATCATCTCGATCAGTTTGGAAACTCATGTCCACGTAACCTTTTACAGCGAGTTCCTCCTCACCAGACCCACATATCAGAAACATATCCTTAGTCCTCCTAAGGTATTTCAATATACATTTGACAGCAATCCAATGATTGTTTCCTGAGTTATTCTGGTATCTACTTGTCAGGCTAAGAGCGCATGACACATCCGGTCTAGTGCATATCATTGCATACATGATTGACCCAATGGCAGATGCATATGGGACTTTCTTCATTCTCTCCTGTTCATCTTTCGTGATAGGGCACTGAGATGAACTGAGAAGTGTTCCCTTTTGAATAGGTACCAAACCTTTCTTAGAGTTCTCCATCTTGAACCTTTTCAAGATCTTTTCAATTTATGCACTTTGATTCAAACCTATCAGTTTCTTGGATCTATCCCTGTAGATCCCAATCCCCAAAACATATTGTGCTTCTCCAAGATCCTTAATGGAGAAGCATTTACTTAGCCAAGTTTTAACACTTTGCATTGCCGAAATTTCATTTCCAAATAACAATATATCATTCACATATAGTATAAGGAACATGATTGTGCTCCCACTAGCCTTCTTGTATACACAAGCTTCATCACCTTTTTTAATGATGCCAAATTTCTTGGCTTCCTCATTAAAATGATGATTCCACATTCTAGATGATTGTTTCAATCCGTAGATTGACTTCTTTAACTTGCATACCTTTTTAGGACACTTCGGATCAACAAAACCTTCAGGCTGAACCATATAGACATCTTCCTCAAGATGTCCATTTAGGAAAGCAGTCTTGACATCCATTTGCCATATTTCATAGTCATAATGAGCAGCAATGGCAAGTAATATCCTAATAGACTTTAGCATTGCCACAGGAAAAAAAGTTTCATCATAGTCAGCCCCTTGAGTTTGAGTGAAACCTTTTGCTACAAGTCTAGCTTTATATGTATCCAAGTTTCCATGTATGTCGGTTTTCATTTTGAAAAGCCATTTACAATCAACTAGCCTTGAGCCAGTAGGTTGTTCAACAAGTTCCCAAACTTGGTTGTCATACATGGATTGCATCTCAGCGTTCATGGCTTCCTGCCATTTATCCTTATCAATCCTTGATAAAGCATCTTAGTAGTTTGTTGGTTCATCCAAATCAACCACATAGCAACCATCCATGAGAAACCCATATCTCTCAGGAGGATTACTAATCCTACCAGATCTGCGAATGTCTTGTATACTTTGATCATCCATTTGATCATTCTCAACATTTTCATGTTGAGTGCTAGTGTCAACCAATTGTGTATCATTTACTTGATCTTGAACCTCTTCAAGATCTATCTTCCTTTCACTATTACCTTCCATTATGAACTTAGTTTCAAGGAATTCCGCCTTCCGAGCAACAAATACATTCTGCTCGAAAGGATCATAGAAATAATATCCCATATCATCCTTGGGATATCCTATGAAGATACACTTCGTGGATCGAGCATTCAACTTATTAGGGACGTAACGCTTAGGATAAGCTTCACATCCTCATACCTTTAAGTATGATAGAGATGGAGGTTTTCCAAACCACATCTCATGAGGAGTTCGTTCCACTTTCTTGGTTGGGGCCATGTTTAAAATACGAGCCGCAGAGCATAGACAATAACCCCAAAATGATAGAGGTAACGAGCTTCTAGCCATCATAGATCGAACCATATCCATTAGGGTTCGGTTCCTCCTTTTGGAAACTCCATTAAGTTGGGGTTTTCCAGGAGGAGTGAGTTGCGAGATAATCCCACAACTTTTAAGATGATCTTGGAAAGCATCGCTTAGGTATTCACCTCCTCTATCGGTACGAAGTACCTTGATTGTCTTATTGAGTTGATTTTGTACTTTGTTTTGATATTCCTTGAATGCTTCAAAAGTTTCGTCCTTGTGTCTTAATAAGTAGACATATCCGAAACAACTGAAGTCATCAATGAAAGTAACGAACTATCTTTCACCATTCCTAGTTATGGGCTTAAAGGGTCCACATACATCCGAATGTATTAATCCCAATAAGTCTTTAGCCCTTTCATAGGTCCCTTTGAAAGGTGCTTTAGTCATTTTGCCTTGTAAACAAGATTCACATACATTAAACGAGTCTAGTTCATTTGATTTCAAAAGGCCATTCTTTTGAAGTGTATGCATTCGATTCTTGTTTATGTGACCAAGGCGACAATGCCATAAGTAGGAATCACTCAAATCCCTTTTGAGTTTCTTGGTGTTTGCATGGTATATTGAGCTATTGTATGATGTGTCACCATGAACCAATTCATAAATACCATTCGAAGGCGAAGCCTTAAAATAGAACACATTATCTAAAGAAATATGGATGTCATCATTAATGAAATTTAGATTAAAACCATATTATTTCAAACGGGATACAAAAATAATGTTTCGTGACAAATTCGGTGCATACAGAACATTTTTCAAAATAAGCTCCAAACCATTTGGAAGCTTTATAACAAAGTCTCCATGAGCTTTCACTTGCACCCTTGCTCCATTTCCCATGAAGAGACTTGTTGTTCCCGCATCTTGATCACTTCTTTTGAACCCCTGCAAAGAATTGCAAATATAAGTTCCACATCCTGTGTCTAATACCCATGTATTAGAAGAAGTAATACTAAGCTCAATGTATACCATATATACATTACCTGAGGTTTGCCCTGCATCCCTCGTTTCCTTCAACTCCTTAAGGTAGACCGGGCAGTTGCGTTTCCAGTGACCCATTTCACCGCAACCAAAGCACGGATTTTCCTTGGGGTTAGCTTTTCCGACAACCTTTTGCTTCTTGTTATTGTTGGTTGGGGTAACCACTTCCCCTTTCCCTTTCCCTTACCCTTGCCTTGGTGGGCGGGTCCTTTCCTCTTAGCCGCCTTCGGCTTAGAAGTGTTATTGCCTTTAGACCCGCCTTCATTGATCATAAACATGGGTGAAGCCCTTTTACCCATGCTCGCTTCGGTCGTCTTAAGCATGGCGTGTAATTTGCCAATGCTCTTATCTCATCCATTCATATTGTAATTCATTACAAATGTGTCAACCCTCTTTGACAAGGAGTTAAGGATAAGGTCCGTTGCTAATTCATTAGACACGTTGCAGTTTAGACGGTTCGCTCGATCAATTAGGCTTTTCATCTTAAGGACATAAGATGAAACGGATTGGGAGTCGTCCATCCGACATGCATGAAGCGCTCGAACCGTTTCGAAGCGCTCGACACGAGCTTGTTGAAGGAACATCTCCTTCAACTGTGTGATCATTTCATATGCACTATGATGCTCAAAATCCTTTTAGAGTTCGGGTATCATAGTCCCAAGCATGAGGCAAGAAACTTGCACCGAATCGGTGCAATATTTCTCCCAATAAGCCATGCCTACCGTATCATCCTCGTCCGGTTGATCGGGAATGGGGTCTTCCAACACATACGCCCTATCCTCTAGTTTGAGGACAATTCTTAGATTGCGAAACCAATCCATGAAGTTCGTATGGTTGAGTTTTTCCTTTTCGAGGATTGACCTCAACGATAGGTTGTTAAAGTTGATAGGTGCGTTTGGAATGTTGTTGTTGTTATTGGCGGCCATCTACAAAATTTAACAAAGTTGTTTAAGTATTAATTTTAATTTAACAATCAATACCCTTTAAATTCAATTGATATTTATTAAATTTTAGAATCCAACGGTAAACCAAATTTCGGCTAGGTGACCTTTATCCCGTCATTTGATTTAGCTAGGTAGTCATTATATGACAATTGTAATCCTTTTGCAACTTCTAAGTTATGGGATCATGCAATCCTTTTGCATGGCATATTTATCCCATCAACGCCTATTTGTTCCTCATGCTTCGGTGACCCTAAGTTCATGATTCCTAAATCAAGTCGTCCTACTTGTGTAAACGTGTAAATTTAACATACAAGTGGTTAGGTGACCTTTATCCCACAAGTGTGCGAAATTCACCTTAATCGTATTAGTTTGCTCATAACGGTTAGGTGACCTTTATCCCATTATGAGTTCCCTAATATTTTCAAGTGTCACACAAAAGGATGGCGTTTAACTTGTTTGCCTTGTTAATAAGGGATTTTAAGTTTTCATTATTTCTAGTTTAAGAAAACTTTTATGCCATACACCAACATGCATTTAATGTATAGTTCATTTGAAATCCATTTTCAAGTCTTGTAATTTTAGCCAATTACTTGATATATATATATATATATATATATATATATATATATATATATATATATATATATATATATATATATATATATATATATATATATATATATATATATATATATATATGATCCTTATCATGTTCTTAATAACCGTTTATTAATGTCCTTTTAGCCATTTTTAATTTAACCAATTAAATTGTCGTTTTGCATGTCATTTATTAATGTCTAATTTAACCAATTAAATTGCCATTTTGCTTGTTGTTAACTTGTGTGATTAACTTGTAGCATACAAACATACAATCCACAATCATACAATAAACAACCATGCATGCAAAACAATGTGTTCACAATCAAGCCAATTTGGTAGACATTTGTTTAGCCGAAAACAAATGCCAACGGTTAAGGGGTTATAACACAAAGTAGGAGATTTTAAATCTCCCACTTAATCTTGCATCTAAATGCTTCTTCTTGTGTTCTTCAATTCTTCATCTTGCATCTTCATTTTTACAAAAAAATATATCCTAATACATTTTTCTAAAAAATGAAAATACAACCTAATCTATTTTACATACCAAATATAAAATAAATTACATAACCAAAATAATATTATTACAAACCAAATTGATTGAATATTACAACCACATGAATGAATTAATATTACATACCAAATGAATTATTAATAATCATCCAAATCATGCAACCATTCAAACAAAAGGTCAAGGATTGATTGTGAACTTCAACATACAACAAATATGACCAAAATGGAAGAGCCCAAACCCACTTTTGGGTCTCCTAAAATCGGCCAAACAATGCAACCCTCCCAAACCCAAAAATTTTTGTATTCCATTTTCATGCATGTACTTGGAATGCAAATATAATGGGTTTAAAGAAAATATAGAAAGCATAATCCATAGACCTCGGCTCTAGATACCATTGATGGAATTTAACAAGTTCATAAAACATGTTCTTATAGTTAAGATAATAACAAAACCAATTTGAAAGCAGAAGCATAAGGTTAAGTTCATGTTTATATGTAAAGCAATTAAGTTAAATTCCATGATAATATCAAGTCTTGGATAAATGCTTACAAATATAACAAGTAGAGAAGATATATATACCTCCTCAAGCAAGTTGAGGGTTGTTTACAAAGTTGCAAGATGATGATGAAGATGATGAAAAATGGAGCTCCAAAATGTGAAGCCTCAAGTTGTAATACCTCAAGCCTTTAATACCAAACCTTTGTACTTTAGTTAGGATTTATTAACACTTGATTAGAGCTTGCAAAGACCAAAATATGAACTCCCTTTTAGCACAAAATGGCCAAGGCAGCAGCAGCAAATAGAGCGCATAATTTTTAATTTTTTTTTGCAAGTTGTTTTGATGTGTTGTTGCAAGTATGTGTTAAGGAATCAAAGATACTTGCATGTATATGGAAGTGGGATGTATTAGACCAAGGAAGGAATCTCTAGCATGCCTACAATACTTCCAATGCCACTTCCATGTTAGATTATAAAATTAATTTTATAAAAGTTAGATTTTATAAAATTTATTTTATAAAACTTCCTTATTAATATTTATGTACATTTCATTATATAAAACCAATTTATATAAAATGTAACATAAATTAATTAATTATTTAACCTATAAATAATTAAATCTATATTATATAAATTATTCCAAAATTTATATATATACACATCAAGTAATATTTCAGAAAACCATTTTTCTTAAAGTTCAAGTGTCGCGTATTTAATCAACGATCTAATCGCTAAGATCAAATACTAATAAGGTGTTGGTAAGCTTGTTATTGTTTATGACCTGACTTGGATCATAACATAGTGGCCACGTTAATTTAATATGTCTCTCGGGCATACGAAATACCTTCACAAACATGGTGGGAACAAATACAAAAACAAACATAGAGAGAAAATGCTCTTATTGAAGGCAACATGCAAGAGATCATGACTATGGCACATGCCATGTGCTTCATTTGCATGATTTTCGGTTGTCGCGGACATCGTTTTGTGTGAGTTGCTAGGGGTACCATACAAAGAAGAGTAGTTGGCAAGTAGATCAAGATACGAGAAGATACGTGTGAGACGTGCCCCATAGGGAAGTGGTTGTGAAAGATCCTGCTTCAAATCATTCATTCGAGAAGCAATTACGAAGGAAATGTTGACCAGTACTGACTGCTTTAGGCACCACATAAGTCGTAGTTCAGTCACGGATAGTTTTTCGTCATCCTATTTTTGAAAGAAGATGTTGTGACGAATGATTGCCTTTCATGTATCATATTTAATCCGAACATCACTGTCAAGAAGGCCCTCTTGACAAAGTGTACTCAGTTTGAGATTTGAATTGAGAAAGAGATAAGTGAGTGCCCTTCGTAGAATGAAATGAGGTAGGAGTTGTATACGATTTTGGGCGGTATAGAATTCAACTCCTCTAGATGGCACTTTGAGGATTTTCCTGAATTATTTGAGTGTCAAAAGATATTCTTGATCAAACATTTTGAATTTCACTATGCGATTAGATGAGAATTCAAAGTTTGAGTAGAATTCTTTGACGGGAGTGGGGAAGACATGAGTCCCAGGTATGAGAAATGACTCCCATCCTACTTCAATAAATTCCTTTTGAGTAGTAGAATAATCATAGAAGAATACTTCACATTCTTCTTGTATGAGTCTTGAGTCATTACAAGATGTTTTCTTCATGTCATTTAAAGTTTTATTGATGACCCTAGAGACTTTTAGATTTGAGTGATGTTTAGAGTTAGAGAATAAGAAAGGTTTAGAGGAACTCAATGCTTTGGGTGCATGTAGATCTTTGATGACCTTTCTCTAAAAGAGGTGGAGAAGTAAATGACATTTCAAAATTCTGGGAGATTGATTCATTCAAGAGTTTCCAATCACAATTAATTATAATTGTATTTGGCCATTGTATTGCAGAGGAATAGCATTAATTGGAAGTTTTTCCACATTTATTGAAAATACCAAAAGAAATGTCAGAGACAATGCGTTCGATATCACGGCAACCGTGGTTCGACCATGTAGGGTCCGTGGGCAGGTTTTAAACACAAAATATCATACAATCACAACAATGTTCAAAACAAAAGAAGTACGAATTACAGACCTAAATTAAACATGTTTCTAACACAAATCAAGTTTCTCAATCACTCTCATCATCAGCATTTCCACTTGATCCACAAGTAAATGACCTCAACATCCCCTTTAGTAGCTTCTTCACCTTGGATTTTTTCCTTGTGCACTTGATTTGACTTTTGTAAATATGATCAAGTTTACCACCAACATCCAAGTTGCTCACGGGATTAGTGGTTGCTTCCTCATCACTATCTGAGATTTTAATTGCCCTTTTGCTTGACTCACTCGGAACTACTTCATCATCATTTTTCCTCTTTTTTGAAGATGAAGCTTTTGAGAGTCCTCCCTCAATGTAAACATAAGTGGGTCGATGATAATTATGATGAGTGATTTCAAGGTGCTTGACATTATGTTAAGGTGCATTCCATAAGGAAGTCCTCGAGTGGTTTCAAATGATGAGATTGCTCATTCTTGAAGCTATGATAAGTCCCATGTTAACTTGTTTATTCTTTTCTAGGCACCATAATAGGACAAGCTGAGTGGCATGAATGTTGGAATGATTTCCAGCTTTACAATACACGTTTTAGTTGTTCACACTACTCCACAGTTCCTACTTGGACTTTAGATGTCTTCCCAATACACCTTTTATGGCAATCTCCTCTCGTGGAGAATCTTCCTTACACAACATATCAAGAAATTCCTCTTCATTTGAAAGAAAGTATGGAAAGTTACTTAGGTCATGATAGCGGCTGTAGAATTCTTCACCCACTGATGGTACTCCCATTATTTCACTAAAGTCCTTGAGGGAGTGATATCGGCCAAAAAGTCACATTTTTACTCCCGATATTAAGCCCTAAATCAATAAATTTCCAAAATTTTTCAGAAAAATAATGGCTATGTCGGTTAATTTTGTAGATTAAGTAATTACAAAGGAGATGAAAAAAGAATCAAGTAAAACGGAACTAAAACGAAGATTCTAGAGCGAAAACGGTGAAAGAAAAGTTACGATCCAGGAAATAAAGTTACGATCCAGGAAACACGGTAGACTAGGGCAAGCCATACGGCTTGCCATCCGGCCTGTCACTATAGGAAATGACCTTCCATCATACGGGCACCAAAAACGCCTTGTCCTGGCATACGGCCATGGTATACGGCCTGCCATACGGCCTACCAGCCATATGCCAAGAAGATTTTTGCCTTTTTAAGGAGATTTTTGCATTCCTTTTTACACACACTCAATTTGTACTTCAATTTAGATTTTCAAACTTTTTATTTAGTTTTTAGTAGTAGCTAGCTTAGCTTTTATTTTTCGGAGGATATCCTGGCGAGTCTCTGCGATCTTGGGCAGATTTCTTCAGCCTTTTCAGGTTTTTATCCGAAACGCTTGTCTTATTAATTAAACATGCATTGTTATAATTTATGTGTAATAATGCGTTCCGATATTATTGATGTGTCAAAAGTGTGTGTAGTAGTGCGTGACTTTTAAATCTAACCTTTAAATTTATAATATCTTAATTTACGATTTACTTTTAACACCCTAACGAGAAATAGAACCCGATTTGATGTAATTTAGTATTTAGTAAGTTAAGGTTCGTCCTAAGAGAACGAGTGGATTTATAATATAAAATGTTGATTTTAAGATTGGGTTGTTTTAACCTAACAATTAAATAAAAGAACAGGTAAATTGCGAATAAGTAAATTAAGAAGATAAACAATTATAAATAAAACACATGCTTAAACCTTTCACACCTTACTCACAATTGCCTTTTAAATTAAAACCAAACTCAGATTTATTATTGACCTAAGAATATCTAATCCATGACTAGTTGATCAGGTTAATCATAGAATAGATGTCTAGATTTCTTGCTTGATTAAGACCTGATAGTAGATTTAGTATGATTAACCAAACCCTAATTATAGTTACTAGCTATAATCCTCACTATTAAATCAATCCGATTTTATTATGTTTAAGTTATCAAGCTTTAAACCTAGTGATGTTCTAAGTAAAACTTAATAGTATTTGATTAATGTAAATCGGACTATTCCAACAGTGGTGTTTTAATCAGATATAAGACATAACAAAAATCCAGAGATTATGTCAGATTATAGTTTCTGTGTTTACAAGATAAAGCCGGCGGCTTGGTAAATGAAGCCAGCGACTTCATTGATTTTGTTGAATTTTTTCGTTGAATACTGTTTAATTTTATCTGAGTATAAATTACAATCAAATAGTAAAATAACCTGATGAAGCTGACAGCTCTGGTTTATGAAGTCGGCGGCTTCATATCCCAGATATGGGTTTCTAATTTCTTTCATACAGTTCGTAACGCTATTAGCCCATGACTAAATCAAAAACAAATAAAAGACAAGAATTAATAGAGAAAATCATACCGACATAAGAGAAATTGCAAAACAAACTTGATTGAATAAGTTGGATCATTTGAGATAAGAAAAACCCTAAAATAATTCGTAATTTGTCTCTGAATGAAGCGTACAAAGTCTGGTCTATGAAAAACTGACCCTAAGGCCTCTATTTATAACTTCAGAAATCGCCAACCCAAGTCGGCGGCTTGAGTGGGAAGTCGACAGCTTCCCTTGACTTGGATTGGGGCCTACGTAAAACTTGACCTTGAAGCATATGTCGAATCTTTTTGTATCATTTCAAGTTGGCGGCTTCAGTGTAAATTCGGCGGCTTGACTCCTTTCGAATCAAGGTGTAAATATCTTCCAAAATTAGCTTGAACTTTGTCAGAAAGTCGAATAAACCATGTGATTAAGGCCGAAAACTTCAGTGTGAAGCCGACAGCTTGACTGTAATTTTTGTTGGTCACCAAGTTCATCAATTTCTGCGATCAAATCTGGAACATTCTGGAATTCTGTAGGGAAGCCGGCGGCTTCAGTGCCTTCATGCCGGCGGCTTCATCACATTTTCTTCATTTTTGACTGTTGTTGCTCCTGTTTGATACATAATTTCAACAAAATATTAAAAATATCTATTTCCCCGTTTTAGTATGTTTTAGTATTAAAATGATTTTAAAATGCCAAGATAACTCCTCAAAATGTTATCAAAATACTGTATAATTTTGGAGTTATCAAATACCCCACAATTGAGCTTTTACTCGTCCTCATGTAAAAATTTCAACTTATCTCAATATTTCCAACATTTAGAACTTTTTATAATCTTTCACAATTTTTATCAAAAGAAATATCATAACTGGGTATCATAATATGGAGTTGGTTTTAACAAGTAGTCATGACACAGATAAAATTGGTTTAAAAGCGGAAGCAAAATGCAAAGTCAAAAAGATGTCTAATCATTAAAGTTTAGTTATTATTATAAGAACTAGTCTGAATCAGACCAAGGAGTACAAGTGGTCATAATGTTTTATTTTTTCCAGATTTATACAACAGTTGGTCATCACTGAACTCTTTTATTTTCTAACTAATATTTTTTTAAGTGTATGGTTCTCATTGGAACTCTTTTCTCTCTTGATCAATCCTATATTAAAGATACTTGATTAAGGATTCAGTGCAATGAGATTAAAGGGGTGGAATGAGATGTTGATGATTGTTTTGGGCCCTGACGATCGTCTTTCACTTTACCAATCAAGTGATCAACCACCCCGACCCGGTCTTGATTATTGATTACCATAATTCACCTTAACACAATGTAAAAATTCCTTGGGTAAAGTCACAAGTGAAAATTACAAAGGCTAGAGCAAATGGCAGAGAATCAACAACCTATAAATGAGAGGCCAAGCTCCTTATTTATAGTTTCCAGAATATTTGTGGTGTGCGGATTATCTTATTATCTGCATTGACTTAGCAGAAAGAATCCGCAATCTTTATTGACGCGCGATCTGATCCGCATTCTTAACATTCAGCGGATCTTCCAAATCCTTTAAGTATACTTTGCGTAACATTTATTTTTAGCCTTTAGCACTTAAAACATGATTAAGCAATCAACCACTAAAATGTTTATCTACTCCAAATATTTACACTATTCAGCGAGCACCGCATGCCCTTCAATACCAATGTTTTGTCGTGCAGTAATGATCGCGCACATTGTTGCAATGAGATTAAAGGGGTGGAATGAGATGTTGATGATTGTTTTGGGCCCTGATGATCGTCTTTCACTTTAACAATCAAGTGATCAACCACCCCGACCCGGTCTTGATTATTGATTAGCATAATTCACCTTAACACAATGTAAAAATTCCTTGGGTAAAGTCACAAGTGAAAATTACAAAGGCTAGAGCAAATGGCAGAGAATCAACAACCTATAAATGAGAGGCCAAGCTCCTTATTTATAGTTTCCAGAATATTTGTGGTGTGCGGATTATCTTATTATCTGCATTGACTTAGCGAAAAGAATCCGCAATCTTTATTGACGCGCGATCTGATCCGCATTCTTAACATTCAGCGGATCTTCCAAATCCTTTAAGTATACTTTGCGTAACATTTGTTTTTAGCCTTTAGCACTTAAAACATGATTAAGCAATCAACCACTAAAATGTTTATCTACTCCAAATATTTACACTATTCAGCGAGCACCGCATGCCCTTCAATACCAATGTTTTGTCGTGCAGTAATGATCGCGCACATTGTTTCAATTACCACCGAAGTTAGCGTAGCAACACCCTTGCAAGTAGAAAACTTCACCATTCCATACAATGTAGATGATATTGCGCCAAACATGCGCAAAGCAGTGTGCCCAAGAATCATGTTCAACCTAGACTGATTACGCATTACATAAAGTTTTAACAAGGCTTGCCACTTTAGCAGTTCATCGCGGTCATCTACCAATTCAATTTTCAATTCCAACTGACCAATAGGCCAAGTTGATTCCCCTGAAAAACCAGCTAACGAAACCGTAGTAGGTTTTAGCGAAGCCCTAACATGTGCAGGCAATTTGTTGAAGCAATGTTCGTACATGACATCCACACTACTACCAATATCAACATGCACCTTCATTATTATAATACCAGTGTTCGCAATGCGACCTGAAACCACCATTGGCTTGTCAAGATCTGAACTCAAATTTATAGGAGGGAAAGTAATAGAGGTGCATTGCCAATTCGAGAATTACTCAGATACTTGAAACACTGACATTCTGCTTTGAACTTCCACTACATTAATAACTTGTATTTCACGCAAATTCTCTTTCTTACTCACCATTTTAACCCCTAAATTCTTTACTGCGGGGGTTTTTCGGTCAGCGTGAACTATCGCACCAGCATTTGGCACTTACGGAGCATTAGGCTCTACGGGCAAGATCATCACGTTTGCAGTACTCGCAGCTCCTTGAGCTAACAAATGGTCCAATTTACCTTGCTCAAATGCTTCAGCAATTAATTCTGCCAAATCTCGATAGCGGTTAGTATCATGACCATAATCATCATGAAAAATGCAAAACTTGGACTTATCACGCCTTTTCTTCTCCGCTAAAGGCCAAGGATCAGGAAAAGACCTCGCCACTCTTTCTTGCAAAAGAATTTCCTTAGGCGTCTTTGTCAACATTTGGATAATGTTGAAAGATTCATTATTCCATTTCTGCTAAGAATAACGATCGTGCCGGTGACATCCATGATTATCACCTTGACCTTGATGTCTGTCATTACGAGGGTAATTACCGCCGCCGTTTTTCCTTGGATATGCCGAACCGCGAAAGTTATCATTGTTTCCATCACGGAAAGAATCAATATCATTCCGCCAACTTTTATCCTTACCCCATCCACATGTGGGGGTTATAGCACTATCCTCACCGCCTCTAATGTAATCATATGTTTCCTATTGCACCTTAGCAAAAGTTGGTGGAACATCTCTTTTCAAACGCCGCACAAGCGTTGGATGTCTTTGTGGATTGATGGCATGCAAAAATCCAGAGATTTTTTTATCCTCATTCAAACTTGGTATCTTTTGGCATTCATAGATATATCGCATAACTAACACATTTAAAGTTTCTCTATTGCTCTGCTTGATATCATGGCACTCGATATGTGTCTTCTTTTGCGATAAAAGATTCTGAAACTACAATAGAAATTTATTGCGAAGATCCTGATAATACTGCGGGCTTGCAAGCTATGAAACCACTCCCTTGCTGACCCTTGCAGAACCATGGGAAATACTTGACACGCAATCGGTTCATCCCAATTATAAGTGCTTACAACTCCTTCAAAACGCTACAAAAAATTCAATGGGTCAGTTAAACCAGAGTAAACTCCCAACGTTGCAGGAACAATGGGCGGTGTGACAATTGGATAATCAGGGATATGCTGGACAAACTTGTCTGCAGCTGTAGTGATCTTAGTTGCCTTTTTTGTGCGAGTATCAGTATTCTCCGCACAAAACTTAGTTATCATATCTTGCAAGAAATTCAGTTGCTCAAACTTATGCTGCATTGATTTAGGCACAATGCTTTTAAAAGCTTCCGCTAAGAAGTTTTGAGCATTTTCTCTGCGCGTAGCATCAGAAGATTCACCCTCATCCCCATGGCAGGGAAAAGGTTTTGGCGGTCGCCTGCGCTTAACATGTGGAATTTGCACAACTTCTTCTGCGTTGTCTGAATAATCAGAATATTCACTTTCTTCCCTTGGCCTTTTTTGCAATCTTGGAATTATAAATAGAGTTTAAAACAACGCGTTCCTCTACATCATCACTATTTCTATCACGATGTTCAACAACTAAGCGATCAATATGTGATCCTGAATCATTCAATGGCCATAGATAAGTATGCGGTATGCGAGATTCGCGGCCATGCTTGGCATCTTTTTTGGCTTGCTCAATAGCAGTACCGACAACCTTATATGCTTTCAAACTTGTTTTCCCAGCCAAAATTCTGAGTCGCTTGCCTTCTGCAATAGTTTTGTCATGGCTCTGTTGCAAATTTTTGCGTGCAACCATCTTATCAGCAGCAACCTTTAGCTGCGGATCAGCACTAGCTATATTGGCATTAGATGCTTTAGCAAGCGGTTCTTGAACCGAATTGCTCGCGTTAGCATTAACATTTTCCTGAAAGTTAACTGGCAAGACATTCTGTGAATCATCGTGCAGCACATCAGCATTCACATAGCCGTTTTCTTGCTTCGCATTAGTTGCCATGGCCAACGATCAAGTCAACTGATACACCATAGCAATTTTTTCCTGTAAATCACCAAAACGATACACGATTAGAATTAAACAATCCAATTTATTGTTTGATAACACAAAACAAAAAAATTCGAGTTTAAATTTGAACGTGTCCCACGGATGGCGCTAATTGATCAATCCTAAATTAAAGATACTTAATTAAGGATTGAGTGCAATGAGATTAAAGGGGTGGAATGGGATGTTGATGATTCTTTTGGGCCCTGATGATCATCTTTCACTTTAACAATCAAGTGATCAACCACCCCGATCCGGTCTTGATTATTGATTAGCATAATTCACCTTAACACAATGTAAAAATTCCTTGGGCAAAGTCACAAGTGAAAATTACAAAGGCTAGAGCAAACGACAGAGAATCAACAACCTATAAATGAGAGGCCAAGCTCCCTATTTATAGTTCCCAGAATATTCGTGGTGTGCAGATTATCTTATTATCCGCATTGACTTAGCGGAAAGAATCCGCAATCTTTATTGACGCACGATCTGATCCGCAATCTTAACTTTCAGCGTATCTTCCAAATTCTTTAAGTATACTTCGCGTAACATTTGTTTTTAGCCTTTAGTACCTAAAATACGCATATACAATACTATGTATATGATCATCTCGCATTCATCACTCTTATTAGCCTTCATTGGGTTTTTTTTGCTTTTCATTTCTTTTGTTTTTATGCTTAGCATTAGCTTCACATTTGACAAAATTTTCTAAATTGGCCCTCATTGGGACTCTTTTGCTGCCTCAGTGGTCCATGCTTAGTATTCCATATGGTAGTGGTTATAAGTTTGCAATTGTTTCACTATTTTTGGCGTTTAATTCTTATCTTAAACAAGTAATCCGATCTCGAAATTAAGAGTAGTTCTATTAGCTTTAAGATTAGATTAATGGAAAGACATAAGTTTGACTAAGAATTTATATTTCCAAAAATATAGGGTTAGGAATGGAAATTTGGTTGATGGGTTTTATCTAAAAGGTTTAGGTTTCTAATGGTAACTAATTGTATCTAGCATGCATATTCAGTGCTAACGACCTGAGTAACTTGGTTAAATAAATGGTATAAAAAATAAAAAGGCTAACATAAATTTAAAAATCCTATATATTTCTTTATCATTTACACAAGGTTTCATATAGAATGTTGAAAATTTTTAAATTATACCCATTTTTGTAAAAACAATTTATTATTCATCTACCACCCCACACTTAGAAAGTTGCAATGTCCTCATTGCATAAAAATATAAAGCGTAATATAACTAAAAGTAAAGAAAACAAATCTCCCCTTTTCCGAGCTTTTAATGTAGTCGAGAAACATCTGCAGTTGCTTCGTCATTTATCCTTTCTTCTTTCTTCATCACATACTTAGAACAAAGTAATCAACCAAACAAGCATATATAATAATAATAATAATAATAATAATAATAATAATAATAATAATAATAATAATAATAATAATAATAATAATAATAATAATAATAATAATAATAATAATAATAATAATAATAATAATAATAATAATAATAATAATAATAATAATAATAATAATAATAATGTCTGAAACATAACATAACCAATAAACATCATCACGGGCACCTCATCATCCCCTAATCCTCATCATCCTCATCAATGTCAACAGCAGGCTGGATTTGGGCCATGGCATAAGCACGATCATAATGCACTGGTGGGAATGCAACATCTAGAGCATAATGTGGTGGTGACTCGTAATAGGTGGGCTCAAAAAGCTCGGTACTGGGGTAATGACTATAAAACCTCTCATCGTTATGAACTCCCCACTGAATCGAGTAGTCCATACATCCCTGCTCATACCTAGTCTCCCTCCTAAATGCATCAAACTCTGTCCTCTTGGTGTTTAGCCAACAACTCTCGGTGATGATCTCCCATCATAACTGATATCACCCTGAATAGTGTTCACGGCAGTCATCATCTCAAAAACCCTCGCCAGATCATCTGCATCACCACGATCACCTCTCCTACTACTCCTAAATCGACTGTTTGAGGCCTCAGTATGAGACGCATCCTAATGTTGCCCAACATCCATCAGCTGCCCAACATACATGTGGATTATACTGAACAAAACTCAGCCCAACCTCTCTTAACAACCTTAGCACTCAACCACATCCTAGCATTAACCTGACCAACTTCAGACATAAGAACACTAAAACAAACAATCGAAATCCCCAAAGATCTAGCAATTAGAGTCACAAAATGACCACCACAAACAGCACTACCCTGAGTCCTACCCCTCGCTGAACTACTCAAATAATCATCTACACAATAAGGAATGTTAACTGGCTGATGATTAAACAACTGAGATAAATATCAATAATCAGGCTGAGTCAATTTCTCAATATTCTCCTTTCGCAAGGAGATAGTGTGAGGAATTGAGACATGGAAGCAGCGCATTTAAGGAAAAACAATGTGCTTCCTCCTCACATCATTATTAAGAAAAGTCATAGGAGGAACACCGAACTCACTCCAAGCAGCATCATAGTTAAAACCCTGATTAACATGACCGGCCCTGTCTAGCTGTACTAGCAAGATAATCCTCAAACCAAATAGCCCGAACATAATCCCTAAATATCCCTAAAGCTTGAGCAATATTAAGCATGCTCATCAACTGCTCACGCCCGCCCAGTCAAAACTTGAAGAAAGAAGTATCTGTCACACTCTGAATGTGACGAGAACAAGAAGCAGTATCCAACAACTCAGGAAATAAACTAGGATAGATCGGCACACTGATAGCAAACAAGTTAAACCAGTCCTTCAACACCACACTCATACCCCCTCAATTAGCTAGAGGTACCAAATAGTTAGTCTGCATCGTCTCCTTATATGTAAGAGATAAACCAACAGAGTTTAGAGCGGACCAATCAATCTCGTAGGAAGCTAACATCTCCTGATGTAGCATCCTCTTAAGCCTACGTGCCATGGTCTGAAACCTAGGGTCGTCTTGCGGAAACCTTAACCATTCGTGCAAAGAGGCCCAATCGATTCTGATTTCGACTTCCTCAGGTTCCTCCCTGTTTCTAACTCTCTGTTTAACATAATTCAGATAAACATTAGAAATAAAAATTTTAAAAATTCATAACAAAGCCATAGACTTCAATAGCCTAGCCCGACGACTTCAATAGCCCAGTCCGGTGGCTTCATACCCTGCAAAAGATTTTTCAATTTTTTTCTAAAAACTTGTTCAAACAGCAATATATTCGATTCGAATTTTAATTAACATGATGCCGATGGATTATTATAATGTCGGCGGCTTTATATGCATTTTCAGTATATTTAGGTTTTAAGGGTTCATCATTACAATTTTAGCAATAATTATTATAACAACGATTCTTTAACAATTCATATCAATTCCTATAACATCAAACTAACAAACATCATAAATTCAAAGGAAATAAAGAAGAATGCTGGCGAATTCAAGATGATGCCGGTGGCTTCATGGCATTACAGAGTAAGTATTGCAGTTTTGCAGAAAATAAAAGGATTTTGACAATGTTAAATTAAAAATCGAAACTTACTCTTTCATCCATGGTTGATTTGGAGGTGGATGAAGAAAACAACAAATTTTGGTTTTTGAGGGCTTTTTTGGTGTGGTATGTGTGTAAAAATGAAAAAGTGAGGCGGTTTAGGGTTTAAAAACCATCTGTAGTGCAAGCCGGCGGCTTCATTAACCAAGCCGGCGGTTTTGTGTCAAAAATCATTTATGAATGACAGTGCGCAGCTTTTTCTGCTTTTACCAGGCCGGCGACTTTGTGATCCCAAGGCCGGCGGCTTCCTTTTGAATTTTCAAATTTTCAAAATTTTTGAAATTTTAACAGAATATACAGAAAATTTACAAACTCTACAGTATTTTTGGTTATGTATTTTAAGTTTTAATGGTGGTGAGGGAAATTACTTCCCATCCTGTTAATGTGTCTTTCTCAAAGTAAAGTTTTAAGCGATGGCCATTTATTTTAAAAGTTTCTCCTTTCTTATTATATAATTCAACATATTCGGTGGGAAAAGATTGTTTAACTATAAAAGGGCCCATCCATCTAGATCTTCATTTTCCAGGAGAGAATTTGTATTTCTAATTGAAAAATTAGAACTTTATCCCCTGAATAAAAACTCTTAATGTTTTTAATTCAAGCATCGTGGCATCTTTTCGTTGTTTCTTTATAGGTCATTGAGTTTTCATAAGCAGAAAGTCTAAGTTCATCAAGTTGGTTTAATTAGAGAAGTCTGTGTTTTCCTGTTTCTTTAGGATCTAAGTTACGTTGCTTTAAAGCCCAAAATGCTCGGTGTTCAATTTCAACAGGTAGATGACAAGCCTTCCCATAAACTAACCTAAAAGGAGTAGTTCCTATAGGTGTTTAATATGTAGTTCAGAAAGCCCATAATGCATCATCTAAATTTCGAGACCAAAATTTTGGGTTATTTTCAATTGGGCGTTCGAGAATCCTTTTTAATCCTCGATTGGTATTTTCATCTTGGCCATTTGTTTAAGGGTGGTAAGCTGTAGAAAAATGGTGGTTGACACCATATCTTTTAAGAACGTTTTTGAGTAATTGGTTAGTAAAATGGGTTCCACGGTCACTAATTAAAGATTTAGGAAGACTAAATCGACAGAATAATTTCTTTAGAAAGTCAACCACTACTCGTGAGTAATTGGTAGGAAGAGCTTTTGCTTCAGCCCGCTTCAGCCCATTTAGAAACGTAGTCAACAGTTACAAGAATATATTGATTTCTTTCGAAAAAGGGAAATGGTCGCATAAAATCAATACCCCACACATCAAATATTCACATATTTGAATATTTTGACGGGGCATTTCATCACGTTTAGAGAGGTTTCTTCCCCTTTGACACAGTGTGCCAATAAAATCATGTATCTAAAACTTTGCAAGCAGTGTAATTAGGACCAAAGTGTCAACCTGGCGCACTACTATGGCATTGCAATAGGATTTCATTTGCTTATTTACCATGAACGCAACGGCGAGTAATTTGATCTGGACCTACTTTAAACAAGTAAGGATTTTCCCAAAAATAATGTTTTAAATTGGTGAACAATTTTTTTCTTTGTTGATAAGTTAAATCTTTTCTTAGTTCTTTAGTGGGTAAATAATTTGTAAAGTTCAGCAAACCATGGGTATGACGCATCTGAGATCATCATAAGACATTCATAAGGAAATGTGTCTTGAATTTCATCTAAGTTGTCTAGATTAGGATTTTTTAAACGTGAAAGATGATCTGCTGCGAGATTTTCAGCTCCTTTTTTATCAATAATTTGCATATCAAATTCTTGCAGGAGTAGAACCCATCGTAAGAGTCGAGCTTTAGAGTCGGGTTTATTAAGTAAATATTTAAGAGCAGAGTGATCAGTGTAAACTGTTACTTTGTTCATGATTAAATATGGTCGAAATTTATTGAGAGCGAAGACAATAGCTAGTAATTCTTTTTCGGTCGTTGTATAATTTAATTGTGCACCTGCTAGTGTTTTACTAGCATAGTAGATTGGATGGAAATATTTTTCTTTTCGTTGCCGTGACGACCTGGAAATTTCCGACCAAATTTAAACTTAATCTTTAAATGATTTAATGTTTCCGACACGATAAGCAAAGTCTATTATTCTTGAAATGCTTCCATACGTTCATTTAACCTCGACCAATTCCAACGATTCACGAACAAATGTTATGTAAATAGATATGTAAATAGATATGTATATATATATATATATATATATATATATATATATATATATATATATATATATATATATATATATATATATAGGGGCAGGATCAATGGGGAAGTAACCAAGCGGGGGGAAGCAAATTTTTTTTTTTTCGTTTTTTTCAAATTTTTTTTCCCAGCATCAAGATCACACAAAAATATGAACATTTAGAAGAGACACTTCGTGATGAATGTTATTATTTATGCTGGAAAACGATCGACAAAAATAACATCTAAGATAATATTGTTCGTGAAGAATATGAACGTTTTTTTTTTCATGTTTTGTGAAGTAAAATTTAGCCCGATTTAGAGTTTAGGGTTTAGGGTTTAGGGTTTGGTGTTTTGGGTTTATTCCATAAACCCAAAACACCAAACCCTAAACCCTAAACCCTAAACTCTAAACCGTTCGTGTTAAAAACTCAATCTAAATCCTAAATCTAAATCCTAAATCTAAACCCTAAACCCAAAATTTCTAAACCCTAATATCTAAACCCTATAAACCCTAATATCTAAACCCTAATATCTAAACTCCAATAGCTAAAACCTCAAAATATGCTCGAAAAACACGATAATTGTTATATATTACTTCTTCGAGCGTTTTCCCCCCAAAATAAAAACATTTAACACAAAGTGTCTCTACTAAATGTTCATATTTTCATTTCATCTATAATGTTCGTGAACAAAGTTTTTTCAAAAAACGAAAAAAAAAAGCTTTTGCTTCCCACCGCTTCCCCCCGAATGGTTACTTCCCTCTTGACCCTACTATATATGTATGTGTGTGTGTGTGTGTATATATATATATATATATATATATATATATATATATATATATATATATATATTATAACTTGAAAACATTAACAAAGTATTAAATGAATAATGCTTTACATTAAACTTATTTGTTTCAATAAATATTTAATATATTTATTTGCAGAATTAAAAGATAATACCAAACGATTGAAGAAGAGGATATTTTTAGCCTTTGCCAATTCTATAAATATTGTGATTTTTTTACGGGACTCTGTTGTGAGGTCCACTTTGATTTAAGAAATCTTTTCCTTTTAACGGTATTTGGAATATATAATAATATAATCTACAAATGTGAATAAGTGTCAAATAACGAGAGTTAGACAAAAGATAGTGGAGATTCATGCTTTATATTAATTTCCTCATATCTCTTGATGCGTTAACTATTTAGCTTTCATAACAAATAATGTAAAAGTGAAAACATAGAGAGTAAATAAATTAGATAGTGGATGTCGGCAAGATAAGCAAATTGATGTGTTGCATTAAAATGATTTCATACATTTAATTATCCATTAGACATTACCTCACGATTCATGAACGAACTGTAATTTATAAACTTGAAAGCTGTTATGATATGATTTTACTTTATGAAATCATTTTATGATAAGAAGAAACGCAAATAAATCAAAGATGTACAAGCTGTAAAGCACAACGTACAACAATGTAACTTAAATAGTTGAATTGAAATTAATTCATTTACTATTCATATGAATAGTAAATGAAATTAAATTAATTAATTTACTATTCACATGAAAGCGAAATGATAGAAATTATTAATTATAAATTACATAACACATCTTTAAAATATTTAAGAAATACGACTTTTTAAAATTTTAAAAATTCATTCGATTGAATTAATTCCCTGATTTACGGTACTCATGCAATAAATAGAGGAAGGCACGGAATACCGGCTCGTGATAAAGTAAAAACAAAAGAAACTCACGGATTAGAAAACAAGGTGGCTGCTTTTCTTATTTATGCACGTTTATTATTTATTATAATATTATTTTATATTATTAAATTATTTAAATTATTATTATTATATCTATATATATATAATCGATCATTCTGCGAGACTCAATTCATATATCACTCCCCATCATATTTTTATTATCTATATTTACTCCGCATCACTTTTATTTTTATTTTTCAAAAGGTTTGTGGTAATACACTAAACAAGTTATACATGAGTATTTTATTCGGATTTCAAACCGATTATAACTAAGAAAATATTGGTTATTGTTCGGGAGTATTGTTCGTGAATCCAAGACCAACCATACAATCATCCACTATCATTACGTCTATGCAATTTGCCTACAATATTAAACCACAATATTGATACGTGAGTTTTGGGTGGAAAACGTGTAAGTTGGCAGGGACACGCTAACCCTGTGCGCCGTAGCACCCACCAATCCCACCCCAAAAGGGACCTGTGCCGGAAAATTACCTCCTCCCAGTTACCCACAGTGGCGGCAAGGCGATCTTCACCCCAGCTAGCTAGACCCCCGAAAGCACTTCACAAACTCCCCCCCGGAGGGAGAAATAATTCCATGCGGGGCGCCCAGACTGAGAATCGAACTTGCGCCTCTATTGGGTGGAAGCTTCCCCCACCGTGGGCCCAGGGATCAAAGGCATCGGGTACCACATAGATCCCTTTTCAATTGCTTTTGCAATCTATATTTTTGGGCTGAGAATACATGTACTTTATTTTATACGCAATGGACACAAGTACATACTTAATTATACACTGAGTTTGAACCAAAAATCCCTTAACTTTGGTAACTAGTAACTGCCGGTTATAAGAACTGGTGGGCACGAGTAGTTCCAGGTATAGAGACATCCCCATCCGTTCCAGGTATAGAGACCCTAGCCTGAACTATAAAGCAGAAGTTTGCTATTTGAGTTTAGCACATGTTGGTTTACGTGTATTATACATGTTGGTTGCATGTATGTTAAAACAGGGGTACTTATTATATATACGTTAAGTTTAGTTACCAGGGTGCTCAATTTCGTAGAATATTTTGATAAACGTTTTGGATGAAACAACTGAAATCTTGTGGTCCACCTTTATATACAAATTATGCGCAATATTAAAACTATGAACTCACTAACCTTTGTGTTGACACTTTTAGCATGTTTATTCTCAGGTCCCTAGAAGTCTTCCGCTGTTTGCTTATACGGTATACAAGCTATGTGCATGGAGTCATACATGCTTTATTCGAGAAAACTTTGCATTCACAAAATCATCACCATGTATCTTATTTTGACTACATTATCAACGGATGTATTATTGTAAACTATTATTTACGGTGATTGTCTATATGTAGAAATCATCAGATGTCAAAAACCTTGGATTTAGATATTCATTTATGGTGTGCGTTTTTCAAAAGAATGCAATGTTTTCAAAACGTATCATATAGAGGTCAATACCTCGCAATGAAACCGGTGAATAACGTACTGCGTCAATAGCGATTTTGGCGGGTCGTTACAGTTGGTATCAGAGCGTTGGTCCTAGCGAACCATGTCTTGCATTAGTGTGTCTAACTGATAGTTGTTAGGATACATTAGTGAGTCTGGAATTCGACCTTAGGTGCATGTCAAAAAGTTTTGCTTATCATTTCTTGTCAGAAATTACCTGCTTATCATTCTTAAGTTTAAACACGTTTTCTACATTTATTGCATAGATAGTGTACAGACAAATTCATATCTTAGCATATCTATTACTCTAAACTTTTCCTGACATCTTCCGAAGATTCCTCCGTAATTTATGAGATTTTGGTATTATATATACATATGTAAATTATGTATTGAAGAATATCAATCTAAGTCCTATAATCTATATCACATCAAAAATCATTTCTCTGGTTGTACAAGATGGATCCTGCATCTAGTTCGAGTCCCTCAGAATCTAATAGCTCTTCCAATATGGATTTCTACCTGAGCTTCGAAAGCAGTGTGATCGGAATGGATCAACCAATTAGCCATCATTTATTCTGGATGAATTAGGGATGGATTCGTAGTCGACTTAACCAATAGAGACGAGAAGAAGGCGATCCTTTCAACCAACCAAACTCACTTCTTGGCGAAGAACCTGAAGCACTTACCGGCGAACCAGTCCGAAACACCATTTTCACCCTCGTATCCATAATATCTCGCAACAATTATATAATATCGAGAATTCTAAATTTTATGCATCCCCTTGTTCCAACCGCTAATCATCTCGGAGTATTGGAAGAAGTCAACGAGCTTCGTGCTCGAGTTGTGGCTTTAGAGAATATGGTGCAGAATTTACAAGCACCACCAGCACCACCAGCATCAGTACTAACAGCACCATTAACACCACCAACAACATCCGCATCACAAGCCTCCACATAACAATCTGTACCTCGAGCATCAACATCATACGCACCATAGATACCAAGGAGTACCAACAACAATAAACGATGAAGTATTGATTCATCACTTCACTGAAGAAATATTCCGTAGAGAATATGTAGTTTCTAAAAGTTTTGGAGATTATTTATTCTAGTTCTAACCGTAAATCCGATGAGTGGGCGGTTAAAAATGATGAAAGGAAACCCTGATAGGAATGGTGCGTGATTTATAAGCTAGACTTGTATTCAAGCATCTCCAGCAGTACACTCAACATCACTAGCAACATCTACGATACCACGAACCCCGCAAGCTCCATAACCACCGACGATATTGACACCACAATCACTAATGGATATATTGTAATAACGAGTTATGGAGTATTAACTCATTATTTCCAAAGAATTTATGTATTATATATATATATATATATATATATATATATATATATATATATATATATATATATATATATATATATATATATATATATATATATATATATATATATATATATATATATATATATATATATATGAATTTTGGAACCATAATATATCTTTTCGTACTAAGCTATTACGTGTGAATTTTTAAGGGTAAATACTACTCGATTAATTCATATTACTAATAGGCTATGATAGACATCCTTCGTTAACAATTTAACTATCGTTAACTACAATCTCTGTTTCAACTCAATGAATTCCATCTCATAATAAACCAAGTGTATTACTCAATTACATGTTTGATTTTACACTTTCATTTTCGATGTACTCGGAACTTTCCAAAAACATCATTCATGCCTTGCGAAGTTCACAAGAATTCCACGAGCACCAACATCCTTCACCGAGAAATGTCAATAAAAATGAATAATGAAGTATTGATTCATAATTTCATTAACGTTAAAGAAATAATCCGCGAAGATTATGTAATTTCTAAAGTTTTAGGGATTAGTCATTTATAGTCCAACAATAAATCAAATGAGTTTAATTTAACATTAACTCATTAAATCTGCATTACATCTGAAGAAAATATACATACATATATTTTCATAAAGACTGTAATAAAAATTCTTTTGTACAAAATATTATTTGTGAAATTTTTAAAGGGTAGGTAATACCCGAGAGAATATTTAAATTTCACATTAATATGTTACACTGTACATTCTTCAATTATTCAATAATCATTAAACTATACTCACTACTTTCACAACGATATGCATTCTTTCATAGAAATCAGAACAACCTTTCTCGTTCAAATTCAATTACATATTCTGATTTTAACATATCAGAAACCAAGTCAAGATATAATAGATAACATCACTCTTAGATTCCTACATCTTTCAAAACTATATTTTGACTTCAAAACTCTACTAGAAGATCACTTTTCTTCATAAAACCCAGAAAAATATTCGTATCATTCAAAATTCTAGAACATCATATGTATATTAATGATTACAATCTGCGTTCAAACCCTTCATGATTTTTGAAAACACCTCAATTAAGAAACAATCGAGAGGATGTTCCAACCACGCGTTATCTACGAAAAGAAAGACTTATGCATATAGTCATACACTTGGAAAACTCTCGGAACCTAAGTAAAAGTTTAAACCGTATCTATGTTAGATCCTTTGGCATTGTTATTACCGGAAATAACCTTGCAATCCCTTTTCAAAGTATCTATTTTATCACACTTTCAACAAGTCAAGTTCAACTTTTTGTTCGGATTAGCCTTATTATAACCTTGATATATACGTTGCCTTATATGTCATTGTTACCGGGGAACCTTTTACATTCTACCATATTAACAGTAAACGTACCAACAACTTCATTACTCTTTGACTTAAGACTCTCTGAAAAATTACTATATTTATTCATTGAAACCATATCATGTACTCATCTGCATCTTGTAACGGTAGTTGCCATACCAAATACCGAGAAGCTTCAATCATCATTTTCGATTTTCGCAACGTTTCTATGTCAGCAGTTATATATATACATATAATGTCTATATCCTGGACTTACACACTTCAATTCTGGAATTCTGAAAAGCACCCCAAACTGCGAATTAGTTCTCTAAATTTTTGGAAAATGCTGATGAAGCAGCAAAAACTGTAAACGACATTAACAGTCAAAAGTTTGATGATAAAGATAGTATGTTGAAAAAGCTCAGAAAATGAGAAAATTTGGTACTGAAAAACTGATTGAACAAACCATGAAAGAGGCTGTGGACAAATCACAAAGACTAAACCTGCCTTCAAAGAATCAAGATAGTATCTGCTGAAATCTTTAACGAATATCTTGCTCTTTATTTATTCCAAATCCTTACGGAAAAAGTTTCTGTATCATCCTTTGATTCTAGATATGTTAAAATTTTAATATATCATCGTACCTTTCAGTATAAATATCCTCAATATTTCTGAAGATATCTTCATAACTATTCTTGTCCGAAATTATCTATCTCTTCGTGCTATCTGTGTTACATCATAAAGGAAACTGTTTTAGTTTCTAAATTCCTACAAACTTCGAGTTTAAATTATGAATGCTTCTGAAGAAGTGTCGGGAATGGGAAGCATGAGTTATTATAATATAATGACGCCTGGCCAACGTGATTATATTACAGTAAGTCATGCTGGAATTTCTAATGGAACGTGATGATAGTTCACAGACCATACCTTCATCATGTGCCATGTCACATGACTCTTTCATTCTACTTAAGCTCTAAACATATTAAGAAGATATTTTCTTGATATTTCTATCTTTTTTGTGATTTTCTGATAATTTAACAAATCAGATCGTGCTACTACTATTTTCTTCTTAGAACATTAGCCATGTTCATTTGAAATTCAAAGATTTAGTCTACAAATCCGAGATAACTTGATCGCTTCACTTAAAGTTGGAAAGAAACACAAAAGCATGGAGCCCTGGAATATAAGGGAAAATATAAGCACGATGACAACATAGAAATTACAAATCGTGTATATCATTACGTATTGCAATGTAAAGACACGAGAGAATTAAAAACATTATAACCCCACGGTAATAGTAGAAGAAATAAATTCCTCTGGTGGTAGATGAAAAAAAAAGAATGAAAGATACGATAGCAGGAAAATATCAAGGATCAGAACTGGATTTAGCATTTTCAAAATCTTTTGGAGGTATGAATTGAGGAAGAAATTATAGGAATGATGAAAATAATGAAACAGAAGAGGTTAATTTATAGCAAAATATCAGACATAGCAATCGAGGTAGATTACGCATTTAATCAAAGAAAATTCTGATTTCCTTAATTACTGAAGAATCTAATCTTATATATATATTACGAAGATTTTCTTTAAATTCCTTGAATTCCGAAAATCCACCATGACTACGTCAAAAGTTAAGATGAATTCCTATTTCCTTATTTCACTCTTTTGCGATAGCTTCACTGATACTCTTCGCGTAATCAAATTGCATTATCCATATTACTCAATGGTGATAAAACTCAAATTTTTGACTCGTATTCGTCATGGAAAATATTCTAACTGTCGACCATGACGACCCCACTCAAATTTCGGGCCAAAATTTCTTTAACGGGTAGGTACTGTGACAACCTGGAAATTTTCGACCAAAATTAAACTTAATCGTTAAATGATTTAATGTTTCCGACATGATAAGCAAAGTCTGTTATTCTTGAAATGTTTCCATACGTTCATTTAACCTCGACCAATTCCAATGATTCACGACCAAATGTTATGTAAATAGATATGTGTATATATATGTATATGTATATATATATATATATATATATATATATATATATATATATATATATATATATATATATATATATATATATATATATATATATATTATAACTTGAAAACGTTAATAAAGTATTAAATGAATAATGCTTTACATTAAACTTATTTGTTTCAATAAATATTTAATATATTTATTTACAGAATTAAAAGATAATACCAAACGATTAAATAAGAGGATAGTTTTAGCATTTACCAATTCCATAAATATTGTGATTTTGTTACGGGACTCTGTTGTGAGGTCCACTTTGATATAAGAAATCTTTTCCTTTTAATGGTTTTTGGAATACATAATAATATAATCTACAAATGAGAACAAGTGTCAAATAACGAGCGTTAGACAAAAGATAGTGGAGATTCATGCTTTATATTAATTTCCTCATATCTCTTGATGCGTTAACTATTTAGCTTTCATAATAAATAATGTAAAAGTGAAAACATTGAGAGTAAATAAATTAGATAGTGGATGTCGGCAAGATAAGCAAATTGATGTGTTGCATTAAAATGATTTCATACATTTAATTATCCATTGGACATTACCTCACGATTCACGAACGAATTGTAATTTATAAACTTGAAACCTGTTATGATATGATTTTACTTTATGAAAACGTTTTATGATAAGAAGAAACGCAAATAAATCAAAGATGTACAAGCTGTAAGGCACAATGTACAACAATGTAACTTAAATAGTTGAATCGAAATTAATTCATTTACTATTCATATGAATAGTAAATGAAATGAAATTAATTAATTTACTATTTACATGAAAGCGACATGATAGAAATTATTAATTATAAATTACATAACACATCCCTAAAGTATTTAAGAAATACAACTTTTTAAAATTTTAAAAATTCATTCGATTGAATTAATTCCCTGATTTACGGTACTCATGCAATAAATAGAGGAAGACACGAAATACCGGCTCGTGATAAAGTAAAAACAAAAGAAACTCACGGATTAGAAAACAAGGTGGCGGCTTTTCTTATTTATGCAGTTTATTATTTATTATAATATTATATTTGATAATGCTAAAAACGAACATATATTTCATAGCATTATCTCTCAAGAAAGACAAACTTTTAGTTGCAATTGTCCTATTTAGAAGTGATATTCGTTTAAATAATAAAAGGTGAAGACAAAAGACAGATTCGACGAATTAAAGATGCAAACGACCAAAAAGCTCAAAAGTACAAAATACAATCAAAGTGGTTCCAATTATTGATGAGAAACGTCTCGAAATTACAAGAGTACAAGACGCGAAACGCAAAATACAAGATATTAAATTGTAAGCAAGGACGTTCGAAAATCCGGAACTGGGACTAAAGTCAACTCTCAACGCTCGACGCGACGGACCAAAAATTTCAAGTCAACTATGCATAAGAATAAAATAATATATATAATTAATTATATATATTATTATATAATATAATTTTACGCAGCCCACGTTTTGGATCTAATATGTGAGCTGTTTTCAGACCTCCGCACTAGCGGTAATTTTGTGAAGGAAACCTCAGCACTCGCGGAACTCTACAGTGCAACGTGGGCCTATAAAAGCCATCGAATTCTGCACGAATTTTACATCTTTTTCCTTTCAATCTCTCACTCGTATATATATTTATATTTATATTATAATTTTAATTTTAATTTTAATTTCTAATAATAAGGGTATGTTAGCAAATGTTGTAAGGGTGTAAGTCGAATTTCTGTCCGTGTAACGCTACGCTATTTTTAATCACTGTAAGTTATGGTTAATGTTATTTTTAATTTAATGTCACGTAGCTAAGTTATTATTATGCTTATTTAATGCTGAAGTAATCATGATGTTGAGCTAAATATTAAAATGGGTAATTGGGCTTTGTACCATAATTGGGGTTTGGACAAAAGAACGACACTTGTGGAAATTAGACTATGGGCTATTAATGGGCTTATATATTAACTAAATGATACCTCGTTAATTTAATATATAGACTTATAATTTGACGTATTTATATATAACCACATACGCTTGATTGGGTACGGTGGGCGGGATATCTATAAATACCAATAATTGTTCATTTTACTGGACACGGAATTGGATTAATAGTTAATAGACTTGTTGAAACAGGGGTGGATTACATTCAAGGGTAATTGGTGTAATTGTTAACAAAGTAGTAAAACCTTGGTTTACACGCAGTCGATAACCTGGTGTATTCATTAAACAAAGTATTAAGACCTTGTTACAATTCGAATCCCCAATTAGTTGGAATATTTGACTTCGGGAATAAGAATAATTTGACGAAGGCTTTCGCACTTTATATTTATGACTGATGGACTATTATGGACAAATCCGTATGGATATATTAAATAATCCAGGACAAAGAACAATTAACCCATGGGAATACACTAAAAATCAACACGTCAAACATCATGATTACGGAAGTTTAAATAAGCATAATTCCTTTATTTCATATTTAATTTCCTTTATTTCATATTTAATTGAACTTTTAATTATCGCACTTTTATTTATTGTTATTGTATTTAATTGCACTTTTAATTTTCGTACTTTTTAATTATCGCAATTTTATTTTATCGCACTTTTATTTATCGCAATTTCATTACCGTTATTTACTTTACACTTTAAATTAAGTCTTTTTATTTATTTAATATTTTACATTAGGTTTTAACTGCGACTAAAGTTTTAAAATCGAGAAACCGGTCATTAAACGGTAAAAACCTCCTTTTATAATAATAATAATACTACTTATATATATATATATATATATTATATATATATATATATATATATATATATATATATATATATATATATATATATATATATATATATATATATATATATATATATATATATATATATTTATACAAATATAGTTTTTAAAAAAAATATAGCGTTAAACTTGGCTAGTTCCCTGTGGACGAACCGGACTTACTAAAAACTACACTACTGTACGATTAGGTACACTGCCTATAAGTGTTGTAGCAAGGTTTAGGTATATCCACTCTATAAATAAATAAATAACTTGTGTAAAATTGTATCGTATTTAATAGTATTTCGTTGTAAAAATAATGCTATTTCCTAGTACACCTCGCACACATCAAGTATTTTTGGCGCCGCTGCCGGGGAATAACACTTAACGCCGAAGCGAGACGCTATATATATAAAAAAATTAGTTTTTACGTTATTTTTGTAAAAATATATTTACATAAGTTTTAAATATCAAAAATATAAAAACATAAAAAAATATATATCTTTAAGTCAAAAAAAAAAGGTATTTTTAGTTATAAAATACTAATAAGTTATTTTATAAGTTTTAGTTATATTATAAAACATTTTCTATAAAATAAAAACAGAAAATTAAAAAAACAAAACATAAAAAGTAAAAATATATATATATATATATATATATATATATATATATATATATATATATATATATATATATATATATATATATATATATATATATATATATATATATATATAAACTGAGCCTGCATAAAAATCGACCTTAATCTCATCTGAATCTGGAATACCAGCACTCGCGATACTTTTTTCCAGCTAGGATCCGCACTCGCGGAAGTTTCTGACAGGTCAACACAGCCAGCATTAATTACGAAATTAGGGTTAATTTTATTATTATTAATATTAATTAGGGTTTTAATTAAATTAATATTTAGTTTAAGTTTTTAATTTATTTGTATTATTAAGTTATAATTAGTTTTATTAAATATATAAACTAATACTTTTATAAAATATTAATATAGAAATAATATTTTAATAAAAATTGTACTTTTTACAACTATAAGTTTTATTTTTAAAATTTCGTATCTTTTTAATTGTTTATTTGTAATATTTGTAATTTTCGCTCGTATTTAGTTTTAAGTCATAGTTTTTGCCATGGTTATTTTTATTTCTAGATTTTTAGGCTTTGCCGTAAAATCCCTTAAGTGCTTTTTCTTTAGACTAAGATTTAGGTGCTTTAGAATTTTGCGACGCCTTTTTAAGTTTTAGTACCTTTTTAAGTTATTGCCATTTTGGATTTAGTTTTCTTTTAAGCTTTAATATTTTTAGACGCAACTTTTAATTCTTAGTTTTTAGTTCCTTTTTAAGTTTCGACGTGCTACTTTCTTATTTTTATTTTTTGACACTTTTTATTTTTCGATGTTTTTCGACGCGCACTTTTTCTTTCTTATTTCTCGCTGATCTAGTTTTTAGGACTTAGATTTTTTCTATTTCTTATCTAAAATTTCTTTAAATTTCAAAACGAAAAATTATTTTAAAGTGGTTAAATTGATAGACATCAAAATTTTCTGGTTCGTAGTAATAGTTGGATTTGTACGTGGACCGGGTTATTGGAGCCAAACAGTACTCAATTATATTGAGACCAAACGAATCCTGCCCCTCTGCTGCATCTTTTGGCTATTCGAAACGTGGGCAAAATCAGAAAAGTCTATTAATTTGATAACTTATATAATTTTTCTTCCTTTTTAAAAACTAATAGGATATTCAGTGAATGCACCGAGCAAAACGTTCACCACCTTTTGTACGTTCACACCTGTAACTCGATCAAGACATCTAGCAAATATTGTCGCCGTTGATTTTTCTTTAGAATCGTCATCTAGTCGACCAAGTACTCCAATTCAAATTTCCGATAATCCATTTTTTGAACCCGACCTCACAATTGAGAATCCGGAGAATATTCAGGGACGATTCCGAGATCCTGAACCATTAATCTTTCCTCCGGAACCACCAATCATTCAAACGGAGATTGTCGAGGAACGAACCATTAAATCAGAATCCTCTAGTGATTCAGATTCAACAAATTTAATTATGGAGAATCTGGAATCTAAGTATGGAAGACCGAATGAGAGCTAAACGCACTGGCCAAGGTCACACAATTACTCAACCTGACATTAATGCGCCAGATTATGAAATCAAAGGACAAATTCTACACATGGTAACTAATCAATGCCAATTTAGTGGTGCGCCGAAGGAAGATCCAAATGAACATCTTCGTACCTTTAATAGGATCCACACTCTATTTAAAATCAGAGAAGTGGAGGATGAACAGATATATCTCATGTTATTTCCCCGGACTTTAAAGGGAGAAGCCAAAGATTGGTTGGAATCGTTACCTGAAGGGGCGATTGATACATGGGACGTTTTAGTTGAAAAATTTCTTAAACAATTCTTTCCGACATCTAAAGCCGTGAGACTTCAAGGAGAAATTGTTACGTTCACACAAAAGCCAAACGAAACTCTATATGAGGCGTGGACAAGATTTGGAAAGTTATTGAGAGGATGTTCGCAACATGGTTTAGACACTTGTCAAATAGTACAAATATTCTACCAAGGATGCGACATCACAACAAGAAAAGATATCGATATAGCAGCTGGTGGTTCCATTATGAAGAAAACAGCAACTGATGCTTACAAAATTATTGATAACACTGCTTCACACTCACATGAGTGGCACCAAGAAAAAGATATCGTTAGATCATCTAAAGCAACTAGAGCTGTTTCTAGCCATGACTTAGATTCCATTTTCGCAAAGATAGATGCTGTCGAGAGACGAATGGAAAAGATGACTAAAGATATCCACTCAATACGAATTAGTTGTGAGCAGTGTGGAGGACCACATTTGACAAAAGATAGTCTCAGTATTGAACTAACAATGGAACAAAAAGTGAATGTTTCATACATAAACCAAAGGCCTGGAAATAATTATCAGAATAATTATCAACCGCCAAGATCGATCTACAATCAAAATCAGAATTATAACCGAAATGTTCCATACAATAACCAACAAGTTCCTATCAATCAACAAGTATCTAACAATACTTACAATCAGCAAAGACCTAATTTTCAAAATAAACCATCACAAACCGATGATAAAAAGCCAAATTTAGAAGACATCATGTCGAAGCTAGTTGATTCTCAAACTCAGTTTTTCACATCTCAGAAACAAACGAATGAACAAAATGCTCAAGCATTTAGAAATCAACAAGCTTCTATTCAAAATCTGGAACAAGAAGTAAGCAACCTAGCAAGGTTGATAGGTGAAAGAAAACCGGGAAGTCTACCTAGTGATACAAATGCTAACCCTCGAAATGAAACAGCTAAAGCCATTACCACAAGAAGTGGTATTACACTTAAACCAAGTGAAATACCTATAATTTCTGATGAAGCTATTCCTACTCCACAAGAACCACAATCTGATCAAGATAAGGAAAAAGAACCGGTAGTTGAAAAAGTTAATGAAGATAACACAGTTAAGGTTAAACCTTATGTTAAACCATATCAACCACCACTTCCTTACCCGAGTAAAATGAGAAAAGAGAGACTTGAAGTCGAGCAATCCAAATTCTTGGATATGTTTAAACAGATAAATGTAAATCTTCCTTTCGTTGATGTAATTTCAGGAATGCCTAGATATGCTAAATTTCTGAAAGATCTAATCACAAATAGAAAGAAAATGGAAGAACTCTCGGCTGTTTCTATGAATGCTAATTGTTCTGCAGTGCTGTTGAATAAGATACCAGAAAAATTATCAGATCTAGGAAGTTTCACAATTCCATGTTCTCTGGGTAGTCTTAGTTCAATAGAAGCATTGGCAGACTTAGGTGCTAGTATAAATTTAATGCCGTATTCACTATACGTTAAACTAGACCTTGGAGAATTGAAACCAACACGAATAACCATACAACTAGCCGATCGATCAGTAAAATATCCTAGAGGGATAATGGAGAACATACTAGTTAAAGTTGGTACTTTAGTATTTCCAGTAGATTTTGTTATTCTGGACATGGAAGAAGATTCTCGAGTTCCTCTCATATTAGGAAGACCATTCTTAAACAAGGCCAAAGCAATAATAGACGTGTTTGGTAAGAAACTGACCCTAAGTATAGAGGATGAAAGTGTTACCTTTTCAGTTGATAGAGCCATGCAACAACCGCAATCTGCAGATGATACATGTTATTATATTCAAACTATAGAATCACATGCAGAATTGTTAGAAGAAATTCCAGAATTACAAGGAACAGGAGAATGTTCTTTAGGAGAAGGAACTGAATCAATTGATGAAACTGAAATGTTAGCTACACTTTTGGCTAATGGATATGATCCAACAACAGAAGAAATTCAAATGCTAAAAGAAGAAGACAGATATCGATATAAATCATCGATAGAAGAACCACCGACATTAGAGTTAAAGCCACTTCCAAACCATTTGGAATATGCTTATTTACATGGTGAATCTGAATTACCTGTAATAATATCGTCTTCTCTTACTGAAAATGAAAAATCTAAACTCATTTCTGTGCTAAAAGCTCATAAACCAGCCATTGCATGGAAGATTCATGACATTAAAGGAATAAGTCCTTCGTATTGCACACATAAAATCCTTATGGAAGAAGGTCATAAAACGTATGTGCAACACCAACGAAGACTAAATCCTAATATGCAAGATGTTGTTAAGAAATAAATTATTAAACTACTGGATGCAGGTTTAATTTATCCAATTTTTGATAGTCCATGGGTAAGCACAGTTCAATGCGTACCTAAGAAGGGTGGCATGACTGTCATCACAAATGAGAAAAATGAGCTTATTCCTACTAGGACTGTAACAGGATGACGTGTTTGTATTGATTATAGAAAATTAAATGACGCCACCAGAAAAGATCACTTTCCTTTACCTTTTATTGATCAAATGTTGGAAAGATTAGCCGGAAATAGTTACTATTGTTTTCTTGATGGTTTTTCCGGATATTTTCAAATTCCAATAGCACCCAAGGATCAAGAGAAAACCACGTTCACGTGCCCTTATGGTACTTTTGCTTACAAACGCATGCCATTTGGAATTTGCAACGCCCCTGCAACCTTTCAAAGGTGCATGATGGTGATCTTTCACGACATGATAGAAGAATGCATGGAAGTTTTCATGGATGACTTTTCAGTCTTCGGTGATAGTTTTGAAACACGTCTAGTTAATCTTGAACAAATGCTTATTAGATGCGAACAATCAAATCTAGTTCTTAATTAGGAGAAATGCCATTTCATGGTCAAAGAAGGCATCGTTCTTGGACATAAAATCTCAAAGGAAGGAATTGAAGTGGATAGAGCTAAAGTAGATGTAATTGCTAAATTTCCACATCCCACCAATGTTAGAGGAGTTAGGAGTTTTCTAGGGCATGTCGGTTTTTACCGACGTTTCATAAAAGATTTTTCTAAAATTGCCACTCCTATGAATAAACTCCTAGAAAATGATGCTCCATTCATCTTTTCAGATGAATGCATCAAATCTTTTAATATACTTAAAGAAAAACTCACTAATGCGCCGATCATGATAACTTCAAATTGGAATCTACCGTTTGAACTTATGTGCGATGCAAGTGATTTTGCAATGGGAGCCGTTTTAGGACAAAGGATTGAAAAACGATTTCAACCTATATATTATGCTAGTAAGACGTTACAAGGAGCACAAACAAATTACACAACTACTGAAAAAGAACTCCTTGCTATTGTCTTTGCTTTTGACAAATTTCGTTCATATCTCGTTCTAGCTAAAACGGTGGTCTATACCGACCATTATGCTCTTAGATACCTATTTTCGAAACAAGATGCTAAACCAAGATTAATCCGTTAGATCTTACTCTTACAAGAGTTCGATATTGAAATTCGAGATAAAAAAGGGAGCAGAAAATCTCGCCGCTGATCATCTTTCTCGTCTTGAAAATCCCGAATTAGAAGTTCTAAATGAATCGGCCATACAAGACAACTTTCCTGGTGAATATATATTGAAGATAGATTATAATGAAATTCCATGGTTTGCAGACTATGCAAACTACTTAGTATGTGGATTCCTTGAAAAAGGATTATCGTACCAAAAACGAAAGAGATTCTTTAGTGATATAAAACACTATTTCTGGGAAGATCCCCATTTGTTTAAAATTTGTCCCGATGGAATAATACGCCGATGTGTATTCGGAAATGAAGCTAGTCAAATTTTAAACCATTGTCACACAGGACCAACAGGAGGGCATTATTGGCCTCAACTCACAGCAAGAAAAGTTTATGATGCTGGATTCTATTGGCCTACAATTTTCAAAGACGCACACCTTCTTTGCAAATCCTGTGATGCTTGTCGAAGGGCCGGAAAAATAAGTCAACGTGATGAAATGCCACAAAATGTCATTCAAGTATGTGAAGTATTTGACATTTGGGGTATTGACTTTATGGGTCCATTTCCAAAATCTCATAATAATCTATACATTCTCGTTGCCATTGATTATGTATCTAAATGGGCGGAAGCATAAGCTCTCCCGACTAATGATGCACGAGTTATAGTCAACTTTTTAAAACATCTTTTTGCAAGGTTTGGAACACCGAAAGCTTTAATAAGTGATCGGGGTACTCATTTCTGTAATAATCAACTTGAGAAAGTTCTCAAAAGATATGGAGTAACTCATAAAATCTCCACCGCATATCATCCACAAACAAGTGGACAAGTTGAAAATACCAACTGAGCGTTAAAACGTATTCTAGAGAAAACCGTAGGATCAAATCTGAAGGAATGGTCCATGAAATTGGAGGATGCACTTTGGGCTTTTAGAACAGCCTACAAAACTCCAATTGGAACCACACCTTTTAAACTCGTTTACGAAAAAGCATGTCATCTTCCAGTAGAAATTGAACACAAAGCATTTTGGGCTTTGAAGACATGTAATCTTGATTACATGAAGCCGGACGTCTACGGTTAAGTCAATTAAATGAATTAGAAGAATTAAGACATGAAGCATATGAAAATTCCTTAATCTATAAGGAAAGAACGAAGAAATGGCATGATAAAAGAATCAGAAGTTCAAAAATATTTAAAGAAGGAGACAGAGTTCTTCTTTTCAATTCACGATTCAAGCTATTTCCTGAAAAATTGAAATAAAGATGGTCTGGACCATTCATAGTCAAAAGAGTTTTCCCATATGGAACAGTAGAGTTAATAAATTCAAATGGGATTGAATTTAAAGTTAATGGTCACAGAGTTAAACATTACATACATGGTCTAATGGAAGTTGATAATGAAGTCAATCATAATTTCACCACCCAAGAAAACCCTAAAAATGAAAACATAAATATGTTATCAACAACATAGGAAAAATCAAAATTGGAAAATAGGGAGGATTCAAATTGGAGTGATGAAGAAGAATTCTTATACAAACCTCCCATTCCAAGAAATAAAGAAAAATGTGAACAAGAAGTTCAAATAGAAGTGAAAGAACCAAGAAAAGAACACCCGAAAAAGGTTTACAAACCAACTCGACTTACTAAAGCAGGAGACCCGAGTGAATTTATCATTTCTTGCTTGCTTAATGATGGTGCTGTATATAATGGACTCGCAGATTTAGGAGCAAGTGTAAATATTATGCCTCTTTCCTTATACAAAAGATTAGGTATGGGTAAATTAAAACCAACCAAAATAGGTGTTCAATCATTTGACCTAACCATTAAACACCCGGTTGGAATAGCAAATAATTTACTTGTTAACGTGGGAAGTTTGACCTTTGTTGCAAACTTCATAGTGATTAATATGGAAGAAAACCTTGATATTCCTCTAATTTTAGGTCGCCCATTTTTAGCAACCACCGAGGCATTCATTGATGTAAGAGAAGGTAGAATGACACTTAGGGATGATGATAAATTGATCACCTTTGTGAACCAAAAGTTTAGATCTCCACCAACCAAAACTGTTAGACCAATAAAAACGCATAAGTGTGGGGAAGATGAAGAAACACTTAATGATGATCCGATCATAAAGAACCCCGTTGATGATAAGAAATTAGATGAACCCGTTTTTAACAGTTCAACGAAGAAACTTTATAAACGAATTCACGATGCTAAGATTAAGGGAAACTTTAAGTTATGTAATCGATTAATATCCAATTTATCGCCAAAAGAAAAGGCGATGTTAGTTGAATTTGTGAAAGCTACGAAGGAAATCAACAAATGGATTGAAGAAAAATTCAGAGATATACAAATTGTTGATAATCCAATTGAAAATAACGTTAATCACAATTTCAACACCACATCTAACTAAGTGTGGGGAGGTTCGAATCTTTTTAGGGTAATATGTATTTCTGTTAGAGTTAGATGTTCTGTTTGGTGTAGTTCTCGAGAATGGAATCCGAATGGTCTTTCCCTAGCAGACCCTAAAGAACTAGTCTTCTCCCCCCATTCTGAATTTTTATTTTTTATTTTTTAGGTTTTACGAGATGAAGACTTCCTGTGAAATAAACCATGGTCTAATGCTACACGATTTAATTACTAAACGTAATAATGACACCCTTCCAAGTGAAATAGTATCATTAATCAGAGGTAAATTGGACGGAGTAAGAAAAGAATCCAGGAACGAAAATAATAAGTTACAGTTTGGTAAAGGAAAATCAAAATTCGCAGCGAAAAGAAGAGCACGACACCTTGAAAGATGTCACAAATGCGGAAAATGGTCACACGAACGAAAATGCTCGACGAATCAGACATATTCCAATACCGAGTTTGTTACTTTATGCAGAGATGGACCGTTCATATGTTTAGAAGAAAAAACATTGAATGTTCGAGGTTACGCCTATGTAGCTATGGAAAACCAATTAGTCCGACTATCTTATGAGTGTGCTAGAGCATATCACTAAGAAATCTATCTCACAGGTAAGTATGTACAGTTTTAATTTTTATTTTTATTTTTAACCTTTTGATAATAAACGCTAAATTGTTCGCTATAAAGTATTAAATTGGTATTCAATAAAATTAGGTCTTGCAACCGAAATTATTGATATCATACAAAAATTTATTACATCACTGCGAAATTTACCGTTTATTCTTAAGGTATAAATATCTTTAATCAATCAACCCAAAATATTTCAAAAATTCGTCATGAGTTAAACTAGGTTATGAAACCGAAATTACTTTACCAAAAATAGGGGCGTATATTTTTGATAATATTTGATTGATTAAAGTGCGATAAAAGACCAAAAAGATTTTTAATTTTATTTTTACTTTGTTTTTAAAATTAATATTAAAATAATATTGTAAACTTTTTAAATCAATATATTTAAAATTGTAAATATTTGAAAAATTAATATTTTTAATATAAGTTTGTATGTATAAAAACAAAAATATAAATTTAAGTTTGGTGTGAATTTTTAATATGAATTTTTAATTTTATGTATTTTAAATTTAAGTTTGGTGTGAATTTAAAAACAAAAATTTACTTTATTTAGCTAAGTTAAAAATATGATTTTTAAAATTCGTCGTGAGTTGAAGACTAGGTCGTTGAACCGAAATTGCTTTACTCAAGGGAGGGACGAGAACTTTTATTATCATTATTTTTAATCTTATTGAATTAAAGTATGCCAAAAACATTAGAAAACCCAAAAATCTTTGCTTTTAAAACAACGCTTTAAAATGACGAAATTTTAAAATTTTGTTGAGGGAAGGACTAGGTCAACGTACCGAAACAACCTCGTCCTAAAAAGGAAAATAAAATTATAAATTAATCAAGTAATTGTTTTATTAATAAAGGTTTTTTATTAAAAAAAAAAAAACAGCAGTCGCGGTACTTTGTGGGTACCCACCACCGCACTCGCGGAGGCCTGGAAACCCAACCCAGATAAACTGGTCGAACATACCAGTTTTCACACACCCCATCTCATTTTTTATTTTTTTTTGTGAAAAAACCCACAAAACCACTCCCAAAATCGCGATTTTTCACCGATAAACATCAATTTTTTTGCTAAAATCATGTTGAGAAGGATGCTACCAAGAAGTTACTCAAGAAAATCGGTAATTTCTACATCTAAACTCCCTTTAATTTGGATTATTAGTGTTCTTGAACAAGAATATACCTAATTTGATTTTGATGATTTCTAGTGTAATTGTGTTTAAATTGATTGTATATTATGCTTGTATAACCTAGATTGATGCTATTTAACATGATTAGAAGACTTAAACTTCAAATTTTGAGTAATCTAAGGTTTGTGTTCTTGAGCAAAATTGGGGCTTTTTGATATAAACGGGTTATGGCCAAATTTTGTTGTTAGTTTATACTAAATTGAGTAGTGTAACATGTTTAGGTTGCTAAATAATCAAAACTTTGATCCTGAACATGATTTTCAAGAATTAAAGTGGACTTTTTGAGTCAAAAATGCATGAACTCAATTTAATTGATATGAATGCCAATTGGAACTTGTTTAATTGCTAGTAATGATTATTTTGACATGTTATTTGAGATAAAAGCTAAAGATCATTGTATACATTCTCATATATGTTCATTTGTAAAAGTGTAGAATTGTTAATATTATGAAAATGTGTATAAAGTTTAATATAGATTAAACATGTCATTGTAATTGTTTTGATTTATGATTTTGCTAACACTAATGCATATTTGGATGCACAAAAATTGTGTTTGATATGTTTTGCAGACTGAAGGGGGTGAATCTTCATCCGCATCTCAGGCTCACAATGCTCCTCCTGAGAATGCAGCAGAACAGGAGATTAATGACCTATATAGACAAGAACTACCACATCAATACATTCCATATTCAAATATAGAATTGGCAGATTTACATCCTAATTTAAGGTTTGATCGACATTGGATAGATTATCCAAAATACCAGAGGAACTTGCACACCCTTCAGTCTAATGTTGTTGAAGTACCTAGAGTCATAGATTGGGAACCATTAGAAACAGTTGGATTAGCCGGTCCAATCAGAGAATTACTTGCACAAAGGTATGGTAATTCTACTTTCACTGATTGGGAATGTTTGTTTAATATACGTAGGCATGTATATAGAGAATGGTGTGTGAAGTTATTGTGTAGTATTGAAATAAGTGATCGGGTATCTACCTTAACCGATCGTAGTTTTATTAGATTTTTATTAGGAGGAGTGATGCGCCATATGTCTCTACTAGACATGGCTCAGGCTTTGTGTATATATACGCCTGAGGAGTTGGCATCTACTTATTGTCAAGGGTTGATACTTAATGGTAGGAGAATTGATGAGAATTTTGATATGAATGGTGTATGGAGTAGAATGACTAGGCATACCCGATTTCGTGGGGGGAATAACTCTTACACTGATATTGATAGAGCTGAGCTAAGAGTAATCCATAGGTTCTTAGCAAATTCGATTACACAGCGAGGTAAGAACAAAGAGAAAGTAAATGAGAATGATTTATTTTATCTCATGTGTATTCGAGACCCATAAAGCGGTGTGAGTATACCTTATTGTGTGGGTTATTATTTATCAGCTATAGTTAAGAGTATACGGCCTAATGGGATAATAGAAGGTGGTATCTTTGTTACCCTAATTGCTGAGTATCTCGGTGTCGATAGAAATCGGGGGGATTAATAATTGCAGCACCAGAACCCCGTGATACAATTGGTTTAAAAGTATATCATGGTGCTAAGGTTTTAAAGAAAAAACATAACGCTGCAGCACCATATGAGGGCTCGCACCCACAGGTCGAAAGAGATCAGCAGCAAGGTAACGCGGGAGGAGGGAATGAGATGACAGAAATGCAACTTTTTATGGCTCATCATGAGTATGAAATGGCTAGACAACGAGCATTTCAAGATTGGCAGTATCATCAAAACCAAATCATGAGTCATCGTGCACACGTAAATGCAACTTGCATTGCGACTCCAATGCCCGTATTTCCTCCTTGGACTATACTGACCCGACCACCGTACCCTACATATGACCCAGCTCAAGCATTCTATAGTACATACGGCTATGAATGGGATCCATACTGGCACCAGCCTTATCAACCCTGATTTTTTTATTTTTTTTTATTTGATAACTTTTAATTTTATACTTTTAATATTTCTTTTGATATTTTAATAGTTTTTATTTTCTAACTTTTTAGATTTTTAATAATTTTTGAATGTGAGGTGATATACCCAACTTCAAAAATATGTATATATATATGTTTGTAGTTTTTCTCATGGACAAAACAGGGTAAAACAGCGTATTTTCAAAGACTGGCATTAAGTTCAGCAAAAGCTAGTACTTTTGATGACAAAACGAAAAACAAATGTGATGTAACAACAAGACGGAATGAACAAATGATATGCACCAGTTATCATTCAGCAAACAAATGTCAATATGTTTGGAAACTTTGGTAAAATTTAATCATTTTTCTACGCTAATCACCCTCGATAATTTAAATTGTTACTGATTTCTTGCAAATGAGGGCATTGCAAGATCTTAAGTGTGGGAAGGGGTTAAATTCTTTCGGATTTTTAAAATTTTTAACTTAAACACTTGGTTACCATTAAAAATACTAGTAACGCAGTAGTTGTATTAGAATCTAGTGCTCTCTGATAATAAAGAACAGCCCTAGTCTTATATACTGACTACCCAATTCTAGTAAAATTTTTCAAAATTTTCAATTAAATGAACTCAAAATCATGTTTATACATATTTATAAACGATAAAACTAGGTGTTAACACCGAAATTATTGTTACCTCAGAAAGGATATAAATTGAGAAACAAACCAAAATGTTAGAATTCATTTAAAATGGAATAGAGGACAATAAAAAGGCAAATAAAAGAAAATAAAAGCCAAGTGTGGGAAAAATTTACCAAGTTATTTAAAACATATATCACATATTTTTTTACAAATAACTAAAGATGCTTTTGCTTTGGACTAAACTAAAAAGTTTTACCCGATTTACTGTAAGAAAGATGGATCTACACGATGAATCAATTCCATCATTAAAAGGAAGTAAAGTCTTCCGAAAAAGACACGCGCTTCTTGATTTAGGTCATGAAATTGTCGTCTAGACCAGCTGTAGGTTGACGAAAAATCTAGAAAAGTCATCACTAAAATCAGAAGGAAATCCATGGACCTCAGCATCAAACAGGGTCGCCAAGTGGTCAGACTTATCCTAACCATGAGAGGATTTGTCTTGTAAAATGGGGAGGACGCCGTGCAAATTAGCTTGATAAGACTAATGAATCAGATCCCTAGAAAGGATAATCTCCTTAAAGATTAAAAATCAGCTTTTAAGACTGACATTACTCAATCCTAGAGATTGATCTTAAAGATTGAGAATTACAAACTCATAAAATTCAATGATATCTAAACTCGAGCTTGAACGAGAAAATATTTTGATCAAAATTACAAACCGATTTGTTTTCTGAAAAACCATTTTCAATGCATTCATTACCATTGAACATAAAATCCTAAGAATTCACCTGGAATTCATTAGGTCACCTGAACCAAATCGGGTGTCAACCGTAAGAACGGTGGTTGCATAGCATGGTCGAAGACAAGACCTTGTGCCAGACCGAAAAATTATAAGGGTGAGCTTTACTATTGCTCATACCAAGGATAGTAATTGCATCCGACACGTTATAGACCATAATTAAAATCATTTCAGGGGACATTGCCTTAACAGTTGCTTGTTCAACGCTTTCCTTTACAACCGGACGGTAGTTTATCGAAAGGTAATATACGGAATAAGTATACTGGACGTGTTGCTTTCCCAATACAAGGTTAGCAAGTGGGTGACACAAAACCGTAAGTTTTGAGCTAAAATTTTCAAATCTGAAACCCACCAAACCCACAAAAATATTTTGCAAACACCGGTGAAGGGTTATTCCGAAAAACTTATCTAGGGTAAAAGCTAGATTTAATTTTCAAAAGATCAAATGTTTTCATAAAGATTCAATTTTTCTTAATGGATCTAAATTTTCATAGTCATGTGGGACTGTAAACCACAACGTTACTACCATTGTTTATACCGCCGTATAGAAATCACTAATGTACAAAGTATGAAGAATAAAGAAGTGATTCTAGTATTTTTATTTCAAGACTATATTGCTTGAGGACAAGCAACGCTCAAGTGTGGGAATATTTGATAATGCTAAAAACGAACATATATTTCATAGCATTATCTCTCAAGAAAGATAAGCTTTTAGTTGCAATTGTCCTATTTACAAGTGATATTCGTTTAAATAATAAAAGGTGAAGACAAAAGACAGATTCGACGAATTAAAGATGCAAATAACCAAAAAGCTCAAAAGTACAAAATACAATCAAAGTGGTTCCAATTATTGATGAGAAACGTCTCGAAATTACAAGAGTACAAGACGCGAAACGCAAAATACAAGATATTAAATTGTACGCAAGGACGTTCGAAAATTCGAAACCGGGACCAAAGTCAACTCTCAACGCTCGACGCGACGGACCAAAAATTTCAAGTCAACTATGCATAAGAATAAAATAATATATATAATTAATTATATATATTATTATATAATATAATTTTACGTAGCCCACGTTTTGGATCTAATATGTGAGCTGTTTTCAGACCTCCGCACTCGCGGTACTTTTGTGAAGGAAACCTCAGCACTCGCGGAACTCTACAGTGCAACGTGGGCCTATAAAATCCATCAAATTCTGCACGAATTTTACATCTTTTTCCTTTCAATCTCTCACTCGTATATATATTTATATTTATATTATAATTTTAATTTTAATTTTAATTTCTAATAATAAGGGTATGTTAGCGAATGTTGTAAGGGTGTAAGTCGAATTTCTGTCCGTGTAACGCTACGCTATTTTTAATCACTGTACGTTATGGTTAATGTTATTTTTAATTTAATGTCTCGTAGCTAAGTTATTATTATGCTTATTTAATGCCGAAGTAATCATGATGTTGGGCTAAATATTAAAATTGGGTAATTGGGCTTTGTACCATCATTGGGGTTTGGACAAAAGAACGACACTTGTGGAAATTAGACTATGGGCTATTAATGGGCTTTATATTAACTAAATGATACCTCGTTAATTTAATATATAGACTTATAATTTGACGTATTTATATATAACCACATACGCTTGACTGGGTACGGTGGGCGGGATATCTATAAATACCAATAATTGTTCATTTTACCGGACACGGAATTGGATTAATAGTTAATAGACTTGTTGAAACAGGGGTGGATTACATTCAAGGGTAATTGGTGTAATTGTTAACAAAGTAGTAAAACCTTGGTTTACACGCAGTCGATAACCTGGTGTATTCATTAAACAAAGTATTAAGACCTTGTAACAATTCGAATCCCCAATTAGTTGGAATATTTGACTTCGGGAATAAGAATAATTTGACGAAGGCTTTCGCACTTTATATTTATGACTGATGGACTATTATGGACAAATCCGTATGGATATATTAAATAATCCAGGACAAAGAACAATTAACCCATGGGAATAAACTAAAAAATCAACACGTCAAACATCATGATTACGGAAGTTTAAATAAGCATAATTCCTTTATTTCATATTTAATTTCCTTTTTTTGATATTTAATTGAACTTTTAATTATCGCACTTTTATTTATTGTTATTGTATTTAATTACACTTTTAATTTTCGTACTTTTTAATTATCGCAATTTTATTTTATCTCACTTTTATTTATCGCAATTTCATTATCGTTATTTACTTTACGCTTTAAATTAAGTCTTTTTATTTATTTAATATTTTACATTAGGTTTTAACTGTGACTAAAGTTTTAAAATCGACAAACCGGTCATTAAACGGTAAAAACCCCCTTTTATAATAATAATAATACTACTTATATATATGTATATATATATATATATATATATATATATATATATATATATATATATATATATATATATATATATATATATATATACAAATATATATATATACAAATATAGTTTTTAAAAAAAAATATAGCGTTAAACTTGGCTAGTTCCCTGTTGACGAACCGGACTTACTAAAAACTACACTACTGTACGATTAGGTACACTGCCTATAAGTGTTGTAGCAAGGTTTAGGTATATCCACTCTATAAATAAATAAATAACTTGTGTAAAATTGTATCGTATTTAATAGTATTTCGTTGTAAAAATAATGCTATTTCCTAGTACACCTCGCACACATCAATATTAAATTATTATATTATTTAAATTATTATTATTATATCTATATATATATAATCGATCATTCTGCGAGACTCAATTCATATATCACTCCGCATCATATTTTTATTATCTATATTTACTCCGCATCACTTTTATTTTTATTTTTCAAAAGGTTTGTGGTAATACACTAAACAAGTTATACATGAGTATTTTATTCGGATTTCAAACCGATTATAACTAAGAAAATATTGGGTATTGTTCGGGAGTATTGTTCGTGAATCCAAGACCAACCATACAATCATCCACTATCATTATGTCTAAGCAATTTGCCTACAATATTGAACCACAATATTGATACGTGAGTTTATAGATCCCTTTTTAATTTCTTTTGCAAACTATATTTTTGGGCTGAGAATACATGCATTTTATTTTATACGCAATGGACACAAGTACATACTTAATTATAAACTGAGCTTGAACCGAAAATCCCTTAACTTTGGTAACTAGTAACTGCCGGTTATAAGAACTGGTGGGCAAGAGTAGTTGTATATGGATCCATGGGGCTTGACATCCCCGTCCGTTCCAGGTATAGAGACCCTAGCCTGAACTATAAAGCGGACGTATGCTATTTGAGTTTAGTACATGTTGGTTTACGTGTATTGTATATGTTGGTTGCATGTATGTTAAAATAGGGGTACTTATTATATATACGTTAAGTTTAGTTACCAGGGTGCTCAATTTCGTAGAATATTTTGATAAACGTTTTGGATGAAACAACTGAAATCTTGTGGTCCACCTTTATATATAGATTATGCGCAATTTTAAAATTATGAACTTACCAAACTTTGTGTTGATACTTTTAGCATGTCTATTCTCAGGTCCCTAGAAGTCTTCCGCTGTTTGCTTATACATTATACAAGCTATGTGCATGGAGTCGTACATGCTTTATTCGAGAAAACTTTGCATTCACAAAATCATCACCATGTATCTTATTTTCACTGCATTGTCAACAGATGTATTATTGTAAACTATTATTTACGGTGATTGTCTATATGTAGAAATCATCAGATGTCAAAAACCTTGGATTTAGATATTCATTTATGGTGTGCCTTTTCAAAAGAATGCAATGTTTACAAAACGTATCATATAGAGGTCAATACCTCGCAATGAAACCGGTGAATAACGTACTGCGTCAATAGCGATTTTTGGCGGGTCATCACAGTTGCCCTAAGACAACTCCTATTACATAATCACTTGCGTCACACATGAGTTCGAAAGGTTTAGACCAATCGGGTGATATAATAATGGGTGCATTAGTGAGTTTTTCTTTCAAAATGGAAAAAGTTTTTTTTACAATCTCTGTTAAATTCAAAGGGTGCATCTTTTTCTAAGAGTTTAGTTAACGGTCGAGTAATTTTGGAAAATTCTTGAATGAAGCATCTATAGAATCCAACATGTCATAGGAAACTTCTAATTGATTTAACACTAGTATGTTCGAGAAGGTTAACAATAACATTGATTTTTTCTTTATCAACCTCAATTCCTTTATTAGAAATTTTATGGCCAAGGACAATGCCTTCTTTTACCATAAAATGGCATTTTTCTCAATTAAGAACAAGATTCATTTTTTCACAACGAGCAAGCATTTTATCAAGATTAGAAAGACAGACGTCAAAAGATGTTCCAAAGACTATCCATATAGACTTCCATAAAATCTTCCACCATGTCGTGAATGATAGATGTTATACATCTTTGGAAAGTTCCAGGGGCATTGCATAACCCAAATGGCATTCTGCGATAAGCAAAAGTACCAAAAGGACTAGTTAAAGTGGTTTTCTCTTGATCCCGAGGGTCGATTGGAATTTGAAAGTATCCAGAGAAACCATCCAAAAAACAATAATATTCTTTTCCGGCTAATTTTTCAATCATTTGATCAATAAATGAAAGTGGAAAGTGATCTTTTCAGGTAGCTTCCTTTAATTTATGATAATCTATACAAACTCACCAATCGGTAACTGTTCGAGTTAGAATTAATTCATTATTCTCGTTTAGGACAACAGTTGTTCCTTCCTTTTTAGGGACCCACTGAACTGGGCTAACCCATTGGCTATCGGAGATAGGATAAATCGTTCATGCGTCTAATTGTTTTAAAACTTCCTTTTTTACTACTTCAGCCATATTAGAGTTCAAGTTTCCATGCATATCGGTTTTCTTCTTGAAAAGCCATTTACAATCAACTGATTTAGAGCCAGTCGGTTGTATAACCAGTTCCCAAACTTGGTTATCATACATAGATTTCATCTCAGCGTTCATGGCTTCCTACTATTTATCTTTATCAATCCTTGATAAAGCATCTTGGTAGTTTGTTGGTTCATCCAAATCAACCACATAGCAATCATCCATGAGAAACCCATATCTCTCTGGAGGATTACTAATCCTGCCAGATCTATGAATGTCTTGTATACTTTGATCACCCATGTGATTAGTCCCAACATTTTGATGTTGAGTGCTAGTGTCAACTAATTGCGTATCATTTTCTTGATCATGAACCTCTTCAAGATCTATCTTCCTTTCACTGTTACCTTCCATAAGGAACTTAGTTTCAAGGAATTCCGCCTTTCGAGCAACAAATACATTTTGCTCTATTGGATCATAGAAATAGTATCCCATATCATCCTTGGCATATCCTATGAAGATACACTTCGTAGATCGAGCATTCAGCTTATTAGCGATGAACCGCTTAGGATAAGCTTCACATCCCCATACTTTCAAGTATGATAGAGAAGGAGGTTTTCCAAACCACATCTCATGAGGAGTTCGTTCCACTTTCTTGGTTGGGGCCATATTTAAAATACGAGCCGCAGAGCATAGACAATAACCCCAAAATGATAGAGATAACGAGCTTTTTGCCATCATAGATTGAACCATATCCATTAGGGTTCGGTTTCTCCTTTCGGATACTCCATTCAGTTGGGGTGTTCCAGGAGGAGTAAGTTGCGAGATAATCCCACAACTTTTAAGATGATCTTGGAAAGCATCTCTTAGGTATTCACCAGCTCTATCGGTATAAAGTACCTTGATTGTCTTGTCTTGTTGAGTTGATTTTGTACTTTGTTTTGATATTCTTTGAATGCTTCAAAAGTTTCATCCTTGTGTCTTAACAAGTAAACATATCCGAAATGACTGAAGTCATCAATGAAAGTAACGAAGTATTTTTCACATTCCTAGTCATGGGCTTAAAGGGTCCACATATATCCGAATGTATTAATCCCAATAAGTCCTTAGCCCTTTCATAAGTCCCTTTGAAAGGTGCTTTAGTCATTTTGCCTTGTAAACAAGACTCACATACATCAAACGAGTCTAACTCACTTGATTTCAAAAGACCATTCTTTTGAAGTGTACGAATTCGGTTCTTGTTTATGTGACCAAGGCGACAATGCCATAAGTAGGAATCACTCAAATCTCTTTTGAGTTTCTTGGTGTTTGCATGGAACATCAAGCTATTATATGATGTTTCATCATGAACCAATTCATACAACCATTCAAAGTCGAAGCCTTGAAATAGAACACATTATTTAAAGAAACATGGATATCATCATTAATAAAATTAAGATCAAAACCACATTGTCTTAAACGGGATATTGACATAATGTTTCGAGTCAAATCAGGAGCATACAAAACATCATTCAAAATAAGCTCCAAACCAGTTTGTAGCTTCAAAACAAAGTCTCCTTGAGCTTCTACGTTCACATTTGCACCATTTCCCATAAAGAGACTTGTTGTTCCCGCATCTAGTTTACTTCTTTTTAACCCCTGCAAAGAATAGCAGATATAAGTTCCACATCCCGTGTCTTATACCCATGTATTAGAAGAAGTAATACTAAGCTCAACGTATACCATGTATGCATTACCTGAGGTTTGCCCTGCATCCCTCTTTTCTTTCAACTCCTTCAGGTAGATCAGGCAGTTGCTTTTTCAGTGACCTATTTTATACAACCAAAGCACGGATCTTCCTTGGGGTTTCCTTTTAAAGCAACCTTTTGCTTCTTGGTTTTGTTGGTTGGGGTAACCATCTTCCCCTTTCCCTTGCCCTTGCCTTGGTAGGTGGGTCCTTTCCTCTTAGCCACCTTTGACTTAGAAGTGGAATCGTCCTTGGACCCACCTTCATTGATCATAAGCACGGGTGAAGCCCTTTTACCCATGTCTAATTCGGCCATCCTAAGAATGGCATGCAATTTGCCAATGCTTTTATCCTAACCATTCATGTTGTAATTCAACACGAATGTGTCAAACCTTTTTGACAAAGAGTTGAGGATAAGGTCCATGGCTAATTCATTAAACATGTTACAGTTTAGACGGTGCAATCGATCAATTAGGATTTTCATTTTAAGAACATAGGATGAGACAGATTGGGAGTCGTCCATTCGACAATCATGAAGCTCTCGAACTGTTTCGAAGCGCTCAATATGAGCTTGTTGAAGGAACATCTCCTTCAACTGAGTGATCATCTCGTATGCCCCATGATGCTCGAAATCCTTTTGGAGTTCGGGGATCATGGTCCCAAGCATAAGGCAAGAAACTTGAACCGAATTGGCACAATATTTCTCCCACTATGCCATACCTTCGATATCATCCTCTTCGGGTTGATCGGGAATGGGGTCTTCCAACACATACTTCCTGTCCTCAAGCTTGAGGACAATTCTTAGATTGCGATACCAATCCATGAAATTTGTATGGTTGAGTTTTTCCTTTTTGAGTAAGGACCTCAATGACAGGTTATTGAAGTTGATTGGTGCATTAGGAATGTTGTTGTTATTGGCGGCCATTTACAAAATTTAGCAAAGTTGTTTAAGTATCAATTTTAATTTAATAATCAATACCCTTTTATATTCAATTGATTTATTAAATTTTAGAATCCAACGGTAAACCAAATTTTGGTTAGGTGACCTTTATCCCATTATTTGATTTAGCTAGGTAGTCATTTATATGACAATTGCAATCCCTTTGCAACTTCTAAGGTATGGGATCATGCAACCCTTTTGCATGGCATATTTATCCCATTAACGCCTATTTGTTCCTCATGCTTCGGTGACCCTAAGTTCATGATTCCCAAATCAGGTCGTCCTACTTGTGTAGACGTGTAAATTTAACATACAAGTGGTTAGGTGACCTTTATCCCACAAGCATGCAAAATTCACCTTAATCACATTAGTTTGATCACAACGGTTAGGTGACCTTTATCCCATCATGAGTTCCCTAATATGCCTAAGTGTCACACAAAAGGATGGCGTTAAACTTGTTTCCTTTGCATGTAAAAGGGTTTTTAAGGTTTCTTTATTCTAGTTCAAGAAAACTGTTATACCATACACTAACATGCATTTAGTGTGTGGTACATGTGAAAAAACTTATTTTCATGTCATGTAATAAAACCAATTTTATTACTACTAATCCTTTTAGTCATTTCAAATTTAACCAATTAAATTTTAGTATATATTCTTTGCGAGTTGTTAATGTGTAAGATAAACTTGTAGAATACAAACATACAATCCACAATCAACCAATAAACAACCACGCATGCAAAGAATATGTTCACAATCAAGCCAATTTGGTAGACATTTGTTTAGCCGAAAACAAATGTCACCGGTCAATGGGGACAAAAACAAATTTGGAGAGTCCAAAATCTCCCACTAAATCTTGCATCCAAATGCTTCCTCTTTGTGTTCTTCCTTGTCTCCATCTTGTATCTTCATTTTATTACAAAATTATATCCTAATACATTTTTCTCTAGAAAATGAAAATACAATCTAATCTATTTTACATACCAAATATAAAATAAATTACATGACCAAAATGAATAATTATTATTACATACCAATTGAATAATAACAAATCAACCAAACATTCAACCAACCACAAGGTCAAGGCTTAGATTGTGAACATCATCATACAACCAAGTATGACCAAAATGAAAAAACCCAAAACCCATTTTTGAGTTGCCAATTTTTGGCCAAATCCAACACCACCCAAAACCCGAAAAACTTTGCATTCTACTTTCATGCATGTTCATAGAATGCAAATAAAGTAGGTTTAATAATCATTTCGAAGCATATTCCAACAACCTCGGCTCTAGATACCATTGTTGGGATTTAACATGTTTCAAAAGAATTAAAACTCATTTATGAAATAAAGTTTGCGGAAGCGTGTAAAACCGATTACAAACATGTTATACTTTAACCGATTAAAGTCAAATCGCAAATCAGATCAAGTTGTGAAATATGCTTACAAACTACAACTGGGTTAAGAGATTATACCTTCTCCAATTTAGGAGGTAAAAGGGAAGATGATGATGAATGCAAGCTACAAAAGATGAAGCCTCAAGTTGTAATACCCCAAACTTGACACCAACACCTTGTAATATTTGGTTAGGATTTTCTACACTTGAAAATTACCTTGCAAAACAAAAGAAACCCCTTTCTTTGCACTCAAAATTTTGGCCAGCAATATGCAAGAGAGAAAAGAGAGTGTTTGCAATCCTTGATATGTGTATTTGCATGCCCTTAGTAGTACCCAAAGTGCCTAGGTACTTATGCATATGGAGGGTGGGAAGCAACCACATTTAATGACCAATTAAATGTGTCTAGGACATGCTTCCTTGCACTCCCAATGTCATTCCCACTTTATAAAATAGTTTTTGTAAATAAAACATATTTTATAAACTTCTATATTATTTGTTATGTACACTTTATTTATAAAACCCATTTTATAAAATGTAACATAACTTAATTAATTATTTAGCCAATAAATAATTAAATCCGAGTTATATAAATTATTTCATAATTTATATACATATCAAGTGACAGGAATTTGATCAACGAACCAACCGATAAGATCAAATACGAATAAGGTGTCGGTAAGCTTGTTATTGGGTATGACCCGACTTGGATCAAAACATATTAGCCACATTAATTTAATATGTCTGTCGGGCATACGAAATACCTTCACACCAATTTCCTGAAGAGACTCTTCTGCCGATTCGGCACTCTCCAAGCTATAATAAGTGATAGAGGCACACACTTCTGTAATACCCAAATCATGAAGGTGATGCAACAATACGGAATTACCCACTTGATGTCCACTGCCTATCATCCACAGACTAACGGACAGGAAGAAGTCACTAACAGAGCACTCAAAAGAATTCTAGAATGCATCATCGCCCATCATGGGAATAAATGGGCCGAGAAACTAGATGATGCTTTGTGGGCATTCCAGTCTGCTTACAAGAATCCTCTAGGAACTAGACCCTACCACATGATCTATGGGAAAGCCTGTCACCTTCCGCTAGAAATGTGACGACCCGGGAATTTCTGACTCAAAGTATGTAATATTGAGTCTAGAAAATTTTGAAACGATGTTCATATATTCAGTTGACCTTCGACTGCTCTCGACGATTCACGAATAATTAATTATAAATAGATAAGTGTGTATGTATATATATATATATATAATTCGAATTATAATTTGAAGTATTATATGTTGTTGTTATTAAAAATTAGTAAAATAAAAATAGGATATTATAATAATTATTATTTAAAATATATCTCTATATAAATAAAGTATATTAAAAATAAATATTAAATGATTGTAATACTCGTTTGATGTTTCGATTGATATTAAGCAAGTTAAATTCAAACTTATATAATTTTAAAATAAACGGTGATCCGAAAATGAGTTCTATAAATTTTAGGCTTACTAAAAATGTATTTAGGATCTAGTTAGACGAAATTACGCTCGTCGTCCATGAACTTGTATCCAGTCTTCTCAGGTTATCCTTAAAGTTTTTTTTTCTTCTGACGTCGTCCTTGAACTTGTACTTTGTAACTCCGGTCGTCCCTCCGTCTACATTCCGTTGAATTCTTCCGTTAATCCTACTCATGTGCGAATCATGTGAGGGTAATTTTGTCTTTTTATCCTTTCTTTCTTTTTCTTCATCTTCATCCCAATATTTCACAAACCCTAATTTCTTTTCCATATAAGTTCTTATTAGTTCATTACAATATCATAAATCTTAGTATTCAAACCCAAATCCAAACTAAAACTTAAAATCCAAACGTTTATTTATCTTTGTCCACCATCTCTTCTTCTTCTTCTTCCTGTTAACAAGATTATTTATGTTTGATGTTGCATCAGAACCTACATTCAAATACGAACCACCCACCAAAACTCGACCCGATTTAAAATACGAACTTGTTAACAAGAACACTTATCATTGTGCACCACCTCTTCTTCTTCTTCTTCACCTGTTAACGAGATGTTGCATCACAACCCACTTAAAAAAAGCACACCATGGTTCGAAACCCACCTATCCATGTTTATTGTTTTCACTGGTTCGAAATTGGTATGAACTCAACAAGAATCAAGCATTATACTCTAAAAAACAAACACAAACACAATCAACCCACATTCGTAATCAGATCTGGGATGACACAAAATCAGATTTACAGGATCTGAGAATTGAGAGTTTTGACTTTCTTCCAGTGCAGTTACAAACTTAGATCCAACACAGTTTGGTGGTGGTTATGGTTGAAATTGGGAATGAATTGTGATTTTATTTTAATTGGTATTTGAATTTGAATAAAGATTCAAGGTATAAATCACAAGCAAAATCCTAATGAATCTGGAGACCAAAACCCTTTCTTCCTTCAAAATTAATCAATAAACCTAAATCAAGAACACGATTGAAATAAAATTTATTGTTGATTCGTAACCACCGCCGGTTAATTCACCGAAAAACTCCAAATCACCGTCGATTAAAAATCGAAGCATGGATTCGGAATCGAGGGTTTCGAAACCAACTTGGTCGTTCAAACATCGTATTTCCAAATCTAGAATTAATTAAATTTCATCTCGTTGATACTCCTAACTAAATACAATCATGAAGATGATGGTGAAGTTAATATTGAATGAGAGTTGAATGAAACATATTCTGAATCTGTTGAAGGTGAGTAAATTAGATGAATATGGTAATTTACAATTGGAAATGATAGATTATTGCAGAAATTTGGAAATGGGTTTCTGGATTTTGTGGAGAAATGGGTTTCTAGGATTTATGATTTTGTGAAATAAACTAGTTTGTTTCAATATTGAAAATAAAAATCAAGATAGGGGAAAATAAGGATAGAAAGACAAAAATAGCCTCACATGAGTTGCACATGACTCAATTTAACAGAAAGATTGGACGGAATGTAGATGGAGGGACGACCGAAGTTACAAAGTACAAGTTCAGGGACGACGTCAGCAAAAAAAAAGTTTAAGGATGAGATGAGAAGGTTGGATACAAGTTCAGGGACGACGAACGTAATTTTGTCATCTAGTTAATTAATTTTAACACTTTTTATATTTCACCCATAAATGAGAGGGACAGTTGATGTAATTTTTATTTATTAAATTAATGATTGAATTTTATACCATAATGATCAAAATAAATAAATACATTTAATCTAAAAATATAGGATTTTTAGGAACACTTTTATACGTTAGCTGTTTAGTAATGGACACGATATAACCAATCGGAATAAACTGTCGATAGAATTATTTAAAAGTTAAGGCTGCTACAATGAATAATAACTCTGCGCATGATTCAATGAATTGAGATTCATTATTTTAATATTTATTATTATTAATTAATATTAATATTATGGATGATAGATATATGTATTATATATCCTGGATACCTACTACAAAAACTATCATCTATTCGATTTTCTGTTTCACCATTCGATGGCCAATGCAACCATGACCACTTTCTTTCTTCTTGCTGTTTCGAAGGAGGTCACCAAAACACCTTCATATTCGACACCCATATTCAACTCAAGAACACTTATATCACTACTCATCTATCATTGTAACTCGAACACCAACACAAACAATCTTAATCCATTTATTTATGTTTCGTTTACCTCTTGTAACCGAGACCCATTCAATAACACACACCCTTGTGTCGATCACCCTACATCATCATGAAATGTCCCGTTCATATTGATTATAAACGTTTCATATTAATTGATTTCATCGCGAGGTTTTGACCTCTATATGAGACGTTTTTCAAAGACTGCATTCATTTTTAAAACAACCATAACCTTTATTTTATCTATAAAGGTTTAAAAAGCATTACGTAGATTATCAAATAATGATAATCTAAAATATACCGTTTACACACGACCATTACATAATGGTTTACAATAAGAATATATTACATCAAAAATAAGTTTCTTGAATGCAGTTTTTACATAATATCATACAAGCATGGACTCCAAATCTTGTCCTTATTTTAGTATGCAACAGCGGAAGCTCTTAATAATCAACTGAGAATAAACATGCTTAAAACGTCAAAAAAAATGTTGGTGAGTTATAGGTTTAACCTATATATTATCAAATCATAATAATAGACCACAAGATTTCATATTTCAATATACATCCCATACATAGAGATAAAAATCATTCATATGGTGAACACCTGGTAACCGACATTAACAAGATGCATATAAGAATATCCCCTATCATTCTGGGAAATCCTTCGGACATGATAAAAACGAATTCAAAGTACTAAAGCATCCGGTACTTTGGATGGGGTTCGTTAGGCCCAATAGATCTATCTTTAGGATTCGCGTCAATTAGTAGATCGGTTTACTAATTCTTAGGCTACCAAGCAAAAGGGGCATATTGGGCTTCGATCATTCACCCATATAATGTAGTTTCATTTACTTGTGTCTATTTCGTAAAACATTTATAAAACTGCATGTATTCTCATCCCAAAATATTAGATTTTAAAAGTGGGACTATAACTCACTTTCATAGATTTTTACTTCGTCGGAAAGTAAGACTTGGCACTGGTCGATTCACGAACCTATAACAAATATGTACATATATATCAAATTATGTTCAAAATATATTTACAACATTTTTAATACGTTTTACTGTTTTAAGTTTATTAAGTCAGCTGTCCTTGTTAGTAACCTACAACTAGTTGTCCATAATTAGATGTACAGAAATAAATAGATATATATTATCTTGAATCAATCCACGACCCAGTGTATACACGTCTCAGGCTAGATCACAACTCAAACTATATATATTTTTGGAATCAACCTCAACCCTGTATAGCTAACTCCAACATTACTGCATATAGAGTGTCTATGGTTGTTTTAAATAATATATATACATGGGTCGATATGATATGTCAAAACATTTGCATACGTGTCTATGGTATCCCAAGATTACATAATATATTAGAATACATGTATAATAAAATATAAGTTAGCTAGGATATGATTAATATAGATTTGTTATCAATTTTCACGTAGCTACAACAAGCAAAAATAACCAATCTTGTTTTACCCATAACTTCTTCGTTTTAAATCCGTTTTTAGTGAATCCAATTGCTATGGTTTCATATTGAACTTAAGTTTATGAATCTATACAGAAAAAGTATAAGTTTATAGTCAGAATTACAGGTTACAGGTCGTTTTTGTAAAGGTAGTCATTTCAGTTGAAAGAACGACGTCTAGATGACCATTTTGAAAAACATACTTCCACTTTGAGTTTAACCATGATTTTTGGATATAGTTTCATGTTCATAAGAAAAATTATTTTCCCAGAAGAATAAGTTTTAAATCAAAGTTTATCATAGTTTTTAATTAACTAACCCAAAACAGCCCGCGGTGTTACTACAACGGTGTATACCCGGTTTTACGGTATTTTTCGTGTTTTCCGGTTTCAAATCATTAAGTTAGCATATCATATAGATATAGAACATGTGTTTAGTTGATTTTAAACGTCAAGTTAGAAGGATTAACTTTTGTTTGCGAACAAGTTTAGAATTAACTAAACTATGTTTGTAGTGACCCGAACTTTTCCATGTTTATATATATTAATTGAGATTGATATTTACATGATTAAATGTTTCCAACATGTTAAGCAATCAAACTTGTTAAGACTTGATTAATTGAAATATGTTTCATATAGACAATTGACCACCCAAGTTGACCGGTGATTCACGAACATTAAAACTTGTAAAAACGACATGATGATATATATATACGGACATACATATGGTTAACATGAGATTATGATAAGTAAGTATCTCCATAAGTATATTAACAATGAGTTATATACATATAAACAAGACTACTAACTTAAGGATTTCGAAACGAGACATATATGTAACGATTATCATTGTAACGACATTTAAATGTATCATATTAAGATATATTAATATATCATAATATCATGATAATATAATAATTTAACATCTCATTAGATATAATAAACAATGGGTTAACAACATTAATTGAGATCGTTAACTTAAAGGTTTCAAAACAACACTTACATGTAACGACTAACGATGACTTAACGACTCAGTTAAAATGTATATACATGTAGTGTATTTAGATGTATTAAAATACTTTTGGAAGACTTCAAGACATATATCAAAACACTCATACTTAACGAAAATGGTTACAGTTACTTTTCCATTCTTTTCTTTCATCAAGAATTCTAGTCGTATTCTTACTCGTATTATACACAGCTTCAAAACGTACTTACTATGAGTATATACCAATAGGAACTAGCATGGGATTTCACTCTTGATTATGTCATGTATGACTAATCAATTTTAACTTCTACCATGAGCTAGTCAACTAACTAGAACTCCTTTTAACCCCACTCACCACTCACCAATTACCACTCATCATTCACTTCATTTCACTTCCAATTCTCTTTCTAATTCTCTCTCAACACACACACACTTTATGAATGTATTTTTCCAGTAGTTAATCATCATCTTCATCAAAAATCACTTCAAGAATCAAGCTATAATCATCATAGGAAGAACACTTCAAGAACACTTCAAAAATCCCTTCAAGTTTACTAATTTACTTCCAAGCTTTCTAATCCATTCCAAGTAATCATCTAATATCAAGAAACCTTTGTTATATACAGTAGGTTATCTTTCTTATTCAAGGTAATATTCATATTCAAACTTTGATTCAATTTCTATAACTATAAACTATCTTAATTCGAGTAAAAATCTTACTTGAACTTGTTTTTATGTCATGATCCTACTTCAAGAACTTTCAAGCCATCCAAGATCCTTTGAAGCTAGATCATTTCTTTTCACTTCCAGTAGGTTTACCTACTAAACTTGAGGTAGTAATGATGTTCATAACATCATTCGATTCATATATATAAAACTATCTTATTCGAAGGTTTAAACTCGTAATCACTAGAACATAGTTTAGTTAATTCTAAACTTGTTCGCAAACAAAAGTTAATTCTTATAACTTGACTTTTAAAATTAACTACACACATGTTCTATATCTATATGATATGCTAACTTAATGATTTAAAACCTGGAAACACGAAAAACACCGTAAAACCGGATTTACACCGTCGTAGTAACACCGCGGGCTGTTTTGAGTTAGTTAATTAAAAACTATGATAAACTTTGATTTAAAAGTCGTTATTCTGAGAAAATGATTTTTATTATGAACATGAAACTATATCCAAAAATTATGGTTAAACTCAAAGTGGAAGTATGTTTTCTAAAATGGTCATCTAGACGTCGTTCTTTCGTCTGAAATGACTACCTTTACAAAAATGACTTGTAACTTATTTTTCCGACTATAAACCTATACTTTTCTGTTTAGATTCATAAAATAGAGTTCAATATGAAACCATAGCAATTTGATTCACTCAAAACGGATTTAAAATGAAGAAGTTATGGGTAAAACAAGATTGGATAATTTTTCTCATTTTAGCTACGTGAAAATTGGTAACAAATCTATTCCAACCATAACTTAATCAACTTGTATTGTATATTATGTAATCTTGAGATACCATAGACACGTATACAATGTTTCGACCTATCATGTCGACACATCTATATATATTTCAGAACAACCATAGACACTCTATATGTGAATGTTGGAGTTAGCTATACAGGGTTGAGGTTGATTCCAAAATATATATAGTTTAAGTTGTGATCAATACTGAGATACGTATACACTGGGTCGTGGATTGATTCAAGATAATATTTATTGATTTATTTCTGTACATCTAACTGTGGACAACTAGTTGTAGGTTACTAACGAGGACAGCTGACTTAATAAACTTAAAACATCAAAATATATTAAAAGTGTTGTAAATGAGAATACATGCAGGTTTTATAAATGATTTACAAAATAGACACAAGTACATGAAACTACATTCTATGGTTGAATTATCGAAATCGAATATGCCCCTTTTTATTAAGTCTGTTAATCTAAGAATTAGGGAACAGACACCCTAATTGACGCGAATCCTAAAGATAGATCTATTGGGCCTAACAAACACCATCCAAAGTACCGGATGCTTTAGTACTTCGAAATTTATATCATATCCGAAGGGTGTCCCGGAATGATGGGGATATTCTTATATATATGCATCTTGTTAATGTTGGTTATCAGGTGTTCACCATATGAATGATTTTTATCTCTATGTATGGGATGTGTATTGAAATATGAAATCTTGTGGTCTATTGTTACGATTTGATACATATAGGTTAAACCTATAACTCACCAACATTTTTGTTGACGTTTAAAGCATGTTTATTCTCAGGTGAATACTAAGAGCTTCCGCTGTTGCATACTAAAATAAGGACAAGATTTGGAGTCCATGTTTGTATGATATTGTGTAAAAACTGCATTCAAGAAACTGATTTCGATGTAACATATTTGTATGGTAAACCATTATGTAATGGTCGTGTGTAAACAGGATATTTTAGATTATCATTATTTGATAATCTAGGTAAAGCTTTTTAAACCTTTATTTGTGAAATAAAGGTTATGGTTTGTTTTAAAAATGAATGCAGTCTTTGAAAAACGTCTCATATAGAGGTCAAAACCTCGCAACGAAATCAATTAATATGGAACGTTTTTAATCAATAAGAACGGGACATTTCAGTTGGTATCAGAGCGTTGGTCTTAGAAAACCATAAAATTTGCATTAGTGTGTCTTATCGAGTTTGTTAGGATGCATTAGTGAGTCTGGACTTCGACCGTGTTTTCTTTAAAAATGATTGCTTAACATTTTTGTTGGAAACTATATATTTTTAACATATGAATATTATGTGATATATTAATCTCTTAACGTGTTTGATATTATGTGATAGATGTCTACCTCTAGAACAAGTCCCATTGACTCACCTAATAATAATGAAGAGTCAAATGTAAATTGGAATGATTCGTAGACTGATTCACAAGTTCCCGAAGAGGAACCGGAAGAAGAGTAGGAACCAGAAGAAGAATCGGAACCGGAAGAAGAATCGGAACCGGAAGAAGAAATAGAACCGGTGGGGGAAATAATAAAATGGTTAAGTAAAAGAGAATCCTCAACCAACCGACCAAGGTTAATTATGGTCAATGGTGTTTCCGCCAAGGAAGCAAAATATTGGGAGGATTACCAATTCTCCGATGAATCGGATTCCGACGAGAATTCCGATGATGTTATAGAAATTACCCCAACTGAATTTAAAAAGGCAAAAGAAAATAATAAGGGAAAGGGCATAAAAATAGAGAAATCTAATTCCAACCCCGATGAACTTTATATGTATCGTCAACCCCCGAAGTCCTTAAGTTGTAACAATGACCCAGGAACCTCTAAACCACCAGGTTTTTCTAAACCAATGTGGACAACGACGGCTCGTATTAGGGGAACATCATATATCCCTAGAAACTTGGCAAAACGAACCAAAACCGAACAAGAAGAAACGAGCGAGTCGGAATAAGATAGTTGTATTCGTGTGGTGTAATATATGTAATATAGTGTGCTTATGCTTTATGATATATGTAAAAATTGCTTGTATTAATAAGTATTTTTTTATGAATCTAACTCTTGTCTATTTTACAGTATAAAAACACAAAATGGATAGACAACCCAATATATTAAGAGACCTACCCGTAGACATGATTGATGAAATCTTGTCTAGAGTCGGTCAGAATTCCTCGGCACAACTATTTAAGGCGAGATCAGTTTGTAAGACATTCGAAGAACATTCCAAGAATGCCTTGGTTTATAAAAGGCTTTCGTTCGAAAGATGGGGGATATCACATTGGGAAATCCATAAGTTACGATGTGTTTACTTTGACGCATATATTGCGGGGAACCCAAATGCTATTTTACGCAACGGGTTAAGAAATTATTTTGACTCAGTATATCCGAATATAGGACTTCGTGATTTAGAAAAAGCGGCTAACATGCAACATAAAGAAGCATGTTATGCTTACGGGTTAGTAATGTTCGCTTCTCACCAAGGTGAAAACAAGAACATCGGGCTACAACTATTAAACAAAACGTTCCCACAAGTGACGGAGTCGGTAATTGGGGTAAGAAATGAGGTTCTTAGGTTATTACGAGACTGTTGGTCATTACGTAACCCTCGTCCCTTTGACGACGTTACAACACGCTGTCTTATCAACGGCCATAACGGTTATGTTCCACAAGACCAAGGATGGGAAGTAGTCCTAGTAAAACCAGAATGCATGACTTGTTTCTGGACGTATGAATTACGTGTCTTTATTGCCTTTGCTGAACGACTTGTGTACTAGCTAGAATTATCTTCACAACTATCTTGTATCAAAGTTATTATGTGCTATATTTCATGCTTTATGTAAAATAAGCGGTATTGTAAGTTTGTAAAATATTGTATAAAAGTTTGAAAGCGAAATATTATTACAATCAGTTTTTCATATAGAATTGTAGTAGTTGAATTGTATATTAGCTACTAAGTATGAACTTAACGGGTAGGTACTACCCGAATTTAAACTTATAAAACGCTAATATGAAGAAAAAACTTTTATAAATGAGTTCATATTATACTACGAAATACTATTAACTACTCTTAATATTCTGTATGATTAACTTGTTCCATTTGACTATTTTGAAGGAAATGGCACCGACTACTCGACACACTGTGAATATGAATGAAGAGGAATTCCGTACTTTTCTAGCTTCAAACATAGCCGCAGTACAGGCTGCGCTACATACCAACAATAACCTTGAATCTGGCAGTACAGGAAATCGTGTAGGATGCACCTACAAAGAATTCACTGCCTGCAAACCTTTGGAATTTGATGGAACCGAAGGACCGATCGGATTGAAACGGTGGACCGAGAAGGTCGAATCGGTGTTTACCATAAGTAAGTGTACTGAAGAGGACAAAGTGAAGTACGCTACGCATACCTTCACAGGTTCTGCGTTAACATGGTGGAATACCTATCTAGAGCAAGTGGGACAAGATGATGCGTACGTACTACCGTGGTCAGCATTCAAGCACTTGATGAATGAGAAGTACCATCCCAGACCCGAGGTCAATAAGCTCAAGACAGAACTTAGAGGGTTACGAACCCAAGGATTTGATATTACCACGTACGAAAGACGATTCACAGAATTGTGCCTATTGTGTCCGGGAGCATTCGAAGATGAGGAAGAGAAGATCGACGCTTTTGTGAAAGGATTACCAGAAAGAATCCAAGAAGATATAAGTTCACACGAGCCCGCCTCCATACAACAGGCATGTAGAATGGCTCACAAACTAGTGAACCAGATTGAAGAAAGAATTAAAGAACAGACTGCTGAAGAGGCCAATGTGAAGCAAGTCAAAAGAAAGTGGGAGGAAAACGGTGATAAGAATCACTAATACAACAACAACAGCAATCACAACAATAATCGCAACAATTATCCCAACAATCGCAACATCAATCGCATCTACAACAAACGGCCCAACAACAACAACAACAACAACAACAGCAGCAACTACAACAATCATCCCAACAACAATAATAACCTCAACAACAACAACAATCAGAAGTAGCTATGCCAAAGGTGTGAAAAGTATCAGTCGGGGTTCTGCACCAAATTTTGCAACAAGTGTAAAAGAAATGGTCATAGCGCGGTGAAGTGTGAGGTCTACGGACCAGGGGTTAATAGAACGAAAGGAACAAATGGTGTCGGAACGAGTAATGGCGGAGCAAGTAGTGTCGGAGCAAGTTATGCCAATGTAGTGTGTTATAAATGTGGAAAACCGGGCCACATTATTAGAAATTGCCCGAACCAGGAGAACAGGAATGGACAAGGCCGCGGAAGAGTTTTCAATATTAATGCGGCAGAGGCACAGGAAGACCCGGAGCTTGTTACGGGTACGTTTCTTATTGACAATAAATCTGCTTACGTTTTATTTGATTCGGGTGCGGATAGAAGCTATATGAGTAGAGATTTTTGTGCTAAATTAAGTTGTCCATTGACGCCTTTGGATAGTAAATTTTTACTCGAATTAGCAAACGGTAAATTAATTTCAGCAGATAATATAAGTCGGAATCGAGAAATTAAACTGGTTAGCGAAACATTTAAGATTGATTTGATACCAGTAGAGTTAGGGAGTTTTGATGTGATAATCGGTATGGACTGGTTGAAAGAACTGAAAGCAGAGATCGTTTGTTACAAAAATGCAATTCGCATTATACGAGAAAAAGGAAAACCCTTAATGGTGTACGGAGAAAAGGGCAACACGAAGCTACATATTATTAGTAATTTGAAGGCACAAAAACTAATAAGAAAAGGTTGCTATGCTGTTCTAGCACACGTCGAGAAAGTACAAACTGAAGAAAAGAGCATCAATGATGTTCCCATTGCAAAAGAATTTCCCGATGTATTTCCGAAAGAATTACCGGGATTACCCGCACAGCGATCCGTTGAATTTCAAATAGATCTTGTACCAGGAGCTGCACCAATAGCTCGTGCTCCTTACAGACTCGCACCCAGCGAGATGAATGAACTGCAAAGCCAATTACAAGAACTTTTAGAGCGTGGTTTCATTCGACCAAGCACATCACCGTGGGGAGCTCCTGTTTTGTTTGTCAAGAAGAAAGATGGTACATTCAGGTTGTGTATCGACTACCGAGAGTTGAACAAACTTACCATCAAGAACCGCTACCTACTACCGAGAATCGACGACTTATTTGATCAACTACAAGGCTCGTCTGTTTATTCAAAGATTGACTTACGTTCCGGGTATCATCAAATGCGGGTGAAAGAAGATGATATTCCAAAGACTGCTTTCAGAACACGTTACGGTCATTACGAGTTTATGGTCATGTCGTTTGGTTTAACTAATGCACCAGCTGTGTTCATGGACCTTATGAACCGAGTGTGTAGACCATACCTTGACAAGTTTGTCATTGTTTTCATTGATGACATACTTATTTACTCAAAGAATGACCAAGAACACGGTGAACATTTAAGAAAGGTGTTAGAAGTATTGAGGAAGGAAGAATTGTACGCTGAGTTTTCAAAGTGTGCATTTTGGTTGAAAGAAGTTCAATTCCTCGGTCACATAGTGAACAAAGAAGGTATTAAGGTGGATCCGGCAAAGATAGAAACTGTTGAAAAGTGGGAAACCCCGAAAACTCCGAAACACATACGCCAGTTTTTAGGACTAGCTGGTTACTACAGAAGGTTCATCCAAGACTTTTCCAGAATAGCAAAACCCTTGACTGCATTAACGCATAAAGGGTAGAAATTTGAATGGAAGGTTGAACAAGAGAAAGCGTTTCAGTTATTGAAGAAAAAGCTAACTACGGCACCTATATTGTCATTGCCTGAAGGGAATGATGATTTTGTGATTTATTGTGACGCATCAAAGCAAGGTCTCGGTTGTGTATTAATGCAACGAACGAAGGTGATTGCTTATGCGTCTAGACAATTGAAGATTCACGAGCAAAATTATACGACGCATGATTTGGAATTAGGCGCGGTTGTTTTTGCATTAAAGACTTGGAGGCACTACTTATATGGGGTCAAAAGTATTATATATACCGACCACAAAAGTCTTCAACACATATTTAAACAGAAACAACTGAATATGAGGCAGAGTAGGTGGATTGAATTGTTGAATGATTACGACTTTGAGATTCGTTACCACCCGGGGAAGGCAAATGTGGTAGCCGATGCCTTGAGCAGGAAGGACAGAGAACCCATTCGAGTAAAATCTATGAATATAATGATTCATAATAACCTTACTACTCCAATAAAGGAGGCGCAACAAGGAGTTTTAAAAGAAGGAAATTTAAAGGATGAAATACCCAAAGGATCGGAGCAGCATCTTAATATTCGGGAAGACGGAACCCGGTATAGGGTTGAAAGGATTTGGGTACCAAAATTTGGAGATATGAGAGAAATGGTACTTAGAGAAGCTCATAAAACCAGATACTCAATACATCCTGGAACGGGGAAGATGTACAAGGATCTCAGGAAATATTTTTGGTGGCCGGGTATGAAAGCCGATGTTGCTAAATACGTAGGAGAATGTTTGACGTGTTCTAAGGTCAAAGCTGAGCATCAGAAACCATCAGGTCTACTTCAATAACCCGAAATCCCGGAATGGAAATGGGAAAACATTACCATGGATTTCATCACTAAATTGCCAAGGACTGCAAGTGGTTTTGATACTATTTGGGTAATAGTTGATCGTCTCACCAAAGCAGCACACTTCCTGCCAATAAGAGAAGATGACAAGATGGAGAATTTAGCACGACTGTATTTGAAGGAAGTCGTCTCCAGACATGGAATACCAATCTCTATTATCTCTGATAGGGATGGCAGATTTATTTCAAGATTCTGGCAGACATTACAGCAAACATTAGGAACTCGTCTAGACATGAGTACTGCCTATCATCCACAAACTGATAGGCAGAGCGAAAGGACGATACAAACGCTTGAAGACATGCTACGAGCATGTGTTATTGATTTCGGAAATAGTTGGGATCGACATCTACCGTTAGCCGAATTTTCCTACAACAACAGCTACCATTCAAGCATTGAGATGGCACCGTTTGAAGCACTTTATGGTAGAAAGTGCAGGTCTCCGATTTGTTGGAGTGAAGTGGGGGATAGACAGATTACGGGTCCGGAGATTATACAAGAAACTACCGAGAAGATCATCCAAATTCAACAACGGTTGAAAACCGCCCAAAGTCGACAAAAGAGCTACACTGACATTAAAAGAAAAGATATAGAATTTGAAATTGGAGAGATGGTCATGCTTAAAGTTGCACCTTGGAAAGGCATTGTTCGATTTGGTAAACGAGGGAAATTAAATCCAAGGTATATTGGACCATTCAAGATTATTGATCGTGTCGGACCAGTAGCTTACAGACTTGAGTTACCTCAACAACTCGCAGCTGTACATAACACTTTACACGTCTCGAATTTGAAGAAATGTTTTGCTAAAGAAGATCTCACTATTCCGTTAGATGAAATCCAAATCAACGAAAAACTCCAATTCATCGAAGAACCCGTCGAAATAATGGATCGTGAGGTTAAAAGACTTAAGCAAAACAAGATACCAATTGTTAAGGTTCGATGGAATGCTCGTAGAGGACCCGAGTTCACCTGGGAGCGTGAAGATCAGATGAAGAAGAAATACCCGCATCTATTTCCAGAAGATTCGTCAACACCTTCAACAGCTTAAAATTTCGGGACGAAATTTATTTAACGGGTAGGTACTGTAGTGACCCGAACTTTTCCAAGTTTATATATATTAATTGAGATTGATATTTACATGATTAAATATTTCCAACATGTTAAGCAATCAAACTTGTTAAGACTTGATTAATTGAAATATGTTTCATATAGACAATGGACCACCCAAGTTGACCGGCGATTCACGAACGTTAAAACTTGTAAAAACGACATGACGATATATATATATGGACATACATATGGTTAACATGAGATTATGATAAGTAAGTATCTTCATAAGTATATTAACAATGAGTTATATACATATAAACAAGACTACTAACTTAAGGATTTCGAAACAAGACATATATGTAACGATTATCGTTGTAACGACATTTAAATGTATATATATCATATTAAGATATATTAATATATCATAATATCATGATAATATAATAATTTAACATCTCATTAGATATAATAAACAATGGGTTAACAACATTAATTGAGATCGTTAACTTAAAGGTTTCAAAACAACACTTACATGTAACGACTAACGATGACTTAACGACTCAGTTAAAATGTATATACATGTAGTGTATTTAGATGTATTAAAATACTTTTGGAAGACTTCAAGACATATATCAAAACACTCATACTTAACGAAAATGGTTACAGTTACTTTCCATTCTTTTCTTTCATCAAGAATTCTAGTCGTATTCTTACCCGTATTATACACAGCTTCAAAACGTACTTACTATGAGTATATACCAATAGGAACTAGCATGGGATTCCACTCTTGATTATGTCATGTATGACTAATCAATTTTAACTTCTACCATGAGCTAGTCAACTAACTAGAACTCCTTTTAACCCCACTCACCACTCACCAATTACCACTCATCATTCACTCCATTTCACTTCCAATTCTCTTTCTAATTCTCTCTCAACACACACACACTATTATGAATGTATTTTTCCAGTATTTAATCATCATCTTCATCAAAAATCACTTTAAGAATCAAGCTATAATCATCATAGGAAGAACACTTCAAAAATCCCTTCAAGTTTACTAATTTACTTCCAAGCTTTCTAATCCATTCCAAGTAATTATCTAAGATCAAGAAACCTTTGTTATATACAGTAGGTTATCTTTATTATTCAAGGTAATATTCATATTCAAACTTTGATTCAATTTCTATAACTATAAACTATCTTAATTCGTGTAAAAATCTTACTTGAACTTGTTTTTGTGTCATGATCCTACTTCAAGAACTTTCAAGCCATCCAATATCCTTTGAAGCTAGATCATTTCTTTTCACTTCAAGTAGGTTTACCTACTAAACTTGAGGTAGTAATGATGTTCATAACATCATTCGATTCATATATATATAACTATCTTATTCAAAGGTTTAAACTCGTAATCACTAGAACATAGTTTAGTTAATTCTAAACTTGTTCGCAAACAAAAGTTAATCCTTCTAACTTGACTTTTAAAATTAACTACACACATGTTCTATATCTATATGATATGCTAACTTAATGATTTAAAACCTGGAAACACGAAAAACATCGTAAAACCGGATTTACGCCGTTGTAGTAACACCGCGGGCTGTTTTGGGTTAGTTAATTAAAAACTATGATAAACTTTGATTTAAAAGTTTTTATTCTGAGAAAATGATTTTTATTATGAACATGAAACTATATCCAAAAATTATGGTTAAACTCAAAGTGGAAGTATGTTTTCTAAAATGGTCATCTAGACGTCGTTCTTTCGACTGAAATGACTACCTTTACAAAAATGACTTGTAACTTATTTTTCCGACTATAAACCTATACTTTTCTGTTTAGATTCATAAAATAGCGTTCAATGTGAAACCATAGCAATTTGATTCACTCAAAACGGATTTAAAATGAAGAAGTTATGGGTAAAACAAGATTGGATAATTTTTCTCATTTTAGCTACGTGAAAATTGGTAACAAATCTATTCCAACCATAACTTAATCAACTTGTATTGTATATTATGTAATCTTGAGATACCATAGACACGTATACAATGTTTTGACCTATCATGTCGACACATCTATATATATTTCGGAACAACCATAGACACTCTATATGTGAATGTTGGAGTTAGCTATACAGGGTTGAGGTTGATTCCAAAATATATATAGTTTGAGTTGTGATCAATACTGAGATACGTATACACTGGGTCGTGGATTGATTCAAGATAATATTTATATATTTATTTCTGTACATCTAACTGTGGACAACTAGTTGTAGGTTACTAACAAGGACAGCTGACTTAATAAACTTAAAACATCAAAATATATTAAAAGTGTTGTAAATATATTTTAAACATACTTTGATAAATATGTATATATTGTTATAGGTTCGTGAATCAACCAGTGGCCAAGTCTTACTTCCCGACGAAGTAAAAATCTGTGAAAGTGAGTTATAGTCCCACTTTTAAAATCTAATATTTTTGGGATGAGAATACATGCAGGTTTTATAAATGATTTACAAAATAGACACAAGTACATGAAACTACATTCTATGGTTGAATTATCGAAATCGAATATGCCCCTTTTTATTAAGTCTGGTAATCTAAGAATTAGGGAACAGACACCCTAATTGACGCGAATCCTAAAGATAGATATATTGGGCCTAACAAACCCCATCCAAAGTACCGGATGCTATAGTACTTCGAAATTTATATCATATCCGAAGGGTGTCCCGGAATGATGGGGATATTCTTATATATATGCATCTTGTTAATGTCGGTTACCAGGTGTTCACCATATGAATGATTTTTATCTCTATGTATGGGATGTGTATTGAAATATGAAATCTTGTGGTCTATTGTTACGATTTGATACATATAGGTTAAACCTATAACTCACCAACATTTTTGTTGACGTTTAAAGCATGTTTATTCTCAGGTGAATACTAAGAGCTTCCGATGTTGCATACTAAAATAAGGACAAGATTTGGAGTCCATGTTTGTATGATATTGTGTAAAAACTGCATTCAAGAAACTGATTTCGATGTAACATATTTGTATGGTAAACCATTATGTAATGGTCGTGTGTAAACAGGATATTTTAGATTATCATTATTTGATAATCTAGGTAAAGCTTTTTAAACCTTTATTTATGAAATAAAGGTTATGGTTTGTTTTAAAAATGAATGCAGTCTTTGAAAAACGTCTCATATAGAGGTCAAAACCTCGCAACAAAATCAATTAATATGGAACGTTTTTAATCAATAAGAACGGGACATTTCAATGTTCTAGTGATTTCAAGTTTAAACCTTCGAATAAGGTAGTTTTATATATATGAATTGAATGATGTTATGAACATCATTACTACCTCAGGTTTTGTGGATAAAACTACTGGAAATAAGAGAAATAGATCTAGCTTCAAAGGATCCTTGGATGGCTTGAAAGTTCTTGAAGCAGAATCATGACACGAAAACAAGTTCAAATAAGATTTTCCCTCGAAATAAGATTGTTATAGTTATAGAAATTGAATCAAAGTTTGAATATGAGTATTACCTTGTATTAGAAAGATATCTTATTGGTAAACAAGAAATATTTCTTGAAGTTGGATGATCACTTTACAAGATTGGAAGTAAGCTAGCAAACTTGGAAGTATTCTTGATTTTATGAAACTAGAACTTATAGAATTTATGAAGAACACTTAGAACTTGAAGATAGAACTTGAGAGAGATCACTTATATGAATAAAATTGAAGAATGAAAGTGTTTGTAGGTGTTTTTGGTCGTTGGTATATGGATTAGATATAAAGGATATGTAATTTTGTTTTCATGTAAATAAGTCATGAATGATTACTCATATTTTTGTAATTTTATGAGATATTTCATGCTAGTTGCCAAATGATGGTTCCCATATGTGTTAGGTGACTCACATGGGCTGCTAAGAGCTGATCATTGGAGTGCATATACCAATAGTACATATATCTAAAAGCTGTGTATTGTACGAGTATGAATACGGGTGCATACGAGTAGAATTGTTGATGAAACTGAACGAGGATGTAACTGTAAGAATTTTTGTTAAGTAGAAGTATTTTGATAAGTGTCTTGAAGTCTTTTAAAAGTGTATGAACACATATTAAAACACTACATGTATATACATTTTAACTGAGTCGTTAAGTCATCGTTAGTTGTTACATGTAAATGTTGATTTGAAACCTTTAAGTTAACGATCTTGTTAAATGTTGTTAACCCAATGTTTATTATATCTAATGAGATGTTAAATTATTATATTATCATGATATTATGATATATTACTATATCTTAATATGATATATATACATTTAAATGTCGTTACAACGATAATCGTTACATATATGTCTCGTTTCGAAAACCTTAAGTTAGTAGTCTTGTTTTTACATATGTAGTTCATTGTTAATATACATAATGACATGTTTACTTATCATTTATCATGATTATACATAGTGTATCAATATCTTAATATGATTCATATGTATTTAGGAAGATGTTATAACGATAATCGTTATATATATCGTTTCGAGTTTCTTAATTCAATAAACACAATTTTATGTATATAACTCATTGTTAAAATACCTAATGAGATACTTACTTATCATAATATCATATTAACTATATATATAATCATATATATATCATCATATAGTTTTTACAAGTTTTAACGTTCGTGAATCACCGGTCAACATGGGTGGTCAATTGTCTATATGAAACCTACTTCAATTAATCAAGTCTTAAAAAGTCTGATTGCTTAACATGTTGGAAACACTTAATCATGTAAATATCAATTTCATTTAATATATATAAACATGGAAAAGTTCGGGTCACTACAGTACCTACCCGTTAAATAAATTTCATCCCGAAATTTTAAGCAGTTGGAGGTATTGACGTATCTTCTGGAAATAAGTGCGGGTATTTCTTCTTCATCTGATCTTCTCGTTCCAAGGTGAACTCGGGTCCTCTACGAGCATTCCATCGAACCTTAACAATTGGTATCTTGTTTTGTTTAAGTCTTTTAACCTCACGATCCATTATTTCGACGGGTTCTTCGATGAATTGAAGTTTTTCGTTGATTTGGATTTCGTCTAATAGAATAGTGAGATCTTTTTTAGCAAAACATTTCTTCAAATTTGAGACGTGGAAAGTGTTATGTATAGCCGCGAGTTGTTGAGGTAACTCAAGTCAGTAAGCTACTGGTCCGACACGATCAATAATCTTGAATGGTCCAATATACCTTGGATTTAATTTCCCTCGTTTACCAAATCGAACAACGCCTTTCCAAGGTGCAACCTTAAGCACGACCATCTCTCCAATTTCAAATTCTATATCTTTTCTTTTAATGTTGGCGTAGCTCTTTTGTCGACTTTGGGTGGTTTTCAACCGTTGTTGAATTTGGATGATCTTCTCGGTAGTTTCTTGTATTATCTCCAGACCCTTAATCTGTCTATCCCCCACTTCCCTCCAACAAATTGGAGACCTGCACTTTCTACCATAAAGTGCTTCAAACGGCGTCATCTCAATGCTTGAATGGTAGCTGTTGTTGTAGGAAAATTCTGCTAACGGTAGATGTCGATCCCAACTGTTTCCGAAATCAATAACACATGCTCGTAGCATGTCTTCAAGCGTTTGTATCGTCTTTTCGCTCTGCCCATCAGTTTGTGGATGATAGGCAGTACTCATGTCTAGACGAGTTCCTAATGCTTGCTGTAATGTCTGCCAGAATCTTAAAATAAATCTGCCATCCCTATCAGAGATAATAGAGATTGGTATTCCATGTCTGGAGACGACTTCGTTCAAATACAGTCGTGCTAACTTCTCCATCTTATCATCTTCTCTTATTGGCAGGAAGTGTGCTGATTTGCTGAGACGATTAACTATTACCCAAATAGTATCAAAACCACTTGCAGTCCTTGGCAATTTAGTGATGAAATCCATGGTAATTTTTTCCCATTTCTATTCCAGGATTTCGGGTTGTTGAAGTAGACCTGATGGTTTCTGATGGTCAGCTTTAACCTTAGAACACGTCAAACATTCTCCTACGTATTTAGCAACATCGGCTTTCATACCTGGCCACCAAAAATGTTTCTTGAGATCCTTGTACATCTTCCCCGTTCCAGGATGTATTGAGTATCTGGTTTTATGAGCTTCTCTAAGAACCATTTCTCTCATATCTCCAAATTTTGGTACCCAAATTCTTTCAGCCCTATACCGGGTTCCATCTTCCCGAATATTAAGATGTTTCTCCGATCCTTTGGGTATTTCATCCTTTAAGTTTCCCTCTTTTAAAACTCCTTGTTGCGCCTCCTTTATTTGAGTAGTAAGGTTAGTGTGAATCATTATATTCATAGATTTTACATGAATGGGTTCTCTGTCCTTTCTGATCAAGGCTTCGGCTACCACATTTGCCTTCCCCGGGTGGTAACGAATCTCAAAGTCGTAATCATTCAACAATTCAATCCACTTACGCTGCCTCATATTCAGTTGTTTCTGAGTAAATATGTGTTGAAGACTTTTGTGGTCGGTATATATAATACTTTTAACCCCATATAAGTAGTGCCTCCAAATCTTTAATGCAAAAACAACCGCGCCTAATTCCAAATCATGCGTCGTATAATTCTGTTCGTGAATCTTCAATTGTCTAGACGCATAAGCAATTACTTTCGTTCGTTGCATTAATACACAACCGAGACCTTGCTTTGAGGCATCACAATATATCACAAAATCATCATTCCCTTCAGGTAATGACAATATAGGTGTTGTAGTTAACTTTTTCGTTAACAATTGAAATGCTTTCTCTTGTTCATCTTTCCATTCAAATTTCTTTCCTTTATGCGTTAATGCAGTCAAAGGTTTTGCTATTATGGAAAAGTCTTGGATGAACCTTCTGTAGTAACCAGCTAGTCCTAAAAATTGGCGTATGTGTTTCGGAGTTTTCGGGATTTCCCACTTTTCAACGGTTTCAATCTTTGCTGGATCCACCTGAATACCTTCTTTGTTCACTATGTGACCGAGGAATTGACTTCTTCCAACCAAAATGCACACTTTGAAAACTTAGCGTACAGTTTTTCTTTCCTTAACAACTCTAGCACTTTTCTCAAGTGTTCTTCATGCTCTTGGTCATTCTTTGAGTAAATAAGTATGTCATGGATAAAAACAATGACAACTTGTCAAGGTATGGTCCACACACTCGGTTCATGAGGTCCATGAACACAGCTGGTGCGTTAGTCAACCCAAACGGCATAACCATAAACTCGTAATGACCGTAACGCGTCCTAAAAGCAGTCTTTGGAATATCATCCTCCTTCACCCGCATTTGATGATATCCAGAACGTCAATCAATATTCGAATAAACAGACGAGCCTTGTAGTTGATCAAATAAGTCGTCGATTCTCGGTAGTGGGTAGCGGTTCTTGATGGTAAGTTTGTTCAACACTCGGTAGTTGATATACAACCCTCGGTAGTCGATACATAACCTAAATGTACCATCCTTCTTCTTGACAAATAAAACAGGAGCTCCCCACGGTGATGTGCTTGGTCGAATGAAATCACGCTCTAAAAGTTCTTGTAATTGGCTCTGAAGTTCCTTCATTTCGCTAGGTGCGAGTGTGTATGGAGCACGAGCTATTGGTGCAGCTACCGGTACAAGGTCTATTTGAAATTCAACGGATCAGTGTGGAGGTAATCCCAGTAATTCTTTCGGAAATACATCAGGAAATTCTTTTGCGACGAAAATATCACTGATGTTCTATTCTTCAGGTTTAACTTCCTCGATGTGTGCTAGAATGATGTAACAACCTTTTCTTATTAGTTTTTGCGCCTTCAAACTACTAATAAGATTTAATTTCACGTTGTTCTTTTCTCCGTACACCATTAAAGGTTTTCCTTTTTCTCGTATAATGCGAATTGTATTTTTGTAACAAATGATCTCTGCTTTCACTTCTTTCAACCAGTCCATACCGATTATCACATCAAAACTCCCTAACTCTACTGGTATCAAGTCAATCTTAAATGTTTCACTAACCAGTTTAATTTCTCGATTCCGACATATATTATCTGCTGAAATTAATTTACCATTTGCTAATTCGAGTAAAAATTTACTATCCAAAGGCGTCAATGGGCAACTTAATTTAGCACAAAATTCTCTACTCATATATCTTCTATCCGCACCCGAATCAAATAAAACATAAGCAGATTTATCGTCAATAAGAAACGTACCCGTAACAAGCTCCGGGTCTTCCTGTGCTTCTGCCGCATTAATATTGAAAACTCTTCCACGGCCCTGCCCATTTGTATTCCCCTGATTCGGGCAATTTCTAATAATGTGGCCCGGTTTTCCACATTTATAACAAACAGCGTTGGTATTACTTGCTCCGACACTATTCGTTTCAGCATTACTTGTTCCGACATTATTTGTTCCTTTAGTTCTGTTAAACTTTGGTCCGTAGACCTCACACTTTGTCGCGCTATGACCATTTCTTTTACACCTGTTGCAAAATATCGTGCAAAACCCCTGATGATTTTCTTCACACCTATGACATGGCTGTTTTTGGTTTTTGTTGCCGTTGTTGTTATTGAGGTTGTTGTTAGGAATTTTATTGTTGTTGAAACGGTTGTTGTAGTTATTGTTGTTGTTGGGATGTTTGTTGTAGTTATTGTTAGGATTGCGATTATTGTTGCGATTGTTGTTGCGGTTGTTGGGATAGTTGTTGCGATTATAGTTGTAATTGTTGTTGTTGTTGTACTGGTGACTCTTGTCACCGTTTTCCTCCCACTTCCTCTTGAGTTGTTTCGTGTTGGCTTCTTCGGCCGCCTGCTCTTTTAATCTTCCCTCAATCTGATTTATGAGTTTATGAACCATTCGACTTGCCTTCTGTATAGAAGCGGGCTCATGTGAACTCACATCTTCTTGAATCCTTACTGGTAACCCTTTTACAAATGCATCGATCTTCTCTTCTTCATCTTCGAATGCTCCCGGACACAATAGGCACAACTCTGTGAATCATCGTTCATATGTGGTAACGTCGAACCCTTGTGTTCATAACTCTCTAAGTTCTGCCTTGAGTTTATTGACTTCATTTCTAGGACGGTACTGCTCGTTCATCAATTGCTTGAATGCCGACCACGGTAGTGCGTAAGCAGCATTTTGTCCTACCTGTTCAAGATAGGTGTTCCACCACGTTAACGCGGTACATGTGAAGGTATGCGTAGCGTACTTAACTTTGTCCTCTTCAGTACACTTACTTATGGCAAACACTGATTCGACTTTCTCGGTCCACGTTTTAATCCAATTGGTCCTTCGATTCCATCAAATTCCAAAGGTTTGCAGGCAGTGAATTCTTTGTAGGAGCATCCTACACGATTTCTTGCGCCGTTAGCTGCATTACTAGATTCAGAGTTATTGTTGGTATGTAGCGCAGCCTGTACTGCGGCTATGTTTGCAGCAAGAAAGGTACGAAATTCCTCTTCGCTCATATTCATGGTGTGTCGAGTAGTCGGTGCCATTTCCTTCAAAATAGCCAACTGAATCGAGTTAATCATACTTTTTATTAAGAGTAGTCAATAGTATTTCGTAGCATAATATGAACTCATTTATAAAAGCTTTTTCTTCATATTAGCGTTTTATAAGTTTAAATTCGGGTACTACCTACCCGTTAAGTTCATACTTAGTAGCTAATATACAATTCAACTACTACAATTCCATATGAAAATCTAATTATAATAATATATCACATATAAATATTGTTCAAACTTACAACATCGCTATATTACATATAACATGAAATATAGTACACTTTGATACAGGACAGTTTTGAAGATAAATCTAGTTAATACGCAAGTTGTTCAGCAAAGAAAATAAAGACACGTAATTCATAAGTCCAGAAACAAGTCATGCATTCTGGTTTTACTAAGACGACTTCCCATCCTTGGTCTTGTGGAAAATAACCGTTATGACCATTGGCTAGGCAGCATGTTGTAATGTCATCAAAAGGACGAGGGTTTTGTAATGTCCAACGGCCCCGTAATAATCTAAAAACCTTGTTTCTCACCCCAACTACTGAATCCGTCACTTGTGAGAAGGTTTTATTTAAAAGTTGCAATCCGATGTTCTTTTTCTCACTTTGGTAAGAAGCGAACATCACTAACCCGTAGGCATAACATGCTTCTTTATGTTACATGTTAGAAGCTCTTTCTAATTCACGAAATCCTATGTTGGGATATGTTGAGTCAAAATAGGTTCTTAACCCGTAGCGTAAAATTGCATTTGGGTTCCCCGCATTTAATGCTTTAAAGAAAACACGGCGTAACTTACGGTCTCCCCAGTGTGATATACCCCACCTATCAAAGGAAAGCCTTATATAAACTAAGGCATTTCTGGAAAGTCTTTCAAATGTTTGACAAGTTAATTTCGCCATAACTAAATGTGCTGATGAATTCTGACCGACTCTAGACAAGATTTCCTCAATCATATCCTCTGGTAGGTCTTCTAAAATATTCGGTTGTCTACCCTTAACGTCCATTTTGTTTTTATACTATAAAATAGACAAGGATTAGATTCGTAAAAGATAATTAACAAACAATACAAGCAATTTTTACATAGAGCATAAAAGTACAAGCACACTACAGTACATATAATACACAACATGATTACAACCCTCTAATCTGAATCACTAGTTTCTTCTTCGTCGGACTTGGTTCGCTTTCCTAATTTTCTAAGAATATATGGTGTTTCTCTAATACGAGCCGTCGTTTTCCACAATGGTTTAGAGAAACCTGGTGGTTTCGAGGTTCCCGGGTCATTGTTACATTTTAGGAAATACGGATGTTGTCGATACATATAAAGTTCATCGGGGTTGGAATCGGGTTTCACTTTTTTTATACCTTTTCCCTTATTATTTTCTTTCGCTTTATTAAATTAGGTCGAGGTAATTTCTATAACATCATCGGAATCCTCATCGGGATCCGATTCATCGAAAAATTGGTAATCTTCCCAATATTTTGCTTCTTCAGCGGAAACACCATTGACCATTATTAATTTTGGTCCGTTGGTTGAGGATTTTCTTTTATTTAATCGATTTACTATAGGTATCAATATTTCTTCCTCCGGAACCTCTTCTTCTTCTGGTTCCTCCTCTTCCGATTCATCCTCTTCTGGTTCCTCTTCTTCCGGTTCCTCCTCTTCCGGTTCCTCTTCGGGAATTTGTGAATCTTCTCAAAATATATTCGACTCTTCATTATTATTAGGTGAATCAATGGGATTTGTACTAGAGGTAGACATCTATCACACAATATCAAATACGTTAAGAGATTAATATATCACATAATATTTATATGTTAATAATATATAGTTTCCAACAAAAAATGTTAAGCAATCATTTTTGAAGAAAAACACGGTCGAAGTCCAGACTCACTAATGCATCCGAACAAACTCGATAAGACACACTAATGCAATTTTCTGGTTCTCTAAGACCAACGCTCGAATACCAACTGAAATGTCCCATTCATATTGATTATAAACGTTCCATATTAATTGATTTTGTCGCGAGGTTTTGACCTCTATATGAGACGTTTTTCAAAGACTGCATTCATTTTTAAAACAACCATAACCTTTATTTTATCTATAAAGGTTTAAAAAGCATTACGTAGATTATCAAATAATGATAATCTAAAATATACCGTTTACACACGACCATTACATAATGGTTTACAATAAGAATATATTACATCAAAAATAAGTTTCTTGAATGCAGTTTTTACATAATATCATACAAGCATGGACTCTAAATCTTGTCCTTATTTTAGTATGCAACAGCGAAAGCTCTTAATAATCACCTGAGAATAAACATGCTTAAAACGTCAACAAAAATGTTGGTGAGTTATAGGTTTAACCTATATATTATCAAATCATAATAATAGACCACAAGATTTCATATTTCAATATACATCCCATACATAGAGATAAAAATCATTCATATGGTGAACACCTGGTAACCGACATTAACAATATGCATATAAGAATATCCCCTATCACTCCGAGAAATCCTTCGGACATGATATAAATGAATTTGAAGTACTAAAGCATCCGGTACTTTGGATGGGGTTCGTTAGGCCTAATAGATCTATCTTTAGGATTCGCGTCAATTAGTAGATCGGTTTACTAATTCTTAGGCTACCAAGCAAAAGGGGCATATTCGGCTTCGATCAATCACCCATATAATGTAGTTTTATTTACTTGTGTCTATTTCGTAAAACATTTATAAAACTGCATGTATTCTCATCCCAAAATATTAGATTTTAAAAGTGGGACTATAACTCACTTTCACATATTTTTACTTCGTCGGGAAGTAAGACTTGGCCACTGGTCGATTCACGAACCTATAACAAATATGTACATATATATCAAATATGTTCAAAATATATTTACAACATTTTTAATACATTTTTCTGTTTTAAGTTTATTAAGTCAGCTGTCCTTGTTAGTAACCTACAACTAGTTGTCCATAATTAGATGTACAGAAATAAATCGATATATATTATCTTGAATCAATCCAAGACCCAGTGTATACACGTCTCAGGCTAGATCACAACTTAAACTATATATATTTTTGGAATCAACCTCAACCCTGTATAGCTAACTCCAACATTACTGCATATAGAGTGTCTATGGTTGTTCCAAATAATATATATAGATGGGTCGATATGATATGTCAAAACATTTGCATACGTGTCTATGGTATCCCAAGATTACATAATATATTAGAATACATGTATAATACAATATAAGTTAGCTAGGATATGATTAATATAGATTTGTTACCAATTTTCACGTAGCTACAACAAGCAAAAATAACCAATCTTGTTTTACCCATAACTTCTTCGTTTTAAATCCGTTTTGAGTGAATCCAATTGCTATGGTTTCATATTGAACTTAAGTTTATGAATCTATACATAAAAAGTATAAGTTTATAGTCGGAATTACAGGTTATAGGTCATTTTTGTAAAGGTAGCCATTTCAGTCGAAAGAACGACGTCTAGATGACCATTTTGGAAAACATACTTTCACTTTGAGTTTAACCATGATTTTTGGATATAGTTTCATATTCATAAGAAAAATCATTTTCCCAGAAGAACAACTTTTAAATCAAAGTTTATCATAGTTTTTAATTAACTAACCCAAAACAGCCCGCGGTGTTACTACAACGGCGTATATCCGGTTTTACGGTGTTTTTCGTGTTTTTCGGTTTCAAATCATTAAGTTAGCATATCATATAGATATATAACATATGTTTAGTTGATTTTAAAATTCAAGTTAGAAGGATTAACTTTTGTTTGCGAACAAGTTTAGAATTAACTAAACTATGTTCTAGTGATTTCAAGTTTAAACCTTCGAATAAGGTAGTTTTATATATATGAATCGAATGATGTTATGAACATCATTACTACCTCAGGTTTTATGGATAAACCTACTGGAAATGAGAGAAATAGATCTAGCTTTAAAGGATCCTTGGATGGCTTGAAAGTTCTTGAAGCAGAATCATGACACGAAAACAAGTTCAAGTAAGATTTTCACTCGAAATAAGATTGTTATAGTTATAGAAATTGAATCAAAGTTTGAATATGAGTATTACCTTGTATTAGAAAGATTACTTACTGTAAATAAGAAAGATTTCTTGAAGTTGGATGATCACTTTACAAGATTGGAAGTAAGCTAGCAAACTTGGAAGTATTTTTGATTTTATGAAACTAGAACTTATAGAATTTATGAAGAACACTTAGAACTTGAAGATAGAACTTGAGAGAGATCACTTAGATGAATAAAATTGAAGAATGAAAGTGTTTGTAGGTGTTTTTGGTGGTTGGTATATGGATTAGATATAAAGGATGTGTAATTTTGTTTCATGAAAATAAGTCATGAATGATTACTCATATTTTTATAATTTTATGAGATATTTCATGCTAGTTGCCAAATGATGGTTCTCACATGTGTTAGGTGACTCACATAGGCTGCTAAGAGCTGATCATTGGAGTGTATATACCAATAGTACATACATCTAAAAGTTGTGTATTGTACGAGTACGAATACGGGTGCATACGAGTAGAATTGTTGATGAAACTGAACGAGGATGTAACTGTAAGCATCTTTGTTAAGTAGAAGTATTTTGATAAGTGTCTTGAAATCTTTTAAAAGTGTATGAATACATATTAAAACACTACATGTATATACATTTTAACTGAGTCGTTAAGTCATCGTTAGTCGTTACATGTAAATGTTGATTTGAAACCTTTAAGTTAACGATCTTGTTAAATGTTGTTAACCCAATGTTTATTATATCTAATGATATGTTAAATTATTATATTATCATGATATTATGATATATTACTATATCTTAATATTATATATATACATTTAAATGTCGTTACAACGATAATCGTTACATATATGTCTCGTTTCGAAAACCTTAAGTTAGTAGTCTTGTTTTTACATATGTAGTTCATTGTTAATATACATAATGACATGTTTACTTATAATTTATCATGATTATACATAGTGTATCAATATATTAATATGATTCATATGTATTTAGTAAGACATTATAACGATAATCGTTATATATATCGTTTCGAGTTTCTTAATTCAATAAACACAATTTTATATATATAACTCATTGTCAAAATACCTAATGAGATAATTACTTATCATAATATCATGTTAACTATATATATAATCATATATATGTCATCATATAGTTTTTACAAGTTTTAACGTTCGTGAATCACCGGTCAACTTGGGTGGTCAATTGTCTATATGAAACCTACTTCAATTAATCAAGTCTTAACAAGTTTGATTGCTTAACATGTTGGAAACACTTAATCATGTAAATATCAATTTCATTTAATATATATAAACATGGAAAAGTTAGGGTCACTACACATCACACCCATATCTTGTTACTAGCACTGCCGTCAACTTTCGATGTAAATGAAAATTTGTCTTTTAAAAATGAATGCAATGTTTGTAAAATGTATCATATAGAGGTCAAGTACCTCGCGATGTAATCATATGTTATTCATCCTTATGGATTAGGACGGGTCGTCTAATTTGGTATCAGAGCGGTGGTCTTAGCGAACCAGGTCTTGCATTAGTATGTCTAACTTATAGTTGTTTAGATGCATTAGTGGGTCTGGACTTCGACCGTGTATGCATGTCAAAAGTTTTGTTTATCATTTTGTGTCAAAAATTATTTTCTTATCATCCTTAAAGTCTAGACATGTCTTACTGCCTCTATTGCATAGACCGTGTATAGATAAATTCATATCTTAGCGTATCTGTTATTGTTACATTTGCCTGACAGCTTCTGTAGATTTCTCCGTAACTTATGGGATTTTAGTATTATATATGCATATTTAAATTTATATATTGCAGGGTACTAATCTATATCCTATAATATATTTCTTATCGAAAATACTTCATCGGATCGTACGAGATGAATCCCTCAACCAGTTCAGATTCCTCGGATTCCAACAGCTATTCCGATATGGAGTTTCACTCGAGCTCCAAAAGCAGCGTCACCAGCATGAATCAACCAAATCAGCCATCCCCAATTCATCTGATGGGTTCGTAGACTACTTAATCATTGGAGACAAGAAGAAGGTGATCCTTTACACCAACCAAATTGTCCACTAGGCGAAGAACCTGAAGCATTTACAAACGAACCAGTCCGAAACACCATTTTCACCCTCATTTCCCGAATATCTCACCACGATTATATTCTATCTAAAATTTTAAACCTTATTTATCCGTGTAACATCTCAGGTAAAACGTTCCCCGTAGCATGATATTGTCCGCTTTGCAGAGATAGGGACGTACCCTTGTCTCCCCCGTAGGTTGCTCACGGATTTTTCTTGGCGACCAAACACGACGAGCACTTTCCCAGGAGGTCACCCATCCTGGTAGTGCTCTCGCTTGAGCACGCTTAACTGCAGAGTTCTCATGGGATCTGCTGCGCTTGTGGTCCGAAAACGCGTCATGCTAGGAAAGGTCTCCACACCCTTATAAGGCATGCTTCGTTCCCCTCTCCAACCGATGTGGGACGGATGTAACACGGGTGTTACAATCCTCCCCCCTAATGGGACACAGCGTCCTCGCTGTGCACGTTTGGTCCGGGGCCTGGCTCTGATACCAATCTGTAACATCTCAGGTAAAACGTTCCCCGTAGCATGATATTGTCCGCTTTGCAGAGATAGGGACGTACCCTTGTCTCCCCCGTAGGTTGCTCACGGATTTTTCTTGGCGACCAAACACGACGAGCACTTTCCCAGGAGGTCACCCATCCTGGTAGTGCTCTCGCTTGAGCACGCTTAACTGCAGAGTTCTCATGGGATCTGCTGCGCTTGTGGTCCGAAAACGCGTCATGCTAGGAAAGGTCTCCACACCCTTATAAGGCATGCTTCGTTCCCCTCTCCAACCGATGTGGGACGGATGTAACACGGGTGTTACAATCCGATCGTTCCTAATGACAATCATCCCGGAGTAATAAGTCAACGAGCTTCGCACCCGAGTCGTAGCCTTGAAAAATATGGTGCAAAACGTACCAGCCTCAGCAACATCACTGGCACCAACAGTACCCTCAATAAACAGCACCAGTACCATCAACAATCCATGCCTCAACATCTCATTCTGTACCTCGAGCATAATCATCGTTCTACGTATCGTTCTACATCAATTATCTTCATTCTGCATGACGATTATGTAATTTCTAACGTTTTAGAGATTATTTATTCTAAGTTCCATCCGAAAAATCAAATGAGATTAATATCATATTAACTCATTAAACCTATATTACATCTGAAGAAAATATATATGTATATATATTTTCATAAAGATTGTAATTAAAAATTCTTTTGTACAAACTGTTAATGATGAAAATATTTTAACGGGTAGGTAATACCCGAGGAATATTTAGATTTTACATTAATAAGTTACACTGTACATTCTTTCAAATCTGATTCAACAGTCATTTACTATCCTATTTACAACCACCGATATACGTATCCGTTCACCACAAAATAACCATTTTCATTCATTTTCATATTTGGATTTTGATCTATCAGAATCCAACAAGTGGCATAATGAAGAAAACATTGGACAAAATAAAAATTTGTTAGAAACAAACGAGTTAACTATGAGAAATTCTATTAAGAATCCACGATAACAAAAATCTTAGGTAACTGTTCCTAGCTAACTGATTACATTTTATTTATCGCAGTTTATTTATCGTAATTTAATTATCGCAATTTTATTTATCGGCATTTAAATTCTGTTATTTACTTTACGCACTTTATTTATTGTCATTTAATTTATGTTATTTATTTTACACACTTTAAATATCGGGACAATATACAAGGTTTTGACATATCATATCGACGCATCTATATATATTATTTGGAATAACTATAGACACTCTATATGCAGTAATGCTGGAGTTAGCTATACAGGGTTGAGGTTGATTCTATAATAATATATACTTTAAGTTGTGATCGAGTCTGAGACATGTACATGGGTCACGATACGTATTAATTAATTCGAATATTATATATTAAACTATATATGAATTATTGAATTTTTAATTGTGGACTGCTAACTGTGGACTGCCAACATTGGACAATTAAAATGAAATAAAATATTGATTATAACATATGAAACTAAACATTTCTTCAAGTTTCCCACTTGAGGTCATCTTAAAACTCATTTGTATCTTGACGATTACAATCTGCGTTCAAACCTTTCATGATTCTTGAAAACACCTCAATCGATAGGATGAATCAACCGCACTTCATCTGCGAAAGGAAAGATTTATGCATATAGTTATGCACTCGAGAAACTCTCGGCAACTGAGTAAATGTTTAACACGTAACTGTGCTAATTCCTTAGTGTTATTTTTACCCAAAATAACTTGGTAATCCCTTTCAAAGTAGCAAATTTTGTCACAGCTCCAGCAAGTCAACTTCAACTTTTCGTTCGAAACAACCTTATTATAACCTTGATATATATGCGTGCTCTTTTATTGTTACCAGGGAACCTTTTATATTCCACCATATTACCAGCAAATGTACCAGCAACCTCATTGCTTCTCGTCTTAAATCTCTCTGATAAATCATTATATTTATTCATTGAAACCCTATCATATACTCATCCGCATCTTGTAACGAGAACTGACATACCAATTAGCGGGAATCAGCAATCAGTACTTTGATAACTCACAACATATCTACATCAACAGTTATATGTATAACATTTATCTCTTAGAATTATGATCTTTTATTCTGAAAAGCACCCAGTCTGCAAATCAATACTTTGAATGTTGAAAAAGCTGAATGAAGCAGCAGAAACCGTAGACAACTGTAAATGAACTTAATCATCGGAAATTTGATGATAAAGAATAGTATGTTGGAAAAGCTAAGAAAAGTTGGAACTGGAAAACGGATTGAGCTAACCACAAAGGAGACCAAGGACAAATACAAGGACCATACCCTATATTCAAAGAATCCAGGTAATTCTGGATCCATTGAAATCTTTAGAGAATATCTTGCTCCGAAGTCATGTTAAAATCTTGAGGAAAATTTTTCTTCATCAACCTTCGAACTTGGAAATTCCAAAATATCATCATAAATATCTTCGATATTTCTGAGGATATTTTCATAAATATTCTCGTCCGAAATTATATACCTCTTCGTGCTTCCTGTGTTTCATTATATTGGAAACTTCTGTAAAATCTAAGTTTAATTTATGAATGAATTCTGGAGAAATGTAAAGAAATTGATGCATGAATTAGTATAATATAATGACACTTGATCAACATGATTATATTACAGTAAGTCATGCTGAGTTTCTAATAGAACGTGATGATTCACAGATCATAACGTCATTATGTGCCATGTTACATAACTCTTTTATTCTGCTTAACTTCTGAACATATCAAGAAAGTATATTCTTGATAGTTCTATTCTCGGTGATTCTGGTAATTTGACAAATCAAATCGTGCTATTACGTTCTTTCTTGTTTAGAACATTAAGTTCATTCGAAACTCCATACTTACGAATTCTGGACCATTACTCACTTTACTAGAGGTCGAGTAGAGAATAAAAAGGTAGATAGCTCCAAAATATAAGAGAAAATATAAAGCCCAATAACAATACGGAGGTTACAAACTATGGATATTAATACGAATAGCAATATTAAGACATGGTAGAATTAAGAATAGTATCACCCCAAGGTAATAGTAGAAGTAAATAGATTTTTCTGGTGGAAGATTGAAAAGAAGGATGACAGAAATGATAATTAGGAAAATATCAAGGATTAGAACTGGATTAAGAATTTTCACAATCTTTTGGATGTATGAACTAAGAAGGAAAGTATAGGAATGGTGAAAATAATGAAACGGAAAAGTTTAATTTATAATAGAAATATCAGACGTAACAATCGAGGCAGATCACCGTATTTAATTATAGAGATCTTAATTTCCTTATTCGCCGAAGAATCAAATCTTTTAGATTTCGAAGATTTTCTTAAAATCCCTTGAACTCCGGAATTCAACCAAGACAACGTCAAAAGTTAAGACACACCTTATTTTCTAAATTCAACCCTGACTACATCAACAGTTAAGACGAAACTTTATTTATTCGTTTCACTCTTTTGTGATAGCTTCATTCGTGCTCTTCGAATAATCGAATTATTTTATCCATATTACTCAATACGATAAAACTCTATTTATCAACTCATAATCGTCATGAAAACATTTTTATTGTTAGCCATGATGACCTCACTCAAATTTCGGGACGAAATTTCTTTAACGGGTAGGTACTGTGACGACCCGGGAATTTCCGACTAAATTTAAACTTAATCTTTATATGATTTCAATATGATAAGCAAAGTATGTAATGTTGAGTCTAGAAAATTTTGAAACGATGTTGATATATTCAATTGACCTTCGACTGCTCTCGACGATTCACGAACAATTAATTGTAAATAGATAAGTGTGTATGTATATATATATATATATATATATATATATATATATATATATATATATATATATATAATTCAAATTATAATTTGAAGTATTATATGTTGTTGTTATTAAAAATTAATAAAATAAAAATAGGATATTATAATAATTATTATTTAAAATATATCTCTATATAAATAAAGTATATTAAAAATAAATATTAAATGATTGTAATACTCGTTTGTTGTTTCGATTGATATTAAGCAAGTTAAATTCGAACTTATATAATTTTAAAATAAACGGTGATCCGAAAATGAGTTCTATAAATTTTAGGCTTACTATAAATGTATTTAGGATCTAGTTAATTAATTTTAACACTTTTTATATTTCACCCATAAATGAGAGGGACAGTTGATGTAATTTTTATTTATTAAATTAATGATTGAATTTTATACCATAATGATCAAAATAAATAAATACATTTAATCTAAAAATATAGGATTTTTAGGAACACTTTTATATGTTAGCTGTTTAGCAATGGACACGATATAACCAATCGGAATAAACTGTCAGTAGAATTATTTAAAAGTTAAGGCTGCTACAATGAATAATAACTCTGCGCATGATTCAATGAATTGAGATTCATTATTTTAATATTTATTATTATTAATTATTATTAATATTATGGATGATAGATATATGTATTATATATCCTAGATACCTACTACAACAACTATCATCTATTTGATTTTCTGTTTCACCATTCGATGGCCAAGGCAACCATGACCACTTTCTTTCTTCTTGCTGTTTCGAAAGAGGTCACCAAAACACCTTCATATTCGACACCCATATTCAACTCAAGAACACTTATATCACTACTCGTCTATCGTTGTAACTCGAACACCAACACAAACAATCTTAATCCATTTATTTATGTTTCATTTACCTCTTGTAACCGAGACCCATTCAATAACACACACCCTTGTGTCGATCACCCTACATCATCACACCCATATCTTGTTACTAGCACTGCCGTCAACTTTCAATGTAAATGAAAGTTTGTCTTTTAAAAACGAATGCAATGTTTGTAAAATGTATCATATAGAGGTCAAGTACCTCGCAATGTAATCATATATTATTGTATTCGTCCTTATGGATTAGGACGGGTCGTTTCAAGAAAGAGTATAAATCTCTCTGGGCATTGAAAACATGTAACCTTGATCCTTCAGTAACCGCTAGGCATCGAGAGATGCAGACGAATGAACTCGCTGAATTAAGAGACTAAACGTATGAGACGTCATATATCTACAAGGAACGGATGAAGCTGACACACGATGTAAAACTGATACCAATAAAGTTCGTTCCTAGAGATAAAGTTCTACTCTTTAATTCTCGATTCAAGAAATTCGCAGGTAAATTCAGATCACGATGGAGTGGACCATATAAAGTAATACACGCTTTTTCACACGTAGCCGTAGAATTAGAAGGACCTACCGGCAACTTCAAAGTCAACGGCCCCGATTGAAAGCTTATCGAGAAGACCACAACAGGGAGGAACATCTCTTCTACTCTGATCCATTCTGAAGACATGCCAGAACAATTCGAGCTGTACCTACTTGATAAACAAAGCGCTCTTGGGAGGCACCCCTTTCTTATACTTTTTAATTCTTAATTTTTATTTCAATTTATTTTCAGTCTACAAAATATTTTACTGTGTACTAACCCTAAGGACTCCCAGGGTTTACCTATTAGAGAGCAGCACATATCAGCACAGGCCTTCAATGGAAAAGCTCGACTAGAGACGTTTGATTCTAGAGAATGTTGAGGAGGATATCAATACGACACCGCCAGCTCCTCTAGTACGACGCTACAGGAATTTAGCTTTGAGACCCACTGAGCATCCAGAGCCGTTAGAGCCACGTGAGCTGCAAATTGTGATTCACCATGGACCCACCATGAGTGATCCAACTGTCACATGGGCATTACTTAGAGATCATCAGAGACTCTACAGAGCTTTCAGAGCATATCTTCAGCATGATGGAATGTCGTGGAGTATTCTTGGCCCTTCATCATTCAGACTAGCATGTCGTGTTCCACCGACATGACAAGCTACTCCTAGGCACTCTACTCCAATCTTAGTTCATTCTGTAGCCTCATCAGTCGCCCCAGTTCGTGCTACTCCTATCACGCCTCATGTTTTAGCTGTTTCGCCTGCTCCAGTCATTGAGACGGTCCTTATTCGTGAGTTACCTGAGGGCTGCCACTTAGTCACAGTCCCTATCTCAGTAGAGCTACCTATGGCCCACGTGTTTGAGATCACTGGGAACATCCCTGATGAGGAGCCATTCCAGAATCTTTCACACCTGGAGATACCATTGGACCTATGTCTAGACACACTTTTGGGTAGAGTTGGATGCAGGACAGCCGCTTGAGTATTTTCCGAGACTCGAGGATGTGGACGATATCTTCGGACCTAATAGATACTTCGTAGACACTACTCTACAAACTGGCCAGGAGAGTATTTTGTAGACTACTTTATTTTCCTTTAATTTTAACTTTATTATAAAAGCATTGTATAAAAATATATCTAGCGGAAATGCTACTCTCTTTTATTCTTCATGCAGAATTTTATCAAAGAGACTGGTCCTTTCCAGCATTAGGAACCTAACAATAGGAAAGCCCAACACTAGGAGAGTAACCTGACCATTTGGAAGTAATCTTTCCTCAAACCTCTTTCAATTATTACGCACTAAAATCTCTAAGTGTGGGGTAATTCCCGCAACCAACTTAGAGATTCTAGAAGATATTGTCCTTAATTTATCAAAGTATTCTGAATATTCTAGGGAACATTGGGGACAATATTCTTCTAAGTGTGGGGTATTGGGTATAGGTTTAAGGAAAAGTAACCATAAAAATGCCAAATTTTGAAAAATTCTTTTGTCTAAAAAGTAATTAGCAAAGAATATTAGGGAATTTCAAAAAATTCTTATCTCGTTTTACCCAAAAGATTCTATAAAATTGCTAGAAATCAGTTTTCAGAACATTCACTAGAACGGAACGATTAAGCTAAAACTCATCATTTGTGTGAAAAGATTTCTTTCGAAAAAATATGCAAAAGGCTACGTATGACCAAGCACGACCCCTACTCCCAATAAGTGAGGTATTCTTGGACCCAAAGTACCTGTATGACCCATCAAATCTACAGTACTTTGTCAATTCATTTGATGAGCGTGCCGGTGTACGGTTTAAGTTAGAACTTGGTTTTGACATACGTTTCAAGACCAATGGTTAGTAAGCGCCATACGTGGTGTAGGTGCGATCCACCTTCCAAAATCATTCTGAATAGAGAAGACAAAATCCATCCGTTTCTGTTTCCACTTCACGCATTTAAAACCGACCAACTCTCACCAAAGAGTTGATGAATCAGAAAATACTTACCCCAAAATTCACTCCCAAAATACACTACCCATTCACCTTCATTCCTTTACCACTTTTCAAAAGATCCAGAGATCAATAAAGAGATAGATCAATCAAATTCGCTTCAAAAGCAATTGTTAAAAGATTCCGAACCCCCAATTGTTTTTGATCGGTCAAAGACCTATTTTCGGTTACATATCACTTCCTCTCTGGGCACCAAGAACAAAGGACAAAAGTTATGAAGAGAAGGGTATGCTAAAAACAATGAATGATTATGAAAGGAGCAAAGTCTCTAGAATAAAGTCAAAGAAAAAACTCGAGAAGTTGCCCAAAGAAGGATTGACGGATGAGGCAAGAAAAATTCTAGACAAAAAGTCTTAGCGAAATCCGCATCTTTCGAAGAAGTCATCACGGAATTCCAGCCATTCTTTATCCAAAAAGGATACTTTGAAGAATCAAAATCTGTCTATTCTCTTTAAAAATCACAAGATCTGGATACCTTTCACCTTTCCATAAATTCCTCAACCAACCCTACAACCCGTCTTCCTCTTGAAAGAATTCCTAGGAAGAAGATCAGTGCAGTCCTTACTTAACCGGTGGAGATATCGCTTCTTAACCAAGCATGTGATGAGAACCATTACACGACTGGCTTCTGACGACAATACAAATAGATTAGGGCACCCTAAACACTTGAGTGATATGGGTGATCTGCTAGTGAGAAGCTTGGTCATGTATACTCTACATTTGAGTGTTGGAAAGTACGCCTATTTCAATATGGACGCGACTGAATTCTAGTGACTAAAACCATCGAAGTTAGACACTTTTTTTTACCACTTTCGAAAGATGTGACGACTTCTAATGAAAGCATAATAAAAGAATCCACAGGTAGGCGAGGGAGAATCTTTGTAAAGAAAACCTTATATTCCTGCTTTTTTCTTGAGGACAAGCAAAGCTAAGTGTGGGGTATTTGATATCGGCCAAAAAGTCACGTTTTTACCCCCGATATTAAGCCCTAAATCAATAAAGTTCCAAACTTTGTCTTCAAAAATAATCGCTTTGTCGGTTAATTTTGTAGATTAAGTAATTACAAAGGCGATGCAAAAAAATCAGCTAAAACGAAGATTCTAGAGCAAAAATAGTGAAAGACAAGTTACGATCCAGGAAACACAACAGACCAGGGCAGGCCATACAGCTTTCCATACGGCCTGCTACTATGCTAAACAACCTTCCAACATACGGGCACCAAAAACGGATTGCCCTGGCATACGACCATGGCATATGGCCTGCCATACGGCCGGCAAGCCGTATGCCAGGAAGATTTTTCCTATTTAAGGAGAATTTTGCATTCATTTTTACACACACTGATTTTGTACTTCAATTTATATTTTTATGCTTTTTAGTTAGTTTTTAGTAGTAGTTAGCTTAGCTTTTATTTTTGGAAGGATATCCCGGCGAGTCCCTGGAATCTCGGGCAGATTTCTTCAGCCGTTTCAGGTTTTTATCCGAAACGCTTTTCTTATTTATTAAACATGTATTGTTATCATTTATGTTTAATAATGTGATCTGATATTACCATGTTAGCTAAATTAATCTGTATGTTGCCATGATAGAAGTTTGGGTTAACGTAGTTATGTTAAATTAGTACGGTTACTATCGTCATACTGAACTTGTGATTCCGATGGATTTGTATGCTAGCATCTTAAGGATTGACCAACCTAGGTTGTGATCAGGACTTGTCCACCATGAACTTGGCTACTTCATAGGATTAAGACCCCTGGTAATACTGTATCTGAAGATTCTATGAACACGGTATGGTCAAAGTTCCCGAGAGGCATCTAATGCGCTTTTAGGAAACAGAACTTAGGAATTGAGATATGAATGACCTAGTATGCCTATTGACTGTTCCAAAGAGAACTCTTAGGAGCTGTTAAGGTCTAGTTAGTGCCTTGACTGTATGACCCAAACCTATTGCATGTTCTTGTTTGATTTTTGCCCTATGATTAAGTCATATCAACCGTTTAGATATATATTAGGTTTCTATCTGCTTTACTTTCTGTATGTCAATTATAATACTGTATAATATTTAGATTGGTATGATCTCATTAGTATAATGAAATGGTTGTTAGTTTTCATTAATGTTTTGTCAACTTAACCCAACAGACTCCTTCCGTTTGTGATCAGTGTTCAATCAACACGGCATGTTGTTATTCAGTTATCCAAACTGATAACGTGGGTTAGGATTAGAACTCAACTCACTAATAAACCTAGTGCTTTATTGAGGATAACCTCTGAGGTATAGTTACCTTTCAATTATACAACCAAGTGACATACTTTTCATCACTCAACGAGAACTCCGAGAGTCTATAGATAAGTAGGTCTGTCTAATTGGCTCATCCAACAAAATCTACACTACTCTAAGCTTAGCTTTAACATAAACATAATTACCTAACCCTATCCTAAACTGATACCTTGGTCAACATTTCCCTGATCTGCATACTCCGGATATCCTTCCATCATCTTTACTTTTCCGTAGTTAGGACTTTTAGCTTAAAATCAACTACTATCCTTTATCTAGGTAATTTAACCAAAGACAATTATTCACTCAACTATTCAAAAATACAACCCTAGGTTAACTTACACCTTCTACCTTAGAAAGTTAAAAGTAAATTTAGACCCCGCAAAATATAAATAATAAACCACTGTTCTCCCTCTATATAGCTAACTCTGATGCCTTGCGGCCTAATTGCACCGCATAAATAAAATCGTCTGTTTTGGTTATATCAGGGAGCATATGTGATTTTTGTTGAGAAGATAGAAGGAGACCACCCCATTCTCGAAGGTAAAATTTGCATAAAATTCTCGGATGAGGGTTGGATAGATTGGTCCATTAATAGTAAGAAAAGACTCCCACATGAGTGCGGAGAAAGCGATCAAAAGCTCTGGTAGTTGACCGTAGGAAACTCTTCATCCTTCAGAAATCTTCCTGTCACTAAGGAATTGTACGTTGTATTTTAGTTTGGCATTTATCATTTTTGGAGGATCGTATGCTTTCTTTCCTCTTGATTCCGCGTCTTTAGTTCTTGCCATTTCTTATACAAAAACACTTAAATTTAGATCAAAGTGAACATACAAATGACTGAATTATGTAATCAATGTTTTTCAAATTTTAGATAACATAAGTACACTTGTGTTCTAGTGTTAACTTTTCTTCACATTCTTACCCTCTTCTGGTAAGAGTGTGTTTGCAAATATATGAACATATGTTCTCAAAATATTCATATACTACAATGATTAGCAAACTTAGTTATCATCAATAACTAGTGTTTTGATGTTAACATTCATCACATTCTCACCCTCTTTTGGTGACAATGTGTTTGCACTTTAGATTATTAGTCGTTTTCATAATGTTCACATGGATTCGTATTTTGCAAATTCAAGTTTCATCAATACACAATTGTAACCGTGATTTTCATCAAGACAAGTGTTTTGATGTTACCAGTTTCTACATTATTACTCTTCATTAATGACAATGTGTTTGAATCATGTGAACAATTAACTTATGAAAACCTAATCTAGTTGTATGATAAATCCTAGTATTCAAAGTCCTAAATTGATGCAATCTTAATCATGATTTCAAAGGCTTATGAGGTTTTCATGAACACAATTGATTATTAGCATCAATTTGAGTGGGAATTTTGAATTAGGGCTTCTTCAAGCAGTGTTTGAAGAATTCATCATACTAACACAATTGAATGAGGAGAATTCATAGATTAATCTTACCAAGATTGAAGATTAGGGATGAGAAGGAACATATTCGTTGGTGTGCGGTCGTAGATCTTGAGCCATAGAGAAGAGGGAAATAAAAATAATTTTTGAATGAAATACGGAGTGAGTCAAGAACAAGGTTAAAAGACCCATATGTACCCGTACGGTCGAACTGCGGTTGACCGTAGGGTTGGCCATGGTGATTTTTTGCGGTTGATCCTGCGGTCTGTCGTGGGTTGACCGTGGAACATGGAGTAGTGGACGATTTGTTCAATTCTTCACGTCAAACACGTTTTGGCGATTTTGTCGATTCTATAGAATACTTGAGGACAAGTTTTCTTTTCTTAACATTGTATGATCACATCCAATTGATGTTTCATCATAAATAACACGTATGTAAGCATGTATGTAAGCATGTATGTATATATATATATATATATATATATATATATATATTTAGTAACATATATTATACACATAAGACACATTGTCCTACAACTAGCATACACCTAAGTAAGAATTTATTCCTAAGTTAAGCATAATCTTATTGAGAAATCCTTTTAACTATTTAGAGGATTTGAAATTTTGAAATCATGACACATTGACTTAAAAATCATTAAGTTTTAAATACACAATCCTCTTTTCTTAAAGTTTGATCATTGATTCTCATTTATCCTAAGATTACCCAACCTTTGACTTATCCCTCCTATAGATTTGCTAGAATTGTTTACCCTTCCTAGGTTTTCAACTTTCTTGATAATTGACCTTGGACTTGGTGTAAATTTTTTGTGTTTAATAGAATTGTGACTAGTTTTCAAAACAATTTTATCTTTAAAACAATTTTTGTCATTTAAAGATCTTTTCAAGTAATTGTTTTCATTACTTAAAATTTTGTTGAGTTGCCCTTTGTAATTCTTTTTCCAACAATTTTACTTTGTCACAACTTCTAGTATACACAAATTTGACCGCTTTGTACTCATATAGCAAATCTTCATAATTAGAAGGATATAATACATGTACCTCATTGCTTTGGACATTTGAACTTTCGCCTTCGTCTTCTTGATAGCACGATTCCACCCCATCTTCACTACGAGCATCTTCACTTGGAGAGTATCTTGAATCCATAAGACAAAAGTCTTCATCTTCATCTTCATCTCCATATTGATAACCAACCAATTCCCATCAAGACATTCAAGCCTTGTTACCTTTTCTTCTAACCCTTTCTTCATTGACCAACTAGATTCTTCTTCAACTTGAGGACATAGTAAATCCCAACATTCCTTTGCACTTTCATATGAAAGCATTTTAATCCTTTCTTCACTAGGAAGAACTCTATGAAATAGTGATATAGCATCAATTTGCTTTTGCACTTTGTTCAGTACTTCACTATTTTGGAATGTTGAATTCACCGTGATTGAAGATTCATAAGAAACAAGGTTTCCTCCCTTGATAATTCTCCACATGTCATAATCTTTTGATTTGACATAGATATGGAATCTTATCTTCCACATATAGACATCCTCTCTATCAATTGTAAGTAACTAGGGGGGTGGAATAGTTATTTAATACAATTTTAAAACTTTTTCGATGATCAATACGATTTGAACAATACTTGATCACGTTAGTCAACTCAAACCAATGTGTGGTGTGTTTATGTTTATAATGATGCAGAAATAAAGTAAAGAACATAGACACAAGGATTTATAGTGGTTCGGGTGGATGTTAACTAATCCACCTTAATCTACTCCCCGAATCATTAATCGGGATTTTTGCTTCACTAAGAACTTTTCTCTAAATTCGGTGGAGATCCGATTTACAAGCCTTGTACTTCTCCTTAGAAAACAAACCTAATCCTTCTATCCCTTTGAAGGATTACCTCCAACTTAGATCAACTTGTCATCATCTTGGACAAGTATTAATCCCCAATGAGATAAATTAACTCCATAGTTCTCTTTAAGGAAAATGATAGCTAAGATAGCTTATGCTTCTAATTACAAAGTACAAGGACTCTCCCTTTTCAGTGATGACAAATCCTAAGACAATTTTAAGGATTAATACAACACAATGTAAACTCACAACGATAAGAATTTGAGAGTAAGTTTACAATGACCCCTTTTATAATCTATGAGATTATAAAACTTCTCTTGCTAATCAAAAACATATATAGAAGTATTATATTCTTGTGATTATCTGATGATTTTGAGTTGTAGCATGCAAGAGGTCCAAATCTTCAAAGTTCTCCAAGTCTTGCTATTTATATAGAGAGATAAAAAGGTCAGCCACTTCTGTGGCTTGGACCACGGTCGACCATGGGTCGACCGAACGCGGTCCAGTCCAAAAAACATATTCGTTGTATAGTTGTTTGAATCAGCTTTGGACATCACTCTTTGGACACTTTACTTCATTTAACACATGCAAAAGATACCCAACATCCTATACAAGTACTATATGCATTAAATGTCCATTTACCTTGGATGTATTGCCTTGATAGTGACTTATCATTCTCAAAGTGGAAAGTCTAACATTATTGGATACAAGTCATGATAATCATTTGAGGCAATCTCAGTTTTGTCATAATCCTTTATTTGTGATTAACACATTTGCTAAATCTGTATTGGTTGGTCAACATGACATTGATGACACAAACCCACTTTAATCACAAAGCATGCTAGTATTCAAATTTGAACTTGTTTGTAATTAATTAAGTGTGTTAATGATGTCTTGATAAATTTAGCAAGTAATAACAATTAAGCATGTTGTAAGACATCAAGTTAATCAAGTTTAAACTTATTCATAAACTTAATTTTAGACTTAAGCAAACCTAAGTGTGTTAATATTTCATTGTCATTTAGGAATACTATATTATGACATTTTAAGATTTATCCAAGTAACACATGCATATAATGAAGTAGTCCAAATACTAGTTCCATCTTGTAACAAATAGCAAGACAACATTGATACATATTCATATTCACTAACTACTTATCATTTAGCACTTAACACATAGTCAAATAATACACATGTACTAATAGCAAGTAGTCAAGTAATATTCATGTAATGACTTGTAAGAGATCATTAGGTAATCTTAGAATTAAGCATATAGTGATAACATATCATTAAACTACGACTAAGTAAGTTTACTTGCAAAGTAGCATTTGCAAGATTAATGTATAAGCATACATTAATATCCAACACATGTACAAAGAAGGAGCAACTCTTGGTTGGGACTTGGTGACCATCCTAAGTATGTCTAGAAACATTTTAAATGTACATATTTTCCTATAACACTTATGTGTTATTTCTGATGCATTTTATGTAAGTCCCTAGACATCTAACCCACGTCCATTGCAGGTACAACAGTTTACAGGCTACCATAATCGCTCGTTATTATCCTATCTGTGTTTGTATGTGGTTACAGGTACTGCAAGAACACGATTTGGATGTTTGACTATGTTAGACTTAGTCAGACGTATGAGTGAAGCCTCACTCGTACGGCTGACAGGCTCATACGCACGGTTGATGCTGCGCTAAGTCACAATTATAACCTAAAGGAGAAGACACGAGTGAGTGATCACCCGTACGGCTGATGAAGCCAACTCGTACGTGTGATAGATGACTCGTACGGGTGAGTCAACAGCAGGGGTATATAAATGTTATGTTCTTCATTTTTAGGTTAAGCCTCTCATTACACACACATCACTCAGATCTGGTGAGCTCATCCGATTCTCTCTCAGCCCAAATCACCCAGGTGGTGAATAATAGCTCTAGGTGTTGATCTAATCACACATGATTTGTTGTGGTTTGACTTAATTAATCCCAAAAAGCTTCTCATATTCACTAGAGGGTTTAATTCACTTATTCCGCCATTGTGTGAGTTAAATCTATTGATTTCTAAGTTCCTAGTCATGTTTCATCATTGGTATCAGAGCGTTGGATGTGATTTCAACATCATCCTAGTGATTTTTGGTGATTAAATAGTTTATTTCTTTGGGTTTTAGAGTTTAGAGTGATTTTTATCAAAAAGGAATCATTTTTACGTGTGTAATTGAAATATGAGAGTGTGTTTATGTTAGTTTAGTGCTAATCCAGTTTGTGAACGAAGAAATTGAGGTTTAGCATCAATTTCTAGGGTTTTTGAGTGATTTGAGTGTGAACAGCAGCTCACACGAGTGGGTCAAGGATTTTGCTCACTCGCGCAGTTGACCAGACGGTTGACATAACTCGTGAACTCACACGCACGGGTAAGCATAACCTGTTTAGATTAGAGGACTACAGTCTGATCACACGAGTGATCAAGTGGTTGATTGTGACACGTACGAGTAATCACACGAGTGATCCTGACTCACATGTTTGATACTTAGTGTTTGTTACTTTGGTTTGAATAATGACATGTACGTTTGAGTTGTGACACGTACGAGTGAGATTGTCACATGTATGCTTGATAACCAGAACTGCACGGTTTACCTGTTTTGGTAATTGTTCAAAATGTTTAACTCAAATGATTATGCATTAGCTTCACCGTTAGTTCAAAGTATTACGAGTATGACTCAACGATTACTTCTTGCTGAAAGCGAATCCGGAAGTGGTACGAAATGTCCAAGATTAATGACCATGGATAACTATTCTACTTGGAAGTCGAGATTTAAAATTTGGTCTGATAGTCAAGACACGAAGCTTTGGAAGTACATTGAAACTGAATTTCAATGGCCACGTTCACCTGTTACGAATGATTTGTATACGTTACACAACATGCCTTCTGAAGAACGTGATGAGTATAACTTAGAGAAGAAGATGTACTGTAATTTGACAAGTGCTCTTGATGGTCCGATTTTCCATCAATTTCTGTGTCATGATAATTCATTCAAGATATGGGAAGCACTTCGTACTTTCAATGAAGGAAATACATCTTATAGAACTAGAAAAGGTTTAGAGTTGAAAGCTGAGTTTGATCGTTTTCACTGGCAAATCGGAGAATCTATTACATAATTGGTTGAAAGATATCGTCATTTCCTAGGTGAACTACACAAGCATGATGTGACTATTGAGGAGAAAGATAAAGTAACTTGTCTAGCTGGAGCATTACCGTTGGAATGGAATGGTTTCGTTTTAACTATGAAGACCAGTGGAGAACTTGCTACCGCTACAGTGAACTCGTTTATTGCAAGACTTCAAGAAGAAGAGTAAGAATTGTTAAACAAAGTTAAGAGGTCTAAACAAGTTCAAGACACCAAAATGTATTGTCCGAATGGCTATACACCTCCTAAATCAGCTCATGCACCATTTCAAACTGCTTTTGCTACAAACAATCGGAGTATGTATGGTTTGAATGTCAGCAGTACACCTATTCAACAACCTTCGTATCCTCCACAAGTTGCACCATGTTCACTGAACACTCAACCACAGCCTACTTCAAATACAACCAAATCATCTACACCATCTGCTACAGAAGTTTTATCTGCACTCAAGATTGAGAACATAAGAAAAGTAGGAAAGGAGAAGATTAATGAAGATATAGCATTGTTGTCTAATCTTGTGAACTCTTATGATACTTATCTTGATGGCCGTGTGGGTAATATTCATCTAACAACGGAAGATTATCAACAACTTGATAAAGAAGAAGCAGAAAGGATGGATATAATGTGGGGTATGGCAAATCTGGTGAGAAGAGCTAAAGATTATGAAGAAAGAACTGGGAAACCAATCAGTCTGACCAAGGATACAAAATTGGGTTTTGATATGAATACTGTTACTTGTTACAATTGTGGAGAATTAGGTCATTTCTCAAGGCAGTGTACTAAACAGAAGAAGCAGGGTAATCATAATCCTTTCATAAATCAGAACTATAATCGTGTTAGTTCTCAAAGTCAAACGACAAACTGTGAAGTCTACATTTCTGACAAGGGAAATGATGTAGAAACAGTGGAAAATCCTAACAAAGCTCTAGTTGTCATTCATGGAGACGATGATGATTGGTCAATTAAATTGAATGTGAATGATCAACAGAAAGCCAACATGGCTAAGATCACAGAAGATGAATCAAAATGTGTTTCTGAGCAAAGCGCAATTGAGAAGATGATTGCTCGCACTGAAAGAGTAGAAGAGATATCTCGAACCATTAGAAAGGACAAAGTTCAGAAAAAGGTGAAAGATAAATTCAAGAAAGCACGTGATTCTGTTCCTCGAAAGCCTGAATCAGGAAGCATTTCACCTACTTCATCAGAGGACTACTATTTCAAAAGTTGGAAGAATAAGTATGATGATACCTCAATGTGTGAAGACAGTCTAGAAGTTGATCAAAGTGTAGAAACATTGATTGATGCTGATAAGGAACTAGACAAATGGAGTAGAATGATTGATTGCTGTAGAATTGGAGATGTTGGTTCTCATGGGTGAAGGTTCAGATCTAGATAGTTTAAGTTCAGAAGCTGATGAATTAGATACTAGGTCAGATTCAGATGCAGAAAGTCCTGAGGGTTCTACTGATTTTGAGATGTTGAACAAGCAAGCAGTGGATCTACTCAAAAAGTGTTTGTCAGAAAGTGATCGAGAGAAAGTGTCAGGGTTGACAAGAGCTAAGGATATCTGGGATAAACTCGAAGAGATACATTTGGGTAAAGGTTTAGCGAACGATGATGCGTCAGTGTTTCTTACAGATTCTTCAGAATCAGAAGATGAATTCGATGATGGGAAGAAAACAAACTATTTTGCTTTTATGGCTGATACTTCCTCATCAAATAGCGCTCAAGAGGTAACTTCTAATTTTTGCTCGAATTCAAACTCTGAATGTGCTAAATGTACTGAATATAAGATAACTGTAGACAACCTGAACAAAACATATGATGAGATGCGTGACAAATATCATGCCAACCTTATGACCAAAAAGATTGAAAATGATTTGAAAGAAGAAATTAAAGTTTATAAAAAACAGATTCATGATCTTAAATGTTATAACTTTGATTTAAATCAAGCCTTAATCAAATGTGTTGACACGATAAGTGAACAGAAAAAGGAAAATGAGTGTGTCAAAGCTGATTTAGAAGCTATGTCAATCCAAATGAAATGTTGGGTGATGTTAAAGCTAAGGGGTATAAAATACTATTAAATTTTACAAGGAAATACTATTAAATACGATACAATTTTACACAAGATATTTATTTATTTAGAGAATGGATATACTTAAACCTTGCTATAACACTTATAGGCAGTGTACCTAATCGTACAGTAGTGTAGTTTTTAGTAAGTCCGGTTCGTTCCACAGAGAAAATCTTTTAATCAAAGCTTAACGCTATATTAGTTTAATTTATAAAAATACAAATATATATATATAAGTAATATTATTATTATAAAGGGGGGTTTTTATCGTTTAATGACCGGTTTGTCGATTTTAAAACTTTAGTCGCAGTTAAAACCAAATGTAAAATATTAAATAAATAAAAGACTTAATTTAAAGCGTAAAGTAAATAACGATAATGAAATTACGAATAATAAGAGTGCGATAAAATAAACTTGCGATAATTAAAAAGTACGATAATTAAAAGTGCAATTAAATACAATAACAATAAATAAAAATGCGATAATTAGAAGTGCAATTAAATATAAAATAAAGGAAATTAAATATGAAATAAAAGAATTATGCTTATTTAAACTTCCGTAATCATGATGTTTGACGTGTTGATTTTAGTTTTATGCCCATGGGTTAATTGTCCTTTGTCCTGGATTATTTAATATGTCCGTCTGTTTTTGTCCATAACAGTCCATCAGTCATAAATATAAAGTGCGAGTGTCCTCGTCAAATTATCCTTATACCCGAAGTTAAATATTCCAACTAATTGGGGACTTAAACTGTAACAAGATTTTAATACTTTGTTTAATAATTACACCAGGATGTCGACTGAGTGTAACCCAAGGTTTTAATACTTTGTTATCAATTATGCCAAGTGTCCTTGTACATAATTTCACCCCTGTTTTAATAATTCTAGTGGCTATTAATCCATTCCCGTGTCTGGTTAAATGAACGATTATTCGTAAATATAAATACCCCGCCCATCGTGTCCGATCGAGTGTAAATGGTTATTTATAGGGACGCCCAATTGTAAATCTTTATATTAACATTAACAAATTATCATTTAGTTAAACAAATATAAAGCCCATTAATAGCCCATAGTCTAATTTCCACAAGTGTCGTTCTTTTGTCCAAACCCCAATTATGGTACAAAGCCCAATTACCCAATTTTAATATTTTTAGCCCAACATCATGATTACTTCGGATTAAATAAGCATAATAATAACTTAGCTACGAGACATTAATGTAAAAAGGTTGAACATAACTTACAATGATTAAAAATAGCGTAGCGTTACACGGACAGAATTTCGACTTACACCCTTACAACATTCGCTAACACACCCTTATTATTATAAATTAAAATTAAAATATAAATCAAAATATAAATATAAATATATACTACGTATGAATGAGGAGAAGAAAAAGATGTGTTTTGTGTTACACCAAAGCTCGATTTTTATAGGCATGTGGGCTGGAACTGTGCACCATGCGATCGCATGGAGTTTCTTCCTCCAGGCCATGCGATCGCATGGCCAGCTGGGGAGACTCAAAAGTCTTTGTTTTTTTATGCCGACGGTTTTTAAATATAATATAATATATATATTAATTTTAAGAATTAGTTATATATTATATCATATTCATGTGCATAGTTGACTTGTAATTTTTAGTCCGTTGCGTCGAGCGTTGAGAGTTGACTCTGGTCCCAGTTCTGGATTTTCGAACGTCCTTGCGTACAATTTAATATCTTGTACTTTGCGTTTTGAATCTTGTACTCTTGTAATTTTGAGACGTTTCTTATCAATAATTGGAACCTCATTGATTGTATTTTGTACTTTTGAGCTTTTTGGTCGTTTGCGTCTTCAATTCGTCGAATCTGTCTTTTGTATTCACCTTTTATTATTTAAACGAATATCACTTGTAAATAGAACAGTTGCAACTAAAAGCTTGTCTTTCTTGAGGGATAATGCTATGAAATATATGTTCGTTTTTAGCATTATCATTGGGTAAGTGCATCTCAATGGAATGCACTTATGGTTGAACTAAATGATCAAAAGGGTAAAGGCATTGGATATAAGTCCGTATCTCCTCCTTTTCAAAACAAATACGTTAATGCAAATGTGGTTGATGGACTACCAGAAGATTGTGTTCCACCTAGTTATGAGAACTATGCTGATAGGAACAAGAAGTCTAACTCGACTGAGAACATGACTTCAGAAGAAACTGCTGAAGGTGCTTTAGGTCATGATGAAGATAAGAAAAACGGTCTAGGAGATAATACTGTTAGATGAAGGGAGATAACACCAAGAGGTCCAGTTCCAAAAGGTCCTGTTAAGATTTTGAAAAATCCTACATTTGCTAACAGACATGTTCCTCCTGTTACCCCTAAGCCTATTCAAAGAGAGAGATCAAATGATTCTCCTGTGTTCGTAAGAGCACAAGACCCCTCATCTTCAACTCTAATAATGTGTATCAATTCAGAGGACATAGGGAGTTTAGACAATGTTTTAATTGTGCTGTTTTTGGACACATTGCTGCTTATTGTCCTAGAAGATTCCATTACCTAAGACATAAAGTTGACTTGTCACATGATGATTCTAGATCATCTCATGTTCATCGAACAGGTTTCCCTGTAAATGATGAATTTCGTGATAAAAGATCTAAGAAAAATGTTGTCTTTGGAGACTCCAAAAGGAAGTACTTCAATAGATCTGTTTCTCCTGTGAAGGGAAAAATCCCTAAAAGAAATTCTGAGGCAAATGTTGCCAGTTCTAGTGAGCAAGGTAGACCTTTTAAACCAAAGTTGAGGTCTCCATCTCAAAAAGTGAGTCGCAGAAAGTATTTTTCTAGAATTAGACCATGGATGAATCATTCTGATTCAGAGAGGAATGTCAGACGCCAAGAGCGTGACACCTCTTCTTCCAAATTTGCTAAGTCTAAGGTTTCTAATGATGAGATTCCTCCAGACTCAAATGGGAAATGGATGGAATTTCAAGCTATGGGTGTTAATGGACAACCTACTGCCATTAAAGCGTGGGTTCCCATTATCAATTAACTTTTTAATGTGATATGCAAGGAACCAGGGTACCTGCAAATAACACCTGGATAGTAGATAGCGGCGCTTTGAGACATATGACTGGACAGCTATCTCTTCTTTCGGATGTACACCCAATTAAGGGAGATTATGTTGCATTTGTTGGAGATAAGGGTGGTCATATTTCAGCTCAGGGTTTATTGAAGAATGATAAAGTCAGTTTTGATAAAGTGAATTATTGTCAAGAGCTTGCAAACAATTTGTTATCAGTTTCACAAATCTGTGAGAAATCCTTCAAAGTAGCATTTGATGACGAATTCAGCTACATCTTGAAACCAGAGTTTGTGATTCCTCCTGGAATGGTTTTGATGAAGGCTCCTCGACAAGCTGATTTATACATGTTAGATATGAATGTTGATACCTCAACTGTTGAACATCATCAAGCTTTTGTTTCTAAAGTGACTGAACAAGATTCTATTACATGGCACAAACGCATGGGTCATTTAAGTTTTCGGAAGATGAACCATCTGGTTCACAACAATCTTGTAGAAGGTGTTGATCTTCGTTCTTTTCAGATTCCAGGAACATGTGTTCCGTGTAAGAAGGGTAAGCTGAGCAAGAAAGCTCATAAGTTGGTGAAGTATAATCCAATCTCTGCTCCACTTGAATTGTTGCATATGGATCTCTTCGGTCCAATTCATTTTGAAAGTATTGATGGAAGCAAGTATTGTCTGGTGGTAACTGGTGATTATTCAAGATTCTCATGGGTAATGTTTTTGAAAGAGAAGTCTGATACGTTTGAGAATTTGAAAGTGCTAATCAATCGATTAGAGACAGGTTTTAATCTGAAAGTTAGAAAGATTCGATGCGATAATGGTACAGAATTCAAGAATCAGTATCTTGCAGGTTTTTGTATTGAGAAAGGTATCAATATGCAGTTCAGTTCTGCATACGCTCCTCAGATGAATGGTGTTGCTGAAAGAAAGAATAGGGTTTTGATTGAGACTGCTAGGACTATACTAGCTGATTCATCTCTACCTGTTCATTTTTGGGGTGAAGCTGTTGCAAATGCTTGTTACACTATGAATCGAGTTCTGACTGTTAAACGTCTAGGTAAAACATGCTATGAGTTTGATATTGCTCTAAACATACATATTATTCGACGCAATATCAGTCATATTTCATCAGCTTTTATCATTTAAAAAGACATTCAACGTATAATATTCAAGAAAAACGACAAAAGTGGACAAGAGCTTGAAGTTTGAAGAAACGATGATAAAACGATAGTTTTAAACAAATTTATATCAAGAAACGTTTATCCGAATGAAAGTACAAGATAGATGAAGAAAAGAGTTCAAATGGAAAGTGCCAAGTCAGTACACGTCAATACGGGATCAACAAAGAACAAACGAAAAAGAAAAATAAAGGAAACTGTCATTAACACATACGCGAATCGTGTAGGTCTACACGAAACGCGTAGTAATTTGTTCTTACGCGAATCGTGTAGCCATACACGAAACGCGTAGTATTAGGCAGAACATAATCATTGATTCAGATAAGGGCGGCTGGCTTTTGAGTTTTAAAACAATTCTTTTGTTGAATTGTGATACAGCAAGGAACCAATTAAGCTCAACTACTCCCTTCTATTCATGTTAAATACGGAGTATGTACAGAGAGGGAGAACACACAGGACACATATCAATTACTATACAAAAATTGTTACTTTAGTTACTTTATATTTTTCAAGTACTCCGTATAATTTAGTTCCATATTATAGTTGAAGAATTAAGATAGTTTCAAATATTAAGGGTGTATTGTTCGTGATTACGGGTGTTATTATTGTAATTTTCTACCGTTTGAAGTTAATGAAAGTGAAGAATTTTTAGTAAGTTTACTCTGTTAAAATTATCGTTGTTATTATGGTTGCATATTTATATTTTTATGTTTACCCTAGTGTAATGAATAGCTAAATTTCCTTAGTGTTTGTTTAGATGTAGAGCCCCTAGTGAAATGGATTGTTATCAATTGTAAAAGTTAAAATGTAACTTTAGTATTTTTAATATTGAGCCTAGTTAAAAGAACCATTATTGTGTAATTAGGTATTTAACCCTTGCCACTTAATTTATTAAATTTAAATAAGGAAAGTTGTTTTTATTTACATAAATTAAGCTTCAACATTAAAATGATCTAGACGAATTTATGGATAAATTATTAACACCAATTTAGAAATAAACTTCGGTGGTTTGGGTAATATCAATAATTATATGATAGTGAAATTGTAAAAAGGGAAACCGTTACGATTTGGGTATTGGCGAAAGTCAAAACTAGGCTAGGTCTCAATTTAAATACTTAGGGAATAGTAGCTATCTAAATAGAATCCGATGAAAATTAGATTTATTTTAGTTAGTCGTAACCTTATATTTATTCGAAAGAAAAATATAAAGTTTATTACTAAAACATTTTAAATAGGGCGTAAACTCAAAACAATCCATGAACCTAGGGGTGACACATTTAAGTAAACACTCCCATTTATCCCATTTATATTTATTATAAAAGTATTATTATCATTATTTACGAATTATTATTTTAAAATATAAAAAAAGATTACATAAAAATACTTAAAATTCGTACCAGACTGTTTGTCACATCGTATAAGTCATACGCGAAACATGTATGATTACACGAAACGCGTACGCCTGTTTATCAAACTGTACGATCAGATCTACACAATTCGTGTAAGGTTTAAGATATACGCGATACGCATATAAATACGCGAAACGCGTAGACAGTAATCCGGCTACAGTACCAGTAGGGTTAAAATTAGGGTTTTAATTATTTAAATTAGTTTAAAATTAGGGTTTTAGCCTTTTTACTATTATATTTAGGTTATTACTATATAATTTATATTAGTTCTTATAAAATACTTTAATACATGTTAAATCCTAATAATTAGTGTTAATTATAATACTTTATAATTAGAAATTAGTTTACAATTAGTTAATCATTTTAATTCCTTTTAATTTGTATTAATCTTTTTAAACATGTCATTTAGTTAATTTAAATAAGTTTATATTATAATTGCTCAAAACAAAATTTTAAACATATAGTTTTATTAAAAGTTACTATTTTACTAATTACCATTTAGTAATATAAATATTCGCATCATAATTAGTGTAATTTCATTTAGTTCCTTTTTAAGTTAATTATTGTAATCTTGTAATTTTATTTAGTAAATTAGTTTAAGTTATTTTATTTTACTGGTATTTTATAAATTCCTAATCCAAAACCCCCTTTAATTAAGTTTGACATCAAAGACTATTAAAAACCATTAAACACTCCATCTCCCTGTGGAACGAATCGGATTTACCAACAAACTAAACTACATGAATAGGACTAGTTGCCTATATATGTGTGAAATCAACCTGAATTCAATAAAATACCACATATACAATAAATCAATTCGTGTAACAAAACAACTCAAATCCGTTCATAAATAAAGGTTACGTTTCGCACCACCAACTTTTTGGCGCCGCTGCCGGGGAGTTGGCAGTTAAATAAATAGATAATTTTTCTGATTCGTAGTAGTAGTTGGATTTGTACGTGGACCGGGTTGTTGGATCACCAATTTTATTGGTCAATAGAAGGATCCTGCCCCTCTGCTGCATCTTTTGGCTATTCGAAACGTGGGCAAAATCAGAAGGAAAAACTGGTTGTTTAAGGGTTTTTATCATTGTTTTTATGTTATTCGATCCTCTCTAGGAAATTCATTTCCAAGAAAGTTCAAAGTTTTTGAATAAATCCTTTAGTTCTTTGTACAATTTCCCAAATTGTATGATCCGTTCAATCCTAAACTCGTTAAACTTAATCCGGAACCTCAAAGAATTAATAAAAGTCAAAAACAACAAAAAGAAGTACTAGTAATTTTAAAACACCGAAAAACACTAAAAAAAAAAAAAAAGAGAAACAAGTAGGTAACCCTAGATAAACCTTTAGTGAAATGATCTCATAATAGAAATTAATGTATGAACTTACGTTCCTCCAACGCTGAATTAACTCCTTCACATCCTGAACCCGAAAGAAAATTCCACGAACGCTTCAGAGCTCAAGAAGTAGAATCTCTTGCTAAAAATTTAGAGTCACTTTCCTTAGAATCCGACTCTGAACTAATAATTCAACCAATCATAGAGCCGATTATTAAAGAAGAAGAAGAAATGGCTGATACAAATCAAACGATGGAAGCATTAATGAAGGCCACAAGAAAAGGTCAAGGCCACGCAATCATCCAACCCACGATGAGTGATGGCTTTGAAATAAAAGGTCAATTTTTACACATGGTGACTAATACATGTCAATTCGGTGGAGCCCCAAATGAGGATGCTAACGAGCATCTTCGTAAGTTTGTAAGCATTTGCAAGCTTTTCAAAATCAAAGATGTCACCGATGAAGTTGCATGTTTAAAAATCTTTCCATGGTCCTTAAAAGATGATGCAAGAGATTGGCTAGACTCATTACCAGAAGGATGTATTGAAAACTGGAATGATATGATGGATAAGTTTTTGTCAGAATTCTTTCCTGCTTCAAAAGCAGCAAAATTGCAAAGTGATATAAATCACTTTATGCAAAAGCCTAATGAAACTCTTTATGAAGCTTGGACCCGATTCAACAAAATGCTTAGGGTATGTCCTCAACACGGGTTGAATACATTCCAAAAGGTCTAAATATTCTATAAAGGAGTCAATGTGGCAACTAGAAAAGATATAGATGTTGCAGCCGGAGGTTCGATCATGAAGAAAACACCTGAAGATGCTCACACAATCATTGCTGATTTAGCTTCCCATTCCCATAATTGGCATCAAGAAATAGAATTCTCTAGATCATCAAATGTTGCTAGTATTGAAAGCAATGATGAAATTGCTTCTTTAAAAGTTCAAATAGCAAATCAAGCAAGGCAAATCGAGAAAGTAACCAAGGAAATGCATGCTATCAGAGTAGGATGTGAACTATGCCAAGGTCCCCAACTTACTAGAGATTGTGATCAAAGTACAATGGAAGAGCAAGTAAATTTCTTAGGTTACTTACGAAAAGGTGAAATGAACTTCAGTGATTTTCCAGATATAGAAGCAAACAACCGAAAATATCCTCCTATAAACAGCTATCAAGTAGGAGGACCTTCAGGATCAAATAATAATAACTATCAAAATAATAATAACTATCAAGGAGGAAATCCAGGTTACCAAAATAACCGGAATTTCCCAAATCAAAATCAAAGAAATCCGCCACCAGGTTATAATAACCGAAATCAACCTCAACGAAATTATCAAAATAATTTCCAACACAATCAACCACAACCACTAGCACTTATGCAACCACAACCATTAGCAATTATGCAACCTCAACCTGAGAGGAAATCTGGTTTAGAAGATCTCTTAAGAGATTTTATGGTTAAGCACGAGCAAAATGCAGAGCTCCAAACTCAGCAAATCCGAAATCAACAAGCCACAATACAAAACTTAGAAAGGGATGTTGGAAGGATATCACACTTACTATCAGAGAGACCACCAGGTACTCTCCCCTCAAATACTCAAGTGAATCCCAATAACCCCCAAACAAGGAACGAGCATGTAAATGCTATAACTACTAGAAGTGGTTTAACTACTAAACCGGAGACTCTTAAGTCTCCAGAAGTTCCCTTATGTCCTTCTGTTTTACAAATACCGGTTGATGAAAATGAGCAAGTTGACAAAGAACAAGAGAAAGATGATCCACCTGAGGTCATACCAAAGAAAAGTGAAGAACCAACAGTAAAGGTGCATAAGGAACCCATTCCATACCCAAAAGCATTAAAGAAAGACAGACTCGCAAGGCGGTATGAGAAATTTGCGGACATGATTAAGCAAATTAGCATTAACATGCCACTCGCGGAGGTTCTTAGGGATATGCCCAATTACGGGAAGTTTTTAAAGGATCTCATATCCTCGAAGGGTAAATACCACGACGTTTCTGCCACATTCCTCCATGAGGAATGTTCAGCCATCTTAAAGAAACAAAATGTACCTCCAAAATTAGGAGACCCTGGTAGTTTTATCATACCATGTATGATGGGTGATTCGGTAGTGTACGATGCACTAGCCGACCTAGGTGCAAGTGTTAACTTAATGCCTTACTCGTTATATTTAAAACTTGACTTAGGAGACTTAAAACCAACCCGAATGGGTATTCGATTAGCAAACCAATCATTTGATACTCCCATAGGTATAGCCGAGGATATACTTGTAAAAGTTGGCTCACTTATCTTTCCCGTCGACTTCGTTATTCAAGAAATGCAAGAGGACACAAAAGTTCCTATCATTTTAGGACGTCCTTTCCTAAACACTGCAGATGCTATCATTAATGTCCAAAAAGAACAATTGAGTCTAGGTGTGGGAAACGGGAGAATAATTTGTCACATTGATAAAGCCATGAAAAGACCCACTTCTACCGATGACTCTTGTTTTCAAATTGATGTTATAGATCTTTGTGTCGAGAATGAATTGAAGGAGCTACTTGAAATTGATATCCCGGGGTTAGCCCCGGTAATTGAGAATGAATACTTCAATATTGATAAAGATTTTGATGAGTTGATGAAGGTGGTCACGGATGACGAGACCATAATAGAAGAAATTCCCATGGAAGAGGAATCGTTTGAGGAAATCAAAAATGAAGATAGATTTCGTATAAAAAATTCCTTAGAAGAACCACCCGTACTAGAGCTTAAAGAGCTACCCAAACACTTGGAGTATGCTTATCTCGAAGGTACATCTCAATTACCAGTAATTATTGCTTCACATCTTTCAGATAATGAGAAGGATAAGCTAATTTCTGTATTAAAAACCCATAAAAAGGCTATAGCCTGGAAAACAACCGACATTCCGGGAATAAACCCGTCTTATTGTACACATAAAATTCTCCTTGAGAATGACTACAAACCCGTAGTACAAAGACAACGCAGGCTAAATCCCAACATGAAAGAGGTTGTTAAAAAGGAGGTCGTCAAGCTTCTTGACGCCGGGTTAATCTACCCCATCTCCGATAGTCCATGGGTTAGTCCAGTACAAGTAGTACCTAAAAAGGGGGGTACAACCGTTATATTAAATGAAAAGGACGAACTCGTCCCAACTAGAACAGTTACCGGCTGGAGAGTCTGTATTGATTACAGACGTCTAAATGATGCCACTAGAAAGGATCATTTCCCGTTACCTTTTATTGATCAAATGCTTGAACGATTAGCGGGAAAAGAATATTATTGCTTTCTAGACGGTTTCTCCGGTTACTTCCAAATTCCAATTGATCCCAACGACCAAGAAAATACCACATTCACTTGTCCTTTCGGTACCTTTGCCTATCGCCGCATGCCGTTTGGTTTATGCAATGCACCCGGAACCTTTCAAAGGTGCATGATGGCAATCTTTGATGATATGGTAGAGGATTGTATGGAAGTCTTCATGGATGACTTTTCCGTATTTGGAGACTCCTTTGAATCGTGTCTTTTCAACCTTGAACGTATGCTTATCCGATGTGAGAAAGCAAACTTGGTCCTAAATTGGGAAAAATGCCACTTCATGGTGAAAGAGGGCATTGTACTTGGTCACAAAATATCTCGTGCGGGAATAGAGGTAGATAAAGCTAAAATTGAAGTTATCTCTAAGCTACCTAAACCATCAAATGTTAAAGCAATTAGAAGCTTTCTTGGTCACGCAGGATTCTATAGGCGATTTATCAAAGATTTTTCTAAAATCGCCCGCCCATTGACCAAACTTCTTGAAAAGGATGCTCCATTTGACTTCGATTCTAATTGTGAGAATGCATTCTCAATTCTAAAGTCAAAACTCACACAAGCTCCAATTATGGTATCTCCGGATTGGAGTATGCCATTTGAGCTAATGTGTGACGCAAGCGACTATGCTTTAGGTGCTGTTTTAGGACAACGTCCCGATAATCATTTTCTTCCGATTTATTATGCAAGTAAAACTCTAACGGGAGCCCAAATTAATTATACCACCACGGAAAAAGAACTCCTAGCGGTTGTTTATGCATTTGATAAATTTCGGTCATATTTGGTGTTGTCCAAGACCATTGTTTACACGGACCATTCGGCACTTAGATACCTATTCTCGAAACTAGATGCAAAACATCATCTCATACGTTGGGTTCTTTTACTTCAAGAATTTGACATTGAGATACGTGATAAGAAAGGAGCCGAGAATCTAGCTGCCGATCATTTATCCAGACTTGAAAACCCCGAATTAGATAAACTTGATGATACAATCATCAAAGATACATTTCCTGACGAATCTCTAATGAGGGTTGAAAAAGAATCTGAAATCCCATGGTTTGCCCATTTTACAAACTATCTTGCTTCAGACATTCTACAAAAAGGACTTACTTATCAGCAAAAGAAGAAATTCTTTGCAGATTTGAAGTCATATTTCTGGGAATACCTAGACCTATTTCGTGTTGGTGCGGATCAAATAATTCGCCGTTGTGTGTACGGACAAGAAGCTCAACAAATTTTTGAGCATTGCCATCAAGGGCCAACCGGCGGTCATTTCGGACCAAACCACACTGCAAGAAAAATCCTTGAATCGGGCTTTTATTGGCCCACGATCTTTAAAGATGCCCATGATTTCGTTCGGACTTGTAACGCATGCCAACGAACGGGTAACATCACGAAAAAGGATGAGATGCCTCAAACCGGCATCCAAGTTTGTGAAATCTTTGACATTTGGGGAATAGATTTCATGGGACCATTTCCAAGTTCACATAAGTGCAAGTACATACTAGTAGCTGTTGATTATGTATCCAAGTGGACTGAAGCAAAAGCTTTGCCTACAAATGATGCTAGGGTGGTGGTAAACTTCTTGAAAAATCTCTTCTCACGCTTTGGAATCCCAAAAGCACTCATATCCGACCGAGGAACACATTTTACCAACAACCTTCTTGAAAAGGTGTTGAAGAAGTATGGCGTAACTCATCGTTTCTCTACTCCGTACCACCCGCAAACAAGTGGTCAAGTGGAGAACACGAATCGTGCCTTAAAACGCATACTTGAGAAGACGGTTAATAACAACCCTAAAATCTGGCAACGCAAGTTAGATGACGCTTTGTGGGCTTTTAGGACTGCGTATAAAACACCAATAGGTACCACACCATTTAGACTTGTATACGGTAAAGCGTGTCATCTACCTGTTGAAATTGAACACAAGGCATACTGGGCTATGAGAGAATGTAATACTGACCTTGTACAAGCTGGAGAAAATAGGTTATCACAACTTAACGAACTAGATGAATTAAGATTACAAGCCTACGAAAATTCTAAAACATATAAAGAAAAAACTAAAGTATGGCACGATGCACGATTAAAAAAGAAAGAATTTGAACAAGGGGATAAAGTATTGGTATTCCAATCACGTTTCAAGTTTTCACCTGGTAAACTTAGATCCCGATGGACTGGGCCATATATAATAAAACAGGTTTTTCCATCTGGATATGCAGAGTTGTATGGTAAAGACGGTGGAACTTTCAAAGTGAACGGACACAGACTCAAGTTATACTTTGAAGAAATCAATACTACGGAAAGAGACGAAATCACCTTCTACCCTAAGGACAAATAAATTCAGGGTAACTCTATGGTTTTAAACTCCATTCTCGATTTTTATTCTTATCTTTAAGAGTGGGGTTAGATTGGTCTTTCCCTAGCAGACCCTAAAGAACTAGTCTTCTCCCTCCATTCTACCTTTTTAATTTCTTTTTGTTTTTATTGTGTAATTTCAAGATGCGCAGTCAGTATATCTACAACCATTTCATTTTAAAGTGCGATAAGATTTTAGCGAGGGATGTGGTGTTAGATATTAAGAAAAGATGCGATAAGGCGAGGAAAGAAGAAAGACAGAAACTAAATGAGACAAACTATGCAAGAGGAAAATCTAAATCAGCTAAAAGGCGTCGAGCACGTCATTTGGGTAAATGTGTGAAATGTGGAAAACCGACTCACTCCGGAGATTGCCCAAAGAACCAAACGGACTCTAATTACGAGTACATAACCTTATGCCGAGAAGGGCCTTTAAAATGTGCAGAAGAAAACCTCTTAAACCAGCGAGGTTACGCCTACGAAGCAATGGGGAGCGAAATAATGCGACTCCACTACGAGGCGAGCCAACGAGGCTTCACTCTTTAAATCTTTTTTCTCGCCAATTGTGTGTTTGTGCATTTTTGTGTGTAATGTTTTGGTGTGTTTGGTTTGTTTTTGTTTGTTGTTGTAACATCCCGTGTTTTTCCGTTAAATTTAATTTTAACACCGTCTTTTTTTTTAAACAAAATCTTTCGTATTTAAATTAATAGTTTTCGTGAGTAACGTTCATTATATTCCCGCTATTTAATTTTGACATCACCCGTTTACTCGAGCGTTTTAAAAATATTCGTTTGGTTAATTCCCGCACCCGCTTTGAAACTTGAGGGACTAAACTTGCCAAGAGGGCAAAGAGATGACTAGGTCAACTAGTCAACCTTCACCCTCCTCCATTCAATCACCTCCACCTCTCTCTCTCTTTCTCTCTATCAAGAACACACACACAAACACCCAATTCAATCATTCATCATCTAAATTCAATCTTGGAAGCTCACAACAAATCCGATTACATTTTCGTGATCCTCTCTTCATCCTCTACATTTTGATACAAACTTCATCTCGTTTGGGTAACATTTCTAAAACTCTAGATTTCTTTAAATTCGTGTTTTTGACTTGAAATTGTGTTAGTTAGTGTCTATGGCTCGTGTATAACATGAATATATGTTTTGTTTGCTCGATTCGTTGTTTTGAGTAACTAGTTTGAACATTTGAAATGGGTTAGCTTAATCCTTGATTTTGGATGAGTTAATGTTGTTAGATTGTTAAAGTGCATGTTTTAATTGTGTTACTAGTATCACTAGCTTCGTTTTGATGCGTAGGTTGATTAAGGAAACTTCAAAAACATGAATATTGATTTTTGCGGATTTTGGTTAGGGTTTGATAGACTTAAAACGAGCTTTTGATGTTTCGAATGCCATGAAATGTTATTAGTAAGTGTTTAGTTGTAATGTATGCTTCATTACCTTCAAAACGGCATATCGTATGTGTAAATTGGATTCCCGAATCATAAAATACGTTTTACGAACTTGAAACTTTGAAAATAAACCTTTCTTGATCAATTGACGAGTTTTCGGTTATTGTAAATGATGTTTTTGATTAATGATATGTGGTTAGTTGTATTCCTTGTCGAAATAGCTTTCCGATGATATAAAATACATGTTCTAATTGTTTGCGGATCATAAAATGTGAATGTTTGTGTTTTGGTTCGTGCATACTTTGAAAACTGACCAGAATTCTCTGGCCAGGTAGTGGCGCGGCGCGCCAGATCCCCGCGCGGCGCGCAGAATCGCCTGGCCAGATTCTGCTCACTTTGGCGCATTTCACGCGAAATGTTTGACTAGCTATCGACCTCCGATTCACATGAAACTTGTTCTAATATGCTTATATATGAATAAAAACCTCAGAAAAATAGTTCGGGACCGAACCCGAACGTGTTGACTTTTTCGTTTACTTTGACCAAGTTTGACTTTTAGTCAAACTTAACCAAACTTTTATACAATCATTCTAACATGCTTTTATACTTGTTTCTTGTATGAAACTTGACAACGTGATTCACATGCTATACTTAATCGAGTCGTAACGAGCCATAGGACTAATTGAACACATTTCACCCGACCTTGTGTCGTAACCGGTTAATTGATATAACTTACTTGTTTAGGTCAAGGCTAAGCAACTTTCATGCACAAGTTTACTTGTTGAAGTACTTTTATACTCGTGCACTCGAGGTGAGATCATAGTCCCACCTTTTCAACAACTTTTTATACTTTAAATTGTGGGCTGAGAAACATATACTTTGTTACATTTGGTGCTACTTACTTTTATACTTTGAACACAAGTACAAGGAAAACAAACATTCCACAGCGAGTTAGAACAAAAATCCTCAATTCGATTATCATTAGTTACACTTGCAGGGTGTAAGCGAGAACTTATATTGTGTGGCCATACGGGTTTGACAAACCCTCACTACGGACGGTTCGCTACCGTCTACGGGTGAAATATATTTTTGAGAAACAGTGTATGTTCTAACACTATAGTGATGGGGTTCAATGGAAGGAAACGTTAAGTCTTGATAATTGGGTGCTCGCGAACAATACTTTTGGAATGCAAACGATTTTGATAATCAACTATGGGAATACTAAATCTTGTGGTTCAAAAACAACGTTTACAAATACATCTATGATTTCACCAACGTTTTTCGTTGACAGTTTTCTATATGTTTCTCAGGTTCATACTTGGCTATTTGATACATGCTTCCGCGTACACTCATACTTGCTTGGAGTCGAGCATACATGCATACACTCTGATTTCTTGCTTGGGGTCAAGCATACTTACATACATACGCTAGGGATAGCACTTTTGGATTCAAACTTTTGTTTACATACTTACGCTATTTATAGCAACGGTGTTTTTCAACTTATATCATGTCGCAAGTTATTTCATTTATACTTTATGACTTTTGTAAACTTAGACTTGTTGTCGAACGGTTTTGTAAACTAAACTTGCAAGTCTTGTACCTTTCAAATGAATGCGACATAATTTTGGTCAAACGAGTCTCATATAGGGACTACGACCACGCAACGGGACCTAAGTTAACGACGCCGTCAATAACGGTTTTGGTCGGGTCGTTACAGATGGTATCAGAGCGTTGGTTGTAGGGAACTAGGATATGCATTAGTGTGTCTGACAGAGTCGTTAGGACGCATTAGTGAATCTAGACTACAACCTGATAGTTAGCCATTGCATTCTGACATACATTTGCTATAGATAGCACTTACTTGAATACTTGTGCATTATACTTGAATCATTCTTAGGCAAACTTTTTAATGGTACCCAACCTTCATCATACGAATTCGTATTCCGCCACTTTTTGGTAACACACGTAAATTCATGATTCATACACGTATGGATGACGACGACTTCGTTAGTCACACTCGTTCGGGAACTCTGTCTCCCGGATTGTTATTTGCCACCGTTTCAACTTACTATCGGTTTCCCACTGGTGTTTCTTACTATCTACTTTTTAGTGTTACTACCATCACTACTCTAGATGAGTATCGTCATCACTATTTATCGCTACGGTTGCGTACTACTTGTTATCATGACTCGTTACTCTTTTTATACCTAAATACATTATTGTTTGAATCGAACCGATTTGACGTTAACAATCATTTATACTCTTCCCGCGGGGAAACGCTTCTTTAGAGTTGTAGAAACTATTTCGATTTAATACGAGTCACGTTTGAGACGTCGTTACATTTTGTTCATTTTAGATTTTCGCGATGACACGAACTTGAGTCTATGGAGTGATGTGGGAATGGAGGTATGAGTTAGCATAATATAACTACACTCGATCAACGTAGTTATATTACGGTAAGACATACCAAAGTTCTAGTGACGCGTGATGGTGGTTAGACTCGATCAACCTAAACACCACCATGTGCCATGTACATGACTTCATCCTTTCATGTTTGGACATCCGAAAACTCCGAGAATATTGATAACAACCATACCGGGGACACCCCTTCGACTTTTGTCGAACTATACTTATGCTTCCGAATGAATTACCGATTCCTCTCGACTTCAACCGTATGTTACACGTGTATACTATCTCGTCCTCGCACAGTCTTATTGACTAATTACGATTTACTCGTTATGCTCGCACCGAGGCGGAAACTTCTTTTGCATCACCCTCGTACTTCCGGTTCAGGAGGTCCTTATTCTAAATTCCCAATGGAGAGAGACTCTCCACGTTATACTAGTATTCACCTCGAGGGTGAATAGTTCCGACGAACGTTTTTCTTTCAGAAACCGATGAGGACTTGCCCCGACGAACGTTTTTGGAAACTGATAAATCTTTCGCTACGCGAATTTTCTTGAGAAACTTGTCCTAACAAACTTGTCTAAATATACCTTACGGAATGTACTCCGTAGACTTCGGAGTGCCTCACAAAAAGCCTCGGGACCACGTTTAGACATGGGTACCGCGTACCATCCACAACCCGACGGACCGAACAAACATACGATTTAAGTCTTGAAAACCATAATACGAATTTGTATTACCAACTTCAAATTCACTTGAGAAAAGTATTTTCCTTAACCGAATCCTCATACTACAATGATTTTCATTCGAGTTTTAACGTCACTCCTTTTGAAACCACATGTGACCGGAAACGTCATTCTCCTTTGTCGAACCAAGTAAACGATGACCAATTCACCGGGGCCGAGGTTATTCATGAGCAACCGAGAAAATTTATTCATATTCAGGCAAAACCCTACGCGACTCGTAATCACCAAGAGCTACGCTGATGTTAGACGTAAACATTTCAAATTCCGCGTGGGAAACCGCGTCACGTTAAGAGTCGCACCTTGGAAAGGTACAATCCATTTCGGGAAACGTAGGAAGCTAAATCCGCGATACTTTGATCCTTTAAATTCTTGGGGTGTTTTGGACCCGTCGCTAACCGTTTAGACTTTTCCGACTCATTTTGGGTCTCCGTTTATCCTACATTCGATGTATCAACTCAAAGACGTGTTTTGCGAAACGAGAACTTGTTATCTCCTTTGACGAACTCACTATCGACGATAACCCTCACTTCCTAGGAGGACCGGTTGAAACCATAAATCGTGAAGCCAAACCTTAAAACAACACATGATCCCGACCGTCAAAATTCGTTGAAATACCTTAGAACGTACTTCTCCCTCATTCGTAGAATTGGCAACACAAGATCTCGAGGAAGATTCAACGACTACTACTTCCAACTAAATTTCGGGACGAAATTTCTTTTGAGGTGTGGATAATGTAACATCCCGTGTTTTTCCGTTAAATTTAATTTTAACACCGTCTTTTTTTTTAAACAAAATCTTTCGTATTTAAATTAATAGTTTCCGTGAGTAACGTTCATTATATTCCCGCTATTTAATTTTGACATCACCCGTTTACTCGAGCGTTTTAAAAATATTCGTTTGGTTAATTCCCGCACCCGCTTTGAAACTTGAGGGACTAAACTTGCCAAGAGGGCAAAGAGATGACTAGGTCAACTAGTCAACCTTCACCCTCCTCCATTCAATCACCTCCACCTCTCTCTCTTTCTCTCTATCAAGAACACACACACAAACACCCAATTCAATCATTCATAATCTAAATTCAATCTTGGAAGCTCACAACAAATCCGATTACATTTTCGTGATCCTCTCTTCATCCTCTACATTTTGATACAAACTTCATCTCGTTTGGGTAACATTTCTAAAACTCTAGATTTCTTTAAATTCGTGTTTTTGACTTGAAATTGTGTTAGTTAGTGTCTATGGCTCGTGTATAACATGAATATATGTTTTGTTTGCTCGATTCGTTGTTTTGAGTAACTAGTTTGAACATTTGAAATGGGTTAGCTTAATCCTTGATTTTGGATGAGTTAATGTTGTTAGATTGTTAAAGTGCATGTTTTAATTGTGTTACTAGTATCACTAGCTTCGTTTTGATGCGTAGGTTGATTAAGGAAACTTCAAAAACATGAATATTGATTTTTGCGGATTTTGGTTAGGGTTTGATAGACTTAAAACGAGCTTTTGATGTTTCGAATGCCATGAAATGTTATTAGTAAGTGTTTAGTTGTAATGTATGCTTCATTACCTTCAAAACGGCATATCGTATGTGTAAATTGGATTCCCGAATCATAAAATACGTTTTACGAACTTGAAACTTTGAAAATAAACCTTTCTTGATCAATTGACGAGTTTTCGGTTATTGTAAATGATGTTTTTGATTAATGATATGTGGTTAGTTGTATTCCTTGTCGAAATAGCTTTCCGATGATATAAAATACATGTTCTAATTGTTTGCGGATCATAAAATGTGAATGTTTGTGTTTTGGTTCGTGCATACTTTGAAAACTGACCAGAATTCTCTGGCCAGGTAGTGGCGCGGCGCGCCACATCCCCGCGCGGCGCGCAGAATCGCCTGGCCAGATTCTGCTCACTTTGGCGCATTTCACGCGAAATGTTTGACTAGCTATCGACCTCCGATTCACATGAAACTTGTTCTAATATGCTTATATATGAATAAAAACCTCAGAAAAATAGTTCGGGACCGAACCCGAACGTGTTGACTTTTTCGTTGACTTTGACCAAGTTTGACTTTTAGTCAAACTTAACCAAACTTTTATACAATCATTCTAACATGCTTTTATACTTGTTTCTTGTATGAAACTTGACAACGTGATTCACATGCTATACTTAATCGAGTCGTAACGAGCCATAGGACTAATTGAACACATTTCACCCGACCTTGTGTCGTAACCGGTTAATTGATATAACTTACTTGTTTAGGTCAAGGCTAAGCAACTTTCATGCACACGTTTACTTGTTGAAGTACTTTTATACTCGTGCACTCGAGGTGAGATCATAGTCCCACCTTTTCAACAACTTTTTATACTTTAAATTGTGGGCTGAGAAACATATACTTTGTTACATTTGGTGCTACTTACTTTTATACTTTGAACACAAGTACAAGGAAAACAAACATTCCACAGCGAGTTAGAACAAAAATCCTCAATTCGATTATCATTAGTTACACTTGCAGGGTGTAAGCGAGAACTTATATTGTGTGGCCATACGGGTTTGACAAACCCTCACTACGGACGGTTCGCTACCGTCTACGGGTGAAATATATTTTTGAGAAACAGTGTATGTTCTAACACTATAGTGATGGGGTTCAATGGAAGGAAACGTTAAGTCTTGATAATTGGGTGCTCGCGAACAATACTTTTGGAATGCAAACGATTTTGATAATCAACTATGGGAATACTAAATCTTGTGGTTCAAAAACAACGTTTACAAATACATCTATGATTTCACCAACGTTTTTCGTTGACAGTTTTCTATATGTTTCTCAGGTTCATACTTGGCTATTTGATACATGCTTCCGCGTACACTCATACTTGCTTGGAGTCGAGCATACATGCATACACTCTGATTTCTTGCTTGGGGTCAAGCATACTTACATACATACGCTAGGGATAGCACTTTTGGATTCAAACTTTTGTTTACATACTTACGCTATTTATAGCAACGGTGTTTTTCAACTTATATCATGTCGCAAGTTATTTCATTTATACTTTATGACTTTTGTAAACTTAGACTTGTTGTCGAACGGTTTTGTAAACTAAACTTGCAAGTCTTGTACCTTTCAAATGAATGCGACATAATTTTGGTCAAACGAGTCTCATATAGGGACTACGACCACGCAACGGGACCTAAGTTAACGACGCCGTCAATAACGGTTTTGGTCGGGTCGTTACAGTTGTATGTTCTATTAAAACGGTCTACCATTTAAAAGTGATGAACCTTGAGTTCAATATGTTTTCATTGAAAACGATAAATGTTAAGTGTTACAACTGAATTATCGTTTTTCAAATTGCACGAAATTTCTTGTTGGATTCATAAGATATCTGTTAAATAGTAAACCACGAAAACAAAATAAAAATTTAAAAAAATCCTTTCTAGTAAATTGAAGGTGAAACGCCTTGAGTTTAACTTGTTTCTTTGAAAATGAAAATGTTAGGTGTCACAACTGAATTTTCATTCTTCAAAATTGCACAGAATTATTTTTTGTTAAATTCTAAAAGTCTATAGTAGATTGCAAAATATACCTTTTTATCAATAACCGTAAAAATATATAACTTGTAAATCTTTGTCGTGGATAATGATAGGTTTGACGACCGAATTTATCTCTACCTAATCGATAGGAAACAAAGTTTTAAGTTTGAAAATTAGTTGATTTAGGGGTATACAAAAAAAATAGAGTGTATTTTAATTTGTGTAATTTTTATTTTTCATGTACTTGTTTTAAAATTAAAAATGTTAATAATTTTAACACAAAAATAGAGTGTTTTTATTTTATTTTATTTTAAATTTGTTTTCGAAAAACATTAAAAACTTTAACTTTTAATGGATTGAATTTTATAAATTGAAATTAAAAATTTATAAACGGATTAAGATCAGGTCTAACAACCGAATTTCCGTTACAAATATAAATTTATAAAAGATATTTTTAAATTCAATTGATTTTAAGTTATACACAAAAAAAAAAAAGCATACGCGTAACGTGTGGGGGTACACGAAACGCGTGGATCCCAGTTATACGCGAAATGCGTACGGTCAAAAATTGGGACATATCAGATCGAGCAGCAGCCTGTTTTGTTCACTCCATTCTTATTATTTCTGCTGCTGAAACGAGAGAAAAAACCAAAAATCCCCAAAAATCACACCCAAAACTTAAATTAACACTTCCAATCTTCCCCAATTCTTCAATTTTTCAACATGCCTAGATTGGTAAAGGTCCTAAACCCATTTTACCTCATGTTCTTCAAGTTTTTCATTATTTATTTTTATGGCTTTAATCCGAATTATATGCATGATATTGTTGATTTTTGCTTGATTATTGCTATATCTATGTTGTTAGTAAGATAATAAACCCGATTAGCATGAAAAAAAAGATGTTTAATTGATTATTGAAAAATTAGGGTTTATACAAATTGGGGATAATTGAGAAATTGATACTGAGGTGTGTTATTTTGGTTGTAATTAGGTGTTTTTAAGTGTTTTGTTGGTAGTTAGAACTCTTGAACATGATTTTGATTGTTTGATTTTGTGATTTTTAATTTTAGCCTAAATTTGATAATTTTTGTAAATATCATGAATCAAGTATGAATTGTAATGTTGTTAAGGATTATTTAGAAGCTGAAATGCACGCAATGTGATTGAATTGAATTAGATACACTTAGATAAATTGCGTGTTTTCACTTGTGAATTAAACTTTGCATATGAAACTTGATTTTTGATTTATGATTTTTGGTTTGTTTCTGTTTTGTTTTGAATCATAGAACTAAAAATTCCAATGTTGCTGAAACAAGTTGATTCCTGTGTTGATTGAAAACAAGCTTGTATGTTGAATTTAGACTCTTTGCTAACATTAACACATCCTATTGGGATGATTTTCTTGATTTAAAATGTTATGCAGGGACCAATTAAAATGAGGGCATTTAACCAACAACAAGCAGAAAATTAGGTTACACCCGAAATGGAACAACAACTCTTGAACCTACACCCGATCCTGCAATTTCCTAACGAATTACATCAAAGGGTACAAAAGGTTAAGGACTTGCTCATTCTGGTAAATAGAACCATCTCTCCAGTTTACGTTGTTGATTGGGATCCCCTAGGAGACCCAGTCAACTTAGATACACCGATAAGGGAAATTTTAACCCAAAGTTTCACGGATGAATTTGGGGTAATTACGTATTATAATGACTTTGAGAGATTGTTTAGGTTGAATTCTCCTGTATATAGAGAATTGTGTTTGGAATTCTATTCTACCGTCAGGATGAATATACACCCTGAAAATATCGAAGATACTAGATTTCTACAATTTCGACTGGGTGGGGTAGATAGAGAAATGTCCCTAGGTGACATGACTTTGGCTTTAGGAATTTACGACGGTAATCAGATAAATGCTCCAGGTTTTTGGGAATATATTTTTACAGGAGCTACGTATACAGGAGATTATGATTCTTTGAGCGTCTGGCGTTCTTTTTCCCAAAAGAATACATATGTAGCAGGCCAAGAATCATACCTTAAGATCAATGATGTTCGCTATCGAATAATTCATAAATTTATAGCGAACACAATTAACCAAAGGGCATTCCTTAATACAGATAAGATTAATTATGTTGACCTTTGGTATTTGGATGCAATTAGAGATAGGGATACATTTATTAGTATACCCTATGGAGTGGCCTACTTTTTGGCCCATATAGGTAAGGGTGCTCAAGGATCCAGTGACATGTCGGGGGGTCACTATGTCACGTGTTTGGCAGCCTGGTTCGGTCTCGACCCGAACGAATTAGATCCTCCAATCCAGCCGATAGATCAACGGGTTCGTACTTTAGGATTAGAGGTGTATAAGACAGCTAAGGCTATACGTGTGAGGGGTGGGGTACGTAGTTTAAGGCAACAGGAAGTTGCTGCTAACGCACCTATGGAGGAGGATGATGAACCCGCGAGGGAAGCTAGGAGGAGACGCAGAGAGACAGATCAGGCTAGCTCATCCCATACAGGTACTTCTGATTTCGATATGCTCCAAAATTCTTTTAACGCATTGAGTTTAGATGTACGTAACTCATATCAAAACTGGGGAGTGAGATCAGAAGACCAGTATACTGCTTTGTCTCGACAATTGGGGGATATTAGGCATACCCAACTAGATCAGTATAATATTCTATCTAACATCCGATATGATCAGAGGGGTCAGGGAGCACAATTAGAGTGGGCGCATCATCAGGCATATTTATACGCGTCTAACCCGCAGAATTACGCACCCTCAGCCTATCCTTCATACTCCCAATGGCAGACACCCAATGACCCTCTACCTCCACCATATGACCATAACGCCGCCATAGCCGCGAGTCAGGATGCATATAGGCGTTTCTACGAAGAACAACGCCTAAACGAACAACGGCAGCGACAGCAACAGGAAGAAGGCGAACAGGGAGGCCCATTTTGGAATCCATTTAACTAGTTCTATTCTTTAAAACATTTTTATTTTTATGGTTTGTAATAACATAATTGTATGGTGTGTATTGATACTTTTTATGTTTCTTATGTTTTATTATATATTAGTATGAAATTAGTGTGGGGTAAAATTGTTTTGTACGATTGAAGTACAACCCCATGTTTTGTATGTTTTTAACATGGTTTTGACAGGTACAGAAGAAAATGCAATTAGACGAAACGAAACATCGAATTACATTGTGATACAAACATTGGATATAATCATAGGTAAAACAATTTGAAAATCCAAAACGGTTAACAAAGGATGTTCCAAATACTTTACACTTTTTGTCCTCTCAAATTTATACATTATTATCTCATTTTATGTAATGAGGGCATTACATAATCTCAAGTGTGGGGTGGGAATATATAAATTCTCGAGAACTTATAATTTGGTGATTTTTATCAAGATTTATAAAATTTTTAAACTAATATAACAAATAAATTTTTAAGGTAACTACGAGCAATTAAAGATCAGGTGTCAAAAACCGAAATTATCGTCTCAATACATTAAAAACGCATAAGTTTATTTGTTTAAAACCTATAAAAGAAAACCAATTATAACAAGAATTTATAAAGCCTTATGTTGAGAACCATATATCACATGTTTCTATGAAGTTATTGCAGATATCATTGCTTTGGAACGTATAAACCTGAATATTCCATTATTACGAGTAATAGAGGATGAATCAAGTCCATCCCGTAAGGAAGTAAAGTCTTCCAAATTGACACACTTGGTAACTTATGTTAGAAGATGTAGTCCAGAACAGCTGTAGGTTGACGAAAAATCTTGAAAAGTCATCCCTAAAATCGGCTGGAAATCCACCTAACCTCAGCATCAAACAGGGTTTTTGGTGGTCAGACTTATCCTAACCATGAGAAGGATATGTCTCGTACAATGGGGGGGCACAATGCAAATTAGCTTTTAAGACTAATGAATCTAATCCCCAGATGGATGATCTCCGTAAAGATCAACTGCATCTATGTTTGACCGCGGTCAACATACATATGCCATAACAAATTGAGGTGTGCAAACTCATGGTTCACCGATGATATTTGGACACGATATAATTTTGTTCTAAAACTTATGCTATTTTATGAATTATATTGTGTAAAACTATTTTTTGGACATTCGGCTTCAAGTTCCATGATACTACAATCATGGGGGCGAATAGCTTGCTAATCGCCGACTGAGACTTCGGTTTTCAGTTACCCTCAACCAGAATTTGAGGTTAAAACTGGAAAACGTGTCTAGTGTAAAAACTAGCATGACATTTTATAAAATCATAAAACGTTTTCACAAGGTCCAATTTTCCCTAAGGATCCAAATTTTTAAACCCTAATCACGAGTTTCATGTTTGTTTCTGTTGTCAGAATTTCGTTTCGTGGGGTGTGCGTGTGATTCAATAAAAACTGTGTTGTGTAAACTATTCCATATAGCGTGTGTTCATTTCGTATAGTGTGTGTTGTGTGATCTAAATGTTCAATAAGGAAAAATATATAATGTTCTAATTCTGTTAAAAGATGTAATTGCTTGAGGACAAGCAACGTTCAAGTGTGGAGTATTTTGATATTGCTCTAAACATACATATTATTCGACGCAATATCAGTCATATTTCATCAGCTTTTATCATTTAAAAAGACATTCAATGTATAATATTCAAGAAAAACGACAAAAGTGGACAAGAGCTTGAAGTTTGAAGAAACGATGATAAAACGATAGTTTTAACCAAATTTATTTCAAGAAACGTTTATCCGAATGAAAGTACAAGATACATGAAGAAAAGAGTTCAAATGGAAAGTGCCAAGTCAGTACACGTCAATACGGGATCAACAAAGAACAAACGAAAAAGAAAAATAAAGGAAACTCTCATTAACATATACGCGAATTGTGTAGGTCTACACGAAACGCGTAGTAATTTGTTCTTACGCGAATCGTGTAGCCATACACGAAACGCGTAGTATTAGGCAGAACATAATCATTGATTCAGATAAGGGCGGCTGGCTTTTGAGTTTTAAAACAATTCTTTTGTTGAATTGTGATACAGCAAGGAACCAATTAAGCTCAACTACTCCCTTCTATTCATGTTAAATACGGAGTATGTACAGAGAGGGAGAACACACAGGACACATATCAATTACTATACAAAAATTGTTACTTTAGTTACTTTATATTTTTCAAGTACTCCGTATAATTTAGTTCCATATTATAGTTGAAGAATTAAGATAGTTTCAAATATTAAGGGTGTATTGTTCGTGATTACGGGTGTTATTATTGTAATTTTCTACCGTTTGAAGTTAATGAAAGTGAAGAATTTTTAGTAAGTTTACTCTGTTAAAATTATCGTTGTTATTATGGTTGCATATTTATATTTTTATGTTTACCCTAGTGTAATGAATAGCTAAATTTCCTTAGTGTTTGTTTAGTTGTAGAGCCCCTAGTGAAATGGATTGTTATCAATTGTAAAAGTTAAAATGTAACTTTAGTATTTTTAATATTGAGCCTAGTTAAAAGAACCATTATTGTGTAATTAGGTATTTAACCCTTGCCACTTAATTTATTAAATTTAAATAACGAAAGTTGTTTTTATTTACATAAATTAAGCTTCAACATTAAAATGATCTAGACGAATTTATGGATAAATTATTAACACCAATTTAGAAATAAACTTCGGTGGTTTGGGTAATATCAATAATTATATGATAGTGAAATTGTAAAAAGGAAAACCGTTACGATTTGGGTATTGGCGAAAGTCAAAACTAGGCTAGGTCTCAATTTAAATACTTAGGGAATAGTAGCTATCTAAATAGAATCCGATGAAAATTAGATTTATTTTAGTTAGTCGTAACCTTATATTTATTCGAAAGAAAAATATAAAGTTTATTACTAAAACATTTTAAATAGGGCGTAAACTCAAAACAATCCATGAACCTAGGGGTGACACATTTAAGTAAACACTCCCATTTATCCCATTTATATTTATTATAAAAGTATTATTATCATTATTTACGAATTATTATTTTAAAATATAAAAAAAGATTACATAAAAATACTTAAAATTCGTACCAGACTGTTTGTCACATCGTATAAGTCATACGCGAAACGTGTATGATTACACGAAACGCGTACGCCTGTTTATCAAACTGTACGATCAGATCTACACAATTCGTGTAAGGTTTAAGATATACGCGATACGCGTATAAATACGCGAAACGCGTAGACAGTAATCCGGCTACAGTACCAGTAGGGTTAAAATTAGGGTTTTAATTATTTAAATTAGTTTAAAATTAGGGTTTTAGCCTTTTTACTATTATATTTAGGTTATTACTATATAATTTATATTAGTTCTTATAAAATACTTTAATACATGTTAAATCCTAATAATTAGTGTTAATTATAATACTTTATAATTAGAAATTAGTTTACAATTAGTTAATCATTTTAATTCCTTTTAATTTGTATTAATCTTTTTAAACATGTCATTTAGTTAATTTAAATAAGTTTATATTATAATTGCTCAAAACAAAATTTTAAACATATAGTTTTATTAAAAGTTACTATTTTACTAATTACCATTTAGTAATATAAATATTCGCATCATAATTAGTGTAATTTCATTTAGTTCCTTTTTAAGTTAATTATTGTAATCTTGTAATTTTATTTAGTAAATTAGTTTAAGTTATTTTCTTTTACTGGTATTTTATAAATTCCTAATCCAAAACCCCCTTTAATTAAGTTTGACATCAAAGACTATTAAAAACCATTAAACACTCCATCTCCCTGTGGAACGAATCGGATTTACCAACAAACTAAACTACATGAATAGGACTAGTTGCCTATATATGTGCGAAATCAACCTGAATTCAATAAAATACCACATATACAATAAATCAATTCGTGTAACAAAACAACTCAAATTCGTTCATAAATAAAGGTTACGTTTCGCACCACCAGAATTACTGCATGGGAGAAAACCATCTCTGAAGCATCTAGAACCATTTGGTGCCCCGTGTACCATATTGAGGAGAAAACCAGGAAGTAAGTTTGATTCTAAGGTGGTTACTGGAGTGTTTCTGGGGTATAGTTCTCCTAACAAGAGAGTTTTCAACAATGAGACGAGATGTGTTGAAGAGTGGTCTGAAGTTGACATCGAACGGAATCACACGAAGAGTGCTCCCAAGTGTCATCCTTGGATCTACTACTATGATGAGATGATTGATTCATTCAATCTTGCTCCAGATCAGACGGAGAATGAAGTAGAGTTTCAAATTCTGTTTGATTTACAGAACGAACCAGAAGTGTCTGCACCTACTCCAACTCCATTATCAACAGTCGTTGAGCCAGTACAAGATTCAGGTCAAGATGTTGATCCAGTGTACGATACCTTCGGATCTGATATTTTGAGTAAGAATTCTGATAATCCTGAAGAAGCTGGAGATACCACGAATCTACACCACGAGATACCTGTTCCCGCACATCCACTTCCCAGAACTACAACTGCTCATCCTAGAGAAAATATCATCGGAGATCCAAATGCATGTGTTAGAACAAGAAGACAAGTTCAGTTTGATGGTCAAGTTGATGCTCATATGACAGCTGCTGCTGCATACTATGAGTACTCATGTCATATCTCAAGAATTGAGCCAAAGACTACAAAAGAAGCCTTGAAGCATGTTGATTTGGTCATGGCTATGTAAGAAGAGATTCAGCAATTCAATCATCTAGATATTTGGAAGCTAGTTACTAAGCCGCATGGTGCTAAAGTAATTGATCTCAAATGGGTTTGGAAGTGCAAATTCGATGAAGATGGCAATGTTACCCGTAACAAAGCAAGTTTAGTTGCTAAAGGTTATCAGCAAGATCCAGAATTTGATTACGATGAAGTTTTTGCTCAGGTTGCCAGATTGGAAGCGATTCGCATTTTCTTGACTTTCGCATCTTTCATGAAGTTCAAAGTTTATCAAATGGATGTTAAGAGTGCATTTCTTTACGGCAAGCTAAATGAACGAGTATACGTCAGTCAACCTCCAGGTTTTGAAGATCATCTTCATCCTGACAAAGTTTACCGCTTACGAAGAGCCCTTTATGGTTTACATCAAGCTCCTAGAGCTTGGTACGAACTTTTATCGAGTTATCTTATCGAAAAAGGATATCAAATGGGCACGGTAGACTGTACTCTGTTCATAAAGGTTCAAGATGATGACATTATCTTAGTTCAGATTTATGTTGACGATATTATTTTCGGTGCTACTAAGCAGGAACTCGTTGATGAGTTCGAGCAGGTGATGAAGGACGAGTTCGAAATGAGTAAATTGGGTCTTCTACACTACTTTCTTGGTTTACAAGTCGAACAGACAGAAAATGGAATTTTTCTTCATCAAGCAAAGTATGTGAATGATATACTGGAACGTTTCGGTATGACTCAAGAACGTCCTGTGTCAACTCCATTAGCTGTGAATCATGGTATTTCGTTAGACTGCAAAGGAGAACCTGTTAATCCTACGTATTATCGAGCAATCATCGGGTCGTTTATGTATCTCACTGCGTCTAGGCCGGATATTTTGTTCGCAACATGTCTGTGTGCTCGTTATCAAGTTAATCCAAATACAGTTCATCTTACAGCTGCCAAAAGAATTCTGCGTTATCTGTTGCATTCGCCAAATCTCGGCATCTGGTATTCGAACGATGAGAAGTTTGATCTTGTAGCTTACAGCGATTCAGATTATGCAGGTTGCAAAATCAACAACTAATCAACATCAGGAGGATGTCAATTTTTAAGTGAAAGCCTGGTGACCTGGCAATGCAAGAAACAAACTGCAGTTGCTCTTTCCACGTGTGAAGCTGAATATATAGTTGCTGCTAGTTGTTGTTCGCAAGTTGTTTGGATCCAACAACAACTTTGCGATTATGGGCTAAGAATCTCTTTCTCTCCTCTTTATATTGATAATACTGCTGCTATTGCGATCACTAAGAATCCTGTTCAACATTCTAAGACTAAACACATAGGTGTTAAGTATCATTTTCTTATGGAGTGCCATGAGAAAAAGATTATTGAGGTTAAGAGAATAGGTACTAAGGACCAGAGGGCTGACTTATTTACTAAGACTTTTGATAGACCTAGTTTCTTACTCCTACTAGAGATGAATGGCATTGTTGATCGAGACAAAGTGATTTCGGATGTTGTATGTGAGGGTTAGTCAAGGCTTTTAGACTGTGCATGTAGGGTGCATGACATATAGATTTTTAGTTTCTGATTATCTGTATTGCATATTTTTTCTTCCTGTCTGCATTTCTTTACATGATTTCTTTCATGATTGCATGCTGGTCTGTAGATATTTTATGTTTGGTTAAAATGCTAAAACACAAAAAGATTTTATATTTTAGTATTTTAGGGGGAGTATATGTTATCAGCAGAAAATACCTAAAAAGTGCAAAATGCCTCACCAGAAAATCATAAAAAGTTGAAAAATCTGAAAATGAGCTTGTTTTGATTAATCTGTTGGAGATGACGAAATTACTATACGAAGAATAGATAATTGATTATTAAGGACTGATTTAAACGTTTATGTTTATCTGTTGTGTGATGTATCGATAGATGTGACTTATGAATTCTTGGCATTAGACAATCATAATAAGAATAATGATCATCTAAGAATCCGTAGTCATGGACGATCTGTAGCGTTTGAAGGTAGTCACCTAATTATCTCTGAAACTGTATCTAATGATAATTTTTGAGGAACTCAACAGTCGGTTGAGGGTATCCCCTATCATAATTGATAATCGTTAGAGAAGGTTGGTGTTGGATGTCCCCAAGCAACATTCAAACGTTGCTCTACCAATTCAGCCTCACAGCTATGATTGGGACATTCAATAGATCATTTAAGGAGTCAAGGGTTATCTGTTTGGCTGGTGCATACCATGTTGTCACGGACCTGAGACTTAATAATCGAAACTAAACTCCGAAAAACAGATAAAAAAAATTAGTTTATGTCGAAGTAAGTGTCCCTTCTCGCTTAAAGTCGAAAAGTATGTTTCTTTATTGCGGACCGTTCAAGCATTTAAGGGAGAACACCTTCGAGTGATCTGAGCACAACAAAATTAAGAAACATGAGTTCAAGCACGAATACAACAAAACATAATGGAAGTTCCATTCGTGATGCAGTTCAAAATCAATATATCAAAAGACGATGATATGCTGTAAAAATCAAATATCAAAAGAAAATCAAAGTCAATAATAATTGGCGTATCAAGATGGCAAAGTCCTGAAGTTTGAAAGTATGAAGAATGCTGATTCATGAAGTGGTCATAAAAGAACTCAGATCATTCTTAGTGTGACGCCCCTGCGCAGCTTGAATTGTTTAATCACGACGTTCACACCGAACTATCAAATTCTTGTCGTCTGCGATTTAGGGTTATACCCATTAAGGCTATAAGTCAGGAAGATACTTACCTAGATATACTCTATGAATACTAAACATATGCTAAAAGCATACAATGTGCGTAAGCATATACTGTGCCAAAGGCATATAAGAGAAAGTTTAATTTTCGATTTCGTTTACTAATGTCAACTTGAACAATAAAGAAGTCAAAGGCCTCGAGATTAATCAAGATTAGTGTTCTAGTGACCAAAACTTGAGAATGAAGGAGGCAACTATCCTAAGCATGTTTGAACAAGTTTTATAAATTGTAGATGACTGGAAGTGGTCAAACATTTTTCTCAAAATCCGGACAGAAGGATTCTGCAATCGATCTACGGTCAGCTGTGGAGTCGACAGTGCAACTCTGATTTCATAAATCTGGGTGCAAGTCTCCACATCTGACCTGCGGTCAACCGTGATCTAGCCGTGTACCACATTTGTTCATTTTAAGCTTTCTTTTGGTTTTGGTCTTTTGCTACAGCAAGTGTGAATTAGTGACCTTGATAATTTATGTCAAGATGTCTACTATCACCTTTAGCTATGTGCATATGTTATCATCAAAACACTTATTATTATTATTATTATTATTATTATTATTATTATTATTATTATTATTAGTATAGTCATTAAGTATAATCCCATATTAACCCACATTTCCCCCAACAATTTGTATGATGTACACTCTTATGGAAAGTAACTAATAAAATAATTATTATATTTAGTGTTAAAATTTCAATAACAAAATAGGGATAATTTAAACTTAAATATTTTTTTATTATTATTTAATTAAGTGAATTATGGGAAAATTAAAATACTAAGTTCGATAGTTTATTCTGAGATGGATAGAGTGACTCTATAATATACAAATCGTAGTGAGCGACTTAATCTCCAATTTATATTATCGTCGAGCCTTAAATAATTAAGTATCGTTTTCTCGAATTATTTCCATTATTGTTGGTTAAGCAGTCAATATCAATGATGTATTAATTATATTTGGGAGGTGATTCTCACACACTACATTTTGGTCCATGTACACTTAATTACCTAATATGCCCTTAATTATACTTATAATAATAATATAAGTTTAACTTTCTAGGAGTATAACTGTCAACTTATGAAACAAAAGTGTAAAGGGATAAAAAAGTGGTGTGTGGAAATATCTCCCTTTATATTTAGATAAAGATAGCAGAAAACAGAGATCTTGTTACCATTAAACAAAGCGATTTGATATTAATAATATAACTATTATATTATTTAATAGCACCTGGGAAAAATTATTAAATACTTTTTGTCTAGGTCACTAAACATAATCGTATCCGTTTGATATTTTTTAATGAAGAAAATATTGATGAAAGGGATTCCATGCATTATTAGCTGCTGTAGTTTTGAACTATAAAGTCAAGGGTAGATATGCAATTTTGTTTTATTAAGGAATACTAATGAAAATGAAAAAAGTTGATGTAACATAAAATTTCAAGTGTCAGTTTGCATTATATACGTTATGTGTATGTCATTTTTATAATTAATTTCTTATTTCTTCTTTTTCTTTTAATAAATATATAAAATAAATATAAATATAAATATAAATAATAAGTCAAGGTAATAGGTGTAATAGATAATAGGAGTATATAATTATTGATCATGTTTTGTAAAAAATTTAAATCATATATGTAAAAACTATGTTATAATATTTTGTACAACTTGACTTTTGTCTTGTACGTTAAACCCTAGCTTCGAAATTTTCGAACGACGATTTTCGGCGAGCAGAGAGACGACTTTTTTCTGATCAATTCTCAACGCAACTTCATCTTTGTGGCCGTGTGATATGCCCGAACTGTACGATTTATTTATACGGTGTCGTTAGGTCGCAAAGTGGCAGTACGAACTTATCAGATAGTTTTCTTTTTATTATTATTTATATTTTGTGGGGCCTTGTGACGACCCGAAAATTTCTGACTAAATTTAAACTTTAATCTTTATATTATTCCGACACGATAAGAAAAGTTTGTTAAGTTAAATCTCAAGAATTTTAAACTGTGTTCATACATTCATTATAACCTCGACCAAATTTCGGCGATTCATGAACCGTTATATATAAATAGATATGTATATGTATATATATATATATATATATATATATATATATATATATATATATATATATATATATATATTATAACTTGAGAATATTAATAAAGTATTAAACGTATAATACTTTACACGAACGTATTTGTTTCAATATGATTTTCGACGAAATTAAAAAATATATATTAAATGATTGAATTATCAGAAACATTGAATTATGATTACAAGTCTCTGTTGAGAGGTCCACTATGATTTGAGAAAATCTATTTCTCTTAACGATATTCATAATAATTTGTAAAGCTATTTATAAATATAAAAAAACTGTCATTTACGAAAGTTAGACAAAAGTTAGTGGAAAATTGGTTTCCATAATATTCTATTAATCTATTTTCAAACGTACAAAGACGTTTTCAGTTTAAAAAAGAACTTTATTATTAAAACGTATATAACTTTTATAAATATCTAGAATCACTTTTGACAACTCATTACTTAACCAGTATAATAAATATAACGATATTTATATTTTATTTCATTAAATATATATAACGATTTAAATTAATATTATATATATTTATACGCGTATTATACATACATAGTTTTTATACTTTTACTATACTTTAACTTTACCTTTACTTTACTTTACTTTACTTTAACTTTAATAATTCACTTTAATAATTATACTTTAATAATTCATTTTAATAATTCATACTTTAATATTTCATACTTTAATAATTCACTTTAATAATTCATACTTTAATAATTCACTTTAATAATTCATACTTTAATAATTCACTTTAATAATTCATACTTTAATAATTCACTTTAATAATTCATACTTTAATAATTCACTTTAATAATTCAAAAATCTATTATAAATAGAATTCCATAGGTTTCATTATTTCATAGAAACTTGAAAATATATTTCTCTAAACTCTCTCAATCGATTTATATATATATATATATATATATATATATATATATATATATATATATATATATATATATATATATATATATTTGCTCTGTATTATTTCAAGATATTATTAGTATATATAAAATATTACGTCGGAGTGCTGTCCGAGTGATTTCAAAATAGTTTTTTTGAATGAGTCGAAGCTAAGAAAATTATGGGTTATAACTATGGAGGTGATGGGTATGGTTCATGGGTATGCTCGTGAGGTCAATCTAGTGTTTATCATCTCCTTTGCGTCTACGTACTTTCCTGCAATATTGAATCTCAATATTGATACGTTCGTGAATCCGAGGCCAACCTTGCACTTGTTAAATGACGTTATATGTATTTTTACTACGAAATACAGTATTGTGAGTTTCATTTGCTCCCTTTTATATATATTTTTGGGACTGAGAATACATGCGCTGTTTTTATAAATGTTTTACGAAATAGGCACAAGTACTAAAACTAATTCTACGTGGGTTTAAACCAGAAATATACCCTTAGCTTGGTAACATTAAACTACTTGTCTATGTACGGTAGGCGCGAATCCTAAAGATAGATCTATTGGGCCTGACAAACCCCATCCTGACTATGGGATGCTTTAGTACTTCGAGGTTATTTTAAACACACCTGATCTGGTGTACTTCAGAGGGTAAAATATGAACGTTAAGGCTTGTTACCGGGTGCCTACAACTTATAGAATACTTTTATACACTTACGAGTGTACATATATTTATAAACGGAAATCTTGTGGTCTATTAATATATTAAAATGATTGTTATGATAAACCTATGAACTCACCAACCTTTTGGTTGACACTTTAAAGCATGTTTATTCTCAGGTATTAAAGAAATCTTTCGCTGTGAATTAGCTCATTTTAAGGATATTACTTGGAGTCATTCATGACATATTTTGAAAGACGTTGCATTCGAGTCATTGAGTTCATCAAGATTATTATTAAGCCAATTATAGTTGGATGTATTATGAAATTGTGTGCATGCCGTCAACTTTCGTTGTAAAGAAAGTTTGTCTTTTAAAAACGAATGCAATGTTTGTAAAATGTATCATATAGAGGTAAAATACCTCGCGATGTAATCAACTATTGTGAATCGTTTATAATGTATATGAACGGGTCCTTTCAGTTGGTATCAGAGCGGTGGTCTTAGCGAACCAGGTCTGCATTAGTGTGTCTAACTGATAGTCGTTAGGATGCATTAGTGAGTCTGGACTTCGACCGTGTCTGCATGTCAAAAGTTTTGCTCATCATTTTTGTCGGAAATTACCTGCTTATCATTCTTAGTCTAGACACATCTTATTGCAATGATTGCATGAATAGTGTATAGACAAAATTCATATCTTAGCGTATCTGTTACTGTAAACTTTGCCTGACATATTCCGTAAATTCCTCCGTAATCTACGAAACCTTTTGCTCTATATAATTAGAATACCACCCGATAGCTGAAAAATCATTTCATATCGAAAAATTCTTTATTCAATCGTACGAAATGGAATTTGTCATTAGTTCAAGTCCCTCGGATTCCGAAATGGAATCCCACTCAAGTTCCGAAAGCAGTGTGACCGGAATGGATCAACCAGTTAGTCATCATCTATTCTGGATGAATTGGGGATGGGTTCGTAGCCTCCTTAATCATTGGAGACAAGAAGAAGGTGATCCCTTCCATCCACCACATTGTCCTCTTGGCAAAGAACCTGAAGCACTTACCGGCGAACCTATCCGAAACACCATTTTCTCTCTTATTTCTAGAGTATCTCGTCACGATTACATACTACACCAAATTCTAGATTTTATTTATCCGCTCGTCTGAACCGACAATCACCCCGGTGTAATAGAAGAAGTCAACGAGCTTCGCGCTCGGGTAGTGGCTTTGGAGAATATGGTGCAAAGGTTACAAACACCAGCAACAGCACCAGCAGCATAAACAGTACCACCATCAGCAACACCAACAGTACCATCACCACCACCAACAACAACATCTACATCCCATACCGCAACATCACAATCTGTATCTCAAACATCAACGTCATACGCCCTGTAAATATCCAGGAATATCAACAACAACAAACGATGAAGTATTAATTCATAAACTTCATTGAAGAGATATCTCTGCGGCAGTTATGTAATCTCCAAAATCTTAGAGATTATTTAATTCTGACCGTAAATCGGATGAGTGAACGGAGATGGTAGAGTAGAAACTTTGATCAAAAATGGTGTACGATTTACAAGCTAGAATTGTTTTACCAACAGCATCAACAGGACCGTAGCATCATCAACACAGTCAGTACCGTCAGTATCGTCAGAATCAACAGCACCTTAACATCACAAACTCTGTCAGTTCAAGAATCATTGTGGACATCATTACGAATCAACAACAAATATATTGTATCAACGAGTTATGAAGTATTAACTCATTTCCAATCGAAAGATTTATATGTATATTTTATATGTATAAATTTTTAAACCATAATAAATCTTCCCGTACTAAGCTATTATGTGTGAATCTTTACTCAGTTAATTCATATTACAAATATGCAATGATGTACGTCATTCGTTCGCAACTTAACCATCGTTAATTACAATCTCTGTCTCAATTCAATAAAAATCCAATTCATAATTAATCAAGTGTATTATTCGAATATATGTTTGATTTTACACTTTCATCATCGATGTACTCGAAACTTTTCAAATAACATCATTTGTACCTTGCGAAGTTCACAAGAATTTTACGAAAACCAACAAATAACAAAGTAATGATTTATAATTTCAATATTATCGAAGAAATACTTATGCACTTTATAAAGTTTTAGAGATTACTCAATTCTAGTTCCAACCATAAAACAAATGAGTTTAATTTAATATTAACTCATTAAATCTATATTACATCTAAAGAAAATATACACATATATTTTCATAAAGACTGTAATAAACTTCTTTTGTACAAAATATTAATTGTGAAATTTTTTTTAACGGGTATATAAATTCACAATTAATATATTACATTTTTCGAAACTGATTCAGCAATCATCAACTATACTCCCTACTTTCAAAACAATATCCATTCTTTCATATAAATCAAAACAATCATACTCATTCAAATTCAATTACATATTCTGATTTTGAAATCGCATAATTCAATTCGAAATATAACCAGTATCATCACTCTTAGATTCCTATATCTTTTAAAGCTATACTTTGACTTCAAAACTGTGTTAGAACATCATATGTATTAACGATTACAATATGTGCTCAAACCCTTCGAAATTCCTGAAGACACTTCAACTAAGGAACAATCGAGATGATGATCCAACCACATGTTACCCACAGTTATACACCTGAAAAACTCTCAAAACCCAAGTCATAGTTCGACACGTATCCGTGTTAGACCCTTTGGCATTTATTAGCTAAAATAACTTTTCAATTCCGTTTCAAAATAGACAGTTTTGTCACAGCTCCAGCAAGTCAACTTCGACTTCTCAATCAAAACAGTCTTATTATAACCTCGATAGATACGTTGCCCTTTCGCCAACGTTACCGGGGAATCGTTTATATTCACCACATTAGCAATAAACTTACCAACAACTTCACTGATCTTTGACTTTCCAAAAAAAAATCATTATAATTATCGAAACCCTATCATATACTCATTCGTACCTTATAACAAGAATTGCCATACCAATTATTGAGAATCAGCAATTAGTATTTTGAAACCTCGCAGCATGTCTACATCAACAATTACATATACACACAACGTCTACCTCCAAGACTTACATTCTTTGAATGAGAAATTTCTGAAAAACACCCTAAACTGCGAACCAGTTCTCGAAATTTTGAAAAATGCTGATGAAGCAGCAAAAACTGTAAACGACCTTAACAGTAAAAAGTTGGATGATAAAGGATAGTATATTGGCAAAGCTCAGAAAAAGAGAAGCTTTGGAACTGGAAAACGGATTGAGCAAAGTATAAAGGAGGCTGTGGACAAATCACAAAGGCTGAACCTGCCTTCAAAGAATCTAAATGATTCAGTACTTGCTGAAGTCATTATGGGTTATAGCTATGGAGGTTATGGGTAATCTTCGTGGGTATTGTTCGCAAGTCAAACCTAGTGTTTATCATCTCTGTTGCATCTACGTACTTTCCTGCAATATTGAATCTCAATATTGATACGTGAGCATTCATATCTTATCTTTTATATATTTATAGTGTATACATGTCTAGTGCTCGAGTATATATTTATACATGCTTGTATGCTAAATGTCGTCGTTAAACAGTTTATAATGAATCACGAATTAAATACATATATTACTGGTAAAAGGTATATGATATACATGTTTTCGGAAAGCTGGCGAAAAATCAATAACTTTTCATTTAGAAATCGCGTAATTTCGATGAACGAATCAAAAGATATGGTCAACTGAATTATAATTGACGTTAATTGGAATTGCTTTTGAATCTGCAATTAATATTTAAACAATCTGTTTATGAGATTGATAAAATACTACTAGCCAAGTAAATGAATCCTTATATAAGGCACGTCTCATTTTGTTGAACAATTGTCAAAATTGACTTTTTGAAATGACTTTTGATAACTTTTGTATGTCGATCTCGAGCATTAGGATTGTGATACACTATAACCCAACCTAGTTTATTAGACATGTATTGACCAACATATGTTCTCTAGGTTGTGATCTACGGTTAATTTTGCATTCCGAGTTTCGGTCACTTTTTGGTGAATGACCTTATGTGCTGCTAAGGTGAGTTTCATTTGCTCCCTTTTTAAATGCTTTTGCAATCTATATTTTTGGGCTGAGAATACATGCACTTTATTTTAAACGCAATGGATACAAGTACATACTTAATTCTACACTGAGTTTGAATCGAAAATCCCTTAGCTTTGGTAACTAGTAACTGCCGGTTATAAGAACTGGTGGGCGCGAGTAGTTGTATATGGATCCATAGGGCTTGATATCCCCGTCCGAGCTAGAGCACTAGCCTTTTAACGGACGTATGCTATTTGAGAAGCGTACACGTTGGTTTGCGTGTATTATTAAGATGATTATACAAAGGGTACAAATTATATATACGTTAAGTTTAGTTACCAGGGTGCTCAATTTCATAGAATCTTTTGATAAACGTTTCTGGATGAAACAACTGAAATCTTGTGATCCACCTTTATATACAGATTATGCGCAACATTAAAACTATGAACTCACCAACCTTTGTGTTAACACTTTTAAACATGTTTATTCTCAGGTTCCTAGAAGTCTTCCGCTATTTGCTTATACATTATACAAGCTATGTGCATGGAGTCATACATGCTTTATTCAAGAAAACTTTGCATTCACAAAATCATCACCGTGTATCTTATTTTGACTGCTTTGTCAACGGATGTAGTATTGTAAACTATTATATACGGTAATTGTCTATACGTGGAAATTATTAGACGTTGAAAACCTTGGATTTATATATTCATTTATGGTGTGCCTTTTTAAAGGAATGCAATGTTTACAAAACGTATCATATAGAGGTTAAAACCTCACTATGAAATCAATGAATGATGTATTCTTCCAAAGAGATTTGGAAGGATCGTCACAGTTGGTATCAGAGCTTGAGGTCATAGGGAACCAGAATTTGCATTAGTGTGTTTAACTGGTAATTGTTAGGATGCATTAGTGAGTCTGGACTATGACCGTATCTATTTTTACCGAGTTTTGCTTATCAATTCTTGTCAAGAAATTACATGCTTATTTAGACACATTTTCCTGCATTTACTGCACAGATAGTGTATCGAAAAAATTCATATCTTAGCGTATCTGTTACTGTAAACTTTACTTGACATCTTCCGAAAATTCCTCCGTGATTTATAGAATTTTGGTATTATATATACATATGTAAATTATGTATTGAAGAGTACCAATCTAAATTCTATAATCTATTTCATATCAAAAATCATCTCTCTAATTATACAAGATGGATCCCGTATCTAGTTCAAATTCCTTAAACTCCGACAGCTATTCCTATATGGATATTCATCTGAACTCCGAAGACAGTGTAACCGGAATGAATCAACCAATTAGCCAACACCTATTCTGGAAGAATTGGGGATGGGTTCGTAGCCTCCTCAATCATTGGAGACAAGAAGAAGGTGATCCCTTCCATCCACCACATTCACCTCTTGGCGAAGAACCTGAAGCACTTAACGGCGAACCTATTCGAAACACCATTTTCTCTCTCATTTCCCGAGTATCTAGTCATGATTATATACTATCCCATATTCTAAATCTTATTTATCCGATTGTCCGAACCACCGATCATCCTAGTATAATAGAAGAAGTTAACGAGCTTCGCGCTCGGGTAGTGGCTTTGGAGAATATGCTGCAAAGATTACAAACACCACCAACAGCATCAGTAGCATAACCAGTACCACCATCATCAACACCAACAGTATCATTACCACCACCAACAACAACATCCGCATCCCACACCTCAACATCACAATCTGTACCTCGAACATCAACATCATACGCACCATAGATACCAAGAAATACCAACGACAACAAACGATGAAGTATTGATTCATAACTTCATCGAAGAAATATTCTGCATAGAATATGTAGTTTCTAAAAGTTTTAGAGATTTTATATTCTAGTCCTAGTCGAAAACTAGATGAGATTAATATTATGTTAACTCATTAAATCCATGATTACATCTAAAGAAAATATATATGTAGGTATATTTTCATAAAGATTGTAATTAAAAAAATTCTTTTGTACAAACTGTTAATGGTGAGAATATTTTAACGTGTAGGTAATACCCGAGAGATATATAAATTCACAATTAATATGTTACATTCTTCAATTCTGATTCAACAAATCATCAACTATACTCACTACTTTCATAACAATATATATATTCTTTTGTAAAAATCGAAACAACCATCTGCATCCAAATTTGATTACATATTCTGATTTTGAAAAATCAGAATCCAAGCCAAGATTTAACAGAAAATATCACTCTTAGATTCTTACACCTTTCAAATGTCATACTTTGAATTCAAAACTGTAATAGAACATCATATGTATACATATAACATTCATCTCTTAGAATTATGAGCTTTCATTCTGAAATTCTGAAAAGCAACCAGTCTACGAATCAATACGCTGAATGTTGAAAAAGCTGATGAAGCATCAAAAACTGTAAATGACTTTAACAGTCAAAAGTTTGATGATAAAGAATGGTGTGGTGGCAAAGCTCAGAAAAATTTTGGTACTGAAAAACGGATTGAGCAAAGTATGAAGGAGGCTGTGGATAAATCACAAAGACTAAACCTACCTTCAAAGAATCCAAATGATTCATTATTTGCTGAAGCCATTAACGAATACCTTGCTTCCGAATCTAAACCCTTGCGTACAATATTCTTCATCATCCTCTGATATTAGAAATTCTAAGATATCATCGAATCTTTCATTATAAATATCCTCCATATTTCTGGAGATAATTCCATAATCATTCTTATCGGAAATCAACTTTCTTCTTATGATATCTGCGTTACATCATAAAAGAAACTATTTTAGTTTCTAAATTCTGAAACCTTCGAGTTCAAAATATGAATATTTTTGAAGTGGTGTTAGGAGCTGAAGCATGAGTTAGTATAATATAATGACACTTGATCAACCTGATTATATTACAGTAAGTCATGCTGAGTTTCTAAATGGAACGTGATGATTCACAAATCATAACGTCATCATGTGTTATGTCATACGACTCTTGTATTCTAGTTAATCACTAAAATATCAAGAAAATATTTCTTGATGATTCTGTCTTTTCCAGGGTATTCTGGTAATTTAACAAATCAAGATCGTGCCATTACCATTTTCTTCTTAGAACATTAACAATGTTCATTTCGAAATTCATATCTACGAATTCTGGACCATTACAAGCAATGCTTAGTCACAAGAAGAAGAAACGAAGGGACAAAACTCCGAAATAGAAATGGGGGTATAAATCGCAGCAAATAAAAGAAAGCATTAACTGGGGATGACAATAATTATAGAAGACAGAAGCAGGAACTTTGAAATATAAGGGAGAATATAAAGCCCGATAACAACACATAAATTACAAACCGTGTATATCAATGTTTATCGCAACATAAAGACACGGGAGAATTAAAAGCACTATAACCCCAAGGGCAAAGTAGAAGTAAGAAGATTCCTCCGGTGGTAGATGAAAAAGAAGAATGACAGATATGAAAGTTAGGAGTATATCAAGAATCAGAACTGGATGAAGCATTTTTTTTACAATCTTTTGAAAATAGGAAATGAGGAAGAAGATGTAAGAGTGATGAAAATAATGAAACGGAAGAGGTCAATTTATAGCGAAATATCAAACATAACAATCGAGGCAAATTACGCATTTAATCAAAAGAAATCTTAATTTCCTTAAATTCCGAAGAATCAAATCTTATTTAGATTATGAAAATTTTCTATTCCTTAAATTACGAAAATCAATCGTTAATACATCAAGAGTTAAGACGAATCTCTATTCTTCATTTCACTCTTTTACGATAACTTCTCTCATACGCTTTGAATAATCGGATTGTTTTATCCATATTATTTAACGGTGATAAAACTCTATTTATCAACACATATACGGCATGAAAACATTTTTATTGTTAGTCATGACGACCTCACTCAAATTTCAGGACGAAATTTCTTTTACGGGTAGGTACTGTGATGACCTGGAAATTTCTGACCAAATTTAAACTTAATCTTTGTATGATTAACATTTCTGACACGATAAGCAAAGTCTGTAAAATTGAATCTCAAAATTTTTAAACTATTCAAATACCTTTCGGTTATTCTCGATGATTCGCGAACAATTATATGTATATAGATACATATATATATATATATATATATATATATATATATATATATATATATATATATATATATATATATATATATATATATATATATATATATATATATATATATATATATATATACTATAACTTGAAAACGTAACAATGTATTAATTGTTTGATACCGTACATTAAACTTATTGGTTTAAATATTTATTTGAATATATATGATAAGTTGGAATTGTATGAATAACTTGCGACGTATATTTAAAACGTGTTTATGAATGTTGAAAATATATATTAACTTGGTCATAAAATGATTTGTTATTATATATATATATATATATATATATATATATATATATATATATATATATATATATATATATATATATATATCAACAAATAGCTAGACAATGATTTATAGAAGTAAATGACCAAAACACTCGAAAGTTTAAGATACACTTTGAATGATATAGTTTATTGATAATTTAAGACTATATTTTGACAAAGGTACGAGTCACAAAACGTAAATTGCGAGTTTTCTAAGCGTACGAAAATGCGTTCGAGAAACCGGAACAGGGACATAAGTCGAGTGACAACATACGAGTCATCGGAACGAAAATTACAAGTCAACTATGTACATGAATTTAATATAATATATAATTAATTATTTAAATTATATATATTATATATATTGTATTTAATTATGTCGACAAACAAGAAAACAAAAGTTTGTGAGCTGGATCAGAGGGCCATGCGATCGTATGGCCTTGAAGCACAAATCCCATGCGATCGCATGGCGTGCTTTTTCAGAAAAGGTTCTATAAATTGCACGATTTCAGTTCTGTTTTTCTCACACTCTTAATATTACTCCGTAAGTATTTATTTATAGTATTTATATTATTATTATTATTATTATTATTATTAAGATTAATATTATTATTAATCTTATTATTATTAGTATTATTAATTAGTATTATACATAAAATACTACGACGAGGTTATGAGGGTGTCACCTTCAAAATGGGTTTTCGAGCGGGATAGAACTAAGGAAATTATGGGTTATAGCTATGGAGGTTATGGGTAATCTTCGTGGGTATTGTTCGCAAGTCAAACCTAGTGTTTATCATCTCTGTTGTGTCTACGTACTTTTCCTGCAATATTGAATCTCAATATTGATACGTGAGCATTCATATCTTATCTTTTATATATTAATAGTGTATACATGTCTAGTGCTCGAGTATATATTTATACATGCTTGTATGCTAAATTTCGTCGTTAAACAGTTTATAATAAATCACGAATTAAATACATATATTACTGGTAAAAGGTATATGATATACATGTTTTCGAAAAGCTGGCGAAAAATCAATAACTTTTCATATAGAAATCGCGTAATTTCGATGAACGAATCAAAAGATATGGTCAACTGAATTATAATTGATGTTAATTGGAATTGCTTTTGAATCTGCAATTAATATTTAAACAACCTGTTTATGAGATTGATAAAATACTACTAGCCAAGTAAATGAATCCTTATATAAGGCACGTCTCGTTTTGTTGAATAATTGTCAAAATTGACTTTTTGAAATGACTTTTGATAACTTTTGTATGTCGATCTCGAGCATCTTCTTCGTTAAACACCTATCATCATCATTCACGATTATTATCATTTCCTTCATCCTCGTACACCACTAATCCTCATCACTATCTCGTTCATTTTCTCTCACCATCTTCATCAAATTCTATCATCATCATCATTCTCGCATCATTTTAATCATGATCATAACATCACCGTCCTCATCATCATCTCCATGTAGCATCATCATCAACATCATACATAATCATCATCGTATCGTCTTCTATCAACATCATTATCATTCGTTAACAGTAGTAGGAAAACAAAAACTGTAGGTGGCGGATTGAAACAGAAACATAACTATAGCAACAACAATTAGGAGTTGCAGGTGGTGGTTTGTGGTGGTAGAAAGTGGCGGTGTAAATGTGGTTCGAGCATGGTGGTTGTGGTGTTTCGGTTGTAAAAATATGAGTGAGAGAGAGATAGAGATAGGAGAGGCAATATGGTGGTGTTTTAATGGGACAAACAGAAACAGAAACAGTGGCCTGTAGCATCACTTAGTGAGTATGGTTTCCTTGGTTTTCGTGTTGTAACAGAAAGGAAATAGTAGTGAAATAGCAGCACAGCGAGCTTGAGCATCAACACTCTTTACGGGTTTAAATTGTGGCAGTAAAAAAATGATGGTTGCAGTCCATAACAGAAACAAAATTAACAGCAGCAGTGGCTTCGTGCAGGTGGTTAACAAGGGTTGTTTGATGTGAGTGGGTGTTGTGGGATTCTTGACCAAAACAGGAAATAGTGACGGGTTTGGTTGGTGTTAACCCACAACAGAAAAACTGAAATGAGCTGTGGTAGTGATTCGTTAGAATCAACAAACAGGAAATGGGTGTTCATGGTTATTATGGTGAAGAAGGTGATTTCGAGTTACAAACAGGAAACGGGAAGGTGGTGGATCAATGGTATGGTTCAGTTTATGGTGAGAGGGTTACTTGACGATGGTTGTTATTGAACAAAACAGAAAAAAATAAGTAGAGTGGTGGTGATTGAGTCTATATGATTATGTATATATAATATATTTATATATATTATATTAATAATAAAGTAATAATAATCTTAATAATAACAATCAACGTACACAATAAACAGTTCCCAGCCTCTAAATTTTAAATTTATCTACCGACAGTTTTCACGGACTGTGTATCATCCACTATTTGAAATCAGTGGCGGATAAAAGTCTTCAAAAAAATCCTAAATTTTTACAGTAATTATCTTTATTTATTTGAGTCATTATGGTATAAAATTTGATCATTAATTTATTAAATAAAAATTACATCAACTGTCCCTCTCAATTCTGGGTAAAATATAAAAAGTGCTAAAATTTAATAACTAGATCCTAGATACATTTTTAGTAAGCCAAAAAATTATAGAACCCATTTTCGGATCACCGTTTATTTTAAAATCATATAAGTTTGAATTAAACTTCTCTAAATAATAAACAAAACGTCCAACGAGTATTACAATCATTAAATAATTATTTTTAATATACTCTATACATATATTTATATTTATTTTTATATGTATACACATGTATTTACAAATAATAGTTCGTGAATCGTCGAGAACAGTCGAAGGTCAATTGAATATATGAAACAGTTTAAACTTTTTGAGATTCAACATTATAGACTTTGCTTATCGTGTCAGAATTATGAAATCGTATCATGAGTTTGGTTCAAAATTAGTCGAAATTTTCCGGGTCATGACAGTTATTAGGGAAATTAAAACATTATCATCCAATACACTAGAAAATCCTAGGGGAAGTCAAGAAATTCAAGCTATAACTACTAGATGTGGTAAAACAACATAAGATCTGATTATGCCTAGTCAAGAGGAAAGTCAAGAATCACTTAGGGAAAGTAGTAATGAAAAAAGTATTAATTATGTTCCTACTGAAAACGTTACACCACTTGAGATTGATAAACCCTTAGAACCTGTTCCATACCCTCAACAACTTAGGAAAGATAAACGTAAATATACCCTTAATAGATTTATTAAAAGAAAACCCACATTATGGAAAATGCTTAAAAACTTTACTATCTAATTAAGGTAAAGATGCTGAAAAGTCTCCGAGGTTCATAATAAAAGAATGTAAAGCTATCTTTCAAAAATATGACATACCTGATATTGCATAATTCAACCATGTTTATCTTAGCAATATCCGTCATATTTTGGTCCTTTGGATACAGTTTGGAAGCTATTTGTTGTGATTCTTAGTAAGTTGAAGATTTGGAGCTCATTGGTTTTTTATCGCGAATATCATGTTATTTTGGTGTATTTTTGGAGCTCGTATGTTGTCATGAGTATTAAGATGGTTACCTGGGTGTTTCATGGTTCATAAGAGTTCTAAAAGTCAAGAAATGAAGTTTTTATTAGTGCATGGCACGCACATAGAGTCCACAGCACGCTTATATGAAGAAAATTGAAACAACAAGAATACATGCAAGTTGCGTGGCACACTCTATTTTAATTCGGCGCGCAAGAGTGTTTTTTGGGCATGCGCGGTGCGCCGTTTATTGTGTGTGGCACATTGTTGATTTTTTGAAAGCACATCGCGACTTATTGATGTGCGGTCCCCAGGCTCGTGTGGCAAGGTTTACTCCGAAATTTTTAGCAGTTTTAATATGATTAAGTTGCCCTAGTTCCTCATAACTTACATTGGCCGTTTTTAGGAGCATAAGAGGCGATTTTGGGAGCAACCAAGAGAATTCCTTCATCTTCCAATCACTCTAATCATTCCAGAATCAACCTTCGATCCGCTCCTCACTCACAATTGCTTGTTTATTTAGGTTAATTTCTTTGTCAATAACAATGAATTCTATGTTTATAGCCATTATTGTTGGCTAAGTCTTTAAATGTTTGTCTAGATTGAATATTCGTATGTGTTTGGATGATACTTTAATGTTTTATTTGATCAATGCATGATAATTATGAGTTTTGATTAAGAACCATTCTTGTGAGATTTGATTATTGCTATGATATCGGCTAAAAAGTCTCGTTTTCACCCCGGTATTAAGGCCCAAATACAAGAAAGATTCGAACTTTATAGGAAAAATACTCGTTTCGTCTGTTAATATTGAAGATCAAGTAATTACGAAGACGGTACAAAAAGAATCAAGAGAATCGGAGCTAAAACGGAGATTCTAGAGCTAAAACGGTGAAAGACAAGAAATCAAGTTACGATCCAGCGAATCAGCAAGCCAAACAGCTTGCCAAATAGGCTGCTAAACGACCTATCAGTATGGGAAACGGCCTACCATGCGCCCAGATCAAACGGGCACATTAAACGGGCTGGCCTGGTAAATGGCCCCTGCAAACGGCCTGCCAAACGACTTGCCAAACGGCCTGCCAGCCGTTTCTAGGCAAATTTCAAGCTTATTTAAAGGGTCTTTGTCATTCATTCCAACACATACTTCAATTCACTTCTTTCTCTCTCTCTCTTGTACAATATTAGTCATACTTTCATTATCTTCGACTCCGTGCGGGAAATCTACTACCCGGAGAAGAACGCCGAAGATTGTATTAGGAGCGGTCTGGAGTTTGAAGTTGTCACTTTTGTATTCGGAACTTGTTTAATCTATTGGTACTTCTATCCTTTATCTTTATATAATGTCTTCTATCATTATGTTCTGTGATGTTGTTGCCATGATTAACGAGTAGTTATCTTTAGTGTATGCTATGATGTAACCAGTTATAATGCCGAAATAATATTATGGTCTGTGTATGTTGTCAAAATGCTTTCCGATTATGCTTTAAACTCAATCGCTTTTCCAATTAATAGAATGTAGTTATTGGCTCTGTTATTGGGAAGTCGCGAACCCCAATTCAGAGTACACCATCTGTGTCACCCCTTGGTAAGGGAAGTCTATCGGATACAACGTAAGATCAACTGAGGCACAACGGTTGCAGTAAGTCTATCAAGCTTTGGATTCTGACTGAGGAATCTTTCGTAGTGAAACATCTGACTAGACCCTTAGTACATTGTCTGTCCCAAACCATGCTAGTGTTATCACCAAGCATATAAACTTCGTACGTGCATGCTGAAGCACAACGGTTGTTGTAAGCTGTACCTCTGCTAAGTAAGGCCATGGAACCCGATCAGTGCTGATTAGTACACTGCACCATAACGCGGTCGTAAGCATTGCACCCCGCTTGGGGATTCTTAGTTAATTAAGGAACTGTTTGTTTAAACACATAAAGGATTGGACCGTTAAGATAACCGAACGTGTTCATGGAAGTAAACTTGACTTGGCCATGATGTTCTTTATGGTTAAACTCTTTTTAAGGGCCTAACTATCTTTTAAACCCAATCATTAACGAAAGCATTGAAACACATCACGTCTCTCGGATATGGTAAACCTATATTCTATTATGCTTAAGAAAGTTTAGACCTTTGTGGAATGTTAATACGTCACCCAACCGAGTCGCTCAATTGGATGAGCCGTCTGAACGTGTATGCCTATAGTCAGACTGCACGGGCGTCGGAGGTAAGGGACGTTGCTGTCTATTCAGAATCTTCAAGCCTATTGCATTACCCAGTGACATGTCTTACGAAAGGGGCGTTTAGGAACACTGTAATGAATACAAGGTCTCTACCTATTCAAGAGTCAGCATTCCATAATTCTGGAAAAGTAACTAATGAAATCATAGTATGCACTTGTTTTAACCTTACCTGAATTAAGAATTTTATTGCATTTACTTTATCTATCTTATAAACTACAAAAACCCAAAATTAGGTAACCACTACTCCTTTGTAACTATCTTAAGCTTTAAATATAGGTTTGATTCTACTGATATCTTAAAAATACGACCCTAGGTCAAAGTTCTCTTACTCATAATAAGGAGTAGTACGATTTAGGCCCCACTAAATATTAATTTAAAACAGTACCCCCTCTTGGTGGTTGATTTTGACGTGTTGCGACCTAACGACACCGCACAAATAAAACCTTCTGTTTTTGACATATCATAATACCAGGTTGATTAGTAATCTTGTTTGAACAAAGGGAACTCTGTTTCAATTTAGTGAACTAATTTTCAATTGATTTGTCTTAACCAATTAGGTGCTTACTGGACCAAGGGGTAAACCGGGAAACATAGATTAAACAGAATAGGGGTGAATTGTGTGGAGCGCACGCGTAACCAATTGAATCTTAATCTCTTAGTTAGTTAATTACTAAGTCACAAACGAAAGAGATCTTTGGTGAAAGGAAACCCTAAGCTAATAAAATCTAGTTTGAGGTGTTTGCTAAAAGTGAACTCTGGGTAAACCGACTCTGTAATTGCATGTATTGATAATTAGAACTAGTGCTTAATAAGAAATCTTCTGACACTACGAGTAGGAGATCTAGGCGAACATTCTTTTATTTATTGAATTCAATCTATCTTTAAATCTATATCTTGAGTCTGCATTTGATTTATATAAACTTAAAAACCAAAGATATTGTCTTTTCTTTTTGATCTATCCTTGATTTGGCTAATCGTTAAATAGCCACAAAACCAAACTATTTCGTACTTTCAAATTTTTTAGATTAACTTAGTTTAATTTTTATTAGTTGACAATTGAGATTTACGTGATATTGTCTTTGGATCGATATTCAGAATTACCGAAAGTCTATACTTCTACACGATCGGGTACACTGCCCGTGAGTGTGTAATAGTCCTTTTTAATCGGTATTTTCTATAGATAAATTATATACTAGATTTTACACATCAAGTTTTTAGCGCTGCTGTCGGGGACAATTGTGTTGAAAATTCAGATTGTCGTCTAATTGTTTTTAGTTGAGTCATATTGTGTTTGATTATTTGTGTTCTTAGTTTATTTTGGCTAAGTCAGTGCGTTTAATTAGTTTGTTAGTTGTGTTTTTGCAGTTTACAGGTAGTTTATGCAAGATACACGCTCGTCTAACGCTGAGTTGTATTTGCCTTATAGTGAACCTGAAAGATTTATTTGGAGTCATAATACAGACGAGTCAGACACAATGGATTCAGAAACGAATATTTTTGCTCCACCATCAACTAGCAACCCTGTGATTAATTTGGAAAGTTTTAACGTTTCGGTTGTGCTAGAAAAACAAGAAACACCGGTTGTTCCTCAGCAACCAGTGGGACCTAATATTCCAGTAGTACCAAATATTCCAGTTCAGCAAGAGGTTCCCGTAGCTCGTCAAATGGCACAACAAGGTCAGAGTATGGCAGAAAGGATGAAGGCCACTCGAGTTAGTTAGGATAATGATATCAGAATGACAGAATTTACCGATGATTTTGAGATTAAGGGCCCCATCATCAGCATGATTGGGACCAAGTGTCAGTTCGGTGGTGAACCACATGAGGATGCTAACGAGCATCTCAGTATTTTTCAGCGGATTTGTGGGTTGTTTAAGATCAGGAATTTTGATGATCATGTTATCTATCTGAAGCTTTTCCCATGGTCACTAAAGGGGGAAGTTAGAGTTTGGTTGGACAGTTTACCTGAGGCGACGATCGAGGATTAGAATACCTTGATGGAAAAGTTTTTAAGCAAGTATTTTCTTGCATCTAAGGCCACTCGACTTCATCAAGAGATCTCTCAGTTTCGTCAAAAGCCTAATGAGACCCTTTATGATGCTTGGAATCGGTTCAACCATTTCTTGCGATCTTGTCCTCAACACGGGTTAGATACCTTTGACAAGGTACACACTTTTTATAAGAGGTGTACCATCAGCATCCATGTTTCTATTGATCAAGCTGCAGGGGGTAGTCTCATGGAAAAAACTGAACAAGAGGCTTATGACATAATTGAAAAGCAAGCTGAGTATTCTCATGACTGGCATGAGGATAATGATATATCTCGTTCTTCTTCTCCAATTGAAAGCGCCATTGCTTTAAGATGATTTTGCTTTGATCAATGTTAAGTTGGACAAATTTGGTAGACACTTAGAGAAAATAGACAAAGACATCCATGGTATGAAAGTTTGGTGCGAATTCTGTGGTGGGCTTATTTAGCTAAAGATTGTGATGTGGGGTTGACTATGAATCAGAAGGAACAACTTTCTTTTATTAGTCAACAAAACAACAATCAGTTTCAAGGTAGTGCTTAGTTTAATAGAGATTTCAACAGTCCTTATAGACCTCAAGGAAATCAGGGTTTGAGGTTTCAACCAGGTTCTAGTGGGGTTTTTCAACCACTAGCTCCGGGGTATTTCCAAAAACCCTAGTTCAAGATAATAAGTCCAATTTTGAAACTATACTGGAGAAACTTATGACATCTCAGACTCAGTTAGTTAGTATCGTTACTCAAACCAATGAGAAGAATGATCAACTGTTTAGAAACCAACATGCCGCTATTCAGAATTTAGAGAGGTAGATTGGTCAGATTGCTAATTAGAGAAATGAGAGAAAATCGGGAGAGTTACCTAGTAACACGGATACTAACTCAAAAAATGGGCAAGTTAACACGATTACTACTCAGAGTGGGTTAGCATATGATCCACCATAGAAGCAGGATGAGTATGATTTACGGGTTCTGTTATTTAAAGAGAGTGAGTCAATTATTGTTAGTGAACCGAAAGGGGAAAAGGAGCCGGAATAGGTGATTGAGAAGGTCATGAAGGTGCCGGAAACTATTGCTGCTAAGCCGGTAGTCAAAGAGTATCAACCACCGCTCTCATTCCCGAGGAAGCAGAGATTCAAGAAGTTGGAGGCTGAGAAGTCCAAGTTCATGGATTTGATTAAAAATGTTAACATAAATTTTCCTTTTATTGATGTTATTGCAGGTGTGCCAAAGTATGCAAGGTTTCATAAGTATTTGATTACAAATAGGAAGAAGCTGGAGAACATGTCTTTAGTTATGTTGAACGCCGCATGATCAGTGATAGTTCAAACAAGCTTCCTGAGAAGCTTGAGGATCCTGGAAGTGTCACCATTCCTTGTCTACTTGGTAACTTAGATTGTATGAGGGCGTTGGCAGATTTGGGGGCTAGCATAAATTTAATGCCTTAGTCTATTTATTTAAAGCTAGACCCCGGGGAGTTAAAACCCACTCGTATGGCTATTCAGCTAGCTGACCACTCTATTAAATTCTGTCGTGGAATTATAGAGAATATGCTAATTGAGACCGGGTCATTGGTTTTCCCGGCTGATTTTGTGGTATTAAATATGGAAGTGGATGAAAGGATTCCACTTATTTTGGGTCGGCCATGTTTGAATACGGCGAGATTTATCATCGATGTTTATGGCCAACAACTGACCCTTAGGATAGATGACTTGAGTGCAACATTCTCAATCGACCATGCTTTAAAATATCCTGCTTATACCGATGATGCATGTTATTTTCTTAACACTGTGGATTTCCCGTTTGAGTTTTTGCAAGAATCCCAGAGTTATAGGGTTCAGGAGAATGATCCTTGGTTGATGTTGATGAGGAGTTGTAGGTTGAAGAGGTGGACATTTTGACCACCTTGATGGAAAACGGCCATGAGCCGACTGAGGAAGAGTTCAAGGAACTCAACTGTGATACTGATTGCCGAAGCAAGTCTTCGATTGAAGAACCTCCAGAGTTAGAATTGAAGCCACTTCCAGATCATATGGAATTTGCTTATTTGCAGGAGGAATCTAAGCTCCCGGTAATTATTTCTTCTTCTCTTACTACAGTTCATAAATATAAGCTTGTAACCATGCTAAAGGCCCATAAACCGTCCATTGCATGGAAAATTCACGACATCAAGGGTATTAGTCCCTCCTACTGGACCCACACAATTCTAATGGTGGATAACTCCAATCCTGTGATGCAACGCCAAAGGAGGTTGAACCCTCACATGCAGGATGTCGTGTAGAAAGAGATTATCAAGCTTCTTGATGCGATGTCCGTGGATAAGCCTGTTACATTGTGTGCCTAAGAAAGGTGGTATGACTGTTACCACCAACTATAAAAATGAGGTAATTTCCACTCAGACTGTTACGGGGTGGCGTGTTTGTATTGCCTACCGAAAGTTGATCGACACCACCCGAAAAGACCATTTCCCATTACCTTTCATGGACCAAATGCTAGAGAGGTTAGCGGGTAATAGCTTTTATTATTTTCTTGATAGTTTCTCAGGCAATTTTTAAATTCCTATCTCACCCGAGGACCAAGAGAAAAGCACTTTTACGTACCCGTATGGCACATTCTCAAAACGTCGCATGCCCTTTGGCCTTTGTAATGGTCCGACCACTTTTCGCAGGTGCATGATGGCCATATTCTATGATATGATAGAAGATTTCATGTAGGTATTCATGGATGACTTTTTAGTCTTCGGTGACACTTTCAATTCATGCCTTCTTAACTTAGAAAGGATGTTGGTAAGGTGTGAAAAGTCTAATCTTATACTCAACTGGGAAAAGTGCCATTTCATGGTACAAGAGGATAGTCCTTGGGCACAAGATCTCAAAGAATGGTATTGAGGTGGATCCTGCGAAGGTAACTGCTATTAAAAACCTTCCACCTTCCACCAATGTCAAGGGTGTTCGGAGTTTTCTCGAGTACGCCGGTTTTTACCAGCGATTCATAAAGGATTTTTTCAAAATCGCTAACCCGATGAACAAACTCCTTGAAAAGGACACGCCTTGGTACTTCTCCGAACAGTGCTAAAAGGCATTCGAAATTCGTAAGGAGAAACTCATTAATGCACCAATCATAATCGCTCCGAATTGGTCTATTCCGTTCGAGCTTATGTGTGATGCATATGACTTTGCTGTTGGCGCTGTTTTGGGCCAAAGGGTTGAGAAACATTTTTGACCCATTTATTATGCAAGCAAGACCTTGCAAGGAGCACAGTTAAATTATACTACCACTAAGAAAGAGCTCCTTGTTGTGGTCTTTTCGTTCGATAAGTTACGGTCCTATTTAGTTTTGTCAAAGACTATCATTTTTACGGACCATTCAGCTTTAAAGTATGTACCTCTTCTCAAAACTGGACTCCAAACCTCGATTACTTAGATGGATCTTGCTTTTGCAAGAATTCGATGTCGAGATCCGGGATAAGAAGGGTGCTGAGAATCTTGCGGCCGACCACTTGTCTAGACTCGAGAATCCAAATCTCGAAGTCCTTCATGAGTCAAGTATTCATGATGATTTACCCGATGAGTATCTCATGAAGATAGACAAGGTGGACGAGCCATGGTATGTGGACATTGCTAATTATCTTGTTGGAAAATTCTTGGAGAAAGGGTGGTCACATCAAAAGAGAAAAAAATTCTTGAGTGACCTTAAGTACTATTTCTGGGAGGATCCTTATCTTTTTCGTTGTTGTCCCGATAGGGTTATCCACTAGTGTGTTTCCGGTGAAGAATGTATGCGAATTTTAGAGTTCCATAGTGGGCCTACGGGTGGGCATTTTGGACCCCAAATCACGGGGCGAGAAGTCTATGATGTTGGCTTCTTCTAGCCAAAAATATTCAAAGATGCCCACCTCATTTAAAAAACGTGCGATTCTTGTCAAAGGGCCGGTAAAGTCACCAAATGGGATGACATGCCTCAACAAAGCATCCAAGTGTGCGAGGTGTTCGATGTTTGGGGAATTGACTTTATGGGGCCATTTTCGAAATCTCATAATTATATCTACATACTCGTTGCCATTGACTACGTGTCTAAATTGGACGAAGCGCAGGCTTTACCCACAAATGATGCACGAGTTAATTAGCGATATGAAGTTCTCCATTAAGCGTTAATTAGCGATAGGGGTACTCATTTTTGTAATGCCTAAATGGAGAAGGTATTGAAGCAATATGAAGTTCTCCATTAAGTTTCTACTTCATACCATCCCCAAACGAGCGGGCGGGTTGAGAACACAAATCGAGCTCTTAAGGGAATTCTTGAAAAAATTGTGGGGTCAATTACGAATGACTGGGCGAATAAGCACGATGAAGCTTTGTGGACATTTACAACCGCCTATAAAACACTGATTGGTACCACTCCTTATCAGTTAGTATATGGAAAAGCGTGTCATCTCCCGTTGGAGATTGAGCATAAGGCGATGTGGGCACTTAAAAAGTGTAATTTGGATCTAAAGGAAGCAGGACGCCTAAGGGCGGGGTAATTGAATGAGCTTAGTGAATTACGCCTTGATGTGTATGAAAATTCGTTGATTTATAAGGAGGAAACCAAGCAATGGCATGATAGAAGGCTAAAGGGTCCGAAAGTGTTTAATAAGGGCGATCAAGTGATTTTGTTTAACTCTAGATTGAAGCTTTTACCGAAAAAACTTAAGTCTCGGTGGACGGGGCCATTTGAGGTTGTTAAGGTGTACCCGTACGGTACGTTAGAGTTGAAAAATACGATTGGTACTACCTTTAAAGTTAACGACTATCTCGTAAAGAAATATTTTGATGGTCCGTTTGAGATTGATGATGAGGTTTACGTTGAACCCGATCCCAACATCCCTTGAACTTGGGGACGAGTTGTATGAATGACTCGTTAAATAAAGTTCACGTTGTTGTAGAGTTTGTATTTTATTTGTTACGTGTGTATTTTCTTTTTGATCAATTGGCGTGCTCAACGTGATTGTTAATGAGAAATTTTATGATTAATAAGGTGGCATTTTTAGTGAAATAGTAATATGTTAGATGAGATGTATTGGGTGGCTTATAAAGTAGAAAATCAAAAAATTTTAAATGAGAATGCAGAAACGAGTCCGGCGCGCCGCGTACTCACAAAAAGCGTCGCGCATATTGTGTTCGCCGCACATATTTTCTCTCCGCCGAGTGGTTACAAAGGGAAACAGAACAGTCGGATTTATCACATGGGTTGTGTCGCACAAATTAACTATTTCATTGCGCAAAACGGGGCGCCGCGCATTTTAAGCATCGCGCCACGCAGGTACGAAGGAGATCAAGTCAATCGGATTTATCACATGAGTTGCGCCACGCACATCATTATTTCATTGCGCAAATTTGCGTGCCACACACGCTTACCACCGCGCCGCTCATGCTCGTCTACGGGTCAGGCTAATTAAATTTTTTATGTTGACCGAATGAATTGACTTGAGGTCAATTGTAACGAGTGTTAAACACAAACTAGGGTTAATTGCTTTAGTTTTTTACACACACTTCACCCTTTTCCTCTCTTAAAAATTCGCCACTACCAAACTCCAACTCACTCAAATCTTCATCTTCTACATTAATTTTCTCAAGGAAACTTCAATTAAACATGAATAGGGTATGTGTACACTTCGATTTTGCTATAATTACTTCTAATTCTTCATTATAATTGCTAGATTTGTGAATTGCCAGTATAATAATTTTTAGGGGTTGTGTGCTTTTCTTAAATTGGTTGATGATAACATGTTTAATTGTCATAATTGCTGTGGTTAACATGTTTTTTATGATGATTACATGCTTTAATTACATATTCATGCTTTTAAAGTTTCTTAAATCTTTGAATTTGAGTTTATAATGATTAGTGAAGATTACTTGTTATATGGTGATGTTTAATTTTGTAGAATATACTTGATAATGCTAAAAACGAACATATATTTCATAGCATTATCCCTCAAGAAAGACAAGCTTTTAGTTGTTCTATTTACAAGTAATATTCATTTAAATAATAAAAGGTGAAGACGAAAGGCAGATTCGACGAATTGAAGACGCAAACGACCAAAAAGCTAAAAATTACAAATTACAATCAATGTGGTTCAAATTATTGATGAGAAACGTCTCAAAATTACAAGAGTACAAGACGCAAAACACAAAATACAAGATATTAAATTGTACGCAAGGACATTCGAAAATCCGGAACCGGGACAAGAGTCAACTCTCAATGCTCGACGCAACGGACAAAAAATTACAAGTCAACTATGCTCAAGAATATAATATAATATATAATTAATTATATATATTATTATATATTATATATTTACGTAGCCCACATTTTGGATCAATATGTGAGCTGTAATCCAGACCTCTGCACTCGTGGAGTTCTGATGTATAAAACAACCGCACTCGAGGAGATCTACAGGAAAACGTGGGCCTATAAAAGGCAACGAATTCTGCACAACAAAATCACATCTTTTTCTTTCTTCATTCTCTCAACGTATATATATATATATATATATATATATATATATATATATATATATATATATATATTATAATTTTAATTTTAATTTTAATAATAATAAGGGTATGGTAGCGAATGTTGTAAGGGTGTAAGTCGAAATTCTGTCCGTGTAATGCTACACTATTTTTAATCATTGTAAGTTATGTTCACCCTTTTTAAATTAATGTCTCGTAGCTAAGTTATTATTATGCTTATTTAAGCCGAAGTAATCATGATGTTGGGCTAAATATTAAAATTGGGTAATTGGGCTTTGTACCATAATTGGGGTTTGGACAAAAGAACTACACTTGTGGAAATTAGACTATGGGCTATTAATGGGCTTTATATTTGTTTAATTAAATGATAGTTTATTAATTTAATATAAAGATTTACAATTGGACGTACCTATAAATAACCACATACACTCGATCGGACACGATGGGCGGGATATTTATAAGTACTAATAATCGTTCATTTAACCGGACATGGGAATGGATTAATAGTTAATGGACTTATTAAAACAGGGGTGAATTATATACAAGGACACTTGGTGTAATTATAGTATAAGTCCCCAATTAGTTGGAATATTTGACTTCGGATATAAGGATAATTTGACGAAGACACTCGCACTTTATATTTATGACTGATGGACTGTTATGGACAAAAACCAGACGGACATATTGAATAATCCAGGACAAAGGACAATTAACCCATGGTAATAAAACTAAAATCAACACGTCAAACATCATGATTACGGAAGTTTAAATAAGCATAATTCCTTTATTTCATATTTAATTGCACTTTTAATTATCGCACTTTAATTTATTGTCATTTTATTTATCGTACTTTTATTTATCGCAATTTCATTATCGTTATTTACTTTACGCTTAAAATTAAGTTATATTAATTTTTAATATTTTACATTAGGTTTTAACTGCGACTAAAGTTTTAAAATCGATAAACCGGTCATTAAACGGTAAAAAAATCCCCTTTTATAATAATAATACTACTACTTATATATATATATATATTTATTTTTTTATAAATATAGTTTTAAAAAATATAGCGTTAAACTTGGCTAAGATCCCTGTGGAACGAACCGGACTTACTAAAAACTACACTACTGTACGATTAGGTACATTGCCTATAAGTGTTGTAGCAAGGTTTAGGTATTTCCACTCTATAAATAAATAAATAACTTGTGTAAAATTATATCGTATTTAATAGTATTTATTAGTAAAAATATAACTATTTTGTACCCCTTCGCTTTAACATCAATTATTTTTGCCGCCGCTGTCGGGGACTGCTTAAACGCCGGAAGCGAAACGCTGTATAAAAAAAAGATTTTTATTAAGTTTTAGTTTATTTTTTTAAAAATACGTTTTAAATATTAAAAATACAAAAATATAAAAGAATATCTATATATTTTTAAGAATTTGTTTAAAATATATAAAATTATAGAGTATTTCTATTTCTATTTTTCAAATTATAAGTTTTTATTTATTTTATATAAATATTTTATAAAACAGAAAATTAAAATAAAAAGTAAAAAAAATTAAATAAAACAAACTGAACCTGCGAAATTGAACCATTCTCTTTTGAACCTGCAACATTCGCACTCGCGGAATTTTTCTGGCACGTGGCACCGCACTCGCGGAGCCGTCTGACAGGTCAAACCCTCAGCCAGCATTAATTATGGATTTAGGGTTAAATTATTATTATTATTATTAATTATTATTAAAACTAATTAGGTTTTATTATTTAATTAGTTTTTAGTTTTTAGTTTTTAGTTTTAATTAATTTTGTAATTTAAGTTCTATCTAGTTTTATTAACTATTAAATTAATACTTTTATAAAATAAATAATATAAAAATAATATTTTTATAAAAATTAGTAATTTTATCATTTTTTTGTATCTTTTTATAAATTGTATATTTTAATCGTTTAAATCATAATTTGTATATTTATCGTTAGTAATTAATTTTAAGACTAGTTTTTGCCTTAGTTATTTTTATTTCTAGATTTTTAGGCTTTGCCGTAAAATCCCTTAAGTGCTCTTTCTTTAGACTAAGATTTAGGTGCTTTAGAATTTTACGACGTTGTTTATCGCTTTAGTTTTTATAATTTAGTACTTTTTAAGTTATTGCCGTTTTAGATATAGAATTCCATATAAGCTTTAATATCTTTAGACGTAACTTTTAATTTTTAGTTTTTAGACTTTTAAGTTTCGACGCGCTACGTTCTTTTTATTATTTTTCGACGTTTTTCGACGCACTCTTTTTCTTTCTCATTTCTCGACGCTCTAGTTTTTAGGACATAGAATTTTCTATTTCTTCTCTAAAATTTCTTTAAATTTCAACGAAAAATTATTTTAAGTGGTTAAATTGATAGACATCCAAAATTTTCTGCTTCGTTGTAATAGTTGGATTTGTTAGTGGCTGAGTTGTGAGCTTCCGATTTAAAGGGTTCTGGCTCCCTGCTACATCTTTTGGCTATTCGAAACGTGGGCAAAAGCAGAAAAGTCTATTAATTTGATAACTTATATAATTTTTATCTTTTATAACTAATAGGATATTCAGTGAATGCACCGAGCAAAACGTTCACCACCTTTTATACGTTCACCACCTGTAACTCGATCAAGACATCTAGCCAATATTGTCGCCGTTGATTTTTCTTTAGAATCGTCATCCAGTCGACCAAGTACTCCAATTCAAATTTCCGATAATCCATTTTTTGAACCCGACCTCACAATTGAGAATCCGGAGGATATTCAGGGACAATTCAGAGATCCTGAACCACTAATCTTTCCTCCGGAACCACCAATCATTCAAACAGAGATTGTCGAGGAACAACCCATTAAATCAGAATCCTCTAGTGATTCAGATTCAACAAATTCAATCATGGAAAATCTAGAACCTCTAAGTATGGAAGACCGAATACGAGCTAAACGCACTGGCCAAGGTCACGCAATTACTCAACTAGACATTAATGTGCCAGATTATGAAATAAAAGGACAAATCCTACACATGGTAACTAATCAATGCCAACTTAGTGGTGCATCGAAGGAATATCCAAATGAACATCTTCGTACATTTAACAGGATTTGTACTTTATTCAAAATAAGAGAAGTGGAGGATGAACAGATATATCTCATGTTATTTCCCTGGACTTTAAAGGGAAAAGCCAAAGATTGGTTAGAATCGTTACCTGAAGGGGCGATTGATACATGGGATGTTTTAGTTGAAAATTTTCTTAAACAATTCTTTCCGGCATCTAAAACCGTGAGACTTCAAGGAGAAATTGTTACGTTCACACAGAAGCCAAATGAAGCTCTATATGAGGCGTGGACAAGATTCGGAAAGTTATTAAGAGGATGTCCGCAACATGGTTTAGACACTTATCAAATAGTACAAATATTCTACCAAGGATGCGACATCACTACAAGAAAAGACATCGATATAGCAGATGGTGGTTACATTATGAAGAAAACAGCAACTGACGCTTACAAAATTATTGATAACACTGCTTCCCACTCACATGAGTGGCATCAAGAAAATGATATCGTTAGATCATCTAAAGCAGCTAGAGCCGATTCTAGCCATAACTTAGATTCCATTTCCGCAAAGATAGATGCTGTCGAGAGAAGAATGGAAAAGATGACTAAAGATATTCACTCAATAAGAATTAGTTGCGACCAGTGTGGAGGACCACATTTGACAAAAGATTGTCTCAGTATTGAACAAACAATGGACAAAGAGAGAATGTTTCATATCTAAACCAAAGGCATGGAAATAAATATCAGAATAATTATCAACCGCCAAGACCGATCTACAATCAAAATCAGAATTATAATCGAAATGTTCCATACAACAACCAACAAGGTCCTAGCAATCAACAAGTATCTAACAACACTTAAAATCAGCAAAGACCTATTTTTCAAAACAAACCACCACAAACCGATGATAAAAAGCCAAATTTAGAAGATATGATGTCGAAGTTAGTTGAATCTCAAACGCAGTTTTTCACATCTCAGAAACAAACCAATGAACAAAATGCTCAAGCATTTAGAAATCAACAAGCTTCTATTCAAAATCTGGAACAAGAAGTAAGCAACCTAGCAAGGTTGATAGGTGAAAGAAAACCGGGAAGTTTACCTAGTGATACAAATGCTAACCCCCGGAATGAAACAGCTAAAGCTATTACCACAAGAAGTGATATTACACTTAAACCACCTGAAATACCTGTAATTTCTGATGACTCTATTCCTACTCCACAAGAACCACAACCTGAGCAAGATAAGGAAACGGAACCGGTAGTTGAAAAGGTTAATGAAGATAACATAATTAAGGCTAAACCTTATGTTAAACCATACCAACCACCACTTCCTTACCCAAGTAAGATGACAAAAGAGAGACTTGAAGCCGAGCAATCCAAATTCTTGGATATGTTTAAACAAATAAATGTCAATCTTCCTTTCATTGATGTAATTTCAGGAATGCCAAGATATGATAAATTCTTGAAAGATCTAATCACAAATAAAAAGAAAATGGAAGAACTCTCGGCTGTTACTATGAATGCTAATTGTTCTGCAGTGCTGTTGAATAAGATACCAGAAAAATTATCAGATCCAGGAAGTTTCACAATTCCATGTTTTCTGGGTAGTCTTAGTTCAATAGAAGCATTGGCAGATTTAGGTGTTAGTATAAATTTAATGCCGTGTTCACTATACGCTAAATTAGACTTTAGAGAATTGAAACCAACACAATAAGTATACAACTAGCCGATCGATCAGTAAAATATCCTAGAGGGATAATGGAGAACATGCTAGTTAAAGTTGGTACTTTAGTATTTCCAGTAGATTTTGTTATTCTGGACATGGAAGAAGATTCTCGAGTTCCTCTCATATTAGGAAGACCATTCTTAAACACGGCTAAAGCAATAATAGACGTGTTCGGTAAGAAACTAACCCTAAGTATAGAGGACGAGAGTGTTACCTTTTCAGTTGATAGAGCTATGCAACAACCGCAATCTGCAGATGATACATGTTATTATATTCAAACTATAGATTCACATGCAGAATTGTTAGAAGAATTTCCATAATTACAAGGAACAGGAGAATGTTCTTTAGGAGAAGGAACTGAACCAATTGATGAAGCTAAAATTTTAGCTACACTTATGGCTAATGGATATGAACCTACAACAGAAGAAATTCAAATGCTAAAAGAAGAAGACAAATATCGATATAAATCATCGATAGAAGAACCACCGACATTAGAGTTAAATCCACTTTCAAACCATTTGTAATACGCTTATTTACATGGTGAATCTGAATTACCTGTAATAATATCATCATCTCTTACTGAAAATCAGAAATCTCAACTCATTGCTGTGCTAAAAGCTCATAAACCAACTATTGCATGGAAGATTCATGATATTAAAGGAATAAGTCCTTCGTATTGCACACATAAAATCCTTATGGAAGAAGGTCATAAAACGTATGTGCAACACCAACGAAGACTAAATGCTAATATGCAAGATGTTGTTAAGAAAGAAATTATTAAACTGCTTGATGCAGGTTTAATTTATCCAATCTCTGATAGTCCATGGGTAAGCCCGGTTCAATGTGTACCTAAGAAGGGTGGCATGACTGTCATCACAAATGATAAAAATGAGCTTATTCCTACTAGGACTGTAACATGATGGAGTGTTTGTATTGATTATAGAAAATTAAATGACGCCACCAGAAAAGATCATTTTCCCTTATCATTCATTGATCAAATGTTGGAAAGATTAGCTGGAAATAGTTACTATTGTTTTCTTGATGGTTTTTCCGGATATTTTCAAATCCCAATAGCACCCAAGGACCAAGAGAAAACCACATTCACGTGCCCTTATGGTACTTTTGCTTACAAACGCATGCCATTTGGACTTTGCAATGCCCCTGTAACCTTTCAAAGGTGCATGATGGAAATTTTGCACGACATGATAGAAGAATGCATGGAAGTTTTCATGGATGACTTTTCAGTCTTCGATGATACATTTGAATCATGTCTAGTTAATCTTTAACGAATGCTTATTAGATGAGAACAATCAAATCTAGTACTTAATTGGGAGAAATGCCATTTCATGGTTAAAGAAGGCATCGTTCTTGGTCATAAAATTTCAAAGGAAGGAATTGAAGTGGATAGAGCTAAAGTAGATGTAATTTCTAAACTTCCACATCCCACCAATATTAGAGGAGTTAGGAGTTTTCTAGGGCATGCCGGTTTTTACCGACGTTTCATAAAAGATTTTTCTAAAATTGCCACTCCTATGAATAAACTCCTAGAAAAGGATGCTCCATTCATCTTTTCAGATGAATGCATCAAATATTTTAATATTCTTAAATAAAAACTCACTAATGCGCCGATTATGATAACTCCAAATTGGAATCTACCGTTTGAACTTATGTGTGATACAAGTGACTTTGCAATGGGAGCCGTTTTAGGACAAAGGATTGAAAAACGATTTCAACCTATTTATTATGCTAGTAAGATGTTACAAGGAGCACAAACGAATTATACAACTACTAAAAAAGAACTCCTTGCCATTGTCTTTGCTTTTGACAAATTTCGTTCATATCTCGTTCTAGCAAAAAACGGTGGTCTATACCGATCATTCTGCTCTTAGATACCTATTTTCAAAACAAGATGCTAAACCACGATTAATCTGTTGGATCTTACTCTTACAAGAGTTTGATATAGAAATCCGAGACAAAAAGGGAGCAGAAAATCTCGCAGCTGATCATCTTTCTCGTCTTGAAAATCCTGAATTAGAAGTTCTGAATGAATCGGCCATACAAGATAACTTTCCTGATGAATATCTATTGAAGATAGATTATAGTAAAATTCCATGGTTTGCAGACTATGCAAACTATTTAGTATGTGGATTCCTTGAAAAAGGGTTGTCGTACCAAAAACGAAAGAAATTCTTTAGTGATATAAAACACTATTTCTGGGAAGATCCACATTTGTTTAAAAGTTGTCCCGATTGAATAATACGCCGATGTGTATTCGGAGATGAAGCTAGTCAAATCTTAAACCATTGTCACACAGGACCAACAGGAGGGCATTATGGGCCTCAACTCACAGCAAGAAAAGTTTACGATGTTGGATTCTATTGGCCTACAATTTTCAAAGATGCACACCTTCTTTGCAAATCCTGTGATGCTTGTCAAAGGGCCGGAAAAATAAGTCAACGTGATAAAATACCACAAAATGTCATTCAAGTATGTGAAGTATTTGACATTTGGGGTATTGACTTTATGGGTCCATTTCCAAAATCTCATAATAATCTCTACATTCTCGTTGCCATTGATTATGTATCTAAATGGGCGGAAGCACAAGCTCTCCCAACTAACGATGCACGAGTTGTAGTCAACTTCTTAAAATGTATTTTTGCAAGGTTTGGAACACCAAAAGCTTTAATAAGTGATCGGGGTACTCATTTTTGTAATAATCAACTTGAAAAAGTTCTTAAAAGATATGGAGTAACTCATAAAATCTCAACCGCTTATCATCCACAAACAAGTGGACAAGTTGAAAATACCAACCGAGCATTAAAACGTATTCTAAAGAAAACCGTAGGATCAAATCCGAAGAAATGGTCCATGAAATTGGAGGATGCACTCGGGGCTTTTAGAACAGCCTACAAAACTCCAATTGGAACCACACCTTTTAAACTCGTTTATGAAAAAGCATGTCATCTTCCAGTAGAAATTGAGCACAAAGCATTTTGGGCTTTGAAGACATGTAATCTTGATTTACATGAAGCCGGACGTCTGCGGTTAAGTCAGCTAAATGAATTAGAAGAATTAAGACATGAAGCATACGAAAATTCGTTGATCTATAAAGAAAGAACAAAGAAATGGCATGATAAAAGAATCAGAAGTTCAAAAGAATTTAAAGAAGGAGACATAGTTCTTCTTTTCAATTCACGATTCAAGCTATTTCCTGGAAAATTGAAATCAAGATGGTCTGGACCATTCATAGTCAAAAGAGTTTTCCCATATGGAACAGTAGAGTTAATAAATTCAAATGGGGTTGAATTTAAAGTTAATGGTCACAGAGTTAAACATTACATAGATAGTCCGATGGAAGTTGAAGATGAAGTTAATCACAATTTCGACACCACAGCTAACAAAGTGTGGGAAGGTTCGAATATTTTTAGGGTAATATATGTTTCTGTTAGAGTTAGATATTCTGTTTTCGTGTAGTTCTCGATAATGGAATTCGAATGGTCTTTCCCTAGCAGACCCTAAAGAACTAGTCTTCTCCCCCCATTCTGAATTTTTATTTTTTTTTAGGTCTTACGAGATGAATAATTCCTTTGATCTGAACCATGGTCTAATGCTACATGCTATGATTACTAAACGTAATAATAACACACTTTCGAGTGAACTGGTATCATTCATAAGAGAAAAAATGGACGGAGTAAGAAAAGAACTCAGAAAAGATCATCATAAGATACATTTTGGTAAAGGAAAATCAAAATCCGCAACAAAAAGAAGTGCACGACACCTTGAAAGATGTTATAAATGCGGAAAATGGTCACACGAAGGTAAATGTTCAAATAATCAAACATATTCAAATACCGAATTTGTTACTTTATGCAGAGAAGGACCTGTCATATGTTTAGAAGAAAAGATATTGAAGAATCGAGGATACGCTTACGTAGCTATGGAGAACCAAATCACACGACTCTCCTATGAGTCGGCTAAAGCAGGTCTCTGAGAATTCTATCTCATAAGTAAGTATGTACAGTTTTTATTTATTTTTATTGCTTTTAACCTTTTGATAATAAATGCTAATTCGTTCGCTATAAAGTATTAAATTGGTATTCAATAAAATTAGGTATGCGTAACCGAAATTATTGATATCATACAAAAATTTATTACATCACTACGAAATTTACCGTTTATTCTTAAGGTATAAATATCTTTAATCAATCAACCCAAAATATTTCAAAAATTCGTCAGGAGTAAAACTAGGTAATATAGCCTAAATTACTTTATCGAAAAAAGGGGCGTATATTTTTGATAATATTTGAATGATTAAAGTGGGATAAAAGACCAAAAAGATTTTTAATTTTATTTTTACCATGTTTTTAAAATTAATATATAAATATTAAATTATTATTGTAAACTTTTTAAAATCAATATATTTAAGTTTGTACCTATTTGAAAAATTAATATTTTTAATATAAGTTTGTATGTATAAAAACAAAAATATAATATAAATTTGGTGTAAATTTTTAATTTTAATAATATGAATTTTTAATTTTATGCATTTTAAATTTAAGTTTGGTGTGAATTTAAAAATAAAAATTTACTCTATTTCACTAAGTTAAAAATTTGATATATAAAATTCGTCGTGAGTTGAAAACTAGGTCGTTGAACCGAAATTGCTCTACCCAAGGGAGGGACGAGAATTTTTATTATCATTATTTTTAATCTTATTGAATTAAAGTATGTCAAAAACATTAAAAAACCCAAAAATCTTTTCTTTTAAAACGACGCTTAAAAAGTAACAAATTTTAAAACTTTGTCGAGGAACGGACTAGGACAACGATCCGAAACGCCCTTATTCTCAAAAGAAACAAATTTTTAAAATTTATTAATCTATTTTTTATTAGTTAAAGGTTTTTATTTAAAAAAAAGAGATAAATCCGCACTCGCGGAGTTTGATGTGGGTCCACCTCCGCACTCGCGGAGTTTAAAAATTCCAGAAAAAAATAAAACTGGTCGAACAGACCAGTTTGCACACACACACACCCCCAAATATTGCGAAGAACACACACAAACACCTCCCAAATTCACGATTTTTCACCATAAATCATCAAATTTTTTGCTAAAATCACAATGAGGAGATTCTTCCCACGAAGTTACTCAAGGAAATCAGTAATTTCTACACCTAAACACTCTTTAATTCGAATTTTTAGTGTTCTTGAACAAAAATATACCTAATTTGATTTGGATGATTTTTAGTGTAATTGTGCTTAAATTGATTGTATATTATGCTTGTATAACCTAGATTAATGCTATTTAACATGATTAGAAGCCTTAAACTTCAGATTTTGAGTAATCTAGGGTTTGTGTTCTTGAGCAAAATTGGAGCTTTTTTATATAAACGGGTTATGGTCGAATTTTGTTGTTAGTTTATGCTAAATTGAGTTGTGTAACATGTTTAGATTTCTAAATGATCAAAACTTTGATCCTAAACATGATTTATGAAGATTAAAGTGGACTTTTTGAGTCAAAAATACATGAACTTGATCTAATTGATATGAATGCCATGTGGAACCTGTTTAGTTGCTATAATGATTAATTTTGACATGTTCTAGAAGTTAAATGCTTAGGAATGTTACATACATTTTAATATAAGTTTATTTGTAAAAATATAGAATTGTTAGTATTATGAAAATGTGTATAAAGTTTAATATGGTTTAAACATGTCATTGTAATTGTTTTGATTTATGATTTTGCTAACACTAATGCATATTTGGATGCACAAAAATTGTGTTTAATGTGTTTTGTAGACTGAAAGGGGTGAATCTTCATCACAGGCTCGCAATGCTCCTCCTCCTGAGAATGCAGAACAACAGGAAGTTAATGACTTTTATCGACAAAATGTACCGCATCCAATAGTTTCATTTTTAAATATCGATGTGCCGAATTTACACCCAAACTTAAGGTTTGACAGACTTTGGATAGATTATCCAAAATATCAGAGGAACTTGCACATCCTTCAGTCTAATGTTGTTGAGGTGCCTAGGATAATAGAATGGGATCCGTTAGAAGCAGTTGGATTAGCCGAACCAATCATAGAATTACTTACACAAAGGTATGGTAATTCTACTTTTAATGATTGGGTACGTTTATTCAACATTTATAGGCCTGTATATAGAGAATGGTGTGTGGAGTTATTATGTAGTATTGAAATAAATGATCGGGTAGCTACTTTAACCGATCGTACCTTTATTAGATTTTTATTAGGAGGTGAGATGCGCCATATGTCTTTACTAGATATGGCTCAAGCTTTACATATATATATGCCTGATGAGTTAGCATCTGATGATTGTCAGAGGTTGATAGTTCATGGTAGGAGGGTTGATGAGAATTTTGATATGAATGGTGTATGGAGTAGAATGACTAGCCATAACCGATTCAAAGGGGGATTTTACTCTTATCTTGATATTGATAGAGCTGAATTAAGAGTAATCCACAGGTTTTCAGCAAACTCGATTACACAGCGAGGTAGGAACAAGGAAAAGGTAAATGAACAGGATTTATTTTATCACATGTGTATTCGAGACCCATAGAGCGCTGTAAGTATACCTTATTGTGTGGGTTATTATCTATCAACTATGATTAGGGGTATGCGGCTTAATAGCATAATAGGAGGTGGTATCTTTGTTACATTAAATGCTGAACATCTCGGTGTGGATAGAAGTCGAGGGGGATTATTAATGGCAGAACCAGAACCCCGTGATAGGATAGATTTACGCGTGTATCATGGTGCTAAGGTTTTAAAGAAACGAAACAACGCTGCAGCACAATATGATGGCAGGCATCCACAGGTCGAGAGAGATCAACAGCAAGGTAATGCGGGAGGGGGGTAATCAGATGACAAAAATGCAACTTTTTATGGCTCATCATGAGTATGAAATGGCTAGACAACGAGCATTTCAAGATTGGCAGTATCATCAAAACCAAATCATAAGTCATCGTGCACACATAAATGCAAACTACATTGCTACTCCAATGCCCGTATTTCCTCCCTGGACTATACAGACCCGACCACCGTACCCTACATATGACCCAACTCAAGCATTCTACAACACATACGGCTATGAATGGGATCCCTACTGGCACCATCCTCATCAACCCTGATTTTCTTTTATACTTATTTTTATTTATTTGATAACTTGTAATTTTATACTTATAATATTTCTTTTGATACTATAATAGTTTTTATAATTTTCTAACTTTTATTATTAGATTTTAATAATTTTTGAATGTGGGGTGATATACCCAACTTCAAAAATATGTATATATATGTTTGTAGTTTATCTCATGTACAAAACAGGATAAACAGCGTATTTTCAAAAGACTGGCATTAAGTTCAGCAAAAGCAACTAATTTTGACGACAAAACGAAAAACAAATGTGATGTAACAACAAGACGGAATGAACAAATGATGTGCACCATTTATCATTCAGCAAACAAACGCCAATATGTTTGAAAACTTTGGTAAAATTTAATCATTTTTCTACGCTAATCACCCTCAATAATTTAAATTGTTAATGATTTCTTGCAAATGAGGGCATTGCAAGATCTTAAGTGTGGGAAGGGATTAAATTCTTTCGGATTTTTAAAATTTTTGACTTATACACTTGGTTACCATTAAAAATACTAGTAACGCAGTAGTTGTATTAGAATCTAGTGCTCTATGATAATAAAGAACAGCCCTAGTCTTATATACTGACTACCCAATTCTAGTAAAAATTTTCAATTAAATGAACTCAAAATCATGTTTATACATATTTATGAACGATAAAACTAGGTGTTAATACCGAAATTATTGTTACCTCGGAAAGGACATAAATTGAGAAACAATCCAAAATGTTAGAATTCATTTAAAATGGAATAAAGGACAATAAAAAGGCAAAGAAAGGAAAATAAAAACCAAGTGTGGGAAAAATTTACCAAGTTATTTAAAACACATATCACATATTTTTGTACAAATAATTGAAAATACTTTTGCTTTAGACTAAACTAATCAGTTTTACCCGATTTATTGTAATACCTTTGAAAGAAAAGATGGATCTACACGATGAATCAATTCCATCATTAAAAGGAAGTAAAGTCTTCTGAAAAAGAAACGCGCTTCTTGATTTAGGTCAGGAAGTTGTCGTCCAGACCAGTTGTAGAGTCTACGAAAAACCTTGAAAAGTTTTCTCAAAAATCAGCTGGAAATCCACAGACCTCAGCATCAAACAGGGTCGCCAAGTGGTCAGACTTATCCTAACCATGAGAGGATCTGTCTCGTAAAATGGGGAGAGCGCCGTGCAAATTAGCTTGATAAGACTAATGAATCAGATCCCCAGAAAGGATAATCTCCTTAAAGATCAAAACTCAGCTTTTAAGACTGATATTACTCAATCCTTGAGATTGACTTTAAAGATTGAGAATTACAAACTCATGGAATTCGATGATATCTAAACTCGAGCTTGAACGAGAAAATATTTTGATCAAAATTACAAACTGAATTGTTTTCTGAAAACCCATTTTTTAATGCGTTCATTACCATTGAACGTAAAATCCTAGAAATTCACCTGGAATTCATTAGATCACCTGAACTAAATCGGGTATCAACCGTAAGAACGGTGGTTGCATATCATGGTCAAAGACAGGACCTTATGCCAAATCGAAAAACTATAGGGTGATCTTTACTATTGCTCCTACAAAGGATAGTAGTTGCATCCGACACGTTATAGACCATAATTAAAAGCATGTCATGGGACATTGCCTTAACAGTTACTTGTTCAACGCTTTCTTTTACAACCGGACGGTAGTTTACCGAAAGGTAATATACAGAGCAAGTATACTGGACGTGTTGCTTTCCCAATACAAGGTTAGCAAGTGGGTGACAAAAAACCGCAAGTTTTGAGCTAAAATTTTCAAATCTGAAACCCACCAAACCCACAAAAACAATTTGCAAACACCAGTGAAGGGTTATTCCGGAAAACTTATCTAGGGTAAAAGCTAGATTGAATTTTCAAAAGATCAAATGTTTTCATAAAGATCCAATTTCCTTAAGGATCTAAATTTTCATAGTCATGTGGGACTGTAAACCACATCGTTACTACCATTGTTCATACCGCCATATAGAAATCACTGATGTACAAAGTGTGAAGAATAAAGAAGTGATTCAAGTATGTTTTTTTTCAATACTATATTGCTTGAGGACAAGCAACGTTCAAGTGTGGAAATATTTGATAATGCTAAAAACGAACATATATTTCATAGCATTATCCCTCAAGAAAGACAAGCTTTTAGTTGCAATTGTTCTATTTACAAGTAATATTCGTTTAAATAATAAAAGGTGAAGACGAAAGGCAGATTTAATGAATTGAAGACGCAAACGACCAAAAAGCTAAAAAGTACAAATTACAATCAAAGTGGTTCAAATTATTGATGAGAAACATCTCAAAATTACAAGAGTACAAGACGCAAAACGCAAAATACAAGATATTAAATTATACGTAAGGACGTTCGAAAATCTGGAACCGGGACTAGAGTCAACTCTCAACGCACGACGCAACGGACAACAAATTACAAATCAACTATGCTCAAGAATATAATATAATATATAATTATATATTATTATATATTATATATTTACGCAGCCCACGTTTTGGATCAATATGTGAGCTGTAATCCAGACCTCCGCACTCGCGGAGTTCTGATGTATAAAACAACCGCACTCGCGGAGATCTACAGGAAAACGTAGGCCTATAAAAGGCAAAGAATTCTGCACAACGAAATCACATCTTTTTCTTTCTTCATTCTCTCAACGTATATATATATATATATATATATATATATATATATATATATATATATATATATATATATATATATATTATAATTTTAATTTTAATTTTAATTTTAATTTTAATAATAATAAGGGTATGTTAGCGAATGTTGTAAGGGTGTAAGTCGAAATTCTGTCCGTGTAACGCTACGCTATTTTTAATCATTGTAAGTTATGTTCAACCTTTTTAAATTAATGTCTCATAGCTAAGTTATTATTATGCTTATTTAAGCCGAAGTAATCATGATGTTGGGCTAAATATTAAAATTGGGTAATTGGGCTTTGTACCATAATTGGGGTTTGGACAAAAGAACGACACTTGTGGAAATTAGATTATGGGCTATTAATGGGCTTTATATTTGTTTAATTAAATGATAGTTTGTTAATTTAATATAAAGATTTACAATTGGACGTACCTATAAATAACCACAGACACTCGATCGGACACGATGGGCAGGATATTTATAAGTACTAATAATCGTTCATTTAACCGGACACGGTAATGGATTAATAGTTAATGGACTTATTAAAACAGGGGTGAATTATATACAAGGACACTTGGTGTAATTATAGTTTAAGTCCCCAATTAGTTGGAATATTTGACTTCGGATATAAGGATAATTTGACGAGGACACTCGCACTTTATATTTATGACTGATGGACTGTTATGGACAAAAACCAGACGGACATATTGAATAATCCAGGACAAAGGACAATTAACCCATGGTAATAAAACTAAAATCAACACGTCAAACATCATGATTATGGAAGTTTAAATAAGCATAATTCCTTTATTTCATATTTAATTGCACTTTTAATTATCGCACTTTAATTTATTGTCATTTTATTTATCGTACTTTTATTTATCGCAATTTCATTATCGTTATTTACTTTACGCTTAAAATTAAGTTATATTTATTTTTAATATTTTACATTAGGTTTTAACTGCGACTAAAGTTTTAAAATCGACAAACCGGTCATTAAACGGTAAAAAAATCCCCTTTTATAATAATAATACTACTTATATATATATATATTTATATTTTTATAATTATAGTTTTAAAAGATATAGCGTTAAACTTGGCTAAAATCCCTGTGGAACGAACCTGACTTACTAAAAACTACACTACTGTACGATTAGGTACACTGCCTATAAGTGTTGTAGCAAGGTTTAGGTATTTCCACTCTATAAATAAATAAATAACTTGTGTAAAATTGTATCGTATTTAATAGTATTTAGTAGTAAAAATATAACTATTTTATACCCCTTCGCTTTAACATCAATACTAAAAAGCAAGTGTGGGGTTGTGTTGATGTGGGAAAGTTGTGTTCATGTTTGTTTGAATTGTTAGCTATTTTGGATGATGAATGTCTAGTATTACCATGATGCCAAGTTTTTATTTGTTGTGGATGAAATTGAATGAGGTGTTATTTTGATAAGTTTGTTAGTAGTGATTTTGTAGTTTCAAGTGAAAAGTTTGTGATTATGAGTATAATGAGTTTACTTGAATTGAAAAGATTTGAGTTATGTGCTGAATGTGACGACCCGGAAATTTTCGACCAAATTTAAACTTAATCTTTATATGTTTCCGACACGATAAACAAAGTCTGTAATGTGAGTCTCAAAGATTTTGGAATTTTATTCATGTATTCAATTACCCTTCGACCAATTTTGACGATTCACGAACAACTAATTTGTAAATAGATATATATAATTTCATTTGAAATAATATATGATTTAATTGTTGAAAATAAATATATAAAATAATATTAGTATATTTAATATAATATATAATATATAGATATGCATATAAATAAATAAATAAATATATATATATATATATATATATATATATATATATATATATATATAAAATGAAATATTATATACTGTAATTGTTATAATCAATGTTGAAAAATAATAATAATATATAATAACTAATATTAAAAGAGTATATATATATATATATATATATATATATATATATATATATATATATATACAAATAAAGTATATTGAATATATATTTTGTGATTTTGAAGCTACTTAATAAACGATGTTAACGCTCAATTGTCATTCGATAGATAGTAAACGAGTTAAAAAGGAACTTATGTGATTTTATAATCAACGGTGATCCGAAAATGGGTTTTATAAATTATAAGCTTAGTAAAAATGTATTTAGGAGCTATCTATTAAATTTTAAAACTTTTCATATTTTACTTGGGGTTGGGAGTGAATAATTAATGTAATTTTTATTTAATAGTTGATACTCGAATCTTATACCTTAATGACCGAAATAAATAAAGATAGTCACAGTAAAAATTTGGGATTTTTCCGAATACTTTTATTCGCCACTAATTATCAACGGGGTACGAAATAATGATCTGTGAAAACTTTCGGTAACTAAATAACAAATCATCCGTCCACTGTGCTTAAATGAGAAAGTTGCGCATTATTACTGTTTTCAATTGACTTCCACTTGAAGATTTTTATTATTACTTTACTATTATTATTATTAATTAATTATAATTATTATTAATTATTATTAATGTTATAATTATTATATGTAATGTAATATAAATATATCTCCATATATAGATCGAGATAGGGAGAACACCCTCACTACCTCCCTCACCGCCACCATCTTCATCACTTCACCACTTTCATGCACAATCACCACAAATTTGAATATCATCAATCACTGCTGCATATATGTTTCTATTCGATTAATATGTGAACCAACACCACTTTGATTACTTTTCATAACCGCCGTACTACCATCATCGAACACCCAGGACTTGCTTACCGGCGGCTGCTATGTTGCTGTTTGGGCCGAACTTCCAACCATGGCAACCACCATTAAACCCACCATAACAGTCGTGAAACCACCACGACCCAAGATCACCCTCTCTCACTCATTCTCTTCATCTTTGAGATCATCCCCGACCACCTTCATCACCACCTTTATCCAATACCACCACCATGGATTACCATTCTTTCTTATAATCGCCACCATTGCCATCATCTCTATCCCAATCTTACTCTTTCTCTTTTCTAAACTACTTTCCTCAGACACATAATCATCAAATAACATTATTCATATCACGAGCTGCTGCCGTATTTTTTTTTTTCTGTTTTCAACTCAAAACTCATCCAATAACATTCAAAGCCTGCTGCTATTCAATCACTAATCAATCACTTCTCTCTATCACTTTGTTGCTACTGCAGCTGTACCATTCGGTCGACCCCCAAACACCACCCAAAACGAAACCCACAAAACTGATTTTGTTTCTTGTTTGAGCAAGACTAAACCACACGCTACATGCAAACTACTGCAACTTGTGTTTACTAATGTTTCTGTTTAATCGAGCTGTTACTTACTCCTGTTTCAGCTACAACGATCACCACCACCTGCGTTTTCCTGTTTCCCGTTTTCTTTTTCGTGACCCAAAACCAAAACAACACCCACTCTATCGCCACCATTGTTGCTACCGTACTACTGGTTTTCTGGTATTGGACGAAACCACCACAAACTCCAATTTTTTTTTCTGTTTTAATAATGATGATAGCGAGATGCTATAAGAATGATGATGAAAAGGGAACTAATTAAAGTTAAAGTGGTGTTATTATTTTTTTGATTGCCGACAACCATAAGGGAGACAAACCCCACTTGACTTAAAATAAGGTATGGCATGATGATAAGATATAAGGAGTGCAGGCTTAATTTTTCTTTCTTTTGTTTATACCGTTCGAAACTCTTTTTGCAAAACCAACAGCCACGAAATTTTTCTTTATTATTTGGGCTTATTACATTGCTAGGGGGACTTATGGCTTCTTGGCCCAAACAACTTTGTTTAAAGGAATTTAGTGGCTCAGCAGTTAGAAAACTTTGCTTGATGAATTTGTTGACGAGACAATGATGGTGAAAATGATAGGAGGCTGTGTTATTAAGATGATGATGAATAGATAGGTGATGATATTTAAGAATGGAAAAATATAATGATTATGATAATAAGAAATGACGATGGTATGATGATAATATAATGATGATGATTATGACTCATTAGTGATATTTTAAATATTGTTAATAATAAATATGTTTAAGGATGTTATCGGGTTAGCGGGACGTCGCGGGTTCAAACCCGGACTTGGGCATTTTTACTTCTTGGAGGTAGTTATTTATTTACTTACTATTGTTATTACCTTATTATTCATTATCATTATCATTATTAGTATTATTATTATTTTTATCATTAACATTATTTTTATTATTACTATTATTATTAACATTATTTTTAATACATAAAAACATATTTGATACATAATTATATTGAAGTACGTAAAATATTGAATAAACATATTAACATTTATTATAACAAATTATTAAATACCTACACACATATATTAATATAATTGTATGAATAAATATTAATTTTTATTATATACAAACTAAATATATATATATAACGTATAATTTAAGATATAAATTAAATATACATTGAGTTAGTAAAAATTCTATATAAACTACAAACAATAAATATATAAATATTATATAATTAATAGGTGAAATCATTTGATTACAATTATATATGTTAATATAGGTTCGTGAATCCGAGGCCAACCCTGCATTGTTCAGTATCGTCATATGAATATTTTTGCTACAAAATATTGTAGTGTGAGTTTCCTTACTCCCCTTTTAAATGCTTTTGCAATATTTATTTTTGGGACTGAGAATACATGCGCTGCTTTTATAAATGTTTTACGAAATAGACACAAGTAATCGAAGCTACATTCTATAGTTGAATGATCGAAATCGAATATGCCCCTTTTAGCTTGGTAGCCTAAAAATTAGGGAACAGACCCCCTAATTGACGCGAATCCTAAAGATAGATCTGTGATGACCCGGGAATTTCCGACCAAATTTAAACTTGATCTTAATATGTTTCTTACACGATAAGCAAAGTTTGTAATGTTGAAGTCTCATAAACATTAAACTGTGTTCATGCATACATTTGACCTTTGAACTCATTATATTGATTCAGTGGTACTTTGACTATTTCCGACGATTCACGAACAATTATGGTTAATAAATATGTATATATATAAATATATGTGTATAAATAATAATGGGAAACAATAAATTACAAACTAATTAATAGAATTAAATATGTAAAATATTATATAATATAATTATGTTGTTATTAAAAAGAATCTATATATATAAACATATATGCTAACTATACATAATTATTATTATATGTATATTGTAATATATATATATATATATATATATATATATATATATATATATATATATATATATATATAAGATATAAATATTATGTGTTGAAATTTAGAATATCTATTTCCATTATGGAAAAATTATAGTAAATAGATATATAATAATAATTATAAATAACATTATTAATGAATTCATATTTACATATATAATGTACAAAATAAAAACAAGTTAAAAATGTAATAGTAATGACAAATTATATTATTACTACTTTCATTATTATTAATATTATTAGTAGTAATATTAATAAATGTTAAATATTAAAATTTTAATAAATTTAAGATCATGATTATCAAAATAAATACTTAAAAATAAATATTACTATAAGGATGATTAAAAATTATCAATTAGATGTAATTTAAATATAATTAGTTATTTTGATTAATTTTATTATTATTATTAATAATATCATATTATTATTATTATTATTATTTGTTATTATTATTAATAAAATCATTTTTAATATTATTAGTATCATTATTAAGATATGTAATTATTAATTATTGATATTATTATCCTTAATATTAACTTTACTATTATTATTATAGCTATAACTAATATTGGTATCAATATAGAATATAATCAAATACATATAGATATATATATTTAGAATACAGCTAAGTATATAATTAAATACATATACTGATATATAATTATCTAAATACGGTATATAGTTATATATATAAATAGATATATACGTATTTATATTTAAAGAATCTGATTATGAATAATTTTTTATTGTTTCCTTTCAATTCAGTTTCCCATCTTAATCCATACTGTATCAAATTCTTGTTTCTGTCTCCTAAATTGTTATAAGTCATAATCGATCGTACATTCTATTTAAAATTAATCGAGCTTTATGATATTCCTTCAATTATTTTACTTCCTGCCAAAGTTAATTTTTTTTTTTGATCTTAAACTATTATTAACCCATTTCAGTTGATAAACGATATGCCATATCGCTTACATTACCATTTATCAACTACAGGTATCTTTAACAGTCTTTGTATGATTAAATTTTAAATAGAAATTAAGAAGAAGAACACAATATCTCTGTTCTTGATCTATTTTTACCAAAAGCTCAATACGATTTCAATTTCAAAAAGTAAAAATGCAGATTGGCTAGGAATTCTATTGTCTAACTATCTGCAAAATTTCATCTTCTAATTCCTCCAATTGATTTCGAATTTAGAGGTCAAAGTTTTAGAAATAAAAAGTCAAACTTCTGTTTTCATAGAAATTAGAGTTCCTTTTGATGTATTGATTTTAATTGACGATCCAGATAGTTTCAAATGATCATTTAGAACCTTTTTCATTTGTAAGTCGTGATCTAAAACCCTTTCAAAATCGAGATTGATGTTTGAGTTCATGAGGAGAATGAACGAGCTGTACAGACTTCTTTTTTTTTTTAAATTCTATTTTTGATTTAACTAATTTAATCACCAACTAATGATTCCTGTATTGTTTTTAAATCCTAAATTAAAGAAAACATTAGTTATTGATATGGATTGAACCCTGGTCTTTTTTGAATTGATGATGAAGAAGAAGAAAAATAGAAATCAGAAAAATACAGTTTAAATTTAATTAGGTTAGTATAAAATCAGGAAAGAAGTGAATGGAGGAATGGTTGAGTGTGTGTTCGGGTGAGAAAGAGGTCGGGGGTTCGAGCCTGGTCTTGTGTAATTCTTTTTAGGACGGATTTTTAAAGGGTATACCTTATTATTTCTTTTACATTTATTATTATTATTATTATTATTATTATTATTATTATTATTATTATTATTATTATTATTATTATTATTATTATTATTATTATTATTATTATTATTATTATCATTATTATTATTATTGTTATTACTATGATTATTGTTATTATTGTTATTATTAGCATTATTGTAATTATTATTATTAATATCATAGTTATAAGAAATATATGTATTACTAATGTTATTATTATCATTATTAAATGTTATGAAGATTATGATTATTATTATTATTATTAGGTATTAGAATTATAATTATTATTAGTATTATAAATATCATCATTATTATTATTATTACTAATAAAAGTGTATTTATAAAAGATATCATCTAGTACTAATATAATGTTAGAAACAAATATGATTATTATTAAGATTGTTATGAAATTAATAAGGATTATTATTACTTTCATTAATATTAGTATTAGTATCAATTTTGTAACTATTAGTATTGTTATTATTATTATTATTATTATTATTATTATTATTATTATTATTATTATTATTATTATTATTATTTAAACCAATGTATCATTATCAAAACTATTATTTTCACTATGATTATTATTAAACTTTTCATTTTACTAAAAACTACTGTTATTATCATAAGATTTATTATTAAAACTATCATTAATATTATTATTAATAAAATCATTAATACTATTATCATTATTATTAATATTAGTATTATCATCATCACTAATTTAATCACTACTGATGTTATTTTAGTATTATTATAATTACTATTTTAACAAACAGATGTATTATATACATATAAAATATTTGATACATATAACATAACTAACGTTATATTTTTATATAGCAACAATGAAATATATAAATTAATAATATAAAACATTATATCAAATATCAATAAATAAATAATATATATAATCGTTCGAAAACAGGTATATGTATTAATATATATATGAATGATATAGGTTCGTGAATCCGAGGCCAACCCTGCATTGTTAAGTTGTTCAATGTCGTCATATGTATTTTTACTACAAAATACAGTACTGTGAGTTTCATTTGCCCCTTTTACTCTTTACGTTTTTGGGCTGAGAATACATGCAAATGCTTTATTAACTGTTTTACAATATTTATATGCGTGAGTTTCATTACTCCCTTTTTAAATGCTTTTGCAATATATATTTTTGGGACTGAGAATACATGCGCTTTTATAAATGTTTGACGAAATAGACACAAGCAATTGAAACTACATTCTATGGTTGAATTATCGAAATCGAATATGCCCCTTTTTATTAAGTCTGGTAATCTAAGAATTAGGGAACAGACACCCTAATTGACGCGAATCCTAAAGATAGATCTATTGGGCTTAACAAACCCCATCCAAAGTACCGGATGCTTTAGTACTTCGAAATTTATATCATGTCCGAAGGAGGATCCCGGAATGATGGGGATATTCTTATATGCATATTGTTAATGTCGGTTACCAGGTGTTCAATCCATATGAATGATATTTTTGTCTCTATGCATGGGACGTATGTTTATGAGAAATGGAAATATGAAATCTTGTGGTCTATTAAAATTATGAAATGATTATTTATGTTAAACTAATGAACTCACCAACCTTTTGGTTGACACTTTAAAGCATGTTTATTCTCAGGTACGAAAGAAATCTTCCGCTGTGCATTTGCTCATTTTAGAAATATTACTTGAAGTCATTCATGGCATATTTCAAAAGACGTTGCATTCGAGTCGTTGTGTTCATCAAGATTATTATTAAGTCAATTATAGTTGGATGTATTATGAAATGGTATGCATGTCGTCAACTTTCAATGAAATGAAAGTTTGTCTTTTAAAATCGAATGCAATGTTTGTAAAATGTATCATATAGAGGTCAAGTACCTCGCGATGTAATCAACTATTGTGATTCATTTGTAATCGATGTGGACTTCGTTCGGATGGATTAGGACGGGTCTCTACAGTTGGTATCAGAGCGGTGGTCTTAACGAACCAGGTCTTGTATTAGCGTGTCTAACTGATAGCTGTTTAGATGCATTAGTGAGTCTGGACTTCGACCGTGTCAGCATGTCAAAAGTTTTGCTTATCATTTCGTGTCGAAAATTACCTGCTCATCAATCTTAGAATATCATTTGCTTATCATCCTTAGTCTAGACACATCATACTGCAATGATTGTATGAATAGTGTATAGACAAAAATTCATATCTTAGCGTATCTGCTAATTTATATCCTAGCGTATCTGTTACTATAGACTTTACCTAACAGCTTCCGTAGATTCACCCGTAACTTATGGGATTTTAGTATTATATATGCATATGTAAAGTATGTATTACAGGGTACTAATCTACATCTTATAATCTATTTCCTATCGAAAATCCTTAATCTGATCGTACGAGATGAATCCCTCAACCAGTTCGAATTCCTCGGATTCCGACAGATATTTCGATATGGAGTTTCACCTAAGCTTCGAAAGCAGTGTCACCAGAGTGAATCAACAAATCATCCATCCCCAATTCATCTGATGGATTCGTAGTCGACTTAATCAATGGAGATGCGCAGAAGGCGATCCCTTCCACTAACCGAATTCACCTTTTGGCAAAGAACCTGAAGCACTTACCGGCGAACCTATTCGTAACACCATTTTCACCCTCATTTCCCGAATATCTCGCCACGACTATATCATAACTTAGATTCTAAACCTTATTCATCCGCTCGTTTCGACCGACAATCATCCCGGAGTAATAAAAGTCAACGAGTTTCGCGCCCGAGTGGTAGCCTTGGAAAATATGGTGCAAAACGTACCAGCTTCAGCAACATCAACAGCATCAACAGTACCACCAGCAACAACATAAACCACAACAACACACGCCTCAACATCACAATCTATACTTCAAGTATAATCATCGTTCTATGTATCGTTGTACATCTATTATCTTCGTTCTTCACGGCGATTATGTAATCTTTAAAGTTTTAAAGATTATTTATTCTACTTCCAACCGAAAATCAAATGAGATTAATATCATATTAACTCATTAAATCCATGATTACATCTGAAGAAAATATAAATGTAAGTATATTTTCACAAAGATTGTAATTAAAAATTCTTTCGTACAAACTGTTAATGGTGAAAATATTTTAACGGGTAGGTAATACCCGAGGAATATTTAGACTTCACATTAATAAGTTACACTGTACATTCTTCGAATCTGGTTCAACAAGTCATTTAATATCCTACTTACATCTACCGATATACGAATCCGTTCACCACAGAATAACAATTTTTATTAAATTTCATATTTGGATTTTGATTTATCAGAATCCAACAAGGGGCATAATGAAGAACACATTTGACGAAATAAAAATTTGATAGAAACAAACATATTAACTACGAAAAAAAAAATTGTTAAGAATCCACGCTAACTGTTCCAGCTAACTGTTCCTAGCTAACTGATTACATTTTATTTATCGCAGTTTATTTATCGCAATTTAATTATCGCAATTTTATTTATCGTCATTTAATTTCTGTTATTTACTTTACGCATTTTATTTATCGTCATTTAATTTCTGTATTTATTTTACGCACTTTAAATATCGGGACACGTATACAAGGTTTTGACATATCATATCGACGCATATATATATATATATATATATATATATATATATATATATATATATATATATATATATATATATATATATATATATATATATATATATATATATTATTTGGAATCACCATAGACACTCTATATGCAGTAATGATCGAGTTAGCTATACAGGGTTGAGGTTGATTCTCAAATAATATATATACTTTGAGTTGTGATCGAGTCTGAGACATGTACACGGGTCACGATACGTATAAATTAATTCAAATATTATATATTAAATTATATATGAATTATTTTACTGTTAACTGTGGACTATCGACTGTGGACTACTAGTATTGGAAAATTAAGAAGAATTAAAATATTGATTATAACATATGAAACTAAACATTTCTTCAAGTTTGCCACTTGATTTCATCTAAAACCTCATTTGTATCTTGACGATTACAATCTGCGTTCAAACCTTTCATGATTCTTGAAAACACCTCAATCGATAGGATGAATCAACCGGACTTCATCCACGGAAGGAAAGATTTATGCATATAGTTATGCACCTGAGAAACTTTCGGCAACTGAGTAAACGTTTAACACGTAGCTGTGCAAATTCCTTAGTGCTATTATTACCCAAAATAACTTGGTAATCCCTTTCAAAGTAGCAAATCTTGTCACAGCTTCAGCAAGTCAACTTCAACTTTTCGTTCGAAGCAACCTTATTATAACCTTGATATATATGCGTGCTCTTTTATTGTTACTGGGGAACCTTTTATATTCCACCATATTATCAGCATATGTACCAGCAACCTCGTTGCTCCTTGGCTTAAATCACTCCGACAAATCACTATATTTATCTATCGAAGTCTCATCATGTATTCATCCGCATCTTGTAACAAGAATTGTCATACCAATTACCGAGAACCAGCAAATCTGTATTGTGAGGCTTGCAACGTTTCCACATCAACAGTTATATGTATCCATATAACATTTATCTCTTAGAACTATGATCTTCCATTCTGAAATTCTGAAAAACACCTAGTCTACGAATTAATGCTCTGAATTTTGAAAAGTTGAATGAAGCAACAAAAACTGTAAAAGACCTCAACAGCCAAAAGTTGATGATAAAGAATTGTATGTTGGCAAAGCTCAAAAAAAGTTTGAAACTGAAAAACTGATTGACCAAACTACAAAGGAGTCTCTGAACAAATCACAAGGACTATACTTGCACGTTAAAGATCCTGATGATTCTATTTCTGATGAAATCTTTAGCGAATACCTTGCTTCTGACTCCAAACTCTTGCGAACAAATTTTCTTCACCATCCTTCGATATTAGAAATTCCAAGATATCATCGTATCTTTCATTATAAATATCCTCCATATTTCGGAAGATATTTTCATAACTATTCTTATCTGAAATCATTAATCCCTTCGTGCTATCAGTGTTACATCATATAGAAACTGTTAGTTTCTATATTTTGTAAACTTTTGAGATTAAAATATGAATGTTATTGAAGTAATGTTGGGAACTGATGCATGAGTTAGTATAATATAATGACACTTGATCAACGTGATTATATTACAGTAAGTCATGCTGAGTTTCTAAATGGAACATGATGATTCACAGATTATAACGTCATCATGTGTCATGTTACATAACTCTTTCATTCTGATTAACTTCTAAACATATCAAGAAAATATATTCTTGATAGTTCTATTCTCAGTGATTCTGGTAATTTGACAAATCAAATCGTACTATTACGTTCTTTCTCGTTTAGAACATTAATTTCATTCGAAACTCCATACTTACGAATTCTGGACCATTACTCGCTTTACTAGAGGTCGAGAGGAGAATAAAAAGGCAAATAGCTCCAAAATATAAGAGAAAATATAAAGCCCGATAACAACACGGAGATTACAAACCGTGGATATTAATACGAATAGCAATATAAAGACACGGTAGAATTAAGAATAGTAACACCCCAATGTAATAGTAGAAGCAAACAGATTTTTCTGGAGGAAGATTGAAAAGGAGGATGACAGAAATGATAATTAGGAAAATATCAAGGATTAGAACTGGATTAAGCATTTTCACAATCTTTTGGATGTATGGGCTAAGAAAGAAAGCATAGGAATGATGAAAATAATGGAACGGAAAAAGTTTAAATTTATAATGGAAATATCGGACAGAGTAATCGAGGCAGATCATCGTATTTAATTATAAAGATCTTAATTTCCTTATTCGCCGAAGAATCAAATCTTTTAGATTTCGAAGATTTTCTTTGAATCTCTTGAATTTCGGAATTCAATCAGGACGACGTCAAAAGTTAAGACGAACCTTATTTTCTAAATTCAACCATGACTAGTCAAAAGTTATGATGAAACTTGTCTTTCTCATTTCACTCTTTTGTGATAGCTTCATTCGTACGCTTCGAGTTATCGAATTGTTTTATCTATATTACTCAATGATGATAAAACTCAATTTATCAGCTCATATTCGTTAGGAAAACATTCTTATTGTTATCCATGACCACCTCACTCAAATTTCGGGACGAAATTTCTTTAACGGGTAGGTACTGTGATGACCCGGGAATTTCCGACCAAATTTAAACTTGATCTTAATATGTTTCCGACACGATAAGCAAAGTTTGTAATGTTGAAGTCTCATAAACATTGAACTGTGTTCATGTATACATTTGACCTTTGAACTCATTATATTGATTCAGTGGACCTTTGACTATTTCTGACGATTCACGAACAATTATGGTTAATAAATATGTATATATATAAATATATGTGTATAAATAATAATGGGAAATAATAAATTACAAACTAATCAATAGAATTAAATATGTAAAATATTATATAATATAATAATGTTGTTATTAAAAAGAATCTATATATATAAACATATATGCTAACTATACATAATTATTATTATATGTATATTGTAATATATATATATAAAAGATATAAATATTATGTGTTGAAATTTATAATATCTATTTCCATTATGGAAAAATTATAGTAAATAGATATATAATAATAATTATATATAACATTATTAATGAATTCATATTTACATATATAATGTACAAAATAACAACAAGTTAAAAATGTAATAGTAATGACAAATTATATTATTACTACTTTCATTATTATTAATATTATTATTAGTAATATTAATAAATGTTAAATATTAAAATTTTAATAAATTTAAGATCATGATTATCAAAATAAATACTTAAAAATAAATATTACTATAAGGATGATTAAAAATTATTAATTAGATGTAATTTAAATATAATTAGTTATTTTGATTAATTTTATTATTATTATTATTAATATCATATTATTATTATTATTATTATTTGTTATTATTATTAATAAAATCATTTTTAATATTATTAGTATCATTATTAAGATATGTAATTATTAATTATTGATATTATTATCCTTAATATTAACTTTACTATTATTATTATAGCTATAACTAATATTAGTATCAATACAGAATATAATCAAATACATATAGATATATATATTTAAAATACAGCTAAGCATATAATTAAATACATATACTGATATATAATTATCTAAATATAGTATATAGTTATATATATAAATAGATATATACATATTTATATTTAAAGAATCTGATTATGCATAATTTTTTGTTGTTTCCTTTCAATTCAGTTTCCCATCTCAATCCATACTATATCAAATTCTTGTTTCTGTCTCCTAAATTGTTATAAATCATAATCGATCGTACATTCTATTAAAAATCAATCGAGCTTTATGATATTCCTTCAATTATTTTACTTCCTGCCAAAGTTATTTTTTTCGATCTTAAACTGTTATTAACCCATTTCAGTTGATAAACGATATGCCATATCGCTTACATTTCCATTTATCAACTACAAGTATCTTTAACAGTCTTTGTATGATTAAATTTTAAATAGAAATTAAGAAGAAGAACACGATATCTCTGTTCTTGATCTATTTTTACTAAAAGCTTAATACGATTTCAATTTCAAAAAGTAAAAATGCAGATTGGCTAGGAATTCTCTTGTCTAACTATCTGCAAAATTTCATCTTCTAATTCCTCCAATTGATTTCGAATTTAGAGGTCAAAGTTTTAGAAATAAAAAGTCAAACTTCTGTTTTCATAGAAATTAGAGTTCCTTTTGATGTTTTGATTTTAATTGATGATCCAGATAGTTTCAAATGATCATTTAGAACCTTTTTCATTTATAAGTCGTGATCTAAAACCCTTTCAAAATCGAGATTGATGTTTGAGTTCATGAGGAGAATGAACGAGCTGTACAGACTTCTTTTTTTTTAAATTCTATTTTTGATTTAACTAATTTACTCACTAACTAATGATTCCTGTATTGTTTTTAAATCCTAAATTAAAGAAAACATTAGTTATTGATATGGATTGAACCATGGTCGTTTTTGAATTGATGATGAAGAAGAAGAAAAATAGAAATCAGAAAAATACAGTTTAAATTTAATTAGGTTAGTATAAAATCAGGAAAGCAGTGAATGGAGGAATGGTTGAGTGTGTGTTCGGGTGAGCAAGAGGTCGGGGGTTCGAGCCTGGTCTTGTGCAATTCTTTTTAGGACGGATTTTTAAACGGTATACCTTATTATTTCTTTTACATTTATTATTATTATTATTATTATTATTATTATTATTATTATTATTATTATTATTATTATTATTATTATTATTATTATTATTATTATTATTATTATTATTGTTATTATTTTTATTATTATTATCATTATTATTATTATTGTTATTACTATGATTATTGTTATTATTGTTATTATTAGCATTATTGTAATTATTATTATTAATATCATAGTTATAAGAAATATATGTATTACTAATGTTATTATTATCATTATTAAATGTTATGAAGATTATGATTATTATTATTATTAGGTATTAGAATTATAATTATTATTAGTATTATAAATATCATCATCATTATTATTATTATTATTACTAATAAAAGTGTATTTATAAAAGATATCATCTAGTACTAATATAATGTTAGAAACAAATATGATTATTATTAAGATTGTTATGAAAGTAATAAGGATTATTATTACTTTCATTAATATTAGTATTAGTATCAATTTTATAACTATTAGTATTGTTATTATTATTATTATTATTATTATTATTATTATTATTATTATTATTATTATTATTATTATTATTATTATTATTATTATTATTATTATTATTATTATTATTATTATTATTATTTAAACCAATGTATCATTATCAAAACTATTATTTTCACTATGATTATTATTAAACTTTTCATTTTACTAAAAACTAATGTTATTATCATAAGATTTATTATTAAAACTATCATTAATATTATTATTAATAAAATCATTAATACTATTATCATTATTATTAATATTAGTATTATCATCATCACTAATTTAATCACTACTGATGTTATTTTAGTATTATAATAATTACTATTTTAACAAACAGATGTATTATATACAGGGTTGAGGTTGATTCTCAAATAATATATATACTTTGAGTTGTGATCGAGTCTGAGACATGTACACGGGTCACGATACGTATAAATTAATTCAAATATTATATATTAAATTATATATGAATTATTTTACTGTTAACTGTGGACTATCGACTGTGGACTACTAGTATTGGAAAATTAAGAAGAATTAAAATATTGATTATAACATATGAAACTAAACATTTCTTCAAGTTTGCCACTTGATTTCATCTAAAACCTCATTTGTATCTTGACGATTACAATCTGCGTTCAAACCTTTCATGATTCTTGAAAACACCTCAATCGATAGGATGAATCAACCGGACTTCATCCACGGAAGGAAAGATTTATGCATATAGTTATGCACCTGAGAAACTTTCGGCAACTGAGTAAACGTTTAACACGTAGCTGTGCAAATTCCTTAGTGCTATTATTACCCAAAATAACTTGGTAATCCCTTTCAAAGTAGCAAATCTTGTCACAGCTTCAGCAAGTCAACTTCAACTTTTCGTTCGAAGCAACCTTATTATAACCTTGATATATATGCGTACTCTTTTATTGTTACTGGGGAACCTTTTATATTCCACCATATTATCAGCATATGTACCAGCAACCTCGTTGCTCCTTGGCTTAAATCACTCCGACAAATCACTATATTTATCTATCGAAGTCTCATCATGTATTCATCCGCATCTTGTAACAAGAATTGTCATACCAATTACCGAGAACCAGCAAATCTGTATTGTGAGGCTTGCAACGTTTCCACATCAACAGTTATATGTATCCATATAACATTTATCTCTTAGAACTATGATCTTCCATTCTGAAATTCTGAAAAACACCTAGTCTACGAATTAATGCTCTGAATTTTGAAAAGTTGAATGAAGCAACAAAAACTGTAAAAGACCTCAACAGCCAAAAGTTGATGATAAAGAATTGTATGTTGGCAAAGCTCAAAAAAAGTTTGAAACTGAAAAACTGATTGACCAAACTACAAAGGAGTCTCTGAACAAATCACAAGGACTATACTTGCACGTTAAAGATCCTGATGATTCTATTTCTGATGAAATCTTTAGCGAATACCTTGCTTCTGACTCCAAACTCTTGCGAACAAATTTTCTTCACCATCCTTCAATATTAGAAATTCCAAGATATCATCGTATCTTTCATTATAAATATCCTCCATATTTCGGAAGATATTTTCATAACTATTCTTATCTGAAATCATTAATCCCTTCGTGCTATCAGTGTTACATCATATAGAAACTGTTAGTTTCTATATTTTGTAAACTTTTGAGATTAAAATATGAATGTTATTGAAGTAATGTTGGGAACTGATGCATGAGTTAGTATAATATAATGACACTTGATCAACGTGATTATATTACAGTAAGTCATGCTGAGTTTCTAAATGGAACATGATGATTCACAGATTATAACGTCATCATGTGTCATGTTACATAACTCTTTCATTCTGATTAACTTCTAAACATATCAAGAAAATATATTCTTGATAGTTCTATTCTCAGTGATTCTGGTAATTTGACAAATCAAATCGTACTATTACGTTCTTTCTCGTTTAGAACATTAATTTCATTCGAAACTCCATACTTACGAATTCTGGACCATTACTCGCTTTACTAGAGGTCGAGAGGAGAATAAAAAGGCAAATAGCTCCAAAATATAAGAGAAAATATAAAGCCCGATAACAACACGGAGATTACAAACCGTGGATATTAATACGAATAGCAATATAAAGACACGGTAGAATTAAGAATAGTAACACCCCAATGTAATAGTAGAAGCAAACAGATTTTTCTGGAGGAAGATTGAAAAGGAGGATGACAGAAATGATAATTAGGAAAATATCAAGGATTAGAACTGGATTAAGCATTTTCACAATCTTTTGGATGTATGGGCTAAGAAAGAAAGCATAGGAATGATGAAAATAATGGAACGGAAAAAGTTTAAATTTATAATGGAAATATCGGACAGAGTAATCGAGGCAGATCATCGTATTTAATTATAAAGATCTTAATTTCCTTATTCGCCGAAGAATCAAATCTTTTAGATTTCGAAGATTTTCTTTGAATCTCTTGAATTTCGGAATTCAATCAGGACGACGTCAAAAGTTAAGACGAACCTTATTTTCTAAATTCAACCATGACTAGTCAAAAGTTATGATGAAACTTGTCTTTCTCATTTCACTCTTTTGTGATAGCTTCATTCGTACGCTTCGAGTTATCGAATTGTTTTATCTATATTACTCAATGATGATAAAACTCAATTTATCAGCTCATATTCGTTAGGAAAACATTCTTATTGTTATCCATGACCACCTCACTCAAATTTCGGGACGAAATTTCTTTAACGGGTAGGTACTGTGATGACCCGGGAATTTCCGACCAAATTTAAACTTGATCTTAATATGTTTCCGACACGATAAGCAAAGTTTGTAATGTTGAAGTCTCATAAACATTGAACTGTGTTCATGTATACATTTGACCTTTGAACTCATTATATTGATTCAGTGGACCTTTGACTATTTCTGACGATTCACGAACAATTATGGTTAATAAATATGTATATATATAAATATATGTGTATAAATAATAATGGGAAATAATAAATTACAAACTAATCAATAGAATTAAATATGTAAAATATTATATAATATAATAATGTTGTTATTAAAAAGAATCTATATATATAAACATATATGCTAACTATACATAATTATTATTATATGTATATTGTAATATATATATATAAAAGATATAAATATTATGTGTTGAAATTTATAATATCTATTTCCATTATGGAAAAATTATAGTAAATAGATATATAATAATAATTATATATAACATTATTAATGAATTCATATTTACATATATAATGTACAAAATAACAACAAGTTAAAAATGTAATAGTAATGACAAATTATATTATTACTACTTTCATTATTATTAATATTATTATTAGTAATATTAATAAATGTTAAATATTAAAATTTTAATAAATTTAAGATCATGATTATCAAAATAAATACTTAAAAATAAATATTACTATAAGGATGATTAAAAATTATTAATTAGATGTAATTTAAATATAATTAGTTATTTTGATTAATTTTATTATTATTATTATTAATATCATATTATTATTATTATTATTATTTGTTATTATTATTAATAAAATCATTTTTAATATTATTAGTATCATTATTAAGATATGTAATTATTAATTATTGATATTATTATCCTTAATATTAACTTTACTATTATTATTATAGCTATAACTAATATTAGTATCAATACAGAATATAATCAAATACATATAGATATATATATTTAAAATACAGCTAAGCATATAATTAAATACATATACTGATATATAATTATCTAAATATAGTATATAGTTATATATATAAATAGATATATACATATTTATATTTAAAGAATCTGATTATGCATAATTTTTTGTTGTTTCCTTTCAATTCAGTTTCCCATCTCAATCCATACTATATCAAATTCTTGTTTCTGTCTCCTAAATTGTTATAAATCATAATCGATCGTACATTCTATTAAAAATCAATCGAGCTTTATGATATTCCTTCAATTATTTTACTTCCTGCCAAAGTTATTTTTTTCGATCTTAAACTGTTATTAACCCATTTCAGTTGATAAACGATATGCCATATCGCTTACATTTCCATTTATCAACTACAAGTATCTTTAACAGTCTTTGTATGATTAAATTTTAAATAGAAATTAAGAAGAAGAACACGATATCTCTGTTCTTGATCTATTTTTACTAAAAGCTTAATACGATTTCAATTTCAAAAAGTAAAAATGCAGATTGGCTAGGAATTCTCTTGTCTAACTATCTGCAAAATTTCATCTTCTAATTCCTCCAATTGATTTCGAATTTAGAGGTCAAAGTTTTAGAAATAAAAAGTCAAACTTCTGTTTTCATAGAAATTAGAGTTCCTTTTGATGTTTTGATTTTAATTGATGATCCAGATAGTTTCAAATGATCATTTAGAACCTTTTTCATTTATAAGTCGTGATCTAAAACCCTTTCAAAATCGAGATTGATGTTTGAGTTCATGAGGAGAATGAACGAGCTGTACAGACTTCTTTTTTTTTAAATTCTATTTTTGATTTAACTAATTTACTCACTAACTAATGATTCATGTATTGTTTTTAAATCCTAAATTAAAGAAAACATTAGTTATTGATATGGATTGAACCATGGTCGTTTTTGAATTGATGATGAAGAAGAAGAAAAATAGAAATCAGAAAAATACAGTTTAAATTTAATTAGGTTAGTATAAAATCAGGAAAGCAGTGAATGGAGGAATGGTTGAGTGTGTGTTCGGGTGAGCAAGAGGTCGGGGGTTCGAGCCTGGTCTTGTGCAATTCTTTTTAGGACGGATTTTTAAACGGTATACCTTATTATTTCTTTTACATTTATTATTATTATTATTATTATTATTATTATTATTATTATTATTATTATTATTATTATTATTATTATTATTATTATTATTATTATTATTATTATTATTGTTATTATTTTTATTATTATTATCATTATTATTATTATTGTTATTACTATGATTATTGTTATTATTGTTATTATTAGCATTATTGTAATTATTATTATTAATATCATAGTTATAAGAAATATATGTATTACTAATGTTATTATTATCATTATTAAATGTTATGAAGATTATGATTATTATTATTATTAGGTATTAGAATTATAATTATTATTAGTATTATAAATATCATCATCATTATTATTATTATTATTACTAATAAAAGTGTATTTATAAAAGATATCATCTAGTACTAATATAATGTTAGAAACAAATATGATTATTATTAAGATTGTTATGAAAGTAATAAGGATTATTATTACTTTCATTAATATTAGTATTAGTATCAATTTTATAACTATTAGTATTGTTATTATTATTATTATTATTATTATTATTATTATTATTATTATTATTATTATTATTATTATTATTATTATTATTATTATTATTATTATTATTATTATTATTATTATTATTATTATTTAAACCAATGTATCATTATCAAAACTATTATTTTCACTATGATTATTATTAAACTTTTCATTTTACTAAAAACTAATGTTATTATCATAAGATTTATTATTAAAACTATCATTAATATTATTATTAATAAAATCATTAATACTATTATCATTATTATTAATATTAGTATTATCATCATCACTAATTTAATCACTACTGATGTTATTTTAGTATTATAATAATTACTATTTTAACAAACAGATGTATTATATACATATAAAATATTTGTTACATATAACATAACTAACGTTATATTTTTATATAGTAACAATGAAATATATAAATTAATAATATAAAACATTATATCAAATATCAATAATAAATAATATATATATAATAGTTCGAAAACAGGTATATGTATTAATATATATATATATGAATGATATAGGTTCGTGAATCCGAGGCCAACCCTGCATTGTTCAGTTGTTCAATGTCGTCATATGTATTTTTACTACAAAATACAGTACTGTGAGTTTCATTTACCCCTTTTACTCTTTACGTTTTTGGGCTGAGAATACATGCAAATGCTTTATTAACTGTTTTACAATATTTATATGCGTGAGTTTCATTACTCCCTTTTTAAATGCTTTTGCAATATATATTTTTGGGACTGAGAATACATGCGCTTTTATAAATGTTTTACGAAATAGACACAAGCAATTGAAACTACATTCTATGGTTGAATTATCGAAATCGAATATGCCCCTTTTTATTAAGTCTGGTAATCTAAGAATTAGGGAACAGACATCCTAATTGATGCGAATCCTAAAGATAGATCTATTGGGCTTAACAAACCCCATTCAAAGTACTGGATGCTTTAGTACTTCGAAATTTATATCATGTCTGAAGGAGGATCCCGGAATGATGGGGATATTCTTATATGCATATTGTTAATGTCGGTTACCAGGTGTTCAATCCATATGAATGATATTTTTGTCTCTATGCATGGGACGTATGTTTATGAGAAATGGAAATATGAAATCTTGTGGTCTATTAAAATTATGAAATGATTATTTATGTTAAACTAATGAACTCACCAACCTTTTGGTTGACACTTTAAAGCATGTTTATTCTCAGGTATGAAAGAAATCTTCCGCTGTGCATTTGCTCATTTTAGAAATATTACTTGAAGTCATTCATGGCATATTTCAAAAGACGTTGCATTCGAGTCGTTGTGTTCATCAAGATTATTATTAAGTCAATTATATTTGGATGTATTATGAAATGGTATGCATGTCGTCAACTTTCAATGAAATGAAAGTTTGTCTTTTAAAAACGAATGCAATGTTTGTAAAATGTATCATATAGAGGTCAAGTACCTCGCGATGTAATCAACTATTGTGATTCGTTTGTAATCGATGTGGACTTCATCCGGATGGATTAGGACGGGTCTCTACAAGATCTATCGGGCCCAACAAGCCCCATTCTGGAATTGGGGATGCTTTAGTACTTCGAAATTATCATGTCCGATGGGTGTCCCAGAATGATGAGGATATTCTATATGCATCTTGTTAAGGTCGGTTACCAGGTGTTCAATCCATATGAATGATTTTTATGCATGATATTTATGAGAAATGGAAATATGAAATCTTGTGGTCTATTAAAATTATGGAAATGATTGATTATGATAAACTAATGAACTCACCAACCTTTTGGTTAACACTTTAAAGCATGTTTATTCTCAGGTATGAAAGAAATCTTCCGCTGTGCAATTGCTCATTTTAGAGATATTACTTGGAGTCATTCATGACATATTTAAAAATACGTTGCATTCGAGTCGTTGAGTTCATCAAGATTATTATTAACTCAATTATTAGTTGGATATATTATGAAATGGTATGCATGCCATCAACTTTCGATGTAATGAAAGTTTGTCTTTTAAAAACGAATGCAATGTTTGTAAAATGTATCATATAGAGGTCAAGTACCTCGCGATGTAACCAAATGTAATGTATTCATCCAGATGGATTAAGACAGGGCATTAGAGTTGGTATCAGAGCAGTGGTCTTAGCGAATCAGGTCTTGCATTAGTGTGTCTAACTGATAGTTGTTTAGATGCATTAGTGAGTCTGGACTTCGACCGTGTCTGCATGTCAAAATTTTTGCTTATCATTTCTAGTCGGATATCATCTGCTTATCATCCTTAGGAAATTACCTGCTTATCATTCTTAGTCTAGACACGTTTTACTACATTGACTGTATGAATAGTGTATAGACAAAATTCATATCTTAGCGTATTTGATAATTCATATCTTAGCGCATCTGTTGCTGTAGACTTTCCTGACATATGCCGTAAATTCCTCCGTAATCTACGAAATCTCTTGCTCAATACATATAGATATTCTATGTAATTAGAATACCACCCGATAGCCAGAAAATCATTTCATACAGAAAAAACCCTTTACTCAATAGTACAAAATGGAACTCGTCACTAGTTCAAGTTCTTCGGAACCCGACAGCTATTCCGACATGGATGTTCACCTCAGCTCCAAAACCAGCGTCACCAGAATGAATCAACCAATCATCCATCTCCAATTCATCTGATGAATTCGTAGTCGACTTAATCAACGGAAACGAGAAGAAGGAAATTCCTTTCCACCAACCAAATTTCCCTCTTGGTGATGAACCAGAAACACTTACCGGCGAATCAGTCCGAAACACCATTTTCACCCTCATTTCCAGAGTAGCTTGACACGATTATATTCTATCCACAATTCTAAACCTTATTCATCCGCTCATTCCGACCGACAATCAACCCAGAATAATAGAAGAAGTCAACGAACTTCGCGCTCGAGTAATCAATTTGGAGAATATGGTGCAAAATTTACTAGCTTCGGCAACATCCGCATTCCACACCTCAACATCACAATCTGTCCCACGAGCATCAACATCATACGCACCATAGATACTAAGGAGTACCAATAACAATGAACGATGAAGTATTGACCCATAACTTCATTGAAGAAATATTCTGCAAAGAATATGTGGTTCCTAATAGTTTTAGAGATTACATATTCTAGCTCAAACTGAAAAAACAAATGAGATTAATATCATATTAACTCATTAAATCCATGATTACATCTGAAGAAAATATATATGCAAGTATATTTTCATAAAGATTGTAATTAAAAATTCTTTTGTACAAACTGTTAATGGTGAAAATATTTTAACGGGTAGGTACTACCCGAGAAATATTTAGATTTCACATTAATCAGTTACACGGTACATTCTGCGAATCTGATTCAACAGTCATTTACTATCCTACTTGCATTCACCGATATACGAATCCGTTCACCACAGAATAAGCATTTTCATTCAATTTCATAATTTGGATTTTGACTTATCAGAATCCAACAAGTGGCATAATGAAGAAAACACTGGGCAAAATAAAATTTGTTAGAAACAAACCAATTAACTATGAGAAATTTTGTTAAGAATCCACGCTAACAAAATCCTAGCTAACTGTTCCTTGCTAACTGATTACACTTTATTTATCACAATTTTAATTCTCTCAATTTATTTATCGTCATTTAATTTCTGTTATTTATTTTACGCACTTTAAATATCGGGACACGTATACAAGATTTTGACATATCATATCGACGCATCTATATATATTATTTGGAATAACCATAGACACTCTATATGCAGTAATGCTAGAGTTAGCTATACAGGGTTGAGGTTGATTCTACAATAATATATATACTTTGAGTTGTGATCGAGTCTGAGACATGTACACGGGTCACGATACGTATTAATTAATTCGAATATTATAAACTATATATGAATTATTGAATTAGCAACTGTGGACTGTTAACTGTGGACTACCAACATTGGACAATTAAAATAAATTAAAATATTGATTATAACATATGAAACTAAACATCTCTTCAAGTTTGCCACTTGATTTCATCTTAAACCTCATTTGTATCTTGACGATTACAATCTGCGTTCAAACCTTTCATGATTCTTGAAAACACCTCAATCGAGAGGATGAACCAACCGCACTTCATCTATGTAAGAAGAGATTGATATAGTTATGCACTTGAAAACTCTCGGAACCTGAGAAAACGTTTAACACGTATCTGTGCAAATTCATTTAGTGCTATTATTACCCAAAATAACTTGGTAATTTCTTTCAAAGTAGCAAATTTTGTCACAGCTCCAGCAAGTCAACTTTGACTTTTTGTTCGAAACAATCTTATTATCACCTTGATTTATATGTATGCTCTTTTATTGTTACTGGAGAACCTTTTATATTTCACCTTATTACCATCAGCGTTTAATCATCTAAAAACACAATTCTCCTGAAACCACCTCGGATTGATAACCAATGATTCAGATATCGTAGCATTTAAATGCAGAGGAAACAGAAAAAAAAATTGTAGATGGTCTAAACGGCCAAAAGTTTGATGATAAAGAAAGGAGTGTTAGGAACGCTCGATAGAAAATTTGGTACTGAAAAACAGATTGAGCAAACCAAGAAGGAGACCAAGGCCAAATACAAGGACCATACCATATATTCAAAGAAACCAGGTAATTCTGGATTCGATGAAACCTTCAACGAATATCTAACTCCGTACTCATGTTAAAATCATGCGGAAATTCTTTCTTCATCAACCATCGAACTTAGAAATTCCAAAATATCATCATAAATATCTTCGATATTTCTGAGGATATTTTCATAAATATTCTCGTCCGAAATTATTTATCTCTTCGTGCTATCTATATTACATCATAAAGGAAACTACTTTAGTTTCTAAATTTCTTTAAAATTCAAGTTTGAATTATGAATGATTTTGAAGTAGTGTTGGGAACTGAATCATGAGTTAGTATAATATAATGACACTTGATCAACGTGATTATATTACAGTAAGTCATGCTGAGCTTCTAATGAAACTTGATGATTCACGGACCATGACTTCATCAGGTGCCATGTTACATAACTTTTTCATTCTGCTTAACTTCTGAACATATCAAGAAAATATATTCTTGATAGTTCTATTCTCAGTGATTCAGGTAATTTGACAAATCAAATCGTGCGGTAACGTTCTTTCTTGTTTAGAACATTAAGTTCATTCGAAACTCCATACTTATGAATTATGGACCATTATTCGCTTGACTTGGAGTCAGAAAGAAGAAATAAAAGCATGAAGCTTCAAAATATAAGGAAAAATATAAAGCTCAACAACAACACAGGAATCACAAACTGTGTATATCAATGTGTATCGCAATATAAAGACACGGGAGAATGAAAAATACTATAACTCCAAGGTAATAATAGATTCCTCTAGTGGTAAATGGAAAAGAAGAATGACATATGCGATAGTTAGGAATATATCAAGAAGCATAACTGGATGGAGCATATTGACGAATGCTTTAAAGTATGAATTGAGGGAGATAGAATAGAAGGTATGAGCTGTAAAAATAAGGAAACGAAGAGGGTGGATTTATAGTGAAATATCTAACAGAGCAATTGAAACAGATTATTGCATTTACCCGAAGAAGATCCAATTTCCTTAATTACCGATGAACCAAATCTTATTACGAAGATTTTCTCTAAATTCCTTAATTTCCGGAAACCAACCATGACTATGTCACCGGTTAAGACAAACTTGCATTTATTCATTTCACTTCTGTGATAGCTTCACTTGTACTCTTCACATAAACATATTGTTTTATCCATATTACTCAATGATGATAAAATTCTATTTATCAATTCATATTTGTCATGAAAACATTCTTATTGTTATCCATGACGACCTCGGTCAAATTTCGGGGACGAAATTTCTTTAACGGGTAGGTACGGTGACGACCCGGAAATTTTTGACCAAATTTAAACTTAATCTTTATATGTTTCCGACACGATAAGCAAAGTCTGTAATGTGAGTCTCAAAGATTTTGGAATTTTATTCATGTATTCAATTACCCTTCGACCAATTTCGACGATTCACGAACAACTAATTTGTAAATAGATATATATATAATTTCATTTGAAATAATATATGATTTAATTGTTGAAAATAAATATATAAAATAATATTAGTATATTTAATATAATATAATATATATATATATATATATATAAATATATGTATATTATAAAATGAAATATTATATATTGTAATTGTTATAATCAATGTTGAAAAATAATAATAATATATAATAACTATTATTAAAAGAGTATATATATATATATATATATATATATATATATATATATATATATATATATATATATAAATAAAGTATATAGAATATATATTTTGTGATTTCGAAGCTACTTAATAAACGATGTTAACGTTCAATTGTCATTCGATAGACAGTAAACGAGTTAAAAGGAACTTATGTGATTTTATAATCAACAGTGATCCAAAAATGGGTTTTATAAATTATAGGCTTAGTAAAAATGTATTTAGGAGCTATCTATTAAATTTTAAAACTTTTTATATTTTACTTGGGGTTGGGAGTGAATAATTAATATAATTTTTATTTAATAGTTGATACTCGAATCTTATACCTTAATGACCGAAATAAATAAAGATAGTCACAGTAAAAATTTGGGATTTTTCCGAATACTTTTATTCGCCGCTAATTATCAACGGAGTACGAAATAATGATCCGTGAAAACTGTCGGTAACTAAATAACAAATCATCCATCCACTGTGCTTAAATGAGAAAGTTGCGCATTATTACTGTTTTCAATTGACTTCCACTTGAAGATTTTTATTATTACTTTACTATTATTATTATTAATTAATTATAATTATTATTAATTATTATTAATGTTATAATTATTATATGTAATGTAATATACATATATCTCCATATATAGATCGAGATAGGGAGAACACCCTCACTACCTCCCTCACCGCCACCATCTTCATCACTTCACCACTATCATGCACAATCACCACAAATTTGAATATCATCAATCACTGCTACATATCTCTTTCTATTCGATTAATATGTGAACCAACACCACTTTGATTACTTTTCATCACCGCCGTACTACCATCATCGAACACCCAGGACTTGCTTACCAGCGACTGCTATGTTGCTATTTGGGCTAAAGTTCCAACCACGGCAACCACCATTAAACCCACCATAACAATCGTGAAACCACCACGACCGAAGATCACCCTCTCTCACTCATTCTCTTCATCTTTGAGATCATCCCCGGCCACCTTCATCACCACCTTTATCCAATACCACCACCATCGATTACCATTCTTTCATATAATCGCCACCATTACCATCATCTATATCCCTCTCTAACTCTTTCTCTTTTCTAAACTACTTTCCTCGGGCACATAATCATCAAATAACATCATTCATATCACGAGCTGCTGTCGTATTTTTTTTTTCTGTTTTCAACTCGAAACTCATCCAATAACATTCAAAGCCTACTGCTATTCAATCACTAATCAATCACTTCTCTCGATCACTTTGTTGCTTCTGCAGCTGTACCATTCGGTCGACCCCCAGACACCACCTAAAACGAAACCCACAAAACTGCTTTTGTTTCCTGTTTGAGCAAGACTAAACCACACGCTACCTGCAAACTGCTACAACTTGTGTTTACTAATGTTTCTATTTAATCGAGCTGTTACTTGCTCCTGTTTCAGCTACAACGATCACCACCACCTGCGTTTTCCTGTTTCCCGTTTTCTTTTTCGTGACCCAACACCAAAACAACAACCACTCTATTGCCACCATTGTTGCTGCTGTACTACTGGTTTTCTGGTATTGGACGAAACCACCACAAACTCCTATTTTTTTCTGTTTTAATAATGATGATAGCGAGATGCTATAAGAATGATGATGAAAAGGGAACTAATTAAAGTTAAAGTGGTGTTATTATTTTTTTGATTGCCGACAACCACAAGGGAGACAAACCCTACTTGACTTAAAATAAGGTATGGCATGATGATAAGATATAAGGAGTGCAGGCGTAATTTTTCTTTCTTTTGTTTATACCGTTCGAAACTCTTTTTGCCAAACCAACAGCCACGAAATTTTTCTTATTATTTGGGCTTATTACATTGCTAGGGGGACTTATGGCTTCTTGGCCCAAACAACTTTGTTTAAAGGAATTTAGTGGCCCAGCAGTTAGAAAACTTCGCTTGATGAATTTGTTGACGAGACAATGATGGTGAAAATGATAGGAGGCTGTGTTATTAAGATGATGATGAATATATAGGTGATGATATTTAAGAATGGAAAAATATAATGATTATGATAATAAGAAATGACGATGGTATGATGATCATATAATGATGATGATTATGACTCGTTAGTGATATGTTAAATAACGTTAATAATAAATATAGTTAAGGATGTTATCGGGTTAGCGGGACGTCGCGGGTTCAAACCCGGACTTGGGCATTTTTAGGACTACTTCTTGGAGGTAGTTTTTTATTTACTTACTATTGTTATTACCTTATTATTCATTATCATTATCATTATTAGTATTATTATTATTTTTATCATTAACATTATTTTTATTATTACTATTATTATTAACATTATTTTTAATACATAAAAACATATTTGATACATAATTATATTGAAGTACGTAAAATATTGAATAAACATATTAACATTTATTATAACAAATTATTAAATACCTATACACATATATTAATATAACTGTATGAATAAATATTAATTTTTATTATATACAAAATAAATATATATATAACGTATAATTTAAGATATAAATAAAATATACATTGAGATTTAGTAAAAATTCTATATAAACTACAAACAATAAATATATAAATATTATATAATTAATAGGTGAAATCATTTGATTACAATTATATATGTTAATATATATACTTGATATAGGTTCGTGAATCCGAGGCCGACCATGCATTGTTCAGTATCGTCGTATGAATATTTTTACTACAAAATATTGTAGTGTGAGTTTCATTACTCCCTTTTTAAATGCTTTTGCAATATATATTTTTGGGACTGAGTATACATGAGCTGCTTTTATAAATGTTTTACGAAATAGACACAAGTAATTGAAACTACATTCTATGGTTGAATGATCGAAATCGAATTTGCCCCTTTTAGCTTGGTAGCCTAAGAATTAGGGAACAGACCCCCTAATTGACGCGAATCCTAAAGATAGATCTATTGGGCCCAACAAGCCCCATTCTGGAATTTGGAATGCTTTAGTACTTCGAAATTATCATGTCCGATGGGTGTCCCGGAATGATGGCGATATTCTATATGCATCTTGTTAAGGTCGGTTACCAGGTGTTCAATCCATATGAATGATTTTTATGCATGATATTTATGAGAAATGAAAATATGAAATCTTGTGGTCTATTAAAATTATGGAAATGATTGATTATGATAAACTAATGAACTCACCAACCTTTTGGTTGACACTTTAAAGCATGTTTATTCTCAGGTATGAAAGAAATCTTCCGCTGTGCATTTGCTCATTTTAGAGATATTACTTGGAGTCATTCATGACATATTTCAAAAGACGTTGCATTCGAGTCGTTGAGTTCATCAAGATTATTATTAACTCAATTATTAGTTGGATATATTATGAAATGGTATGCATGCCGTCAACTTTCAATGTAATGAAAGTTTGTCTTTTAAAAACGAAGGCAATGTTTGTAAAATGTATCATATAGAGGTCAAGTACCTCGCGATGTAACCAAATGTAATGTATTCATCCAGATGGATTAGGACGGGGCATTAGACTGAATATTAGTGATGGTCTTGAAGTAATTGAGTTAGAATTACGTGTGGTTAAGGTTTGAATCGGACTAACATTGCCATGTTACGTTTGCTTTTGTGTTGGTGTTGTTTCTTGTGTACAGGGTGGTAAAAGAGGACGTGTTACTGACATTGCAAGTACAAGTGCTCAACTGGATCCTAATGATCCACGTTTATGGTTAAACTATTTAAGGACTCATGAGGAATATGGGGAGGTTTTTGAGTCGGTTGATAAAGCGATTGTTGGTGCCACTTGGTATTTAGACAGGGAACCGTTTATAGAAGCGGGTGAACGTGCTATGGTTCAAAGGTTATTAAGGGTGAATTATCGAGTCAGGGACCCTAAAAAGAACTATGTTATCAAAACATGGGAGGAGATGTTCCGCGTTACATGATATAATTTATCCCGACTTGTGTAAAGAATTCTACACCACTTTCAAGTTTAATCCGACTAGTGCCCCCACTTTTCACAATTTCTTTACTTGTAGATTGGGGGTGTTAATCGGAAAATGTGTGCTTTAATGGTAGTGAGATCTTTGGGAATTTACTCAGAATTGAACAATGATGAATTGGAGAAGTATCTTATGCAAGCTCACACTGAACCAGTTAATTTAGATCATACTATCGCATGGCGTCGGTTTGGTGATGATGAGTTTTCTTCGGGCCTAAGTAGGAATAGTGGTATAAATGCTAAGGACCGTCGTCTTTTCCAAAGGTTGATCGGTTGTACATTTAATGCTCGGAAGAACATTCACGAAAAGATTAATTTTAGAGATGTTTGGTTAATGAACCAACTTGCTGATAACAGTTTTACGGATATTCCTCATGCCGTAGGTGTTTTTCTGCAGAAAGTAATAGAGGCTGCTCGTAGTAGCAAGATGATGTTATGGGGTCATTATATTACTTTATTTGCTCAAAGCCTTAATATTGATTTGTCTCGTTTGGTTGCACATCCACACTAGATGCCATCGTTAGACAACACCTTTTGGACTAATGCTAAGTTTATGAAGTATGATAATACTCATACGCTTACACCGTTTGTAGATCTACCTAGAGGAGCAGGTGGTCAGGGTGAAGTTAATAAGGGAGGTGATGTACCAATCGCTGATGCTGAGCGACCAGGCCGTGGCCGAGGTTGTGGTCGGGGATGTGGTCTGACTTCTGATGAGATTAGTGGCTAGTTGATGGTCATGTTAATTTGAGGGTTTCTAATGAGTGCAGTTTTGAGGACATCTCCATACAGTTGATGGAAATGCAGGTACATTCGAATGACCATTTTGATTCTATTCAGAATTAGATGGGTCAGGTTATGCATTTATTGGTGAGACGAACCACAGGTTGGTACGATTAGAGCATAAACAGATCGGACAACATGCCGAAATTGATTAGCATAGGCACCAGTTACAGATCCAATGACAGTTGTCTTATCAGGTTCTGAGCAAGTATGTGGAAACTCCAAGACTGGCTTATCGAGAGTGGTACCCCATGGATAATAATCCACCAATTGTTTATGATCCAGATCAAGAATTCAGGGAGACTTATGGCGGGGAACTTGATTTTGATTGATCATTTGTATATTTATTTAAGAGTATTTCCTTTTGTTGGTTCTGTACTCAGATAATTATTTACTTTTGTTATGTACTCTAAACTTATTTAGGGGTAAGGTGTTTCGGTTACCGGGTGGTACCACCTTGTCCCATTTATGTAGTTTCTTTTTCTTTTGTTAGGTTATGATTGATGAAACGATTTTTCAAGACTGGCATTAAGTTCAGCAAAACTTCATGATTGATGATATTTATGTGATGATCAGGAATGGACGATGTACTTATGCTGGCAGTTAGTTCAGCGCCATCTGTTACTGGCATTCTGCGATCCTTGATTACAACTCGATAAGTTTTATATTTTCTTTCTCACATTACCCTTTCGATTTTAATCTTTATTTGATTTCATGTAATGAGGGCATTACATGATCTCAAGTGTGGGGTGGGGATGTAAAATCTCTCGGGGTGGATGTTAAATGAGTCGTCATCATGTGAGTTTTGAATCTAAGTCTTGATGTTTCACAGGTTTTGGTCGAAAAAAAATTGAAAATATAGAAGGAAAAATAAAAAAAAATAGAAAAATTAGTAGCAAAGAAAAAAAAAGTAGAAAAACAATCAAAAATTCGGCCAAAACCTTATGCTATGAAGATTGGCAAGTTGTTACCTACGAATTGACGGGAACATAATGTCATTTCCTGTATTCTTTCCGCCATACGCCGATACCGGGTTTAGTTGGCTCTGAAATTATACTTGTTCCGTGTCGTTTCCTAAATCCAAGGGAAACTGTGGGTGACACTTGAAATGTCCCGTTCTTATTGATTAAAAACGTTCCATATTAATTGATTTCGTTGCGAGGTTTTGACCTCTATATGAGACTTTTTTCAAAGACTGCATTCATTTTTAAAACAAACCATAACCTTTATTTCATAAATAAAGGTTTAAAAAGCTTTACGTAGATTATCAAATAATGATAATCTAAAATATCCTGTTTACACACGACCATTACATAATGGTTTACAATACAAATATGTTACATCGAAATCAGTTTCTTGAATGCAGTTTTTACACAATATCATACAAACATGGACTCTAAATCTTGTCCTTATTTTAGAATGCAACAGCGGAAGCTCTTAGTATTCACCTGAGAATAAACATGCTTTAAACGTCAACAAAAATGTTGGTGAGTTATAGGTTTAACCTATACATATCAAATTTTAACAATAGACCACAAGATTTCATATTTCAATACACATCCCATACATAGAGATAAAAATCATTTATATGGTGAACACCTGGTAACCGACATTAACAAGATGCATATATAAGAATATCCCCATCATTCCGGGACACCCTTTGGATATAATATAAATTTCGAAGTACTAAAGCATCCGGTACTTTGGATGGGGTTTGTTAGGCCCAAAAGATCTATCTTTAGGATTCGCGTCAATTAGGGTGTCTGTTCCCTAATTCTTAGATTACCAGACTTAATAAAAAGGGGCATATTCGATTTCGATAATTCAACCATAGAATGTAGTTTCACGTACTTGTGTCTATTTTGTAAATCATTTATAAAACCTGCATGTATTCTCATCCCAAAAATATTAGATTTTAAAAGTGGGACTATAACTCACTTTCACAGATTTTTACTTCGTCGAGAAGTAAGACTTGGCCACTGGTTGATTCACAAACCTATAACAATATATACATATATATCAAAGTATGTTCAAAATATATTTACAAAACTTTTAATACATTTTGATGTTTTAAGTTTATTAAGTCAGCTGTCCTCGTTAGTAACCTACAACTAGTTGTCCACAGTTAGATGTACAGAAATAAATCGATAAATATTATCTTGAATCAATCCACGACCCAGTGTATACGTATCTCAGTATTGATCACAACTCAAACTATATATATATTTTGGAATCAACCTCAACCCTGTATAGCTAACTCCAACATTCACATATAGAGTGTCTATGGTTGTTCCGCAATATATATATAGATGGGTCGACATGATAGGTCGAAACATTGTATACGTGTCTATGGTATCTCAAGATTACATAATATACAATATAAGTTGATTAGGTTATGGTTGGAATAGATTTATTACTAACTTTCACGTAGGTAAAATGAGTAGTTTTTATCAATCTTGTTTTACTCGCCATTTCTTCGTTTCTAATCCGTTGTGAGTGATTCCAGTGGCCACGGTTTTGTATTGAACTTAAATTTATGAATATAAACATAAAAAGTATAAGTTTATAGTCGGAAATATAAGTTACAAGTCATTTTTGAAAGAGGTAGTCATTTCCGTCGAAAAAACGACATCTTGATGACCATTTTGAAAAACATACTTTCACTTTGAGTTTAACCATGATTTTTGGATATAGTTTCATGTTCATAAGAAAAATTATTTTTCCAGAAGTATAGCTTTTAAATCAAAGTTCTTCTTAGCTTTTAATTATCCCAACCAAAACAGCCCCCGGTTTTACTACGACGGCGTATATCCAGTTTTATGGTGTTTATCGTGTTTCCGGGTTTTAAATCATTAAGTTAGCATATAATATAGATATAGAAAATGTGTTTAGTTGATTTTAAAAGTCTAGTTAGAAGGATTAACTTTATTTGCGAACAAGTTTAGAATTAACTAAACTATGTTCTAGTGATTACAAGTTTATAACGTTGAATAAGACAGCTTTTTATGTATGAATCGAATGATGTTATGAACATCATTACTACCTCAAGTTCCTTGGATAAACCTACTGGAAATGAGAAAAATAGATCTAGCTTTAAAGGATCCTTGGATGGCTTGAAAGTTCTTGAAGCAGAATCATGACACGAAAACAATTTCAAGTAAGATTTTCACTCGAAATAAGATTGTTATAGTTATAGAAATTGAATTAAAGTTTGAATATGATTATTACCTTGTATTAGAAAGATAAACTACTGTAAGTAACAAAGGTTTCTTGATCTTGGATGATTACTTGGAATGGATTTAGAAAACTTGGAAGTAAACTTGCAATCTTGGAAGTATTCTTGATTTTATGAAACTAGAACTTTTGGAATTTATGAAGAACACTTGAACTTGAAGATAGAACTTGAGAGAGATCAATTAGATGAAGAAAATTGAAGAATGAAAGTGTTTTTAGGTGTTTTTGGTCGTTGGTGTATGGATTAGATATAAAGGATATGTAATTTTGTTTTCATGAAAATAAGTCATGAATGATTACTCATATTTTTGTAATTTTATGAGATATTTCATGCTAGTTGCCAAATGATGGTTCCCACATGTGTTCGGTGACTCACATGGGCTGCTAAGAGCTGATCATTGGAGTGTATATACCAATAGTACATACATCTAAAAGCTGTGTATTGTACGAGTACAAATACGGGTGCATACGAGTAGAATTGTTGATGAAACTGAACGAGGATGCAATTGTAAGCATTTTTGTTAAGTAGAAGTATTTTGATAAGTGTCTTGAAGTCTTTCAAAAGAGTATGAATACATATTAAAACACTACATGTATATACATTTTAACTGAGTCGTTAAGTCATCGTTAGTCGTTACATGTAAGTGTTGTTTTGAAACCTTTAGGTTAACGATCTTGTTAAATGTTGTTAACCCAATGTTTATAATATCAAAAGAGATTTTAAATTATTATATTATCATGATATTATGATGTAGGAATATCTCTTAATATGATATATATACATTAAATGTCGTTACAACGATAATCGTTACATATATGTCTCGTTTCAAAATCATTAAGTTAGTAGTCTTGTTTTTACATATGTAATTCATTGTTAATATACTTAATGATATGTTTACTTATCATAATATCATGTTAACTATATATATAACCATATATATGTCATCATATAGTTTTTACAAGTTTTAACGTTCGTGAATCACCGGTCAACTTGGGTGGTCAATTGTCTATATGAAACCTATTTCAATTAATCAAGTCTTAACAAGTTGGATTGCTTAACATGTTGGAACACTTAATCATGTAAATAATAATTTCATTTAATATATATATAAACATGGAAAAGTTCGGGTCACTACAGTTCCTACCCGTTAAATAAATTTTGTCCCGAAATTTTAAGCAGTTGGAGGTGTTGACGTATCTTCTCGAAATAAATGCGGGTATTTCTTCTTCATCTGATCTTCTCGTTCCTAGGTGAACTCGGGCCCTCTACGAGCATTCCATCGAACCTTAACAATTGGTATCTTGTTTTGCTTAAGTCTTTTAACCTCACGATCCATTATTTCGACGGGTTCTTCGATGAATTGAAGTTTTTCGTTGATTTAGATTTCATCTAATGGAATAGTGAGATCTTCTTTAGTAAAACATTTCTTCAAATTCAAGATGTGGAAAGTGTTATGTACAGCCGCGAGTTGTTGAGGTAACTCAAGTCGGTAAGCTACTGGTCCGACACGATCAATAATCTTGAATGGTACAATATACCTTGGATTTAATTTCCCTCGTTTACCAAATCGAACAACACCTTTCCAAGGTGCATCCTTAAGCATGACCATCTCTCTAATTTCAAATTCTATATCTTTTCTTTTAATGTCGGCGTAGCTCTTTTGTCGACTTTGGGCGGTTTTCAATCGTTGTTGAATTTGGATGATGTTCTCGGTAGTTTCTTGTATTATCTCTGGACTTGTAATCTGTCTATCCCCCACTTCACTCCAATAAATCGGAGACCTGCACTTTCTATCATAAAGTGCTTCAAACGGCGCCATCTCAATGCTTGAATGATAGCTATTGTTGTAGGAAAATTCTGCTAACGGTAGATGTCGATCCCAACTGTTTTCAAAATCAATAACACATGCTCGTAGCATGTCTTCAAGTGTTTGTATCGTCCTTTCGCTCTGCCCATCAGTTTATGGATGATAGGCAGTACTCATGTCTAGACGAGTTCCTAATGCTTGCTGTAATGTCTGCCAGAATCTTGAAATAAATCTGCCATCCCTATCAGAGATAATAGAGATTGGTATTCCATGTCTGGAGACGACTTCCTTCAAATACAGTCGTGCTAACTTCTCCATCTTGTCATCTTCTCTTATTGGTAGGAAGTGTGCTGATTTGGTGAGACGATCAGCTATTACCCAAATAGTATCAAAACCACTTGCAGTCCTTGGCAATTTAGTGATGAAATCCATGGTAATGTTTTCCCATTTCCATTCCGGGATTTCGGGTTGTTGAAGTAGACCTGATGGTTTCTGATGCTCAGCTTTGACCTTAGAACACGTCAGACATTCTCCTACGTATTTAGCAACATCGACTTTCATACCCGGCCACCAAAAATGTTTCTTGAGATCCTTGTACATCTTCCCCGTTCCAGGATGTATTGAGTATCTGGATTTATGAGCTTCTCTAAGTACCATTTCTCTCATATCTCTAAATTTTGGTACCCAAATCCTTTCAGCCCTATACCGGGTTCCGACTTCCCGAATATTAAGACACTTCTCCGATCCTTTGGGTATTTCATCCTTTAAATTTCCCTCTTTTAAAACTCCTTGTTGCGCCTCCTTTATTTGAGTAGTAAGGTTATTGTGAATCATTATATTCATAGATTTTACTCGAATGGGTTGTCTGTCCTTCCTGCTCAAGGCGTCGGCTACCACATTTGCCTTCCCCGGGTGGTAACGAATCTCAAAGTCGTAATCATTCAACAATTCAATCCACCTACGCTGCCTCATATTCAGTTGTTTCTGATTAAATATGTGTTGAAGACTTTTGTGGTCGGTATATATAATACTTTTGACCCCATATAAGTAGTGCCTCCAAGTCTTTAATGCAAAAACAACCGCGCCTAATTCCAATTCATGCGTCGTATAATTTTGTTCGTGAATCTTCAATTGTCTAGACGCATAAGCAATTACCTTCGTTCGTTGCATTAATACACAACCGAGACCTTGCTTTGATGCGTCACAATAAATCACAAAATCATCATTCCCTTCAGGCAATGACAATATAGGTGCCGTAGTTAGCTTTTTCTTCATTAACTGAAACGCTTTCTCTTGTTCATCCTTCCATTCAAATTTCTTCCCTTTATGCGTTAATGCAGTCAAGGGTTTTGCTATTCTAGAAAAGTCTTGGATGAACCTTCTGTAGTAACCAGCTAGTCCTAAAAACTGGCGTATGTGTTTCGGAGTTTTTGGGGTTTCCCACTTTTCAACAGTTTCTATCTTTGCCGGATCCACCTTAATACCTTCTTTGTTTACTATGTGACCGAGGAATTGAACTTCTTCCAACCAAAATGCACACTTTGAAAACTTAGCGTACAATTCTTCCTTCCTCAATACTTCTAACACCTTTCTCAAATGTTCACCGTGTTCTTGGTCATTCTTTGAGTAAATAAGTATGTCATCAATGAAAACAATGACAAACTTGTCAAGGTATGGTCCACACACTCGGTTCATAAGGTCCATGAACACAGCTGGTGCATTAGTTAAACCAAACGGCATGACCATAAACTCGTAACGACCGTAACGTGTTCTGAAAGCAGTCTTTGGAATATCATCTTCTTTCACCCTCATTTGATGATACCCGGAACGTAAGTCAATCTTTGAATAAACAGACGAGCCTTGTAGTTGATCAAATAAGTCATCGATTCTCGGTAGTGGGTAGCAGTTTTTGATAGTAAGTTTGTTCAACTCTCGGTAGTCGATACACAACCTGAATGTACCATCTTTCTTCTTGACAAACAAAACAGGAGCTCCCCACGGTGATGTGCTTGGTCGAATGAAATGATGCTCTAAAATTTCTTGTAATTGGCTTTGCAGTTCTTTCATCTCGCTGGGTGCGAGTCTGTAAGGAGCACGAGCTATTGGTGCAGCTCCTGGTACAAGATCTATTTGAAATTCAAGGGATCGATTTGGGGTAATCCCGGTAATTCTTTCGGAAATACATCGGGAAATTCTTTTGCGACGGGAACATCATTGATGCTCTTTTCTTCAGTTTGTACTTTTTCGACGTGTGCTAGAACAGCATAGCAACCTTTTCTTATTAGTTTTTGTGCCTTCAAATTACTAATAAGATGTAGCTTCGTGTTGCCCTTTTCTCCGTACACCATTAAGGGTTTTCCTTTTTCTCGTATAATGCGAATTGCATTTTTGTAACAAACGATCTCTGCTTTCACTTCTTTCAACCAGTCTATACCGATTATCACATCAAAACTCCCTAACTCTACTGGTATCAAGTCAATCTTAAATGTTTCACTAACCAGTTTAATTTCTCGATTCCGACATATATTATCTGCTGAAATTAATTTACCATTTGCTAATTCGAGTAAAAATTTACTATCCAAAGGCGTCAATGGACAACTTAATTTGGCACAAAAATCTCTACTCATATAGCTTCTATCCGCACCCGAATCAAATAAAACGTAAGCAGATTTATTGTCAATAAGAAACGTACCCGTAACAAGCTCCGGGTCTTCCTGTGCCTCTGTCGCATTAATATTGAAAACTCTTCCGCGGCCTTGTCCATTCGTGTTCTCCTGGTTCGGGCAATTTCTAATAATGTGGCCCGGTTTTCCACATTTATAACAAACTACATTGGCATAACTTGCTCCGACACTACTTGCTCCGCCATTACTCGTTCCGACACCATTTGATCCTTTCGTTCTGTTAACCCTTGGTCTGTAGACCTCACACTTCGCCGTGCTATGACCATTTCTTTTACACTTGTTGCAAAATTTGGTGCAGAACCCCGAGTGATACTTTTCACACCTTTGGCATAGCTGCTTCTGATTGTTATTGTTGTTGTTGTTGCGGTTATTATTGTTGTTGGGATGATTGTTGTAGTTGCTGTTGTTGTTGTTGTGGTTGTTGTTGTTGTTGTTGTTGTTGTTGTTGGGCCATTTGTTGTAGTTGCAATTGATGTTGCGATTGTTGGGATAGTTGTTGCGATTATTGTTGTAATTGCTGTTGTTGTTATATTGGTGATTCTTATCACCGTTTTCCTCCCACTTTCTCTTGACTTGCTTCACATTGGCCTCTTCAGTAGTCTGTTCTTTAATTCTTTCTTCAATCTGGTTCACTAGTTTGTGAGCCATTCTACATGCCTGTTGTATGGAGGCAGGCTCGTGTGAACTTATATCTTCTTGGATTCTTTCCGATAATCCTTTCACAAACGCGTCGATTTTCTCTTCCTCATCTTCGAACGCTCCCGGACACAATAGGCATAATTCTGTGAATCGTCTTTCGTACGTGGTAATATCAAATCCTTGGGTTCGTAACCCTCTAAGTTCTGTCTTGAGCTTATTAACCTCAGTTCTGGGACGGTACTTCTCGTTCATCAAGTGCTTGAATGCTGACCACGGTAGTGCGTAAGCATCATCTTGTCCCACTTGCTCTAGATAGGTATTCCACCATGTTAACGCAGAACCTGTGAAGGTATGTGTAGCGTACTTCACTTTGTCCTCTTCAGTACACTTACTTATGGCAAACACCGATTCGACCATCTCGGTCCACCGTTTCAATCCGATCGGTCCTTCGGTTCCATCAAATTCCAAAGGTTTGCAGGCAGTGAATTCTTTATAGGTGCATCCTACACGATTTCCTGTATTGCTAGATCCAAGGTTATTGTTGGTATGTAGCGCGGCCTGTATTGCGGCTATGTTTGAAGCAAGAAAGGCACGAAATTCCTCTTTACTCATATTCAAGGTGTGTCGAGTAGTCGGTGCCATTTCCTTCAAAATAGTCAAATGAAACGAGTTAATCATATAGAATATCAAGAGTAGTCAATAGTATTTCGTAGCGTAATATGAACTTATTTATAAAAGCTCTTTCTTTATATTAGCGTTTTATACTCTTTAATTTGGGTAGTACCTACCCGTTAAGTTCATACTTAGTAGCTAACATACCATTTCAACTACTACAATTCTATATGAAAAACTAATCACAAAAAAAAAAATATCATATTCAAACCTTTATACAATAACTTGCAAACTTACAATACCGCTATTTTACATATAGCATGAAATATAGCACATAAAACTTTGATGCAAGATAGTTGTGAAGATAATTCTAGCTAGTACACATGTCGTTCAGTAAAGGCAATAAAGACATGTAATTCATACGTCCAGAAATAAGTCATGCATTCTGGTTTAACTAGGACTACTTCCCATCCTTGGTCTTGTGGAACATAAGCGTTATGGCCGTTGATAAGACAGCGTGTTGTAACGTCGTCAAAGGGACGAGGGTTATGTAATGTCCAACAGTCCCGTAACAATCTAAAAACCTCATTTCTTACCCTAATTACCGACTCCGTCACTTGTGGGAACGTTTTGTTTAATAGTTGTAGCCCGATGTTCTTGTTCTCACTTTGGTGAGAAGCGAACATTACTAACCCGTAAGCATAACATGCTTCTTTATGTTGCATGTTAGCCGCTTTTTCTAAATCACGAAGTCCAATATTCGGATATATTGAGTCAAAATAATTTCTTAACCCGTTGCGTAAAATAGCATTTGGGTTCCCCGCAATATATGCGTCAAAGTAAACACATCGTAACTTATGGATTTCCCAATGTGATATCCCCCATCTTTCGAACGAAAGCTTTTTATAAACCAAGGCATTCTTGGAACGTTCTTTGAATGTCTTACAAACTGATCTCGCCTTAAATAGTTGTGCCGAGTAATTCTGACCGACTCTAGACAAGATTTCATCAATCATGTCTCCGGGTAGGTCTCTTATAATATTGGGTTGTCTATCCATTTTGTGTTTATAAACTATAAAATAGACAAGAGTTAGATTCATAAAAAAAAATTACTTATTAATACAAGCAATTTTTACATATATCATAAAGCATAAGCACACTATATTACATATATTACACCACACGAATACAACTAGCTTATTCCGACAAGCTCGTTTCTTCTTCTTCGGTTTTGGTTCGTTTTGCCAAGTTTCTAGGGATATATGATGTTCCCCTAATACGAGCCGTCGTTTTTCACATTGGTTTAGAAAAACCTGGTGGTTTAGAGGTTCTCGGGTTATTGTCACAACTTAAGAAATACGGGTGTTAACGATACATATAAAGTTCATCAGATTTGGAATCAAATTTCTCTATTTTTATGCCATTTCCCTTATTGTTCTCTTTTGCCTTATTAAATTGTGTTGGGGTAATTTCTATAACATCATCGGAATCCTTGTCGGGATCCGATTCATCGGAGAATTGGTAATCCTCCCAATACGTTGCTTCCTTGGCGGAAACACCATTGACCATAATTAACTTTGGTCGGTTGGTTGAGGATTTTCTTCTACTTAACCGTTTTATTATTTCTCCCACTGGTTCTATTTCTTCTTCCGGTTCCGATTCTTCTTCCGGTTCCGATTCTTCTTCCGGTTCCGACTCTTCTTCCGGTTCCTCTTCGGGAACTTGTGAATCAGTCCACGAATCATAACCAATTTACATTTGACTCTTCATTATTATTAGGTGAGTCAATGGGACTTGTTCTAGAGGTAGACATCTATCACATAATATCAAACAAATTAAGAGATTAATATATCACATAATATTCACATGTTAAAAATATATAGTTTCCAACAAAATTTGTTAAGCAATCATTTTTCAAGTAAACACGGTCGAAGTCCAGACTCACTAATGCATCCTAACAAACTCGATAAGACACACTAATGAAAAATTCTGGTTCTCTAAGACCAGCGCTCGGATACCAACTGAAATGTCCCGTTCTTATTGATTAAAAACGTTCCATATTAATTGATTTCGTTGCGAGGTTTTGACCTCTATATGAGACGTTTTTCAAAGACTGCATTCATTTTGAAACAAACCATAACCTTTATTTCATAAATAAAGGTTTAAAAAGCTTTACGTAGATTATCAAATAATGATAATCTAAAATATCTTGTTTACACACGACCATTACATAATGGTTTACAATACAAATATGTTACATCGAAATCAGTTTCTTGAATGCAGTTTTTACACAATATCATACAAACATGGACTCCAAATCTTGTCCTTATTTTAGTATGCAACAGCGGAAGCTCTTAGTATTCACTTGAGAATAAACATGCTTTAAACGTCAACAAAAATGTTGGTGAGTTATAGGTTTAACCTATATATATCAAATCGTAACAATAGACCACAAGATTTCATATTTCAATACACATCCCATGCATAGAGATAAAAATCATTCATATGGTAAACACCTGGTAACCGACATTAACAAGATGCATATATAAGAATATCCCCATCATTCCGGGACACCCTTCGGATATAATATAAATTTCGAAGTACTAAAGCATCCGGTACTTTGGATGGGGTTTGTTAGGCCCAATAGATCTATCTTTAGGATTCGTGTCAATTAGGGTGTATGTTCCCTAATTCTTAGATTACCAGACTTAATAAAAAGGGACATATTCGATTTCGATAATTCAACCATAGAATGTAGTTTCACGTACTTGTGTCTATTTTGTAAATCATTTATAAAACCTGCATGTATTCTCATCCCAAAAATATTAGATTTTAAAAGTGGGACTATAACTCACTTTCACATATTTTTACTTCGTTGGAAAGTAAGACTTGGCCACTGGTTGATTCACAAACCTATAACAATATATACATATATATCAAAGTATGTTAAAAATATATTTACAAAACTTTTAATACATTTTGATGTTTTAAGTTTATTAAGTCAGCTGTCCTCGTTAGTAACCTACAACTAGTTATCCACAGTTAGATGTACAGAAATAAATCGATAAATATTATCTTGAATCAATCCACGACCCAGTGTATACGTATCTCAGTATTGATCACAACTCAAACTATATATATATTTTGGAATCAACCTCAACCCTGTATAGCTAACTCCAACATTCACATATAGAGTGTCTATGGTTGTTCCGCACTATATATATATAGATGGGTTGACATGATAGGTCGAAACATTGTATACGTGTCTATGGTATCTCAAGATTACATAATATACAATATAAGTTGATTAGGTTATGGTTGGAATAGATTTATTACTAACTTTCACGTAGGTAAAATGAGTAGTTTTTATCAATCTTGTTTTACTCGCCATTTCTTCGTTTCTAAAAGCTGTGTATTGTACGAGCACAAATACGGGTGCATACGAGTAGAATTGTTGATGAAACTGAAAGAGGATGCAATTGTAAGCATTTTTGTTAAGTAGAAGTATTTTGATAAGTGTCTTAAAGTCTTTCAAAAGTGTATGAATACATATTAAAACACTACATGTATATACATTTTAACTGAGTCGTTAAGTCATCGTTAGTCGTTACATGTAAGTGTTGTTTTGAAACCTTTAGGTTAACGATCTTGTTAAATGTTGTTAACCCAATGTTTATAATATCAAAAGAGATTTTAAATTATTATATTATCATGATATTATGATGTAGGAATATCTCTTAATATGATATATATATATATATACATTAAATGTCGTTACAACGATAATCGTTACATATATGTCTCGTTTCAAAATCATTAAGTTAGTAGTCTTGTTTTTACATATGTAATTCATTGTTAATATACTTAATGATATGTTTACTTATCATAATATCATGTTAACTATATATATAACCATATATATGTCATCATATAGTTTTTACAAGTTTTAACGTTCGTGAATCACCGGTCAACTTGGGTGGTCAATTGTCTATATGAAACCTATTTCAATTAATCAAGTCTTAACAAGTTTGATTGCTTAACATGTTGGAACAATTAATCATGTAAATAACAATTTCATTTAATATATATATAAATATGGAAAAGTTCGGGTCACTACAACACTAGGCGTATACCGAACCACGTTCATTACCATTGAACGTGAAATCTACGAGTTCTTTCGAATTCAATAGTAGGTCATATGTACCAAATGTATGAACGGTGATCGGATCGCATGGTTGAAACCGGGCTTGCGCTAGATCGAAAAACTTAACAGGGCGATCCTAATTGTTTCTCCTATCAAGGACAATGTTGCGTCCGACAACTTTTTATGACCCATATGATGTATCTATTCCATCCTCAAGGAATGAAATGACCCAACCCGTTATTATACCGACCCGAAAAAGTTTTCTTTTATATTACGCATAAATATTGATAACAACGATGCCATGAATATGATTACAAAACATTTCCAATACCCGACAAGTTTAAACAACTTTAATTTATACATTATATAAGTTAAGTGTCAAAATGTGCATAACAACCCACGACCCATTTAACACGACCAAAAGACACTTTTGACCTAAAGCATCTAACTCCGACATAAGACCGAGCATGGTAATTGGGAAACACTAACCAATTCTAAATCGAATCCAAAAGCAAAATCTTCTAAGCAACCCGCAATAATCCATTAATCCCCGCGCTTACCCTTACCACCTCTTCCTTACAAATCTATAAAAATATAAACAACGAGAGAGCAAGCTATTAATCTTAGTGTGGATAAACATACTATACACATACATATGTATAAAATGACTACGTATCACCAACACAAGTAATAAACACATACCACATCCTTGTATAACTAAGCAAAGCTATACATAACGTACCACCATGCCAAAACCGCAAGATTAGCTACAACACAACAATATATATATATATAGCCAATACCACAAGGTTAACCCCTTAACCTTAAACATATACACATGCCTAATGGAATTTGAACTACACGAGATTCACTACCTTCCTCCCGACTACAATCGAGGATGGCCAACTACACATGCCTTATGAATAGGAACTACACAAGATTCATACGTTAACTAAATGACTATAGAGTTGGCGGAACTACACACGCCCAAGTGGATCTGGACTACACAAGATGCACACCCTAAGTCATAACAACACAACTGCGAATGTCAGAACTAGACACGACATCGTGAATCTGAACTACACAAGATTCACCATCCCAACACACCTCATCAACATCATCAATATCGTCGTGGTTGGCCAAATCACACGCCAACGTGAATCCATATACTCACAAGATTCACTACCTTAAGGGTGGTAACCCAAAACGCATAAGCGTACAACATGGACCCGATCAAACCTACAGAGTCCATTCTCCCATACGCATGTAAAGTAAACCCGAGCAAGGGTCACTCTACACACCCGCACCCATCCTACACATACATACGCATATAATATATTTACACTCACCTTAGCGCCTTGATGAATGCAAAGTCAAGTCCGCAAACTGCCAATGGAAAGTACCTATTCCATTTATCAGACAACAAACAACACAATTAGAGTGGATTACAAACCAACCAAAGTTGACACTTAGTGCAATTTTGACACAAATGCACTTCCAAGCACAAACAACGCCCAAACTAACCAATAATCACTCAACGCTAGTGAAAATGGTCCTATAACGCCAATTAAACTGAAACACAAGTATTAAATACTTGTCTTCCCCAATTTGACCCATAAACCCTAATTTTGACCCATTTCAAAATTAGTATTCCAAATACACCCAAATGGGTTCCAATACTTCCATAATCACTAAACCTAGTGATTAAACCCAAATTACAAGTCATAACATGATTAAATCATCAACCAACCCAAAATCCACCAACGAGGGTCAACCGCACCCACCACTAGCTTAAATCACCCATTTACTAACTAGTGGGGTTTACTCAAGAATATATAAGTTTAAAACCCTAATTTGGACAATAATCATAAACAATGAAACTCGGATTCAAGACTTACCACTACCACCAAATGTAGCTAGGAGCGAGGTGAACAACTTTAACTCTCGAGCTTTGGTAAGAACCGAGCTCATTCCTCCTAGATCGGAGCTTTCTCACTCTACAATGGTTTTTTTCTTTTTAAATAGATGGAAGAGAAAGAGGAGATGAAGATAAGATGAAATAAAGTTATGGATACAGTTTGATCAGTTTTTGTGGCCAAAATCCATCCACATGTGAAAAGATGAAACTGGCCCTCATTAAATCCCTTTTAAAAAAAATAGAAAAGAATGTTGATGCAGGTCTTGGCATGGCTTGCCACCTAACTGGCACAGCGTGCTACTTAGGTTCTGAATTTGATGATGTTTGCGTTGGCACGGCGTGTCACTTTGAAACTGAATGTGATGTCTAAAATTAAATACTCATACGCCAGAACTGATACACCCAATCATGATTGAGGTAAACCAACCATAATACATTGTTAGAAATGTCGTACGAAGTATGTTTTTACATTAAAACATGTTTTATGACTCTGGCCTCTTATTTAAATGGGTGTTACTGGGAAGTAAAGTCTTCCGAACGATACACTTGTTGATTTGTTTCGGATGTTGTAGTCCAGACCAGTTGTAGGGTGACAAAAAATCTTGAAAAGTCATTACTAACATCGAATGGAAATCTACCAGGCCTCAACATCAAACAGGAAAACTGGTAGTCAGGATTTTCTCAATGAGGGAGATTTGCTAGTCAATTGAGGAGCGCACCATGATACTCAAAATGTCAGTAATTTATCATATCCCCAGTTGGTTAACCTCCAGAAAGGTAAGATATCCGCTTTTAAGCCTAATGAACCTCAATCTTTATGATTTATTTAACAGATTAGACGATCACCTCATGATCATCAATGATATCTGAACGTAATGTGTATCCTCCTTTGCACATTATTTTCTTACCGACATCTCGTGATGTTAGGTACTGTGGGAGGTATTGGCTTGACCAATCGCGGGTTACCCTGTATGGTTTGTTGGTTCGTTTGCTCGGTTCATGGCTTCCACTTGTATCTCGGTTCATATTGAAGAAGACATTTTTAGGTTCGAGATTCTTTTACACTTATTTGGATATATATATATATATATATATATATATATATATATATATATATATATATTTGGAGTATTTCGTTCGAGTTATTATGTTATGCCGAATACATGTTTGGAAAGTTAGATATTTGTGGATTACAAGTGGAAGTCATAGAGTTGTTATTTTCCTCCAAAATCGTACCCACGCTAGTTACTTGATTTGGTTCATGTTCGATTGGTTCTACATATTATTTTTCAAACACTTATTTATATGGTAGAAGATATTTTCGAGTCGATATTGCTTGAGGACAAGCAAGACTCTAGTGTGAGGTGATTTGATATTGCATAATTCAACTATGTTTATCTTAGCAATATCCGTCATATTTTGGTCCTTTGGATACGGTTTGGAAGCTATTTGTTGTGATTCTTAGTAAGTTAAAGATTTGGAGCTCATTGGTTATTTATCACGAAATCATGTTATTTTGGTGTATTTTTGGAGCTCGTATGTTGTCATGAGTTTTAATATGGTTACCTGGGTGTTTCATGGTTCATAAGAGTTCTAAAAGTCAAGAAAATGAAGTTTTAGTGCATGGCGCGCAAGAGTGTTTTTGGGCATGTGAGGCGCACCGTTTATTGTGTGCAGCACGGTGTAGATTTTTTTAAAAGCGTGGCAATGCTTATTGATGCGCAGAGCCAGGCTCGTGTGCCAAGCCTTTACTCTGAAATGTTTAGCATTTTTAATATAATTAAGTTGCCCTAGTTCCTTATAACTTACATTGGTCATTTTTAGGAGCATAAGAGGCGATTTTGGGAGCAACCAGGAGAATTCCTTCATCTTCCAATCACACTAATCATTCCAGAATCAACCTTCGATCCATTCATCACTCATGATTGCTTATTTATTTAGGTTGATTTCTTTGTCAATAACAATGAATTCTTTCCTTAATTTATTTGTGATTATGTTTATAGCCATGATTGTTGGCTAAGTCTTTAAATATTTGTCTAGATTGAATATCCGTATGTGTTTGGATGATACTTTAATGTTTTATTTGATCAATGCATGATAATTATGAGTTTTGATTAAGAACTATTCTTGCGGGATTTGATTATTGCTACCAGGTTGATTAGTGATCTTGTTTGAACAAAGGGAACCTTGTTTCAATTTAGTGAACTAATTTCCAATTGATTTGTCTTAACCAATTGGGTGCTTACTAGACCAAGGGGGTAAACCGGGTAACATAGATTAAACAAAATAGGGGTAAATTGTGTGGAGCGAACGTTTAACCAATTGAATCTTAATATCATAGTTAGTTAATTACTAAATCATAAACGAAAGAGGCCTTTGGTGTAAGGGAACCCTAAGATAATAAATCCTAGTTTGAGGTGTTTGCTAAAAGAGAACTCTGGGAAAACCGACTCTGTAGTTGCATGTATTGATAATTAGATCTAGTGATTAATAACAAATCATCCGACACCGCGAGTAGGAGATCTAGGCGAACATTCTTTTATTTATTGAATTCAATCTATCTTTAATTTGTATGTTGAGTCTGCATTTGATTTATATAAACTTACAAACCAAAAATATTGTCTTTTCTTTTTTATCTATCCTTGATTTGGCTAATCGTTAAATAGTCACAAAACCAAACTATTTCGTACTTTCAAATTTCTTAGCTTAACTTAGTTTAATTTTTATTAGTTGACAATTGAGATTTATGTGATACTGTCCTTGGATCGATATTCGGAATTACCCAAACTCTATACTGCTACACGATCGGGTACACTGCCTGTGAGTGCGTAATAGTTCTTTTTATTCTAGAAATAAAAGAAAATGATAAAATACCAATAATATTAGGTATACCATTTCTATGAACAGCTGCCTTTGAATTCCAAATGCAAACTAATACATATAGTCTGGGAATTTATGATGATAGAATTACTTTAAATAATTAACTTGAACTTGAACTCACTTGTCCGACTATAAAATATGTGGAAACATGTGTTGAAGAAGAATTTGACGAATTTTTATTAATGGATATAGATGAATTTGTATGTGAAATCAAAGAAGAAAATCTTGATAATGAAATTGAAGAATTAATGAGAGATGAAATGAATGAACTAGCAGAAGAGGAACATAAACCTATAAACGATGAATTAAGAATAAAACACTCTCTCGAATATCCACTGAAACTAGAACTAAAAGAATTACCTTCTCATCTAGAATTTGTTTTTCTAAAAGATAACTCCCAACTCCCCGTGATTATTTCTTCCGAATTATCTAAGGATAAAAAAGAATAACTCTTAGATATCTTCAAAAATATAAAAAGGCCTTCGCTTGAAAACCCTCTGATATTTCGGGAATTGACCCCACCTTCTGTACTCATAAGATTTTATTAGAAGAAAACTCAAAACCTGTAATTCAAAGACAAATACGTTAAAATCCTAACATGGCTGAAGTAGTAGACAGGAAGTTTTAAAACTATTAGACGCATGAATGATTTATCCTATATCTGATAGTCAATGGGTTAGCCCAGTTCAGTGCGTCGCTAAAAAGGGAGGAACCATTGTTGTCTTAAATGAAAATAACGAATTAATTCCTACTCGAACCGTTACTGGTTGGCGATTTTGTATAGATTATCGTAAACTAAATGAAGCTACTCGAAAAGATCATTTTCCCCTTCCATTTATTGATCAAATGATTGAAAGATTAGCCAGAAAAGAATACTATTGTTTCTTGGATGATTTCTATGGATATTTTCAAATTCCAATCGACCCTAAGGATCAAGAGAAAATCACTTTCACTTGTCCTTTTGGTATATTCACTTACCGAAGAATGCCATTTGGGTTATGTAATGCTCCTGGTACTTTCCAAAGATGTATGACAGCTATCTTTCACGACATGGTGGAAGACTTTATGGAAGTCTATATAGATGAATTTTCCGTCTTTGGAACATCCTTTGACTCCTGCTTGTCCAATCTTAATAAAGTGCTTGCTCTTTGTGAATAGACAAGCCTTGTTTTTAATTGGGAAAAATGCCATTTTATGGTAAAAGAAGGCATTGTCCTTGGCCATAAAATTTCTGATAAGGGGATTGAAGTTGACTAAGAAAAAATCAATGTTATTTCCAACCTCCCTGAACCTACTAATGTTAAATCAATTCGAAGTTGAGGGTATTTCGTATGCCCGAGAGACATATTAAATTAATGTGGCTAATGTGTTTTGATCCAATTCGGGTCATACCCAATAACAAGCTTACCGACACCTTATTCATATTTGATCTTAACGATTGGATCGTTGATTAAATATGTAACACTTGAATTTTAGAAAATGGTTTCTAAAATAATATTACTTGATATGTATATATATATATAAATTATGGAATAATTTATATATATAAAAAATTTAATTATTTATAGGTTAAATAATTAAATATTTTATGTTACATTTTATAAGTTGGTTTTATAAAATAATGTATACATAAAAATAATGTGCAAGTTTTATATAAATTTATTTTATAAAAGTTTAATTTTATAAAATTTAAATTTATATAAAATTTAAGTGGCATGGGAGGATGGAGCTTGCATGGATTGTGATTGGCCACTTTAAAAGTACTTTCACTTCTCCTTATGCATACACCTACCCACTTAATTGCATGCTTGAACATATATTACGGAAATGAAGTAACTAGCAAAATAAAAAACTCTCCTCTCCTCTTGTTTTTTTGGCCAAAACTTTCAAAGAAAAAGGGAGAGGGTTCTTATTTTTTAAGCATTTTCAAGTGTTGAAAATCCTAACCAACTTTAAGGTGGTGTTGGTTACAAAAGCTTGTGGTATTACTTGCTTGAGGCTTCAAGTTAGAAGCTTTATTCTTCATCGTCATCTTTTGGATTAACCCTCAACTAGCTTGAGGAGGTATTGACTTTAAACCCACTTTTAGTTTGTAAGTATATTTCATAGCTTGATCCTTCTTGCGATTTAACTTTAATATGGTTAAAGTTTAACAAGTTTTAAATCGGGTTTTCATGCTTCCGCTTTGAATGATTCTTAAAATGGTTTAAGTGATTTGAGATTTGTTAAATCCCAACAATGGTATCTAGAGCCGAAGTTGATGGAATATGCTTCTAGATGTTCTTTTAAACCCACTATATTTTTGCATTTTATGAACATGCATGATAGTAGAATGCAAAAATTTTCGGGTTTGGGTGGGTTTTCATCTTGGCCGAAATTTTGGAGACCCAAAATGGGTTTTTGGGTTCTTTCATTTTGGTCATGTTTAGTTGCATGTTAATGTTCACAATCCTAGCCTTGACCTTATGCTTGGTTGCATGCTTATTTGATTGAATATTTATTCATTTGGTATGTAATATTATTTATTCATTTGGCATGTAATATTATTTATTCATTTGGTTATGTAATTTATTTTGTATTTGGTATGTAAAATAGATTAGGTTGTATTTTCATTTTCTAGAAAAAAATGTATCAGGATATATTTTTTTTTGTAAAAATGAAGATGCACAAGATGGAGCAAAGGAAGAACACATGCATTTGGATGCAAGATTTAGTGGGAGATGTAAAGTCTCATACTTTGTGTTATGACCCATTAACCGGTGACATTTGTTTTCGGCTAAACAAATGTTCACCAAAAGGCTTGATTGTGAACATATTGTTTTGCATGTGTGGTTGTTTATTTGTTTGATTATGGATTGTATGTTTGGTTGCTACAACAAATTGACAAAATGAAACTATAATTTAATTGATTAAATTGGAAATTATTAACAACTTGCAAAGTGCAAAACTTTAATTTAATTGGTTAAATTAAAATGGCTAAAAGGATTTTAATAATTGGTTATTAAGACATAATAAAATGGTTTATTTTCAAAGTAATAAAATTGGCTTTATTACAAGACATGAAAATCTTTTCATAAGTACCACACACTAAATGCATGTTAGTGTATGGTATAACAGTTTTCTTAAACTAGAAATTATGGAAACTTAAAATCCCTTTTATTAACAAGGTAAACAAGTTTAACGCCATCCTTTTGTGTGACACTTAGGCATATTAGCGAACTCATGATGGGATAAAGGTCACCTAACCGTTATGAGCAAACTAATATGATTAAGGTGAATTTTGCATGCTTGTGGGATAAAGGTCACTTAACCACTTGTATGTTAAGTTTACATGTTTACACAAGTAGGACAACTTGATTTGGGAATCATGAACTTAGGGTCACCGAAGCATGAGGAACAAATAGGCGTTGATGGGATGAATATGCCATGCAAAAGGATTGCATGATCACATACCTTAGAAGTTTCAAAGGGATTACAATTGTCATATAAATGACTACCTAGCTAAATCAAATAACGGGATAAAGGTCACCTAAATGGAATTTGGTTTACCGTTGGATTCTAAAATTTAATATATCAATTGGATATAAAAGGGTATTGATTGTTAAATTAAGAATGATACTTAAACTAACTTTGTTAAATTTTGTAGATGGCCGCCAATAACAACAACATTCCAAATGCACCAATCAACTTTAATAACCTATCTTTAAGGTCCTTACTCGAAAAGGAAAAACTCAACCATACGAATTTCATGGATTGGTACCGCAATCTAAGAATTGTTCTCAAGCTTGAGGATAGGGCGTACGTGTTAGAGGACCCAATTCCCGACCAACCCGAGGAGGATGATGCCGAAGGCATGGCATATTGGGAGAAATATTGCGCCGATTCGGTGCAAGTTTCTTGCCTTATGCTTGGGACCATGGTGCCCGAACTCCAAAAGGACTTCGAGCATCATAGTGCATTTAACATGATCACACAATTGAAGGAGATGTTCCTTCAACAAGCTCGTGTAGAGCGCTTTGAAACGGTTCGAGCGCTTCATGCATTTCAAATGGACGACTCCCAATCTATTTCATCTTATGTCCTTAAGATGAAAGGTCTAATTGATCGATTGCACTATCTAAATTGCAACGTGTCTAATGAATTAGCCACGGACCTTATTCTCAACTCATTGTCAAAAAGGTTTGACACATTCGTAATGAATTACAACATGAATGGCTGGGATAAGAGCATTGGCGAATTGCATGCCATGCTTAGGACGGCCGAATCAAGCATGGGTAAATGGACTTCACTCGTGCTTATGATCAATGAAGGTGGGTCCAAGAACAATTCCACTTCTAAGCCAAAGGTGGCTAAGAGGAAAGGACCCGCCTACCAAGGCAAGGGTAAGGGAAAGGGGAATATGGTTACCCCAACTAACAAAAACAAGAAGCAAAAAGTTGCCAGTCAAGCTAACCCCAAGGAAGATTCGTGCTTTAGTTGCGGTGAAATGGGTCACTGGAAACGCAACTGCCCGATCTACCTAAAGGAGTTGAAAGAAAAGAGGGATGTAGGGCAAACCTCGGGTAATGTATATATGGTATACATTGAGCTTAGTATTACTTCTTCTAATACATGGGTATTAGACACAGGATGTGGAACTCATATTTGCAATTCTTTGCAGGGGTTCAAAAGAAGTAAATAAGAAGCGGGAACAATAACTCTATTCATGGGAAATGGTGCAAAGGTGCACGTAGAAGCTCAAGGAGACTTTGTTTTAAAGCTACAAACTGGGTTGGAGGTTGTTTTGAAAAATGTTTTGTATGCTCCTGATTTGACTCGAAACATTATTTCTATTTCTCGTTTAAGACAATGTGCTTTTGATTTTAATTTTGTTAATGATGATATCCATGTTTCTTTAGATAATGTGTTCTATTTTAAGACTTACCTTTGAATGGTATTTATGAATTGGTTCATGATGACACCTCATACAATAGCTCAATGTTCTATGCAAACACCAAAAAACTCAAAAGGGATTTGAGTGATTCCTACTTATGGCATTATCGCCTTGGTTACATAAACAAGAACCAAATGCATACAATTTAAAAGAATGGCCTTTTGAAATCAAGTGAGCTTGAATCATTTGATGTATGTGAATCCTGTTTACAAGGCAAAATGACTAAAGCACCTTTCAAAGGGACCTATGAAAGGGCTAAGGACTTATTAGGATTAATACATTCGGATGTATGCGGACCCTTTAAGCTCATGACTAGGAATGGTGAAAGATATTTCGTTACATTCATTGATGACTTCAGTTGTTTCGGATATGTCTATTTATTAAGGCACAAGGACGAAACAATTGAAGCATTCAAAGAATATCAAAATGAAGTACAAAATCAACTCAACAAGACAATTAAGGTACTTCATACCGATAGAGGAGGTGAATACCTAAGCGATGCTTTCCAAGATCATCTTAAAAGTTGTGGGATTATCTCGCAACTTACTCCTCCTGGAACACCCCAACTTAATAGAGTTTCCGAAAGGAGGAATCGAACCCTAATGGATATGGTTCGATCTATGATGGCAAGAAGCTCGTTACCTCTATCATTTTGGGGTTATTGTCTATGCTCCGCGGCTCGTATTTTAAATATGGCCCCAACCAAAAAAGTGGAACGAACTCCTCATGATATGTGGTTTGGAAAACCTCCTTCTCTATCATACTTGAAAGTATGGGGATGTGAAGCTTATCCTAAGCGCTTCGTCGCTAATAAGATAAATGCTCGATCCACGAAGTGTATCTTCATAGGATATCTCAAGGATGATATGGAATACTATTTGAAATGTCCCGTTCATATTGATTATAAACGTTCCATATTAATTGATTTCGTCGCGAGGTTTTGACCTCTATATGAGACGTTTTTCAAAGACTACATTCATTTTTAAAACAACCATAACCTTTATTTTATCTATAAAGGTTTAAAAAGCATTACATAGATTATCAAATAATGATAATCTAAAATATACCATTTACACACGACCATTACATAATAAAAACGAATTCGAAGTACTAAAGCATCCGGTACTTTGGATGGGGTTCGTTAGGCCCAATAGATCTATCTTTAGGATTCGCGTCAATTAGTAGATTGGTTTACTAATTCTTAGGCTACCAAGCAAAAGGGGCATATTCGGCTTCGATCATTCACCCATATAATGTAGTTTCATTTACTTGTGTCTATTTCGTAAAACATTTATAAAACTGCATGTATTCTCATCCCAAAATATTAGATTTTAAAAGTGGGACTATAACTCACTTTTATAGATTTTTACTTCGTCGGGAAGTAAGACTTGGCCACTGTTCGATTCACAAACCTATAACAAATATGTACATATATATCAAAGTATGTTCAAAATATATTTACAACATTTTTAATACGTTTTACTGTTTTAAGTTTATTAAGTCAGCTGTCCTTGTTAGTAACCTACAACTAGTTGTCCGTAATTAGATGTACAGAAATAAATCGATATATATTATCTTGAATCAATCCACGACCCAGTGTATACACGTCTTAGGCTAGATCACAACTCAAACTATATATATTTTTGGAATCAACCTCAACCCTGTATAGCTAACTTCAACATTACTGCATATAGAGTGTCTATGGTTGTTCCAAATAATATATATAGATGGGTCGATATGATATGTCAAAACATTTGCATACGTGTCTATGGTATCCCAAGATTACATAATACATTAGAATAAATGTATAATACAATGTAAGTTAGCTAGGATATGATTAATATAGATTTGTTAAAAATTTTCACGTAGCTACAACAAGCAAAAATAACTAAACTTGTTTTACCCATAACTTCTTCGTTTTAAATCCGTTTTGAGTGAATCCAATTGCTATGATTTCATATTGAACTTAAGTTTATGAATATATACAGAAAAAGTATAAGTTTATAGTCGGAATTATAGGTTACAAGTCATTTTTGTAAAGGTAGTCATTTCAGTCGAAAGAACGACGTCTAGATGACCATTTTGGAAAACATACCTCCACTTTGAGTTTAACCATGATTTTTGGATATAGTTTCATGTTCATAAGAAAAATCATTTTCCTAGAAGAACAACTTTTAAATCAAAATTTATCATAGTTTTTAATTAACTAACCCAAAACAGCCCGCGGTGTTACTACAACGGCGTATATCCGGTTTTACGGTGTTTTTCGTGTTTTCCGGTTTTAAATCATTAAGCTTGCATATCATATAGATATAGAACATGTGTTTAGTTGATTTTAAAAGTCAAGTTAAAAGGATTAACTTTTGTTTGCGAACAAGTTTAGAATTAACTAAACTATGTTCTAGTGATTTCAAGTTTAAACCTTCGAATAAGGTAGTTTTATATATATGAATCGAATGATGTTATGAACATCATTACTACCTCAGGTTTTATGGATAAACCTACTGGAAATGAGAAAAATAGATCTAGCTTCAAAGGATCCTTGGATGCCTTGAAAGTTCTTTAAGCAGAATCATGACACGAAAACAAGTTCAAGTAAGATTTTCACTCGAAATAAGATTCTTATAGTTATAGAAATTGAATCAAAGTTTGAATATGAGTATTACCTTGTATTAGAAAGATATCTTACTATAAATAAGAAAGATTTCTTGAAGTTGAATGATCACTTTACAAGATTGGAAGTAAGCTAGCAAACTTGGAAGTATTCTTGATTTTATGAAACTAGAACTTATAGAATTTATGAAGAACACTTAGAACTTGAAGATAGAACTTGAGAGAGATCACTTAGATGAAGAAAATTGAAGAATTAAAGTGTTTGTAGGTGTTTATGGTCGTTGGTATATGGATTAGATATAAAGGATGTGTAATTTTGTTTTCATGTAAATAAGTCATGAATGATTACTCATATTTTTGTAATTTTATGAGATATTTCATGCTAGTTTCCAAATGATGGTTCCCACATGTATTAGGTGACTCACATGGGCTGCTATGAGATGATCATTGGAGTGTATATACCAATAGTACATACATCTAAAAGCTGTGTATTATACGAGTACGAATACGGGTGCATACGAGTAGAATTGTTGATGAAACTGAACGAGGATGTAATGTAAGCATTTTTGTTAAGTAGAAGTATTTTGATAAGTGTCTTGAAGTCTTTCAAAAGTGTATGAATATGTATTAAAACACTACATGTATATACATTTTAACTGAGTCGTTAAGTCATCGTTAGTCGTTACATGTAAATGTTGATTTGAAACCTTTAAGTTAACGATCTTGTTAAATGTTGTTAACTCAATGTTTATAATATCTAATGAGATGTTAAATTATTATATTATCATGATATTATGATATATTAATATATCTTAATATGATATATATACATTTAAATGTCGTTACAACGATAATCGTTACATATATGTCTCGTTTCGAAATCCTTAAGTTAGTAGTCTTATTTTTACATATGTAGTTCATTGTTAATATACATAATGACATGTTTACTTATCATTTATCATGATTAAACATAGTGTAACAATATCTTAATATGATTCATATGTAATTAGTAAGACGTTGTTATAACGATAATCGTTATATATATCGTTTCGAGTTTCTTAATTCAATAAACACAATTTTATGTATATAACTCATTGTTAAAATACCTAATGAGATACTTACTTATCATAATATCATGTTAACTATATATATAATCATATATATGTCATCATATAATTTTTACAAGTTTTAACGTTCGTGAATCACCGGTCAACTTGGGTGGTCAATTGTCTATATGAAACCTATTTCAATTAATCAAGTCTTAACAAGTTTGATTGCTTAACATGTTCGAAACACTTAATCATGTAAATATCAATTTCATTTAATATATACAAACATGAAAAAGTTCGGGTCACTACAGTACCTACCCGTTAAATAAATTTCGTCCCAAAATTGTAAGCAGTTGGAGGTGTTGACGTATCTTCTAGAAATAAGTGCGGGTATTTCTTCTTCATCTAATCTTCTCATTACCAGGTGAACTCGGGTCCTCTATGAGCATTCCATCAAACCTTAACAATTGGTATCTTGTTTTGTTTAAGTCTTTTAACCTCACGATCCATTATTTCGACGGGTTCTTCGGTGAATTGAAGTTTTTCGTTGATTTGGATTTCATCTAACAGAATAGTGAGATCTTCTTTAGCAAAACATTTCTTCAAATTCGAGACGTGGAGAGTGTTATGTACAGCTGCGAGTTGTTGAGGTAACTCAAGTCGATAAGCTACTGGTCCGACACAATCAATAATCTTGAATGGTCCAATATACCTTGGATTTAATTTCCCTCGTTTACCAAATCGAACAACGCCTTTCCAAGGTGCAAACTTAAGCATGACCATCTCTTCAATTTCAAATTCTATATCTTTTCTTTTAATATCGGCGTAGCTCTTTTGTCGACTTTGGGCGGTTTTCAACCGTTGTTGAATTTGGATGATCTTCTCTGTAGTTTCTTGTATTATCTCCGGACCCATAATCTATCTATCCCCCACTTCACTCCAACAAATCAGAGACCTGCACTTTCTACCATAAAGTGCTTCAAACGGCGCCATCTCAATGCTTGAATGGTAGCTGTTGTTGTAGGAAAATTCTGCTAACTGTAGGTGTCGATCCCAACTGTTTCCGAAATCAATAACACATGCTCGTAGCATGTCTTCAAGCGTTTGTATCATCCTTTCACTCTGCCCATCAGTTTGTGGATGATAGGCAGTACTCATGTCTAGACGAGTTCCTAATGCTTGATGTAATGTCTACCAGAATCTTGAAATAAATCTGCCATCCCTATCAGAGATAATAGAGATTGGTATTCCATGTCTGGAGACGACTTCCTTCAAATACAGTCGTGCTAACTTCTCCATCTTGTCATCTTCTCTTATTGGTAGGAAGTGTGCTGATTTGGTGAGACGATCAACTATTACCCAAATAGTATCAAAACCACTTGCAGTCCTTGGCAATTTAGTGATGAAATCCATGGTAATGTTTTCCCATTTCCATTCCGGGATTTCGGGTTATTGAAGTAGACCTGATGGTTTCTGATGCTCCGCTTTAACCTTAGAACACGTCAAACATTCCCCTACGTATTTAGCAACATCGGCTTTCATACCTGGCCACCAAAAATGTTTCTTGAGATCCTTGTACATCTTCCCCGTTCCAGGATGTATTGAGTATCTGGTTTTATGAGCTTCTCTAAGTACCATTTCTCTCATATCTCCAAATTTTGGTACCCAAATTCTTTCAGCCCTATACAGGGTTCCATCTTCCCGAATATTAAGATGCTTCTCCGATCCTTTAGGTATTTCATCCTTTAAATTTCCCTCTTTTAAAACTCCTTGTTGCGCCCCTTTATTTGAGTAGTATGGTTAGTGTGAATCATTATATTTATAGCTTTTACTCGAATGGGTTCTCTGTCCTTTCTACTCAAGGAATCGGCTACCACATTTGCCTTCCCCGGGTGGTAACGAATCTCAAAGTCGTAATCATTCAACAATTCAATCCACCTACGCTGCCTCATATTCAGTTGTTTCTGATTAAATATGTGTTGAAGACTTTTTTGGTCGGTATATATAATACTTTTGACCTCATATAAGTAGTGCCTCCAAGTCTTTAATGCAAAAACAACCGCGCCTAATTCCAAATCATGCGTCGTATAATTCTGTTCGTGAATCTTCAATTGTCTAGACGCATAAGCAATTACTTTCGTTCGTTGCATTAATACATAATCGAGACCTTGCTTTGAGGCATCACAATATATCACAAAATTATCATTCCCTTCAGGTAATGACAATATAGGTGCCGTAGTTAACTTTTTCTTTAACAATTGAAATGCTTTCTCTTGTTCATCTTTCCATTCAAATTTCTTCCCTTTATGCGTTAATGCAGTCAAGGGTTTTGCTATTCTGGAAAAGTCTTGGATGAACCTTCTGTAGTAACCAGCTAGTCCTAAAAACTGGCGTATGTGTTTCAGAGTTTTTAGGGTTTCCCACTTTTCAATGGTTTCATTCTTTGCTGGATCCACCTGAATACCTTCTTTGTTCACTATGTGACCGAGGAATTGAACTTCTTCCAACCAAAATGCACACTTTGAAAACTTAGCGTACAGTTTTTCTTTTCTCAGCAACTCTAGCACTTTTCTCAAATGTTCTTCGAGCTCTTGATCATTCTTCGAGTAAATAAGTATGTCATCGATGAAAACAATGACAAACTTGTCAAGATATGGCCCACACACTGGGTTCATGAGGTCTATGAACACAGCTGGTGCATTAGTCAATCCAAACGGCATAACCATAAACTCGTAATGACCGTAACGCGTCCTAAAAGCAGTCTTTGGAATATCATCCTCCTTCACCCGCATTTGATGATATCCAGAACGTAAATCGATCTTCGAATAAACAGACGAGACTTGTAGTTGATCAAATAAGTCGTCAATTCTCGGTAGTGGGTAGCGGTTCTTGATGGTAAGTTTGTTCAACTCTTGGTAGTCAATACACAACCTGAATGTACCATCTTTCTTCTTGACAAACAAAACAGGAGCTCCCCATGGTGATGTGCTTGGTCGAATGAAACCACGCTCTAAAAGTTCCTGTAACTGACTTTGTAATTCCTTCATTTCGCTGGGTGCGAGTCTGTATGGAGCATGAGCTATTGGTGCAGCTCCTGGTACAATGTCTATTTGAAATTCAACGGATCGATGTGGAGGTAATCCCGGTAATTCTTTCAGAAATACATCGGGAAATTCTTTTGCGACGGGAACATCACTGATGTTCTTTTCTTCAGGTTTAACTTCCTCGATGTGTGCTAGAATGACGTAACAACCTTTTCTTATTAGTTTTTGCGCTTTCAAACTACTAATAAGATTTAATTTCGCATTGTTCTTTTCTCCGTACACCATTAAAGGTTTTCCTTTTTCACGCATAATGCGAATCGCATTTTTGTAACAAACGACCTCTGCTCTCACCTTTTTCAACCAGTCCATGCCAATTATTACATCAAAACTCCCTAACTCAACTGGTATTTAATCAATTTTAAACGTTTCATCCCCCAGTTTAATTTCTCTCTCCCGACATATATTATCTGCTGAAATTAATTTACCGTTTGCTAATTCGAGTAAAAATTTACTATCCAAAGGCGTCAATGGGCAACTTAATTTAGCACAAAATTCTCTACTCATATAGCTTCTATCCGCATCCGAATCAAATAAAACATAAGCAGATTTATCGTCAATAAGAAACGTACCCGTAACAAGCTCCGGGTCTTCCTGTGCTTCTGCCGTATTAATATTGAAAACTCTTCCACGGCCCTGCCCATTAGTATTCCCCTGATTCGGGCAATTTCTAATAATGTGGCCCGGTTTTCCACATTTATAACAAACAGCGTTGGTATTACTTGCTCCGACACTATTCGTTTTGGCATTACTTGTTCCGACATTATTTGTTCCTTTAGTTCTGTTAAACTTTGGTCCGTAGACCTCACACTTTGTCGGATATGACCATTTCTTTTACACCTGTTGCAAAATGTCGTGCAAAACCCCTGATGATTTTCTTCACACCTATGACATGGCTGTTTTTGGTTTTTGTTGCAGTTATTGTTATTGAGGTTGTTATTGGGATTGTTATTGTTGTTGAAACGGTTGTTGTAGTTGTTGTTGTTGTTGTTGGGATATTTGTTGAAGTTATTGTTAGGATTGAGGTTATTGTTGCGATTGTTGTTGCGGTTGTTGGGATAGTTATTGCGATTGTGGTTGTAATTGTTGTTGTTGTTGTTGTACGGGTGACTCTTGTCACCGTTTTCCTCCCACTTCCTCTTGAGTTGTTTCGTGTTGGATTATTCGGCCGCCTGCTCTTTAATTCTTCCCTCAATCTGATTTATGAGTTTATGAGCCATTCGACTTGCCTTCTGTATAGAAGCGGGCTCGTGTGAACTCACATCTTCTTGAATCCTTACTGGTAACCCTTTTAAAAATGCGTCGATCTTCTCTTCTTCATCTTCGAATGCTCCCGGACATAATAGGCACAACTCTGTGAATCATCATTCATATGTGGTAACGTCGAACCCTTGTGTTCGTAAATCTCTAAGTTCTGCCTTGAGTTTATTGACTTCGTTTCCAGGACAGTACTGCTCGTTCATCAATTGCTTGAATGCCGACCACGGTATTGCGTAAGCAGCATTTTGTGAAACTTATTAATGTGAAACTAAATATTCCTCGGGTATTACCTACCCGTTAAAATATTTTCACCATTATCAGTTGTACAAAAGAATTTTTATTTACAATCTTTATGAAAACATATATACATATATATTTTCTTTAGATGTAATCATGGATTTAATGAGTTAATATAATATTAAACTCATTTGATTTCCGGTTTGAGCTAGAATAAGTAATCTCTAAAACTATTAGGAACCACATATCCTTCGCAGAATATTAATGAAATTATGGATCAATACTTCATCGTTAATTGTTGTTGGTACTCCTTGGTATCTATAGTGCATATGACGTTAATGTTCGTGGGACAGATTGTGATGTTGAGGTGTGGGATGCGGATGTTGCTGTTGGTGGTGGTGATGTTGCTAAAGCGGGTACATTTTGCACCATATTTTCCAAATTAATTACTCGAGTGCGAAGTTCATTGACTTCTTTTATTATTTCGGGATGATTGTCAGTCGGAACGAGCGGATGAATAAGGTTTAGAATTTTAGATATTTCGTAATCGTTGAGAGCCGTTCTGGAAATGAGAGTGAAAATGGTGTTTCGAACAGGTTTGCCGGTTAGTGCTTCAGGTTCTTTGCCAATAGGGCAATATGGTTGGTGGGAGGGATCACTTCTTCGCATCTCCATTAATTAAGTTTATTTCGTACCCATTCTCAATTCATCCTGAATTTATGATGGTTGATTGGTTAACCCATTCTAGTTACACTGCTTTCGGAGCTCGAGTGGGAATCCATATCGGAATCCGAGGAACTTAAACTGGTTGCAGAATTCACCTTACACGGTTAGATAAAGGATTTTTGATATTAATGATTCTCGGATATCGGATGATATTCTAATTACATAGAATACCTAATACCTATATATAGTTTAGAGTATCCCGTGGATTACGGAGGGAATTAAGAAAACGTGTCAGACAAGATTTAATATGATGGGATAGGAATTTGTCTGTACACCATCTATGCAATAATTGCAATAAGATGTGTCGAGACTGAAAATGATATGCAGATATTTTCGACAAAGAACGGTAAGCAAAACTTTTGACATGCAGACCAGGTTCAAGTCTAGACTCATTAATATAACCTAACAACTACTAGGTCAAAGTCCAGACTCACTAATGCATCCTAACATCTACTTGTTAGACACACTAATGCAAGACCTGGTTCGCTACGACCACCGCTCTGATACCACATGTCATACCCCGTCCAAAATCTTCCTGAACGAACACAATAACATATGGTACCATCACGATGAACTGACATCCATATGCCTTGAACGACTCCATGTAATATGAGCAAATGCACAGCGGAAGATTTCTTTCAACCCTGAGAATAAACATGCTTTAAAGTGTCAACCAAAAGGTTGGTGAGTTCAAAGGTTTATCGTAAACAATAAAATTCATCATTTTGATAGACCACAAGATTTAAATCCTGCATGGTACAAATGGGCCCGAATCCTATACCCACCTGTAATGTACATGCGATATCTTTTAAATACAGTACACCTTTCTCGTGTATGAAATCATCTTTCATAAATCTTAGTAACCGTACACATATCTTGTGCACAAAAACTAATACACATAACCTGTGTATAAAAATCATTCTCTCGATACATAACATTCACATCAATTGGTGGCAATTATCATTTCCACATATTTCAATGGTGGCAATTATCATGTCCACATAATTCAATGGTGGCAATTATCATGTCCACATAATTCAATAATAATCCGCAGAACTTCTGTCTGCATAATAATTCATTCGAGGAATGTTTTGCTTGTGTCTATCTCGTCAAACATTTATAAAAGCATTTATGTATTCGCAGTTCAAAATATATTTCAAAAGCATTTAATAAAGCAGTTATAAAAACAGTGCATGTATTCTCAGTCCCAAAAATATAAAGAGTAAAAGGGAGCAAATGAACTCACCATACTGTATTTTGTAGTAAAAATACATATGACGTCATTTAACAAGTGTATGGTTGACCTCAGATTCACGAACCTATATCATTTATGTATATATTAACACACATAATCGTAATCAAATAAGTTTATATATTATATCTTAAATTATATATCTTATATATTTAATTTGTACATATTTAAAATAGTTAATATTTATATAGTTTAATAGTATATTAAAATCAATAATTTGTTATATGTAAATATTTATATAAATAATCTTTATATATATAATTATATGTAATATTATGGTAGTTGTACTAATTATACTCTTATTTGAAAAATATGTATTTGTTATAATAATATTATTAATATAAAATTAATAATGATAATAATAATAACAACTTTAATACTAATACTTATGTTCATACAAAATATAATAATACTCATAATACTTATTTTAATTATAATAATGTAAACTAAATTAATAAAAATCATAATAATAATAACTAGCATAATAATAATAATAATAAAGATAGTAATAGTAACAATAATGATAATAATGAAAATAGTAATACTACCTCAAAGAGTAGCCCTTAAAAAAAATGCCCAAGTCCGGGTTTAAACCCGCGACGTCCCGATAACATCCTTAACCACTATCCTTCTTCTTTTTCTAAAAAAATGCCCATGGCAAGGCTTCAACCCTTGACCTCTCACACCCCATCAACACCTATAATCACTCTGCTATTTCAGTTTTTCCGTAAATATCCCTAGCTTAATTCTTTTTATCCCTTAATATTCTGTTCTATCTTCTTTTTCTTCATGAACTCATCTCACCATCGTAAAAGAGGCAAAGCTTGTGATGGATTTCGGCCTAGATCCAAAAGCCCAAGAATATATCGCAGCTCAAAAGTAATTCGGTCCTTCATCAATTGAATCGGAAACATGTTTTATGAGTTTTCTGTGAAACACCTGAATAAAGAAACCCTACCATGTCACTATCGCGTATTATTATAACAACCTAATCATTATAATTTTCATAAATGTCCCACTTGTTCAACCACTCGACAGAACCCTTGGATGCTTTATGTTTGTGGAAAAACTTCATCACCTTCAGTTATCAATATCAATATCAATAACCAACGAAGCAGTGCTTCAGTGGTACCCGTCGCTTATGATCCCTGGGCCCGCAGGAGGGCCTTATTGAATACTGAAAGGTGCAGGTTCGAATCTCGGCTTGCAACTTCCTGTTGGGTATTAGGGGGAGGTGTCTTACACGGCTTACTTAGCCCTTGCGGGGTGGGCGGTATGGGTGACATAGTCACACGGAGTCAGGATTTCTCCGCCAGAATAAACCTTTTTGAATATCAATATCAATATCAATATCCTTATTATAATCCTCATGTTAATTGAATAATTAAGAGTCACTTTTCAAAAGACCCCATATGTCGACCACTAGATTGTATTTAATCCAACTTGCATAACTAATTGGCGATGTATATTAATACTCAACACACCCATATTGATAAAGTTTTTAAACTGTGATCCCATAATGTAATCTTAATTAATTTCTAATCGTCCCAACCACAAAACTATATTGACTTGCGACCATACTCCAACTAAATTAACTTCGGCCAGAACAAAAATGTTAAAAGGACTTGAGGCCATACTTAACTTTAATAAATGGCAAGTTGCACAAGTGGTGTACTAGTTTAAAGTTTTTGGCCACAATAAGAAATAAAAAAAATATCACGCTATCCATAAATTGCATAATTGATACATGTTTGCACAAGTGGTTCGCTATTAGTTAGATAAAATAAAATGCATAAACTAATTTATAGTGGCTGTTGAGTGTATAGATGTATATATCTATATAAGGAGGTTCGACCATATTAAGGATACAAGTTGCTGTAAGGTCATTGGAAAGCTTTGTTCGTATCGAAAACAAAATAAACGAGAGTTTGGGTTTTAAAGTGAATATAGGGTGGTGGTGATTTGTTTTTAGTTATCGAGTAGAACAAGCATAAAGGTGATGGGTATATTAAAGGTGGTGAAGATGGTTTGGGTTTTGTGAGGTGACCGATGGTGTCGTGGTTTGGTTGATTGGTTTTGAGTTTTCGAACCAAAGCAGGAAAATGAACATGATGATGTTGCTATGGTGGCTCATGGGTGATGATTGTGTTCAAGGTGATGGATTATGGGATAAGGGTGGTTTGTTGTGGTTGAGACCGAATAGAATTAGGATTGGGAAAGAGCAAGTAACAAAGCATAGATTGAGGTGTTTGATGGTATCTTGTGATGGTGGTTTAAACAAGGTGGTGAAATGGTGGTGAGGCTCGGTTCATCGAAGAAGAAATAAGAAGAAAGAAGGTGAAGGTTGTGATTATATGTAATATGTCTTATGGATATCTCTGTGTATATATTATATATGTATATATATATATATAAAGATATTCCATATATATAAATGAATGCATTAGTCAAAAAAGAACACAGTATCATGTAGTAGTAATTGCATAAATTTCAAGAATTAAATAGTGCCGAATAGTAATTCACAATCAATCGGTCGAATGTTTTGTGGATATTGATTGAATGAGACAAAGAAAATGCAAGTGTGGTTCCAAAAATTGAATCATATTTACATATTAAAATTTTTACTTTAACAAAGATAACAATAAAAATTTCAACTCTTCACATGCATGAACAAGGACACCCCCTTGTAGTATTTTACTTATAATCGAACAATAGTGAAACAGTTAACTAATTGGTTTTGGTGAAGAAGTCATGCAGTAAACAAGAAAACAAGGTATAGATGCATGTAGATGCATATATATTAATTTATATGGTACAAATTAAGCACAGTATCTTAAATCAAGAACAGTGCTAAATAGTGTTAAATAGTAATAAAATTTATATCTCGCAAATATTATTTGTCAATAGGTTACCGACAGTTTTCCCGAATTGTAAATCGTGCCCATTGCTAAACAGTTAAAATATAAAAATTTTCCGAAAAAAAATCCCTAATTTTTAAATTAAGTCCATTTATTTATTCTGGTTATTAACCGTTTGAAATCTGATCAAAAAGGCTCGTCTAATATTTATTTTCTGTCCCAAAAAATATTTACGGAGTACTAAACTTAACTTAGGGTATTTAATTATATATATCTTTTTTTTAACAAACTTAATGTTGATAAAACTTAATTATGGATCAACGATTAATTTCAACTTCTCATAATTTCGAGTTTAAACTCATCCCATATCGATCATAAAAATTTATCTGTCATTCGAGCTCAATCCCAACTACAATATACAAATTAATCAAAATTCAAAATAAGATAGTAAATGTATTTTCAACTAGTCTGAAATTTACGAAGTCTATTAATGAGCTTTTGTTTATTTTAAAATCACATACGTTTGAATCATTTATTATATTTTATATTATTTTAAATTACAATTCAATTTATTACAATATGTATATATACATCTATCTACAAATAGTTGTTCGTGAATCGTCGGGAAATGTAGAAGGTCAATTGAACATTCGAAACATTTCAAAATTTTTGAGACTCATCTTTAGAGACTTTGCTTATCGTGTCGAAACCATATAAAGATTAAGTTTAAATTTAGTCGGAAATTTTCGGGTCGTCACATTAAGTTCATACTTAGTAGCTAATATACAATTCAACTACTACAATTCCATATGAAAATCTGATTATAATAATATATCACATAGAAATATTTTTCAAACTTACAACATCGCTATATTACATATAACATGAAATATAGTACACTTTGATATAGGACAGTTTTGAAGATAAATCTAGTTAATACGCAAGTTGTTCAGCAAAGAAAATAAAGACACGTAATTCATAAGTCCATAAACAAGTCATGCATTCTGGTTTTACTAAGACGACTTCCCATCCTTGGTCTTGTGGAAAATAACCGTTATGACCATTGGCTAGGCAGCATGTTGTAATGTTATTAAAAGGACAAGGGTTTCGTAATGTCCAACAGCCCCGTAATAATCTAAAAACCTTGTTTCTCACCCCAACTATTGAATCCGTCACTTGTGGGAAGGTTTTATTTAAAAGTTGCAATCCAATGTTCTTTTTCTCACTTTGGTCAGAAGCGAACATCACTAACCCGTAAGCATAACATGTTTCTTTATGTTCCATGTTAGAAGCTCTTTCTAATTCACGAAATCCTATGTTGGGATATGTTGAGTCAAAATAGGTTCTTAACCCGTAGCGTAAAATTGCATTTAGGTTCCCCGCATTTAACGCTTTAAAGAAAACACGGCGTAACTTACGGTCTCCCCAATGTGATATACCCCACCTATCAAAGGAAAGCCTTTTATAAACTAAGGCATTTCTGGAAAGTCTTTCAAATGTTTGACAAGTTAATTTCGCCATAACTAAATGTGCTGACCGACTCTAGACAAGATTTCCTCAATCATATCCTCTGGTAGGTCTTCTAAAATATTCGGTTGTCTACCCTTAACGTCCATTTTATTTTTATACTGTAAAATAGACAAGGATTAGATTCATAAAAGATAATTAACAAACAATACAAGCAATTTTTACATAGAACATAAAAGTACAAGCACACTACAATACATATAATACACAACATGATTACAACCTTCTAATCTGAATCACTGGTTTCTTCTTCTTCGGACTTGGTCCGTTTTCCTAATTTTCTAGGAATATATGGTGTTCCTCTAATACGAGTCGTCGTTTTCCATAATGGTTTAGAAAAACCTGGTGGTTTAGAGGTTCCCGGGTCATTGTTACATTTTAGGAAATACAGATGTTGCCGATACATATAAAGTTCATTTGGGTTGGAATCGGGTTTCTCTATTTTTATACCTTTTCCCTTATTATTTTCTTTCGCTTTATTAAATTGGGTCGAGGTAATTTCTATAACATCATCGGAATCCTCATCGGGATCCGATTCAACGAAAAATCGGTAATCTTTCCAATATTTTGCTTCCTCGGCGGAAACACCATTGACCATTATTAACTTTGGTCCGTTGGTTGAGGGTTTTCTTTTATTTAATTGATTTACTATAGGTATCAATATTTCTTCCTCCGGAACCTCTTCTTCTTCTGGTTCCTCCTCTTTCGATTCATCCTCTTCTGGTTCCTCTTCTTCCGGTTCCTCCTCTTCCGGTTCCTCCTCTTCCGGTTCCTCTTCTGGAATTTGTGAATCTTCCTAAAATATATTCGACTCTTCATTATTATTAAGTGAATCAATGGGATTTGTACTAGAGTTAGACATCTATCACACAATATCAAACACGTTAAGAGATTAATATATCACATAATATTTACATGTTAATAATATATAGTTTCCAACAAAAAAAATGTTAAGCAATCGTTTTTGAAGAAAAAACACGGTCGAAGTCCAGACTCACTAATGCATCCTAACAAACTCGGTAAGACATACTAATGCAATTTTCTGGTTCTCTAAGACCAACGCTCGGATACCAACTGAAATGTCCCATTCATATTGATTATAAACGTTCCATATTAATTGATTTCGTCGCGAGGTTTTGACCTCTATATGAGACGTTTTTCAAAGACTGCATTCATTTTTAAAACAACCATAACCTTTATTTTATCTATAAAGGTTTAAAAAGCATTACGTAGATTATCAAATAATGATAATCTAAAATATACCATTTACACACGACCATTACATAACGGTTTACAATAAGAATATATTACATCAAAAATAAGTTTCTTGAATGCAGTTTTTACATAATATCATACAAGCATGGACTCCAAATCTTGTCCTTATTATAGTATGCAACAGCGGAAGCTCTTAATAATCACCTGAGAATAAACATGCTTACAGCGTCAACAAAAATGTTGGTGAGTTATAGGTTTAACCTATATATTATCAAATCATAATAATAGACCACAAGATTTCATATTTCAATATACATCCCATACATAGAGATAAAAATTATTCATATGGTGAACACCTAGTAACCGACATTAACAAGATGCATATAAGAATATCCCCTATCATTTCGAGAAATCCTTCGGACATGATAAAAACGAATTCGAAGTACTAAAGCATCCGGTACTTTGGATGGGGTTAGTTAGGCCCAATAGATCTATCTTTAGGATTCGCGTCAATTAGTAGATCGGTTTACTAATTCTTAGGCTACCAAGCAAAAGGGGCATATTCGGCTTCGATCATTTACCCATATAATGTAGTTTCATTTACTTGTGTCTATTTCGTAAAACATTTATAAAACTGTATTCTCATCCCAAAATATTAGATTTTAAAAGTGGGACTATAACTCATTTTCACAGATTTTTACTTCATCGGGAAGTAAGACTTGGCCACTGGTCGATTCACGAACCTATAACAAATATGTACATATATATCAAAGTATGTTCAAAATATATTTACAACATTTTTAATATGTTTTACTGTTTTAAGTTTATTAAGTCAGGTGTCCTTGTTAGTAACCTACAACTAGTTGTCCATAAATAGATGTACAGAAATAAATCGATATATATTATCTTGAATCAATCCACGACCCAGTGTATACACGTCTCAGGCTAGATCACAACTCAAACTATATATATTTTTGGAATCAACCTCAACCATGTATAGCTAACTCCAACATTACTGCATATAGAGTGTCTATGGTTGTTCCAAATAATATATATATATATATATATATATATATATATATATATATATATATATATATATATATATATATATATATATATCTATATATATATGGGTCGATATGATATGTCAAAAAATTTGCATACGTGTCTATGGTATCCCAAGATTACATAATATATTAGAATACATGTATAATACAATATAAGTTAGCTAGGATATGATTAATATAGATTTGTTACCAATTTTCACGTAGCTACAACAAGCAAAAATAACCAATCTTGTTTTACCCATAACTTCTTCGTTTTAAATCCGTTTTGAGTGAATCCAATTGCTATGGTTTCATATTGAACTTAAGTTTATGAATCTATACAGAAAAAGTGTAAGTTTATAGTCAGAATTACAGGTTACAAGTCATTTTTGTGAAGGTAGTCATTTCAGTCGAAAGAACGACGTCTAGATGACCATTTTGGAAAACATACCTCCACTTTGAGTTTAACCATGATTTTTTGATATAGTTTCATGTTCATAAGAAAAATCATTTTTCCAGAAGAACAACTTTTAAGTCAAAATTTATCATAGTTTTTAATTAACTAACCCAAAACAGCCCGCGGTGTTACTACAACGGCGTATATCCGGTTTTACGCTGTTTTTCGTGTTTTTCGGTTTTAAATCATTAAGTTAGCATATCATATAGATATAGAACATGTGTTTAGTTGATTTTAAAAGTCTAGTTAGAAGGATTAACTTTTTTTGCGAACAAGTTTAGAATTAACTAAACTATGTTCTAGTGATTTCAAGTTTAAACCTTCGAATAAGGTAGTTTTATATATATGAATCGAATGATGTTATGAACATCATTACTACCTCAAGTTATGTGGATAAACCTACTGGAAATGAGAAAAATAGATCTAGCTTCAAAGGATCCTTGGATGGCTTAAAAGTTCTTGAAGCAGAATCATGACACGAAAACAAGTTCAAGTAAGATTTCCACTCGAAATAAGATTGTTATAGTTATAGAAATTGAATCAAAGTTTGATTATGAGTATTACCTTGTATTAGAAAGATATCTTACTGTAAATAAGAAAAATTTCTTGAAGTTGGATGATCACTTTACAAGATTGGAAGTAAGCTAGTAAACTTGGAAGTATTCTTGATTTTATGAAACTAGAACTTATAGAATTTATGAAGTACACTTAGAACTTGAAGATAAAACTTGAGAGAGATCACTTAGATGAAGAAAATTGAAGAATGAAAGTGTTTGTAGGTGTTTTTGGTTGTTGGTATATGGATTAGATATAAAAGATGTGTAATTTTGTTTTCATGTAAATAAGTCATGAATGATTACTGTAAAAACCCGTCCTTATCCTCCTGGATAAAGTCATCAACATCTGGTCCCATTGCGATGATCGACTCCAAGTAATGTCCTTAAAATGAGCAAATGCACAGCGGAAGACTTAATTCGTACCTGAGAATAACATGCTTTAAAACGTCAACATAAAGTTGGTGAGATATAGGTTTTATTGCTAGCAGTGTTATAACTATGGACCACAAGATTTCATATACATAAACGTTTTAATAAAAATATTCTAAGTGGTTGAGCACTTGATAACCATACTTAACATTTAATCAACGTCGCATACTCCCTTTATTATGAAATCTCACTACACTGTACCAAGTGTAGTCACCGAAACGAAGTACTGTGCAACCGTTGAATACTGGTCGTCCAGTCCGGTTGGGGTTGTCAGGCTCGATAGATCTATTAACAGGATTCGCGTTTACAATACCACATGTAAATAGTAGTTACCAAGCTACAAGGAAGTATGCCAGTGGTACAACTCAACGTAGAATATATTTTTTTATCACTTGTGTCCATAACGTAAATCATAAAATGTATTCTCATCCCGAAATATTTAGAGTTTAAAAGTGGGACTATATACTCACCATACTGTATTTTGTAGTAAAAATACATATAACATCATTGAATAAGTGTAGGGTTGGCCTCGGATTCACGAACCTATATCATTTGTATATCTATTAAAACACATAAATGAAATAGAACAAATTTATGTATATATATATATCTTTATTGGTGATGTCAATTTTTATATTAATAACTTATGTGTTTGATAAATATATTCATTTTATGTATTTTATATATATATAAAAATATAGTTATGTTATAAGTATTAAATATGGTTTTATATATAATTAATTGTTACTAGATAAAATAATAATGATATTAAGATAATAATAATAATGATAATAATATTAAAAATGATATTTTTAATAATATTAATAATACCTTATAATAATAGTGAACATGATAATAATACTACTAATACTATTACTAATACTAATACTTATGATAATAATAATAATGATATTAATAATTCATTTAAGTCATAAATAAGTTTTAGGGTTAATCATTTTTATGATAATAATAATAACTATAATAATATTAATAATAAAAATAATGGATGATAATTAAACTACCTTATAAGCTTATCTCAAAAAGAATGATTTTCCAAAAAAAACAGCCCATGTCCGGGCTCGAACCCCCGACCTCTCGTTACACTCAAACACCTCAAACCAGCTGGGCTGTTGCCCTTATTCTGATTTTATATGAAACTTAAAGTTTATAAACTGTGTTTATTCAGTTCCCATTTCTTTCTTCTTTCTCAATCCAATCGATCAGAACCCAAAACATTCCTAGTTACTAGATACCAGTTTAAATTAAATTGTATATTTTGAAACAAAAACATTGAAAACAAGTTTGAATTAAAATAGCAGAAAGGATAAACCCAAAAAAATCAATACAGCATATTTTTTTTTAGTACCATATGAACTCAAAATTTAAATTTGACATTAGAGGCCTTTACAGACCACAATTTCTTCATGAAGGAGGTTTTAAATCATCGTTAGAAACTTTCTGAGTAGTTAATTTGATCTGAAATCACAACACAAAAACGAATTTCGCGAAGAACACATTGTTGACTTTTAGAAATCGAAACTTTGACTCGAGAATTCACACTCAATAGAACGAATTAGGAGTTGAAATTCTACAGTTAGTTTGAACAAAAGATTCCTGACAAGACCTCATTAACACATTTTTAAATAAAATTTAAATTCGAGCTTTTGGGTATAATGTAACACGAACAGAGCAATGTCTGTTCTAAAAAGAAATTAATATAGATAAAGGCTGTTATGATCCTTAAATGCTAATGATAATGAAATATTAAGTCACTCTTCTCCTATAACACAACTTAATTGAATATATATAGTAGCAAACAATTCTCCAAAATGAAAAATCGTACAGGCAGAATAAAAAAATAAAAAAATAAAAAGGTGATTTAGATGGTTACCTAATTTTGGATTGATCGTAGTGTTTAAATCCTAATTTGTACTATCAGAATCAATTAGCTACAGTAGAGAAAATGATGGGAACAGGTTATTGATTCTGTATCCAGTTATACGATTTCTCATGGATTTATTAATAACTAATTATAATATAATTATTAATAATAATCTAAAAACTGGTTTCCTATTATATATATCCGTATAACCTTTTATTTTTTTTTATATATTAGTTGCTGTTTTGATGTGTAGATTGTATTTTATATATATATTTTTATGTAAATCAAATCTTTATACATCTATTTATATGAGTTTTTATACAATATATATAAGTTTTTGTTAGTTAACAATTATATTAATAATATAAATAAAACTAATAATAAAAATAATAATGAAAGTAAATAAGATAATGATATTAATGATAAAAATGATTTTTAGTAATAATATTATATTATGATAATAAGTTATATATAAAAATAACAAATTTTATTAGTAATGATTCTTAAGGGTATTGGTAATAATAAAGATATAACAATTACTTGTTTTAAATTTTATGTCAAAGTATTATATATTAAAATAACTGAAATTATTATAACTATGGATATTTATTTTAATAATAATAAAAGTAATAATGGCAAGCATTAACATAAAAACTAACTCACTTAATTTTTTTTATTTTTTTTATTTTTATTAATATATTTAATTTATAATATATAAGTAATTACATGTACAGTTATTTACATCAACATTTCTGTTTACAATTTAAGATTCGTGAATCGCCGAGAATGGTAAAAATGGTAATTGATTTCATAAATATAATTTCAAAACTTTTGAGACTCAATATTACAAACTTTGCTTATCGTGTCGGAATCATATAAAGATTATAGTTTAAATTTGGTCAGAAATTTCCGGGTCATTACAGTACCTACCCGTTAAAGAAATTTCGTCCCCGAAATTTGATAGAGGTTGTCATGGATAACAATAAGAATGTTTTCATGACGAATATGAGGTAATAATGAAGTTTTATCATTACTAAGAGATATGGATAAATCGATTCGATCAAGTGAAGCGCACGAGTGAAGCTATCACAAAAGAGTGAAATGAGTAAATAAATATATTCGTTTCAACCGATGACGTAGTTACTATTGATTTCCGGGATTTAAGGGATTTAAAGAATATCTTACGTAATAAGATTTGGCTCTTTAGTGATTAGGAAAATCTGGATCTTCTTTTGATTATATGCAATAATCTATTTTGATTGCTCTGTCGAATATTTCACTATAAATCCACCCCTTTGTTTCGTTCTTTTCCACAACTCACAACTTCTATTCTTTCTCCCTTGATTCATACTTTAAAGCATTCATCAATATGCTCCATTCAGTCCTGATTCTTGATATACTCCTAACTTTCGTATCTGTAATTCTTCTTTTCTATCTACCGCCGGAAAATCTATTTGCTTCTACTAGACTCTTGTGTTCATAGTGTTTCTAGTTTTCCCGTGTCTTTATATTGCTATATGCATTGATATACACGATTTGTAATTTCGGGGCTGTCATCGACCTTTGTATTACAGCCTCATGCTTCCGTTTTCTCTTTCCGGCTTCGAGTCAAGCTAGTAATGATCCGAAATTTGTAGGTATGAAATTCGAAATGAACATAGTTAATGTTCTAAGAAAGAATTGGTAATGGCACGATTTTGATTTATCAAATTACCAGAATATCCTGGGAAAGACCGAATCATCAAGAAATATTTTCTTGACATGTCTAGAGATTAGATAGAATGTAAGAGTTGTGTAACATGGCACATGATGATGGTACTGTGAATCATCACATTCCATTAGAAACTCAACATGACTTACTGCAATATAATGACGTTGATCAAGTGTCATTATATTATACTAATTCATGCATCAGTTCCCAACACTACTTCAAAACATTCATATTTTATACTCAGAGGTTTCAAAATTTAGAAACTAACACAGTTTCTTTTATGTTGTAACGCAGATATTACGGAGAGATACATGATTTCAGATAAGGATAGTTGTGAAAATATCTCCAGAAATATGGAGGATATTTATAATAGAACATACGAGAATATCTTAGAATTTCTAATATCGATGGATGATGAAGAAGATTTATCTGTGAAGGTTTAGAATAAGAAATAAGATGTTTGCTAATAATTTTAGCAGGCACGGAATCATTTGGATTCTTTGAAGACAGGTTCAGTCCTTGTGATTTATCCACAGCCTCTTTCGTACTTTGCTCAATCCATTTTCCTTCTCTGTTTCTGAGCTTTACCAACATACTGTACTTTATCGTCAAACTTTTGACTGTTAAAGTCGTGTATAGTTTTTGCTGCTTCACCAGCACTTCAAGAACTAGTTCGTAGTTCAGGGTGTTTTTCAGAAACTTCACATCCGAAGCATGTAATTTCTTAGGGGTAGACGTTATAGGTATAACTAGAGATGTTCTGCGAGATTTTCAAAATATTGATTGCGGGTTCCGCCAAAGAGACGACGAGCTGCTGGTACCTCTACTGATGATGTCGTGGAATATAAAAGGTTCTCCGGTATCGATGGCGAAAGGACAACGTATATATATCGAGGTTATAATAAGACTAGTCTTACTGAGAAGTTGAAGTTAACTTGTTGGAGCTGTGACAAAATTGGCTACCTTGAAAAGGAGTCATAAGGTTGTTTTTGCTAAATAATGATATAGAATTCGATGCGGTACGTGTTAAACTATGACTTTTGATTCGAGAGTTTTCAGGTGCATAACTATATGCACAAATCTTTTCTCCCGTAGATGAAGTGCGGTTGTTTCAATCTCTCGATTGAGATACTTCCAAGAATTATGAAAAGTTTGAACACGGATTGTAATTATCGAGGTGCAAATGAGGTTTAAGATGAAATCAAGTGGCAAACTTGAAGAATTGTTTAGTTTCATACGTTATAATCAACATTTTAATTCATTTTAATTGTCCAAAATTAGCAGTCCAATAGTCCAATTGTCCAATAGTCCAATGAATTCATATATAATTTAATATATATAATTATGTAATACGTATCGTGACCCGTGTACCGGTCTCAGTATTGATCACAACTCAAACAATATATATATATTTTGGAATCAACTCCAACCCTGTATAGCCAACTCCCACATTCACATATAGAGTGTCTATGGTTGTTCCGAAATATATATATATAGATGGGTCGATATGATAGGTCGAATCCTTGTATACGTGTCCCGTTATTTATAGTGCGTAAAATAAATAAATATATATCATGACTCGTGTACAACGTATTATCTCAGAATTAATCCGACGTATTGTGTACATGTGTCCCGATTTAAAGTGCGTAAAAGTAAATAACATAAATTAAATGACGATAAATAAAATTGTGAGAATGTAAATTGCAATAAATAAAATGTAATACAGAATTAACAGTTAGCTGGGAACAGTTAGCTAGGAACAGTTAGCGTGGAATCTTAACAATATTTTAATTAGTTAATCCGTTTGTTTCTAACAAATTTTATTTTGTCCCAATGTTTTCTTCATTATGCCACTTGTTGCATTCTGATAGGTCAAAATCCAAATATGTAATTTGAATGGAAATGGTTATTCTGTGGTGTACGGATACGTATATCGGTGATTGCAGGTAGAATAGTAAATGACTGTTGAATCAGATTCGAAGAATGTACAATGTAACTTATTAATGTGAAATCTAAATATTCCTTGGGTACTACCTACCCGTTAAAATATTTTCATCATTAACAGCTTGTACGAAAGAATTTTTAATCACAATCTTTATGAAAATATATTTGCATATATATTTTCTTCAGATGTGATCATGGATTTAATGAGTTAATATGATATTAAACTCATTTGATTTATCGTTTGTACTAGATTACTTGATCTCTAGAACATTAGAGATTTCATAAGCGCCATGTCGAACGAAAATAACTGAGGTAGAATGATACATAAAGAAAAGGTAATCGATGTAGAACGATATGTAGAACGAAGATCATACTCGAAGTTCAGATGGTGATGTTGAGGCGTGTGATGTTGATATCCGAGGCACAAATTATGATGACACGGTTGTGGTTGAGAATAATAAGGGTACTGTTGGTGTTGGTGATGGTGATGCTGATTATGCTGCTGGTGCTGCTACTGGTGTTTGTAACCATTGCACAATGTTCTCCAAGGCCGTCACGCGAGCATGAAGTTCGTTAACTTCCACTAGTACACCGGGATGATTGACAGTTGGAGTGAGCGGACGAATAAGATTCGAAATATGGGATAGTATATAATCATGACGAGACACTCTGGAAATGAGAGAGAAAATGGTTTCTCGAACAGGTTCGTCGGTAAATGCTTCAGGTTCATCGCCAAGAGGGCAATTTGGTGGATGGAAGGGATCTTCGATGTGAAATGATTTTCGGATATCGGATGATATTCTAACTATATAGAACATCTATATATATATAATCCTAAAGATTTGTTAGACTACAGTGGAATTTACAGCATATGCCAGGCAAGTCTACGGATGCGCTAAGATATGAATTTTGTCTATACACTATCAATGCAGTAAGTGCAGTAAGATGTGTCTAGACTTAAGAATGATAAGCAGGAAATTTCTTAAGGATGATAAGCAGATGATTTCCGACTAGAAATGATAAGCAAAACTTTTGGCATGCAGACACGGTCGAAGTCCAGACCCACTAATGCATCCAAACAACTATCAGTTAGACACACTAATGCAAGACCTGGTTCGCTAGGACCAATGCTATGATACCAAATGTAAAAACCCGCCCTTATCCTCCTGGACAAAGTCATCAACATCTGGTCCCATTGCGATGATCGACTCTAAGTAATGTCCTTAAAATGAGCAAATGCACAGCAGAAGACTTAATTCGTACCTGAGAATAACATGCTTTAAAACTTCAACATAAAGTTGGTGAGATATAGGTTTTATTGCTAGCAGCGTTATAACTATGGACCACAAGATTTCATATACATAAACGTTTTAATAAAAATATTCTAAGTGGTTGAGCACTTGATAACCATACTTAACATTTAATCAACGTCGCATACTCCCTTTATTATGAAATCTCACTACATTGTACCAAGTGTAGTCACCGAAATGAAGTACTGTGCCACCGTTGAATACTGGTCGTCCAGTCCAGTTGGGGTTGTCAGGCCCGATAGATCTATCAACAGGATTCGCGTTTACAATACCACATGTAAATAGTAGTTACCAAGCTACAGGGAAGTATGCCAGCGGTACAACTCAATGTAGAATATATTTTTTTATCACTTGTGTCCATAACGTAAATCATAAAATGCATGTATTCTCATCCCGAAATATTTAGAGTTTAAAAGTGGGACTATATACTCACCATACTGTATTTTGTAGTAAAAATACATATAACATCATTGAATAAGTGTAGGGTTGGCCTCGGATTCACGAACCTATATCATTTGTATATCTATTAAAACACATAAATGAAATAGAACAAATTTATGTATATATATATCTTTATTGGTGATGTCAATTTTTATATTAATAACTTATGTGTTTGATAAATATATTCATTTTATGTATTTTATATATATATAAAAATATAGTTATGTTATAAGTATTAAATATGGTTTTATATATAATTAATTGTTACTAGATAAAATAATAATGATATTAAGATAATAATAATAATGATAATAATATTAAAAATGATATTTTTAATAATATTAATAATACCTTATAATAATAGTGAACATGATAATAATACTACTAATACTATTACTATTACTAATACTTATGATAATAATAATAATGATATTAATAATTCATTTAAGTCATAAATAAGTTTTAGGGTTAATCATTTTTATGATAATAATAATAACTATAATAATATTAATAATAAAAATAATGGATGATAATTAAACTACCTTATAAGCGTATCTCAAAAGAATGATGTTCCAAAAAAAACATCCCATGTCCGGGCTCGAACCCCCGACCTCTCATTACACTCAAACACCTCAAACCAGCTGGGATGTTGCCCTTATTCTGATTTTATATGAAACTTAAAGTTTATAAACTGTGTTTATTCAGTTCCCATTTCTTTCTTCTTTCTCAATCCAATCGATCAGAACCCAAAACATTCCTAGTTACTAGATACCAGTTTAAATTAAATTGTATATTTTGAAACAAAAACATTGAAAACAAGTTTGAATTAAAATAACAGAAAGGATAAACCCAAAAAAATCAATACAGCGTATTTTTTTTTAGTACCATATGAACTCAAAATTTAAATTCGACATTAGAGGCCTTTACAGACCACGATTTCTTCATGAAAGAGGTTTTAAATCATCGTTAGAAACTTTTTGAGTAGTTAATTTGATCTGAAATCACAACACAAAAACGAATTTCGCTAAGAAAACTTTGTTGACTTTTAGAAATCGAAACTTTGACTCAAAAATTCACACTCAATAGAACGAATTAGGAGTTGAAATTCTACAGTTAGTTTGAACAAAAGATTCCTGACAAGACCTCATTAACACATTTTTAAATAAAATTTAAATTCGAGCTTTTGGGTATAATGTAACACGAACAGAGCAATGTCTGTTCTAAAAAGAATTTAATATAGATAAAGGCTGTTATGATCCTTAAATGCTAATGATAATGAAATACTAAGTCACTCTTCTCTTATAACACGACTTAATTGAATATATATAGCAGCAAATAATTCTCCAAAATGAAAAATAGTACAGGCAGAATAAAAAAATAAAAAAAATAAAATGGTGATTTAGATGGTTACCTAATTTTGGATTGATCGTAGTGTTTAAATCCTAATTTTTACTATCAGAATCAATTAGCTACAGTAGAGAAAACGATGGGAACAGGTTATTGATTCTGTATCCAGTTATACGATTTCTCATGGATTTATTAATAACTAATTATAATATAATTATTAATAATAATCTAAAAACTGGTTTCCTATTATATATATCTGTATAACCTTTTATTTTTTTTATATATTAGTTGCTGTTTTGATGTGTAGATTGTATTTTATATATATATTTTTATGTAAATCAAATCTTTATACATCTATTTATATGAGTTTTTATATAATATATATAAGTTTTTGTTAGTTAACAATTATATATGAATAATATCAATAAATCTAATAATAAAAATAATAATGAAAGTAAATAAGATAATGATATTAATGATAAAAATGATTTTTAGTAATAATATTATATTATGATAATAAGTTATATATAAAAATAACAAATTTTATTAGTAATGATTCTTAAGGGTATTGGTAATAATAAAGATATAACAATTACTTGTTTTAAATTTTATGTCAAAATATTATATATTAAGATAACTGATATTATTATAACTATGGATATTTATTTTAATAATAATAAAAGTAATAATGGAAAACATTAACATAATAACTAACTCACTTAATTTTTTTTATTTTTTTTATTTTTATTAATATATTTAATTTATAATATATAAGTAATTACATGTACAGTTATTTACATCAACATTTCTGTTTACAATTTAAGATTCGTGAATCGCCGAGAATGGTAAAAATGGTAATTGATTTCATAAATATAATTTCAAAACTTTTGAGACTCAATATTACAAACTTTGCTTATCGTGTCGGAATCATATAAAGATTATAGTTTAAATTTGGTCAGAAATTTCTGGGTCATTACAATTACTCATATTTTTGTAATTTTATGAGATATTTCATGCTAGTTGCCAAATGATGGTTCCTACATGTGTTAGGTGACTTACATGGGCTGCTAATAGCTGATCATTGGAGTGTATATACCAATAGTACATACATCTAAAAGCTGTGTATTATAAGAGTACGAATACGGGTGCATACGAGTAGAATTGTTGATGAAACTGAACGAGGATGTAATTGTAAGCGTTTTTGTTAAGTAGAAGTATTTTGATAAGTGTCTTGAATTATTTCAAAAGTATATGAATACATATTAAAACACTATATGTATATACATTTTAACTGAGTCGTTAAGTCATCGTTAGTCGTTACATGTTAATGTTGATTTGAAACCTTTAAGTTAACGATCATGTTAAATGTTGTTAACTCAATGTTTATTATATCTAATGAGATGTTAAATTATTATATTATCATGATATTATAATATATTAATATATCTTAATATGATATATATACATTTAAATGTTGTTACAACGATAATCGTTACATATATGTCTCGTTTCGAAATCCTTAAGTTAGTAGTCTTGTTTTTACATATGTAGTTCATTGTTAATATACATAATGACATGTTTACTTATCATTTATCATGATTAAACATAGTGTAACAATATCTTAATATAATTCATATGTAATTAGTAAGACGTTGTTATAACGATAATTGTTATATATATCATTTCGAGTTTCTTAATTCAATAAACACAATTTTATGTATATAACTCATTGTTAAAATACCTAATGAGATACTTACTTATCATAATATCATGTTAACTATATATATAATCATATATATGTCATCATATAGTTTTTACAAGTTTTAACGTTCGTGAATCACCGGTCAACTTGGGTGGTCAATTGTCTATATGAAACCTATTTCAATTAATCAAGTCTTAACAAGTTTGATTGCTTAGCATGTTGGAAACACTTAATCATGTAAATATCAATTTCATTTAATATATATAAACATGAAAAAGTTTGGGTCACTACACTATTTCTGTGATCCAATCGAGCAAAATGTATCCGTTGCTCGAAAGGCGGAATTCCTTGAAACTAAGTTCCTAATAGAAGGTAATAGTGAAATGAAGATAGACCTTGAAGAGGTTCAAGATCAAGTAGATGATACACAATTGGTTGACACTAGCACTCAACATGAAAATGTTGAGAATGATCAAATTGATGATCAAAGTGTACAAGACTTTCGCAGATCTGGTAGGATTAGTAATCCTCCTGAGAGATATGGGTTTCTCATGGATGGTTGATATGTGGTTGATTTGGATGAACCAACAAACTACCAAGATGCTTTATCAAGGATTGATAAAGATAAATGGCAAGAAGCCATGAACGCTGAGATGCAATCCATGTATGAAAGCCAAGTTTAGGAACTTGTTGCAAACCTATTAGCTCCAGGCTAGTTGATTGTAAATGGCTTTTGATCATATACATACATATGTATATGAACATTTTTAGTGTGAAAAGCTACTTAAAGGCAAAGATACAAAGCAACTAAACCGTGGAAAATTATAAAGAGTGCGGTGAGACTGCGTGGAACACTAAAGAGTGTGAAGGATTCTCGCAGTACTTATGCGGAATTCCTAAGTGCCCGCACATCTTACTTTCGCACAGATATCAAACCTATAAATAGGGAGCTTGACCTCTCAATTAAGGTTGTTGATTCTGGAAGAATTGCTCTTGCCATATTGATCTCTCTCGTGACTTTGCCCAAGACTTGATCTTTGTTGGTTAAGGTAATTTACGAAGACCGGGACATGGTTGTTGATCATTTAGCACTTAAAGAAATATGACAATAAGGTCCCAAAACCATAATCGACATCCATTATACCCCCTCATTGCACTTAACCCTTGATTAGCCTTAGTTGGATAATCTAGGATCGATCAGCTTTTCAAGAAGAAAACCGACATACATGGAAACTTGGATACATATAAAGCAAGACTTGTAGCAAAAGGTTTCACTCAAACTCAAGGGGTTGACTATGATGAAACTTTTTTGCCTGTGGCAATGCTAAAGTCTATTAGGATATTATTTGCCATTGCTGCTCATTATGATTATTGAATATGGCAAATGGATGTCAAGACCGCTTTCCTAAATGGATATCTTGATGAAGATATCTATATGGTTCAGCCTGAAGGTTTTGTTGATCCGAAATATCCTAACAAAGTATGCAAGTTAAAGAAGTCAATCTACGGATTGAAACAAGCATCTAGAATGTAGAATCATCATTTTAATGAGGAGGCCAAGAAATTTGGCTTCATTAAAAATGGTGATGAAGCTTGTGTATACAAGAAAACTAGTGGGAGCGCTATCATGTTCCTTGTACTATATATGGATAATATATTGTTATTTGGAAATGATATTCCGACAATGTAAGGTGTTAAAACTTGGCTAAGTAAATGTTTCTCCATTAAGGATCTTGGAAAAGCACAATACGTTTTGGGGATTGGGATCTACAGAGATAGATCCAAGAAATTGATAAGTTTGAATCAAAGTGCATACATTAAAAAGGACTCGAAAAGGTTCAAGATGGAGAACTCTAAGAAAGGTTTGGTACCTATTCAAAGAGGAACGCACCTTAGTTCATCTCAGTGCCCCACCATGAAAGATGAACAGGAGAGAATGAAGAATGTCCTATATGCATCTGTTATTGGGTCAATCGTGTATGCAATGATATGCACTAGACCAGATGTGTCATGCGCTCTTAGATTGACAAGTAGATACCAGAATAACCCACGAAACAGTCATTGGATTGCGGTTAAAAGTATATTGAAATACCTTAGGAGGACTAAGGATATGTTTCTAATATATGGGTCTGGTGAGGAGGAACTCGCAGTAAAAGGTTACGTGGACGCGAGTTTCCAAACTGATCGAGATGATTCTCGATCACAATCCAGTTATGTCTTCACATTAAATAGAGGTGTGGTCTCTTGGAAGAGTTCAAAACAGGATGTTGTTACTTTATCCACTACAGAGTCGGAGTACATTGCCACCTAATTGGTAGCTCAGGAAGCTGCATGGATGAAGAAATTCATCAACGACTTAGGAGTAGTCCCTTGCATTCAGGACCCTCTTGAGATCTTTTGTGATAACGAGGGTGCGATTGCTCAAATCAAAGAACCTCGTGCTCACCAAAAGACCTGTCACATTGAGCAGAGATTCAACTACATAAGGGATGAAGTTGAAAAGGGAAAGATATGTATTCGCAAAGTTCACACAGATCTTAATATAGCGGATCCACTCATGAAACTCTTACATGGTGCAAAATATCAGGGGCCTTAATCATATTAAATCCTAACAACTTGAGAGATTAAAGTAGGATTGAACTAGGGTTTGAGGACTACCTATAAGATTAAAATCAAGGGAAGATGATGATTATAAAAACCAAAACAGCAACAGACTTCCAGCTGGCAATCACGACTTCAAAGGAAGGGTTTCTTGGACTGTTTTGAAGGTCACGAACTCCAGCAGAAGCAGCAGCAATAATATCCAGAAAAATGCAGCAACAATGATCAAAGATTAGGTCTGTTTGATCACGCAACTTGCAGCAGAAACTAAGGGCTGTTTGGGTCTTCTTGTTCGACAGACAATAGCAGCAACACAGCAGGAAAACACACAGCAATCAAAGGTCGATTGCAGGCTGCAGGAGGTGATCGAATTGGCTGTTTTGGTGTGATTGTATGTCGACTGCACAGCAGATTTTTGGGCTGCAAGAAGCTGTCGGATAAGGGCTGTTATGGAGGGTTCTTGAATTTGATGCAGAAGGGTTTAAAGGATTGTTAATTGCGACTAAAAGAGGGCTGCAGGAGAGCTGTGTTTAGTCGATAATGAAGGGGAAAAAGGGACTGCAGGTGTCGACCAAAACAAGAGGGAAAAGCTGGAGGGACCAGTCGACTATATTCAACAGATTTGAGGTTTCGTGATTTATTTTTAGTGGTGCTAAATTTGGAAGATCATGGAGCCTTTTATAGATGTGTTACCTTGGTGATCAAGCACTCGAGTTTAGATTAGAATGCAAGCAATTGGAGTTTGAGTAGGATTAGTTTCCTTAATCAAGTTTATATATATTTCCTACTAGCCGAGCTTGTTTGCTAATTCATATTTATATATTCTTTTTTTTTATATCCGGCATATTTATTTATGTATTTTATATATTTTATTATTATTATTATTATTATTATTATTAATATTAAGGTTACATTTTATTTAAATATTAGACCTTAACTTTTATTAATTTTAATTAAGTTCATATTAGTTTATATTTATTCTCATTTGTTTAAATCTTAAAAATATTGTCACTTTTTAATTAGTACATATTGTTTTTATTATAAATTTTATATTAGGGTTAGGGTTAGGGTTTTATATCATATTAGGGTTTTATAATAATTACGATCATTTAATGAAAGTATAAATGTTCGTTTGTCGAAATGGATAACAACCCTAATGATGATGCACAGAATATGACATTGAAACCCTAAGGACAACTTGGTAAATTCGGAAGGGAAAAGTGAGGGTTGTTATAGTACCTCCCCGTTAATTTAAACTTCATCCCGAAGTTTCAGGAAGACTTCTTGAATGCATCAGCGGGTGAGAATAGATGTGGATATTTCTGTTTCATCTGGTCTTCACGTTCCCAGGTATACTCGGGGCTTCTTCGTGAATTCCAACAGATCTTAACAACAGGAATAGAGCTTTGTTTCAAACGTTTATCCTCATGATCCAGAACTTCTCTAGGTTTTTCGATGAAGTGAAATAAATGCGAAGATCATTCAAGGGAATAACGAGTATATCGTCAACAAGACACTTTTTAAGATTCGAGATGTGAAATGTATGAACTTTATTTAACAGGAAGTGTTGACTAAAAATTATCATTCGGTTAATGTTTTGTTAAAACAAAGTTTACACTTAATTATAGTGGGGATCTACTTGAGTGAGAGCTGATATTGTATGAAATTTCAGCTAAAAGGGCCTAGGTGATTAGAATATCTAGTCTTATGGACTTCCTCCATGACTAGTTCTTGAAAATTTCTGATTAATGGTGATTTTTATAGGATCGACATGTATTCCTTCACTATTAACTACATGTCAAAGGAATTGTACGGTTCGCAGCCAAAGTTCACACTTGGAAAATTTGGCATTCAGTTGTTCCTTCTTTAGGAGCTATAGAATAAATCGCAGAGGTTGATCATACTCTTCCTCGCTCATGGAATGGATTAAGATGTCATCAATGAAGATGGTTACGAATTTATCAAGATAAGGTTTGCATACACGGTTCATAAAATCCATGAATACAGCAGGAATATTGGTTAAACCAAAAGGCATGACAAGAAACTCTTAATGCCCACAGAATGGTACGAGTGATTAATGAAAGATATCTTTCAACATATGATAATACATACGAATTTATCCTTGCGGAAAGCACCTTATGATCATGATTTTAACTACACGTTGAAACAGAGGGCAAAATTTGTTTAGAATTTCATCTAGTTGTAACTAGCTTAGAGTAAACACATAAACATCATAAACGTTTAAGGTAACTCCTTTAGAGAGGATAGCGAGGACCATAAATTATATTTCTGATAGGAAACTACAGGAAAGGTATGATCACTTGATGAGGAAGACGTTCTCGCACCTATGGCGAGTCGATCTAGGATTCATTCTCACTCATGGGTTTAAGTGCGGATGAGAAGAAATGAGAATCATTGGTTATCAGGAATAGTGTACACCAGTTGAGAAAATCTCCGAAAATTCTTGCTTGTGCCAAAAAGATATTAGATCATAGAATTGACGTTTTTACGAGGTTGCTGTGGTTTAGCCGTGAGACATCAGAAGTAAAATCTCCTCAAAATTCAACCTTAAAAGGGAAAAATTGATGAGAACATACGGGTTTTAAATGATGAACTTTAATGATAAGTTTCAGAGGACGAGAGGAATTGTGAAAATATGTGGTGTAGAATAACACGAAAATTTTTATATAAACAAGCAATGAAAACTTTATAGGGGTTCGAGTCATTTAAGATGACAATGTAAAAAGAAAACGGAGTTCTTAGTAAAACTAGAGTTATGTACAACATGTACTATTTTAAGTAAAATATCTTTTGAATAATTGAGTTGTAAAAGTAAGAGTATAATTTTATATGTACTAGTTAAAAATAAGTAAAGGTAAATCTTATTTACTTTATTATGTAAACATATACGATTTATAAAATTTGCACGAATGAAAGTAAATAAATTTATTTTGTAAAATTTCGTGAGGATCGCACAGTAAAACAGTGTGAGTAAAATTTTGGTAAGCATAATTTTCAAGTTGGAAAAAGATCGATGAAGATCAATTGAATGATTTTTGAAAATATTGGGGGATATTTAAGCAAAAATTTTACGAGTTAATGAAAACCATTGAATTTGAATGTGGTTAAAGTTCTTGGAATTCAAAACGTTCATGTGTGAAGCTGTTGCTGACAAGTGAGATATGAATGGTAGAGTATGAGAACGTGATAGTGAATGTGGTGTTTATAACATCTTCGTTTGAATATTCAAATGAAAATCTTGCGAGTGGTTGTCGCTTAACTTCGACGGGTTTCCTAATGGAATTATGAAAATCTACACTAGGAGCGTAATTGTAGATAATAGGAGGCATACTTCGAAGGAATTACGGGGGTGTCGCTTCAGGTCACTTAAGAACAGGCATCCTTCCTTCCAGCGGGGATGTGGTAATTAAGCGTCAAAGATAAAGAGATAAGTTGTTTAAGAAAGAAAGAATGCAAAGCTTTACAGCTTTTATGGCATAGGAGAATTTATTAATCTATTCATGGGTATGAGATAGATAGTTTGATCGTAACGATCTCTTCGTATGTATATAAATCAGATGATAATTACCCTTCATGTAATAACATTGAGATTTTTAAATGAATGGCTTGGAAATTTTACTTTGATTCACTTTCTATTCCATATGTCATGATATTGGAATTTCTATATGAATTACTGTAATATAATCACGTCGGCCAAGCGTCATTATATTTCACAAATTCATACTTCCATTCCAAGGTCACTCCATAAGGTCAGGACACGTGATCAAACTTAGATAGTTGACGTGGAAATGTTGAGTCATGAGTGACATCCCTTCGCGTGAGTCAAAGAATACTTTGACCTACAATGGCGAAGTCAGGTCATAGGATATGTATGGTTATGATAACAATCACATACTAACCGATCCTTTAGAGTCGGGATCAGGCAAGATGATAGGGTTTTGGCTTGATATCCTTAGGAAAAGATACAGAATATCAACAGAGGTAAAAGCAGGAAGTAAGATGAAATAGCATTATAAAGATTTAAGGAAAGCGCTTAAAACTAAGGCAGGAAAGGTTATAGTACTAAAGATTGCTAAGGCACCCTAACTAACACATAAGGCACACATAAAATGCAATCCTAGTTCTCTATAACAAGCCTTGGCTCTCCTAAATTACATAATGAGATAGGTACGGTGGCATTCTATTGTTGGAATACAAGTAAGTCATGGCTCTTATTCTAAGAGTCAGACGTGTAAGTATAGTTCCTTTAGCAAAGTGTTTCTAAAGATTTGAATGGTATAGGAGTTCTAGGCATGACAAATATAAGTGAACTTAATGCACATAATCTAGAATGTAATGCAAATAATCAATGCCAATGAACAACTCGGTTATAGACTAGACTCACTAATGCATTCTAACTATTCATGTTAGTTACACTAATGTAACCTAGTTCCCTATAACCTGGCTCTGATACCAACTGTAACACCCCGCCAAAATCGTCATTGACGCGGATGTTAACTCTGGTCCCAGTGCTCGGCTTGACTTCTAAGTAACAGCAGAGTTCTACAGCGGAAGCAAAGTATCTAAGTACCTGAGACAAAACATGCTTAAAGTGTCAACCAAAATGGTTGAGTGAACAACATAGGTTTAACAATAATAATAAGTTTTTAGACCACAAGATTTAAATAAGCGGTTTAATCAGTTCGGTAGTAGTGCTGGTGTATATGATATCGATACTAACCATTAGTTACCCTAAACACATCACGTTCGTATCGTTCATCGTTATTATGTATCCATTGACCAGCGGTCATCCGGATAGAGACGTCACCCTCAATAGCGCTATCACAATAACTAAGCTTGCCTTTATACGTAGCAACTAACGATATCATGGTAGGGATTAAGCATGAATCAAAGCATGTTAGCAAACAGTTTGAACTAATCAAAAGAAAGTTTGAGTACTTGTGTCTAAGCGTAAAACAGTTTAAAAACAAGCATGTGTCTCACCCCAAAGTTATAAAAACAGTTAAGAAATAGTAAAAAGAGGGGCTATGAAGTTCACCTTAATAGCAGATAGATATTCCACGCAAGTTATATGATTGAAGTGTTGAACACAGAGATCTCAACCTAGAGATATAATGTTCGAGTAGTTAATGTCTAATAGACATAAAGTTTCTTTATTAATATAGCAAACTATATTAACAGTGACCGTTCTCGAGAAAAGTTATATTTATATGAGTGATAATATACTTAGTGTTATTAAGTGTTACTATATAGGTATGTGAATAGGTTATACTAATAATAGTATTATTATTTACTTTAATCAATTACTATGTATATCTATCATTATATGTTACGTATATAATTATATCTATGTGATACATACATATATATTCCTTATTATTATTATTATACATGTATGTGTTCAATACTATATGATATATATATATAGTAGGTGTATGTGTTACATATATAATAGTGTAAGATGGTACATATACATATACTTATTACTTTTCTTATTATTAGGTTTACTAACTTATAATAATACTTACTTAATACACGTTCATACATACATACACACGTACATATACATACATATATACACATACATATATACGTATGTATATATTTACATATACACACACACATATGCACACAGTGTATACATGCACATACGAACGTATGCATGCATGCATGCACGTACACCATGATCATAACTACGTTACTAATCCATAATCATAACCTAAATCTTTTAATTTCATTAATCATATCTAAACCCTAATCATAATAATCATAATCACTGTCTATACCATACTCATTCAATCAACCCTAACCATGCTCTTTAACTAGTTCATACTTTTTTTTATCCTTATCCTTCTTTATTACTAATAACATTCATGATCTAGTTCATACCTTTTTATCATCACCATTATCTTTATTACTAATAATAATAATCTTATAACTATTATCATTATCTAGCTTACATAAAATCATAAGCTTTAACTTATCAAACTAGTTTTGTGAGCATCAAAACTTAATAACTTTAATCTTATATTTATTTAACTAACTTATTAACATTAATCATAATCTTTCATTATATCCTTTAACCTTAATCGTATCTTTTAATGCCATCAACTTATTCATCATACTTCATAATAATACCAACATCATATTCTTTTAATCTATATCATGACCACAATCTTCCTCTTCAACTATTATTTTTAACTTGTTTCATGATCAAACCTAATTCATTATCATTATTCATGGTTGAATCATACTCATACTTATTAATCATAATCTTTTATACTTTATTTATCATGCCTATTCTTATTAAATCCTAACACAATCTCTTTATACAACCTTTATCAATTATTTATAACCTTAATCATATTAACTAGTTTATTAATCAACTTTATAATACTTAACTTAAAACTTAATAACAACTTGAAAGATTAAAGTAGGATTGAACTAGGGTTTGAGGACTACCTATAAGATTAAAATCAAGGGAAGATGATGATTATAAAAACCGAAACAGCAACAGACTTCTAGCTGGCAATCACGACTTCAAAGGAAGGGTTTCTTGGACTGTTTTGAAGGTCACGAACTCCAGCAGAAGCAGCAGCAATAATATCCAGAAAAATGCAGCAACAATGATCAAAGATTGGGTCTGTTTAATCACGCAACTTGCAGCAGAAACTAAGGGCAGTTTGGGTCTTCTTGTTCGACAGACAATAGCAGCAACACAGCAGGAAAACACGCAGCAATTAAAGGTCGATTGCAGGCTGCAGGAGGTGATCGAATGGGCTATTTTGGTGTGATTGTATGTCGACTGCACAGCAGATTTTTGGGCTGCAAGAAGCTGTCGGATAAGGGCTGTTATGGAGGGTTCTTGAAGTCGATGCAGAAGGGTTTAAAGTCTTGTTAATTGCGACTAAAAGAGGGCTGCAGGAGAGCTGTGTTTAGTTGATAATGAAGGGGAAAAAGGGACTGCAGGTGTCGACCAAAATAAGAGGGAAAAGCTGGAGGGACCAGTCGACTATATTCAACAGATTTGAGGTTTCGTGATTTATTTTTAGTGGTGCTAAATTTGGAAGATCATGGAGCCTTTTATAGATGTGTTACCTTGGTGATCAAGCACTCGAGTTTAGATTAGAATGCAAGCAATTGGAGTTTGAGTAGGATTAGTTTAATTAATCAAGTTTATATATATTTTTTTTCCTACTAGCCGAGCTTGTTTGCTAATTCATATTTATATATTCTTTTTTTTTATATATCCGGCATATTTATTTATTTATGTATTTTATATATATATATATATATTTTTTATTATTATTATTAATATTATTAATATTAAGGTTACATTTTATTTAAATATTAGACCTTAACTTTTATTAATTTTAATTAAGTTCATATTAGTTTATATTTATTCTCATTTGTTTAAATCTTAAAAATATTGTCACTTTTTAGTTAGTACATATTATTTTTATTATAAATTTTATATTAGGGTTAGGGTTAGGGTTAGGTTTAGGGTTTTATATCATATTAGGGTTTTATAATAATTACGATCATTTAATGAAAGTATAAATGTTCGTTTGTTGAAATGGATAACAATCCTAATGATGATGCACAGAATATGACATTGAAACCCTAAGGACAACTTGGTAAATTCAGAAGAGAAAAGTGAGGGTTGTTATATTTTATCCATGAATAAGCTATTATTCTAAATTTCGTAGTCGATCACATTTGTGGGAGCAAGTGTGAGGTCTAGACTATTATGAACTTGGATTGGTATACATTCACAGGCTGAATGTGGGGCAAGGTTGCAACCAAGGTTCATAGATATTTGTGAGATACAAATATTGGAAGACCCGCTCTCAAGATTTACTAAATGGAGCCTTTGTGGTTGATCACATGTAATCTTAAGTAAAGGCGAATATCATTGTAGCCTCTGACCTGAGATACATATTGGATTCAGATATTTACCAAGTATTGTGCTTTGATTCTTTCCTTCGCTATTATGAAATATGGTAGTTCATAAGGAAGAGCTCAGGCATAATGCAACGTATATATTTAGGACGTATGTAGTCAAGATGGAATTTGTCCCTCTTATTCGTTGAGAGTCAGATGTCTAAGGCCTGATAAAGTTAAATCTATAAGAGAGTGATCACTCCGTGTCTCTTGGATTTAACATGACATCTAGGACAAAAGGATGCGATGAAAGATTCACCTATTCATGCTCGAGTTGGGATCTCGAAAGGGATGATGTTATTGAATGGCACAAAGTCATAACATATTGGGGGTGATGGACGGTCGTTAGGTGGTATCCATCACTTGCATTAATTTCTTTTGTTTCTCGTGCAAGTGGGAGATTGAAGGTATTTCGTATGCCCGAGAGACATATTAAAATAATGTGGCTAATGTATTTTGATCCAAGTCGGGTCATATCTAATAACAAACTTACCGACACCTTATTCATATTTGATCTTAGCGATTGGATCGTTGATTAAATATGTAACACTTGAATTTTAGAAAATGGTTTCTAAAATAATATTACTTGATATGTATATATATATAAATTATGGAATAATTTATATATATAAAGAATTTAATTATTTATAGGTTAAATAATTAATTATTTTATGTTACATTTTATAAGTTGGTTTATAAAATAATGTATACATAAAAATAATGTGCAAGTTTTATATAAATTTATTTTATAAAAGTTTAATTTTATAAAATTTAAATTTATATAAAATTTAAGTGACATGGGAGGATGGAGCTTGCATGGATTGTGATTGGCCACTTTAAAAGTACTTTCACTTCTCCTTATGAATACACCTACCCACTTAATTGCATGCTGGCACATAGATTAGGGAAATCAAGTAACTAGCAAAATAAAAAACTCTCCTCTCCTCTTGTTTTTTTAGCCGAAACTTTCCAAGAAAAAGAGAGAGGGTTCTTGTTTTTTTAAGCATTTTCAAGTGTTGAAAATCCTAACCAACTTCAAGGTTGTGTTAGTCACAAAAGCTTGGGGTATTACTTTCTTGAGGCTTCAAGTTAGAAGCTCCATTCTTCATCATCTTCATCATCATCTTTTGGATTAACCCTCAACTAGCTTGAGGAGGTATTGACTCTAAACCCACTTTTAGTTTGTAAGTATATTTCATAGCTTGATCCTTCTTGGAATTTAACTTTAATATGGTTAAAGTTTACCAAGTTTTAAATCTGGTTTTCATGATTCCGCTTTGAATGATTCTTAAAATGGTTTAAGTGTTTTGAGACTTGTTAAATCCCAACAGAAGTTTTCTAGGACATGCTGGATTTTATAGATGTTTCATTCAAGATCTCTCCAAAATTGCTTGACCATTAACTAAACTCTTAGAAAAATATGCCCCTTTTGAATTAAATGAACATTGTAAAAAAATCTTTCTCTATTCTAAAAAAAAAACTCACTAATGCACCTATTATTATATCTCCCGATTGGTCTCAACCCTTAGAACTCATGTGTGACGCTAGTGATTACGCAGTAGGAGCTATCTTAGGGCAATGAAAAGAAAAACATTTTCATCCAATCTACTATGCTAGTAAAACACTAGCAGGAGCTCAATTAAATTATACAACCACTGAAAAAGAACTTCTAGCTATAGTCTTTGCCCTTGATAAATTTCGACCATATTTAATTATGACTAAAGTAACTGTTTACACCGATCACTCTGCTCTTAAATATTTACTTAATAAACTCGACTCTAAAGCTCGACTCTTGCGATGGGTTCTACTCCTACAAGAATTTGATATGTAAATTATTGACAAGAAAGGAGTTGAGAATCTTTCAGCAGATCATCTTTCACGTTTAGAAAATCCTAATCTAGACAAATTAGATGAAATTCATGATACATTCCCCGATGAATGTCTAATGATGATCTCATATGAGTCATGTCCATGGTTTGTCAACTTTTCAAACTATCTTGCCGCTAAAGAATTAAGGAAAGATTTAACTTATCAACAAAGAAAAAAATTCTTCTCGGATCTAAAACATTATTATTGGTAAAATCCTTACTTGTATAAAGTAGGTCCCGATCAAATTACGCGTCGATGCATTCATGGTAAAGAAGAAAATGAAATTCTATTACAATGCCTTAGTAGTGAACCGGGAGCACACTTTGGTCCTAGCTACACTGCTCGTAAAGTTTTAGATGCAGTATTTTATTGGCCCACCATATCCCTAGATGCACATAAATTACTTCAATCATGTGATGCATGCCAAAGAGGAGGAAACCTCTCTAAACGCGATGAGATGCCCCGTCAGAATATTCAGGAATGCGAAATATTTGATGTGTAGGGTATTGATTTCATGGGACCATTTCCTTCTTCCGAAAGAAATCAATATATTCTTGTAGCAGTTGACTACGTTTCTAAATGGGCTGAAGCAAAAGCTCTTCCCACTAATGACTCACGAGTATTGTTTTTCTAATGAATATATTTTGTCGATTTGGTTTTTCTAAAGCTTTAATTAGTGATCGTGGAACTCATTTCGCTAATCAACTACTAGAAAAAGTTCTAAAAAGATACGTGGTTAATCATCATTTTTCTACAGCTTACTACCCTCAAACAAGTGGTCAAGTTGAAAACACTAATCGAGGATTAAAAAGGATTTTCGAACGAACCATTGAAAATAACACAAAGCTCTGGTCTCGAAATTTAGATGATGCATTATGGGCTTTCCGAACTGCATATAAGACGCCTATAGGGTCTACTCCTTTTAGGTTGGTCTATGAAAAAGCTTGTCACACTACAAGAAAACTGACTTTATAGGACCCCTCATCTGGGACCCCGCTAAAAAAGCGTCCTAAGAAATCATAAATTGCAACGGGGCAATTCTGGGAGTCCCATTAGATATATGCAAAAGTAGTGGTGTCCTAAAACGCATAACGCTTATAAATGCATAAGTAGTGGTGTCCTAAAACGCATAACGCTTATAAAGTGGGGTCCTAAAAAGTTATAGAATAGGACACATGATTTTTGGGTCATATTATTAGATACACTTATAATCTTAGTCCTAAAAAGATTTTTAATATGACACATTATTTGTTTGGGTCCTATTATTCTATATTTTTTATAGAACACTTAGAAGGTGAGTCACACTATGATATGATTGTATAAACTAGTGTAATAAAATCTATATAATAGGACACATAATTTTTGGTCATATTATCATAGAACACTTGAGTCACTCATTTGATACACATGTTCATAATAATAGGATGCTCGGGTATTTAAGGTCCTAATTATCATTGGACCTGATATTGGCTAAAAAGTCACGTTTTACCCCCGATATTAGCACCATTTATGATAAAGTGAAACCACCCAACCCGCCGTTAAACCGACCCATAAAATTTTTTCTTCTTTTATAACACTTTATACTATTAAAACGACGCCATGATTATGTTTTCCAATTATCTTTAAAAACACCTACTAGTACAAATGACTTAATAACACACGCTACATAATTTAAAACATATTTATTAAACCCAATTATATAGCCAAAATACACTAATAAGTTTTCTGACAAAGATTGAGCATGGTGATTGGGAACATCTACCCAATCCTATGTAATCCAAAAAGCCGAGTCTTCTAAACATCACAAGCTAGCTCACTAGTTCCCCGTACTTACTCTTGCCGACATCATGCGAACCTATAAAAATCAAGTCAACGAGAGGGTAAGCTAAAGCTTAGTGAGTGAGAATATACTACATACATATATATGCATAAAATGGACACGCCACACCATAAAATCAAATAGCACATACCGGAGTCCAAGCATAAAGGCAAGCTAATCTAAGCATACCGTACGATCGCTATACAACAAGCTAATATATCAACAAAGTAAGTACACCAACAACGATATGAACAACACCATCAAGCTATGCCCGGAGGGTTAGCTACTTCACAACAATACGACAATATATATATATATATATATATATATATATATATATATATATATATATATATATATATATATATATATATAATCACCCAAGGTTAACCCCTTAACCCAATACCAAATGAAGATTGGCCGAAGTACACGAGCCTTAGTATATCCGCACCACATGTAACTACTATCTTCAATACCATTACAACATCGAGGTTGGCCGAACATACACGAGCCCTAGTGAATCCGCACCACACGTGACCACTACCTCAATAAGGTGACCGAATCTACACGCGTCATCGTGAATCCGCACCACACGTGACTCACCTCCCAAATCAAAACCACGGTTCCGGGATTATAAAAATCCACATCATCGGGGTAAATCAAACGCAATCAAAACCAAACCCATGCCTTCGGGATTATATAAATCCACATGAACGGGGTTATCAAAATCACAAGCCCATGTGATAACGTACACAAAAAGTGTGCACCTCGCCAAAGGTGCTCAACCAAAACGCACAATCGTGCCAATTGGGCCTATTACACAAGTCCATCAATTCCACCTATATGTGAAGTGAGCTCTATAGCCGAGGATCACTTCACCCAACCCGCACCCATCCTATACATACATATGCACATAGTATATTGACACTCACCTTGAAATCTTGTCGATGCAAAACCAAAATTCGCAATCGCCAATGGAAAGTACCTATTCCATTTATCGCATAACAAACAACACAATTCGGGTGGATTTACAAACCAACCCAAATTGACTCTTAGTGCATTTTTGACCCAAATGCACTTCAAAGCACAAATCGCGCCCAAACTAACCAATAATCACTAACACAAGTGAGAATGGTCCTAATACACCAATTAAACCAAAACATAAGTGTTAAACACTCATCTTACCCAAAATGACACCTAAACCCTTATTTTGACCCATTTCAAAATTTGTCAATCAAATACACCCAATATGGTTTCCAACACTTCTATAATCACTAACACTAGTGATTATACACCATTTACAAGCCCTAAACATGGCCAATTCGTTCACCAACCAAAACCCACCAACAATAATTTTAAACCCGATTACTAGCATCAATAAACTCACTTCATGAGTTTAAATGGGTTTCTCAACAAATCATCCCTAACTTTGAATATCAAATCAAACAATGAAATTCGGATTTAGAACTTACCAACACTACCACAACGTAGCCGTGAATGAGGTGAAAAACTTTAACTCTTGAGACTTGACCCGATTCACTCTTCTTCATCCCCAAATCCCCAATTCTCTCTCTAGAACCTCTCTCTCTGTCTCTAGGGTTTCATGGAAGTGGATGAGAAGAAAATGGAAGAAAATGAGTTTGGGATAAGGTTCGAATTAGTTTTGTGGTGATAAAACCGTCCATACGTGAAAAGACAACATTACCCCTCATTTAACCCTTTTTAAAATGCTGAAACATCACTTTCTACAGTTATAGGTCGCGGCGCAGCTCGCGACGCGGCTTAAAGCTATAAATCCATGTCAACACATTAAATAAAAATCACCATCAGATCATGCATTAGCTCGCGGCGCGGCTCAAATACCTGCGGCGCGGCTCAGACCTGGGAAAATAGATTTCATTTCCAACTTCAGGGACTGAAGTTGTCTGATCCTAATTCTGATGCAAAATCTAAAAATGCATAAGTATAGGTTGACTTTTCCTGACACTTTCGGAGAACATTTCCTGGTGACGCTTTCTGGTGACACTTTCTGATGTATTAAAATTTCGGGGTGTCACAACTCTCCCCCACTTAATTCCGATCACGTCCCCGTGATCCTAGTCACTTAACCGTCTGGACCCACACTCTATGGTCCTCAAATATACGTTCCAATCCGACTTCCACCACATTTCCCATAAACCCAATGATTATTCCATTAACCAAATACACACTTGCACGCATTCTGAGACATGCAATGCACACAACATCCGAAGTCTACAACGATCACTTAGAATACTCGGAATCACCATGTATTCTTCTAACTCCCCTAGGAAATTCTTCTCAAAGAGTCACTTTCAACAACTTAGTTGTCACCTGCGATTTATCGAATCCGCAAACCCGAGCACTAAAACTTCCTCAATTCCTCACATCCAAAAACTCAACCAATCTCGAACCGAGATATCAAATCCTTAGCATACCCATACCAAGTACAATGCTAATAACAACCACAAACCAAGATAAGGTCAACAACCTAACCCATGAAGACCGAATAAAAGCGAATCCTTATGGATAACACTTACCACGAAACATTCCTCGTAGTGCGCAAACACGGTTAATATTCAACTACCATAAATACGTGAGCAAAACACAGCTATTGCATCACTAATCACATAACATGGTCCTCCCGACCGAACCACCGGCGTATAAAACAACCAATAGTTCTCAAATCCAACATCATGAAGGCTGGCCGAAACTACACGCTCCTTAGCGAATCCGCACCACACGCGACTCACTACCTCCACCGCAACAACAATCGAGATACACGTGCCCTAGTGAATACGCACCACACGAGAGTCACTATCCCAATAGAATGACCGCATCTACACATGTCATTGTGAATCCGCACCACACGTGATTCATCGCCCAAATATCACAAAACAAGAATGGTACTCCCATTCCCCACCGGTACTCACATTTCCCGATAACGTTATACCATGCTGATATAACACTACTCTCAACACCATACAAACCATATGGTCAACCATACCGCTTCATGGTGATACCGCCTCCGTGGTTCATATCATACGCATTGTCATGATGCTACCGGCTCCGTGGTTCACATCATAACACACCCGCACATGCTATGGCACTACCAGCGCCATGATCCATACCATAGCACACAAATAAATACACTATATACACCCATGCATAATTATTCCACTCACTTGGAATCTTTTCACACACATCATACGTACGCGTACACCACGCCATCACAATCGAGCAAGAACCACCTATATTGCACATAGGCACACAACAATAATTCTCTAGAAGAGAATTCGGCACGCACATCCCTTAACTGAGGGATCTTACCTTGCTCGTCAAACACGTCCATTTATCTCCCAATGAGATTCACCACATTACCACCTCGGTGATAATTTAAATCCAAAACCATAAGTACAATTTATATATTAAATCGTACTTTTACCACAATCGACCAACGTAGATGTCAACACTAGCCTCGAATTTAAAAGGGCTCCGTCCAACATCAACTTACTATAAACTTCTTCGTGCGGGATTACAGACTCCACCACTTAGAACTTTGTTCCATAACCACATCATCAAGATAAAAGTATCCCGCGAAACCACCATCCACTCATTGTTGACTTAGTCAACCGCCGAGTCCGTCTCCGTCTCACCGAGACTCATACAATCATCATGCTAAAGAAAGATAAGACCCATCCGTATTGTATTTCATAATATACCCATCACGATACCTTGCTCCAACCTTGAGCATACGAAGCATTTCGGATCATCCTTTTCTACATCATTCAAATCGTTCATTAACACGAAAACAAAACATCACTCTTGCAATCGTCCGATTGCTACAGCTTGTCAAATTCCGCTTAGTCACTCATGTACCTAAGGGTTTCTATAGGGTACCCTAAGTACAACGTAACCACAACCATCGAAGTCACACATCACACCAACATGTATAAAAAGGCACCTGACATCGCGTCACGTAGACTCCATTACCAACATACATCAAGATCAAACACTCGATCTCTGGGGTTCCATCCACCTGATGCACCTCATGGTTCACCATTCTCAACACAAAAGTGAACACGCGCTTAACAACCAAACACCATTTCCCATTCCCATGGCTTGGTAGAAACATTTCCCATACACTAAGGAATGCTTGGTTGCACCAAGTCTTACGCCCTTCATCCGTCAATCCAAACGCCACCTTAGGGTAATTCCATTAGGAAAGTCACCCATAACAATAATATGCACAACACAGTGCATTTAACAAACCCAAACTCATCGGCACATAATAAATAATCAAAGGGCATATTTATTAAAATGAAAAGTACCTTAATGTCTTCTCGCCACACCCGTCCCTGCTAACTCAGGACACTCTAACTTGCGATGTCCTTCTCTTCGGCAATTGAAGCACACCGTGCCATCACCCTTTGGCACCGAACATTCCCAAAACTTGTGATCTCTCACAACACAATTGTAACACCTAAACGCTCTTAAATCTGATATACCCTTCCGTATACCACCCGTGCTCACACTCGCACCCTTAGTTCTCTTACTTGGAGCACCATACGAAATAACTCTTCTCTTACTTGAAGTTTCACCAATTATCGATCGCGAATGCGATTTTAAACCCTTAGCCATGACGAATAACTCCGCGAACGAGTTCACTTGACCAAGGCTAATTTTGTTCCGCAAGTCATCATTTAATGTTCGATAGAAATCTCCCATCAACATACAATCTCTTCCGTTATACTCCGGGCAAAAACGAGCCTTCACCATAAAAGTCGTCTTGAGAGTATTCAAATCCATAGAACCTTGTTGCAAATTTCACAACTCATCACACAATTCCACCAAATCGGCTTGTGTCCGGAACTCCTCGAAGAATTCCTTCTTAAAATCGTCCCACGATAACTCCATAAACGATTCATCACCAACAATATCAATTTTACCATCCAACCAATCCTTCGCCCTACCCCGCAACAAGCTAGTAGCGAGTTTTGTCCTCTTCTCGGGAGGACATTCAATAGTGCGAAAGCACCATTCGACATTCGAGATCCATGTTGTGCTTATCAAAGGATCCGGTTTCCCGTCATACATCGGAGGTTTGGTCCTCATGAAGCTCTTATGACAACGCTCCATTTCACCACTACTTCAAAATTCGGAATACTTCATATCCAATTCTTCCTGTAACGTTCCAAATTGCTCCGCAACGGCGGCCACAACTCTAGCGTTAAACTTATCGTCGCGCGCCTCGATCCCGTTTCTCGTCGTCATTCTAAAGAATGCAAAACGATTAAAGCATGAACGTATAAAACCACATGTAACATCCCGTCTTTTTCTATTTACTTTCCGTTTAATTAATTTAAAGTCCGTTATTTAATTATAACATCTCTCGTTTACTCTACGTATTTAAGGTATTTCGTTTGGTTAATTCACGCACCCGCTTTAAAACTAGAGGGACTAAACTTGCCAAGAGACCAAAGATTTGACTAGGTCAACTAGTCAAACTTCCTCCTCCTCCACTCATTCACTCACCTCCTTCTTCTTTGATACTTCTCTTTTTCTCTCAACTCACTCAACAAAGAATCATCATCTAAATTTGATCTAGCAAGCGTTCTTCAAAACAAATTACATATTTGGAATCCTTGCATCTTCCTCTTCAATTCCATACTGATTTCATCTCTTTTGGGTAACTTTCTAAAAACACTAGATTCTTTGTTCTTGATATTTTTGACTTATAAAAGTGTTAATTAGTGTCTATGGCCCAAGTCTAACATGAATATATGAATTATATGCTCGATCTTGTTATTTTGAGTAACTAGCATGAACTTGAAAATGGGTGTGTTTGATCTTGAGATTTGGTTGCTTAAATGTTGTTAGATGCTAAAAGTACATGTATTAAATGTGTTACTAGCATCACTAGCTTCAATTTGGTATGTAGGTTGACATGGAAAAACTTCATAAACATAATTGTTAAATTTATGATTTTTAATTAGGGTTTGATAGAAGTAAAATGAACTTTTGATGCATTGAATGCTTTGAAATGTTGTTCGAAAGTGTTTAGTAGTATTGTATGCATAATTACCTACAAGATGGCATTTTATATGTGTGCATTTAATTCCCGAATCATCAATATGCATTTATGAACTTGAAGCATTTATGATGAACATTTAATGAGCATTCAACTTGGATTTTGATTATTATACATGATGAATTTGATTGATGATATGTGTTTAGTTGTATTCCTCATCAAAATACCTTTCCAACGATATAAGATACGTGTTTTGAATGTTTACGGTTCATTAGTTATGGTTGTTTGAAGTTGGATTCGTGCATTAAGTGTTCAAAACTGCCCAGATTTGCTGAACATACACCTTGTGTGGCGCTCCAGGGACCTTGTGCGGCGCTCCGGGCCCCGGCTGTCCAAAATGTCACATTTTTGTTTAATTCTAACTATGCTACGCACCTCCGATTAACATGAAACTTGTTCTAACATACTCATATATGATTATGAAACTTAGAAAAAAATTTCGGGACCCGACCCGAACGTGTTGACTTTCTCATTGACGTTGACCCTACCAAAGTTGACTTTTAATCAAACTTAACCAAATACTTATGCAATCGTTCTAACCTACTTTTATACTTATACCTTGCATGAAACTTGATAATTTGATTCACATGCTATATAATTGAGTCATAACGAGCCATAGGAGTAATTGAACAACTTTGACCAATCGTGTTTACCGTTATTGATACGACCTACTTGTTTAGGTCAAGACTTGCATTCGTTCTTGCACACGTCACTTTGTGAAGTACCTTTATACTCGTACACTCAAGGTGAGATCATAGTCTCACTTTTACTCTTTTATACTTATATATGGGATGAGAAAACATAAACGTTTCATTTTACAAAGTGAACACAAGTACGAAAACAAACATTCTACGTACGAGTTAGAACAAAAAGCCTCAATTCAATTATCATTAGTTACACTTGCAGGGTGTAAACGAGAACTTATGTTGTGCGGCCATACGTGTTTGACAAACCCTCATTCGGATGGTTCGCTTTCGTTAATCGGATGAAATGTATTTTCGGGGATAAGTGTATGTTCTGACACTATATTAATGGGGTTTCGTGATAGTTAAGCCTTGATAATTGGGTGCTCATGATAACAATTTTTAAAATGGTTTACTATTATTTCAACGTTATAAAAGCTTGTGGTTCATTTTACGTACACTTACTTACTTAAACCTATGATTTCACTAACGTTTTCATTGATAGATTTTCTATGTTTTTCTCAGGTCCTTGAATGTTAAGTGTTACATGCTTCTGCACGCTATTTTGATACTTGCTTGGATGTCGAGTATGCATGCATACATGGAGGGTCGTTTGATTTTACTTTAAATTATGTCGCATAGGTTTCATTTGTACTTTAAAACATTGTAACGTGTTAGTCGTAGAACTACTTTGTAAACTTTGAAGCATCTTTACATTTGAAATGAATGCGACATATCTTGGTCAAACGTTGTTTTAAAGACTTATGACCACGTAACAGGACCTAAGTAGTAGGCGCCGTCAATGATGATTTTGTCGGGTCGCTACATGTGATAACCCGAAAATTTCCAACCAAATTTAAACTTTATCTTTATATTATTCTGACACGATAAGCAAAGTTTGTTAAGTTGAATCTCAAGAATTTTAAACTGTGTCCATACATTCATTTAAACCTCGACCAAGTTCCAACGATTCACAAACCATTAAATTGAACGAACATGATTATATATGTATATGTGTATATATTATAACTTGAAAACATTAACAAAGTATTAGGCGTATAATACTTTATATAAACGTATTTGTTTCAAAATATATTCTAATAGTTATCAACAGAATTAGAAGATAATATCAAATGAATGATTTATCAGATACATTGTGATATGATTACGGGTCTATGTTATGAGGTCCACTATGATTTAAAAAATCTATTCTTTTTGACAACATTCAGAAAATGGTAAAGTGATTTATAAGTAAGAACGTGGAGTGTAAATAACTTAGATGTTGGATATCGACAAGTTAAGTAACTCGACATTTTTCATTAAGATGATTTCATACGTTTATTTAACCTTTGGACTTTATCTCATGCTTCACCAACAGACTGTAATTTAAAAACTTGAAACCTATTATATATATGATTCTACTTTTCTAAAACGTTTTATGATATAACGATTTCCATTATTTTAACCTTTAACCAAAATAATTCTTAAATATATTTAGTTTTGGAAAACAAAATTATTATATTTATTTGATTTAGTTTCAAACGTACAAAAACGTTTTCAGTTTAAAAAAGAACTTTATTATTAAAACGTATATAACTTTTATAAATATCTAGAACCACTTTTGACAACTCATTACTTAACCAGTATGATAAAGATAACGATATTTATATTTTATTTTATTAAGTATATATAACGATTTAAATTAATATTATATATTTATACGCGTATTATACGTACATAGTTTTATACTTTTACTATACTTAAACTTTACCTTTACTTTATTTTTACTTTACTTTAACTTTAATAATTCACTTTAATAATTCATACTTTAATAATTCACTTTAATAATTCATACTTTAATAATTCACTTTAATAATTCATACTTTAATAATTCACTTTAATAATTCAAAAATCTATTATAAATAGAATTCAATAGGTTTCATTATTTCATAGAAACTTGAAAATATTTTCTCTAAACTCTCTCAATCGATTTACATATATGTATTTACTCCGTATTATTTCAAGATATTATTAGTATACATAAAATATTACGACGGAGTGCTGTCCGAGTGATTTCGAAATTGTTTTTCGAGCGGGATAGAGCTAAGGAAATTATGGGTTATAGCTATGGAGGTTATGGGTATGGTTCAGGAGTATTGCTCGTAAGTCAAACTAGTGTTTATCATCTCCGTTACGTCTACGTACTTTTCCTGCAATATTGAATCTCAATATTGATACGTGAGTACTCATAATTTAATTTTTATATATTAATAGTGTATCCCTGACTAGTGCTCGAGAATATAGGATTATGCATGCTTGTACTTTTGATATTGCCATTAGATAGGATATGTTGAATCATGAATTAGTTACATCTGCGGTTAAGATAAGGTATAAGATATGCAAGTCGTTGGAAAGCTAGCGAAAAATTAAGAACTTTTCATTTAGATATCGAATGGTTTCGATGAACGGATTTGAAGTTATAGTCAATTGAATTTTTGTATTATTATTAAAAATGATTATTATTATTATCGTCGTTATTATCATCGTTCTAGTTTTATATTATTATTACTATTATCATTATCAATAAAAGGAATTATCATTAAAATTCGTTATTTTTATTATTATTACTATCGTTATTATCGTTAAAGTTATAATTAGTATTATTATTATAATCTAATTATTATTATTATTATTATTATTATTATTATTATTATCATTATTAATATATATATCATTATTTAAAAATGATTATTGTTATTGTTATTATTATTATTATTAATTATTATCATTAAAATAGTTATTAGTATTATCGTTAATAATATCATAGTAATTATCATTATTAGTATTATTGTAATTAAAACTAATATTAGTAACACCTAATTATTTTCCTAATTATTTTGATTACTATTATTATCATTATTATGAACACGATATAAAAGACGATTAAAAGCTATTAAACAAAACGATTAGGAAATAATGAGTATGAGTATCATGATGAAATTAAAATATTATAAGATATTGATTTAGATAAAATTATCGTTCTTATTATTTTTATCATTACTATTATTATTAAAAGTATCGTTAGTATTAAAAACTATCATTTTAACAAAAATTATCATTTTAATAGAAATATCATTGTTATTATAAAATATGATTATTATTATCATTTTAAATAGAATTATTATTTTAAAGTTAATATTAAAAAGTATCGTAAATATTAAAGTTATCATAATTAGAATTATCATTTTATCGTAATGTCATTTTTGCTAATTATAAATATTGATATTTTTATTAATAGAATAATAATAATTATTATTACAAAATAATATAACTTTTACTTACTATTATTATAGATATTATTTTATCAAATAAATATGTAATACAAACATATTTTACTACGTGTAATAAAATTACTTTAATAATACCTATCATATTATCTTTATGATATTAAATGAACTTTATAAATTTTATTACTTAATATATATAAAAGTATATTTTATTATATAAATTTTAATATAAAATTTTATTTATTAATAAATGAATTATATTATTTACTCTAATAAATCTTTTAAAAATATTTAAAAATATAAAACGACGATATTTAAACTATATATTAATCATGTATAGATTTTGAAAATTATTTCGAGTCAAATTGACTTTTGTTGACCTTTACATATTATTCTCGAGCCTTAGGATTGTGATACACTATGACTTGACTAAATTTGTTAGACAAATATTGACCAACACATAAATATATATAATTAGTTTAGGTTCGAGAATCCGAGGCCAACCTTGCACTTGATCAATGACGTTATATGTATTTTTACTACGAAATACAGTACGGTAAGTTTCATTTGCTCCCTTTTTAAATGCTTTTGCAATATATATTTTTGGTACTGAGAATACATGCACTGCTTTTATAAATGTTTTACAAAATAAGCACAAGTTCATGAAACTACATTCTACGATTGTTTTGTTATACCAGATATCTGTACTTATTATTATTATGCTTGGTAACCTAAGAATTAGTGAAAAACACTAATTGACGCGAATCCTAAAGGTAGATCTACGGGCACCAACCACCCCCATTTTCGAATAGTGGAAATGCTTTAGTACTTCGAAGGGTTCTTGTCATACATTTGAATAGTGGAATGTATGATGCCAGATATCTTAAGCACTCTATGTTAAGGTCAGTTACTAGACGATTCATCGTATGAATGATTTTTGCAGTTGTAATGATCCTGCACATTTAATTAAATGAAATCTTGTGGCTTATTAAATATTATGATTATTATATAGAAATTAAACCTATGAACTCACCAACCTTTTGGTTGACACTTTAAAGCATGTTTATTTTCAGGTGTTAAAATCTTCCGCTGTGTATTTGCTCATTTTAGAGATATTACTTGGAGTCATTCATGGCATATTTTAAAAGACGTTGCATTCGAGTTGTTGAAATTCATCAAGATTATTATTAAGTCTGATGTGAAGCGAGGTGTATATAAAATAGTTTATATTTTACTAGGAAAAACTATTAAATACGATACAATTTTACACAAGATATTTATTTATTTATAGAATGGATATACTTAAACCTTGCTACAACACTTATAGGCAGTGTACCTAATCGTTCAGTAGTGTAGTTTTTAGTAAGTCCGGTTCGTTCCACAGGGAAATCTTTAAGCAAAGCTCAACGCTATATTAGTTTACTTTTATAAAAATACAAATATATATATAAGTAATATTATTATTATAAAGGGGGGTTTTTACCGTTTAATGACCGGTTTGTCGATTTTAAGATTTTAGTCGCAGTTAAAACCTAATGTAAAATATAAAATAAATACAAAACTTAAATTAAAGCGTAAAGTAAATAACGATAATGAAATTGCGAATAATAAAAAATGCGAGAAAATAAAATTGCGATAATTAAAAAGTACGATAATTAAAAGTGCGATAAAATAAAATAACAATAAATAAAAGTGCGATAATTAGAAGTGCAATTAAATATAAAATAAAGGAAATTAAATATGAAATAAAAGAATTATGCTTATTTAAACTTCCGTAATCATGATGTTTGACGTGTTGATTTTAGTTTTATGCCCATGGGTTAATTGTCCTTTGTCCTGGATTATTTAATATGTCCGTCTGGTTTTTGTCCATAACAGTCCATCAGTCATAAATATAAATTGCAAGTGTCCTTGTCAAATTATTATTATACCCGAAGTTAAATATTCCAACTAATTGGGGATTCGAATTGTAACAAGGTTTTAATACTTTGTTTAATGAATACACCAGGTTATCGACTGCGTGTAAACCAAGGTTTTACTACTTTGTTAACAATTACACCAATTACCCTTGAATGTAATTTCACCCCTGTTTTAATTATTCTAGTGGCTATTAATCCATTCCCGTGTCCGGTTAAATGAACGATTATTCGTACATATAAATACCCCGCCCATCGTGTCCGATCGAGTGTATATGGTAATTTATAGGGACGCCCAATTGTAATTCTTTATATTAACATTAACAAACTTTCATTTAGTTAAACAAATATAAAGCCCATTAATAGCCCATAGTCTAATTTCCACAAGTGTCGTTCTTTTGTCCAAACCCCAATTATGGTACAAAACCCAATTACCCAATTTTAGTAATTAGCCCAACATCATGATTACTTCGTTTTAAATAAGCATAATAATAACTTAGCTACGAGACATTAATATAAAAAGGTTGAACATAACTTACAATGATTAAAAATAGCGTAGCGTTACACGGACAGAATTTCGACTTACACCCTTACAACATTCGCTAACATAACCTTATTATTAGGATTTAAAATTAAAATTAAAATTAAAAATATAAATTATATATATATATTACGTATATATTGAGAGAGAGATTGAAAAATGATGATGAAATTTGATCAGAATTCGGTTTGCTTTATAGCCAGAAGTGAAATTTGGGGCTCCGCGACTCGCGGCAAAATGCCCTTTAAACTCCGCGAGTCGCGGAGATATATTTACAGCTCACACCCTTGGAGTTTCTTGCTGCCGACGGTTTTAATAATATATATATAATATATATATAATTAATATAATTAATTATATATTATATTATATTTATATACATAGTTAACTTGTAATTTTTAGTCGGTTGCGTCGAGCGTTAAGAGTTGACTCTGGTCCCGGTTCCGGATTTTCGAACGTCCTCGCGTACAATTTAATATCTTGTACTTTGCGTTTTGAATCTTGTACTCTTGTGATTTCGAGACGTTTCTTATCAATAATTGGAACCTTTTTGATTGTCTTTTGTACTTTTGAGCTTTTTGGTTGTTTGCGTCTTCAATTCGTTGAATCTGTCTTTTGTCTTCACCTTTTATTATTTAAACGAATATCTCTTGTAAATAGAACAATTGCAACTAAAAGCTTGTCTTTCTTGAGGAATAATGCTATGAAATATATGTTCGTTTTTAGCATTATCAAATATTCCCACACTTGAGCGTTGCTTGTCCTCAAGCAATATCGTCTTGAAATACTAGAATCACTTCTTTATTCTTCACACTTTGTACATCAGTGATTTCTATACGGCGGTATAAACAATGGTAGTAACTATATGGTTTACAGTCCCACATGACTATAAAAATTTAGATCCATTAAGGAAATTGGATCTTTATGAAAACATTTGATCTTTTGAAAATCTAGTTTTTACCCTAGATAAGTTTTCCGGGATAACCCTTTACCGGTGTTTGCAAAATATTTTTGTGGGTTTGGTGGGTTTCAGATTTGAAAATTTTAGCTCAAAACTTGCGGTTTTGTGTCACCCACTTGCTAACCTTGTATTTGGAAAGCAACACGTCCAGTTTACTTGTCCCGTATATTACCTTTCGGCAAACTACCGTCCGGTTGTAAAGGAAAGCGTTGAACAAGAAACTGTTAAGGCAATGTCCCGTGACATGCTTTTGATTATGGTCTATAACGTGTCGGACGCAATTACTATCCTTGGTAGGAGCAATAGTAAAGCTCACCCTTATAATTTGTCGGTTTGGCACAAAGTCTTGTCTTTGACCATGCTATGCAACCACCGTTCTTACGGTTGACACCCGATTTAGTTCAGGTGACCTAATGAATTCCAGGTGAATTCCTAGGATTTTACGTTCAATGGTAATGAACGCATTGAAAATAGGGTTTTCAGAAAACAAATCGGTTTGTAATTTTGATCAAAATATTTTCTCGTTTAAGCTCGAGTTTAGATATCATCGAATTCCATGAGTTTGAATTCTCAATCTTTAAGGTCAATCTCTAGGATTGAGTAATATCAGTCTTAAAAGCTGATTTTTAATCTTTAAGGAGATTATCCTTTCTGGGGATCTGATTCATTAGTCTTATCCAGCTAATTTTCATGGTGCCCCCCCCATTGTACGAGATAAATCCTTCTCATGGTTAGGATAAATCTGACCACTTGGCGACCCTGTTTAATGCTGAGGTCCGTGGATTTCCTGCTGATTTTAGTGATGACTTTTCTAGATTTTTCGTCAACCTACAGCTGGTCTGGACGACAACTTCATGACCTAAATCAAGAAGCGCGTTTCTTTTTCGGAAGACTTTACTTCCTTTTAATGATGGAATTGATTCATCGTGTAGATCCATCTCTTCTTTTCTTTCATCGGGTAAAACAGTTTAGTTTAGTCCAAAGCAAAAGTATTTTCAGTTATTTGTTACAGATATATGTGACATATGTTTAAGATAACTTGGTAAATTTTCCCACACTTGGCTTTTATTTTCCTTTTTATCGTCCTCTATTCCATTTTAAATGAATTTTAACATTTTAGTTTGTTTCTCAATTTATGTCCTTTCCGAGGTAACAATAATTTCGGTGTTAAAACCTAGTTTTATCGTTCATAAATATGTATAAACATGATTTTGAATTCATTTAATTGAAAATTTTGAAAAATTTTACTAGAATTGGGTAGTCAGTATATAAGACTAGGGCTGTTCTTTTTTATCAGAGAGCACTAGATTCTAATACAACTACTGCTTTACTAGTATTTTTAATGGTAACCAAGTGTTTAATATAAAAATTTTAAAATCCGAAAGAATTTAACCCCTTCCCACACTTAAGATCTTGCAATGCCCTCATTTGCAAGAAATCAGTAACAATTTAAATTATTGAGGGTGATTTGTGTGAAAATGATTAAATTTTTACCAAAGTTTCCAAATATATTGGCGTATGTTTGCTGAATGATAAATGGTGCACATCATTTGTTCATTCCGTCTTGTTGTTATTTCACATATATTTTGCATCTTGTCGTCAAAATTAGTTGCTTTTGCTGAACTTAATGCCAGTCTTTGAAAATGCGTTGTTTTACCCTGTTGTGTACATAAGATAAACTGCAAACATATATACATATTTTTGAAGTTTGGTTTATTACCCCACATTCAAAAATTATTAAAATCTAAGAATAAAAGTTAGATAATTATAAAAATGATTACAATATTAACAAAAATATTAAATGTATCAATAATTACAAATTACAAAATAATAAAAAAAATAAAAAGTAAACTAAGGATGATATTGGTACCAATAGGGGTTCCACGCATAACCATAAGTGCTATAGAATGCTTCGGTAGGGTCATACGTAGGATATGGTGGCTGCATCTCTATCGACCAAGGAGGGAAGACGAGTTTCGGTGTAGGAATATAGTTTCTACCTATATGTTGGCAATGCGCTATGATCTGGTTCTGATGAACTTGCCAATCTTCAAATGCTCTCTGTCTAGCATTTTCGTATTCCTGAGAAGCTATAAACCTATGCATTTCTTGCATCTCATTCCCCCCTCCTACATTACCTTGTTCCTGGTTTCTCTCCACCTGTGGATGTCTACCATGGTATCGTACTGCGGCGTTATTTCGCCGCTTCAAAACTTTCGCACCATGGTATACATTTAAACCTATAGTGTCGCGGGGTTCCGGCTCTTCTAGTAATAATCCCCCCCGACTTATATCCACACCGAGATATTCACCAATCAAAGTAATAAAAATACCACCTCCTATTATGCTATGTGGACGCATCCCCCGAACCATAGCTGATAAATAATAACCCACACAATATGGTATACTTACAGCGCTGTGTGGGTCTCGAATACACATATGGTAAAACAGATCCTGTTCATTTACTTTTTCTTTGTTCTTACCCCTTTGTGTAATCGAATTAGCTAAAAACCTATGTATCACTCTTAATTCGGCTCTATCTATATCTAAATAAGAGTAGTTTCCCCCTTTGAAACGGTGATGGCTTGTCATTTGACTCCACACACCGTGTGTATCAAAATTCTCATCTATCTTTCTACCGTTTAGTATCAATCCTCTACAATCGGCAGACGCTAACTCCTCAGGCGTATATATACGTAAAGCCTGAGCCATGTCTAGTAAAGACATGTGGCGCATCGAACCGCCTAACAAAAATCTAATAAAAGAACGATCGGTTAAACTAGCTACCCGATCATTCAACTCTATACTACATAACAACTCTTCACACCATACTTTATATACAGGTCTGCGTATGGTGAATAAACATATCCAGTCATTAAAAGAAGAATTACCATACCTCTGTACAAGTAATTCCCTAATTGGCCCGGCCAATTCTACAGCTTCTAAGGGTCCCCATTCTATGACCCTCGGTACCTCAACAACCTTGGAATGAAGAGTATGCAAACCCCGTTGATATTTTGGATAATCTATCCAAAGTCTGTCAAATCTCAGGTTCGGGTGCAACTGTTCCAAGTGCATATCTGAAAAGGTCATGACTGGATGAGGTACATCCTGCTTGTAGTAGTTATCTACCTCCTGTTGTTCCAAGTTCTCAGCAGGAGCATGTCGGGCTTGGGATGAAGATTCACCCCTTTCATTCTGCAAAACACATCAAACACAAATTTTGTGCATCCAAATATGCATTAGTGTCAGCAAAATCATCAATCAAAATAATTACAATGACATTATCAATTTATATCAAACTTAAGCTTATTTTCACATTTTTATCAAATCTATACTTTTTCAAATAAGCATATACGAAAATTTTCGCCAAGTTCATAAGCATTCAACTCAAATAACATGTCAAAATAATCATTACTAGCAAATAAACAAGTCTCAAATGGCATTATCTTTCAAAAATCAAGTTCATGAATTTTAGACTTGAAAAAGTCCACTTTAATTCTCAAAATCATGTTTAGGCTCAAAGTTTGGATCATTTAACTACCTAGACATGTTACACTACTCAATTTAGCAACAATTCATGACAAAAATCGGCCATAACCTGTTTATATCAAAAAGCCCCAAATTGCTCAAGAACACAAACCCTAGATTATTCAAAATTTTGAAGTTTAAGGCTTCTAATCATGTTAAACAGCATCAATCTAGGTTATACAAGCATAATACATAAACAATTTAAGTCTAATTACACTAAAAAGCATCAAAATCAAATTGGGGAAAAAATAGCTCAAGAACACTAAAATTCGAATTAAATGGTGTTTAGGTGTAGAAATTTACCGTTTTTCTTGAGTAGTTCTTAGATAGCATCCTTCTCAACATGATTTTAGCAAAAAATTTGGTGATTAACGGTTAAAAATTGGGATTTTTGGGGGTGATTTTCGGGTTTTTTCGGGTCTGTTTTCGAGCCGTATTTCGCAGTGTTTTTGAGTGTGGGAGAGTGTACTGATCGTTTCAGCTGTTTTTATTTTTTTCTGGGTTTTGGTCCCTCCGCGAGTCGCGGAGATTTAGGCTCCAAACTCCGCGAGTCGCGGAGTTTGGAATTTTTTTTTTTTTTTTTTTTTTTTTTTATAATCATTAACTTCTTAAAACAATTTAGTAATTAATTTTAAAATTTTGTTTCCCTTGTTATTTAGGATGAGGTCGTTTCGGATCGATGTCCTAGTCCGTCCTTCGACAAAATTTTAAAATTTGTCTTTTTGTAGCGATTGTTTTAAAAGCTAAGATTTTTGGGTTTTTTCAATGTTTTTGGCATACTTTAATTCAATAAGATTAAAAATAATGATAATAAAAGTTCTCGTCCCTCCCTCGGGTAAAGCAATTTCGGTTCAAAGACCTAGTCTTCAACTTACGACGAATTTTAAAAATCATATTCTTAACTTAATGAGATAAAGTAAATTTTTGTTTTTAAATTCACATAACTTAAATATAAAATTCAAAATTAAAAATTAAAAATTAAAAATTCACACCAAACTTAAAATTTGAAATGCATAAAATTAAAATTTCATATTTTAAAAATTAAAAATTCACACCAAACTTAATTTAAAAATTCATAAATTCATACCAAACTTATATTAATTTTTCAAATATTTACAATTTTAAAAATATTGTTTTTACAAAGTTTACAATATTAATTTAAGATTTAAATATTAATTTTAAAAACATGGTAAAAAAAATAAATTAAAAATCTTTTTGTCTTTTTATCCCACTTTAATCAATCAAATATTATCAAAAATATTCGCCCCTCTTTTCGGTAAAGTAATTTCGGTTCCAAGACCTAATTTAACTCATGACGAATTTTTGAAATATTTTGGGTTGATTGATTAAAGATATTTATACCTTAAGAATAAACGTTAAATTTCGCAGTGATGTAATAAATTTTTGAAGGATATCAATAATTTCGGTCGCCAAACCTAATTTTATTTAATACCAATTTAATACTTTTTAGCGAACAAATTAGCGTTTATTATCAAAAGGTTAAAAATAAATAAAAATAAAAACTGTACAGACATACCTGTGAAATAGATTTCTTAGTTATATGATCTATTATATTCATAAGATAGTCGGTTTAATTGGTTTTCCATGGCTGCATAGGCGTAACCTCGAGCATTCATTGTCTTTTCTTCTAAACATATGAACGGTCCGTCTCTGCATAAAGTAACAAATTCGGTATTTGAATAGGTTTGATTATTTGAACATTTACCTCCATGTGACCATTTTCCGCATTTGTGACATCGTTCTAGGTGTCGTGCTCTTCTTTTCGCTGCGGATTTTGATTTTTCTTTACCAAATTGTAACTTATTATCTTCGCATCTGGATCCTTTTCTAACTCCGTCCATTCTTTCTCTGATTACTGATACTAATTCGCTCGGTAATATATCATTATTTCTTTTAGTGATCAAAGCGTGTAGCATTAGACCATGGTTTAGTTCACAGGCAGTCTTCATTTCGTAAAAACCTAAAAAAAATAAAAATTCAGAATGGGGGGAGAAGACTAGTTCTTTAGGGTCTGCTAGGGAAAGACCATTGATAATGCTAAAAACGAACATATATTTCATAGCATTATTCCTCAAGAAAGACAAGCTTTTAGTTGCAATTGTTCTATTTACAAGAGATATTCGTGTAAATAATAAAAGGTGAAGACAAAAGACAGATTCGACGAATTGAAGACGCAAACGACCAAAAAGCTCAAAAGTACAAAAGACAATCAAAAAGGTTCCAATTATTGATAAGAAACGTCTCGAAATCACAAGAGTACAAGATTCAAAACGCAAAGTACAAGATATTAAATTGTACGCGAGGACGTTCGAAAATCCGGAACCGGGACTAGAGTCAACTCTTAACGCTCGACGCAACGGACTAAAAATTACAAGTTAACTATGTATATAAATATAATATAATATATAATTAATTATATTAATTATATATATATTATATATATATAATAAAAACCGTCGGCAGCAAGAAACTCCAAGGGTGTGAGCTGTAAATACCTCTTCGCGACTCGCGGAGTTTTAAGGGCATTTTGCCGCGAGTCGCGGAGCCCCAAAAATCAAGTCTGGCTATAAAGCCAACCGAATTCTGATCAAATTTAACATCATCTTTTTTCTTCCTCTTCATACGTAAATATATTTATATTTATAATTTATATTTTAATTTTAATTATAATTCTAATAATAAGGGTATGTTAGCGAATGTTGTAAGGGTGTAAGTCGAAATTCTGTCCGTGTAACGCTACGCTATTTTAATCATTGTAAGTTATGTTCAACCTTTTTATATTAATGTCTCGTAGCTAAGTTATTATTATGCTTATTTAAAACGAAGTAATCATGATGTTGGGCTAATTACTAAAATTGGGTAATTGGGCTTTGTACCATAATTGGGGTTTGGACAAAAGAACGACACTTGTGGAAATTAGACTATGGGCTAATAATGGCCTTTATATTTGTTTAACTAAATGAAAGTTTGTTAATGTTAATATAAAGATTTACAATTGGGCGTCCCTATAAATTACCATATAAACTCGATCGGACACGATGGGCGGGGTATTTATATGTACGAATAATCGTTCATTTAACCGGACACGGGAATGGATTAATAGCCACTAGAATAATTAAAACAGGGGTGAAATTACATTCAAGGGTAATTGGTGTAATTGTTAACAAAGTAGTAAAACCTTGGTTTACACGCAGTCGATAACCTGGTGTATTCATTAAACAAAGTATTAAAACCTTGTTACAATTCGAATCCCCAATTAGTTGGAATATTTATCTTCGGGTATAATAATAATTTGACAAGGACACTTGCAATTTATATTTATGACTGATGGACTGTTATGGACAAAAACCAGACGGACATATTGAATAATCCAGGACAAAGGACAATTAACCCATGGGCATAAAACTAAAATCAACACGTCAAACATCATGATTACGGAAGTTTAAATAAGCATAATTCTTTTATTTCATATTTAATTTCCTTTATTTTATATTTAATTGCACTTCTAATTATCGCACTTTTATTTATTGTTATTTAATCGCACTTTTAATTATCGTACTTTTTAATTATCGCAATTTTATTATTCGCAATTTCATTATCGTTATTTACTTTACGCTTTAATTTAAGTCTTGTATTTATTTTATATTTTACATTAGGTTTTAACTGCGACTAAAGTCTTAAAATCGACAAACCGGTCATTAAACGGTAAAAACCCCCCTTTATAATAATAATATTACTTATATATATATTTGTATTTTTATAAAAGTAAACTAATATAGCGTTGAGCTTTGTTTAAAGATTTCCCTGTGGAAAGAACCGGACTTACTAAAAACTACACTACTGTACGATTAGGTACACTGCCTATAAGTGTTGTAGCAAGGTTTAAGTATATCCATTCTATAAATAAATAAATATCTTGTGTAAAATTGTATCGTATTTAATAGTGTTTTCCTAGTAAAATAATAACTATTTTATATACACCTCGCTTATCACCAAGTTTTTGGCGCCGCTGCCGGGGACAAACTCTTAAAAGCCGGAAGCGCAACGCTAATATAAAAAAAAAAGATTTTTAGTTACTTTTATTAAAAATTCGCTTTTGTAAAATTACGTTTTAAAAAATTCGAAAAATATAAAAAGAAAAACAAAAATATTAGTATTTTTAAGATTTTGTTAAATATTTAAGTTTTATAAGTTTCTTTATTTCTATTTTAGTTTATAAAAATATAAGTTTTATTTTAAAATCTTTTAATTATTTAAAAAACAGAAAACAGAAAATAAAAAAAAAAATATAAAGAAAAACGCGTAAAAAGTAAAACCTGTCAACTGAATTCTGGATCCCCGCGACTCGCGGGTCTTTCTTCTCTCTTTGCCGCGACTCGCGGAGGGCTTCTGACACACGGACAAAACCCTAATCAAGCATTGATTACGGGTTATTTTTAATTATTATTATTATTTAACCTAATTATAATTATTATTATTATTATTATTAGTTTTAATTTTACTTATACTTTTTATTTATGTATTTTAGTTAAATTAGTTTTAATAAAATTGTAAAATTTGTAGTTTTATTAAAATAAATAATAAAAAAATAATATTTTTATAAAAATTGTACTTTTTACAACTTTTTGTATATTTTTATATTTTGTACCTTTTTAATCGTTGTAGCATAATATTTGTATTTTTTAGCTCATATTTAATTTTAAACTTAAGTTCTTGCTATAGTTATTTTTACTCCTAGATTTTTAGGCTTTGCCGTAGAATTCCTTAAGTGCTTTTTCTTTAGACTAAGATTTAGGTGCTTTATAATTTTGCGACGCCTTTTTAAGTTTTAGTTTCTTTTTAAGTTATTTCCATTTGGGATTTAGTTTTTCCTGTAAGCTTTAATATTTTTAGAGACCTTTTACTATGTACCAATTATCATTCCAATTAGTAATTTCAATTTGCGATTATAATTTTAAGTTAGTTGTAGTAATAAGGTTAAATTAGTTAAGTATTTTTAAGTTTTGATAAGTTTCTTTTATTTTTCCGTCACCTTTTATTTTTCAAATCATTTTTTTTCTTTTTCGACCTTTTTCGACGAACTCTTTTTCTCTCTTATTTCTCGCCATTCTAGTTTTTAGGACTTAGAATTTTATTCTACTTCTTATCTAAATTTCTTAAAATTACGAAAATTTATTTTGAGTAGTTAAATTGATAGACATCAAAATTTTCTGGTTCGTAGTAATAGTTGGATTTGTACGTGGACCGGGTTATTGGAGCCAAACAGTCCTCAATTATATTGAGACCAAACGAATCCTGCCCCTCTGCTGCATCTTTTGGCTATTCGAAACGTGGGCAAAATCAGAAAAGTCTATTGATTGGATAACTTATTATAATTTTTCTTTCCTTTTTTAAAAACTAATAGGATATTCTGTGAATGCACCGAGCAAGACGTTCATCACCTTTTGTACGTTCACCACCTGTAACTCGATCAAGACATCGTTTAACAAATATAACCGCCGTTGATTTTTCTTTAGAATCGTCATCCAGTCGACCAAGTACTTCAGTTCAAATTACCGATAATCCATTTTTTGAACCCAACCTCACAATTGAGAATCCAGAAAATATTCAGGAACGGTTCATAGATCCTGAACCATTAAACTTTCCTCCGGAACCACCAATCATTCAAACAGAGATTGTTGAGGAACGAACTATTAAATCAGAATCATTCAGTGATACCGATTCAACAAATTCAATTATGGAGAATCTGGAACCTTTAAGTATGGAAGACCGAATGAGAGCTAAACGCACTGGCCAAGGTCACGCAATTACTCATCCAGACATTAATGCGCCAGATTATGAAATCAAAGGACAAATTCTACACATGGTGACTAATCAATGCCAGTTTAGTGGTGCGCCGAAGGAAGATCCAAATGAACATCTACGTACCTTTAATAGGATCTGCACACTATTTAAAATACGAGAAGTGGAGGATGAACAGATATATCTCATGTTATTTCCCTGGACTTTAAAGGGAGAAGCCAAAGATTGGTTGGAATCGTTACCTGAAGGGGCGATCGATACATGGGATGTTTTAATTGACAAATTTCTTAAACAATTCTTTCCTGCATCTAAAGCCGTAAGACTTCAAGCAGAAATTGTTACGTTCACACAGAAACCAAATGAAACTCTATATGAGGCGTGGACAAGATATGGGAAGTTGTTAAGAGGATGTCCGCAACATGGTTTAGACACCTGTCAAATAGTACAAATATTCTACCAAGGATGCGACATCACTACAAGAAAAGACATAGATATAGCAGCTGGTGGTTCTATTATGAAGAAAACCGAAACTGATGCTTACAAAATTATTGATAACACTGCTTCCCACTCACATGAGTGGCATCAAGAAAAAGATATCATTAGATCATCTAAAGCAGCTAGAGCCGATTCTAGCCATGACTTAGATTCCATTTCAGCAAAGATAGATGCTTTCAAGAGACGAATGGAAAAGATGACTAAGGATATTCATGCAATACGAATTAGTTGTGAGCAGTGTGGAGGACCACATTTGACAAAAGATTGTCTAAGTATTGAATTAACAATGGAACAAAGAGAGAATATTTCATACATAAACCAAAGGCCTGGAAATAATTATCAGAATAATTATCAACCGCCAAGACCTATTTACAATCAAAACCAGAATTATAACCGAAATATTCCATACAACAACCAACAAGGTCCTAGCAATCAACAAGTATCCAATAATACTTACAATCAGCAAAGACCTAATTTTCAAAACAAACCACCACAACAAACCGATGATAAAAAGCCGAATTTAGAAGATATGATGACGAAGCTAGTTGAAACTCAAACGCAGTTTTTCACATCTCAAAAACAAACCAATGAACAAAATGCTCAAGCATTTAGAAATCAACAAGCTTCTATTCAAAATCTGGAACAAGAAGTAAGTAACCTAGCAAGGTTAATAGGTGAAAGAAAACCGGGAAGTTTACCTAGTGATACAAATGCTAACCCCCGGAATGAAACAGCTAAAGCTATTACCACAAGAAGTGGTACAACACTTAAACCACCTGAAATACCTGTAACTTCTGATGAAACTATTCCTACTCCACAAGAACCACAACCTGAGCAAGATAAGGAACAAGAACCGGTAATTGAAAAGGTTAATGAAGATAACACAGTTAAGGATAAACCTTATGTTAAACCATACCAACCACCACTTCCTTATCCGAGTAAAATGAAGAAAGAAAAACTTGAAGCCGAGCAATCCAAATTTTTGGATATGTTTAAACAGATAAATGTAAATCTTCCTTTCATTGATGTGATTTCAGGAATGCCAAGGTATGCTAAATTCTTGAAAGATCTAATCACGAATAGAAAGAAAATGGAAGAACTCTCGGCTGTTACTATGAATGCTAATTGTTCAGCAGTGCTGTTGAATAAGATACCAGAAAAACTATCTGATCCAGGAAGTTTCACAATTCCATGTTTTCTGGGTAGTCTTAGTTCAATAGAAGCATTGGCAGATTTAGGTGCTAGTATAAATCTAATGCCGTATTCACTATACGCTAAACTAGACCTTGGAGAATTAAAACCAACCAGAATAAGCATACAACTAGCCGATAGATCAATAAAATATCCTAGAGGGATAATGGAGAACATGCTAGTTAAAGTTGGTACTTTAGTATTTCCAGTAGATTTTGTTGTTTTGGACATGGAAGAAGATTCTCAAGTTCCTCTCATATTAGGAAGACCATTCTTAAACACGGCTAAAGCAATGATAGACGTGTTCGGTAAGAAACTGACCCTAAGTATAGAGGATGAGAGTGTTACCTTTTCAGTTGATAGAGCAATGCAACAACCACAATCTGCAGATGATACATGTTATTATATTCAAACTATAGATGCACATGCAGAATTATTAGAAGAATTTCCAGAATTACAAGGAACAGGAGAATGTTCTTTAGGAGAAGGTAATGAACCAATTGATGAAGCTGAAATGTTAGCTACACTTATAGCTAATGGATATGAACCAACAACAGAAGAAATTCAAATGCTAAAAGAAGAAGACAGATATCGATATAAATCATCGATAGAAGAACCTCCGAAATTAGAGTTAAAGCCACTTCCAAACCATTTGGAATACGCTTATTTACATGGTGAATCTGAATTACCTGTAATAATATCGTCTTCTCTTACTGAAAATGAGAAATCACAACTCATTTCTGTGTTGAAAGCTCATAAACCAGCCATTGCATGGAAGATTCATGATATTAAAGGAATAAGTCCTTCGTATTGCACACATAAAATCCTTATGGAAGAAGGTCATAAAACGTATGTGCAACGCCAACGAAGACTAAATCCTAATATGCAAGATGTAGTTAAGAAAGAGATTATTAAACTGCTCGATGCAGGTTTAATTTACCCAATTTCTGATAGTCCATGGGTAAGCCCAGTTCAATGCGTGCCTAAGAAGGGTGGCATGACTGTCATCACAAATGAGAAAAATGAGCTTATTCCTACTAGGACTGTAACAGGATGGCGTGTATGTATTGACTATAGAAAATTAAATGACGCCACCAGAAAAGATCACTTTCCCTTACCTTTCATAGATCAAATGTTGGAAAGATTAGCCGGAAATAGTTACTATTGTTTTCTAGATGGATTTTCCGGATATTTTCAAATTCCAATAGCACCCGAAGATCAAGAGAAAACCACATTCACGTGCCCTTATGGTACTTTTGCTTACAAACGCATGCCATTTGGACTTTGTAACGCCCCTGCAACCTTTCAAAGGTGTATGATGGCGATTTTTCATGACATGATAGAAGAATGCATGGAAGTATTCATGGATGACTTTTCAGTCTTCGGTGATACATTTAAATCATGTCTAGTTAATCTGGAACGAATGCTAATTAGATGCGAAAAATCAAATCTAGTACTTAATTGGGAGAAATGCCATTTCATGGTTAAAGAAGGCATCGTTCTTGGACATAAAATTTCAAAAGAAGGAATTGAAGTGGATAGAGCTAAAGTAGATGTAATTGCTAAACTTCCACATCCCACAAATGTTAGAGGAGTTAGGAGTTTTCTAGGGCATGCCGGTTTTTACCGACGTTTCATAAAAGATTTTTCTAAAATTGCCACTCCTATGAATAAACTCCTAGAAAAGGATGCGCCATTCATCTTTTCAGATGAATGTATCAAATCTTTTAATATTCTTAAAGAAAAACTCACTAATGCGCCGATCATGATAACACCAAATTGGAATCTACCATTTGAACTAATGTGCGATGCAAGTGATTTTGCAATGGGAGCCGTTTTAGGACAAAGGATTGAAAAACGATTTCAACCTATATATTATGCTAGTAAGACATTACAAGGAGCACAAACGAACTATACAACTACTGAAAAAGAACTCCTTGCTATTGTCTTTGCTTTTGACAAATTTCGATCATATCTCGTTCTAGCAAAAACGGTGGTCTATACCGACCATTCTGCTCTTAGATACCTATTTTCAAAACAAGATGCTAAACCAAGATTAATCCGTTGGATCTTACTCTTACAAGAGTTTGATATTGAAATCCGAGATAAAAAGGGAGCAGAAAATCTCGCCGCTGATCATCTTTCTCGTCTTGAAAATCCCGAATTAGAAGTTCTGAATGAATCGGCCATACAAGACAACTTTCCTGATGAATATCTATTGAAGATAGATTATAAAGAAATCCCATGGTTTGCAGACTATGCAAACTACTTAGTTTGTGGATTCCTTGAAAAAGGATTATCGTACCAAAGACGAAAGAAATTCTTCAGTGATATAAAACACTATTTCTGGGAAGATCCACATCTGTTTAAAAGTTGTCCCGATGGAATAATACGCCGATGTGTATTTGGAGATGAAGCTAGTAAAATTTTAAACCATTGTCACACAGGACCAACAGGAGGGCATTATGGGCCTCAACTAACAGCAAGAAAAGTTTATGAAGCTGGATTCTATTGGCCTACAATTTACAAAGACGCACACCTTCTTTGCAAATCCTGTGATGCATGTCAAAGGGCCGGAAAAATAAGTCAACGTGATGAAATGCCACAAAATGTCATCCAAGTATGTGAAGTATTTGACATTTGGGGTATTGACTTTATGGGTCCATTTCCAAAATCTCATAATAATCTATATATACTCGTAGCCATTGATTATGTATCTAAATGGGCGGAAGCACAAGCTCTCCCAACTAACGATGCACGAGTTGTAGTCAACTTTTTAAAACGTCTTTTTGCAAGGTTTGGAACACCGAAAGCTTTAATAAGTGATCGGGGTACTCATTTCTGTAATAATCAACTTGAGAAAGTTCTTAAAAGATATGGAGTAACTCATAAAATCTCCACCGCATATCATCCACAAACAAGTGGACAAGTTGAAAATACCAACCGAGCTTTAAAACGTATTCTAGAGAAAACCGTAGGATCAAATCCGAAGGAATGGTCCATTAAATTGGAGGATGCACTCTGGGCTTTTAGAACAGCCTACAAAACTCCAATTGGAACCACACCTTTTAGACTTGTTTATGGAAAAGCATGTCATCTTCCAGTAGAAATTGAACACAAAGCATTTTGGGCTTTGAAGACATGTAATCTTGATTTACATGAAGCCGGACGTCTACGATTAAATCAACTAAACGAATTAGAAGAATTAAGACATGAAGCATACGAAAATTCGTTAATCTATAAAGAAAGAACGAAGAAATGGCATGATAAAAGAATCAGAAGTTCAAAAGAATTTAAAGAAGGAGACAGAGTTCTTCTTTTCAATTCACGATTCAAGCTATTTCCTGGAAAATTGAAATCAAGATGGTCTGGACCATTCATAGTCAAAAGAGTTTTCCCATACGGAACGATAGAATTGATAAATTCAAATGGGATTGAATTTAAAGTTAATGGTCACAGAGTTAAACATTACATACATGGTCCGATGGAAGTCGACAACGAAGTTAATCACAATTTCGACACCACAGCTAACTAAGTGTGGGGAGAATCAAGTCTTTAAAGGATAATATATATTTCTGTTAGAGTTAGATTGTCTGTTTTCGTGTAGTTCTCGAAAATGGAACACGTATGGTCTTTCCCTAGCAGACCCTAAAGAACTAGTCTTCTCCCCCCATTCTGAATTTTTATTTTTTTTAGGTTTTTACAAAATGAAGACTGCCTGTGAACTAAACCATGGTCTAATGCTACACGCTTTGATCACTAAAAGAAATAATGATATACTACCGAGTGAATTAGTATCAGTAATCAGAGAAAGAATGGACGGAGTTAGAAAAGGATCCAGATGCGAAGATAATAAGTTACAATTTGGTAAAGGAAAATCAAAATCCGCAGCGAAAAGAAGAGCACGACACCTAGAACGATGTCACAAATGCGGAAAATGGTCACATGGAGGTAAATGTTCAAATAATCAAACCTATTCAAATACCGAATTTGTTACTTTATGCAGAGACGGACCGTTCATATGTTTAGAAGAAAAGACAATGAATGCTCGAGGTTACGCCTATGCAGCCATGGAAAATCAATTAAACCGACTATCTTATGAATATAATAGATCATATAACTAAGAAATCTATTTCACAGGTATGTCTGTACAGTTTTTATTTTTATTTTTATTTTTAACCTTTTGATAATAAACGCTAATTTGTTCGCTAAAAAGTATTAAATTGGTATTAAATAAAATTAGGTTTGGCGACCGAAATTATTGATATCGTTCAAAAATTTATTACATCACTGCGAAATTTAACGTTTATTCTTAAGGTATAAATATCTTTAATCAATCAACCCAAAATATTTCAAAAATTCGTCATGAGTTAAATTAGGTCTTGGAACCGAAATTACTTTACCGAAAAGAGGGGCGCATATTTTTGATAATATTTGATTGATTAAAGTGGGATAAAAAGACAAAAAGATTTTTAATTTTATTTTTACCATGTTTTTAAAATTAATATTTAAATCTTAAATTAATATTGTAAACTTTGTAAAAACAATATATTTAAAATTGTAAATATTTGAAAAATTAATATAAGTTTGATATGAATTTATAAATTTTTAAATTAAGTTTGGTGTGAATTTTTAATATGAAATTTTAATTTTATGCATTTCAAATTTTGAGTTTGGTGTGAAATTTTAATTTTTAATTTTTAATTTTGAATTTTATATTTAAGTTGTGTGAATTTAAAAACAAAAATTTACTTTATCTCATTAAGTTAAGAATATGATTTTTAAAATTCGTCGTAAGCTGAAGACTAGGTCTTTGAACCGAAATTGCTTTACCCGAGGGAGGGACGAGAACTTTTATTATCATTATTTTTAATCTTTTTGATTTAAAGTATGCCAAAAAAATTAAAAAATCCAAAAATCTAAGCTTTTAAAACAATCGCTTGAAAATGACAAAATTTTAAAATTTTGTCAAGGGACGGACTAGGGCATCGTCCCGAAACGACCTCGTCCTAAATAACAAGGGAAACAAAATTTTAAAATTAATTTCTTAATTGTTTTATAAGTTAAAGATTATAAAAAAAAAAAAAAAAAAAAAAAAAAAAAAAAAAAGGTAAACTCCGCGACTCGCGGAGTTTGCAGTGCAAACCTCCGCGACTCACGGAGGGACCAAATTACAGAAAAAAAAAAAATAAAAGAGCTGCACGATCAGTTCACTCAACCCACACAAAAACACCCAAAATAACAGCGAAATAGCTGCGAAAAAACCCGAAAATCACCCCCAAAAATCTCAATTTTTAACCGTTAATCACCAAATTTTTTGCTAAAATCATGTTGAGAAGGATGATATCTAAGAACTACTCAAGAAAAACGGTAAATTTCTACACCTAAACACCATTTAATTCGAATTTTAGTGTTCTTGAGCTATTTTTCCCCAATTTGATTTTGATGCTTTCTAGTGTAATTAGACTTAAATTGTTTATGTATTATGCTTGTATAACCTAGATTGATGCTGTTTAACATGATTAGAAGCCTTAAACTTCAAATTTTGAATAATCTAGGGTTTGTGTTCTTGAGCAATTTGGGGCTTTTTGATATAAACAGGTTATGGCCGATTTTTGTCATGAATTGTTGCTAAATTGAGTAGTATAACATGTCTAGGTAGTTAAATGATCCAAACTTTGAGCCTAAACATGATTTTGAGAATTAAAGTGGACTTTTTCAAGTCCAAAATTCATGAACTTGATTTTTGAAAGATAATACCATTTGAGACTTGTTTGATTGCTAGTAATGATTATTTTGACATGTTATTTAAGTTGAATGCTTATGAACTTGGCGAAAATTTTCGTATATGCTTATTTGAAAAAGTGTAGATTTGATAAAAATGTGAAAATAAGCTTAAGTTTGATATAAATTGATAATGTCATTGTAATTATTTTGATTGATGATTTTGCTGACACTAATGCATATTTGGATGCACAAAATTTGTGTTTGATGTGTTTTGCAGAATGAAAGGGGTGAATCTTCATCCCAAGCCCGCCATGCTCCTGCTGAGAACTTGGAACAACAGGAGGTAGATAACTACTACAAGCAGGATGTACCTCATCCAGTCATGACCTTTTCAGATATGCACTTGGAACAGTTGCACCCGAACCTGAGATTTGACAGACTTTGGATAGATTATCCAAAATATCAACGGGGTTTGCATACTCTTCATTCCAAGGTTGTTGAGGTACCGAGGGTCATAGAATGGGGACCCTTGGAAGCTGTAGAATTGGCCGGGCCAATTAGGGAATTACTGGTACAGAGGTATGGTAATTCTTCTTTTAATGACTGGATATGTTTATTCACCATACGCAGACCTGTATATAAAGTATGGTGTGAAGAGTTGTTATGTAGTATAGAGTTGAATGATCGGGTAGCTAGTTTAACCGATCGTTCTTTTATTAGATTTTTGTTAGGCGGTTCGATGCGCCACATGTCTTTACTGGACATGGCTCAGGCTTTACGTATATATACGCCTGAGGAGTTAGCGTCTGCCGATTGTAGAGGATTGATACTAAACGGTAGAAAGATAGATGAGAATTTTGATACACACGGTGTGTGGAGTCAAATGACAAGCCATCACCGTTTCAAAGGGGGAAACTACTCTTATTTGGATATAGATAGAGCCGAATTAAGAGTAATACATAGGTTTTTAGCTAATTCGATTACACAAAGGGGTAAAAACAAAGAAAAGGTAAATGAACAAGATTTGTTTTACCATATGTGTATTCGAGACCCACACAGCGCTGTAAGTATACCATATTGTGTGGGTTATTATTTATCAGCTATGGTTCGGGGGATGCGTCCACATAGCATAATAGGAGGTGGTATTTTTATTACTTTGATTGGTGAATATCTCGGTGTGGATATAAGTCGGGGGGGATTATTAGTAGAAGAGCCGGAACCCCGCGACACTATAGGTTTAAATGTGTACCATGGTGCGAAAGTTTTGAAGCGGCGAAATAACGCCGCAGTACGATACAATGGTAGACATCCACAGGTAGAGAGAAACCAGGAACAAGGTAATGTAGGAGGGGGGAATGAGATGCAAGAAATGCATAGGTTTATAGCTTCTCAGGAATACGAAAATGCTAGACAGAGAGCATTTGAAGATTGGCAAGTTCATCAGAACCAGATCATAGCGCATTGCCAACATATAGGTAGAAACTATATTCCTACACCGAAACCCGTCTTCCCTCCTTGGTCGATAGAGATGCAGCCACCATATCCTACGTATGATCCTGCCGAAGCATTCTATAGCACGTATGGTTATGCCTGGAACCCCTATTGGTACCAATATCATCCTTAGTTTACTTATTATTTTTATTATTTTGTAATTTGTAATTATTGATATGTTTAATACTTTTGTTAATATTGTAATCATTTTTATAATTATCTAACTTTTATTCTTAGATTTTAATAATTTTTGAATGTGGGGTAATAAACCAAACTTCAAAAATATGTATATATGTTTGCAGTTTATCTTATGTACAAAACAGGGTAAAACAACGCATTTTCAAAGACTGGCATTAAGTTCAGCAAAAGCAACTAATTTTGACGACAAGATGCAAAATATATGTGAAATAACAACAAGACGGAATGAACAAATGATGTGCACCATTTATCATTCAGCAAACAAACGCCAATATATTTGGAAACTTTGGTAAAAATTTAATCATTTTCACACAAATCACCCTCAATAATTTAAATTGTTACTGATTTCTTGCAAATGAGGGCATTGCAAGATCTTAAGTGTGGGAAGGGATTAAATTCTTTCGGATTTTAAAATTTTTATATTAAACACTTGGTTACCATTAAAAATACTAGTAAAGCAGTAGTTGTATTAGAATCTAGTGCTCTCTGATAATAAAGAACAGCCCTGGTCTTATATACTGACTACCCAATTCTAGTAAAATTTTTCAAAATTTTCAATTAAATGAATTCAAAATCATGTTTATACATATTTATGAACGATAAAACTAGGTTTTAACACCGAAATTATTGTTACCTCGGAAAGGACATAAATTGAGAAACAAACTAAAATGTTAAAATTCATTTAAAATGGAATAGAGGACGATAAAAAGAAAAATAAAAAGCCAAGTGTGGGAAAATTTACCAAGTTATTTTAAACATATGTCACATATATTTGTAACAAATAACTGAAAATACTTTTGCTTTGAACTAAACTAAACTGTTTTACCCGATGAAAGAAAAGAAGAGATGGATCTACACGATGAATCAATTCCATCATTAAAAGGAAGTAAAGTCTTCCGAAAAAGAAACGCGCTTCTTGATTTAGGTCAAGAAGTTGTCATCCAGACCAGCTGTAGGTTGACAAAAAATCTAGAAAAGTCATCACTAAAATCAGCAGGAAATCCACGGACCTCAGCATCAAACAGGGTCGCCAAGTGGTCAGATTTATCCTAACCATGAGAAGGATTTATCTCGTACAATGGGGGGCACCGTGCAAATTAGCTTGATAAGACTAATGAATCAGATCCCCAGAAAGGATAATCTCCTTAAAGATCAAAAATCAGCTTTTAAGCCTGATATTACTCAATCCTTGAGATTGACCTTAAAGATTGAGAATTACAAACTCATGGAATTCAATGATATCTAAACTCGAGCTTAAACGAGAAAATATTTTGATCAAAATTACAAACCGATTTGTTTTCTGAAAACCCTATTTTCAATGCGTTCATTACCATTGAACGTAAAATCCTAGGAATTCACCTGGAATTCATTAGGTCACCTGAACTAAATCGGGTATCAACCGTAAGAACGGTGGTTGCATAGCATGGTCAAAGACAGGACCTTGTGCCAGACCGAAAAATTATAAGGGTGAGCTTTACTATTGCTCCTACCAAGGATAGTAATTGCGTCCGACACGTTATAGACCATAATCAAAAGCATGTCACGGGACATTGCCTTAACAGTTGCTTGTTCAACGCTTTCCTTTACAACCGGACGGTAGTTTACCGAAAGGTAATATACGGAACAAGTAAACTGGACGTGTTGCTTTCCAAATACAAGGTTAGCAAGTGGGTGACACAAAACCGCAAGTTTTGAGCTAAAATTTTCAAATCTGAAACCCACCAAACCCACAAAAATATTTTGCAAACACCGGTAAAGGGTTATTCCGGAAAACTTATCTAGGGTAAAAACTAGATTTCAAAAGATCAAATGTTTTCATAAAGATCCAATTTCCTTAATGGATCTAAATTTTTATAGTCATGTGGGACTGTAAACCATATCGTTACTACCATTGTTTATACCGCCGTATAGAAATCACTGATGTACAAAGTGTGAAGAATAAAGAAGTGATTCTAGTATTTCAAGACGATATTGCTTGAGGACAAGCAACGCTCAAGTGTGGGAATATTTGATAATGCTAAAAACGAACATATATTTCATAGCATTATTCCTCAAGAAAGACAAGCTTTTAGTTGCAATTGTTCTATTTACAAGAGATATTCGTGTAAATAATAAAAGGTGAAGACAAAAGACAGATTCGACGAATTGAAGACGCAAACGACCAAAAAGCTCAAAAGTACAAAAGACAATCAAAAAGGTTCCAATTATTGATAAGAAACGTCTCGAAATCACAAGAGTACAAGATTCAAAACGCAAAGTACAAGATATTAAATTGTACGCGAGGACGTTCGAAAATCCGGAACCGGGACTAGAGTCAACTCTTAACGCTCGACGCAACGGACTAAAAATTACAAGTTAACTATGTATATAAATATAATATAATATATAATTAATTATATTAATTATATATATATTATATATATATAATAAAAACCGTCGGCAGCAAGAAACTCCAAGGGTGTGAGCTGTAAATACCTCTCCGCGACTCGCGGAGTTTTAAGGGCATTTTGCCGCGAGTCGCGGAGCCCCAAAAATCAAGTCTGGCTATAAAGCCAACCGAATTCTGATCAAATTTAACATCATCTTTTTTCTTCCTCTTCATACGTAAATATATTTATATTTATAATTTATATTTTAATTTTAATTATAATTCTAATAATAAGGGTATGTTAGCGAATGTTGTAAGGGTGTAAGTCGAAATTCTGTCCGTGTAACGCTACGCTATTTTAATCATTGTAAGTTATGTTCAACCTTTTTATATTAATGTCTCGTAGCTAAGTTATTATTATGCTTATTTAAAACGAAGTAATCATGATGTTGGGCTAATTACTAAAATTGGGTAATTGGGCTTTGTACCATAATTGGGGTTTGGACAAAAGAACGACACTTGTGGAAATTAGACTATGGGCTAATAATGGGCTTTATATTTGTTTAACTAAATGAAAGTTTGTTAATGTTAATATAAAGATTTACAATTGGGCGTCCCTATAAATTACCATATAAACTCGATCGGACACGATGGGCGGGGTATTTATATGTACGAATAATCGTTCATTTAACCGGACACGGGAATGGATTAATAGCCACTAGAATAATTAAAACAGGGGTGAAATTACATTCAAGGGTAATTGGTGTAATTGTTAACAAAGTAGTAAAACCTTGGTTTACACGCAGTCGATAACCTGGTGTATTCATTAAACAAAGTATTAAAACCTTGTTACAATTCGAATCCCCAATTAGTTGGAATATTTATCTTCGGGTATAATAATAATTTGACAAGGACACTTGCAATTTATATTTATGACTGATGGACTGTTATGGACAAAAACCAGACGGACATATTGAATAATCCAGGACAAAGGACAATTAACCCATGGGCATAAAACTAAAATCAACACGTCAAACATCATGATTACGGAAGTTTAAATAAGCATAATTCTTTTATTTCATATTTAATTTCCTTTATTTTATATTTAATTGCACTTCTAATTATCGCACTTTTATTTATTGTTATTTAATCGCACTTTTAATTATCGTACTTTTTAATTATCGCAATTTTATTATTCGCAATTTCATTATCGTTATTTACTTTACGCTTTAATTTAAGTCTTGTATTTATTTTATATTTTACATTAGGTTTTAACTGCGACTAAAGTCTTAAAATAGACAAACCGGTCATTAAACGGTAAAAACCCCCCTTTATAATAATAATATTACTTATATATATATTTGTATTTTTATAAAAGTAAACTAATATAGCGTTGAGCTTTGTTTAAAGATTTCCCTGTGGAACGAACCGGACTTACTAAAAACTACACTACTGTACGATTAGGTACACTGCCTATAAGTGTTGTAGCAAGGTTTAAGTATATCCATTCTATAAATAAATAAATATCTTGTGTAAAATTGTATCGTATTTAATAGTGTTTTCCTAGTAAAATAATAACTATTTTATATACACCTCGCTTATCACCAACCATTCGGGTTCCATTTTCGAGAACTACACGAAAACAGACAATCTAACTCTAACAGAAATACATATTATCCTTTAAAGACTTGATTCTCCCCACACTTAGTTAGCTGTGGTGTCGAAATTGTGATTAACTTCGTTGTCGACTTCCATCGGACCATGTATGTAATGTTTAACTCTGTGACCATTAACTTTAAATTCAATCCCATTTGAATTTATTAATTCTATCGTTCCGTATGGGAAAACTCTTTTGACTATGAATGGTCCAGACCATCTTGATTTCAATTTTCCAGGAAATAGCTTGAATCTTGAATTGAAAAGAAGAACTCTGTCTCCTTCTTTAAATTCTTTTGAACTTCTGATTCTTTTATCATGCCATTTCTTCGTTCTTTCTTTATAGATTAACGAATTTTCGTATGCTTCATGTCTTAATTCTTCTAATTCGTTTAGTTGACTTAATCGTAGACGTCCGGCTTCATGTAAATCAAGATTACATGTCTTCAAAGCCCAAAATGCTTTGTGTTCAATTTTTACTGGAAGATGACATGCTTTTCCATACACAAGTCTAAAAGGTGTGGTTCCAATTGGAGTTTTGTAGGCTGTTCTAAAAGCCCAGAGTGCATCCTCCAATTTAATGGACCATTCCTTCGGATTTGATCCTACGGTTTTCTCTAGAATACGTTTTAAAGCTCGGTTTGTATTTTCAACTTGTCCACTTGTTTGTGGATGATATGCGGTGGAGATTTTATGAGTTACTCCATATCTTTTAAGAACTTTCTCAAGTTGATTATTACAGAAATGAGTACCCCGATCACTTATTAAAGCTTTCGGTGTTCCAAACCTTGCAAAAAGACGTTTTAAAAAGTTGACTACAACTCGTGCATCGTTAGTTGGGAGAGCTTGTGCTTCCGCCCATTTAGATACATAATCAATGGCTACGAGTATATATAAATTATTATGAGATTTTGGAAATGGACCCATAAAGTCAATACCCCAAATGTCAAATACTTCACATACTTGGATGACATTTTGCGGCATTTCATCACGTTGACTTATTTTTCCGGCCCTTTGACATGCATCACAGGATTTGCAAAGAAGGTGTGTGTCTTTGTAAATTGTAGGCCAATAGAATCCAGCTTCATAAACTTTTCTTGCTGTTAGTTGAGGCCCATAATGCCTTCCTGTTGGTCCTGTGTGACAATGGTTTAAAATTTTACTAGCTTCATCTCCAAATACACATCGGCGTATTATTCCATCGGGACAACTTTTAAACAGATGTGGATCTTCCCAGAAATAGTGTTTTATATCACTGAAGAATTTCTTTCGTCTTTGGTACGATAATCCTTTTTCAAGGAATCCACAAACTAAGTAGTTTGCATAGTCTGCAAACCATGGGATTTCTTTATAATCTATCTTCAATAGATATTCATCAGGAAAGTTGTCTTGTATGGCTGATTCATTTAGAACTTCTAACTCAGGATTTTCAAGACGAGAAAGATGATCAGCAGCGAGATTTTCTGCTCCTTTTTTATCTCGGATTTCAATATCAAACTCTTGTAAGAGTAAGATCCAACGGATTAATCTTGGTTTAGCATCTTGTTTTGAAAATAGGTATCTAAGAGCAGAATGGTCGGTATAGACCACCGTTTTTGCTAGAACGAGATATGATCGAAATTTGTCAAAAGCAAAGACAATAGCAAGGAGTTCTTTTTCAGTAGTTGTATAGTTCGTTTGTGCTCCTTGTAATGTCTTACTAGCATAATATATAGGTTGAAATCGTTTTTCAATCCTTTGTCCTAAAACGGCTCCCATTGCAAAATCACTTGCATCGCACATTAGTTCAAATGGTAGATTCCAATTTGGTGTTATCATGATCGGCGCATTAGTGAGTTTTTCTTTAAGAATATTAAAAGATTTGATACATTCATCTGAAAAGATGAATGGCGCATCCTTTTCTAGGAGTTTATTCATAGGAGTGGCAATTTTAGAAAAATCTTTTATGAAACGTCGGTAAAAACCGGCATGCCCTAGAAAACTCCTAACTCCTCTAACATTGGTGGGATGTGGAAGTTTAGCAATTACATCTACTTTAGCTCTATCCACTTCAATTCCTTCTTTTGAAATTTTATGTCCAAGAACGATGCCTTCTTTAACCATGAAATGGCATTTCTCCCAATTAAGTACTAGATTTGATTTTTCGCATCTAATTAGCATTCGTTCCAGATTAACTAGACATGATTTAAATGTATTACCGAAGACTGAAAAGTCATCCATGAATACTTCCATGCATTCTTCTATCATGTCGTGAAAAATCGCCATCATACACCTTTGAAAGGTTGCAGGGGCGTTGCAAAGTCCAAATGGCATTCTTTTGTAAGCAAAAGTACCATAAGGGCACGTGAATGTGGTTTTCTCTTGATCTTCGGGTGCTATTGGAATTTGAAAATATCCGGAAAATCCATCTAGAAAACAATAGTAACTATTTCCGGCTAATCTTTCCAACATTTGATCTATGAAAGGTAAGGGAAAGTGATCTTTTCTGGTGGCGTCATTTAATTTTCTATAATCAATACATACACGCCATCCTGTTACAGTCCTAGTAGGAATAATCTCATTTTTCTCATTTGTGATGACAGTCATGCCACCCTTCTTAGGCACGCATTGAACTGGGCTTACCCATGGACTATCAGAAATTGGATATATCAAACCTGCATCTAGCAGTTTAATAATCTATTTCTTAACTACATCTTGCATATTAGGATTTAGTCTTCGTTGGCGTTGCACATACGTTTTATGACCTTCTTCCATAAGGATTTTATGTGTGCAATACGAAGGACTTATTCCTTTAATATCATGAATCTTCCATGCAATGGCTGGTTTATGAGCTTTCAACACAGAAATGAGTTGTGATTTCTCATTTTTAGTAAGAGAAGACGATATTATTACAGGTAATTCAGATTCACCATGTAAATAAGCGTATTCCAAATGGTTTGGAAGTGGCTTTAACTCTAATTTCGGAGGTTCTTCTATCGATGATTTATATCGATATCTGTCTTCTTCTTTTAGCATTTGAATTTCTTCTGTTGTTGGTTCATATCCATTAGCTATAAGTGTAGCTAACATTTCAGCTTCATCAATTGGTTCATTACCTTCTCCTAAAGAACATTCTCCTGTTCCTTGTAATTCTGGAAATTCTTCTAATAATTCTGCATGTGCATCTATAGTTTGAATATAATAACATGTATCATCTGCAGATTGCGGTTGTTGCATTGCTCTATCAACTGAAAAGGTAACACTCTCATCCTCTATACTTAGGGTCAGTTTCTTACCGAACACGTCTATCATTGCTTTAGCCGTGTTTAAGAATGGTCTTCCTAATATGAGAGGAACTTGAGAATCTTCTTCCATGTCCAAAACAACAAAATCTACTGGAAATACTAAAGTACCAACTTTAACTAGCATGTTCTCCATTATCCCTCTAGGATATTTTATTGATCTATCGGCTAGTTGTATGCTTATTCTGGTTGGTTTCAATTCTCCAAGGTCTAGTTTAGCGTATAGTGAATACGGCATTAGATTTATACTAGCACCTAAGTCTGCCAATGCTTCTATTGAACTAAGACTACCCAGAAAACATGAAATTGTGAAACTTCCTGGATCAGATAGTTTTTCTGGTATCTTATTCAACAGCACTGCTGAACAATTAGCATTCATAGTAACAGCCGAGAGTTCTTCCATTTTCTTTCTATTCGTGATTAGATCTTTCAAGAATTTAGCATATCTTGGCATTCCTGAAATCACATCAATGAAAGGAAGATTTACATTTATCTGTTTAAACATATCCAGGAATTTGGATTGCTCGGCTTCAAGTTTTTCTTTCTTCATTTTACTCGGGTAAGGAAGTGGTGGTTGGTATGGTTTAACATAAGGTTTATCCTTAACTGTGTTATTTTCATTAACCTTTTCAACTACCGGTTCTTTTTCCTTATCTTGATCAGGTTGTGGTTCTTGTGGAGTAGGAATAGTTTCATCAGAAGTTACAGGTATTTCAGGTGGTTTAAGTGTTGTACCACTTCTTGTGGTAATAGCTTTAGCTGTTTCATTCCGGGGGTTAGCATTTGTATCACTAGGTAGACTTCCCGGTTTTCTTTCACCTATTAACCTTGCTAGGTTACTCACTTCTTGTTCCAGATTTTGAATAGAAGCTTGTTGATTTCTAAATGCTTGAGCATTTTGTTCATTTGTTTGTTTTTGAGATGTGAAAAACTGCGTTTGAGTTTCAACTAGCTTCGTCATCATATCTTCTAAATTCGGCTTTTTATCATCGGTTTGTTGTGGTGGTTTGTTTTGAAAATTCGGTCTTTGCTGATTGTAAGTATTATTGGATACTTGTTGATTGCTAGGACCTTGTTGGTTGTTGTATGGAATATTTCGGTTATAATTCTGGTTTTGATTGTAAATCGGTCTTGGCGGTTGATAATTATTCTGATAATTATTTCCAGGCCTTTGGTTTATGTATGAAATATTCTCTCTTTGTTCCATTGTTAATTCAATACTGAGACAATCTTTTGTCAAATGTGGTCCTCCACACTGCTCACAACTAATTCGTATTGAGTGAATATCTTTAGTCATCTTTTCCATTCGTCTCTCGAAAGCATCTATCTTTGCGGAAATGGAATCTAAGTCATGGCTAGAATCGGCTCTAGCTGCTTTAGATGATCTAATGATATCTTTTTCTTGGTGCCACTCATGTGAGTGGGAAGCAGTATTATCAATAATTTTGTAAGCATCAGTTTCGGTTTTCTTCATAATAGAACCACCAGCTGCTATATCTATGTCTTTTCTTGTAGTGATGTCGCATCCTCGGTAGAATATTTGTACTATTTGACAGGTGTCTAAACCATGTTGCGGACATCCTCTTAATAACTTTCCATATCTTGTCCACGCCTCATATAGAGTTTCATTTGGTTTCTGTGTGAACGTAACAATTTCTGCTTGAAGTCTTACGGCTTTAGATGCAGGAAAGAATTGTTTAAGAAATTTGTCAACTAAAACATCCCATGTATCAATCGCCACTTCAGGTAACGATTCCAACCAATCTTTGGCTTCTCCCTTTAAAGTCCAGGGAAATAACATGAGATATATCTGTTCATCCTCCACTTCTCGGATTTTAAATAGTGTGCAGATCCTATTAAAGGTACGTAGATGTGCATTTGGATCTTCCTTCGGCGCACCACTAAATTGGCATTGATTAGTCACCATGTGTAGAATTTGTCCTTTGATTTCATAATCTGGCGCATTAATGTCTGGATGAGTAATTGCGTGACCTTGGCCAGTGCGTTTAGCTCTCATTCGGTCTTCCATACTTAAAGGTTCCAGATTCTCCATAATTGAATTTGTTGAATCGGTATCACTAGATGATTCTGTTTTAATAGTTCGTTCCTCAACAATTTCTGTTTGAATGATTGGTGGTTCCGGAGAAAAGTTTAGTGGTTCAGGATCTATGAACCGTTCCTGAATATTCTCTGGATTCTCAATTGTGAGGTTTGTTTCAAAAACTGGATTATCGGAAATTTGAACTGAAGTACTTGGTCTACTGGATGACGATTCTAAAGAAAAATCAACGGCGGTTATATTTGTTAAACGATGTCTTGATCGAGTTACAGGTGGTGAACGTACAAAAGGTGATGAACGTCTTGCTCGGTGCATTCACTGAATATCCTATTAGTTTTAAAAAGGAAAGAAAAATTATAATAAGTTATCCAATCAATAGACTTTTCTGATTTTGCCCACGTTTCGAATAGCCAAAAATGCAGCAGAGGGGCAGGATTCGTTTGGTCTCAATATAATTGAGGACTGTTTGGCTCCAATAACCCGGTCCACGTACAAATCCAACTATTACTACGAACCAGAAAATTTTGATGTCTATCAATTTAACCACTTAAAATAAATTTTCGTTATTTTAAGAAATTTAGATAAGAAGTAGAAAAAATTCTAAGTCCTAAAAACTAGAATGGCGAGAAATAAGAGAGAAAAAGAGTTCGTCGAAAAAGGTCGAAAAAGAAAAAATGGTTGAAAAATAAAAGGTGACGGAAAAATAAAAGAAACTTTATAAAAACTTAAAAATACTTGACTAACCTAACCTTATTACTACAACTAACTTAAAATTATAATCGCAAATTGAAATTACTAATTGGAATGATAATTGGTACATAGTAAAAGGTGTCTAAAAATATTAAAGCTTACAAGAAAAACTAAATCCCAAATAGAAATAACTTAAAAAGAAATTAAAACTTAAAAAGGCGTCGCAAAATTCTAAAGCACCTAAATCTTAGTCTAAAGAAAAAGCACTTAAGGAATTCTACGGCAAAGCCTAAAAATCTAGGAGTAAAAATAACTATAGCAAAAACTAAGTTTAAAATTAAATATGAGCTAAAAAAATACAAATATTACGCTACAACGATTAAAAAGGTACAAAATATAAAAATATACAAAAAGTTGTAAAAAGTACAATTTTTATAAAAATATTATTTTTATATTATTTATTTAATAAAACTACAAATTTTACAATTTTAATAAAACTACTTTAACTAAAATATATAAATAAAATAAAAAGTAAAAATAAAAATAAAACTAATAATAATAATAATAATAATTAGGTTTTAATAATAATTAATTAATAATAACCGTAATTAATGCAGGTTTAGGGCTTTTGTCCGTGTGTCAGAAACCCTCCGCGAGTCGCGGCAATTAAAGAACAAAACCCCGCGAGTCGCGGGGATCCAGAATTCAGTTGACAGGTTTCACTTTTTACGCGTTTTTCTTTATTTTTTTTTTTTTTATTTTCTGTTTTTAATTTAAATAAATAAACGATTTTAAAATAAAACTTATATTTTTATAAACTAAAATAGAAATAAAGAAACTTATAAAACTTAAATATTTAACAAAATCTTAAAAATACATATGTTTTTCTTCTTTTTATATTTTTCGAATAATTAAAACGTATTTTTACAAAAGCGAATTTTAATAAAAGTAAACAAAAAATCTTTTTTTTTTTTATATATATTAGCGTTGCGCTTCTGGCTTTTAAGATAAGTTCCCCGGCAGCGGCGCCAAAAATACTTGATGTGAAGCGAGGTGTATATAAAATAGTTTATATTTTACTAGGAAAAACTATTAAATACGATACAATTTTACACAAGATATTTATTTATTTATAGAATGGATATACTTAAACCTTGCTACAACACTTATAGGCAGTGTACCTAATCGTTCAGTAGTGTAGTTTTTAGTAATTCCGGTTCGTTCCACAGGGAAATCTTTAAGCAAATCTCAACGCTATATTAGTTTACTTTTATAAAAATACAAATATATATATAAGTAATATTATTATTATAAAGGGGGGTTTTTACCGTTTAATGACCGGTTTGTCGATTTTAAGATTTTAGTCGCAGTTAAAACCTAATGTCAAATATAAAATAAATACAAAACTTAAATTAAAGCGTAAAGTAAATAACGATAATGAAATTGCGAATAATAAAAAATGCGAGAAAATAAAATTGCGATAATTAAAAAGTACGATAATTAAAAGTGCGATAAAATAAAATAACAATAAATAAAAGTGCGATAATTAGAAGTGCAATTAAATATAAAATAAAGGAAATTAAATATGAAATAAAAGAATTATGCTTATTTAAACTTTCGTAATCATGATGTTTGACGTGTTGATTTTAGTTTTATGCCCATGGGTTAATTGTCCTTTGTCCTGGATTATTTAATATGTCCGTCTGGTTTTTGTCCATAACAGTCCATCAGTCATAAATATAAATTGCAAGTGTCCTTGTCAAATTATTATTATACCCGAAGTTAAATATTCCAACTAATTGGGGATTCGAATTGTAACAAGGTTTTAATACTTTGTTTAATGAATACACCAGGTTATCGACTGCGTGTAAACCAAGGTTTTACTACTTTGTTAACAATTACACCAATTACCCTTGAATGTAATTTCACCCCTGTTTTAATTATTCTAGTGGCTATTAATCCATTCCCGTGTCCGGTTAAATGAACGATTATTCGTACATATAAATACCCCGCCCATCGTGTCCGATCGAGTGTATATGGTAATTTATAGGGACGCCCAATTGTAATTCTTTATATTAACATTAACAAACTTTCATTTAGTTAAACAAATATAAAGCCCATTAATAGCCCATAGTCTAATTTCCACAAGTGTCGTTCTTTTGTCCAAACCCCAATTATGGTACAAAACCCAATTACCCAATTTTAGTAATTAGCCCAACATCATGATTACTTCGTTTTAAATAAGCATAATAATAACTTAGCTACGAGACATTAATATAAAAAGGTTGAACATAACTTACAATGATTAAAAATAGCGTAGCGTTACACGGACAGAATTTCGACTTACACCCTTACAACATTCGCTAACATAACCTTATTATTAGGATTTAAAATTAAAATTAAAATTAAAAATATAAATTATATATATATATTACGTATATATTGAGAGAGAGATTGAAAAATGATGATGAAATTTGATCAGAATTCGGTTTGCTTTATAGCCAGAAGTGAAATTTGGGGCTCCGCGACTCGCGGCAAAATGCCCTTTAAACTCCGCGAGTCGCGGAGATATATTTACAGCTCACACCCTTGGAGTTTCTTGCTGCCGACGGTTTTAATAATATATATATAATATATATATAATTAATATAATTAATTATATATTATATTATATTTATATACATAGTTAACTTGTAATTTTTAGTCGGTTGCGTCGAGCGTTAAGAGTTGACTCTGGTCCCGGTTCCGGATTTTCGAACGTCCTCGCGTACAATTTAATATCTTGTACTTTGCGTTTTGAATCTTGTACTCTTGTGATTTCGAGACGTTTCTTATCAATAATTGGAACCTTTTTGATTGTCTTTTGTACTTTTGAGCTTTTTGGTTGTTTGCGTCTTCAATTCGTTGAATCTGTCTTTTGTCTTCACCTTTTATTATTTAAACGAATATCTCTTGTAAATAGAACAATTGCAACTAAAAGCTTGTCTTTCTTGAGGAATAATGCTATGAAATATATGTTCGTTTTTAGCATTATCAAAGTCAATTATAGTTGGATGTATTATGAAATGGTATGCATACTGTCAACTTTCGTTGTAAAGAAAGTTTGTCTTTTAGAAACGAATGCAATGTTTGTAAAATGTATCATATAGAGGTCAAATACCTCGTGATGAAATCAACTATTGTGAATCATTTATAATGTATATGAACGGGTCCTTTCAGTTGGTATCAGAGCGGTGGTCTTAGCGAACCAGGTCTGCATTAGTGTGTCTAACTGATAAGTCATTAGGATGCATTAGTGAGTCTGAACTTCGACCTTGCCTGCATGTCAAAAGTTTTGCTTATCATTTTTAGTCGAAAATCATCTGCTTATCATTCTTAGGAAATTACCTGCTTATCATTACTAGTCTAGACACGTCTTCCTACATTAATTGCATGAGTAGTGTATAGACAAAATTCATATCTTAGCGTATCTGCTAAATCATATCTTATCGTATCTGTTACTTTAAACTTTACCTGACATATCTCGCAAATTCCTCCGTAATCTACGAAATCTTTTGTTCTATATCTATGGATATTCTATGTAATTAGAATACCATCCGATAACCGAAAATCATTTCATATTGAAAAATCCTTATTCAATCGTACGAAATGGAATTCATCATTAATTCAAGTTCCTCGGATTCCGAAATGAAATCCCACTCCAGCTCTAAAAGCAGTGTGACCGGAATGGATCAACCAATCAGCCATCATCTATTCTGGATGAATTAGGGATGGGTTCGTAGCCTCCTCAATCATTGGAGATAAGAAGAAGGTGATCCCTTCCATCCACCCCATTACCCTCTTGACGAAGAACCTGAAGCACTTACCGGCGAACCAATCCGAAACACCATTTTCTCTCTCATTTACAGAGTATCTCGTCACGATTATATACTACATCAAATTCTAGATTTTATTTATCCGCTCGTCTGAACCGACAATCACCCCGGTATAATAGAAGAAGTCAACGAGCTTCGCGCTCGGGTAGTGGCTTTGGAGAATATGGTGCAAAGATTACAAATGTAGTGACCCAAACTTTTCCATGTTTATATATATTAATTGAGATTGATATTTACATGACTAAATGTTTCCAATGTGTTAAGCAATCAAACTTGTTAAGACTTGATTAAATGAAATAAGTTTCATATAGACAATTGATCACCCAAGTTGACCGGCGATTCACGAACGTTACAAAATTGTAAAAACTACATGTTCTGGTATATATATATATATATATATATATATATATATATATATATATATATATATATATATATATATATATATATATATATATATATATATATATATATATATATATATATATATATGTTTGACATGAGATTATGATGAGTAAGTATCTCACTAAGTATATTAACAATGCGTGATATACATAAGAAATGAGATTACTAAGTTAAGAAACTCAAAATGATATATATAACGATTATCGTTATGATAACGTCTACTAAATATATATGTATCATATTAAGATATTTATACACTATATTTAACATGATAAAATGATATTTAAATATATAATTAAGTGTGTTAACAATGAACTACATATGTAAAAAACAAGACTACTAACTCAAGAATTACGAAACGAGACTTATATGTAACGATTATCGTTGTAACGATATTATAATGTATATATCATATTAAGAGATATTCATACATCATAATATCATAATAATATAATAATTTAACATCTCATTTGATATAACAAACATTGGGTTAACAACATTAATTGAGATCGTTAACTTAAAGGTTTCAAAACAACACTTACATGTAACGACTAACGAAAACTTAACGACTCCATTAGAATGTATATACATGTCGTGTTTTGATATGTATTCTTACACTTTTGAAAGACTTCAAGACACATATCAAAGTACTTATACTTAACAAAAATGCTTACAATTACATCCTCGTTCAGTTTCATCAACAATTCTACTCGTATGCACCCGTATTCGTACTCGTACAATACACAGCTTTTAGATGTATGTACTATTGATATATACACTCCAATGATCAGCTCTTAGCAGCCCATGTGAGTCACCTAACACATGTGGGAACCATCATTTGGCAACTAGCATGAAATATCTCATAAAATTACAAAAATATTAGTAATCATTCATGACTTATTTACATGAAAACAAAATTACATATCCTTTATATCTAATCCATATACCAACAACAAAAAACACCTAAAAACACTTTCATTCTTCAATTTTCTTCATCTAATTGTTCTCTCTTAAGTTCCATCTTCAAGTTCTATGTGTTCTTCATAAATTCCATAAGTATAGTTTCATAAAAATCAAGAATACTTCCAAGTTTGCAAGTCTACTTCCAAGCTTTCTAATCCATTCTAAGTAATCATCTAAGATCAAGGAACCTTTGTTATTTACAGTAGGTTATCTTTCTAATTCAAGGTAATATTCATATTCAAACTTTGATTCAATTTCTACAACTATAACATTCTTATTTCGAGTGAAAATCTTACTTGAACTGTTTTCGTGTCATGATTCTGCTTCAAGAACTTTCAAGCCATCCAAGGATCCTTTGAAGCTAGATGCATTTTTCTCATTTCCAGTAGTTTTATTCAGAAAACTTGAGGTAGTAATGATGTTCATAACATCATTCGATTCATACATATAAAGCTATCTTATTCGAAGGTTTAAACTTGTAATCACTAGAACATAGTTTAGTTAATTCTAAACTTGTTTGCAAACAAAAGTTAATCCTTCTAACTTGACTTTTAAAATAAACTAAACACATGTTCTATATCTATATTATATGCTAACTTAATGATTTAAAACCTGGAAACACGATGAACACCATAAAATCGGATATACGCCGTCGTAGTGAAACCGGGGGCTGTTTTGGTTTGGATAATTAAAAACTATGATAAACTTTAATTTAAAAGTTGTTCTTCTGGGAAAATGATTTTTCATATGAACATGAAACTATATCCAAAAATCTTGGTTAAACTCAAAGTGAAAGTATATTTTTCAAAATGGTCATCAAGATGTCGTTCTTTCGACGGAAATGACTACCTCTTTAGTAATTGACATGTAACTTAAATTTCTGACTATAAACCTATACTTTTTCTGTTTTGATTCTTAAATTAGAGTTCAATATGAAACCATAGCAATTTGATTCACTCAAAACGGATTTAAAATGAAGAAGTTATGGGTAAAACAAGATTGGATATTTTTGATCTTTTTAGCTACGGGAAATGTTTAACAAATCTATACAAATCATATCCTAGCTAACTTATATTGTATTATACATGTATTCTAATATATTATGTAATCTTGGGATACCATAGACACGTATGCAAATGTTTTGACATATCATATCGACCCATGTATATATATTATTTGGAACAACCATAGACACTCTATATGCAGTAATGTTGGAGTTAGCTATACAGGGTTGAGGTTGATTCCAAAAATATATATACTTTGAGTTGTGATTTAGCCTGAGACATGTATACACTGGGTCGTGGATTGATTCAAGATAATATATATCGATTTATTTCTGTACATCTAACTGTGGACAACTAGTTGTAGGTTACTAACGAGGACAGCTGACTTAATACACTCAAATATTTAAAACATAATAAAAATGGTTGTAATTATATTTTGATCATACTTTGATATATATGTACATATTTGTATAGGTTCGTGAATCGATCCGTGGCCAAGTCTTATTTCCGAGGAAGGAAATATCTATGAAAGTGAGTTATAGTCCCACTTTTAAAATCTAATATTTTTGGGATGAGAATACATGCAGGTTTTATAAATGATTTACAAAATAGATACAAGTACGTAAAACTACATTCTATGGTTAAATTATCGAAATCGAATATGCCCCTTTTTATTAAGTCTAGTAATCTAAGAATTAGGGAACAGACACCCTAATTGACGCGAATCCTAAAGATAGATCTATTGGACCTAACAAACCCCATCCAAAGTACCGGATGCTTTAGTACTTCAAAATTTATATCATATCCGAAGGGTGTCTCGAAATGCTGTGGATATTCTTATATATGCATCTTGTTAATGTCGGTTACCAGGAGTTCACCATATGAATGATTTTTATCTCTATGTATGGGATGTGTATTGAAATATGAAATCTTGTGGTCTATTGTTACGATTTGATATATATATATAGGTTAAACCTATAACTCACCAACATTTTTGTTGACGTTTAAAGCATGTTTATTCTCAGGTGAATACTAAGAGCTTCCGCTGTTGCATACTAAAATAAGGACAAGATTTGGAGTCCATGTTTGTATGATATTGTGTAAAAACTGCATTCAAGAAACATATGTCGATGTAATATATTTCTATTGTAAACCATTATGTAATGGTCGTGTGTAAACAGTATATTTTAGATTATCATTATTTGATAATCTACGTAATGTTTTTAAAACCTTTATTGATAAAATAAAGGTTATAGTTGTTTTAAAAATGAATGCAGTCTTTGAAAAACTTCTCATATAGAGGTCAAAACCTCGCAACGAAATCAATTAATATATAACGTTTATAATCAATATGAACGGGACATTTCAGTTGGTATCCGAGCATTGGTCTTAGAGAATCAGAAAATTTGCATTAGTGTGTCTTATCGAGTTTGTTAGGATGCATTAGTGAGTCTGGACTTCGACCGTGTTTTCTTTAAAAATGATTGCTTAATATTTTTGTTGGAAACTATATATTATTAACATGTAAATATTATGTGATATATTAATCTCTTAACATGTTTGATATTGTGTGATAGATGTCTACCTCTAGCACAAATCCCATTGACTCACCTAATAATAACGAAGATTCGAATATATATTGGCAAGATTTACAAGTTCCCGAAGAACCGGAAGAAGAGGAACCGGAAGAAGAGGAACCAGAAGAAGAGGAACCGGAAGAAGAAGAGGTTCCGGAGGGGGGAATAGTAGGAACCACAGAAAACCGGTCAAATAAAAGAAAATCCTCAACCAATGGACCAAAGTTAATAATGGTCAATGGTGTTTCCATTAAGGAAGCAAAATTTTAGGAAAATTACCAATTTTCTGATGAATCGGATCCTGATGAGGATTCCGATGATGTTATAATACCCTGACCCAATTTAATGAGGCAAAAGAAAATAATAAGGGAAAAGGCATCAAAATAGAAAAATCTGATTCCGGCCCCGATGAACTTTATATGTACCGTCAACACCCGTATTTTCAATATCGTGACAATAACCCGGGAACCTCTAAACCACCAGGTTTTTCTAAACCAATGTGGAAAATGAAGACTCGTATTAGAGGAACATCATGTATCCCTAGAAGATTAGGAAAAAGAACCAAGTCCGAAGAAGAAGAAACCAGTGATTCAGATTAGAGGGGCGTGAGCATGTTGTGTAATAAATGTATTGTAGTGTGCTTGTACTTTTATGTTCTATGTAAAAATTGCTTGTATTGTTTGTTATTACGAATCTAATCCTTATCTATTTTACAGTATAAAAACAAAATGGACGTTAAGGGTAGACAACTGAATATTTTAGAAGACCTACCAGAGGATACGATTGAGGAAATCTTGCCTAGAGTCGGTCAGAATTCATCAGCACATTTAGTTATGGCGAAATTAACTTGTCAAACATTTGAAAGACTTTCCAGAAATGCCTTAGTTTATAAAAAGGCTTTCCTTTGATAGGTGGGGTATATTACATTGGGGAGACTTTAAGTAACGCCGTGTTTTCTTTAAAGCGTTAAATGCGGGGAACCCAAATGCAATTTTACGCTACGGGTTAAGAACCTATTTTGACTCAACATATCCCAACATAAGATTTCGTGAATTAGAAAGAGCTTCTAACATGCAACATAAAGAAGCATGTTATGCTTACGGGTTAGTGATGTTCTCTTCTTACCAAAGTGAGAAAAAGAACATCGGATTGCAGCTTTTAAATAAAACTTTCCCACAAGTGACGGATTCAGTAGTTGGGGTGAGAAACAAGGTTTTTAGATTATTACGGGGCTGTTGGACATTACGAAACCCTCGTCCTTTTGATGACATTACAACATGCTGCCTAGCCAATGGTCATAACTATTATTTTTCACAAGATCTAGGATGGGAAGTCGTCTTAGTAAAACCAGAATGCATGACTTGTTTCTGGACTTATGAATTACGTGTCTTTATTTCCATTACTAAACAACTTGCGTATTAACTAGATTTATCTTCAAAAACTATCCTGTATCATAGTGTACTATATTTCATGTTATATGTAATATAGCAAAGTTTTAAGTTTGAAGAATATTTGTATGTGATATATTATTATAATCAGTTTTTCATATGGAATTGTAGTAGTTGAATTGTATATTAGCTACTAAGTATGAACTTAACGGGTAGGTAGTACCCGAATTTAAACTTATAAAACGCTAATATGAAGAAAAAGCTTTTATAAATGAGTTCATATTATGCTACGAGATACTATTTGAAATGTCCCGTTCTTATTGATTAAAAACGTTTCATATTAATTGATTTCGTTGCGAGGTTTTGACCTCTATATGAGACGTTTTTCAAAGATTGCATTCATTTTAAAACAAACCATAACCTTTATTTCATCAATAAAGGTTTAAAAAGCTTTACGTAGATTATCAAATAATGATAATCTAAAATATCCTGTTTACACACGACCATTACATAATGGTTTACAATACAAATATGTTACAACAAAATAAGTTTCTTGAATGCAGTTTTTACACAATATCATACAAGCATGGACTCCAAATCTCGTCCTTATTTAAGTATGCGACAGCGGAAGCTCTTAATAATCACCTGAGAATAAACATGCTTAAAACGTCAACAAAAATTTTGGTGAGTTATAGGTTTAACCTATATATATCAAATCATAATAATAGACCACAAGATTTCATATTTCAACACACATCCCATACATAGAGATAAAAATCATTCATATGGTGAACACCTGGCAACCGACATTAACAAGATGCATATATAAGAATATCCCCATCATTCCGGGACACCCTTCGGATATGATATAAATTTCGAAGTACTAAAGCATCCGGTACTTTGGATGGGGTTTGTTAGGCCCAATGGATCTATCTTTAGGATTCGCGTCAATTAGGGTATCTGTTCCCTAATTCTTAGATTACCAGACTTAATAAAAAGGGGCATATTCGATTTCGATAATTCAACCATAGAATGTAGTTTCACGTACTTGTGTCTATTTTGTAAATCATTTATAAAACCTGCATGTATTCTCATCCCAAAAATATTAGATTTTAAAAGTGGGACTATAACTTACTTTCACAGATTTTTACTTCGTCGGGAAGTAAGACTTGGCCACTGGTTGATTCACGAACCTATAACAATATATACATATATATCAAAGTATGTTCAAAATATATTTACAACACTTTTAATATATTTTGATGTTTTAAGTTTATTAAGTCAGCTGTCCTCGTTAGTAACCTACAACTAGTTGTCCACAGTTAGATGTACAGAAATAAATCGATAAATATTATCTTCAATCAATCCACGACCCAGTGTATATGTATCTCAGTATTGATCACAACTCAAACTATATATATTTTGGAATCAACCTCAACCCTGTATAGCTAACTCCAACATTCACATATAGAGTGTCTATGGTTGTTCCGAAATATATATAGATGTGTCGACATGATAGGTCGAAACATTGTATACGTGTCTATGGTATCTCAAGATTACATAATATACCATACAAGTTGATTAAGTTATGGTTGGAATAGATTTGTTACCAATTTTCACGTAGCTAAAATGAGAAAAATTATCTAATCTTGTTTTACCCATAACTTCTTCATTTTAACTCCGTTTTGAGTGAATCAAATTGCTATGGTTTCATATTGAACTCTATTTTATGAATATCAACAGAAAAAGTATAGGTTTATAGTCGGAAAAATAAGTTACAAGTCGTTTTTGTAAAGGTAGTCATTTCAGTCGAAAGAATGACGTCTAGATGACCATTTTAGAAAACATACTTCCACTTTGAGTTTAACCATAATTTTTGGATATAGTTTCATGTTCATAATAAAAATCATTTTCTCAGAATAACAACTTTTAAATCAAAGTTTATCATAGTTTTTAATTAACTAACCCAAAACAGCCTGCGGTGTTACTACGACGGCGTAAATCCGGTTTTACGGTGTTTTTCGTGTTTCCAGGTTTTAAATCATTAATTAGCATATCATATAGATATAGAACATGTGTTTAGTTGATTTTAAAAGTCAAGTTAGAAGGATTAACTTCTGTTTGCGAACAAGTTTAGAATTAACTAAACTATGTTCTAGTGATTACAAGTTTAAACCTTCGAATAAGATAGCTTTATATGTATGAATCGAATGATGTTATGAACATCATTACTACCTTAAGTTCCTTGGATAAACCTACTAGAAAATAGAAAAATGGATCTAGCTTCAACGGATCCTTGGATGGCTCGAAGTTCTTGAAGCAGAATCATGACACGAAAACAAGTTCAAGTAAGATCATCACTTGAAATAAGATTGTTATAGTTATAGAAATTGAACCAAAGTTTGAATATGATTATTACCTTGTATTAGAATGATAAACTACTGTAAGAAACAAAGATTTCTTGAGGTTGGATGATCACCTTACAAGATTGGAAGTGAGCTAGCAAACTTGAAAGTATTCTTGATTTTATGTAACTAGAACTTGTAGAATATATGAAGAACACTTAGAACTTGAAGATAGAACTTAAGAGAGATCAATTAGATGAAGAAAATTGAAGAATTAAAGTATTTGTAGTATTTTTGGTCGTTGGTGTATGGATTAGATATAAAGGATATGTAATTTTGTTTTCATGTAAATAAGTCATGAATGATTACTCATATTTTTGTAATTTTATGAGATATTTCATGCTAGTTGTCAAATGATGGTTCCCACATGTTTTAGGTGACTCACATGGGCTGCTAAGAGCTAATCATTGGAGTGTATATACCAATAGTACATACATCTAAAAGCTGTGTATTGTACGAGTACGAATACGAGTGCATACGAGTAGAATTGTTGATGAAACTGAACGAGGATGTAATTGTAAGCATTTTTGTTAAGTAGAAGTATTTTGATAAGTGTATTTAAGTCTTTCAAAAGTGTATAAATACATTTAAAACACTACATGTATATACATTTTAACTGAGTCGTTAAGTCATCGTTAGTCGTTACATGTAAGTGTTGTTTTGAAACCTTTAGGTTAACGATCTTGTTAAATGTTGTTAACCCAATGTTTATAATATCAAATGAGATTTTAAATTATTATATTATCATGATATTATCATGTATGAATATCTCTTAATATGATATATATACATTAAATGTCTTTACAACGATAATCGTTACATATATGTCTCGTTTAAAAATCATTAAGTTAGTAGTCTTGTTTTTATATATGTAGTTCATTGTTAATATACTTAATGATATTTTTACTTATCATAGTATCATGTTAACTATATATATATCCATATATATGTCATCATATAGTTTTTACAAGTTTTAACGTTCGTAAATCACCGGTCAACTTGGGTGGTCAATTGTCTATATGAAACATATTTCAATTAATCAAGTCTTAACAAGTTTGATTGCTTAACATGTTGGAAAAATTTAATCATGTAAATATCAATCTCAATTAATATATATAAACATGGAAAAGTTCGGGTCACTACAGTACCTACCCGTTAAATAAATTTCGTCCCAAAATTTTAAGCTGTTTAAGGTGTTGACGAATCTTCTGGAAATAGATGCGGGTATTTCTTCTTCATCTAATCTACATGCTCCCAGGTGAACTCAGGTCCTCTACGAGCATTCCATCGAACCTTAACAATTGGTATCTTGTTTTGCTTAAGTCTTTTAACCTCACGATCCATTATTTTGACGGGTTCTTCGATGAATTGAAGTTTTTCGTTGATTTGGATTTCATCTAACGGAATAGTGAGATCTTCTTTAGCAAAACATTTCTTCAAAATCGAGACGTGGAAAGTGTTATGTACAGCCGCGAGTTGTTGAGGTAACTCAAGTCGGTAAGCTACTGTTCCGACACGATCAATAATCTTGAATGGTCCAATATAACTTGGATTTAATTTCCCTCATTTACCAAATCGAACAACGCCTTTCCAAGGTGCAACTTTAAGCATGACCATCTCTCCAATTTCAAATTCTATATCTTTTCTTTTAATGTCAGCGTAGCTCTTTTGTCGACTTTGGGCGGTTTTCAACCGTTGTTGAATTTGAATGATCTTCTCGGTAGTTTCTTGTATAATCTTCGGACCCGTAATCTGTCTATCCCCCACTTCACTCCAACAAATCGGAGACCTGCACTTTCTACCATAAAGTGCTTCAAACGGCGCCATCTCAATGCTTGAATGGTAGCTGTTGTTGTAGAAAAATTCTGCTAACGGTAGATGTCGATCCCAACTGTTTCCGAAATCAATAACACATGCTTGTAGCATGTCTTCAAGCGTTTGTATCGTCCTTTCGCTCTGTCCATCAGTTTGTGGATGATAGGCAGTACTCATGTCTAGACGAGTTCCTAATGCTTGCTGTAATGTCTGCTAGAATCTTGAAATAAATCTGCCATCCCTATCAGAGATAATAAAGATTGGTATTCCATGTCTGGAGACGACTTCCTTCAAATACAGTCGTGCTAACTTCTCCATCTTGTCATCTTCTCTTATTGGCAGGAAGTGTGCTGATTTGGTGAGACGATCAACTATTACCCAAATAGTATCAAAACCACTTGCAGTCCTTGGCAATTTAGTGATGAAATCCATGGTAATGTTTTCCCATTTCCATTCTGGGATTTCGGGTTGTTGAAGTAGACCTGATGGTTTCTGATGCTCAGCTTTGACCTTAGAACACGTCAAACATTCTCCTACGTGTTTAGCAACATCGGCTTTCATACCCGGCCACCAAAAATGTTTCTTGAGATCTTTGTACATCTTCCCCGTTCCAGGATGTATTGAGTATCTGGTTTTATGAGCTTCTCTAAGTACCATTTCTCTCATATCTCCAAATTTTGGTACCCAAATCCTTTCAGCCCTATACCGGGTTCCGTCTTCCCGAATATTAAGATGCTTCTCCGATCCTTTGGGTATTTCATCCTTTAAATTTCCCTCTTTTAAAACTCCTTGGTGCGCCTCCTTTATTTGAGTAGTAAGGTTATTATGAATCATTATATTCATAGATTTTACTCAAATGGGTTCTCTGTCCTTCCTGCTCAAGACATCAGCTACCACATTTGCCTTCCCTGGGTGGTAACGAATCTCAAAGTCGTAATCATTCAATAATACAATCCACCTACGCTGCCTCATATTCAGTTGTTTCTAATTAAATATGTGTTGAAGACTTTTTTGGTCGGTATATATAATACTTTTGACCCCATATAATTAGTGCCTCCAAGTCTTTAATGCAAAAACAACCGCGCCTAATTCCAAATCATGCGTCGTATAATTTTGTTCGTGAATCTTCAATTGTCTAGACGCATAAGCAATCATCTTCGTTCGTTGCATTAATACACAACCGAGACCTTGCTTTGATGCGTCACAATAAATCACAAAATCATCATTCCCTTCAGGCAATGACAATATAGGTGCCGTAGTTAGCTTTTTCTTCAATAACTGAAACGGTTTCTCTTGTTCATCATTCTATTCAAATTTCTTCCCTTTATGCGTTAATACAGTCAAGGGTTTTGCTATTCTGGAAAAGTCTTGGATGAACCTTCTGTAGTAACCAGCTAGTCCTAAAAACTGGCGTATGTGTTTCGGAGTTTTCGGGGTTTCCCACTTTTCAACAGTTTCTATCTTTGCCGGATCCACCTTAATACCTTCTTTGTTCACTATGTGACCGAGGAATTGAACTTCTTCCAACCAAAATGCACACTTTGAAAACTTAGCGTATAATTCTTCCTTCCTCAATACTTCTAACACCTTTCTCAAATGCTCACCGTGTTCTTGGTTATTCTTTGAGTAAATAAGTATGTCATCAATGAAAAGAATGACAAACTTGTCAAGGTATGGTCCACACACTCGGTTCATAAGGTCCATGAGCACAGCTGGTGCATTTGTTAAACCAAACGACATGACCATAAACTCGTAATGACCGTAACGTGTTCTGAAAGCAGTCTTTGGAATATCATCTTCTTTCATCCGCATTTGATGATACCCGGAACGTAAGTCAATCTTTGAATAAACAGGCGAGCCTTGTAGTTGATCAAATAAGCCGTCGATTCTCGGTAGTGGGTAGCGGTTCTTGATGGTAAGTTTGTTCAACTCTCGGTAGTCGATACACAATGTACCATCTTTCTTCTTAACAAACAAAACAGGAGCTCCCCACGGTGATGTGCTTGGTCGAATGAAACCACGCTCTAAAAGTTCTTGTAATTGGCTTTGCAGTTCTTTCATCTCGCTGGGTGCGAGTCTATAAGGAGCACGAGCTATTGGTGCAGCTCCTGGTACAAGATCTATTTGAAATTCAACAGATCGATGTGGGGGTAATCCCGGTAATTCTTTCGGAAATACATCGGGAAATTCTTTTGCAATGGGAACATCATTGATGCTCTTTTCTTCAGTTTGTACTTTCTCGACGTGTGCTAGAACAGCATAGCAACCTTTTCTTATTAGTTTTTGTGCCTTCAAATTACTAATAAGATGTAGCTTCGTGTTGCCCTTTTCTCCGTACACCATTAAGGGTTTTCCTTTTTCTCGTATAATGCGAATTGCATTTTTGTAACAAACGATCTCTGCTTTCACTTCTTTTAACCAGTCCATACCGATTATCACATCAAAACTCCCTAACTCTACTGGTATCAAATCAATCTTAAATGTTTCGCTAACCAGTTTAATTTCTCGATTCCGACATATATTATCTGCTGAAATTAATTTACCATTTGCTAATTCGAGTAAAAATTTACTATCCAAAGGCGTCAATGGACAACTTAATTTAGCACAAAAATCTCTACTCATATAGCTTCTATCCGCACCCGAATCAAATAAAACGTAAGCAGATTTATTGTCAACGCTCGGATACCAACTGAAATGTCCCGTTCTTATTGATTAAAAACGTTCCATATTAATTGATTTCGTTGCGAGGTTTTGACCTCTATATGAGACGTTTTTCAAAGACTGCATTCATTTTAAAACAAACCATAACCTTTATTTCATCAATACAGGTTTAAAAAGCTTTACGTAGATTATCAAATAATGATAATCTAAAATATCCTGTTTACACAAGACCATTACATAATGGTTTACAATACAAATATGTTACAACAAAATAAGTTTCTTGAATGCAGTTTTTACACAATATCATACAAGCATGGACTCCAAATCTCGTCCTTATTTAAGTATGCGACAGCGGAAGCTCTTAATAATCACCTGAGAATAAACATGCTTAAAACGTCAACAAAAATGTTGGTGAGTTATAGGTTTAACCTATATATCAAATCATAATAATAGACCACAAGATTTCATATTTCAACACACATCCCATACATAGAGATAAAAATCATTCATATGGTGAACACCTGGCAACCGACATTAACAAGATGCATATATAAGAATATCCCCATCATTCCGGGACACCCTTCGGATATGATATAAACTTCGAAGTACTAAAGCATCCGGTACTTTGGATGGGGTTTGTTAGGCCCAATAGATCTATCTTTAGGATTCGCGTCAATTAGGGTATCTGTTCCCTAATTCTTAGATTACCAGACTTAATAAAAAGGGGCATATTCGATTTCAATAATTCAACCATAGAATGTAGTTTCACGTACTTGTGTCTATTTTGTAAATCATTTATAAAACCTGCATGTATTCTCATCCCAAAAATATTAGATTTTAAAAGTGGGACTATAACTCACTTTCACAGATTTTTACTTCGTCGAGAAGTAAGACTTGGCCACTGGTTGATTCACGAACCTATAACAATATATACATATATATCAAAGTATGTTCAAAATATATTTACAACACTTTTAATATATTTTGATGTTTTAAGTTTATTAAGTCAGCTGTCCTCGTTAGTAACCTACAACTAGTTGTCCACAGTTAGATGTACAGAAATAAATCGATAAATATTATCTTGAATCAATCCACGACCCAGTGTATACGTATCTCAGTATTGATCACAACTCAAACTATATATATTTTGGAATCAACCTCAACCCTGTATAGCTAACTCCAACATTCACATATAGAGTGTCTATGGTTGTTCCGAAATATATATAGATGTGTCGACATGATAGGTCGAAACATTGTATACGTGTCTATGGTATCTCAAGATTACATAATATACAATACAAGTTGATTAAGTTATGGTTGGAATAGATTTTTTACCAATTTTCACGTAGCTAAAATGAGAAAAATTATCCAATCTTGTTTTACCCATAACTTCTTCATTTTAACTCCGTTTTGAGTGAATCAAATTGCTATGGTTTCATATTGAACTCTATTTTATGAATCTCAACAGAAAAAGTATAGGTTTATAGTCGGAAAAATAAGTTACAAGTCGTTTTTGTAAAGGTAGTCATTTAAGTCGAAAGAATGACGTCTAGATGACCATTTTAGAAAACATACTTCCACTTTGAGTTTAACCATAATTTTTGGATATAGTTTCATGTTCATAATAAAAATCATTTTCTCAGAATAACAACTTTTAAATCAAAGTTTATCATAGTTTTTAATTAACTAACCCAAAACAGCCTGCGGTGTTACTACGACAGCGTAAATCCGGTTTTACGGTGTTTTTCGTGTTTCCAGGTTTTAAATCATTAAGTTAGCATATCATATAGATATAGAACATGTGTTTAGTTGATTTTAAAAGTCAATTTAGAAGGATTAACTTCTGTTTGCGAACAAGTTTAGAATTAACTAAACTATGTTCTAGTGATTACAAGTTTAAACCTTCGAATAAGATAGCTTTATATGTATGAATCGAATGATGTTATGAACATCATTACTACCTTAAGTTCCTTGGATAAACCTACTGGAAAAGAGAAAAATGGATCTAGCTTCAACGGATCCTTGGATGGCTCGAAGTTCTTGAAGCAGAATCATGACACGAAAACAAGTTCAAGTAAGATCATCACTTGAAATAAGATTGTTATAGTTATAGAAATTGAACCAAAGTTTGAATATGATTATTACCTTGTATTAGAATGATAAACTACTGTAAGAAACAAAGATTTCTTGAGGTTGGATGATCACCTTACAAGATTGGAAGTGAGCTAGCAAACTTGAAAGTATTCTTGATTTTATGTAACTAGAACTTGTAGAATATATGAAGAACACTTAGAACTTGAAGATAGAACTTAAGAGATATCAATTAGATGAAGAAAATTGAAGAATGAAATTATTTGTAGGTATTTTTGGTCGTTGGTGTATGGATTAGATATAAAGGATATGTAATTTTGTTTACATGTAAATAAGTCATGAATGATTACTCATATTTTTGTAATTTTATGAGATATTTCATGCTAGTTGCCAAATGATGGTTCCCACATGTGTTAGGTGACTCACATGGGCTGCTAAGAGCTGATCATTGGAGTGTATATACCAATAGTACATACATCTAAAAGCTGTGTATTGTACTAGTACGAATACGAGTGCATATGAGTAGAATTGTTGATGAAACTGAACGAGGATGTAATTGTAAGCATTTTTGTTAAGTAGAAGTATTTTGATAAGTGTATTTAAGTCTTTCAAAAGTGTATAAATACATTTAAAACACTACATGTATATACATTTTAACTGAGTCGTTAAGTCATCGTTAGTCGTTACATGTAAGTGTTGTTTTGAAACCTTTAGGTTAACGATCTTGTTAAATGTTGTTAACCCAATGTTTATAATATCAAATGAGATTTTAAATTATTATATTATCATGATATTATCATGTATGAATATCTCTTAATATGATATATATATACATTAAATGTCTTTACAACGATAATCGTTACATATATGTCTCGTTTAAAAATCATTAAGTTAGTAGTCTTGTTTTTATATATGTAGTTCATTGTTAATATACTTAATGATATGTTTACTTATCATAGTATCATGTTAACTATATATATATCCATATATATGTCATCATATAGTTTTTACAAGTTTTAACGTTCGTAAATCACCGGTCAACTTGGGTGGTCAATTGTTTATATGAAACATATTTCAATTAATCAAGTCTTAATAAGTTTAATTGCTTAACATGTTTGAAACATTTAATCATGTAAATATCAATCTCAATTAATATATATAAACATGGAAAAGTTCGGGTCACTACAGTACCTACCCGTTAAATAAATTTCGTCCCAAAATTTTAAGCTGTTTAAGGTGTTGACGAATCTTCTAGAAATAGATGCGGGTATTTCTTCTTCATCTGACCTTCATGCTCCCAGGTGAACTCAGGTCCTCTACGAGCATTCCATCGAACCTTAACAATTGGTATCTTGTTTTGCTTAAGTCTTTTAACCTCACGATCCATTATTTTGACGGGTTCTTCGATGAATTGAAGTTTTTCGTTGATTTGGATTTCATCTAACGGAATAGTGAGATCTTCTTTAGCAAAACATTTCTTCAAATTCGAGACGTGGAAAGTGTTATGTACAGCCGCGAGTTGTTGAGGTAACTCAAGTCGGTAAGCTACTGGTCCGACACGATCAATAATCTTGAATGGTCCAATATAACTTGGATTTAATTTCCCTCATTTACCAAATCGAACAACGCCTTTCCAAGGTGCAACTTTAAGCATGACCATCTCTCCAATTTCAAATTCTATATCTTTTCTTTTAATGTCAGCGTAGCTCTTTTGTCGACTTTGGGCAGTTTTCAACCGTTGTTGAATTTGGATGATCTTCTCGGTAGTTTCTTGTATAATCTTCGGACCCGTAATCTGTCTATCCCCCACTTCACTCCAACAAATCGGAGACCTGCACTTTCTACCATAAAGTGCTTCAAATGGCGCCATCTCAATGCTTGAATGGTAGCTGTTGTTGTAGGAAAATTCTGCTAACGGTAGATGTCGATCCCAACTGTTTCCGAAATCAATAACACATGCTTGTAGCATGTCTTCAAGCGTTTGTATCGTCCTTTCGCTCTGTCCATCAGTTTGTGGATGATAGGCAGTACTCATGTCTAGACGAGTTCCTAATGCTTGCTGTAATGTCTGCTAGAATCTTGAAATAAATCTGCCATCCCTATCAGAGATAATAAAGATTGGTATTCCATGTCTGGAGACGACTTCCTTCAAATACAGTTGTGCTAACTTCTCCATCTTGTCATCTTCTCTTATTGGCAGGAAGTGTGCTGATTTGGTGAGATGATCAACTATTACCCAAATAGTATCAAAACCACTTGCAGTCCTTGTCATCAATGAAAACAATGACAAACTTGTCAAGGTATGGTCCACACACTCGGTTCATAAGGTCCATGAGCACAGCTGGTGCATTAGTTAAACCAAACGACATGACCATAAACTCGTAATGAGCGTAACGTGTTCTGAAAGCAGTCTTTGGAATATCATCTTCTTTCATCCGCATTTGATGATACCCGGAACGTAAGTCAATCTTTGAATAAACAGGCGAGCCTTGTAGTTGATCAAATAAGCCGTCGATTCTCGGTAGTGGGTAGCGGTTCTTGATGGTAAGTTTGTTCAACTCTCGGTAGTCGATACACAATGTACCATCTTTCTTCTTAACAAACAAAACAGGAGCTCCCCACGGTGATGTGCTTGGTCGAATGAAACCACGCTCTAAAAGTTCTTGTAATTGGCTTTGCAGTTCTTTCATCTCGCTGGGTGCGAGTCTATAAGGAGCACGAGCTATTGGTGCAGCTCCTGGTACAAGATCTATTTGAAATTCAACAGATCGATGTGGGGGTAATCCCGGTAATTCTTTCGGAAATACATCGGGAAATTCTTTTGCAATGGGAACATCATTGATGCTCTTTTCTTCAGTTTGTACTTTCTCGACGTGTGCTAAAACAGCATAGCAACCTTTTCTTATTAGTTTTTGTGCCTTCAAATTACTAATAAGATGTAGCTTCGTGTTGCCCTTTTCTCCGTACACCATTAAGGGTTTTCCTTTTTCTCGTATAATGCGAATTGCATTTTTGTAACAAACGATCTCTGCTTTCACTTCTTTTAACCAGTCCATACTGATTATCACATCAAAACTCCCTAACTCTACTGGTATCAAATCAATCTTAAATGTTTCGCTAACCAGTTTAATTTCTCGATTCCGACATATATTATCTGCTGAAATTAATTTACCATTTGCTAATTCGAGTAAAAATTTACTATCCAAAGGCGTCAATGGACAACTTAATTTAGCACAAAAATCTCTACTCATATAGCTTCTATCCGCACCCGAATCAAATAAAACGTAAGCAGATTTATTGTCAATAAGAAACGTACCCGTAACAAGCTCCGGGTTTTCATGTGCCTCTGCCGCATTAATATTGAAAACTCTTCCGCAGCTTTGTCCATTCGTGTTCTCCTGGTTCGGGCAATTTCTAATAATGTGGCCTGATTTTCCACATTTATAACAAACTACATTGGCATAACTTGCTCCGACACTACTTGCTCCGCCATTAGTCGTTCCGACACCATTTGTTCCTTTCGTTCTATTAACCCCTGGTCCGTAGACCTAACACTTCGCCGCGCTATGACCATTTCTTTTACACTTGTTGCAAAATTTGGTGCAGAACCCCGAGTGATACTTTTCACACCTTTGGCATAGTTGCTTCTGATTGTTGTTGTTGTTGCGGTTATTATTGTTGTTGGGATGATTGTTGTAGTTGCTGTTGTTGTTGTTGTTGTTGGGCCATTTGTTGTAGTTGCGATTGATGTTGCGATTGTTGGGATAATTGTTGTGATTATTGTTGTAATTGCTGTTGTTGTTGTATTGGTGATTCTTATCACCGTTTTCCTCCCACTTTCTTTTGACTTGCTTCACATTGGCCTCTTCAGCAGTCTGTTCTTTAATTCTTTCTTCAATCTGGTTCACTAGTTTGTGAGCCATTCTACATGCCTGTTGTATGGAGGCGGGCTCGTGTGAACTTATATCTTCTTGGATTCTTTCCGGTAATCCTTTCACAAACGCATCGATCTTCTCTTCCTCATCTTCGAATGCTCCCGGACACAATAGGCACAATTCTGTGAATCGTCTTTCGTACGTGGTAATATCAAATCCTTGGGTTCGTAACCCTCTAAGTTCTGTCTTGAGCTTATTGACCTCGGTTCTGGGACGGTACTTCTCGTTCATCAAGTGCTTGAATGCTGACCACGGTAGTGCGTACGCATCGTCTTGTCCCACTTACTCTAGATAGGTATTCCACCATGTTAACGCAGAACCTGTGAAGATATGCGTAGCGTACTTCACTTTGTCCTCTTCAGTACACTTACTTATGGCAAACACCGATTCGACCTTCTCGGTCCACCGTTTCAATCTGATCGGTCCTTCGGTTCCATCAAATTCCAATGGTTTGCAGGCAGTGAATTCTTTGTAGGTGCATCCTACACGATTTCCTGTACTGCTAGATCCAAGGTTATTGTTGGTATGTAGCGCAGCCTGTACTGCGGCTATGTTTGAAGCTAGAAAAGTACGGAATTCCTCTTCATTCATATTCACGGTGTGTCGAGTAGTCGGTGCCATTTCCTTCAAAATAGTCAAATGGAACAAGTTAATCATACAGAATATTAAGATTTGTTAATAGTATTTCGTAGCATAATATGAACTCATTTATAAAAGCTTTTTCTTCATATTAGCGTTTTATAAGTTTAAATTCGGGTAGTACCTACCCGTTAAGTTCATACTTAGTAGCTAATATACAATTCAACTACTACAATTCTATATGAAAAACTGATTATAATAATATTTTGCGTTCAAACTTTTACACAATATTTTACAAACTTACAATACCGCTTATTTTACATATAGCATGAAATATAGCACACAATAAATTTGATACAAGATGGTTGTGAAGATAATTCTAACTAGTACACAAGTCGTTCAGCAAAGGCAATAAAGACACGTAATTCATACGTCCAGAAACAAGTCATGCATTCTGGTTTTACTATGATTACTTCCCATCCTTGGTCTTGTGGAACATAACCGTTATGGTCGTTGATAAGACAGCGTGTTGTAACGTCGTCAAAGGGACGAGGGTTACGTAATGTCCAACAGTCCCGTAACAATCTAAAAACCTCATTTCTTACCCCAATTACCGACTCCGTCACTTGTGGGAACGTTTTGTTTAATTGTTGTAGCCCGATGTTCTTGTTCTCACTTTGGTGAGAAGCAACATTACTAATCCGTAAGCATAACATGCTTCTTTATGTTGCATGTTAGCCGCTTTTTCTAAATCACGAAGTCCAATATTCGGATATATTGAGTCAAAATAATTTCTTAACCCATTGCGTAAAATAGCATTTGGGTTCCCCGCAATATATGCGTCAAAGTAAACACATCGTAACTTATGGATTTCCCAATGTGATATCCCCCATCTTTCGAACGAAAGCCTTTTATAAACCAAGGCATTCTTGGAACGTTCTTCGAATGTCTTACAAACTGATCTCGCCTTAAATAGTTGTGCCGAAGAATTATGACCGACTCTAGACAAGATTTCATCAATCATGTCTCCGGGTAGGTCTCTTAAAATATGGGGTTGTCTATCCATTTTGTGTTTTTATACTGTAAAATAGACAAGAGTTAGATTCATAAAAAAAAACTTATTAATACAAGCAATTTTTACATATATCATAAAGCATAAGCACACTATATTACATATATTACACCACACGAATACAACTATCTTATTCCGACTCGCTCGTTTCTTCTTCTTCGGTTTTGGTTCATTTTGCCAAGTTTCTAGGGATATATGATGTTCCCCTAATACGAGCCGTTTTTTTCCACATTGGTTTAGAAAAACCTGGTGCTTTAGAAGTTCCCGGGTCATTGTTACAACTTAAGGACTTCGGGGGTTGACGATACATATAAAGTTCATCGGGGTTGGAATTAGATTTCTCTATTTTTATGCCCTTTCCCTTATTATTTTCTTTTACCTTTTTAAATTCAGTTGGGGTAATTTCTATAACATCATCGGAATTCTCGTCGGAATCCGATTCATCGGAGAATTGGTAATCCTCCCAATATTTTGCTTCCTTGGCGGAAACACCATTGACCATAATTAACCTTGATCGGTTGGTTGAGGATTTTCTTTTACTTAACCGTTTTATTATTTCCCCCACCGGTTCTATTTCTTCATCCGGTTCCGACTCTTCTTCCGGTTCCGATTCTTCTTCCGGTTCCGACTCTTCTTCCGGTTCCTCTTCGGGAACTTGTGAATCAGTCCACGAATCATTCCAATTTACATTTGACTCTTCATTATTATTAGGTGAGTCAATGGGACTTGTTCTAGAGGTAGACATCTATCACATAATATCAAACGCGTTAAGAGATTAATATATCACATAATATTCACATGTTAAAAATATATAGTTTCCAACAAAATTTGTTAAGCAATCATTTTTCAAGTAAACATGGTCGAAGTCCAGACTCACTAATGCATCCTTACAAACTCGATAAGACACACTAATGCAAAATTATAGTTCTCTAAGACCAACGCTCGGATACCAACTGAAATGTCCCGTTCTTATTGATTAAAAACGTTCCATATTAATTGATTTCGTTGCGAGGTTTTGACCTCTATATGAGACGTTTTTCAAAGACTGCATTCATTTTAAAACAAACCATAACCTTTATTTCATCAATACAGGTTTAAAAAGCTTTACGTAGATTATCAAATAATGATAATCTAAAATATCCTGTTTACACAAGACCATTACATAATGGTTTACAATACAAATATGTTACAACAAAATAAGTTTCTTGAATGCAGTTTTTACACAATATCATACAAGCATGGACTCCAAATCTCATCCTTATTTAAGTATGCGACAGCGGAAGCTCTTAATAATCACCTGAGAATAAACATGCTTAAAACGTCAACAAAAATGTTGGTGAGTTATAGGTTTAACCTATATATCAAATCATAATAATAGACCACAAGATTTCATATTTCAACACACATCCCATACATAGAGATAAAAATCATTCATATGGTGAACACCTGGCAACTGACATTAACAAGATGCATATATAAGAATATCCCCATCATTCCGGGACACCCTTCGGATATGATATAAATTTCGAAGTACTAAAGCATCCGGTACTTTGGATGGGGTTTGTTAGACCCAATAGATATATCTTTAGGATTCGCGTCAATTAGGGTATCTGTTCCCTAATTCTTAGATTACCAGACTTAATAAAAAGGGGCATATTCGATTTCAATAATTCAACCATAGAATGTAGTTTCACGTACTTGTGTCTATTTTGTAAAAATCATTTATAAAACCTGCATGTATTCTCATCCCAAAAATATTAGATTTTAAAAGTGGGACTATAACTCACTTTCACAGGTTTTTACTTCGTCGGGAAGTAAGACTTGGCCACTGGTTGATTCACGAACCTATAACAATATATACATATATATCAAAGTATGTTCAAAATATATTTACAACACTTTTAATATATTTTGATGTTTTAAGTTTATTAAGTCATCTGTCCTCGTTAGTAACTTACAACTAGTTGTCCACAGTTAGATGTACAGAAATAAATCGATAAATATTATCTTGAATAAATCCACGACCCAGTGTATACGTATCTCAATATTGATCACAACTCAAACTATATATATTTTGGAATCAACCTCAACCCTGTATAGCTAACTCCAACATTCACATATAGAGTGTCTATGGTTGTTCCGAAATATATATAGATGTGTCGACATGATAGGTCGAAATATTGTATACGTGTCTATGGTATCTCAAGATTACATAATATACAATACAAGTTGATTAAGTTATGGTTGGAATAGATTTGTTACCAATTTTCACGTAGCTAAAATGAGAAAAATTATCCAATCTTGTTTTACCCATAACTTCTTCATTTTAACTCCGTTTTGAGTGAATCAAATTGCTATGGTTTCATATTGAACTCTATTTTTTGAATCTCAACAGAAAAAGTATAGGTTTATAGTCGGAAAAATAAGTTACAAGTTGTTTTTGTAAAGGTAGTCATTTCAGTCGAAAGAACGACGTCTAGATGACCATTTTAGAAAACATACTTCCACTTTGAGTTTAACCATAATTTTTGGATATAGTTTCATGTTCATAATAAAAATCATTTTCTCAGAATAACAACTTTTAAATCAAAGTTTATCATAGTTTTTAATTAACTAACCCAAAACAGCCTGCGGTGTTACTACGACGGCGTAAATCCGGTTTTACGGTGTTTTTCGTGTTTCCGGGTTTTAAATCATTAAGTTAGCATATCATATAGATATAGAACATGTGTTTAGTTGATTTTAAAAGTCAAGTTAGAAGGATTAACTTCTGTTTGCGAACAAGTTTAGAATTAACTAAACTATGTTCTATTGATTACAAGTTTAAACCTTCGAATAAGATAGCTTTATATGTATGAATCGAATGATGTTATGAACATCATTACTACTTTAAGTTCCTTGGATAAACCTACTGGAAAAGAGAAAAATGGATCTAGCTTCAACGGATCCTTGGATGGCTCGAAGTTCTTGAAGCAGAATCATGACACGAAAACAAGTTCAAGTAAGATCATCACTTGAAATAAGATTGTTATAGTTATAGAAATTGAACCAAAGTTTGAATATGATTATTACCTTGTATTAGAATGATAACCTACTGTAAGAAACAAAGATTTCTTGAGGTTGTATGATCACCTTACAAGATTGGAAGTGAGCTAGCAAACTTGAAAGTATTCTTGATTTTATGTAACTAGAACTTGTAGAATATATGAAGAACACTTAGAACTTGAAGATAGAACTTAAGAGAGATCAATTAGATGAAGAAAATTGAAGAATGAAAGTGTTTTTAGGTGTTTTTGGTCGTTGGTGTATGGATTAGATATAAAGGATATGTAATTTTGTTTTCATGTAAATAAGTCATGAATGATTACTCATATTTTTGTAATTTTATGAGATATTTCATGCTAGTTGCCAAATTATGGTTCCCACATGTGTTAGGTGACTCACATGGGCTGCTAATAGCTGATCATTGGAGTGTATATACCAATAGTACATACATCTAAAAGCTGTGTATTGTACGAGTACGAATACGGGTGCATACGAGTAGAATTGTTGATGAAACTGAACGAGGATGTAATTGTAAGCATTTTTGGTAAGTAGAAGTATTTTTATAAGTGTATTGAAGTCTTTCAAAAGTGTATAAATACATTTAAAACACTACATGTATATACATTTTAACTGAGTCGTTAAGTCATCGTTAGTCGTTACATGTAAGTGTTGTTTTGAAACCTTTAGGTTAACGATCTTGTTAAATGTTGTTAACCAAATGTTTATAATATCAAATGAGATTTTAAATTATTATATTATCATGATATTATCATGTATGAATATCTCTTAATATGATATATATACATTAAATGTCTTTACAATGATAATCGTTACATATATGTCTCGTTTAAAAATCATTAAGTTAGTAGTCTTGTTTTTATATATGTAGTTCATTGTTAATATACTTAATGATATGTTTACTTATCATAGTATCATGTTAACTATATATATATCCATATATATGTCATCATATAGTTTTTACAAGTTTTAACGTTCGTAAATCACCGGTCAACTTGGGTGGTCAATTGTCTATATGAAACATATTTCAATTAATCAAGTCTTAACAAGTTTGATTGCTTAACATGTTGGAAACATTTAATCATGTAAATATCAATCTCAATTAATATATATAAACATGGAAAAGTTCGGGTCACTACACTATTGACTACTCTTAATATCCTGTATGATTAACTTGTTTCATTTGACTATTTTGAAGGAAATGGCACCGACTACTCGACACACCTTGAATATGAGCGAAGAGGAATTTCGTGCCTTTCTTTCTTCAAACATAGCCGCAGTACAGGCCGCGCTACATACCAACAATAACTCTGAATCTAGCAATACAGCTAACGGCGCAAGAAATCGTGTAGGATGCTCCTACAAGGAATTCACTGCCTGCAAACCTTCAGAATTTGATGGGATCGAAGGACCAATCAGATTGAAACTGTGGACCGAGAAAGTTGAATCGGTGTTTGCCATAAGTAAGTGTGCTGAAGGAGACAAAGTGAAGTATGCTACGCATACCTTCACAGGTATTGCGTTAACATGGTGGAATACCTATCTAGAGCAAGTGGAACAAGATGCTTCTTACGCGCTACCGTGGTCAGCATTCCAGCACTTGATGAACGAGAAGTACCGTCCCAGAACCGAGGTTAATAAGCTCAAGTCAGAACTTAGAGGGTTACGAACACAGGGAATCGATATTACTTCGTACGAAAGACGATTCACAGAATTGTGGCTATTGTGTCCGAGTGCGTTCGAAGATGAGGAAGAGAAGATCGACGCGTTTGTGAAAGGGTTACCGGAGAGAATCCAAGAAGATATAAGTTTACACGAGCCTGCGTCCATACAAAAGGCATGTAGAATGGCTCACAAACTAGTGAACCAGATTGAGGGAAGAATTAAAGAACAGGCGGCCGAAGAGGCCAACGTGAAGCTAGTCAAAAGAAAGTGGGAGGAAAACAGTGATAAGAGTCACCAAAACGACAACAACTATCCCAACAATTGCAACATCAATCGCAACTACAACAAACGGCACAACAACAACAACAATAATCATCCCAACAACAATAACAACCGCAACAACAACAACAATCAGAAGCAGCTATGCCAAAGGTGTGAAAAGTATCACTCGGGGTTCTGCACCAAATTTTGCAACAAGTGTAAAAGAAATGGTCATAGCGCGGCGAAGTGTGAGGTCTACGGACCAGGGGTTAACAGAACGAAAGGAACAAATGGTGTCGGAACGAGTAATGGCGGAGCAAGTAGTGTCGGAGCAAGTTATGCCAATATAGTTTGTTATAAATGTGGAAAACCGGGCCACATTATTAGAAATTGCCCGAACCAGGAGAACACGAATGGACAAGGCCGCGGAAGAGTTTTCAATATTAATGCTGCAGAGGCACAGGAAGACCCGGAGCTTGTTACGGGTACGTTTCTTATTGACAATAAATCTGCTTACGTTTTATTTGATTCGGGTTCGGATAGAAGCTATATGAGTAGAGATTTTTGTGCTAAATTAAGTTGTCCATTGACGCCGTTGGATAGTAAATTTTTACTCGAATTAGCAAACGGTAAATTAATTTCAGCAGATTATATATGCCGGAATTGAGAAATTAAACTGGGTAGTGAAATATTTAAGATTGATTTGATACCAGTAGAGTTAGGGAGTTTTGATGTAATAGTTGGCATGGACTGGCTGAAGGAGATGAAAGCAGAGATTGTATGTTACAAAAAATGCAATTCTCATTGTAGGAGAAGAAGGAGAACCCTTAATGGTGTACGGAGAAAAGGGCAACACGAAGCTACATCTTATTAGTAATTTGAAGGCACAAAAACTAATAAGAAAAGGTTGCTATGCTGTTCTAGCACACGTCGAGAAAGTACAAACTGAAGAAAAGAGCATCAATGATGTTCCCGTCGCAAAAGAATTTCCCGATGTATTTCCGAAAGAATTACTGGGACTACCTCCACATCGATCTGTTGAATTTTAAATAGATCTTGTACCAGGAGCTGCACCAATAGCTCGTGCTCCTTACAGACTCGCACCCAGCGAGATGAAAGAACTGCAAAGCCAACTGTAAGAACTATTAGAACGTAGTTTCATTCGACCAAGCACATCACCATGGGGAGCTCCTGTTTTGTTTGTCAAGAAGAAGGATGGTACATTTAGGTTGTGTATTGACTACAGAGAGTTGAATAAACTTACCTTAAAAAACCGTTATCCACTGCCGAGAATTGACGACTTATTTGATCAACTACAAGGCTCGTCGGTTTATTCGAAAATCGATTTACGTTCTGGATATCATCAAATGCGAGTAAAGGAGGATGATATTCCAAAAACTGCTTTTAGGACGCGTTATGGTCATTACGAGTTTATGGTTATGTCGTTTGGATTGACTAACGCACCAGCTGTGTTCATGGACCTTATGAACTGAGTGTGCGGGCCATATCTTGACAAGTTTTTCATTGTTTTAATCGATGATATACTTATTTACTCAAAGAATGATCAAGAGCACGAAGAACATTTGAGAAAAGTGCTAGAAGTATTGAGGAAAGAAAAACTGTACGCTAAGTTTTCAAAGTGTGCATTTTGGTTGGAAGAAGTTCAATTCTCGGTCACATAGTGAACAAAGAAGGTATCCAGGTGGACCCGGCAAAGATCGAAACCGTTGAAAAGTGGGAAACCCCAAAAACTCCGAAGCATATACGTCAATTTTTAGGATTGGCTGGTTACTACAGAAGATTCATCCAAGATTTCTCCAAAATAGCAAAACCCTTGACTGCATTAACGCATAAAGGGAAGAAATTTGAATGGAAGGATGAACAAGAGAAGGCGTTTCAGTTATTGAAGTAAAAGCTAACTGCGGCACCTATATTATCATTGCCTGAAGGGAACGATGATTTTGTGATTTATTGTGACGCATCAAAGCAAGGTCTCGGTTGTGTATTAATGCAACGAACGAAGATGATTGCTTATGCGTCTAGACACTTGAAAATTCACGAGCAAAATTATATAACTCACGATTTGGAATTGGGTGCTGTTGTTTTTGCATTAAAGACTTGGAGGCATTATTTATATGGAGTCAAAAGTATTATATATACCGACTACAAAAATCTCCAACATATATTTAATCAGAAGCAACTGAATATGAGACAATGCAGGTGGATTGAACTGTTGAATGATTATGATTTTGAGATTCGATACCACCCGGGGAAGGCGAATGTGGTAGCCGACGCTTTGAGTAGAAAGGACAGAGAACCTATACGGGTAAAAGCTATGAATATAATTATTCGTACTAACCTTACTACTCAAATAATGGAGGCGCAACAGGGGGTTATAAAAGAAGGAAAGTTGAAGAATGAGATACCCAAAGGATCAGAGAAACATCTTAATATTCGGGAAGACAGAACCCGATATAGGGCTGGTAGAATTTGGGTACCAAGGTTTGGAGATGTGAGAGAAATGGTACTTAAAGAAGCACATAAAACTAGATATTCAATACATCCCAGAGCGGGGAAGATGTATAAAGATCTCAAGAAACACTTTTGGTGGCCGGGTATGAAAGCCGATATTGCTAAATATGTAGGAGAATATTTGACGTGTTCTAAGGTCAAACCTGAACATCAGAAACCATCAGGTCTACTACAACAACCTGAAATCCCGGAATGGAAATGTGAAAACATTACCATGGATTTCATTACTAAATTGCCAAGGACTGCAAGTGGTTATGATACTATTTGGGTAATAGTTGATCGTCTCACCAAGTCAGCACACTTCCTGCCAATGAGAGAAGATGACAAAATGGAGAAGTTGGCGTGATTGTATTTGAATGAGGTTGTCTCCAGACATGGAATACCCGTCTCTATTATCTCTGATAGGGATGGTAGATTTGTTTCAAGGTTCTGGCAGACGTTGCAACAAGCATTGGGGACTCGTCTAGACATGAGTACTGCCTATCATCCACAAACTGATGGGCAGAGCGAAAGGACAATACAAACGCTTGAAGACATGCTACGAGCATGTGTTATTGATTTCGGAAACAGTTGGGATCGACACCTACCGTTAGCAGAATTTTCCTACAACAACAGTTATCATTCTAGTATTGAGATGGAGCCGTTTGAGGCACTTTATGGTAGAAAGTGCAGGTCTCCAATTTGTTGGAATGAAGTGGGGGATAGACAGATTACGGGTCCGGAGATAATACAAGAAACTACCGAGAAAATCATCCAAATTCAACAACGATTGAAAACCGCCCAGAGTCGACAAAAGAGCTACGCGGACAGTAAAAGAAAAGATATAGAGTTTGAAATTGGAGAAATGGTCATGCTTAAGGTTTCACCTTCGAAAGGCGTTGTTCGATTTGGTAAACGGGGGAAACTAAATCCAAGGTACATTGGACCATTCAAGATTATAGATCGTGTCGGACCAGTAGCTTACCAACTGGAGCTACCTCAACAACTCGCGGCTGTACATAACACTTTCCACGTCTCGAATTTGAAGAAATGTTTTGCTAAAGAAGATCTTACTATTCCGTTGGACGAAATCCAAATCAATGAAAAACTTCAATTCATTGAAGAACCCGTCGAAATAATGGATCGTGAGGTTAAGAGACTTAAGAAAAACAAGATACCGATTGTTAAGGTTTGATGGAATGCTCGTAGAGGATCCGAGTTCACCTGGGAGCGTAAAGATCAGATGAAGAAGAAATACCCGCATCTATTTCCAGAAGATTCGTCAACAACTTCAACAGCTTAAAATTTCGGGACGAAATTTATTTAACGGGTAGGTACTGTAGTGACCCAAACTTTTCCATGTTTATATATATTAATTGAGATTGATATTTACATGACTAAATGTTTCCAGCATGTTAAGCAATCAAACTTGTTAAGACTTGATTAAATGAAATAAGTTTCATATAGACAATTGATCACCCAAGTTGACCGGCGATTCACGAACGTTACAAAATTGTAAAAACTACATGTTGTGGTATATATAGACATATATATATGGTTGACATGAGATTATGATGAGTAAGTATCTCACTAAGTATATTAACAATGTGTGATATACATAAGAAATGAGATTACTAAGTTAAGAAACTCGAAATGATATATATAACGATTATCGTTATGATAACGTCTACTAAATATATATGTATCATATTAAGATATTGATATACTATATTTAACATGATAAAATGATATTTAAATATATCATTAAGTGTGTTAACAATGAACTACATATGTAAAAACAAGACTACTAACTCAAGAATTACGAAACGAGACTTATATGTAACGATTATCGTTGTAACGATTATCGTTGTAACGATATTTTAATGTATATATCATATTAAGAGATATTCATACATCATAATATCATAATAATATAATAATTTAACATCTCATTTGATATAATAAACATTGGGTTAACAACATTAATTGAGATCGTTAACTTAAAGGTTTCAAAACAACACTTACATGTAACGACTAACGAAGACTTAACGACTCCATTAGAATGTATATACATGTGGTGTTTTTATATGTATTCTTAAACTTTTGAAAGACTTCAAGACACATATCAAAGTACTTCTACTTAACAAAAATGCTTAAAATTACATCCTCGTTCAGTTTCATTAACAATTCTACTCGTATGCACCCGTATTCGTACTCGTACAATACACAGCTTTTAGATGTATGTACTATTGGTATATACACTCCAATGATTAGCTCTTAGCAGTCCATGTGAGTCAACTAACATATTTGGGAACCATCATTTGGCAACTAGCATGAAATATCTCATAAAATTACAAAAATATTAGTAATCATTCATGACTTATTTACATGAAAACAAAATTACATATCCTTTATATCTAATCCATATACCAACGACCAAAAACACCAACAAATACTTTCATTCTTCAATTTTCTTCATCTAATTGATCTCTTTCAAGTTCCATCTTCAAGTTCTAAGTGTTCTTCATAAATTCCATAAGTATAGTTTCATAAAAATCAAGAATACTTCCAAGTTTGCAAGTCTACTTTCAAGCTTTCTAATCCATTCCAAGTAACCATCTAAGATCAAGGAACCTTTGTTATTTATAGTAGGTTATCTTTCTAATTCAAGGTAATATTCATATTCAAACTTTGATTCAATTTCTACAACTATAACAATCTTATTTCGAGTGAAAATCTTACTTGAACTGTTTTCGTGTCATGATTCTGCTTCAAGAACTTTCAAGCCATCCAAGGATCCTTTGAAGCTAGATCCATTTTTCTCATTTCTAGTAGTTTTATTCAGAAAACTTGAGGTAGTAATGATGTTTATAACATCATTCGATTCATACATATAAAGCTATCTTATTCGAAGGTTTAAACTTGTAATCACTAGAACATAGTTTAGTTAATTCTAAACGTGTTCGCAAACAAAAGTTAATCCTTCTAACTTGACTATTAAAATCAACTAAACACATGTTCTATATCTATATTATATGCTAACTTAATAATTTAAAACCTGGAAACACGATGAACACCATAAAATCGGATATACGCCGTCGTAGTGAAACCGGGGGCTGTTTTGGTTTGGATAATTAAAAACTATGATAAACTTTAATTTAAAAGTTGTTATTCTGGGAAAATGATTTTTCATATGAACCTGAAACTATATCCAAAAATCTTGGTTAAACTCAAAGTAAAAGTATGTTTTTTAAAATGGTCATCAAGATGTCGTTCTTTCGACGGAAATGACTACCTCTTTAGTAATTTACATGTAACTTAAATTTATGACTATAAACCTATACTTCTTCTGTTTGGATTCTTAAATTAGAGTTCAATATGAAACCATAGCAATTTGATTCACTCAAAACGGATTTAAAATGATGAAGTTATAGGTAAAACAAGATTGGATATTTTTGATCTTTTTAGCTACGGGAAATGTTTAACAAATCTATACAAATCATATCCTAGCTAACTTATATTGTATTATACATGTATTCTAATATATTATGTAATCTTGGGATACCATAGACACGTATGCAAATGTTTTTACATATCATATCGACCCATGTATATATATTATTTGGAACAACCATAGACACTCTATATGCAGTAATGTTGGAGTTAGCTATATAGGGTTGAGGTTGATTCCAAAAATATATATACTTTGAGTTATGATTTAGCCTGAGACATATATACACTGGGTCGTGGATTGATTCAAGATAATATATATCAATTTATTTATGTACATCTAACTATGGACAACTAGTTGTAGGTTACTAACGAGGACAGCTGACTTAATACACTCAAATCTTTAAAACATAATAAAAATGGTTGTAATTATATTTTAATCATACTTTGATATATTTGTACATATTTGTATAGGTTCGTGAATTGATCTGTGGCCAAGTCTTATTTCCGAGGAAGGAAATATCTGTGAAAATGAGTTATAGTCCCACTTTTAAAATCTAATATTTTTGGGATGAGAATACATGCAGGTTTTATAAATGATTTACAAAATAGACACAAGTACGTGAAACTACATTCTATGGTTGAATTATCGAAATCAAATATGCCCCTTTTTATTAAGTCTGGTATTCTAAGAATTAGGGAACAGACACCCTAATTGACGCGAATCCTAAAGATAGATCTATTGGGCCTAACAAACCCCATCCAAAGTCCCGGAATGATGGGGATATTCTTATATATGCATCTTGTTAATGTCGGTTACCAGGTGTTCACCATATGAATAATTTTTATCTCTATGTATGGGATGTGTATTGAAATATGAAATCTTGTGGTCTATTGTTACGATTTGATATATATAGGTTAAACCTATAACTCACCAACATTTTTGTTGACGTTTAAAGCATGTTTATTCTCAGGTGAATACTAAGAGCTTCCGCTGTTTCTTACTAAAATAAGGACAAGATTTAGAGTCCATGTTTCTATGATATTGTGTAAAAACTGCATTCAAGAAACATATGTCGATGTAATATATTTCTATTGTAAACCATTATGTAATGGTCGTGTGTAAACAATATATTTTAGAGTATATTTTGATAATCTACGTAATGTTTTTAAAACCTTTATTGATAAAATAAAGGTTATGGTTGTTTTAAAAATGAATGCAGTCTTTGAAAAACGTCTCATATAGAGGTCAAAACCTCGCAACGAAATCAATTAATATGGAACGTTTATAATTAATATGAACGGGACATTTCAACAAACACCAGCAGCATAACCAGTACCACCATCATCAACGCCAACAGTACCATTACCACCTCCATCCACAACCGCGTCGTAAACCTCAACTTCACAATCTGTCCCACGAGCATCAACGTCATACGCACCATAGATACCAAGGAGTACCAACAACAATAACTGACGAAGTATTAATTCATAACTTCATTGGAGAAACATTCTGTGGCGAATATGTAATCTCTAAAGTCTTAGAGATTATCTAATCTAGCCCTAATCATAAATCAGTTAAGCGAACCAAAATGATAGAAGGAAGAGTAGAAACCCTGACAAAAATGGTGTGTGGTTAACAAGCTAAACTTGTTTTACCAACAGCATCAATAGTGCCGTCAGCGTCACCAGCATCGTCAGTGGAGTCAGCATCAGAATCAGCAACACCTATAACATCACAAACTCCGTCACTTCAAGAATCACTATGGACATCATTACGAATCAATAACGCGTATATTTTATCAACGAGTTATGAAGAATTAACTCATTCCCTCTGAAGAAATTATATTTTATATATATATATATATATATATATATATATATATTTTTTTTTTTTTTTTTTTTTTTTTTGAAAGAAACATAAATCTTTCCGTGCTAAGCTATTGTGTGTGAATCTTAACTACTCGGTTAATTCATATTACAAATATGCAATAATGTACGCCCTTCGCCGCAACTTAACCATCGTTAACTACAATCTCTGTCTCAATTCAACAAATTCCAATTCATAATAAATCAAGTATATATTTGATTTTACACTTTCATCATCGATGTACCCGAAACTTTTCAGATAACATCATTCGTACTTTGCGAAGTTCACAAGAATTTAACGAAAACCAACATCACGCCTCAACAAATAACGAAGTATTGATTCATAATTTCAATATTATTGAAGAAATACTTATGTAATCTCTAAAGCCTTTAAGGGATTATTCAATTCTAGTTCCAACCTTATATCGAATGAGTTTAATTTAGTATTAACTCATTAAAATCTATGTTACATCTGAAGAGAATATATACATATATATTTTCATAAAGACTGTAATAAAAATTCTTTTGTACAAAATATTAATTGTGAAATTTTTTTTAACGGGTAGGTAATACCCGATAGATATATAAATTCACAATTAATATGTTACATTCTTCGAATCTGATTAAGCAAACTATACTTTCTACTTTCACAATAATATACATTCTTTCATATAAATCAAAACAACCATACTCATTCAAACTCAATTACATATTCTGATTTTGAAACCTCAGAATTCAATTCGAGATATAACCGGTACCATCACTTTTAGATTCCTACATCTTTCAGAGCTATACTTTGACTTCAAAACTGTGTTAGAACATCAAATGTATATTAACGATTACAATCTGTGTTCAAGCCCTTCGAAAAATTTCTGAAGACATTTCAAATAATGAGTAATTGAGATGATGATCCAACCACATATTACCCACAGTTATGTACTTAAAAATCTCTCGAAACCAAAGTCATAATTCAACACATATCTGAGTCAGATCCTTTGGCATTTATTAGCAAAAATAACTTTGCAATTCATTTTTAAAGTAGCAAATTCTATCACAGCTCCAGTAAGACAACTTCGATTTTTCATTTGGAGTAGTCTTATTATAATCTTGATATATATGATTACCCTTTTGTTACCCGAGAACCTTTCATGTTCCACCACATTAGCAATAAACTTATTCACAACTTCACTGATCTTTGACCTTCCGAAGAATCATTATATTTACCAAAACCCCATCATTTAATCATTCGCATCTTGTAACGAGAATTGCCATACGAATCATCGAGAATTAGCAATCAGTATTTTGAAATCTCGCAGTATGTCTACACCAACAGTTATATGTGTATATATAACGTCTATCTTCTGGACTTAATTTGAATGTGAAGTTTCTGAAAAACACCCCGAACTACGAATTGGTTCTCCGAAAATGGAAAAATGGTGATGAAGCAGCAAAAACTATAAATGACTTTAACAGTAAAAGTTTGATGATAATAAATAAGTGTGCTGGCAAAGCGCATAAAAAGAGAAGTCTTGGAACTGGAAATCGGATTGAGCAAAGTATGAAGGAGGCTGTGGACAAATCACAAAGACTGAACCTGACTTCAAAGAATCCAAATGATTCAGTACCTACTGAAGTCATTAATGAATACCTTGCTCCTGACTCTAAACCCCTGCGGACAATATTCTTCATCATCCTCTGATATTAGAAATTCTAAGATATCATCGTATCTTTCATTATAAATATCTTCCATATTTTTTAAGATATTTTCATAATTATTCTTATCTAAAATCATTTACCTCTTCGTGCTATCTGTATTACATCATAAAAGAAACTATTTTTGTTTCTAAATTCTGAAACATTTGAGTTTAAAATAGGAATACTTTTGAAGTAGTGTTGGGAGCTGAAGCATGAGTTAGTATAATATAATGACACTTGATCAACGTGATTATATTACAGTAAGTCATGCTGAGTTTTTAAATAGAACATGATAATTCACAGATCATAACATCATCATGTGCCATGTTATACGACTCATATATTCTACTTAATCTCTAAAAATATCAAGAAAATATTTTCTTGATGATTCGATCTTTTCTGAGGTATTCTGATAATTTGACAAATCAAGATCGTGCCATTACGATTTCCTTCTTAGAACATTAACAATGTTTATTCCGAAATTTTTATCTGCGAATTATGGACCATTATAAGCGGTACTTACTCGCAAGAAGAAGAAACGAAAGGACAAAACTCCGAAACAGAAATTGGGATATAAATCGCAGCAAATAAAAGAAAACATTAATTGGAGATGACAATGATTATAGAAGACAGAAGCAAGGACATCGAAATATCAGGGAAGATATAAAACCCAACAACAACCCATAAATTACAAACCATATATATCGATGCATATAGCAATATAAAGACACGGGAGAACTAAAAAAACTATAAAACCAAGAGTATAGTAGAAGTAAATAGATTCTTTCGGCGGCAGATGAAAAAGAAGAATGACAGATATGAAAGTTAGGAGTATATCAAGAATCAGAACTGGATGGAGCATATTAGCGAATGCTATAAAGTATGAATTGAGGGAGAAAGAATAAAAGGTGTGAGTTGTGGAAATAAGGAAACGAAGGGGGTGGATATATAGTAAAATATCCGATAGAGCAATCAAAACAGATTATCGCATTTAATCAAGCGGATCCTAACTTCCTTAATTACCAAAGAACCAAATCTTATTACGAAGATTTTCTCTAAATTCCTTGAATTTCGGAAATCAACCGTGACTATGTCATTGGTTAAAAAGAACGTGCATTTACTCATTTCATTCTTTTGTGATAACTTCACTCATACTCTTCACAAAAAACAAATTGCTTTATCTATATTACTTTATGATAATAAAACTCTAATTTTCAACTCGTGTACGTCATGAAAACATACTTATTGTCAGCCATAACCATCCCATTCAAATTTCGGGACGAAATTTCTGTAACGGGTAGGTACTGTGACAACCCGGAAATTTTCAACCAAATTTAAACTTTATCTTTATATTATTCTGACACGATAAGCAAAGTTTGTTAAGTTGAATCTCAAGAATTTTAAACTGTGTCCATACATTCATTTAAACCTCGGCCAAGTTCCAACGATTCACGAACCATTAAATTGAACGAACATGATTATATATGTATATGTGTATATATTATAACTTGAAAATGTTAACAAAGTATTAGGCGTATAATACTTTATATAAACGTATTTGTTTTAAAATATATTCTAATAGTTATCAACGGAATTAGAAGATAATATCAAATGACTGATTTATCAGATACATTGTGATATGATTACGGGTCTATGTTATGAGGTCCACTGTGATTTAAGAAATCTATTCTTTTTGACAACATTCGGAAAATGGTAAAGTGATTTATAAGTAAGAACGTGGAGTGTAAATAACTTAGATGTTGGATATCGACAAGTTAAGTAACTCGACATTTTTCATTAAGATAATTTCATACGTTCATTTAACCTTTGGACTTTATCCCATGCTTCACCAACAGACTGTAATTTAAAAACTTGAAACCTATTATATATATGATTCTACTTTTCTAAAACATTTTATGATATAACAATTTCCATTATTTTAACCTTTAACAAAAATAATTCTTAAATATATTTAGTTTTGGAAAACAAAATTATTATATTTATTTGATTTAGTTTCAAACGTACAAAAACGTTTTCAGTTTAAAAAAGAACTTTATTATTAAAACGTATGTAACTTTTATAAATATCTAGAACCACTTTTGACAACTCATTACTTAACCAGTATGATAAAGATAACGATATTTATATTTTATTTTATTAAGTACATATAACGATTTAAATTAATATTATATATATTTATACGCGTATTATACATACATAGTTTTATACTTTTACTATACTTAAACTTTACCTTTACTTTATTTTTACTTTACTTTAACTTTAATAATTCACATTAATAATTCATACTTTAATAATTCATACTTTAATAATTCACTTTAATAATTCAAACTTTAATAATTCACTTTAATAATTCATACTTTAATAATTCACTTTAATAATTCACTTTAATAATTCAAAAATCTATTATAAATATAATTCAATAGGTTTCATTATTTCATAGAAACTTGAAAATATTTTCTCTATACTCACTCAATCGATTTACATATATGTATTTACTCCGTATTATTTCAAGATATTAGTAGTATACATAAAATATTACGACGGAGTGCTGTCCGAGTGATTTCGAAGTTGTTTTTCGAGCAGGATAGAGCTAAGGAAATTATGGGTTATAGCTATGGAGGTTATGGGTATGGTTCGGGAGTATTGCTCGTAAGTCAAACTAGTGTTTATCATCTCCGTTGCGTCTACGTACTTTTCCTGCAATATTGAATCTCAATATTGATAGGTGAGTACTCATAATTTAATTTTTATATATTAATAGCATATTCCTGACTAGTGCTCGAGAATATTGGATTATGCATGCTTGTATTTTTGATATTGCCATTAGATAGGATATGTTAAATCATGAATTAGTTACGTATGCGGTTGAGATAAGGTATAAGATATGCATGTCGTTGGAAAGCTAGCGAAAAATTAAGAACTTTTCATTTAGATATCGAATGGTTTCGATGAACGGATTTGAAGTTATAGTCAATTAAATTTTTGTATTATTATTAAAAATGATTATTATTATCGTCGTTATTATCATCGTTCTAGTTTTATATTATTATTACTATTATCATTATCAATAAAAGGAATTATCATTAAAAATTGTTATTTTTATTATTATTACTATCGTTATTATCGTTAAAGTTATAATTAGTATTATTATTTTTATTATCTAATTATTATTATTATTATCTAATTATTATTATTATTATTATTATTATTATTATTATTATTATTATTATTATTATTATTATTATTATTATCATTATTAATATATATATATATATATATATATATATATATATATATATATATATATCATTATTTAAAAATGGTTATTTTTATTGTTATTATTATTATTATTAATTATTATCATTAAAATAGTTATTAGTATTATCGTTAATAATATCATAGTAATTATCATTATTAGTATTATTGTAATTAAAACTAATATTAGTAACACCTAATTATTTTGATTACTATTATTATCATTATTATGAACACGATATAAAGGACGATTAAAAGCTATTAAATGAAACGATTAGGAAATAATAAGTATGAGTATCATGATGAAATTAAAATATTATAAGATATTGATTTAGATAAAATTATCGTTCTTATTATTTTTATCATTACTATTATTATTAAAAGTATCGTTAGTATTAAAAACTATCATTTTAAAAAAAATTATCATTTTAATAGAAATGTCATTGTTATTATAAAATATGATTATTATTATCATTTTAAATATAATTATTATTTTAAAGTTAATATTAAAAAGTATCGTAAATATTAAAGTTATCATAATTAGAATTATCATTTTATCATAATGTCATTTTTGCTAATTATAAATATTGATATTTTTATTAATAGAATAATAATTATTATTATTACAAAATAATATAACTTTTACTTACTATTATTATAGATATTATTTTATCAAATAAATATGTGATACAAACATATTTTACTACGTGTAATAAAATCACTTTAATAATACCTATCATATTATCTTTATGATATTAAATGAACTCTATAAATTTTATTACTTAATATATATAAAAGTATATTTTATTATATAAATTTTAATATAAAATTTTATTTATTAATAAATGAATTATATTATTTACTCTAATAAATCTTTTAAAAATATTTAAAAATATAAAATGACGATTTTTAAACTATATATTAATCATGTATAGATTTTGGAAATTATTTTGAGTCAAATTGACTTTTGTTGACCTTTACATATTATTCTCGAGCCTTAGGATTGTGATACACTATGACTTGACCTAATTTGTTAGACAAATATTGACCAACACATAAATATATATAATTAATTTAGGTTCGTGAATCCGAGGCCAACCTTGCACTTGATCAATGACGTTATATGTATTTTTACTACAAAATACAGTATGGTGAGTTTCATTTGCTCCCTTTTTAAATGCTTTTTGCAATATATATTTTTGGAACTGAGAATACATGCACTGCTTTTATAAATGTTTTACAAAATAAGCACAAGTTCATGAAACTACATTCTATGATTGTTTTGTTATACCGGATATCTGTACTTATTATTATTATACTTGGTAACCTAAGAATTAGTGAAAAACACTAATTGACGCGAATCCTAAAGGTAGATCTACGGGCACCAACCACCCCCATTTTCGAATAGTGGAAATGCTTTAGTACTTCGAAGGGTTCTTGTCATACATTTGAATAGTGGAATGTATGATGCCAGATATCTTAAGCGCTCTATGTTAAGGTCGGTTACCAAGCGATTCATCGTATGAATGATTTTTGCAGTTGTAATAATCCTGCACATTTAATTAAATGAAATCTTGTGGCTTATTAAATATTATGATTATTATATAGAAATTAAACCTATGAACTCACCAACCTTTTGGCTGACACTTTAAAGCATGTTTATTCTCAGGTGTTAAAGAAATCTTCCGCTGTGCATTTGCTCATTTTAGAGATATTACTTGGAGTCATTCATGGCATATTTTGAAAGACGTTGCATTCGAGTCGTTGAAATTCATCAAGATTATTATTAAGTCAATTATAGTTGGATGTATTATGAAATGGTATGCATGCCGTCAACTTTCGTTGTAAAGAAAGTTTGTCTTTTAGAAACGAATGCAATGTTTGTAAAATGTATCATATAGAGGTCAAATACCTCGCGATGAAATCAACTATTATGAATCATTTATAATGTATATGAACGGGTCCTTTCACTACAGATGGTACCAGAGCGTTGGTTGTAGGGATTTAGAGTTCATTGGTGTCAACCCCGAGTCGTAGGGTACATTAGTGAGTCTAGACTACAACCGGCATATAGACTTGAAGTAGGAATTACTTGACTACTTGTGCATTTATACTCGAACTCTTCTATTCATATCTAACTCTTATTCCATCTTAATCTCACGTTGTTTAATTTGATTGACACGCCACCTTGACTTTATGAAATAATGTCGAATGCACATATGAATTAGGGTAATATAATTGCCGGGATTATATTATGGTGACTCATACGGACATTCCGACATTAAGACTTAAAGAATTTAGGGCGTGTCAAGGGAAATTTTCTATTTATCCTTATTCCGTATCACGATTAGTATTATTGAGAATACTAATCAATGATATTCTTGTGTCTTGAAGGAACAATGCCTCATCGCCGTGTCTCACGCAATGAAACTCCCGAACAAGCTCTTCAACGGATGATAGCCACCGCCGTAGATGCGGCCATGGCCGGTCACTCCTCTAACAAAAATAATAATAACAACAACTGCAACAACAACAACCATGGATCCGGTAATTCAAACGAAGGGTGCTCCTACACGAACTTCATGGGGTACAAACCTCATACTTTCGATGGAACCGGGGGACCGGTTGCTCTCACCCGATGGTTTGAATAAACGGAAGCCGTTTTTAGCATAAGCAGTTGTCGAGACCAAGACAAAGTCAAATATTCCACCCACACTTTCGCCAGTATCACTCTCACTTGGTGGAATACCTATGTGCAATCGGTGGGTACCAATGAAGCCCGCGCACTCTCTTGGGCCGAATTAAAGGAAAAGATGATCACCGAATACTTCCCACGTGAAGAGACTCGAAGGTTCGAACAAGAGCTAAGAAATTTAAAGGCGGTCCGAAATGACCTCAAGGCCTATAATCAATGATTTTTCGAGCTATCCTTAATGTGCCCAAACCTCGTGAACCCCGAGTCTCTAAGGGTTGAACTTTACATGGATGGCCACCCTAAGAGCATCAAACACGGGGTAATGTCATCCAAACCCGCTAACCTACAAGAAGCTTTAAAGATGGCCCGCCAATTGATAGAAACGGTGGATAAAATTGAAGTACCAGCACCTAAGGTCGAGGATAAATCGGGTGACAACAAAAGAAAATGGGAAGCCCCCCAATTAAACAACTACAACAACAACTCCGCCAAGAAGCCTTTGACCTTAGACGGCAAGAAAAGTTATGTCGGAAATAAACCTTTTTGTAACAAATGCCACAAACATCACTATGGTGAATGTGGAAATCCATTTTGCCACCGATACTAAAGAAGTGGTCATGTGGCCAACGATTGTAGAAGTGCTGCCCCCATCGCTCAAAAGGGGCTTAATGCACCAAAACTAGGTGTTTGTTTCGAATGTGGCCAACCGGATCATTTTAAGAATACGTACCCAAAGAAGAAAGCCAACCCCAATGCACGCGGCCGAGCTTTCAACATTGACATCGAGGAAGCCCGGGATGACAATGAACTAGTCACGGGTATGTTTCTTCTCAACAACTCTTATGTTTCTTGTTTATTCGATTCGGGTGTAGATAAATGCTTTGTATCCAAGACTTTGGCTCATACTCTTCGCACTCCACCACTCCCCCTAGATACTACTTATGCCATTGGAGTGGCCAACGGGAACCTATTGAGTGCCGACACATATTATCAGGGGTGTACATTAAACTTATTGGGTAAAGAGTTTGAAATTGACTTGATACCCATGGAAATAGGAAGCTTCGATGTAATAATCGGTATGAATTGGTTAGTCAAAATGAAATCTCACATCCTTTGTGATCTTAACGCAATCCGAATTCCTATCAAGAATGGTGAACCCTTGATTGTCTATGGCGATAAGAGTTGCACCGGACTCAACCTCGTCTCGTACCTTAAAGTTAGAAAATTACTTCGTAAAGGTTGTTTCACGATCCTAGCTCACGTTAAGAAAGTCGAGACCAATGAGAAGCATATCGATGATGTGCCAATTGTTAATGACTTTTCCGATGTATTTCCCGACGAATTTTTGGGTCTTCCACCTCATCGACCGGTTGAATTCCAAATCGATCTTATTCCGGGAGCCGCACCTGCAGCACGTGCACTGTATAGAGTTGCTCCATCCGAAATGTAAGAATTGCAAAGTCAAATCCAAGAACTACTTGACCGTGGTTTTATCCAACCAATCCATTCACCATGGGGTGCTCCGATTTTGTTCGTTAAGAAGAAAGATGGATCTCTACGAATGTGCATTAATTATCGTGAACTAAATAAATTGACGGGTAAGAACCGATACCCTCTTCCTCGCATCGATGACCTCTTGATCAATTACAAGGATCTCGTGTGTATTCCAAAATCGACCTCCATTCCGGTTATCATCAATTGAGGGTTAAGGGAGAAGATGTCTCCAAAACCGCTTTCCGAACCCTCTACGATAGTTATGAATTTCTTTTAGTGCCGTTCAATTTAACTAAGGCTCCGTCCGTATTCAAGGATATTATAAATCATGTATACAAACTTATCTAGACAGATCTGTTATCATATCCATAGATGATGTCTTAACTTATTCAAAAAGCGAAGAAGAAAAATGAACAACATCTCTATCTTACGCTCGAACACTTGGGAAAAGAGAAACTCTATGCCAAATTCTCCAAGTGTGAATTTTGGTTAAATGAAGTCCAATTTCTAAACCATGTTGTTGGTGGTTAAGGTATTAAAGTAGACCTCGCAAAAATCGAAGCCACACGTAATCGGGAGACCCTCACGACTCCGACTTGTATTCGTAAAATTTTGGATCTCGCCGGTTATTACCAAAGATTCGTTCCCAACTTTTCCCGTATTGCTCGTCCTTTAACCTCGTTAACTCACGAGGGGAAGAATTAAACTTCTCCGTGTCCGAACCTTGAATGTGATTATCCACACCAACCTTACTAGCCAGATTCGTGTAGCACAAAATGGAACATCAAATATGAAAATATTTCTAAATGAACGCCTGAAAGGCATCCTCTCTGGACTCGAAATCAAGAATTGGAGTACTTAGTTATGGGCTTGATCAACCTTCTCATCACCACGTACCACGTTACATAACTCTGTTATTTCACTATTACCGTCTGATATTACTGGAACCCAAGATAACACACAATCCAAGGATACCTCTTTCTTCTTTGACTTATCGTCATTATGCTTCTGATATATCGCCAGCTACTACTCAACTCCAATATATATATATATATATATATATATATATATATATATATATATATATATATATATATATATATATATATATATATATATATATATGACTACGTGTACTACCTTGTTTCCACCAAGCCTTAACATTTGACCACAAGACGCGCGATGCGATTATATCAAAAATGAAAACTCCTCCTATCATTACACTCACACTTCCGTATAAGGGAATCCTATCATCCGATCTCTCAATGGAGAGGGACTCCACACACTACCAGCTTTCACTACGAAGGGGAATAATCTTATTAAACGTATTCAGAAACTGACGAGGCGGGAAAAACTTGCACAACTATTCATTGAAGGGAATTCTATTCGAACACGGTGTACCATTGTCAGTTATCTCAGATCGAAATGCTCGTTTCACTTCTAGATTTACAAGAAGCCTTGGGAACACGTTTAGCCATGGGTACCACGTATCATCCACAAACCGACGGACCAGGCAAACGTACGATTCAATTCTTGGAAAGACATGTTACAAACTTGTATTGTTGCCTTTAGTTGTTTCCTCTTACAACGATAGCTATTATTCGGGTATTAACGCCGCACCTTCTCGAAACTTTATATGGCCACAAATGTCGTTCTCTTATTTGTTGGGCCGAAGTAGATGACAAGCAAATCACCGGACCCGAACTCATCCACGAAACAACCGAGAAGATCGTTCAAATCCGAGACAGGCTCAGGACGGCCCGTAGTCGTCAAAGGAATTATGCCAACATTAGACGCAACGATCTTGAATTTCAATTCGGTGATCGCGTAATGTTAGAAGTCGCATCTTGGAAAGGTGTAATCCATTTTGGGAAATGCGGAAAGCTAAATCCGCGATATATTGGTCCTTTTGAAATCTTAGAGCGTATTGGACCCGTTGCTTACCGTTTGGATCTCCCGACTCAATTGAGCTCCATTCATCCTACCTTCCATGTGTCAAACTTGAAGAAGTGCCTCGCCGAACCCGAACTCGTCATCCCTCTCGAAGAGATTACTATTGATGACAAACTCCATTTCGTAGAAGAACCGGTTGAAATTGTGGACAAATCCGTCAAGATGCTAAAACAAAGTAAAATCCCGATCGTTAAAATTCGTTGGAATGCCAAAAGGGGACCCGAGTTTACTTGGGAAAGACAAGATCAAATGAAAATGAAGTACCCTCATTTATTCGTGGAATTGGAAACGCAAGATCTCGAACTTAAATTTCAGGAAGAAATTTCTTTTAAGGAGTAGGTAATGTTACATCCCGTCTTTTTTTGTTTACTTTCCGTTTAATTAATTTAAAGTCCGTTATTTAATTATAACATCTCTCGTTTACTCTACGTATTTAAGGTAATTCGTTTGGTTAATTCACGCACCCGCTTTGAAACTAGAGGGACTAAACTTGCCAAAAGACCAAAGATTTGACTAGATCAACTAGTCAAACCTCCTCCTCCTCCTCCACTCATTCACTCACCTCCTTCTTCTTTGATACTTCTCTTTTTCTCTCAACTCACTCAACAAAGAATCATCATCTAAATTCTATCTAGCAAGCGTTCTTCAAAACAAATTACATATTTGGAATCCTTGCATCTTCCTCTTCAATTCCATACCGATTTCATCTCTTTTGGGTAACTTTCTAAAAACACTAGATTCTTTGTTCTTGATATTTTTGACTTATAAAAGTGTTAATTAGTGTCTATGGTTCAAGTCTAACATGAATATATGAATTATATGTTCGATCTTGTTATTTTGAGTAACTAGCATGAACTTAAAATGGGTGTGTTTGATCTTGAGATTTGGTTGCTTAAATGTTGTTAGATGTTAAAAGTGCATGTATTAAATGCGTTACTAGCATCACTAGCTTCAATTTGGTATGTAGGTTGACGTGGAAAAATTTCATAAACATAATTGATAAATTTATGATTTTTAGTTAGGGTTTGATAGAAGTAAAATGAACTTTTGATGCATTGAATGCTTTGAAATGTTGTTTGTAAGTGTTTAGTAGTATTGTATGCATAATTACCTACAAAATGGTGTATTATATGTGTGCATTTAATTCCCGAATAATCAATACGCATTTATGAACTTGAAGCATTTATAATGAACATTTAATGAGCATTCAACTTGGATTTTGATTATTATAAATGATGAATTTGATTGATGATATGTATTTAGTTGTATTCCTCTTCAAAATACCTTTCTAACGATATAAGATACGTGTTTTGAATGTTTACAGTTCATTAGTTATGGTTGTTTGAAGTTGGATTCGTGCATTAAGTGTTCAAAACTGCCCAGATTTGCTGAACAGACACCTTGTGCGGCGCTCCAGGGGCCTTATATGGCGCTCCGGGCCCCAGCTGTCCAAAATGTCACATTTTCATTTAATTCTAACTATGCTACGCACCTCTGATTAACATGAAACTTGTTCTAACATACTCATATATGATTATGAAACTTAGAAAAATTGTCCGGGACCTGACCCGAACGTGTTGACTTTTTCATTGACTTTGACCCGACCAAAGTTGACTTTTAATCAAACTCAACCAAATACTTATGCAATCTTTCTAACCTACTTTTATACTTGTACCTTGCATGAAACTTGACAATTTGATTTACATGCCATATAATTGAGTCGTAACGAGCCATATGACTAATTGAACAACTTTGACCAACCGTGTTTACCGTTATTGATACGACCTACTTGTTTAGGTAAAGACTAGCATTCGTTTTTGCACACGTTACTTTTTGAAGTACCTTTATACTCGTACACTCAAAGTGAGATCATAGTCCCAGTTTTACTCTTTTATACTTATATATGGGATGAGAAAACATAAACGTTTCGTTTTACAAAGTGAACACAAGTATGAAAACAAACATTCTATGTACGAGTTAGAACAAAAAGCCTCAATTAAATTATCATTAGTTACACTTGCAGGGTGTAAGCGAGAACTTATGTTGTGTGGCCATACGGGTTTGACAAACCCTCATTCTGACGGTTCGCTACCTTTAATCGGATGAAATGTATTTTTGGGGATAAGTGTATGTTCTGACACTATATTAACGGGGTTTCGTGATAGTTAAGCCTTGATAATTGGGTGCTCGTGATAACAATTTTTAGAATGGTTTACTATTATTTCAACGTTATAAAAGCTTATGGTACATTTTACGTACTCACTTACTTACTTAAACCTATGATTTCACCATCGTTTTCGTTGACAGATTTTCTATGTTTTTCTCAGGTCCTTGAACGTTAAGTGTTACATGCTTCCGTACGCTATTTTGACACTTGCTTGGATGTCGAGTATACATGCAGACATGGAGCGTCTTTTGATTTTACTTTAAATTGTGTCGTATAGATTTCATTTGTACTTTAAAACGTTGTAATGTATTAGTCATTGAACTACTTTGTAAACTTTGAAACATCTTTACATTTGAAATGAATGCGACATATTTTGGTCAAACGTTGTTTTAAAGACTTATGACCACGTAACGGGACCTAAGTAGATGGCGCCGTCAATGACGATTTTGTCGGGTCACTACACCACACACACAACATCTCCCCATCTTACTCAACACTCGTTGTACTTCACTTGATAAACACGATTTGCACCCGTAACAATGGTAGCTAGTCATTATTACGCGCACACGTCATATCAACTCGTTAGTATAATGACCACCTCGCTCGATGATATAACCCAACACAAAAAAATTCTACGCGATATAAACACACGCAAGAATAATATCACGATACAAGCCACAATCCTAGTTAGTTCACCTATACGCTAAGGCACTAACCAAATCCCTATTCGACCCGTTCTCCTACAAGTCCCACAACAAATAAGCACACACAAAAGTATAAGTCTAGGCACCTATCTCAAGTCGCCTAATCCCTTAGACCAAGCTCTGATACCACTTGAAATGACCTAACCCGCCATTAAACCGACCCATAAAATTTTTTCTTCTTTTATAACACTTTATACTATTAAAATGACGCCATGATTATGTTTTTCAATTATCTTTAAAAACACCTACTAGTACAAATGACTTAATAACACACGCTACATAATTTACAACATATTTATCAAACCCGATTACATAGCCAAAGGACACTAATAAGTTTTCCGACAAAGATTGAGCATGGTGACTGGGAACGTCTACCCAAGCCTATGTAATCCAAAAAGCCTAGTCTTCTAAACATCACAAGCTAGCTCACTAGTTCCCCGTACTTACCCTTGCCACCGTCATGCGAACCTATAAATATAAAGTCAACGAGAGGGTAAGCGAAAACTTAGTGAGTGAGAATATACTACATACATATATATGCATAAAATGGACACACCACATCATAAAATTAAATAGCACATACCGGAGTCCAAGCATAAAGGCAAGCTAATCTAAGCATATCGTACGATTGCTATACAACAAGCTAATGTATTAACATAGTAAGTACACCAACAAGGATATGAATAACGCCATCAAGCTATGCCCTGAGGGTTAGATACTTCACTATAATACGACAATATATATGTTCAATGGGGAAGTAACCAAGCGGGGGGAAGCAAAAAAAGTATATTAGCTGCGTGTAATTAAATAGTATTTCTAAAAATATATTTATACAAATATATAAAAAAATATAGCATTTCTCCGATTCCCCGGCAGCGGCGCCAAAAACTTGATGTGCGTAGAGGTGTATATGAAATAGTTATATTTTTTATTGCGAAATACTATTACAAATTACACAAGTTTTAATTATTTATTTACAGATGGGATATATCTAAACCTTGCTACAACACTATAGGCAGTGTACCTAATCGTAGAGTAGTATAGTTTTTAGTAAGTCCGGTTCGTTCCACAGGGAGACGACTTATTTTACACTATATTTTTAAACAATTATGTTTGTACAAAATATATTATATATAGTAATAATATATAAAAGGGGGTTTACCGTTTAATGACCGGTTTGTTGATTTTATATTTTAAGTCACAATTAAAACCTAATACAAAATATAAATGACGATAATTAAAGGTACGATGAAATATAAAATAAAATAATTATGCTTATTTAAACTTCCGTAACCATGATGTTTGATGTTTTGATTTTAATTTATTACCCTGGGTTAATTGTCCTTTGTCTTGGATTATTCGATAAGTCCATCTAGTTTTGTCCATAATAGTCCATCGGTCATAATTATAAAGTGCGAGGGTCTTCGCCAAATTAACCTTATATCCGAAGTCAAATATTCCAACTAACTGGGGATTCGAACTGTAACAAGGTCTTAATACTTTGTTTAATGAATACACCAGGTTATCGACTGCGTGTAATTTAAGGTTTTAATACTTTGTTAACAATTACACCAATTATCCTTGAATGTAATCCACCCCTGTTTTAATGAGTCCAGTGACTATTAATTCATCCCCGTGTCCGGTCAAATGAATAATAATTCATATTTATAAATATCCCTCCTACCGTACCCGATCAAGCGTATGTGGTTATATATAACTACGTCAAATTGTAAATCTCTATATTAATCAAATATAAAGTCCATTAATAACCCATAGTCCCATTTCCACAAGTGTCGTTCTTTTGTCCAAACCCCAATTATGGTCCAAAGCCCAATAACCCCGTCTTAATATTTAGCCCAACATCACGATTACTTCGGCTCAAATAAGCATAATAATAACTTAAGTACGAGACATTAATTTAAAAAGGAGAACATAGCTTACATTGATTATTTATCGCGTAGTGTTACACGGACAGAGCTTCGACTTCAAAACCCGTAAAATAACCTTTACATTACCCAAACTAACTAATATAAAACTACCCTATACTATATATATATATATATATATATATATATATATATATATATATATATATATATATATATATATATATATATATATATATATATATATATATATATATATATATATATATATATATATATATATATATATTATATATTATATATATTTATTATATATTACAGAGAGATAGATTAAAATTTGTGTGTATAAACTCATCGGATTTCGTGGCCTTTTATAGGCAGATCCTGAAATTGCTGCTCCGAGATCGCGAAGCAAATATGCCTTCCAGCTCCGAGATCGCGAAGTAACGCACTCCAGCTCACTAACTTTTGGCCATTTGCTTGTCGACGTTATTTAATATAATATATAATATATAAATAATTTATATAATTATTTAAATATTATATTATATTCTTGTGCATAGTAGACTTGTAATTTTTGGTCCGTTGCGTCGGGCGTTGATAGTTGGCTCAGGTGCCGGTTCCGGATTTTCGAACGCTTTTTCGTATAATTTAATATCTTGTACTTTGCGTTCCGCAACTTGTACTCTTGTAATTTTTAGATGTTTCTCATCAATAAATGGAACCACTTGGATTGTATCTTGTACGTTTGAGCATTTTGGACGTTTTTGTCTTCGAATCTTCGTTTTCGCCTTTTGTCTTCGCACTTATTTAATATAAACGAATATTACTTGAAAATAGAACAATTGCAACTGAAAACTTTACATATTGGAAGGATATTGCTACTAAATATATGTTCATTTGGAGCACTATCAAATATCCCCACACTTGAACGTTGCTTGTCCTCAAGCAATACATAACTTGAAATTAAATCACACGAATCACTTCTTTATTCTTCACACTTTATACATCAGTGATTTTGATACGACAGTATAGACAATGATAGTAACGATGTGGTTTACAGTCCCATATGACTATGAAAATTTAGATCCTTTAAGGAAATTGGATCTTTATGAAAACATTTGATCTTTTGAAAATTTCATTCTAGCTTTTTCCCTAGATAAGTTTTCCGAAATAACCCTTCACCGGTGTTGCAAAATATTTTTGAGGGTTTTGTGGGTTTCAGATTTGAAAATTTTAGCTCAACACTTGCGGTTTTGTGTTACCCACTTGCTAACCTTGTATTAGGAAAACAACACGTCTAGTTTACTTGTCCCGTATATTACCTTTCGGAAAACTACCGTCCGGTTGTAAAGGAAAGCGATGAACAAGAAACTGTTAAGGCAATGTCTAATGACATGCATTTGTTCATGGTCTAAAACATGTCAGATGCTATTACTATCCTTTGTAGGAGCAATAGTAAAGATCATCCTATAATTTTTCGGTCTGGCAAAAGGTCCTGTCTTCGACCATGCTATGCAACCACCGTTCTTACGGTTGACACCCGATTTGGTTCAGGTGACCTAATGAATTCCAGGTGAATTCTCAGGATTTTACGTTCAATGGTAATGAACGCATTGAAAATGGGTTTTCAGAAAACAAATCATTTTTATTTTTGATCAAAATATTTTCTCGTTCAAGCTCGAGTTTAGATATCATCGAATTCCATGAGTTTGTAATTCTCAATCTTTAAGGTCAATCTCAAGGATTGAGTAATATCAGGCTTAAAAGCTGATTTTTAATCTTTAACGAGATTATCCTTTCTGGAGGTGTGATTCATTAGTCTTATCAAGCTAATTTGCATGGCGCTCTCCCCATTTTACGAGACAGATCCTCTAATGGATAGGATAAGTCTGACCACATGGCGACCCTGTTTGATGCTGAGGTCCGTGGATTTCCTGCTGATTTTAGAGATGACTTTTCTAGATTTTTCGTCAACCTACAGCTGGTCTGGGTGACAACTTCTTGACCTAAATCAAGAAGCGCGTGTCTTTTTTGAAAGACTTTACTTTCTTTTAATGATAGAATTGATTCATCGTGTAGATCCATCTTTTCTTTTCTTTCATCGGGTAAAACAGTTAATTTAGTCCAAAACAAAAGCACCTGCAATAACTTTACAGAAACATGTGATAGATAGTTCTTAATTGAATAACTTGGTACATTCTCCCCACACTTGGCTTTTTTCATGCGTCTTTTTATATCCTAATAAATAAATTCAAGCGTTTTAGTTGTTTCTCAATTTATGTTCTTTTCGAGGTAACAATAATTTCGGCATTAACACCTAGTTTTATCGTTCATAAATATGTATAAACATGATTTTGAATTCATTTAGTTGAAAAATTTTAAAATTTTCACAATATTTAGAAAATAAGCCAAGTATAAACCCGAGAGAATTTATAACTCTTCCCCACACTTGAGATCATGCAATGCCCTCATTTGCATGAAATCAGACTCTAATTATAAATTCATGAGGGTGATTAGTGTAGAAAAGTGATTAATAATATCCAGTTTGTAATTATAAAGCTCGTCGAATGATAGATGTTGCACCTCATCGTTCATTCCTTCTTGTTTTATCACACATGTTTTTCTTCAAAAACGGCTGCTTTTCTGAACTGTTTACTAATATTTGAAAATGCGTCTTTTACCCTAATCGTGCATTTTTATTAACGAGTTATGCACTAACCCGAACCCCTAATTTAACATTAAGTGGGGTTAGACTTCCCCACACTTAGTTGGCGACATGTGAAGTCGGTAGAATAAGTTCCAAGAATTAAAATAGTGAGCCAGTTATTTACATCTCGGGTGGTATAAAATATATCAATGGGTTTAAAGTTTAAACCCACCCGATCGTCACTACTTAATTCTTTTTTAAGTGTATATTTTAGTAAATGGATATGTCTCTTTTCTGGTTCTTGGTCAAATGGATCGATATACACCGACATACATACTATAGGGTGGACAATTCCTAACATTTCCTTCCGTTTATTCTCGGGATTAAATTTTTCACCTCAATTACCTAATTGGGTGAAATTCGAGGTGTCATTATCTATTACAGCTCGTGGTTCATCTTCGGTAGATGACTCGTCTTTTGAGAATATTGGGTTGGAAGGTTGTGGCTGGATCGAAGTAATTTCTTCTTCATTAACGGTCCTTATTGGTTCCACCACTTTGGTCTCGGGGGTAAAATTTTCAACGTTATCGTTTTCCCAAGAGTACCAATTTGTCACCCTTACTTCTTCTTCATCCATGGATCAATGATTTCGTCGGTTGAGGCTAATGTGTCGATATGTTGTAAAATTGGTAAAGCTGAATAAGAAGTATCATCGGGATAATTGGTGATTTCCGAGCTCTCGAATTCATCAAAATTCGATGATATGAGATTTTCTTGCACAATATTCCTCAGATCAACAGGTGTGTAATCTGATAGAGTTTCAGCTTGTCTATTTACAAACTCTCTCATTTGTTCATTTTGAGCATCAAGTTCTTCGAGTTTGATTTTCATATAATCTAAAGAATTTTCAGACACATAATTTTCCTCGTCCTCTGGTTGTTGAGTTTGGATATATTCTTGGGAATAATCCCAATTTGGCTTATATTCTTCATAATCATTCCATTCAGGTTCCGTGGGTGCATAATTTTCCATAGGAACGTAATAATAACATTCCCATGTTGAATGATAATCTCCACAGATTTCACAACCAGTTATTGTTTCGTTATTCGTGATCCAAGATTGACCGAATGAATTGTCATCAACACCCGTTTGAGGGTATTGATTTAATTGATTTCGGATGTCATAAAGAGTTTCCAAGATATTTTCGAGGTTTTCCATACTACACTTATTATCAAATTTTAGCTACAATGTGGTGCATTTATTAATTATCCTATTAGTTATAAATATAAAAATTATATAAGTTATCAAATTAATAGACTTTTCTGATTTTGCCCACGTTTTGAATAGCCAATAGATACAGCAGGTAGCCAGGACCCTTTAAATAGGAAGCCCACAACTCGCCACTAACAAATCCAACTATTACTACGTACCAGAAAATTTTGGATGTCTATCAATTTAACCGCTTAAAATAATTTTTTTTTTCGCTTGAAATTTTAGAGAAGAAATAGAAAATCTATGTCATAAAAACTAGCGTGTCGAGAAATAAGAAAGAAAAAGATTACGCGTCGAAAAACGTTGAAAAATAAAAATAAGAAAGTAGCGCGTCGTATCTTAAAAGATACTAAAATTTATAAATAGCGTCGCAAAATTCTAAAGCACCTAAATCTTAGTCTAAAGAAAAAGCACTTAAGGGATTTTACGGCAAAGCCTAAAAATCTAGAAATATAAAATAACTACGGCAAAAACAAATTTTAAAACTAATTACGAACGACAAATATAAAATAAACGATTCAAATACAAATTATAATAAAAATACAAATTTTATAAAAATATTATTTTTATATTATTATTATTATATAAAAATATTAATCTATATAATTAATAACAATAATAATACAAATAAATAAAACTTGATATTACAAATTATAAAATAAAACTAAATACTAAATACATTAATATATAAATTAAACCCTAAATAATAAATAATGTATAAAAATAAACCCTAAATTCGTATTAATTACAAGGGTTTGACTGTCAGACCTTGTCCCACGATCGCGTAGGTTTTTCTCTGTGTAGCTCCGCGATCGCGGAGGTGTGTAGATTCAGTTTTTGTGTACAAGCTCAAAACAGTTCGGCAGTTTTTTTTTTTTACTTTTTTACTTTTAATTTATTTTTTATTTTATATTGTTTTTCTAAAAATATATTTATACAAATATATAAAAAAAAATATAGCGTTTCGCCGATTCTCCGGCAGCGGCGCCAAAAACTTGATGTGCGTAGAGGTGTATATGAAATAGTTATATTTTTTATTGTGAAATACTATTACAAATTACATAAGTTTTAATTATTTATTTACAGATGGGATATACCTAAACCTTGCTACAACACTATAGGCAGTGTACCTAATCGTAGAGTAGTATAGTTTTTAGTAAGTCTGGTTCGTTCCACAGGGAGACGACTTATTTTACACTATATTTTTAAACAATTATGTTTGTACAAAATATATTATATATAGTAATAATATATAAAAGGGGGTTTACCGTTTAATGACCGGTTTGTTGATTTTATATTTTAAGTCACAATTAAAACCTAATGCAAAATATAAATGATGATAATTAAAGGTACGATGAAATATAAAATAAAATAATTATGCTTATTTAAACTTCTGTAACCATGATGTTTGACGTTTTAATTTTAATTTATTACCCTGGGTTAATTGTCCTTTGTCCTGGATTATTCGATAAGTCCATCTAGTTTTGTCCATAATAGTCCATCGGTCATAATTATAAAGTGCGAGGGTCTTCGCCAAATTAACCTTATATCCAAAGTCAAATATTCCAACTAATTGGGGATTTGAACTGTAACAAGGTCTTAATACTTTGTTTAATGAATACACCAGGTTATCGACTGCGTGTAATTCAAGGTTTTAATACTTTGTTAACAATTACACCAATTGTCCTTGAATGTAATCCACCCCTATTTTAATGAGTCCAGTGACTATTAATTCATCCCCGTGTCCGGTCAAATGAACAATAATTCGTATTTATAAATATCCCGCCTACCGTACCCGATCAAGCGTATGTGGTTATATATAACTACGTCAAATTGTAAATCTCTATATTAATCAAATATAAAGTCCATTAATAACCCATAGTCCCATTTCCACAAGTGTCGTTCTTTTGTCCAAACCCCAATTATGGTCCAAAGCCCAATAACCCCGTCTTAATATTTAGCCCAACATCACGATTACTTCGGCTCAAATAAGCATAATAATAACTTAAGTACGAGACATTAATTTAAAAAGGAGAACATAGCTTACATTGATTATTTATCGCGTAGTGTTACACGGACAGAGCTTCGACTTCAAAACCCGTAAAATAACCTTTACATTACCCAAACTAACTAATATAAAACTACCTTATACTATATATATATATATATATATATATATATATATATATATATATATATATATATATATTACAGAGAGATAGATTAAAATTTGTGTGTATAAACTCGTCGGATTTCGTGGCCTTTTATAGGCAGATCCTGAAATTGCTGCTCCGAGATCGCGAAGCAAATGTGCCTTCCAGCTCCGAGATCGCGAAGTAACGCACTCCAGCTCACCAACTTTTGGCCATTTGCTTGTCGACGTTATTTAATATAATATATAATATATAAATAATTTATATAATTATTTAAATATTATTATATTCTTGTGCATAGTAGACTTGTAATTTTTGGTCCGTTGCGTCGGCCGTTGATAGTTGGCTCAGGTACCAGTTCCGGATTTTTGAACGCTTTTTTGTACAATTTAATATCTTGTACTTTGCGTTCCGCAACTTGTACTCTTGTAATTTTTAGACGTTTCTTATCAATAAATGGAACCACTTGGATTGTATCTTGTACGTTTGAGCGTTTTGGACGTTTTTGTCTTCGAATCTTCATTTTCGCCTTTTGTCTTCGCACTTATTTAATATAAACGAATATTACTTGAAACTAGAACAATTGCAACTGAAAACTTTACATATTGGAAGGATATTGCTACTAAATATATGTTCATTTGGAGCACTATCAATAACAATGCGTAAACCGCCCAAGGTTAACCCCTTAACCCAATACCAAATGAAGATTGGCCGAAACTACACGAGCCTTAGTAAATTCGTACCACACGCGACTACTATCTTCAATACCATTACCACATCGAGGTTGGCCGAACATATACGAGCCCTAGTGAATCCGAACCACACGTGACCATTACCTCAATAAGGTGACCGAATCTATGTCATACCCCCAAATAGGGCCGAGGAAATATGGCTTCACAATATCACAACACAAGTATGTATAAACGAGAACGACTCTAAATGAGACATTTTTTTTCTTTCAAAATTTGATTTCGCAGCGGAAACATAACAATGTTTTACACAATGAAATTCATATGTAAATAAAAAATGATAAGTCTAATATGTGGACTCCAATGCAACAGCTATCTAAGCATCATAGGGCAGTACACAAGCTAATCTTCACCTGAGACAAAACATGCTTAAAGTGTCAACCAAAAATGGTTGAGTGAACAACATAGGTTTAACAATCATAATAAGTTTTAGACCACAAGATTAAGTTCAAAATATCAGAGTATTTAATATGCCATGAGTTATAATATCGAACTAAACATTAACCCCTGACACTGTACGGGTGTCGGCAATCATTATTATGTACCCCCTTGACGATCACGCCAATGGGTAGAGACGTCACTCTAAATAGGCCTACTCACAATAATTAAGCTTGCAGTATTTCAATTCCAGCAATTAACGATATTATGGCGGGGATTTGCATGTAACAATAAATACATGTTTAATAAAAGTCTCACGAAGTTGCATATCAAATAGTTTAGGCACTTGTGTCTAAATTGTAAATCATTTAAAAGCAAGCATGTGTCTTACCCCAAAAGTTGTAAAACAGTTAATAAATAGTAAAAAGAGAGGCTATGAAGTTCACCTTAGTAGCAAGTAAGATATTTCACGCAGGAAGTATGAACGGAGTATGTAATCGGAGATCTCAACATAGAGATATAACGTTCGATTAGTTAATGTCTAACAGACATAAAGTTTGTTTATTAATATAGCAAACTATATTAACAGTGACGATTTTTGAGAAAAGTTCCTATTTCTCAAAAGTTTCTATTTTTGGAAACCTGCTATTTATGAAAAGCTTCCACTTATAGTAAGCTCCTAGTTTAAGAAGTTTGGGTTATAATCTTCATAAACATATTGTACAATCTTGCCCAAACTTAGTTGCTATCATGAAAGTCACTTGAATGATCTGTTGTTACCGGGCGCCCAAGATTCTTGACCAGAATCTAAGTCATGGCATTCGAAATCCACAAGCGGTTCTCATAAGGCAACAAGGACCACCCTAGGCTACAAGTAGCGGTGATGTTTGTAGACTTTGTACGTTATCTTTAATTATAACCTTCACGTTATAGATATATACACATAACAAATTATTAATGTACTTATTAATTATATGTATAGGTGATAATATACTTAGTGTACTTTAAGTGTTACCATATAGATAAGTGTATAAGTTATAATAATAGTATTATTCGTTAACTAATCAATTGTTAAGTAATCTTATCATTATATATGTTACATATATAAATATACACCTTATGTGATACATACATATATATTCTTTATTTATTTTCATACATATATATGTTTATAGTTATGTGATATATAGGTATAATATATGTAAGTGTTATATATATATATATATATATATATATATATATATATATATATATATATTAACGTAAAGGTGGTATATATACCACCTTTACGTTAATATATATATATATATATATATATATATATATATATATATATATATATATACACATAATACTACTTATCATCTTTGTAATTTCTTATAATATATATACATGATACATATACACACTCATACATTCATACACAAGTACATATACATACATATATACACGTATGTATATATTTGCATATACACACACACATATATCTAAAATGTATACATGTACATACGTACGTAAGCATGCATGCATGCATGTATATCATTATCATTATTACTTATTAATCAAACTCATGCACATAAAATCATAACCTTTTATTATAATCATGTTCATCATATTTATAAACCTTTATCTATTTTAATTAACTTTATAACAACAATCATGATCAACTTATATTCATACTTAATTTTATTACTAGTTCATAACTTAATCTAATACTTTTAATTTGACAAACATAATCTTATTACTAATAATCATAATCTTAATAATTATTCATAATCTAGTAACTTATTAATCTAATCATAATCATACATATTTTATCATACTTTTAACTTATTCATTAATCATCTAACATCATGATCATACTTAATTCATAATACTTAACTATATTAACTAGTTTATTATGCAATAATCATAATTTTTCATGCACAATATTTATAATCATGCAACTTTAACCATTATTCATCTTACTTAAACTTATTGATCACAAGCATTATCTATAATCTTTTAACCTTATTAACTAGTTCATATCATAATAATTATTATTACATCTTATTCTTAATAATTATATTTATTATTCATAATCTTTATCATCTTTATTAACATCATAATACTTATAACAATTCTTATAACATAACCACTTATTAGTAATAGATTAAAAGCAAGATTAGACTAGGGTCTTAGGTATACCTTTAGAGGTTTAAGATCAAGAACAAGGTGGTGATTTTGACCCGAACAGAAACTGAAAACCAGCAGCAAGAGTGACCCAAAACAGATGGGTTTTGGGTCTCCTTGGTCACGCAAACATGCAGAAAAACAGCAAGAAAGAAACGCAACAACAAGTTGACCTTTGGGCTGTTTTAAATCACGAAGTATAGCAGCAACAGGAGCACCTTGGGGGCTATTTAAGTGTCGACTTACAACGGGAAAAATAGCAGGAAAAAGGTCGACTTTATGCCTGTCTTGGGTCACGATTAACTTAGTACAATAATTAACAAGTTAATAAAAGATGAAAATAATAAGCTAATTAACTTTCGTGAACAAAATGTAATACTCAAAAACTTGTTGCATTCAAACAATTAAACTAGAACATTTAATGAGCCATTTTTAACTAACCAAACTACAAGGTCTAAAACGAAAAAGTTCCATCTCCTTCCTCCTAACCTTAGCCGTGACCTAGGAAGGGCAAAAAGACCCTTTTGCCCTTGGTAAAAATCGGCCAAGACAACCATCATAAACCTAACCCTAAAGCTTGACTTTAGCACCAAGTTTCCCATTTTGTCCCTAGGTCTAGATCCTTCCAATTACAACTATAAAAGGGGGTGAAGGCTAGCTCATTTTTCATCATTCATCACATCTACAATCATCTCTAAAACCCTCTCCCTCTCCTTTGTGGTTTTCGGCCAAGAAACACACCACACACACACCACTTTGAAGTTTTGGTTGATTGCTTTTAGTTTTCGGGTTAATCTTCAAGCGTGTTCTTCGTGTTCATCAAGATCTTCAAGGTGTTCTTGATTTTTAGAGTGCTTTGATCTTCATCTTCAAGACTTTTCTTCTTTTCTTTGTTAATCTTCATCATCCATAATCAAGGTATAACCCTAGATCCAAATCTTTTAAATTCTATCTTTCGATTCATGTTTATATTCATAATCATATTCATTCTTGATCATATACATACATGTTCATGTTAAAAAAATATAATAAACATATACATATACATACATGTTCATGTTAAAAAAATATAATAAACATATACATATACATACATATACAACATATACATATATAGTTATATATATATATATATATATATATATATATATATATATATATATATATATATATATATATATATATATATATATATAACCCTAATGATTAACCAAGATTATGTTAATGTTTAAAATGGTAACAAAATATATACATATACCATATACATATCACGTGTATATATATAAAAAAAAATTATTTGATTTATCAAACTTAAATTTATTTGGTTGTCACATGTTATGGATTTTAAAAAAAAAAGATATATACATACTATATATAGGTACACGCATATATATATATATATATATATATATATATATATATATATATATATATATATATATATATATATATATATATATATCGGAACATATATAAAAAAATATATATATATATATATATATATATACAATATACATATACACGATACATATACTATACATATATACATATTAAATACTTAAACCCTAATTAACCAAACTCTAAACCTAATACTACTTAAATACTATTTAAAACATTTAATACTACTAAACCCTAATACTACTACTTATACTACATACTATTACCCAACACTTATACACTTATACAACTATTAACACTTAAAATATACTACTTATACTATCATACTTATATTATAAGACTATAACATACGATTACAATAGTCATTCACGATAACGTGAGATTACTTGAACGTCTACGCTACCTACGGCCTAGGTTGGTCCTTGTTATCTGAAGGGAATAGCTTGTGGTTCACGAATGCCAAAATGGTCAAGTAACCTGGGTCCCGATAACAACAGACTTTCACAGTGACTCGTCGGTGTTATGGATGTTTGGGTATGGTGCACAATATCAAACCCGACTATAGTGATCATACACTCACTAAGTGAACAACACTTAGTCACTTGCACACTTAATAAGTGGTGGACTTATTAAGAACAACTCACTAGTGTTCAACACTAACTTACTAAAAATGGAAACTTACTAAAAATGGAAACTTACTAAGAATGAGAACTTAGTAAAATGAACTACACTTATACACTTGCATACTTAACTTAAACATTTAACTACTCTTAAATGTCATTAGGTTGACTTTCTGCTCACATTCATCCAACTCTTCTTATCCGAGGAATAACAAACTCTTCTCCTACTTTCTAAGGTGAACTTCATAGCCCCACTTACTATTGCGCAATTTATTTAAACTTATTGGGGTGAAACACATGCTTCTTTCAATATTTACAATTTAGACACAAGTACCAACTATTAAACTGTGCTATACCTGGCTATGTCCTGCAAGTTCTCACTGTGATATTTTTAATTGCTTTTACATAATGCATTCTTAATTATTGGGGTTAGGCCTATCGGGAGTAACATTCCCGATACATTTGACCAAGTCATTGTATTACTTAATAATGATTCAAACCGACAAGGACAGTACAACTTGTCATGGGGCAAACTTTGAAACTGTTTAGTCTAAATATCACGAACTTGGCACTACTTTTAGATCCCTGCGAGATCTACTTTTATAAATAAAAATCTTTTGGTCTAAACAACGGTCAACTATTTTGTTAAACCTATGAACTTCACTCAACCTTTTTGGTTGACACTTTAGCATGTTTTGTCTCAGGTTACGATTGATCAGCTTACTCTTATCTGTGTGATGCTACTTGGACTCTAGGACTTGAAGAAAGAGTCACATTTATTATTTATGCATTTATTTACATTCTTGTAATTTCAATTCTTGTAACGACATTTCATTTCTTTCCGCTGCGTACTCAATAAAGTTTGTTTTTATCATATAGTGTCATTCTCATTAAATAATATGTTGGTATTTTTGATATTAATGTCACATTCACCCAGGCCCTAACTAGGGGTGCGATAAATTGGTATCAGAGCGTAACCAGACTGTTATAGAGAACCAGGATTGCATCTTTATGTGTGCCTTACTTGCTAGCTAGGGTGCCTTAGCAATCTAGGAAACTATAACCTTTCCTGCCTTAGACTTTAAGCACTTAGGATTGCCTCATAATCTTAACAACTTTGCTTTAATAACACTACAAGAAAAACGGCCTTATAGGACCACCACAAATGTCCTATTATGTACTCTAATAGGACCTTTGAGCTGATAGGACCACTAACGAAATGGTCCTCCCACAGTGGCATCCCAATAGACTAATAAGGGTCCTAACAACAAATTAGGACCTTATTAGAAAAGGGTTTTAAAAAATGTATAAGAACCCTTACGAAAGGTCTCATGAACATATTAGGACATTATTCTAAGGTCATATTATGTGACATCTAATATGTTAAAACATATAAGTACTTTATTTAAGGGTCCTAAAAAACATATGAGGATCTTTAAAAAGGGTCCTAATAGCTGAAAAAAGTTTATGAAACCCATGAATAAGGGTTCTATAATATCATTAAGGACCGTTAAGAAGGGTCCCATGAACATGTTAGGACCTTATTATAGGGTCATATGATGTGACTTCTAATATTTTGAAACATATAAGGACTTTATTTAAGGGTTCTAAAAACATATCAAGGATCTTTAAAAGGGGTCATAATGGCTGAATAAAGTTTATGAAACCCATGAATAAGGGTTCTATAATATCATTAAGGACCCTTAAGAAAGGTCTCATGAACATATTAGGACCTTATTATAGGGTCATATAATGTAACTTCTAATATTTTAAAACATTTAAGAACTTTATTTAAGGGTCCTAAAAAACATATCAGGATTCTTAAAAAGGGTTCTAATAAGTTTATGAAACTCATGAATAAGGGTCCTATAATATCATTAAGGACCACACAAATAGGGTCCTAAAATAAGTTTTTGAAACCCATGAATAAAGTCCTATAAAATAATTAAGAACCACACGAATAGAGTCCTAAATACTATATTGCGACTTTTTAATAGGGTCCTAAAACAAACAAAAAGGTCCTAAAAAGTACATGTTATGACTGTTAATGAAGTTCCTAATATCCTAACCAAGATGATGATATCCTTTTTAAGGTCCTAATAACTATTAAATGTCATGGCCATGATATTAAAATTACAATTAAAAGAAACAATTTTGGCACCTAAAAAATAATTTTATTTTACATCAAATTGAAACAATACATAATTCTCTTTCAAATAGCAATAAACATAAGTAGGTAACAACTGAGAATTAATAAATAAATAAATAAATAAATAAATAAAACGAAATCATGAGGCATAAGTCCCCAACTCATCATGGGATCTTCTCAATCCCAAAGTACTACCTACAAACAGATTAGTCATGTATAAGTATAAACGTTCATATAATTAAAATTAATAATATCAACATTTTAAAAAGAACATATCTCGATGAAAGGATATGGGCATATGGCTATGCAATAGAAAAACCAATAGCATCTTCGACACTGTCAAATAATCTATATGGTCTTACCAAATCTTCATATCTTTTGATTGCCACATGAACACAAACACCACACCAATTTCTACCAATTGGTTTGCCATCCCGATGTCAAAACCATGTGACCTTAAGAGCTATGGAAATTAAGAAACTAGAGAAGATAAATGTATAGCAGTTGCATTTAGCACAAATTTTAAATAATAAGTAAACTACCCACATCGTCATTTACTGACTTTGAGAGCGAAGTTTCTCTATTTTACAATACTAAGTATCAATATTCACACCACGATCAAAAACATTTTAGTGCATAATTACGAAGCATATTAGACGGAACTTGAAATTTGTGATCGGGAGGGCCAAAAAGTGAAACATGTTTACGATACAAACGTCGTAACTATATATATATATATATATATATATATATATATATATATATATATATAGTGGCAGGATCAAGAGGGAAGTAACCAATCGGGGGGAAGCGGGGGAAGCAAATTTTTTTTTTTTTTTTTCGTTTTTTGAAAAAACTTTGTTCACGAACATTATAGATGAGATGAAAATATGAACATTTAGTAGAGACACTTTGTGATAAATGTTTTTATTTTGGCGGGAAAACGCTCGAAGAAGTAATATATAACAATTATCGTGTTTTTCGAGCGTATTTTGAGGTTTTAGCTATTGGGGTTTAGATATTAGGGTTTAGATATTAGGGTTTATAGGGTTTAGATATTAGGGTTTAGAAATTTAGGGTTTTGGGTTTAGATTTAGGGTTTAGATTTAGGATTTAGATTGAGTTTTTAACACGAACGGTTTAGAGTTTAGGGTTTAGGGTTTAGGGTTTGGTGTTCTGGGTTTATGGAATAAACCCAAAACACCAAACCCTAAACCCTAAACCCTAAACTCTAAATCGGGCTAAATTTTACTTCACAAAACATGGAAAAAAAACGTTCATATTAATGAAATGTGCCGATGTAGCTTTCAATTAGGCTATACCAATCGTACACAAAGAACCAACATCATCGGTTAGTAGGAGCTTCTACTCTTGTGGCCAGTCTCTAACAGTCCTCTCGTGGTGATTCGGTAATTGAAAATGGATGCCTGAAATACATTACATAAGTATTAGATCTACTAATTATCATAACTAATCACACATAATTTGATCTACTAATTAACACATGACTATACATGTCATCAACGTCTGTGACGTTTTTTTAACAAAATACTGTGCACAGTAAGTTACATAGTTGGGATTACTTGTCTTTTTCTCTTTTTATGTGAATCATATTAAAGAACCAAATGCTCATATATGACACCAGTTATATACTCTGTAATAGCCAAACAAATCAATGAAACAGCAACTAATCAATATATTATGCAAGTTAACAACTTTCAAACATCAAAATCCCTCTTTGTATTTTTAAAGTTTACAAATGATTATTCAAATTAACATTGCTTCCCAGGTAATAAAGCATACTTAAGATTACTTTGGGTGTTCACATACATACCCATTACTGTATTTTTGGTACTCATACTGCGACCTTCTATAGCTGACTAATTAGGTAAGGAGTATATATGCTGATCTATATTTTATTTGTTACCCATAATATTGCCATTTTAATATTTAGCCGGGGATATATGTTGATACATGTGTTTTTGTTACTCATATTGCCACCTAATATAAGTCACTAATTTGATAGGGGAACTAATTCTGGTAACAATATACTTTTACATTTAAATATGAATGACGATGACGATGCGCTGTTTTATCTAACATATTAGCAAGAAGGCAATTATGAAAATGTTGTGAATAGAGTGCATATTGTGTAGAAGGAAGACAAACTCAATCTAAAGGTCGGATTGAACCTATGGTGATATTGTTGAAAAATCGTGTGTAACGCAGCGGATAATTAAAATAATAATCTTTTATTATTTCATAAAACATTTATTACAAGATTAAATATTCATATATTTAATGAAACATGCACACGATTAATTTATCTCAATGATCCAGTTACACCACAATAATTATCATGAATATTAATCAAAAGATAGTTAAACGGTATACCTTTCTTGAAGAAACTGATGAACGGGGAGAAACCGACGATCAAGGGTTATGACCGTCTCTTTGAATAGTCCACTACACTTTTAGCAACGTCAATGGATGCTAGTCCAAATCCAAGTAACACATTAATCAACCCTTGATTAATAAATTGTGTGAAACAATTTAAAATGATAATACTTCGTATATGTTTCTGTGTTTAATTTCGAACAGAACCAATGGTTGATCATCAAGATATGTTTCATGAGATTAAAGTATTCAAAGAAGACTATAATAATATTTTATCTAATGAATATGAAACCACACATGGTCAGACAGAATTCGTTGTAGTAGTGGTTATATATTGGAAATTATAGTATTTTTATAGAATAGAATTTCTTAAGCAACTCCAACATCAAAATCTCTCATCTAACATATTCCTCAACCAACATTCAAAGTCCACCTTTCTTGAATTATATTTAATTATTAATTAATGTTAATTAATCATCTAACTAATTAACTTATAATTAAGTATTTCAATTTATTTCGTTACTCGGATAATATATATACATTATATATATATTTTATTTGACATCTAGGTGTGTATATGTGTGACCCCAAAGGCTCAAATAAATTTAGCCATATAATTATATGTTGTACCTTGCACATTAATCCTACAGACTCTCACTTGTGCATGGTACAACAACAAGTAACTATACAAACAATGGATACCGTCTATCAACAGGCCATTGTCCCTAAATTCACGTGAGGGTAGTTTATCAGAACTGCATATAGTAAGTGTTAAATGTCATTCGTCCTTTTGTTTCAGATACTTTAGTTAAACTTGAGATATGGATCATCAGTCATTCTCATTTGTTTAACAATTTTGTTTCTCGATCTTATAACTGAATTAGATCACCAAATTAATTAAGTATCATCTTAATTACATCTGGTTGCGGCCACACAAATATCTTATTCATTCATCGAGGAGCTCAAAAAGTATCTAACTCCAAACATTTTAGAGGAACAAATCCTATATTGCATACACGTGTCTATCACGAGCTTTACATTATACCCAATAATGGCCTTTATAACAGCCTTATTCAGGACAGCGTTTAACCATATCAAAATATAATGCTACACTCATCAAGACGGGCGTGCATCTCAAGTCTAAGGACACAAAGACATAATCACTAAAAGATTCAATACTGACTACGATCCATGTAGTGACATCTCATGGTTGGGTCATTCCAATATTCATCTTCAATGAATACATATGCATTTTGGTCTCAACAAGTTAACTATTCATCATCAATGAATATAACCAAAATTTCACATTAATCTTAATTCATGTTATTCCCATAACATGACCGATTATGGAGATTTTAAATAATCAACAATTATTCATGGATTAAACATGCTAATATAGAACACGGTGATATAAATAAAAACGACCATATCAAGTATGTCAATTCATTAATATTAAACTGCTTAATGTTTCAAAAATATCCAAATATTAAATTACAAATGAAAAAGATCAGCAGCATAACGAAATCCAATACTACTAGCATGATCATCATGCTTGTTGTGCATCATGGGCTTCGTGAACGGGTCAGTCACATTATCATTTGTATGAACCTTTAAGAATACTAATATCATTCCTCTTAATGACTTAATGAATGTAGTCAAACTTTTGAAGAATGTGCCAGATACTTTTATGTACATGTGATTCTTTCAAAAGTATATTAACACTCGAACTATCACAGTACATATTATAGAAGATTAAATGTTGTGTACTACTCTGAGTATAACAACAAACTTCCTTATCCAGACAGCTTTCTGAGCAGCTTCTCAGTCAACAATGTATTCTGTTTTTGTTGTAGATTGTTCAATAGTGCTCTGCCTATAGCTCTTCCAATCAACTGTCTTGCCCATCATGACAAAGAAACAACGTGACTGGATCGAGAATCATCTTGATCAGTTTGGAAACTAGAATCAGTATAAAACTTAATACTTAACTCTTCTTCCAAACCACCGTAAACCAAGAACATATCATTAGTACTCTGCAAATACTAAAGAATATTCTTAACAACAATCCAATGTACTTCACCTGGATTATGTTGACAATGACTTGTCAAACTCAAAACTAACGAAACATTGAGTATAGTACATATCATGGCATACATAATGGATCATATAGCCGAAGCATATGTGATACATTTCATTTGTCTCATCTCATCTGCTGTGACAGGACTTTTGAGACTTTCTCACGGTTATGCCCTTTTGCATTGGCAAAGTTCCATGCTTGGAGTTTTGCATGCTAAATCTCTGCAAGTTAATGTATGTACTTTGATTCAAACCAATAAGTCAATTGAATCTATTGTATAGATCCTCATTCTAATGATATAAGTAGCTTCATCAAGATTCTTTATGAAAATACATTCTCCAAGCCAAGACTTGACATCTTGCAAGTTGAAATGTTATTTCTAATAAGTAATATGTCATCAACATATAAGATCAAGAAGACTACTCTGCTCCCACTAGCTCTAATGTAAACTCAGGGCTTATCTTGGTTTTGAGAAAAATTAAACACTTTGATTTTCTCATTAAACTTAAGATTCTAGCTTCTGGATGCTTGCTTTAATCCATAAATGGATTTTAAAAGCTTGCATATTTTATTAGGATGCTTAGGATTCATAAACCCTTCCGGCTGAACTATATATACGTCCTCGCTTAGGTCTCCATTTAGGAAAGCGGTTTTGATATCCATTAGCCATATTTTATTATCATGAAAAGTAAACATGGCAATAAGTATCCTAATTGTTTTAAGGCTCGCGACTGGTGAAAAACTTTCATCATAACCTTTTGTCACCAATCGAACTTTAAAAGTGTTTACATTACCGTCCATATCAGTCTTCCTTTGAAGACCCATTTTTACCTCATTGTCTTACAATTGGGTAGAAGATTAATCAAGTCTCATACTTGATTATCCTTCATGGACTGCATATTTGTATTCATAGAATCTAGTCATTTTCAGATTCAGGATCTGATATGGCCTCACGCAGCTAGAGGGTTCATCATAATCCCTTAGTTGAGGTTTATCTGAATTAATCAGATAGTTAAACCTCATAAGCCGATGAGTTCTACTAGATCTATAAAGTGCAGGTGTAACACGTTCTGATTCACCAACAGTGCGCTCAGTTTCAACGCGTGGATTGCTAGTGCTTACTGAAGGTATGTTATTTTAAAGTACTTGAATTTCTTCAAGATCTACTTTACTCCCACTGACTTCTTGTAAGAGAAGATCTCTTTCCAGGAATTCAGCAGACCGAGCAGAAAACACGTTGTCTTCAGCTTGGTAGTAAAAGTAGTAACCCATTGTTTCCTTTATGTATCGTACAAAGTAACATTAGATAGTTCTGGTTTCTAATTTGTTTGAAGTGTCATGCTTCACATATGCTTTACAACTCCAGACTTTCAGATAAGACAACTTGGGATTCTTCCTGTAACGACCCGACCAAAACCGTTATTGACGGCGCCGTTAACTTAGGTCCCGTTGCGTGGTCGTAGTCCCTATATGAGACTCGTTTGACCAAAATTATGTCGCATTCATTTGAAAGGTACAAGACTTGCAAGTTTAGTTTACAAAACCGTTCGACAACAAGTCTAAGTTTACAAAAGTCATAAAGTATAAATGAAATAACTTGCGACATAATTAGTTTAAAAACACAGTTGCTATAAATAGCGTAAGTATGTAAACAAAAGTTTGAATCCAAAAGTGCTATCCCTAGCGTATGCATGCATGGTTGACTCCAATCAAGTAATCAAAGAGTGCGGAAGCATGTATCAAGTAGCCAAGTATGAACCTGAGAAAACATGTAGAAAACTGTCAACGAAAAACGTTGGTGAGATCATAAATGTATTTGTAAAAGTATATTTTGAACCACAATAGTTTGTATAGATGATTATCCAAATCGTATTTATTCCAAAGAATGTAGTTTGTATTGCGAGCACCCAATTACCAAAGCTTAACTGAATCTTCCCTCTGAATTTTGAATATAGTGTTAGAACATACACTATGCACGTTGAAATTATATTTCATCCACTAACGGTAGCGAACCGTCTGAATGAGGGTTCGTTAAACCCGTATGGCCACACAACATAATCACTCGCTTACACTTACACCCTGCAAGTGGAACTAATGATAATTGGATTGAGGACTTTTGTTCTAACTCGTCTGTATCTTTGTATTCGTATTTGTGTTCAAAGTATAAAAGTATGAAAAGTATATATACATGTGAAATGTATATAAGTATGTAATGTATATGTTTCTCAGCCCACGATTTAAAAGAATAAAAGTTGTTGAAAAGGTGGGACTATGATCTCACCTCGAGTGCACGAGTATAAAAGTACTTCACAAAGTAACGTATGCATGAAAGTTGCTTAGCCTTAACCTAAACAAGTAAGTTGTGTCAATTAACCGGTTACGATACAAGGTCGGGTGAAATGTGTTCAATTAGTCCTATGGCTCGTTACGACTCGATTAAATATAGCATGTGAATCAATTTGTCAAGTTTCATACAAGAATCACGTATAAAAGCATGTTAGAAGATTGCATAAAAGTTTGGTTAAGTTTGACTAAAAGTCAAACTTGGTCAAAGTCAAAGTCAACGGGGTCGGGTCGGGTATCCGACAATTTTCCCAAGACGAGAAGTCATATAAGAGCCTAATAGTCAAGTTTCATGTTAAACGGAGTTTTAGTTAAGCGGAAACATTTTTGTGATATTTAAAAACAAAAGAGAGTGGCCTGGGGCTTTTGCGCGGCGCGCACCCAAGTGCAATTTCTGGTCAGAACTCAACCAAGAAGGCAAACATCTGGGATCTCTGATTCTGCGTGGCGCGCGGGTAAATGCGCGGCGCGCAATACCTGGGAATCATGCAGTTTGCAGAAAAATGGTCCAAGTCACGAACCAAAATACAAACAATCACATTTTATGATCCGCAAACAATTAGAACATGTATCTTATATCATCGGAAAGGTATTTTTACAAGGAATACAACTAAACACAATTCATCAATCACAACATCATTTACAATAACCGAAAACTCGTCAATTGATCAAGAAAGGTTTATTTTCAAAGTTTCAAGTTCGTAAAACGTATTTTATGATTCGGGAATCCAATTTACACATACGATATGCCGTTTCGAAGGTAATTAAGCATACATTACAACTAAACACTAACAATTAACATTCCATGGCATTCGAAACATCAAAAGCTCGTTTTAAGTCTATCAAACCCTAACCAAAATCCGCAAAAATCAATATTCATGTTTTTGAAGTTTCCTTAATCAACATACGCATCAAAACGAAGCTAGTGATACTAGTAACACAATTAAAACATGAACTTTAACAATTTAACAACATTAACTCATCCAAAATCAAAGATTTAGCACATCCATTTCAAATGTTCAAACTAGTTACTCAAAACAACGAATCGAGCAAACAAAACATATATTCATGTTATACACGAGCCATAGACACTAACTAACACCATTTCAAGTCAAAAACACGAATTTAGAGAAATCTAGAGTTTTAGAATTGTTACCCAAAAGAGATGAAGTTGGTATCAAATTGTAGAGGATGAAGAGAGGATTCCAAATATGTAATTTGTTTTGTTGTAAGCCTCCTAGATCGAATTTAGATGATGAATGATTGAATTGGGTGTTTGTGTGTGTGTTCTTGCTAGAGAGAAAGAGAGAGAGATGGAGGTGATTGAATGGTAGTGATTGGGGTGGACTAGTTGACCTAGTCAACTAGTTTGCCCCGTATCAATTTTAGTCCCTCGAGTTTAGAAGCGGGTGCGGGATTTAACCGATCGAATATTTTTTAAAACGCTCGAGTAAACGGGTGATGTCAAAATTAAATAGCGGGAATATAATGAACGTTACTCACGGAAACTATTAATTTAAATACGAAAGATTATGTTTTAAAAAAAAAAAAGACGGTGTTAAAATTAAATTAAACGGAAAAACGCGGGATGTTACATTATCCACGCCTCAAAAGAAATTTCGTCCCGAAATTTAGTTGGAAGTAGTAGTTGTTGAATCTTCCTCGAGATCTTGCGTTGCCAATTCTACGAGTGAGGGAGAAGTACGTCCTAGGGTATTTCAACGAATTTTGACGGTCGGGATCATATGTTGTTTTAAGGTTTGGCTTCACGATTCATAATTTCAACCGGTTCTCCTAGGAAGTGGAGTGTACCATCGATAGCAAGCTCATCAAAGGGAATAGCAAGTTACGTCTTCAGGTTCTATGTAGGATGAACGGAGACTCAAATGAGTCGGAAAATCTAGATGACAAGCAACGGGTACAATACGCTCCATGGTTTCAAAAAGGATTAGTATATCGCGGATTTAGCATTCCTATGTTTCCCGAAACGGTTTACACCTCCTCAAGGTGCGACTTCTAACGTGACGCGGTTTCCCACATGGAACTCGAAAGGTTTACGTCTAACATTGGCAAGCTCTCTGGGCGACTACGAGTCGTGTTGGGTCTTTCTTGAATATGAATAAATTTTCTCGGTTGCTCATGAATAAACTCGGCCCCGGTGAATTGGTCATCGTTTACTTGGTTCGACAAAAGGAGAATGACGTTTCCGGTCATATAAGGTTTCGAAGGCGTGGCGTCAATACTCGAACGAAAATTTTGTAGTAAGAGAGTTTGATTAAAGGCAAAGACGTTTCTCAAGAAAATTTGAAGTTGGTAATACAAATTCGTATTATGGTTTTCAAGACTTAAATCGTATGTTTGTTCGGTCCGTCGGGTTGTGGATGGTACGCGGTACTCATGTCTAAACGGGGTCCCGAGGCTTTTTGTAAGTCTAGAAATGAAACGAGGATCTCGATCCGAAACGAGGTACATTTCCTTAAGGCATATCAAAAAAGTTTGCTAGGAATGGAAAAAGTTAGCTAGGAAAAGTTTCTCAAGACATTCGCGTCGCGGAAGATTCATCGGTTTCCAAAAACGTTCGTCGGGGCAAGTTCTTATCGGGTTTTGAAAACGATTGTTAGGACTATCCACCCTCGCGGCGAATACTTGTATGACGTGAAGAGTCGCTCTCCATTGAGAATTTAGAATAAGGACCTCCTGAACCGGAAGTACGAGGGTGATGCAAGAGAAGTTTCCGCCCCGATGTGAGCATAACGAGTAAATTGTAGTTAGTCAATAAGACTGTGCGAGGACGAGTTAGTATACACGTGTAACATACGGTTGAAGCCGAGAGGAATCGGTAATTCATTCGGAAGCATAAATACAGTTCGACAAAAGTCGAAGGTGTGTCCCCGGTATGGTTGTTATCAATATTCTCGGAGTTTTCAGATGTCCAAACGTGAAAGGATGAAGTCATGTACATGGCACATGGTGGTGTTTAGGTTGATCGAGTCTAACCACCATCACGTGTCACTAGAACTTTGGTATGTCTTACCGTAATATAACCACGTTGATCGAGTGTCGTTATATTACGCTAACTCATACCTCCATTCCCACATCACTCTATAGATTCAAGTTCGTGTAATCGTGAAGTTTAAAATAAACAAAGTGTAACAACGTCTCTAACGTGACTCGTATTGAATCGAAATAATTAGTGCAACTATAAAGAAGCGTTCCCCGAGGGAAGTGTATAAATGATTGTTCACGTCAATGTGGTTCGAGTCAGACAATAAGGTATTCAGGTATGAAAAGAGTAACGAGTCATGATAACGAGTAGCACGCAACCGTAGTGATAAATGTTGATGACGATACTCACCTAGAGTAGTGATGGTAGTAACACCAAAAAGTAGATAGTAAGAAACACCAGTGGGAAACCGATAGTAAGTTGAAACGGTGGCAAATAACAATCCGGGAGACAGAGTTCCCGAACAAGTGTGACTAATGAAGTCGTCGTCATCCATACGTGTATGAATCATGAATTTACGTGTGTTACCAAAAAGTGGCGGAATACGAGTTCGTATGATGAAGGTTGGGTACCATTAAAAAGTTTGCCTAAAAATGATTCAAGTATAATGCACAAGTAGTCAAGTAAGTGCTATCTATAGCAAATGTATGTCAGAATGCAAATGCTAACTATCCGGTTGTAGTCTAGACTCACTAATGCGTCCTAACGACTCTGTTAGACACACTAATGCACGTCCTAGTTCCCTACAACCAACGCTCTGATACCACTTGTAACGACCCGACCAAAACCGTTATTGACGGCGCCGTTAACTTAGGTCCCGTTGCGTGGTCGTAGTCCCTATATGAGACTCGTTTGACCAAAATTATGTCGCATTCATTTGAAAGGTACAAGACTTGCAAGTTTAGTTTACAAAACCGTTCGACAACAAGTCTAAGTTTACAAAAGTCATAAAGTATAAATGAAATAACTTGCGACATAATTAGTTTAAAAACACAGTTGCTATAAATAGCGTAAGTATGTAAACAAAAGTTTGAATCCAAAAGTGCTATCCCTAGCGTATGCATGCATGGTTGACTCCAATCAAGTAATCAAAGAGTGCGGAAGCATGTATCAAGTAGCCAAGTATGAACCTGAGAAAACATGTAGAAAACTGTCAACGAAAAACGTTGGTGAGATCATAAATGTATTTGTAAAAGTATATTTTGAACCACAATAGTTTGTATAGATGATTATCCAAATCGTATTTATTCCGAAGAATGTAGTTTGTATTGCGAGCACCCAATTACCAAAGCTTAACTGAATCTTCCCTCTGAATTTTGAATATAGTGTTAGAACATACACTATGCACGTTGAAATTATATTTCATCCACTAACGGTAGCGAACCGTCTGAATGAGGGTTCGTTAAACCCGTATGGCCACACAACATAATCACTCGCTTACACTTACACCCTGCAAGTGGAACTAATGATAATTGGATTGAGGACTTTTGTTCTAACTCGTCTGTATCTTTGTATTCGTATTTGTGTTCAAAGTATAAAAGTATGAAAAGTATATATACATGTGAAATGTATATAAGTATGTAATGTATATGTTTCTCAGCCCACGATTTAAAAGAATAAAAGTTGTTGAAAAGGTGGGACTATGATCTCACCTCGAGTGCACGAGTATAAAAGTACTTCACAAAGTAACGTATGCATGAAAGTTGCTTAGCCTTGACCTAAACAAGTAAGTTGTGTCAATTAACCGGTTACGATACAAGGTCGGGTGAAATGTGTTCAATTAGTCCTATGGCTCGTTACGACTCGATTAAATATAGCATGTGAATCAATTTGTCAAGTTTCATACAAGAATCACGTATAAAAGCATGTTAGAAGATTGCATAAAAGTTTGGTTAAGTTTGACTAAAAGTCAAACTTGGTCAAAGTCAAAGTCAACGGGGTCGGGTCGGGTATCCGACAATTTTCCCAAGACGAGAAGTCATATAAGAGCCTAATATTCAAGTTTCATGTTAAACGGAGTTTTAGTTAAGCGGAAACATTTTTGTGATATTTAAAAACAAAAGAGAGTGGCCTGGGGCTTTTGCGCGGCGCGCACTGGGTTGCGCGGCGCGCACCAAAGTGCAATTTCTGGTCAGAACTCAACCAAGAAGGCAAACATCTGGGATCTCTGATTCTGCGCGGCGCGCGGGTAAATGCGCGGCGCGCAATACCTGGGAATCATGCAGTTTGCAGAAAAATGGTCCAAGTCACGAACCAAAATACAAACAATCACATTTTATGATCCGCAAACAATTAGAACATGTATCTTATATCATCGGAAAGGTATTTTTACAAGGAATACAACTAAACACAATTCATCAATCACAACATCATTTACAATAACCGAAAACTCGTCAATTGATCAAGAAAGGTTTATTTTCAAAGTTTCAAGTTCGTAAAACGTATTTTATGATTCGGGAATCCAATTTACACATACGATATGCCGTTTCAAAGGTAATTAAGCATACATTACAACTAAACACTAACAATTAACATTCCATGGCATTCGAAACATCAAAAGCTCGTTTTAAGTCTATCAAACCCTAACCAAAATCCGTAAAAATCAATATTCATGTTTTTGAAGTTTCCTTAATCAACCTACGCATCAAAACGAAGCTAGTGATACTAGTAACACAATTAAAACATGAACTTTAACAATTTAACAACATTAACTCATCCAAAATCAAAGATTTAGCACACCCATTTCAAATGTTCAAACTAGTTACTCAAAACAACGAATCGAGCAAACAAAACATATATTCATGTTATACACGAGCCATAGACACTAACTAACACCATTTCAAGTCAAAAACACGAATTTAGAGAAATCTAGAGTTTTAGAATTGTTACCCAAAAGAGATGAAGTTGGTATCAAATTGTAGAGGATGAAGAGAGGATTCCAAATATGTAATTTGTTTTGTTGTAAGCCTCCTAGATCGAATTTAGATGATGAATGATTGAATTGGGTGTTTGTGTGTGTGTTCTTGCTAGAGAGAAAGAGAGAGAGATGGAGGTGATTGAATGGTGGTGATTGGGGTGGACTAGTTGACCTAGTCAACTAGTTTGCCCCGTGTCAATTTTAGTCCCTCGAGTTTAGAAGCGGGTGCGGGATTTAACCGATCGAATATTTTTTAAAACGCTCGAGTAAACGGGTGATGTCAAAATTAAATAGCGGGAATATAATGAACGTTACTCACGGAAACTATTAATTTAAATACGAAAGATTATGTTTTAAAAAAAAAAAAAAAAGACGGTGTTAAAATTAAATTAAACGGAAAAACGCGGGATGTTACACTTCCCATGCCATAAATCATATGGTGTCTTTTCTACCTTCATAGTTGGAATCACATTGAGTATGCCCGCAGCAGACTCACATGCATATCCCAAAAAGACGGTAGCAGAGAAATCAGTCTCATCATAAATCAAACTATATCAAGTAAAGTTCGATTCCTCTTACTCAAACACACCATCGTGTTGTGGTGTGTAATGTAGAGTGAACTATGAGACAATCCCACAATTCTTTAGGTGGTCCAAAAAACTCTTGACTCATAAACTTACTTACTCCATCGGAGCGAAGTGCTTTAATGGTCTTTTCAAGCTGATTATCTACTTCATTTTGGAACACTTTTGAATGTAAAAATAGCTTTATGTTTATGTTTCAGCAAGTGAACATAATCATAGCTACTGTACTCATCAGTAAATGTAATGAAGTAAAATTAACTAAATCTATACATTGTTCTTAAAGGGCTACATACAACAGTATGTATTAGTCCTAAAAGATCATTAGCTCTTTTACCTAAATCGGAGAAAGAAGCATTTGTCATCTTTTCACATAAACATGACTCACATACATCAAATGACTCAGAGTCAATTGATTCCAAAAGTCCATTAGATTGGAGTTTTGAAATGCATTGTTTGTTTATATGACCAATATGACAATGTCATAGATAGGTCTTATTCAAGTCTTGCTTGAAGACTTTGGCGATGTAGGTATACACAGAATTCTCATTTGAAATTACACTATTTATATCAATTTCAAAAATACCATCACGTGGATTGGTATTAAGATAAATATATTATCCTTAGAAACTGAAATACCTAAGTGTGTAAATGCAAGTTCAAAACTAGCATCTTTCAAACTATGTCGCTCGCAGTATTGAGAGCATAATGCTATTGTTTCAACAAAACAATAAGACCACTTAGAGAAGTAAGTTCAGAGGTACCAATAGCTTTAACAAAAGATTGATCCCCCTTGCCTACTTGCAAATCCAGTGTGTCTTTCTTCAGTCTATTACTTCTTCTCATTCACTTCATATTGTTACAGGTGTGAAGGCCACAACCAGTTAACAAAGATCTAGGAATCACTAGAAGAAGTGTATAACTATATATGGAATATACCTGATTTGCTAGTCTCACCAGCGTTGCCTTTTCTCAGCTCAGATTGGAAGATAGGACAACTTCCTTCTCCAATTGCCAACCTTTCCACAATGGAAACATTCAGCGTCTTTTGTTGGGCTTTCCTTCTTGGAAGGTGGAATATTTTTCCTAGCAAATGATTTGTCATTTTCCTTCCACAAAGTATTCGGCTTATTCTTTTTCACCCTTCAATCCTATTTCTTCATAATCATCGAACAACATTCGATAATCATTTTGCTGAGCAGCAGCAACTGCCACAACAGGAAGAAAAGGATATGGGTTCTAAACTTTATTCAACTTCCAATTATGCTTGAGAACAATTCTCAGATTGCGGTGTCAGTTTGAGAAGTTTGAACATTGAGTTTATCCTTCTCCAACAAAGAAGAAAGTGTTTTGGTTTGCGTTTTGATTGTTTGACATCTACAACAGATATATGATTCAATTTAGTATTTTCGATATTGAGCTTTAATAAATTAACTACCCAAGTTTTTATAATTTTTTAAAAACAATTAATTTACGAAAGCCTAAGATCCACATAGAGGTTCCATAGCCACATCTGTTGATCAGCTAGCAGTTATGGAGTCTATTGGTAGGTAGCGGTTACCAATTGCATCAAAAGTGCAACTCTTAGATTTTTATGGGACTTAGAAATATGTGTAGTTCAACAAACCACTATTATCTACTAGCATGTTTGTCCCATCCTTGCCTCGAACTCAGGTCTCACCGTGAATACGATTAAGTCGTCTAATTTGAAAACTGTGGAAATTCAGCCTAGTCTCACTCGTAACTGAAAATTTACCTCGTGGCTATAATTCGATTAGGTCTCACCGTAACCAAAAAATAATGAGGAGTGTTTGCAAGCTCATTGGATGGCATGACTTAAATTTGACGGGTATTTTGGAAAAAGTTTGTGACAACGAATAATGCATGCGCACAAGATTCGCTACACTATTAGTTAAAAAACATTTTAACCAATTATATATGTCGATTATATTTGTGATCTAATTTGTTATTTAATTTATAGGATATAAAAATAACAAATACACAAACGTGTATCGTTTTAAAATAGTTTTAAAAGATGTCATCCATATATATTATTTGACTTTCAAAATCATTTAACATTAAACTCGTTAGAGTTTAACTTATTTTAAAATCATCAATTTTAATCTTTGAAACTCGTATAGAGTTTTATTTAATGTTTTCATCAAAAACATATATATCTTGAGTCTCAAAATTATTTAACTCTCGTTAGAGTTTAACCTTTTAAAATCATCAATTTTAATATTTGAAATTCGTTACCGGTTTTATTTAATGTTTTTATCAAAAACATTTAGCATATATATTCTAATCAACAATTATATATAAATGCAAAATTAAAACACAACCATGCATTACACACACATAGCCTAGCTTAAAAATCCTATGCTTGATCTCATGAGCTGACATGGGATCAAGAGGTCAAACTAAGGGTAATATCGTAGCTCCCACTTAATTCAAGAATCAAGTGAAAACTTGAAAAATGTCATCGTTGTCAACTTGACCTGTTCGCCATCTTCTAAGTCAACTCCACGTTGCATCTTTATCTTTAATCTTCATCTTATTACATTTATTTAAAATTGAAAAATATAACTAATCTAATACTTTTACAATTTAGAATAAACTTAAATACAATACTATGAAAATGAAAAATAAATATAATACAACTTTGACTTCAAAATGGCCTTTCTTATAAAAAATAAATAATCAATATGACTTAATATTGCCGTAATCAACAATCATACATAGGTCGGGGCATTATGGGCTATGTGTGCAATCACAATTTTAATAACTACATTATTAAAACCTACATATGGCTTTTCCATGGTTACAATGCATGTGTACAACCATGGAATGATATAAACAACAATTATTCAAGCCATAAAAAATAAATTCAAAATTTATAACAGTGATTTTTTTCAGATCTTATTCGTGCGTCATGAGGTAATCAACAAAGTTGACTTTCAAAACCATAAAGGTTTTGACTCTTACCAATTCACCACAAACCTAAATCTAAAGAAAATCACGCGACAATTAAGATGGTGTAAGAGCAGCTCGGATACCACTGTTGGAAAATCGTGTGTACTTTTAGTCAGATTAACGCAGCGGATAGTTAAAATAATAATCTTTTATTATTTCATAAAACATTTACAAGATTAAATATTCATATATTTAATGAAACATGCACACGATTAATTTATCCCAATGATCCAGTTACACCACAATAATTGTCATAAATATTAATCAAAAGATAGTTAAACGGTATACCTTTCTTGAAGAAACTGATGAACGGAGAGAAACCGACGATCAAAGGTTATGATCGTCTCTTTGGATAGTCCACTACACTTTTAGCAACGCCAATGGATGCTAGTCCAAATCCAAGTAACACATTAATCAACCCTTGATTAATTAATTGTGTGAAACAATTTAAAATGATAATACTTCGTATATGTTTCTGTGTTTTATTTCGAACAGAACCAATGGTTGATCATCAAGATATGTTTCATGAGATTAAAGTAATCAAAGAAGACTATAATAATATTTTATCTAATGAATATGAAACCACACATGGTCAGACAGAATTCGTTGTAGTAGTGGTTATATATTGGAAATTATAGTATAGAATAGAATTTCTTGAGCAACTTCAACATCAAAATATCTTATCTAACATATTCCTCAACCAACATTCAAAGTCCACCTTTCTTGAATTATATTTAATTATTAATTAATGTTAATTAATCATCTAACTAATTAATTTATAATTAAGTAATTAAATTTATTTCGTTACTCGGATAATATATATACATCATATATATATTTTATTTGACATCTAGGTGTGTAAATGTGTGACCCCAAAGACTCAAATAAATTTAGTCATATAATTATATGTTGTACATTGCACATTAATCCTACAGATATAGACTGGTGCAAGATATCTGAAGGCCAAATTGAACCTATGTTGATATAGCCTGGTGCAAGATATCAAAACATCTTAGTTAGCATATAAGAGAAACATAAAAATGAACAAACCCCACAAGTACATATGTGAGATTTAACAATCAATCGTGATGAAAATATTGATGGAAAATCGTATGTACTTTTACCAAAACAGATTAACGCAGCGGATAGTTAAAATAATAATCTTTTATTATTTTATGAACAAAATTTAACAAGATTAAATTTTCACTTATTTAATGAAACATGCATACGATTAATCTTTCCCAATGATCCAGTTACACCATAATAATTGTCATGAATATTAAAACAAAAGAGGAGTTAACGATATACCTTTCTTGGAGAAATTGATGAGACGGAGAGAAACTTACGATCAAAAGTATGACCGTCTCTTTGGATAGTCCACACTACACTTCAAACGACCGTCAATGGATGCTAGTCCAAACCCAAAGTAACAAATTAATATAATCAAATTATATTAATAAGCAATAGATAAATATTACTTCGTATTGATTTCGTTTCATAAACAAAATGGCATGTAGCTTTCTTGATCTTTGAGATGTAAGAAAAGGTTTTAATTTTGTTTGTTTTATTACTCTGTACCAAAAACAAGAACCAATATATATATTTGAGGAGTACATGTAAAAACAACTCGTGAACCTTTTTCAATTAACCCGTGAATTCAAATTAGAACGAATATATATCATAAAGTCATATTTCTCAAATACTTCAGGGGTATATTATGTAATTTATAATTAATAATTTCTATCATGTCGCTTTTATGTAAATAGTAAATTAATTAATTTCGATTCATTTACTATTCATATGAATAGTAAATGAATTAATTTCGATTTACTATTTTGTTACTTGAGTAATATATATACATTATATATATATATATATATATATATATATATATATATATATATATATATATATATATATATATATATATATATATATATATATATATTATTTGACGTCTCGGTGTATATGTGTGTGACCCCGAAGGCTCAAATGAAGTTGGCCATATAGTTATATGTTGTACCTTGCACATTAATCCTACAGACTCCCACTTGTGCATGGCACAACAACAAATAACTATACAAACAATGGTAAGCGTCTAGCAACACGTCATTGTCCCCAAATTCACGTGAAGGTAGTTTCTCGAAACTGTTTATGGTAAGTGTTAAATGTCATTCGTCCTTTTGTTTCAGATGCTTTAGTTAAACTTGAGATATGGATCATCGGTCATTCTCATTTGTTTAACAATTTTGTTTCTCGATCTTAGAACTGAATTAGATCACCAAATTAATTAAGTATCATCTTAATTACATCTGGGTGCGGCCACACAAATATCTTATTCATTCATCGAGGAGCTCAAAAAGTATCTAACTCCAAACATTTTAGAGGAACAAATCATATATTGCATACACATGTCCATCACGAGCTTTACATTATACCCAATAATGGCCTTTATAACAGCCTTATTCAGGACAGCGTTTAACCATATCAAAATATAATGCTACACTCATCAAGACGGGCGTGCATCTCAAGTCTAAGGACACAAAGACATAATCACTAAAAAATTCACTACTGACTACGATCCATGTAGTGACATCTCATGGTTGGGTCATTCCAATATTCATCATCAATGAATACATATGCATTTTTGGTCTCAACAAGTTAACAATTCATCATCAATTAATATAACCAAAATTTCACATTAATCTTAATTCATGTTATTCCCATAATATGACCGATTATGGAGATTTTGAATAATCAACAATTATTCATAGATTAAACATGCTAATATAGAACACAGTGATATAAATAAAAACGACCATATCAAGTATGTCAATTAATTAATATAAAACTGCTTAATGTTCCAAAAATATTCAAATATTAAATTACAAATGAAAAAGATCAGCAGCATAACGAAGTCCAATACTACTAGCATGATCATCATGCTTGTTGTGCATCATGGGCTTCGTGAACGGGTCAGCCACATTATCATTTGTATGAACCTTTAAGAATACTAATATCATTCCTCTTAATGACTTAATGAATGTAGTCAAACTTTTGAAGAATGTGCCAGATACTTTTATGTACATGTGATTATTTCAAAAGTATATTAACACTCGAACTATCACAGTACATATTATAGAAGATTAAATGTTGTGTACTACTCTGAGTATAACAACAAACTTCCTTATCCAGACAGATTTCTGAGCAGCTTCTCAGTCAACAATGTATTCTATTTTTGTTGTAGATTGTTCAATAGTGCTCTGCCTATAGCTCTTTCAATCAACTGTCTTGCCCATCATGACAAAGAAATAACGTGACTGGATCGCGAATCATCTTGATCAGTTTGGAAACTAGAATCAGTATAAAACTTAATACTTAACTCTTCTTTCAAACCACCGTAAACCAAGAACATATCATTAGTACTCTGCAAATACTAAAGAATATTCTTAACAATAATCCAATGTACTTCACCTGGATTATGTTGACAGTGACTCGTCAAACTCAAAACTAATGAAACATCGAGTATAGTACATATCATGGCATACATAATGGATCATATAGTCGAAGCATATGCGATACATTTCATTTGTCTCATCTCATCTGCTGTGATAGGACTTTTGAGACTTTCTCACGGTTATGCCCTTTTGCATTGGCACAGCTCCATGCTTGGAGTTTTGCATGCTAAATCTCTGCAAGATAATGTATGTACTTTGATTAAAACCAATAAATCAATTGAATCTATTGTATAGATCCTCATTCCAATAATATAAGTAGCTTCATCAAGATCCTTTATGAAAATACATTCTCCAAGCCAAGACTTGACATCTTGTAAGTTGGAATGTTATTTCTAATAAGTAATATGTCATCAACATATAAGATCAAGAAGACTACTCTGCTCCCACTAGCTCTAATGTAAACTCAGGGCTTATCTTGGTTTTGAGAAAAATTAAACACTTTGATTTTCTCATTAAACTTAAGATTCTAGCTCCTGGATGCTTGCTTTTATCCATAAATAGATTTTAAAAGCTTGCATACTTTATTAGGATGCTTAGGATTCATAAACCCTTCGGACTGAACCATATATAGGTCCTTGCTTAGGTCACCATTTAGGAAAGTGGTCTTGACATCCTTTAGCCATATTTTATTATCATGAAAAGTAACCATGGCAATAAGTATCCTAATTGTTTTAAGGCTCACAACTGGTGAAAAACTTTCATCATAACCTTTTGTCACCAATTGAGCTTTAAAAGTGTTTACATTATCGTCCATATCAGTCTTTCTTTGAAGACCCATTTTTACCTCATTGTCTTACAATTGGGTAGAAGATTAATCAAGTCTCATACTTGATTATCCTTCATGGACTGCATATCTGTATTCATAGAATCTAGTCATTTTCAGATTCAGTATCCGATATGGCATCACCAGCTAGAGGGTTCATCATAATCCCTTAGTTGAGGTTTATCTGAATTAATCAGATAATTAAACCTCATAAGCCGATGAGTTCTACTAGATCTATAAAGTGCAGGTGTAACACGTTCTGGCTCACCAAAAGTGCGCTCAGTTTCAACGTGTGGATTGCTAGTGCTTACTGAAGGTATGTTACTTTAAAGTACTTGAATTTCTTCAAGATCTACTTTACTCCCAGTGAATTCTTGTAAGAGAAGATCTCTTTCCAGGAATTCAGCAGCCCGAGCAGAAAACACATTGTCTTCAGCGTGGTAGTAAAAATAGTAACTCATTGTTTTCTTTATGTATCGTACAAAGTAACATTAGATAGTTCTGGGTTCTAATTTGTTTGAAGTGTCATGCTTCACGTACATTTTACAACCCCAGACTTTCAGATAAGACAACTTGGGATTCTTCCCATGACATAACTCATATGGTGTCTTTTCTACCTTCATAGTTGGAATCACATTGAGTATGCCTGCAGCAGACTCTCATGCATATCTCTAAAAGACGGTAGTAGAGAAATCAGACTCATCATAAATCAAACTATATCAAGTAAAGTTCGATTCCTTTTACTCATACACACCATCATGTTGTGGTGTGTAAGGTAGACTGAACTATGAGACAATCCCACAATTCTTTAGGTGGTCCAAAAAACTCTTGACTCATAAACTTACTTACTCCATTGGAGCAAAGTGCTTTAATGGTCTTTCCAAGCTGATTATCTACTTCATTTTAGAATACTTTTGAATGTAAAAATAGCTTTATGTTTATGTTTCAGCAAGTGAACATAATCATAGCTACTGTACTCATCAGTAAATGTAATGAAGTAAAATTAACTAAATCTATACATTGTTCTTAAAGGGCTACATACAACAGTATGTATTAGTCCTAAAAGATCTTTAGCTCTTTTACCTAAATCGGAGAAAGAAGCATTTGTCATCTTTTCACATAAACATGACTCGCATACATCAAATGACTCAGAGTCAATTGATTCCAAAAGTCCATTAGATTGGAGTTTTGAAATGCATTGTTTGTTTATATGACCAATATGACGATGTCATAGATAGGTCATATTCAAGTCTTACTTGAAGACTTTGGCGATGTAGGTATACACAGAATTCTCATTTGAAATTACACTATTTATATCTATTTCAAAAATACCATCACGTGGATTGGTATTAAGATAAATATATTATCCTTAGAAACTGAAATACCTAAGTGTGTAAATGCAAGTTCAAAACTAGCATCTTTCAAACTATGTCGCTCGCAGTATTGAGAGCATAATGCTATTGTTCCAACAAAACAATAATACCACTTAGAGAAGTAAGTTCAGAGGTACCAATAGCTTTAACAAAAGCTTGATCCCCCTTGCCTACTTGCAAATCCAGTGTGTCTTTCTTCAGTCAATTACTTCTTCTCATTCCCTTCATATTGTTACAGGTGTGAAGGCCACAACCAGTTAACAAAGATCTAGGAATCACTAGAAGACGTATATAACTATATATGGAATATACCTGATTTGCTAGTCTCACCAGTGTTGCCTTTTCTCAGCTCAAATTGGAAGATAGGACAACTTCCTTCTCCAATTGCCAACCTTTCCGCAATGGAAACATTCGGCATCTTTTATTGGGCTTTCCTTCTTGGAAGGTGGAATATTTTTCCTAGAAAATGATTTGTCATTTTCTTACCACAAAGTATTCGGCTTATTCTTTTTCACCCTTCAATCCTATTTCTTCCTGATCATCGAACAACATTCGATAATCATTTTGCTGAGCAGCAGCAACTGCCACAACAGGAAGAAAGGATATGGGTTCTAAACTTTATTCAACTTCCAATTATGCTTGAGAACAATTCTCAGGTTGCAATGCCAGTCTAGGAAGTTTGAACATTGAGTTTATCCTTATCCAACAAAGAAGAAAGTGTGTTTTGGTTTACGTTTTGATTATTTGACATCTACAACAGATATAAGATTCAATTTAGTATTTTCGATATTGAGCCTTAATAAATTAACTACCCAAGTTTTTATAATATTTTTAAAAAACAATTAATTTACGAAAGCCTAAGATCCACATAGAGGTTCCATAGCCACATCTATTGATCAGCTAGCAGTTATGGAGTCTATTGGTAGGTAGCGGGTACCAATTGCATTACAAGTACAACTCTTAGATCTTTATGGGACCTAGAGATATATGTAGTCTAACAAACCACTATTATCTAATGTCATGTTTGTCCCATCATTGCCTCCAACTTAGGTCTCACCGTGAATGCGATTAAGTCGTCCAATTTGGAAACAGTGAAAATTCACGCTAGTCTCACTAGATCGAAAAATCCACCTCGTGGCTATAATTCAGCCTAGTCTCACTAGATCAGAAAAATAACGAGGAGTGTTTGCAAGCTCATTGGATGGCATAACTTAAATTTGACGGGTACTTTAGAAAAAGTTTGTGTCAACGAATAATGTATGCACACAAGATTCGCTACACTATTAGTTAAAAAAAAATTTTAACCAATTTATATGACGATTATGTTTGTGATCTAATTTGTTATTTAATTTATAGGATATAAAAATAACAAATACACAAACGTGTATCGTTTTAAAACAGTTTTAAAAGATGTCGTCCATATATATTATTTGACTTTCAAAATCATTTAACATTAAACTCGTTAGAGTTTAACTTATTTTAAAATCATCAATTTTAATCTTTGAAACTCGTTTAGAGTTTTATTTGATGTTTTCATCAAAAACATATATAACTTGAGTCTCAAAATTATTTAACTTTAAACTTGTTAGAGTTTAACCTTTTAAAATCATCAATTTTAATATTTGAAACTCGTTACCGGTTTTATTTAATGTTTTCATCAAAAACATTTAGCATATATTATAATCAACAATTAAATATAAATGCGTAAAATAAAAACATAATCATGCATCACACACACATAGCCTAGCCCAAAAATCCTATGATTGATCTCATGACCCGACATGGGATCAAGAGGTCAAACTAAGGGTAATATCGTAGCTCCTACTTGATTCAAGAATCAAGTGAAAACTTGACAAACGCCATCGTTGTTGTGACAACCCGTAAATTTCTGGCAAAATTTAAACAAAAATCTTTATATGATTTCATTTAACCTCGACTAATTCCGACGATTCACGAACAATTATTTGTAAATAATTAGGCATTAATTTGATATATTAATATTATAATTATTAATATCCTTTTTAAACAAGATATCAATAATTAATATCTTTATTATCAGTATTGTTATTATGAATAAAAAAAATATTGACAAATATTCTTGGAAAAGTAGTAAATCAATTTTTTTATTTTAAAAAAAATATATAAAAAAAATCCTTAAAATAAATGATTTTTTAATAAAATAAATAAATTAATATATAAATTACTTTTTAATTAAAAATTATAATGGAAAACTACTTTTATTATTTTATTTTGTGCATTATCCCATGACCTAACATTTAATACTTTTGAATTTTAAAATCCCATTAAAAACTAAAATATTTCTTTTTCTTTTAATTATTTTATTCTTTTTACATAATTTTTTCAAGTATAAATACCCCTCATTTCTCATTCAAACTCACACCAAAATTTCTCTCATTCTCTCTTTGAAGAATTACTACTAATCACTTACTTACTTTACTTTCCTTCTTGCGTGGAATACTTCAACTGCTATTTAATGTGAGTTCATCTGCTCCCTTTTTATATATTTTTGGGATGAGAATACATGCGCAACTTTTATAACTGTTTTACACGTATCAAATATTAAACTGTGATATGTTGGGCTATGACCAGCAAGTCCCCAACCGATAAGTATAAACGATAACTTGTACGGGGCAAACTTGAAAGTCTAGTCTAAATATCAGTACCAACTATTAAACTATGATATGTTGGGCTATGACCAGCAAGTCCCCAACCGACAAGTATAAACGATAACTTGTACGGGATAAACTTGAAAGTCTAGTCTAAATATCAGTACCAACTGTTAAACTATGCTATACCCGGCTATGTCCGACTAAGTCCCTACAGTGATATTTTTAATTGTTGTGGCATTCTTAATTATTGGGGATAGGCCTTTCGGGAGTAACGTCCCCGATACATTTGACTAAGTCTTTGTATTACTTGATAATGAAATTAAATGACAAGGACAAAACAACTTGTCACGGGGCAAACAACGTTTAGTCTAAATATCATACACTGGCATAACTTTTTGATCCTGCGGGAGATCAACTTTTGGATCTTGCGAGATATACTTTACAAACTAAATCTTGTGGTCTAACAGTATTACTGAAATCATTATTTATGACAAACATATGAACTCACTCAACTTTGTGTTGACTTTTTAAGCATGTTTATTCTCAGGTACTTAAATATTGCTTCCGCTGTATATCTACTGCTTTGATGATGATTTCTTGCTATGCTTGGAGTCTTCATTACATATCATATCAATTAAAGACATATTTATCTTCCGCTGCAAAACTCAACAAAACATCTCATGTAGAGTCGTTCTCGTTTATACAACTGTGATTTGATATATTAAGTCACGTTATTCTTCCAGGCCCTATCTGGAGGACGTGACAGTTGTCAACTTGACCTGTTCGCCATCTTCTAAGCCAAAAGCATGTTGTATTTATCTTCAATCTTCATCTTGTTACATTTATTTAAATTTGAAAATACAACTAAACTAGTACTTTTACAAATTGAAATAAACTTAAATACAATACTATGAAAATGAAAAATAAATATAATACAACTTTGGCTTCAAAATGGACTTTCTAATAATACAAATAATCAACATGACATAATATTGCTGTAATCAACAATCACAACAATCATACATAGGTCGGGGCATTATGAGCTATGTGTGCAATCACAATTTTAATAACTACATTATTAAAACTTAAATATGGCTTGTCCATGGTTACAATGCATGTGTATAATCATGGAATAAAACAATCAACAATTATAATAAATATTCAAGCCATAACAAATAAATTCAAAATTTATAACAGTGATTTTTTTTTCAGATCTTATTCGTGCATCATGAGGTAATCAACAAAGTTGATTTTCAAAACCATAAAGGTTTTAACTGTTACCAATTCACCACAAAGCTAAATCTAAAAAAAAAAAATCACGCGACAATTAAGATGGTGTAAAAGCGGCTCGGATACCACTGATGGAAAATCGTATGTACTTTTACCAAAACAGATTAACGTAGCGGATAGTTAAAATAATAATCTTTTATTATTTTATGAACAAAATTTACAAGATTAAATTTCCACTTATTTAATGAAACCTGCATACGATTAATCTTTCCCAATAATCCAGTTACACCATAATAATTGTCATGAATATTAAAACAAAAGAGGAGTTAACGATATACCTTTCTTGGAGAAATTGATGAGACGGAGAGAAACTTACGAACAAAAGTATGACCGTCTCTTTGGATAGTCCACACTACACTTCAAACGACCGTCAATGGATGTTAGTCCAAACCCAAAGTACAAATTAATATAATTAAATTATATTAATAAGCAATAGATAAATATTACTTCGTATTGATTTCATTTCATAAACAAAATGGCATGTAGCTTTCTTGATCTTTGAGATGTAAGAAAATGTTTTAATTTTGTTTGTTTTGTTACTCTGTACCAAAAACAAGAACCAATATATATATTTGAGGAGTACATGTAAAAACAACTCGTGAACCTTTTTCAATTAACCCGTGAATTCAAATTAGAACGAATATATATCATAAAGTCGTATTTCTCAAATACTTCAGGGGTATATTATGTAACTTATAATTAATAATTTCTATCATGTCGCTTTCATGTAAATAGTAAATTAATTAATTTCGATTCATTTACTATTCATATGAATAGTAAATGAATTAATTTCGATTTACTATTTTGTTACTTGAGTAATATATATACATCATATATATATATATATATATATATATATATATATATATATATATATATATATATATATATATATATATATTATTTGACGTCTCGGTCGGTGTATATGTGTGTGACCCCAAAGGCTCAAATGAAGTTGGACATATAGTTATATGTTGTACCTTACACATTAATCCTACAAATATTACTTGTATGCATTAATACAAAGATTGTTCCACAAATTTACATATGTTATATTATGAATTAAGGTACTCAAGATTACAAAATTCACATCTTTTAAATGATATGTGTTGATAATACAGTTTGGGGAATTTCAACGCATTTGACATCTTTCCTTTCAAGATCAATATTTGACCTGTTTATCCAGACAGAGATGTAACATAGCTCAGATCCACTCATTCATTACAAACAGGTTGAAATTGTCACCTCTGACGGAAACTTACATGAATCTTAGCTGTAGTCTTTGGGTCAAGGAAGGATTTCACTATGTTCCACAACATCCTAAAGCCAGACCCAGCGTTGATTATGTGCATGCGACACAAAGTCTATAAGAAAAGTGGAAGTTACAAATAACTTAAAATTAAAATGATTATACCTCGGGGTAGTTATTAAAATGATTATGTTCCTTGTCGGCTATCCCGGCGGCTGCAGTGACCGTAGAATCTACTCCATAATATTTACAAATCTGTTGTAGCAATAAGTAGCAGAAACCCACAACCGTCGGCCACCTCTTGTTTGGTGGTGGTATCGGTGGTGGTAACGGCGGTGGTACATGCGGTTTATTTGAAATACATGGTGGTGGTAAGCAGCGGCCAAAACTGGTGGATGTGTGGTCTATGTTGGGGAAGTGAAAGCCAGAGGTTTCTTCTATTCAGGTGACGTCAATTAAACTTAAACCCTAACATTAATTTTAACAAAAAGAAAAATTACAATACCAAATTGATAGCTTTTGACAGGAATACAGAGGTAGAGATAGGGATTTAGGGTTAAAGAAGTGAACGGATGTTGATGGTGGAGGTTTCCAAAGTGTGGTTCAAGGATTATGTTTATTAAGGGATTTTTTTTTCATTTGGTGAAGAGGTAGTGACCGCTCAAAAAAGGGATTTTTTTTTCGGATTTAAAATTTTTGGAGAGAAAATGTGACAAGTGCCCCGCCAAATCTCAAATCTCAAATTTATTTGTAATTTTGCTTCTTTTAAAAATCCAAAAGAAAAGAGGCAACTTGTGTATGATTTTGTTGATACACGGACGGCCAAAGTTGCAAAATTTGCTATTCGAGGATTAATCGGTCGGGATTTTAGAAAGATTAATCGGTAATTCGGGAATTAATCGAATTGTATTTTATACATTAAAATTTTAAAATTTAAAAATTATATGTGTAAATATAGAAAAAAAAATCATAAATATAAAAATAAACTTTAACATAATTGTCTAAAATTATTCATTTTGCTCAAAAACTATAAAATTCTAGTTTAAATTCTTGTTAAAATGTTATCTTAAACCCTGAACCATAAACCCTAAACCCAAGACCCTATACCCTATACCATAAACCCTAGACCCTGACCGTAAACCCTAAACCCTAGATCCTGAACCGTAAACCCTAAACCATGAATCTGGATGATCATTCAGAACTCACGAGTCTAATAACAACTAATATAAATCTTCCAAATTAGCAAGGTGACGACAAGATGTTTAATGATTAATATAGTGTTTTAAATCTGAATGGTTCAACACTTAATGCTATAGTATGCAGCATGATATTCCTGTTAGTTCGGTAATGATTCGTTGATGATTTAGTGGTGTTCAGTTGATCCAATAGTGGGTACATGAAAGTTTGGTGCGGAAAATTTCACCCTAAACCATAAATCATAAACCCTAAACCTTACACCCTAAACCTTAAACCATAAACCATATACCCTAACCCTTAAACCCTAGCCCCCAAACTAGGGATGTCAATGGTCACCCGATCCAATCGGTATCTGAAATGTCCCGTTCTTATTGATTAAAAACGTTCCATATTAATTGATTTCGTTGCGAGGTTTTGACCTCTATATGAGACGTTTTTCAAAGACTGCATTCATTTTTAAAACAAACCATAACCTTTATTTCATAAATAAAGGTTTAAAAAGCTTTACGTAGATTATCAAATAATGATAATCTAAAATATCCTGTTTACACACGACCATTACATAATGGTTTACAATACAAATATGTTACATCGAAATCAGTTTCTTGAATGCAGTTTTTACACAGTATCATACAAACATGGACTCCAAATCTTGTCCTTATTTTGGTATGAAATAGCGGAAGCTCTTAGTATTCACCTGAGAATAAACATGCTTTAAACGTCAACAAAAATATTGGTGAGTTATAGGTTTAACCTATATATATATCAAATCGTAACAATATACCACAAGATTTCATATTTCAATACACATCCCATACATAGAGATAAAAATCATTCATATGGTGAACACCTGGTAACCGACATTAACAAGATGCATATATAAAAATATCCCCATCATTCCGGGACACCCTTCGGATATGATATAAATTTTGAAGTACTAAAGCATCTGGTACTTTGGATGGAGTTTGTTAGGCCCAATAGATCTATCTTTAGGATTCGCGTCAATTAGGGTGTCTGTTCCCTAATTCTTAGATTACCAGACTTAATAAAAAGGGGCATATTCGATTTCGATAATTCAACCATAGAATGTAGTTTCACGTACTTGTGTCTATTTTGTAAATCATTTATAAAACCTGCATGTATTCTCATCCCAAAAATATTAGATTTTAAAAGTGGGACTATAACTCACTTTCACAGATTTTTACTTCGTCGGGAAGTAAGACTTGGCCACTGGTTGATTCACGAACATATAACAATATATACATATATATCAAAGTATGTTCAAAATATATTTACAACACTTTTAATATATTTTGATGTTTTAAGTTTATTAAGTCAGCTGTCCTCGTTAGTAACCTACAACTAGTTGTCCATAGTTAGATGTACAGAAATAAATCGATAAATATTATCTTGAATCAATCCACGACCCAGTGTATACGTATCTCAGTATTGATCACAACTCAAACTATATATATTTTGGAATCAACCTCAACCCTGTATAGCTAACTCCAACATTCACATATAGAGTGTCTATGGTTGTTCCGAAATATATATAGATGTGTCGACATGATAGGTCGAAACATTGTATACGTGTCTATGGTATCTCAAGATTACATAACATACAATACAAGTTGATTAAGTTATGGTTGGAATAGATTTTTTTACCAATTTTCACGTAGCTAAAATGAGAAAAATTATCCAATCTTGTTTTACCCATAACTTCTTCATTTTAAATCCGTTTTGAGTGAATCAAATTGCTATAGTTTCATATTGAACTCTATTTTATGAATCTAAACAGAAAAAGTATAGGTTTATAGTCAGAAAAATAAGTTACAAGTCGTTTTTTTAAAGGTAGTCATTTCAGTCGAAAGGACGACGTCTAGATGACCATTTTAGAAAACATACTTCCACTTTGAGTTTAACCATAATTTTTGGATATAGTTTCATGTTCATAATAAAAATCATTTTCCCAGAATAACAACTTTTAGATCAAAGTTTATCATAGTTTTTAATTAACTAACCCAAAACAGCCCGCGGTGTTACTACGACGGCGTAAATCCGGTTTTACGGTGTTTTTCGTGTTTCCAGGTTTTAAATCATTAAGTTAGCATATCATATAGATATAGAACATGTGTTTAGTTGATTTTAAAAGTCAAGTTAGAAGGATTAACTTTTATTTGCGAACAAGTTTAGAATTAACTAAACTATGTTCTAGTGATTACAAGTTTAAACCTTCGAATAAGATAGCTTTATATGTATGAATCGAATGATGTTATGAACATCATTACTACCTCAAGTTCCTTGGATAAACCTACTGGAAATGAGAAAAAATAGATCTAGCTTCAAAGGATCCTTGGGTGGCTTGAAAGTTCTTGAAGCAGAATCATGACACGAAAACAATTTCAACTAAGATTTCCACTCGAAATATGATTGTTATAGTTATAGAAATTGAATTAAAGTTTGAATATGATTATTACCTTGTATTAGAAAGATAACCTACTGTAAGTAACAAAGGTTTCTTGATCTTGGATGATTACTTGGAATGGATTTAGAAAACTTGGAAGTAAACTTGCAATCTTGGAAGTATTCTTGATTTTATGAAACTAGAACTTTTGAAATTTATGAAGAACACTTAGAACTTGAAGATAGAACTTGAGAGAGATCAATTAGATGAAGAAAATTGAAGAATGAAAGTATTTGTAGGTGTTTTTGGTCATTGGTGTATGGATTAGATATAAAGGATATGTAATTTTGTTTTCATGTAAATAAGTAATGAATGATTACTCATATTTTTGTAATTTTATGAGATATTTCATGCTAGTTGCCAAATGATGGTTCCCACATGTGTTAGGTGACTCACATGGGCTGCTAAGAGCTGATCATTGGAGTGTATATACCAATAGTACATACATCTAAAAGCTGTGTATTGTACGAGTACGAATACGGGTGCATACGAGTAGAATTGTTGATGAAACTGAACGAGGATGTAATTGTAAGCATTTTTGTTAAGTAGAAGTATTTTGATAAGTGTCTTGAAGTCTTTCAATAGTGTATGAATACATATTAAAACACTACATGTATATACATTTTTACTGAGTCGTTAAGTCAATCGTTAGTCGTTACATGTAAATGTTGTTTTGAAACCTTTAGGTTAACGATCTTGTTGAATGTTGTTAACCCATTGTTTATTATAACAAATGAGATGTTAAATTGTTATATTATCATGATATTATGATATATAATATATCTTAGTATGATATATATACAGTTAAATGTCGTTACAACGATAATCGTTACATATATGTCTCGTTTCGAAATCATTAAGTTAGTAGTCTTATTTTTACATATGTATTTCATTGTTAATACACTTAATAATATATTTACTTATCATTTAACATAATTAACCAAGTGTATCAATATCTTAATATGATTCATATGTACCTAGTAAGACGTTGTTATAACGATAATCGTTATATATATCGTTTTCGAGTTTCTTAAATTAATAGTCTCATTTTTATGTATATAACTCATTATTAAAATACCTAATGAGATGCATACTTATAATAAAATCATGTTAACTATATATATATAACCATATATATGTCATCGTATAGTTTTTACAAGTTTTAACGTTCGTGGATCACCGGTCAAGTTGGGTGGTCAATTGTCTATATAAAACCTATTTCAATTAATCAAGTCTTAACAAGTTTGATTGCTTAACATGTTGGAAGCACTTAATCATGTAAATAACAATTTCATTTAATATATATATAAACATGGAAAAGTTCGGGTCACTACAGTACCTACCCGTTAAATAAATTTCGTCCCGAAATTTTAAGCAGTTGGAGGTGTTGACGTATCTTCTGGAAATAAATGCGGGTATTTCTTCTTCATCTGATCTTCACGCTCCCAGGTGAAATCAGGTCCTCTACGAGCATTCCATCGAACCTTAACAATCGGTATCTTGTTTTGTTTAAGTCTCTTAACCTCACGATCCATTATTTCGACGGGTTCTTCAATGAATTGAAGTTTTTCATTGATTTGGATTTCGTCCAACGGAATAGTGAGATCTTATTTAGCAAAACATTTCTTCAAATTTGAGACGTGGAAAGTGTTATGTACAGCCGCGAGTTGTTGAGGTAGCTCCAGTTGGTAAGCTACTGGTCCGACACGATCTATAATCTTGTATGGTCCAATGTACCTTGGATTTAGTTTCCCCCGTTTACCAAATCGAACAACGCCTTTCCAAGGTGAAACCTTAAGCATGACCATTTCTCCAATTTCAAACTCTATATCTTTTCTTTTACTGTCCGCGTAGCTCTTTGTCGACTCTGGGCGGTTTTCAATCTTTGTTGAATTTGGATGATTTTCTCAGTAGTTTCTTGTATTATCTCAGGACCCGTAATCTGTCTATCCCCCACTTCACTCCAACAAATCGGAGACCTACACTTTCTACCATAAAGTGCTTCAAACGGCGCCATCTCAATGCTTGAATGGTAGCTGTTGTTGTAGGAAAATTCTGCTAACGGTAGATGTCGATCCCAACTGTTTCCGAAATCAATAACACAAGCTCGTAGCATGTCTTCAAGCGTTTGTATCATCCTTTCACTCTGCCCATCAGTTTGTGGATGATAGGCAGTACTCATGTCTAGACGAGTTCCCAATGCTTGCTATAATGTCTGCCAGAATCTTGAAATAAATCTGCCATCCCTATCAGAGATAATAGAGATTGGTATTCCATGTCTGGAGACGACTTCCTTCAAATACAGTCGTGCTAACTTCTCCATCTTGTCATCTTCTCTTATTGGTAGGAAGTGTGCTGACTTGGTGAGACGATCAACTATTACCCAAATAGTATCATAACCACTTGCAGTCCTTGGCAATTTAGTAATGAAATCCATGGTAATGTTTTCCCATTTCCATTCCGGGATTTCAGGTTGTTGTAGTAGACCTGATGGTTTCTGATGTTCAGCTTTGACCTTAGAACACGTCAAACATTCTCCTACATATTTAGCAATATCGGCTTTCATACCTGGCCACCAAAAATGTTTCTTAAGATCCTTGTACATCTTCCCCATTCCAGGATGTATTGAGTATCTGGTTTTATGAACTTCTCTAAGTACCATTTCTCTCATATCTCCAAATTTTGGTACCCAAATTCTTTCAGCCCTATACCGGGTTCCGTCTTCCCGAATATTAAGATGCTTCTCCGATCCTTTGGGTATTGATAAGGCTAAAAAGGAACATATATTTCATAGCAATATCCCTTCTAAATAATAGGTTTTCATATGTAATTGTATTATATTTTCATTGTAATTGTTTAAATAAATAAGTGCGAAGACAAAAGGCGAAAAAGAAGATTTGAAGACACAAACGTCCAAAAAGCTCAAAAGTACAAGATACAATCAAAAAGGTTCAAATTATTGATGAGGAACGTCTAAAAATGACAAGAGTACAAGTTACAAAACGCAAAGTACAAAATATAAAATTGTACGCAAGGACGTTCGAAAATCCGGAACCGGGACCAGAGTCAACTCTCAACGCTCGACGCAACGGTGTAAAAATTACGAGTCAACTATGCACAAGAATAAAATATAATATTTAAATAATTCATAATAAGAATAATATTAAATAATAAAAAGTTGTTAATTGAGCATAGTTCAGGGGTCATAAGTGAAAATTCAATTTCTAAATTCGCCTATAAAAGGCTTTGTAATCGTAATGTAAAAACACACCTTTTTCTATCTTTTTCTTATTTATCAATATCAATTATCAATATCTATATTCTATATCTCTATCATAATGTTAACTTAATAAGATATAACAATAATCTTAATTTTAATTTTAAATTATGATAATAATAAGATTTATGATAGAGATCGTTTGAGTGTGTAAGTCGAAATTCTGTCCGTGTAACGCTACGCGATTAATAATCACTGTAAGTTATGTTCTTCCTTTTTAAATTAATGTCTCGTAACTAAGTTATTATTATGCTTATTTAAGCCGAAGTAATCGTGATGTTTGACTAAATATTAAGACGGGGTTATTGGATTTTGTACCATAATTAAGGTTTGGGCAAAAGACCGACACTTGTGGAAATTGGACTATTGACTATTAATAGATGGGGGGGTATTGTCTAATTGAGTGACAACTCATTGGAGTCAGTCGAACCTATCTTCAAATTAATTATCCTAATAATTAATAATGATTATGGTTGTCCTATTTAGTGACGTTCATATGGAATCTATTATAATCATTTAATTAATTATTCGGGTTGGGTAATTGATTATTCAAACTGATCAAGTGGGTAATTAATATTCATATTTAATCAAAACAGGGGTAGATTACATACAGTGATAACTGGTGTAATTGTTGACAGAAGTGATAACTGCGTCACAGTTTAAATCCTTAATTAGTTGGAATATTTGACTTCGGGTATAAGGGTAATTTGACGATGACACTCGCACTTTATATTTATGACCGATGGACTATTATGGATAAAAACCAGATAGGTATCAAATAAACAATGACAAAGGACAATTAACCCGAGTAACAATTAATTAAAATCAAAACGTTAAACATCATGATTACGGAAGTTTAAATAAGCATAATTGTTTTATTGTATTTTTCATCGCACTTTTATTTTCTGTCATTTTATTTTCTGTCATTTTATTTATCGCAATTTATTTTACGCACTTTAATTTTTGTCATTTATTTTTACGCTTAAAATCGACAAACCGGTCATTAAACGGTAAAACCCCCATTTTATAATAATACTACTACTTATTTATATATATATTTTTACAAATAAACTTAATAATATAGCGTTAACTTCACCAGCTCCCTGTGGAACGAACCGGACTTACTAAAAACTACACTACTCTACGATTAGGTACACTGCCTATAAGTGTTGTAGCAAGGTTTAGGTATATCCACTCGATAAATAAATAAATAAAACTTGTGTAATATTTCGTCGCATTTTGTAGTAAAAATTAATACTATTTCGTACCCCATCCCTACAACACCAAGTTTTTGGCGCCGCTGCCGGGGAGCGCTAAAACGCTATATTTTTAATTATAATAATATTGAAATAAAATATAATAATATAATAATATTAAAATAGAATATAATAATATAATAATATTGAAATAAAATATAATAATATAATAATATTTTAGAATCAAATTTGATACGTAAAAGTTTTAAAAGTTTTAAAAAGTCGTATTTATTAAATACTTCAGGGGTATATTATGTAACTTATAATTAATAATTTCTATCATGTCGCTTTCATGTGAATAGTAAATTAATTAATTTATTTTCATTTACTATTCATGAATAGTAAATGAATTAAAAAAAAAAAGTTTTGAAAAAAAAATAATATTATAATAAAAAAAATATTCGTTTAAAAAAAAAAAAAAAAAGAATTTCAAAAAAAAAAAAAACGTTTTTTAAAAAAAAAAATCGTTTTAAAAAAAAAATTAATTAAAAAAAAAAATTTGTGTAAAAAAAAATCGTTTTTTTTAAGAAAAAAAAATTTCCTTTTTTAAAAAAAAAAAAAAAAAAAAAATTTGTCTAAAAAAAAATTCGTTTTAAAAAAAAAATTTGTAAAAAAAAAATCGATTTTTTTAAAAAAAAAAATTTATATAAAAAAAAAAATTTTTAAAAAAAAAAAAATTTAAAATCCTTAAAAAACGAAATAAAAAAAAATAAATTTAAAAAAAAAAAGTTTTTTTTTTTTTTATTACCTTTAGATTTTTAGACTCTAGTTACAATTTTTAGTATTAAGTTTAGTTTTGCCATAGTTATTTTTACTTCTAAAATTTTTAGGCTTTGCCGTAAAATCCCTTAAGTGCTTATTCCTTAGATTAAGTTTTAGGTGCTTTAGAATTTTACGACGCCGTATTTCGCACTACTTTCTTATTTTTATTTTTCGACGCCTATTTTTCGACCTTTTTATTTTTCGACCTTTTTCGACGCGCAATCTTTTTCTTTCTTATTTCTCGCCATTCTAGTTTTTAGGACTTAGATTTTTTTTCTACTTCTTCTCTAAATTTCTTAAAATTACGAAAATTTATTTTAAGTGGTTAAATTGATAGACATCAAAATTTTCTGGTTCGTAGTAATAGTTGGATTTGTACGTGGACCGGGTTATTGGAGCCAAACAGTCCTCAATTATATTGAGACCAAACGAATCCTGCCCCTCTGCTGCATCTTTTGGCTATTCGAAACGTGGGCAAAATCAGAAAAGTCTATTAATTGGATAACTTATTATAATTTTTCTTTCATTTTTAAAAACTAATAGGATATTCAGTGAATGCACCGAGCAAGACGTTCGCCGCCGGTCATACGTTCACCACCTGTAACTCGATCAAGACATCTAGCAAATATTGTCGCCGTTGATTTTTCTTTAGAATCGTCATCTAGTCGAACAAGAACTCCAACTCAAATTTCCGATAATCCATCTTTTGAACCCGACTTCACAATTAAGAACCCGGAGCATATTCAAGGACAATTTCAAGATCCTGAACCACTAATTATTCCTCCTGAGCCACAAACTGTTAAATCAGAATCCTCTAGTGATTCGTATTCAACAAATTCAATTATGGAAGTAACGGAACCTCTAAGTATGGAAGATCGAATGAGAGCTAAACGCACGGGCCAAGGTCACGCCATTATTAAGCCAGAAGTTAATGCTCCAGATTATGAAATCAAAGGACAAATTCTACATATGGTAACTAATCAGTGCCAATATAGTGGTACGCCAAAAGAAGATCCCAACGAACATCTTCGTACCTTTAATAGGATATGTACACTATTCAAAATCCGAGAAGTGGAGGATGAACAGATATATCTCATGTTGTTTCCTTGGACTTTAAAGGGAGAAGCCAAAGATTGGTTAGAATCGTTACCTGAAGGGGCGATTGACACATGGGATGTTTTAGTTGAAAAATTTCTTAAACGATTCTTTCCGGCATCCAAAGCCGTGAGACTTCAAGGAGAAATTGTTACGTTCACGCAAAAGCCAAATGAAACATTATATGAGGCGTGGACAAGATTCGGAAGGATGTTGAGAGGATGTCCTCAACACGGTTTAGACACTTATCAAATAGTACAAATATTCTACCAAGGTGTCAACGTTGCTACAAGAAAAGACATCGACATAACAGCTGGTGGTTCCATTATGAAGAAAACCGCAACTGAAGCTTACAAAATTATTGATAACACTGCTTCCCACTCTCATGAGTGGCATCAAGAAAAAGATATCTTTCGATCATCTAAAGCGGCTAGAGCCGATTCTAGCCATGACTTTGATTCCGTTTCCGCAAAAATAGATGCTTTCGAAAGACGAATGGAAAAGATGAATAAAGATATTCACGCAATACGAATCAGTTGTGAGCAATGCGGTGGACCACACTTATTGAAAGATTGTCACATTGAACTAACGATGGAACAACGTGAGAATGTTTCCTATATGAACCAAAGGCCGGGAAATAATTATCAAAATAATTATCAACCGCCAAGGCTAAACTTCAATCGAAATCAAAACATTCTTTATAATCCAAATGGACCCGACAATAACTCGTATAACCAACAAGGTCCGAATAACCAACCAACTCAAAACAACACTTTCAATCAACAAAGACCTGGCTTATATAAACCAGAACAACAAACCGAAGAGAAAAAGTCAAATATGGAAGACGTGGTATTCAAGCTAGTGGAATCTCAAACACAATTTATTACATCTCAAACCCAAATGAATGAGAGGTTTGATCAGTCATTAAGAACTCAACAAGCTACCATTTTGAATCTAGAAAAACACGTTGGTACTCTTTCTAGCATGATGAGTAAGAGGGAACAAGGAAAGCTACCGAGTAATACTGAAGTAAATCCTCGGAATGAGAATGTTAATATGGTCTCAACGAATTCTGAAAAACCAGCTCCAGAAAATGGGAAGGTTTTAGATGTGAGTAACAATGAAGAAGTTACACCACCACCACCCGAGTATGTAAAGCCAGTGGTGGAACCATATAAACCACCCATCCCGTTTCCAAGAAAAGGAGTTGAGTATGAGCAAGTAATAGGTAATAAAGATTGTGATACCTCTGGAAAGAAGAAGAAGAAAAAGAATAAGAAAGTACAAGAAACAAAAACCGTAAAGATAAACCCGGTGAATACAGTTCCACCAAAACCTCCACCTAGGGTAGGTGATCCGGGTGAATTTATTGTTCCTTGTCTACTTAGTGATTGTGTCATGTATGATGCACTAGCAGATTTAGGTGCAAGTGTGAGTGTTATGCCTCTTTCATTATATAAGAGATTAGGTGTAGGTGAGTTAAGTCCAACGGATATGAGTGTTCGACTCTTTGATCAAACCATTAAGCACCCAGTTGGAATTGCTGACAACCTACCCGTTCAAGTAGGTAATTTAACCTTTCTAGTCGAATTTATTGTCATTGACATAGAAGAGGACCCAAACGTTCCTCTAATTTTAGGTCGACCATTCTTTGCGTCCACCGGGGCGTTATTTGATGTAGGAAATGGAAGAATGACACTTAGTAGTGGTAACAAATCGATCACCTTTATGATTCGAAAGTCTAAATCTCCACCAACCAAAACCATTGAACCAGCAAAAACGATTGGTAACAACCATGTTGTTTTACCAACTCCAACGGTAGTGCTTAATAATAATAAAACGCCTAAGTGTGGGGAAAATGAAGTAAAACCTAATGATGACTTGATAATAAAGAACCCCGTTGTTGATACGAAATTAAATGACCCCGTTATTAACAGTTCAATGAAGAAACTTTTTAAACGGGCTATCGATGCTAGAAGTAAGGGGAACTTTAAGTTATGTAACCGGTTAGTATCCAATCTGTCGCCTAAAGAAAAGGCGAAACTAGTTGAATTTTGGGATATTACGGAAGAAGCCGGGCACTGGCTTAAAGAAAAAGTCACAGATAAGCAAGTTGATTATGGACCAAAAGAAATTGACGATGAAGTTAATCACAATTTCGACACCACAGCTACCTAAGTGTGGGGAGATTCAAATGTTCTAAGAAAATGTTATCTAGAGTTAGTTGTTCTGTTCTTGTGTAGTTCCGAGAATGGAATCCGATTGGTCTTTTCCGCTAGCAGACACTAAAGAACTAGTTTTCTCCCCCCATTCTGAATTTTTGTTTTTTTTAGGTTTTATATGAAATTAATATGCTTTTAAGTTTTGTGTGATATTTAAAAACAAAATTTACTTTAATTCATTAAGTTGAAAAAATGATTTCTAAAATTCGTCGTGAGTTGAAGACTAGGTCATTAAGCCGAAATTGCTTTACCCGAGGGTGGGACGGCAAATTTTGTTATCATTATTTTTAATTTTATTGATCTAAAGTATGCCAAAAAGATATTAGACTTTATAAATTTTTGAACGTGGGGTAATATACCCAACTTCAAAAATATGTATATATATGTTTGTATTTTATATTATGTACAAAACAGGGTAGAACAACGCACTTTCAAAGACTAACATTAAGTTCAGCAATAGCTACTGATTTTGACGACAAGAAGCAAAATATCAAATGTGATGTAAAATAATATGCTTACAAACTGGGTATTTTTAATCACTTTTCTACACTAATCACCCTCATGAATTTATAATTATAGTCTGATTTCATGCAAATGAGGGCATTGCATGATCTCAAGTGTGGGGAAGGGTTATAAATTCTCTCGGGTTTGCACTTAGTTTATTTGCCAAATTTTGTGAAAATTTGAAAAATTTTCAACTAAATGAATTTAAAATCATGTTTATACATATTTATGAACGGTGAAAACTAGGTGATAATACCGAAATTATCGTTACCTCGAAAAGGACATAAATTGAGAAACACCCTAAAACGCTTGAATTCATTTAAAATGAAATAAAAGAAAATAAAAAGGCAAAGAAAGAAACTAAGTGTGGGAAGAATGTACCAAGTTATTCAATTTAAAACATAAATCACATATTTTTGTACAAGATTATTGCAGGTACTTTTGCTTTGGACGATACTAATCAGTTTTACCCGATTTACTGTAATACATTTGAAAGAAAGATGGATCTACACGATGAATCAATTCCATCATTAAAAGGAAGTAAAGTCTTCCGAAAAAGACACGCGCTTCTTGATTTAGGTCATGAAGTTGTCGTCCAGACCTTTTTAGACTCTAGTTACAATTTTTAGTATTAAGTTTAGTTTTGCCATAGTTATTTTTACTTCTAGAATTTTTAGGCTTTGCCGTAAAATCCCTTAAGTGCTTATTCCTTAGATTAAGTTTTAGGTGCTTTAGAATTTTACGACGCCGTATTTCGCACTACTTTCTTATTTTTATTTTTCGACGCCTATTTTTCGACCTTTTTATTTTTCGACCTTTTTCGACGCGCAATCTTTTTCTTTCTTATTTCTCGCCATTCTAGTTTTTAGGACTTAGATTTTTTTTCTACTTCTTCTCTAAATTTCTTAAAATTACGAAAATTTATTTTAAGTGGTTAAATTGATAGACATCAAAATTTTCTGGTTCGTAGTAATAGTTGGATTTGTACGTGGACCGGGTTATTGGAGCCAAACAGTCCTCAATTATATTGAGACCAAACGAATCCTGCCCCTCTGCTGCATCTTTTGGCTATTCGAAACGTGGGCAAAATCAGAAAAGTCTATTAATTGGATAACTTATTATAATTTTTCTTTCATTTTTAAAAACTAATAGGATATTCAGTGAATGCACCGAGCAAGACGTTCGCCGCCGGTCATACGTTCACCACCTGTAACTCGATCAAGACATCTAGCAAATATTGTCGCCGTTGATTTTTCTTTAGAATCGTCATCTAGTCGAACAAGAACTCCAACTCAAATTTCCGATAATCCATCTTTTGAACCCGACTTCACAATTAAGAACCCGGAGCATATTCAAGGACAATTTCAAGATCCTGAACCACTAATTATTCCTCCTGAGCCACAAACTGTTAAATCAGAATCCTCTAGTGATTCGTATTCAACAAATTCAATTATGGAAGTAACGGAACCTCTAAGTATGGAAGATCGAATGAGAGCTAAACGCACGGGCCAAGGTCACGCCATTATTAAGCCAGAAGTTAATGCTCCAGATTATGAAATCAAAGGACAAATTCTACATATGGTAACTAATCAGTGCCAATATAGTGGTACGCCAAAAGAAGATCCCAACGAACATCTTCGTACCTTTAATAGGATATGTACACTATTCAAAATCCGAGAAGTGGAGGATGAACAGATATATCTCATGTTGTTTCCTTGGACTTTAAAGGGAGAAGCCAAAGATTGGTTAGAATCGTTACCTGAAGGGGCGATTGACACATGGGATGTTTTAGTTGAAAAATTTCTTAAACGATTCTTTCCGGCATCCAAAGCCGTGAGACTTCAAGGAGAAATTGTTACGTTCACGCAAAAGCCAAATGAAACATTATATGAGGCGTGGACAAGATTCGGAAGGATGTTGAGAGGATGTCCTCAACACGGTTTAGACACTTATAAAATAGTACAAATATTCTACCAAGGTGTCAACGTTGCTACAAGAAAAGACATCGACATAACAGCTGGTGGTTCCATTATGAAGAAAACCGCAACTGAAGCTTACAAAATTATTGATAACACTGCTTCCCACTCTCATGAGTGGCATCAAGAAAAAGATATCTTTCGATCATCTAAAGCGGCTAGAGCCGATTCTAGCCATGACTTTGATTCCGTTTCCGCAAAAATAGATGCTTTCGAAAGACGAATGGAAAAGATGAATAAAGATATTCACGCAATACGAATCAGTTGTGAGCAATGCGGTGGACCACACTTATTGAAAGATTGTCACATTGAACTAACGATGGAACAACGTGAGAATGTTTCCTATATGAACCAAAGGTCGGGAAATAATTATAAAAATAATTATCAACCGCCAAGGCTAAACTTCAATCGAAATCAAAACATTCTTTATAATCCAAATGGATCCGACAATAACTCGTATAACCAACAAGGTCCGAATAACCAACCAACTCAAAACAACACTTTCAATCAACAAAGACCTGGCTTATATAAACCAGAACAACAAACCGAAGAGAAAAAGTCAAATATGGAAGACGTGGTATTCAAGCTAGTGGAATCTCAAACACAATTTATTACATCTCAAACCCAAACGAATGAGAGGTTTGATCAGTCATTAAGAACTCAACAAGCTACCATTTTGAATCTAGAAAAACACGTTGGTACTCTTTCTAGCATGATGAGTAAGAGGGAACAAGGAAAGCTACCGAGTAATACTGAAGTAAATCCTCGGAATGAGAATGTTAATATGGTCTCAACGAATTCTGAAAAACCAGCTCCAGAAAATGGGAAGGTTTTAGATGTGAGTAACAATGAAGAAGTTACACCACCACCACCCGAGTATGTAAAGCCAGTGGTGGAACCATATAAACCACCCATCCCGTTTCCAAGAAAAGGAGTTGAGTATGAGCAAGTAATAGGTAATAAAGATTGTGATACCTCTGGAAAGAAGAAGAAGAAAAAGAATAAGAAAGTACAAGAAACAAAAACCGTAAAGATAAACCCGGTGAATACAGTTCCACCAAAACCTCCACCTAGGGTAGGTGATCCGGGTGAATTTATTGTTCCTTGTCTACTTAGTGATTGTGTCATGTATGATGCACTAGCAGATTTAGGTGCAAGTGTGAGTGTTATGCCTCTTTCATTATATAAGAGATTAGGTGTAGGTGAGTTAAGTCCAACGGATATGAGTGTTCGACTCTTTGATCAAACCATTAAGCACCCAGTTGGAATTGCTGACAACCTACCCGTTCAAGTAGGTAATTTAACCTTTCTAGTCGAATTTATTGTCATTGACATAGAAGAGGACCCAAACGTTCCTCTAATTTTAGGTCGACCATTCTTTGCGTCCACCGGGGCGTTATTTGATGTAGGAAATGGAAGAATGACACTTAGTAGTGGTAACAAATCGATCACCTTTATGATTCGAAAGTCTAAATCTCCACCAACCAAAACCATTGAACCAGCAAAAACGATTGGTAACAACCATGTTGTTTTACCAACTCCAACGGTAGTGCTTAATAATAATAAAATGCCTAAGTGTGGGGAAAATGAAGTAAAACCTAATGATGACTTGATAATAAAGAACCCCGTTGTTGATACGAAATTAAATGACCCCGTTATTAACAGTTCAATGAAGAAACTTTTTAAACGGGCTATCGATGCTAGAAGTAAGGGGAACTTTAAGTTATGTAACCGGTTAGTATCCAATCTGTCGCCTAAAGAAAAGGCGAAACTAGTTGAATTTTGGGATATTACGGAAGAAGCCGGGCACTGGCTTAAAGAAAAAGTCACAGATAAGCAAGTTGATTATGGACCAAAAGAAATTGACGATGAAGTTAATCACAATTTCGACACCACAGCTACCTAAGTGTGGGGAGATTCAAATGTTCTAAGAAAATGTTATCTAGAGTTAGTTGTTCTGTTCTTGTGTAGTTCCGAGAATGGAATCCGATTGGTCTTTTCCGCTAGCAGACACTAAAGAACTAGTTTTCTCCCCCCATTCTGAATTTTTGTTTTTTTTAGGTTTTATATGAAATTAATATGCTTTTAAGTTTTGTGTGATATTTAAAAACAAAATTTACTTTAATTCATTAAGTTGAAAAAATGATTTCTAAAATTCGTCGTGAGTTGAAGACTAGGTCATTAAGCCGAAATTGCTTTACCCGAGGGTGGGACGGCAAATTTTGTTATCATTATTTTTAATTTTATTGATCTAAAGTATGCCAAAAAGATATTAGACTTTATAAATTTTTGAACGTGGGGTAATATACCCAACTTCAAAAATATGTATATATATGTTTGTATTTTATATTATGTACAAAACAGGGTAGAACAACGCACTTTCAAAGACTAACATTAAGTTCAGCAATAGCTACTGATTTTGACGACAAGAAGCAAAATATCAAATGTGATGTAAAATAATATGCTTACAAACTGGGTATTTTTAATCACTTTTCTACACTAATCACCCTCATGAATTTATAATTATAGTCTGATTTCATGCAAATGAGGGCATTGCATGATCTCAAGTGTGGGGAAGGGTTATAAATTCTCTCGGGTTTGCACTTAGTTTATTTGCCAAATTTTGTGAAAATTTGAAAAATTTTCAACTAAATGAATTTAAAATCATGTTTATACATATTTATGAACGGTGAAAACTAGGTGATAATACCGAAATTATCGTTACCTCGAAAAGGACATAAATTGAGAAACACCCTAAAACGCTTGAATTCATTTAAAATGAAATAAAAGAAAATAAAAAGGCAAAGAAAGAAACTAAGTGTGGGAAGAATGTACCAAGTTATTCAATTTAAAACATAAATCACATATTTTTGTACAAGATTATTGCAGGTACTTTTGCTTTGGACGATACTAATCAGTTTTACCCGATTTACTGTAATACATTTGAAAGAAAGATGGATCTACACGATGAATCAATTCCATCATTAAAAGGAAGTAAAGTCTTCCGAAAAAGACACGCGCTTCTTGATTTAGGTCATGAAGTTGTCGTCCAGACCTTTTTAGACTCTAGTTACAATTTTTAGTATTAAGTTTAGTTTTGCCATAGTTATTTTTACTTCTAGAATTTTTAGGCTTTGCCGTAAAATCCCTTAAGTGCTTATTCCTTAGATTAAGTTTTAGGTGCTTTAGAATTTTACGACGCCGTAAACCCTAAACCATAGACCCTAGACCCCTAAACCATAAACCCTATACCCTAGACCTTAAGCCCTAAACCCTAAACCATAGAACCTAAACCCTAGACCCTAAACCCTAAACCATATACCCTAAACCCTAAACCATGGATCGGAATGATCATTCAGAACTAATGAGTCTAATAACAACTTTAAATCTTCCAGATTATCAAGGTGATGACAAGATGTTTAATGATTAATATAGTGTTTTAACTCTGAATGGTTTAACACTTAATACTAGAGTATGCAGCATCGGATGTCTGTTAGTTCGGAATACCTGATCACCACCGGATCACTGGACTACCATCAAACCAATAATGGACCAACAAACCATCACCGAATAATTGATTTACCACCGAATAATTGATTTAGGGTCTAGGGTTTAGGGTTTAGGGTATAGGGTTTCTAGTATAAGGTATAGGGTTTAGTGTTGTGACAACCCGGAAATTTCCAACCAAATTTAAACTTAATCTTTATATGATTTCAACAAGATAAGCAAAGTCTGTAAACCGAGTCTCAAATTTTTTTTAAACTATTTCCATGATTCAGTTGACCTTTGATTATTCCCGACGATTCACGAACAATTGTTGTAAATAAATATGTACATACATATATACATATATATATATAAATATATACATACATATATAAATATATATGATTCTTAAACATAACTAATATTATATGAATATTAATACGTATATAAAATGAATAAACATTAAATATTGAATATATGTTATTATATACCACATAGTTAAAAATATGTAATTGTAATATATTAAATTGAAATTATAAGTTAAAATAAATGGTATAGTAATATTATTATTTTCAATATTAACATCGAAGTTAGTACTATAAATATAATATACGAACATGAAACTTGATATATAAATTGATATATTATTTGTAATAATATCATTATCAATAATAATATAAATAGTTAGTATAATTGATATAGTATTATGAATGTTATCATTAACCATTATCATTTTTAATTATCATCATTATTAGTATTATTTTTAGTATTATTTTTATAAATATTATTATCATCATTAAAAATTATTATTAGTATAATTTATTATGGTTATTATTAGAAAATAATATATTTTACTATTATTAACATTAATAATCTGATTACTATTATTATTATTATGTATTATTTACAATATAATTATTATTATTACTAATATATTAGTAGTTATTAATATTTATTACATAATTTAAAAAGCAAGAGAACAAATCGTACGATGCAGTTTGATATCCACATCAACTTTCCAAACTTTTATCTTCTATCTAATATCTGTATCAATTGAACGTATGAATTCACCTAACCAACTTTGTCTGTTATAATTTTTCCCATTTTATGTTTTTGATTAATAAATCTGTCGATATCCATATCAATTATATAATACGATCAAATCAGGCTGTTAAGTCATTCTAATCTTTTCATTATCACTAACAATTATAACTACAAATCATGACCACTAAACAAAACACACTTGATCAATCATCACCCTAGTAATTCATATCACCTTCTTGATTCTTTTCCTTCTTAATGACAACCATCTTCACCACTTTGATCAATGACAAACGCCACCAATTTCTTGTTTCCCTTCCACGTTCCTGCAAATTGAAAGTCTTTAAATCAAACCATCTATTTACTATACTGCTACAATTATTCGAACAGACCAAAACAAAACCTTACAACCGTTTCTGTTTCGAACAAGCACACCTGTCACCACCTTCAACCTCATCATCCTTCGTTGGACTCCACTCTAGTCACCACCACCCTCACACGATTAAGTTAACAACCAAACACCCCACCTGCGTATATAATCTTTTCTTTTCTGTTAGAACCCAACTGCAAACAAACTACTGCAAATATATTTCTGTGTCAACTCATAAACGCCACCATTTCAATAATTCAAACCACCACAACTATCGGGGATACTAATGTTTTTATTGCTGTTTACAGAATCACCACCCATACCCATTTAACTAATACTATTCTCTTTCTGAATTTTTGTTTCGAACGAGATCAAACCAACTACTACATAGCTGCTGCTATTTCTGCCTGTTTTAATCAAGCGAGAGCCAACCAAAACCCTTGAACAAATTAAATCGCTGTATGCTTTTCTTTCTGTTTATACGTTATACTCATCATCATTATTATATGGCTACTAGTATTATTCAAAGTGGTGAATGATGAGGACAATGAAATATTATAGCGAAATATTGATAATGATATTATTTAAAAGATAAAGGTTGATGATGGATGATGATTGGAAACTACCTTGGCATTTTTATTCCTTTTTTTTTTGGGTCGACAATTACAAAAACAAGGAACCCACTTCAACCACTAAATCAAATAATTCACTTGTTTAATATTAAAGCAAAAGAAACAGCTTGCGTGATATTTTTTTTCTTTATAATAGCCGACCTATAATGGGTCCTAAAGTGACGCATTTTTTTATTTGATGATTAAGATTTTCGGTGGGACTATAGTAGGTCAACCAAATACAATTAATCTTCTATCCCACTTGCAAATTCCAATCGGTATTATATTGTTTATGTGACCAAGACTTGGATTAAATATTCTGACGGGTTTATGCAGTAAAGATAATAGGGACGTAAACCTTGAATTGTGGTTGGATTGGTGTGTCAAGTTGGGCCGTAGACTTTAAAGAAAGTGAGGTACCTTTATATTTTTTTTGCAGAATGAATACAGGGTTGTTAGGGATAAGTGTGATTATTATCATCATATTATACGATGGTGTTAATGGTGATGATGTTGTGATGTGGTGATACTAATGAGGTCGATGACGAATCGAATTTGAGGATGATAAGCATATATGATCATGATTATGATCATGATAAAGTTAACAAGCATGTGATTAGGTGATGATGGTATTAAGATGATCGTAAGATAGATGAATAATAATGAGGATTAGGGTTAGGGTGTGATAAAGATATTGAAAATGGGTTACATATAATTTGGGCGTAATATAAATCAAGAAAAACAATCACAGCTTGATGGTTTAAAGGTGTTTTGGGTGGATGAGAGGTCGGGAGTTCGAGCCCGGGCCGGGGCGTTTATCTTTTTAAAGATTTCTACATTAAGGTAGCCATTTTATTATTATTATTATTATTGCTAGTAATATTATTATTATTATTATTATTATTATTATTATTATTATTATTATTATTATTATTATTATTATTTATATTATTAATTATTAGTAACATTATCATTATTATTAAAACTATCATTAATATTATCATTTTTACAGTATTATTATTACAAATAAATTGGCTATTATTATTATAAAAATCATTATTTCCGTTATCACTAATAAGATTACTATTATTAATTTACTCAATGAATATTATATATATATATATATATGAAAAATATATTTATTACATATAATATAACTATACTGATATTTGTATAATAAATATTAATTATTTATCTAAAGTATAAATATAGTTAATTAAATCATTAATAAAACATATAAGTTATTAAATTAACAATTAATACTAATAAATATATAAATTTGTTCGATTACAATTATATGTGTTAATATATATATACATGATATAGGATAGTGAATCCGAGGCCAACCCTGCATTGTTCAGTTGTTCAATATAGTCATATGTATTTTGACTACAAAATACATTAGGTGAGTTCATTTGAATCCCTTTTACTCTTTATATTTTTGGGACTGAGAATACATGCACTGTTTTTATAACTGCTTTATTAAATGCTTTTGAAATATATTTTGAACTGCGAATGCATGAAATGCCTTTATAAATGTTTTATGAGATAGACACAAACAAAACATTCCTCGAATGAATTATGTGGATGTGAATTGCCACTACTGAATTAGTTAGACGTTATGATTGCCACTAATTGTTGTGAATATTTCCCCTGATTATTATGCTTGGTAACCTAAGAATTAGAATTTGGGTATGGCCCTAATTCACGCGAATCCTAAAGGTAGCTATCGGGTTTAACACCCCCATCCAGAATGTTCACTAGACGGAAGGGCTAGTGGGCGTGGTGTTTAGTACTTCGAAGTTTATATGATTATTATACAGACGAGATGTTCTGTTTTGGGGATATTATTATGCGCATTATATTGTTAAGGTCGGTTACCAAGCCAAGCTATGAAAGTAATGAAAAGTGAATGTTATGTATCGAGAGAATGATTTTATACACAGGTTATGTGTATGTTATTTTTGTGCACGAGATATGTGTACGGTTACTAAGATTTATGAAAGATGATCTCATACACGAGAAATGTGTACTGTATTTAAAAGATATCGCATGTACATTACAGGTGTGTGTAGGATTCAGGCCCATTTGTACCATGCAGGATTTAAATCTTGTGGTCTATCAAAATGATGAATTTTACTATTTTATGATAAACTTAGGAACTCACCAACCTTTTAGTTGACACTTTAAAGCATGTTTATTCTCAGGTATGAAAGAAATCTTCCGCTGTGCATTTACTCATTTTAGAGACATTACATGGATTCGTTCAAGGCATATAGAGGTCCGTTCATCGCGATGGTACCATATGTTATTGTATTCGTTCGGAAGATTTTGGACGAGGTATGACATGTGGTATCAGAGCGGTGGTCTTAGCGAACCTGGTCTGCATTAGTGTGTCTAACAGGTAGTTGTTAGGACACATTAGTGAGTCTGCATTAGTGTGTCTAACAGGTAGTTGTTAGGATGCATTAATGAGTCTGCATTAGTGTGTCTAATAGTTAGTTGTTAGGATGCATTAGTGAAGTCTGGACTTCGACCTAGTAGTTGTTAGGTTATATTAATGAGTCTGGACTTGAACCTGTTCTACATGTCAAAGGTTTTGCATATCATTCCATGTAGAAAAATATCTACCTATCATTTTCAGTCTCGACGCGTCTTATTGCAATTATTGCATAGATGGTGTACAGACAAATTCATATCCCATCACATTAAACCTTGTCTGACACATCTCCTTAATTTCCTCCTTAGTCTACGGAATCTTCTGTACTATATATAAGTATTAGGTATTCTATGTAATTAGAATATCATCCGATATTCGAAAATCATTTCACATCAAAAATCCTTTATCTAACCATGCAAGATGAATCCCTCAACCAGTTCGAGTTAGGGGTGGTCACTATTTGGTTTGAAACCGTGGAACCCGAAAACCAAACCGAAACCAAACCGGGAAAAAACCAAACCGAATTTGATAATCGGTTTTCGGATCATGTCAAACCGAAACCGAATTTGAATTCGGTTTTCGGTTCGGTTTTCGGTTTTGAAAATTCTGAATTCGGTTTAACCGAAAACCGATTTCAAAACCGAATTCAAAATTTTTATATATTTAATTTGTATAATTATGTTTTAGTGTCATTATAATTTGGGATCTAATCAATAAAATATATTCTCACCTATATGAAGTTTTGGTAGCTCACATTATAATTATGTTACTTAAATTATTATGTTCTTCTTCTCAATAACAGAAGCAGTAAACGTCATAATTAAGCTATAAATATTAATAAATCATCGAATTCTTGATAATTTAATAATACGTCATTGTTTTAGGATATAAATAACTAAGACATCAGTAACGCCACAATTAAACTACCAACGTTCTCAGTTTTTTCATAGAATTCGGTTTTAACCGAAAACCGAACTGAATCTGAATTTGAATTCGGTTTTCGGTTTGGTTCGGTTTTAACTTTGAATTCGGTTTTCGGTTCGGTTTTCGGTTTTGCCTAAAATATTTTCAAAACCGAATACACCGAACCGAATAAACCGAACAAACCGAAAACCGAACCGATGAACACCCCTAATCTAATCAATAAAATATATTCTCACCTATATGAAGTTTTGGTAGCTCACATTATAATTATGTTACTTAAATTATTATGTTCTTCTTCTCAATAACAGAAGCAGTAAACGTCATAATTAAGCTATAAATATTAATAAATCATCGAATTCTTGATAATTTAATAATACGTCATTGTTTTAGGATATAAATAACTAAGACATCAGTAACGCCACAATTAAACTACCAACGTTCTCAGTTTTTTCATAGAATTCGGTTTTAACCGAAAACCGAACTGAATCCGAATTTGAATTCGGTTTTCGGTTTGGTTCGGTTTTAACTTTGAATTCGGTTTTCGGTTCGGTTTTCGGTTTTGCCTAAAATATTTTCAAAACCGAATACACCGAACCGAATAAACCGAACAAACCGAAAACCGAACCGATGAACACCCCTAGTTCGAGTCTCTCAGATTCTGATAGCTATTCCGATAGTTATTCCGACAGCTATTCCGACATGGATTTTCACTCGAACTCCGAAAGCAGTATGATCGGAATGGATCAACCAATTAGCCATCATCTGTTCTGGATAAATTGAGGATGTGTTTGTAGTCAACTTAATCAATGGAGATGCGCAGAAGGCGATCTCTTCTACTAACCGAATTTACCTTTTGGCGAAGAACCTGAAGCACTTACAGGCGAACTTATTCGTAACTCCATTTTCACCCTCATTTCCCAAATATCTCAGCACGACTATATCATAACTCAGATTCTAAACCTTATTCATCCGCTCGTTCCGACCGACAATCATCCCGGAGTAATCGAAGAAGTCAACGAGCTTCGCGCTCGAGTAATCAATTTGGAGAACATGGTGCAAAACTTACCAGCTTCAGCAATATCACCGACACCAACAGTACCATCAGTAACAGCACCTGTATCATCAACAATCCTTGCCTCAATATCACATTTTGTACCACGAGCATAATCATCGTTCTACGTATCGTTCTATCTATTTTATCTTCGTTCGACATGGCGATTATGTAATCTCTAATGTTTTAGAGATTATATATTCTTGTTCTAACATAAATCAAATGAGATTAATATCATATTAACTCATTAAATACACGATTATATCTGAAGAAAATATATATGTATATATGTTTTCATAAAGATTGTAATCAAAAATTCTTTGGTACAAACTGTTAATGGTGAAAATATTTTAACGGGTAGGTAATACCCGATAAATATTTAGATTTCACATTAATAAGTTACACTGTACATTCTTCGAATCTGATTCAACGGTCAATTACCATCCTACTTACATCCACAAGATATACGAATCCGTTCACCACAGAATAACCATATTCATTCAATTTCATATTTGGATTTTGATTTATCAGAATCCAACAAGTGGCATAATGAAGAAAATATTTGACAAAATAAAATTTGTTAGAAACAAACAAATTAACTATGAGGAATTTTGTTAAGAATCCACGCTAACTGTTCCTAGCTAATTGTTCCTAGCTAACTGATTACACTTTATTTATTGCAATTTAATTATCGCAATTTACATTCTCCCAATTTTATTTATCGTCATTTAATTTCTGTTATTTACTTTACGCATTTTATTTATTGTCATTTAATTTCTGTATTTATTTTACGCACATTAAATATCGGGACACGTATACAAGGTTTTGACATATCATATCGACGCATATATATATATATATTATTTGGAATAACCATAGACACTCTATATGCAGTAATGATAGAGTTCTCTATACAGGGTTGAGGTTGATTCTACAATAATATATATACTTTGAGTTGTGATCGAGTCTGAGACATGTACACGGGTCACGATATGTATTAATTAATTCGAATATTATATATTAAACTATATATGAATTATTGGACTATCAACTGTGGACTATCAACTGTGGACTAATAACATTGGACAATTAAAATGAATTAAAATATTGACTATAACATATGAAACTAAACAATTCTTCAAATTTGCCACTTGATTTCATCTCAAACCTCATTTGTATCTTGACGATTACGATCCATGTTCAAACCTTTCATGATTCTTGAAAACATCTCAAACGAGAGGATGAACTACCGCACTTCATCTACGGGAGAAAAGATTGATGCATTTAGTTATGCACCTGAAAACACTCAAAACTTGGGTAAACGTTTAACACGTATCTGTGCTAGCTCCTTTGGCGTTGTTATTACCGAAAATAACTTTGCAATCTCTTTCTAAATTAGCCAATTTTGTCACAGCTCCAGCAAGTCAACTTTGACTTTTTGTTCGAAAAAACTTTATTATAATTTTGATATATATGTGTGCTCTTTTATTGTTATCGGGAACCTTTTATATTCCACCATATTACCGTCAGCGTTTAATCATCTAAAAAAAAACACAATTCTCTTGAAATCACCTCGGATCGATAACCAATGATTCAGATATGGTAGCAGTAAATGTAGAGGAATCGGCAATCAGTACTTTGAAAACTCACAACATATCTACATTAACAGTTATATGTATAACATTTATCTCCTAGAATAATGACCTTCCATTCTGAAATTTTGAAAAGCACCCAGTCTACAAATCAATACTCTGAATATTGAAAAAGCTGAATGAAGCAGCAGAAACCGTAGACAACCGTAAACGATCTTAACAGCCAGAAGTTTGATAATAAAGAATAGTATGTTAGAAAAGCTCAGAAAAGTTGGAACTGGAAAATGGATTGAGCTAACCATGAAGGAGACCAAGGACAAATACAAGGACCAAACCCTATATTCAAAGAATCCAGGTAATTATGGATTCGATGAAATCTTTAGAGAATATCTTGCTCTGAAGTTGTGATGACCCGGGAATTTCCAACCAAATTTAAACTTGAATCTTATTTAATTTCGATACAATAAGCAAAGTCTGAAATGTTGATGTTTCAAAAACTTTGAACTGTGTTCATGTAATCAATTACCCTTTGACTGTGCCTGATGATTCACGAACAATTATGTGTAAATAAATATGTAAATATAAATGTAAGTATATATATAATAATAATTAGAGATAATGAAATATAATATAAATAGTAAAGTTAAATATGTAAAATAAGATCAAAAAAAAAAATTAAACTAAATCTATATCTATATATATATATATATATATATATATATATATATATATATATATATATATATATATATATATATATATATATATATATATATATATATATATAACTTTTATACATAATTGATAGTATATGTATACTGTAATAAAAATAAAATATATGAATATCAACAATTTAAATATGATATAAGTATTACATAATTAATAATATGTAATACAAATTAAAAATATAGTTGTTACTTAATAAATATTAATATTAATACTAATATAAGTATTATTAATATCAATTGGTACATTTGAATTGTTATTGTTATCATTGTTAATATCAGTATTATTATTATTATTATTATTATTAATTATTACTATCATTACTAATAATATTATAAGTAAAATTATTAGTACTAGTAAAATCATTAAATTATTATAAGTATTGTAAATATAATACAAATTATTATTTTTACTATTATGAGAAAATAATACAGTTTATTACTATTATTATTAATAATATTATTATCATTTTTATCATTATTTATATGATTATTATTAGTAGTAGTTTCATTATTATTAGTAAGTAGTAATGTTTATATAATTAATAATATTATGTCTCCTTATATATTTAACATACATATATATACATAATCGATATATATTGTTATACAAACACTGATATATATATATATATATATATATGTACATATACATATATATAAATTTCAGTTATATATATAAATACATTTATATATAAATATACATATAGAAATTACAGATATACATATTTATATAAAAACATATACGAGTTAATTTATATAAATACTGTATTATTCATATATAGATACAGATATGCACATATGCTATTTCCCATCGAATTCAAGCTGTACAAAACTTGTTTCCTGTCTAATAGGTTGTATCAATTAAGGATTTAATCACAGGGACAATTCCAAAAATCTGTTACACATCTTAATCACTTTTAAAAAAAATTTACTGTATTTTTTCTTCCCTCTGTACTATCGGTCAACCACCAACACTAAATAACAAACAAGCTCACTGCTCTAAATGTTGAATTAATATCCTCAATATCATTATATGCTAAATGTAACTGCAGTTGATAGAATGAAAAACATAAATTAAATAAACCGAACCCATATTTTTTATTTTCTCTGTTTTTGAGTCAATTTTCCAAGAGCTTCAATTATGAATCAAATTCAAAATCTAATAATGCAGAGATGTTAGGAAAGATCAAATTAATCTATCTGTAAGTTTTCTTGTCCCAATTCTTTGTATTGATATTGAATTTCGAAGTCAAAGTTTCAAGTCTAAAGGTCAATATAATTGTTCATCACAAAATTAGAACTTGTATTGATGTCTTGAATTAAATTAATGATGCAGAAAGATTATACGAACGATTTAAAACCTTTTTCATGTTATAAGTTTTGTCTAAAACACTTTAGAATTCGATATGGGAATTGGGTGTTCTTCGTTTGTTTTGAACAACAGATACAGATATTTTTTTTTTTTAATTCTTTGATAAACAATAACAATCACTCAGATTGTTTTGTCCAAATTCAAGTCCTATTTCGAATTATTAACATGTTGTTATGATTTTCCTAAGTTCTGGGTCGATCCAGTTAGTGTGAAGAAGATAAAGAAGTTATGGCAGAAGAGAATTAATGGTTAAATTTAAAAGGATTCGGTATTATTACATAAAATGGGCAACAACCCAACGGTTAAGAGTGTTTGCGTCATACGAAGGGTCTTGGGTTCGATCCAGGGGAAGGGCAGCTATTTTTTTATGGGACTCTTTAATGGTGAGGTAGTTTTCTTATTGATATTAATTATTATTATTATCTTTATTATTATTGTGATTATTAATATTATTATTATTGTTATTAAAAGTATTATAAATTATAAATGTTATTAGTATAGTAATTATTATTATTAATATTAATATCACAACCATAATTATAAAGTATTACAACCGTTAATATTATTATTATTATTATTATTATTATTATTATTATTATTATTATTACTATTATTATTATTATTATTATTATTATTATTATTATTATTATTATTATTATTATTATTATTATTAATCGTATAAGTATCATTATTATTACTACTATTATTATTATTATGATTAAGATTAAGATTATTACTATTATTGATATGTTATCATTAATATTATCATTTTTTTTTACTAAAATAGGTATAACTATAAAAGTTATCAATTATTATCATTGTTAGAATATTTAGATACAATTATGAATATTAATAGTATGAGGATAAAATATTAAATGTATTGCTTTTCGTTAATATTGATATTTGTATCATTTCTATTAGTATAGTAACACATTTAAAATTTGTAATATCATTTTTATTGTTACAAGTATTATCTGAATATTATCATCATTATTATTATTATTAATATTATATTTATTAACAGTGATGTTATTAATATTATCAAAACTTATTATCATTACTAATCTTTTATTTAAATTATCATTTTTTTAGACAAAAAGTATTACGATTATTAGTAATAACAATATTATTATTATTAAAGGTATTATGAAGATAAAGATAAAAGTTTTAAAAATATTATTATAAGTATATATTAACTATATTGACAAATTATTTTAAAAATACTCATATATAACAAATTAGGCATTTTTACTATAACACTAAACAGATATACCTATATATAACTATAATAATATAAATTATTTTGAAAATATATACAAATTAAATATATATAATATATAAATTAAGATATAATAAATAAATTTGTTTAGTTAAGATTATATGTATTAATATATATACAAATGATATAGGTTCGTGAATCCGAGGCCAACCCTGCATTGTTCAATTGTTCAATATCGTAATATGTATTTTTACTATAAAATACATTAGGTGAGTTTCATTTGCTCCCTTTTTAAATGCTTTTGCAATATATATTTTTGGGACTGAGAATACATGCGCTGCTTTTATAAATGCTTTACGAAATAGACACAAGTGATCGAAACTACATTCTATGGTTGGATTATTAAACCGAATATGCCCCTTTATAGTCTGGTAATCTAAGAATTAGGGAACAGATACCCTAATTGACGCGAATCCTAAAGATAGATCTATCGGGCCCAACAAGCCCCATCCAAAGTACCGGATGCTTTAGTACTTCGAAAATTATATCATGTTCGAAGGAGGATCCCGGAATGATGGGGATATTCTTATATGTATATTGTAAATGTCAGTTACCAGGTGTTCAATCCATATGAATGATATTTTTTTCTCTATGTATGGGACGTATGTTTATGAGAAATGGAAATATGAAATCTTGTGGTCTATTAAACTTATGAAATGATCATTTATGTTAAACTAATGAACTCACCAACCTTTTGGATGACACTTGAAAGCATGTTTATTCTCAGGTACGAAAGAAATCTTCCGCTGTGCATTTGCTCATATTAGAGATATTACTTGGAGTCATTTATGACATATTTCAAAAGACGTTGCATTCGAGTCTTTGAGTTCATCAAGATGATTATTAAGTCAATTATATTTGGATATATTATGAAATGCTATACGTGCCTGTCAACTGTCGATGTAACGAAAGTTTGACTTTGAAAAACGAATGCAATGTTTGTAAAATGTATCATATAGAGGTCAATTACCTCGCGATGTAATCAGCTATTGTGAATCGTTTGTAATCGATATGGACTTCGTTCGGATGGATTAGGACGGGTCTTCACAGTTGGTATCAGAGCAGAGGTCTTAGTGAACCAGGTCTGCATTAGTGTGACTAACTGATAAGTCGTTAAGATGCATTAGTGAGTCTGGACTTCGACCGTGTCTGCATGTCAAAAGTTTTGCTTATCATTTCGTGTCAAAAATTACCTGCTTATTATTCTTAAAGAATCACTTGCTTATCATTCTTAGTCTAGACACGTTTTACTGTATTGACAGCATGAATAGTGTATAGACAAAATTCATATCTTAGCGTATCTACTACTTCATATCTTAGCATATCTGTTACTGTAACTTTGCCTGACAACTTCCGTAGATTCCTCCGTAACTTATGGGATTTTAGTATTATATATGCATATGTAAATTATGTATTGCAGGGTACTAATCTACATCCTATAATCTATCTCTTATCGAAAATCCTTCATCTGATTGTGTAATATCCCGCATTTTTTCCGTTAAATTATTTTTAACGCCGTCTTTTTCTTCTTAGATAATATTCCTCGTATCTAGATTCGTAACCTCCGTTAGCTAACATTCTAAATATTCTCGTTATCGGATTTTAATATCTTCCGTTAATACGCGTTTTAAAATATTCCGTTTAGGTATTTTCCGCACCCGACTACAAAGTCGAGGGACTAAAATTGACACGGGGCAAACTAGTTGACTAGGTCACCTAGTCCACCCCAATCACCACCATTCAACCATCTCCCTCTCTCTCTCTCTTTCTCTCTAGCAAGAACACACCCAATTTCCAAATTCATTCAATCATCATCTAAATTCGATCTAGGAGGCTTACAACAAAATAAATTACATATTCGTGATCCTCTCTTCATCCTCTTCATTTTGGTACCAACTTCATCTCGTTTGGGTAACATTTCTAAAACACTAGTTTTTCTTTAAATTTGTGTTCTTGACTTAAAAGTATGTTAATTAGTGTCTATGGCTCATTGTGATGTCGTGTATGTAATTTGTATGCTCGATTTGTTGTTTTTGGTGTAACTAGTTCATTTTGAAAATTACTTGCTAAATCCTTGATTTTGGATGATCAAATGTTATTAGATTGTTAATGTGCATGTTTTAAAAGTGTTACTAGTATCATTAGCTTCATTTTAATGTATAGATTGATTAAAGAAACTTCATAAACGCGATTATTGATTTTGTGAACTTTTGGTTAGGGTTTGACAACTCTTAAAACGAACTTTTGATGCGTTGAATGCTTGTTAATGTTATTGATAAGTGTTTAGTTGTATTACATGTTTCATTACCTTCAAAACGGCATATCATATGTATAAATTGGATTCCCGAAACTTAAATTGCAATTGATAAACTTGAAACTTGAAAATAAACCTCTATTGATCACTTGGCAGGATTTCGGTTATAGTATATGATGTTTTTGCTTGATGAAAAGTGCTTAGTTGCGTTCCTTGTCGAAAGAGCTTTCCGATGATATAAAATACATGTTCTAATTGTTTGCGGATCATAAAATGTGATTGTTTGTGTTTTGGTTCGTCCATTTGAGGAATACAGCAAACAGGGCCTGGAAACCGATCAGGACGCCGTCCAGATACTGGGGACGCCGTCCCACCTTTTGAACCTAGACGCCGTCTAGGATATCAGGACGCCGTCCCACCCTTCATTGTGGGACGCCGTCTAGCCATTTGGGACGCCGTCCCATTGTACTAAAACTGGCTGTTTGCTTTGGTCATTTGACACAAAAATGTTTGCTATGCTACGGACCTCCGATTAACATGAAACTTGGCCAACATGCTCATGTATGATTATATAACTTAGAAAAATTGTCGGATACCCAACCCGACCCCGTTGACTTTTCTGTTGACTTTGACCCGACCAAGTTGACTTTTAATCAAACTTAACCAAATAATTGTGCAATCGTTCTAACATGTTTTTATACTTGTACCTTGCATGAAACATGACAATTTGATTCACATGCTATTATGATCGAGTCTTAACGAGCCATAGGACTAATTGAACATCTTTGACCTATCGTGCTTACCGTTATTGATACAACCTATTGTTTAGGTCAAGACTAGCATTGTTCTTTGCACACGTTTACTTGTTGAAGTACTTTACTACTCGTGCACTCAAGGTGAGATCATAGTCCCACTTTTACTCTTTTTTTGAACTTATATTTGGGATGAGAAAACATAAACGATTCTTTTGAACTAAGTGAACACAAGAACGGGAAAACAAACATTCTACATACGAGTTTAGAACAAAAATCCTCAATTCGATTATCATTAGTTACACTTGCCGGGTGTAAGCGAGAACTTATGTTATATGGCCATATGGGTTGACAACCCTCATCTCTGACGGTTCGCTACCGTCTACGGATGAAATATATTTTCGAGAATCAGTGTTTGTTCTAGCACTATGGATGGGGTATACAATGGATGGAATGTTAAGCTTTGATAATTGGGTGCTCGTGAATATTAACTTTTAGAATGTATTACTATTATTTCAACTTTGCAAACCTTGTGGTTCGACTTACTTACTTTTACTCACTTACTTACTTAAACCTATGATTTCACCAACGTTTTCGTTGACAGATTTCTATGTTTTTCTCAGGTCTTGCACGATATGTGATACATGCTTCCGCTCATTATTAGATACTTGCATTGGATGTCGAGTATACGTGCATTTCATGGAGCGTCTTTTGACTTTACTTTAAACCGTGTCGCCTAGATTTCATTCGTATATTAACGTTGTAACTTAACTATTGGTTGAACAATTCTTGTAAACTTTGAAACAATCTTTATTTTGAAATGAAGGCGACATATTTTGGTCAAAAGTTATCTAAAAGACTTATAATCAGGTAATGGGACCCACGTAGCCGACGCCGTCACTTGACGATTTGTCGGGGTCGCTACAAGTGGTATCAGAGCCTTGGTTGTAGGGATTTAGAGTTCATTTGTGTCCACCCCGAGTCATAGGGTACATAGGTGAATCTAGACTACAACCGGCATATAGACTGAAGTAGGAATTACTTGACTATTTGTGCATTTATACTCGAACTCTTCTATCATATCTAACTCGTATTCGATCTTGATCTTACGTTGATAAATTTTGTTGACGCTCCACCTTGACTTTATGAAGTAATGTTAAATGCACATGAGAATCAGGGTAATATAATTTCCGGGATTATATTACGGTGATTCACATGGACGTTCCGACATTATGACATAAAGAATTTAAGGCGAGTCAAGGAAAAATTTTCTCTCTATCCTTATTCCATATCACGGTTAGTATTGTTAAGAATACTAATCAACGATATTCTTGTGTCATGAAGGAACAATGGCTCACCAAGGTCAACACAATACCCCTCTCGAAACTCTAGAACAAGCTCTTCAACGAATGATAACCACCGCCGTGGGTACGGCCGTGGCCGATCACTTTTCCAACAACACCAATCGTGGAGCCGGTAATTCAAGCGAAGGTTGCTCCTACAAGAACTTCATGAAGTACAACCCTCCCACTTTAGATGGAACCGGGGGACCGGTTACTCTCACCCGATGGTTTGAACAAATGGAGACCGTTTTTAACACAAGCGGTTGTCGAGACCAAGATAAGGTCAAGTTTTCCACCCTCACTTTCACCGGTATTGCTCTCTCATGGTGGAACACGTATGTACAATTAGTGGGAAGCGATGAAGCCCACACACTCTCTTGGACCGAATTAAGAGAAAGAATGATCATCGAATTCTTCCCGCGCGACGAGACTCGAAGGCTCGAACAGGGTCTAAGGAATTTAAAAACGGTCGGAAATGACCTCGAAGCTTATAATCAACGGTTTACCGAACTAGTCTCGATGTGTCCAAATCTCATGACTCCCGAATACCTAAGAGTCGAACTTTACATAGATGGCCTCCCTAAGAGCATTCAACACAAGGTAATGACATCTCAACCCACTAACCTACAAGAGGCTTTAACAATGGCCCGCCAAGCCTTAGAAACGGTGAATGAAATGGAAGCACCGGCACCAATGGTCGAGAACCACCCGAGTAACAACAAAAGAACATGGGAAACCTCTCAATCAAGCAACCACAACAATAACAACAACCCCGCCAAGAAGCCTTTTACCTCCAACGACAAGAAAGGCTATGCCGGAAAACTACCTTTTTGTAACGAATGCCACAAGCATCACTTTGAAGGATGTGGCAGGTTTCGCCACCGGCGCCAAGGACCCGTCGCTCGAAAGATGCCCAACGCACACAGAACGGGTGCTTGCTTCGAATGTGGCCAACTGGGTCATTTTAGGAATGTGTGCCCAAATAAGAAAATCAACCCCAACGCACGCCGTTGAACCTTCAACATCGACACCTAGGATGCCCGGAACGACGATGGACTAGTAACGGGTACGTTTCTTCACAACAAACCGTATACTTCATACTTATTCGATTCCATTACCGCTAGACGTTTTACAACCGAGACCTTGACTTGTACTCTTTACATTCCACCTTTTTCCCCTAGATACTACTTAAGCAATGTAAGCGACCAACGGAAAGATATTGTGTGTCTATAAATTTTATCGGAGGATATGCGTTAAGAAATTGGACTCGACACCTATAGAACTAAGGAGCTCAGAACCTATTCGTTAGGGAGAAATTGTTTCCCTACAACTAGGTATAGATTATTGTGAACCGAGTAATTTTCGGTTGGAAGCCGATACCCTCTTCCTCGTATCCATTACCTCATGATTATTTGCGTGGATCCCGTGTATTCCAAATCGACCTCCGTTCCGGTTATCACCAATTGGGGGTTAAGGGAGACGATGTCTCCTAAGCCATCTTCCGAACTCACAACGTTAGTTGTAAATCTCTCTTAGTACCGTTTGATTTATTTAGGACTCCGTCCGTATTCATGAACCTCCTAAACCACGTATGCAACTTATCTAGACAAATCTGTTATCGTATTTATGGATGACATCTTAACTTATATAAAAAAAAAAAAAAAAAAAAAAAAAAACGAACAACATCACCATCTTACGCTCGAACTTTTGAGAAAAGAGCAACTCTATACCAAATTCTCCGAGTGAGAATTTCTGTTGAACGAAGTCCAATTTTCTAGACCATGATGTTAATGGTCAAAGCATTACAATCAATCTCGAAATCAAGCCACATGTAATCAGGAAACTCTCCCAACTCAGACTTGTATTCGTAAAAATCTTAGATCTCACCGGTTGTTACCGAAGATTCATTTCTGACTTTTCTCGTATTACACAACTTTAAACCTCTTCATGTCTGAGCCTTGAACGTGATTCTTCACACCAACCTTCCTAGCTAAATTCGTATAGCACCAGATGGAACTCAAACATGTAAATATTTCTACTTGAACGCCGAAAGGCATACTCTCTCGACTCAAAATCAACGTAACTAAAATTCGTTATTTTGCGCGGAGAATTCGAATACTAAATTGTGGATCCGATCAACTTTCTCGTCATCACGTACCACACTACATACCTATGTTATTTCACCGTTACCGTCTGATATTACTGGAATTTAAGATAACACACAATCCAACGATACTTCACTCTTCTTTGACTTAACGCCCTTGCGTTGCTGATAATCGTCCAACCATTATTCAACCCCGAACTATACAATTACGTGTACTATCTCGTTTCTCTTTCAGACTTCATTTTTTTTTTTTGACAACTAGAGGTACGTTATGGCAACCTCGAGATGTAAGCTCATCCTATTCTAAGTCCTCGTTTCACTCCTATCTTTATCGCTCGCACTTCCGTTTAAGGGGACTCCTTGTAACATTTCTCCATGGATAGATAAATTCCTCATATTACCTTAGTATTCGCCACGAGGGTGAATAGTCCTAACGAACATTTTTTTTTCGAACCCTAACTGACTTGTTCAAACATATCTTAAGAGATCCTATTCTAACACGGTGTACCATTGCCAATTACCTCGGATCAAAATACTCGTATCGCTTCTAGTTTTGCAAGAAACCTTGGAAACCCACTTGGACATACGTACCGCGTATCTCCCACAACCGACGAACCGAGCAAACGTACGATTCAATCTTGGAAAGACATGTTACAGACTGGTATTGTCACCTTTAGTAGTTCCTCTTACAACGACAGCTATCACTCGTATATTAACGCAGCACTTCCGAAACCCTATATGACCGCAAATGTCATACCCCTGTTCATTTAACCAAAGCAAATCACCGAATCTGAACTCCATCAAGAAACAACATTTAAGATCGTTCACTCAAGATGACCCGTAGTCGCCAGAAGAGTTATACCAAACTTAGATGAAAACCTCACAAAATCCCAGTGTGTAACCGCGTAATATTGAGAACCCGCACCTTGGAAAGGTGTAATCCATTTTGGGAAATCGAGGAAGGTTATAACCGCAATATTGAACCTTTTGAAACCTTGGAGCGTATTGGAACCGCTTCCTACCGTTTAGAACTTCCGACTCAATTAAGTTTCCGTTTATCCTACACTTCGTGTAACAAACTTAGAAACGTGTCATGCGGAACAGGAATGTGCAATCCTTCTAGATGCACCAACTATTGATGACAAACTCCTCTTCATGGGAAAACTGGTTGAAATCATGGATCGTGAAATCGAACCTCAATACAACGTAACACCCCGACTATCCGGATTCGTGGAATGTCCAAGAAAGTACCTTCACTCATTCGTAGAGTTACTACTCTAAGTCTCGAGTAAGAGATATCGACTACTACTTCCAACTAAATTTCGGGACGAAATTTCTTTTGAGGTGTGGATAATGTAATATCCCGCATTTTTTCCGTTAAATTATTTTTAACGCCGTCTTTTTCTTCTTAGATAATATTCCTCGTATCTAGATTCGTAACCTCCGTTAGCTAACATTCTAAATATTCTCGTTATCGGATTTTAATATCTTCCGTTAATACGCGTTTTAAAATATTCCGTTTAGGTATTTTCCGCACCCGACTACAAACTCGAGGGACTAAAATTGACACGGGGCAAACTAGTTGACTAGGTCACCTAGTCCACCCCAATCACCACCATTCAACCATCTCCCTCTCTCTCTCTTTCTCTCTAGCAAGAACACACCCAATTTCCAAATTCATTCAATCATCATCTAAACTCGATCTAGGAGGCTTACAACAAAATAAATTACATATTCGTGATCCTCTCTTCATCCTCTTCATTTTGGTACCAACTTCATCTCGTTTGGGTAACATTTCTAAAACACTAGTTTTTCTTTAAATTTGTGTTCTTGACTTAAAAGTATGTTAATTAGTGTCTACGGCTCATTGTGATGTCGTGTATGTAATTTGTATGCTCGATTTGTTGTTTTTGGTGTAACTAGTTCATTTTGAAAATTACTTGCTAAATCCTTGATTTTGGATGATCAAATGTTATTAGATTTTTAATGTGCATGTTTTAAAAGTGTTACTAGTATCATTAGCTTCATTTTAATGTATAGATTGATTAAAGAAACTTCATAAACGCGATTATTGATTTTGTGAACTTTTGGTTAGGGTTTGACAACTCTTAAAACGAACTTTTGATGCGTTGAATGCTTGTTAATGTTATTGATAAGTGTTTAGTTGTATTACATGTTTCATTACCTTCAAAACGGCATATCATATGTATAAATTGGATTCCCGAAACTTAAATTGCAATTGATAAACTTGAAACTTGAAAATAAACCTCTATTGATCACTTGGCAGGATTTCGGTTATAGTATATGATGTTTTTGCTTGATGAAAAGTGCTTAGTTGCGTTCCTTGTCGAAAGAGCTTTCCGATGATATAAAATACATGTTCTAATTGTTTGCGGATCATAAAATGTGATTGTTTGTGTTTTGGTTCGTCCATTTGAGGAATACAGCAAACAGGGCCTGGAAACCGATCAGGACGCCGTCCAGATACTGGGGACGCCGTCCCACCTTTTGAACCTAGACGCCGTCTAGGATATCAGGACGCCGTCCCACCCTTCATTGTGGGACGCCGTCTAGCCATTTGGGACGCCGTCCCATTGTACTAAAACTGGCTGTTCGCTTTGGTCATTTGACACAAAAATGTTTGCTATGCTACGGACCTCCGATTAACATGAAACTTGGCCAACATGCTCATGTATGATTATATAACTTAGAAAAATTGTCGGATACCCAACCCGACCCCGTTGACTTTTCCGTTGACTTTGACCCGACCAAGTTGACTTTTAATCAAACTTAACCAAATAATTGTGCAATCGTTCTAACATGTTTTTATACTTGTACCTTGCATGAAACATGACAATTTGATTCACATGCTATTATGATCGAGTCTTAACAAGCCATAGGACTAATTGAACATCTTTGACCTATCGTGCTTACCGTTATTGATACAACCTATTGTTTAGGTCAAGACTAGCATTGTTCTTTGCACACGTTTACTTGTTGAAGTACTTTACTACTCGTGCACTCAAGGTGAGATCATAGTCCCACTTTTACTCTTTTTTTGAACTTATATTTGGGATGAGAAAACATAAACGATTCTTTTGAACTAAGTGAACACAAGAACGGGAAAACAAACATTCTACATACGAGTTTAGAACAAAAATCCTCAATTCGATTATCATTAGTTACACTTGCCGGGTGTAAGCGAGAACTTATGTTATATGGCCATATGGGTTGACAACCCTCATCTCTGACGGTTCGCTACCGTCTACGGATGAAATATATTTTCTAGAATCAGTGTTTGTTCTAGCACTATGGATGGGGTATACAATGGATGGAATGTTAAGCTTTGATAATTGGGTGCTCGTGAATATTAACTTTTAGAATGTATTACTATTATTTCAACTTTGCAAACCTTGTGGTTCGACTTACTTACTTTTACTCACTTACTTACTTAAACCTATGATTTCACCAACGTTTTCGTTGACAGATTTCTATGTTTTTCTCAGGTCTTGCACGATATGTGATACATGCTTCCGCTCATTATTAGATACTTGCATTGGATGTCGAGTATACGTGCATTTCATGGAGCGTCTTTTGACTTTACTTTAAACCGTGTCGCCTAGATTTCATTCGTATATTAACGTTGTAACTTAACTATTGGTTGAACAATTCTTGTAAACTTTGAAACAATCTTTATTTTGAAATGAAGGCGACATATTTTGGTCAAAAGTTATCTAAAAGACTTATAATCAGGTAATGGGACCCACGTAGCCGACGCCGTCACTTGACGATTTGTCGGGGTCGCTACAGATTGTACGAGATGAATCCCTCAACCAGTTCGAGTCCCTCAGATTCTGATAGCTATTCCGATAGTTATTCCGACAGCTATTCCGACATAGATGTCCACCTAAGCTCCGAAAGCAGCATCACCGGCATGAATCAACCAATCAACCATTATCAATTCATCTAATGGGTTCGTAGTCAACTTAATCAATGGAGATGCACAGAAGGCAATCCCTTCCACCAACCGAATTCACCTCTTGACAATGAACCTGAAGCGTTTACCGGCGAACCTGTTCGAGACACCATTTTCAATCTCATTTCCAGGGTAACTCGACAAGATTATATTATATCCACAATTTTGAACCTTATTCATCCGCTCGTTCCGACCGACAATCATCCTGGAGTAATAAGTCAACGAACTTCGCGCTTGAATAATCAATTCGGAGAATATGGTGCAAAATGTACCAGCTTCAGCAACATCACCGGCACCAACAATACCTTCAGTAACAGCACCAGTACCATCAACAATCCATGCTTCAATATCACTATCTGTACTTCGAGTATGATCTTCGTTCTACGTATCGTTCTACCTCATTTATCTTTGTTCGACATGGTGAATATGTAATCTCTAAAGTTTTAGAGATTATTTATTCTAGTTCCAACCGAAAACTAAATGAGTTTAATATTATATTAACTCATTAAATCCATGATTACATCTGAAGAAAATATATATGTATATATGTTTTCATAAAGATTGTAATTAAAAATTCTTTTGTACAAACTGTTAATGGTGAAAATATTTTAACGGGTAGGTAATACCCGAGGAATATTTAGATTTCACATTAATAAGTTACATTGTACGTTCTTCGAATTTGATTCAACAATCATTTACTATCCTACTTACATCCACCGATATACAAATCCGTTCACCATAAAATAACCATTTTCATTCAATTTCATATTTGAATTTTAACCTATCAGAATCCGACAAGTGGCATAATGAAGAAAACATTGGACAAAATAAAATTTGTTAGAAACAAACAAATTAACTATGAGAAATTTTGTTAAGAATCCACGCTAACTGTTCCTAGCTAATTGTTCCTAGCTAACTGATTACATTTTATTTATCACAATTTAATTATCGCAATTTACATTCTCGCACTTTTATTTATCGTCATTTAATTTCTGTTATTTACTTTACGCACTTTATTTATCGTTATTTAATTTCTGTTATTTATTTTACGTACTTTAAATATCGGGACACGTGTACAAGGTTTTGACATATCATATCGACGCATATATATATATATATATATTATTTGGAACAACCATAGACACTCTATATGCAGTAATGATCGAGTTCTCTATATAGGGTTGAGGTTGATTCTATAATAATATATATACTTTGAGTTGTGATCGAGTCTGAGACGAATACGGGTCACGATACGTATTAATTAATTCGAATATTATATATTAAATTATATATGAATTATTGGACTGTTAATTGTGGACTATCGACTGTGGGCTAATGACATTGGACAATTAAAATGAATTAAAATATTGATTATAACATATGAAACTAAACAATTCTTCAAGTTGCCACTTGATTTCATCTTAAACCTCATTTATATCTTGACGATTACCATCAGCGTTCAAACCTTTCATGATTCTTAAAAATACCTCAATCGAGAGGTTGAACCAACCGCACTTCATCTATGGAAGAAAAGAGTGATGCATATAGTTATGCACCTGAAAAACACTCAGAACCTGAGTAAATGTTTAACACGTATCTATGCTAGCTCCTTTGGCGTTGTTATTACCGAAAATAACTTTGCAATTCCTTTTCAAATTAGTCAATCTTGTCACAGCTCCAGCAAGACAACTTTGACTTTTCGTTCGAAACAGCCTTATTAACCTTGATATATATGCGTGCTCTTTCATTGTTACCAGGGAAACTTTCATATTCTACCACATTACCAGCAGACGTACCAGTAACCTCGTTGCTTCCTGGTTTAAATCTCTCTGATAAATCATTATATTTATTCATTGAAAACTTATCACATACTCATCCGCATCTTGTAACGAGAACTGCCATACCAATTATCGGGAGTCAGCAACCAGTACTTTGAAAACGCACAGCATATCTACATCAACAGTTATATGTATAACATTTATCTTTTAGAATTATGGTCTTTTATTCTGAAATTCTGAACAGTACTCAGTCTACAAATCAATATTCCGAATGTTGAAAAAGCTGAATGAGGCAGCAGAAACCGTAGACAACCGTAAACGACCTTAATCAACGGAAGTTTGATGATAAAGAATAGTATGTTGGAAAAGCTCAAAAAAAAATTGGAACTGGAAAACGGATTGAGCTAACCCCGAAGGAGACCAAGGACAAATACAAGGACCATACCATATATTCAAAGAATCCAGGTAATTCTAGATCCAATGAAACCTTCAACGAATATCTTGCTCCGTACTTATGTTAAAATCTTGCGGAAAATATTCCTCATCAACCATAGAATTTAGAAATTCTAAAATATCATCATAAATATCTTCGATATTTTTGAAGATATTTTCATAAATATTCTCGTCCGACATTATTTATCTCTTCGTGCTATCTATATTACATCATAAAGGAAACTACTTTAGTTTCTAAAATTCTTTAAAATTCGAGTTTAAATTATGAATGTTTTTGAAGTAGTGTTGGGAATTGATGCATAAGTTAGTATAATATAATGACACTTGATCAACGTGATTATATTACAGTAAGTCATGCTGAGTTTCTAATGGAAGGTGATGATTCACAGATCATAATGTCATCATGTGCCATGTTACATAACTCTGTCATTCTGCTTAACTTCTGAACATATCAAGAAACTATATTCTTGATAGTTCTATTCTCAGTGAATCTGGTAATTTGACAAATCAAATCGTACTATTACGTTCTTTCTTATTTAGAACATTAACAATGTTCATTCTGAAACTTATATCTGCGAAATTCTGGACCATTACAAGAGATGCCAAATCGCCAGAAGAAGAAACGAATGGACAAAGCTCTGAAATAGAAATTGGAGTATAAATAGCAGCAAATAGGAGGGAGTATTAGCTGTGGATGACAATGATTATAGGAAACAGAAATGGGGACATCGAAATATAAGGGAAGATATAAAACCCAACAACAACGTAGAAATTACAAACCGTGTATATCAATGTTTATCGCAACATAAAGACACGGGAAGATTAAAAACACTATAACCCCAAGTGCGAAGTAGAAGAAAGCATATTCCTCCGGTGGAAGTGGGAAAAGGAGAATGATTGTTGCGATAGTAAGGATGAGGACAAGGATCAAAACTGGATTAAGCATTTCCACAATCTTTTGGATGTATGAACTAAGGAAGAGAGTATGGGAATGGTGAGAATAATGAAACCGAATAGCTTAATTTATAATGGCAATATCAGACAGAGTAATCGAGGCAGATCACCGTATTTAATTATAGAGATCTTAATTTCTTTATTCGCCGAAGAATTAAATCTTATAAATTTTGAAGATTTTCCTTAAATTCCGGAATTCAACCCTCTACGTCAAAAGCTATGACGCACCATATTTTCTAAATTCAACCCTGACTCTGTCAAAAGTTAAGATGAATCTTTACTTTCCTATTTCACTCTTTGGTGATAGCTTCATTCACACTCTTCGAATAATCGAATTATTTTTATCCATATTACTCAATGATGATAAAACTCAATTTATCAACTCATATTCGTCATGAAAATATTTTTATTGTTAGCCATGACCACCTCACTCAAATTTCGGGACGAAATTTCTTTAATGGGTAAGTACTGTGATGACCCGGGAATTTCCGACCAAATTTAAACTTGAATCTTATTTAATTTCGATACGATAAGCAAAGTCTGAAATGTTGATGTTTCAAAAACTTTGAACTGTGTTCATGTAATCAATTACCCTTTGACTGTGCCCGATGATTCACGAACAATTATGTGTAAATAAATATGTAAATATAAATGTAAGTATATATATAATAATAATTGGAGATAATGAAATATAATATAAATAGTAAAGTTAAATATGTAAAATAAGATAAAAAAATTAAACTAAATCTATATATATATATATATATATATATATATATATATATATATAACTTTTATACATAATTGATAGTATATGTATACTGTAATAAAAATAAAATATATGAATATCAACAATTCAAATATGATATAAGTATTACATAATTAATAATATGTAATACAAATTAAAAATATAGTTGTTATTTAATAAATATTAATATTAATACTAATATAAGTATTATTAATATCAATTGGTACATTTGAATTGTTATTGTTATCATTGTTAATATCAGTATTATTATTATTATTAATTATTACTATCATTACTAATAATATTATAAGTAAAATTATTAGTACTAGTAAAATCATTAAATTATTATAAGTATTGTAAATATAATACAAATTATTATTTTTACTATTATGAGAAAATAATAAAGTTTATTACTATTATTTTTAATAATATTATTATCATTTTTATCATTATTTATATGATTATTATTAGTAGTAGTTTCATTATTATTAGTAAGTAGTAATGTTTATATAATTAATAATATTATGTCTCCTTATATATTTAACATACATATATATACATAATCGATATATATTGTTATACAAACACTGATATATATATATATACATATACATATATATAAATTTTAGTTATATATATAAATACAATTATATATAAATATACATATAGAAATTACAGATATACATATTTATATACAAACATATACGAGTTAATTTATATAAATACTGTATTATTCATATATAGATACAGATAAGCACATATGCTATTTCCCATCGAATTCAAGCTGTACGAAACTTGTTTCCTGTCTAATAGGTTTTATCAATTAAGGATTTAATCACAGGGACAATTCCAAAAATCTGTTACACATCTTAATCACTTTTAAATTTTTTTTACTGTATTTTTTCTTCCCTCTGTACTATCGGTCGACCACCAACACTAAATAACAAACAAGCTCACTGCTCCAAATGTTGAATTAATATCCTCAATATCGTTATATGCTGAATGTAACTGCAGTTGATAGAATGAAAAACATAAATTAAATAAACCGAACCCATATTTTTTATTTTCTCTGTTTTTGAGTCAATTTTCCAAGAGCTTCAATTATGAATCAAATTCAAAATCTAATAATGCAGAGATGTTAGGAAAGATCAAATTAATCTATCTGTAAGTTTTCTTGTCCCAATTCTTTGTATTGATATTGAATTTCGAAGTCAAAGTTTCAAGTCTAAAGGTCAATATAATTGTTCATCACAAAATTAGAACTTGTATTGATGTCTTGAATTAAATTGATGATGCAGAAAGATTATATGAACGATTTAAAACCTTTTTCATGTTATAAGTTTTGTCTAAAACACTTTAGAATTCGATATGGGAATTGGGTGTTCTTCGTTTGTTTTGAACAACAGATACAGATATATTTTTTTTTATTAATTCTTTGATAAACAATAACAATCACTCAGATTGTTATGTCCAAATTCAAGTCATAATTCGAATTATAAACATGTTGTTATGATTTTCCTAAGTTCTGGGTCGATCCAGTTAGTGTGAAGAAGATAAAGAAGTTATGATAGAAGAGAATTAATGGTTAAATTTAAAAGGATTCGGTATTATTACATAAAATGGGCAACGGCCCAATGGTTAAGAGTGTTTGCATTATACGAAGGGTCTTGGGTTCGATCCAGGGGAAGGGCAGCTATTTTTTTATGGGACTCTTTAATGGTAAGGTAGTTTTCTTATTGATATTAATTATTATTATTATCTTTATTATTATTGTGATTATTATTATTATTATTATTATTGTTATTAAAAGTATTATAAATTATAAATGTTATTAGTATAGTAATTATTATTATTAATATTAATATCACAACCATAATTATAAAGTATTACAACCGTTAATATTATTATTATTATTATTATTATTAATCGTATAAGTATCATTCTTATTACTACTACTATTATTATTATGATTAAGATTAAGATTATTACTATTATTGATATGTTATCATTAATACTATCATTTTTGTTACTAAAATAGGTATAACTATAAAAGTTATCAATTATTATCATTGTTAGAATATTTAGATACAATTATGAATATTAATAGTATGAGGATGAAAATATTAAATGTATTGCTTTTCGTTAATATTGATATTTGTATCATTTCTATTAGTATAGTAACACATTTAAAATTTTTAATATCATTTTTATTGTTATAAGTATTATCTGAATATTATCATTATTATTATTATTAATATTATATTTATTAACAGTGATGTTATTAATATTATCAAAACTTATTATCATTACTAATCTTTTATTTAAATTATCATTTTTTTTAAACAAAAAGTATTACGATTATTAGTAATCACAATATCATTATTATTAAAAGTATTATGAAGATAAAGATAAAAGTTTTAAAAATATTATTATAAGTATATATTAACTATATTGACAAATTATTTTAAAAATACTCATATATAACAAATTAGGCATTTTTACTATAACACTAAACAGATATACCTATATATAACTATAATAATATAAATTATTTTGAAAATATATACAAATTAAATATATATAATATATAAATTAAGATATAATAAATAAATTTATTTAGTTAAGATTATATGTATTAATATATATACAAATGATATAGGTTCATGAATCCGAGGCCAACCCTGCATTGTTCAATTGTTCAATATTGTAATATGTATTTTTACTACAAAATACATTAGGTGAGTTTCATTTGCTCCCTTTTTAAATGCTTTTGCAATATATATTTTTGGGATTGAGAATACATGCGCTGCTTTTATAAATGCTTTACGAAATAGACACAAGTGATCGAAACTACATTCTATGGTTGGATTATTAAACCGAATATACCCCTTTATAGTCTGGTAATCTAAGAATTAGGGAACAGACACCCTAATTGACGTGAATCCTAAAGATAGATCTATCGGGCCCAACAAGCCCCATCCAAAGTACCAGATGCTTTAGTACTTCGAAAATTATATCATGTCCGAAGGAGGATCCCGGAATGATGGGGATATTCTTATATGTATATTGTGAATGTCGGTTACCAGGTGTTCAATCCATATGAATGATATTTTTGTCTCTATGTATGGGACGTATGTTTATAAGAAATGGAAATATGAAATCTTGTGGTTTATTAAACTTATGAAATGATCATTTATGTTAAACTAATGAACTCACCAACCTTTTATTTGACACTTGAAAGCATGTTTATTCTTAGGTACGAAAGAATCTTCCGCTGTGCATTTGCTCATATTAGAGATATTACTTGGAGTCATTTATGACATATTTCAAAAGACGTTGCATTCGAGTCTTTGAGTTCATCAAGATGATTATTAAGTCAATTATATTTGGATATATTATGAAATGCTATACATGTGAAATGTCCCGTTCTTATTGATTAAAAACGTTCCATATTAATTGATTTCGTTGCGAGGTTTTGACCTCTATATGAGACGTTTTTCAAAGACCGCATTCATTTTAAAACAAACCATAACCTTTATTTCATCAATAAAGGTTTAAAAAGCTTTACGTAGATTATCAAATAATGATAATCTAAAATATCCTGTTTACACACGACCATTTTTTTTTTTTTTTTGAAAGGCAAGGTTAGTTGTTAGTTGTTAGACTCGAACTTGGGTCACTCTCGAATCCATGAAACATGGATACCAATGAAGCAAGGCCTCATTGGCTTACACACGACCATTACATAATGGTTTACAATACAAATATGTTACAACAAAATAAGTTTCTTGAATGCAGTTTTTACACAATATCATACAAGCATGGACTCCAAATCTCGTCCCTATTTAAGTATGCGACAGCGGAAGCTCTTAATAATCACCTGAGAATAAACATGCTTAAAACGTCAACAAAAATGTTGGTGAGTTATAGGTTTAACCTATATATATCAAATCATAGTAATAGACCACAAGATTTCATATTTCAATACACATCCCATACATAGAGATAAAAATCATTCATATGGTGAACACCTAGTAACCGACATTAACAAGATGCATATATAAGAATATCCCCATCATTCCGGGACACCCTTCGGATATGATATAAATTTCAAAGTACTAAAGCATCCGGTACTTTGGATGGGGTTTGTTAGGCCCAATAGATCTATCTTTAGGATTCGCGTCAATTAGGGTGTCTGTTCCCCAATTCTTAGATTACCAGACTTAATAAAAAGGGGCATATTCGATTTCGATAATTCAACCATAGAATGTAGTTTCACGTACTTGTGTCTATTTTGTAAATCATTTATAAAACCTGCATGTATTCTCATCCCAAAAATATTAGATTTTAAAAGTGGGACTATAACTCACTTTCACAGATTTTTACTTCGTCGGGAAGTAAGACTTGGCCACTGGTTGATTCACGAACCTATAACAATATATACATATATATCAAAGTATGTTCAAAATATATTTACAACACTTTTAATATATTTTGATGTTTTAAGTTTATTAAGTCAGCTGTCCTCGTTAGTAACCTACAACTAGTTGTCCACAGTTAGATGTACAGAAATAAATCGATAAATATTATCTTGAATCAATCCACGACCCAGTGTATATGTATCTCAGTATTGATCACAACTCAAACTATATATATTTTGGAATCAACCTCAACCCTGTATAGCTAACTCCAACATTCACATATAGAGTGTCTATGGTTGTTCCGAAATATATATAGATGTGTCGACATGATAGGTCGAAACATTGTATACGTGTCTATGGTATCTCAAGATTATATAATATACAATACAAGTTGATTAAGTTATGGTTGGAATAGATTTGTTACCAATTTTCACGTAGCTAAAATGAGAAAAATTATCCAATCTTGTTTTACCCATAACTTCTTCATTTTAAATCCGTTTTGAGTGAATCAAATTGCTATGGTTTCATATTGAACTCTATTTTATGAATCTAAATATAAAAAGTATAGGTTTATGGTCAAAAAAATAAGTTACAAGTCGTTTTTGTAAAGGTAGTCATTTCAGTCGAAAGAACGACGTCTAGATGACCATTTTAGAAAACATACTTCCACTTTGAGTTTAACCATAATTTTTGGATATAGTTTCATGTTCATAATAAAAATCATTTTATCAGAATAACAACTTTTAAATCAAAGTTTATCATAGTTTTTAATTAACTAACCCAAAACAGCCCGCGGTGTTACTACGACGGCGTAAATCCGGTTTTACGGTGTTTTTCGTGTCTCCGGGTTTTAAATCATTAAGTTAGCATATCATATAGATATATAACATGTGTTTAGTTGATTTTAAAAGTCAAGTTAGAAGGATTAACTTTTGTTAGCGAACAAGTTTAGAATTAACTAAACTATGTTCTAGTGATTACAAGTTTAAACCTTCGAATAAGATAGCTTTATATGTATGAATCGAATGATGTTATGAACATAATTACTACCTTAAGTTCCTTGGATAAACCTACTGGAAAAGTGAAAAATGGGTCTAGCTTCAACGGATCCTTGGATGGCTCGAAGTTCTTGAAGCAGAATCATGACACGAAAACAAGTTCAAGTAAGATCATCACTTGAAATAAGATTGTTATAGTTATAGAAATTGAACCAAAGTTTGAATATGATTATTACCTTGTATTAGAATGATAACCTACTATAAGAAACAAAGATTTCTTGAGGTTGGATGATCACCTTACAAGATTGGAAGTGAGCTAGCAAACTTGAAAGTATTCTTGATTTTATGTAACTAGAACTTGTAGAATATATGAAGAACACTTAGAACTTGAAGATAGAACTTGAGAGAGATCAATTAGATGAAGAAAATTTAAGAATGAAAGTGTTTGTAGGTGTTTTTGGTCGTTGGTGTATGGATTAGATATAAAGGATATGTAATTTTGTTTTCATGTAAATAAGTCATGAATGATTACTCATATTTTTGTAATTTTATGAGATATTTCATGCTAGTTGCCAAATTATGGTTCCCACATGTGTTAGGTGACTCACATGGGCTTCTAAGAGCTGATCATTGGAGTGTATATACTAATAGTACATACATCTAAAAGCTGTGTATTGTACGAGTACGAATACGGGTGCATACGAGTAGAATTGTTGATGAAACTGAACGAGGATGTAATTGTAAGCATTTTTGTTAAGTAGAAGTATTTTGATAAGTGTATTGAAGTCTTTCAGAAGTGTATAAATACATATTAAAACACTACATGTATATACATTTTAACTGAGTCGTTAAGTCATCGTTAGTCGTTACATGTAAGTGTTGTTTTGAAACCTTTAGGTTAACGATCTTGTTAAATGTTGTTAACCCAATGTTTATAATATCAAATGAGATTTTAAATTATTATATTATCATAATATTATCATGTATGAATATCTCTTAATATGATATATATACATTAAATGTCTTTACAACGATAATCGTTACATATATGTCCCGTTTAAAAATTACTAAGTTAGTAGTCTTGTTTTTACATATGTAGTTCATTGTTAATATACTTAATGATATGTTTACTTATCATAGTATCATGTTAACTATATATTTATCCATATATATGTCATCATATAGTTTTTACAAGTTTTAACGTTCGTGAATCACCGGTCAACTTGGGTGGTCAATTGTCTATATGAAACATATTTCAATTAATCAAGTCTTAACAAGTTTGATTGCTTAACATGTTGGAAACATTTAATCATGTAAATATAAATCTAAATTAATATATATAAACATGGAAAAGTTCGGGTCACTACAGTACCTACCCGTTAAATAAATTTCGTCCCGAAATTTTAAGCTGTTGAAGGTGTTGACGAATCTTCTGGAAATAGATGCGGGTATTTCTTCTTCATCTGATCTTCACGCTCCCAGGTTAACTCGGGTCCTCTATGAGCATTCCATCGAACCTTAACAATTGGTATCTTGTTTTTCTTAAGTCTTTTAACCTCACGATCCATTATTTCGACGGGTTCTTCGATGAATTGAAGTTTTTCGTTGATTTGGATTTCATCTAACGAAATAGTGAGATCTTCTTTAGCAAAACATTTCTTCAAATTCGAGACGTGGAAAGTGTTATGTACAGCCGCGAGTTGTTGAGGTAACTCAAGTCGGTAAGCTACTGGTCCGACACGATCAATAATCTTGAATGGTCCAATATACCTTGGATTTAATTTCCCTCGTTTACCAAATCGAACAACGCCTTTCCAAGGTGCAACTTTAAGCATGACCATCTCTCCAATTTCAAATTCTATATCTTTTCTTTTAATGTCAGCGTAGCTCTTTTGTCGACTTTGGGCGGTTTTCAACCGTTGTTGAATTTGGATGATCTTCTCGGTAGTTTCTTGTATAATCTCTGGACCCGTAATCTGTCTATCCCCCACTTCACTCCAATAAATCGGAGACCTGCACTTTCTACCATAAAGTGCTTCAAACGGCGCCATCTCAATGCTTGAATGGTAGCTGTTGTTGTAGGAAAATTCTGCTAACGGTAGATGTCGATCCCAACTGTTTCCGAAATCAATAACACATGCTCATAGCATGTCTTCAAGCGTTTGTATCGTCCTTTCGCTCTGCCCATCAGTTTGTGGATGATAGGCAGTACTCATGTCTAGACGAGTTCCTAATGCTTTCTGTAATGTCTGCCAGAATCTTGAAATAAATCTACCATCCCTATCAGAGATAATAGAGATTGGTATTCCATGTCTGGAGATGACTTCCTTCAAATACAGTCGTGCTAACTTCTCCATCTTGTCATCTTCTCTTATTGGCAGGAAGTGTGCTGATTTGGTGAGACGATCAACTATTACCCAAATAGTATCAAAACCACTTGCAGTCCTTGGCAATTTAGTGATGAAATCCATGGTAATGTTTTCCCATTTCCATTCCGGGATTTTAGGTTATTGAAGTAGACCTGATGGTTTCTGATGCTCAGCTTTGACCTTAGAACACGTCAAACATTCTCCTATGTATTTAGCAACATCGGCTTTCATACCCGGCCACCAAAAATGTTTCTTGAGATCCTTGTACGTCTTCCCCGTTCCAGGATGTATTGAGTATCTGGTTTTATGAGCTTCTCTAAGTACCATTTCTCTCATATCTCCAAATTTTGGTACCTAAATCCTTTCAGCCCTATACCGGGTTTCGTCTTCCCGAATATTAAGATGCTTCTCCGATCCTTTGGGTATTTCATCCTTTAAATTTTCCTCTTTTAAAACTCCTTGTTGCGCCTCCTTTATTTGAGTAGTAAGGTTAGTGTGAATCATTATATTCATAGATTTTACTCGAATGGTTTCTCTGTCCTTTCTGCTCAAGGCGTCGGCTACCACATTTGCCTTCCCCGGGTGGTAACGAATCTCAAAGTCGTAATCATTTAACAATTCAATCCACCTACTCTGCCTCATATTCAGTTGTTTCTGATTAAATATGTGTTGAAGACTTTTGTGGTCGGTATATATAATACTTTTGACCCCATATAAGTAGTGCCTCCAAGTCTTTAATGCAAAAACAACCGCACCTAATTCTAAATCATGCGTCGTATAATTTTGCTCGTGAATCTTCAATTGTCTAGACGCATAAGCAATCACCTTCGTCCGTTGCATTAATACACAACCGAGACCTTGCTTTGATGCGTCACAATAAATCACAAAATCATCATTCCCTTCAGGCAATGACAATATAGGTGCCGTAGTTAGCTTTTTCTTCAATAATTGAAACGCCTTCTCTTGTTCATCCTTCCATTCAAATTTCTTCCCTTTATGCGTTAATGCAGTGAAAGGTTTTGCTATTTTGGAGAAATCTTGGATGAATCTTCTGTAGTAACCAGCCAATCCTAAAAATTGATGTATATGCTTCAGAGTTTTTGGGGTTTCCCACTTTTCAACGGTTTCGATCTTTGCCGGGTCTACCTGGATACCTTATTTGTTCACTATGTGACCGAGGAATTGAACTTCTTCCAACCAAAATGCACACTTTGAAAACTTAGCGTACAGTTTTTCTTTCCTCAATACTTCTAGCACTTTTCTCAAATGTTCTTCGTGCTCTTGATCATTCTTTGAGTAAATAAGTATGTCATCGATGAAAACAATGACAAACTTGTCAAGATATGGCCCACACACTCGGTTCATAAGGTCTATGAACACAGCTGGTGCGTTAGTCAATCCAAACGGCATAACCATAAACTCGTAATGACCATAACGCGTCCTAAAAGCAGTTTTTGGAATATCATCCTCCTTTACTCGCATTTGATGATATCCAGAACGTAAATTGATCTTCGAATAAACCGACGAGCCTTGTAGTTGATCAAATAAGTCGTCAATTCTCGGTAGTGGATAACGGTTTTTGATGGTAAGTTTGTTCAACTCTCTGTAGTCAATACACAACCTAAATGTACCATCCTTCTTCTTGACAAACAAAATAGGAGCTCCTCACGATGATGTGCTTGGTCGAATGAAACCACGCTTAAAAGTTCTTGTAATTGGCTTTGCAGTTCTTTCATCTCGCTGGGTGCGAGTCTGTAAGGAGCACGAGCTATTGGTGCAGCTCCTGGTACAAGATCTATTTGAAATTCAACTGATCGATGTGGGGGTAATCCCGGTAATTCTTTCGGAAATACATCGGGAAATTCTTTTGCAATGGGAACATCATTGATGCTCTTTTCTTCAGTTTGTACTTTCTCGACGTGTGCTAGAACAGCATAGCAACCTTTTCTTATTAGTTTTTGTGCCTTCAAATTACTAATAAGATGTAGCTTCGTGTTGCCCTTTTCTCCGTACACCATTAAGGGTTTTCCTTTTTCTCGTATAATGAGAATTGCATTTTTGTAACAAACGATCTCTGCTTTCACTTCTTTCAACCAGTCTATACCGATTATCACATCAAAACTCCCTAACTCTACTGGTATCAAATCAATCTTAAATGTTTCGCTAACCAGTTTAATTTCTCGATTCCGACATATATTATCTGCTGAAATTAATTTACCATTTGCTAATTCGAGTAAAAATTTACTATCCAAAGGCGTCAATGGACAACTTAATTTAGCACAAAAATCTCTACTCATATAGCTTCTATCCGCACCCGAATCAAATAAAACGTAAGCAGATTTATTGTCAATAAGAAACGTACTCGTAACAAGCTCCGGGTCTTCCTGTGCCTCTGCCGCATTAATATTGAAAACTCTTCTGCAGCCTTGTCCATTCGTGTTCTCCTGGTTCGGGCAATTTCTAATAATGTGGCCCGGTTTTCCACATTTATAACAAACTACATTGGCATAACTTGCTCCGACACTACTTGCTCCGCCATTACTCTTTCCGACACCATTTGTTCCTTTCGTTCTGTTAACCCCTAGTCCGTAGACCTCACACTTCACCGCGCTATGACCATTTCTTTTACACTTGTTGCAAAATTTGGTGCAGAACCCCGAGTGATACTTTTCACACCTTTGGCATAGCTGCTTCTGATTGTTGTTGTTGTTGTTGCGGTTGTTATTGTTATTGGGATGATTGTTGTAGTTGCTGTTGTTGTTGTTGTTGTTGTTGTTGGGCCGTTTGTTGTAGTTGCGATTGATGTTGCGATTGTTGGGATAATTGTTGCGATTATTGTTGTAATTGCTGTTGTTGTTGTATTGGTGATTCTTATCACCGTTTTCCTCCCACTTTCTTTTGACTTGCTTCACATTGGCCTCTTCAGCAGTCTGTTCTTTAATTCTTTCTTCAATCTGGTTCACTAGTTTGTGAGCCATCCTACATGCCTGTTGTATGGAGGCGGGATCGTGTAAACTTATATCTTCTTGGATTCTTTCAGGTAATCCTTTCACAAACGCGTCGATCTTCTCTTCCTCATCTTTGAATACTCCCGGACACAATAGGCACAATTCTGTGAATCGTCTTTCATACGTGGTAATATCAAATCCTTGGGTTCGTAACCCTCTAAGTTCTGTCTTGAGCTTATTGACCTCGGTTCTGGGACGGTACTTCTCGTTCATCAAGTGCTTAAATGCTGACCACGGTAGTGCGTACGCATCGTCTTATCCCACTTGCTCTAGATAGGTATTCCACCATGTTAACGCAGAACCTGTGAAGGTATGCGTAGTGTACTTCACTTTGTCCTCTTCAGTACACTTACTTATGGCAAACACCGATTCGAACTTCTCGGTCCACCGTTTCAATCCGATCGGTCCTTCGGTTCCATCAAATTCCAAAGGTTTGCAGGCAGTGAATTCTTTGTAGGTGCATCCTACACGATTTCCTGTACTGCTAGATCCAAGGTTATTGTTGGTATGTAGCGCAGCCTGTACTGCGGCTATGTTTGAAGCTAGAAAAGTACGGAATTCCTCTTCATTCATATTCACGGTGTGTCGAGTAGTCGGTGCCATTTCCTTCAAAATAGTCAAATGGAACAAGTTAATCATACAGAATATTAAGAGTAGTTAATAGTATTTCGTAGCATAATATGAACTCATTTATAAAAGCTTTTTCTTCATATTAGCGTTTTATAAGTTTAAATTCGGGTAGTACCTACCCGTTAAGTTCATACTTAGTAGCTAATATACAATTCAACTACTACAATTCTATATGAAAAACTGATTATAATAATATTTCGCGTTCAAACTTTTATACAATATTTTACAAACTTACAATACCGCTTATTTTACATAAAGCATGAAATATAGCACACAATAACTTTGATACAAGATAGTTGTGAAGATAATTCTAGCTAGTACACAAGTCGTTCAGCAAAGGTAATAAAGATACGTAATTCATACGTCCAGAAACAAGTCATGCATTCTGGTTTTACTAGGACTACTTCCCATCCTTGGTCTTGTGGAACATAACCGTTATGGCCGTTGATAAGACAGCGTGTTGTAACGTCGTCAAACGGACGAGGGTTACGTAATGTCCAACAGTCCCGTAACAATCTAAAAACCTCATTTCTTACCCCAATTACTGACTCCGTCACTTGTGGGAACGTTCTGTTTAATAGTTGTAGCCCGATGTTCTTGTTCTCACTTTGGTGAGAAGCGAACATTACTAACCCGTAAGCATAGCATGCTTCTTTATGTTGCATGTTAGCTGCTTTTTCTAAATCATGAAGTCCTATATTCGGATACATTGAGTCAATATAATTTCTTAACCCGTTGCGTAAAATAGCATTTGGGTTCCCCGCAATATATGCGTCAAAGTAAACACATCGTAACTTATGAGTTTCCCAATGTGATATCCCCCATCTTTAAAACGAAAGTCTCTTATAAACCAAGACATTCTTGGAACGTTCTTCGAATGTCTTACAAACTGATTTCGCCGTAAATAGTTGTGCCGAAGAATTCTGACCGACTCTAGACAAGATTTCATCAATCATGTCTCCGGGTAGGTCTCTTAAAATATTGGGTTGTCTATCCATTTTGTGTTTTTATACTGTAAAATAGACAAGAGTTAGATTCATAAAAAAAAAATACTTATTAATACAAGCAATTTTTACATATATCACAAAGCATAAGCACACTATATTACATATATTACACCACACGAATACAACTATCTTATTCCGACTCGCTCGTTTTTCTTCTTCGGTTTTGGTTCGTTTTGCCAAGTTTCTAGGGATATATGATGTTCCCCTAATACGAGCTGTCGTTTTCCACAACGGTTTAGAAAAACCTGGTGGTTTAGAGGTTCCCGGGTCATTGTTACAACTTAAGGGCTTCGGGGGTTGACGATACATATAAAGTTCATCGGGGTTGGAATTAGATTTCTCTATTTTTATGCCCTTTCCCTTATTATTTTCTTTTGCCTTTTTAAATTCAGTTGGGGTAATTTCTATAACATCATCGGAATTCTCGTCGGAATCCGATTCATCGGAGAATTGGTAATCCTCCCAAAATTTTGCTTCCTTGGCGGAAACACCATTGACCATAATTAACCTTGGTCGGTTGGTTAAGGATTTTCTTTTACTTAACCGTTTTATTATTTCCCCCACCGGTTCTATTCCTCCTCCGGTTCCTCCTCTTCCGGTTCTGATTCTTCTTCCGGTTCTGATTCTTCTTCCGGTTCTTCTTCGGGAACTTGTGAATCAGTCCAATATATATTCGACTCTTCGTTATTATTAGGTGAGTCAATGGGATTTGTGCTAGAGGTAGACATCTATCACACAATATCAAACATGTTAAGAGATTAATATATCACATAATATATACATGTTAATAATATATAGTTTCCAACAAAAATGTTAAGCAATCATTTTTAAAGAAAACACAGTCGAAGTCCAGACTCACTAATGCATCCTAACAAACTCGATAAGACACACTAATGCAAATTTTCTGGTTCTCTAAGACCAACGCTCGGATACCAACTGAAATGTCCCGTTCTTATTGATTAAAAACGTTCCATATTAATTGATTTCGTTGCGAGGTTTTGACCTCTATATGAGACGTTTTTCAAAGACTGCATTCATTTTAAAACAAACCATAACCTTTATTTCATCAATAAAGGTTTAAAAAGCTTTACGTAGATTATCAAATAATGATAATCTAAAATATCCTGTTTACACATGACCATTACATAATGGTTTACAATACAAATATGTTACAACAAAATAAGTTTCTTGAATGCAGTTTTTACACAATATCATACAAGCATGGACTCCAAATCTCGTCCTTATTTAAGTATGCGACAGCAGAAGCTCTTAATAATCACCTGAGAATAAACATGCTTAAAACGTCAACAAAAATGTTGGTGAGTTATAGGTTTAACCTATATATATCAAATCATAATAATAGACCACAAGATTTCATATTTCAATACACATCCCATACATAGAGATAAAAATCATTCATATGGTGAACACCTGGTAACCGACATTAACAAGATGCATATATAAGAATATCTCCATCATTCTGGGACACCCTTCGGATATGATATAAATTTCGAAGTACTAAAGCATCCGATACTTTGGATGGGGTTTGTTAGGCCCAATAGATCTATCTTTAGGATTCGCGTCAATTAGGGTGTCTGTTCCCCAATTCTTAGATTACCAGACTTAATAAAAAGGGGCATATTTGATTTCGATAATTCAACCATAGAATGTAGTTTCACGTACTTTTGTCTATTTTGTAAATCATTTATAAAACCTGCATGTATTCTCATCCCAAAAATATTAGATTTTAAAAGTGGGACTATAACTCACTTTCACAGATTTTTTACTTCGTCGGGAAGTAAGACTTGGCCACTGTTTGATTCACGAACCTATAACAATATATAAATATATATCAAAGTATGTTCAAAATATATTTACAACACTTTTAATATATTTTGATGTTTTAAGTTTATTAAGTCAGCTGTCCTCGTTAGTAACCTACAACTAGTTGTCTACAGTTAGATGTACAGAAATAAATCGATAAATATTATTTTGAATCAATCCACGACCCAGTGTATACGTATCTCAGTATTGATCACAACTCAAACTATATATATTTTGGAATCAACCTCAACCCTGTATAGCTAACTCCAACATTCACATATAGAGTGTCTATGGTTGTTCCGAAATATATATAGATGTGTCGACATGATAGGTCGAAACATTGTATACGTGTCTATGGTATCTCAAGATTACATAATATACAATACAAGTTGATTAAGTTATGGTTGGAATAGATTTGTTACCAATTTTCACGTAGCTAAAATGAGAAAAATTATCCAATCTTGTTTTACCCATAACTTCTTCATTTTAAATCCGTTTTGAGTGAATCAAATTGATATGGTTTCATATTGAACTCTATTTTATGAATCTAAACAGAAAAAGTATAGGTTTATAGTCAGAAAAATAAGTTACAAGTTGTTTTTGTAAAGGTAGTCATTTCAGTCGAAAGAACGACGTCTAGATGACCATTTTAGAAAACATACTTCCACTTTGAGTTTAACCATAATTTTTGGATATAGTTTCATGTTCATAATAAAAATCATTTTCTCAGAATAAAAACTTTTAAATCAAAGTTTATCATAGTTTTTAATTAACTAACCCAAAACAGCCCGCGGTGTTACTACGACGGCGTAAATCCGGTTTTACGGTGTTTTTCGTGTCTCCAGGTTTTAAATCATTAAGTTAGCATATCATATAGATATAGAACATGTGTTTAGTTGATTTTAAAAGTCAAGTTAGAAGGATTAACTTTTGTTTGCGAACAAGTTTAGAATTAACTAAACTATGTTCTAGTGATTACAAGTTTAAACCTTCGAATAAGATAGCTTTATATGTATGAATCGAATGATGTTATGAACATCATTACTAGCTTAAGTTCCTTGGATAAACCTACTGGAAAAGTGAAAAATGGGTCTAGCTTCAACGGATCCTTGGATGGCTCGAAGTTCTTGAAGCAGAATCATGACACGAAAACAAGTTCAAGTAAGATCATCACTTGAAATAAGATTGTTATAGTTATAGAAATTGAACCAAAGTTTGAATATGATTATTACCTTGTATTAGAATGATAACCTACTGTAAGAAACAAATATTTCTTGAGGTTGGATGATCACCTTACAAGATTGGAAGTGAGCTAGCAAACTTGAAAGTATTCTTGATTTTATGTAACTAGAACTTGTAGAATATATGAAGAACACTTAGAACTTGAAGATAGAACTTGAGAGAGATCAATTAGATGAAGAAAATTGAAGAATGAAAGTGTTTGTAGGTGTTTTTGGTCGTTGGTGTATGGATTAGATATAAAGGATATGTAATTTTGTTTTCATGTAAATAAGTCATGAATGATTACTCATATTTTTGTAATTTTATGAGATATTTCATGCTAGTTGCCAAATGATGGTTCACACATGTGTTAGGTGACTCACATGGGCTGCTAAGAGCTGATCATTAGAGTGTATATACTAATAGTACATACATCTAAAAGCTGTGTATTGTACGAGTACGAATACGGGTGCATACTAGTAGAATTGTTGATGAAACTGAACGAGGATGTAATTGTAAGCATTTTTGTTAAGTAGACGTATTTTGATAAGTATATTGAAGTCTTTCAAAAGTGTATAAATACATATTAAAACACTACATGTATATACATTTTAACTGAGTCGTTAAGTCATCGTTAGTCGTTACATGTAAGTGTTGTTTTGAAACCTTTAGGTTAACGATCTTGTTAAATGTTGTTAACCCAATGTTTATAATATCAAATGAGATTTTAAATTATTAAATTATCATGATATTATCATGTATGAATATCTCTTAATATGATATATATACATTAAATGTCTTTACAACGATAATCGTTACATATATGTCTCGTTTAAAAATCATTAAGTTAGAAGTCTTGTTTTTACATATGTAGTTCATTGTTAATATACTTAATGATATGTTTACTTATCATAGTATCATGTTAACTATATATATATATCCATATATATGTCATCATATAGTTTTTACAAGTTTTAACGTTCGTGAATCACCGGTCAACTTGGGTGGTCAATTGTCTATATGAAACATATTTCAATTAATCAAGTCTTAACAAGTTTGATTGCTTAACATGTTGGAAACATTTAATCATGTAAATATCAATCTAAATTAATATATATAAACATGGAAAAGTTCGGGTCACTACAACATGCCTGTCAACTGTCGATGTAACGAAAGTTTGTCTTTGAAAAACGAATGCAATGTTTGTAAAATGTATCATATAGAGGTCAATTACCTCACGATGTAATCAGCTATTGTGAATCGTTTGTAATCGATATGGACTTCGTCCGGATGGATTAGGACGGGTCTTCACAGAAGTCATGTTAAAATCTTGCGGAAAATTTTTCTTTATCAACTTTCGAACTTAGAAATTCCAAAATATCATCATAAATATCTTCGATATTTCTGAGGATATTTTCATAAATATTCTTGTTCGAAATTATCTACCTCTTCGTGTTTTCTGTATTCCATTATATTGAAAACCCCTGTAAAATCTAGGTATAAATTATGAATGAATTGTGGAGAAGTGTTGGGAATTGAAGCATGAGTTACTATAATATAATGACACTTGATCAACGTGACTATATTACAGTAAGTCATGTTGAGTTTCTAATGAAATGTGATGATGGTTCACAGTAGATCATACCATTATCATGTGCCATGTTACACAACTCTTTCATTCTAATTAATCTCTGAACGCATCAAGAAATTATATTCTTGATAGTACCATTCTCAGTGATTCTGATAATTAAAACCAATCAAATCGTGAGCATACGTTCTTTCGTTCTCAGAATGATATAATCATTCGAAGCTCTACATCTACGAGTTATGGACCATTATTCGCTTGAATTGAAGTCGGGAAGAGAAAACAAGAGCATGGAGCTCCAAAAACATAACCAGGAATATAAAGCCAATCACAAACACAGAAATTATAAACCGTGTATATCCATACGTATAGCAAGATAAAGACACGGAAGAATTAGAAATACTATAACCCCAAGGTAATAGTAGAAGTGAATAGAATCCTCCGGTGGGAGTTGGAAAAGAATAAAGACAGATACTGTAACACCCTAGGCAAATCCCACGTCGCCCACGAACATGAGTGATCATGGGATTATAAGGTAATACTCACGCTTAAATGACACAACGCGTTTTGGGATCACAGGCTGAGTAGAAGTGCGAGTACGTTGTGGTTAAGCGTGCTCGGGCGAGAGCACTACCAGGATGGGTGACCTCCTGGGAAAGTGCTTCTCGTGTGTGGTCGCCAAGAAAAAGCCGTGCGCCTACGGGCAAAGCGGACAATATTGTGGTCATGTTAAGCTGGGGTGTTACAGAATGGTATCAGAGCCACTCATGTGCCGTTGGGGGTGGTGGGGCAAACCTCATCGAGGACGATGAGTCCGTAAGGGGGGGTGAATGTAACACCCTAGGAAAATCCCACATCGCCCACGAACATGAGTGATCATGGAATTATAAGGTAATACTCACGCTTAAATGACACAACGCGTTTTGGGATCACAGGCTGAGTAGAAGTGCGAGTACGTTGTGGTTAAGCGTGCTCGGGCGAGAGCACTACCAGGATGGGTGACCTCCTGGGAAAGTGCTTCTCGTGTGTGGTCGCCAAGAAAAAGCCGTGCGCCTACGGGCAAAGCGGACAATATTGTGGTCATGTTAAGCTGGGGTGTTACAGATACGATAGTCAGAATAAGAACAAGGATCAGAACTGGATTAAGCATTGTTACAATTTTTAGATGTATGAATTAGGGAAGAAAGTATAGGAATGGTGAGAATAATAAAATGGAAGAGGTAAATTTATAATGAAATTACTTGATAGAGCAATCGAGGCAGATCATCGCATTTAATTAAAGAGATCCTAATTTCCTCATTTACCGAAGAATCATATCTTAATTAGATTTCGAAGATTTTCTTTAAATCCCTTGAATTCCAGAATTCAACCAAGACAACGTCAAAAGTTAAAACTAAAAATTCATTTATTCATTTCACTCTTTTGTGATAGCTTCATTCGTGTTCTTCGAATAATCGAATTATTTTATCTGTATTATTCAATAATGATAAAACTCTATTTATCAGCTCATATTCGTCAGGAAAACATATTTATTGTTAGCCAAGACGACATCACTCAAATTTCGGGACTAAATTTCTTTAACGGGTAGGTACTGTGACGACCCGGAAATTTCCAACCAAATTTAAACTTAATCTTTATATGATTTCAACAAGATAAGCAAAGTCTGTAAACCGAGTCTCAAATTTTTTTTAAACTATTTCCATGATTCAGTTGACCTTTGATTATTCCCGACAATTCACGAACAATTGTTGTAAATAAATATGTACATACATATATACATATATATATATATATATATATATATATATATATATATATATATACATACATACATATATAAATATATATGATTCTTAAACATAACTAATATTATATGAATATTAATACGTATATAAAATGAATAAACATTAAATATTGAATATATGTTATTATATACCACATAGTTAAAAATATGTAATTGTAATATATTAAATTGAAATTATAAGTTAAAATAAATGGTATAGTAATATTATTATTTTCAATATTAACATCGAAGTTAGTACTATAAATATAATATACGAAACATGAAACTTGATATATAAATTGATATATTATTTGTAATAATATCATTACCAATAATAATATAAATAGTTAGTATAATTGATATAGTATTATGAATGTTATCATTAACCATTATCATTTTTAATTATCATCATTATTAGTATTATTTTTAGTATTATTTTTATAAATATTATTATCATCATTAAAAATTATTATTAGTATAATTTATTATGGTTATTATTAGAAAATAATATATTTTACTATTATTAACATTAATAATCTGATTACTATTATTATTATGTATTATTTACAATATAATTATTATTATTACTAATATATTAGTAGTTATTAATATTTATTACATAATTTAAAAAGCAAGAGAACAAATCGTACGATGCAGTTTGATATCCACATCAACTTTCCAAACTTTTATCTTCTATCTAATATCTGTATCAATTGAACGTATGAATTCACCTAACCAACTTTGTCTGTTATAATTTTTCCCATTTTATGTTTTTGATTAATAAATCTGTCGATATCCATATCAATTATATAATACGATGAAATCAGGCTGTTAAGTCATTCGAATCTTTTCATTATCACTAACAATTATAACTACAAATCATGACCACTAAACAAAACACACTTGATCAATCATCACCCTAGTAATTCATATCACCTTCTTGATTCTTTTCCTTCTTAATGACAACCATCTTCACCACTTTGATCAACGACAAACGCCACCAATTTCTTGTTTCCCTTCCACGTTCCTGCAAATCGAAAGTCTTTAAATCAAACCATCTATTTACTATACTGCTACAATTATTCGAACAGACCAAAACAAAACCTTACAACCGTTTCTGTTTCGAACAAGCACACCTGTCACCACCTTCAACCTCATCATCCTTCGTTGGACTCCACTCTAGTCACCACCACCCTCACACGATTAAGTTAACAACCAAACACCCCACCAGCATATATAATCTTTTCTTTTCTGTTAGAACCCAAGTGCAAACAAACTACTGCAAATATATTTCTGTGTCAACTCATAAACGCCACCATTTCAATAATTTAAACCACCACAACTATCAGGGATACTAATGTTTTTATTGCTGTTTACAGAATCACCACCCATACCCATTTAACTTATACTATTCTCTTTCTGAATTTTTGTTTCGAACGAGATCAAACCAACTGCTACATAGTTGCTGCTATTTCTGCCTGTTTTAATCAAGCGAGAGCCAACCAAAACCCTTGAACAAATTAAATCGCTGTATACTTTTCTTTCTGTTTATACGTTATACTCATCATCATTATTATATGGCTACTAGTATTATTCAAAGTGGTGAATGATGAGGACAATGAAATATTATAGCGAAATATTGATAATGATATTATATAAAAGATAAAGGTTGATGATGGATGATGATTGGAAACTACCTTGGCGTCTTTATTCCATTTTTTTTGGGGTCGACAATTACAAAAACAAGGAACCCACTTCAACCACTAAATCAAATAATTCACTTGTTTAATATTAAAGCAAAAGAAACAGCTTGCGTGATATATTTTTTTCTTTATAATAGCCGACCCATAATGGGTCCTAAAGTGACTCATTTTTTTATTTGATGATTAAGATTTACGGTGGGACTATAGTAGGTTAACCAAATACAATTAATCTTCTATCCCACTTGCAAATTCCAATCGGTATTATATTGTTTATGTGACCAAGACTTGGATTAAATATTCTAACGGGTTTATGCAGTAAAGATAATAGGGACGTAAACCTTGAATTGTGGTTGGATTGGTGTGTCAAGTTGGGCCGTAGACTTTAAAGAAAGTGAGGTACCTTTATATTTTTTTTGCAGAATGAATAGAGGGTTGTTAGGGATAAGTGTGATTATTATCATCATATTATACGATGGTGTTAATGGTCATGATGTTGTGATGTGGTGATACTAATGAGGTCGATGACGAATCGAATTTGAGGATGATAAGCGTATATGATCATGATTATGATCATGATAAAGTTAACGAGCATGTGATTAGGTGATGATGGTATTAAGATGATCGTAAGATAGATGTATAATAATGAGGATTAGGGTTAGGGTGTGATAAAGATATTGAAAACGGGTTACATATAATTCGGGCGTAATATAAATCAAGAAAAACAATCACGGCTTGATGGTTTAAGGGTGTTTTGGGTGGATGAGAGGTCGGGAGTTCGTGTAACGCCCCGCCTTTTTCCGTTTACTTTTCCGTTAAATTATTTAAATTCCGTTATATGTTTATAACATCCCTCATTAATACGCGTTTTAAAAATATCTCGTTTAGGTATTTCACGCAACCACAACCGAACTCGAGGGACTAGTTTCGCCAAAGTGCCAAAGAGGTGACTAGCTTTTGACTAGTTAACCCCACCTCCCATCTTTTTCATTTCCATTTTTCCTTTTCTTTTACTACTTCACTATTTTCTTTCAATTCTCTAATTTTAAGATTCATCATCAAATCCGTTCAAGCAAACATCAATCAAAACATATTATATATTTGGAATCCTTGCAACTTCCTCTTCGATTCCATACCGATTTCATCAAGTTTGGGTAACTTTATAAAATCACTAGATTTTGTGTTCTTGATGTTTTTAACTTATAAAGTTATTAATTAGTGTCTATGGCTCAAGTCTAACATGAATATATGATTTATATGTTCGATTTTGTTATTTGAAGTAACTAGCATGAACATAAACTTTGGTGTGTTTGATTTGGTGATTTGGTTGTTTGAATGATGTTAAATGTTATAAATGCATGTATTAAATGTGTTCCTAACATCACTAGCTTCAATTTGATGTGTAGGTTGCTTGAGAAAGCTCCATAAACTTGACTAGTGATTTTGGTGAATTTGGGTTAGGGTTTGATAAACTTGAAATGAATATTTAATGCATTGAATGCCATGAATTATTGTTAGTAAGTAGTTAGTTGTATTGTATGCTTGATTATATACAAAACGGCGTGTTTTATGTATGCATTAAATGCCCGAATCATAAATGTGCACTTGTAAAATTTGAAGCATTAAATGTGTGCATTGATTGATCATTTAACTTGGAAAGTTGATTGTTGCAAATGATGTCTTTGGTTGGTGAAATGTATTTAGTTGTGTTCTTTGTCAAATTACCTTTCTAACGATATAAGATACGAGTTCTAAGTGTTAGCAGTTTGTGAATTATGCTTGAAAGAGTTTTGATTTGAGACTTGGACATTTGAGACTGACCAGGCACCAGCACACGTTATATGCCGCGGCGCGGCAGTCTTGGGTCGCGGCGCGACCTAAGGCGTGTTTAGCCTCTGACCTACTTGTCAATTATATGAAAAATGTTTGGCATGCTATGGACCTCCGATTCACATGAGACTTGTTCTAACATGCTTATATATGAATAACTAGCATAGAAAAATAGTTCGAGACCCGACCCGAACGCGTTGACTTTTTTGTTGACTTTGACCGACCAAAGTTTGACTTTTTGTCAAACTTAACCAAATGATTATGCAATCTTTCTAACATGATTCTATACTTGTATCTTGCTTGAAACTTGACAATTTGATTCACATGCTACATAATCGAGTCGTATTGAGCCATAGGACTAATTGAACATCTTTGACCAATCGTGACTATTGTTATTGATACAACCAATTTGTTTAGGTCGAGACTAGCATTGTTCTTGCACACGTTACTTGTTGGAGTAAATTTACATTCATACACTCAAGGTGAGATCATAGCCCCACTTTTCAAATACTTTTATACTTTTAAAATCGTGGGATGAGAAAACATATACATTACATACTTATATATACTTTTCACATGCATATATATATATACTTTTCATACTTTGATACTTTGAATACTATACGAAAGCAAAGATACATACGAGTCAGAACGAAAATCCTCAAGTCCAATTATCATTAGTTACACTGGTAGAGTGTAAGCGAGAAATTATGTTGTGTGGCCATGTGGGTTTGATGAACCCTCATTCAGATGAATGAAACATACTTTCGATATAAAGTGTAGGTTCTAACACTATTATGCAGAGGTAAGATTCAGTTAAGCTTGATAATTGGGTGCTCGTGATATAAACACATCTTTTGAGATGTATACGCTTGATTATACTTTATGCATACAACTATGATTTCACCAACGTTTTCGTTGACATATTCTTTTAAGGCGAGTCAAGGAAAATTTTTCTATCTATCCTTATTACATATCATGATTAGTATTATTGAAAATACTAATCAACGGTATTCTTGTGTTTTGAAGGAACAATGCCTCCTCGTCGCGTGCCACGCCATGAGACTCCCAAGCAAGCACTACAACGAATGGTGGCCACCGCCGTAGAGGCGGCCATGGCCGGTCACTCCTCCAACAACAACAATAACAACAATCACAACAACAACCAAGGAGCCGGTAACTCTAGCGAAGGGTGCTCCTACAAGGCTTTTATGAGGTGCAAACCTCACACTTATGATGGAACCGGGGGACTGGTTACACTCACTCGATGGTTCGAACAAACGGATGCCGTCTTTAACATAAGTGGTTGTCGGGACCAAGACAAGGTTAAATACTCCACTCACACTTTCGCCGGTGTCGCCCTCACGTGGTGGAACACCTATGTTCAATCGGTGGGTACCGATGAAGCTCATGCCCTCTCTTGGGCCGAATTAAGGGAAAAGATGATTGTTGAATACTTCTCTCGCGAAGAAACTCGAAAGCTCGAACAAGAGCTAAGAACTTTGAAGGCGGTCGGAAATGATCTCAAAGCCTATAACCAACGCTTCGCCGAGCTATCCTTGATGTGTCCTAATCTCGTGAACCCCGAATCTCAAAGGGTTGAACTCTATATGGATGGTCTTCCAAAGAGCATCAAACAAGGTGTGATGTCCTCCAAACCCGCAAATCACCAAGCCGCTTTGAACATGGCCCGCCAATTAACAGAAACGGTGGATGAAGTAGTAGTGCCGGCTCCTAAGGCCGAGGATAAAACGGGCGGCAACAAAAGAAAGTGGGAACCCTCTCAATCAAGCAACTACAACAACAACCCCACCAAGAAGCCTTTCACTCCCGACGGTAAGAAAGGTTATGCCGAAACTTTACCGTTTTGCAACAAGTGCCACAAACATCATTTGGGTGAATGTGGAAGGCCGTATTGCATCAAGTGTCAAAAGAGTGGCCATTTGGCCCACGAATGTAGAAACACCGCTCCTGTTTCTCAAAAGGGGCCCAATGCACCAAAGACGGGCACTTGTTATGAATGTGGCCAAAAGGGCCATTATAGAAACGCATGCCCGAAGAAGAAAGATAACCCCAATACGCGCGGCCGAGCTTTCAACATCAACACCGAGGAAGCCCGAGATGACAATGAATTAGTCACGGGTACGTTTCTCCTCCACAACACTTATGTTACTTGTTTATTCGATTCGGGTACCGATAAGAGTTTTGTATCCAAGACTTTGACTCATTCTTTTAGCACTCCACCACTTCTACTAGATACCACTTATACCATTGAAGTGGCCAATGGGAAACTATTGAGTGCCGACACATATTACCGGGGGTGTACGTTAAACATTTTGGGTAATGAGTTTGAAATTGACTTGATACCCATGGAAATAGGAAGCTTCGATGTAATAATCGGTATAAATTGGCTAGCCAAAATGAAATCTCACATTCTTTGTGATCTTAACGCAATCCGAATTCCTATCGAGAATGGTGAACCTTTGATTGTTTATGGCGATAAGAGTTGCACCGGACTCAACCTCGTTTCGTGCATTAAAGTTAGAAAACTACTCCGTAAGGGTTGTTTTACGATCCTTGCTCACGTTAAGAAAGTCGAGTCCGATGAGAAGCATATCGAAGATGTGCCAATTTTTAGTGACTTTTCTGATGTATTTCCCGACGAATTGCCGGGTCTTCCACCTCATCGACCGGTTGAATTCCAAATCGATCTTATTCCGGGAGCCGTACCCGTAGCACGTGCACCATATAGACTCGCTCCATCCGAAATGCAAGAATTGCAAAGTCAAATCCAAGAACTACTTGATCATGGTTTTATCCAACCTAGTCATTCACCTTGGAGCGCTCCAATTTTGTTTGTTAAAAAGAAAGACGGATCCCTACGAATGTGCATTGATTATCGTGAACTAAACAAATTGATGGTTAAGAACTGATATCCTCTTCCTCGCATCGATGACCTCTTTGATCAACTACAAGGGTCTTGTGTATATTCGAAAATCGATCTTCGCTCGGGTTATCATCAATTAAGGGTTAAGGGGGAAGATGTCTCCAAAACTGCTTTCCAGACTTGTTATGGTAGTTATGAATTTCTTGTAATGCCATTTGGTCTCACTAACGCACCGGCGGTGTTCATGGATCTTATGAACCGCGTGTGCAAACCGTATCTTGACAAATTCGTTATCGTGTTCATCGATGATATTTTGGTTTATTCTAAAAGCGAAGAAGAATACGAGGAACACCTCCGTCTTGTGCTTGAACTTTTAAGACAAGAACGACTCTATGCCAAATTCTCCAAGTGTGAATTTTGGTTGAAGGAAGTTCAATTTCTTGGTCATGCTGTAAGTGATCAAGGTATTAAAGTCGATCCATCGAAAATTGAAGCCATTAGTAAATGGGAGACTCCTACTACTCCTACTCACATTCGTCAATTCTTGGGTCTCGCCGGATACTATCGTAGATTCATCAAAGATTTCTCTTTGGTTGCTCTTCCTCTAACCGCGTTAACTCACAAGGGAAGAAAATTCGTTTGGGCAACCGAACAAGAATCCGCATTTCAAATCTTGAAAACGAAGCTAACCACCGCTCCTATCTTGTCACTTCCCGAAGGCAATGACAATTTTGTTGTATATTGCGATGCCTCGAAACATGGTTTTGGGTGTGTATTGATGCAACGAAAGAAATTCATTGCTTATGCTTCTCGACAACTCAAAATTCATGAACGAAACTACACGACACATGATCTCGAACTCGGAGCCGTCGTCTTCGCACTTAAAATGTGGAGACATTATCTTTATGGAACCAAAAGTACCATCTTCACCGATCACAAAAGCCTTCAACACATCTTCGATCAAAAGCAACTAAACATGAGACAACGAATGTGTATTGAAACTTTAAACGATTATGATTGTGAGCTTCGTTACCATCTCGGGAAGGCAAACGTAGTAGCCGATGCCTTAAGTCGAAAGGAGAGAGCGGTGCCTCTTCGTGTCCGAGCTTTAAACATCACCATCCACACCAACCTTAATAGCCAAATTCGTGTAGCCCAAGATGAGGCTCTCAAGGATGAAAACATTTCACACGAGCTCTTGAACATTCTCGTCTCTCGATTCGAAGTTAGGGAGACCGGACTTCGATATTTCGCCGAAAGGATTTAGGTGCCTAGATATGGGGACCTACGAAGCCTTATTTTAGATGAAACCCATAAGTCACGATACTCGATTCACCCCGGTGCCAATAAGATGTACCACGACCTTAAAGAACAATATTGGTGGCCGAACATCAAAAGGGACGTAGCTACTTATGTTTCCAAGTGTTTGACATGTTCCAAAGTCAAAGCTGAACACCAAAGACCGTCCGGATTACTTCAACAACCCGAAATCCCGCAATGGAAGTGGGAAAGAATAACAATGGATTTTATCACCAAACTACCAAAAATGACGGGCGGTTATGATACAATTTGGGTTATTGTTGACCGTCTCACCAAATCCGCACACTTTCTCGCCATGAAGGAGACCGACAAAATGGAGAAACTTGCACAACTTTACATCAAGGAGATCGTAGCCCGACACGGTGTACCTTTATCGATTATCTCCGACCGAGTTGGCCGTTTTGTTTCTAGATTTTGGCGTACCTTGCAAGAAGCGTTGGGAACGCGTTTAGACATGAGCACCGCATATCATCCTCAAACCGATGGGCAGAGTGAACGCACAATTCAAACCTTAGAGGACATGTTACGGGCTTGTGTTGTCAATTTTGGAAAAGCTTGGGACAAGCACTTACCCCTCGCCGAGTTCTCCTACAATAATAGTTATCACACGAGTATTAACGTCGCACCATTCGAAGCTTTATATGGCCGAAAATGTCATTCACCTCTTTGTTGGGCCAAAGTAGGTGACACGCAAATCATCGGACCCGAACTCATTCATGAAACAACCGAGAAAATCGTTCAAATCTGAGATAGGCTTCGGACGACTCGGAGTCGTCAAAAGTGCTACACCGACAAAAGACGCAACGACCTCGAATTTCAAGTCGATGACCGAGTAATGTTAAAAGTCACACCTTGGAAAGGTGTAATCCGTTTTGGGAAACGTGGGAAGCTAAATCCGCGGTATATTGGTCCTTTCGAAATCTTGGAGCGTATTGGAACCGTTTCTTATCGTTTAGATCTTCCGCCTCAATTGAACTCCATTCATCCTACCTTCCATGTATCTAACTTGAAAAAGTGTCTTGCTGAACCTGATATCGTCATCCCTCTCGAGGAACTTACTATTGATGACAAACTTCATTTTGTGGAGGAACCGGTTGAAATTGTGGACACCTCCGTCAAGACGTTGAAACAAAGCCGAATTCCGATTGTTAAAGTCCGTTGGAACGCCAAAAGGGGACCCGAGTTTACTTGGGAAAGGCAAGACCAAATGCAAAAGAAATACCCTCACTTGTTCCCGGTTCCGGAAACGCAAGATTTCGAGGAAGAAACAACGACTACTACGCCTACTTAAATTTCGAGACGAAATTTCTTTTAAGGAGTAGGTAATGTAACATCCCGTCTTTTTCCATTTAGTTTTCCGTTTAATTATTTAAATTCCGTTATATGTTTATAACATCCCTCGTTAATACGCATTTTAAAAATATCTCGTTTAGGTATTTCACTCAACCGCAACCGAACTCGAGGGACTAGTTTCGCCAAAGTGCCAAAGAGGTGACTAGCTTTTGACTAGTCAACCCCACCTCCCATCTTTTTCATTTCCATTTTTCCTTTTCTTTTACTACTTCCCTAATTTCTTTCAATTCTCCAATTTGAAGATTCATCATCCAAATCCGTTCAAGCAAACATCAATCAAAACAAATTATATATTTGGAATCCTTGCAACTTCCTCTTCGATTCCATACCGATTTCATCAAGTTTGGGTAACTTTCTAAAATTACTAGATTTTGTGTTCTTGATGTTTTTAACTTATAAAGTTGTTAATTAGTGTCTATGGCTCAAGTCTAACATGAATATATGATTTGTATGTTCGATTTTGTTATTTGAAGTAACTAGCATGAACATAAACTTTGGTGTGGTTGATTTGGTGATTTGGTTGTTTGAATGATGTTAAATGTTATAAATGCATGTATTAAATGTGTTCCTAACATCACTAGCTTCAATTTGATGTGTAGGTTGCTTGAGAAAGCTCCATAAACTTGACTAGTGATTTTGGTGAATTTGGGTTAGGGTTTGATAAGCTTGAAATGAATATTTGATGCATTGAATGCCATGAATTATTGTTATTAAGTAGGTAGTTGTATTGTATGCTTGATTATCTACAAAACGGCGTGTTTTATGTATGCATTAAATGCCCGAATCATAAATGTGCACTTGTAAAATTTGAAGCATTAAATGTGTGCATTGATTGATCATTTAACTTGGAAAGTCGATTCTTGCAAATGATGTCTTTGGTTGGTGAAATGTATTTAGTTGTGTTCTTTGTCAAATTACCTTTCTAACGATATAAGATACGAGTTCTAAGTGTTAGCGGTTTGTGAATTATGCTTGAAAGAGTTTTGATTTGAGACTTGAACATTTGAGACTGACCAGGTACCAGCACACGTTATATGCCGCGGCGCAGCAGTCTTGGGTCGCGGCGCGACCTAAGGCGTGTTCAGCCTCTGACTTACTTGTCAATTATATGAAAAAAGTTTGGCACGCTATGGATCTCCGATTCACATGAGACTTGTTCTAACATGCTTATATATGAATAACTAGCATAGAAAAATAGTTCGAGACCCGACCGGAATGAAATGTCCCGTTCTTATTGATTAAAAAACGTTCCATATTAATTGATTTCGTTGCGAGGTTTTGACCTCTATATGAGACGTTTTTTTTTAAAGACTGCATTCATTTTAAAACAAACCATAACCTTTATTTCATCAATAAAGGTTTAAAAAGCTTTACGTAGATTATCAAATAATGATAATCTAAAATATCCTGTTTACACACGACCATTACATAATGGTTTACAATACAAATATGTTACAACAAAATAAGTTTCTTGAATGCAGTTTTTACACAATATCATACAAACATGGACTCCAAATCTCGTCCTTATTTAAGTATGCGACAGCGAAAGCTCTTAATAATCACCTGAGAATAAACATGCTTAAAACGTCAACAAAAATGTTGGTGAGTTATAGGTTTAACCTATATATATCAAATCATAGTAATAGACCACAAGATTTCATATTTCAATACACATCCCATACATAGAGATAAAAATCATTCATATGGTGAACACCTGGTAACCGGCATTAACAAGATGCATATATAAGAATATCTCCATCATTCCGGGACACCCTTCGGATATGATATAAATTTTGAAGTACTAAAGCATCCGGTACTTTGGATGGGGTTTGTTAGGCCCAATAGATCTATCTTTAGGATTCGCGTCAATTAGGGTGTCTGTTCCCTAATTCTTAGATTTCCAGACTTAATAAAAAGGGGCATATTCGATTTCGATAATTCAACCATAGAATGTAGTTTCACGTACTTGTGTCTATTTTGTAAATCATTTATAAAACCTGCATGTATTCTCATCCCAAAAATATTAGATTTTAAAAGTGGGACTATAACTCACTTTCACAGATTTTTACTTCGTCGGGAAGTAAGACTTGGCCACTGGTTGATTCACGAACCTATAACAATATATACATATATATATCAAAGTATGTTCAAAATATATTTACAACACTTTTAATACATTTTGATGAAAGGACCCGTTCATATACATTATAAACGATTCACAATAGTTGATTATATTGCGAGGTATTTGACCTCTATATGATACATTTTACAAACATTGCATTCGTTTTTAAAAGACAATCTTTCTTTACATCGAAAATTGACAGGCATGCATACCATTTCATAATATCCACTATCCAACTATAAATTGATTTAATAATAATCTTTGATGAACTCAATGACTCGAATGCAACGTTCTTCGAAATATGCTATGAAAGACTCCAAGTAATATCTTTAAAATGAGCAAATGCACAGCGGAAGATTTCTTTAACACCTGAGAATAAACATGCTTTAAAGTGTCAACCAAAAGGTTGGTGAGTTCATTAGTTTATCATAATCATTTATTTCCATCATTTTAATAGACCACAAGAATTTCATTTCCAGTTCTCATAAATATACGTCCCATGCATAGAGACAAAAATAATCATTCATATGGTGAACACCTGGTAACCGACATTAACTAGATACATATAAGAATATCCCCTATCATTCCGGGATCCTCCTTCGGACATGATATAAATTTCGAAGTACTAAAGCATCCGGTACTTTGGATGAGGTTTGTTAGGCCCAATAGATCTATCTTTAGGATTCGCGTCAATTAGGGTGTCTGTTCCCTAATTCTTAGATTACCAGACTTTAATAAAAAGGCGCATATTCGATTTCGATAATTCAACCATAGAATGTAGTTTCAATTACTTGTGTCTATTTCGTCAAACATTTATAAAAGCGCATGTATTCTCAGTCCCAAAAATATAAAGGGTAAAAAGGCAAATGAAACTCACCATACTGTATTTCGTAGTAAAAATACATATAACGTCATTGAACAAGTGCAAGGTTGGCCTCGGATTCACGAACCTAAATTAATTATATATATTTATGTGTTGGTCAATATTTTTCTAACAAATTAGGTCAAGTCATAGTGTACCACAATCCTAATGCTCGAGACTAATATGCAAAAGTCAACAAAAGTAAATTTGACTCAAAATAATTTCCAAAAATCTATACATGATTAATATATAGTTTAAATATCGTCGTTTTATATTTTTAAATATTTTTAAAAGATTTATTAGAGTAAATAATATAATTTATTTATTAATAAATAAAATTTTATATTAAATTTATATAATAAAATATACTTTTATATATATTTAAGTAATAAAATTTATAGGGTTTATTTAATATCATAAGGATAATATGATAGGTATTATTAAAGTAAGTTATTACACGTAGTAAAATATGTTTGTATCACATATTTATTTGATAAAATAATATCTATAATGATAGTAAGTAAAAGTTGTATTATTTTGTAATAATAATTATTATTATAAAAATATCAATATTTATAATTATAATTACTAAGATGATATTATGATAAAACGATAATTCTAATTATGATAACTTTAATATTTACGATAATTTTTTAATATTATCTTTAAAATAATAATTCTATTTAAAATAATAATAATAATGATATTTTATAGTAACAATGACATTTCTATTAAAATGATAATTTTTGTTAAAATGATAGTTTTAATACTAACGATACTTTTAATAATAATAGTAATGATAAAAATAATAAGAACGATAATTTTATCTAAATCAATATCTTATAATATTTTAATTTCATCATGAAACTCTTACCCATTATTTCCTAATCGTTTCGTTTAATAGCTTTTAATCGTCTTTTATATCGTGTTCATAATAATGATAATAATAGTAATCAAAATAATTAGGTGTTACAAATATTTGTTTTAATTACACTAATATTAATAATGATAGTTACTATAACATTATTAACGATAATACTAATAATTATCTTAATGATAATATAGTAATAATAATAATAACAATAACAATAACTATTTTTAAATAATGATATATATATTAATAATGATAATAATAATAATAATACCAATAATAATAATAATAATAATTGGATAATAATAATAATACTAATTATAACTTTAACGATAATAACGATAGTAATAAAAAAAAATAACAATTTTTAATGATAAATCCCTTTTATTGATAAAGATAATAATAATGATAATAATAAGATAAAACTAGAACGACGATAAAAACGACGATAATAATAATCATTTTTAATAAAAATATTGAAAATTCAATTGATTATAACTTCTAATCCGTTCATCGAAACCATTCGATATCTAAAGGAAAAGTTCTTAATTTTTCACTAGCTTTCTAAGGACATGCATATCTTATACCTTATCTCAACCGCAAGTGTAACTAATTCAAGATTCAACCTAACCTGTCTAAGGGCAATATCAAAAGTACAAGCATGCATAATCCTAAATACTCGAGCACTAGTCAGGGATACACTATTAGTATGTAAAAGTTAAATTATGAGTACTCACGTATCAATATTGAGATTCAATATTGCAGGAAAGGTACGTAGACGCAGTGAAAATGATAAACACTATATTGACCTCACGAGCATACCCATGAACCATACTCAATCACCTCTATAGCTATAACCCATAATTTCCTTAATCCTATCCCACTCGAAAAACAATTTCGAAATCACTCGGACAGCACTCCGTCGTAATATTTTATGTATACTAATAATATCTTGAAATAATACGGAGTAAATATATATATATATGTAAATCGATTGAGAGAGTTTAGAGAAAAATATTTTCAAGTTTCTATGAAATAATGAAACCTATTGAATTCTATTTATAATAGATTTTTGAATTATTAAAGTGAATTATTAAAGTATGAATTATTAAAGTGAATTATTAAAGTATGAATTATTAAAGTGAATTATTAAAGTATGAATTATTAAAGTGAATTATTAAAGTATGAATTATTAAAGTGAATTATTAAAGTTAAAGTAAAGTAAAAATAAAGTAAAGGTAAAGTTTAAGTATAGTAAAAGTATAACACTACATAATACGTATAATACGCGTATAAATATATATAATATTAATTTAAATCATTATATATATTTAATAAAATAAAATATAAATATCGTTATCTTTATCATACTAGCTAAGTAATTAGTTGTCAAAAGTGGTTCTAGATATTTATAAAAGTTATATACGTTTTAATAATAAAGTTCTTTTTAAACTGAAAACGTTTTTGTACGTTTGAAACTAAATAGATCAATCGAGTCTTTATGAGATTCAATCTTCCACTATCATTTGTCTAGTTCTCAATGATTAACAATTTGTTCTTATTTATAAATCACTTTACCATTTTCCGAATATTGTTAAAATAGAAAGATTTCTCAAATCAACGTGGACCTTTCAACAGAGACTTATAATCATAATTCAATATATCTGATAATTCAATCATTTGATCTTATCTTCTAATTCCATTGATAAACATTTTGAAACAGATACAATCATATAAAGTATTTAATCTAATATTTTGTTTACGTTTCAAGTTATAATATATATACACATATACATATATAATCATATTCGTTTAATGGTTCGTGAATCGTTGGAACTTGGTCGAGGTTGAATGAATGTATGAACATAGTTTAAAATTCTTGAAATTTAACTTAACAAATATTGCTTATCGTGTCGGAAACATATAAAGATTAAAGTTTAAATTTGGTTGGAAATTTCCGGGTTGTCACAGTACCTACCCGTTAAAGAAATTTCGTCCCGAAATTTTAGTGGAAAGGTCGTGAATGATAATAAGTATGTTTTCATGATGCATATGTTTTCATGATGCATACGGGCTGAAAATTAGAGTTTTATTATCAGCGAATAATTTGGATAAACAATCCATTTATATGAAGAGTACGAATGAAGCTAACATAGAAGAGTGAAATGAGTAAGTGTAGATTCATCTTATCATTTGACGTAGATATGATTGATTCCCAGATTTCAAGGGATTTGAAGAAAATCTTCTTAATAAGATTTGACTCTCCGGTAATCAAGGGAATTAGGATCCGCTTTAAATGCGATCGTCCATTTTAATTGTTCTGTCGGAGATTTTCTTATAAATTCACCTCCTTCGTTTCCATACAACTCACACCTTCTGTTGATGCATTTTATGCAAGTCCCTAGACATCTACCCACGTCCATTGCAGGTACAACAGTTTACAGGCCACCATGATTGCTCGTTATTATATTATCCGTGTTTGTATGCGGTTACAGGAACTGCAGGAACGAGATTTAGATGTTTGACTATGTTAGACTTAGTCAGACATACGAGTGAAGCCTCACTAGTACGGCTGACAGGCTCATACGCATGGTTGATGCTGAGCTAAGTCACAATTACAACCTAAATAAGAAGACACGAGTGAGTGATCACGCGTACGGCTGATGAAGCCAACTCGTACGTGTGATGAATGAATCGTATGGGTGAGTCAACAGCAGGGGTATATAAAGTCTTATGTTCTTCATTTTAGGTTAAGCCTCTCATTTGTTACACACACTCAGATCTAGTGAGCTCCTCCGATTCTCTCTCAGTCCAAATCACCCAGGTGGTGAATAATAGCTCTAGGTGTTGATCTAATCACACTTGATTTAGCTGTGGTTTGACTAAATTAATCAAAAAAAAACTTAACCTATTCACTAGAGGATTTGATTCACTTATTCCGCCATTGTGTGAGTTAAATCTGTTGATTTCTAAGTTCCTAGTCATGTTTCATCACCTTCTATTCTTTCTCCCTCAACTCATATTTTAAAGTATTCATCAATATGCTCCATCCAGTTCTGATTCTCGATATACTTCCAACTTTCATATCGGTCATTCTTCTTTTTCATCTACCGCCAGAAGAATCTATTTACTTCTACTATACTCTTGGGTTTATAGTGTTTCTAGTTCTCCCGTGTCTTTATATTGCTATATGCATCGATATATATGGTTTATAATTTATGGTTTATCGTTGGGCTTTATATGTTCCCTTATATTTCAAAGTCTCTGCTTCTGTCTTCTATAATCATTATCATTCACAATTAATGCTCTCTTTTATTTGCTGCAATTTATACCCCAATTTCTATTTCGGAGTTTTGTCCTTTCGTTTCTTCTTCTTGCGATTAAGCACCGCTTGTAATGGTCCAGAATTCACAGATATGAATTTCGAAATGAACATTGTTAATGTTCTAGGAAGGAAATTATGATGGCACGATCTTGACTTGTCAAATTACTAGAATACCTTGGAAAAGGCCGAATCATCAAGAAATATTTTCTTAATATTTTAGAGGTTAAATAGAATACAAGAGTCGTATAACATGGCACATGATGATGTTATGATCTGTGAATCATCATGTTCCATTTAGAAACTCAGCATGACTTACTGTAATATAATCACGTTGATCAAGTGTCATTATATTATACTAATTCATGCTTCAGTTCCCAACACTACTTCAAAATATTTCTATTTTAAACTTGAATGTTTCAGAATTTAGAAACTAAAATAGTTTCTTTTATGATGTAATACAGATAGCGCGAAGAGGTAAATGATTTCAAATAAGAAAAATTAAGAAAATATCTTTAGAAATATGGAGGATATTTATAATGAAAGATATGATGATATTTTAGAATATCTAAGATCAGAGGATGATGAAGAATATTATTCACAAGGGTTTAGAGTCAGGAGTAAGGTATTTGATAATAATTTCAGCAGACACTGAATCATTTGGATTCTTTGAAGGCAGGTTTAGTCTTTGTGATTTGTCCATAGCCTCCTTCATGGTTTGCTTAATCCGTTTTCCAGTTCCAAACCTTCTCTTTTTCTAAGCTTTTCCAACACACTATCCTTTATTATCAAACTTTTGACTGTTAAGGTCGTTTACAGTTTTTGCTGCTTCATCAGCATTTTCCAAACTTCGGAGAACTAGTTCGCAGTTTAGGGTGTTTTTCAGAAACTTCACATTCAAAGTATATAAGTCTAGGAGATAGACGTTATATATACACCTATAACTGTTGGCAGAGACATGCTGCAAGATTTCAAAATACTAATTGCTGATTCCCAGTAATTGGCATGACAATTCTTGTTACAAGATGCGGATGAGTAATTGATGGGGTTTCGATAAATATAATGACTTTTCGAAAAGTCAAAGATCAGTGAAGTTGTTGGTAAGTTTATTTTTAATGTGGTGAGACATAAAAGGTTCTCCGGTAACGATGACGAAAGGGCAACGTCTATATCAAGGTTATAATAAGACTGTTTCAACTAAAAAGTAGAAGTTGACTTGCTAAAGCTGTGACAAAACTGACTAATTTGAAAAGGAATCGCAAAGTTATTTTTGCTAATAAATGCCAAAGGGTCTGACACGGATACGTGTTAAATTATGACTCTGGTTTCGAGAGCTTTTCAGATGCAAGACTGTGGTTAATATGTGGTTGGATCATCATCTCGATTGTTTATTATTTGAAGTGTCTTCAGGAATTTCGAAGGGTTTTGAACACAGATTGTAATCGTTAATATACATATGATGTTCTAACACAGTTTTGAAGTCAAAGTATAGCTTGTGAAAGATGTAAGGATCTAAGAGTGATGATTTCGGTCATATCTCGAGTTGAATTCTGAGATTTCAAAATCAGAATATGCAATTAAATTTTGAATGAGTATGGTTGTTTTGATTTCTATAAAAGAATATATATTGTTTGAGAAAATAGTGAGTATAGTTGATGATTGCTAAATCAGATTCGAAGAATGTAACATATTAATTGTGAATTTATATATCTCTCGGGTATTACCTACCCGTTAAAAAAATATTTCACAATTAATATTTTGTACAAAAGAATTTTTATTACAGTCTTTTTGAAAATATATATATATATATATATATATATATATATATATATATATATATATATATATATATATATATATATATATATATATATATATATATATATTCTTCAGATGTAATATCGATTTAATGAGTTAATATTAAATTAAACTCATTTAATTTACAGTTGAAACTAGAATTGAATAATCCCTTAAAGGCTTTAGAGATTACATAAGTATTACTTCAATAATTTTGAAATTATGAATCAATACTTCGTTATTTGTTGGGGCATGATGTTGGTTTTCATTAAATTCTTGTGAACTTCGCAAAGTACGAATGATGTTATCTGAAAAGTTTCGAGTACATTGATGACGAAAGTGTAAAATCAACATATATTTGAATAATACACTTGATTTATTATGAATTGGAATTTATTGAATTGAGACAGAGGTTGTAGTTAACGATAGTTAAGTTGCGGACGAAGGACGTGCATTATTGCATATTAGTAATATGAATTAACCGAGTAGTTAAGATTCACACATAATAGCTTAGTACGGAAAGATTTATTATGGTTTAAAGATTTATATATAAGATATACATATAAATCCTTCAGTGGAAATGAGTTAATTCTTCATAACTCATTGATACAATATACTCGTTGTTGATTCATAATGATGTCCGCGGTGATTCTTGAACTGACGGAGCTTGTGAGGTTATAGGTGCTGCTAATGCTGATGCTGACAACACTGACGATGCTGGTGATGCTGGCGGTACTGTTGATGCTATTGGTAAAACAAGTCTAGTTTGTAAATCGTGCACCATTCTGGTCAGGATTTCTTTTATCATTTCGGTCCACTCATCTGATTTATGGTTAGATCTAGAAAAAGTAATCTCTAAAATTTTAGAGATTACATAATCACCGTAAAATATTTCTCCAATGAAGTCATGAATTAATACTTCATCGTTTGTTGTTGTTGGTCTTCCATGTTATTTATAGGACATATGACCTTGATACTCGTGGGACAGATTGTGGAGTTGAGGTTTACGACGCGGTTGTGGTTGGGGGTGGTAATGGTACTGTTGACGTTGATGTTGGTGGTACTGATTATGCTGCTGGTGCTGTTGCTGGTGTTTGTAACCTTTGCACCATATTCTCCAAAGCCACTACCCGAGCGCGAAGCTCGTTGACTTCTTCTATTACACCGGGATGATTGTCGGTTCGGACAAGCGGATAAATAAAATCTAGAATTTGATGTAGTATATAATCGTGACGAGATACTCTGGAAATGAGAGAGAAAATAGTGTTTCAGACAGGTTCGCCGGTAAGTGCTTCAGGTTCTTCGTCAAGAGGACAATGTGGTGGATGGAAGGGATCACCTTCTTCTTGTCTCCAATGATTGAGGAGGCTACGAACCCATCCCCAATTCATCCAGAATAGGTGATGACTGATTGGTTGATCCATTCCGGTCACACTGCTTTCGGAGCTTGAGTGGGATTCCATTTCATAATCTGAGGAACTTGAACTAATGACGAATTCCATTTCGTACGATTGAATAAAGGGTTTTTCAATATGAAATGATTTTTCGGCTATCGAATGATATTCTAATTACATAGAATATATATATACGGAGGACTTTGCGGGATATGTCAGGCAAAGTTTAAAGTAACAGATACGATAAGATATGATTTAGGATATATGCTAAGATATGAATTTTTGTCTATACACTATTCATGCAATCAATGCAGCAAGACGTGTCTTAGACTAAAAATGATAAGCAGGTAATTTCCTGAGGATGATAAGTAGTTAATTTTCGACACAAAATGATAAGCAAAACATTTGACATGCAGACACGGTCGAAGTCCAGACTCACTAATGCATCCTATCGACTTATCAGTTAGACACACTAATGCAGACCTGGTTCACTAAGACCACCGCTCTGATACCAACTGAAAGGACCCGTTCATATACATTATAAACGATTCACAATAGTTGATTATATTGCGAGGTATTTGACCTCTATATGATACATTTTACAAACATTGCATTCGTTTTTAAAAGACAATCTTTCTTTACATCGAAAATTGACAGGCATGCATACCATTTCATAATATCCACTATCCAACTATAAATTGATTTAATAATAATCTTTGATGAACTCAATGACTCGAATGCAACGTTCTTCGAAATATGCTATGAAAGACTCCAAGTAATATCTTTAAAATGAGCAAATGCACAGCGGAAGATTTCTTTAACACCTGAGAATAAACATGCTTTAAAGTGTCAACCAAAAGGTTGGTGAGTTCATTAGTTTATCATAATCATTTATTTCCATCATTTTAATAGACCACAAGAATTTCATTTCCAGTTCTCATAAATATACGTCCCATGCATAGAGACAAAAATAATCATTCATATGGTGAACACCTGGTAACCGACATTAACTAGATACATATAAGAATATCCCCTATCATTCCGGGATCCTCCTTCGGACATGATATAAATTTCGAAGTACTAAAGCATCCGGTACTTTGGATGAGGTTTGTTAGGCCCAATAGATCTATCTTTAGGATTCGCGTCAATTAGGGTGTCTGTTCCCTAATTCTTAGATTACCAGACTTTAATAAAAAGGCGCATATTCGATTTCGATAATTCAACCATAGAATGTAGTTTCAATTACTTGTGTCTATTTCGTCAAACATTTATAAAAGCGCATGTATTCTCAGTCCCAAAAATATAAAGGGTAAAAAGGCAAATGAAACTCACCATACTGTATTTCGTAGTAAAAATACATATAACGTCATTGAACAAGTGCAAGGTTGGCCTCGGATTCACGAACCTAAATTAATTATATATATTTATGTGTTGGTCAATATTTTTCTAACAAATTAGGTCAAGTCATAGTGTACCACAATCCTAATGCTCGAGACTAATATGCAAAAGTCAACAAAAGTAAATTTGACTCAAAATAATTTCCAAAAATCTATACATGATTAATATATAGTTTAAATATCGTCGTTTTATATTTTTAAATATTTTTAAAAGATTTATTAGAGTAAATAATATAATTTATTTATTAATAAATAAAATTTTATATTAAATTTATATAATAAAATATACTTTTATATATATTTAAGTAATAAAATTTATAGGGTTTATTTAATATCATAAGGATAATATGATAGGTATTATTAAAGTAAGTTATTACACGTAGTAAAATATATTTGTATCACATATTTATTTGATAAAATAATATCTATAATGATAGTAAGTAAAAGTTGTATTATTTTGTAATAATAATTATTATTATAAAAATATCAATATTTATAATTATAATTACTAAGATGATATTATGATAAAACGATAATTCTAATTATGATAACTTTAATATTTACGATAATTTTTTAATATTATCTTTAAAATAATAATTCTATTTAAAATAATAATAATAATGATATTTTATAGTAACAATGACATTTCTATTAAAATGATAATTTTTGTTAAAATGATAGTTTTAATACTAACGATACTTTTAATAATAATAGTAATGATAAAAATAATAAGAACGATAATTTTATCTAAATCAATATCTTATAATATTTTAATTTCATCATGAAACTCTTACCCATTATTTCCTAATCGTTTCGTTTAATAGCTTTTAATCGTCTTTTATATCGTGTTCATAATAATGATAATAATAGTAATCAAAATAATTAGGTGTTACAAATATTTGTTTTAATTACACTAATATTAATAATGATAGTTACTATAACATTATTAACGATAATACTAATAATTATCTTAATGATAATATAGTAATAATAATAATAACAATAACAATAACTATTTTTAAATAATGATATATATATTAATAATGATAATAATAATAATAATAATACCAATAATAATAATAATAATAATTGGATAATAATAATAATACTAATTATAACTTTAACGATAATAACGATAGTAATAAAAAAAATAACAATTTTTAATGATAAATCCCTTTTATTGATAAAGATAATAATAATGATAATAATAAGATAAAACTAGAACGACGATAAAAACGACGATAATAATAATCATTTTTAATAAAAATATTGAAAATTCAATTGATTATAACTTCTAATCCGTTCATCGAAACCATTCGATATCTAAAGGAAAAGTTCTTAATTTTTCACTAGCTTTCTAAGGACATGCATATCTTATACCTTATCTCAACCGCAAGTGTAACTAATTCAAGATTCAACCTAATCTGTCTAAGGGCAATATCAAAAGTACAAGCATGCATAATCCTAAATACTCGAGCACTAGTCAGGGATACACTATTAGTATGTAAAAGTTAAATTATGAGTACTCACGTATCAATATTGAGATTCAATATTGCAGGAAAGGTACGTAGACGCAGCGAAAATGATAAACACTATATTGACCTCACGAGCATACCCATGAACCATACTCAATCACCTCTATAGCTATAACCCATAATTTCCTTAATCCTATCCCACTCGAAAAACAATTTCGAAATCACTCGGACAGCACTCCGTCGTAATATTTTATGTATACTAATAATATCTTGAAATAATACGGAGTAAATATATATATATATGTAAATCGATTGAGAGAGTTTAGAGAAAAATATTTTCAAGTTTCTATGAAATAATGAAACCTATTGAATTCTATTTATAATAGATTTTTGAATTATTAAAGTGAATTATTAAAGTATGAATTATTAAAGTGAATTATTAAAGTATGAATTATTAAAGTGAATTATTAAAGTATGAATTATTAAAGTGAATTATTAAAGTATGAATTATTAAAGTGAATTATTAAAGTTAAAGTAAAGTAAAAATAAAGTAAAGGTAAAGTTTAAGTATAGTAAAAGTATAACACTACATAATACGTATAATACGCGTATAAATATATATAATATTAATTTAAATCATTATATATATTTAATAAAATAAAATATAAATATCGTTATCTTTATCATACTAGCTAAGTAATTAGTTGTCAAAAGTGGTTCTAGATATTTATAAAAGTTATATACGTTTTAATAATAAAGTTCTTTTTAAACTGAAAACGTTTTTGTACGTTTGAAACTAAATAGATCAATCGAGTCTTTATGAGATTCAATCTTCCACTATCATTTGTCTAGTTCTCAATGATTAACAATTTGTTCTTATTTATAAATCACTTTACCATTTTCCGAATATTGTTAAAATAGAAAGATTTCTCAAATCAACGTGGACCTTTCAACAGAGACTTATAATCATAATTCAATATATCTGATAATTCAATCATTTGATCTTATCTTCTAATTCCATTGATAAACATTTTGAAACAGATACAATCATATAAAGTATTTAATCTAATATTTTGTTTACGTTTCAAGTTATAATATATATACACATATACATATATAATCATATTCGTTTAATGGTTCGTGAATCGTTGGAACTTGGTCGAGGTTGAATGAATGTATGAACATAGTTTAAAATTCTTGAAATTTAACTTAACAAATATTGCTTATCGTGTCGGAAACATATAAAGATTAAAGTTTAAATTTGGTTGGAAATTTCCGGGTTGTCACATTTGATGTTTTAAGTTTATTAAGTCAGCTGTCCTCGTTAGTAACCTACAACTAGTTGTCCACAGTTAGATGTACAGAAATAAATCGATAAATATTATCGTGAATCAATCCATGACCCAGTGTATACGTATCTCAGTATTGATCACAACTCAAACTATATATATTTTGGAATCAACCTCAACCCTGTATAGCTAACTCCAACATTCACATATAGAGTGTCTATGGTTGTTCCGAAATATATATAGATGTGTCGACATGATAGGTCGAAACATTGTATACGTGTCTATGGTATCTCAAGATTACATAATATACAATACAAGTTGATTAAGTTATGGTTGGAATAGATTTGTTACCAATTTTCACGTAGCTAAAATGAGAAAAATTATCCAATCTTGTTTTACCCATAACTTCTTCATTTTAAATCCGTTTTGAGTGAATAAAATTGCTATGGTTTCATATTGAACTCTATTTTATGAATCTAAACAGAAAAAGTATAGGTTTATAGTCGGAAAAATAAGTTACAAGTCGTTTTTGTAAAGGTAGTCATTTCAGTCGAAAGAACGACGTCTAGATGGCCATTTTAGAAAACATACTTCCACTTTGAGTTTAACCATAATTTTTAGATATAGTTTCATGTTCATAATAAAAATCATTTTCTCAGAATAACAACTTTTAAATCAAAGTTTATCATAGTTTTTAATTAACTAACCCAAAACAGCCCGCGGTGTTACTACGACGGCGTAAATCCGGTTTTACGGTGTTTTTCGTGTCTCCAGGTTTTAAATCATTAAGTTAGCATATCATATAGATATAGAACATGTGTTTAGTTGATTTTAAAAGTCAAGTTAGAAGGATTAACTTTTGTTTGCGAACAAGTTTAGAATTAACTAAACTATGTTCTAGTGATTACAAGTTTAAACCTTCGAATAAGATAGCTTTATATGTATGAATCGAATGATGTTATGAACATCATTACTACCTTAAGTTCCTTGGATAAACCTACTGGAAAAGAGAAAAATGGATCTAGCTTCAACGGATCCTTGGATGGCTCGAAGTTCTTGAAGCAGAATCATGACACGAAAACAAGTTCAAGTAAGATCATCACTTGAAATAAGATTGTTATAGTTATAGAAATTGAACCAAAGTTTGAATATGATTATTACCTTGTATTAGAATGATAACCTACTGTAAGAAACAAAGATTTCTTGAGGTTGGATGATCACCTTACAAGATTGGAAGTGAGCTAGCAAACTTGAAAGTATTCTTGATTTTATGTAACTAGAACTTGTAGAATATATGAAGAACACTTAAAACTTGAAGATAGAACTTGAGAGAGATCAATTAGATGAAGAAAATTGAAGAATGAAAGTGTTTGTAGGTGTTTTTGGTCGTTGGTGTATGGATTAGATATAAAGGATATGTAATTTTGTTTTCATGTAAATAAGTCATGAATGATTACTCATATTTTTGTAATTTTATGAGATATTTCATGCTAGTTGCCAAATGATGGTTCCCACATGTGTTAGGTGACTCACATGGGCTGCTAAGAGCTAATCATTGGAGTGTATATACCAATAGTACATACATCTAAAAGCTGTGTATTGTACGAGTACGAATACTGGTGCATACGAGTAGAATTGTTGATGAAACTGAACGAGGATTTAATTGTAAGCATTTTTGTTAAGTAGAAGTATTTTGATAAGTGTATTGAAGTCTTTCAAAAGTGTATAAATACATATTAAAACACTACATGTATATACATTTTAACTGAGTCGTTAAGTCATCGTTAGTCGTTACATGTAAGTGTTGTTTTGAAACCTTTAGGTTAACGATCTTGTTAAATGTTGTTAACCCAATGTTTATAATATCAAATTAGATTTTAAATTATTATATTATCATGATATTATCATGTATGAATATCTCTTAATATGATATATATACATTAAATGTCTTTACAACGATAATCGTTACATATATGTCTCGTTTAAAAATCATTAAGTTAGTAGTCTTTTTTTTACATATGTAGTTCATTGTTAATATACTTAATGATATGTTTACTTATCATAGTATCATGTTAACTATATATATATCCATATATATGTCATCATATAGTTTTTACAAGTTTTAACGTTCGTGAATCACCGGTCAACTTGGGTGGTCAATTGTCTATATGAAACATATTTCAATTAATCAAGTCTTAACAAGTTTGATTGCTTAACATGTTGGAAACATTTAATCATATAAATATCAATCTCAATTAATATATATAAACATGGAAAAGTTTGGGTCACTACAGTACCTACCCGTTAAATAAATTTGGTCCCGAAATTTTAAGCTGTTGAAGGTGTTGACGAATCTTCTGGAAATAGATGCGGGTATTTCTTCTTCATCTGATCTTCACGCTCTCAGGTGAACTCGGGTCCTCTACGAGCATTCCATCGAACCTTAACAATTGGTATCTTGTTTTGCTTAAGTCTTTTAACCTCACGATCCATTATTTCGACGGGTTCTTCGATGAATTGAAGTTTTTCGTTGATTTGGATTTCATCTAACGGAATAGTGAGATCTTCTTTAGCAAAACATTTCTTCAAATTCGAGACGTGGAAAGTGTTATGTACAGCCGTGAGTTGTTGAGGTAACTCAAGTCGGTAAGCTACTGGTCCGACACGATCAATAATCTTGAATGGTCCAATATACCTTGGATTTAATTTCCCTCGTTTACCAAATCGAACAACACCTTTCCAAGGTGCAACTTTAAGCATGACCATCTCTCCAATTTCAAATTCTATATCTTTTCTTTTAATGTCAGCGTAGCTCTTTTGTCGACTTTGGGCAGTTTTCAACAGTTGTTGAATTTGGATGATCTTCTCGGTAGTTTCTTGTATAATCTCCGGACCCGTAATCTGTCTATCCCCCACTTCACTCCAATAAATCGGAGACCTGCACTTTCTACCATAAAGTGCTTCAAACGGCGCCATCTCAATGCTTGAATGGTAGCTGTTGTTGTAGGAAAATTCTGCTAATGGTAGATGTCGATCCCAACTGTTTCCGAAATCAATAACACATGCTCGTAGCATGTCTTCAAGCGTTTGTATCGTCCTTTCACTCTGCCCATCAGTTTGTGGATGATAGGCAGTACTCATGTCTAGACGAGTTCCTAATGCTTGCTGTAATGTCTGCCAGAATCTTGAAATAAATCTGCCATCCCTATCAGAGATAATAGAGATTGGTATTCCATGTCTGGAGACGACTTCCTTCAAATACAGTCGTGCTAACTTCTCCATCTTGTCATCTTCTCTTATTGGTAGGAAGTGTGCTGATTTGGTGAGACGATCAACTATTACCCAAATAGTATCAAAACCACTTGCAGTCCTTGGCAATTTAGTGATGAAATCCATGGTAATGTTTTCCCATTTCCATTCCGGGATTTCGGGTTGTTGAAGTAGACCTGATGGTTTTTGATGCTCAGCTTTGACCTTAGAACACGTCAAACATTCTCCTACGTATTTAGCAACATCGGCTTTCATACCCGGCCACCAAAAATGTTTCTTGAGATCCTTGTACATCTTCCCCGTTCCAGGATGTATTGAGTATCTGGTTTTATGAGCTTCTCTAAGTACCATTTCTCTCATATCTCCAAATTTTGGTACCCAAATCCTTTCAGCCCTATACCGGGTTCCGTCTTCCCGAATATTAAGATGCTTCTCCGATCCTTTGGGTATTTCATCCTTTAAATTTTCCTCTTTTAAAACTCTTTGTTGCACCTCCTTTATTTGAGTAGTAAGGTTATTATGAATCATTATATTCATAGATTTTACTCGAATGGGTTCTCTGTCCTTCCTGCTCAAGGCATCGGCTACCACATTTGCCTTCCCTGGGTGGTAACGAATCTCAAAGTCGTAATCATTCAACAATTCAATCCACCTACGCTGCCTCATATTCAGTTGTTTCTGATTAAATATGTGTTGAAGGCTTTTGTGGTCGGTATATATAATACTTTTGACCCCATATAAGTAGTGCCTCCAAATCTTTAATGCAAAAACAACCGCGCCTAATTCCAAATCATGCGTCGTATAATTTTGTTCGTGAATCTTCAATTGTCTAGACGCATAAGCAATCACCTTCTTTCGTTGCATTAATACACAACCGAGACCTTGCTTTGATGCGTCACAATAAATCACAAAATCATCATTCCCTTCAGGCAATGACAATATAGGTGCCGTAGTTAGCTTTTTCTTCAATAACTGAAACGCTTTCTCTTGTTCATCATTCCATTCAAATTTCTTCCCTTTATGCGTTAATGTAGTTAAGGGTTTTGCTATTCTAGAAAAGTCTTGGATGAACCTTCTGTAGTAACCAGCTAGTCCTAAAAACTGGCGTATGTGTTTCGGAGTTTTTGGGGTTTCCCACTTTTCAACAGTTTCTATCTTTGCCGGATCCACCTTAATACCTTCTTTGTTCACTATGTGACCGAGGAATTGAACTTCTTCCAACCAAAATGCACACTTTGAAAACATAGCGTACAATTCTTCCTTCCTCAATACTTCTAACACCTTTCTCAAATGTTCACCGTGTTCTTGGTCATTCTTTGAGTAAATAAGTATGTCATCAATGAAAACAATGACAAACTTGTCAAGGTATGGTCCACACACTCGGTTCATAAGGTCCATGAACACAGCTGGTGCATTAGTTAAACCAAACGGCATGACCATAAACTCGTAATGACCGTAACGTGTTCTGAAAGCAGTCTTTGGAATATCATCTTCTTTCACCCGCATTTGATGATACCCGGAACGTAAGTCAATCTTTGAATAAACAGACGAGCCTTGTAGTTGATCAAATAAGTCGTCGATTCTCGATAGTGGGTAGCGGTTCTTGATGGTAAGTTTGTTCAACTCTCGGTAGTCGATACACAACCTGAATGTACCATCTTTCTTCTTGACAAACAAAACAGGAGCTCCCCACGGTGATGTGCTTGGTCGAATGAAACCACACTCTAAAAGTTCTTGTAATTGGCTTTGCAGTTCTTTCATCTCGCTGGGTGCGAGTCTGTAAGGAGCACGAGCTATTGGTGCAGCTCCTGGTACAAGATCTATTTGAAATTCAACGGATCGATGTGGGGGTAATCCCGGTAATTCTTTCGGAAATACATCGGGAAATTCTTTTGCAATGGGAACATCATTGATGCTCTTTTCTTCAATTTGTACTTTCTCGACATGTGCTAGAATAGCATAGCAACCTTTTCTTATTAGTTTTTGTGCCTTCAAATTACTAATAAGATGTAGCTTCGTGTTGCCCTTTTCTCCGTACACCATTAAGGGTTTTCCTTTTTCTCGTATAATGCGAATTGCATTTTTGTAACAAACGATCTCTGCTTTCACTTCTTTCAACCAGTCCATACCGATTATCACATCAAAACTCCCTAACTCTACTGGTATCAAATCAATCTTAAATGTTTCGCTAACCAGTTTAATTTCTCGATTCCGACATATATTATCTGCTGAAATTAATTTACCATTTACTAATTCGAGTAAAAATTTACTATCCAAAGGCGTCAATGGACAACTTAATTTGGCACAAAAATCTCTACTCATATAGCTTCTATCCGCACCCGAATCAAATAAAACGTAAGCAGATTTATTGTCAATAAGAAACGTACCCGTAACAAGCTCCGGGTCTTCCTGTGCCTCTGCCGCATTAATATTGAAAACTCTTCCGCGGCCTTGTCCATTCGTGTTCTCCTGGTTCGGGCAATTTCTAATAATGTGGTCCGGTTTTCCACATTTATAACAAACTACATTGGCATAACTTGCTCCGACACTACTTGCTCCGCCATTACTTGTTCCGACACCATTTGTTCCTTTCGTTCTATTAACCCCTGGTCCTTAGACCTCACACTTTGCCGCGCTATGACCATTTCTTTTACACTTGTTGCAAAATTTGGTGCAGAACCCCGAGTGATACTTTTCACACCTTTGGCATAGCTGCTTCTAATTGTTGTTGTTGTTGCGGTTATTATTGTTGTTGGGATGATTGTTGTAGTTGCTGTTGTTGTTGCTGTTGTTGTTGTTGGGCCGTTTGTTGTAGTTGCGATTGATGTTGCGATTATTGGGATAATTGTTGTGATTATTGTTGTAATTGCTGTTGTTGCTGTATTGGTGATTCTTATCACCGTTTTCCTCCCACTTTCTTTTGACTTGCTTCACATTGGCCTCTTCAATAGTCTGTTCTTTAATTCTTTCTTCAATCTGGTTCACTAGTTTGTGAGCCATTCTACATGCCTGTTGTATGGAGGCGGTCTCGTGTGAACTTATATCTTCTTGGATTCTTTCCGGTAATCCTTTCACAAACGCGTCGATCTTCTCTTCCTCATCTTCGAACGCTCCCGGACACAATAGGCACAATTCTGTGAATCGTCTTTCGTATGTGGTAATATCAAATCCTTGGGTTCGTAACCCTCTAAGTTCTGTCTTGAGCTTATTGACCTCGGTTCTGGGACGGTACTTCTCGTTCATCAAGTGCTTGAATGCTGACCACGGTATACGCATCATCTTGTCCCACTTGCTCTAGATAGGTATTCCACCATGTTAACGCAGAACCTGTGAAGGTATGTGTAGCGTACTTCACTTTGTCCTCTTTAGTACACTTACTTATGGCAAACACCGATTCGACCTTCTCGGTCCACCGTTTCAATCCGATCGGTCCTTCGGTTCCATCAAATTCCAAAGGTTTGCAGGCAGTGAATTCTTTGTAGGTGCATCCTACACGATTTCCTATACTGCTAGATCCAATGTTATTGTTGGTATGTAGCGCAGCCTGTACTGCGGCTATGTTTGAAGCTAGAAAAGTACGGAATTCCTCTTCATTCATATTCACGGTGTGTCGAGTAGTCGGTGCCATTTCCTTCAAAATAGTCAAATGGAACAAGTTAATCATACAAAATATTAAGAGTAGTTAATAGTATTTCGTAGCATAATATGAACTCATTTATAAAAGCTTTTTCTTCATATTAGCGTTTTATAAGTTTAAATTCGGGTAGTACCTACCCGTTAAGTTCATACTTAGTAGCTAATATACAATTCAACTACTACAATTCTATATGAAAAACTGATTATAATAATATTTCGCTTTCAAACTTTTATACAATATTTTACAAACTTACAATACCGCTTATTTTACATAAAGCATGAAATATAGCACACAATAACTTTGATACAAGATAGTTGTGAAGATAATTCTAGCTAGTACACAAGTCGTTCAGCAAAGGCAATAAAGACACGTAATTCATACGTCCAGAAACAAGTCATGCATTCTGGTTTTACTAGGACTACTTCCCATCCTTGGTCTTGTGGAACATAACCGTTATGGCCGTTGATAAGACAGCGTGTTGTAACGTCATCAAAGGGACGAGGGTTACGTAATGTCCAACAGTCCCGTAACAATCTAAAAACCTCATTTCTTACCCCAATTACCGACTCCGTCACTTGTGGGAACGTTTTGTTTAATAGCTGTAGCCCGATGTTCTTTTTCTCACTTTGGTGAGAAGCGAACATTACTAACCCGTAAGCATAGCATGCTTCTTTATGTTGCATGTTAGCCGCTTTTTCTAAATCATGAAGTCCTATATTCGGATACATTGAGTCAAAATAATTTCTTAACCCGTTGCGTAAAATAGCATTTGGGTTCCCCGCAATATATGCGTCAAAGTAAACACATCGTAACTTATGGGTTTCCCAATGTGATATACCCCATCTTTCAAACGAAAGTCTCTTATAAACCAAGACATTCTTGGAACGTTCTTCGAATGTCTTACAAACTGATCTCGCCTTAAATAGTTGTGCCGAGGAATTCTGACCGACTCTAGACAAGATTTCATCAATCATGTCTCCGGGTAGGTCTCTTAAAATATTGGGTTGTCTATCCATTTTGTGTTTTTAAACTGTAAAATAGACAAGAGTTAGATTCATAAAAAATACTTATTAATACAAGCAATTTTTACATATATCATAAAGCATAAGCACACTATATTACATATATTACACCACACGAATACAACTATCTTATTCCGACTCGCTCGTTTCATCTTCTTCGGTTTTGGTTCGTTTTGCCAAGTTTCTAGGGATATATGATGTTCCCTTAATACGAGCCGTCGTTTTCCACATTGGTTTAGAAAAACCTGGTGGTTTAGAGGTTCCCGGGTCATTGTTACAACTTAAGGACTTCGGGGGTTGACGATACATATAAAGTTCATCGGGGTTGGAATTAGATTTCTCTATTTTCATGCCCTTTCCCTTATTATTTTCTTTTGCCTTTTTAAATTCAGTTGGGGTAATTTCTATAACATCATCGAAATTCTCGTCGGAATCCGATTCATCGGAGAATTGGTAATCCTCCCAATATTTTGCTTCCTTGGCTGAAACACCATTGACCATAATTAACCTTGGTCGGTTGGTTGAGGATTTTCTTTTACTTAACCGTTTTATTATTTCCCCCACCGGTTCTATTTCTTCATCCGGTTCCGATTCTTCTTCCGGTTCCGATTCTTCTTCCGGTTTCGACTCTTCTTCCGGTTCCTCTTCGGGAACTTGTGAATCAGTCCACGAATCATTTCAATTTACATTTGACTCTTCATTATTATTAGGTGAGTCAATGGGACTTGTTCTAGAGGTAGACATCTATCACATAATATCAAACGCGTTAAGAGATTAATATATCACATAATATTCACATGTTAAAAATATATAGTTTCCAACAAAATTTGTTAAGCAATCATTTTTCAAGTAAACACGGTCGAAGTCCAGACTCACTAATGCATCCTAACAAACTCGATAAGACACACTAATGCAAAATTCTGGTTCTCTAAGACCAACGCTCGGATACCAACAGAAATGTCCCGTTCTTATTGATTAAAAAACGTTCCATATTAATTGATTTCGTTGCGAGGTTTTGACCTCTATATGAGACGTTTTTTTTTTAAAGACTGCATTCATTTTAAAACAAACCATAACCTTTATTTCATCAATAAAGGTTTAAAAAGCTTTACGTAGATTATCAAATAATGATAATCTAAAATATCCTGTTTACACACGACCATTACATAATGGTTTACAATACAAATATGTTACAACAAAATAAGTTTCTTGAATGCAGTTTTTACACAATATCATACAAGCATGGACTCCAAATCTCGTCCTTATTTAAGTATGCGACAGCGGAAGCTCTTAATAATCACCTGAGAATAAACATGCTTAAAACGTCAACAAAAATGTTGGTGAGTTATAGGTTTAACCTATATATATCAAATCATAGTAATAGACCACAAGATTTCATATTTCAATACACATCCCATACATAGAGATAAAAATCATTCATATGGTGAACACCTGGTAACCGACATTAACAAGATGCATATATAAGAATATCCCCATCATTCCGGGACACCCTTCGGATATGATATAAATTTCGAAGTACTAAAGCATCCGGTACTTTGGATGGGGTTTGTTAGGCCCAATAGATCTATCTTTAGGATTCGCGTCAATTAGGGTGTCTGTTCCCTAATTCTTAGATTACCAGACTTAATAATAAGGGGTATATTCGATTTCGATAATTCAACCATAGAATGTAGTTTCACGTACTTGTGTCTATTTTGTAAATCATTTATAAAACCTGCATGTATTCTCATCCCAAAAATATTAGATTTTAAAAGTGGGACTATAACTCACTTTCACATATTTTTACTTCGTCGAGAAGTAAGACTTGGCCACTGGTTGATTCACGAACCTATAATAATATATACATATATATCAAAGTATGTTCAAAATATATTTACAACACTTTTAATATATTTTGATGTTTTAAGTTTATTAAGTCAGCTGTCCTTGTTAGTAACCTACAACTAGTTGTCCACAGTTAGATGTACAGAAATAAATCGATAAATATTATCTTGAATCAATCCACGACCCAGTGTATACGTATCTCAGTATTGATCACAACTCAAACTATATATATTTTGGAATCAACCTCAACCCTGTATAGCTAACTCCAACATTCACATATAGAGTGTCTATGGTTGTTCCGAAATATATATAGATGTGTCGACATGATAGGTCGAAACATTGTATACGTGTCTATGGTATCTCAAGATTACATAATATACAATACAAGTTGATTAAGTTATGGTTGGAATAGATTTGTTACCAATTTTCACGTAGCTAAAATGAGAAAAATTATCCAATCTTGTTTTACCCATAACTTCTTCATTTTAAATCCGTTTTGAGTGAATCAAATTGCTATGGTTTCATATTGAACTCTATTTTATGAATCTAAACATAAAAAGTATAGGTTTATAGTCGGAAAAATAAGTTACAAGTCGTTTTTGTAAAGGTAGTCATTTCAGTCGAAAGAACGACGTCTAGATGACCATTTTAGAAAACATACTTCCACTTTGAGTTTAACCATAATTTTTAGATATAGTTTCATGTTATAAAAATCATTTTCTCAGAATAACAACTTTTAAATCAAAGTTTATCATAGTTTTTAATTAACTAACCCAAAACAGCCCGCGGTGTTACTACGACGGCGTAAATCCGGTTTTACGGTGTTTTTCGTGTCTCCAGGTTTTAAATCATTAAGTTAGCATATCATATAGATATAGAACATGTGTTTAGTTGATTTTAAAAGTCAAGTTAAAAGGATTAACTTTTGTTTGCGAACAAGTTTAGAATTAACTAAACTATGTTCTAGTGATTACAAGTTTAAACCTTCGAATAAGATAGCTTTATATGTATGAATTGAATGATGTTATGAACATCATTACTACCTTAAGTTCCTTGGATAAACCTACTGGAAAAGAGAAAAATGGATCTAGCTTCAACGGATCCTTGGATGGCTCGAAGTTCTTGAAGCAGAATCATGACACGAAAACAAGTTCAAGTAAGATCATCACTTGAAATAAGATTGTTATAGTTATAGAAATTGAACCAAAGTTTGAATATGATTATTACCTTGTATTATAATGATAACCTACTGTAAGAAACAAAGATTTCTTGAGGTTGGATGATCACCTTACAAGATTGGAAGTGAGCTAGCAAACTTGAAAGTATTCTTGATTTTATGTAACTAGAACTTGTAGAATATATGAAGAACACTTAGAACTTGAAGATAGAACTTGAGAGAGATCAATTAGATGAAGAAAATTGAAGAATGAAAGTGTTTGTAGGTGTTTTTGGTCGTTGGTGTATGGATTAGATATAAAGGATATGTAATTTTGTTTTCATGTAAATAAGTCATGAATGATTACTCATATTTTTGTAATTTTATGAGATATTTCATGCTAGTTGCCAAATGATGGTTCCCACATGTGTTAGGTGACTCACATGGGCTGCTAAGAGCTAATCATTGGAGTGTATATACCAATAGTACATACATCTAAAAGCTGTGTATTGTACGAGTACGAATACGGGTGCATACGAGTAGAATTGTTGATGAAACTGAACGAGGATATAATTATAAGCATTTTTGTTAAGTAGAAGTATTTTGATAAGTGTATTGAAGTCTTTAAAATGTGTATAAATACATATTAAAACACTACATGTATATACATTTTAACTGAGTCGTTAAGTCATCGTTAGTCGTTACATGTAAGTGTTGTTTTGAAACCTTTAGGTTAACGATCTTGTTAAATGTTGTTAACCCAATGTTTATAATATCAAATGAGATTTTAAATTATTATATTATCATGATATTATCATGTATGAATATCTCTTAATATGATATATATACATTAAATGTCTTTACAACGATAATCGTTACATATATGTCTCGTTTAAAAATCATTAAGTTAGTAGTCTTGTTTTTACATATGTAGTTCATTGTTAATATACTTAATGATATGTTTACTTATCATAGTATCATGTTAACTATATATATATCCATATATATGTCATCATATAGTTTTTACAAGTTTTAACGTTCGTGAATCACCGGTCAACTTGGGTGGTCAATTGTCTATATGAAACATATTTCAATTAATCAAGTCTTAACAAGTTTGATTGCTTAACATGTTGGAAACATTTAATCATGTAAATATCAATCTCAATTAATATATATAAACATGGAAAAGTTTGGGTCACTACACCGAACGCGTTAACTTTTTCGTTGACTTTGACCGACCAAAGTTTGACTTTTTGTCAAACTTAACCAAATGATTATGCAATCTTTCTAACATGATTCTATACTTGTATCTTGCATGAAACTTGACAATTTGATTCACATGCTACATAATCGAGTCGTATTGAGCCATAGGACTAATTGAACATCTTTGACCAATCGTGACTATCGTTATTGATACAACCTATTTGTTTAGGTCGAGACTAGCATTGTTCTTGCACGCGTTACTTGTTGGAGTAAATTTACATTCATACACTCAAGGTGAGATCATAGCCCTACTTTTCAAATACTTTTATACTTTTAAAATCGTGGGATGAGAAAACATATACATTACATACTTATATATACTTTTCACATGTATATATATACTTTTCATATTTTGATACTTTGAATACTATACGAAAGCAAAGATACATACGATTCAGAACGAAAATCCTCAAGTCCAATTATCATTAGTTACACTGGTAGAGTGTAAGCGAGAAATTATGTTGTGTGGCCATGCGGGTTTGTCGAACCCTCATTCAGATGAATGAAAATACTTTCGATGTATAGTGTAGGTTCTAACACTATTATGCAGAGGTAAGATTCAGTTAAGCTTGATAATTGGGTGCTCGTGATACAAACACATCTTTTGAGATGTATACGCTTGATAAACGATTTATACTAAACCTTGCGATACAATTATACTTTATGCATACAACTATGATTTCACCAACGTTTTCGTTGACAGATTCTTTTATGTTTTCTCAGGTCCTTGAATGCTTAATAATACATGCTTCCGCTCATTCTTTTTGATACTTGCATTGGATGTCGAGTATACTTGCATACGTGGAGCGTCTCTTGACTACTTTCAAATTGTGTCGCATATGTTTCATTTGTATTTTAAACTTTGTTATGTAACTAGTTGTCGAGCTACTTTGTAAACCTTGAAACATCCATACTTATGAAATGAATGTGACATGTTTTCGGTCAAACGTTGTCTTAAAGACTTATGACCATGTAATGGGACCTACGTAGACGGCGCCGTCAAATGACGATTTTGTCGGGTCGCTACAGTTTGAGCCCGGGCCGGGGCGTTTATCTTTTTAAAGATTGCTACATTAAGGTAGCCATTTTATTATTTTTATTATTATTATTATTGCTAGTAATATTATTATTATTATTATTATTATTATTATTATTATTATTATTATTATTATTATTATTATTATTATTATTATTATTATTATTATTATTATTATTATTATTATTATTATTATTATTATTATTATTATTATTTATATTATTAATTATTAGTAACATTATCATTATTATTAAAACTATCATTATTATTATCATTAATATTATCATTTTACAGTATTATTATTACTACAAATAAATTGGCTATTATTATTATAAAAATCGTTATTTCCGTTATCACTAATAAGATTACTATTATTAATTTACTCAATGAATATTATATATATATATATATATATATATATATATATATATATATATATATAAGAAAAATATATTTATTACATATAATATAACTATACTGATATTTGTATAATAAATATTAATTATTTATCTAAAGTATAAATATAGTTAATTAAATCATTAATAAAACATATAAGTTATTAAATTAACAATTAATACTAATAAATATATAAATTTGTTCGATTACAATTATATGTGTTAATATATATATACATGATATAGGATCGTGAATCCGAGGCCAACCCTGCATTGTTCAGTTGTTCAATATAGTCATATGTATTTTTACTACAAAATACATTAGGTGAGTTCATTTGAATCCTTTTTACTCTTTACATTTTTGGGACTGAGAATACATGCACTGTTTTTATAACTGCTTTATTAAATGCTTTTGAAATATATTTTGAACTGCGAATGCATGAAATGCCTTTATAAATGTTTGACGAGATAGACACAAACAAAACATTCCTCGAATGAATTATGTGGACGTGAATTGCCACCATTGAATTAGTTGGACGTTATGATTGCCACTAATTGTTGTGAATATTTCCCCTGATTATTATGCTTGGTAACCTAAGAATTAGAATTCGGGTATGGCCCTAATTCACGCGAATCCTAAAGGTAGCTACCGAGTTTAATACCCCCACCCAGAATGTTCACTAGACGGAAGGGCTAGTGGGCGTGGTGTTTAGTACTTCGAAGTTTATATGATTATTATACAGACGAGATGTTCTGTTTTGGGGATATTAGTATGCGCATTATATTGTTAAGGTCGGTTACCAAGCCAAGCTATGAAAACAATGAAAAGTGAATGTTATGTATCGAGAGAATGATTTTATACACAGGTTATGTGTATGTTATTTTTGTGCACTAGATATGTGTACGGTTACTAAGATTTATGAAAGATGATCTCGTACACGAGAAATGTGTACTGTATTTAAAAGATATCGCATGTACATTACAGGTGGGTATAGGATTCAGGCCCATTTGTACCATGCAGGATTTAAATCTTGTGGTCTATCAACATGATGAATTTTACTGTTTTATGATAAACTTATGAACTCACCAACCTTTTGGTTGACACTTCAAAGCATGTTTATTCTCAGGTATGAAAGAAATCTTCCGCTGTGCATTTACTCATTTTAGAGACATTACATGGAGTCGTTCAAGGCATATAGAGGTCCGTTCATCGCGATGGTACCATATGTTATTGTATTCGTTCGGAAGATTTTGGACGGGGTATGACAAGTGTCATTGGCATATTGAAGGTGCGATACAACCACCTCGTCCTTTCATATTTTAAATCATTTGAATAAGTTCTTTTCCATTGTACTTTTCAAAAGCAAACTTAGACCCTCCGTTGCTAAGATGAATAGATACGGAGATAGCGGGTCACCTTGGCGCACTCTCCTTTCTAGAGAGAATTCTTTGGTCGGATATCCTATTTTAACCCTAAGTAATTATGCTTCTTTTAAATAAAGATGACACGCTATCCCAAATCCCAAACATAAAAAAGTAGGATACACACTCGGGTATAATTGGCAGTGGTTATGTTGTGGTTTGGTGGTGGTTACGTTGTTCGGTATTGGTCGTGTGGTGGTCCCGTTGTGGTCCGGTGGTGGTTCGGCTGTGGTCTTGCAGTGGTTCGGTTATCTAGTGGCGGTTTGGTTGTGGTCTAGTGGTCCGAACACGAGCACGAACCCCGACCCAACCTAATTTGAAAATTTACTTAAGGATCGCGACCCAATCCGACGTCCTCCAAGTCGAGCTAAAAGTCAAAGGGATTCGTACTCATCTGATGCTGCGAGTCGTATGTCATCTGACGAAGTACGCTTAAAGATTGCTCAATTCGCCAAAGCTTCTCAACTAGCGACGAAAATATATAGGGTCCTGCGGTTAAATTTAGTGGTGTCCTATACAATTTGAAGTGTATTTTCAACTAAAAATTTTCAAAGTAGTGGTGTCCCGTGACCCAAGGGTATACTAATAAACTAGCCACTGGCCGGGTATATGGACTTGGGTTTTTTTGGGTATACGAGCCGGGTAATCGAGTTTGTCTTTAAAGCCATCCCCGAACCCGAACCCGAACCCGAACTCACAAAAATATTAAAAATCATCCCCTTACTCGACCCAAGACCCATTTTTTATCAGCAGCTTTTTGATGGCAATTATTTACATGTTATCAAAAGTATAAGACATTTTCGGAACTGTTAACTTTTAATTTGTGCAAGTATTGCACATAACATTAACAAAATTTAGAAATTGGCGGACTAGTTCCCTCCTTTATTTCATCGAGTGTTTGATATTCCCTCTAAAACATTTCACTTTCTCCTTGTTAATTTCCTGCCCTAACATAATTTTCATTTAGGGCATAGACACTCTCGCTCGCAAGCAATTTCTCAGATTTCAGCTCGCTCTAACTTTAGGTTTGTTTCTAATTACGTTTCAATTTCAATTTGTACTGATTCTTATGAGATCTGATACGGTTAACTTAGATCTTCCTTCTCAGGTTGTGACTTTATCTTGATTATCAACCGACTGGGAAGACGATTTGGTTTTATTTCACCATTTCTCTTCTTTCTCAATGGCGTAAGGTTTGTTCCATTACCATGAAAAGTTAGGTTTTTTTTTCGATTGTTACGATTAACATAAAGGATTGGGGTTTTAAGATAAAAAAAGCCTTTCATGCAATTCTGGGGTTTTGACAGATGAGAAAACGATGGTCATCATAAGTTCAACGAAGTTATCGTCTTTTAGTAGCTCATCAGATTCATTCAATCCCTAAAAGGTTAGCTTCTTCAGTTAATCTTCAGTAGTTCATTTATTTACTCACATTTGCTATAATCTTCACTTATGCTATAGTATAACTAAGGTAACTTAAATTACGAAATTAAGATTTTTTTTATCATGAAATTGAGTGAAAAAAAAAATCAGTTTTAATTTTGATAAATGAATAAAGTACTGTTCAAATATTATAAGTGCAACTGAACATTAGAGGTATATATTTAGGATTGTAGGTGTCTATATTATATGACTTCCAATATTATAAGTACAATGACCGTTAAAAATCTAACTCTCTTGTTTTTTTGCAGCAAATTGATTGTGTTCATAACCAAGGTGTTATGGAACTTATGAGAGGTGTTAGAAGCCAATTGACCGAACCAATAACCGGTTTGGGCGCACAAGATTTAGCCTCGATGAGCTTGGGTTTATCTCATAGTTTGTCTAGATGATAAGGTAAAGCTTATTCTTATTCAATAAAACTAGGCCAGTTTTTAGTTGGCCTGAAGATTATCCTAATGCAAAATTGTAAAATTCGTGAGTTAGTCGAGTCGGTGGCTAGACGGGTCGAACACCTTGGATGGACCAGTTGTTCGAGTCCGGGATATGTCGGGCGTTGACCAATGTTGACTTTTAAAAATATAAATTTATTGACCTAAATCTGACTATGACTGACTCAGCCCGAACTTGACCCGACTTTTTTAGCATTGACCAATTTTTAAGGTGTTTTTGGGCTGTCGGGCCGGGCTAGTTCCCAAAACGATGGGTCGGCTGACTTTTTCAACCGTATCTTATTGTCATCTATTTAAGATGTTGTTTAAAAGTGGATCTTATTGTAACTTTTATGGACACTTGACATGTAGAAGTACGGCTGGCATTTTCCCGAGCTCGCTAAAATTGTGTCTGACAATATCCATTACCCCAAAGCCGTCAAGCTCATGAGGCATTTACCTTCAAAGTTGGGTTACAAAAAGTTATTAAAGATAAATTTATAAGCTGTAATATGATGAATTGATAAGTGTATATGTCAAATTTTTGATGTAGTTTGTTTGGGTTTTGCAGGCTTGCTTGTAATAGCTTGGAAGTACCAAAATGAAGTTTAGCCGACTTCAGCAAAAGTTAGTAATTGGGTCAAGCAAAGAGTGTTCCCGGCTTACTAGAACAGATCAAGAATTAGTTTATCCAAATAACATTACATTTAACTCACCAGAAGAATAAGAAGTGTATATATGTAACTGGTGTAACATCCCGCATTTTTCCGTTAAATTATTTTAACGCCCGTCTTTTTTTTATAGATAATATCTTCCGTTATCTAAATTCGTACCTTTCGTTGACTAACGTTCTAATATTTCCGTTATTTAATTATAACATCATTTGTTTACTCGAGCGTTTTTAAAATAATTCGTTTGGTTAATTCCCGCACCCGACTACAAACTTGAGGGACTAGACTTGCCAAGAGGGCAAAGGGATGATTAGGTCAACTAGTCAACCTTCACCCTCCATTCATTTCATCCTCCCCATTTCATTACTTCCATTTTTATTCTCTCAAACCCTCAAACACAAAATCATCATCTAAATTCGATTTAGAAAACTTGTAACAAAACAAATTACATATTCGTGATCATCTCTTCATCCTCTACATTTTGGTACTAATTTCATCTCGTTTGGGTAACATTTCTAAAACACTAGATTTCTCTGAATTCGTTTTATATACTTGAAATGGTGTTAGTTAGTGTCTATGGCTCAAGTATAACATGAATATATGTTTTGTTTGCTCGATTTGTTGTTTTGGAGTAACTAGCATGAACTTGAAAATGAGTGTGTTTAATCTTTAATTTTGGATGAGTTAATGTTGTTAAATTGTTAAAGTTCATGTTTTAATTGTGTTACTATTATCACTAGCTTCATTTTGATGTGTAGGTTGATTAAGAAAACTTCAAACACATGATTATTGATTTTTGTGAATTTTGGTTAGGGTTTGGTAGACTTAAAACGAACTTTCGATGTTTTGAATGCCATGAATTGTTATTAGTAAGTTTTTAGTTGTAATGTATGTTTCATTACCTTCAAAACGGCATATCATATGTGTGAATTGGATTCCCGAATCTTAAAATGCTTTTTGTGAACTTGAAACTTTGAAAATAAACCTTTAATAATCATTTGACGAGATTTCGGTTATTGCAATTGATGTTTTTGCTTGATGAAAAGTGGTTAGTTGTGTTCCTCGTCAAAATACCTTTCCAACGATATAAGATAGGTGTTCTAAGTGTTTACGGTTTGTGATTTGTGCTAAATTGAAGTTTGGTTGAGACTTGAACTTTTGAAACAGACCAGGCACCAGGCCACGCCTATTAGCGCGGCGCGACACCAGGGGCCGCGGCGCGGCATTTGCCGTGTTTGACTTCTGACCTACTTTGTCAAATTTCGAAAAATGTTTGCTATTCTACGCATCTCCGATTCACATGTAACTTGTTCTAACATGCTTATATATGAATAATAACCTCAGAAAAATAGTTCGGGACCCGACCCGAGCGTGTTGACTTTTGTTGACTTTGACTTGATCGAGTTTGACTTTTAGTTAAACTTAACCAAACACTTATGCAATCGTTCTAACGTGCTTTTATACTTATATCTTGCATGAAACTTGACAACGTGATTCACATGTTATATATTAGAGTCGTAACGAGCCATAGGACTAATTGAACACATTTCGCCCGACCTTGTGTATTAACCGGTTAATTGATGCAACTTACTTGTTTAGGTCAAGGCTAAACAACTTTCATGCACACGTTTACTTTGTGAAGTACATTTATACTCGTGCACTCGATGTGAGATCATAGTCCCATCTTTCAACAACTTTTATAATTTTAAATCATGGGATGAGAAACATATACAGTTTTATGCTACATACTTTTATGCTTTGAACACAAGTACGAAAACAAACATTCCACGTGCGAGCTAGAACAAAAAGCCTCAATTCAATTATCATTAGTTACACTTGCAGGGTGTAAGCGAGAACTTATATTATGTGATCACATGGGCTTGACGAGCCTCATTCGGACGGTTCGCTACCGTTAACGGATGAAATATATTTTCGAGTTTAGTGTATGTTCTAACACTACGTAACAGGGTACAAAACAGTTAAGTCTTGATAATTGGGTGCTCGCGAACATACTTTTGGAATGCAAACGATTTAGACAATCAACGTTATGGAAATACAAAAATCTTGTGGTTCAAAACAACGTTTACAAACACCTATGATTTCACCAACGTTTTTCGTTGACAGTTTTCTATATGTTTCTCAGGTTCATGATTGGCTATTTGATACATGCTTCCGCGTACACTCATACTTGCTTTGAGTCAAGCATACATACATGCATACGCTAGTGATAGAAACCTTGGATTCAAACATATTTGTTCACATACTTACGCTATTTATAGCAACCGTGATTTTTAACTTCTTATGTCGCAAGTTATATAATTTATACTTTACTACTTTTGTAAACTTAAACTTGTTGTCGATCCATTTGGTAAACTAAACTTTGCAAGTCTTGCACTTTTCAAATGAATGTGACATAATTTTGGTCAAACAAGTCTCATATAGGGACTACGACCACGTTATGGGACCTAAGTTAGCGGCGCCGTCAATGACGATTTTGTCGGGTCGCTACAGATGGTATCAGAGCGTTGGTTGTAGGGATCTAGGATGTGCATTAGTGTGTCTGACAGAGTCGTTAGGACACATTAGTGAATCTAGACTACAACCGGATAGTTAGCCATTGAATTCTGACATATATTTGCTATAGATAGCACTTACTTGACCACTTGTGCATTATACTTGAATCATTCTTAGGCAAACTTCTTAATGGTACCAAGTTTTCATCATGCAAATCTGTAATCTACCACTTTCGGGTAACACACGTAAACTTAAGATTCATACGCGTAAGGACGACGACGACTTCGTTAGTCATACTTGTTCGGGAACTCTGTCTCCCAGATTATTATTCGCCACCGTTTCAACTTACTATCGGTGTCACACCGGTGTTCCTTACTATCTACTACTTCTTGTTACTACCATCGCTACTCTAGGTGAGTATCGTCATCACTATTTATCACTACAGTTGCGTACTATTCGTTATCATGATTCGTTACACTTCCCGTACCGAAATACACTATTGTTTGACTTGAACCGCTTTGACGTGAAGAATCATTTATACACTTTCCTCGGGGAACGCTTCTTTAGAGTTGCACTAATTCTTTTGATTCAATACGATTCACGTTAGAGACGTCGTTACACTTTGTTCATTTTAAATTTTCACGATTACACGAACTTTAATCTATGGAGTGATGTGGGAATGGAGGTATGAGTTAGCGTAATATAACGACACTCGATCAACGTGGTTATATTACGGTAAGTTATACCAAAGTTCTAATGACTCGTGATGGTGATTGGACTCGATCAACCTAATCACCACCATGTGCCATGTACATGACTTCATTTTTCTTGTTTGAATATCCGAAAACTCCGAGAATGTTGATAACAACCATACCATGGACACATCTTCGATTATTGTCGAACCATATCTATGCTTCCGAATGAATGACAAATTCTTTCTACTTCAAACATATGTTGCACGTGTATACTATCTCGTTTTCGCGCAGTTTTATCAACGAACTACGATATGCTTTTTATGCTCACATCGAGGCAGAAACTTCTCTCGCATTACACTCGTAATTCCGTATAAGAAAATCTTTTATCTAAATTCGCAATGGAGAGAGAGACTCTTCACATTATACTAGTATTCACCACGAGGGAGAATAGTCCTAACGAACGTTTTCGAAAACCGATAAATCTTTCGCGGGTCAAAATTCTTGAGAAACAGAAACTTGTTCCAACAAACGTTTTCGGGTCCTAACAAGCTTGTTCAAATGTATCTTAAAAGAACTGTACCTCGTTTCGGATCGAGATCCTCGTTTCACTTCTAAATTTTGGAGTGCCTTACAAAAAGTCTCGGGACCACGTTTAGACATTAGTACCGCACATCAACCACAACCCGACGGACCGAGTAAACATACGATTCAAACCTTGGAAACCATAATACGAATTTGCGTTATCAACTTCAAATTTACTTGAGAAAAGTAGTTGCCTTTAGCCGAATTCTCTTACTACAATAATTTTCATTCGAGTATTAACGTCACACTTTTTGAGGACCCGTATAGCCGCAATTGTCGTTTTCTTAAATTGTTGAACCGAAGTAGGTGACAAGCAAACCACCGGACCCGAACTCATTCATGAAACAACCGAAAAATTATTCAATTCCAAGAAAGGCTCAAGACGGCCCGTAGTCGCCAAAAGAGCTACACCGATGTTTGACGTAAACATTTCAAATTCCAAGTGGGTAACCGCGTAACGTTAAAAGTCGCACCTTTAGAAGGTGCAATCCGTTTCGGGAAACGTAGAAAGCTAAATCCGCGATACACAAAACCTTTTAAAATCCGGGGGCGTTTTGAACCCGTTACTAGCCGTTTAGATTTTCCAACTCATTCGAGTCTCCGTTCATCCTACATTCTACGTATCAAACTTAAAAAAGTGTCTTGCCGAGCAAGAACTTGTTATTTCTTTTGATGAACTTACTATCGATGACAAACTTCACTTCCTAGGAGGACCGGTTGAATTATAAATCGTGAAACCAAACTTTAAAACAACGTAAAATCCCGAATGTCAAGATTCGTTGAAATGCTCAAGGAAGTACCTTCACTTATCTGTAGAATTGACAACGCAAGATCTCGAGGGAGAAACAACAACTACTACTTCCAACTAAATTTCGGGACGGAATTTCTTTTAAGGTGTAGGTAATGTAACATCCCGCATTTTTCCGTTAAATTATTTTAACGCCCGTCTTTTTTTTTTTTTTTTAGATAATATCTTCCGTTATCTAAATTCGTACCTTTCGTTGACTAACGTTCTAATATTTCCGTTATTTAATTATAACATCACTCGTTTACTCGAGCGTTTTTAAAATAATTCGTTTGGTTAATTCCCGCATCCGACTACAAACTTGAGGGACTAAACTTGCCAAGAGGGCAAAGGGATGACTAGGTCAACTAGTCAACCTTCACCCTCCTCCATTCATTTCATCCTCCCCATTTCATTACTTCCATTTTTATTCACTCAAACCCTCAAACACAAAATCATCATCTAAATTCGATCTAGGAAGCTTGCAACAAAACAAATTACATATTCGTGATCCTCTCTTCATCCTCTACATTTTGGTACCAATTTCATCTCATTTGGGTAACATTTCTAAAACATTAGATTTCTCTGAATTCGTTTTATATACTTGAAATGGTGTTAGTTAGTGTCTATGGCTCAAGTATAACATGAATATATATTTTGTTTGCTCGATTTGTTGTTTTGGAGTAACTAGCATGAACTTGAAAATGGGTGTGTTTAATCTTTGATTTTGGATGATTTAGTGTTGTTAAATTGTTAAAGTTCATGTTTTAATTGTGTTACTAGTATCACTAGCTTCATTTTGATGTGTAGGTTGATTAAGAAAACTTCAAACACATGATTATTGATTTTTGTGAATTTTGGTTAGGGTTTGGTAGACTTAAAAAGAACTTTCGATGTTTTGAATGCCATGAATTGTTATTAGTAAGTGTTTAGTTGTAATGTATGTTTCATTACCTTCAAAATGGCATATCATATCCGTGAATTGGATTCCCGAATCTTAAAATGCTTTTTGTGAACTTGAAACTTTGAAAATAAACCTTTAATAATCATTTGACGAGATTTTGGTTATTGTAATTGATGTTTTTGCTTGATGAAAAGTGGTTAGTTGTGTTCCTCGTCAAAATACCTTTCCAACGATATAAGATATGTGTTCTAAATGTTTACGGTTTGTGATTTGTGCTAAATTGAAGTTTGGTTGAGACTTGAACTTTTGAAACAGACCAGGCACCAGGCCACGCCTATTGGCGCGGTGCGACACCAGGGGCCGCGGCGCGGCATTTGCCGTGTTTGGCTTCTGACCTACTTTTTCAAATTTTGAAAAATGTTTGCTATGCTACGCACCTCCGATTCACATGTAACTTGTTCTAACATGCTTATATATGAATAATAACCTCAGAAAGTGTTGACTTTTGTTGACTTTGACTTGACCGAGTTTGACTTTTAGTTATACTTAACCAAACACTTATGCAATCGTTCTAACGTGCTTTTATACTTATATCTTGCATGAAACTTGACAACGTGATTCACATGTTATATATTCGAGTCGTAACGAACCATAGGACTAATTAAACACATTTCGCCCGACCTTGTGTCGTAACTGGTTAATTGATGCAACTTACTTGTTTAGGTCAAGGCTAAACAACTTTCATGCACACGTTTACTTTGTGAAGTACATTTATACTCGTGCACTTGAGGTGAGATCATAGTCCCATTTTTCAACAACTTTTATAATTTTAAATCATGGGATGAGAAACATATACAGTTTTATACTACATACTTTTATGCTTTGAACACAAGTATGAAAACAAATATTCCACGTGCGAGTTAGAACAAAAAGCCTCAATTCAATTATCATTAGTTACACTTGCAGGGTGTAAGCGAGAACTTATATTATGTGATCACATGGGCTTGACGAGCCTCATTCGGACGGTTCGCTACCGTTAGCGAATGAAATATATTTTCGAGTTTAGTGTATGTTCTAACACTACGTAACAAGGTACAAAACAGTTAAGTCTTGATAATTGGGTGCTCGCGAACATACTTTTGGAATGCAAACGATTCAGACAATCAACGTTATGTAAATACAAAAATCTTGTGGTTCAAAACAACGTTTACAAACACCTATGATTTCACCAACGTTTTTCGTTGACAATTTTCTATATGTTTCTCAGGTTCATAATTGGCTATTTGATACATGCTTCCGCGTACACTCATACTTGCTTGGAGTTAAGCATACATACATGCATACGCTAGTGATAGCACCCTTGGATTCAAACATATTTGTTCACATACTTACGCTATTTATAGCAACCGTGATTTTTAACTTCTTATGTCGTAAGTTATATCATTTATACTTTACTACTTTTGTAAACTTAAACTTGTTGTCGATCCATTTGGTAAACTAAACTTTGCAAGTCTTGCACTTTTCAAATGAATGCTGATCAATCCTTAATTATTGATGTTGCTTAATTACGGATTGAGTGCAATAAGATTATAATGGAGGATGGGATGTTCGATGATTATTTTGGGCCCCGATGATCGTTTTTCACTTTAACTATCAAGTGATCAACCACCCCGACCCGGTCTTCGTTATCGATTAGCATGATTCACCTTAACTCAATGTAAGAAGTCCTTGGGCAAAGTCACAAGTGAAATCTACAAAGGCTTAGGCAAATGGCAGAGAATCAACAACCTATAAATGAGAGGCCAAGCTCCCTATTTATAGTATCCGTGATATCCGCGGTCTGCGAGATGCTCGGCTCTCCGCGGAAAGTCAGCGGATCAAACCGCAGTTTGGCATTTCAGCGAATACTTAACTGCAGTATTTATTTTCAGCGAATATGGCATAACTGTGCCTTATAATCCGCGTAGTTCTGTCCTTAGCTTTTTAGAAAATAAAATATACATATACAATGCTATGTATATGATCAAGTCCCCCCAGTTTATTATGATGCATTTTCGCGAAGCAAATGCATCATGATAAACTCTAAAAATAAAGAAGTGCATCTTTAAAATATCTCGCGAACTTTATTATATATTTTTTACTGTCCATTTATTACCGTTGTTTTAATTAGGCGAAACGCGTAATTACAACGGTAACTTTCGCTATTCTGTCAAATTAGCTTATTTTAACGGCTAGATTTTTACCGTTTTACGCGTCACAGTAATTACAGCCGTTAAAATTCAATGATTACCTTTTCAACTTGCTCGCCCTAATCCCAATTATAAATAGCAGACAACGCCGCACAAAAACTTTACGCTTTCCTTTCCCAATTTCGCATTCAAATTCGTTGAATCATAATCGTACCGTGCAATTAATCAATTTCAATCTTAAATTTCTTCAATTTTATCATCCAATTTATTTGCAAATGGCATCGTCTTCTTCAATGCACACTCCCGGAGGATATGTTTCCTACATGACGGAAGCAAAACTGCAAACTTTGCAAGAATGGTACCCACCACTTGCCCAATTCGTTCCTACCGTGCATGCGGCAGAGCAGCGAGCCGATACTCCCCCTAAAGGGATGATATCCGTGTACGAGGTTGCCATTTCTCAAGGCAACCATTGATTTCCCCTTACCCGTTTTTTCGCAGCGTTTGCGAATATTATAACATCGCTATGGCGCAGTTGCATCCTAACGCAATTAACAAGATTGTGCTATTTGAGATGTATTGCAACGCCATCAGCCAACCACCGCTGCTAAACGTTTTTCGGATGTGCAATAGCCTGGTGCTATATGACGTTGGGTGGTTTTCTTTTCGCAGTAAACTTGGCGTAATGACTTCACCAAAAGATTCAATTGGGAATTGGCGCAGTTCCTTCTTCTATATTAACGATACCGCATATGTGAATAACAAAATACCGAAAACGTGGTGTACAGAGCTTAATCCCAACGTCAATGAGAGGCCTGTACTCGATGATCTTGAGAATGACACTCTCAAGATACTTAAAAACGCGGGTATATTTCTGCGACCTTACTCGAATGTACCGCTGTACATTGGCAGAGTGTCGGTTCAATGGCCGTGGAGCGACTATGATGCGCTTTTAGTTGACCAATCAAAAAACAGTATGCCGCTTAACTTTATCGCAATGTATCAATCGTACTTTCATTTTTCGCAATATTTTTGCTTTGCATAACTTTACGCGCTTTTATTTTTTCAGCGGTTGCACTTGACCTTGTCATGAGGTCCGCTGATATAAGCAGGATTAGCCCTGCCCGTCGCCTAAAAAATGGCGACGGCAACATTATTCTTATTGATGAACCGATCATCAATACATGCTTTATTATTGGAGGTGAGGACCACGGTAAGCGCAAGGTTGCGGATACGACTCCCACTCCACGCAGGAAACGCCTGCGCACTCACTCTGAACAAGAAGCAAGTAAGCAAATGCTATTTCGCAGTATTTATTTGATTACGCATTGTTTATATTGGCATGAACTTGCTATGTTTGCTGATCTGTTTATAGCTATTCTTCCAGGGTCATCCGCTGAAGCTACACCGCTTTATAACATCAGAGGGAGAATCCCTACAGATGTTCTTAATGAACCCGGGAATGAAGATTTATCTCTTCCATCTGACGCAGAAGCGTCCAACGAGGAAGAAGAAGGAGAAGCCACTACGGAAGAAACTGCCGTAGCAGATCGGGCGTTTAAGCTGTACCAAAAGCTTTATAAATTTGTTCCTGCAGAAACAAGGGAGCAATACCGCAAACTGTCTTATCCCGCAGCGGCCAGGCAACGACTGCATAATTGCTATAATGCAATTTATCTAACAGTCGATAGCATGGAGCGTTTTACTGAGATGTCAGACGAGTATGAGAAAGCAACTAAGGCTGCCAACGCCCAAGAGAGAAGGGCGCGAAAGGCTGAATCGCGGCTTGAAAAGGTGATGGAAGAGAACGCCCGACTTAAAAGAAGGGCAGAGGTCGCGGAACACGAGTTCGCACAGCTAGTCAAATATCTACCGACATTTGCGGATAAAGTGATGGACTCTGAGCCAGTCACTGAAAAATTTCAAACATATGCCCAAGCATCAAAGCTCGCCACTCGCTGCGAGTGGCACGATTTATTATGCCAACTTGGCGATCTTTCGCAACCTCTTCCCTCTGACATGGCGAAAGAAATTATCGCCACCGATGATGCTCGCGAAATACTTGAGAGGGCAAAGAAAGAGGTTGAGAAAATCAACATACCTGTTCTTGAGGAACTCAGTCAGCGGGAAGGCGTTACATTTGCAGATATCAAAGCATTAGAATTTTAGCTTTGCCTTAACTAATTTGCTTATTGAATGTATTTTCGCAATTACAACTTTCGTCTGTTGTAAGATTCCGCGTTGCATACGCGTTTAATATTAATTACTTTTTCGCAGTTCGCAGTTGCAACTTTTTTATTTTTATAGCGCTTTTACTTTAATTATTCATAATTCAGACTTGTCCATTGCAATTTCCGCATTCGTTATTGTGCACATAACAAAGCGTACTTTGTGCGAAACAATCTTTTAACATTATGAATCTTCTAAGTCCGACAAAACGATCCTTAGGTAAAATCTAGCATTGCGAAGCATCTAAGTGTTGGCAAGATCAAACACTTAGGAAAATTTATCCTTTCGCAATTTTTATTAACATAAGTAGGCAATTTCATCACTTAACTTTTCTGCAAAATATTTCGCAATACAGTTATGTATTGATATATTATTTTAAGCAGGTCATGTTTAGTGAAAACAATGCCACCTTACTTAAAGCATCCGCAGAGCAAACATTAACTTAGTGTTTCAAAAAGATAAGTATTTGTATTCTGCGAAATAAACACTACGCGTGGCCACACGCAGTGTTTTCGCTGTTTATAGAAACAAGTACTAACACTGAAATTAACTTCGCTTTATTCTTTATTAATTCACATTACATTATTCAAATCATGAACATAACATGTCTCGCATTAATGGAATTTCAATACAATATTTTATTAATCATTTTCGCACTAAGCAGGGTTAACTGAATGCCCTTCAACACACATATCCGCACTTGTCATAACCATAGCACATGAAGGCTCCATTTCCGCAGAAATCAGCGTGCCAATTCCCTTATTAGCAGAAAACTTTAGCATACCATGTATTGTAGATGGTATAGCGCCAAACATGCGCAAAGCTGTGCGGCCAAGTATCATATTGAACCGCGATTGATTCCGCATAATGTACAAATTCAATAAGGCTTGACGCCTTAGCGACTCATCGCTATCATCAACCAATTCCATTTGTAATTCCAATTGGCCAACAGGCCATGATGATTCTCCCGAAAAACCAGCCAATGAAACCGCAGTAGGTTTCATCAAAGCCTGAATTTGTGCGGGCAGCTTGAGAAAACATTGCTCGTACATGATATCTACACTGCTACCAGTGTCAACATGTACCTTCATGATTATAATGCCGGTATTAGCAACACGTCATGAAATAACCACGGGCTTATCAACATCCGCATTCAAACGCGCTGAGGGAAATGTAATAGAGGGACATTTCCAGCTAACAATTTGCGCCGAAATTTGCAGCACTGACATTTCACCGTGCACTTCCACCACATTAATCACTTGTACCCCGCGCTGATTTTCTTTCTTATTTACCATCCGTACTCCCAAATTTTTCACCGCAGGAGCTTTCCGCTCAACCGCGTTTGGGGCACTCGAACCATTAGCTTCAGCTGGCATAATGATTGCATTTGCAGTGCTGGATGAGTTCTGCGCCAACAAATGGTCCAACTTACCCTGTTCATACGCTTCCGCAATAAATTTCGCTAAATCTCTGCAGCGATTGGTGTCATGACCGTAATCGTCGTGAAAGACACAAAACTTTGATCTGTCACGCCTGCTGTTTTCTCCCAATGGCTGCGGATCAGGGAAAGACTTAGTAACTCGCTCTTGCAGTAAGATTTCTTTGGGCGTTTTTGTTAGCATCTGAATGATATTGAATGACTCATTATTCCACTTGCGCGTAGAATAGCGGTTATTACGGCCATATGAATTGTTATCGTTCTGACCTTGAAACCTGTCATTACGCTGATAACCGCCGCCACCATTTTTTCGCGAAAAGCCTGGACCGCGATAGCTATCGCTGTTACCATCTCTGAAAGAGTCATTGTCATCTCGCAAACTTTTATCTCTACCCCAGCCACATGCAGGGGTAATACTGCTATCTTCTCCTCCGCGGATATAATCATAAGTTTCCTGTTGCACTTTTGCGAATGACTGCGGGACATCTCTTCTTAATCGCCGCACAAGCGTAGGGTGTCGCTGTGGGTTGATAGCATGCAAGAAACCAGAAATTTTCTGATCTTCATTCAACCGTGGAATTTTCTGACACTCATAAATATACCGCGTAAGTAGCGCATTTAGAGTCTCCTTGTTGCCTTGTTTAATATCGTGACACTCTATATGTGTCTTTTTCTGCGGTAATAAATTTTGAAACTGCAGCAAAAACTTTTCTCGCAGATCCACAAAGCCAACGATACTGCGAGATGGCAAGCTGTGAAACCATTCCCTTGCTGACCCCTGCAAGGCCATAGGAAACACTCTACATGCGACTGGTTCATCCCAGTTGTAAGTGCTTACGACGCCCTCAAAGCGTTGCAGAAAATCCAAGGGATCAGTGAGGCCTGCGTAAACTCCCAACGTCGCCGGCACAATCGGCGGAGAAACAATTGGATAGTCAGAAATGTGCTGGACAAATTTATCTGCAGCAGTGGTAATTTCTGTTGCCTTTTTTGCACGAATGTCTGTGTTATCCGCACAGAATTTGGTAAGCATATCTTGCAGAAAATTTGGCTGATCGAACTTATGCTGCATTGATTTCGGCGCAATGCTTCTGAAAGCATCTGCTAAAAAATTTTGGGCGTTTTCTCTGCGCGCTGCTTCAGACGCTTCACCTTCCTCCCCATTGCGAGGGAAAGGTGTTGGTGGTCGCTTTCGCTTGACGTATGGATTTTTAACAAACTCTTCTGCGCTGTCTGAGTCATCAGAAAATTCATCTTCTTGCCTTGGCGCTTTAACCAATCTGGACTTGTGTGCGGAGCGCGCGTGGATTTGATCATCCGCGTTATCACTATCGCTGTCATTGTGCTCAAGAACCAACCGATCACTTTGTGATCCTGAACCACTTAATGGCCATAAGTATGTGCGCGGTATGCGAGATTCACAATTATGCTTAGTGTCTCTTTTGGCTTGCTCAATAGCAGTATTAACAATTTTCTCAGTGCGTAAACTGGATTTTCCCGATAAGATTTTCGCTCGCTTTCCTTCAGCAATTGATTCTTCGCGATTTTGCAATAACGTTCTGCGTGCGATCATTTTTTCAGCGGCAGCTTCAGGCTGTGAATCGTTAGCATTGTTTGCATTAGATTTTTTAGCATTCGTTTCCTGAACCGATTTTCCCGCAGTAACACTTGCATCTGTTTGCATTGGAAATACGATAACGTTCTGCGAATCTCCAGGCAATGCATCAGCATTCGCAGAGACGCCAGTTTGTTTTGCATTCGACGTCATGATTGTTAAGCAGATTAACAATTTGCGTATTGGAAAAAACACCTGCAAATCATCACAACAAGAACATGATTTGAAATTAAACCGTTGAATTAATTGTTTAATCGGCGTAAAACAAAAAATTTTCAGTTTAATTTGTAAAACGTGTCCCACGGATGGCGCCAATTGATCAATCCTTAATTAATGATGTTGCTTAATTACGGATTGAGTGCAATAAGATTATAATGGAGGATGAGATGTTCGATGATTATTTTGGGCCCCGATGATCGTTTTTCACTTTAACTATCAAGTGATCAACCACCCCGACCCGGTCTTCGTTATCGATTAGCATGATTCACCTTAACTCAATGTAAGAAGTCCTTGGGCAAAGTCACAAGTGAAATCTACAAAGGCTTAGGCAAATGGCAGAGAATCAACAACCTATAAATGAGAGGCCAAGCTCCCTATTTATAGTATCCGTGATATCCGCGGTCTGCGAGATGCTCGGCTCTCCGCGGAAAGTCAGCGGATCAAACCGCAGTTTGGCATTTCAGCGAATACTTAACCGTAGTATTTATTTTCAGCGAATATGGCATAACTGTGCCTTATAATCCGCGTAGTTCTGTCCTTAGTTTTTTAGAAAATAAAATATACATATACAATGCTATGTATATGATCAAATGCGACATAATTTTGGTCAAACGAGTCTCATATAGGGACTACGACCACGTTACGGGACCTAAGTTAGCGGCGCCGTCAATGACGATTTTGTCGGGTCGCTACAACTGGAACAAGGAAAAAGTGGGTTTTAATGCTGGTTTTAAATCTCCTTCTATCCTGGTAAGGTATTTTTAGTGGCAACTTTACCACATTTGGGTTAGTTTTATTGTTAAAATTTGATAAATAAAAAATGGAACACATCAAGTGGGTTTAAGGTTACAAGGTTGTAAAAGTCGCGAGTCGACGACCAGTCGGGCGGCACTTTGGAAGGACAAATCTGTTGAGTTAGGGACGATACCTTGACCCACTTGGTTGGGCGAAACCGGACTTCACTGTACCGACCAAAATCTTGACCCACTTGGTCAGGGACGATACCTTGACCCAAATCGGTTGGGCGAAACCGGACTTCATTGTACCGACCCCTGTTACTTAACCTGTTCTATCTACTTTTGTTGCTACAGATGGCTATCACATAAGCTTGTGTTGCATTTAAAATGGATTAAAACGGAAGTATTTGTGTCACTGAAGGTGATTTTGATGATGAAGACAAAGTTGTCAGCTTTCCATTTCATGGTCAAACGGCTGAACTGAAACATGGTAGTATTGTGATAGAAGCCATTACAAGTTGTACAAACACATCAAATCCTCGTGTCATGCTTGGAGCTGGTCTCGTTGTAAACAAGAGGTGTGAACTTTGTTTAGAGGTTGGTACACTACATGAATTTTGGAACGTTACAGTACTTATCTTAATCTGGTGTGAGTTCGTTTATGCCATATGCGTGGTAGAATGCTATTTTTTGTTGAACTAATAGTTCATGTCACTTTATAGGTTAAGCCATGGGTAAAAACAAGTTTTGCTCCTGGTTTCAGAGTTGTTACAAAATACTGTCTCCAGAGGTAACAACCGACTAGTCTCAATGGATTAGAAGAAAGAAGGTGTTTGCATGCTATAAAAGACCTCTTGTGATGTTAGATGCAGGTTGTGGTGGTGGGTGTAGGCAAATAAATCGTATCCTGTTCATTTTACACGAAAGTGGTAATGATTATGCAGTTTATATTGAATCCATCAATGAGATAACCTTTTCAGTTTCAAGTTTTAGTTGCTATGTACCATTGTTATTTCTCTAACATATTGTGTTATATACAAGTATATGATCTAATTGGTTTGTAAGTTTGGTTCAGGTTGGCTGAGTTGTTTACCCATGTTCAGTTGTTTCGTGGATATCGGTGAAGTCAAGCAAGGTGAATGTAGATTCGAAAAATTGGGTCAAGGTTCTTATGTGCTACTGATTTTGAGGCTGTTGTGCATGTTATCTTTCAAGTAGGTAAGTCGGGTTACTGATTTTCAGGTTGTTGATTTGTCAAGTGGTTGTCTTCTTTTTAATATGGACGGGTCAAGTCTTAGCTGAATGGGTAACCGTAAGTTTCTTTTCACATCTGTTACTCGATGGTTGATAAGCTATAAGCTGGAAAAACAGGAAATTGGCCAGTGGTCATTTTTAGAAAACCAAAAGGCTATAATGTTTATATATTGCTGAACTAGAAATCTTTTGTTAGGTTAATGGACTAATCTATGGTTTTAGCACTAGATAATTCGATCAAGTACTAACTGCATATAATTGCAGTTTTTTCAAGTTTGAACTTAGTATATATATCATACATGTTGTGTCATCTTGCAGGTTTAATGGTGTTCCAGGCGAGGAAAGACTTCATTGGCGATCTTTTTTGGTGAAACTTGGAGCAGATAACCTTAAAGGTGTCAAGATGCAGTCAGTTGTTTTCACCTGTGAAGCCACTATTGAGCAGTTAGCTATAAACAATGATTGGCATTACAAGATATGCAATGACTGCAAGAGGAAAGCACTTGCAGATTCACGCAAGCCACTCGCACTGAATCGGTATGTTGTCCCTAAAAAACTAATAAACATCGTTTCAACATTTGATAGGTACTGTTTTAGGACCCATATTATAGTTGGGACAACAACAGGACGTTTCACTTTTTTCTCGGAGGCTGCGAATACTATTGTCGGACAGACTTGCAAAGATTTGGTGACAATAATGGCCTACGACAAATCCCATGACCTCCCACCACGAATACAAGGTATTTTTAGTACAAACAATCGCAGTATGATAGAATGTGGTTACTCGGCAACATCTCAGCAGCACCATGTATAGTTTTGTGGCCTCAATTGCTGCTACCTGTATAATTTTGATGGAAAGAATCATAGTATGGTAAAATACGGCAACTCAACTACAATATATTTGCAGCATAATGTACAGCTTTGTGACACCAACTGTTGCTATTATTACTACTATTAGTGTCTATCTTTAAATATGTATTTTCTATTATAACTTCTGTTAGTGTGTAACTTTGAGTATGTGGCTACGTAACACGTAATCGGAAAATTACCGCAGCGTAGTGCATGTCACAATACATCTTGTATATATATATGAAGTATAAATTTAGTGATTTGTGACTAATTTTAATAATAGAAAACGTGTATAAATGTCGTCAAATCGCAGGTCATTGAAACTTTATCAATTAACTTCTTGTTTTTTATTCCGTCATTATTTTTATCTACAATACAACACCATTGTTGGTTTATAAAGTGATCGGTTTAATTTTGTGATAACTATATGGCTTTTATCTTTATTAATTTTTATAATATTTATAACTTCATTAAAACAATTTTTCTCATATAATCCCGTGAATTCGCGGTTATTAAACTAGTATTCACCATTATTAGGTTAGTTATTATTTTGCACGCGTTTGATCTCTTTATTGTCGTGATCGTTAAACGCATTATGTATATGTAGTATAATATGTAAGAGACGAAGAATAAATTAGCAATTCATGGTATTAAAAATCCGTTATTAATAAAATACTATACGGAGTAATTGATAATTTTTTTTTTATAAATGCATCAATATATCGTTTTAGATGACGTATGAACTTATAATTAAGAACTAATCTCTTTGTATTATGAAGTTTTGTTTATATGTAATTGGTTTGGGATTAGTCGTCTAATTTCTTAGGTTTTAAACCCTTAAAAGTAATCGTTTATTTGTAAGGGGCATATTACATCAACTCGCCTAGCGCATTAAAATACCTTAGACCGGCTCTGTCTATGTTATATATATGTTTGTGGATCATTAAAATCTATATGCATTCATCTTTGAAACACAACACAAGCACAAATCAGTTTACCCGCTAGTGATGCAACGTACCCGCTAGCGCAGCAACGCGCGACCCTCTGATAGAGAACAACTTATCACTTTTCTATCACTGTAGGTCAAACTTTTTTTACCCATTCTGTCATTCTTCAAACCAAACTAAAGATGAAACATCTTCATCCTTAGTTACTTCCACGCAAATGTCGTATATAAGTTAATTTAATAGGACCAAAATATTAAATGTCCTATAAAATATTTTACTTTTTCGAAAAGCAAGATATTATATAAACTCGAAGCGGGCTAGGCATTGTAATAGCCAAGCCCAATGTTACAACACGACATCGACTCGAATAAAGGTATAGAAACCATACACACAAAATGGTACATGTAGTTGCAAAGGAAGCAACTGTACAAGAAATAACAAGGTTAAAACTTTACAAAAATGAAAATTAAGACATTATACGACATAGGTACTCGGGTTGGTGATCCATTGAAGCCAATCTAATTCCAAGTTCTTCACTCTAGCGGAAATCCATTCAAACGATTTTAGTTGTATTTCCATAAGCGCCACCGGTCCACTCCAACACGTGTTTGAAAATACTTTTTTGTTTAAGTTGTTTCAAATAAGATACGCGGTCGTCCACTCTATAGCTTGCCACATTTTGTTACCCAAAATAGTTTACTAAGACCCACAATTTAAATGTCCTATAAGTTATATGTGATATTATGACTCTAATAATAAGCGTCCTATTGATTATAATTATTAGGACCCAATATAAATTCCGTCAATCATGAAATAGGACCGAAACATCAAGTGTTGTATAAGAGTACTATACAGAAGCCATAATATAAGTGTCATATATGATATTATGACCCTAATACTAAGCGTCATATTAGTTTTTCCTTTTTAGAACCTTATATAAATTCCGTTAATCATGAAATAGGACTGAAATACCAAGTGTCGTATAAGAGTACTATATAGAACCCATAATATAGGTGTCCTATATGATATTATGACCCTAGTACAAAGCGTCATATTAGTTTTTCTTTTTTAGGACCTTATATAAATTCCGTTAATCATGAAATAGGACCGAAATACTAAGTGTCGTACAAGAGTACTTTATAGAACTCATAATATAAGTGTCATATATGATATTACGACCATAAAACTAAGCGTCCTATTAATTATACCTTTTAGGACCCTAAATAAATTCTGTCAATCATGAAATAGGACCGAAATATTAAGGGTCGTATAAGAGTACCTTATAGAACCCATAATATAAGTGTCCAATATGATATTACGACCATGAAACTAAGCGTCCTATTAGTTATACCTTTTAGGACCCTAGATAAATTCCGTCAATCATGAAATATGACCGAAATAATAAGTGTCGTATAAGAGTACCTTATAGAACCCATAATAAGTGTCTTATATGATATTATGACCATAAAACTAAGCGTCCTATTAGTTATACCTTTTAGGATCCTATATAAATTGAGTCAATCAACATATAGGACACCATTACTAAAAGGTCCTATTTAATCCCCTTATAGGACCTTTTTAAAAAGGTCACAAGTTATGAGAGGACCTTTAAAAAGTGTCATATTAGTTATACCTTTTAGGACCTAAAATAAATTCCGTCAATCAACATATAGGACACCATTACTAAAAGGTCATATTAAATCCCATTATAGGACCCATTTTAAAAAGGTCACAAGTTATAAAAGAACTTAAAAAAGTGTCATATTAGTTATACTTTTGAGACGCTAAATAAATTCCGTCAATCAACATATAGGACACCATTATTAAAAGGTCCTATTAAATTCCATTATAGGACCCTTTTAAAAAGGTCACAAGTTATAATAAGACCTTCGAAAAAGTGCCCTATTAGTTATACTTTTTAGGACCCTAAATAAATTCCGTCAATCAACATATAGGACACAATTACTAAAAGATCCTATTAAATCCCATTATAGGACCCTTTTTAAAAAGGTCACAAGTTATGATAAGACCTTTAAAAAGTGTGCTATTAGTTATACTTTTTAGGACCTTAAATAAATTCTGTCAATCAACATATATAACACCATTACTAAATGGTCCTATTAAATTCCATTATAGGACCATTTTTAAACAGGTCACAAGTTATAATTGGATCTTTAAAAAGTGTCCTATTAGTTATACTTTTAAGGAACCTAAATAAATTCCGTCAATCAACATATAGTACACCATTAATAAAAGGTCCTATTTAATCCCATTATAGGACCCTTTTTAAAAAGGTCACAAGTAATAATAGGACCTTTAAAAAGTGTCATATTAGTTATACTTTTTAGGACCCTAAATAAATTCCGTCAATCAATATATATGACACAATTACAAAAAGGTCCTAATTAGTAGTCTGTTAGGACCCTTTCCGTGACCCTGTTAGGACCCTGAAATAATGGTCCTAATATGTAGTTTTTAGGAACTTCGCATTTTTGACCAATTAAAAATTGGTCCTATAAGCCCGTTTTTCTTGTAGTGTGGTGAGCTATAGTTTTTGTAAACAACGATATAATGTGGACTACGAGATTTCGTATTCAAAACACTATGAAAAGTATATGATTATCCGTGGGCACATGGTAACTAACTTAACGTAATAATATATCACCCCCTAAAAGTACACTTGGCGTGTGCGTACGTTCTCGAAGTATTAAACACCCGTTAAGTGCTAGCGCGACTAGCCCGAGTGGGGATGTCAAACCATATGGATCCATATCTAAGATTCGCGTCTACCGGTTCATAAACAAGTAGTTAAACGTTACCGATCTAAGGGGAATCTTTGTGCCGTTATGTCACCCACACATATATAAAGTTTAAGTACTCGTGTCTAGTATATGTAAAACATAAAAAGCGCATGTATTCTCTGTCCCAAAAATAGTAAAGTAGAAAGGGAGCTATAACTCACAGTGAATAATGCGGTAAAAGTCGATATGAAAAGTATGCAAGTAGTAAGTCGGTCCAAAGGTCCTCAACCTAAGTCAAAGGTTACTAAGTCAGTATATTGTCCCAAAAGTTTAAAAGTGAATAAATTAAGTCTTAAGTATCATCATCATCATCATCATCATCATCATCATCATCATCATTCGTAAAAGATAAGGTAAGTTTTCAAGAAGAATAGAGATCGAAACAAAAGGCTGACTTCGGACAGCTGCTACGACCTCTATATAAACCGAAAAGAAGCATGGTCAGTGGCCAAGTCTCCGTATGTGAGTCCTTTAACCGCTATCCAATTTTAAGATCCTAACTCGATGTCGTTTGACTGTGGTGACGATTCAAGCGCGAGTAGGTCAGAATTTTCAGCACGTCGTTACAAAGGCGTAGTGCTTTTCGGAAGTCTATAAATCCTAAACCGTATATCGGATTTAGGGGAGTCTTAAATGAAAAGTCATATAATCGAACCTAAATATCTGAAAATCAACTTTACAGAAGCCCTAGAAGTCTATGCAAACCCCGAAAAATAGTAAACAAGTGCTCCGGTGGGTTTCTTGGTGCTTGATGCTCATCACGGTTCTCATCCTTGATGCGTGTAAGCTTCAAGTGTACAACTCTTGATGTTTTAGCATCACTTTGACCAAGTTTCAACCATCAACACACAATGTCAAGACTAAGTAAGAATACAACTCACTTAAGAGTTTTAGAAGGATGATGAACCAAGGTTACATCATGTTCTTAGTCTTAACACAAATACAAGTTCTATTCAAGGTTAATGTTACAAAATTTGATTCAATCAAACAAGCAAGATCATAAATTTGATCAAACAAAGTAATGAAACCCTAAGCTAGAAAGCTTGGATCCCTTAACAATAATTATGAGATTTCAAAGCTAGAAAACTTGAATCTTTTATGTTCTTGAAGATCTTTAAAGCAAAAAGCTAGATCTTCAAGTTTCATGAAGATCATAAACACAAGTTTTGATCTTTTAGCAAAAACAAAGTGATCATAAGCTATAAAGCTTAGATCCATCAAAGTAATGAAGATTCAAAGCTAGAAAGCTTGAATCTTTTATGTTCTTGAAGATCTTTAAAGCAAAAGGCTAGATCTTCAAGTTTCATGAAGATCATAAACACAAGTTTTGATCTTTTTAACAAAATAAAGAGATCATAAGCTAGAAAACTTAGATCCAATAAAGTAATGATTATTCAAAGCTAGAAAGCTTGAATCTTTCATGTTCTTGAAGGATTCAAATCAAAGTTTGAATCTACAAGATATAACAAGATCAAAAAGCTAGAAAGCTTGATCTTTCTATGATGATGATGTCGTGATTATGAGAAGAAGAAGAAGAAAATTTAAAACTTACAATTTTTAGTGAGAGAAAGACTATAGAGAAAATTAGAGAGCAAGTGTGTGAAAAATGAGAATGAGATCAAGTGTGAAATGGGTGAATGAGGCTTGGTATTTATAGTGGTGGTGAGGCATCTAGGCCGTTGGCTATGGGAGGGGACAAGGGGACAACTTTTTGCTTTTTGCATGGTGGTGGTCTAAAGGTGGTGCTTATTGTTGGGATCCCATGCAACATGTGTGGTAATGGTTAACAAAAATGCTAGTATTGAAATGTCCCGTTCATATTGATTATAAACGTTCCATATTAATTGATTTCGTTGTGAGGTTTTGACCTCTATATGAGACATTTTTCAAAGACTGCATTCATTTTTAAAACAACCATAACCTTTATTTTATCAATAAAGGTTTTAAAAACATTACGTAGATTATCAAATAATGATAATCTAAAATATACTGTTTACACACGACCATTACATAATGATTTACAATAGAAATATATTACATCGACATATGTTTCTTGAATGCAGTTTTTACACAATATCATACAAACATGGACTCCAAATCTTGTCCTTATTTTAGTATGCAACAGCGGAAGCTCTTAGTATTCACCTGAGAATAAACATGCTTTAAACATCAACAAAAATGTTGGTGAGTTATAGGTTTAACCTATATATATCAAATCGTAACAATAGACCACCAGATTTCATATTTCAATACACAGCCCATACATAGAGATAAAAATCATTCATATGGTGAACACCTGGTAACCGACATTAACAAGATGCATATATAAGAATATCCCCATCATTCTGGGACACCCTTCGGATATGATATAAATTTAGAAGTACTAAAGCATCTGGTACTTTGGATGGGGTTTGTTAGGCCCAATAGATCTATCTTTAGGATTCGCGTCAATTAGGGTGTCTGTTCCCTAATTCTTAGATTACCAGACTTAATAAAAAGGGGCATATTCGATTTCGATAATTCAACCATAGAATGTAGTTTCATGTACTTGTGTCTATTTTGTAAATCATTTATAAAACCTGCATGTATTCTCATCCCAAAAATATTAAATTTTAAAAGTGGGACTTTAACTCACTTTCACAGATATTTCCTTCCTCGGAAATAAGACTTGGTCACGGATCGATTCACGAACCTATACAAATATTTACATATATATCAAAGTATGATCAAAATATAATTACAACCATTTTTATTATGTTTTAAAGATTTGAGTGTATTAAGTCAGCTGTCCTCGTTAGTAACCTACAACTAGTTGTCCACAGTTAGATGTACAGAAATAAATCGATATATATTATCTTGAATCAATCAACGACCCAGTGTATACATGTCTCAGGCTAAATCACAACTCAAAGTATATATATTTTTGGAATCAACCTCAACCCTGTATAGCTAACTCTAACATTACTGCATATAGAGTGTCTATTGTTGTTCCAAATAATATATATACATGGGTCGATATGATATGTCAAAACATTTGCATATGTGTCTATGGTATCCCAAGATTACATAATATATTAGAATACATGAATAATACAATATAAGTTAGGTAGGATATGATTTGTATAGATTTGTTAAACATTTTCCGTAGCTAAAAAGATCAAAAATATACAATCTTGTTTTACCCATAACTTCTTCATTTTAAATCCGTTTTGAGTGAATCAAATTGCTATGGTTTCATATTGAACTCTAATTTAAGAATCCAAACAGAAAAATTATAGGTATATAGTCGGAATTTTAAGTTACATGTCAATTACTAAAGAGGTGGTCATTTCCGTCGAAAGAACGACATCTTGATGACCATTTTGAAAAACATACTTTCACTTTGAGTTTAACCAAGATTTTTGGATATAGTTTCATGTTCATATGAAAAATCATTTTCCCAGAAGAACAACTTTTAAATCAAAGTTTATCATAGTTTTTAATTATCCAAACCAAAACAGCCCCCGGTTTCATTACGACGGCATATATCCGATTTTATGGTGTTCATCGTGTTTCCAGGTTTTAAATCATTAAGTTAGCATATCATATAGATATAGAACATGTGTTTAGTTAATTTTAAAAGTAAAGTTAGAAGGATTAACTTTTATTTGCAAACAAGTTTAGAATTAACTAAACTATGTTCTAGTGATTACAAGTTTAAACCTTCGAATAAGATAGCTTTATATGTATGAATCGAATGATGTTATGAACATCATTACTACCTCAAGTTTTCTGGATAAAACTACTGGAAACGAGAAAAATGGATCTAGCTTCAAAGGATCCTTGGATGGCTTGAAAGTTCTCGAAGCAGAATCATGACACGAAAACAGTTCAAGTAAGATTTTCACTCGAAATAAGATTGTTATAGTTGTAGAAATTGAATCAAAGTTTGAATATGAATATTACCTTGAATTAGAAAGATAACCTACTGTAAATAACAAAGGTTCCTTGATCTTAGATGATTACTTGGAATGGATTAGAAAGCTTGGAAGTAGACTTGCAAACTTGGAAGTATTCTTGATTTTTATGAAACTATACTTATGGAATTTATGAAGAACACTTAGAACTTGAAGATGGAACTTGAGAGAGATCAATTAGATGAAGAAAATTAAAGAATGAAAGTGTTTGTAGGTGTTTTTGGTCGTTGGTATATGGATTAGATATAAAGGATATGTAATTTTGTTTTCATGTAAATAAGTCATGAATGATTACTAATATTTTTGTAATTTTATGAGATATTTCATGCTAGTTGCCAAATGATGGTTCCCACATGTGTTAGGTGACTCACATGGGCTGCTAAGAGCTGATCATTGGAGTGTATATACTAATAGTACATACATCTAAAAGCTGTATATTGTACAAGTACGAATACGGGTGCATACGAGTAGAATTGTTGATGAAACTGAACGAGGATGTAATTGTAAAAATTTTTGTTAAGTAGAAGTACTTTGATATGTGTCTTGAAGTCTTTCAAAAGTGTAAGAATACATATCAAAACACAACATGTATATACATTCTAATGGAGTCGTTAAGTCTTCGTTAGTCGTTACATGTAAGTGTTGTTTTGAAACCTTTAAGTTAACGATCACAATTAATGTTGTTAACCCAATGTTTATTATATCAAATGAGATGTTAAATTATTATGTTATCATGATATTATGATGTATGAATATCTCTTAATATGATATATACATTAAAAATATCGTTACAACGATAATCGTTACATATAAGTCTCGTTTCGTAATTCTTGAGTTAGTAGTCTTATTTTTACATATGTAGTTCATTGTTAACACACTTAATGATATATTTAAGAAAAAATTACACCGGGGGTCCCTGTGGTTTGTTCGAAACTACAAACGGAGTCCAAAAGAATTTTTTCACCTTGGGAGGTCACTGTGGTTTGCAGATGTTTCACGGGGGGTCCAACAGCCTAACGTCTGTCTAAATTTAACATTTTTGGGCCTCACATGACTTGCACATGAGGGTAAAATGGTCTTTTCAACTTTATGTGTTTCTCTGACCTTCATGAGTCCCTTTCTCTTTTAATTTTCACCCCTATTTCCTCTCCCTTTCTCTTTCATCTTCATCTTCATACCTAATTTCATAACCCTAATTAAATCTCAAAAACCAAATTCAAGTTAATTTGTAAACTAAATCAAAATTCAAATTTCCAAACCGGAAATGCAAAAAAAAGGAAAAAAAAAAAATCCATTTTAGGTGTTTATTTCTCACAAAAAGCGAAAATCATCCAGATCTATATATCCCTGACCTTTCTCTTTTATATATCCCTTTAACCTAACTTAATTATTCCATACCTGCAGCATACTTCATCAAAATGCATTACATCTTTGTATCCATTTACAACATACAGTCACATTATCAAAATCCTTTTTTATATCTTCTTCCCCAATTATAAATGCGAAGATCCCTAATTATTTTCAATCAAAAATCAAGCAACACAGATGCAAAATTCAAAGACACCAGGAACATATAATTGAATTTAACTAACATGCAGTGTAATACCTTTTGTTGACATTTGCATCTGGTTGATTTAAAGGTCATCAATTCGGTTTAATGTGTCGCCTTTGCAATTTTCTCTAATACCGTTGCAATAATCTAGAATTTGTTTAAGTTGTTTGGTTATTGCTACCACCACTACAACATCACTCCGTTTAAGAGAGGTTTGCTTTAACCCCAAATTAAACTTTAACTCCAAATTAAACTTTTATATTGAGCAATTTATTTTCATATTCATCATCAGCGAAGGTGGAATCATTGATTTTGGTGGTAATCAGATCTGGGTTTTATAAAAAATCGTTAGAGTTCTTCACAAGCGACAATGGTGGTGGCTGTTGAAGAAGGCGAAGGCGGTGGTGGTGGCTTTTGAAGAAGGCGATGGTTGTGTGTGTTTCTGTTCTAGGTTTGGAGAGACTTCACTGTTACAGGGAATAAGATAATATATGGAAAGATAAAAAATAAATAATAAATTAAAAAGGGGAAATTTGACTAAATGACCATTCTACCCTCATGTGCCTAGCACATGACGAATTTTAACGGAGTTTTTAACAGACGTTAGGCTGTTGGACCCCCCGTGAAACATCTGCAAATCACAGTGACCCCCCAAGGTGAAAAAATTCTTTTGGACTCCGCTTGTAATTTTGAACAAACCACAGGGACCCCCGGTGCAATTTTGTCTATATTTAAATATCATTTTATTATGTTAAATATAGTGTATCAATATCTTAATATGATACATATATATTTAGTAGACGTTATCATAACGATAATCGTTATATATATCATTTCGAGTTTCTTAACTTAGTAATCTCATTTCTTATGTATATCACACATTTTTAATATACTTAGTGATATACTTACTCATCATAATATCATGTCAACCATATATATATGTCTATATATACCACAACATGTAGTTTTTACAATTTTGTAACGTTCGTGAATCGCCGGTCAACTTGGGTGATCAATTGTCTATATGAAACTTATTTCATTTAATCAAGTCTTAACAAGTTTGATTGCTTAACATGTTGGAAACATTTAATCATGTAAATTTCAATATCAATTAATATACATAAACATGGAAAAGTTCAGGTCACTACAGTACCTACCCGTTAAATAAATTTTGTCCCGAAATTTTAAGATGTTGAAGGTGTTGACGAATCTTCTGGAAATAGATGCGGGTATTTCTTCTTCATCTGATCTTCATGCTCACAGGTGAACTTGGGTCCTCTACGACCATTCCATCGAACCTTAACAATCGGTATCTTGTTTTGCTTAAGTCTCTTAACCTCACGATCCATTATTTCGACGGGTTCTTCAATGAATTGAAGTTTTTCATTGATTTGGATTTCGTCCAACGGAATAGTGAGATCTTCTTTAGCAAAACATTTCTTCAAATTCGAGATGTGGAAAGTGTTATGTACAGCCGCGAGTTGTTTAGGTAGCTCCAGTTGGTAAGCTACTGGTCCGACACGATCTATAATCTTGAATGGTCCAATGTACCTTGGATTTAGTTTCCCCCGTTTACCAAATCGAACAACGCCTTTCCAAGGTGAAACCTTAAGCATGACCATTTCTCCAATTTCAAACTCTATATCTTTTCTTTTTCTGTCCGCGTAGCTCTTTTGTCGACTCTGGGCGGTTTTCAATCGTTGTTGAATTTGGATGATTTTCTCGGTAGTTTCTTGTATTATCTCCGGACCCGTAATCTGTCGATCCCCCACTTCATTCCAACAAATAGGAGACCTGCACTTTCTACTATAAAGTGCCTCAAACGGCGCCATCTCAATACTAGAATGATAACTGTTGTTGTAGGAAAATTCTGCTAACGGTAGGTGTCGATCTCAACTGTTTCCGAAATCAATAACACATGCTCGTAGCATGTCTTCAAGCGTTTGTATCGTCCTTTCGCTCTGCCCATCAGTTTGTAGATGATAGGCAGTACTCATGTCTAGACGAGTCCCCAATGCTTGTTGCAACGTCTGCCAGAACCTTGAAACAAATCTACCATCCCTATCAGAGATAATAGAGACGGGTATTCCATGTCTGGAGACAACCTCCTTCAAATACAATCGCGCCAACTTCTCCATTTTGTCATCTTCTCTCATTGGCAGGAAGTGTGCTGACTTGGTGAGACGATCAACTATTACCCAAATAGTATCATAACCACTTGCAGTCCTTGGAAATTTAGTAATGAAATCCATGGTAATGTTTTCCCATTTCCATTCCGGGATTTCAGGTTGTTGTAGTAGACCTGATGGTTTCTGATGTTCAGCTTTGACCTTAGAACATGTCAAACATTCTCCTACATATTTAGCAATATTGGCTTTCATACCCGGCCACCAAAAGTGTTTCTTGAGATCTTTATACATCTTCCCCGCTCCGGGATGTATTGAATGTCTGGTTTTATGTGCTTCTTTAAGTACCATTTCTCTCACATCTCCAAACCTTGGTACCCAAATTCTATCAGCCCTATATCGGGTTCCGTCTTCCCGAATATTAAGATGTGTAACGACCCAAACCAAACCACCATCGAACCCGCAGAAAATATCAAAAAAAAAAAAATTTTGTTTGTTCAGCAACTGGCGCGGCGAGCCAGAACCTTGCGCGGCTCGCCGATCTGGTCTGTCCAAAAAGTCTTGAAATGCGAAAAAAATCGGCCACTTCCCGACATAATTAGACAAAACACTTATAACAACATATTCAAATATGTAAGACTAACACATTCCATTAATAAAATGAGTTTTACTAAGCGGGGCCCACATCGACCGTTTTACGAGTTTAATACAAAATATGAGTTTCGACCATCAAAAGTTTAAGTACCAAACTACACTACGAGCATGGTGTTTGGGATTAAACTACCCAAGTCTCGGTCAAACTCCAAAAGCTAATATCTCCAAAAGCGTTCCCTAACAACAACGGGATCTTTAATCCAAGATGATGCCCTTACCCTATATATATATATATATATATATATATATATATATATATAATATATATATATATATATATATATATATATATATATATATATATATATATATATATAAAGGTAAACAACGAGAGGGTAAGCTAACGCTTAGTGAATGCAATAATTATACACATACATATATAATATACCTACTTGCAATCACTTACTCAAACACCGCATACATGCTAGCAACACAATTAGCTTATAATCTCGAATACGAGCTAGAAATCTCCAATACCACAAGCTAGCATAGCAACACATATAAATATAACTCGAATAATATAATATGCTTACACTTATAACACAATAACCATGGTTAACCAATCGTACAAGGGAATGGCACTCGCGAAAACGCCATCGGTGTTCGTAACATCCGTTAGGGTACTTAACACCTCGTATCACTAACCCCTAGGGTGGCACCTTAACACCTCGGTACTTCACCCCGAGTGGCATCTTAACACCTTGATGCTTCACTCATTATTTTACAGAGTGGCGTCTTAACACCTCGACACTACACCCCTAGGTGGCATCTTAACACCTCGATACTTCACCCCGAGTGGCATCTTAACACCTCGATGCTTCACTCATTATTTTACAACACCTCGACACTACACCCCAAGGTGGCATCTTAACACCTCGATGCTTCACCCCGAGTGGCATCTTAACACCTCGATACTTCACTCATCACGTGAAACGTGGTGTCTTAACACCTTGACACTACGCATTTCACGCTACAACAAATAGATACATTATATACCTACACATATAATTATTCCACTCACCTCAAAATCTCTTGTGAAAAGATACTCGAGCTTGCAAAACCTCAATGTAACGTACCTATCACATTATACATATTATCAATCACAAACTCAAGTTGGTCAACCAATTCTTTCACCATTCTAAAGTCATTTTGACCGAAAGTGCAATTTCAACCCATTTGCACCCTTAACCCTAATTTTGGGTCAACTCTTACCAAAACCCTAACATTAGCCATGATAGGTTTAAAACACATCTCAAAACAAGGTTTGGACATTAATCACAAACATTAACTAACTTAAGTCCACTTTGACCCATTTGACCAATTTAAGGTCTACACACCCATTTCGGGTCATCCACTAACCCATTTAACACCCCTTTATATATATAAGTGTGCTAGTAATTTGACTAACCAATTTAAGTTCATAAACATAAATTAATACTTTGAAAATCCTAGTTAGTCAACTTTGAGTCTACATGACCCAAATTCACCTAAAAACCCCTAATTCACTAACAAATGGGTTTTATGTGCAACACTACCCAAACCCTAACCCTTAATACAATTAAAGTAAGAAATTAGGTTTTATAACTTACCAACACAAATCACCACGTAGCTAGCGACTAGATGAACGACTTTAGAACTCACACTAAGACCCGATTCAACCTCCTTCTTCCTTTAATGGAGCTTTCTCACTCTAGAGCCTCCTCTCTCTCTAGGATTTAATGGAAAGTGATAAGGTAGATGGAAATGGAGTAAATGAGAATCCAACAACTGATCCCAAGCCTTAAAGTCGGGTCCCAAGTGAATTTACCAAAAAGCCCTTAAAATATCTAATTTAAAAGCAAAAGATGAGCTGTCAGCCCGTAATGGCGCGGCGCGCCACTGGCCCGCGCTGCGCGCAGATTGCCCAGTCCAGATTCTTCTCTGTTTTACAATACACAACGAAAACCCCCACAACTTGAATAACTTAATTACACATATGTATAATGAAATATTTGGGTCTTACAACTCTCCCCCACTTATTCGAATTGCGTCCTCGCAATCCAAGCCGCATGACAAGAAGGAAGATAAACCAACACGAACTCTTCTGGCTCCCAAGTATACTCAGAACCTTTACTACGATGCCATTGAACTTTAAAAGTCCTCACCTCTTTATGTCTCAACCTTTTGACCTTTTCATCGAGTATGACAATCGGTTCCTCAATATACTCTAACTTATTATTTAGCTCAATCTCGTCTAATGGTACCCAAGATGAATCATCCGCGAGACACTTACGGAGATGGGAAACATGAAATGTATTATGGATCCCCGCAAGCTCTTCGGGTAATTCCAAACGATACACGACTTCACCAACACGAGCTAAAACCTTAAATGGTCCAATAAACCGGGGAGCTAACTTTCCCCGTTTTCGAAATCGAATAATACCCTTTCATGGCGAAACCTTAAGCATCACCATGTCACCTTCTTGAAATTCGATCGTTCGTCTGCGTTTGTCGGCATACGAATTTTGCCTATCTTGAGCCTTTTTCAAATGCACTCGAATTATATCAATTTTGCTATTCGTCTCTAAGACCAAATCGGTACTCCCGATTTCCTTCTGTCCCACTTCACCCCAACAAATCGGGGTTCGACACCTACGCCCATAAAGCATCTCATATGGCGGCATCCCAATACTAGTATGATAACTATTATTGTACGAGAATTCCACCAAAGGTAAGTGCTCGTCCCAACTACCACCAAAATCAATAATACAAGCCCATAACATATCCTCTAAAGTTTGATTCGTACGTTCGGTTTGACCGTCCGTTTGAGGATGATACGCCGTGCTCAATTTCAATTGTGTACCCATATCTTCATGAAACTTTTCCCAAAACCGAGATGTAAAACGAGTATCTCGATCCGAAATAATCGATATAGGAACTCCGTGTCGAGAGATGACTTCCTTGATAAAAAACTTAGCCAAGGTCTCCGACGATATCGCTTCCTTAATGGGAAGAAACAAAGAACTTTTCGTCAATCGATCAACTATCACCCAAATTGAATCAAATTGAGTTCTCGCCGTTTTAGGTAAATTTGTAATGAAATCCATGGTAATGTGCTCCTATTTCCATTTCGGGATTTCTAACGGTTGTAACTTACCATACGGCTTTTGGTGCTCGGCCTTAACTTGCAAACACGTGACGCACTGCTCAACATACTTTACAACATCACGTTTCATGCCCGACCACCAATAATCCTTCCTCAAATCAAGATACATCTTCGTTGTGCCCGGATGAATGGAATACTTTGACTTATGTGCTTCATCAAGTAGCACTTGTCGATACTCACCCATCTTAGGCACCCACACTCTTCCTTGAAAGGACAACAAACCACGCGAACCCATAGTAATGAATTCCGATTGCCCCACAATTCGCTTCGCATGCTTTTTGTGAACGTAAGCCTCTATTTGAATCACACCAAGTTTTTCAAGAAAATCGTTAGTAATAATCATACGTAACAATCCCAAACGTAACACCGGGTGATGACTCTTTCGACTTAACGCATCCGCGACCACGTTAGCCTTGCGAGGATGATAAAGTATTTCACAATCATAATCTTTTACCACATCCATCCACCTACGTTGACGATAATTCAAATCTCGTTGATTAAAGAGATGTTTCAAGCTCTTATGATCCGAATAAATCGTACTCTTAACACCATACAAGTAATGGCGTCAAATTTTCAACGCATGCACAACTGCCGCCAACTCAAGATCATGAGTCAGATATCTCGTCTCGTGTTCCTTTAATTGTCGAGAGGCATAAGCGATGACTTTACCCCTTTGCATAAGAACACACCCGAGCCCATTTAGCGAAGCATCACAATAAACCGTCATGTCTTCCACTCCTTCCGGCAAAACTAACACCGGAACTTGACACAACTTCTCTTTTAGCAATTGAAAAGCAATTTCTTGCTCGTTCTCCCAAGTAAATCTCGCGTTCTTCCTCGTCAATTTCGTCAATAAAGAAGTGATCTTAGAAAAGTCTTGGATAAACCAACGATAATAACCGGCCAATCCGAGAAAACTTCGGACTTCCGTAGGCATAGTCAGTTGTCTCCAACTCTTCACCGTCTCTATCTTCCCCGGATCTACTTGACTACCATCTTCGTTCACAATATGGCCAAGGAATTGAACCTCCCTTAGCCAAAATTCACATTTGGAGAACTTAGCATACAACTTCTCCTTTCGTAACGTCTTCAATACTTCACGCAAATGACGTTCATGTTCGTTCATACTCTTCGAATAAACAAGTATATCGTCGATGAACACAATTACCGACTTGTCCAACATAGGTTGGCACACTCGGTTCATAAGGTCCATGAATGCCGCCGGTGCATTCGTAAGACCAAAAGGCATAACTACGAATTCAAAATGCCCATAACGCGTTCGAAAAGCCATTTTCTCGATGTCTTCCTCACGTACCCGCATTTGGTGATAGCCGGATCGTAGGTCGATTTTAGAGAAATACGTTGCACCTTGGAGTTGGTCAAACAAATCGTCAATCTGAGGTAATGGATAACGATTCTTGATCGTCACTTTATTTAACTCCCGATATTCGATGCACATCCGCATACTACCATCCTTCTTCTTTACAAATAAAATCGGAGCGCCCCATGGCGAAGCACTCAGTCGAATAAAACCCTTCTCAAGCAACTCTTGGGTTTGATTTAATAACTCTTGAATTTCCGTCGGCGCTAAACGATAAGGAGTTTTAGCAATGGGAGTAGCTCCCGGAACTAACTCAATGCGAAATTCAACTTGTCTTTCCTCCGGAACACCCGGTAACTCGTCCGGAAAAACGTCTTCGAATTCACTAACCACCAGAATTTCACGAATGGGTGGTGACTCATCACGAGTATCAACAACATGGGCAAGAAAGGCCATGCCACCACTATCCAGGAGACGACGTGCCCATGCAAAAGTGCATATCGGCACAAGTCTTCTACGCTTATCACTGTGAATAATTAACTCTCCCCCACTTGGGGTCTTCACACGAATAAATTTTTCATGGCATGCAATATCGGCTCTATTATGATCGAGCCAATCCATACCTACAACAATATCAAAATTGCCCAAGGTCATCGGAATGAGATCTATCTTAAAGTTTTCGGCACCAAACACAACATCACAATTTTAACACACATCAACTACTAGCACCATCTTACCGTCCACTATTTCGACTTCTACCAGACGACTTAACTTAGCTAACGGTCTATTAAGTTTAGGCACAAATTTAGGAGACACAAACGACAAATTTGCACCGCTATCGAAAATAATCCTTGCTGGATTAGAATTGACCATGAAAGTACCTGAAACAACTTCGTTCGATTGTTTGGCTTCATCATTGGTCATCAAATAGTTGCGACCCCTAGCCGTACCCGCCGCCTTCTCTAACCGCTTCACATTATTGTTTCGCAAATCGGGACACTCCGGCTTCTTATGCCCTTCTTTACCGCAATTAAAACAAGTGACCTTGTTTCCGAAAGATGGTTTAGGACATTCACGAGCCATATGACCCGGTTGCCCACAATTGTAGCACGCATAAGAAAAACCCCCGAAAGCGCCCTTCTTCACGCTATTAACACTCTCGGAACCCTTCTTGTTCTTGTTCTTCTTGTTTGAAAAGTTAGAATGACTAGAACCTTCAAACTTTCTTTTGGAAAACGTGAAATCACTTTTTCTTGGAACATCCGGCTAAAAACCCCGAGCCAATTCAAATAAATCATCAAAAGACTTAGCCATACCCCGACTAATCTTGCCCTTGAACTCATCATTCAAAGTACGGTAGAAATCTTTCATTAGCTTGTGATCGTCACCCACATATTCCGGACAAAAACGAGTTTTTGCCAAAAAGGTAGACTTGAGTGTGACCAAGTCCATTGAACCTTGTTGCAAATGGTGCAACTCGTCCCGGATTCTATCAAGTTCGGAAGAAGTTCGGTATTCTCTAAAGAATTCCTTCTTAAACTCCTCCCATGTCAAGCTCATGCATTGTTCTTCACCATATAAATTGATTTTATCGTCCCACCACAACTTGGCTTCTTCCCTCAACATATTAGAACCATACCTCGCCTTATTTTCGGGAGGACACTCCGCGGTACTGAAAGCCCTCTCGATATCGGAAATCCAACACGTGCTTTTCAACAGATCTCGCACCCCAATAACATCGGGGGTTGAGCGTCCTTGAAGTTCTTGTAGTGAAAGTCCCGCCTCCCTTCGCCTCCTTCACCACGAGGATAAACATTTCTAGCGTAAAGTGCCTCTTCGACAGTGGCCTTCATACGTTCATTAATTAAATCGGTTATTTGCTCGTCAACCGATTCTTTGAAAACTTTCCTCACGGTAACAAGAAAATCCTCCTTATAGTTCTTCAAGATGGCCTCAACCTTGGCCGTGAATTCGGAGTCCTCGCTTGTACCTTCGATATCGTTATCGTGTCCATTTCTCGTCTTCATTCTATAAAACAGAAAAGGTTAAACAAAGAATGAAAGGACATAACACGTAAGTATACATGTACACCACGCCTCCCCATCTTGCTCAACAATCATCGTACATTGCTTTTTTGATACGATTTGCACCCGTAACAATGGTAGCTAATCGTTGTTATGCTAGCACGTCGCATTAACTCGCTAGTACCACGTCTATCTTGCTTGATGATTGATGTTTTAGCAGAGTAGTATATAAAATAGCTTATATTTTTACAGGAAATACTATTAAATACGATACAATTTTACACAAGATATTTATTTATTTATAGAATGGATATACTTAAACCTTGCTACAACACTTATAGGCAGTGTACCTAATCGTACAGTAGTGTAGTTTTTAGTAAGTCCGGTTCGTTCCACAGGGAATCTTTTTAAACAAAGCTTAACGCTATATTAGTTTACTTTTATAAAAATACAAATATATATATAAGTAATATTATTATTATAAAGGGGGGTTTTTACCGTTTAATGACCGGTTTGTCGATTTTAAAACTTTAGTCGCAGTTAAAACCAAATGTAAAATAATAAATAAATACAAGACTTAATTTAAAGCGTAAAGTAAATAACGATAATGAAATTGCGAATAATAAAAGTGCGATAAAATAAACTTGCGATAATTAAAAAGTACGATAATTAAAAGTGCAATTAAATACAATAACAATAAAAATGCGATAATTAGAAGTGCAATTAAATATAAAATAAAGGAAATTAAATATGAAATAAAAGAATTATGCTTATTTAAACTTCCGTAATCATGATGTTTGACGTGTTGATTTTAGTTTTGTGCCCATGGGTTAATTGTCCTTTGTCCTGGATTATTTAATATGTCCATACGGATTTGTCCATAATAGTCCATCAGTCATAAATATAAAGAGCGAAAGCCTTCGTCAAATTATTCTTATTCCCGAAGTCAAATATTCCAACTAATTGGGGATTCGAATTGTAACAAGGTTTTAATACTTTGTTTAATGAATACACCAGGTTATCGACTGCGTGTAAACCAAGGTTTTACTACTTTGTTAACAATTACACCAATTACCCTTGAATGTAATTCACCCCTGTTTCAACAAGTCTATTAACTATTAATCCAGTTCCGTATCCGGTAAAATGAATAATTATTGGTATTTATAGATATCCCGCCCACCGTACCCAGTCAAGCGTATGTGGTTATATATAAATACGTCGAATTATAAGTTTGTATATTAAATTAACAAGGTATTGTTTAGTTAATATAAAACCCATTAATAGCCCATAGTCTAATTTTCACAAGTGTCGTTCTTTTATCCAAACCCCAATTATGGTACAAAGCCCAATTACCCAATTTTAGTAATTAGCCCAACATCATGATTACTTCGGATTAAATAAGCATAATAATAACTTAGCTACGAGACATTAAATTAAAAAGGTTGAACATAACTTACAATGATTAAAAATAGCGTAGCGTTACACGGACAGAATTTCGACTTACACCCTTACAACATTCGCTAACATACCCTTATTATTAGAATTAAAATTAAAATTAAAATTAAAATTATAATATATATATATAATACGTTTATGAGAGAAGAAGAAAAAAAGATGGTTTTGCGATCAGAATTCGGCTGCTTTTATAGGGAGTTTCAGAAATTGGGGCTTCGCGACTCGCGGCCCTTTTGGCCTTCAAACTCCGCGAGTCGCGGAGTTTGAAAATCCAGCTCACACACTTTGGAGTCTTTCTTGCTTACGGTTTTATAAATAAATATAATATATTAAATAATTATAAGAATTATTTAAATATTATATTATATTTATGTGCATAGTTGACTTGTAATTTTTAGTCCGTTGCGTCGAGCGTTGAGAGTTGACTCTGGTCCCGGTTCTGGATTTTTGAACGTCCTTGCGTACAATTTAATATCTTGTACTTTGCATTTTGAATCTTGTACTCTTGTAATTTCGAGACATTTCTTATCAATAATTGGAACCTCTTTGATTGTATTTTGCACTTTTGAGCTTTTTGGTCGTTTGCGTCTTCAATTCGTCGAATCTGTCTTTTGTCTTCACCTTTTATTATTTAAACGAATATCACTTGTAAATAGAACAATTGCAACTAAAAGCTTGTCTTTCTTGAGGAATAATGCTATAAAATATATGTTTGTTTTTAGCATTATCAAATATTCCCACACTTGAGCGTTGCTTGTCCTCAAGTAATATCGTCTTGAAATACTAGAATCACTTCTTTATTCTTCACACTTTGTACATCAGTGATTTCTATACGGCGGTATAAACAATGGTAGTAACGATATGGTTTACAGTCCCGCATGACTATGAAAATGTAGATCCTTAAGGAAATTGGATCTTTATGAAAACATTTGATCTTTTGAAAATTAAATCTAGTTTTTACCCTAGATAAGTTTTCCGGAATAACCCTTCACCGGTGTTTGCAAAATATTTTTGTGGTTTTGGTGGGTTTCAGATTTGAAAATTTTAGCTCAAAACTTATGGTTTTGTGTCACCCACTTGCTAACCTTGTATTTGGAAAGCAACACGTCCAGTTTACTTGTCCCGTATATTACCTTTCGGTAAACTACCGTCCGGTTGTAAAGGAAAGCATTGAACAAGCACTGTTAAGGCAATGTCCCCTGACATGCTTTTAATTATGGTCTATAACGTGTCGGACGCAATTACTATCCTTGGTAGGAGCAATAGTAAAGCTCACCCTTATGATTTTTCAGTCTGGCACAAGGTCCTGTCTTTGACCACTATGCAACCACCGTTCTTACGGTTGACACCCGATTTAGTTCAGGTGACCTAATGAATTCCAGGTGAATTCCTAGGATTTTACGTTCAATGGTAATGAACGCATTTAAAATGGGTTTTCAGAAAACAAATCGGTTTGTAATTTTGATCAAAATATTTTCTCATTCAAGCTCGAGTTTAGATATCATTGAATTCCATGAGTTGGTAATTCTCAATCTTTAAGGTCAATCTCAAGGATTGAGTAATATCAGGCTTAAAAGCTGATTTTTAATCTTTAAGGAGATTATCCTTTCTGGGGATCTGATTCATTAGTCTTATCCAGCTAATTTGCATGGTGCCCCCCCATTTTACGAGATAAATCCTTCTCATGGTTAAGATAAATCTGACCACTTGGCGACCCTGTTAATGCTGAGGTCCGTGGATTTCCTGCTGATTTTAGTGATGACTTTTCTAGATTTTTCGTCAACCTACAGCTGGTCTGAACGACAACTTGTTGACCTAAATCAAGAAGCGCGTTTCTTTTTCGGAAGACTTTACTTCCTTTTAATGATGGAATTGATTCATCGTGTAGATCCATCTCTTCTTTTCTTTCATTGGGTAAAACAGTTTAGTTTAGTCCAAAGCAAAAGTATTTTCAGTTATTTGTTACAGATATATGTGACATATGTTTTGGATAACTTGGTAAATTTTCCCACACTTGGCTTTTATTTTCCTTTTTATCGTCCTCTATTCCATTTTAAATGAATTTTAACATTTTGGTTTATTTCTCAATTTATGTCCTTTCCGAGGTTACAATAATTTCGGTGTTAAAACCTAGTTTTATCGTTCATAAATATGTATAAACATGATTTTGAGTTCATTTAATTGAAAATTTTGAAAAATTTTACTAGAATTGGGTAGTCAGTATATAAGACTAGGGCTGTTCTTTATTATCAGAGAGCACTAGATTCTAATACAATTACTGCTTTACTAGTATTTTTAATGGTAACCAAGTGTATAAAGTAAAAATTTTAAAATCCGAAAGAATTTAACCCCTTCCCACACTTAAGATCTTGCAATGCCCTCATTTGCAAGAAATCAGTAACAATTTAAATTATTGAGGGTGATTTGTGTGAAAATGATTAAATTTTTACCAAAGTTTCCAAATATATTGGCGTTTGTTTGCTGAATGATAAATGGTGCACATCATTTGTTCATTCCGTCTTGTTGTTATTTCACATATATTTTGCATCTTGTCGTCAAAATTAGTTGCTTTTGCTGAACTTAATGCCAGTCTTTGAAAATGCGTTGTTTTACCCTGTTGTGTACATAAGATAAACTGCAAACATATATACATATTTTTGAAGTTTGGTATATTACCCCACATTCAAAAATTATTAAAATCTAAGAATAAAAGTTAGAAAATTATAAAATCTATTACAATATTAACATAAGTATTAAACATATCAACATTACAAATTACAAAATAAATAAAATTAAGTAGACTAGGGATGATATTGATACCAATAGGGGTTCCATGCATAACCATAGGTGCTATAGAATGCTTCGGCAGGGTTATACGTAGGATACGGTGGTTGCATCTCTATTGACCAGGGAGGGAATATGGGTTTTGGTGTAGGAATATAGTTTCTACCTATATGTTGGCAATGAGCTATGATTTGGTTCTGATGAACTTGACAATCTTCAAATGCTCTCTGTCTAGCATTTTTGTACTCCTGTGAAGCTATAAACCTTTGCATTTCTTGCATCTCATTTCCCCTCCTACATTACCTTGCTGTTGGTTTCTCTCAACCTGTGGATGTCTACCATGGTATTGTACTGCGGTGTTATTTCGCCTCTTCAAAACTTTCGCACCATGGTATACATTTAAACCTATAGTATCGCGGGGTTCTGGTTCTTCGACTAATAATCCCCCCGACTTATATCCACACCGAGATATTCAGCAATCAAAGTAATAAAAATACCACCTCCTATTATGCTATGCGGTCTCATCCCCCTAACCATAGCTGATAAATAATAACCCACACAATAAGGTATACTTACAGCGCTTTGTGGGTCTCGAATACACATATGGTAAAACAAATCCTGTTCATTTACCTTTTCCTTGTTCTTACCTCTTTGTGTAATCGAATTAGCTAAAAACCTATGAATCACTCTTAATTCAGCTCTATCTATATCCAAATAAGAGTAATTTCCCCCTCTGAAACGGTGATGGCTTGTCGTTTGACTCCATACACCATGTGTATCAAAATTTTCATCTATTTTTCTACCATTTAGTATCAACCCTCTACAATCGGCAGATGCTAACTCCTCAGGCGTATATATACGTAAAGCCTGAGCCATGTCTAGTAAAGACATGTGGCGCATCGAACCTCCTAACAAAAATCTAATAAAAGATCGATCGGTTAAACTAGCTACCCGATCATTCAACTCTATACTACACAACAATTCTTCACACCATACTTTATATACAGGTCTATGCATGGTGAATAAACGTACCCAGTCATTAAAAGTAGAATTACCATACCTCTGTGCAAGTAATTCCCTAATTGGCCCAGCCAATTCTACAGCTTCTAAGGGTCCCCATTCTATGACCCTAGGTACCTCAACAACTTTAGAATGAAGAGTATGCAAACCCCTTTGGTATTTTGGATAATCTATCCAAAGTCTGTCAAATCTCAGGTTCGGGTGCAAATCTTCCAAGTGCATATTAGAAAATGTCATGACTGGATGAGGTATATCCTGCTTGTAGTAATTATCCACCTCCTGTTGTTCCGCATTCTCAGCAGGAGCATTGCGAGCTTGGGATGAAGATTCACCCCTTTCAGTCTGCAAAACACATCAAACACAATTTTTGTGCATCCAAATATGCATTAGTGTCAGCAAAATCATCAATCAAAATAATTACAATGACATGATCAATTTATATCAAACTTAAGCTCATTTTCATATTTTTATCAAATCTACACTTTTTCAAATAAGTATATACGAAAATGTTCGTCAAGTTCATAAGCATTCAACTCAAATAACATGTCAAAATAATCATTACTAGCAATTAAACAAGTTTCAAATGGCATTATCTCTCAAAAATCAAGTTCATGAATTTTAGACTTGAAAAAGTCCACTTTAATTCTCAAAATCATGTTTAGGCTCAAAGTTTGGATCATTTAACTACCTAGACATGTTACACTACTTAATTTAGCAACAATTCATGACAAAAATCGGCCATAATCTGTTTATATCAAAAAGCCCCAAATTTGCTCAAGAACACAAACCCTAGATTACTCAAAATTTAAAGTTTAAGGCTTCTAATCATGTTAAATAACATCAATCTAGGTTATACAAGCATAATACATAAACAATTTAAGCATAATTACACTAAAAAGCATCAAAATCAAATTGGGAAAAAAAATTGCTCAAGAACACTAATTTCGGATTAAATGGTGTTTAGGTGTAGAAATTTACCGTTTTTCTTGAGTAATTCCTTGATAGCATCATTCTCAACATGATTTTAGTAAAAGATTTGATGATTAACGGTTAAAAATTGTGATTTTGGGGGTGTTTTTGCGTGTATTTTCGAGTTTTTTCGCTGTGTTCTTCGCAGTATTTGGTGTGGGGAGTGAACTGATCTGTTTTTTACGTTTTATTTTTTTTCTGGGTTTTGGTCCCTCCGCGACTCGCGGTGGATTACCCTTCAAACTCCGCGAGTCGCGGAGTTTGCTATTTTTTTTTAATATATATCTTATACTAATTAAAACAATTAAGTAATTAATTTTAAAATTTTGTTTCCCTTGTTATTTAGGACGAGGTTGTTTCGGATCGATGTCCTAGTCCGTCCTTCGACAAAATTTTAAAATTTGTCTTTTTGTAGCGATTGTTTTAAAAGCTAAGATTTTTGGTTTTTTAATGTTTTTGGCATACCTTAATTCAATAAGATTAAAAATAATGATAATAAAAGTTCTCGTCCCTCCCTTAGGTAAAGCAATTTCGGTTCAAAGACCTAGTCTTCAACTTACGACGAATTTTAAAAATCATATTTTTAACTTAATGAGATAAAGTAAATTTTTGTTTTTAAATTCACACAACTTAAATATAAAATTCAAAATTAATATTAAAAATTCACACCAAACTTTAAAATTTGAAGTGCATAAAATTAAAAATTCATATATTTTTTTTTTTAAAAATTAAAGATTCACACCAAACTTAATTTAAAAATTCATATTATAAATTCACACCAAACTTATATTAATTTTTCAAATATTTACAATTTTAAATATATTGTTTTTACAAAGTTTACAATATTAATTTAAGATTTATATATTAATTTTAAAAACATGGTAAAAATAAAATTAAAAATCTTTTTGGCTTTTTATCCCACTTTTATCAATCAAATATTATCAAAAATATGCGCCCCTCTTTTCGGTAAAGTAATTTCGGTTCCAAGACCTAATTTAACTCATGACGAATTTTTGAAATATTTTGGGTTGATTGATTAAAGATATTTATACCTTAAGAATAAACGTTAAATTTCGTAGTGATGTAATAAATTTTTGAATGATATCAATAATTTTGGTCGCCAAACCTAATTTTATTCAATACCAATTTAATACTTTATAGCGAACAAATTATCGTTTATTATCAAAAGGTTAAAAATAAAAAAATAAAATAAAAACTGTACAAACATACCTGTGAAATAGATTTCTTAGTTATATGATCTATCCCATTCATAAGATAGTCGGTTTAATTGGTTTTCCATGGCTACATAGGCGTAACCTCGAGCATTCAGTGTCTTTTCTTCTAAACATATGAACGGTCCGTCTCTGCATAATGTAACAAATTCGGTGTTTGAATAGGTTTGATTATTTGAACATTTACCTCCATGTGACCATTTTCCGCATTTGTGACATCTTTCTAGGTGTCGTGCTCTTCTTTTCGCTGCGGATTTTGATTTTCCTTTACCAAATTGTAACTTATTATCTTCGCATCTGGATTCTTTTCTAACTCCGTCCATTCTTTCTCTGATTACTGATACTATTTCACTCGGTAGTATGTCATTATTACGTTTAGTGATCAAAGCGTGTAGCATTAGACCATGGTTTAGTTCACAGGCAGTCTTCATTTTGTAAAAACCTAAAAAAATAAAAATTCAGAATGGGGGGAGAAGACTAGTTCTTTAGGGTCTGCTAGGGAAAGACCATTCGGGTTCCATTTTCGAGAACTACACGAAAACAGACAATCTAACTCTAACAGAAATACATATTATCCTTTAAAGACTTAATTCTCCCCACACTTAGTTAGCTGCGGTGTCGAAATTGTGATTAACTTCGTTGTCAACTTCCATCGGACCATGTATGTAATGTTTAACTCTGTGACCATTAACTTTAAATTCAATCCCATTTGAATTTATTAATTCTATCATTCCGTATGGGAAAACTCTTTTAACTATGAATGGTCCAGACCATCTTGATTTCAATTTTCCAGGAAATAGCTTGAATCATGAATTGAAAAGAAGAACTCTGTCTCCTTCTTTAAATTCTTTTAAACTTCTGATTCTTTTATCATGCCATTTCTTCGTTCTTTCTTTATAGATTAACGAATTTTCGTATGCTTCATGTCTTAATTCTTCTAATTCATTTAGTTGACTTAATCGTAGACGTCCAGCTTCATGTATATCAAGATTACATGTCTTCAAAGCCCAAAATGCTTTGTGTTGAATTTCTACTGGAAGATGACATGCTTTTCCATAAACAAGTCTAAAAGGTGTGGTTCCAATTGGAGTTTTGTAGGCTGTTCTAAAAGCCCAGAGTGCATCCTCCAATTTAATGGACCATTCCTTCGGATTTGATCCTACGGTTTTCTCTAGAATACGTTTTAAAGCTCGGTTTGTATTTTCAACTTGTCCACTTGTTTGTGGATGATATGCCGTGGAGATTTTATGAGTTACTCCATATCTTTTAAGAACTTTCTCAAGTTGATTATTACAGAAATGAGTACCCCGATCACTTATTAAAGCTTTCGGTGTTCCAAACCTTGCAAAAAGACGTTTTAAAAAGTTGACTACAACTCGTGCATCGTTAGTTGGGAGAGCTTGTGCTTCCGCCCATTTAGATACATAATCAATGGCTACGAGTATATATAGATTATTATGAGATTTTGGAAATGGACCCATAAAGTCAATACCCCAAATGTCAAATACTTCACATACTTGGATGACATTTTGTGGCATTTCATCACGTTGACTTATTTTTCCGGCCCTTTGACAAGCATCACAGGATTTGCAAAGAAGGTGTGCGTCTTTGTAAATTGTAGGCCAATAGAATCCAGCATCATAAACTTTTCTTGCTGTTAGTTGAGGCCCATAATGCCCTCCTGTTGGTCCTGTGTGACAATGGTTTAATATTTTACTAGCTTCATCTCCAAATACACATCGGCGTATTATTCCATCGGGACAACTTTTAAACAGGTGTGGATCTTCCCAAAAATAGTGTTTTATATCACTGAAGAATTTCTTTCATTTTTGGTACGATAATCCTTTTTCAAGGAATCCACAAACTAAGTAGTTTGCATAGTCTGCAAACCATGGAATTTCTTTATAATCTATCTTCAATAGATATTCATCAGGAAAGTTGTCTTGTATGGCCTATTCATTTAGAACTTCTAATTCGGGATTTTCAAGACGAGAAAGATGATCAGCGGCGAGATTTTCTGCTCCTCTTTTATCTCGGATTTCAATATTAAACTCTTGTAAGAGTAAGATCCAACGGATTAATCTTGGTTTAGCATCTTGTTTTGAAAATAGGTATCTAAAGCAGAATGGTCGGTATAGACCACCGTTTTTGCTAGAACGAGATATGATCGAAATTTGTCAAAAGCAAAGATAATAGCAAGGAGTTCTTTTTCAGTAGTTGTATAGTTCGTTTGTGCTCCTTGTAACGTCTTACTAGCATAATATATAGGTTGAAATCATTTTTCAATCCTTTGTCCTAAAACGGCTCCCATTGTAAAATCACTTGCATCGCACATTAGTTCAAATGGTAGATTCCAATTTGGTGTTATCATGATCGGCGCATTAGTGAGTTTCTCTTTAAGAATATTAAAAGATTTGATACATTCATCTGAAAAGATGAATGGAGCATCCTTTTCTAGGAGTTTATTCATAGGAGTGGCAATTTTAGAAAAATCTTTTATGAAACGTCGGTAAAAACCGGCATACCCTAAAAAACTCCTAACTCCTCTAACATTGGTGGGATGTGGAAGCTTAGCAATTACATCTACTTTAGCTCTATCCACTTCAATTCCTTCTTTTGAAATTTTATGTCCAAGAACGATGCCTTCTTTAACCATGAAATGGCATTTCTCCCAATTAAGTACTAGATTTGATTGTTCACATCTAATAAGCATTCGTTCCAGATTAACTAGACATGATTCAAATGTATCACCGAAGACTGAAAAGTAATCCATGAAAACTTCCATGCATTCTTCTATCATGTCGTGAAAAATCGCCATCATACACCTTTGAAAGGTTGCAGGGGCGTTGCAAAGTCCAAATGGCATGCGTTTGTAAGCAAAAGTACCATAAGGGCACGTGAATGTGGTTTTCTCTTGATCTTCGGGTGCTATTGGAATTTGAAAATATCCGGAAAATCCATCTAGAAAACAATAGTAACTATTTCCGGCTAATCTTTCCAACATTTGATCAATGAAAGGTAAGGGAAAGTGATCTTTTCTGGTGGTGTCATTTAATTTTCTATAATCAATACATACACACCATCCTGTTACAGTCCTAGTAGGAATAAGCTCATTTTTCTCATTTGTAATGACAGTCATGCCACCCTTCTTAGGCACGCATTGAACTGGGGTTACCCATGGACTATCAGAGATTAGATAAATTAGACCTGCGTCTAGCAGTTTAATGATCTCTTTCTTAACTACATCTTGCATATTAGGATTTAGTCTTCGTTGGAGTTGCACATACGTTTTATGACCTTCTTCCATAAGAATTTTATGTGTGCAATACGAAGGACTTATTCCTTTAATATCATGAATCTTCCATGCAATGGCTGGTTTATGAGCTTTCAACACAGAAATGAGTTGTGATTTCTCATTTTCAGTAAGAGAAGACGATATTATTACAGGTAATTCAGATTCACCATGTAAATAAGCGTATTCCAAATGGTTTGGAAGTGGCTTTAACTCTAATTTCGGAGGTTCTTCTATCGATGATTTATATCGATATCTGTCTTCTTCTTTTAGCATTTGAATTTCTTCTGTTGTTGGTTCATATCCATTAGCTATTAGTGTAGCTAACATTTCAGCTTCATCAATTGGTTCATTACCTTCTCCTAAAGAACATTCTCCTGTTCCTTGTAATTCTGGAAATTCTTCTAATAATTCTGCATGTGCATCTATAGTTTGAATATAATAACATGTATCATCTGCAGATTGTGGTTGTTGCATTGCTCTATCAACTGAAAAGGTAACACTCTCATCCTCTATACTTAGGGTCAATTTCTTACCGAACACGTCTATCATTGCTTTAGCCGTGTTTAAGAATGGTCTTCCTAATATGAGAGAAACTTGAGAATCTTCTTCCATGTCCAAAACAACAAAATCTACTGGAAATACTAAAGTACCAACTTTAACTAGCATGTTCTCCATTATCCCTCTAGGATATTTTATTGATCTATCGGCTAGTTGTATGCTTATTCTGGTTGGTTTCAATTCTCCAAGGTCTAGTTTAGCGTATAGTGAATACGGCATTAGATTTATACTAGCACATAAATCTGCTAATACTTCTATTGAACTAAGACTACCCAGAAAACATGGAATTGTGAAACTTCCTGGATCAGATAATTTTTCTGGTATCTTATTCAACAGCACTGCTGAACAATTAGCATTCATAGTAACAGCCGAGAGTTCTTCCATTTTCTTTCTATTTGAGATTAGATCTTTCAAGAATTTAGCATATCTAGGCATTCCTGAAATCACATCAATGAAAGGAAGATTTACATTTATCTGTTTAAACATATCCAAGAATTTGGATTGCTCGGCTTCAAGTTTCTCTTTCTTCATTTTACTCGGGTAAGGAAGTGGTGGTTGGTATGGTTTAACATAAGGTTTAGCCTTAACTGTGTTATCTTTATTAACCTTTTCAACTACCGGTTCTTTTTCCTTATCTTGATCAGGTTGTGGTTCTTGTGGAGTAGGAATAGCTTCATCAGAAGTTACAGGTATTTCAGGTGGTTTAAGTGTTGTACCACTTCTTGTGGTAATGGCTTTAGCTGTTTCATTCCGGGGGTTAGCATTTGTATCACTAGGTAGACTTCCCGGTTTCCTTTCACCTATTAACCTTGCTAGGTTACTTACTTCTTGTTCCAGATTTTGAATAGAAGCTTGTTGATTTCTAAATGCTTGAGCATTTTGTTCATTAGTTTGTTTTTGAGATGTGAAAAACTGCGTTTGAGTTTCAACTAGCTTCGTCATCATATCTTCTAAATTCGGCTTTTTATCATCGGTTTGTTGTGGTGGTTTGTTTTGAAAATTAGGTCTTTGCTGATTGTAAGTATTATTGGATACTTGTTGATTGCTAGGACCTTGTTGGTTGTTGTATGGAATATTTCGGTTATAATTCTGGTTTTGATTGTAAATCGGTCTTGGCGGTTGATAATTATTCTGATAATTATTTCCAGGCCTTTGGTTTATGTATGAAATATTCTCTCTTTGTTCCATTGTTAATTCAATACTGAGACAATCTTTTGTCAAATGTGGTCCTCCACACTACTCACAACTAATTCGTATTGAGTGAATATCTTTAGTCATCTTTTCCATTCGTCTCTCGACAGCATCTATCTTTGCGGAAATGGAATCTAAGTCATGGCTAGAATCGGCTCTAGCTGCTTTAGATGATCTAACGATATCTTTTTCTTGGTGCCACTCATGTGAGTGGGAAGCAGTGTTATCAATAATTTTGTAAGCATCAGTTTCGGTTTTCTTCATAATAGAACCACCAGCTGCTATATCTATGTCTTTCCTTGTAGTGATGTCGCATCCTTGGTAGAATATTTGTACTATTTGACAGGTGTCTAAACCATGTTGCGGACATCCTCTTAATAACTTTCCATATCTAGTCCACGCCTCATATAGAGTTTCATTTGGCTTCTGTGTGAACGTAACAATTTCTGCTTGAAGTCTTACGGCTTTAGATGCTGGAAAGAATTATTTAAGAAATTTGTCAACTAAAACATCACATGTATCAATCGCCCCTTCAGGTAACGATTCCAACCAATCTTTGGCTTCTCCCTTTAAAGTCCAGGGAAATAACATGAGATATATCTGTTCATCCTCCACTTCTCGGATTTTAAATAGTGTGCAGATCCTATTAAAGGTACGTAAATGTTCATTTGGATCTTCCTTCGGCGCACCACTAAATTGGCATTGATTAGTCACCATGTGTAGAATTTGTCCTGTGATTTCATAATCTGGCGCATTAATGTCTGGATGAGTAATTGCGTGACCTTGGCCAGTGCGTTTAGCTCTCATTCGGTCTTCCATACTTAAAGGTTCCAGATTCTCCATAATTGAATTTGTTGAATTGGAATCACTAGAGGATTCTGATTTAATGGTTCGTTCCTCAACAATCTCTGTTTGAATGATTGGTGGTTCCGGAGGAAAGTTTAGTGGTTCAGGATCTACGAATCGTTCCTGAATATTCTCCGGATTCTCAATTGTGAGGTCGGGTTCAAAAAATGGATTATCGGAAATTTGAGCTGAAGTACTTGGTCGACTGGATGACGATTCTAAAGAAAAATCAACGGCGGTAATATTTGCTAAATGTCTTGATCTAGTTACAGGTGGTGAACGTACAAAAGGTGGTGAACGTCTTGCTCGGTGCATTCACTGAATATCCTATTAGTTTTTAAAAGGAAAGAAAAATTATAATAAGTTATCCAATCAATAGACTTTTCTGATTTTGCCCACGTTTCGAATAGCCAAAAGATGCAGCAGAGGGGCAGGATTCGTTTGGTCTCAATATAATTGAGGACTGTTTGGCTCCAATAACCCGGTCCACGTACAAATCCAACTATTACTACGAACCAGAAAATTTTGATGTCTATCAATTTAACCACTTAAAATAAATTTTCGTAATTTTAAGAAATTTAGATAAGAAGTAGAATAAAAATCTATGTCCTAAAACTAGAATAGCGAGAAATAAGAAAGAAAAAGAGCTCGTCGAAAAAGGTCGAAAAAGAAAAATGGTTGAAAAATAAAAGGTGACGGAAAAATAAAAGAAACTTATAAAACTTAAAAATACTTGACTAACCTAACCTTATTACTACAACTAACTTAAAATTATAATCGCAAATTGAGATTACTAATTGGAATGATAATTGATACATAGGTAAAAGTCGTCTAAAAATATTAAAGCTTACAGGAAAAACTATATCCCAAATGGAAATAACTTAAAAAGAAACTAAAACTTAAAAAGGCGTCGCAAAATTCTAAAGCACCTAAATCTTAGTCTAAAGAAAAAGCACTTAAGGAATTCTACGGCAAAACCTAAAAATCTAGAAGTAAAAATAACTATGGCAAAAACTAAGTTTAAAACTAAATATGAGCTAAAAATACAATTTTTACGCTAAAACGATTAAAAAAAGACAAAATATAAAAATATACAAAAAGTTGTAAAAAGTACAAATTTTATAAAAATATTATTTTTATATTATTTATTTAATAAAACTACTAATTTTATAATTTAATTAAACTAATTTAACTAAATAAAACAAATTACATAAAAAGTAAAACTTAAAATAAAACTAATTATAATAATAATAATAATTAGGGTTAAATAATAATAATAATAATTAATTACCCGTAATTAATTGCAGTTAGGGTTTCTGTCGGTGTCAGAATTACTCCGCGAGTTGCGGTATTTAAAGCATCAAACCCCGCGAGTCGCGGGGTTCCAGTTTTCAACTCTGGAACAGTTTAAATTGACACGTTTTTTTATGTTTTCTAATTTTCTGTTTTTATATAAATAAAAGATATTTAAATAAAACTTATATTTTTATAAACTAAAATAAAAATAAAGAAACTTATAAAACTTTTAACAAACTCTTAAAAATATATAAATTTTTGTTTTTCTTTTTATATTTTCTAATATTTAAAACGTACTTTTATAAAAACGAATTTTAATAAAAGTAAACTAATTTTTTTTTTTTTATATTAGCGTTGTGCTTCCGGCGTTTAAGAGAGTCCCCGGCAGCGGCGCCAAAAATACTTGATGTTTTAGTAGAGTAGTATATAAAATAGCTTATATTTTTACAGGAAATACTATTAAATACGATACAATTTTACACAAGATATTTATTTATTTATAGAATGGATATACTTAAACCTTGCTACAACACTTATAGGCAATGTACCTAATTGTACAGTAGTGTAGTTTTTAGTAAGTCCAGTTCGTTCCACAGGGAATCTTTTTAAACAAAGCTTAACGCTATATTAGTTTACTTTTATAAAAATACAAATATATATATAAGTAATATTATTATTATAAAGGGGGGTTTTTACCGTTTAATGACCGGTTTGTCGATTTTAAAACTTTAGTCGCAGTTAAAACCAAATGTAAAATAATAAATAAATACAAGACTTAATTTAAAGCGTAAAGTAAATAACGATAATGAAATTGCGAATAATAAAAGTGCGATAAAATAAACTTGCGATAATTAAAAAGTACGATAATTAAAAGTGCAATTAAATATAATAACAATAAAAATGCGATAATTAGAAGTGCAATTAAATATAAAATAAAGGAAATTAAATATGAAATAAAAGAATTATGCTTATTTAAACTTCCGTAATCATGATGTTTGACGTGTTGATTTTAGTTTTATGCCCATGGGTTAATTGTCCTTTGTCCTGGATTATTTAATATGTCCATACGGATTTGTCCATAATAGTCCATCAGTCATAAATATAAAGAGCGAAAGCCTTCGTCAAATTATTCTTATTCCCGAAGTCAAATATTACAACTAATTGGGGATTCGAATTGTAACAAGGTTTTAATACTTTGTTTAATGAATACACCAGGTTATCGACTGCGTGTAAACCAAGGTTTTACTACTTTGTTAACAATTACACCAATTACCCTTGAATGTAATTCACCCCTGTTTCAACAAGTCTATTAACTATTAATCCAGTTCCGTATCCGGTAAAATGAATAATTATTGGTATTTATAGATATCCCGCCTACCGTACCCAGTCAAGCGTATGTGGTTATATATAAATACGTCGAATTATAAGTTTGTATATTAAATTAACAAGGTATTGTTTAGTTAATATAAAACCCATTAATAGCCCATAGTCTAATTTCCACAAGTGTCGTTCTTTTATCCAAACCCCAATTATGGTACAAAGCCCAATTACCCAATTTTAGTAATTAGCCCAACATCATGATTACTTCGGATTAAATAAGCATAATAATAACTTAGCTACGAGACATTAAATTAAAAAGGTTGAACATAACTTACAATGATTAAAAATTGCGTAGCGTTACACGGACAGAATTTCGACTTACACCCTTACAACATTCGCTAACATACCCTTATTATTAGAATTAAAATTAAAATTAAAATTAAAATTATAATATATATATAATACGTTTATGAGAGAAGAAGAAAAAAAGATGGTTTTGCGATCAGAATTCGGCTGCTTTTATAGGGAGTTTCAGAAATTGGGGCTCCGCGACTCGCGGCCCTTTTGGCCTTCAAACTCCGCGAATCGCGAAGTTTGAAAATCCAGCTCACACACTTTGGAGTCTTTCTTGCCGACGGTTTTATAAATAAATATAATATATTAAATAATTATAAGAATTATTTAAATATTATATTATATTTATGTGCATAGTTGACTTGTAATTTTTAGTCCGTTGCGTCGAGCGTTGAGAGTTGACTCTGGTCCCGGTTCCGGATTTTCGAACGTCCTTGCGTACAATTTAATATCTTGTACTTTGCGTTTTGAATCTTGTACTCTTGTAATTTCGAGACGTTTCTTATCAATAATTGGAACCTCTTTGATTGTATTTTGCACTTTTGAGCTTTTTGGTCGTTTGCGTCTTCAATTCGTCGAATCTGTCTTTTATCTTCACCTTTTATTATTTAAACGAATATCACTTGTAAATAGAACAATTGCAACTAAAAGCTTGTCTTTCTTGAGGAATAATGCTATGAAATATATGTTCGTTTTTAGCATTATCAATGATTGCTAAAACAACACAAAGCAATTAGTGCATGGTTAATTCACATAAACACTAGCACTAACAATTCCCTTTTCGACCCAAAGTCCTACAAGTCACGCATAAAGCGTACACACAGTAAAGTCTAAGTCTAGGTACCTATCTCAAGTCGCCTAAATCCCTTAGACCATGCTCTGATACCACTTGTAACGACCCAAACCAAACCACCATCGAACCCGCGGAAAATATCAAAAAAAAAAATTTGTTTGTTCAGCAACTGGCGCGGCGCACCAGAACCTTGCGCGGCGCGCCAGAACCTTGCGCGGTGCGCCGATCTGGTCTGTCCAAAAAGTCTTGAAATGCGAAAAAGATCGGCCACTTCCTGACATAATTAGACAAAACGCTTTTAACAACATATTCAAATATGTAAGACTAACTCATTCCATTAATAAAATGAGTTTTACTAAGCGGGGCCCACATCGGCCGTTTTACGAGTTTAATACAAAATATGAGTTTCGACCATCAAAAGTTTAAGTACCAAACTACACTACGAGCATGGTGTTTGGGATTAAACTACCAAAGTCTCGGTCAAACTCCAAAAGCTAATATCTCCAAAAGCGTTCCCTAACAACAACGGGATCTTTAATCCTAGATGATGCCCTTACCCTTGTCCACAACCGAACCTATAAAAAGGTAAACAATGAGAGGGTAAGCTAACGCTTAGTGAATGCAATAATTATACACATACATATATAATATACCTACTTGCAATCACTTACTCAAACACCGCATACATGCTAGCAACACAATTAGCTTATAATCTCGAATACGAGCTAGAAATCTCCAATACCACAAACTAGCATAGCAACGCATATAAATATAACTCGAATAATATAATATGCTTACACTTACAACACAATAACCATGGTTAACCAATCGTACAAGGGAATGGCGCTCGCGAAAACGCCATCGGTGTTCGTAACATCCGTTAGGGTACTTAACACCTCGTATCACTAACCCCTAGGGTGGCACCTTAACACCTCGGTACTTCACCCCGAGTGGCATCTTAACACCTCGATGCTTCACTCATTATTTTACAGAGTGGTGTCTTAACACCTCGACACTACACCCCTAGGTGGCATCTTAACACCTCGATACTTCACCCCGAGTGGCATCTTAACACCTCGATGCTTCACTCATTATTTTACGGAGTGGTGTCTTAACACCTCGACACTACACCCCTAGATGGCATCTTAACACCTCGATGCTTCACCCCGAGTGGCATCTTAACACCTCGATGCTTCACTCATCACGTGAAATGTGGTGTCTTAACACCTCGACACTACGCATTTCACGCTACAACAAATAGATACATTATATACCTACACATATAATTATTCCACTCACCTCAAAATCTCTTGTGAAAAGATACCCGAGCTTGCAAAACCTCAATGTAACGTACCTATCACATTATACATATTATCAATCACAAACTCAAGTTGGTCAACCAATTCTTTCACCATTCTAAAGTCATTTTGACCCAAAGTGCAATTTCAACCCATTTGCACCCTTAACCCTAATTTTGGGTCAACTCTTACCAAAACCCTAACATTAGCCATGATAGGTTTAAAACACATCTCAAAACAAGTTTTAGACATTAATCACAAACATTAACTAACTTAAGTCCACTTTGACCCATTTAACCAATTTAAGGTCTACACACCCATTTCGGGTCATCCACTAACCCACTTAACACCCCTTTATATATATAAGTGTGCTAGTAATTTGACTAACCAATTTAAGTTCATAAACATAAATTAATACTTTGAAAATCCTAGTTAGTCAACTTTGAGTCTACATGACCCAAATTCACCCAAAAACCCCTAATTCACTAACAAATGGGTTTTATGTGCAACACTACCCAAACCCTAACCCTTAATACAATTAAAGTAATAAATTAGGTTTTATAACTTACCAACACAAATCACCACGTAGCTAGCGACTAGATGAACGACTTTAGAACTCGCACTAAGACTTCAACCTCCTTCTTCCTTTAATGGAGCTTTCTCACTCTAGAACCTCCTCTCTCTCTAGGATTTAATGGAAAGTGATAAGGTAGATGGAAATGGAGTAAATGAGACTCCAACAACTGATCCCAAGCCTTAAAGTCGGGTCCCATGTGAATTTACCAAAAAGCCCTTAAAATATCTAATTTAAAAGCAAAAGATGAGCTGTCAGCCCGTAATGGCGCAGCGCGCCACTGGCCCGCGCGGCGCGCAGATTGCACAGTCCAGATTCTTCTCTATTTTACAATACACAACGAAAACCCCCACAACTTGAATAACTTAATTACACATATGTACAATGAAATATTTGGGTCTTACAAGATGTTTCTCCGATCCTTTGGGTATCTCATTCTTCAACTTTCCTTCTTTTACAACCCCCTGTTGCTACTCCTTTATTTGAGTAGTAAGGTTAGTACGAATAATTATATTCATAGCTTTTACCCGTATAGATTCTCTGTCCTTTCTACTCAAAGCGTCGGCTACCACATTCGCCTTCCCCGGGTGGTATCGAATCTCAAAATCACAATCATTCAACAGTTTAATCCACATGCGTTGTCTCATATTCAGTTGCTTCTGATTAAATATATGTTGGAGACTTTTGTGGTCGGTATATATAATACTTTTGACTCCATATAAATAATGCCTCCAAGTCTTTAATGCAAAAACAACAGCACCCAATTCCAAATCGTGAGTCGTATAATTTTGCTCGTGAATCTTCAATTGTCTAGACACATAAGCAATCACCTTCATTCATTGCATTAATACACAACCGAGACCTTGCTTTGATGCGTCACAATAAATCACAAAATCATCATTCCCTTCAGGCAATGACAATATAGGTGACGTAGTTAGCTTTTTCTTCAATAACTAAAACGCCTTCTCTTGTTCATCCTTCCATTCAAGTTTCTTCCCTTTATGCGTTAATACAGTCAAGGGTTTTGCTATTTTGGAGAAATCTTGGATGAATCTTCTGTAGTAACCAGCCAATCCTAAAAATTGACGTATATGCTGTGACGACCCGGCAATTTTCGTCCAAAATTAAACTTAATCTTTATATGATTTTGATACGATAAGCAATGTATGTAATGTTGAGTTTAGAAAATTTTGGAAACGTCATATATTCAATTGACCTTCGACTGCTCTCGACGATTCACGAACAATTAATTTCAAATATATATGTATATATTATAACTTAATCTTTATCCACAATTAAATTAAACTTAATTTAATTAAACTTAATCTTTATATGATTTCGATACGATAAGCAATGTATGTAATGTTGAGTTTAGAAAATTTTGGAAACGTCATATATTCAATTGACCTTCGACTGCTCTCGACGATTCACGAACAATTAATTTCAAATATATATGTATATATTATAACTTGAGTACATTATTTAGGAATACTCATTTAATTAACAAAGATAATAATGAAACATTATATATTAACAATGGAAGTTAATATATGTAATATATATAATTGTGTTACATAAGTAGTTAAATGAATATTGTAATATAAATAATTTATAAATATTATATGTAAGAATTTATAATACTTCATTTTTATGAAAATGATTATGTATTAATATTAATTTATTATATTATTATTATTATTATTATTATTATTAATGTTAAAGGTAATATTATTAATAATATGTTTATAGTTATTAATTATTAATGTTAATTGAATATAAATTATAAAGATAGTTAATTTGGCAAAATATGTTTCATGTCAAACTGTTGTTTTTTGTATTTAACCGTGATATTATGTCAACAATGAATCCCTTAATTGATCCGTAAAGGTTGTGGATTGAATAAGATTGATGCAATTACTGTGCTTGATTGTTAATACTATGCTTGATTGATCCTTTTCATTTGCACACATAGATATAGATAGATATAAAGTATCATTATTCGATTTGGACAATTGCAATGTGATTTCTTTTCTTTGTTGTTTAATACCCCACATTCCATGTGATGTTAACCAACTCCATATTTACTACTTTTCAAAGTAAATAGATATATCATATATGTATCACATGTATGATAAAATCACAACTCATTATCACCCAAACAAACTCCATCAATATATCTCCACTATTATTCTTGGTTACGTATAATCCATCACAAAACCGAACCATCTATCTACCTTGTTTTCTGTTTCTGATTCCATCAAGCACTCAAGAACATCATCTTCATCATCTTCAATAGCCATCACCTAAATCCTGTTTCTGTTTCGGCTTACAACAAACCCCAAGACCCAAAACACCCATTTAACAATCAACCTACAAATTGTTTCCGTTTCTGTTGAAACCACTATAAACACTCGACACCCAAGAGCTACAGCTGCTACGCTTGATATCCTGTTGCTACACCATCAAACACCAAATTTCGATTTCTTGTTGATCACTAGTCTGTCCTAAACCAAAATTGCTGCTGTAAGTGAAAACCACGAGACCTTAGACTGCTGCTAGGCTCACGATTCTGTTTTAGTTCAACCCACACCAAACCACTTGCTCGTTGGTTTCTTTTCTGCTCAAACCACCATTTAACTGTCACCATTAAAACTTGCAACCAGCTTCGAACCTGCAACCTGCTTGCTTCTTTTGTTTTTCGATCAAACCCATAACCAAAACCATCAAGTATTGAAGGTTTGATGTGACTCTAACTTCTATGTTTTCAATTACTCACGCAAACTAAAACTGCCATATGTTTCTCCTGTTATATTACTTCTTCTCGTTAATCCTGTTCGACAATACTGCAGCCAACGAAGTTCCTACTAGTTTCTTTCAATCGAGCCTCAAATGAAAACCCAACCCTAAAATCGCTTGCTAATTGTGTTTGTGTACAGCTGCAAACCAAAACAAGTACACTTTCTATTGCTACAATTAGTAAACGAAACCACAAACAAGTCATTTACTTTAGTCGATTATCGCTAAAACCCTTCAAGAATACCACTAATTACTTCTCGTATTCAATCTAATTAATAATACATAATATATATATAGAAATGAAGAATTTAGAAGATATAAAGAACCGATTACCTGCTATGTCAATTCTTCTGTTTCAATTAACAACATCTGTTAGATCGATTAATGGTGTTGGTACCTTAATCGATCTACTCCTGCTCGATCGATTGATAAATCAATTAACTTATTATCCAGCGGTGATTTCCGTTTGATTGACCTAACGATGATGATGATGATATTGAGAAAATGATGAACAGAAGATTATGATGATGAATCATGATTGGTATGATGATGACGGCATGGTGAGGAGATGACAAGGTTATCGTGTTCTGTTTCAATCTAATATCCAGAGAAAGAAAACGATTCAAATGTTGGGCTTCCTTTTAAATATTGGTGGACTGTTTTTATTTGGGCTACCATTTCATGTTTTACTAATATGGGCCGTTATTGGATTCTTGGGTCGAGATACGATGGGGGAAAACTGAAAGATATATTAGATATATAAATATAGTTGGATACTAGATCAGAAAAACAGAAGGTGCTTGGATGGTTAAGTGTGTTGGGTTATCGAGAGGTCACGGGTTCGAGCCTCGTCGTGGTCAATTCTTTTTAGGAAAGCTTTAAAAAGGGTATACACATTTATATTTATATTTCTTCAATATTATTATTATTATTATTATTATTATTATTATTATTATTATTATTATTATTAATATAACTATTATTACTATTATTATTATTATTGATGTAATTATTATTATTTAGTGTTACTGCAAGTGTTATAATTATCGTTGCTATTATTAGTATTATTATAATTGTTATTAATATTAGTTATAGAACACTAATTAGTACTATTATTATGTGTATTAGTTAGCATTTATACTTATAAATTCCATTATGGTGATTATTGTTATTGTTACAAGTATTATTATTATTATTACTAGTAGTATAATTGGTAATGTAATTATTATTATTATCATAACTATCAGTATCATGTCTATTACTATTATTATCATCATAAGTATTATAATTAGTATCATTATTATTATTAGTATTAATAATATATGTATTATTATTATTAATAAAAGTAATGGAATTATTATTATTATTATTATTATTATTATTATTATTATTATTATTATCATTATCATTATTAATAAATGTATCATTATTGTTAAAGTTACAGTTTTTGTTAAAATCAGTACCACCATTGAAATTAACATTTTTGTCAAAATTATCAATTTACTATGGAGATTATTATTACTATTATTATTAAGAATTATCATGAGTTTATCAAAATTAGTATTATTTTATTATCATTATTATTATTATTATTATTATTATTATTATTATTATATTATTATTATTATTATTATTATTATTATTATTATTATTATTATTATTACAATAAAAACTTGTTATTAAAATACTTATATAAAACATATATATAAAAATATATAGATATAAAATTATAATCCATTGAAATAATATATATATATATATATATATATATATATATATATATATATATATATATATATATATATATATATATATATATATTAATATATAACTTATTCGATTACGATTATATATATTAATATACCTACAAATGATATAGGTTCGTGAATCCGAGGCCAACCCTGCATTGTTCAATATTGTCATATGTATTTTTACTACAAAATACAGTATGGTGAGTTTCATTAATCCCTTTTTAAATGCTTTTGCAATATATATTTTTGGGACTGAGAATACATGCGCTGTTTTTTATAACTGTTTTACGAAATAGACACAAGTAATTGAAACTACATTATATGGTTGAATGATCGAAATCGAATATGCCCCTTTTTATTAAGTCTGGTAATCTAAGAATTAGGGAACAGACACCCTAATTGACACGAACTCTAAAGATAGATCTATCGGGCCCAACAAGCCCTATCCAAAGTACCGGATGCTTTAGTACTTCGAAATTTATATCATGTCCGAAGGAGGATCCCGGAATGATGGGGATATTCTTATATGCATATTGTGAATGTCGGTTACCAGGTGTTCAATCCATATGAATGATTATTTTTGTCTCTATGCATGGGACGTATATTTATGAGGACTGAAAATGAAAATCTTGTGGTCTATTAAAATGATAGAATGATTATTTATGTTAAACTAATGAACTCACCAACCTTTTAGTTGACACTTTAAAGCATGTTTATTCTCAGGTACGAAAAAAATCTTCCGCTGTGCATGTGTTCATTTTATAGATATTACTTGGAGTCATTCATGGCATATTTCAAAAGACGTTGCATTCGAGTCGAGTTCATCAAGATTATTATCAAGTCAATTATAGTTGGATGTATTGAAATGGTATGCATGCCTGTCAACTTTCGATGTAATGAAAGATTGTCTTTTCAAAAACGAATGCAATGTTTGTAAAATGTATCATATAGAGGTCAAGTACCTCGCGATGTAATCAACTGTTGTGAATCGTTTATAATCGATATGGACTTCGTCCGGATGGATTAGGACGGGTCATTTCAGTTGGTATCAGAGCGGTGGTCTTAGCGAACCAGGTCTTGCATTAGTGTGTTTAACTGATAGTTGTTTAGATGCATTAGTGAGTCTGGACTTCGACCATGTCTGCATATCGAAAGTTTTGCTTATCATTTCGTGTCGGAAATTGTCTTCTTATCATTCTTAGGGAATCACTTGTCTATTATTCTTAGTCTAGACACATTTTACTACATCGACTGCATGAATATGTATAGAAAAATTCATATCTTAGCGTATCTGCTAATTCATATCTTAACATGTCTGTTACCGTAAACTTTGCCTAACATATTCCGTAGATTCCTCCGTAACTTATGGGATTTTAGTATTATATATGCATATGTAAATTATGTATTGCAGGGTACTAATCTACATCCTATAATCTATTTCTTATCGAAAATCCTTCATCTGATCATACGAGATGAATCCCTCAACCAGTTCGAGTCCCTCAGATTTCGATAGCTATCCCAATATTTATTCCGACAGCTATTCCAACATGGATATTCACCTAAGCTCTGAAAGCGGTGTCACCAGAATGAATCAATCAATCAGCCATCCCCAATTCATCTGATGAGTTCATAGTCGACTTAATCAATGAAGACGCGTAGAAGGAGATCCCTTCCACCAACCGAATAAACCTCTTGACAATGAACCTGAAGCGCTTACCGGCGAACCTGTTCGAGACACTATTTTCTCTCTCATTTTTAGAGTATCTCGTCACGATCATATACCATCTCAGATTCTAAACCTTATTCATCCGCTCGTTCCGACCGACAATCATCCTGGAGTAATAAGTCAACAAACTTCGCGCTTGAATAATCAATTCGGAAAATATGGTGCAAAATGTACCAGCTTCAGCAACATCACCGGCACCAACAGTACAATCAATAATAGCACCAGTACCATCAACAATCCATGCTTCAATATCATCATCTGTACTTTGAGTATGATCTTCGTTCGACATGTCGAATATGTAATATCTAAAGTTTTAAAGATTATTTATTCTAGTTCCAACCGAAAAGCAAATGAGTTTAATATTATATTAACTCATTAAATCCATGAATACATCTGAAGAAAATATATATGTATATATGTTTTCATAAAGATTGTAATTAAAAATTCTCTTGTACAAACTGTTAATGGTGAAAATATTTTAACGGGTAGGTAATACCCGAGGACTATTTAAATTTCACATTAATAAGTTACATTGTACGTTCTTCGAATCTGTTTCAACAGTCATATACTATCCTACTTACATCCACCGATATACAAATCCGTTCACCACCGAATAACCATATTCACCCAAATACATATTTGGATTTTGACCTATCAGAATCCAACAAGTGGCATAATGAAGAAATAATGGACACAATAAAAATTGATTAGAAACAGATTAATTAACAATATGAAATTCTATTAAGAATCCACGCTGACAAAATCCTAGCTAACTGTTCCTAGCTAACTGTTAATTCAGTATTACCATTTAATTATCGCAATTTATTTATCGCAGTTTATTTATCGCAATTTATATTCTCGCAATTTTATTATCGTCATTTAATTTCTGTTATTTACTTTACGCACTTTATTTATCGTCATTTAATTTCTGTTATTTATTTTACGCACTTTAAATATCGGGACATGTATACAAGGTTTTGACATATCATATCGACGCATCTATATATATTATTTGGAATCACCATAGACACTCTATATGCAGTAATGATCGAGTTCTCTATACAGGGTTGAGGTTGATTCTCAAATAATATATATACTTTGAGTTGTGAACGAGTCTGAGACATGTACACGAGTCACGATATTTATTAATCAATTCGAATATTATATATTAAATTATATATGAATTACTGGACTGTTACTGCGGAATATCAACTGTGGACTACCAACACTGGACAATTAAAATGAATTAAAATATTGATTATAACATATGAAACTAAACAATTCTACAAGTTTGCCACTTGATTTCATTTTAAACATCATTTGTATCTTCACGATTACATTCTGCGTTCAAACCTTTCATAATTCTTGAAAACACCTCAATCGAGAGGATGAACCAACCGCACCTCATTTACGGGAGAAAAGATTGATGCATATAGTTATGCACCTGAAAACACTTGGAACCTGAGTAAACGTCTAACATGTAGCTGTGCTAATTCCTTTAGCGTTATTATTGCCGAAAATAACTTTGCATCTGCTGTTCGAGATAGCCAGTTTTGTCACAGCTCCAGCAAGACAACTTCGGCTTTTCGTACGAAACAATTTTATTATAACGTTGATATATACGCGTGCTCTTTGATTGTTAACAGGGAACCTTTCATATTCCACCATATTACCATCAGCTTTTAATCATCTTAAAACACAATTTTCCTGAAACCACCTCGGATTAATAATCGATTATTCAGATATCATAGCACTAAATGCAGAGGAAACAGAAAAATGCTAGATGGTCTAAACGACCAAAAGTTTGATGATAAAGAAAGGAGTGTTGGGAACGCTCGATAGAAAATTGGGTATTGAAAAACAGATTGAGCTGTCTATGAAGGAAGCCGTGGACAAATCACAAAGAATAAGTTTAACTTCAAAGAATCCAAATGATTCTATTTCTGATGAAGTCTTTAGCAAATACCTTGCTTCCGAATCTAAACCCTTACGGATAAATCTTCTTCATCATCCATCGATATTAGAAATTCCAAGATATCATCGTATCTTTCGTTATAAATATCCTCCATATTTCTGAAGATATTTTCATAACTATTCTTATCTGAAATCATTATTCTCTTCCTGATATCAGTGTTACATCATATAGAAACTGTTAGTTTCTATATTCTGTAAACTTTCGAGTTTAAAATACGAGTGTTTTGAAGAAGTGTTGGGAATTGATGCATGAGTTAGTATAACATAATGACACTTGATCAACGTGATTATATTATAGTAAGTCATGCTGAGCTTCTAATGGAATGTGATGATTCACAGTACCATCATTATGTGCCATGTTACAAGATTCTTTCATTCTACTTAACCTCTAAACATATCAAGAAAATATTTTCTTGGTGGTTCTGTCTTTTCTGTAACTTCTAGTAATTTTACAAATCAAATCGTGCAACTACCTTTCCTTTCTACCTTGTATATTATGATAATTCGAAACTCCATACCATGAAGTCCGGACCATTATTTGCGAAAAGAAAACAAAAGCATGAACTTTCGCAAGGGAAAGGGGGTATAAATCGCAGCAAATTGGAGAGAGCATTAACTATGAATGACAATGATTATAGGAGGCAAGAATAGGGACATTGAAATATAAGGGGAGATATAAAGCCCAATAACAACACGGAAATTACAGACCGTGTATATCAATGTTTATCACAACATAAAGACACGGGAGAATTAAAAACACTATAACCCCAAGGGCGAAGTAAAAGAAAACAGATTCCTCCGGTGGAAGTTGGAAAAGAAGAATGATTGTGGCGATAGTCAGGATAAGGATAAGGATCAGAACTGGGTTAAGCATTTTCACAATTTTTTTGGATGTAAGAATTAAGAAAGAAAGAATAGGAACGGTGAAACTAATGGAACGGAAGAAGTTCATTTATAGTAAAAATACCAGACAAAGAAATCAAGACAGATTTCCGCATTAATTATAGAGATCTTAATTTCCTTACTCGCCGAAGAATCAAATCTTTTAAATTTCGAAGATTTTCTTCAAATTCCTTGAATTCCGGAATTCAACCAAGACGCATCTTATTTTTCTAAATTCAAACGTGACTATGTCAAAAGTAAGACGAATCTTAAATCTCATTTTCAATCTTTTGTGATAGCTTCATTCGTACTCTTCGAATAATCGAATTGTTTTATCCATATTACTCAATGATGATAAAACTCTAATTATCAACTCATTTTCGTCATGAAAACATTTTTATTGTTAGGCATGACGACCTCACTCAAATTTCGGGATGAAATTTCTTTAACGGGTAGGTACGGTGACGACCCGGCAATTTTCGTCCAAAATTAAACTTAATCTTTATATGATTTCGATACGATAAGCAATGTATGTAATGTTGAGTTTAGAAAATTTTGGAAACGTCATATATTCAATTGACCTTCGACTGCTCTCAACGATTCACGAACAATTAATTTCAAATATATATGTATATATTATAACTTAATCTTTATGCACAATTAAATTAAACTTAATTTAATTAAACTTAATCTTTATATGATTTCGATACGATAAGCAATGTATGTAATGTTGAGTTTAGAAAATTTTGGAAACGTCATATATTCAATTGACATTCGACTGCTCTCGACGATTCACGAACAATTAATTTCAAATATATATGTATATATTATAACTTCAGTACATTATTTAGGAATACTCATTTAATTAACAAAGATAATAATGAAACATTATATATTAACAATGGAAGTTAATATATGTAATATATATAATTGTGTTACATAAGTAGTTAAATGAATATTGTAATATAAATAATTTATAAATATTATATGTAAGAATTTATAATACTTCATTTTTATGAAAATGATTATGTATTAATATTAATTTATTATATTTTTATTATTATTATTATTATTAATGTTAAAGGTAATATTATTAATAATATGTTTATAGTTATTAATTATTAATGTTAATTGAATATAAATTATAAAGATAGTTAATTAGGCAAAATATGTTTCATGTCAAACTGTTGTTTTTTGTATTTAACCGTGATATTATGTCAACAATGAATCCCTTAATTGATCCGTAAAGGTTGTGGATTGAATAAGATTGATGCAATTACTGTGCTTGATTGTTAATACTATGCTTGATTGATCCTTTTCATTTGCACACATAGATATAGATAGATATAAAGTATCATTATTCGATTTGGACAATTGCAATGTGATTTCTTTTCTTTGTTGTTTAATACCCCACATTCCATGTGATGTTAACCAACTCCATATTTACTACTTTTCAAAGTAAATAGATATATCATATATGTATCACATGTATAATAAAATCACAACTCATTATCACCCAAACAAACTCCATCAATATATCTCCACTATTATTCTTGGTTACGTATAATCCATCACAAAACCGAACCATCTATCTACCTTGTTTTCTGTTTCTGATTCCATCAAGCACCCAAGAACATCATCTTCATTATCTTCAATAGCCATCACCTAAATCCCGTTTCTGTTTCGGCTTACAACAAACCCCAAGACCCAAAACACCCATTTAACAATCAACCTACAAATTGTTTCCGTTTATGTTGAAACCACTATAAACACTCGACACCCAAGAGCTACAGCTGCTACGCTTGATATCCTGTTGCTACACCATCAAACACCAAATTTTGATTTCTTGTTGATCACTAGTCTGTCCTAAACCAAAATTGCTGCTGTAAGTGAAAACCACGAGACCTTAGACTGCTGCTAGGCTCACGATTCTGTTTTAGTTCAACCCACACCAAACCACTTGCTCGTTAGTTTCTTTTCTGCTCAAACCACCATTTAACTGTCACCATTAAAACTTGCAACCAGCTTCGAACCTGCAACCTGCTTGCTTCTTTTGTTTTTCGATCAAACCCATAACCAAAACCATCAAGTATTGAAGGTTTGATGTGACTCTAACTTCTATGTTTTCAATTACTCACGCAGACTAAAATTGCCATATGTTTCTCCTGTTATATTACTTCTTCTCGTTAATCCTGTTCGACAATACTGCAGCCAACGAAGTTCCTACTAGTTTCTTTCAATCGAGCCTCAAATGAAAACCCAACCCTAAAATTGCTTGCTAATTGTGTTTGTGTACAGCTGCAAACCAAAACAAGTACACTTTCTATTGCTACAATTAGTAAACGAAACCACAAACAAGTCATTTACTTTAGTCGATTATCGCTAAAACCCTTCAAGAACACCACTAATTACTTCTCGTATTTAATCTAATTAATAATACATAATATATATATAGAAATGAAGAATTTAGAAGATATAAAGAACCGATTACCTGCTATGTCAATTCTTCTGTTTCAATTAACAACATCTGTTAGATCGATTGATGGTGTTGGTACCTTAATCGATCTACTCCTGCTCGATCGATTGATAAATCAATTAACTTATTATCCAGCGGTGATTTCTGTTTGATTGACCTAACGATGATGATGATGATATTGAGAAAATGATGAACAGAAGATTATGATGATGAATCATGATTGGTATGATGATGACGGCATGGTGAGGAGATGACAAGGTTATCGTGTTCTGTTTCAATCTAATATCCAGAGAAAGAAAACGATTCAAATGTTGGGCTTCCTTTTAAATATTGGTGGACTGTTTTTATTTGGGCTACCATTTCATGTTTTACTAATATGGGCCGTTATTGGATTCTTGGGTCGAGATATGATGGGGGAAAACTGAAAGATATATTAGATATATAAATATAGTTGGATACTAGATCAGAAAAACAGAAGGTGCTTGGATGGTTAAGTGTGTTGGGTTATCGAGAGGTCGCGGGTTCGAGCCTCGTCGTGGTCAATTCTTTTTAGGAAAGCTTTAAAAAGGCTATACACATTTATATTTATATTTCTTCAATATTATTATTATTATTATTATTATTATTATTATTATTATTAATATAACTATTATTACTATTATTATTATTATTGATGTAATTATTATTATTTAGTGTTACTGCAAGTGTTATAATTATCGTTGCTATTATTAGTATTATTATAATTGTTATTAATATTAGTTATAGAACACTAATTAGTACTATTATTATGTGTATTAGTTAGCATTTATACTTATAAATTCCATTATGGTGATTATTGTTATTGTTACAAGTATTATTATTATTATTATTATTATTATTACTAGTAGTATAATTGGTAATATAATTATTATTATTATCATAACTATCAGTATCATGTCTATTACTATTATTATCATCATAAGTATTATAATTAGTATCATTATTATTATTAGTATTAATATTATATGTATTATTATTATTAATAAAAGTAATGGAATTATTATTATTATTATTATTATTATTATTATTATCATTATCATTATTAATAAATGTATCATTATTGTTAAAGTTACAGTTTTTGTTAAAATCAGTACCACCATTGAAATTAACATTTTTGTCAAAATTATCAATTTACTATGGAGATTATTATTACTATTATTATTAAGAATTATCATGAGTTTATCAAAATTAGTATTATTTTATTATCATTATTATTATTATTATTATTATTATTATTATTATTATTATTATTATTATTATTATTATTATTATTATTATTATTATTATTATTATTATTATTATTATTATTTTTATTATTATTATTATTATTATTATTATTATTATTATTATTATTACAATAAAAACTTGTTATTAAAATACTTATATAAAACATATATATAAAAATATATAGATATAAAATTATAATCAATTAAAATAATATATATATATATATATATATATATACATATATATATATATATATACATATATATATATATATACATATATATATATATATATATATACATATATATATATATATACATATATATATATATATATATATATATATATATATATATATATTAATATATAACTTATTCGATTACGATTATATATATTAATATACCTACAAATGATATAGGTTCGTGAATCCGAGGCCAACCCTGCATTGTTCAATATTGTCATATGTATTTTTACTACAAAATACAGTATGGTGAGTTTCATTAATCCCTTTTTAAATGCTTTTGCAATATATATTTTTGGGACTGAGAATACATGTGCTGTTTTTTATAACTGTTTTACGAAATAGACACAAGTAATTGAAACTACATTATATGGTTGAATGATCGAAATCGAATATGCCCCTTTTTATTAAGTCTGGTAATCTAAGAATTAGGGAACAGACACCCTAATTGACGCGAACTCTAAAGATAGATCTATCGGGCCCAACAAGCCCCATCCAAAGTACCGGATGCTTTAGTACTTCGAAATTTATATCATGTCCGAAGGAGGATCCCGGAATGATGGGGATATTCTTATATGCATATTGTGAATGTCGGTTACCAGGTGTTCAATCCATATGAATGATTATTTTTGTCTCTATGCATGGGACGTATATTTATGAGGACTGAAAATGAAAATCTTGTGGTCTATTAAAATGATAGAATGATTATTTATGTTAAACTAATGAACTCACCAACCTTTTGGTTGACACTTTAAAGCATGTTTATTCTCAGGTACGAAAAAAATCTTCCGCTGTCCATGTGTTCATTTTATAGATATTACTTGGAGTCATTCATGGCATATTTCAAAAGACGTTGCATTCGAGTCGAGTTCATCAAGATTATTATCAAGTCAATTATAGTTGGATGTATTGAAATGGTATGCATGCCTGTCAACTTTCGATGTAATGAAAGATTGTCTTTTCAAAAACGAATGCAATGTTTGTAAAATGTATCATATAGAGGTCAAGTACCTCGCGATGTAATCAACTGTTGTGAATCGTTTATAATCGATATGGACTTCGTCCGGATGGATTAGGACGGGTCATTTCATATGCTTCGGAGTTTTTGGGGTTTTCCACTTTTCAACGGTTTCGATCTTTGCCGGGTCCACCTGGATACCTTCATTGTTCACTATGTGACCGAGGAATTGAACTTTTTCCAACCAAAATGCACACTTTGAAAACTTAGCGTACAGTTTTTCTTTCCTCAATACTTCTAGCACTTTTCCCAAATGTTCTTCATGCTCTTGATCATTCTTTGAGTAAATAAGTATGTCATCGATGAAAACAATGACAAACTTGTCAAGATATGGCCCACACACTCGGTTCATAAGGTCCATGAACATAGCTGGTGCGTTAGTCAGTCCAAAAGGCATAACCATAAACTCGTAATGACCATAACGAATTCTAAAAGCAGTTTTTGGAATATCATCCTCCTTTACTCGCATTTGATGATATCCAGAACGTAAATCGATTTTCAAATAAATCGACGAGCCTTGTAGTTGATCAAATAAGTCGTCAATTCTCGGCAGTGGATAACGGTTTTTGATGGTAAGTTTATTCAACTCTCTGTAGTCAATACACAACCTAAATGTACCATCCTTTTTCTTGACAAACAAAACAGGAGCTCCCCATGGTGATGTGCTTGGTCGAATGAAACTACGTTCTAATAGTTCTTGCAGTTGGCTTTGCAGTTCTTTCATCTAGCTGGGTGCGAGTCTGTAAGGAGCACGAGCTATTGGTGCAGCTCCTGGTATAAGATCTATTTGAAATTCAACAGATCGATGTGGAGATAGTCCCGGTAATTCTTTTGGAAATACATCGGGAAATTCTTTTACGACGGGAACATCATTGATGCTCTTTTCTTCAGTTTGTACTTTCTCGACGTGTGCTAGAACAACATAGCAACCTTTTCTTATTAGTTTTTGTGCCTTCAAATTACTAATAAGATGTAGCTTCGTGTTGCCCTTTTCTCCGTATACCATTAAGGGTTCTCCTTCTTCTCGTACAATGCGAATTTCATTTTTGTAACATACGATCTCTGCTTTCATCTCCTTCAGCCAGTCCATTCCAACTATTACATCAAAACTCCCTAACTCTACTGGTATCAAATCAATCTTAAATATTTCGCTACCCAGTTTAATTTCTCAATTCCGGCATATATAATCTGCTGAAATTAATTTACCGTTTGCTAATTCGAGTAAAAATTTACTATCCAACGGCGTCAATGGACAACTTAATTTAGCACAAAAATCTCTACTCATATAGCTTCTATCCGCACCCAAATCAAATAAAACATAAGCAGATTTATTGTCAATAAGAAACGTACCCGTAACAAGTTTCGGGTCTTCCTGTGCCTCTGCCGCATTAATATTGAAAACTCTTCCGCGGCCTTGTCCATTCGTGTTCTCCTGGTTCGGGCAATTTCTAATAATGTGGCCCGGTTTTCCACATTTATAACAAACTACATTGGCATAACTTGCTCTGACACTACTTGCTCCACCATTACTCGTTCCGACACCATTTGTTCCTTTCGTTCTGTTAAACCCTGGTCCGTAGACCTCACACTTCACTGCGCTATGACCATTTCTTTTACACTTGTTGCAAAATTTGGTGCAGAACCCCGAGTGATACTTTTCACACCTTTGGCATAGCTGCTTCTGATTGTTGTTGTTATTGCAGTTGTTATTGTTGTTGGGATGATTGTTGTAGTTGTTGTGGTTGTTGTTGTGCCGTTTGTTGTAGTTACGATTGATGTTGCGATTGTTGGGATAGTTGTTGTTGTATTGGTGACTCTTATCACCATTTTGCTCCCACTTTCTTTTGACTAGCTTCACGTTGGCCTCTTCGGCCGCCTGTTCTTTAATTCTTCCCTCAATCTGGTTCACTAGTTTGTGAGCCATTCTACATGCCTTTTGTATGGAGGCAGGCTCGTGTGAACTTATATCTTCTTGGATTCTCTCCGATAACCCTTTCACAAACGCGTCGATCTTCTCTTCCTCATCTTCGAATGCTCTCGGACACAATAGGCACAATTCTATGAATCGTCTTTCGTACGAAGTAATATCGAATCCCTGTGTTCGTAACCCTCTAAGTTATGACTTGAGCTTATTGACCTCGGTTCTGGGACGGTACTTCTCGTTCATCAAGTGCTTGAATGCTGACCATGGTAGCGCGTAAGCAGCATCTTGTCCCACTTGCTCTAGATAGGTATTCCACCATGTTAACGCAATACCTGTGAAGGTATGCGTAGCGTACTTCACTTTGTCTCCTTCAGCACACTTACTTATGGCAAACACTGATTCAACTTTCTCGGTCCACCGTTTCAATCCGATTGGTCCTTCGGTCCCATCAAATTCTGAAGGTTTGCAGGCAGTGAATTCCTTGTAGGAGCATCCTACACGATTTCTTGCGCCGTTAGCTGTATTGCTAGATTCAGAGTTATTGTTGGTATGTAGCGCGGCCTGTACTGCGGCTATGTTTGAAGCAAGAAAGGCACGAAATTCCTCTTCGCTCATATTCAAGGTGTTTCGAGTAGTCGGTGCCATTTCCTTCAAAAAGTCAAATGAAACAAGTTAATCATACAGAATATTAAGAGTAGTCAATAGTATCTCGTAGCATAATATGAACTCATTTATAAAAGCTTTTTCTTCATATTAGCGTTTTATAAGTTTAAATTCGGGTACTACCTACCCGTTAAATTCATACTTAGTAGATAATATACAATTCAACTACTACAATTCCATATGAAAAACTGATTATAATAATATATCACATACAAATATTCTTCGAACTTACAACTTCGCTATATTACATATAACATGAAATATAGTACACTATGATATAGGACAGTTTTGAAGATAAATCTAGTTAATACGCAAGTTGTTCAGCAAAGGAAATAAAGACATGTAATTCATAAGTTCAGAAACAAGTTATACATTCTGGTTTTACTAAGACGACTTCCCATCCTTGGTCTTGTGGAAAATAACCGTTATGACCATTGGCTAGGCAGCATGTCGTAAGGTCGTCAAAAGGATGAGGGTTTCGTAATGTCCAACAGCCCCGTAATAATCTAAAAACCTTGTTTCTCACCCCAACTACTGAATCCGTCACTTGTGGGAAAGTTTTATTTAAAAGCTGCAATTCGATGTTCTTTTTCTCACTTTGGTAAGAAGCGAACATCACTAACCCGTAAGCATAACATGCTTCTTTATGTTGCATGTTAGAAGCTCTTTCTAATTTATGAAATCCTATGTTGGGATATGTTGAGTCAAAATAGGTTCTTAACTCGTAGCGTAAAATTGCATTTGGGTTTCCCGCATTTAACGATTTAAAGAAAACACGACATAACTTAAAGTCTCCCCAATGTGATATACCCCACCTATCAAAGGAAAGTCTTTTATAAACTAAGGCATTTCTGGAAAGTCTTTCAAATGTTTGACAAGTTAATTTCTTCATAACTAAATGTGCTGATAAATTCTGACCAACTCTAGACAAGATTTCCTCAATCATATCCTCTGGTAGGTCTTCTAAAATATTCGGTTGTCTACCCTTAACGTCCATTTTGTTTTTATACTGTAAAATAGACAAGGATTAGAATCGTAATAACAAACAATACAAGCAATTTTTACATAGAACATAAAAGTACAAGCACACTACAATACATTTATTACACAACATGTTCACACCCCTCTAATCTGAATCACTGGTTTCTTCTTCTTCGGACTTGGTTCTTTTTCCTAATTTTCTAGGGATATATGATGTTCCTCTAATACGAGCCATCGTTTTCCACATTGGTTTAGAGGTTCCCGGGTTATTGTCATGATATTGAAAATACGGGTGTTGACGGTACATATAAAGTTCATCGGGGTCGGAATCAGATTTCTCTATTTTGATGCCCTTTCCCTTATTATTTTCTTTTGCCTCATTAAATTGGGTCGGGGTAATTTCTATAACATCATCGGAATCCTCATCAGGATCCGATTCATCAGAAAATTGGTAATTTTCCCAATATTTTGCTTCCTTAGCGGAAACACCATTGACCATTATTAACTTTAGTCCATTGGTTGAGGATTTTCTTTTATTTGACCGGTTTTCTGTGGTTCCTACTATTCCCCCCTCAGGAACCTCTTCTTCTTCCGGTTCCTCTTCTTCCAGTTCCTCTTCTTCCGGTTCCGTTTCCTCTTCTTTCGGTTCTTCGGGAACTTGTGAATCTTGCCAATATATATTCGACTCTTCGTTATTTTTAGGTGAGTCAATGGAATTTGTGCTAGAGGTAGACATCTATCACACAATATCAAACATGTTAAGAGATTAATATATCACATAATATTTACATGTTAATAATATATAGTTTCCAACAAAAATGTTAAGCAATCATTTTTAAAGAAAACAAGGTCGAAGTCCAGACTCACTAATGCATCCTAACAAACTCGATAAGACACACTAATGTAAATTTTCCGGTTCTCTAAGACCAACGCTCTGATACCAACTGAAATGTCCCGTTCATATTGATTATAAACGTTCCATATTAATTGATTTCGTTGCAAGGTTTTGACCTCTATATGAGACGTTTTTCAAAGACTGCATTCATTTTTAAAACAACCATAACCTTTATTTTATCAATAAAGGTTTTAAAAACATTACGTAGATTATCAAATAATGATAATCTAAAATAAACTGTTTACACACGAGCATTACATAATGGTTTACAATAGAAATATATTACATCGACATATGTTTCTTGAATGCAGTTTTTACAAAATATCATACAAACATGGACTCCAAATCTTGTCCTTATTTTAGTATGCAACAGCGAAAGCTCTTAGTATTCACCTGAGAATAAACATGCTTTAAACGTCAATAAAAATGTTGGTGAGTTATAGGTTTAACCTATATATATCAAATCGTAACAATAGACCACCAGATTTCATATTTCAATACACATCCCATACATAGAGATAAAAATCATTCATATGGTGAACACCTGGTAACCGACATTAACAAGATGCATATATAAGAATATCCCCATCATTTCGGGACACCCTTCGGATATGATATAAATTTCGAAGTACTAAAGCATCCGGTACTTTGGATGAGGTTTGTTAGGCCCAATAGATCTATCTTTAGGATTCGCGTCAATTAGGGTGTCTGTTCCCTAATTCTTAGATTACCAGAATTAATAAAAAGGGGCATATTCGATTTCGAGAATTCAACCATAGAATGTAGTTTCACGAACTTGTGTCTATTTTGTAAATTATTTATAAAACCTGCATGTATTCTCATCCCAAAAATATTAGATTTTAAAAGTGGGACTATAACTCACTTTCACAGATATTTCCTTCCTCGGAAATAAGACTTGGCCACGGATCGATTCACGAACCTATACAAATATGTACATATATATCAAAGTATGATTAAAATATAATTACAACCATTTTTATTATGTTTTAAAGATTTGAGTGTATTAAGTCAGCTGTCCTCGTTAGTAACCTACAACTAGTTGTCCACAGTTAGATGTACAGAAATAAATCGATATATATTATCTTGAATCAATCCACGACCCAGTGTATACACGTCTCAGGCTAAATTACAACTCAAAGTATATATATTTTTGGAATTAGCCTCAACCCTGTATAGCTAACTCCAACATTACTGCATATAGAGTGTCTATGGTTGTTCCAAATAATATATATACATGGGTCGATATGATATGTCAAAACATTTGAATACGTGTCTATGGTATCCCAAGATTACATAATATATTAGAATACATGTATGATACAATATAAGTTATGTAGGATATGATTTGTATAGATTTGTTAAACATTTCCCGTAGCTAAAAAGATCAAAAATATCCAATCTTGTTTTACCCATAACTTCTTCATTTTAAATCCGTTTTGAGTGAATCAAATTGATATGGTTTCATATTGAACTCTAATTTAAGAATCCAAACAGAAAAAGTATAGGTTTATAGTCAGAATTTTAAGTTACATGTCAATTACTAAAGAGGTAGTCATTTCCGTCGAAAGAACGACATCTTGATGACCATTTTGAAAAAACATAATTTCAGTTTGAGTTTAACCAAGATTTTTGGATATAGTTTCATGTTCATATGAAAAATCATTTTCCCAGAAGAACAACTTTTAAATCAAAGTTTATCATAGTTTTTAATTATCCAAACCAAAACAGCCTCCGGTTTCACTACGACGACGTATATCCAATTTTATGATGTTCATCGTGTTTTCAGGTTTTAAATCATTAAGTTAGCATATCATATAGATATAGAACATGTGTTTAGTTGATTTTAAAAGTCAAGTTAGAAGGATTAACTTTTGTTTTCGAACAAGTTTAGAATTAACTAAACTATGTTCTAGTGATTACAAGTTTAAACCTTCGAATAAGATAGCTTTATATGTATGAATCGAATGATGTTATGAATATCATTACTACCTCAAGTTTTTTGGATAAAACTACTGGAAATGAGAAAAATAGATCTAGCTTTAAAGGATCCTTGGATGGCTTGAAAGTTCTTGAAGCAGAATCATGACACGAAAACAGTTCAAGTAAGATTTTCACTCTAAATAAGATTGTTATAGTTGTAGAAATTGAATCAAAGTTTGAATATGAATATTACCTTGAATTAGAAAGATAACATACTGTAAATAATAAAGGTTCCTTGATCTTAGATGATTACTTAGAATGGATTAGAAAGCTTGGAAGTAGACTTACAAACTTGGAAGTATTCTTGATTTTTATGAAACTATACTTATGGAATTTATGAAGAACAATTAGAACTTGAAGATGGAACTTGAGAGAGATCAATTAGATGAAGAAAATTGAAGAATGAAAGTGTTTGTAGGTGTTTTTGGTCGTTGGTATATGGATTAGATATAAAGGATATGTAATTTCGTTTTCATGTAAATAAGTCATGAATGATTACTAATATTTTTGTAATTTTATGAGATATTTCATGCTAGTTGCCAAATGATGGTTCTCACATGTGTTAGGTGACTCACATGGGCTGCTAAGAGCTGATCATTGGAGTGTATATACCAATAGTACATACATCTAAAAGCTGTGTATTGTACGAGTACGAATACGGGTGCATACGAGTAGAATTGTTGATGAAACTGAACGAGGATGTAATTGTAAGAATTTTTGTTAAGTAGAAGTACTTTGATATGTGTCTTGAAGTCTTTCAAAAGTGTAAGAATACATATCAAAACACAACATGTATATACATTCTAATGGAGTCGTTAAGTCTTCGTTAGTCGTTACATGTAAGTGTTGTTTTGAAACCTTTAAGTTAACGATCTCAATTAATGTTGTTAACCCAATATTTATTATATCAAATGAGATGTTAAATTATTATGTTATCATGATATTATGATGTATGAATATCTCTTAATACGATATATACATTAAAATATCGTTACAACAATAATCGTTACATATAAGTCTCGTTTCGTAATTCTTGAGTTAGTAGTCTTGTTTTTACATATGTAGTTCATTGTTAACACACTTAATGATATATTTAAATATCATTTTATTGTGTTAAATATAGTGTATCAATATCTTAATATGATACATATATACTTAGTAGACGTTATCATAACGATAATCGTTATATATCATTTCGAGTTTCTTAACTTAGTAATCTCATTTCTTATGTATATCACACATTGTTAATATACTTAGTGAGATACTTACTCATCATAATCTCATGTCAACCATATATATATGTCTATATATACCACAACATGTAGTTTTTACAATTTTGTAACGTTCGTGAATCGCCGGTCAACTTGGGTGATCAATTGTTTATATGAAACTTATTTCATTTAATCAAGTCTTAACAAGTTTGATTGCTTAACACGTTGGAAACATTTAATCCTGTAAATATCAATCTCAATTAATATATATAAACTTGGAAAAGTTCGGGTCACTACAAGTATGTTGCCTCATCTTAACGGGTTTTTGTCCTACTTCTTAATGGGTCATAAATTCAATTAAATTGGGTTAACTTAAGAGTCCAATAGCTAGAGTAGGGTGGGCTTAAGTCCAATTAGGTAGAAAGTCTAACAAGACTAACTAGTGTGCATTAGTAAATTACTAAGCGTAATTAAGCAATCAAAATGCCAAGTAATTGCCATTAAAAAATAACAATTAGTATTACGTAGTCATAGTATTCCAATTATGACAAAAGTTAAACGTGTACCAAAATACATAGATCGTTCTAAACGTCAAGTTACACTAACGGTTATAAAAGCATTCGGGAATCAAGTTAAGTAACTAAGTACTTAATAACACATTTTAAAATATAAACGAAAGTAATCAACATGAATTAAGATCCCAAAATAAAATCTAACACAGCACGCACAAATACGCAGTTTCGTGAAAATATAAAGCACAAATATAAGTCAAAAAAGTCGGGTCGTTACATCACCCACCTGTTAAGAAAATTTCATCCCGAAATTTTATGCTGAGGTAGACGGTAGAGTTGTGAAGAAATGAGGATATTTCTGCTTCATCTGATCCTCTCGCTCCCAAGTAAACTCGGGTCCTCGTTTAGCATTCCAACGGACTTGGACAATTGGAATCTTGTTGCATTTCAAGGTCTTGACCTCGCGGTCCATAATTTCAACAGGTTGTTCGACGAAGTGGAGTTTGTCGTCAATCGTAAGCTCCTCGAGTGGTATGACAAGTTCTGGTTCAGCAAGACACTTCTTTAGATTCGACATGTGAAAAGTGGGATGAACAGAACTCAATTGAGTCGGAAGATCCAAAAGGTAAGCAACGGGTCCAACACGTTCCAAGACTTCAAAAGGACCAATATATCGCGAATTTAGCTTCCCACGCTTTCCGAAACAGATTACACCTTTCCAAGGTGCGAATTTCAACATTACGTGGTCACGTACTTGAAATTCGAGATCTTTACGCTTAAGGTCGGCATAGCTCTTTTGACGATCACAGGCCGTCTTGAGCCTCGCTTGAATTTGGACAATCTTCTCGGTTGTTTCATGGACGAGTTCGGGTCCGGTGATTTGCTTTTCACCTACTTCGGCCCACAGATAGGAGAACGGTACTTGCAGCCATATAAAGCTTCGAAAGGTGCGGCCTTAATGCTCGCGCGATAGCTATTGTTGTAAGAGAATTCGGCCAGCGGCAAATGATTTTCCCAAGCTTTTCCAAAATCAATTACACAAGCACGCAACATGTCCTCCAGGGTTTGAATCATGCACTCGCTTTGTCCGACAGTTTTTGGGTGATACGCGGTACGCCAGTACTCATATCTATACGTGTTCCCAAAGCTTCTTGTAAAGAACGCCAAAATCTAGAAGCGAAACACGCATCTCGGTCTGAAATAATCGATAGGGGTACACCTTGACGAGATACAATTTCCTTTATGTATAGTTGCACGAGTCTCTCCATTGTATCGGTTTCCTTCATGGCTAGGAAGTGAGCAGATTTGGTGAGACGGTCGATAATAACCCAGATAGTATCATAACCGCCTACTGTTTTCGGTAGCTTCATGATGAAGTCCATCGTTATTCCTTCCCACTTCCATTGCGGGATTTCGGGTTGCTGAAGTAACCCGGATGGCCTCTGATGTTCGGCTTTGATCTTGGAACAAGTTAAACACTTTTCAATGTAAGTAGCAACATCCCTTTTGAGGTTTGGCCACCAATATTGCTCCTTGAGATCGTGGTACATCTTACCAGCTCCTGGATGAATCGTATACCTTGACTTGTGGGCTTCATCTAGAATAAGGCTTTGTAAATCTCCATAAATAAGCACCCAAATTCTTCTGGTAAACTATCGGAGTCCAGTCTCCTTAACATCAAATCGAGAGACTAGAATGTTCAAGTGTTCCTGAGAAATATTCTCCTCCTTGAGAGACTCATCTTGGGCTATGCGGATTTGGATATTGAGATTCGTGTGAATGGTGATGTTCAAGGCACGGACACGAAGAGGTACCATTCTCTCCTTTCGGCTCAAGGCATCAGCTACAACATTTGCCTTGCCAGGATGGTAACGAAGTTCACAATCATAATCGTTCAATGTCTCGATCCATCATCGCCGTCTCATGTTTAGTTGCTTCTGATCGAATATGTGTTGGAGGCTTTTGTGGTCGGTGAAAATAGTACTCTTAGTTCCATACAGATAGTGTCTCCACAGTTTGAGCGAAAAGATGACAGCTCCAAGTTCGAAATCATGAGTCATGTAGTTTTGCTCGTGAATCTTCAATTATCAGGTGGCGTAAGCGATAACCTTCTTCTGTTGCATCAATACACACCCAAAACCTTGTCGAGGCATCACAATACACAACGAAGTCATCACTGCCTTCGGGAAGGGACAAGATAGGAGCAGTGGTCAACTTCTGCTTTAGGGTTTAGAATGCCGACTCTTGCTTGGTTTCCCAAGCGAACTTCTTCCTCTTGTGAGTTAACGCAGTCAAAGGACGTGCAACCAGAGAGAAACCTTCGATGAATCTTCGGTAATAACCGGCGAGGCCTAAAAATTGGCGGACATGAGTAGGGGTAGTGGGAGTTTCCCACTTGCTAATGGATTCGATCTTTGCGGGATCGACTTTAATACCCTGATCGCTCACAATATGATCGAGAAATGGAACTTCCTTCAACCAAAATTCACACTTGGAGAATTTGGCATAGAGTTGCTCTTATCCCAAGAGTTCAAGCACGAGTCGAAGATGTTGCTCATGTTCTGCTTCACTTCTAGAATAGATTAGGATATCATCTATGAAGACGATAACGAACTTGTCTAAGTACGACTTACATACACGATTCATGAGATCCATAAACACGGCAGGTGTGTTAGTTAAACCAAATGGCATTACCAGAAATTCATAGTGACCATAACGAGTTCGGAATGCAGTCTTCAGTACATCGCTCTCCTCACCCTCAACTGGTGATAACCTGATCGCAAATCGATCTTGGAGTAAACGCTGGATCCTTGTAGCTGATCGAAAAGATCGTCAATCCCTGGGAAGGGGATACCGGTTCAGTTCACGATAATCGATACACATGCGGAAAGATCTGTCCTTCTTCTTCACGAATAAAATAGGTGCGCCCCAAGGCGATGAACTCGGTCGAATAAATCCACGGTCTAGCAATTCCTGTAGTTGACTCTGCAACTCTTGTAGTTCGGAAGGTGCACGTCGATAAGGTGCGCGAGCTACAGGTGCAGCTCCCGGCACTAGATCAATCTGGAACTCCACTGATCGCGGTGGGGTAATCCCGTCAATTCTTCTGGAAAGACGTCAGGAAATTTGTTCACAATTCGTAGATCATCTGAAATGTCCCGTTCTTATTGATTAAAAACGTTCCATATTAATTGATTTCGTTGCGAGGTTTTGACCTCTATATGAGACGTTTTTCAAAGACTGCATTCATTTTAAAACAAACCATAACCTTTTTTTCATTAATAAAGGTTTAAAAAAGCTTTACGTAGATTATCAAATAATGATAATCTAAAATATCCTGTTTACATTCGACCATTATATAATGGTTTACAATACAAATATGTTACAACGAAATAAGTTTCTTGAATGCAGTTTTTACACAATATCATACTAGCATGGACTCCAAATCTCATCCTTATTTATGTATGCGACAGCGGAAGCTCTTAATAATCACCTGAGAATAAACATGCTTAAAACGTCAACAAAAATGTTGGTGAGTTATAGGTTTAACCTATACATTATCAAATCATAATAATAGACCACAAGATTTCATATTTCAATATACATCCCATACATAGAGATAAAATTCATTCATATGGTGAGCACCTGGTAACCGACATTAACAAGATTCATATAAGAATATCCCCTATCATTCTGGGAAATCCTTCGAACATGATAAAAACGAATTCGAAGTACTAAAGCATCCGGTACTTTGGATGGGGTTCGTTAGGCCCAATAGATCTATCTTTAGGATTCGCGTCAATTAGTAGATCGATTTACTAATTCTTAGGTTACCAAGCAAAAGGGGTATATTCGGCTTCGATCATTCACCCATATAATGTAGTTTCAATTACTTGTGTCTATTTCGTAAAACATTTATAAAAGTGCACGTATTCTCATCCCAAAATATTAGATTTTAAAAGTGAGACTATAACTCACTTTCACAGATTTTTTACTTCGTCTGGAAGTAAGACTTGGCCACTGGTCGATTCACGAACCTATAACAAATATGTACATATATATCAAAGTATGTTCAAAATATATTTACAACACTTTTAATACATTTTGATGTTTTAAGTTTTTTAAGTCAGCTGTCCTCGTTAGTAACCTAGAACTAGTTGTCCACAATTAGATGTACAGAAATAAATCGATATATGTTATCTTGAATCAATCCATGAACCAGTGTATACACGTCTCAGGCTAGATCACAACTCAAAGTATATATATTTTTGGAATCAACCTCAACCCTGTATAGCTAACTCCAACATTACTGCATATAGAGTGTCTATGGTTGTTCCAAATAATATATATACATGGGTCGATATGATATGTCAAAACATTTGCATACGTGTCTATGGTATCCCAAGATTACATAATATATTAGAATACATGTATAATAGAATATAAGTTAGCTAGGATATGATTTGTATAGAATTGTTACAATATTTCCCGTAGCTACAACAATAAAAAAATATCCAATCTTGTTTTACCCGTAACTTCTTCGTTTTAAATCCGTTTTGAGTGAATCAAATTGCTATGATTTCATATTGAACTCTATTTTATGAATCTAAATAGAAAAAGTATAGGTTTATAGTAAAAAATATAAGTTACAAGTCATTTTTGTAAGAGGTAGTCATTTCAGTCGAAAGAACGACGTCTTGATGACCATTTTGAAAAGCATACTTCCACTTTGAGTTTAACCATGATTTTTGGATATAGTTTCATGTTCATAAGAAAAATCATTTTCCCAGAAGAACAACTTTTAAATCAAAGTTTATCATATTTTTTAATTATCAAACCCAAAACAGCCCGCGGTGTTACTACGACGGCGTATCCAGGTTTTAAATCATTAAGTTAGCATATCATATAGATATATAAAATGTGTTTAGTTGATTTTAAAAGTCAAGTTAGAAGGATTAACTTTTTTTTACGAACAAGTTTAGAATTAACTAAACTATGTTCTAGTGATTTCAAGTTTAAACCTTCGAATAAGATAGCTTTATATGTATGAATCGAATGATGTTATGAACATCATTACTACCTCAAGTTTTATGGATAAACCTACTAGAAAAGAGACAAATGGATCTAGCTTCAAAGGATCTTGGATGGCTTGAAAGTTCTTGAAGTAGAATCATGACATGAAAACAAGTTCAAGTAAGATTTCCACTCGAAATAAGATTGTTATAGTTATAGAAATTGAATCAAAGTTTGAATATAAGTATTACCTTGTATTAGAAAGATATATTACTTTAAATAAGAAAGATTTCTTGAGGTTGGATGATCACTCTACAAGATTGGAAGTACGCTAGCAAACTTGGAAGTATTCTTCATTTTATGAAATTAGAACTTGTAGAATTTATGAAGAACACTTAGAACTTGAAGATAGAACTTGAGAGAGATCAATTAGATGAATAAAATTGAAGAATGAAAGTGTTTGTAGGTGTTTTTAGTTGTTGGTGTATGGATTAGATATAAAGGATATGTAATTTTGTTTTCATGTAAATAAGTCATGAATGATTACTCATATTTTTGTAATTTTATGAGATATTTTATGCTAGTTGCCAAATGATGGTTCCCACATGTGTTAGGTGACTCACATGGGCTGATCAGATCTGATAATTGGAGTGTATATACCAATAGTACATACATCTAAAAGCTATGTATTGTATGAGTACGAATACGGGTGCATACGAGTAGAATTGTTGATGAAACTGAACGAGGATGTAATTGTAAGCATTTTTGTTAAGTAGAAGTATTTTGATAAGTGTCTTGCAGTCTTTCAAAAGTTTATGAATACATATTAAAACACTACATGTATATACATTTTAACTGAGTCGTTAAGTCATCGTTAGTCGTTACTTGTAAGTGTTGTTTTGAAACCTTTAGGTTAACGATCTTGTTAAATGTTGTTAACCCAATGTTTATAATACCAAATGAGATTTTAAATTATTATATTATCATGATAATATGATGTATGAATATCTCTTAATATGATATATATACATTAAATGTCGTTACAACGATAATCGTTACATATATGTCTCGTTTCAAAATCATTAAGTTAGTAGTCTTGTTTTTACATATGTAGTTCATTGTTAATATACTTAATGATATGTTTAATTATCATAATATCATGTTAACTATATATATATCCATATATTTGTCATCATATAGTTTTTACAAGTTTTTAACGTTCGTGAATCACCGGTCAACTTGGGTGGTCAATTGTCTATATGAAACCTATTTCAATTAATCAAGTCTTAACAAGTTTGATTGCTTAACATGTTGGTAACACTTAATCATGTAAATAACAATTTCATTTAATATATATATAAACATGGAAAAGTTCGGGTCACTACAGTACCTACCCGTTAAATATATGTTGGAGACTTTTGTGGTCGGTATATATAATACTTTTGACTCCATATAAATAATGCCTCCAAGTCTTTAATGCAAAAACAACAGCACCCAATTCCAAATCGTGAGTCGTATAATTTTGCTCGTGAATCTTCAATTATCTAGACGCATAAGCAATCACCTTCATTCGTTGCATTAATACACAACCGAGACCTTGCTTTGATGCGTCACAATAAATCACAAAATCATCATTCCCTTCAGGCAATGACAATATAGGTGCCGTAGTTAGCTTTTTCTTCAATAACTAAAACGCCTTCTCTTGTTCATCCTTCCATTCAAATTTCTTCCCTTTATGCGTTAATACAGTCAAGGGTTTTGCTATTTTGGAGAAATCTTGGATGAATCTTCTGTAGTAACCAGCCAATCCTAAAAATTGACGTATATGCTTTGGAGTTTTTGGGGTTTTCCACTTTTCAACGGTTTCGATCTTTGCCGGGTCCACCTGGATACCTTCTTTGTTCACTATGTGACCGAGGAATTGAACTTTTTCCAACCAAAATGCACATTTTGAAAACTTAGCGTACAGTTTTTCTTTCCTCAATACTTCTAGCACTTTTCTCAAATGTTCTTCATGCTCTTGATCATTCTTTGAGTAAATAAGTATGTCATCGATGAAAACAATGACAAACTTGTCAAGATATGGCCCACACACTCGGTTTATAAGGTCCATGAACATAGCTGGTGCGTTAGTCAGTCCAAAAGGCATAACCATAAACTCGTAATGACCATAACGAGTTCTAAAAGCAGTTTTTGGAATATCATCCTCCTTTACTCGCATTTGATGATATCCAGAACGTAAATCGATTTTCGAATAAATCGACGAGCCTTGTAGTTGATCAAATAAGTCCTCAATTCTCGGCAGTGGATAACGGTTTTTGATGGTAAGTTTATTCAACTCTCTGTAGTCAATACACAACCTAAATGTACCATCCTTTTTCTTGACAAACAAAACAGGAGCTCCCCATGGTGATGTGCTTGGTCGAATGAAACCACGTTCTAATAGTTCTTGCAGTTGGCTTTGCAGTTATTTCATCTAGCTGGGTGCGAGTCTGTAAGGAGCACGAGCTATTGGTGCAGCTCCTGGTATAAGATCTATTTGAAATTCAACAGATCGATGTGGAGGTAGTCCCGGTAATTCTTTTGGAAATACATCGGGAAATTCTTTTGCGACGGGAACATCATTGATGCTCTTTTCTTCAGTTTGTACTTTCTCGACGTGTGTTAGAACAACATAGCAACCTTTTCTTATTATTTTTTGTGCCTTCAAATTACTAATAAGATGTAGCTTCGTGTTACCCTTTTCTCCGTATACCATTAAGGGTTCTCCTTCTTCTCGTACAATGCGAATTTCATTTTTGTAACATACGATCTCTGCTTTCATCTCCTTCAGCCAGTCCATGCCAACTATTACATCAAAATTCCCTAACTCTACTGGTATCAAATCAATCTTAAATATTTCGCTACCCAGTTTAATTTCTCAATTCCGGCATATATAATCTGCTGAAATTAATTTACCGTTTGCTAATTCGAGTAAAAATTTACTATCCAACGGCGTCAATGGACAACTTAATTTAGCACAAAAATCTCTACTCATATAGCTTCTATCCGCACCCAAATCAAATAAAACATAAGCAGATTTATTGTCAATAAGAAATGTACCCGCAACAAGTTTCGGGTCTTCCTGTGCCTCTGCCGCATTAATATTGAAAACTCTTCCGCGGCCTTGTCCATTCGTGTTCTCCTGGTACGGGCAATTTCTAATAATGTGGCCCGGTTTTCCACATTTATAACAAACTACATTGGCATAACTTGCTCTGACACTACTTGCTCAACCATTATTCGTTCCGACACCATTTGTTCCTTTCGTTATGTTAAACCCTGGTCCATAGACCTCACACTTCACCGCACTATGACCATTTCTTTTACACTTGTTGCAAAATTTGGTGCAGAACCCCGAGTGATACTTTTCACACCTTTGGCATAGGTGCTTCTGATTGTTGTTGTTATTGTAGTTGTTATTGTTGTTGGGATGATTGTTGTAGTTGTTGTGGTTGTTGTTGTGCCGTTTGTTGTAGTTACGATTGATGTTGTGATTGTTGGGATAGTTGTTGTTGTATTGGTGACTCTTATCACCATTTTCCTCCCACTTTCTTTTGACTAGCTTCACGTTGGCCTCTTCGGCCGCCTGTTCTTTAATTCTTCCCTCAATCTGGTTCACTAGTTTGTGAGCCATTCTACATGCCTTTTGTATGGAGGCAGGCTCGTGTGAACTTATATCTTCTTGGATTCTCTCCGGTAACCCTTTCACAAACGCGTCGATCTTCTCTTCCTCATCTTCTAATGCTCTCAGACACAATAGGCACAATTTTGTGAATCGTCTTTCGTACGACGTAATATCGAATCCCTGTGTTCGTAACCCTCTAAGTTATGACTTGAGCTTATTGACCTCGGTTCTGGGACGGTACTTCTCGTTCATCAAGTGCTTGAATGCTGACCATGGTAGCGTGTAAGCAGCATCTTGTCCCACTTGCTCTAGATAGGTATTCCACCATGTTAACGCAATACCTGTGAAGGTATGCGTAGCGTACTTCACTTTGTCTCCTTCAGCACACTTACTTATGGCAAACACCGATTCAACTTTCTCGGTCCACCGTTTCAATCCGATTGGTCCTTCGGTCCCATCAAATTCTGAAGGTTTGCAGGCAGTGAATTCCTTGTAGGAGCATCCTACACGATTTCTTGCGCCGTTAGCTGTATTGCTAGATTCAGAGTTATTGTTGGTATGTAGCGCGGCCTGTACTGCGGCTATGTTTGAAGCAAGAAAGGCACGAAATTCCTCTTCGCTCATATTCAAGGTGTTTCGAGTAGTCGGTGCCATTTCCTTCAAAATAGTCAAATGAAACAAGTTAATCATACAGAATATTAAGAGTAGTCAATAGTATCTCGTAGCATAATATGAACTCATTTATAAAAGCTTTTTCTTCATATTAGCGTTTTATAAGTTTAAATTCGGATACCACCTACCCGTTAAGTTCATACTTAGTAGATAATATACAATTCAACTACTACAATTCCATATGAAAAACTGATTATAATAATATATCACATACAAATATTCTTCAAACTTACAACTTCGCTATATTACATATAACATGAAATATAGTACACTATGATACAGGACAGTTTTGAAGATAAATCTAGTTAATACGCAAGTTGTTCAGCAAAGGAAATAAAGACATGTAATTCATAAGTCCAGAAACAAGTTATACATTCTGGTTTTACTAAGACGACTTCCCATCCTTGGTCTTGTGGAAAATAACCGTTATGACCATTGGCTAGGCAGCATGTCGTAAGGTCGTCAAAAGGATGAGGGTTTTGTAATGTCCAACAGCCCCGTAATAATCTAAAAACCTTGTTTCTCACCCCAACTACTAAATCCGTCACTTGTGGGAAAGTTTTATTTAAAAGCTGCAATTCGATGTTCTTTTTCTCACTTTGGTAAGAAGCGAACATCACTAACCCGTAAGCATAACATTCTTCTTTATGTTGCATGTTAGAAGCTCTTTCTAATTCACGAAATCCTATGTTAGGATATGTTGAGTCAAAATAGGTTCTTAACCCGTAGCGTAAAATTGCATTTGGGTTTCCCGCATTTAACGATTTAAGGAAAACACGGCATAACTTAAAGTCTCCCCAATGTGATATACCCCACCTATCAAAGGAAAGTCTTTTATAAACTAAGGCATTTCTGGAAAGTCTTTCAAATGTTTGACAAGTTAATTTCGTCATAACTAAATGTGCTGATAAATTCTGACCAACTCTAGACAAGATTTCCTTAGTCATATCCTCTGGTAGGTCTTCTAAAATATTCAGTTGTCTACCGTTAACGTCCATTTTGTTTTTATACTGTAAAATAGACAAGGATTAGAATCGTAATAACAAACAATACAAGCAATTTTTACATAGAACATAAAAGTACAAGCACACTACAATACATTTATTACACAACATGCTCACACCCCTCTAATCTGAACCACTTGAAATGTCCCGTTCTTATTGATTAAAAACGTTCCATATTAATTGATTTCGTTGCGAGGTTTTGACCTCTATATGAGACGTTTTTCAAAGACTGCATTCATTTTAAAACAAACCATAACCTTTATTTCATCAATAAAGATTTAAAAAGCTTTACGTAGATTATCAAATAATGATAATCTAAAATATCCTGTTTACACACGACCATTACATAATGGTTTTCAATACAAATATGTTACAACAAAATAAGTTTCTTGAATGCAGTTTTTACACAATATCATACAAGCATGGACTCCAAATCTCGTCCTTATTTAAGTATGCGACAGCGGAAGCTCTTAATAATCACCTGAGAATAAACATGCTTAAAACGTCAACAAAAATGTTGGTGAGTTATAGGTTTAACCTATATATATCAAATCATAATAATAGACCACAAGATTTCATATTTCAATACACATCCCATACATAGAGATAAAAGTCATTCATATGGTGAACACCTGGTAACCGACATTAACAAGATGCATATATAAGAATATCCCCATCATTTCGGGACACCCTTCGGATATGATATAAATTTCGAAGTACTAAAGCATCCGGTACTTTGGATGGGGTTTGTTAGGCCCAATAGATCTATCTTTAGGATTCGCGTCAATTAGAGTGTCTGTTCCCTAATTCTTAGATTACCAGACTTAATAAAAAGGGGCATATTCGATTTCGATAATTCAACCATAGAATGTAGTTTCACGTACTTGTGTCTATTTTGTAAATCATTTATAAAACCTGCATGTATTCTCATCCCAAAAATATTAGATTTTAAAAGTGGGACTATAACTCACTTTCACAGATTTTTACTTCGTCGGGAAGAAAAACTTGGCCACTGGTTGATTCACGAACCTATAACAATATATACATATATATCAAAGTATGTTTAAAATATATTTACAAAACTTTTAATATATTTTGATGTTTTAAGTTTATTAAGTCAGCTGTCCTCGTTAGTAACCTACAACTAGTTGTCCACAGTTAGATGTACAAAAATAAATCGATAGATATTATCTTGAATCAATCCACGACCCAGTGTATACGTATCTCAGTATTGATCACAACTCAAACTATATATATTTTGGAATCAACCTCAACCCTGTATAGCTAACTCCAACATTCACATATAGAGTGTCTATGGTTGTTCCGAAATATATATAGATGTGTCGACATGATAGGTCGAAACATTGTATACGTGTCTATGGTATCTCAAGATTACATAATATACAATACAAGTTGATTAAGTTATGGTTGGAATAGATTTGTTACCAATTTTCACGTAGCTAAAATGAGAAAAATTATCCAATCTTGTTTTACCCATAACTTCTTCATTTTAAATCCGTTTTGAGTGAATCAAATTGCTATGGTTTCATATTGAACTCTATTTTATGAATCTAAACAGAAAAATTATAGGTTTATAGTTAGAAAAATAAGTTACAAGTCGTTTTTGTAAAGGTAGTTATTTCAGTCGAAAGAACGACGTCTAGATGACCATTTTAGAAAACATACTTCCACTTTGAGTTTAACCATAATTTTTGGATATAGTTTCATGTTCATAATAAAAATCATTTTCTCAGAATAACAACTTTTAAATCAAAGTTTATCATAGTTTTTAATTAACTAACCCAAAACAGCCCGCGGTGTTACTACGACGGCGTAAATCCGGTTTTACGGTGTTTTTTGTGTTTCCAGGTTTTAAATCATTAAGTTAGCATATCATATAGATATAGAACATGTGTTTAGTTGATTTTAAAAGTCAAGTTAGAAGGATTAACTTTTGTTTGCGAACAAGTTTAGAATTAACTAAACTATGTTATAATGATTACAAGTTTAAGCCTTCGAATAAGATAGCTTTATATGTATGAATCGAATGATGTTATGAACATCATTACTACCTTAAGTTCCTTGGATAAACCTACTAGAAAAGAGAAAAATGGATCTAGCTTCAACGGATCCTTGGATGGCTCGAAGTTCTTGAAGCAGAATCATGACACGAAAACAAGTTCAAGTAAGATCATCACTTGAAATAAGATTGTTATAGTTATAGAAATTGAACCAAAGTTTGAATATGATTATTACCTTGTATTAGAATGATAACCTACTGTAAGAAGCAAAGATTTCTTGAGGTTGGATGATCACCTTACAAGATTGGAAGTGAGCTAGCAAACTTGAAAGTATTCTTGATTTTATGTAACTAGAACTTGTAAAATATATGAAGAACACTTAGAACTTGAAGATAGAACTTGAGAGAGATCAATTAGATGAAGAAAATTGAAGAATGAAAGTGTTTGTAGGTGTTTTTGGTCGTTGGTGTATGGATTAGATATAAAGGATATGTAATTTTGTTTTCATGTAAATAAGTCATGAATGATTACTCATATTTTTGTAATTTTATGAGATATTTCATGCTAGTTGCCAAATGATGGTTCCCACATGTGTTAGGTGACTCACATGGGCTGCTAAGAGCTGATCATTGGAGTGTATATACCAATAGTACATACATCTAAAAGCTGTGTATTGTATGAGTACGAATACGGGTGCATACGAGTAGAATTGTTGATGAAACTGAACGAGGATGTAATTGTAAGCATTTTTGTTAAGTAGAAGTATTTTGATAAGTGTCTTGAAGTCTTTCAAAAGTGTATGAATACATATTAAAACACTACATGTATATACATTTTAACTGAGTCGTTATTTCATCGTTAGTCGTTACATGTAAATGTTGTTTTGAAACCTTTAGGTTAACGATCTTGTTGAATGTTGTTAACCCATTGTTTATTATAACAAATGAGATGTTAAATTATTATATTATCATGATATTATGATATATAATATATCTTAGTATGATGTATATACAGTTAAATGTCGTTACAACGATAATCGTTACATATATGTCTCGTTTCGAAATCATTAAGTTAGTAGTCTTATTTTTACATATGTATTTCATTGTTAATACACTTAATAATATATTTACTTATCATTTAACATAATTAACCAAGTATATCAATATCTTAATATGATTCATATGTACCTAGTATGACGTTGTTATAACGATAATCGTTATATATATCGTTTTCGAGTTTCTTAAATTAATAGTCTCATTTTATGTATATAACTCATTGTTAAAATACCTAATGAGATACATACTTATAATAAAAACATGTTAACTATATATATAACCATATATATGTCATTGTATAGTTTTTACAAGTTTTAACGTTCGTGAATCACCGGTCAACTTGGGTGGTCAATTGTCTATATGAAACATATTTCAATTAATCAAGTCTTAACAAGTTTGATTGCTTAACATGTTGGAAACATTTAATCATGTAAATATCAATCTCAATTAATATATATAAACATGGAAAAGTTCGGGTCACTACAGTACCTACCCGTTAAATAAATTTCGTCCCGAAATTTTAAGCTGTTGAAGGTGTTGACGAATCTTCTGGAAATAGATGCGGGTATTTCTTCTTCATCTAATCTTCACGCTCCCAGGTGAACTCGGGTCCTCTACGAGCATTCCATCGAACCTTAACAATTGGTATCTTGTTTTGCTTAAGTCTTTTAACCTCACGATCCATTATTTCGACGGGTTCTTCGATGAATTGAAGTTTTTCGTTGATTTGGATTTCATCTAACGGAATAGTGAGATCTTCTTTAGCAAAACATTTCTTCAAATTCGAGACGTGGAAAGTGTTATGTACAGCCGCGAGTTGTTGAGGTAACTCAAGTCGGTAAGCTACTGGTCCGACACGATCAATAATCTTGAATGGTCCAATATACCTTGGATTTAATTTCCCTCATTTACCAAATCGAACAACGCCTTTCCAAGGTGCAACTTTAAGCATGACCATCTCTCCAATTTCAAATTCTATATCTTTTCTTTTAATGTCAGCGTAGCTCTTTTGTCGACTTTGGGCGGTTTTCAACCGTTGTTGAATTTGGATGATCTTCTCGGTAGTTTCTTGTATAATCTCCGGACCCGTAATCTGTCTATCCCCCAATTCACTCCAACAAATCGGAGACCTGCACTTTCTACCATAAAGTGCTTCAAAAGGCGCCATCTCAATGCTTGAATGGTAGCTGTTGTTGTAGGAAAATTCTGCTAACGGTAGATGTCGATCCCAACTGTTTCCGAAATCAATAACACATGCTCGTAGCATGTCTTCAAGCGTTTGTATCGTCCTTTCGCTCTGCCCATCAGTTTATGGATGATAGGCAGTACTCATGTCTAGACGAGTTCCTAATGCTTGCTGTAATGTCTGCCAGAATCTTGAAATAAATCTGCCATCCCTATCAGAGATAATAGAGATTGGTATTCCATGTCTGGATACGACTTCCTTCAAATACAGTCGTGCTAACTTCTCCATCTTGTCATCTTCTCTTATTGGCAGGAAGTGTGCTGATTTGGTGAGACGATCAACTATTACCCAAATAGTATCAAAACCACTTGCAGTCCTTGGCAATTTAGTGATGAAATACATGGTAATGTTTTCCCATTTCCATTCCGGGATTTCGGGTTGTTGAAGTAGACCTGATGGTTTCTGATGCTCAGCTCTGACCTTAGAACACGTCAAACATTCTCCTATGTATTTAGCAACATCGGCTTTCATACCCGGCCACCAAAAATGTTTCTTGAGATCCTTGTACATCTTCCCCGTTCCAGGATGTATTGAGTATATGGTTTTATGAGCTTCTCTAAGTACCATTTCTCTCATATCTCCAAATTTTGGTACCCAAATCCTTTCAGCCCTATACCGGGTTCCGTCTTCCTGAATATTAAGATGCTTCTCCGATCCTTTGGGTATTTCATCCTTTAAATTTCCCTCTTTTAAAACTCCTTGTTGCGCCTCCTTTATTTGAGTAGTAAGGTTATTATGAATCATTATATTCATAGATTTTACTCGAATGGGTTCTCTGTCCTTCCTGCTCAAGGCATCGGCTACCACATTTACCTTCCCCGGGTGGTAACGAATCTCAAAGTCGTAATCATTCAATAATTCAATCCACCTACGCTGCCTCATATTCAGTTGTTTCTGATTAAATATGTGTTGAAGACTTTTTTGGTCGGTATATATAATACTTTTGACCCCATATAAGTAGTGCCTCCAAGTCTTTAATGCAAAAACAACCGCGCCTAATTCCAAATCATGCGTCGTATAATTTTGTTCGTGAATCTTCAATTGTCTAGACGCATAAGCAATCACCTTCGTTCGTTGCATTAATACATAACAGAGACCTTGCTTTGATGCGTCACAATAAATCACAAAATCATCATTCCCTTCAGGCAATGACAATATAGGTGCCGTAGTTAGCTTTTTCTTCAATAACTGAAACGCTTTCTCTTGTTCATCATTCCATTCAAATTTCTTCCCTTTATGCGTTAATGAAGTCAAGGGTTTTGCTATTCTGGAAAAGTCTTGGATGAACCTTCTGTAGTAACCAGCTAGTCCTAAAAACTGGCGTATGTGTTTCGGAGTTTTCGGGGTTTCCCACTTTTCAACAGTTTCTATCTTTGCCGGATCCACCTTAATACCTTCTTTGTTCACTATGTGACCGAGGAATTCAACTTCTTCCAACCAAAATGCACACTTTGAAAACTTAGCGTACAATTCTTCCTTCCTCAATACTTCTAACACCTTTCTCAAATGTTCACCGTGTTCTTGGTCATTTTTTGAGTAAATAAGTATGTCATCAATGAAAACAATGACAAACTTGTCAAGGTATGGTCCACACACTCGGTTCATAAGGTCCATGAACACAGCTGGTGCATTAGTTAAACCAAACGGCATGACCATAAACTCGTAATGACCGTAACGTGTTCTGAAAGCAGTCTTTGGAATATCATCTTCTTTCACCCGCATTTGATGATACCCGGAACGTAAGTCAATCTTTGAATAAACAGACGAGCCTTGTAGTTGATCAAATAAGTCATCGATTCTCGGTAGTGGGTAGCGGTTCTTGATAGTAAGTTTGTTCAACTCTCGGTAGTCGATACACAACCTGAATGTACCATCTTTCTTCTTGACAAACAAAACAGGAGCTCCCCATGGTGATGTGCTTGGTCGAATGAAACCACGCTCTAAAAGTTCTTGTAATTGACTTTGCAGTTCTTTCATCTCGCTGGGTGCGAGTCTGTAAGGAGCACGAGCTATTGGTGAAGCTCCTGGTACAAGATCTATTTGAAATTCAACGGATCGATGTGGGGGTAATCCCGGTAATTCTTTCGGAAATACATCGGGAAATTCTTTTGCAATGGGAACATCATTGATGCTCTTTTCTTCAGTTTGTACTTTCTCGACGTGTGCTAGAACAGCATAGCAACCTTTTCTTATTAGTTTTTGTGCCTTCAAATTACTAATAATATGTAGCTTCGTGTTGCCCTTTTCTCCGTACACCATTAAGGGTTTTCCTTTTTCTCGTATAATGCGAATTGCATTTTTGTAACAAACGATCTCTGCTTTCACTTCTTTCAACCAGTCCATACCGATTATCACATCAAAACTCCCTAACTCTACTGGTATCAAATCAATCTTAAATGTTTCACTAACCAGTTTAATTTCTCGATTCCGACATATATTATCTGCTGAAATTAATTTACCATTTGCTAATTCGAGTACAAATTTACTATCCAAAGGCGTCAATGGACAACTTAATTTAGCACAAAAATCTCTACTCATATAGCTTCTATCCGCACCAGAATCAAATAAAACGTAAGCAGATTTATTGTCAATAAGAAACGTACCCGTAACAAGCTCCGGGTCTTCATGTGCCTCTGCCGCATTAATATTGAAAACTCTTCCACGGCCTTGTCCATTCGTGTTCTCCTGGTTCGGGCAATTTCTAATAATGTGGCCCGATTTTCCATATTTATAACAAACTACATTGGCATAACTTGCTCCGACACTACTTGCTCCGCCATTACTCGTTCCGACACCATTTGTTCCTTTCGTTCTGTTAACCCCTGGTCCGTAGACATCACACTTCGCCGCGCTATGACCATTTCTTTTACACTTGTTGCAAAATTTGGAGCAGAACCCTGAGTGATACTTTTCACACCTTTGTCATAGCTGCTTCTGATTGTTGTTGTTGTTGCGGTTATTATTGTTGTTGGGATGATTGTTGTAGTTGCTGTTGTTGTTGTTGTTGTTGTTGTTGTTGTTGGGCCATTTGTTGTAGTTGCGATTGATGTTGCGATTGTTGGGATAATTGTTGCGATTATTGTTGTAATTGCTGCTGTTGTTGTATTGGTGATTCTTATCACCGTTTTCCTCTCACTTTCTTTTGACTTGCTTCACATTGGCCTCTTCAGAAGTCTATTCTTTAATTCTTTCTTCAATCTGGTTCACTAGTTTGTGAGCCATTCTACATGCCTGTTGTATAGAGGCGGGCTCGTGTGAACTTATATCTTCTTGGATTCTTTCTGGTAATCCTTTCACAAATGCGTCGATCTTCTCTTCCTCATCTTCGAATGCTCCCGGACACAATAGGCACAATTCTGTGAATCGTCTTTCGTACGTGGTAATATCAAATCCTTGGGTTCGTAACCCTCTAAGTTCTGTCTTGAGCTTATTGACCTCGGTTCTGGGACGGTACTTCTCGTTCATCAAGTGCTTGAATGCTGACCACGGTAGCGCATACGCATCGTCTTGTCCCACTTGCCCTAGATAGGTATTCCACCATGTTAACACAGAACCTGTGAAGGTATGCGTAGCGTACTTCACTTTATCCTCTTCAGTACACTTACTTATGGCAAACACCGATTCGACCTTCTCGGTCCACCGTTTCAATCCGATCGGTCCTTCGGTTCCATCAAATTCCAAAGGTTTGCAGGCAGTGAATTCTTTGTAGGTGCATCCTACACGATTTCCTGTACTGCTAGATCCAAGGTTATTGTTGGTATGTAGCGCAGCCTGTACTGCGGCTATGTTTGAAGCTAGAAAAGTACGGAATTCCTCTTCATTCATATTCACGGTGTGTCGAGTAGTCGGTGCCATTTCCTTCAAAATAGTCAAATGGAACAAGTTAATCATACAGAATATTAAGAGTAGTTAATAGTATTTCGTAGCATAATATGAACTCATTTATAAAAGCTTTTTCTTCATATTAGCATTTTATAAGTTTAAATTCGGGTAGTACCTACCCGTTAAGTTCATACTTAGTAGCTAATATACAATTCAACTACTACAATTCTATATGAGAAACTGATTATAATAATATTTCGCGTTCAAACTTTTACACAATATTTTACAAACTTACAATACCGCTTATTTTACATATAGCATGAAATATAGCACACAATAAATTTGATACAAGATGGTTGTGAAGATAATTCTAGCTAGTACACAAGTCGTTCAGCAAAGGCAATAAAGACACGTAATTCATACTTCCAGAAACAAGTCATGCATTCTGGTTTTACTAGGACTACTTCCCATACTTGGTCTTGTGCAACATAACCGTTATGGCCGTTGATAAGACAGCGTGTTGTAACTTCGTCAAAGGGACGAGGGTTACGTAATGTCCAACAGTCCCGTAATAATCTAAAAACCTCATTTCTTACCCCAATTACCGACTCCGTCACTTGTGGAAACGTTTTGTTTAATAGTTGTAGCCCGATGTTCTTGTTCTCACTTTGGTGAGAAGCGAACATTACTAATCCGTAAGCATAACATGCTTCTTTATGTTGCATGTTAGCCGCTTTTTCTAAATCACGAAGTCCAATATTCGGATATATTGAGTCAAAATAATTTCTTAACCCGTTGCGTAAAATAGCATTTGGTTTCCCCGCAATATATGCGTCAAAGTAAACACATCGTAACTTATGGGTTTCCCAATGTGATATCCCCCATCTTTCAAATGAAAGTCTCTTATAAACCAAGACATTCTTGGAACGTTCTTCGAATGTCTTACAAACTGATCTCGCCTTAAATAGTTATGCCGAGGAATTCTGGCCGACTCTAGACAAGATTTCATCAATCATGTCTCCGGGTAGGTCTCTTAAAATATTGGGTTGTCTATCCATTTTGTGTTTTTAAACTGTAAAATAGACAAGAGTTAGATTCATAAAAAAATACTTATTAATACAAGCAATTTTTACATATATCATAAAGCATAAGAACACTATATTACATATATTACACCAAACGAATACAACTATCTTATTCCGACTCGCTCGTTTCTTCTTCTTCGGTTTTGGTTCGTTTTGCCAAGTTTCTAGGGATATATGATGTTCCCCTAATACGAGCCGTCGTTGTCCACATTGGTTTAGAAAAACCTGGTGGTTTAGAGGTTCCCGGGTCATTGTTACAACTTAAGAACTTTGGGGGTTGACGATACATATAAAGTTCATCGGGGTTGGAATTAGATTTCTCTATTTTTATGCCCTTTCCCTTATTATTTTCTTTTGCCTTTTTAAATTCAGTTGGGGTAATTTCTATAACATCATTGGAATTCTCGTCGGAATCCGATTCACCGGAGAATTGGTAATCCTCCCAATATTTTGCTTCCTTGGCGGAAACACCATTGACCATAATTAACCTTGGTCGGTTGGTTGAGGATTTTCTTTTACTTAACCGTTTTATTATTTCCCCCACCGGTTCTACTTCTTCATCCGGTTCCGATTCTTCTTCCGGTTCCGATTCTTCTTCCGGTTCCGACTCTTCTTCCGGTTCCTCTTCGGGAACTTGTGAATCAGTCCACGAATCATTCCAATTTACATTTGACTCTTCATTATTATTAGGTGAGTCAATGGGACTTGTTCTAGAGGTAGACATCTATCACATAATATCAAACGCGTTAAGAGATTAATATATCACATAATATTCACATGTTAAAAATATATAGTTTCCAACAAAATTTGTTAGGCAATCATTTTTCAAGTAAACACGGTCGAAGTCCAGACTCACTAATGCATCCTAACAAACTCGATAAGACACACTAACGCAAAATTCTGGTTCTCTAAGACCAACGCTCGGATACCAACTGAAATGTCCCGTTCTTATTGATTAAAAACGTTCCATATTAATTGATTTCGTTGCGAGGTTTTGACCTCTATATGAGACGTTTTTCAAAGACTGCATTCATTTTAAAACAAACCATAACCTTTATTTCATCAATAAAGATTTAAAAAGCTTTACGTAGATTATCAAATAATGATAATCTAAAATATCCTGTTTACACACGACCATTACATAATGGTTTTCAATACAAATATGTTACAACAAAATAAGTTTCTTGAATGCAGTTTTTACACAATATCATACAAGCATGGACTCCAAATCTCGTCCTTATTTAAGTATGCGACAGCGGAAGCTCTTAATAATCACCTGAGAATAAACATGCTTAAAACGTCAACAAAAATGTTAGTGAGTTATAGGTTTAACCTATATATATCAAATCATAATAATAGACCACAAGATTTCATATTTCAATACACATCCCATACATAGAGATAAAAGTCATTCATATGGTGAACACCTGGTAACCGACATTAACAAGATGCATATATAAGAATATCCCCATCATTCCGGGACACCCTTCGGATATGATATAAATTTCGAAGTACTAAAGCATCCGGTACTTTGGATGGGGTTTGTTAGGCCCAATAGATCTATCTTTAGGATTCGCGTCAATTAGAGTGTCTGTTCCCTAATTCTTAGATTACCAGACTTAATAAAAAGGGGCATATTCGATTTCGATAATTCAACCATAGAATGTAGTTTCACGTACTTGTGTCTATTTTGTAAATCATTTATAAAACCTGCATGTATTCTCATCCCAAAAATATTAGATTTTAAAAGTGGGACTATAACTCACTTTCACAGATTTTTACTTCGTCGGGAAGAAAAACTTGGCCACTGGTTGATTCACGAACCTATAATAATATATACATATATATCAAAGTATGTTTAAAATATATTTACAACACTTTTAATATATTTTGATGTTTTAAGTTTATTAAGTCAGCTGTCCTCGTTAGTAACCTACAACTAGTTGTCCACAGTTAGATGTACAGAAATAAATCGATAGATATTATCTTGAATCAATCCACGACCCAGTGTATACGTATCTCAGTATTGATCACAACTCAAACTATATATATTTTGGAATCAACCTCAACCCTGTATAGCTAACTCCAACATTCACATATAGAGTGTCTATGGTTGTTCCGAAATATATATAGATGTGTCGACATAATAGGTCGAAACATTGTATACGTGTCTATGGTATCTCAAGATTACATAATATACAATACAAGTTGATTAAGTTATGGTTGGAATAGATTTGTTACCAATTTTCACGTAGCTAAAATGAGAAAAATTATCCAATCTTGTTTTACCCATAACTTCTTCATTTTAAATCCGTTTTGAGTGAATCAAATTGCTATGGTTTCATATTGAACTCTATTTTATGAATCTAAACAGAAAAATTATAGGTTTATAGTCAGAAAAATAAGTTACAAGTCGTTTTTGTAAAGGTAGTTATTTAAGTCGAAAGAACGACGTCTAGATGACCATTTTAGAAAACATACTTCCACTTTGAGTTTAACCATAATTTTTGGATATAGTTTCATGTTCATAATAAAAATCATTTTCTCAGAATAACAACTTTTAAATCAAAGTTTATCATAGTTTTTAATTAACTAACCCAAAACAGCCCGCGGTGTTACTACGACGGCGTAAATCCGGTTTTACGGTGTTTTTCGTGTTTCCAGGTTTTAAATCATTAAGTTAGCATATCATATAGATATAGAACATGTGTTTAGTTGATTTTAAAAGTCAAGTTAGAAGGATTAACTTTTGTTTGCGAACAAGTTTAGAATTAACTAAACTATGTTATAATGATTACAAGTTTAAGCCTTCGAATAAGATAGCTTTATATGTATGAATCGAATGATGTTATGAACATCATTACTACCTTAAGTTCCTTGGATAAACCTACTAGAAAAAATAAAAATGGATCTAGCTTCAACGGATCCTTGGATGGCTCGAAGTTCTTGAAGCAGAATCATGACACGAAAACAAGTTCAAGTAAGATCATCACTTGAAATAAGATTGTTATAGTTATAGAAATTGAACCAAAGTTTGAATATGATTATTACCTTGTATTAGAATGATAACCTACTGTAAGAAACAAAGATTTCTTGAGGTTGGATGATCACCTTACAAGATTGGAAGTGAGCTAGCAAACTTGAAAGTATTCTTGATTTTATGTAACTAGAACATGTAAAATATATGAAGAACACTTAGAACTTGAAGATAGAACTTGAGAGAGCTCAATTAGATGAAGAAAATTGAAGAATGAAAGTGTTTGTAGGTGTTTTTGGTCATTGGTGTATGGATTAGATATAAAGGATATGTAATTTTGTTTTCATGTAAATAAGTCATGAATGATTACTCATATTTTTGTAATTTTATGAGATATTTCATGCTAGTTGCCAAATGATGGTTCCCACATGTATTAGGTGACTCACATGGGCTGCTAAGAGCTGATCATTGGAGTGTATATACCAATAGTACATACATCTAAAAGCTGTGTATTGTATGAGTACGAATACGGGTGCATACGAGTAGAATTGTTGATGAAACTGAACGAGGATGTAATTGTAAGCATTTTTGTTAAGTAGAAGTATTTTGATAAGTGTCTTGAAGTCTTTCAAAAGTGTATGAATACATATTAAAACACTACATGTATATACATTTTAACTGAGTCGTTAAGTCATCGTTAGTCGTTACATGTAAATGTTGTTTTGAAACCTTTAGGTTAACGATCTTGTTGAATGTTGTTAACCCATTGTTTATTATAACAAATGAGATGTTAAATTATTATATTATCATGATATTATGATATATAATATATCTTAGTATGATGTATATACAGTTAAATGTCGTTACAACGATAATCGTTACATATATGTCTCGTTTCGAAATCATTAAGTTAGTAGTCTTATTTTTACATATGTATTTCATTGTTAATACACTTAATAATATATTTACTTATCATTTAACATAATTAACCAAGTGTATCAATATCTTAATATGATTCATATGTACCTAGTATGACGTTGTTATAACGATAATCGTTATATATATCGTTTTCGAGTTTCTTAAATTAATAGTCTCATTTTATGTATATAACTCATTGTTAAAATACCTAATGAGATACATACTTATAATAAAAACATGTTAACTATATATATAACCATATATATGTCATTGTATAGTTTTTACAAGTTTTAACGTTCGTGAATCACCGGTCAACTTGGGTGGTCAATTGTCTATATGAAACATATTTCAATTAATCAAGTCTTAACAAGTTTGATTGCTTAACATGTTGGAAACATTTAATCATTTAAATATCAATCTCAATTAATATATATAAACATGGAAAAGTTCGGGTCACTACACCACTGGTTTCTTCTTCTTCGGACTTGGTTCTTTTTCCTAATTTTCTAGGGATATATGATGTTCCTCTAATACGAGCCGTCATTTTCCACATTGGTTTAGAAAAACCTGGTGGTTTAGAGGTTCCCGGGTTATTGTCATGATATTGAAAATACGGGTGTTGACGGTACATATAAAGTTCATCGGGGTCGGAATCAGATTTCTCTATTTTGATGCCTTTTCCCTTATTATTTTCTTTTGCCTCATTAAATTGGGTCGGGGTAATTTCTATAACATCATCGGAATCCTCAACAGGATCCGATTCATCGGAAAATTGGTAATTTTCCCAATATTTTGCTTCCTTAGCGGAAACACCATTGACCATTATTAACTTTGGTCCATTGGTTGAGGATTTTCTTTTATTTGACCGGTTTTCTGTGGTTCCTACTATTCCCCCTCCGGAACCTCTTCTTCTTACGGTTCCTCTTCTTCCAGTTCCTCTTCTTCCGGTTCTGTTTCCTCTTCTTCCGGTTCTTCGGGAACTTGTGAATCTTGCCAATATATATTCGACTCTTCGTTATTTTTAGGTGAGTCAATGGAATTTGTGCTAGAGGTAGACATCTATCACACAATATCAAACATGTTAAGAGATTAATATATCACATAATATTTACATGTTAATAATATATAGTTTCCAACAAAAATGTTAAGCAATCATTTTTAAAGAAAACACGGTCGAAGTCCAGACTCACTAATGCATCCTAACAAACTCGATAAGACACACTAATGTAAATTTTCTGGTTCTCTAAGACCAACGCTCTGATACCAACTGAAATGTCCCATTCATATTGATTATAAACGTTCCATATTAATTGATTTCGTTGTAAGGTTTTGACCTCTATATGAGACGTTTTTCAAAGACTGCATTCATTTTTAAAACAACCATAACCTTTATTTTATCAATAAAGGTTTTAAAAACATTACGTAGATTATCAAATAATGATAATCTAAAATAAACTGTTTACACACGAGCATTACATAATGGTTTACAATAGAAATATATTACATCGACATATGTTTCTTGAATGCAGTTTTTACAAAATATCATACAAACATGGACTCCAAATCTTGTCCTTATTTTAGTATGCAACAGCGAAAGCTCTTAGTATTCACCTGAGAATAAACATGCTTTAAACGTCAATAAAAATGTTGGTGAGTTATAGGTTTAACCTATATATATCAAATCGTAACAATAGACCACCAGATTTCATATTTCAATACACATCCCATACATAGAGATAAAAATCATTCATATGGTGAACACCTGGTAACCGACATTAACAAGATGCATATATAAGAATATCCCTATCATTTCGGGACACCCTTTGGATATGATATAAATTTCGAAGTACTAAAGCATCCGGTACTTTGGATGGGGTTTGTTAGGCCCAATAGATCTATCTTTAGGATTCGCGTCAATTAGGGTGTCTGTTTCCTAATTCTTAGATTACCAGACTTAATAAAAAGGGGCATATTCGATTTCGAGAATTCAACCATAGAATGTAGTTTCACGAACTTGTGTCTATTTTGTAAATTATTTATAAAACCTGCATGTATTCTCATCCCAAAAATATTAGATTTTAAAAGTGAGACTATAACTCACTTTCACAGATATTTCCTTCCTCGAAAATAAGACTTGGCCACGGATCGATTCACGAACCTATACAAATATGTACATATATATCAAAGTATGATCAAAATATAATTACAACCATTTTTATTATGTTTTAAAGATTTGAGTGTATTAAGTCAGCTGTCCTCGTTAGTAACCTACAACTAGTTGTCCACAGTTAGATGTACAGAAATAAATCGATATATATTATCTTGAATCAATCCACGACCCAGTGTATACACATCTCAGGCTAAATTACAACTCAAAGTATATATATTTTTGGAATTAACCTCAACCCTGTATAGCTAACTCCAATATTACTGCATATAGAGTGTCTATGGTTGTTCCAAATAATATATATACATGGGTCGATATGATATGTCAAAACATTTGAATACGTGTCTATGGTATCCCAAGATTACATAATATATTAGAATACATGTATGATACAATATAAGTTATGTAGGATATGATTTGTATAGATTTGTTAAACATTTCCCGTAGCTAAAAAGATCAAAAATATCCAATCTTGTTTTACCCATAACTTCTTCATTTTAAATCCGTTTTGAGTGAATCAAATTGATAAGGTTTCATATTGAACTCTAATTTAAGAATCCAAACAGAAAAAGTATAGGTTTATAGTCAGAATTTTAAGTTACATGTCAATTACTAAAGAGGTAGTCATTTCCGTCGAAAGAACGACATCTTGATGACCATTTTGAAAAACATACTTTCACTTTGAGTTTAACCAAGATTTTTGGATATAGTTTCATGTTCATATGAAAAATCATTTTTCCAGAAGAACAACTTTTAAATCAAAGTTTATCATAGTTTTTAATTATCCAAACCAAAACAGCCTCCGGTTTCACTACGACGGCGTATATCCGATTTTATGGTGTTCATCGTGTTTTCAGGTTTTAAATCATTAAGTTAGAATATCATATAGATATAGAACATGTGTTTAGTTGATTTTAAAAGTCAAGTTAGAAGGATTAACTTTTGTTTTCGAACAAGTTTAGAATTAACTAAACTATTTTCTAGTGATTACAAGTTTAAACCTTCGAATAAGATAGCTTTATATGTATGAATCGAATGATGTTATGAATATCATTACTACCTCAAGTTTTTTGGATAAAACTACTGGAAATGAGAAAAATAGATCTAGCTTTAAAGGATCCTTGGATGGCTTGAAAGTTCTTGAAGCAGAATCATGACACGAAAATAGTTCAAGTAAGATTTTCACTCTAAATAAGATTGTTATAGTTGTAGAAATTGAATCAAAGTTTGAATATGAATATTACCTTGAATTAGAAAGATAAAATACTGTAAATAATAAAGGTTCCTTGATCTTAGATGATTACTTAGAATGGATTAGAAAGCTTGGAAGTAGACTTGCAAACTTGGAAGTATTCTTGATTTTTATGAAACTATACTTATGAAATTTATGAAGAACAATTAGAACTTGAAGATGGAACTTGAGAGAGATCAATTAGATAAAGAAAATTGAAGAATAAAAGTATTTGTAGGTGTTTTTGGTCGTTGGTATATGGATTAGATATAAAGGATATGTAATTTCGTTTTCATGTGAATAAGTCATGAATGATTACTAATATTTTTGTAATTTTATGAGATATTTCATGCTAGTTGCCAAATGATGGTTCTCACATGTGTTAGGTGACTCACATGGGCTGCTAAGAGCTGATCATTGGAGTGTATATACCAATAGTACATACATCTAAAAGCTGTGTATTGTACGAGTACGAATACGGGTGCATACGAGTAGAATTGTTGATGAAACTGAACGAGGATGTAATTGTAAGAATTTTTGTTAAGTAGAAGTACTTTGATATGTGTCTTGAAGTCTTTCAAAAGTGTAAGAATACATATAAAAACACAACATGTATATACATTCTAATGGAGTCGTTAAGTCTTCGTTAGTCGTTACATGTAAGTGTTGTTTTGAAACCTTTAAGTTAACGATCTCAATTAGTGTTGTTAACCCAATATTTATTATATCAAATGAGATGTTAAATTATTATGTTATCATGATATTATGATGTATGAATATCTCTTAATATGATATATACATTAAAATATCGTTACAACAATAATCGTTACATATAAGTCTCGTTTCGTAATTCTTGAGTTAGTAGTCTTGTTTTTACATATGTAGTTCATTGTTAACACACTTAATGATATATTTAAATATCATTTTATCGTGTTAAATATAGTGTATCAATATCTTAATATGATACATATATATTTAGTAGACGTTATCATAACGATAATCGTTATATATCATTTCAAGTTTCTTAACTTAGTAATCTCATTTCTTATGTATATCACACATTGTTAATATACTTAGTGAGATACTTACTCATCATAATCTCATGTCAACCATATATATATGTCTATATATACCACAACATGTAGTTTTTCCAATTTTGTAACGTTCGTGAATCGCCGGTCAACTTGGGTGATTAATTGTCTATATGAAACTTATTTCATTTAATCAAGTCTTAACAAGTTTGATTGCTTAACACGTTGGAAACATTTAATCCTGTAAATATCAATCTCAATTAATATATATAAACATGGAAAAGTTCGGGTCACTACAAGTATGTTGCCTCATCTTAACGGGTTTTTGTCCTACTTCTTAATGGGTCTTAAATTCAATTAAATTGGGTTAACTTAAGAGTCCAATAGCTAGAGTAGGGTGAGCTTAAGTCCAATAAGGTAGAAAGTCCAACAAGACTAACTAGTGTGCATTAGTAAATTACTAAGCGTAATTAAGCAATCAAAACGCCAAGTAATTGCCATTAAAAAATAACAATTAGTATTACGTAGTCATAGTATTCCAATTATGACAAAAGTTAAACGTGTACCAAAATACATAGATCGTTCTAAACGTCAAGTTACACTAACGGTTATAAAAGCATTCGGGAATCAAGTTAAGTAACTAAGTACTTAATAACACATTTTAAAATATAAACGAAAGTAATCAACATGAATTAAGATCCCAAAATAAAATCTAACACAGCACGCACAAATACGCAGTTTCGTGAAAATATAAAGCACAAATATAAGTCAAAAAAGTCGGGTCGTTACATCACCCACCTGTTAAGAAAATTTCATCCCGAAATTTTAAGCTGAGGTAGACGGTAGAGTTGTGAAGAAATGAGGATATTTCTGCTTCATCTGATCCTCTCGCTCCCAAGTAAACTCGGGTCCTCATTTAGCATTCCAACGGACTTGGACAATTGGAATCTTGTTGCATTTCAAGGTCTTGACCTCACGGTCCATAATTTCAACAGGTTGTTCGACGAAGTGGAGTTTGTCGTCAATCGTAAGCTCCTCGAGTGGTATGACAAGTTCTGGTTCAGCAAGACACTTCTTTAGATTCGACACGTAGAAAGTGGGATGAACAGAACTCAATTGAGTCGGAAGATCCAAACGGTAAGCAACGGGTCCAACACGTTCCAAGACTTCAAAAGGACCAATATATCGCGAATTTAGCTTCCCACGCTTTCCGAAACAGATTACACCTTTCCAAGGTGCGAATTTCAACATTACGCGATCACGTACTTGAAATTCGAGATCTTTACACTTAAGGTCGGCATAGCTCTTTTGACGATCACAGGCCGTCTTGAGCCTCGCTTGAATTTGGACAATCTTCTCGGTTGTTTCATGGACGAGTTCGGGTCCGGTGATTTGCTTTTCACCTACTTCGGCCCACAGATAGGAGAACGGTACTTGCGGCCATATAAAGCTTTGAAAGGTGCGGCCTTAATGCTCACGTGATAGCTATTGTTGTAAGAGAATTCGGCCAGCGGCAAATGATTTTCCCAAGCTTTTCCAAAATCAATTACACAAGCACGCAACATGTCCTCCAGGGTTTGAATCATGCACTCGCTTTGTCCGTCGGTTTGTGGGTGATACGCGGTACGCCGGTACTCATATCTATACGTGTTCCCAAAGCTTCTTGTAAAGAACTCCAAAATCTATAAGCGAAACACGCATCTCGGTCTGAAATAATCGATTGGGGTACACCGTGACGAGATACAATTTCCTTTATGTATAGTTGCGTGAGTCTCTCCATTGTATCGGTTTCCTTCATGGCTAGGAAGTGAGCAGATTTGGTGAGACGGTCGATAATAACCCAGATAGTATCATAACCGCCTACTGTTTTCGGTAGCTTCATGATGAAGTCCATCGTTATTCCTTCCCACTTCCATTGCGGGATTTCGGGTTGCTGAAGTTGTAGCGACCCCGACAAATCGTCAAGTGACGGCGTCGGCTACGTGGGTCCCATTACCTGATTATAAGTCTTTAAGATAACGTTTGACCAAAATATGTCGCCTTCATTTCAAAATAAAGATTGTTTCAAAGTTAACAAGAATTGTTCAACCAAAAGTTAAGTTACAAGGTTATAAGTACAAATGAAATCTAGGCGACACGGTTTAAAGTAAAGTCAAAAGACGCTCCCTGAAAAGCATGTATACTCGACATCCAATGCAAGTATCAAATAATGAGCGGAAGCATGTATCACATATCATGCAAGACCTGAGAAAAACATAGAAATCTGTCAACGAAAACGTTGGTGAAATCATAGGTTTAGCAAGTAAATTGTATTGAACCACAAGGTTCTTTAAGAATTATTCAACCAGAATCGTTCACATTCCAAAATAGTATTTGTATCACGAGCACCCAATTATCAAGGCTTAACCGAATCTTCCCTCTGAATTTTGAATTTAGTGTTAGAACTTACACTATACATTGTTGAAATTATATTTCATTCACTAACGGTAGCGAACCGTCTGAATGAGGGTTTGTTAAACCCGTATGGCCACACAACATAATTACACGCTTACACTTACACCCTGCAAGTGGAACTAATGATAATTGGATTGAGGACTTTTGTTCAAACTCGTATGCATCTTTGTATTCGTATTTGTTCACAATGTAAAAGCATGAAAAGTAATTAAGTATGAAATGTATGTATTTCTCAGCCCACGATGTAAAGAATAAAAGTGATTAAAAAGTGGGACTATGATCTCACCTCGAGTGCACGAGTATAAAAGTACTTCAACAAGTAAACGTGTGCATGAAAGTTGCTTAGCCTTGACCTAAACAAGTAAGTTATATCAATTAACCGGTTACGACACAAGGTCGGGTGAAATGTGTTCAATTAGTCCTATGGCTCGACACGACTCGATTATGTAGCATGTGAAGCAAATTGTCAAGTTTCATGCAAGATACAAGTATAAAAGCATGTTAGGAAGATTGTATAAAAGTTTGGTTAAGTTTGACTAAAAGTCAAACTTGGTCAAAGTCAACGAAAAAGTCAACACGTTCGGGTCGGGTCTCGGACAAATTTTCTATGCTAGTTATTCATATATAAGCATGTTAAAATAAGTTGCATGTGAATTGGAGGTCTAGAACATGGCAAACATTTTTGATAAAATGGAAAAGTTGGACAGAATCTGGACAAGGCAAATGTCGCGCCGCGGCAAGGGGTGTCGCGCCGCGACATAACACATGGTCTGGTGTCAGGTCGTTTTCAAGGTTCAAGTCTTGGTCAAAACTTCAAACAAACGCAAAACGCAAACCGCAAACAATTAGAAGACGTATCTTATACCGTTGGAAAGCTCTTTTGACAAGGAACACAACTAAACACAAATCCTCAAACAAAAACATCATTTACAACAATCGAATTCTCGTCATGTGATCAATAAACGCTCATTTCAAAGCCTCAAGTTCATCAATATGCATTTTAAGTTCCGGGAATCCAATTTACACATATGATATGCCGTTTTGAAGGTAATGAAGCATACATTACAACTAATCACTAACAATTAACATTCCATGGTATTCAAGCATCCAAAAATTCATTTCAAGAACTAGCAAACCCTAGTCAAACATCACAAAATCAATATTCATGTTTTTGAAGTTTTCTTAATCAACCTACGCATCAAAACGAAGCTAGTGATACTAGTAACACAATTAAAACATGCACTTTAACAATCTAACAACATTAACTCATCCAAAATCAAGGATTAAGCAAACCCATTTCAAGTTCATGCTAGTTACTCCAAAAACAACAAATCGAGCAAACCAAACATATATTCATGTTAGACTTGAGCCATAGACACTAACTAACACCATTTCGAATCAAAAACACGAATTTAGAGAAATCTAGAGTTTTAGAAATGTTACCCAAACGAGATGAAGTTGGTATCAAATTGTAGAGGATGAAGAGAGGATTCCAAATATGTAATTTGTTTTGTTGTAAGCCTCCTAAATCGAATTTAGATGATGAATGATTGAATTGGGTGTTGTGTGTGTGTGTTCTTGCTAGAGAGAAAGAGAGATGAGGGAGATGGATGGAAATGGATGGAGGAAGTGAAGTGGTTGACTAGTTGACCTAGTCACCACTTTGCCCACTTGTCAACTTAAGTCCCTCATGTTTGTAGTCGGGTGCGGGAATTAACCAAACGAATATTTTTAAAACGCTCGAGTAAACGGGTGATGTCAAAATTAAATAGCGGGAATATAATGAACGTTACTCACGGAAACTATTAATTTAAATACGAAAGATTATGTTTTAAAAAAAAAAGACGGTGTTAAAATTAAATTTAACGGAAAAACGCGGGATGTTACATTATCCACACCTCAAAAGAAATTTCGTCCCGAAATTTAGTTGGAAGTAGTAGTTGTTGAATCTTCCTCGAGATCTTGCGTTGCCAATTCTACGAGTGAGGGAGAAGTACGTTCTAGGGTATTTCAACGAATTTTGACGGTCGGGATCATACGATGTTTTAAGGTTTGGCTTCACGATTTATGGTTTCAACCGGTCCTCCTAGGAAGTGAGGGTTATCGTCGATAGTGAGTTCATCAAAGGAGATAACAAGTTCTCGTTTCGCAAAACACGTCTTTGAGTTGATACATCGAATGTAGGATAAACGGAGACCCAAAATGAGTCGGAAAAGTCTAAACGGCTAGCGACGGGTCCAAAACACCCCAAGAATTTAAAGGATCAAAATATCGCGGATTTAGCTTCCTACGTTTCCCGAAACGGATTGCACCTTTCCAAGGTGCGACTCTTAACGTGACGCGGTTTCTCACGTGGAATTTGAAATGTTTACGTCTAACATCGGCGTAGCTCTTGGTGATTACGAGTCGCGTAGGGTTTTACCTGAATATGAATAAATTTTCTCGGTTGCTCATGAACAACCTCGGCCCCGGTGAATTGATCATCGTTTACTTGGTTCGACAAGGGAGAATGACGTTTCCGGTCACATGTGGTTTCAAAAGGAGTGACGTTAAAACTTGAATGAAAATCATTGTAGTACGAGGATTCGGTTAAAGGAAAATACTTTTCTCAAGTAAATTTGAAGTTGGTAATACAAACTTGTATTATGGTTTCCAAGGTTTAAATCACATGTTTGTTCGGTCCGTCGGGTTGTGGATGGTACGCGGTACTCATGTCTAAACGCGGTCCCGAGGCTTCTTGTAAAACTAGAAGTGAAACGAGTATTTCGATACGGGATAATTAACAAAGATACACCGTGTTGGAATAGAATCTCTTAAGATATGTTTGAACAAGTTAGTTAGGGTTCGAAAAATGTTCGTTAGGACTATTCACCCTCGTGGCGAATACTTATGTAATATGAGGAGTTTCTCTATCCATGGAGAAATGTTACAAGGAGTTTCTTTAAACGGAAATGCGAACGGTAAAGATAGTAGTGAAATGAGGACTTAGAATAGGATGAGTTTACATCTCGAGGTTGCTATAATGTGCCTCTAGTTGTCAAAAGTTGAAGTCTGAAAGAGAAACGAGGTAGTACACGTAGTTGTATAGTTCGGGGTTGAATAATAGTTGACCGATTATCAGAAACACAAGGGCGTTAAGTCAAAGAAGAGTGAAGTATCGTTGGATTGTGTGTTATCTTAATTTCCAGTAATATCAGACGGTAACGGTGAAATAACAGAGGTATGTAGTGTGGTACGTGATGACAAGAATATTGATCGGATCCACAATTTAGTATTCGAATTCTTCGTGCAAAATAACGAATTTCCGTTCCGTTGATTTCGAGTCGAAGGAGTATGCCTTTCGGCGTCCGAGTAGAAATATTTCCATATTTGAGTCCCATCTGGTGTTGTACAAATTTAGCTAGAAATGTTGGTGTGAAGAATCACGCTCAAGGTTCGATCGCGGAGAGATTAAAGTCGTGTAATACGAGAAAAGTCAGAAATGAATCTTCGGTAACAACCGGTGAGATCTAAGATTTTTACGAATACAAATCTGAGTTGGGAGAGTTTCCTGATTACATGTGGCTTGATTTCGAGATTGATTGTAATTCCTTGACCATTAACTTCATGGTCTAGAAAATTGGACTTCGTTCAACAGAAATTCTCACTCGGAGAATTTGGTATAAAGTTGCTCTTTTCTCAAAAGTTCGAGCGTAAGATGGTGATGTTGTTCGTTTTCCTTCTTTACTTAAATAAGTTAAGATGTCATCTGTAAATACGATAACAGATTAGTCTATATGAATTTGCATACGCGGTTCAAGAGGTTTATGGATACGGACGAGCTTTGGATAAATCGAATGGTACTAAGAGAGATTTACAACTAATGTTGCGAGTTCGGAAAAGACTCAGGAGACATTGTCTCCCTTAACCCCCAATTGATGATAACCGGAACGGAGGTCGTTTTGGAATACACACGGGATTCATGCAAGAAATCATGAGGTCATGGATGCGAGGGAGAGGGTATCGGTTTCCAACCGAAATTTACTCGGTTCACAATAATCTATACAAGACGATGGGGAAACATTTTTTTTTTTTTTTTTTTTTTTTTTTTTTTTTTAACGAATATGTTCCGAGCTCCCTAGTTCTATAGGTGTCAAGTCAAAAGTCTTAATGTATATCCTCCAATAAAATTTATAGGCACACAATATTTTTCCGTTGGTCACTTAAATCGTCTAAGTAGTATCTAGGGGAAAAAGTGGAATGTAAAGAGCACGAGTCAAAGACTTGTTTATAAAACGTCTAACGGTAACCGAATCGAATAAACATGAAACGTGAGAATTTCGAGAAGAAACATACCCGTGACTAGTCCATCGTCGTCTCGGGCATCCTAGGCGTTGATGTTGAAAGTTTAACGGCGTGCGTTGGGGTTGATTTTCTTATTTGGGCACGCACTCCTAAAATGACCCGGTTGGCCACATTCAAAACAAACACCCGTCTTGGGTGCATTGTGCTCCTTTTGGGCGACGGGAGCGGTATTCCTACAATCGTGGGCTACATGGCCACTTCTTTGACACTTCAAGCAAAATGGTTTGCCACATTCACCTAAATGATGTTTGTAGCACTCGTTACAATACGGTAGGTGTCCGGTATAACCTTTCTTGCCGTTGGGGATGAAGGGCTTCTTGGCGAGGTTGTTGTAATTGCTTGATTGGGGGGCTTCCCATTTTCTTTTGTTGTCACCCGATTTATCCTCGGCTTTAGGTGCCGGCACTTCAATTTCGTCCACTGTTTCAATCAATTGGCGGGCCATATTCAAAGCCTCTTGGTGGTTAGCGGGTTTGGATGACATTACTCCTTGTTTGATGCTCTTGGGGAGACCATCCATGTAAAGTTCAACCCTTAAAGATTCGGGGTTCACGAGGTTTGGGCACATCAAAGCAAGTTCGGAGAATCGTTGATTATAGGCCTTAAGGTCATTCCCGACCGCTTTTAAAGTTCTTAGTTCGTTTTCGAGCTTACGGGTCTCTTCGCGCGGGAAGTATTCGGTGATCATCTTTTTCTTTAAGTCGGCCCATGAGAGAGTGTGAGCTTCATCGATACCCACCGACAGCACTTACGTATTCCACCATGTGAGGGCGATACCGGCAAAAGTGTGGGTGGAATATTTGACTTTGTCTTGGTCCCGACAACCGCTTATGCTAAAAACGGCTTCTGTTTGCTCAAACCATCGGGTGAGCACAACCGGTCCTCCGGTCCCATCGAAGGTGTGAGGTTTGCACCCCATGAAAGTTTTGTAGGAGCAACCCTCGTTTGAATTACCGGTTCCATGGTTGTTGTGGTTGTGGTTGTGGTTGTTATTGATGTCGGAGGAGATACTAGCCATAGCCGCACCTATGGCGGTGGCTATCATACGTTGGAGGGCTTGTTCGGGAGTTTCGGGAGGAGCACGTCGACGAGCCATTGTTCCTTCATGACACAAAAATATCGTTGGTTAGTATTCTAAATAATACTAACCGCGATATGGAATAAAGAATAAGAGAAAATTATCCTTGACTCGCCTTAAATTCTTTATGTCATAATGTCGGAACGTCCATGTGAATCACCGTAATATAATCCCGGAAATTATATTACCCTGATTCTCATGTGCATTTAACATTACTTCATAAAGTCAAGGTGGCGCGTCAACAAAATTTATTAACGTAAGATCAAGATCGAATACGAGTTAGATATGATAGAAGAGTTCGAGTATAAATGCACAAATAGTCAAGTAATTCCTACTTCAGTCTATATGCCGGTTGTAGTCTAGATTCACCTATGTACCCTATGACTCGGGGTGGACACAAATGAACTCTAAATCCCTACAACCAAGGCTCTGATACCACTTGTAGTGACCCCGACAAATCGTCAAGTGACGGCGTCGGCTACGTGGGTCCCATTACCTGATTATAAGTCTTTAAGATAACGTTTGACCAAAATATGTCGCCTTCATTTCAAAATAAAGATTGTTTCAAAGTTAACAAGAATTGTTCAACCAAAAGTTAAGTTACAAGGTTATAAGTACAAATGAAATCTAGGCGACACGGTTTAAAGTAAAGTCAAAAGACGCTCCCTGAAAAGCATGTATACTCGACATCCAATGCAAGTATCAAATAATGAGCGGAAGCATGTATCACATATCGTGCAAGACCTGAGAAAAACATAGAAATCTGTCAACGAAAACGTTGGTGAAATCATAGGTTTAGCAAGTAAATTGTATTGAACCACAAGGTTCTTTAAGAATTATTCAACCAGAATCGTTCACATTCCAAAATAGTATTTGTATCACGAGCACCCAATTATCAAGGCTTAACCGAATCTTCCCTCTGAATTTTGAATTTAGTGTTAGAACTTACACTATACATTGTTGAAATTATATTTCATTCACTAACGGTAGCGAACCGTCTGAATGAGGGTTTGTTAAACCCGTATGGCCACACAACATAATTACACGCTTACACTTACACCCTGCAAGTGGAACTAATGATAATTGGATTGAGGACTTTTGTTCAAACTCGTATGCATCTTTGTATTCGTATTTGTTCACAATGTAAAAGCATGAAAAGTAATTAAGTATGAAATGTATGTATTTCTCAGCCCACGATGTAAAGAATAAAAGTGATTAAAAAGTGGGACTATGATCTCACCTCGAGTGCACGAGTATAAAAGTACTTCAACAAGTAAACGTGTGCATGAAAGTTGCTTAGCCTTGACCTAAACAAGTAAGTTATATCAATTAACCGGTTACGACACAAGGTCGGGTGAAATGTGTTCAATTAGTCCTATGGCTCGACACGACTCGATTATGTAGCATGTGAAGCAAATTGTCAAGTTTCATGCAAGATACAAGTATAAAAGCATGTTAGGAAGATTGTATAAAAGTTTGGTTAAGTTTGACTAAAAGTCAAACTTGGTCAAAGTCAACGAAAAAGTCAACACGTTCGGGTCGGGTCTCGGACAAATTTTCTATGCTAGTTATTCATATATAAGCATGTTAAAACAAGTTGCATGTGAATTGGAGGTCTAGAACATGGCAAACATTTTTGATAAAATGGAAAAGTTGGACAGAATCTGGACAAGGCAAATGTCGCGCCGCGGCAAGGGGTGTCGCGCCGCGACATAACACATGGTCTAGTGTCAGGTCGTTTTCAAGGTTCAAGTCTTGGTCAAAACTTCAAACAAACGCAAAACGCAAACCGCAAACAATTAGAAGACGTATCTTATACCGTTGGAAAGCTCTTTTGACAAGGAACACAACTAAACACAAATCCTCAAACAAAAACATCATTTACAACAATCGAATTCTCGTCATGTGATCAATAAACGCTCATTTCAAAGCCTCAAGTTCATCAATATGCATTTTAAGTTCCGGGAATCCAATTTACACATATGATATGCCGTTTTGAAGGTAATGAAGCATACATTACAACTAATCACTAACAATTAACATTCCATGGTATTCAAGCATCCAAAAATTCATTTCAAGAACTAGCAAACCCTAGTCAAACATCACAAAATCAATATTCATGTTTTTGAAGTTTTCTTAATCAACCTACGCATCAAAACGAAGCTAGTGATACTAGTAACACAATTAAAACATGCACTTTAACAATCTAACAACATTAACTCATCCAAAATCAAGGATTAAGCAAACCCATTTCAAGTTCATGCTAGTTACTCCAAAAACAACAAATCGAGCAAACCAAACATATATTCATGTTAGACTTGAGCCATAGACACTAACTAACACCATTTCGAATCAAAAACACGAATTTAGAGAAATCTAGAGTTTTAGAAATGTTACCCAAACGAGATGAAGTTGGTATCAAATTGTAGAGGATGAAGAGAGGATTCCAAATATGTAATTTGTTTTGTTGTAAGCCTCCTAAATCGAATTTAGATGATGAATGATTGAATTGGGTGTTGTGTGTGTGTGTTCTTGCTAGAGAGAAAGAGAGATGAGGGAGATGGATGGAAATGGATGGAGGAGGTGAAGTGGTTGACTAGTTGACCTAGTCACCACTTTGCCCACTTGTCAACTTAAGTCCCTCATGTTTGTAGTCGGGTGCGGGAATTAACCAAACGAATATTTTTAAAACGCTCGAGTAAACGGGTGATGTCAAAATTAAATAGCGGGAATATAATGAACGTTACTCACGGAAACTATTAATTTAAATACGAAAGATTATGTTTTAAAAAAAAAAGACGGTGTTAAAATTAAATTTAACGGAAAAACGCGGGATGTTACAGAAGTAACCCGGATGGCCTCTGATGTTCGGCTTTGATCTTGGAACAAGTTAAACACTTTTTAATGTAAGTAGCAACATCCCTTTTGAGGTTTGGCCACCAATATTGCTCCTTGAGATCGTGGTACATCTTACCAGCTCCTGGATGAATAGTATACCTTGACTTGTGGGCTTCATCTAGAATAAGGCTTTGTAAATCCCCATAACTAAGCACCCAAATTCTTCTGGTAAAATATCGGAGTCCAGTCTCCTTAACATCAAATCGAGAGACGAGAATGTTCAAGTGTTCCTGAGAAATATTCTCCTCCTTGAGAGACTCATCTTGGGCTATGCGGATTTGGCTATTGAGATTCGTGTGAATGGTGATGTTCAAGGCACGAACACGAAGAGGTACCATTCTCTCCTTTCGGCTCAAGGCATCAGCTACAACATTTGCCTTGCCAGGATGGTAACGAAGTCGTTCAACGTCTCGATCCATCATCGCTGTCTCATGTTTAGTTGCTTCTGATCGAATATGTGTTGGAGGCTTTTGTGGTCGGTGAAAATAGTACTCTTAGTTCCATACAGATAGTGTCTCCACAGTTTGAGCGAAAAGATGACAGCTCCAAGTTCGAAATCGTGAGTCGTGTAGTTTTGCTCGTGAATCTTCAATTGTCAGGTGGCGTAAGCAATAACCTTCTTCTGTTGCATCGATACACACCCAAAACCTTGTCGAGGCATCACAATACACAACGAAGTCATCACTGCCTTCGGGAAGGGACAAGATAGGAGCAGTGGTCAACTTCTGCTTTAGGGTTTAGAATGCCGACTCTTGCTTGGTTTCCCAAGCGAACTTCTTCCCCTTGTGAGTTAACACAGTCAAAGGACGTGCAACCAGAGAGAAACCTTCGATGAATCTTCGGTAATAACCGGCGAGGCCTAAAAATTGGCGGACATGATTAGGAGTAGTGGGAGTTTCCCACTTGCTAATGGCTTCGATCTTTGCGGGATCAACTTTAATACCCTGATCACTCACAATATGATCGAGAAATGGAACTTCCTTCAACCAAAATTCACACTTGGAGAATTTGGCATAGAGTTGCTCTTATCCTAAGAGTTCAAGCACGAGTCGAAGATGTTGCTCATGTTCTGCTTCACTTCTGGAATAGATTAGGATATCATCTATGAAGACGATAACGAACTTGTCTAAGTACGACTTACATACACGATTCATGAGATCCATAAACACGGCAGGTGTGTTAGTTAAACCGAATGGCATTACCAGAAATTCATAGTGACCATAACGAGTTCGGAATGCAGTCTTCAGTACATCGCTCTCCTTCACCCTCAACTGGTGATAACCTGATCGCAAATCGATCTTGGAGTAAACGCTGGATCCTTGTAGCTGATCGAAAAGATCGTCAATCCCTGGGAAGGGGATACCGGTTCAGTTCACGATAATCGATACACATGCGGAAAGATCTGTCCTTCTTCTTCACGAATAAAATAGGTGCGCCCCAAGGCGATGAACTCGGTCGAATAAATCCACGGTCTAGCAATTCCTGTAGTTGACTCTGCAACTCTTGTAGTTCGGAAGGTGCACGTCGATAAGGTGCGCGATCTACAGGTGCAGCTCCCGGCACTAGATCAATCTGGAACTCCACTGATCGTGGTGGGGTAATCCCGTCAATTCTTCTGGAAAGACGTCAGGAAATTTGTTCACAATTCGTAGATCATCTAAAATGTCCCGTTCTTATTGATTAAAAACGTTCCATATTAATTGATTTTGTTGCGAGGTTTTGACCTCTATATGAGACGTTTTTCAAAGACTGCATTCATTTTAAAACAAACCATAACCTTTTTTTCATTAATAAAGGTTTAAAAAAGCTTTACGTAGATTATCAAATAATGATAATCTAAAATATCCTGTTTACATTCGACCATTATATAATGGTTTACAATACAAATATGTTACAACGAAATAAGTTTCTTGAATGCAGTTTTTACACAATATCATACAAGCATGGACTCCAAATCTCGTCCTTATTTAAGTATGCGACAACGGAAGCTCTTAATAATCATCTGAGAATAAACATGCTTAAAACGTCAACAAAAATGTTGGTGAGTTATAGGTTTAACCTATATATTATCAAATCATAATAATAGACCACAAGATTTCATATTTCAATATACATCCCATACATAGAGATAAAATTCATTCATATGGTGAACACCTGGTAACCGACATTAACAAGATTCATATAAGAATATCCCCTATCATTCTGGGAAATCCTTCGGACATGATAAAAACGAATTCGAAGTACTAAAGCATCCGGTACTTTAGATGGGGTTCGTTAGGCCCAATAGATCTATCTTTAGGATTCGCGTTAATTAGTAGATCAATTTACTAATTTTTAGGTTACCAAGCAAAAGGGGTATATTCGGCTTCGATCATTCACCCATATAATGTAGTTTCAATTACTTGTGTCTATTTCATAAAACATTTACAAAAGTGCACGTATTCTCATCCCAAAATATTAGATTTTAAAAGTGAGACTATAACTCACTTTCACAGATTTTTTACTTCGTCTGGAAGTAAGACTTGGCCACTGGTCGATTCACGAACCTATAACAAATATGTACATATATATCAAAGTATGTTCAAAATATATTTACAACACTTTTAATACATTTTGATGTTTTAAGTTTATTAAGTCAGTTGTCCTCGTTAGTAACCTACAACTAGTTGTCCACAGTTAGATGTACAGAAATAAATCGATATATGTTATCTTGAATCAATCCACGACCCAGTGTATACACGTCTCAGGCTAGATCACAACTCAAAGTATATATATTTTTGGAATCAACCTCAACCCTGTATAGCTAACTCCAACATTACTGCATATAGAGTGTCTATGGTTGTTCCAAATAATATATATACATGGGTCGATATGATATGTCAAAACATTTGCATACGTGTCTATGGTATCCCAAGATTACATAATATATTAGAATACATGTATAATAGAATATAAGTTAGCTAGGATATGATTTGTATAGAATTGTTACAATATTTCCCGTAGCTACAACAATCAAAAAATATCCAATCTTGTTTTACCCGTAACTTCTTTGTTTTAAATCCGTTTTGAGTGAATCAAATTGCTATGATTTCATATTGAACTCTATTTATGAATCTAAATAGAAAAAGTATAGGTTTATAGTAAAAAATATAAGTTACAAGTCATTTTTGTAAGAGGTAGTCATTTCAGTCGAAAGAACGACGTCTTGATGACCATTTTGAAAAGCATACTTCCACTTTGAGTTTAACCATGATTTTTGGATATAGTTTCATGTTCATAAGAAAAATCATTTTCCCAGAAGAACAACTTTTAAATCAAATTTTATCATATTTTTTATTTATCAAACCTAAAACAGCCCGCGGTGTTACTACGACGGCGTATGTCCGGTTTTACGGTGTTTTTCATGTTTCCAGGTTTTAAATCATTAAGTTAGCATATCATATAGATATATAAAATGTGTTTAGTTGATTTTAAAAGTCAAGTTAGAAGGATTAACTTTTGTTTACGAACAAGTTTAGAATTAACTAAACTATGTTCTAGTGATTTCAAGTTTAAACCTTCGAATAAGATAGCTTTATATGTATGAATCGAATGATGTTATGAACATCATTACTACCTCAAGTTTTATGGATAAACCTACTAGAAAAGAGACAAATTGATCTAGCTTCAAAGGATCTTGGATGGCTTGAAAGTTCTTGAAGTAGAATCATGACATGAAAACAAGTTCAAGTAAGATTTCCACTCGAAATAAGATTGTTATAGTTATAGAAATTGAATCAAAGTTTGAATATAAGTATTACCTTGTATTAGAAAGATATCTTACTTTAAATAAGAAAGATTTCTTGAGGTTGGATGATCACTCTACAAGATTGGAAGTAAGCTAGCAAACTTGGAAGTATTCTTCATTTTATGAAATTAGAACTTGTAGAATTTATGAAGAACCCTTAGAACTTGAAGATAGAACTTGAGAGAGATCAATTAGATGAATAAAATTGAAGAATAAAAGTGTTTGTAGGTGTTTTTGGTCGTTGGTGTATGGATTAGATATAAAGGATATGTAATTTTGTTTTCATGTAAATAAGTCATGAATGATTACTCATATTTTTGTAATTTTATGAGATATTTCATGCTAGTTGCCAAATGATGGTTCCCACATGTGTTAGGTGACTCACATGGGCTGATAATATCTGATCATTGGAGTGTATATACCAATAGTACATACATCTAAAAGCTGTGTATTGCACGAGTACGAATACGGGTGCATACGAGTAGAATTGTTGATGAAATTGAACGAGGATGTAATTGTAAGCATTTTTGTTAAGTAGAAGTATTTTGATAAGTGTCTTGCAGTCTTTCAAAAGTGTATGAATACATATTAAAACACTCCATGTATATACATTTTAACTGAGTCGTTAAGTCATCGTTAGTCGTTACATGTAAGTGTTGTTTTGAAACCTTTAGGTTAACGATCTTGTTAAATGTTGTTAACCCAATGTTTATAATATCAAATGAGATTTTAAATTATTATATTATCATGATAATATGATGTATGAATATCTCTTAATATGATATATATACATTAAATGTCGTTACAACGATAATCGTTACATATATGTCTCGTTTCAAAATCATTAAGTTAGTAGTCTTGTTTTTACATATGTAATTCATTGTTAATATACTTAATGATATGTTTAATTATCATAATATCATGTTAACTATATATATATCCATATATATGTCATCATATAGTTTTTACAAGTTTTTATCGTTCGTGAATCACCGGTCAACTTGGGTGGTCAATTGTCTATATGAAACCTATTTCAATTAATCAAGTCTTAACAAGTTTGATTGCTTAACATGTTGGTAACACTTAATCATGTAAATAACAATTTCATTTAATATATATATAAACATGGAAAAGTTCGGGTCACTACAATACCTACCCGTTAAATAAATTTCGTCCCGAAATTTTAAGTAGTTGGAGGTGTTAACGTATCTTATGGAAATAAATGCGGGTATTTCTTCTTCATCTGATCTTCTCATTCCCAGGTGAACTCAGGTCCTCTACGAGCATTCCATCGAACCTTAAAAATTGGTATCTTGTTTTGCTTAAGTCTTTTAACCTCACGATCCATTATTTCGACGGGTTCTTCGATGAATTGAAGTTTTTCGTTGATTTGGATTTCATCTAACGGAATAGTGAGATCTTCTTTAGCAAAATATTTCTTCAAATTTGAGACGTGGAAAGTGTTATGTACAGCCGCGAGTTGTTGAGGTAACTCAAGTCGGTAAGCTACTGGTCCGACACGATCAATAATCTTGAATGGTCCAATATACCTTGGATTTAATTTCCCTCGTTTACCAAATCGAACAACGCCTTTCCAAGGTGCAAATTTAAGCATGACCATCTCTCTAATTTCAAATTCTATATCTTTTCTTTTAATGTCAGCGTAGCTCTTTTTTCAACTTTGGGCGGTTTTCAACCGTTGTTGAATTTGGATGATCTTCTCGGTAGTTTCTTGTATTATTTCCGGACCTGTAATCTGTCTATCCCCCACTTCACTCCAACAAATCGGAGACCTGCACTTTCTACCATAAAGTGCTTCAAATGGCGCCATCTCAATGCTTGAATGGTAGCTGTTGTTGTAGGAAAATTCTGCTAACGGTAGATGTCGATCCCAACTGTTTCCGAAATCAATAACACATACTCGTAGCATGTCCTCAAGCATTTGTATCATCCTTTCGCTCTGCCCATCAGTTTGTGGATGATAGGCAGTACTCATGTCTAGACGTGTTCCTAATGCTTGCTGTAATGTCTGCCAGAATCTTGAAATAAATTTGCCATCTCTATCAGAGATAATAGAGATTGGTATTCCATGTCTGGAGACGACTTCCTTCAAATACAGTCATGCTAACTTCTCCATCTTGTCATCTTTTCTTATTGGCAGGAAGTGTGCTGATTTGGTGAGACGATCAACTATTACCCAAATAGTATCAAAACCACTTGCAGTCCTTGGCAATTTAGTGATGAAATCCATAGTAATGTTTTCCCATTTCCATTCTGAGATTTTGGGTTGTTGAAGTAGACCTGATAGTTTTTGATGCTCAGCTTTGACCTTAGAACACGTCAAACATTCTCCTACGTATTTAGAAACATCGGCTTTCATACCCGGCTACCAAAAATATTTCTTGAGATCCTTGTACATCTTCCCCGTTCCAGGATGTATTGAGTATCTGGTTTTATGAGCTTCTCTAAGTACCATTTCTCTCATATCTCCAAATTTTGGTACCCAAATCCTTTCAGCCCTATACCGGGTTCAGTCTTCCCGAATATTAAGATGCTTCTTCGATCCTTTGGGTATTTCATCCTTTAAATTTCCCTCTTTTAAAACTCCTTGTTGCGCCTCCTTTATTTGAGTAGTAAGGTTATTGTGAATCATTATATTCATAGATTTTACTCGAATGGGTTCTCTGTCCTTCCTGCTCAACGCGTCGGCTACCACATTTGCCTTCCCCGGGTGGTAACGAATCTCAAAGTCATAATCATTCAACAATTCAATCCACCTACGCTGCCTCATATTCAGTTGTTTATGATTAAATATGCGTTGAAGACTTTTATGGTCAGTATATATAATACTTTTGACCCCATATAAGTAGTGCCTCCAAGTCTTTAATGCAAAAACAACCGCGCCTAATTCCAAATTATGCGTCGTATAATTTTGTTTGTGAATCTTCAATTGTCTAGACGCATAAGCAATTACTTTCATTCGTTGCATTAATACACAATCGAGACCTTGCTTTGAGGCGTCATAATATATCACAAAATCATCATTCCCTTCAGGTAATGACAATATAGGTGCCGTAGTTAACTTTTTCTTCAATAACTGAAACGCTTTCTCTTGTTCATCCTTCCATTCAAATTTCTTCCCTTTATGCGTTAATGCAGTCAAGGGTTTTGCTATTCTGGAAAAGTCTTGGATGAACCTTCTGTAGTAACCAGCTAGTAATAAAAACTGGCGTATGTGTTTCGGAGTTTTCAGAGTTTCCCACTTTTCAACAGTTTCTATCTTTGCCGGATCCACCTTATTACCTTCTTTGTTCACTATGTGACCGAGGAATTGAACTTCTTCCAACCAAAATGCACACTTTGAAAACTTAGCGTACAATTCTTCCTTCCTCAATACTTCTAACACCTTTCTCAAATGTTCACCGTGTTCTTGGTCATTCTTTGAGTAAATAAGTATGTCATCAATGAAAACAATGACAAACTTGTCAAGGTATGGTCCATACACTCGGTTCATAAGGTCCATGAACACAGCTGGTGCATTAGTTAAACCAAACGGCATGACCATAAACTCGTAATGACTGTAACGTGTTCTGAAAGCAGTCTTTGGAATATCATCTTCTTTCAACCGCATTTGATGATACCCGGAACGTAAGTCAATCTTTGAATAAACAGATGAGCCTTGTAGTTGATCAAATAAGTCGTCGATTCTCGGTAGTGGGTAGCGGTTCTTGATGGTAAGTTTGTTCAACTCTCAGTAGTCGATACACAACCTGAATGTACCATCTTTCTTCGTGACAAACAAACCAGGAGCTCCCCACGGTGATGTGCTTGGTCGAATGAAACCATGCTCTAAAAGTACTTGTAATTGGCTCTGAAGTTCTTTCATTTTGCTAGGTGCGAGTCTGTATGGAGCACGAGCTATTGGTGCAGCTCCCGGTACAAGGTCTATTTGAAATTCAACGGATCGGTGTGGAGGTACTCCCGGTAATTCTTTCGGAAATACATCGGGAAATTCTTTTGCGACGGGAATATCATTGATGTTCTTTTCTTCGGAATTGATTTTCTCGACGTATGCTAGCACAACATAGCAACCTTTTCTTATTAGTTTTTGTGCCTTCAGGTTACTAATAAGATTTAACTTTGCGTCGCTCTTTTCTCCGTGCACCATTAAGGGTTTTCCTTTTTCTCGTATAATTCGAATTGCATTTTTGTAACAAACGATCTCTGCTTTCACTTCTTTCAACCAGTCCATACTGATTATCACATCAAAACTCCCTAACTCTACTGGTATCAAGTCAATCTTAAATGTTTCGCTAACCAGTTTAATTTCTCGATTCCGACATATATTATCTGCTGAAATTAATTTACCATTTGCTAATTCGAGTAAAAATTTACTATCCAAAGGCGTCAATGGGCAACTTAATTTAGCACAAAATTCTCTACTCATATAGCTTCTATCCGCACCCGAATCAAATAAAACATAAGCAGATTTATCGTCAATAAGAAATTTACCCGTAACAAGCTCCGGGTCTTCCTGTGCTTCTCCCGCATTAATATTGAAAACTCTTCCACGGCCCTGCCCATTAGTATTCCCCTGATTCGGGCAATTTCTAATAATGTGGCCCGGTTTTCCACATTTATAACAAACAGCGTTGGTATTACTTGCTCCGACACTATTCATTTCGGCATTACTTGTTCTGACATTATTTGCTCCCTTAGTTCTGTTAAACTTTGATCCGTAGACCTCACACTTTGTCACGCTATGACCATTTCTTTTACACCTGTTGCAAAATGTCGTGCAAAACCCCTGGTGATTTTCTTCACACCTATGACATGGCTGTTTTTGGTTTTTGTTGCCATTGTTGTTATTGAGGTTGTTGTTGGGATTGTTATTGTTGTTGAAACGGTTGTTATAGTTGTTGTTGTTGTTGGGATGTTTGTTGTAGTTATTGTTAGGATTGCGGTTATTGTTGCGATTGTTGTTGCAGTTGTTGGGATAGTTGTTGCGATTGTGGTTGTAATTGTTATTGTTGTTGTACTGGTGACTCTTGTCACCGTTTTCCTCCCACTTCCTATTGAGTTGTTTTGTGTTGGTTTCTTCGGCCGTCTACTCTTTAATTCTTCCCTCAATCTGATTTATGAGTTTATGAGCCATTCGACTTGCCTTCTGTATAGAAGCGGGCTCGTGTGAACTTACATCTTCTTGAATCCTTACTGGTAACCCTTTTACAAACGCATCGATCTTCTCTTCTTCATCTTCGAATGCTCCCGAGCACAATAGGCATAACACTGTGAATCGTCGTTCATATGTGGTAACGTCGAACCCTTGTGTTCGTAACTCTCTAAGTTCTGCCTTGAGTTTATTGACTTCATTTCTAGGACGGTACTACTCGTTCATCAATTGCTTGAATGCCGACCACGGTAGTGCGTAAGCAGCATTTTGTCCTACCTGTTCAAGATAGGTGTTCCACCACGTTAACGTAGTACCTGTGAAGGTATGTGTAGTGTACTTAACTTTGTCCTCTTTGGTACACTTACTTATGGCAAACACCGATTCGACTTTCTCGGTCCACCATTTCAATCCAATTGGTCCTTCGGTTCCATCAAATTCCAAAGGTTTGCAGGCAGTGAATTCTTTGTAGGTGCATCCTACACAATTTCTTTCGCCATTAGCTGCATTGCTAGATTCAGCGTTATTGTTGGTATGTAGCGCAGCCTGTACTGCGGCTATGTTTGCAGCAAGAAAGGTACGAAACTCCTCTTCGTTCATACTCACGGTATGTCGAGTAGTTGGTGCCATTTCCTTCAAAAATAGCCAAAAGAAACGAGTTAATCATATAGAATATCAAGAGTAGTCAATAGTATTTCGTAGCGTAATATGAACTTATTTATAAAAGCTCTTTCTTCATATTAGCGTTTTATACTCTTTAATTCGGGTAGTACCTACCCGTTAAGTTCATACTTAGTAGCTAACATACCATTTCAACTACTACAATTCTATATGAAAAACTAATCACAAAAAAAATATATCATATTCAAACCTTTATACAATAAATTGCAAACTTACAATACCGCTATTTTACATATAGCATGAAATATAGCACATAAAACTTTGATACAAAGTAGTTGCGAAGATAATTCTAGTTAATAAATAAGGCGTTCAGCAAAGGCAATAAAGACACATAATTCATACGTCCAGAAACAAGTCATGCATTCTGGTTTTACTAATACCACTTCCCATCCTTGGTTTTGTAGAACATAACCGTTGTGACCAATAGTAAGACAATGTGTTGTAATGTCGTCAAAAGGATGAAGGTTATGTAATGACCAACAGTCTCGTAATAACCTAAAAACCTCATTTCTTACCCCAATTACCGACTCCGTCACTTGTGGGAACGTTTTGTTTAATAGTTGTAGCCTGATGTTCTTGTTCTCACTTTAGTGAGAAGCGAACATTACTAACCCGTAAGCATAACATGCTTCTTTATGTTGCATGTTAGCTGCTTTTTCTAAATCACGAAGTCCTATATTCGGATATATTGAGTCAAAATAATTTCTTATCCCGTTGCGTAAAATAGCATTTGGGTTCCCTGCAATATATGCGTCAAAGTAAACACATCGTAACTTATGGATTTCCCAATGTGATATCCCCCATCTTTCGAACAAAAGCCTTTTATAAATCAAGGCATTCTTGGAACGTTCTTCGAATGTCTTACAAACTGATCTCGCCTTAAATAGTTGTGCCGAGGAATTCTGACCGACTCTAGACAAGATTTCATCAATCATGTCTCCGGGTAGGTCTCTTAAAATATTGGGTTGTCTATCCATTTTGTGTTTTTATACTGTAAAATAGACAAGAGTTAGATTCATAAAAAAATACTTATTAATACAAGCAATTTTTACATATATCATAAAGCATAAGCACACTATATTACATATATTACACCACACGAATACAACTATTTTATTCCAACTCGCTCATTTCTTCTTCTTCGGTTTTGGTTCATTTTGCTAAGTTTCTAGGGATATATGATGTTCCCCTAATACGAGCCGTCGTTTTCTACATTGGTTTAGAAAAACCTGGTGGTTTAGAGGTTCCCGGGTTATTGTCACAACTTAAGAAATACGGGTGTTGACTATACATATAAAGTTCATCGGGTTTAGAATCAAATTTCTCTATTTTTATGCCCTTTCCCTTATTGTTCTCTTTTGCCTTATTAAATTGTGTTGGGGTAATTTCTATAACATCATCGGAATCCTTGTCGGGATCCGATTCATCGGAGAATTGGTAATCCTCCCAATACTTTGCTTCCTTGGCGGAAACACCATTGACCATAATTAACTTTGGTCGGTTGGTTGAGGATTTTCTTCTACTTAACCGTTTTATTATTTCCCCCACTGGTTCTATTTCTTCTTCCGGTTCCGATTCTTTCTTCCGGTTCCGATTCTTCTTCCGGTTCTGACTCTTCTTCCGGTTCCTCTTCGGGAACTTGTGAATCAGTCCACGAATCATTCTAATTTACATTTGACTCTTCATTATTATTAGGTGAGTCAATGGGACTTGTTCTATAGGTAGACATCTATCACATAGTATCAAACACGTTAAGAGATTAATATATCATATAATATTCACATGTTAAAAATATATAGTTTCCAACAAAATTTGTTAAGCAATCATTTTTCAAGTAAACACGGTCGAAGTCCAGACTCACTAATGCATCGTAACAAACTCAATAAGACACACTAATGCAAAATTCTGGTTCTCTAAGACCAACGCTCTGATACCAACTGAAATGTCCCGTTCTTATTGATTAAAAACGTTTCATATTAATTGATTTCGTTGCGAGGTGTTGACCTCTATATGAGATGTTTTTCAAAGACTCCATTCATTTTAAAACAAACCATAACCTTTATTTCATTAATAAAGGTTTAAAAAGCTTTACGTAGATTATCAAATAATGATAATCTAAAATATCCTGTTTACATTCGACCATTACATAATGGTTTATAATACAAATATGTTACAACGAAATAAGTTTCTTGAATGCAGTTTTTACACAATATCATACAAGCATGGACTCCAAATCTCATCCTTATTTAAGTATGTGACAGCGGAAGCTCTTAATAATCACCTGAGAATAAACATGCTTAAAACGTCAACAAAAATGTTGGTGAGTTATAGGTTTAACCTATATATTATCAAATCATAATAATAGACCACAAGATTTCATATTTCAATATACATCCCATACATAGAGATAAAATTCATTCATATGGTGAACACCTGGTAACCGACATTAACAAGATGCATATAAAAATATCCCTTATCATTCCGGGAAATCCTTCGGACATGATAAAAACGAATTCGAAGTACTAAAGCATCCGGTACTTTGGATGGGGTTCGTTAGGCCCAATAGATCTATCTTTAGGATTCGCGTCAATTAGTAGATCGGTTTACTAATTCTTAGGTTACCAAGCAAAATGGACATATTCGACTTCGATCATTCACCCATATAATGTAGTTTCAATTACTTATGTCTATTTCGTAAAACATCTATAAAACTGCACGTATTCTCATCCCAAAATATTAGATTCTAAAAGTGAGACTATAACTCACTTTCACAGATTTTTTACTTCGTCGGGAAGTAAGACTTGGCCACTGATCGATTCACGAACCTATAATAAATATGTACATATATATCAAAGTATGTTCAAAATATATTTACAACACTTTTAATACATTTTGATGTTTTAAGTTTATTAAGTCAGCTGTCCTCGTTAGTAACCTACAACTAGTTGTCCACAGTTAGATGTACAAAAATAAATCGATATATGTTATCTTGAATCAATCCATGACCTAGTGTATACACGTCTCAGGGTAGATCACAACTCAAAGTATATATATTTTTGGAATCAACCTCAACCCTGTATAGCTAACTCCAACATTACTGCATATAGAGTGTCTATGGTTGTTCCAAATAATATATATACATGGGTCGATATGATATATCAAAACATTTGCATACGTGTCTATGGTATCTCAAGATTACATAATATATTAGAATACATGTATAATACAATATAAGTTTGCTAGGATATGATTTGTATAGAATTGTTAATATTTCCCGTAGCAACAAAAATCAAAAAATATCCAATCTTGTTTTACCCACAACTTCTTCATTTTAAATCCGTTTTGAGTGAATCAAATTACTATGGTTTCATATTGAACTCTATTTTATGAATATAAACAGAAAAAGTTATAGGTTTATAGTCAGAAATATAAGTTACAAGTCATTTTTGTAAGAGGTTGTCATTTCAGTCGAAAGAACGACGTCTTGATGACCATTTTGAAAAATATAATCCCACTTTGAGTTTAACCATGATTTTTAGATATAGTTTCATGTTCATAAGAAAAATCATTTTCCCAGAAGAACAAATTTTAAATCAAAGTTTATCATAGTTTTTAATTATCAAACCCAAAACAGCCCGCGGTGTTACTACGACGGCGTATGTCCGGTTTTACGATGTTTTTCGTGTTTCCAGGTTTTAAATCATTAAGTTAGCATATCATATAGATATAGAACATGTGTTTAGTTGATTTTAAAAGTCAAGTTATAAGGATTAACTTTTGTTTGCGAACAAGTTTAGAATTAACTAAACTATGTTCTAGTGATTTCAAGTTTAAACCTTCGAATAAGATAGCTTTATATGTATGAATTGAATGATGTTATGAACATCATTACTACCTCAAGTTTTATGGATAAACCTACTGGAAAAGAGACAAATGGATCTAGCTTCAAAGGATCTTGGATGGCTTGAAAGTTCTTGAAGTAGAATCATGACACGAAAACAAGTTCAAGTAAGATTTCCACTCGAAATAAGATTGTTATAGTTATAGAAATTGAATCAAAGTTTGAATATGAGTATTACCTTGTATTAGAAAGATATCTTACTATAAATAAGAAAGATTTCTTGAGGTTGGATGATCACTCTACAAGATTGAAAGTAAGCTAGCAAACTTGGAAGTATTCTTGATTTTATGAAATTAGAACTTGTAGAATTTATGAAGAACACTTAGAACTTGAAGATAGAACTTGAGAGAGATCAATTAGATGAAGAAAATTGAAGAATGAAAGTATTTGTAGGTGTTTTTGGTCATTGGTGTATGGATTAGATATAAAGGATATGTAATTTTGTTTTCATGTAAATAAGTCATGAATGATTACTCATATTTTTGTAATTTTATGAGATATTTCATGCTAGTTGCCAAATGATGGTTCCCACATGTGTTAGGTGACTCACATGTGCTACTAAGAGCTAATCATTGGAGTGTATATACCAATAGTACATACATCTAAAAGCTGTGTATTGTACGAGTACGAATACGGGTGCATACGAGTAGAATTGTTGATGAAACTGAACGAGGATGTAATTGTAAGCATTTTTGATAAGTAGAAGTATTTTGATAAGTGTCTTAAAGTCTTTCAAAAGTGTATGAATACATATTAAAACACTACATGTATATACATTTTAATTGAGTCGTTAAGTCATCGTTAGTCGTTACATGTAAGTGTTGTTTTGAAACCTTTAGGTTAACGATCTTGTTAAATGTTGTTAACCCAATGTTTATAATATCAAATGAGATTTTAAATTATTATATTATCATGATAATATGATGTATGAATATCTCTTAATATGATATATATACATTAATTGTCGTTACAACGATAATCGTTACATATATGTCTCGTTTCAAAATCATTAAGTTAGTAGTCTTGTTTTTACATATGTAGTTCATTGTTAATATACTTAATGATATGTTAACTTATCATAATATCTAGTTAACTATATATATATATATATATATATATATATATATATATATATATATATATATATATATATATATATATATATATATATATATATATATATATATATATATATATATATATATATATGTCATCATATAGTTTTTACAAGTTTTTAACGTTCGTGAATCACCGGTCAACTTGGGTGGTCAATTGTCTATATGAAACCTATTTCAATTAATCAAATCTTTACAAGTTTGATTGCTTAACATGTTGGAAACACTTAATCATGTAAATAACAATTTCATTTAATATATATATAAACATGGAAAAGTTCGGGTCACTACATCATCCACGCTTTTCTCCTCAGTTTCTAACTTCTTCACGTGTACCAAAATAGCAAAACGCCATTTTCTCATGACCTTTTATGCCTTCATGTAACTACTAAGGTTCATCTTCGGGCTACATCTTTCCCCGTAAACAATTAGTGGCTCACCAGTCTCGCGAGGTATATGAAGAATCTTCTCTCCACAGATAACTTCGGCTCTTACCTTGGACAACCAGTCCATATCGACTATCACATCAAAGCTACTCAACTTAATGAGTATTAAATCAATCTCATAATCCACTCCAGCTAAGTTTATTATACCTCCTCGGCCAATTTGGTCAACTTTCTCAAGTTTTCCATTGGCCACCTCGACAAGTATACTCTCATCCAAAGGAACTAACGACCAGTCTATCTAAGAGCAAAAGTGTCTACATACATAACTCCTATCGGCACCAGTATCAAACAAGACATAAGCTAATAGTTTATTGATAGTGAATGTACTTGTGAGCAAGTCAGGATCTTTGCGGGTATCTCTGGTGTTCATGTTGAAGACTCTTCCACGTGCTGGCTCACCTTCCTTCTTCTTGTTAGGACATTCATTCTTGAAGTGACCCTACTGGCCGCACTCAAAACACTTCCTTAGACCATTCAGATTTATCCTCGCAGCTGGAGTGGTGATCATACAATCTCTGCCGACGTGTCCAGTCCTTTTACACTTTTCACACACTACGTTGCAGTATCCAGTATGATGCTTGTAGTGAAATGTCCCGTTCATATTGATTATAAACGTTCCATATTAATTGATTTTGTCGCGAGGTTTTGACCTCTATATGAGACATTTTTCAAAGACTGCATTCATTTTTAAAACAACCATAACCTTTATTATATCTATAAAGGTTTAAAAAGCATTACGTAGATTATCAAATAATGATAATCTAAAATATACCGTTTACACACGATCATTACATAATGGTTTACAATAAGAATATATTACATCAAAAATAAGTTTCTTGAATGCAGTTTTTACATAATATCATACAAGCATGGACTCCAAATCTTGTCCTTATTTTAGTATGCAACAACGGAAGCTCTTAATAATCACCTGAGAATAAACATGCTTAAAACATCAACAAAAATGTTGGTGAGTTATAGGTTTAACCTATATATTATCAAATCATAATAATAGACCACAAGATTTCATATTTCAATATACATCCCATATATAGAGATAAAAATCATTCATATGGTGAACACCTGGTAACCGACATTAACAAGATGCATATAAGAATATCCCCTATCATTCCGGAAAATCCTACGGACATGATAAAAACAAATTCGAAGTACTAAAGCATCCGGTACTTTGGATGGGGTTCGTTAGGCCCAATAGATCTATCTTTAGGATTCGCGTAAATTAGTAGATCGGTTTACTAATTCTTAGGTTACCAAGCAAAAGGGGCATATTCGGCTTCGATCATTCACCCATATAATGTAGTTTCATTTACTTGTGTCTATTTCGTAAAACATTTATAAAACTGCATGTATTCTCATCCCAAAATATTAGATTTTAAAAGTGGGACTATAACTTACTTTCACAGATTTTTACTTCGTTGGGAAGTAAGACTTGGCCACTGGTTGATTCACGAACCTATAACAAATATGTACATATATATCAAAGTATGTTCAAAATATATTTACAACATTTTTAATACGTTTTACTGTTTTATGGTTATTAAGTCAGCTGTCCTCGTTAGTAACCTACAACTAGTTGTCCACAGTTAGATGTACAGAAATAAATCGATATATATTATCTTAAATCAATCCACGACCCAGTGTATACACGTCTCAGGCTAGATCACAACTCAAAATATATATATTTTTGGAATCAACCTCAACCCTGTATAGCTAACTCCAACGTTACTGCATATAGAGTGTCTATGGTTGTTCCAAATAATATATATACATGGGTCGATATGATATGTCAAAACATTTGCATACGTGTCTATGGTATCCCAAGATTACAAAATATATTAGAATACATGTATAATACAATATAAGTTAGCTAGGATATGATTTGTATAGAATTGTTACAATATTTCCCGTAGCTACAACAATCAAAAAATATCCAATCTTGTTTTGGTGACGACCCGAAAATTTCTGACCAAATTTAAACCTAATCTTTATATGTTTCCGACACGATAAGCAAAGTCTGTAAGGTTGAGTCTTAAAAAGTTTGAACTGTTTCATATATTCAATTGACCTTCGACTGCTCTCGACGATTCACGAACAACTATTTGTAAATAGATACATATATATTTAAAAATGTATATATGTATATTTTAATATAATTTGAAATATTATATTATGTAGTTATTAGAATTAATTTTTGTAAAATAAAATGATATAAGAAATAATAGAAATTATTATTAAAATAAATATATATAAAGTATATTGAAAATATTTAGTTGGTTTCGAATTCATTCTGTAAACGCTCGTAGCACTCGTTTGTCATCTTGATAGTTATTAATCAATTTAAAAATGAACTTATATGATTTTAAAATAAAGGGTGATCCGAAAATGAGTTAAATAAGTTATAGGCTTATTAAATGTGTATTTAGGATCTAATTATTTAATTTTAACACTTTTTATATGTTACCCATAAATGAGAGGGACAGTTGATGTAATTTTTATTTATTAAATTAATGACTAAATTTTATACCATCATGACCAAAATAAATAAGTATAGTTAATTTAAAAATTTGAGATTTTTCTGAAAGACTTTTATCCGCCACTAATTATCAACGAGATACGAAATAGTAGTTCGTGAAAACTGTCGGTAGATTATGGATGCCTATAATTTCTATTAGACAATCACATGTTTCTTTTAAATTAATTTATTATTATTACTATATTATTTCATTGATTATCAAACACTGTAATTGTATGTATATGTATATGTGTCATCATTAAATATCAAATGGAATCCAATCATCAAACTACTCCACTACCTCTAATTATATGTTCTCTTTTTCTATTTGTAATTTGACTTACGGAGTATATAAAAATATGTATATAGATATTTTTATATGGAGATGGGATTGATGTCATAAATTCCGTGTCTTCATTCTTAAAATCCATTCACTCACACCCAAGTGAACAACTATCTCCAACTATCTCTTCTATATTTCTATCAACCAAAACACAAATGAACGAATATTGTTGCTACTAAACTGTTGCTGCCTCACTTTCGTTTTCAACACCAATCAAAACCACCTAAACTTGCAACCATGACCGATTCTATTTCTGATTGAGTGCAGCCCGAGTCACCATCATCAACTACAACCAAGAAACACCATCACCAAACCAACACTTAAGAACTACAAACGGCTACTGTTTCGGTTTCACTTGTGCTATTCGCAGGTACCTATAATCTTCTTCTTTTTCTACTACAATCAACTCCCTCTCTTCTCTTTCCCTTTCTTCTCTTTGTTCTCTCCTTCGTGAACCACCACATGAAAACCACGAATAACCCGACCACCTCTATTCAAACCCACTTGATCACCAACCTTTCTATCTACATAACTACCTCAACCCACCATCTTTGAAACCACACCATCCATTTACGTATTGTTGTTTCTTGACTAATATCACCACCTTCAAATCAACCAAACCTTATCACCTTAAACATCCCATAATATGATATGAGAATCATTTTCCTCCACCATGTAGAACCACACCATCCTTTTGCATGAAATCCGCTACTAATCGTTGATTCGGTTATGAATTTAAAACGTGAAGTTTGATGGGACTTCATTTCCGCTGAGACCCACGAAGAAGAATAAAAGAAAAGATAAAATAAATCTTAATTCTAAATTATATCTATCTTTATGCTCAATCAATGAATGGAGACAACATCATGTGATCTAGTTGTCGAATAAAAGCAAGAATTAGTGAACCCCTTTGCTTTACCTAATCCCCCACTAACATTATATTATGACATGAATACGTAATAAGAGAGATTTTATTATTATTTCGGTCCCACACTGCTATCCAGCTCGGTTACTTCCTGCTCCAACAACTGAAGATTACCGTTTTCTATTTCCATTCAAGCGAACCTCGTATACTACAGATTGATGTGATTATAGACGTTTTCCTTATTGGGCTTATCATTCTGTTATTAGGTCCGTTAGCCAATAGATGAGCTAAAACCCCATTTGTTATGTGAAGCCCAACCTAATTGGGTAGCTTATGTTACTGCGTTTCATGGTTCTTCTTCTGTTAATATAACCAGGATAGTGATGTAAGATAGCGGACTGAGGATAGATGATGATTGTTTGAAGGTATTTCATATGCCCGAGAGACATATTAAACTAATGTGGCTAATATGTTATGATCCAAGTCGGGTCATACCCAATAACAAGCTTATCAACACTTTTATGTATTTATTTTAATGAGTGGATCTTTAAAATAAATACTTGACACTTAGACTTTAGAAATTGGTTTTCTAAAAGTAAAATGCAAGAAATAATTATATGGATAATTATAAGTAAGTTTAATTATTTATATGATTAAACTTATATATATGTGTGTTTTAATTTTATAAAGAGGTTTATAAAATTATATATAAAAATGTGTAAGTATCAAAAGATTGTTGCAAGACATTTAAATAAAAGGAATGCAAAAAAAAAAAAAAAAAAAAGAGGAGGTGGGGTGGTGGCGGTTTTGGAGTCCCAAGACCACCCACCCATGCTTTTGGTTAAATGCATTTCTACACTCCAAGTCTTGCATGCTTGCACAACTTCACACACACACTTTAATCTTGCATTTCAAACTAGCAAAAGGCTCTCTCTTTCTCCCTTATCTTGGCCGAAATTTTGGAGCTTGGAAGAGGGTTCTTCCATTGAATTTTTGCTTGTATTTTGGTGTCTTGAAAATCCTAACTAAAAGTAGTGTTAGTTGCATAGCTTGTGGGTATTATCTCTTGAGGTTTCAAGTTAGAAACTAGCTTCACTTCATCATCTTCATCTTGTTACTTCTACCTCCTTTTGGAGAAGGTATAAACCCTAACTAGCTCTATTTACATTTTAGTATATTTTCAAGACTAGATCTATAAATGGAATTCATGTTTAAAAGGTTTATATTCACATGCAACTTAAAATTGCTTCCGCTTGCTACATATATATACACGAATATATTTACATACTAAATGGGTTTTGCAACTTGTTAACATGTGTTGAATTCCATCAATGGTATCTAGAGCCAAAGTCTTGTTAATATGCTTCTTGTTTTTGGCTAGTAAACTCATTTATTTTACAATCTACCAACATGCATGAAAGTAGAATGTGAAAATCATGAGTTTTGGTGGGTTTGGTGTCTTGGCCGAATTATTTGGGTCCCAAAAGTGGGTTTGGGACTTCAAGTTTGGCCAAGATTTGTTGTTATGTTATTGTTCACAATCGAGCCTAGACCGTGTGGTTGAATGTTTGGATGATTTGGTTATTTTTCATGGTTGTTATATTCATTCATATGGTTTGTATTAATTTGTAATAATTTTTTATTTTGGTGTGTAATAAGTTGTAATTAATCTTGTAATTTCTTCATGTAATTTATTCTATTTGTTTGTAAAAATAGAGTTGGTTGTTATTTCATTTTTCTAGAAAAATTGTATTAGGATATAATTTTGTAAAAAGAAAATGAAGATTCAAGATGGAGATTACAAGTTGGAGCTTTTGAAGATTACAAGATTAAGTGGGAGATTTTGTTTAAAATCTCTTACTTTCTTTTGTTAACCCTTACCGGTGACATTTGTTTTTTGGCTAAACAAATGTCCACCAAAATGGCTCCCGATTGTGAACATATTTTGTTATGCATGTTTGTGTATGTTTGTATGATTGGTTGCTACAAGATTATCACATGTTAACAACTTGCATATTACATTATAAATGTTTATAATAAAACATAACAAAACGACACTAATAATTGGTTATTAGACCTAAATAAAATGGTTTATTTAAAAGGTATTAAATTGGTTTATAACTAGTAATTGGTTTTACTAAAAGAACATGAAAATGGGTTTTTCATAATATACTACACACCAAATGCATGTTGGTGTATAGCATTTTGTTTTCTAAAACTAGAATGTAGAAAACTTAAAATCCCTTTAAACTATAACAAGGCAAACAAGTTAAACGCCATCCTTTTGTATGAACACTTAGACATATTAGGAAACTCTTGATGGGATAAAGGTCACCTAACCGTCATGAGCAAACTAATATGAATAAGGTAAACTTCGCATACATATGGGATAAAGGTCACCTAACCACTTGTATGTTAAGTCTACATGTTTACACAAGTAGGACGACTTGGTTTGGGAATCATGAACTTAGGGTCACCGAAGCATGAGGAACAAATAGGCGTTGATGGGATTAATATGCCATGCAAAAGGATTGCATGATCCCATAACTTAGAAGTTGCAAAAGGATTGCAATTGTCATTATGACTACCTAGCTAAATCAAATGACGGGATAAAGGTCACCTAACCGAAATTTGATTTACCGTTAGATTCTAATATTTAATAAAACAAATTAAAAGGGTATTGTTTATTAAATTTAAAATCGATACTTAAAAGGACTTTGTTGAATTTTGTAGATGGCCGCTAATAACAACAACAACATGCAAAACGCACCACTTAACATGAACAACCTATCATTAAGGTCTCTCTTAGAGAAAGACAAACTCAACCATACCAACTTTATGGATTGGTTCCGCAATCTTCGGATTGTCCTCAAATAAGAGGATAAAGCGTATGTACTTGAGGACCCCATTCCCGATCAACCGGATGAGAATGATGTGGAGGAAATGGCCTCTTACGATAAGTATTGCCACGACTCCCTTCAAGTCTCATGCCTAATGCTTGGGACTATGATTCCCGAACTCCAAAAGGATTTCGAGCATCATAGTGCATACGACATGATAACGCAATTGAAGGAGATGTTCCTTCAACAAGCGCGTGCCGAGCGCTTCGAGACCGTTCGGGCGCTACATGCTTGTCGTATGGACGATACCCAATCGGTTTCATCTTATGTGCTTAAGATGAAAAGCCTTATTGATCGTGCTAACCGTCTTAACCTAAACATATCAAATGAGTTAGCCACTGATCTTATCCTTAACTCCCTATAAAAAAGGTTTGATCAATTTGTAATTAATTACAATATGAATGGGATGGATAAGAGCATAGGTGAGCTTCACGGTATGCTTAGAACGGCGGAAACTAGCATGGGTAAAAGGGCTTTACCCGTGTTAGCAATCGATCAAGGTGGATCCAAAAGTAACCCCTCTAAGCCTAAGGTGGCTAAGAGAAAAGGACCCGCCTATCAAGGCAAAGGGAAGGGGAAGATGGTTACCCCAACCATCAACAAGGCTAAGAAGCAAAAGGTAGCCGAGAAGGCAAACCCCAAAGAAGACCCGTGTTTCGGTTGCGGTGAAATGGGTCACTGGAAGCGAAATTGCCCGGTCTATCTCAAGGAGTTGAAGGACAAGAGGGATGTGGGGCAAACCTCAGGTAATATATATATGGTATATATTGAGCTTAATATTACTTCTTCTAATACATGGGTATTAGACACGGGATGTGGAACTCATATTTGCAATTCTTTGCAGGGGTTCAAAAGAAGTGATCATATGGCGGGAACATCAAGTCTCTATATGGGCAATGGTGCAAAGGTGCAAGTTAAAGCTCAAGGAGATTTTGTTTTGAAGCTTCCAAGTGGATTGGAACTTATTTTAGAAAATGTTTTGTATGCACCGGATTTATGTTGAAACATTATTTCTATTTCCCGTTTAAAACAATGTGGTTTCAATGTTAATTTTATTAATGATGATATCCATGTTTCTAAAGATAATGTATTCTATTTCAAGGCTTCACCTTCAAATGGAATTTATGAATTGGTTCATGATGACGCATCATCGAGCTCTATATACCATACTAGCACCAAGAAACTCAAAAGGGATTTGAGTGATTCCTACTTATGGCATTGTCGCCTTGGTCACATAAACAAGAACCGAATGCATACACTTCAAAAGAATGGACTTTTAAAATCAAATGAAATGGATTCGTTTGATGTATGTGAATCTTGTTTACAAGGCAAGATGACTAAAGCACCTTTCAAAGGGACCTATGAAAGGGCTAAAGACTTATTGGGATTAATACATTCGGATGTATGTGGACCCTTTAAACCCATGACTAGGAATGGTGAAAGATACTTTGTTACTTTCATTGATGACTTTAGCCGTTTCGGATATGTCTACTTATTAAGACACAAGGACGAAACGCTTGAAGCATTCAAAGAATATCAAAACGAAGTACAAAATCAACTCAATAGGACAATTAAGGTACTTCGTACCGATAGAGGAGGTGAATACCTAAGCGATGCCTTCCAAGATCATCTTAGGAGTTGTGGGATCATCTCACAACTTACTCCACCCGGAACACCCCAATTTAATGGAGTTTCCGAAAGGAGGAACTGAACCCTAATGGATATGGTTCGATCTATGATGGCAAGAAGCTCGTTGCCTCTATCATTTTGGGGTTATTGTCTAAGCTCCGCGGTTCGTATTTTAAATATGGCCCCAACCAAGAAAGTGGAACGAACTCCTCATGAGATGTGGTTTGGAAAACCTCCTTCTCTTTCATACTTAAAAGTATGGGGATGTGAAGCTTATCCTAAGCGCCATGTAGCTAATAAGTTACATGCTCGATCCACAAAGTGTATCTTCATAGGATATCCCAAGGATGATATGGGATACTATTTCTATGATCCGACCGAGCAAAATGTATTTGTTGCTCGAAAGGCGGAATTCCTTGAAACCAAATTCCTTATGGAAGGTGATGGTGAAAGGAAAGTAGATCTTGTAGAGGTACAAGATCAAGTTGATGATACACAATTGGTTGACACTAGTACTCAACATGAGGATGTTGAAAATGATCAAGTGGATGATCAAAGTACACAAGACGTTCGAAGATCTAGTAGGATTAGTAATCCTCCTGAGAGATATGGGTTTCTCGTAGATGGTTGCTATACGGTTGATTTGGATGAACCGACAAACTACGAAGATGCTTTATCAAGGATTGATAAAGATAAATGGCAGGAAGCCATGAACGCCGAGATGCAATCCATGTATGAAAATCAAGTTTGGGAACTTGTTGTGCAACCTCCTAGCTCCAAGGTAGTTGATTGCAAATGGCTTTTCAAGAAGAAAACCGACATACATGGAAACTTGGATACATACAAAGCTAGACTTGTAGCAAAAGGTTTCACTCAAACTCAAGGGGTTGATTATGATGAAACTTTCTCACCAGTGGCAATGCTAAAGTCTATTAGGATATTATTTGCCATTGCTGCTCACTATGACTATGAAATATGGCAAATGGATGTCAAAACCGCTTTCCTAAATGGATATCTTGAGGAAGATGTTTATAGGGTACAGCCCGAAGGTTTTGTTGATCCGAAAAATCCTAAAAAGGTATGCAAGTTAAAGAAATCAATCTACGGATTGAAACAAGCATCTAGAATGTGGAATCATCGCTTTAATGAAGAGGCAAAGAAATTTGGCTTCATTAAAAATGGTGATGAAGCTTGTGTGTACAAGAAGGCTAGTGGGAGCTCTATAATGTTCCTTGTGCTATATGTGGATGATATATTATTGTTTGGGAATGATATTACCACAATGAAAGGAGTCAAAACTTGGCTAAAGAGTTGCTTCTCTATTAAGGATCTTGGAGAAGCACAATACATATTGGGGATTGGGATCTATAGGAATAGATCCAAGAGATTAATAGGTTTAAGTCAAAGTGCATACATTGATAAAATCTTGAAAAGGTTCAAGATGGAAAACTCTAAGAAAGGTTTGGTACCTATTCAAAAGGGAACCATTCTCAGTTCATCTCAGTGTCCTACCACGAAAGATGAGCAAGAGAGAATGAAGAAAGTCTCATACGTATCTGCTATTGGGTCTATCATGTATGCAATGATATGTACTAGACCGGATGTGTCATGCGCCCTAAGCTTGACAAGTAGATACCAGAATAACCCGGAAAATAGTCATTGGACTGCGGTTAAATGTATATTGAAATACCTTAGAAGGACTAAGGATATGTTTCTAATATATGGGTCTGGTGAGGAGGAACTCGCTGTAAAAGGTTATGTGGACGCGAGCTTCTAAACTGATCGAGATGACTCTCGATCACAATCCGGTTATGTCTTCATGTTAAATGGTGGTGCAGTCTCTTGGAAGAGCTCTAAACAGGAAGTTGTTGCGTTATCCACTACAGAGTCGGAGTACATTGCCGCCTCACTGGCAGCTCAGGAAGCTGCATGGATGAAGAAATTCATCGACGACTTAGGAGTGGTCCCTTCCATTCAGGACCCTCTTGAGATCTTTTGTGACAACGAGGGTGCGATTGCTCAAATCAAGGAACCTCGTGCTCATCAAAAGACTCGTCACATTGAGCGGAGATTCAACTACATCAGGGATGAGGTTGAAAAGGGAAAGATATGTATTCACAAAGTTCACACAGATCAAAATGTTGCGGATCCACTCACGAAGCTTTTACACGGGCCAAAACATGAGGGACATGTTTGTGCATTAGGGCTTCGATATTCTAGTGATTGGAATTGATCTATTTTATGTATTGTATCGGAACGAATTAGTTCAAACTCATTAATATAATTATGGTATTAATTTAATTATGAGTCATGTTCCAATTTTGCATATTTTATCCATGAATAAACTATTATTCTAAATTCCGTAGTTGATCACATTTGTGGGAACAAGTGTGAGGTTTAGACTATTATGAACTTGGATTGGTTAACATTCAAATGGTGAATGTGGGGCAAGGTTGCAACCAAGGTTCATAGATATTTGTGGGACACAAATATTGGAAGACCCGCTCTCAAGATTTACTATATGGAGCCTTTGTGGTTGATCACATGTAATCTTGAGTAAAGGAGAATATCATTATATCCTCTGACCTGAGACACATATTGGGTTCAGACATTCACCGAATATTGTGCCTTGATTCTTTCCTTCGCTATTCTGAAACATGGTAGTACATAAGGGAGGCTTCAGGTATGCTACGAAGTGTAGTGTCTAGGACGTATGTAGTCAAGATGGAATTTGTCCCTCTTATTCGTTGAGAGTCGGATGTCTAAGGCCTGATAAAGTTAGATCTATAAGAGAGTGATCACTCTATGTCTCTTGGATTTGACATTACATCTAGGACAAAAGGATATATATTGATAGATTCACCTAAATCATATTCGAGATGGGAACTCGAAAGGGATGATGTTATTGAGTGGCACTAAGTCATAACATATTAGGGGTGATGGACGGTCGTTAGGTGGTATCCGTCACTTGCATTAATTTCTTATGTTTCTCGTGCAAGTGGGAGATTGAAGGTATTTCATATGCCCGAGAGACATATTAAACTAATGTGGCTAATATGTTATGATCCAAGTCGGGTCATACCCAATAACAAGCTTATCAACACTTTTATGTATTTATTTTAATGAGTGGATCTTTAAAATAAATACTTGACACTTAGACTTTAGAAATTGGTTTTCTAAAAGTAAAATGCAAGAAATAATTATATGGATAATTATAAGTAAGTTTAATTATTTATATGATTAAACTTATATATATGTGTGTTTTAATTTTATAAAGAGGTTTATAAAATTATATATAAAAATGTGTAAGTATCAAAAGATTGTTGCAAGACATTTAAATAAAAGGAATGCAAAAAAAAAAAAAAAAAAAGGGGAGGTGGGGTGGTGGCGGTTTTGGAGTCCCAAGACCACCCACCCATGCTTTTGGTTAAATGCATTTCTACACTCCAAGTCTTGCATGCTTGCACAACTTCACACACACACTTTAATCTTGCATTTCAAACTAGCAAAAGGCTCTCTCTTTCTCCCTTATCTTGGCCGAAATTTTGGAGCTTGGAAGAGGGTTCTTCCTTTGAATTTTTGCTTGTATTTTGGTGTCTTGCAAATCCTAACTAAAAGTAGTGTTGGTTGCATAGCTTGTGGGTATTATCTCTTGAGGTTTCAAGTTAGAAACTAGCTTCACTTCATCATCTTCATCTTGTTACTTCTACCTCCTTTTGGAGAAGGTATAAACCCTAACTAGCTCTATTTACATTTTAGTATATTTTTAAGACTAGATCTATAAATGGAATTCATGTTTAAAAGGTTTATATTCACATGCAACTTAAAATTGCTTCCGCTTGCTACATATATATACACGAATATATTTACATACTAAATGGGTTTTGCAACTTGTTAACATGTGTTGAATTCCATCATCGTTAAGATGATGAGAGAATGACATGATGATAATAATTAATGATGACGAGGTTATGAGTCGGTGATGATGAATAACGAATCGACGATATGATGATGAAAATTATAGAGAATGATGATGATGTTAGATGGTGAATATTGATGATACTATGCTGCTAAAAGTTCCTGTATCATGCTATTCGAAAACCACTAAAACAAAAACCATCCACAACAACTGTTTTGCTACTGCTATTATTTCTGTTTGATTTCGCTGCTCAAAAACCCTAAAACATTGAAACCCATTTGGGAAGATGATGAACATTGAAAATGAAATAAACGATGATGACTGTGATTAAGATAGCAAGATGATAAGATGATAGTGGAGATGAAAACATAGATGGTAATGATTGGGAAGATGATGAATATCGAATAGGTTTGATGATGTCCACGAAATTGTTTTCTGCGTACACTTCCATTGCCAATCAACTTTTACCGGATTAAAAACCCTTCATCAACATTCATGGACCAATTTGTTTGAATCTATAACTGGGCCAACTTGCTTATAGACCTCCAATATGATCGGGTTTTATATTGGGCCATTTAGTCCATTAAGTGTTATGTGATCATGATCTATCTTTTTCTGTTTTAATGATTGGGCCGAGAATTAGGTTATATGAATATAAATTGGGGTTTAATAGATCAGCAAGAATGGAGGAGTGGTCAGGGGAGATGTTGGTTAAGCGAGAGGTCGTGGGTTCGAGCCCAGTCATGGGCTGCTATTTCTTTTTAGGCCATTTCCTTTTAAGGTAGTATTTTATTTAATATTATTATTATTATTATTTTTATTGTTATTGTTATTGTTATTATTATTATAACTACTACTATTATTATTATTATTATTATTATTATTATTATTATTATTATTATTATTATTATTATTATTATTATTATTATTATTATTATTAATATTGTTAATACAAGTAATTAGTATCATTTATTATTATGATTATAGTTACAATTACTACTACTACTATTATTATTATTATTATTATTATTATTATTATTATTATTATTATTATTATTATTATTATTATTATTATTATTATTATTATTATTATTATTATTATTATCATTATCAATAAAAGATAAGTATTTTTAAATTTATCATTTTATTAGTATTATTTTTATCATTAGTATTATTAGTATATCAAATAAAGATTTTCTAAAAAAAAAAATATATTTGTGACATAAAACATAACTATATTAATATTTTTGTAATAAATATTAATTATCTATTGAAAGTATATAAGAACCAATATATCTAATTAAGTTATTAATGAAACATATAATTCATTAATATAACAACTATATCAATAATAATAATAATATATATTAATTGTTCGATTACAATATGTTAATATATATAATTGATATAGGTTCGTGAATCCGAGGCCAACCCTATACTTGTTCAATACTGTTATATGTATTTTTACTACAAAATACAGTTTGGTGAGTTCATTTGCTCCCTTTTACTCTTTATATTTTTGGGACTGAGAATACATGCGCTGTTTTTACAACTGCCTTATTAAATGCCTTTGAAATTTATATTTTTGAACCGAGATGCTTTTATAAATGTTTGACGAGATAGACACAAGCAAAACATTCCTCGAATGCGTTATTATGCAGACAGAAGTTCTGCAGATTATTATTGAAATATGTGGACATGATAATTGCCACCATTGAAATATGTGGACATGATAATTGCCACCATTGAATTATGTGGATATGATAATTTCCACCAATTGAAGTGAATGTTATGTATCGAGAGAATGATTTTATATACAGGTTACGTGTATGTTATTTTGTGCACAAGATATGTGTACGGTTACTAAGATTTATGAAAGATGATTTCGTACACGAGAAAGGTGTATTGTATTTAAAAGATATCGCATGTACATTACAGGTGGGTGTAGGATTTGGGCCCATTTGTACCATGCCGCATTTAAATCTTGTGGTCTATCAAAATGATGAATTTTATTATTTTTTTTGATAAACCTATGAACTCACCAACCTTTTGGTTAACAATTTAAAGCATGTTTATTCTCAGGTGTGAAAGAAATCTTCTGGTGTGCATTTGCTCATATTACATGGAGTCGTTCATGGCATATAGAGGTCAGAACCTCACAATGGGACCAACTGTTGAAGACTTTGTCCAGATGGATTAGGACGGGTCACTACAGTTGGTATCAGAGCGGTGGTCGTAGCGAACCAGGTCTTGCATTAGTGTGTCTAACTAGTAGTTGTTTAGATGCATTAGTGAGTCTGGACTTCGACCGTGTCTGCATGTCAAAAGTTTTGCTTATCATTTATAGTCGGAAATCATCTGCTTATCATCCTTAGGAAATTACCTGCTTATCATTCTTAGTCTAGACACATCTTACTGCAATGATTGCATGAATAGTGTATAGACAAAATTCGTATCTTAGCGTATCTGCTAATTCATATCTTAGCATATCTGTTACTGTAGACTTTGCCTGACAGCTTCCGTAGACTCCTCTGTAATTTATGGGATTTTCGTATTATATATGCATATGTAAATTATGTATTGCAGAGTACTAATCTACATCCTATAACCTATTTCTTATCGAAAATCCTTCATTTGATCGTACGATATGGATCCCTCAACCAGTTCGAATTCCTCAAATTTCGACAGTTATTCCGACACGGATATTCACCTAAGCTCCAGAAGCAGCATCACCAGAATGAATCAACCAATCATCCATCCCCAAATTATATGATGGGTTCGTGATCTACTTAATCATTGGAGACAAGAAGAAGGTGATCCTTTTCACCCACCGAATTTCCCTCTTGGTGAAGAACCTGAGGCACTTATTGGCGAACCTATCTGAAACACCATTTTCAGCCTCATTTCCATGGTAGCTCGACACGATTATATTCTATCCACAATTCTAAACCTTATTCAGTCACTCGTTCCGACCAACAATCATCCTGGAATAATAGAAGAAGTCAACGAACTTCGTGCTCGAATAATAGTTTTGGAAAATATGGTGCTAACTTACCAGCTTCAGCAACATCACCGATATCAACATGACCACCAGCAATAGCACCCATACCATCAACAACACACGCCTCAACATCTCATTCTGTACCTCGAGTATAATCACCGTTCTACGTATCAATCTACATCAATTACCTTCGTTCTTCATGACGATTATGTAATCTCTAAAGTCTTAGAGATTATTTATTCAAGATTATTTATTCTATCTCAAACTGAAAAGCAAATGAGATTAATATCATATTAACTCATTAAATCCATGATTACATCTGAGGAAAATATATATGTAAGTATATTTTCATAAAGATTGTAATTAAAAATTCTTTTGTACAAACTGTTAATGGTAAAAATATTTTAACGGGTAGGTAATACCCTAGGAATATTTAGATTTTACATTAATAAGTTACACTGTACATTCTTCAAATCTGATTCAACAGTCATTTACTATCCTACTTACATCCACAGATATACGAATCTGTTCAACACAAAATAACCATTTTCATTCAATTTCATATTTGGATTTTGACTTCTCAAAATCCAACAAGTGGCATAATGAAAAAAACTTTGGACAATTAAAATGAATTAAAATATTGATTATAACATATGAAACTAAATAAATCTTCAAGTCTGCCATTTGATTTCATCTTAAACCTCATTTGTATCTTGACGATTCCATTCTGCGTTCAAACATTTCATAATTCTTGAAAACACTTTAATCGAGAGGATGAACCAACCACACTTCATCTACGGAAGAAAAGATTGATGCTTATAGTTATGCACCTGAAAACACTCAGAACCTGAGTAAATGTTTAAAACGTATATGTGCTAACTCTTTGGGAGTTGTTATTACCAGAAATAACTTTGCAATCCCTTTTCAAATTAGCCAATTTTGTCACAGCTCCAGCAAGTCAACTTTGACTTTTCGTTCGAAACAACCTTATTATAATCTTGATATATATATATATATATATATATATATATATATATATATATATATATATATATATATATATATATATATATATATATATATATATATATATATATGCATGCTCTTCTATCATTATCGAGGAACCTTTTATATTCCACCATATTACTATCAGCGTTTAATCATCTAAAAACACAATTCTCCTAAAACCACCTCGGATTGATAACCGACGATTCAGATATGGCTGCATTAAATGCAGACGAAACAATAAAATTGTAGATGGCCTGAATGGCCAAGAATTTGATGATAAAGAATGGAGTGTTGGGAACGCTTGATAAAAAAAAAATTGTACTAAAAAACGGATTGAGCTAACCATGAAGGAGACTGAGGACAAATACAAGGACCAAACTCTATATTCAAAGAATCCATATAATTCTGTATCCAATAAAATCTTTAGAGAATATCTTGCTCCGAAGTCATGTTAAAATGTTGCGAAAAATTTTTCTTCATCAACCATCGAACTTAGAAATTCCAAAATATCATCATAAATATCTTCGATATTTCTGAGGATATTTTCATAAACATCCTTGTCCGAAACTATCTACCTCTTCGTGTTTTTTGTATTCCATTATACCGGAAACTTCTGTAAAACTCAAGTATAAATTAGAAATGAATTGTGGAGAAGTGTTGGGAATTGAAGCATGAGTTAGTATAATATAATGATGCTTGGCCAACGTGGGTGATTATATTACAGTAAGTCATGTTGAGTTTCTAATGAAATGTGATAATGGTTCACAGTAGATCATACCATCATCATGTGCCATGTACATAACTCTTTCATTCTAATTAACCTCTGAACATATCAAGAAAATATATTCTTGAAAGTTCTATTCTTAATGATTCTGGTAACTTGATAAATCAAATCGTGCTATTACGTTCCTTCCTGCTTAGAACATTATGATCAATCAAAACTTCATACCTATGAATTCTGGACCATTATTCGCTTGACTTGAAGTCGGAAAGAAGAAACAAAAGCATGGAGCTCCGAAATATAAAGGAAAAATATAAAGCCGATCACAAACACATAAATTACAAACCGCGTATATCAATGCGGATAGGAACATAAATACAGGGGAGAATGAAAAACACTATAGCCCTAAGGTAATAGTAGAAGTTAACAGATTCCTCCGGTGGTAGATGAAAAAGGAGGAAGACAGAAGTGATTGTCAGAAGAAGGACAAGGATCAGTACTGGATTAAGTATTTTTACAATATTTAGAAGTATGGATTAAGGAAGGAAGTATATGAATTGTGAGAATAATAAAACGGAAGAGGTAAATTTATAATGGAAACATCCGACAGAACAATCGGGGTAGATCATTGCATTTAATTAAAGAGATCCTAATTTCCTCAATTACCGAATAATCATATCTTATAGATTTATGAGATTTTCTTTTGAATCCCTTGAATTCCGGAATTCAACATGATTAGTCAAAAGTTATGATGAAACATGTCATTTTCATTTCACTAATTAGTGATAACTTCACTCGTACGCTTCACATAATCGAGTCGTTTTATCTATATTATTCAATAATGATAAAACTCTACTTATTAAATTATATTCGTCATGAAAACATTTTTATTGTTAGCCATGACCACCTCACTCAAATTTCGGGACGAAATTTCTTTAACGGGTAGGTACTGTGACGACCCGGAAATTTCCGATCAAATTTAAACCTAATCTTTATATGTTTTCGACATGATAAGCAAAGTCTGTAAGGTTGAGTCTTAAAAAGTTTGAACTGTTTCATATATTCAATTGACCTTCGACTGCTCTCGACGATTCACGAACAACTATTTGTAAATAGATACATATATATTTAAAAATGTATATATGTATATTTTAATATAATTTGAAATATTATATTATGTAGTTATTAGAATTAATTTTTGTAAAATAAAATGATATAAGTATTAATAGAAATTATTATTAAAATAAATATATATAAAGTATATTGAAAATATATAGTTGGTTTTGAATTCATTCTGTAAACGCTCGTAGCACTCGTTTGTCATCTTGATAGTTATTAATCAATTTAAAAACGAACTTATATGATTTTAAAATAAAGGGTGATCCGAAAATGAGTTATATAAGTTATAGGCTTATTAAAAGTGTATTTAGGATCTAATTATTTAATTTTAACACTTTTTATATGTTACCCATAAATGAGAGGGAAAGTTGATGTAATTTTTATTTATTAAATTAATGATTAAATTTTATACCATCATGACCAAAATAAATAAATATAGTTAATTTAAAAATTTGAGATTTTTCTGAAAGTCTTTTATCCGCCACTAATTATCAACGAGATACGAAATAGTAGTTCGTGAAAACTGTTGGTAGATTATGGATGCCTATAATTTCTATTAGACAATCACATGTTTCTTTTAAATTAATTTATTTTTATTACTATATTATTTCATTGATTATCAAACACTGTAATTGTATGTATATGTATATGTGTCATCATTAAATATCAAATGGAATCCAATCATCAAACTACTCCACTACCTCTAATTATATGTTCTCTTTTTCTATTTGTAATTTGACTTACGGAGTATATAAAAATATGTATATAGATATTTTTATATGGAGATGGGATTCATGTCATAAATTCCGTGTCTTCATTCTTAAAACCCATTCACTCACACCCACATGAACAACTATCTCCAACTATCTCTTCTATATTTCTATCAACCAAAACACAAATGAACGAAGATTGTTGCTACTAAACTGTTGCTGCCTCACTTTTGTTTTCAACACCAATCAAAACCACCTAAACTTGCAACCATGACCGATTCTGTTTCTGATTGAGTGCAGCCCGAGTCACCATCATCAACTACAACCAAGAAACACCATCACCAAACCAACACTTAAGAACTACAAACGGCTACTGTTTCGGTTTCACTTGTGCTATTCGCAGGTACCTATAATCTTCTTGTTTTTCTACTACAATCAACTCCCTCTCTTCTCTTTCCCTTTCTTCTCTTTGTTCTCTCCTTCGTGAACCACCACATGAAAACCACGAATAACCCGACCACCTCTATTCAAACCCACTTGATCACCAACCTTTCTATCTACATAACCACCTCAACCCACCATCTTTGAAACCACACCATCCATTTACGTATTGTTGTTTCTTGACTAATATCACCACCTTCAAATCAACCAAACCTTATCACCTTAAACATCCCATAATATGATATGAGAATCATTTTCCTCCACCATGTAGAACCACACCATCCTTTTGCATGAAATCCGCTACTAATCATTGATTCGGTTAGGAATTTAAAACGTGAAGTTTGATGGGACTTCATTTCCGCTGAGACCTACGAAGAAGAATAAAAGAAAAGATAAAATAAATCTTAATTCTAAATTATATCTATCTTTATGCTCAATCAATGAATGGAGACAACATCATGTGATCTAGTTGTCGAACAAAAGCAAGAATTAGTGAACCCCTTTGCTTTACCTAATCCCCCACTAACATTATATTATGACATGAATACGTAATAAGAGAGATTTTATTATTATTTTGGTCCCACACTGCTATCCAGCTCGGTTACTTCCTGCTCCAACAACTGAAGATTACCGTTTTCTATTTCCATTCAAGCGAACCTCGTATACTACAGATTGATGTGATTATGGACATTTTCCTTATTGGGCTTATCATTCTGTTATTAGGTCTGTTAGCCACTAGATGAGCTAAAACCACATTTGTTATGTAAAGCCTAACCCAATTGGGTAGCTTATGTTACTGCGTTTCATGGTTCTTTTTCTGTTAATATAACCAGGATAGTGATGTAAGATAGCGGACTGAGGATAGATGATGATCGTTAAGATGATGAGAGAATGACATGATGATAATAATTAATGATGACGAGGTTATGAGTCGGTGATGATGAATAACGAATCGACGATATGATGATGAAAATTATAGAGAATGATGATGATGTTAGATGGTGAATATTGATGATACTACGCTACTAAAAGTTCCTGTATCATGCTATTCAAAAACCACTAAAACAAAAACCATCCACAACAACTATTTTGTTACTGCTATTATTTTTGTTTGATTTCGCTGCTCAAAAACCGTAAAACATTGAAACCCATTTGGGAAGATGATGAACATTGAAAACGAAATATACGATGATGACTATGATTAAGATAGTAAGATGATAAGATGATAGTGGAGATGAAAACGTAGATGGTAATGATTGGGAATATGATGAATATCGAATAGGTTTGATGATGTCCACGAAATTGTTTTCTGCGTACACTCCCATTGCCAATCAACTTTTACCAGATTAAAAACCCTTCATCAACATTACTGGACCAATTTGTTTGAATCTATAACTGGGCCAACTTGCTTATAGACCTCCAATATGATCGGGTTTTATATTGGGCCATTTAGTCCATTAAGTGTTATGTGATCATGATCTATCTTTTTCTGTTTTAATGATTGGGCCGAGAATTGGGTTATATGAATATAAATTGGGGTTTAATAGATGAGCAAGAATGGAGGAGTGGTCAGGGGAGATGTTGGTTAAGCGAGAGTGAAATGTCCCGTTCATATTGATTATAAACGTTCCATATTAATTGATTTCGTCGCGAGGTTTTGACCTCTATATGCGACGTTTTTCAAAGTCTGCATTCATTTTTATAACAACAATAACCTTTATTTTATCGATAAAGGTTTAAAAGCATTACGTAGAATATCAAATAATGATAATCTAAAATATACCGTTTACACACGACCATTACATAATGGTTTACAATAAGAATATATTACATCAAAAATAAGTTTCTTGAATGCAGTTTTTACATAATATCATATAAGCATGGACTCCAAATCTTATCCTTATTTTAGTATGCAACAGCGGAAGCTCTTAATAATCACCTGAGAATAAACATGCTTAAAACGTCAACAAAAATGTTGGTGAGTTATAGGTTTAACATATATATTATCAAATCATAAAAATAGATCACAAGATTTCATATTTCAATATACATCCCATACATAGAGATAAAAAATCATTCATATGGTGAACACCTGGTAACCGACATTAACAAGATGCATATATAAGAATATCCCCATTATTCCGGGACACCCTTCGGATATGATATAAATTTCAAAGTACTAAAGCATCCGGTACTTTGGATGAGGTTTGTTAGGCCTAATAGATCTATCTTTAGGATTCGCGTCAATTAGGGTGTCTGTTCCCTAATTCTTAGATTACCAGACTTAATAAAAAGGGGCATATTCGATTTCGATAATTCAACTATAGAATGTAGTTTTACGTACTTGTGTCTATTTTGTAAATCATTTATAAAACCTGCTTGTATTCTCATCCCAAAAATATTAGATTTTAAAAGTGGGACTATAACTCACTTTCACAGATTTTTACTTCGTCGGGAAGTAAGACTTGGCCACTGGTCGATTCACGAACCTATAACAAATATGTACATATATATCAAAGTATGTTCAAAATATATTTACAACATTTTTAATACGTTTTACTGTTTTAAGTTTATTAAGTCAGTTGTCCTTGTTATTAACCTACAACTAGTTGTCCATAATTAGATGTACGGAAATAAATCGATATATATTATCTTGAATCAATCCACGACTCAGTGTATACACGTCTCAGGCTAGATCATAACTCAAACTATATATATTTTTGGAATCAACCTCAACCCTGTATAGCTAACTCCAACATTACTGCATATAGAGTGTCTATGGTTGTTCCAAATAATATATATAGATGGGTATATATGATATGTCAAAACATTTGCATACATGTCTATGGTATCCCAAGATTATATAATATATTAGAATACATGTATAATATAATATAAGTTAGCTAGGATATGATTAATATAGATTTGTTACCAATTTTCACGTAGCTGCAACAAGCAAAAATAACCAATCTTGTTTTACCCATAACTTCTTCATTTTAAATCCGTTTTGAGTGAATCAAATTGCTAAGGTTTCATATTGAACTTAAATTTATGAATATTTACAGAAAAAGTATAAGTTTATAGTCGGAATTATAGGTTACAAGTCATTTTTGTAAAGGTAATCATTTCAGTCGAAAGAACGACGTCTAGATGACCATTTTGGAAAACATACTTCCACTTTGAGTTTAACCATGATTTTTGGATATAGTTTCATGTTCATAAGAAAAATCATTTTCCCAGAAGAACAAGTTTTAAATCAAAGTTTATCATAGTTTTTAATTATCCAAACCAAAACAGCCCCCGGTTTCACTACGACGGCGTATATCCGATTTTATAGTGTTCATCGTGTTTCCAGGTTTTAAATCATTAAGTTAGCATATCATATAGATATAGAGCATGTATTTAGTAGATTTTAAAAGTCAAGTTAGATGGATTAACTTTTGTTTGCGAACAAGTTTAGAATTAACTAAACTATGTTCTAGTAATTACAAGTTTAAACCTTCGAATAAGATAGCTTTATATGTATAAATCGAATGATGTTATGAACATCATTACTACCTCAAGTTTTCGGGATAAAACCACTGAAAATGAGAAAAATGGATCTAGCTTCAAAGAATCCTTGGATGGCTTAAAAGTTCTTGAAACAGAGTCATGACACGAAAACAGTTCAAGTAAGATTTTCACTCGAAATAAGATTGTTATAGTTGTAGAAATTGAATCAAAGTTTGAATATGAATATTACCTTGAATTAGAAAGATAACCTAATGTAAATAACAAAGGTTCCTTGATCTTAGATGATTATTTGGAATGGATTAGAAAGCTTGGAAGTAGACTTACAAACTTGGAAGTATTCTTGATTTTTATGAAACTATACTTATGGAATTTATGAAGAACACTTAGAACTTGAAGATAGAACTTGAGAGAGATCACTTAGATGAAGAAAATTGAAGAATGAAAGTGTTTGTAGGTGTTTTTGGTCGTTGGTATATGGATTAGATATAAAGGATGTGTAATTTTGTTTTCATGTAAATAAGTCATGAATGATTACTCATATTTTTGTAATTTTATGAGATATTTCATGCTAGTTGCCAAATGATGGTTCCGAAATGTGTTAGGTAACTCACATGGGCTGCTAAGAGCTAATCATTAGAGTGTATATACCAATATTACATACATCTAAAAGCTGTGTATTGTACGAGTACGAATACGGGTGCATACGAGTAGAATTGTTGATGAAACTGAACGAGGATGTAATTGTAAGCATTTTTGTTAAGTAGAAGTATTTTGATATGTGTCTTGAAGTCTTTCAAAAGTGTAAGAATACATATCAAAACACAACATGTATATACATTCTAATGGAGTCGTTAAGTCTTAGTTAGTCGTTACATGTAAGTGTTGTTTTGAAACCTTTAAGTTAACGATCTCAATTAATGTTGTTAACCCAATGTTTATTATATCAAATGAGATGTTAAATTATTATATTATCATGATATTATGATGTATGAATATCTCTTAATATGATATATACATTAAAATATCGTTACAACGATAATCGTTACATATAAGTCTCGTTTCGTAATTCTTGGGTTAGTAGTCTTGTTTTTACATATGTAGTTCATTGTTAACACACTTAATGATATATTTAAATATCATTTTATCATGTTAAATATAGTGTATCAATATCTTAATATGATACATATGTATTTAGTAGACGTTATCATAACGATAATCGTTATATATATCATTTCGAGTTTCTTAACTTAGTAATCTCATTTCTTATGTATATCACACATTGTTATTATACTTTGTGCGATACTTACTCATCATAATCTTATGTCAACCATATATATATATGTCTATATATATACCACAACATGTAGTTTTTACAATTTTGTAACGTTCGTGAATCGCCTGTCAACATGGGTGATCAATTGTCTATATGAAACTTATTTCATTTAATCAAGTCTTAACAAGTTTGATTGCTTAACACGTTGGAAACATTTAGTCATGTAAATATCAATCTCAATTAATATATATAAACATGGAAAAGTTCGGGTCACTATAGAGAGGTCGCGGGTTCGAGCCCAATCATGGGCTGCTATTTCTTTTTAGGCCATTTCCTTTTAAGGTAGTATTTTATTTAATATTATTATTATTAATATTATTATTTTTATTGTTATTGTTATTTTTATTATTATTGTTATTATTATTATTATTATTATTATTATTATTATTATTATTATTATTATTATTATTATTATTATTATTATTATTATTATTATTAATACAAGTAATTAGTATCATTTATTATTATGATTATAGTTACAATTACTACTACTACTACTACTACTACTACTACTACTACTACTACTACTACTACTACTACTACTACTACTACTACTACTACTACTACTACTACTACTACTACTACTACTACTACTACTATTATTATTATTATTATTATTATTATTATCATTATCATTATCAATAAAAGATAAGTATTTTTAAATTTATCATTTTATTAGTATTATTTTTATCATTAGTATTATTAGTATATCAAATAAAGATTTTCTAAACAAAAAGATATATATTTGTGACATAAAACATAACTATATTAATATTTTTGTAATAAATATTAATTATCTATTGAAAGTATATAAGAACCAATATATGTAATTAAGTTATTAATGAAACATATAATTCATTAATATAACAACTATATCAATAATAATAATATATATTAATTGTTCGATTACAATATGTTAATATATATAATTGATATAGGTTCGTGAATCCGAGACTAACCCTATACTTGTTCAATACTATTATATGTATTTTTACTACAATATGCAGTATGGTGAGTTTATTTGCTCTCTTTTACTCTTTATATTTTTGGGACTGAGAATACATGCGCTGTTTTTACAACTGCCTTATTAAATGCCTTTGAAATCTTTATTTTTGAACAGAGATGCTTTTATAAATGTTTGACGAGATAGACACAAGCAAAACATTCCTCGAATAAATTATTATGCAGACAGAAGTTTTACGGATTATTATTGAAATATGTGGACATGATAATTGCCACCATTGAAATATGTAGACATGATAATTGCCACCATTGAATTATGTGGATATGATAATTGCCACCATTGAATTATGTGGATATGATAATTGCCACCAATTGAAGTGAATGTTATGTATCGAGAGAATGATTTAATACACAGGTTACGTGTATGTTATTTTGTGCACAAGATATGTGTACGGTTACTAAGATTTATGAAAGATGATTTCGTACACGAGAAAGGTGTACTGTATTTAAAAGATATCGCATGTACATTACAGGTGGGTGTAGGATTCGAGCCCATTTGTACCATGCAGCATTTAAATCTTGTGGTCTATCAAAATGATGAATTTTATTGTTTTTTTTTGATAAACCTATGAACTCACCAACCTTTTGGTTGACACTTTAAAGCATGTTTATTCTCAGGTGTGAAAGAAATCTTCCGCTGTGCATTTGCTCAAATTACATGGAGTCGTTCATGGCATATAGAGGTTAGAACCTCGCAATGGGACCAACTGTTGAAGACTTTATCCAGATGGATTAGGACGGGTCACTACAGTTTTACCCATAACTTCTTCGTTTTAAATCCGTTTTGAGTGAATCAAATTGCTATGGTTTCATATTGAACTCTATTTTATGAATCTAAACAGAAAAAGTATAGGTTTATAGTCAGAAATATAAGTTACAAGTCGTTTTTGTAAAGGTAGTCATTTCAGTCGAAAAAACGACGTCTAGATGACCATTTTAGAAAACATACTTCCACTTTGAGTTTAACCATGATTTTTGGATATATTTTCATGTTCATAAGAAAAATAATTTTCCCAGAATAACAACTTTTAAATCAAAGTTTAACATAGTTTTTAATTAACTAACCCAAAACAGCCCGCGGTGTTACTACGACGGCGTATATCCGGTTTTACGGTGTTTTTCGTGTTTTCAGGTTTTAAATCATTAAGTTAGCATATCATATAGATATAGAACATGTGTTTAGTTGATTTTAAAAGTCAAGTTAGAAGGATTAACTTTTGTTTGCGAACAAGTTTAGAATTAACTAAACTATGTTCTAGTGATTTCAAGTTTAAACCTTCGAATAAGGTAGTTTTATATATATGAATCGAATGATGTTATGAACATTATTACTACCTCAGGTTTTGTGGATAAACCTACTAGAAATGAGAAAAATAGATCTAGCTTCAAAGGATCCTTGGATGGCTTGAAAGTTCTTGAAGCAGAATCATGACATGAAAATAGTTCAAGTAAGATTTCTACTCGAAATAAGATTGTTATAGTTATAGAAATTGAATCAAAGTTTGAATATGAGTATTACCTTGTATTAGAAAGATATCTTACTGTAAATGAAAAAGATTTCTTGAGGTTGGATGATCACTTTACAAGATTGGAAGTAAGCTAGCAAACTTGGAAGTATTCTTGATTTTATGAAACTAGAACTTATAGAATTTATGAAGAACACTTAGAACTTGAAGATAGAACTTGAGAGAGATCAATTAGATGAAGAAAAATGAAGAATGAAAGTGTTTGTAGGTGTTTTTGGTCGTTGGTATATGGATTAGATATAAAGGATGTGTAATTTTGTTTACATGTAAATAAGTCATGAATGATTACTCATATTTTTGTAATTTTATGAGATATTTCATGCTAGTTGCGAAATGATGGTTCCCACATGTGTTAGGTGACTTAAATGGGCTGCTAAGAGCTGATCATTGGAGTGTATATACCAATAGTACATACATCTAAAAGCTGTGTATTGTACGAGTATGAATACGGGTGCATACGAGTAGAATTGTTGATGAAACTGAACGAGGATGTAATTGTAAGCATTTTTGTTAAGTAGAAGTATTTTGATAAGTGTATTGAAGTCTTTCAAAAGTGTATGAATACATATTAAAACACTACATGTAAATACATTTTAACTGAGTCGTTAAGTCATCGTTAGTCGTTACATGTATATGTTGTTTTGAAACCTTTAGGTTAACGGTCTTGTTAAATGTTATTAACCCATTGTTTATTATATCTAAAGAGATGTTAAATTGTTACATTATCATGATATTATGATATATAATATATCTTAGTATGATATATATACAGTTAAATGTCGTTACAACGATAATCGTTACATATATGTCTCGTTTCGAAATCATTAAGTTAGTAGTCTTATTTTTACATATGTAGTTCATTGTTAATACACTTAATGATATATTTACTTATAATTTAACATAATTAACCAAGTGTATCAATATCTTAATATGATTCATATGTACTTAGTAAGACGTTGTTATAACGATAATCGTTATATATATCGTTTTTGAGTTTCTTAATTTAATAGTCTCATTTTTATGTATATAACTCATTGTTAAAATACCTAATGAGATACTTACTTATAATAAAATAATGTTAACTATATATATAACCATATATATGTCATCATATAGTTTTTACAAGTTTTAACGTTCGTGAATCACCGGTCAACTTGGGTGGTCAAATGTCTATGTGAAACCTATTTCAATTAATCAAGTCTTAACAAGTTTGATTGTTTAACATGTTGGAAACACTTAATCATGTAAATAACAATTTCATTTAATATATATATAAACATGGAAAAGTTCGGGTCACTACATGTAGCACCTCTTACACTGAGGAAGGCTACCTTTGTAGTTAGGGTTAGGGCTAGGGTTCCTCCAGTCATTGTTTCCCTTAAAATTCTCATGCCTCTTAGCTGGGTTCTGATCAAAACCCTTTTCCCTTACTTCAGTCCCACTTACATTTCCCATTACTAGCTCCTGATTCTGATTTCACCTTCTCTGGTTCTTGGCGGGTAATTTGATTCATCAGGGTGTGCGCCATGCACATAGCTTCCGGGACATTTGCTGGTTTCGAAGAAGTGACATTTCCCTGGATGTCCTTAGGGAGTCCCGACAGATACCGTTCCATTCGTTTGAACTCAGGAGCAACCATTGTGGGGCACATCAAGGATAACTCCAAGTACCTTCGATTATAACCATCGAGGTCAGTTCCTACGACCTTCAGTTACCAAAACTCCGCTTCTATTTTCTGAATTTCGGTTCTGGGGCAGTACTCTTCGATCATAGCCCTCTTAAACTCCTCCCAGGATGTTGCATAAGCTTTGTCGATTCCCTGAGCCCGGGCAAACGTATTCCACCAAGTCAAAGCGCCATCCGACAGCGTGCAGGATGCGAACTTGGTCTTATTCACTTTAGAGCAGTTACTCACACGGAACACCGATTCCAACTTTTCAAACCATCTCGTCAGCCCAACTAGCCCTTTCGTTCCACTGAAATTGTGGGGCTTGCAACTCTGAAATTCCTTATAAGTGCACCCATTCTGAGCAATCCGGTTCGCCATTGGAGCTTGTGCAGGGTTGGCATCCGCCATAGCTGCAGCTACTCGAGCAGCTATCATCTCCTCAATTTTTGCTGCGGTTGGCATTTCTCTTGGACCTCTTCCGTTTGCCATCGATCTTCCAAACAAAAAATTCGAATCAAGTCAAAATCCGTTACCCAATAAGTAATAATGCTATAGTAATATAACAATCAATTACTTATTCCATGTCAGTAAGACATATAACAAGCACGTTATCAGGCATAGTAATTACAGCAGCCTAAGTCGTCTATGGTAGTACATAGCATGGAAATAATAATAGTATCATATCGAAGTAACATGCAATCAAAAGCAGATAGTAGCATGCAGTAGCGAGAATAAGTAGTAGCATACCGCAAGATCACATAGCAGTAAAAGTAAGCAGTGCAGCAAGTTCATATAGCAGTAAAAGTAAGCAGTAGCATGCAGCAAGTTCATATAGCAGTAAAAGTAAGTAGTAGCATGCAGCAGTTCCGCAAAAACAAGTAAACGAGCAAGTTGTAGATTAGTCCTATTAATGAATCCTACTCGACTCGGTCAAGACGCACTAATGCAACCTAATTCCCTACAACCAATGCTCTGATACCAAATGTGACGCCCAATTAACATTTACGGATCATCAACAACAGGATCATTACATGGTTACTGTTGAGTCCCCAAAATAATTAAGGATTTAATTATGACAAAATTATATTTATTTGCACTAAAGTGTTATGTGCAGCCAGCACACGTTTGTTTATGTATAGTCAGCTAATATAGCTGTGTCGAGTGTTTAGTATGCTGCCTAGTTTATCAGCACAAGGTAGAAATGTATTCTTCGAATCAGCACAGGATGTGCACCCAGCAAATCAAGAATATCAAGTGACTCAGCATATGAAGGACCAGTAAGTCTGGATATTAGCATACAACACAAGACAGCCATGCTCCATTACAAGCATGGTAGTTTCCCAGAGTGGTCTACATCAACGCACTATTCAACAGAAGTCGAAGACAAAGTTGAACAGAAAAGGACAGGAGTCGGCGGCTGACAAGTGACCTTACAAGACCACGTGGGAATGCAGAAGTGGAACGCATGTGCAGACATGTGTTATACTTTATTCATACCTAGGGAACACAACATTCCATTTGTTTAAATCAAATGGTAGTGCCAAACCGAATTGGTGTGTTCCAGCAAATAGCTACCTAAGAGGAAAGAAGGAGAGCACGCCTTCTGACACAATTGTCCCCACAAGTACAAGGCATCCAATGTACTAGTGGACAATAGATTAATTACACGGTTAATAGAACTACTATATATATTGTTGTATCCACTATTGTAAAAACTAGTGGTGTGGGTTTATCTGTTAGAGTCAAAACCGTGTAATAGCTTTAGTTTATCTCTTAGCTATAATCTAGGTAATCTGTATCAACCAACTATCATTTCCGCCAAGGATAGTTGTGATTCTTTCTGATTTAATCAATAAAGAATAACAGTTGAAAATTACCTGTGACTCTATCTTATTTACTACAGAATACTAAACGTGATTAACTGACTAGTTAATTAAGTAAAGAATTGTATTCACCCCCCCTCTACAATACTCCTGTTGTTATTAAGGGACCAACAACTGGTATCAGAGCGTCAGTCTTGATAATTAATATCTTGGATCTGAATTCTCTTATGGCTTCGTATTCAAACTCAGCTTACCTTGAGAATGGCTCGTCTAACAGACCACCTAAGTTTGATGAAGATGAGTATGAAACCTGGAAGGCAAGGTTCATGCTCCATCTTGAGTCTGTGGATTCACTCATGCCTGGAATTGCCAAAGATGGCCCTTTTGTTCCCACTGAGACAGTTGGTAGTGCACTAGCAACAGCTGACACTCCTGCCATCCCTGGCAGAGAGGTTATTCTCACTCCCTCTAGATGGGATGATGAGGATAAACGTCGAGTTGGTCTTGACCCTAAAATCAGAACCCTGTTAGCCATAACTTTGCCTAACCCACTGTTCAAACTGATCAAGGGAAAAGAAAATGCTAAGCTTATGCTTGACTACCTAGATGTCACCTATGAGGGTATGGGAGAAGTTAGGCAGAACAGGATGATTGCTCTTAAAAGAGAATATGAAATGTTCTTTGCCTATAAGAATGAAACCCTTAAGCAAACCTTCATTAGGTTTAACTCTTTGATAGCAGACCTGACCACTTTAAATGTAACCTACACTGAATTTGAACAAGTGAACAAATTCATAGATGCACTGCCATGTAAATGGAAACCTGTTACTGACCCATTAAGAACCACACAGACCCTAAAGAACTTTAACCTGTCCTCTCTCTACAGTTCCCTTTGGAATCATGAGAAGGCAGAAGCCAAGTTTGAACTTAACATGAAAGAAAACTTTAGGTCTGCCCCCACCACTTCAAAATCATCTAAAAATGATGATGCTGCTCTTATTGCTGCTGCTAAATGGAAGAAAGCTCAAAAAGCTTTACTGGTTCAAAAGTTACTGGCAGAACAAGAGTCAGCTGATAGTGTTGAGGAAAGTGGTACTGGGTCTGAAGAAAGCAGTACAGATGAAAGTGACGTAGAAGGGTTTGCTGAAGGTATGGCTCTGCTGGCTAGGCAGTTCAAAAGGTTCAATCGTAGTAGAACCAGCAAGTCATACAAAGGGAGCAAAAAGCCAAATGCTAGGTACAACAGCAAGTCAGTCAAGGGTCCTAAATCTGAGTGCTTTAATTGTGGGAAGGTTGGACATTTTGCTGCTGAATGCATGTCCAAGAAACCTTCCACGTCACATGCTAACTCTTTCTCAAAAGCTGATAAGTACAAAAACAAGTACAAAGCTATGAAAGCTCAGATGAAGGAAAGTGCAAAGACTGACAAGAAGGGTAAACAGCCAGAAAAGGTTCTAGTTGCTGAACATCATGACTGGGATGAAGCCAGCACGTCCTCATCTTCTGATAGTGAAGCTGATGATGATGGTGCTGGTTATGCTACTGGTAAAAAGCTGTGTTTGATGGCCAAAGAGGTCGAGGAGTCTGATGAGGATGATGGTGGTAGTACGTTTTTGGCTGATATGAGGGAAGCTGATCATAACAGAGATTCTCCTCAATGGAAAACTGAAATGATGTATAAGGTTGATAATTTTCGAACTTATACTGATGATGAAAAAGCTGAAATGTTTGACTACCTAAGAATTGATTTATGCAGAAGCTGCAAACGTGAAGAGAGTTTGAAATCTAATAACAAATCCTTAAATGAAAAACTCAAAGGCAAAAATGATGAAATTAAGATCTTAAAAGATACAATTTCCAAACTTGAAAAACAAAACTTTGCTTTAGAAACTCTTCACGTTGAGGCAGCAGAAGTCAAGACCCAGCTGGACAATCTCAAAAGAGTTGTTGCTTCATGGTGCACATCTGCTCAACGCACAGCTAAATGTGTTAACGAGCAGGTGCCTGCCCAAGTTCAAGCCTTCTTTGCTGGTGACTATGCTGCTGCTGCTGCTATTGCAGAAGTTACTTTCATGGACCCGATTCTTGAAACTAATCCTGAAGCTGTCTTGCCAAATACTTTTGCCAAGATAGTTGAAGGTAAAAAGGTTATGACAAACAAATTTGTTAGACCTACTGTGTCCCCACCACCTGCCATGAAAGAAATTTTGGAGGATGAAGTTAGAGCAAGAGAAGCCAGTAACTCAATTGATGAGACTACTGACCCCTCAAGCATCCACTACATGACTCCGAAAGAAAGACGTATTAAAAGGGAAATCACTGAAAACAACTTGAGAAAAGTTAAACCAACTGATTCCCCTTCGTGTTCGAGTTCTACCAGTGCTAAGCCAGCTGATGACCAATCTACTGGTTACCCAGTAGCTGCAGACAAGCCAGTGAAACGAAATACTGGCAAATCTAAGGCAGCAGTTAAGATATCTACTGGTTCATCAGCATCAGAAGACAAGCCAGCAACTTCCCACGCTAACTTGTCAAATGATAAAGGAAAGACAGTTCGCCATGGTCATGGTACTGGTTCCAAAAGGAAAGCTGCCCATAAGGGAAAAGCAAAAATTGACTCGACTGATGAGCTGTCTATCACTGAGATAATGACAGCCAAGCTTGACCAGCTAATTGAGGCAGTAACTAAAAGTCGACCCGATCCTACTGCCCTTATTAGATCTGTGCATGACCAGCCACAAAAGCCAAAAGTGAGAAAATGCTACAAATGTGGCAGCAAAGCTCACCTGGCTAACCAGTGTACTCAAACCCAAACCCCATCTGCTGCTCCTTCTAGCAAGCCAGTAGAAAAGAAGAAGTCATCAAAGGTGACTCCTTCAGAACCCATCCTTGGATGGGTTCCCAAAAAGAACTAATCTCTAAGTTATTGTGCAGGGCATTCAAAACAAGCAAATCTGGTATCTCGACAGTGGTTGTTCGAGACATATGACCGGAAGTAAGTCCCTGCTGATGGACTATCAGGAAAAGGATGGTCCAGTTGTTTCGTATGGAGATAATTCGTTGGGTTACACAAAGGGTTTTGGTACTTTGACAAATGGGAATGTCACGTTCTCAAATGTTGCATATGTAGTTGGGCTTAAACATAACTTACTCAGCATAAGCCAACTGACAAGCAAGAATAAGATAGTCCAATTCAGAAAGAAAATTGGTACTATTTTTGATAAGACAGGGAAGCCACTGCTGACTGCAAAACGTCATGAAAACATGTATCAAATTGACATGAACACAGCAGTCACAACAACTGATACTTGTTTCTATTCGAAGGCAGCAGACAACCTGAAGTGGTTATGGCACAAGAGACTCTCACATCTCAACTTCAAAGATATTCACAAATTATCCAGTAGAAGTTTGGTGTCTGGGCTACCCACAATGTCTTATGTGAAGGACAGATTGTGTCCTGGTTGTGAAAAGGGAAAACATCACCATGCCTCGTTCAAATCAAAGCAAATCTCATCTGTTGAGAAACCATTTCACTTACTTCATATGGATCTATTTGGTCCAGTGAATGTGGCCAGCTGTAGTGGGAAGAAGTATACACTGGTTATTGTTGATGAATACTCGAGATACACTTGGGTGTTCTTTCTGAGGCAAAAGAGTGAAGCTGCTGATGAAATCATCAATTTTATCAAAAGAATGGAGCTTTTGAATGGGCAACTGGTGAAGCAACTAAGAAGTGATCATGGTACAGAATTCAGAAATGCTACATCAGAAGAATTTTGTGCTGACAAAGGTATTTCCCAAAATTTCTCTGCTGTGAGAACACCTCAGCAAAATGGTGTTGCAGAAAGAAGAAACAGAACTCTCATTGAAGCAGCAAGATCTATGTTGGCTGAGTCTGGGTTGAAGAATTCCTACTGGGCAGAAGCTGTGAATACTGCCTGTTTTACCCAGAATAGATCTCTTATTGTGAAAAGACATCAGAAAACTGCATATGAAGTTCTCAAAGGAAGAAGACCCTCAATTTCATTTCTTCATGTATTTGGCACTCCCTGTTACATTCTAAATAATAGGGATCAGCTGGGCAAATTCGATGCTAAAGCTGATGAAGGTATATTCCTTGGATATTCCAACATGTCAAAGGCATATAGGGTCTACAACAAAAGAAGAGGTTGTTTTGAAGAATCCATTAATGTTACATTCGATGAAACTGCCTCTGCTTCATCTACTGATCATGAAGATGAAGTGTTACTGTTTGAAGAGCCTACTCAGCAAGCTCTTGATGATGAAGAGCCAGCAGCACAACCCTCACCAATCCATGCTGCTGGGTTCTCTGATGATGAAATGGAACATTCTGTTCCATCTGTGTCTAAACCAAGTGGACCTACTGGCTCTACTGAAGTGCTGCAACTTGAGCCTAGGTCTGCTGGTTCTGAGAGATCACAAGCTGGTACTGTTTCTACTGATATTGATCAGCAACATTCTGTTGCTGCTCACTCATTTGAACCAGCTGATGATCAAGATGCTGTGTGTTCTACAACCAGCTCATCTGTTCATAACACCAAATGGACAAGGGAGCATCCGATTGAGCAGATTATTGGTAATCTTGCGAGTGGTGTTAAAACACGGAGGCATGCTACCAGTAACTTTTGTATGCATGTTAATTTTGTGTCTACCATTGAGCCCACGTGTCCTGAGGAAGCACTTCAAGATCCCAGCTGGGTTGGTTCAATGCAAGAAGAAATTACTCAGTTTGATAGGAACAAAGTGTGGACATTGGTACCTGAACCTGAGGATAAGACAAAGAAGATCATTGGTACTAAGTGGGTGTTTAAAAACAAGATGGATGAAGATGGTGTCGTTATCAGAAACAAAGCAAGATTGGTTGCTCAAGGGTTTAGACAGGAAGAAGGATTGGATTATGGGGAAACTTATGCACCAGTGGCTAGGATGGAAGCTATCAGATTGTTCTTAGCATATGCTGCTAGGATGAACTTTAGAGTATTTCAGATGGATGTTAAATCTGCATTTCTGAATGGGAAGCTGCAAGAAGAAGTTTATGTCAAACAGCCTCCTGGTTTTGTAAGCAGTAAATATCCAGACCATGTCTACAAGTTAGACAAAGCTCTTTATGGCCTTAAACAGGCTCCAAGAGCATGGTATGAGACACTTCATGTGTATCTCACTGGTATAGGTTTTAAAGTTGGAACAATTGATACCACTCTATTCTCAAAAGAGATAGATGGTGATCTCTTGTTGGTACAGATATATGTGGATGATATTATTTATGGTTCTAAAAATGAAAAACATTGTCAAGATTTTTCAAAACGTATGTCAAAGGCATATGAAATGAGTTTACAAAGAGATCTGCAATACTTTTTAGGATTGCAGATCAAACAACTTGATGATGGAATATTCATAAGTCAAGATAAATATATCAAAGATATGTTAAAGAAATTTGGTCTGACCTGTTTAAAAGACATAGGGACTCCAATGGCAGCATCCATTAAAATAGATGCTGATCCAAATGGTGAACCAGTCAATATCACTGAATATAGAGGTATGATTGGATCCCTACTTTATCTCACAGCCAGCAGACCAGATATTATGTTCGCCACATGTCTCTGTGCCAGATATCAAGCTGATCCTAAAGAGTCACACTTGCTGGCAGTAAAAAGAATATTCAGATACCTAAAAGGTACTGCTAAACGTGGTCTTTGGTATCCCAAAGACCAGGATTTTGAACTAATTGGGTATTCAGATGCTGACTTTGCAGGGTGTAAAATAGACAGGAAAAGTACTACTGGTGGGTGCCAATTACTGGGTAGTAGGCTAGTCAGCTGGACAAGCAAAAAGCAAAATACTGTGTCCACATCCACTGCTGAAGCAGAATATGTCTCTGCTGGTAGTTGTACTGCTCAAGTACTATGGATGCAAAGCCAGCTAAAGGACTATGGTGTTCATGTTACAAAAACTCCAATCTACTGTGACAACACCAGTGCAATTGCTATCACCAACAATCCTGTGATGCACTCAAGGACTAAGCACATCGATGTTCGGTATCATTTCATAAGGGATCATGTTCAAAAGGGTGATGTCGAGTTACATTTTATTTCTACAGACCAGCAATTAGCAGACCTATTTACAAAGCCATTAGATGAGAAACGTTTTAACTATCTCATCTCTGAGCTGGGTATGCTTGAGCTTTAAATAAAAGACAACTTTTGTTGGTGTGCTGGCTCTACAACGTGTAGGGCAAACCAGTAAGTCACATTTATTTACTTACTGCCTACATGTCAAACAACCAGCACAGCAAGGTCTTTTATATTTTGGTTACTTAAATGTTTTAAATGAAATAATAAATAGCTCTCCAAATTTAATGATTCCTTAAAACTGGAAACTCATTTACTTCCAATGATTTAAATTAAATTCATGACATATTAAATGTAACAAAAGTATTTTGTATTTAATACAAAAAAAAATTTTTTTTTTTGAGATTTTAAATCAATTTGTTTGAAATGAAATCTGATGCATTTAATGCTGTATGGGAGTAATGAGTGTTTAAGCCGTATAAATGTCATGTCAACCGTCTGTCTCCCTTTGAAAACGTGCCAGTCTGTCACATCTGCCCACGCGCCTGCAGATGACAGTAATTTTCTCTCTCCTGCACTTTTTCACCCACTCACAACGGATAAAAGTGTGTTTCATCTTACAAAATAACCTTCGGTTATTCATTTTTCAAAATTCACACACTTTTACTCTCAAAATCTTTTCAATCTTCATATCTTCATCCTACACTCATCAATGGCAGAACAACAACAGCAATCACCACGTGCTGCAAGCCAGCAAGAGGAACAACAGCAACAACAACCTCAAACAGTCGAACCACAACAGCAACAACAACCCTCACAACCGGCACCGGCACCGGAGGAACCGGTGGTTCAAGAACACGTCGTTCAAGGACCACTGTTCAATCTCCACCCCAACCTGATTAGGGCTCCCAATGCACCTGATCACTCACTGATTCGCCTATCTAGAGGCAATGCTGCACATGCCCTCTCTATTCCCAAATCGAAGGTTAACAAAGGGTATGAGGCCCTCATCGAATACATCTGTCAATCACCTCTGGCAAGAGCCATCACCGGTGTACCTTCCTGATTCTATGCTGCCTGTTTGGCACGATTTTGGTATACTGCCACTGTTGCCACCACTCCCGGCAACGTTCCATGTATTCGTGGCATGGTGACTGAAACCCTAAATTGCTCTGTCACCGTCGAAGCTATTAGACGTGCTCTTCAATTGCCCGGTGGACCATTTGTTGCTTCACCTACTAGTGACGAATTAAGAAGGGAGGTGTTGGAGACCATTGGGTTTGCTGGACCAGTGGCACATACACCGTTGAGAAAGCATATGCCACCTCTGTGGTACTACTTCTTTGGGTTGATGACTCAGTGCATGAGTCAAAAGTCAGGAAGCTTTGACCAATGCTCAGATTTTGAGCTCAAGCTTGGTCATGGGTTGTTGTTCAACAGGAACATCGATTACGCCCTTGAAATTTATTTGAGGCTAAGGGAAATGGTGACTGCTAGAGTAAGAACCAACTTGATTCCATTTCCACGATTCTTAAGCCTGGTATTTGAAAGTGAACTGGGTGAAGCTTATCAGCAAATTGCTGATCAATCATTTGAGGTCCCAGTAAAACAAGGGGGTATGCCAAAGGATGTACCTGCTGCTCCATATGCTGAGTTGACACCAGCAATGAACGAGTATCTTGCTGCTCGTCGTGGAGCCACCCAATCGACTGCCTCTGGTTCTGCACCAGCTGAGGGGGAGGGTCCTCAGCGAAAGCCAGCAACGCGAAGGAAGCAGCCAGCTACCTCAACTAGTACAGCCACCGTCTCATATACTGGTAAAGCAGTAGTTGTATTAGAATCTAGTGCTCTCTAATCATAAAGAACAGCCCTAGTCTTATATACTGACTACCCAATTCTAGTGTTGGAATCCGTTGCTCATCTATTTCTTGGTAACAGGCAAACCTAAGCGTGCTAAAGCTGGCTCCAAGCGAACCACAGGGGAGATTGCACCAGTCTCAGCTGCTGCTCCTGCAAAGGATGTAGCTATGGAACCTGGTGCGTTTCTAGACCAAACAGCAGAACAATCTAACTTAATTGAAAATTTTTTAACTGCTGACTTGAAAAATGTTGAGGGAGTTAACGGTATAACCCTGGCTCCCAAGCTGACTGGTTTTAAAACTGGTGTCAAGAAGAGTAGCAACCCATACTCGTCTAACCAGGCACTTCCACATTTTTCTGAAATGAACTTATTGCAATACTCTCTGCTGACAGTACAACCAGCAGAGAACATAACTGACCCCCAAAGCAGGCTTGAGCTGGGTCTTCATCGTGTTGAACCAGCTCAGGTGACTGCACAGCCAGTATGTTACTCGGATACTGTTAAGAGTCGCACTCCTACATCTTTACCAGCCAGATCTCTTACACTATCTGGGTCAACATGTGTTGCCAATGAGTCAGCAGAGTCACCGCTGTACTTACAGACACCTTCTTCTGTCTCATTCGAAGGGCTGACCAAATCAAAAGTCTGTCCCCAGAGACCAAAAACAGATGCAATTGTTGAGTCAAATTTATTTGGTTCTACAGTTGCTAACATAACTTGTTCTATTGTTTCAGTTCTTAGCAGGGTAGATGAACAGGCAGAGGGGGAGCAAAATAAAGATGTTGTTATTCCCACTGGTGATATTGCTGCCTCTGCTACTGGTGTTGGTGCCACTGATTCTGTTACTGGTGGTGCTGATGCTAGTACTGTTGATTCTGCTGCTGCTGGTGTGGAAGATGTTATCATGGAAGAACCTCCTGTTCTTGAGAAGGTTATTGACAATATTGTCAAGGATGTTCTTCTTGATGAACCTGTCACCCAGCCAAGAGTGGACCCTGCATTAATGTCTGATGAGCCTGCTGATTCTTCTGATTCTTCTTCTATGGAACGTCAAGTTCTTACAGACTCGGCAGTTCGTCATCCTATTGGTCCGATTTTGGTTGCTACTGAACCAACCGCTGAGGTTGCTGATGTTAAGGATGCTGGTACCTCTGCTGACACAACTACTGATTCGACTAAGGCTTCTGCTACTGAGGAAACAAAGCCATATGTTGTGCAGGTACCAGATCCAGATGAAGTTGTTCCTAACTTCATTTTCAAGGGAGCTTCAATCTCTCCCAAGATTGCTATGCTGGTCGATCAGCTGACCATTGATCCCGAATCTGCGATAGTCTCAGCCAGCAGATTACCTCGTGAAGAGATGGTTGAGCTATTATCTCAGCTTGATAGACCAGCTAGAGAAGAAATTTATGAGAGGATAGCCCTGCTGGAGCAAATCAATGAACAGCCTTACTATCATGTTTTTGGTATGGCTCCAGCTGCTTCGCCATTTCCTGGTACATGGAGGCCTCTCAAGTTTGTCATCGATCCTACTACTGGTAAGTGTGTTATGCAAAATGTCCCTGATTCGCCAGTACCTTCTTCTTCCTCAGCTTCTTCCTCCTCATCTTCTTCTGATGAGGATGCTGATGAAGGTACTGGTAAGGGCGAACCAGTCACTCATGATAACGTGACTGGTTCCAAAGACAAACCAGTGGATCTTACTGATGACAATGCTGATAGTAATGCTGACAAGGATATCAGTGGTTCTAAGCCTTCGGGCGAAGGTAAAAACGATGGTGATCATGATGATGAGTCAGCTCCTGACCTTCCATCTCCACCACCCCACGGTGATACTCCTCTGTTAGCTTGTGCTGACCAACCTTCAACCTCTGCATACTTAAAGTTCAATGCAGATGAGGTTGCTGATATTTCCACCTTTGCTGTCTATAAGACACTGCAAGGGATCACACCAAATTTGGAGGAAACTATTCGCAGAGCTATTGTTGATAGTGTCTCTGCTGCTGTCAGATCTGCTGGAGAGGCTGTTACAACTCCTATTGATCTTAAACTCCAGCAGGTGTGTGCTTTTGCTGATGTGGCAGTCGAAGCAATCACAAAGCACCACGAAGATGAAGAGGAGCTTCAAAGGCGAATTATCTCTCACAATGAGTACTGTGAAAATATCACCCGACTCCAAGCTGATTTGGATGCTGCTAACCGCAGAAATACTTTCTTAAATGAGGAGAACAGGGTGTTACACGAGAGATTGGAATCGCAGGAAGCTCAAATGGCTAACATGATTCCTGCTGCTGCCTATGTTCAGATGGTTGAAAACATGCAACGAATGGCTGCTTTGCAAGGTGATGTTCGGGCCATCGTTGAACAAATGGCTATGGGTGTAGCCAGGAATGAAGTTAGATCCTCAAATCTTCTGCTACGACAATTTGGTGTGGATCCTGGTGCCCATCTTACTCCAGAGGTTGCTGAGTGGAACAATTTTGCCTTCTCTGCTCCTCAGTCAGACAGTGATCTTGATGCTACTGTCTCCCCTTCCATTACTGCCCGTGCTGATGACAAAAAGGGGGAGAAAAAGTCTCAAAAGAAATCTAAAAAGAGAAAACAGTCTGAGGGGGAGCATGAACATGAAAAGGCTCCTAAACAACCCAGGAGAGATGGAGATGGTGATGGTGATGGTCAAGACACTGGCCCTAAGCCCAGCAACGCTCATACTGAAGCTGGTGGTGCATAGGCAACTGGTGGTACTCAACCCAGTGTGTCTGCCACACCAGTGGATGATATTGGTTCTGGCAGTAAGCCCAGTGATGTTTCTGATATGGCTGTAGCTGAAGCTTTTGTGCTGTCTCAATCTATTGAACGTAAAATGAAGAGGAAGTTAGAGAGACATCAAAAGCGACAGCAGGAACTAGATGATGCCTTCAATGCCAAGTTTGAGGCCTTTGCTGAACTTAAACGTCGTAAGATTATGCACAGAAGATGGCTAAGTCCAAAAGCAATGGAAGTCGATGATGACCTGACTGCCTTTGATAAACACAGAAAAGAGGCAAGAAAAAGAAATGCCAAGTTCATGGTCAAATACGACAAACAGAGGGCAAAGCTGTATGCACAGAGAGCAGAAAGAATCAGGAACATGACTCCTGCTGAGATGAAGGATTACCTTGATTCTACTGAGTCAACTGGTGGAGTTAGAGCTGATATTTTCATGAAATGGGTTGATGCTATGTTAGAACCCAGCTCTACTCCTCAACCAGCATCTGCTGCTCAGCCAGCTACACAACAAACACAGCCAGCAGAAACAATCATCCTTAATGATGATGATGTTATTAGACAGGGGGAGCATCTTGCTATTGTTCCTTACCTGCCTCCTATTCAACCAGTATCGACACAAGAACCATCAGCTGAACCCAGGCCTATTGACAAATACAGGGTGAAATCTGCTCCTAGGGACAATCAGCCCCTGAGGAAAGGACCCCTATTCGAGGCAGCTGATGAAGGTACTGATGTGGTTGAGCCAGCTGATACTAATCAGTCAGCTGGCATTGAAGACACAGCAAGGAGTGCTGTGATAGAAGACCCAGCCAGAAGTGTGATGCTGGGTAGTACAAGTGTTGAAGACCCAGCAAAGTCGGTTGAGCTGGGTGCTAAACAAGTAGGTGATGAAACGGTTGATCCTGCTCACTTCACAGTCTGGGGAAGAGACGGCCAAACATTTGTTCTATCTCCTCTTCCTCCCCAGATTCAAGTTTACTTTGACAGAACACAGGATAACCGGGTCAATCAGCATCCAGTTAGTTCATCTGGCAGCTATGAATCATCTATGTATCCTCCATCTTCCCCAAGGGTTCATGACAAACATATCACTTGGGAAGATGACTCAGTAACCCATGGTGAGCCGAACATCAGAAAAATGAACCCAGATGAAAGAGATGCCTACAGACTTCAGATCACTGTTCCAGAGTTGCTTGAACAAAGACAAATTGAACTTAATGAAAGAATTCGTCAAGTCAGGCTGCTGCATCACCCTCTTGATCAGCCACACTATATTGCTGCACTAACCTTTGGCGTTGACATTAGGGTGTACTTGAATAACAGTGGTCTCAGGCTCTCCACTACTGATGAAAGAATTCATTTTGAAGATGCTCTCCAGCTGGGTATGGATATAAGGGAGTATTGTGCTGCCCTTAGTACTGAAGAGGGTAGAAAGATGGTTGAAGCAGTAAGATCCCTGAACATTTCTTATGATGATTATCTGATGGGTTTAGCTGCTGAAAGGGAAGCCAGAGAAGCTGCTGATGCTGAACTTGCTGAACGTTCAAGGCTTCAGGATATTGAAGACAGATTGGCTGCTGACAGAAAGCAACAGGCTGAGTCCCTCAAACTAGCCAGAGCCATTGTCAAAGAACAGGATAAGGTTTTTGATAAGATAGAAACTGCTGAGAAAGTACCTACCACTGCTCCTGTAGTACCTGATCACAATATTGAGTTTCCTGATACTTACTATAAGAGCAGGTATGGTAATGTGATGAATAGAAGATCTAATCCCTGCAGAATTATCAAGGTAAACAGGGGGACAAAAAGGGCTTTTAATGTTGTCAGGGAGAACAATGTTCAAGAAAGGATTAGTTTTGATGACTTAAGAACTCTTGGATTCAGTGAATGGATAGAAATCTTGGAGTATTTCATTGGTAAAGGTGAGAGTGCTATCAAGAGTGCTCTTAAGACTGAACTCCAACAGCTGTTCAAGAAGGCAACTAAGTTTGGGAATGCACCAGTAGTTGATGTTGATGAATTTCTTGCTCAAAAGCCTAAAGGGAGGCAACCTACTGGTGAAGGACCAACTGGGAGAAGCCGAATTGTTCTACCTCCTTCCATCCCTGTTTTTGACCCTGCTGAATTACCTCTCCTGTTCCCTGAAGCCTGGAAGATTAAACAAGAGGAGCTATCTGATGAAGAAAGAGAAAGAGAAAGGGATAAAGATAGATAGTCTCCTATGTGCTTAACTTGTATCTTTGTAATTTACTTTTTATTTTTGAATTATCTTGTAATTATTGTATATATCTGATGTAATGTAAGTAAAGTGAGTTTATCTTCAAAATCATATCAAATTATAAGATATAGATAACTCATCAAAAGATCCCAAAACAAACTTAAAGGGACGAATTTACTGTCTACTCTCTCTAGGTCCCTAAGTGCTGGCTTTAGTGTTTTCTCTTCAAGTCATAGGTTTTGTCATCATCAAATAAGGGGAGATTGTTGAGTCCCTAAAATAATTAAGGATTTAATTATGACAAAACAATATTTATTTGCACTAAAGTGTTATGTGCAGCCAGCACACGTTTGTTTATGTATAGTCAGCTAATATAGCTGTGTCGAGTGTTTAGTATGCTGCCTAGTCTATCAGCACAAGGTAGAAATGTATTCTTCGAATCAGCACAGGATGTGCACCCAGCAAATCAAGAATATCAAGTGACTCAGCATATGAAGGACCAGTAAGTCTGGATATTAGCATACAACACAAGACAGCCATGCTCCATTACAAGCATGGTAGTTTCCCAGAGTGGTCTACATCAACGCACTATTCAACAGAAGTCGAAGACAAAGTTGAACAGAAAAGGACAGGAGTCGGCGGCTGACAAGTGACCTTACAAGACCACGTGGGAATGCAGAAGTGGAACGCATGTGCAGACATGTGTTATACTTTATTCATACCTAGGGAACACAACATTCCATTTGTTTAAATCAAATGGTAGTGCCAAACCGAATTGGTGTGTTCCAGCAAATAGCTACCTAAGAGGAAAGAAGGAGAGCACGCCTTCTGACACAATTGTCCCCACAAGTACAAGGCATCCAATGTACTAGTGGACAATAGATTAATTACACGGTTAATAGAACTACTATATATATTGTTGTATCCACTATTGTAAAAACTAGTGGTGTGGGTTTATCTGTTAGAGTCAAAACCGTGTAATAGCTTTAGTTTATCTCTTAGCTATAATCTAGGTAATCTGTATCAACCAACTATCATTTCCGCCAAGGATAGTTGTGATTCTTTCTGATTTAATCAATAAAGAATAACAGTTGAAAATTACCTGTGACTCTATCTTATTTACTACAGAATACTAAACGTGATTAACTGACTAGTTAATTAAGTAAAGAATTGTATTCACCCCCCCTCTACAATACTCCTGTTGTTATTAAGGGACCAACAGTTACAACACTATATGCTGTTTAAAAACAAGTTTTGCATTCATGAAAAGATAACGTCAATTGTGTTACAAAAGATAACGTGTTTTTACGGATAGAAAGCATTAACATAAGTACTTGACACAAAGGTCATTACAAAGCCATTATTCAAAATAACATAAGTTGCGAATGCAAAATAAAAGTTCCATGATTGAGATATCTCTAAACAATGCAGCGAAAGTCTAACACAATAGGTCTAACAGCAAGCCTAACAGCAAGCCTAACAACGTCTAAGCACCTGAGAAATAACATGCTAAAAAGTCAACATGAATGTTGGTGAGATATAGTTTTTGTAAACAACGACATAATGTGGACTACGAGATTTCGTATTCAAAACAGTATGAAAAGTATATGCTTATTCATGGGCACATGGTAACTAACTTAACGTAATAATATATCACCCCCTAAAAGTACACTTGGCGAGTGTGTATGTTCTCGAATTATTAAACACCCGTTAAATGCTAGTGCGACTAGCCCGAGTGGCGATGTCAAACCCTTTGGATCCATATCTAAGATTAGCGCCTACCGGTTCATAAACTAATAGTTAAACGTTACCGAGCTAAGGAGAATCTTTGTGCCGTTATGTCACCCACACATATATAAAGTTTAAGTACTCGTGTCTAGTATATAAAACATAAAAAGCACATGTATTCTCAGTCCCAAAAATAGTAAAGTAGAAAGGGAGCTATAACTCACAGTGAATAATGCGGTAAAAGTCGATATGAAAAGTATGCAAGTAGTAAGTCGGTCCAAAGGTCCTCAACCTAAGTCAAAGGTTACTAAGTCAGTATATTGTCCCCAAAAGTTTAAAACTGAATAAATTAAGTCTTAATTATCATCATCATCATTCGTAAAATATAAGGTAAGTTTTCAACAAGAATAGAGATCAAAACAAAAGGCTGACTTCGGACAGCTGCTACGACCTCTATACAAACCGAAAAGATGCGTGGTCAGTGGCCAAGGCTCCGTATGTGTGTCCTCTAACCGCTTTCCAATTTTTAGATCCTAACTTGATGTCGTTTAACCGTGGCTACGGTTCAAGCGCGAGTAGGTCAGAATTTTCAGCACGTCGTTACAAAGGCGTAGTGCTTTTCGGAAGGCTATAAATCCTAAATCGTATATCGGGTTTAGGCGAGTCTTAAATGAAAAGTCATCTACTCGAGCTGAAATATCTAAAAATCAACTTTCCAGAAGCCCCAAGAGTCTGATCAGACCCTGAAAAACAGTAAACAAGTGCTCCGGTGGGTTTCTTGGTGCTTGATGCTCATCACGGTTCTCATCCTTGATGCGTATAAGCTTCAAGTGTACAACTCTTGATGTTTTAGCATCACTTTGACCAAGTTTCAACCATCAACAAAAAATATCAAGACTAAGTAAGAATACAACTCACTTAAGAGTTTTAGAAGGATGATGAACCAATGTTACATCATGTTCTTAGTCTTAACACAAATACAAGTTCTATTCAAGATTAAAGCTACAAACTTTGATTCAATCAAGCAAGCAAGATCATAAATTTGATTAAACAAAGTAATGAAACTCTAAGCTAGAAAGCTTGGATCCCTTAACAATAATTATGAGATTTCAAAGCTAGAAAGCTTGAATCTTTTATGTTCTTGAAGATCTTTAAAGCAAAAAGCTAGATCTTCAAGTTTCATGAAGATCATAAACACTAGTTTTGATCTTTTAGCAAAAACTAAGTGATCTTAAGCTATAAAGCTTAGATCCATCAAAGTAATGAAGATCTAAAGCTAGAAAGCTTGAATCTTTTATGTTCTTGAAGATCTTTAAAGCAAAAGGCTAGATCTTCAAGTTTCATGAATATTATAAACACAACTTTTGATCTTTACAACAAAATAAAGAGATCATAAGCTAGAAAACTAGATCCAACAAAGTAATGATGATTCAAAGCTAGAAAGCTTGAATCTTTCATGTTCTTGAAGGATTCAAATCAAAGTTTGAATCTACAAGATATAACAAGATCAAAAAGCTAGAAAGCTTGATCTTTCTATGATGATGATGTCGTGATTATGAGAAGAAGAAGAAGAAGCAGAAGAAAATTTAAAACTTACAATTTTTAGTGAGAGAAAGACTAGAGAGAAAATTAGAGAGCAAGTGTATGTAAAATGAGAATGAGATCAAGTGTGAAATGGGTGAATGAGGCTTGGTATTTATAGTGGTGGTGAGGCATCTAGGCCGTTGGCTATGGGAGGGGACAAGGGGACAACTTTTTGCTTTTTGCATGGTGGTGGTCTAAAGGTGGTGCTTATTGTTGGGATCTCATGCAACATGTGTGGTAATGGTTAACAAAAATGCTAGTATGTTGGCTCATCTTAATGGGTTTTTGTCCTACTTCTTAATGGGTCATAAATCCAATTAAATTGGGCTAACTTAAGAGTCGAATAGCTAAAGTAGGGTAGGCTTAAGTCCAATAAGGTAGAAAGTCCAACAAGACTAACTAGTGTGCATTAGTAAATTACTAAGTGTAATTTAGCAACTAAAAAGCCAAGTAATTGCCATTATAAAATAACAATTAGTATTACGTAGTCATAATATTCCAATTATGACAAAAGTTAAACGTGTACCAAAATACATAGCTCGTTTTAAACGTCAAGTGACACTAACGGTCATAAAAGCATTAGGGAATCAAGTTAAGTAACTAAGTACTTAATAACATGTTTTAAAATATAAAGGAAAGTAATCAACATGAATTAAGATCCCAGAATAAAATCTAACACAGTACACACAAATACGCAGTTTTGTGAAAATATAAAGCACAAATATAAGTCGAAAAAGTCGGGTCGTTACACTAACTCTGATGTGGACTTTTGTAAATTGTATTTTGCAATTAAGTAACACAGTTGTGTAAACTTAATTTAATTACATGGATTTCCGTAGTGATGTAATTAATGTTGTGATTTTAATAATTAAGTCTTTTGTTGTGTTTAAAAAAAGTGGTCGGTGTTACACCTACCATTAAGTTGTAGCTCGAAATTGATACTGAAAAACAAGATAAACACCACACTCATGAAGTTACAACAACACAAACTGGAACCCCCACGAGCTGAAACTCTACTAAACCATAATATAACTTGGCTCATGGTCAGGGCCGGTCCTAATGTTTTTGATGCCCAGTGCGACTAATAAAAAATATGCCCTTATTATACGTTGTTAACTATTGAATCAATCAGTATTTTTTATTTATTTATTTAATTAGAAAGTCACTAATTTGTTTAAGATAACACACTAATAAGTACTCCGTAGTAATCTTATCTCAATGTAACATCTATTTCATTATATCATCACAAGACAAATATTACGTAGTTTAAGAAATATAATTATAACATTATACATTTTGTTAACTTTACAGTTGTACGTTTTATTATTTAATTAACTTTTTATATTACATGCATACAATATTAAATGTATATAGAAATTTATTTTCAATATTAAATGTATACAGAAATTTTATTTTTTATTATAATCTATTTATATTTATATAATTCATGAAAATATACAACTAATTTGAATTTAAAATCATATATAATATAATAGAGTATTGGGTCAATCATACATGGCAACTTATTTACAACTTCAAAAATTATAAGCTCTAAATAACCATATTAAAAGCATTCACCATGTTAAGTGTTAACTTTTTTCAAAACAAATACGTAGTAAAATGAAGTTCGAGACTTCCCAAATTTTTTTATATTTGTATGAGCCATTAATTCCAATGTGTCAGATACAGAGTACAGAGTACTACTACTTTATTTACTTTGATATGGGAGTAAATAGTTAGATTATTGTTACATTAATTAAATTCAAATTGTAAAATAATAAGGGCTTAAAACTATATTTGTGAAATTCTCAAAGGCTAATAATATAGTTTTCAATAAATGAAACGATTAATAATAAAGAGAAAATAAGTCTCCTTCTTCCACAAACAACCTGCAACTTTTTTACCATTATAGAAAACCCAAAATTCTTAATTTTTATTCATAACAAAGTATGAAACTGAAATTTGACCAGAAAAAATCTGATGCCCCTGTTAATGTGATGCCCAATGCCACCGCACCTCCTGCCCTATGCTAGGGCAGGCCCTGTTCATGGTAGAGCTAGGAGACAAATAGTCCGACCTCCAAGACTTGAGGATTATGAATGTGATCTCGTGGCTTATGGTTTTGCAGCTGCACTGTAAGGACCCGTCCTAATCCATCCGGACTAAGTCCATATCGATTATAAACGATTCACAACAGTTGATTACATCGCGAGGTACTTGACCTCTATATGATACATTTTACAAACATTGCATTCATTTTTGAAAAGACAATCTTTCATTACATCGAAAGTTGACGGCATGCATACCATTTCAATATATCTAACTATAGTTAACTTAATGATAATCTTGATGAACTCAACGACTCGAATGCAACGTCTTTTGAAATATGTCATGAATGACTCCAAGTAATATCTCTAATATGAGCACATGCACAATGGAAGATTTCTTTTGTACCTGAGAATAAACATGCTTTCAAGTGTCAACCAAAAGGTTGGTGAGTTCAATAGTTTATCATAAATAATCATTTCATAATTTTAATAGACCACAAGATTTCATATTTCCATTTCTCATAAATAAACGTTCCATGCATAGAGACAAAATATCATTCATATGGATTGAACACCTGGTAACCGACATTTACAATATGCATATAAGAATATCCCCATCATTCAGGGATCCTCCTTCGGACATGATATAAATTTTGAAGTACTAAAGAATCCGGTACTTTGGATGGGGCTTGTTGGGCCCGATATATCTATCTTTAGAGTTCGCGTCAATTAGGGTGTCTGTTCCCTAATTCTTAGATTACCAGACTTAATAAAAAGGGGCATATTCGATTTCGATAATTCAACCATATAATGTAGTTTCGATTACTTGTGTCTATTTCGTAAAACATTTATAAAAATTGCGCATGTATTCTCAGCCCAAAAATATAAAGGGTAAAAAGGCAAATGAAACTCACCTAATGTATTTTGTAGTAAAAATACATATAACATCGTTGAACAAGTACAAGGTTGGCCTCGGATTCACGAACCTAAATTAATTATATATATTTATGTTGGTCAATATTTGTCTAATAATTTAAGTCAAGTTATAGCGTACCACAATCCTAATGCTCGAGACTACTATGCAAAAGTCAACAAAAGTCAATTTGACTCAAAATGGTTTCCAAAAATTTATGCATGATTACTATATATTTTAAATATCGTCGTTTTATATTTTTAAATATTTTTAAAAGATTTATTAGAGTAAATAATATAATTCATTTATTAATAAATAAAACTGTATATAAAAATATACCTTTGTATATCTTAAGTAATAAAATTTATAAAGTTCATTTAATATCACAAAACTATTATGATAGGTTTTATTAAGATAATTATATTATTTGTATTACATATTTATTTGATAAAATAACATTGATAATAATAATAAGTAAAAGTTGTATTATTTTGTACTAACAATTATTATTATTCTACTAATAATAATAACAATATTTATATTTACGAAAATGGTATTATAATAATATGATAATTCTTATTAATAATGAAATTTTATATTAACAATGATATTCCTATTAAAAATAATAATTTTTGTAAGATGATATTTTTAATATTAATAATAATACTTTTAATAATAATAGTGATAAAATAATGAAAAGTGATAATTTTATCTAAATCAATATCTTTAAATTTCATCATGATACTCATAATCATTACTTCCTAATCAATTTGTTAATAGCTTTTAAATCGTATTTTATATCGTGTTCATTTTAATGATAATAATAGTAATCATAATAATTAAGTGTTACTAATATTAGTTTTAATTATAATAACACTAATAATAATAAATATTATGATAATGATAATACTTATAACTATTTTAATGATAATAATAATAATAATACCAATTATAACTTTAACGATAATAACGATAGTAATAATAATAAATATAACAATTTTTAATGATAATACTTTTATTGATAGTGATAATAATAATAATAATAATAATAATAATAATAATAATAATAATAATAATAATAATAATAATAATAATAATAATAATAATAATAATAATAAGATAAAAACTATAACGACGATAATAACGACGATAATAATAATCATTTTTAATAATAATATAAAAGTTCAATTGACTATAACTTCTAATCCGTTCATCGAAACCATTCGAGTTCTAAATGAAAAGTTCTTAATTTTTCGCTAGCTTTCCAACGACATGCATATCTTATACCTTATCTCAACCGTATATATAACTAATTCAGGATTCAACATAACCTAACTAAGGGCAATATCAAAAACACAAACATGCATAATCCTATTTTCTCGAGCACTAGTCAGGGATACACTATTAGTAAATAAAAGTTAATTTACGAGTACTCACGTATCAATATTGAGATTCAATATTGCAGGAAAGGTACGTAGATGCAACAGAGATGATAAACACTAGATTGACCTCACGAGCATACCCATGAACCATACCCATCACCTCCATAGCTATAACCCATAATTTCCTTAGCCCTATCCTACTCGCAAAACTCATTTTGAAATGACTTGTTCATGAGCTAGCCGTAATATTTTATGTATAATACCGATAATATTACTACTCATATTAATATGAATAGATTAATAATAATAATCTTTGATAATAAATAAAATATCAATTAAATAAATATTACGGAGTAATCAAGGAGATATATGAATTGTGAAATCAATCAACACGTTTGAAATTTATAGAATGGTTCTGGGACCCATTAACTCCAAAATTTCGGAGTGATGAAGGAAATGGAACCGCAATTTGCGGCCTAACTATACATGAATCAATCGTCTAACTTATTTATATATATAGATTTAATATTATTTAATATTTAATATATTTAATCTTTAGAATTAATTAAATATTATATTATATTTACGTGCGTAGTAAAAATGTAATTTTTGTTCAAATGACTCGTACGTTGTCACTCGACTCATGTACCACTTTCGGTTTTTCGAGCGCTCGTTCGTACGTTTAGATAACTAGCCTTTTACGTTATGCGACGTGTACCTTTAATAACAATTTGACTTATTTATCAAAAATTTTCTTTATGAAAATGTATCTTATAAAATTTAAGTGTCGTGGTCATTTGCTTCTATAAATCAGTGACTCGTTGTTTACGAAATTATGTAATTTTAAATTGGGACATTTTTATGACTAAGTTATTTATTTCGAAAAATAAATTTGGGACAATATATAATATATAGTTTTTCAAAACTAATAATATTCAAATTTATATATCTTGAAATCGCCTAAATAATAAGAAATATTATTTCGTAACATTTGTATTTTTAAAGTTTAAAATTGATATACTTTATTTATATAAAAACATTTACAATGATATTTTAATATTCCAATTACTTTATATTCCCAAAACATTATATTTCAAAGGTTATATTAGTAGAAGTTGTTATGTCATAAGACGTTCTTAAAAAGTCTATTATATCAAAAAGACATTTTCGTTAATGAACGTAAAATCACCTATGAATTATATCAGGTTTCAAGGTTTTAACTTCTAGTTTAAAAATGACTCGTAGGATTTAGTTTAAAAGAAAAATCAAACGTAAGGAATCATCTTAATGTAAAATGTCGATTTATTTAACTTGTCAATATCTATTTTCTAATTTACCTATATTCTCTAATTTTACTTTCACAATACCTAATATGAAGGTTAATTAATTTATCTTATCAAAAGTTACAAGGCAATTATTGTAAGGCATATATTGAAATTTAACAGGACTTTCTACCAATCTGACTAGCTCTCGCTACTTGACACTTTGTCCTTACACGAAGATCACTTTACCATTTATTCCGAATATCGTTAAAAAGAAAATAGATTTCTTAAATCAAAGTGGACCTCTCAACAGAGACTCATAATCATAATTTAATGTATCTGATAATTCAATCATTTGATCTTATCTTCTAAGTCCATCGATAAATATTTTAAAACAGATGTAATCATGTAATCTAATATTTTGTTTACGTTTCAACTTATAATATATATACACATATTCATATATAATCATATTCGTTTAATGGTTCGTGAATCGTTAGAACTTAGTCGAGGTTGAATGAATGTATGAACATAGTTTAAAATTCCTGAGATTTAACTTAACAAACATTGTTTATCGTGTCAGAAACATATGAAGATCAAAGTTTAAATTTGGTCGGAAATTTCCGGGTCGTCACAGTACCTACCCGTTAAAGAAATTTCGTCCCCGAAATTTGATAGAGGTCGTCATGGCTAACAATGAGAATGTTATTATGACGAATGTAAGCTAATACGTAGAGTTTTATCATGATTAAGAAATACGGATAAAATAATTCAATTTGTCGAAACGTAGGAGTGAAACTATCATAAAAGAGTAAAATGAGAAAATAGAGATTTGCCTTATCTTTTGACGTCATCATGGTTGATCTCCGGATCTTTGTAATCTATATAGGATTTGATTCTTCGGTGATTAAGGAAATTAGGATCTCTCTAATTAAATGCAAAGATCTGTCTTGATTTCTCTATCAGATATTTCACTATAAATCAACTTCTTCCGTTCCTTTACTTTTACCATTTGCATACCCAATTCCCAAATTCAAAAGATTATGACAATGCTTAATCCAGTTCTGATCCTTGTCCTTATCCTTACTATCGCCACAATCATCCTCCTTTTTCATCTTCCACCAGAGCAATCTGCTTACTTCTACTTTGCCCTTGGGGTTATAGTGCTCTTAATTCTCCCGTGTCTTTATGTTGCGATAAACATTGATATACACGGTTTGTAATTTATGTTTTGTTACCGGGCTTTATATTCTCCCTTATATTTCAATGTCCCTATTCCTGTCTCCTATAATCACTGTCATCCACAGTTAACACCCCCTCCTATTTGCTGCGATTTATACTCTAATTTCTGTTTTGGAGCTTTGTCCCTCCGTTTCTTCTTCTTACAATTAAGCATCTCCTGTAATGGTCAAGAATTCGCGATATAAGTTTCAAAATGAACATTGTTAATGTTCTAAGAAAGGAATGGTAATGGCACGATCTCGATTCGTTAAGTTACCAGAATACCCTGGAAAAGATCGAATCATCCAAAAATATTTTCTTAATATTTTAGAGGTTTAAATAGAATACAAGAGTCGTGTAACATGGCACATGATGATGTTAGAGTCTTTGAATCATCACGTTTCATTAGAAACTCAACATGAATTACTGTAATATAATCACGTTGATCAAGTGTCATTATATTATACTAATTCATGCGTCAGCTTCCAACACTACTTCAAAAATATTCCTATTTTAAACTCGAAGTTTTAAAATTTAGAAACTAAAACAGTTTCTTTGATAATGTGATACAGATAACTTGAGGAGATAAATGATTTCGGATAGGAATAGTTATGAAAATATCTTCAAAAATATGGAGGATGTTTATAATGAAAGATATGATGATATCTTATAATATCCAAGATCAGAGGACGATGAATAATATCCTCCACAAAGGTTTAGAGTCAGGGGCAAGGCATTCGTTAACGACTTCAGCAGATACTGAATCATTTGGATTCTTTGAAGGCAGGTTTCGTCCTTGTGATTTGTCCACGGCCTCCTTCATACTTTGCTCAATCCGTTTTCCAGTACCAAACTTTATCTTTTTCTGCGCTTTTCCAATCTATTATTCTTTTATCATCAAACTTTTGACCGTAATTACTATCTACAATCCTTGTCACTTCATCAGCCTTTTTCAAAACTTCATAGTACTAATTCGTAGGCTGGATCGTTTTTCAGAAACTTCACATTCGAAGTATGTAAGTCTTGAAGGTAGACGTTTTATGTGTATATATGACTGTTGAAGTAGAATGCTGCGAGATTTCAAAATACTGATTGCTGATTCACGGTAATTGGCATGGCAATTCTTGTTACAAGACACGGATGAGTATATGATAGGGTTTTTAATGAATAATTATAATGACTTTTTGGAGAGGCTAAAGTTAGAGGGTATTGAAATCGTTGGTACATCTGTTGATAATGTGGTGGAACATAAAAGGTTCCCCGGTAACGATGGCGTGTATCACAGGTTTATAATAAGGTTAGTTTGATTGAAAAATCGAAGTTGACTTGTTGGAGCTGTGACAAAATTTGCTATTTTGAAAAGAAATCGTAAGGTTATTTTTTGCTAATAAATGCCAAAGGATCTTCCGTGGGTACTATGACTTTTGTTTCGAGAGTTTTTCAGGTACATAACTGTGGGTAATATGTGGTTGGATCATCAACTCGATTATTCATTATTTGAAGTGTCTTCAGGAATTTCGAAAAGTTTGAACATAGTTTGTAGTTGTTAATATACATATGATGTTGTAGCACAGTTTTGAAGTCAAAGTATAGCTTTGAAAGATATAGGAATTTAAGAGTGATATTTTCTGTTAAATCTTGACTTAGATTTCGATTCGTCCAAATCAGAATATGTAATCTAATTTGGATGAGAATGATTGTCTTGACTTCTTATGAAAGAAGGTATGTTGTTGTGAAGGTAGTGAGTATCGTTGATGATTGAAGAATCAGATTTGAAAAATGTAACATATTAATTGTGAATTTATATATCTCTCGGGTATTACCTACCCGTTAAAATTTTTTTTTCACAATTAATATTTTGTACAACTGAACTTTATTACAGTCTTTATGAAAATATATGTATGTGTATATTTTCTTCAGATGTAACATAGATTTAATGAGTTAATATTATTTTAAACTCATTTGATTTACGATTGATACTAGAATTGAGTAATCCCTAAAGACTTTAGAAATTACGGAGTATTAATTCAATGAAATTGGAATTATGAATCAATATCTTATTATTTGTTGATGTATGATGTTGGTGTTTGTGGAATTCTTGTGAACTTTGCAAGGTACGAATGATGTTATCAAAAAAGTTTCGAGTACATCGATAATGGAAGTGTAAAATCAAATATATATTTGAATAATACACTTGATTTATTATGAATTGGAATTTATCGAATTGAGATAGAGATTGTAGTTAACAATGGTTAAGTTGTGAAGGATGCACATTATTGCATATTAGTAATATGAATTAACCGAGTAGTTAAGATTCACACACAATAGCTCAGTACGGAAAGATTTATTTTGATTTAAAGATTTATATATATAAGATATGCATATAAATCCTTTAGTGGAAATGACTTAATTCTTCATAACTCGTAGATATAATATACTCGTTGTTGAGTCGTAACAATGTCCACAGTGATTCTTGAACTGGCGGAGCTTTTAATGTTATAGGTGCTGCTGATTCTGACGATACTGATGGCACTGACTGTGCTGGTGATACTACGATACTGTTAATGCTGTTGGTAACACAAGTCTAACTTGTAAATCACATACCATTCTGGTCAGGGTTTCTACTTTTCCTTCTATCATTTTGGTTCACTCTATTGGTTTATGGTTAGGGCTATAATAGATAATCTCTAAGATTTGAGAGACTACATAATCGCCATAGAATGTTTCCCCAAATGAAGTTATGAATCAATATTTCATCGTTACGGTATTCCTTGGTATCTACAGAGCGTATGACGTTGATGCTCGTGGGACAGATTGTAAATTTAAGGTTTGCGATGCGGTTGTGGTTGGGGGTGGTAATGGTATTGTTGACGTTGATGATGATGGTACTGATTATGCTGCTGGTGCTGCTGCTGGTGTTTGTAACCTTTGCACCATATTCTCCAAAGCCACTACCCGAGCGCGGAGCTCGTTGACTTCTACTAGTACACCGGAATGATTGGTGGTTGGAACGAGCGAATGAACAAGGTCTAGAAGTTTAGATAATATATAATCATGGTGGGATACTCGGGAAATGAGGGTATAAATGGTGTTTCGTACAGGTTCACCAGTAAGTGCTTCAGGTTCTTCGCCAAGAGGTGAATTCGATTGGTGGAAAGGATCACCTTCTTCATGTCTCCATTGATTAAGTCGACTACGAACCCATCCCTAATTCATCTAGAATTGGTGATGACTGATTAGTTGATCCATTTCGGTTACACTTCCTTCGGAGCTAGAGTGGAAATCCATATCGGGATAGCTGTCGGAATCTGATGAACTCGAACTAGTTGAGGGGTTCATCTCATATGATTTAGGGAAATGATTCTTCGATATGTGGAAGATTATAAGACTTAGATTTGATATTCTTTAATACATAAATTTCATATGTATATATAATGCCAAAATCCATAAATTACGGAGGAATCTTTGAAATATGTCAGGCAAAGTTTACAGTGACAGATACGCTAAGGTATGATTTAGCAGATACGATAAGATATGAATTTTGTCTATACACTATTCATGTAATCAATGCAGTAAGATGTGTCTAGACTTAAGAATGATAAGCAGGTATTTCATACGGATGATAAGTAGATGATTTTTGATACAAAATGATAAGCAAAACTTTTAACATGCAGACACGGTCAAAGTCCAGACTCACTAATGCATCCTAACGACTTATCAGTTAGACACACTAATGCAGACCTGGTTCGCTAAGACCACCGCTCTGATACCAACTGTAAGGACCCGTCCTAATCCATCCAGACTAAGTCCATATCGATTATAAACGATTCACAACAGTTGATTACATCGCGAGGTACTTGACCTCTATATGATACATTTTACAAACATTGCATTCATTTTTGAAAAGATAGTCTTTCATTACATCGAAAGTTGACGGCATGCATACCATTTCAATATATCTAACTATAGTTGACTTAATGATAATCTTGATGAACTCAACGACTCGAATGCAACGTCTTTTGAAATATGTCATGAATGACTCCAAGTAATATCTCTAATATGAGCACATGCACAGCGGAAGATTTCTTTTGTACCTGAGAATAAACATGCTTTCAAGTGTCAACCAAAAGGTTGGTGAGTTCAATAGTTTTTCATAAATAATCATTTCATAATTTTAATAGACCACAAGATTTCATATTTCCATTTCTCATAAATAAACGTCCCATGCATAGAGACAAAATATCATTCATATGGATTGAACACCTGGTAACCGACATTCACAATATGCATATAAGAATATCCCCATCATTCCGAGATCCTCCTTCGGACATGATATAAATTTCGAAGTACTAAAGCATCCAGTACTTTGGATGGGGCTTGTTGGGCCCGATAGATCTATCTTTAGAGTTCGCGTCAATTAGGGTGTCTGTTCCCTAATTCTTAGATTACCAGACTTAATAAAAAGGGGCATATTCGATTTCGATAATTCAACCATATAATGTAGTTTCGATTACTTGTGTCTATTTCGTAAAACATTTATAAAAATTGCGCATGTATTCTCAACCCAAAAATATAAAGGGTAAAAAGACAAATGAAACTCACCTAATGTATTTTGTAGTAAAAATACATATAACATCATTGAACAAGTACAAGGTTGGCCTCGGATTCACGAACCTAAATTAATTATATATATTTATGTTGGTCAATATTTGTCTAATAATTTAAGTCAAGTCATAGTGTACCACAATCCTAATGCTCGAGACTACTGTGCAAAAGTCAACAAAAGTCAATTTGACTCAAAATGGTTTCCAAAATTTATGCATGATTACTATATATTTTAAATATCGTCGTTTTATATTTTTAAATATTTTTAAAATATTTATTAGAGTAAATAATATAATTCATTTATTAATAAATAAAACTGTATATAAAAATATACCTTTGTATATCTTAAGTAATAAAATTTATAAAGTTCATTTAATATCACAAAACTATTATGATAGGTTTTATTAAGATAATTATATTATTTGTATTACATATTTATTTGATAAAATAACATTGATAACAATAATAAGTAAAAGTTGTATTATTTTGTATTAACAATTATTATTATTCTACTAATAATAATAACAATATTTATGTTTACGAAAATGGTATTATAATAATATGATAATTCTTATTAATAATGAAATTTTATATTAACAATGATATTCCTATTAAAAATAATAATTTTTGTAAGATGATATTTTTAATATTAATAATAATACTTTTAATAATAATAGTGATAAAATAATGAAAAGTGATAATTTTATCTAAATCAATATCTTTAAATTTCATCATGATACTCATACTCATTACTTCCTAATCAATTTGTTAATAGCTTTTAAATCGTCTTTTATATCGTGTTCATTTTAATGATAATAATAGTAATCATAATAATTAAGTGTTACTAATATTAGTTTTAATTATAATAATACTAATAATAATAAATATTATGATAATGATAATACTTATAACTATTTTAATGATAATAATAATAATAATAATAATAATAATAATAATAATAATAATAATAATAATAATAATAATAATAATAATAATAATACTAATTATAACTTTAACGATAATAACGATAGTAATAATAATAAAAATAACAATTTTTAATGATAATACTTTTATTGATAGTGATAATAATAATAATAATAATAATAATAATAATAATAATAATAATAATAATAATAATAATAATAATAATAATAATAATAATAATAATAATAATAATAATAATAATAATAATAATAAGATAAAAACTATAACGACGATAATAACGACGATAATAATAATCATTTTTAATAATAATACAAAAGTTCAATTGACTATAACTTCTAATCCGTTCATCGAAACCATTCGAGTTCTAAATGAAAAGTTCTTAATTTTTCGCTAGCTTTCCAACGACATGCAAATCTTATACCTTATCTCAACCGTATATATAACTAATTCAGGATTCAACATAACCTAACTAAGGGCAATATCAAAAGCACAAACATGCATAATCCTATTTTCTAGAGCACTAGTCAGGGATACACTATTAGTAAATAAAAGTTAATTTACGAGTACTCACGTATCAATATTGAGATTCAATATTGCAGGAAAGGTACGTAGATGCAACAGAGATGATAAATACTAGATTGACCTCACGAGCATACCCATGAACCATACCCATCACCTCCATAGCTATAACCCATAATTTCCTTAGCCCTATCCTACTAGCAAAACTCATTTTGAAATGACTTGTTCATGAGCTCGCCGTAATATTTTATGTATAATACTGATAATATTACTACTAATATTAATATGAATAGATTAATAATAATAATCTTTGATAATAAATAAAATATTAATTAAATAAATATTACGGAGTAATCAAGGAGATATATGAATTGTGAAATCAATCAACACGTTCGAAATTAACACGTTCGAAATTTATAGAATGGTTCTGGGACCCATTAACTCTGAAATTTCGGAGTGATGAAGGAAATGGAACCGCAATTTGTGGCCTAACTATACATGAATCAATCATCTAACTTATTTATATATATAGATTTAATATTATTTAATATTTAATATATTTAATCTTTAGAATTAATTAAATATTATATTATATTTACGTGCGTAGTAAAAATGTAATTTTTGTTCAAATGACTCGTACGTTATCACTCGACTCATGTACCACTTTCGGTTTTTCGAGCGCTCGTTCGTACGTTTAGATAACTAGCCTTTTACATTATGCGACGTGTACCTTTAATAATAATTTGACTTATTTATCAAAAATTTTCTTTATGAAAATGTATCTTATAAAATTTGAGTGTCGTGGTCATTTGCTTCTATAAATCAGTGACTCGTTGTTTACGAAATAATGTAATTTTAAATTAGGACATTTTTATGACTAAGTTATTTATTTCGAAAAATAAATTTGGGACAATATATAATATATAGTTTTTCAAAACTAATAATATTCAAATTCATATATCTTGAAATCGCCTAAATAATAAGAAATATTATTTCGTAACATTTGTATTTTTAAAGTTTAAAATTGATATACTTTATTTATAAAAACATTTACAATGATATTTTAATATTCCAATTACTTTATATTCCCAAAACATTATATTTTAAAGGTTATATTAGTAGAAGTTGTTATGTCATAAGACGTGCTTAAAAAGTCTATTATATCGAAAAGACGTTTTCGTTAATGAACGTAAAATCACCTATGAATTATATCAGGTTTCAAGGTTTTAACTTCTAGTTTAAAAATGACTCGTAGGATTTAGTCTAAAGGAAAAATCAAACGTAAGGAACCATCTTAATGTAAAATGTCGATTTATTTAACTTGTCAATATCTATTTTCTAATTTACCTATATTCTCTAATTTTACTTTCACAATACCTAATATGAAGGTTAATTAATTTATCTTATCAAAAGTTACGAGGCAATTATTGTAAGGCATATATTGAAATTTAACAGGACTTTCTACCAATCTGACTAGATCTCGCTACTTGACACTTTGTCCTTACACGAAGATCACTTTACCATTTATTCCGAATATCGTTAAAAAGAAAATAGATATCTTAAATCAAAGTGGACCTCTCAATAGAGACTCATAATCATAATTCAATGTATCTGATAATTCAATCATTTGATCTTATCTTCTAAGTCCATCGATAAATATTTTGAAACAGATGTAATCATGTAATCTAATATTTTGTTTACGTTTCAACTTATAATATATATACACATATTCATATATAATCATATTCGTTTAATGGTTCGTGAATCGTTGGAACTTAGTCGAGGTTGAATGAATGTATGAACATAGTTTAAAATTCCCGAGATTTAACTTAACAAACATTGCTTATCGTGTCAGAAACATATGAAGGTCAAAGTTTAAATTTGGTCGGAAATTTCCGGGTCATCACATGCACCGTACATCAAAAACATTGAGCCTAAAACCTGTGAGGAAGCCTCTCAAGTCATGAGAGTGATAAATGGGTCGGTGTTATGCGAGAGGAAATTGAAAGTCTACAAATGAACGAAAAGTGGGATTTGGTCAAACTGCTAAAGGGCAAATGCGTGATTAGATGCAAATGGCTGTTCAAGATTAATGATGGTACGGTTGGGGTCGACGGTAAACGATACAAAGCAAGATTTGTACTTCCTGGGTTTAATGAACGAGAAGGCAATAACGTCACTGAGGTATTCACACCCGTTGTATGGCATGCCTGTATACGAATAATGCTCTCTTTAGTTTCCCTCCAAGATCTATAGCTTAAACAAATGGATGTTAAAACCAGGTTTCTGCACGGTAGTTTTGAAGAAAATATATACATCCGAGAACCAGAAGGTTTCGAAGTTCCAGGAAAGGAAGAGTATCTGTGTAAACTAAAGAAATCCCTCTATGGATTAAAGCAATCGCCCCGCCAGTGGTACAAACGATTTGAATCGTTCATGGTGTCTCATCACTATTTTCGTAGCAGCTACGAAGATTGTGTTTATTTTAAAAAATTTCCATGTGGATCTGCGCTTTACTTATTCCTTTACGTTGACCAACATGTTTCTAGCTTCTACCAACAAATGGCATATCGAGAATTAAAGGATCTATTAAGTATCGAATTCGAGATGAAAGTTCTTGGACCGGCAAGAAGAATTTTGGGCATGGAAATCTCACGAGATCGTAATATTGGAAAACTTACAGTATCCCAATCTGGATACATTGCTAGAGTATTGGAAATATTCAACATGAGCCAATGTATAATCGTGCCTACACTGCTAGCTCCGCACTTCAAACTAAATTACGAACATTGTCTAACAAATCAAGATCAGAAGATTTACATGTCATCAGTTCCATATTATAGCGTTGTTAGGAGTCTTATGTACGCAATGGTTTACACCCGACTGGATCTAGTGTTAAAATCACAGGTTGATGATCAATCTTTTCCTTGAAAGTCTTTCCTCTTTATTTAATTTATGTTTTGTTTTTTTCAGTTGTATTTTTTGGGGACTGCTTCTACCACTGGATACATGTTAAGGGGCTAAAGGTGTAAGCTGTAAAGATATATTGGAGGTCTATTGCTGTATTCCAGAAATCTTGAGCTGGCTTTCCTAATTTATCTATTCCAGAAGGGCCTAAGTTGGGTTGTCTCATTCTATTTAAATCCCCACCGTGCTTAGGGTGCTGCATAAGAAAAACGAAGCCATCTGCTCATATCAGTTCACTCTCAATCGTGTCTTTTCATTATTGTTCATATAGTTCTTGTTTCTTTATCTTAATCGCGTTACTTAATTCATAGAAGAATTTTGTCAGATTGTGACTTTAAGTCACTGGTTTTGATAAGTTCTTGTAAATCATTGGTTGAAGTTTAATTAAGGTTTTGTTGATTCGATTTAGTGTTTGGGTTCTGGAATTTGGTGTTTATTTTTCACATGGTATCAGAGCTATTGGATACGCTCGTGGCTGATTCGCTCATCTGGCAATCTAGGGTTTCCAATTGATTTGGGAATTCACTGTTCTTGATCCGTGGCTAACCTGTGACCCACGCTTGCTTTACTTAGGTAATCCTGAGGTTTATTTGTCTTCCGCTGCTGTTAATTGTGATCTCTTGTTCTTGTTCTCATTATCATTGTAAGTCTTTTTTCATTTTCCTCTAATCTGAGTCTACTCGTGAGTTTTAAGCGAAGCTTGTTATCCTTGATCTACCAATTGAATTGGTGTGAATCCCTGGCTCTAACAGCTTCATAGGCTTGATTCTTGCTACCATTGGAGTTGTCTAGAAGGGACTCCTTCTAGATACTATAACTCTGTTCTGTATTGTGTCCATTATCTCTATTGTTTTGTCTGTTTTCTAAACGTGCAGGTGGCTTGATTTTTCTTTTTTCTATTGCTTTTGCTATATTGGTATTTTGTATTTTCTAAGCTGCCCTTTCCTTTTGTGTCTTTGTGCCTCTTGTGTGGTTCTGCTTGCTTCGTGTGTTATCTACTTGTTAAATTATGGTTAATGAAGGTGGAGAAGGGTCCAAGATCACTCAAGTGAGTGATCTTGACTTTGGAGACCCACTATATTTGCATGCTAGTGACACTAGTACCACTGCTTTAATTTCCTTAAAACTTAAAGGAACAGAGAACTACAATGTTTGGAGTAGGGCCATGTTACTTGCCTTGCAGACTAAAAATAAAACTGGATTTATTAATGGCACATGTGTGAAACATACTACTGATGAAGTGTTAATAAGGTAATGGGAAAGATGTAATTTTGTGGTATTGTCTTGGATTTTAAATTCTATATCTGAAGAGTTGTATTCTGGTCAAGTTTTTTCTCAATCTGCTCAAATTGTGTGGGAAGAACTTAAAGAAACCTATGACAAAATTGATGGGTCTATCACTTATAATCTTCATCATAAAATAAACTCTTTAACTCAGGGGAGTTCTTCTGTGTCTGATTATTATCATAACATGAATGCCCTTTGGAAACAATTTGATGCTTTAGCTAAATTACCCTCATGTGTGTGTGATGCAAATAAAGAATACAAGGCACATAATGATTTGATAAAATTGATGCAATTTCTGATGGGGTTAAATGAGTCCTTTTCTTCCATAAGAAGTAACATTTTAAGTAGAGAACCTTTACCTAGCATTAAAAGTGCTTTTGCTATCATTTCTAGAGAAGAGTCTCACAGAATTTCATCTAATGTCAATATTGGTAATAAAGGTCAAAGTTCTGCTTTTCTTGTTGCTAAAACCTTTGATAATAAAAGAAGAATTGGAAATACTCCTAACCCTAACCTAAAATGTTCCAAGTGTCAAAGGAGTGGTCACAACATTGAGAGATGTAATGAAATTATTGGCTATCCACCTAGGTGGATTAAAAGACCTGGGAACACTGGAAACTTTAGTAACTCCAATAATAAGTCTGGTTCTAGTTACAATACTGTGCAGAGTGCTCCTAATGTGAATGATGCTATGCCTTTTTCTGCTGATCAAATTAACAAACTTATGGATTTAATAAAGGACCAGTCTGTTAATGGAAATGTTCAGGCCAATATGGCAGGTACCATTGTTAACTACAATACCTTTTTCAATTCCAACTTCAATAAGTTCTTTAAATCCTCCAATGTTTTTAAAAACAAACCCACTAAAGGCTGGATCATTGATTCTGGTGCAACTCAACACATGACAGGTGATTGTAATGAGTTGATAAATGTTTATGATGTGTCTCACTTAAATCTAACTGTCAGTCATCTAAATGGAACTTGTGCTAAAATAACTAAAATTGGCAATCTTAAACTATCCAAAAGCATTACTCTGTTTGGTGTCTTAATTATACCTGAGTATAGGGTCAGTTTATTATCTGTAAGTAAACTTTTAAAGGATTGCAATATGTTTGTTGGTTTTGATGCTAAGTTCTGTTACATTCAGGATTTGACTCTAAAGAAGATTGTGGGGATTGGTAATGAGAATAATGGACTTTACATGTTTAACTGTAGTCAAGGTACTAGTCCAAGCATGAGTTCTGTATGTAATGCTTCTGCTAATTTTTGGCACTGTAGACTAGGACACCCTGCAAATCAGGTCTTAAGTATTTTAAAGGATCAAATTGGGGTCAATCCTAGTACTGTTGATAGTGTATGTGGTATTTTCCATAAGGAAAAATAGTCAAGGGAACCCTTTCCCATAAGTGACCATAAATCTGTTTCTGTTGGTAACCTTGTTCACCTTGATGTCTGGGGACCTTATAGAGTTGTCAGTAGGGAAGGTTACAAATACTTTCTTACTGTGGTTGATGACTACTCTAGGGCTGTGTGGTTATATCTACTTAAATCAAAAGATGAAGTCTTTGAAAATCTGGAAACTTTCTATAAAATGTTAAAAACTCAGTTTGATAAAAGTGTCAAAGTTTTCAGAAGTGACAATGGGTCTGAATTTGTTAATCATAGAATGGACATTTTTTGTAAAGAAAATGTCATTATACACCAGACCTCATGTGTTTACACCCCTCAACAAAATGGTATTGTGGAAAGAAAGAATAGACATTTACTTAATGTTGCTAGATCATTATTGTTTCAAAGTGGTTTACCTCTTATATATTGGTGTGAATGTGTTCTAACTGCAACCTTCTTGATTAACAGGCTACCTTCATCTGTGTTACTTGGAAAGTCTCCTTTTGAAATGGTTTACAAGTCTAAACCTAGTCTCTCTCTTTTGAGAGCTTTTGGGTGTTTATGTTTTTCTGTTATATTAAATGATTTTGATAAGTTTTCTAAAAAATCTGAAAAATGTGTTTTGTTAGGGTATTCAAATGAGAAAAAGGGTTACAAGTTGTTAAGTTTGGAAAATAATAATATTTTTTTTTCAAGAGATGTTAAATTTTATGAAACTGTTTTTCCTTTCAAAGTAAAAAATAAAACTGTCTTTGAAGAGTCAGGGTCAGACTTTGTCACTCATTTGAACTTTTTTGATAACTTCTTTGAAAAGCCCATTAGCTCTCCAAGTCCCAATGATGAAGGGGGAGAAACAAATGATGAGGAAAGGGGCAGTGATCATGGGTCATTAGATGATTCTGATGAATCTGATACCCCTATCTTACAAGATGCTAGTTCATCTAGTTCAAACCCTGAGGGCAATTCTGAAACAAATACTGATGGTCCCCAAGACAACACAGATGATGGGAGGGAGTTAAGAAGGTCTGCTAGAGCTAAGTTCTTTCCTTCTAAGTATAATGATTATGTGATTAAAAGTAATGTGAGGTATCCTGTGTCTAATTATTGTAACTACTCTCACATCAATGCTGATTCTATGTGTTTTGTGTCTAATCTAGATAAGTCTAAGGAACCCGAGTCTTACTATGAGGCTTGTAAAGACCAAAATTGGGTTGAGGCTATGAATTGTGAGATGGAAGCCCTTAACAGGAATAATACTTGGATCATTACTGATTTACCTGTTGGTAGAAAACCAATAGGATGCAAGTGGATATATAAAATTAAATATAAGTCTAGTGGTGAAATAGAAAGGTATAAGGCTAGACTTGTGGCTAAGGGATATAGTCAAGGAGAAGGTGTTGACTATGAAGAGACCTTCAGTCCTGTGGCTAAAATGGTAACTGTTAGATGCTTATTAAACCTGTCTATTCAATATGGTTGGACATGTTATCAACTTGACATTAATAATGCTTTCCTATATGGTGGCTTAGTTGAAGATGTTTACATGTCATTACCCCAAGGTTTTTTTTCCTGAAAATGAAACAAAAGTTTGCAAACTAACCAAGTCTTTGTATGGTCTTAAACAAGCTCCCAGAATGTGGAATGAAAAACTAACTGCTTCTCTTACTGAGTATGGTTTTCAACAAAGTAGCAATGATTATTCCCTTTATACCTTTTCAAAAGATTTTGTTTTTATAGCCCTACTTGTGTATGTTGATGATATCATCATAACTGGGAATAATGTTGATGAAGTTGAAAAAGTTAAAGTGTTCTTAAAAACCAAATTTATGATCAAAGATCTAGGTGAATTGAAATATTTTCTTGGAATTGAAGTTGTCAAAACCAAAGATGGATTGTGTCTGTCCCAAAGAAAATACTGCTTGGATCTTTTAAGTGAGATTGGTATGCTAGGGTGTAAACCCATCAATACTCCTCTTGAAGTTAACACGGTTTTGGCCTCTGATGCAACTGAGCATGACCAATTAGTCCCTAACATAACAGAATACCAAAAGTTTAACGACCCGTCAAAGTACACTTGACGACCATCGTTATCTTGGTCCCACAGCTTGATCATAACTCTATATGAATTTGATAAATAACCTTGCATTCTTTATTTAAAAATGATTTCCTATAAAGGAAACCTACCAAAATATGTAAGTTTAGAAAAACCATACATTATTACTTAATCAAAAGTTTACCAAAACAAAATCAACAGCATCCACTATTAAATGTATCAAAAGAGAATGCAAGTTATTGTTTAACAAAAGCTGCCATCATAAATATGCAGACTCTCTAAGCACAGCGGAAGCAATCAATCATGAACCTGAGAATAAAACATGCGAGTAATTGTCAACAAAAATGTTGAGTGAATTATAGGTTTAATATTGCAAACAATATTTAATTTAAACCGTAAAAATTTATGTTTGAAAACATAAAAACTCCTTTTTGGACCACAAAATTATATGCTAGAAAACATATAAAAACATTATTCCATTTATCGTGAGCCACCTGGTAACCACTTAACCATTTATTTACCCTTGCCAAACACAATAAATAATATACACCGAACAAGTGTATCTATAACAAATTACGAAGTACTAAACATTCCGATTATAAATTGCTAGCGCGACTAGCTCGAAATGGGGTTGTCAAACCCGATAGATCTATCCGTAGGATTCGCGTTCACCAGTAGAAACCTGTGATTACAGTTACCAGACTAGGGAATATTTTTGTTCAACTCACAATGAATAATTTAAACCAACCTCCACTTGTGTCCAAAATATAAAATAAATTGCATGTATTCTCATCCCAAAAGATTTAAAATAGAAAATGGGACTATAACTCACCTTAATAGCAAACGAAGTAACCACACAAATATGCGAACAGCAAATGAAGTAAAGTGATCAGGAATGATCACAATGCCGACCTATAAATAAAGAAGGTCGATATAAATAACTAATTTAGGTCAAGTCTTAGTATGATAGCTATTGTACATTTTGCAAGTAGTCATAGAACAATACTCAACATGCATTGGTTTGATCGGAACAGCGTACGGACACACACTTTCTATTTTTAGAAAGTTTCTATTTTTAGCAGGTTTCCATTTTTGGAAAGTTTCTACTTTTGGAAAGTTTCTATTTTTGGAAAGTTTCCAAATTTAGAAAGTTTCTATTTTTAGAAAGTTTTAAGTTAGGAAAGTTTCCTTATTTAGAAAGTCAACAAAAGTCAACCGAAAGTCAACTCAAAAGTCAACCTTGGTCAAACATAGTCAACGTTAATTTTAAAAGTCTAAGTTGTAATAATAATGTAAGTTATAATGTTTATTAAAGTTAAATATGTCTAATTATGTCATAACATAAGTTTAATTAAATTAAAATGAATTATTAAAGTTAATATAAGTTTAAATGATACAATTAATATAACATAAGTATGTAATTAATTAATTAAATATTAGTCATAATGTAAGTATTATTAATTAATAATAAATATTAAATCATATCATAAGTATTATTAATTAATAATGAATTATTAATCATATCATAAGTTTCTAATCATAATTATTAAATCATAAGTATTTAATAATTAAATTATAATTAAATAAAAACTAAGCCTTATAACAATTAAATAATTAATTAATCCTTATTATAAGTCTTATAATAGTAATCTCATAATATAAGTTTAATACTTATCATAAGTATTTTCCATTAATAATAAAAGTATTATTAATCATGTGTTTAATTAAAATGTTAATTAAATCATAAGTATTAATTAAATGATATAATAAATATATCATAAGTTGTAAATAATAATAATTACTTTTTCTATCATAAGTAATTAAATAATATTGAAATCCATTATTTATATTATAAGTTTAATAATTAGTCAAAAGTTTTAAATCAAAAGTTCATCGGGTCGTATCCTGAGCCCCGGGTGTCGGTTTTCGGCAAGCCTTACATATATCTCCGCCTAATCAAACCACCCGACACTTTGGTACACTCAAGAACACACCATGAACAGCCCACAAGTCATGATATACAGCCAATACACTACTTGGAACCTTAATTCAATCAAAAACGTGTTTTAGAAGTAACGGGTGATTCGTGGCTCGAATTGAGATGACCCGAACATGAAAGTTCGCCCAAACATCAGTCCTAACACTCTAACACACCCTAAAGTCACCAAATATGGTCACAAAGTCGGACCAAACCTGGTTCATACCAAAATCTCCTTTCAATCTTAACAAAATACCACTTTGATCATATCTAGGGCTCCGGGAATCGAAACGACATGAATCCGCAGTATAAAATTAATGTATTGATGAGAGGAACTCATCTAGATACTTTATTTTAACTTTTATATCAGTCACAATAGCAGAAACACAAGAACAAGCTGCTGTCCCAATTATATCAAACCAAAAACATACGTTTACGAGTAATTCTATGCATACAAACACCATTACAACAACAAGTAATCATCATACTATTAATTTATAATCAAAATACAGAAATATAATGAAAAATTAAAAGTTCTAGGGTTAGGGTTTATACCCTAATCAAGAATTGATTAATATAGGCGTGTAGAGCTCGAAAAGATGAACGCGATGATGATTAAAGCTTCTTGATCCATGTAATATTTTGTGAGATGATGATGATGATGCTTGTGAAGGGAGATGGCCAAAAGAAGAAAAAGGAGAAGGGAGAAAAATAAAATGAGAGAAAATAGATTTAGGTTTAAGGAATGGAATGTGAAATAAAATGCAAAATAAAAGGAAAAAGGCTAAACACCCCCCTTGCATGGGTGTTCGGCAGAATGGGAGTAGGGTGGGCCCCATGGTGGGCCAAATTTTTTAAATGATAAATTCCTTATGGCCCGAATGCCCAAACGAAGCCCGAAACGCGAAAACGCTATTACGCGATTGATTTTTCGGAGAGATAACAAATACGCGAGGAATAAAATATATAAACACTATATATAATCATATGATATCAAAATATCATATTTAAAATAATTTGGATTTAAAAATCCCAAAAGTTTGACCGTTGGTTTGAAAATCGAAAAGATTCGCCGGATAGAAATCCGCGACACGTAGAAACGTATAACTTGAAATATGAATACAAATATTCATATAACACATAATAATTAATATATTATTACTAAAATAATAATATAGATCATAGAAATGACGTGGAACGAATAACAATTAACGGTCGTTAAATAATTAACGGTAAAAGATAACGGAAAAAGTAGGGTCGTGACAGTACCTTCCCGTTACGGAAATTTAGTCCCGAAATTTAAACAGGTGCAGGGGTTGACTCGACATCTGAGAACAAATGCGGGTACTTCTGCCTCATCTGATCTTCACGCTCCCAAGTAAACTCGGGACCGCGCCTGGCGTTCCATCTAACTCGGACAATAGGAATTCTACTCTGCTTGAGAGCCTTAACCTCTCGATCCATAATCTCAACAGGTTCCTAAATTAAATGAAGTTGTTTATCAACATGAAGCTCCTCCAAAGGAATGGTCTCATCGGCCTCGGCCAAACACTTCTTCAAATTCGACACATGAAAAACGTCATGAACAGCATCGAGTTCTTGTGGCAATTTCAAACGATAAGCCACGGTCCAACTCTCTCAATAATCTCGAATGGTCCAACAAAACGAGGATTCAACTTTCCCTTTTTACCAAAACGTACCACGCCCTTCCAAGGTGATACCTTCAACATAACATGATCACTGACCTTAAATTCAATATCATTTCTTCTCTTATTGGCATAGCTCTTTTGCCGACTCCTGGCGATTCTTAACCTTCCTTTGATCTATACGATCTTCTCGGTAGTCTCATGAATAATTTCTGGACCTGTGAGTTGAGCATCCCCAATATCATTCCAACAGATAGGAGACCTACACTTTCTACCATACAGAGCATCAAATGGTGTGGCTTTAATACTTGCATGATAACTGTTGTTATAAAAAAAATTCAGCTAGCTGCAAATATCTATCCCACCCATTACCAAGATCAATAACACACCCTCGCAACATGTCTTCTAATGTTTGAATGGTCCTTTCACTCTGACCATCCGTCTGCGGATGATAAGCAGTACTCATATCTAACTTAGTTCCCAAAGCTTCCTGTAAGGATCGCCAAAACCTCGATACAAATCGGCTGTTTTTGTCTGAAATAATAGATACAGGAACACCATGTCTAGAAACAATATCCTTCAAATACAAACGAGTAAGCTTCTCCATCGAATCCGTTTCAATAATTAGTAAAAAGTGAGCTGACTTAGTGAGTCGGTCAACAATCACCCCAAATGGTATCATAACCACCCACAACTCTCGGTAATTTCGCAATAAGTCCATCGTAATACCTTCTCACTTCCACTCGGGAATCTCAGGTTGCACCAAAAGTCCAGACGGTTTTTGATGTTCAGCTTTAACCTTGGCACATGTCAAACACTTAGCCACATACGTAGCCACGTCAGCTTTCAAATTAGACCACCAATACAGCTCCTTAAGATCATGATACATCTTTCCTGAACCAGGATGAATTAGAGTACCTAGATTTATGATTCTCATCTAAAACAAGTTGTCGCAGATCATCAAACTTCAGAACTCAAAGGCGTCCCGTAAAATAACGAGTACCATCGGTTCGTACCTCTAACTGTTTACTCAAGCCTCGGACCTTCCCGTTACAAAATTCTCCTCTTTTAAGGCTTCTTGTTGAGCTACAAGAATCTGCCTTGCGAGGTTTGTTTGAATGGTCATGTTCGAGGCTCTAAACCTACGAGGTTCAGTCCTCTCTTTATGACTTAACGTATCGGCCATAACATTGGCCTTCCCCGGATGACACAGAAGTTCGTAATCATAATCATGTAACGTCTCAACCTATCTTCGTTGCCTCATATTCAACTATTTTTGGTCAAGGATATGTTGAAGACTTTTGTGATCAGTGTACACAGTACCTTTGACCCCATATAAGTAATGTCTCCAATTCTTGAGTGCGAACACAATAAATCTCAATTCTACATCATGGGTTGTATATTTCTATTCATAAATCTTCAACTGACGTGACGCGTAAACAATGACTTTCTTTCGTTGCATCAAAACACAACCAAAGTCTTGACACAGAGCATCACAATAGATAACAAGATCATCACTACCCTCAGGTAGTGATAATATCGGTGCAGAAGTTAACTTCTTCTTTAGAGTTTGGAAAGCAGACTCTTGTTCACTCTTCCACTCGTACTTCTTTAACTTATGCGTTAAAGCAGTCAGAGGTTTCGCTACTCGTGAAAACTCTTGAGTGAACCTTCTAAAATAGCCTGCCAAACCTAGGAACTGGCGAATCTGAGTAGGAGTTTTTGGAATTTCTCACTTCTCAATTGCCTCAATCTTGGCAGGATCAACTTGAATTCCCTGGTTACTAACAATATGTCCAAGGAATTGAACTCCTCTTAATCAGAAAGCACACTTAGAGAACTTGGCGTACAACTCTTTTTCTCTCAATAAATCAAGCACCAACTTCAAATGTTCTTCGTGCTCTTCATCACTCTTAGAATAAATAAGGATGTCGTCGATGAAAACAATAACGAATTTGTCCAGATAGGGTCTGCACACAAGGTTCATGAGGTCCATGAACACAGCAGGTGCATTTGTTAATCCGAACGGAATAACAAGGAATTCGAAGTGACCATAACGGGTGCGAAAAGCGGTTTTCAGAACATCAGATTCTTTAACGCGCAATTGGTGATAACCAGAACGAAGATCAATCTTAGAATAAATGGACAAACCTTGATGTTGATCGAACAGAACATCAATTCTCGAAAAAGGGTAACGATTCTTAATAGTACGCTTTTTTTTAACTCACGATAATTAATACACAATTGGAACGAACCATCTTTCTTCTTGACAAACAAAATAGGAGCTCCCCAAGGGGACGAACTGGGATGAATGAAATATAGTTTCAACAATGAAGGAAGAAATATATGGAGTAGTCACATCGGTGGCATAGATATTTAAGGCAATTCTCTCAAAGGAGATAACGAGGATCATGGACTTCAAAGTAAATTTTCATTACATTTCCGAAAGGAAGACGTACGAAAGGTGTGATATTTCAACGAGAGTGAACTTCCTTGTACAATGAGCGAGGAAATCTAGGATTCATCCATATTCTTAAATTGATGTGCGGATGAAAAGAACGCGAATCATGGGTTATAAAGAATGGCCGACTTCAGGTGAGATGAATCTCCAAAAATAATTTCGTGCACCTCAAAGTATTGGATCATAGGATTGATGTTTTCGAGGGTGTTGCGGTTGACAGCGAATATTGAGAGTAGAAACTCCTCAAACGGTCTAGTGTAATATATATCCATGATACTCACTATAACAAAAGTTGGGGTAGAAACCCACCTAGCGCCTTTTCTACAATAGGGTGACCACCGAGCGTATCCCAGAAAATTGATTTATCGGTCCGAGTTTCGGCCATGTCCAACCATAAGAGGGAAAATTTTATGAGCGCAAAGACTTTCTAACAATTTTATAAAACCGGCATCCAAAGTGGCGTAAGCGTTTCTATCAATGAACTTAATGTAAGTTTCATCCTTAAACCGAGAATGAGAAGAACTGTGATCCAGACACTCTGTAGGGTAATGCAAAAAGTTGATAAAATTAATCAAAGGAGTTTTGAAAAAGCTTTAAACGTTTGATGTGACAACATAAACGGAACGAAGTTCTTAGTAATTTAGAAGTATGTACAATGTGTACCATTTTATATAAAATAATCTGACTTAATTAAACAACTCAATAAAGGTGTGGTTTTAAAATAATTTTGAGGGTATAATTTAGTATGTACTAATCAAAATAGGTTAAGGTAAACTTATTCATTTGAATCTATACGTACATATACGATTTTATAAATTGTATACATGACAAATAATTTCATTACTTCTATTCGCCCATAAATCCGTGAGAACCACCCAATTAAACAAATGTGTAAAACTCCCGATGATAAACAGAGTATCTGTATTTTAGAGGTTACAAGTTGAAGTAAGATTGTGAAAGATCGAGTAAATGACCTGAATCGTCGTGCGACATTTGACCAACAAATGTTACGAGGTCATGAAAACCAATGAGTTAAATGTTATTTTGACTATTATCAGGACATAAGTCCTTGGGCCAAAACTGTTCCCGAGTGAAGCTGTTGCTAACAAGCGAGTTATGAAGGATAGAGCATGAGATAGATAATCTGGTTAAAACGAGCTTCTCGTATATCAACAAATGAGATAATGAATATTTTCCCTACCCATGTAATACATTGGAATTTCTAAATGAGTAGTGTAAAAATTTTATTTGACTCGCTTTCTATTCCTCATGTCACAATATTGGGACTTCTTTATGAATTAACGTAATATAATCACGTTGGTCTGATGCCATTATATTTCACTAATTCATAGTTCCATTCCAATAGTACTACATGAGGTCAGGACACGCGATCAACCTCGAATTTCCAAACACTTTCTCTAAAATAATTTCTTAAACAATGTGCTAAGGATAGCACAAGAGACAAAACATCAAAGTAATGAATAGGAATAACGATGACATAAAAATGTCTTCGAAGTACCAAGAATATCTAAAAGTCAAGAATGACGTTTTCCGGTTCAAAAACCAAAGCACAACGGCACAAAGGCACGTAATGTAACAAGAATGTTATATACCTAAATATAATAGCTGGCATTGAAATGCCGAGCCTTTAGAAGTCAAGAATGACATCTCGTGTAATATAACTCAAATGTTATATACACAACCATATTAGATGACATAGGAATGTCGATAATTTCAGAAGTCAAGAATGACATCCCTCGGTTTCACTATCCGAGGTGTTCTTATAAAAGATAAACTCGCGTGAGTCGGAGAATACGTTTAAATCGGAATGGAAGTTCCTCCTGGATTCAGAACATAATAGAGATGTATGTATGATAACAATATACATACCAATACGATAAAAATAATCACATATAATAATATATTATAGGCTGGGCTGTAGACTAGACTCACTAATGCACCCTATTGACTCGGGTAACGACATCAATGCAGCCTAATTCCCTACAACCAGAGCTCTGATACCAACTTTAACGACCCGTCAAAGTACACTTGACGACCATCGTTATCTTGGCCCCACAGCTTGATCATAACTCTATATGAATTTGATAAATAACCTTGCATTTTTTATTTAAAAATGATTTTCTATAAAGGAAACCTATCAAAATATGTAAGTTTAGAAAAACCATACATTATTACTTAATCAAAAGTTGACCAAAACAAAATCAACAGCATCCACTATTAAATGTATCAAAAGAGAATGCAAGTTATTGTTTAACAAAAGCTGCCATCATAAATATGCAGACTCTCTAAGCACAGCGGAAGCAATCAATCATGAACCTGAGAATAAAACATGCGAGTAACTGTCAACAAAAATGTTGAGTGAATTATATGTTTAATATTGCAAACAAACTTTAATTTAAACCGTAAAAATTTATGTTTGAAAACATAAAAACTCCTTTTTGGATCACAAAATTATATGCTAGAAAACATATAAAAACATTATTCCATTTACCGTGAGCCACCTGGTAACCACTTAACCAATAAATAATATACACCGAACAAGTGTATCTACAACAAATTACGAAGTACTAAACATTCCAATTATAAATTTCTAGCGCGACTAGCTCGAAATGGGGTTGTCAAACCCGATATATCTATCCGTAGGATTCGCGTTCACCAGTAGAAACCAGTGATTACAGTTACCAGACTAGGGAATATTTTTGTTCAACTCACAATGAATAATTTAAACCAACCTCCACTTGTGTCCAAAATATAAAATAAATTACATGTATTCTCATCCCAAAAGATTTAAAATAGAAAATGGGACTATAACTCACCTTAATAGCAAACGAAGTAACCACACAAATATACGAACAGCAAATGAAGTAAAGTGATCAGGTGTGACGCCCCGTACTAAATCATCATGTATGGACCATCAACAACAGGATCATTACAAGGTTAAGTACTATATGCTATAATTAAAGAAGTTGCATTCACGATAAAAAGGTGATGTCATAACCGACATCAAATGTTTTACATTTCAAAAGCATGCTTCACTAAGTAGAAGCAAATAATAAGTGTATGTGACCACAATGGTCGTTACAAGTCATAGTTCAAAAGTACGAATGTTTGAATGCAAAATAAAGTAGTTCATGCGATGACAACTCTAAGCAGTGGGTGTCTACAGCATGACTAGTACACAGCGGAAGCTAACCTCAAGCACCTGAGAAAAACATGCTTAAAAATGTCAACACAAAGGTTGGTGAGCTATAGTTTAAGTATAACAGTATGTAAGGTAGGCCACGAGATTTCAGTGCTACAAAGAGCGTTTCAAAACAGTATGATAAAGTATATGTTAACCGTAGGCACTTGGTAACTAACTTAACGTTTATACCCCCTGAAAGTACACTTGGCAAGTGCGTATGTCTACGAAGTATTAAACACTCATTAAATGCTAGCGCTACTAGTCTGAGTGGGGATGTCAAACCCTATGGATCCATATCTAAGATTCGCGTTCACGGTTCAAAAACCAATGATTAAACGTTACCGAGCTAAAGGGAATGTTTATGCCGTTGTATAACCCACACATATATAAGTTTAAGTACTCATGCCTAGTATGTAAAACATAAAATCCGCATGTATTCTCAGTTCCCAAAATAAGTTAAAATAAAAAGGGAATGCTATAACTCACAATGATAATGTAGTCGTAAAGTCGGTTCGGAAAAGGTGTGCAAGTAATCGGTCCGAAGGTCCTCAACCTAAGGCAAATAATACTAAGTCAGTAAATCGTCTTAATAGGTTTAAAAGTATGTAAATAAGGTCTTAAGGGTCATCATCATTCATCATCAAACATACGGCATAAAGTAAGTTTCGTTTATGAAAGTAGTTTAAAACAAAGGCTGACTTCAGTCAGTCACCACGGCCTCTACCCTTACTGAATTAAGGTGAGACCAGTGCGAGTAGGTCAGAAATTTCTGCACAACGTTAAAGGACATAGTGACGATCGGATGGCCATAAATCCTAAACCGTAACTCGGATTAAGACGAGTCCTATATGAAAAGTTATCTACTTGAAAAGTTCTATCAAAAAATCAAGGTTAGAACAGCCCCGGTCTACTGGTCTATTACAGAAACATCAGATCAGTAGCTTTTGGACAGAAACAGTGAGTTTAAAAGGGTTCCGGTGGTCTTGGTGCTTGATGTTCATCATGGTTCTCATCCTTGATGCATATAGCTTCAAGTGTAGAACTCATTGATGTATCTACATCATCTTAACCAAGTCTTGACCATCATAACCCTAGTGCAAGTCTAAGACATGAAGCACAACTCACTTAAGAGTTGCATGTAGTTTGATGAACCAAAGTTACATCAAAGTCTTAGGTTTGGCACTTACATGAACTATAATAGAAATATTGAACTATAAACTTGAAAGTTAACTAACTAATCAAGATCATAAGTAGTAGAACATAGTTCTTAGTTTGATCTTGAAGACCCAAGACTCAAAAGTCTAGATCCAAAGTTATATTTAAAGAAAACTTATTTACATGTTCTTGAACTTTTAAGTTAACTTTTAGTTCCAAGAGATATGAGATCAAGACTAACTTGTAGTACTTGACCAACAACAACCAAAATCATAAAATTAAAGTGCAAGTAAACTAAATAAATAAGTAATTTGTTCATGGTTGTTCATACTTTAAAGATTCAAACCAAAGTTTGATCTTTAAGAAAGTAAACTTGAAGTTTACTTTATGAATCACAAGTATGATTTTAATCAACACATGAACTTGCAATCTTTAAAGAAAGTATATGTAGAACCTAAACTAGAGAGTTTAGTTCTTGAATGTTCTTGTTAATACAAGATAAAGTGATGAACAAACTAGTGAGTTTGATTCATAATAACATGTAAGTAACTAACTAACAAAGACAAGTAACTAACAACAATGAACAACAAGTATCAAACAACAAATGATGATGATGATTAGAGGTGAAAGTAAAAAGAGGAAGAACAAGTTGTTTAAACACTTACAAGAAGAGAGAAAAGTGAGAGAGAATGAGAGAAAAGAAAGTTACAAGAATGAGAGTGTTTGAAATTGTGAGAGAATGAGAGTAAACAAGTAATGAGAAATGAAACAAAAGCACTCCTAACCATGCCTAAAAGGCCACGGTTTCAGCTGTACATAGGGAGGGGGAAAATGTTTGTTGGATACTTGGATGAAAAGCTTACAAAAGATGGATAAATGAGGTGCATGCATGGGGATTGTGTAGCAACTAGATTCCAAGTATTTTAAACTAACTAGTTCCATTCAAACATGATACTTTCATGTAAATATGGGCTAAATAGTCCAACTAAGAAGTAGGGTGGGCTTATAAGCCTAAAGTCATAAGTCCATAACATTAATAAAGCCCAAGTTCAATTATTTAACAAATAAATCCATTTAAAGCCCATGTAACTAACTAATCACCATAGTTAATTAAAATGATTAATAAAACTAATCATGAATGTAAATAATATCTAAAAATATTATTCGTGAAAGTTCCAGGTGTCACAAAGACGTTTCGGGCTCTTAAAAGTCAAGTACGGGCAATCAAGGCAACATGTAAATGTAATAACATACATTCGTATAATCACACGTATTAATAATAATAATTATTAATAAATAACGTTGGAAAAACCAGGGTCATTACATTACCCACCTGTTAAAGAAAATTTCGTCCCGAAATTTAAGCTGCAGGTGATGGAGGAGTCGGGAAAAGGTGAGGATACTTCCGCATCATCTGATCCTCTCGTTCCCATGTAAACTCAGGTCCTCGTTTGGTATTCCATCGCACTCGGACGATCGGAATCTTGTTGCATTTCAAATTTTTGATCTCACGATCCATAATTTCAACAGGTTCCTCCACAAAGTGGAGTTTGTCGTCTATCGTAAGTTCCTCAAGTGGTATGATAAGTTCAGGTGCAGCAAGACACTTCTTCAAGTTTGACACATGGAAGGTAGGATGAACTGAGCTCAATTGCGCTGGTAGATCCAAACGGTAAGCAACGGGTCCAACACGTTCCAAGATCTCAAAAGGACCAATGTATCGTGGGTTTAACTTCCCACGTTTTCCAAAACGGATCACACCTTTCCAAGGTGCAACCTTTAAAATTACACGGTCGCCGACGTTGAATTCAAAGTCTTTACGTTTAAGATCGGCATAACTCTTCTGACGATCGCGGGCAGTCTTAAGTCTCGCTTGTATCTGAGCAATCTTCTCCGTCATTTCGTGGACTACCTCGGGTCCGGTGATTTTCTTTTCACCTACTTCGGCCCAACAAATAGGAGATCGGCACTTACAGCCATACAATGCTTCAAAAGGTGCAGCTTTAATGCTCGAGTGATAACTGTTGTTGTAAGAAAATTCGGCGAGTGGCAAATGCCTTTCCCAGGCCTTTCCAAAATCGATAACACACGTGCGCAACATGTCCTCCAAGGTCTGGATTGTTCGTTCACTTTGCCCGTCAATCTGAGGGTGATATGCAGTGCTCATGTCGAGACGAGTTCCCATGGCTTCTTGCAAGGAGCGCCAAAATCTAGAAGCAAATCGGGGATCGCGATCGGTGATGATCGATAAAGGTACACCATGTTGTGATACAACCTCCTTGATGTATAACTGAGCAAGTCTCTCCATTGTATCAGTTTCCTTCATCGCTAGAAAGTGTGCAGATTTGGTAAGGCGGTCAACAATAACCCAAATAGTATCGTATCCGCCCACCGTCTTTGGCAGCTTAGTAATGAAATCCATTGTGATCCTTTCCCACTTCCATTGTGGGATTTCCGGCTGTTGAAGTAACCCATAAGGTCTCTGATGTTCGGCCTTAACTTTCGAACAAGTCAAACACTTCCCAACATAAGTTGCAACATCCTTCTTAAGATTCGGCCACCAATACTGTTCTTTAAGGTCGTGGTACATTTTGCCTGCTCCAGGGTGAATCGAATATCTCGATTTGTGTGCTTCATCAAGTATCAGGTTTCGTAGATCTCCATAAAAAGGTACCCAAATTCTTTCGGCATAACATCGGAGTCCAGACTCCCTAACCTCGAATCGAGAGACAAGTATGTTCAAATGTTCGTGAGATATGTTCTCCTCTTTGAGAGCCTCATCTTGAGCTACTATGATATGGCTGTTGAGGTTCGAATGAATGGTGATGTTCAGAGCCCTAACACGAAGAGGTGTCGTCCTCTCTTTTCGGCTTAAAGCGTCAGCTACAACATTGGCCTTGCCAGGGTGATAACGGAGTTCACAATCGTAGTCGTTGAGCGTCTCGATCCATCGACGTTGTCTCATATTTAGTTGCTTCTGATCAAAGATGTGCTGGAGACTCTTGTGATCGGTGAAGATAGTGCTCTTAGTTCCATACAAATAGTGTCTCCACAATTTAAGCGCAAAGACAACGGCTCCAAGTTCAAGATCATGTGTAGTGTAGTTCCGCTCGTGAATCTTCAATTGGCGGGAGGCATAGGCAATAACTTTTGATCGTTGCATCAGTACACAACCAAAACCACTCTTCGATGCATCACAATAAACAACAAAGTCGTCACTGCCTTCAGGAAGTGATAGGATAGGTGCGGTGGTTAACTTCTTCTTCAAAGTTTGAAATGCTGATTCGTGTGCGGGTTCCCAAATGAACTTCTTGCCCTTGTGAGTCAGTGCGGTCAAAAGACGCGCAATCAGAGAAAATCCTTCGATGAATCTTCTGTAATAACCGGAGAGACCTAGGAATTGGCGAATATGCGTCGGAGTAGTGGGGGTCTCCCACTTGCTGATGGCTTCAATCTTAGCGGGATCAACTTTGATACCCTGGTCGCTCACAACATGACCCAGAAACTGGACTTCCCTCAACCAAAATTCACACTTGGAGAATTTGGCGTAGAATTGCTCTTGTCTTAAGAGTTCAAGCACTAATCGGAGGTGTTGCTCATGTTCTTCTTCGCTCTTAGAGTAGATGAGGATATCATCTATGAAGACGATAACAAACTTGTCCAAGTAAGGCTTGCAGACACGATTCATGAGGTACATGAACACGGCAGGTGCATTTGTCAAACCGAATGGCATCACGAGAAACTCGTAATGACCATAACGGGTCCTGAATGCAGTCTTCATCACGTCACTTTCCTTCACCCTCAACTGGTGATAGCCGGATCGCAAATCGATCTTTGAGTAGACACTCGATCCTTGTAGTTGATCAAAAAGATCGTCAATTCGTGGAAGAGGATACCGATTCTTGATTGTCAATTTGTTGAGCTCACGGTAGTTGATACACATACTGAAGGATCCATCCTTCTTCTTCACAAACAGAACAGGTGCACCCCAAGGCGAGAAACTTGGTTGGATAAATCCTCGGTCAAGTAGCTCTTGTAGTTGACTCTGTAATTCTTGCATCTCGGAAGGTGCGAGTCTATAAGGTGCGCGAGCTACAGGTGCAGCTCCTGGCACTAAATCAATCTGAAACTCTACTGCTCTCTGCGGCGGTAATCTAGGTAATTCCTCTGGGAAGACATCGGAAAATTCGTTCACAATTCGAACGTCATTCACGCTCTTCACCTCAGTTTCTACCGCTTTCACATGTGCTAGGACAGCAAAACGTCCCTTCTTCATCTTTTGCACTTTCACGCAACTAATGAGGTTCAACTTCGAGGTACATCTCTCTCCATAGATAACCAGTGGTTGGCCATATCCTTGTGGTATGCGAAGTGCTTTATCTCCACAGATAATATCGGCCTTTATCTTGCTCAACCAATCCATACCAACGATCATGTCAAAGCTTCCCAGTTTGATAGGTATCAAATCAATTTCGAAATCTGCACCAGCTATGTTGATAATAGCTCCACGACTAATATGGTCAACCTTTTCAAGTTTTTCATTGGCGACCTCGACAAGCATACTCTCTTTTAATGGGACTAATGACCAATTAATCTTATCGCAAAAATGCCTACATACATAACTTCTATCCGCACCAGTATCAAACAAGACAGAAGCTAAAAGATTGTTAATTGTGAATATACCTGTCACCAAGTCGGGGTTATTGTGTGCATACCTTGCATTAACATTGAAGGCTCTACCTCGGGATGGTCCTCCGTCTTTTCGCTTGTTTGGGCACGCGTTTATGAAATGGCCCGTCTGCCCGCATTCATAACACTTCTTCGGCCCTGTGGGGTTTGGCTTCCCATTCAAAGTGGTGACCTTGCAGTCTTTCCCGATATGCCCAGCCCGTTGACACTTCTCACAGACAACATTGCAATATCCAGTATGGTGCTTGTAACACCTCTTGCATTGTGGTAAGGTTCCTTTGTAGTTCGGGTTGGAGTTGGTGTTGTTGTTGGGATTTGGGTTTCCACCGTTGTGCCTCTTGGCGGGGGTTTGATCGTAGTTTCTCCCCCTGTTATTGTTGTTGTTGTGGTTGTTGTGGTTGTTGTGGTTGTTGTCCCATTTCCTCTTCTCGCTACTACCAGTTTCAAACTTAGCCTTCTCCGGCTCGTCAAGGATGATTTGATTCAATAGAGTATGCGCCATGCGCATTGCTTCGGGAACACTCGGTGGCTTGGATGAGGTAACATTACCCTTGATGGACTTAGGAAGTCCCGAGAAGTATTTCTCCAAGCGCTTAAATTCGGGAGTGACCATGGTCGGACACATAAGAGCCAACTCCAAAAACCTACGATTGTAACTGTTAAGGTCGTTCCCTACGGCCTTTAACTGCATAAATTCGATTTCCATCTTCTGGATTTCAGTTCTCGGACAATACTCATCAATCATTGCAGCCTTGAATTCCTCCCATGGCGTAGCATACGCCTCGTCAATGCCTTTCGCTTGAGCTAGCATGTTCCACCACGTTAGCGCGCCATCAGATAGCGTGCAAGATGCAAACTTGGTCTTGTTGTCCTCCGAACAGTTGCTAACTCGGAATATTGATTCAAGTTTTTCAAACCATCTGGTGAGACCAACTGGTCCCTCGGTGCCGCTGAAGTTATGCAGTTTGCAGCTCTGGAATTCCTTGTAAGTACACCCATTTCGAACGGGTAGGATAACTGGTGGTGGTGGTGGTGGAGCTTCGAGATTTCTTTCTGCTAGGGCTTCAGCGACCCGTTCGTTGATCATGTCCTCAATCTGGGCGGTGGTAGGTGTGGATCTTCCGTTAGCCATGGTATTCTAAAATTTTTTTTTGACTCAAGTCAAAATCCAGTATGCAAGTAGTAATAATACAGTATATAGTGACCAACATGGAAACAAAACATCACATGTTATTAAATAATCCATCTAGGTACAAATACCACAGAATCATCGTACAGCAATGTAAATAGAACATCGTGCAAGAATTAAATAACGCAAAGTTCTATTCATTAATAATAATAAGTTTCATACATCTGAATAAGTTCGTACAATACATATGAAATACATGAAACTATATCTAGATTACATCATGAAATCTAAATACAAGGTCCTACGGTGAAGGCGGGTGAACTGCTCCTCGAGCCAACTGCTCCTCGAGCTCAGTGACTCGAGCTCGGAGAGTCTCAATCTCCCTCATCAGTTCCTCGTTAGAGGGAGCTGGTGGGGCAGGCGGTGCAGGTGGGGCGGGTGGTGCGGGTGGTGCCGGTGGTGCTGATTAGATGGTCCGGCTCCGGATGTAGACGGTACGTCCCTAGATGTAAGTGGTCCGTATCTAAATCTAGGTGGTACGGTTCCAGGAATAGTCAATACGTAACGGGGAACCTTATGTATCTGTGGGTCGGCAGGGTATGGCACAACTCGTTTACGAGCAGTAACCCTACGACGATGGCCAAATGCGTCAGTAAAAGCATGACCTCCATTCACCCCTGGAATGACGGTGCCGTCGAAACGGTACCGCTTCTTCGGAGGGGGTGGAGGGTGCCTGAATAGGTCTATCAGCAGGATCCTCATCATCGCTGGAGTCATCTGATGATGAAGAATCGGCGGATGACGAGTCATCCGAATCGTGTGGTGGTGACATTGGTGGCTGAGCTGGTAATCCGAAGCGTCCGAAGGCGGCCAACATCTGTCTGTGTCTGCCTGGCGGAATCACGACTAAACGTCCATCGGGAGGGCGTCGGCAAGGCGTGCGTATGTGGTTACGAAACGGCCCTTCCCTGAACTCCGCGGGGATCTCAATACCACCAATGCGGGGCTGTGACCTCGAGGGTCCGGGAGCAGACACTGGGGCAGGTGCACTAGTACCAGCTCCGGAAGTAGAAGCGCCGGGATCACTAGTGGGTGTCGGGGCCGGTGTATCGGCAGTAGCAGTAGCAAGTGTAGCAGTAGGTAGGGCGACAGGGTCTGAGTCTGTACTGCCCGAAATGCCAGCAGGTGGAACATCCGACATCTGAACAAGGAAAAATAAATTTTCCATGTCAGTATGTCATAAAGCAAGCAAATAATAGGCCAACAGTTTAAATCATGTATAACGGTAACTAGCATGGCAATAACAGTAATTCGTATGAAGGTAGCATGCAATCGAAAGGAAGTAGCATCATGCAGTAGTGAAATCATGTAGTAGCATACGGCATATAGCGGAAAAAGTAAGCAGTAGCATGCAGTAAATTCAGCGAAAACAAGTAAACTAGCAAGTTGTAGATTAGTCCTATTAGTGAATCCTACTCGGGTCGGTCTTAGACTCACTAATGCAACCTAATTCCCTACAACCAATGCTCTGATACCAAATGTGATGCCCCGTACTAAATCATCATGTACGGACCATCAACAATAAGATCATTACAAGGTTAAGTACTATATGCTGTAATTAAAGAAGTTGCATTCACGATAAAAAGGTGATGTCATAACCGACATCAAATGTTTTACATTTCAAAAGCATGCTTCACTAAGTAGAAGAAAATAATAAGTGTATGAGACCACAATGGTCGTTACAAGTCATAGTTCAAAAGTACGAATGTTTGAATGCAAAATAAAGTAGTTCATGCGATGACAACTCTAAGCAGCGGGTGTCTACAGCACGACTAGTACACAGCGGAAGCTAACCTCAAGCACCTAAGAAAAACATGCTTAAAAACATCAACACAAAGGTTGGTGAGCTATAGTTTAAGTATAACAGTATGTAAGGTAGGCCACGAGATTTCAGTGCTACAAAGAGCGTTTCAAAACAGTATGATAAAGTATATGTTAACCGTGGGCACTTGGTAACTAACTTAACGTTTATACCCCCTGAAAGTACACTTGGCAAGTGCGTATGTCTACGAAGTATTAAACACTCGTTAAATGCTAGCGCTACTAGCCCGAGTGGGGATGTCAAACCCTATGGATCCATATCTAAGATTCGCGTTCACGGTTCAAAAACCAATGATTAAACATTACCGAGCTAAAGGGAATGTTTATGCCGTTGTATAACCCACACATATATAAGTTTAAGTACTCGTGCCTAGTATGTAAAACATAAAATCTGCATTTATTCTCAGTTCCTAAAATAAGTTAAAGTAAAAAGGGAATGCTATAACTCACAATGATAATGTAGTCGTAAAGTCGGTTCGGAAAAGGTGTGCAAGTAATCGGTCCGAAGGTCCTCAACCTAAGGCAAATAATACTAAGTCAGTAAATTGTCTTAATAGGTTTAAAAGTATGTAAATAAGGTCTTAAGGGTCATCATCATTCATCATCAAACATAAGGCGTAAAGTAAGTTTCGTTTATGAAAGTAGTTTAAAACAAAGGCTGAATTCAGTCAGTCACCACGGCCTCTACCCTTACTGAATTAAGGTGAGACCAGTGTCCATGGCTCCGTATATGAGTACCTTAAGTGTGCTAAAATTTACAGAAGCAAAATCGTCTTCGTTTAACCGTGGTGACGGTCTAAGTGCGAGTAGGTCAGAAATTTCTGCACAACGTTAAAGGACATAGTGACGATCGGAGGGCCATAAATCCTAAACCGTAACTCGGATTAAGATGAGTCCTATATGAAAAGTTATCTAATCGAAAAGTTATATCTAAAAATCAAGGTTAGAACAGCCCAGGTCTACTGGTCTGTTACAGAAACATCAGATCAGTAGCTTTTGGACAGAAACAGTGAGTTTAAAAGGGTTCCGGTGGTCTTGGTGCTTGATGTTCATCATGGTTCTCATCCTTGATGCATATAGCTTCAAGTGTAGAAATCATTGATGTATCTACATCATCTTAACTAAGTCTTGACCATCATAACCCTAGTGCAAGTCTAAGGCATGAAGCACAACTCACTTAAGAGTTGCATGTAGTTTGATGAACCAAAGTTACATCAAAGTCTTAGGTTTGACACTTACATGAACTATAATAGAAATATTGAACTATAAACTTGAAAGTTAACTAACTAATCAAGATCATAAGTAGTAGAACATAGTTTTTAGTTTGATCTTGAAGATCCAAGACTCAAAAGTCTAGATCCAAAGTTATATTTAAAGAAAACTTATTTACATGTTCTTGAACTTTTAAGTTAACTTTTAGTTCCAAGAGATATGAGATCAAGACTAACTTATAGTACTTGACCAACAACAACCAAAATCATAAAATTAAAGTGCAAGTAAACTAAATAAACAAGTAATTTGTTCATGGTTGTTCATACTTTAAAGATTCAAACCAAAGTTTGATCTTTAAGAAAGTAAACTTGAAGTTTACTTTATGAATCACAAGTATGATTTTAATCAACACATGAACTTGCAATCTTTAAAGAAAGTATATGTAGAACCTAAACTAGAGAGTTTAGTTCTTGAATGTTCTTGTTAATACAAGATAAAGTGATGAACAAACTAGTGAGTTTGATTCATAATAACATGTAAGTAACTAACTAACAAAGATAAGTAACTAACAACAATGAACAACAAGTATCAAACAACAAATGATGATGATGATTAGAGGTGAATAAAATTCAGTTTTCATTAAGTAAAAAAAGGAAGAACAAGTTGTTTAAACACTTACAAGAAGAGAGAAAAGTGAGAGAGAATGAGAGAAAAGAAAGTTGCAAGAATGAGAGTGTTTGAAATTGTGAGAGAATGAGAGTAAACAAGTAATGAGAAATGAAACAAAAGCACTCCTAACCATGCCTAAAAGGCCACGGTTTCAGCTGCACATAGGGAGGGGGAAAATGTTTGTTGGATACTTGGATGAAAAGCTTACAAAAGATGGATAAATGAGGTGCATGCATGGGGATTGTGTAGCAACTAGATTCGAAGTATTTTAAACTAACTAGTTCCATTCAAACATGATACTTTCATGTAAATATGGGCTAAATAGTCTAACTAAGAAGTAGGGTGGGCTTATAAGCCCAAAGTCATAAGTCCATAACATTAATAAAGCCCAAGTTCAATTATTTAACAAATAAATCCATTTAAAGCCCATGTAACTAACTAATCACCATAGTTAATTAAAATGATTAATAAAACTAATCATGAATGTAAATAATATCTAAAAATATTATTCGTGAAAGTTCCGGGTGTCACAAAGACGTTTCGGGCTCTTAAAAGTCAAGTACGGGCAATCAAGGCAACATGTAAATGTAATAACATACATTCGTATAATCACACGTATTAATAATAATTATTATTAATAAATAATGTTGGAAAAACTAGGGTCGTTACATCAGGAATGATCACAACGCCGACCTATAAATAAAGAATGTCGATATAAATAACTAACTTAGGTCAAGTCTTAGTATGATAGCTATTGTACATGTTGCAAGTAGTCATAGAACAATACTCAACATGCATCGGTTTGATCGGAACAGCGTACGGACACACACTTTCCATTTTTAGAAAGTTTCTATTTTTAGCAGGTTTCCATTTTTGGAAAGTTTCTATTTTTGGAAAGTTTCTATTTTTGGAAAGTTTCTATTTTAGGAAAGTTTCTATTTTTGGAAAGTTTCTATTTTTGGAAAGTTTCCAAATTTAGAAAGTTTCTATTTTAAAAAGTTTTAAGTTAGGAAAGTTTCCTTATTTAGAAAGTCAACAAAAGTCAACTGAAAGTCAAAGTCAACCGAAAGTCAACTCAAAAGTCAACCTTGGTCAAACATAGTCAACGTTAATTTTAAAAGTGTAAGTTGTAATAATAATGTAAGTTATAATGTTTATTAAAGTTAAATATGTCTAATTATGTCATAACATAAGTTTAATTAAATTAAAATGAATTATTAAAGTTAATATAAGTTTAAATGATACAATTAATATAACATAAGTATTTAATTAATTAATTAAATATTAGTCATAATGTAAGTATTATTAATTAATAATAAATTTTAAATCATATCATAAGTATTATTAATTAATAATGAATTATTAATATATCATAAGTTTCTAATCATAATTATTAAATCATAAGTATTTAATAATTAAATTATAATTAAATAATAACTAAGCCTTATAATAATTAAATAATTAATTAATCCTTATTATAAGTCTTATAATAGTAATCTCATAATATAAGTTTAATACTTATCATAAGTATTTTACATTAATAATAAAAGTATTATTAATCATGTGTTTAATTAAAATGTTAATTAAATCATAAGTATTAATTAAATGATATAATAAATATATCATAAGTTGTAAATAATAATAATTACTTTTTTTATCATAAGTAATTAAATAATATTGAAATCCATTATTTATATCATAAGTTTAATAATTAGTCAAAAGTTTTAAATCAAAAGTTCATCGGGTCGTATCCTGAGCCCCGGGTGTCGGTTTTCGGCAAGCCTTACATATATCTCCGCCTAATCAAACCACCCGACACTTTGGTACACTCAAGAACACACCATGAACAGCCCACAAGTCGTGATATACAGCCAATACACTACTTGGAACTTTAATTCAATCAAAAACGTGTTTTAGACGTAACGGGTGATTCGTGGCTCGGATTGAGATGACCCGAACATGAAAGTTCGCCCCAACATCAGTCCTAAAACACTAACATACCCTAAATTCACCAAATATGGTCACAAAGTCGTACCAAACCTGGTTCATACCAAAATCACCTTTCAATCTTAACAAAATACCACTTTGATCATATCTAGGGCTCCGGGAATCGAAACGACATGAATCCGCAGTCTAAAATTAATGTATTGATGAGAGGAACTCATCTAGATACTTTATTTTAACTTTTATATCAGTCACAATAGCATAAACACACGAACAAGCTGCTCTCCCAATTATATCAAACCGAAAACATACGTTTACGAGTAATTCTATGCATACAAACACCATTACAACAACAAGTAATCATCATACTATTAATTTATAATCAAAATACAGAAATATAATAAAAAATCAAAAGTTCTAGGGTTAGGGTTTATACCCTAATCAAGAATTGATTAATATAGGCGTGTAGAGCTCGAAAAGATGAACGCGATGATGATTAAAGCTTCTTGATCCATGTAATATTTTGTGAGATGATGATGATGATGCTTGTGATGGGAGACGGCCAAAAGAAGAAAAAGGAGAAGGGAGAAAAATAAAATGAGAGAAAATAGATTTAGGTTTAAGGAATGGAATGTGAAATAAAATGCAAAATAAAAGGAAAAAGGCTAAACACCCCCCCTTTCATGGGTGTTCGGACGAATGGGAGTAGGTTGGGCCCCATGGTGGGCCAAATTTGTTAAATGATAAATTCCTTATGGCCCGAATGCCCGAACGAAGCCGAATGCCCGAACGAAGCCAAATATATTATTACTAAAATAATAGTATAGATCATAGAAATGAAGTGGAACGAATAACAATTAACGGTCGTTAAATAATTAACGGTAAAAGATAACGGAAAAAGTAGGGTCGTGACAGTACCTTCCCGTTACGGAAATTTTGTCCCGAAATTTAAACAGGTGCAGGGGTTGACTCGACATCTGAGAACAAATGCGGGTACTTCTGCCTCATCTGATCTTCACGCTCCCAAGTGAACTCGGGACCGCGCCTGGTGTTCCATCTAACTCGGACAATAGGAATTCTACTCTGCTTGAGAGCCTTAACCTCTCGATCCATAATCTCAACAGGTTCCTCAATTAAATGAAGTTGTTTATCAACATGAAGCTCCTCCAAAGGAATGGTCTCATCGGCCTCGGCCAAACACTTCTTCAAATTCGACACATGAAAAACGTCATGAACAGCACCGAGTTCTTGTGGCAATTTCAAATGATAAGCCACGGTCCAACTCTCTCAATAATCTCGAATGGTCCAACAAAACGAGGATTCAACTTTCCCTTTTTACCAAAACATACCACGCCCTTCCAAGGTGATACCTTCAACATAACACGATCACTGACCTGAAATTCAATATCGTTTCTTCTCTTATTGGCATAGCTCTTTTGCCGACTGCTGGCGATTCTTAGCCTTCCTTTGATCTATACGATCTTCTCGGTAGTCTCATGAATAATTTCTGGACCTGTGAGTTGAGCATCCCCAACCTCATTCCAACAGATAGGAGACCTACACTTTCTACCATACAGAGCATCAAATGGTGCGGCTTTAATACTTGCATGATAACTGTTGTTATAAAAAAAATTCAGCTAGCGGCAAATATCTATCCCACCCATTACCAAGATCAATAACACACGCTCGCAACATGTCTTCTAATGTTTGAATGGTCCTTTCACTCTGACCATCCGTCTGCGGATGATAAGCAGTGCTCATATCTAACTTAGTTCCCAAAGATTCCTGTAAGGATCGCCAAAACCTCGATACAAATCAGCTGTTTCTGTCTGAAATAATAGATACAGGAACACCATGTCTAGAAACAATCTCCTTCAAATACAAACGAGTAAGCTTCTCCATCGAATCCGTTTCAATAATTGGCAAAAAGTGAGCTGACTTAGTGAGTCGGTCAACAATCACCCCAAATGGTATCATAACCACCCACAACTCTCGGTAATTTCGCAATAAGTCCATCGTAATACCTTCTCACTTCCACTCGGGAATCTCAGGTTGCACCAAAAGTCCAGACGGTTTTTGATGTTCAGCTTTAACCTTGGCACAGGTCAAACACTTAGCCACATACGTAGCCACGTCAGCTTTCAAATTAGACCACCAATACAGCTCCTTAAGATCATGATACATCTTTCCTGAACCAGGATGAATTAGAGTACCTAGATTTATGAGCCTCATCTAAAACAAGTTGTCGCAGATCACCAAACTTCGGAACCCAAAGGCATCCTGTAAAATTCCGAGTACCATTGGTTCGTACCTCTAACTGTTTACTCAAGCCTCGGACCTTCCCGTCACAAAATTCTCCTCTTTCAAGGCTTCTTGTTGAGCTGCAAGAATCTGCCTTGCGAGGTTTGTTTGAATGGTCACGTTCGAGGCTCTAAACCTACGAGGTTCAGTCCTCTCTTTACGACTTAACGTATCGGCCATAACATTGGCCTTCCCCGGATGATACAGAAGTTTGTAATCATAATCATGTAACATCTCAACCTATCTTCGTTGCCTCATATTCAACTGTTTTTGGTCAAGGATATGTTGAAGACTTTTGTGATCAGTGTACACAGTACCTTTGACCCCATATAAGTAATGTCTCCAATTCTTGAGTGCGAACACAACAACTCCTAATTCTACATCATGGGTTGTATAATTCTATTCATAAATCTTCAACTGACGTGACGCGTAAATAATGACTTTCTTTCGTTGTATCAAAACACAACCAAAGTCTTGACACGGAGCATCACAATAGATAACAAGATCATCACTACCCTCAGGTAGTGATAATATCGGTGCAGAAGTTAACTTCTTCTTTAGAGTTTGGAAAGCAGACTCTTGTTCACTCTTCCACTCGTACTTCTTTCCCTTATGCGTTAAAGCAGTCAGAGGTTTCGCTACTCGTGAAAACTCTTGAGTGAACCTTCTAAAATAGCCTGCCAAACCTAGGAACTGACGAATCTGAGTAGGAGTTTTTGGAATTTCTCACTTCTCAATTGCCTCAATCTTGGCAGGATCAACTTGAATTCCCTGGTTACTAACAATATTTCCAAGGAATTGAACTCCTCTTAATCAGAAAGCACACTTAGAGAACTTGGCGTACAACTCTTTTTCTCTCAATAAATCAAGAACCAACTTCAAATGTTCTTCGTGCTCTTCATCACTCTTAGAATAAATAAGGATGTCGTCGATGAAAACAATAACGAATTTGTCCAGATAGGGTCTGCACATAAGGTTCATGAGGTCCATGAACACAGCAGGTGCATTTGTTAATCCGAACGGCATAACAAGGAATTCGAAGTGACCATAACGGGTGCAAAAAACGGTTTTCGAAACATCAGATTCTTTAACGCGCAATTGGTGATAACCAGAACGAAGATCAATCTTAGAATAAATGGACGAACCTTGAAGTTGATCGAACAGATCATCAATTCTCAGAAAAGGGTAACGATTCTTAATAGTACGCTTTTATTTTAACTCGCGATAATCAATACACAATTGGAACTAGCCATCTTTCTTCTTGACAAACAAAATAGGAGCTCCCCAAGGGGACAAACTGGGACGAATGAAATATAGTTGCAACAATGAAGGAAGAAATATATGGAGTAGTCACATCGGTGGCATAGATATTTAAGGCAATTCTCTCAAAGGAGATAACGAGGATCATGGACTTCAAAGTAAATTTTCATTACATTTTCGAAAGGAAGACGTACGAAAGGTGTGATATTTCAACGAGAGTGAACTTCCTTGTACAATGAGCAAGGAAATCTAGGATTCATCCATATTCTTAAATTGATGTGGGGATGAAAAGGCCGACTTCAGGTGAGATGAATCTCCAAAAATAATTTCGTGCACCTCAAAGTATTGGATCATAGGATTGATGTTTTCGAGGGTGTTGCGGTTGACAGCGAATATTGAGAGTAGAAACTCCTCAAACGGTCTAGTGTAATATATATCCATGATACTCACTATAACAAAAGTTGGGGTAGAAACCCACCTAGCGCCTTTTCTACAATAGGGTGACCACCGAGAGTATCCCAGAAAATTGATTTTATCGGTACGAGTTTCGGCCATGTCCAACCATAAGAGGGAAAATTTTATGAGCGCAAAGACTTTCCAACAATTTTATAAAACCATCATCCAAAGTGGCGTAAGAGTTTCTATCAATGAACTTAATGTAAGTTTCATCCTTAAACCGAGGATGAGAAGAACTGTGATCCAGACACTCTGTAGGGTAATGCAAAAAGTTTATAAAATTAATCAAAGGAGTTTTGAAAAAGCTTTAAACGTTTGATGTGACAACATAAACGGAACGAAGTTCTTAGTAATTTAGAAGTATGTACAATGTGTACCATTTTATATAAAATAATCTGACTTAATTAAACAACTCAATAAAGGTGTGGTTTTAAAATAATTTTGAAGGTATAATTTAGTATGTACTAATCAAAATAGTTAAGGTAAACTTATTCATTTGAATCTATACGTACATATAAGATTTTATAAATTGTATACATCACAAAATATTTCATTACTTCTATTCGCCCATAAATCCGTGAAAACCACCCAATTAAACAAATGTGTAAAACTCCCGATGATAAACAGAGTATCTGTATTTCAGAGGTTACAAGTTGAAGTAAGATTGTGAAAGATCGAGTAAATCACCTGAATCGTCGTGCGACATTTGACCAACAAATGTTACGAGGTCATGAAAACCAATGAGTTAAATGTTGTTTTGACTATTATCAGGACATAAGTCCTTGGGCCAAAACTGTTCCCGAGTGAAGCTGTTGCTAACAAGCGAGTTATGAAGGATAGAGCATGAGATAGATAATCTGGTTAAAACGAGCTTCTCGTATATCAACAAATGAGATAATGAATATTTTCCCTACCCATGTAATACATCGGAATTTCTAAATGAGTAGTGTAAAAATTTTCTTTGACTCGCTTTCTATTCCTCATGTCACAATATTGGGACTTCTTTATGAATTAACGTAATATAATCACGTTGGCCTGACGCCATTATATTTCACTAATTCATAGTTCCATTCCAATAGCACTACATGAGGTCAGGACACGCGATCAACCTCGAATTTCCACACACTTTCTCTAAAATGATTTCTTAAACAATGTGCTAAGGATAGCACAAGAGACAAAACATCAAAAGTAATGAATAGGAATAACGATGACATAAAAATGTCTTCGAAGTACCAAGAATATCTAAAAGTAAAGAATGATGTTTTTCGGTTTAAAAACCAAAGCACAACGGCAAAACGGCACAAAGGCACGTAATGTAATAAGAATGTTATATACCTAAATATAATAGCTGGCATTGAAATGTCGAGCCTTTAGAAGTCAAGAATGACATCTCGCGTAATATAACTCAAATGTTATATACACAACCATATTAGATGACATAGGAATGTCGAGAATTTCAGAAGTCAAGAATGACATCCCTCAGTTTCACTATCCGAGGTGTTCTTATAAAAGATAAACTCGTGTGAGTCGGAGAATACATTTAAATCGGAATGGAAGTTCCTCCTGGATTCAGAACATAACAGAGATGTATGTATGATAACAATATACATACCAATACGATAAAAATAATCACATATAATAATATATTATAGGTCGGGCTGTAGACTAGACTCACTAATGCACCCTATTGACTCGGGTAACGACATCAATGCAGCCTAATTCCCTACAACCAGAGCTCTGATACCAACTTTAACGACCGTCAAAGTACACTTGACGACCATCGTTATCTTGGTTCCACAGCTTGATCATAACTCTATATGAATTTGATAAATAACCTTGCATTCTTTATTTAAAAATGATTTCCTATAAAGGAAACCTACCAAAATATGTAAGTTTAGAAAAACCATACATTATTACTTAATCAAAAGTTGGCCAAAACAAAATCAACAGCATCCACTATTAAATGTATCAAAAGAGAATGCAATTTATTGTTTAACAAAAGCTGCCATCATAAATATGCAGACTCTCTAAGCACAGCGGAAGCAATCAATCATGAACCTGAGAATAAAACATGCGAGTAACTGTCAACAAAAATGTTGAGTGAATTATATGTTTAATATTGCAAACAAACTTTAATTTAAACCGTAAAAATTTATGTTTGAAAACATAAAAACTCCTTTTTGGATCACAAAATTATATGCTAGAAAACATACAAAAACATTATTCCATTTACCGTGAGCCACCTGGTAACCACTTAACCATTTATTTACCCTTGCCAAACACAATAAATAATATACACCGAACAAGTGTATCTATAACAAATTACGAAGTACTAAACATTCCAATTATAAATTGCTAGCGCGACTAGCTCGAAATGGGGTTGTCATACCCGATAGATCTATCCGTAGGATTCGCGTTCACCAGTAGAAACCAGTGATTACAGTTACCAGACTAGGGAATATTTTTGTTCAACTCACAATGAATAATTTAAACCAACCTCCACTTGTGTCCAAAATATAAAATAAATTGCATGTATTCTCATCCCAAAAGATTTAAAATAGAAAATGGGACTATAACTCAACTTAATAGCAAACGAAGTAACCACACAAATATGCGAACAACAAATGAAGTAAAGTGATCAGGAATAATCACAACGCCGACCTATAAATAAAGAAGGTCGATATAAATAACTAACTTAGGTCATGTCTTAGTATGATAGCTATTGTACATGTTGCAAGTAGTCATAGAACAATACTCAACATGCATCGGTTTGATCCGAACAGCGTACGGACACACACTTTCTATTTTTAGAAAGTTTCTATTTTTAGCAGGTTTCCATTTTTGGAAAGTTTCTATTTTTGAAAAGTTTCTATTTTTGGAAAGTTTCTATTTTAGGAAAGTTTCTATTTTGGAAAGTTTCTATGTTTGGAAAGTTTCCAAATTTAGAAAGTTTCTATTTTTAGAAAGTTTTAAGTTAGGAAAGTTTCCTTATTTAGAAAGTCAACAAAAGTCAACTGAAAGTCAAAGTCAAACGAAAGTCAACTCAAAAGTCAACCTTAGTCAAACATAGTCAACGTTAATTTTAAAAGTGTAAGTTGTAATAATAATGTAAGTTATAATGTTTATTAAAGTTAAATATGTCTAATTATGTCATAACATAAGTTTAATTAAATTAAAATGAATTTTTAAAGTTAATATAAGTTTAAATGATACAATTAATATAACATAAGTATTTAATTAATTAATTAAATATTAGTCATAATGTAAGTATTATTAATTAATAATAAATTTTAAATCATATCATAAGTATTATTAATTAATAATGAATTATTAATCATATCATAAGTTTCTAATCATAATTATTAAATCATAAGTATTTAATAATTAAATTATAATTAAATAATAACTAAACCTTATAATAATTAAATATTTAATTAATCCTTATTATAAGTCTTATAATAGTAATCTCATAATATAAGTTTAATACTTATCATAAGTATTTTCCATTAATAATAATAGTATTATTAATCATGTGTTTAATTAAAATGTTAATTAAATCATAAGTATTAATTAAATGATATAATAAATATATCATAAGTTGAAAAATAATAATAATTACTTTTTTTTATCATAAGTAATTAAATAATATTGAAATCCATTATTTATATCATAAGTTTAATAATTAGTCAAAAGTTTTAAATCAAAAGTTCATCGGGTCGTATCCTGAGCCCCGTGTGTCGGTTTTCGGCAAGCCTTACATATATCTCCGCCTAATCAAACCACCCAACACTTTGGTACACTCAAGAACACACCATGAATAGCCCACAAGTCGTGATATACAGCCAATACACTACTTGGAACTTTAATTCAATCAAAAACGTGTTTTAGACGTAACGGGTGATTCGTGGCTCGGATTGAGATGACCCGAACATGAAAGTTTGCCCCAACATCAGTCCTAATACACAAACACACCCTAAAGTCACCAAATATGGTCACAAAGTCAGACCAAACCTGGTACATACCAAAATCACCTTTCAATCTTAACAAAATACCACTTTGATCATATCTAGGGCTCCGGGAATCGAAACGACATGAATCCGCAGTCTAAAATTAATGTATTGATAAGAGGAACTCATCTAGATACTTTATTTTAACTTTTATATCAGTCACAATAGCAGAAACACACGAACAAGCTGCTGTCCCAATTATATCAAACCGAAAACATACGTTTACGAGTAATTCTATGCATAAAAACACCATTACAACAACAAGTAATCATCATACTATTAATTTATAATCAAAATACAGAAATATAATAAAAAATCAAAAGTTCTAGGGTTAGGGTTTATACCCTAATCAAGAATTGATTAATATAGGCGTGTAGAGCTCGAAAAGATGAACGCGATGATGATTAAAGCTTCTTGATCCATGTAATATTTTGTGAGATGATGATGATGATGCTTGTGATGGGAGACGGCCAAAAGAAGAAAAAGGAGAAGGGAGAAAAATAAAATGAGAGAAAATAGATTTAGGTTTAAGGAATGGAATGTGAAATAAAATGCAAAATAAAAGGAAAAAGGCTAAACACCCCCCCCCCTTCATGGGTGTTCGGACGAATGGGAGTAGGTTGGGCCCCATGGTGGGCCAAATTTGTTAAATGATAAATTCCTTATGGCCCGAATGCCCGAACGAAGCCCGAAACGCGAAAACGCTACTACGCGATTGATTTTTCGGAGAGATAACAAATACACGTCGAATAAAATATATAAACACTATATATAATCATATGACATCAAAATATCATATTTAAAATAATTTGGATTTAAAAATCCCAAAAGTTTGACCGTTGGTTTGAAAACCGAAAAGATTCGCCGGATAGAAATCCGCGACACGTAGAAACGTATAACTTGAAATATGAATACAAATATTCATATAACACATAATAATTAATATATTATTAATAAAATAATAATATAGATCATAGAAATGACGTGGAACGAATAATAATTTACGGTCGTTAAATAATTAACGGTAAAAGATAACGGAAAAAGTAGGGTCGTGACAAAAAGTTAATTGGAAAGCTCATTTATCTCACTCACACCAGACCTGATATATCCTACTCAGTTCAAACCCTAAGCCAACACATGCATGCTCCCTTAGAATCCCATGTTAAAGCTCCCTTCAGAGTTTTGAGATATCTAAAAGGATCTCCAGGAAAAGGTATTCACATAGCTAAATCTTCATTTGTGTTCTCTTTAACTGCTTATTCTGATGCTGATTGGGGTAAGTGTTTACTAGATAGAAGGTCTGTTACTGGGTACTCTTTATTCCTTTGTGGTTCTCTTGTGTCATGGAAAAGCAAGAAACAGGCAACTGTTTCTAGATCCTCCACAGAATCTGAGTATAGAGCCTTAGCTGCTACTACCTGTGAAATTGTTTGGGTGTTAAAGCTTCTGTCTGATTTTGGTCTAAACAATCTTTTACCTGTAAGTCTAATGTGTGACAACACATCTGCTCTCTTACTAGCTGCAAACCCTGTCTTTCATGAAAGGTCAAAACATTTTGAAATAGATGTCCATGTGGTTAGAGAAAAATGTGTGTCTGGAGTCATTGAAACTAAGTATATTGACACTTCTAATCAGATTGCAGATATATTTACAAAAGGCCTTCCAAAACTGCAGCATAACTCCCTATCTCAGAAATTGGGTCTATTAGATTGTTTCAAGGATAAGATTGAGGGAGGGTGTTAAAATCACAGGTTGATGATCAATCTTTTCCTTGAAAGTCTTTCCTCTTTATTTAATTTATGTTTTATTTTTTCAGTTGTATTTTTTGGGGACTGATGTTAAGGGGCTAAAGGTGTAAGCTGTAAAGATATATTGGAGGTCTATTGCTGTATTCCAGAAATCTTGAGCTGGCTTTCCTAATTTATCTATTCCAGAAGGGCCTAAGTTGGGTTGTCTCATTCTATTTAAATCCCCATCGTGTTTAGGGTGCTGCATAAGAAAAACGAAGCCATCTGCTCATATTAGTTCACTCTCAATCGTGTCTTTTCATTATTGTTCATATAGTTCTTGTTTCTTTATCTTAATCGCGTTACTTAATTCATAGAAGAATTGTGTCAGATTGTGACTTTAAGTCACTGGTTTTGATAAGTTCTTGTAAATCATTGGTTGAAGTTTAATTAAGGTTTTGTTGATTCGATTTAGTGTTTGGGTTCTGGTATTTGGTGTTTATTTTTCACATCTAGCTCATGTCGTGAGCGTTGTTAGTAGATTCATGCATAATCTTGGTAAGGAACATTGGGAAGTTGTCTAATGGATCCTTAGATATTTAAAGGGTTCTAGCAATATTGGGCTATCCTTTGAAAGAGATCGAGCAAGCGAACATGGTGTGGAAGGATATGTCGACTCTGATTATGGAGATCTCGATAAACCAAATTGTCTCTCCTCTTACATATGTTCTCATTGCCGATCTGCTATTAGCTGGTACACGGTGTTACAACCTATAACTGCGTTATTGACCACTGAGACAGAATACATCTCAACTACTGAAGGTGTCAAAGAAGCTATTTGGATTCGTGGTATGGTAAATGAATTGGGGCTGTCACAAGATGTTCTCATAGTATATTGTGATAATCAAAGTGCGATTCATTTAGTGCAGAACAACAAGTTCCATACCAAAACCAAGCACATTGAAGTGAGGTACCATTTTGTTCGACGCATAGTCGAAAAGGGCGAAGTGATCGTCCCAAAAGCTCATACGAGTGAAAACCTAACTGACATGCTTACTAAAGTTCTACTACAAACGAAGTTCAAACATTGTATGAGCTTATTAGTGGATTGTTGATTGTCGCCCGTGGTTTTATTACCTTCATTATTTGGAGGTTTTTCCACGTAAATTTTGCGTTCTTTATTGTTTATAATCTTGTTAATCCTTGTCTACTTATTGTCGATTCCATATTGTTATTATTATTACAACAATATCAATGTTTTCAAGTTTTCCGACATTGGGTTTTCTTATTAAAGATACTTCAACGACTTCAACAATGGGTTTTTTCTACTCAAAATTCCGTGCAAAGTAATAAAATTGGAAACGATTTACTCGCAGTCATTTGTGTTGTTTGTATATTTTTCAATCTGAGAAAAGTCTAGATTTCTATCCATTCCACTAGCGATGAGAAACCTAAATGTATAGAAAGATTAAAAAATTAGTATAACTTCATGAAATTAAACAATTAGTGTATCTACTATAGGATATATAAATGCTGCTAAACTTACTTATCTAAGAAAACTCGAGCCATGGATAAGCAACCCCCAAGCACGGTTGACTGCATATTGAGTGCTATATTTGGATTATGAATACTTTGTCTAATATGTACCCATCCGTACTGTCCATTTTCTTCATTTGAAACCTTGGCTCTGATATTATTTCAAGGTTATTGAGAATTTATTTTAAACAAAAAGGTGGGTTAAAAATGAATGATCACATTTATATTAATATATACCTGTACATTTGAGCATCTACGGGAGCAGGATGGTCATTGGAATCAACTAGGCAACCATCACTTACCCAACAATCTCCGCAAGCATCTAGCTCCCATCCTTCTAGCTTATCTTCCTAAATTTATTTATTTAGGATTAATTAATAATAAAAAATAATTACATGTTTATGAATGATCAATCGATAGCTATTTAAATAATATATGTCCCTATATATTTGTAGGATGTGTGCAGGTATGTACCTGTATGTAGGTTTTGAATGTCTCAATGATCTCGATGGCTTGAGCCTTGGCATGTTTTGGCTCGGAAAGGATGTCCATTCTTAGCTCAATGGATTCCGATGGCTCTTCCAGATCTTTAATCAAACTACCTATTCCTTCATCTGATCCCTCAAGTTTCATTCTTACCATTTCAATAATAATCTTTACCACCATATATGCACCTGCATCACAAACACATAATCTTTATTTATTGGCCAATCTATATATACCTGGGATCGGGTTGGTTCAAGGTTCAAATCGGTTTACGTTTAAACAAGTCAGCTTTCAAATAGGTCGAACGGGTTTGGTCGAGGATATTGGTCGAAACAGACCTCCTTTTGGTGACGAATCCATCTTATAAACAGAATGACTGTAATCTCAAAAGTCAATATAAAGCAGTAATTACTTTGTCAATGGGGGAAAAAAATAAATAGCCTGGTAATTGCCCCACAAGAATATGGTTGCTCTTATATCCATCTCAGATAGATATGAAATCATGAATGTGTACTAATAATGTCTTTTTTTTTTCCCTTCGGATCTTTCAAAATAAGACTAAATATCAACTTAATGACACCTGGTGAAGAACGTGATAGTGATTTTCATTCAGTATTTTCAATATAATATAGATAGATAGATAGATAGATAGATAGATAGATAGATAGATAGATAGATAGATAGATAGATAGATAGATAGATTATAATGAAGTAAAAGTACTAACCATCATCAAGGAAATAATTTTCTTTAAGAGCACCATGACCAGATGTTTCCATCATAAGGTGAGAATCAATGCCATCTTCATTAAGTTGAACACCCTTATCAATAACATTTCGGTAACCAACACGGTACAAACAATGCTGACCACCACGATCAGTGATGAACCGTGTTAGAGCCATACTAGTTCTAGCATCTGTCACAATGGTTGAACCGGGATGTTCTTTTAGGACTATAGCAGCCATAAGGCCAATCAACTTGTCACCATTTATGGGGACACCCTCTTTGTCAACAACACCACTTCGGTCCACATCTGTGTCAAAAACAATGCCAAGATCGGCTGAAGTTTGAAGTACAGCGGTTCGTGTTACAGCCATTGCGACTTTGTCTTCAGGGTTTGGTATATGGTTTGGAAACATGCCGTCCGGTTTAAGGTTTAACGAACCAAATGTGTCTGCACCTAATTTGTCTAGTACTTCGTAGGTAAAGAACCCTCCTGACCCGTTTCCGGCATTTACTATTATCTGTCATTTCAAATTTCATTTAGAGGTAGGTCATTTTCTCTTAAACAAATAAAGGAAATGTATTAATTAATAATGGTGTATCCTATCGTATACACGCATAAAAAGCGTAATGGTTGCATAAAAGTAGCATCAGGAAGGCTGGAAGCAACAGTTTTGTGGAGTTATCTGTCCAGCATTCTCCGCTGTACAGGCTGCTCCGTTGTGCGTAAGCCCTGAAGGCCGCCTAGCGCGTAAGCCCTGGCCGGAGAACGCCACCTTTAGCGTAAATTTCGGATCACAAGTAACAGAACGTATCATCATCTGACACGTGTCTCCGAGCAATCTGGTGAATCTGACACTATAAATTGACACCTTGGGTCGTCATTTTACACAGTTCAGACATTCTGTCAAACTTGAGAGCTGAGATTTCATCTCTCTCTCTCTAGCACTTTCTCTCACTAGAAGTCATCCGGCTAGCACTTTTACGCTCTGCGGATGACATATTGATTAAGCCACCCACAAGTTTCTATACTTGTAAACCGGGTCTGCAGGGATTATTTTCCAAGGGTAAACATCAATCGGCAATACTTCGCCCTCCTAAAGCTAGATAACTTCTAGTATTGTTTTAACACACTAAACCTTACCTCATAAGGAAATAGGTGTTAACAATGGCGCCATCCATTATTAAGACGAATCATCTCACCAACACTGACAAAGAAGGCGAGGGTAACGAATTGGTACCCATAGAAGTAGGAATGATACATCCATGGAAAGCTGGACAACGGAGGAAGGCAGAAGTGTTAGAAGATTGGGAAGAGCAATTAATATCATTTCCTTCTATGTTCAACACAAATCCATCCGATGGTCCAGTGGTTATAGAAGCACGAGTTGCTAATTGCTTAATACACAATATTTACACAGACACAGGAGCTGGAGCAGACATTATGTATGAACATTGCTTCATACAGCTTCCTAAAGATGTACAAGAAAAAATAAAGGAAACATATGTACCGTTAGCAAGTTTTACAAGTGAACCATCCTGGTATGAAGGAAGTATTCTGCTTGAAGTAACCTTGGACAAGCCACCCCTAAGACGCACAGCCAACATTGAGTTCCTGGTGGTTAAAGCAAATTCACAGTACAACATAATTTTAGGAAGAACTGCTTTAATGACGTTTGGAGCTGTAACATCAACTGTACATGGCATGATGAAGTTTCCAACGCCAGGCGGAGTAGTAACGTTATATGCAGAACGGTAGAAGTCAATTGAGTGTTCTCAAGTAACAAAGGCAATAATTAAGCCAATCATACACGATGATGGGTCAATTTCACCGAATCTTAAATTTCCAGATCAGAAAATCATAATTGGGCACACGTTATCCGCAGAATGTAAAGAAAAATTATACAACATTTTGACAACAAATTTAGACGTTTTTGCATGGCAACCGTCTGATATGACCGGTGTTCTAATGGAAGTTGCAGAGCATAGACTAAACGTGAATCCCAACATACATCCTGTTTGTCAGAAGAAGCGAGGCATGGCGCCAGAAAGCGAGAGGTCAAATATCAGACATGGGTGGCCAATCCAGTCATGGTTAGGAATCCGGACAACTCATGGCGGATGTGTGTGGATTTCACAGATATCAATAAAGCATGTCCAAAGGATAATTATCCTTTACCTGAAATTGACTGGAAGGTTGAATCATTGGCAGGATATCGATTCAAATGTTTCTTAGATGCAGCCAAGGGGTATCATCAAATACCTATGGCCTTAAAAGATGAAGAAAAAACAGCTTTTCACACGACGGAAGGCAAATTCTGTTACATGAAAATGCCTTTTGGTTTGAAGAATGCAGGAGCAACATATCAACGACTTATTGATATGGTGTTTAAGGATCAAATTGGACGTAATTTGGAAGCTTATGTTGATGACATTGTCATCAAAAGTCATACTGAAGAGAAGATGTTGCGAGATATACAAGAGACTTTTGCATCTCTACGAAAAATCAATATGAAATTAAATCCCAAGAAGTGCACGTTTGGTGTGGAAGAGGGAAAATTCTTAGGTCATATTGTCACAGAACGTGGTATTAAAGCTAATCCTAAGAAAATTCAAGCAATTGAAGACATGAAGTCACCAACTAGCATGAAAGATATTCAACGGTTGCATGGATGTCTAGCAGCATTAACAAGATTCTTGTCCAGAGCAGCTGAAAAGTCGCTTCCATTCATGAAAGTGTTAAAAGGCTGTTTAAATAAAAAAGATTTTGTGTGGAGGCGGAAGCCGAAAATGCATTTCAAGAGGTTAAGCAGTTGCTAAAAACGTTACCTACATTGACAGCACTAAAAGAAGGGGAAACCTTAATTTTATACTTAGCTGTCTCAAAAGAAGTGATAAGTTCTGTCTTAATCGCAGAACGGAATGGCGTGCACATGCCTATTTATTTTGTTAGCAAAGTGTTGCAGCTTAGTGAAACAAATTATCCACCACTTCACCGCATGGTTTATGCCCTTGTACATACTGCACGGCTTTTACGAAGATATTTTCAAGGTCATTTTATCTTAGTGTTAACAGATCAACCGTTGAAGCAAATACTCCGGCGTCCAGAGTCATCTGGCCATTTAGCAAAATGGGCCATTGAGTTGGGGGAGTATGAAATCAATTTTGCTCCCCGGAATGCAGTTAAAGGACAAATTTTGGCAGATATCCTCTTGAAAACAAATGAAAAAGTAGAGTATGACAACAAAATGGCACCACAATAGCATGTGTGGGAGTTACACACTGATGGAGCATCCAGTGAAGAGGGAACAGGTGTAGGACTAGTTTTAACAAGTCCAGACGGAGAAGAGTATACCTATGCATTGAAATTTTGTTTTTATGCTTCGAACAATGAAGCAGAATATGAGGCATTACTCTCCGGCCTCCGCATAGCGGCAGAAATGGGCATAACAAATTTACGAGCATATGTTGATTCTCAAATCATTGCCCAGCAGGTTAATGGAACGTTTGATGCAAGGGATACATCCATGAGACAATATGTAAAGTTGGTGGAGGCAATTTCAAAGAAATTTGATAACCTTGAAGTCGTGCAAATACCTCGAAATAAGAACAAAAAGGCTGATGTCTTGAGCAAGTTAGCTACTTTAACATTTGATCATTTGCACAAACGAGTGTTGGTTGAAGAGCTTAAGGAGAAATCAATACATGAAAAACCAATTATGGCAATAGTTGAAGGTGCTAAGGAAACTTGGATGACTCCATATTTGAGATATTTACATGACGGATGGTTACCTGTTGATAAGGCGGAAGCAAGAAAAATAAGAGTGACGACACCAATGTATGAAATTGTTAACGGTGTCCTTTATCGAAGATCTTACAATGGTCCGTTGTTAAGGTGTTTAACCGAAGATGAAGCATTAAAGGTGGTTAAAGAAATACACGAAGGAGTTTGTTCTCAACACTCCGGTTTCCGTACTGTGGCGTCACGGATCATGCAACAAGGGTATTTTTGGCCTTCCCTTTATCGAGATGTTGCAGAAATCATAAAAACATGTGAGAATTGTCAGAGGCATGGTACAATTCAGCGTCTCCCAAAGTATGACTTGATACCGGTGTCATCTGCTTGGCCGTTCTACAAGTGGGCTATTGATATTGTGGGGCCATTCAATAGAAGCACTGGTAATGCTAAGTTCTTGGTGGTAGCAATCGATTTTTTCACGAAATGGGTTGAATCAAAGGCTTTAACAAAAATCACAGGAGAAAATGTCAATAAGTTTGTCTGGCATGATATCGTATGCCGTTATGGGGTGCCAAATGAAATAGTCAGTGATAACGGCAAGCAATTTAGAGAAAATCCATTTCGGAGTTGGTGTGAAGAGCTGGGCATAAAGCAAAAATTTACATCTGTTGCTCATCCTCAAGCGAACGGACAAGTGGAGGTTACCAACAAGGAAATCGTTGCTGGCATTAAAGCACGGTTGGGTCTGAGTCAAACTGGATGGGTGGATGAGCTGCCAAAGGTGTTGTGGGCACACCGGACAACGCCAAAGCGGAGCATGGGAGAAACACCTGTCAGTCTAGTGTACGGTACAGAGGCAGTAATACCGGCTAAAATATGTGTACCAACACAACGCATTATGGCATTTGATGTTGAGGCTAATTCTGAAGCATTAAGGGAGAATCTCAACTTGTTGGAAGAAAGAAGGTTGATGGCCGCCATCCGGCAAGCAGATCACAAGCATAAAATGGAAAAATATTACAACAAGAAAGTGCATCATGTGCAGTTTGAAGTAGATGATTTAGTGCTACGAGATAATGAGGCAAGCAGGCAAATCAAATTTGGAAAGCTAGTCCCAAAATGGGAAGGACCTTATAAGGTCACAAAAGTAAATCAGAATGGATCATACATGCTTACTGCGCCTTCCGGCGAGCAATACGAAAGAGCTTGGAATGCAATGAATTTAAAGAAATTTTATGCGTAGCACTATATGCATGGACGGCTTGATCAACTGTCAAATGCATGAGATATAGTCATAAATGTAAAAATTTCTTTAAGAATATGAATAATGGCAATTATTCTTATGGCAATATTTTTCATAAATTTTATCCGGCCAAGGATTTTTTATCCCAGGTGTCACATAGCTGTGTGTCATCCCTACCCGCAGAAAGAAAGAAAGCCTTTCGCTGGTAGAAGTACAATCATACTCAAAATGGTTGTATCGATAGTAAGACATGTAGAACTCACTAAAGCATCGAAGCGATGAAACGAATCTACAAAAAATGTCATGACACAACTTATATGCACAAAATGCAGAGCAAAACGGATAACGGACCATGGCGTCCAGCAAAAAATTTAAAGGCGAGAGTAATTCATAACTTTTCCTCACAAGTTTCATGACGGAAAGTGTATAACAGAGAATATACTTTCAATATTTACAAGCATAACGATTGCAAAGTACAATATCAATATCTTGTGCATTGTTCACTACAAAAATCTTATTAAATTACAGCATCTTTCTAATAAATACAATCAAGTACAATATTAAACGTTATGCAAAGCAGATGTATAAAAATGTAGTATTTCATTCATATTGAGGAGTATAATTCAATACATCATCTATTGTTACATTTGGTCTTTTACAAAGATTTTCAAGATCATCAAACTTCATATTTTCTATCAGTGCACCAGCTGCATCAGCTTCTTTTATGGCATTTTCATTAATCTTCGATGTAATAACAACAGGCATTGGACTTGGCAATTCTGGTAGTTTTCTTTTTATAAAATTGAAAAAATTTAGTCGTTCAGCAGATTTCGCAAGACGGACAAAATCGCGTATCCTGTGAGATAGAGCTTGACAATTAAAGATACGCTCTACAAGGGCAGGAATCCCAGCTATCATACATCTTTCATTCTCCTCTTTAGCTTTAAGCTGTTTTTTCAAAGCGTTATTCTCCTCAAGTATTTTTTCATTCTCCTTTACTAGTTCATCAATTTTACTCAAGTGCTGCTTTTCTCTGGAGGATAGTTCTTTGACTTGTTCCTTATACTTCGCCCTCTGATTATTGCTATTATCATAAAGCCTCTTCATCGTCTCATATTCCCTCTTTAAGGACGTAGCTATTTGTTCAGTCCTGGCTACTTTCTCCTTTTCAGCAGATAGCTCCTTATTTGTGGTGATTTCATTGCTTTGCAGCTCAGATAGGCGTTGAAGGTCATTTAACCTAGAAGCAATGTTAAGAATGATACTTTGTGCCTTAACCTTCTTGGCATCTGCATCAGATAGGCTGCTAAAAAATTGGGCTATTGAAGGACACACCATGGCATTCAAAAAAGTCATGAAATATTCGTAAGAGTGTGGTGGTCCTTTTAAAAAAGAGGAAAGCATATTTGTGTCAAGATTGGGAAGCGTAATTTGTTGCTGAGAAGAACTAGGGCCAGCTCCTTGTTGAGCGGATGACGGAGGAATTTGACCAGTTCTTCTCCTCTTGGCGGAAGGCGGAAGAGTCACTAATGTAGTATCTTGGTGTGATGCACTAGCTGTTGGAGATAAAGGGAAATTGTTACTTATAAAAGAGTTCCAATATGCTTCACAACATTTCAAGGGTGGCATAAAATATAAGGAAGGGTTTGGATTATAAAATCCACCAGTACTGGGCATACAAGAAAACAAGTACAGGTTTTGGTATGGTATTTTATATAATTCAGTGTTATCATTTTCATTACCCGAGGCACGACATTCTCTAGAGGCAACTAGATTCATACCTATGTCTTCTTCTTCTTCTTCTTCATCTTCCTCCTCCCTCACTTCATCTGTTTCAGGAATGGGGGTATCATCAATAATTTTCTGAGTGGTAAAGGTAAGCTGTGAATAAGATGATGATCGCATGGCGATAAGCGGAGTAATTTCTGTAAAATTTTAAAAGTCACAGTGGTTAATTGGATAGATAAAGGAGAGCATCTTATTAAGCATATGTAGCAAAAGTAAACACTTACTCTTTCTCCCAGCAAGAACACAGGCATAACCTTGTGTGATATCCCAATCTTGGCTTACAGATGTCAGCGAAAGCATGTGTTCCCCATATTTAATGTCATTGATTTGTTCAGCTTTAATTTTCTTAAACTAGATGTTTTCCTTGCTTGTTACTTTTGGAAAGGTAACTGATACGGTATGCAAGTATTTGTGCCAAACTCGAGTACCTGAGTATTGGTCATCAATTGCATCTTCATTAATAAAGATAAATGAAGCATACCAGTTATCGCCGGGATGATCAAGTGCAGGTTTCAGAAATCCATGAACTTTGTTGAATGTGAACCAACCTTTTTCATGGGGTGCTATACGTACTAAATGGCAAAATATCCGAATAGATGGCTCTATATTCCTTGTGCGACAATACATTTCAAACATCAGAATCTTTCGAATTGATGCTGGTTCGAATTGCCCAACAGCAACACCGTAAAACTTGCAAACTTCTAAGAAGAATGGTGTAAATGGTAGTCGCAAACAAAAATTGAAAATTGAATGGCCATAAATAGTAACCTTTCCAGGGGGCAGTGAGCAGGCTCTGGCATTAATTGCAGGAATCATTGGTTCAACACCAGCTAATATAGGAAAATGTTGCAGTAGCTCGCCCAAATATTTCTCATTTACTCTGCTATGAATAGCTGAAACATCTTTTATGGCTGCCATTAATGTTCTAATGAAACAAGAAGTAAAGAAGGTATTGATGGAAGAAGATGAACACTGTAGAAGGAAGTTTTAAAAGTAAATGATTGGTTAGGGTTTATGGTGGTTAAAAGGTAAAAAGATATAACAGCTGTGATCAGGTGGTGAATTTGGGGGTTTTCATTTCAACCATACACGTGTAAGGACATGATTAAAGAGCGAGTACATCGAAATATCTTTTTACAGCTAGAGGCGTGTGGGGTATTGTGGCCATGCAAAAAGCAATCATCACAATGTCAGTAAATTTCGCCTATCATTTAATGCCTGTAATGTTTTCCCCGATGCAAATGGGCAATGAACAGGCTGGTTTGGCGTACGTTATCAAAAGTTTAATAACTTAATCATTTTTCAAATGCTTAAGTCATTAAACTGGGGACTTAATGGTGTATCCTATCGTATACACGCATAAAAAGCATAATGGTTGCATAAAAGTAGCATCAGGAAGGCTGGAAGCAACAGTTTTGTGGAGTTATCTGTCCAGCGTTCTCCGATGTACAGGCTGCTCCATTGTGCGTAAGCCCTGAAGGCCGCCTAGCGCGTAAGCCCTGGCCGGAGAACGCCACCTTTAGTGTAAATTTCGGATCACAAGTAACAGAACGTATCATCATCTGACACGTGTCACCGAGCAATCTGGTGGAACTGACACTATAAATAGACCCCTTGGGTCGTCATTTTACACAGTTTAGACATTCTGTCAAACTTGAGAGCTGAGATTTCATCTCTCTCTCTCTAGCACTTTCTCTCACTAGAAGTCATCCGGCTAGGACTTATACGCTCTGCGGACGACAGATTGATTAAGCCACCCCACAAGTTTCTATACTTGTGAACCAGGTCTGCAGGGATTATTTTCCAAGGGTAAACATCAATCGGCAACACTCCGCCCTCCTAAAGCTAGATAACTTCTATTATTGTGTTGACACACTAAGCCTTACCTCATAAGGAAATAGGTGTTAACAATTAACAAATCTATTATTGTCAGATAAAAAATTGTAATTATCATACTATACTTTTTATTTACTTTAAATTTTTACCGTTAATTATCTTATATCAATATTTTTGTCTTACATTTATATATCAATGGTAATAAATAATTTTCCTCTTTATACTAATTTATTTATAGAAGTAAACAATTAATTTAAAGTAACTTAAAAAAAATTTAGTAAACTATAGACTTGGGACGAATAAAATAATTTGTAACGTTAATTTCCACTACATATGCCATGTTATTAATATTTTGCCCATATTATATGTGTTCAAATAAAAGTAATTTCTTATAATTTTCACCACCACACTGAATGGACAATGATAAATGATCATTATTGATATAAATTCACCTTGAATGTTACTAAAGAAAAAGTTACACTCTAAAAGTAGGAGAAATAGTTCAAAAGAGTACATAAAATTCAAAATTTTCTTAAGAAAGGGAATAGCGATTTCTCCGTTGTTCAATAGGATTTTAATTTCACATTTTTATTACACAAAACAATTTTGATTTGAGGTGACCCACATGGATCCACATATGGGCCATCTTATTGAATCTGATGAGGTGACATCACGTTATTCAACTTTCGACGCCACATTATCCAATTTTCTAGCCAAAAATGAAAGATTTCGTCGGCCTCCTCATTAGAGAAGATGATGACGTGTCACCACCTCATTAGATTCGATGAGGTAGGTTCTATGTGGATGTCCATGTGGAAGAATTTTACATTAATTGAAACTTTATGAGGTAACGTCTATGTGAATGTCCACGTGGCAATGAAAACATCGATATTTTATATATCTGTAAAATTTTGGCCATTATGTTAACTTTTCGGACATTTACCAACCTTATTGTTATAATATACTAATAGTAATACAACAATGTCGTCGTTTTGTAGTTATTATAAACGTTTTGCTTATTTTTTTAAAACAAAAAAAACTCTATTTTTACTACTTTTTGATGTTTCCTATTTTTTATAAAATCGAATATATATGAGTGATTTATAGTTACATTAACATTTGAATCGGTGTTAAGCATTTATCCGTCAAAGAAGAGCTCCCCATTTAGGTTGTGATTAGAGTAGGCAATATATAGTTTAGTGAACATTGGCTTACTCAAAAGCATGATTCGCGTCAGAAGCAATGTTCTTGAGATGTTGTAAGATGATCTGGGGTTAAGTAAGTGATCGCAAAGGAGAGACCTCTAATCCAATTAGCAGTACCTTAGAATATCTAAGATTGCACATATGTTAATGTTAAGGCATAGCTTAGTATTAAGTGGAGGAATGTTACTGTAGTTAAACCAACTAGGATTAAGAAAAGCTGAGACTTTTCTTTAGGAATATACCACTTTATTCATGTACCTAGGATTTTATCCATAAGGTCGTTTAAACCCTTTAAGGTTAACGTTGGGAGTAGGGATATCCGTCTTAGCCAGAATCTTCAAAGCCTAAACTCTTAGTGATAAATTTATTAGGTTCATAACTCAACTGATTGAGGTTTAGTTTTCATTCTAGGAAGTTAAACTCTTGTAATATGTTAGTACAATTTTCCGTATAGCGGCTGTAAGGTACTAGTACAGAAAATTAGCTGCTCAGCGTGTGGCGTATACTGTTGATTGTTGTTTGCCCTTGAGAAATAATCTCTGCAGACCCGGAACACAGATGGGAGATCTGTGGGGTGGCCTCAATCAATCTGTGGATCAATCTCTAATGATCCATCTAGCGCACTGCTGCTAAGTGGCTAATGTTATTTTAGAGTGAGAAAGAACTGTGTGAGAGAGAAAGTGTAATTCTCTCTGACTGAAGTTCAGATCAGAATGATGATGAAATGTGGTGACCCAGGGGGTCTATTTATAGGCGTAGAATGTCCGAATTTCATGAGATACACGTGTCAATCACTGAATGGCTCTGTTACCTGAAGTATCCAGAATGTCGGTGGCGTGTGCTGATGTGGCTGCGTGCCGTTCACGAGTTGAATTAAAGGGCTTATGCATAGATGCTTCCTGCAGGGCTTACGCTTGACACTGGGTGGCCTGATGGACGCTGGGCGGTAAGCTCTGAAAACTGCCAAATTTCATTATGTTTTGTGCTCTTTGATCGAGTTTTTTGTATGAAACTGATGTTTTTATGTGTGTATCTCCTAGGATACACCATTATAATAGTTCCCCATAAGTATTCTATTCTTCATAACTATCCCTTTTTTATCTTTATAGTTTGTATTAACTTAGTTAAGTTTAATATATCACCACTTGTCACTAGGGTTAACTATTTAGGCACTTTTGTCCCACATTACTGAGCAAACATACAAAAATATGAAACTAAGTCATACTTACCACTTATTCGTTAAAAGGAAGACAAGTAGGTGAATTATAGCTAGGAAACCCAGCTAAATATAAATAATAAAACCATTACTCCTTCTTGGTAACTGATTTTGACGTTTTGCGACCTAACGACACCGCACAAATAAAACCATCCATTTTGGCCATATCATAAGGAGAGTAAGTTTTTGGCACCGCTGTCGGGGACAGCTGAGCCGGTTTTGGGAGCTGTAGTCACAAAACTTCTTCGTTGGATGCACATCTTGGGAAGTATTGAAGCAATGGGTTATCGAAGAGTGACTGAGTCAGAGGAGACCGGGTACAAACTGCTGCACAATTGGCAGTTCATTCAGATACAGGATCAGCAGTTGATAGTTCTAGCTAACCCAGCGAATGCAGGTTCAGTCGATCGAACTGTGACTGGTGTGATAACTAGAGGTTTTAGGCCCGACCCTAGGATGAGGGATGGTAGGAGACGATGTCGGGATTCACAAGAGCCAATGTATGAGAATGATCCCACGACGCATGGTGGGCCCACTGATAGTGACACCCAGAGACATTCACGAGTGCGTCAAGGGGCTCAGCCATATTACGAGCCATATCATTATCACATGGGGGATTTTCCTGGGCCGGATAGATGGTTCGCCGAGTCTGCGATATTCCAGAACCTCCAGCACTTCACGTATCATGCAGGGAGGTAGCTTAACGTGCCACCATATCCTTGGCAACATCCTTTGATTGTCGCCCATAGAGAGCCTAGAGATGCAGGGACTAGTTATAAGCATCCACCACCTCCTCCTTAGCATCACTACACCCAGCACACGGTTATTCCATCTCCACCACGGGAGCAGAACACAGGGTACGAGGATTTGGCTAACAGCATATTCGAGACAAACCTCGTCAACACACATATAGATACATCTGCCGGTGTTCAGACTTCTGTATGGGATCAGGCTGTGTGCCAAGGTATGACCGAGGATGTGACACAGGGTTTAGGAGGAATGGGTGTAAACCCTGATTGGGGTCAAGATCTGGCACAAGGACAGGGTTGGCGTACGGGGCGAATGATTCATACCAGCACCTCATCGCTCACCGGACTAATTTCACATTCGAACGAGGTTTGTTTCGTGGTATCGTCAGGCACAAGCAATTCAAGATGGGTTTAACAATTGGCCAACTACGAAGAGATGCACGATGAAGGACAATCAGACTTGAGACCTTCGAGGCAGCCCTGTACGAGCGTATCATATTCTCTCCCTCTACACCAGCCAGATCAGCCATCATTCTACCCTATCTCTATTTCATTTATGATTATCTGTGATGTTATGATATAATATTACATTATTCCTGTACGCCCAATCTTGGGCATAACTGCTTTTTATTTTTAGTTTGTATGATATTGGTAGAATAAATTTTCTTGAATAAACGTCACAAAACAAACGGCGATTGAGACCATATATAACACCCCGTTTTTTTAAACATGACGCTCGGGGCGTCATTTGATGTCCAAGGATGATTATTTAATAGTTTAGACGTATTTAGTTGACCACGGTTGACTTCAGATGTCTTTAAAAGTGAATTGAGGTGCCATCAGGTCTGGTGTCACGTTTATGATTGGTGCATCACGTTTAGGAAGGTCGCAGATCGCGACAAAATGGATCAGAATGTGACAATCGAAATTCCTTGGGACCTGATCACCATGTCGCATTTAGAGTGGGTGTGTCGCGTTTGAGAATGTCACGGATCGCGACAGGACGGTCCAAAATGCGACGGGTCCTGATAACTGGTTTCTATTCTTTCATCGCGTATTAAAATGGGTATCGCATCTTGGTAGTCCCGTAACGCGACGGGTAGTCGCGAAACGCGACAATGGCGCTGAACTGACAAAACTGGCCCGTTTTTAAGGGTACTTTTGGGGGTATTTTGGTATTTTCGCATGGTGAACGGGTTTTATACCCCAAATCAGTTCCAAACATTATCTTATCTTCATTTTTACACAAAAACACTCTCATCTCCAAACCCTAGAGAGAGATTGAGTTTTAGAGAGAGAGAACTCCATTTGGAGAAGAAGGAGGTTGTTTCGGGTCAAACCTCAAGTGTTAAAGTTGTTCATCTTGTCAACGGCATCTATTTGGTAGTATTGGTAAGTCTCAACTCCGAATTTCATCTTTGTGATTTGATATTCAAGATTAGAGTTTTGAGTTAGTTAGTTGTAAAACCCATTTAGATGGTGAAATGGGTATTTGTAACTAGTTATTGTTGATGTTTGTGGGTTTTGGGTTGGTTAATGATTTAACCATGTTCAAGGCTTGTAAGTAGTGTGTAATCACTAGTATTAATGATTATAGAAGTGTTGGAACCACTTTGTGTAGTGACCCGAACTTTTCCATGTTTATATATATTAAATGAAATTGTTATTTACATGATTAAGTGTTTCCAACATGTTAAGAAATCAAAATTGTTATGACTTGATTAATTGAAACAAGTTTTATATAGACAATTGACCGCCCAAGTTGACCGGTGATTCACGAACGTTAAAACTTGTAAAAACTATATGTTGTCATATATATGGATATATATATATAATTAACATGGTATTATGATAAGTAAACATATCATTAAGTATATTAACAATGAACTACATATGTAAAAACAAGACTACTAATTTAATGATTTCGAAACGAGACATATATGTAACGATTATCGTTGTAACGACATTTAATGTATATATATATCATATTAAGATATATTAATACATCATGATATCATGATAATGTAATAATTTAACATCTCATTTGATATAATAAACAATGGGTTAACAACATTTAACAAGATCGTTAACCTAAAGGTTTCAAAACAACACTTACATGTAACGACTAACGATGATTTAACGACTCAGTTAAAATGTATATACATGTAGTGTTTTAATATGTATTCATACAATTTTGAAAGACTTCAAGACACTTATCAAAATACTTCTACTTAACAAAAATGCTTACAATTACATCCTCGTTCAGTTTCATCAACAATTCTACTCGTATGCACCCGTAATCGTACTCGTACAATATGTATGTACTATTGGTATATACACTCCAATGATCAGCTCTTAGCATCCCATGTGAGTCACCTAACACATGTGGGAACCATCATTTGGCAACTAGCATGAAATATCTCATAAAATTACAAAAAATTTTAGTAATCATTCATGACTTATTTACATGAAAACAAAATTACATATCCTTTATATCTAATCCATACACCAACGACCAAAAACACCTACAAACACTTTCATTCTACAATTTTCTTCATCTAATTGATCTCTCTCAAGTTCCATCTTCAAGTTCTAAGTGTTCTTCATAAATTCTACAATTTCTAGTTTCATAAAATCAAGAATACTTCCAAGTTTACTAGCTCACTTCCAATCTTGTAAAGTGATCATCCAACCTCAAGAAATCCTTGTTATTTATAGTAAGATATCATTTTAAATCGAGGTAATACTCATATACAAACTTTGATTCAATTCCTATAACTATAACTATCTTAATTCGAGTGATAATCTTACTTGAACTTGTTTTCGTGTCATGATTCTACTTCAAGAACTTTCAAGCCATCCAAGATCCTTTGAAGCTAGATCATTTCTTGTCACTTCCAGTAGGTTTACCTACTAAACTTAAGGTAGTAATGATGTTCATAACATCATTCGATTCATACATATAAAACTATTTTATTCGAAGATTTAAACTTGTAATCACTAGAAGATAGTTTAGTTAATTCTAAACTTGTTCACAAATAAAGTTAATCCTTCTAACTTGACTTTTAAAATCAACTAAACACATTTTATATATCTATATGATATGTTAACTTAATGATTTAAAAACCGGAAACACGAAAAACACCGTAAAACCGGACATACGCCATCGTAGTAACACCGCGGGCTGTTTTGGGTTTGATAATTAAAAAATATGATAAACTTTGATTTAAAAGTTGTTCTTCTGGGAAAATGATTTTTCTTATAAACATGAAACTATATCCAAAAATCATGGTTAAACTCAAAGTGGAAGTATGCTTTTCAAAATGGTCATCAAGACGTCGTTCTTTCGACTGAAATGACTACCTCTTACAAAAATGACTTGTAACTTATATTTCTGTCTATAAACCTATACTTTTTCTGTTTAGATTCATAAAATAGAGTTCAATATGAAACCATAGCAAATTGATTCACTCAAAACGGATTTAAAACGAAGAAGTTACGGGTAAAACAAGATTGGATATTTTTTGATTGTTGTAGCTACGGGAAATATTGTAACAATTCTATACAAATCATATCCTAGCTAACTTATATTGTATTATAAATGTATTCTAATATATTATGTAATCTTGGGATACCATAGACACGTATGCAAATGTTTTGACATATCATATCGACCCATGTATATATATTATTTGGAACAACCATAGACACTCTATATGTAGTAATGTTGGAGTTAGCTATACAGGGTTGAGGTTGATTCCAAAAATATATATGCTTTGATTTGTGACCTAGCCTGAGACGTGTATACACTGGGTTGTGGATTGATCCAAGATAATATATATCGATTTATTTTTGTACATCTAACTATGGACAACTAGTTGTAGGTTATTAACGAGGACAGCTGACTTAATAAGCTTAAAACATTAAAATGTATTAAAAAATGTTGTAAATATATTTTGAACATACTTAGATATATATGTACATATTTGTTATAGGTTCGTGAATCGACCAGTGGCCAAGTCTTACTTCCCGACGAAGTAAAAATCTGTGAAAGTGTGTTATAGTCCCACTTTTAAAATCTAATATTTTGGGATGAGAATACATGCAACTTTATAAATGTTTTACGAAATAGACACAAGTAAATGAAACTACATTATATGGGTGAATGATCGAAGCCGAATATGCCCCTTTTTAGCTTGGTAGCCTAAGAATTTGGGAACAGACCCCCAAATTGACGCGAATCCTAAAGATAGATCTATCGGGCCCAACATGCCCCATTCTGGAATTTGAAATGCTTTAGTACTTTGAAATTATCATGTTCGATGGGTGTCCCGGAATGACGGGGATATTCTATATGCATCTTGTTAATGTCGGTTACCAGGTGTTCAACATATGAATGATTTTTATCTCTATGTATGGGATGTATTGAAATATGAAATCTTGTGGTCTATTATTATGATTTGATAATATATAGGTTAAACCTATAACTCACCAACATTTTTGTTGACATTTTAAGCATGTTTATTCTCAGGTGATTATTAAGAGCTTCCGCTGTTGCATACTAAAATAAGGACAAGATTTGGAGTCCATGCTTGTATGATATTGTGTAAAAACTGCATTCAAGAAACTTATTTTTGATATAATATATTCTTTTGTAAACCATTATGTAATGGTCGTGTGTAAACAGTATATTTTAGATTATCATTATTTGATAATCTACGTAATGCTTTTTAAACTTTTATTGATAAAATAAAGGTTATGCTTGTTTTAAAAATGAATGCAGTCTTTGAAAAACGTCTCATATAGAGGTCAAAACCTCGCGACGAAATCAATTAATATGGAACGTTTATAATCAATATGAACGAGACATTTCAGTTGGTATCCGAGCATTGGTCTTAGAGAACCAGAAATTTGCATTAGTGTGTCTTATCGAGTTTGTTAGGATACATTAGTGAGTCTGGACTTCGACCGTGTTTTCTTTAAAAATGATTGCTTAACACTTTTGTTGGACACTATATATTATTAACATGTAAATATTATGTGATATATTAACCTCTTAATGTGTTTGATATTGTGTGATAGATGTCTACCACTAGTACAAATCCCATCGATTCACCTAATAATAATGAAGAGTCGAATATATTTTAGGAAGATTCACAAATTCCCGAAGAAGAACCGGAAGAGGAGGAATCGGAAGAGGAGGAACCGGAAGAAGAAGAACCGGAAGAGGAGGAACCGGAATAGGAGGAACAGGAAGAAGAAGAGGTTCCGGAGGAAGAAATATTGATACCTACAGTAATTCGATTAAATAAAAGAAAAGCCTCAACCAACGGACCAAAGTTAATAATGGTCAATAGTGTTTCCGCCGAGGAAGCAAAATATTGGGAAGATTACCAATTTTCTGATGAATCGGATTCCGATGAGAATTCCGATGATGTTATAGAAATTACCTCGACCCAATTTAATAAAGTGAAAGAAAATAATAAGGGAAAAGGTATAAAAATAGAGAAACCCGATTCCAACCCCGATGAACTTTATATGTATCGGCAACATTCGTATTTCCTAAAATGTAACAATGACCCGGGAACCTCTAAACCACCAGGTTTTTCTAAACCATTATGGAAAACGACGACTCGTATTAGGGGAACACCATATATTCCTAGAAAATTAGGAAAACGAACCAAGTCCGAAGAAGAAGAAACCAGTGATTCAGATTAGAGGGTTGTAATCATGTTGTGTATTATATGTATTGTAGTGTGCTTGTACTTTTATGTTCTATGTAAAAATTGCTTGTATTGTTTGTTAATTATCTTTTACGAATCTAATCCTTGTCTATTTTACAGTATAAAAACAAAATGGACATTAAGGGTAGACAACCGAATATTTTAGAAGACCTACCAGAGGATATGATTGAGGAAATCTTGTCTAGAGTCGGTCAGAATTCATCAGCACATTTAGTTACGGCGAAATTAACTTGTCAAACATTTGAAAGACTTTCCAGAAATGCCTTAGTTTATAAAAGGCTTTCCTTTGATAGGTGGGGTATATCACATTAGAGAGACCGTAAGTTATGCCGTATTTTCTTTAAAGCGCTAAATGAGGGGAACCCAAATGCAATTTTACGCTACGGGTTAAGAACCTATTTTGACTCAACATATCCCAACATAGGATTTCGTGAGTTAGAAAGAGCTTCTAACATGCAACATAAAGAAGCATGTTATACTTACGGGTTAGTGATGTGCGCTTCTTACCAAAGTGAGAAAAAGAATATCGGGTTGTAACTTTTAAATAAAACCTTCCCACAAGTGACGGATTCAGTAGTTGGGGTGAGAAACAAGGTTTTTAGATTATTACGGGGCTGTTGGACATTACGAAATCCTCGTCCTTTTGACGACATTACTACATGCTGCCTAGCCAATGGTCATAACGGTTACTTTCCACAAGACCAAGGATGGGAAGTCGTCTTAGTAAAACTTGAATGCATGACTTATTTCTTGACTTATGAATTACGTGTCTTTATTTCCTTTGCTGAACAACTTGTGTATTAACTAGTTTTATCTTCAAAACTGTTTTGTATCAAAGTGTACTATATTTCATGTTATATGTAATATAGCGAAGTTGTAAGTTTGAAGAATATTTTTATGTGATATATTATTAAAATCAGTTTTTCATATGGAATTGTAGTAGTTGAATTGTATATTAGCTACTAAGTATGAACTTAACGGGTAGGTAGTACCCGAATTTAAACTTATAAAATGCTAATATGAAGAAAAAGCTTTTATAAATAAGTTCATATAATGCTACGAAATACTATTGACTACTCTTAAATTCTATATGATTAACTCAATTCTTTTGGCTATTTTTTTAAGGAAATGGCACCGGCGACTCGTCAGAATTTGAACATGAGCGAGGAAGACTTCCGTGTTTTCCTTGCAGCAAACATAGCCGCAGTATAGGCTGCGATGCAAAATAACAATAACTCTGGATCTAGCAGTGGAACTAATTCCACAGAAAATCGTGTAGGATGCACCTACAAAGAATTCACTGCCTGCAAACCGTTGGAATTTGATGGAACCGAAGGACCAATTGGATTGAAACTGTGGATCGAGAAAGTCGAATCGGTGTTTACCATAAGTAATTGTACTGAAGAGGATAAAGTTAAGTACGCTACGCATACCTTCACAGGTACTGCGTTAACGTGGTGGAACACCTATCTTGAACAGGCAGGACAAAATGCTGCTTACGCACTACCGTGGTCGGCATTCAAGCAATTGATGAACGAGCAGTACCGTCCTAGAAACGAAGTCAATAAGCTCAAGGCAGAACTTAGAGAGTTACGAACACAAGGGTTCGACATTACCATGTATGAACGACGATTCACAGAGTTGTGCCTATTGTGTCCAAGAGCGTTCGAAGATGAAGAAGAAAAGATCGACGCATTTATAAAAGGTTTACCAGTAAGGATTCAAGAAGATGTGAGTTCACACGAGCCCGCTTTCATACAAAAGGCAAGTAGAATGGCTCATAAACTCATAAATCAGATTGAGGGAAGAATTAAAGAGCAGGCAGCCGAAGAAGCCAACACGAAACAACTCAAGAGAAAGTGGGAAGAAACCAGTGACAAGGGTCACCAATACAACAACAGCAACAATTACAACCACAACCGCAATAACAATCGCAACAATAACCGCAATCCTAACAATAACTACAACAAACGTCCCACCAACAACAACAACAACTACAACAACCGTTCCAATAATAATAACAATCCCAACAACAACCTCAATAACAACAACGGCAACAAAAACCAAAAATGACAAAGGTGTGAAGAGTACCACCAGAATGGGTTCTGCACGACATTTTGTACCAAGTGTAAAAGAACTGGCCATGGTGCAAAAAAGTGTGAGGTCTACGAACTAAAGTTAAATAGAACTAAAGGAACAAATAATGGCGAAACAAGTAATGCCGCCTTTTTTTGTTATGGATGTGGAAAACTGGGCCACATTAGAAGTAATTTCCCGAATCAGGGGAATACTAATGGGCAGGGCCGCGAAAGAGTTTTCAATATTAATACAGCAGAAGCGCAGGAAGACCCGGATCTTGTTATGGGTACGTTTCTTATTGATAATAAATCTGCTTATGTTTTATTTGATTCGGGTGCGGATAGAAGCTATATGAGTAGAGATTTTTGTGCTAAGTTAAGTTGCCCATTGATGCCTTTGGATAGTAAATTTTTACATGAATTAGCAAACGGTAAATTAATTTAAGCAGATAATATATGTCGGGATAGAGAAATTAAACTGGGTGATGAAACGTTTAAGATTGATTTAATACCAGTCGAGTTAAGGAGTTTTGATGTAATAATTGGCATGGACTGGTTGAAGAAGGTGAGAGCAGAGGTCGTTTGTTACAAAAATGCGATTCGCATTATGCGTAAAAAGGGAAAACCTTTAATGGTGTACGGAGAAAAGAACAATGCGAAATTAAATCTTATTAGTAGTTTGAAGGCGCAAAAACTAATAAGAAAAGGTTGTTACGTCATTCTAGCACACATCAAGGAAGTTAAACCTGAAGAAAAGAACATCAGTGATGTTCCCGTCGTAAAAGAATTTCTCGATGTATTTTCGAAAGAATTACCGGGATTACCCCCACATTGATCCGTTGAATTTCAAATAGACCTTGAACCAGGATCTGCACCAATAGCTCGTGCTCCATATAGACTCGCACCCAGCAAAATGAAGGAACTTCAAAGCCAATTACAAGAACTTCTAGAGCGTGGTTTCATACGACCAAGTACATCACCATGGGGATCTCCTGTTTTGTTTGTCAAAAAGAAGGATGGTACATTCAGGTTGTGTATCGACTACCGGGAATTGAACAAACTTACCATCAAGAACCGTTACCCACTACCGAGAATCAACGACTTATTTGATCAATTACAAGGCTCGTCAGTTTATTCGTGTAGCACTCCGTTTTTCTAAACATGACGCTCGGGGCATCATTTGAAGTTTAAGAATGATTAATTAATGTTTTGGATGTAATTAGTTGACCACGTTGGACCTTGGGATGTTTTAAAAGTGAAATTGGAGAAAATCAGGTAAACTGTCGAGTTCGGGTGTGTTTTGTCGCGTTCTGGTCTGTCGTGATCCGTGACAATCATGACCGAAATGAGGCAACTTCTGATACATGGTTTCTTTCTTTCTGTCGTGTTTGAGTATTGTTTGTCGCGTCCTGGTGTCGCGAAACGCGACAAATGTCGCTGTAATGTCATTTTTGACCCATTTTAATGGAATCTTTTGAGGGTGTTTTGGTAAATTCACATGTGGACGAGTTTTATACCCCAAATCAGTTCTAATGCTTATCTTATCTCCATTTTCACATCCAAACACTCTCATCTTCAAAGTTTAGAGAGAGAGGGAGATTCTAGAGAGAGATTTGGAGTTTTGATGATGAAGAAACTTGAATCGATCAAAGGTGCGAATGATAAAGTTGTTCCTTTAGTTCTCGGCTACGTTTTAATTGTTATGGTAAATTCTAAATCCGAATTTCATTGTTTGATTTGAGATTTCATGTTAGGGTTTTGAGTTTGTTATTTGTAAAACCCATTTAGATGATGAAGAGGGTTTATGGAAACTCACTATTTTGATATTTTACGGGTTTTGGGTTGGTTAATGATTTAAGCATGTTTAAGGTTTGTAAGTAGGGTATAATCACTAGTATTAGTGATTTTAGGAGTGTTGGAACTTGTAAGACCCATTTGGGGGTAAAATGGGTGAATTTGGGTTATGTTGAGATAAGGAAACCCTAATAGCTATGATCTAGGGTTTGGCCATGTGAATTGAATTTGTAAGTGTTAAATTGTGTTGATTAGTCACTACTACACTTGTAAATGATGGAAGAATTGTAAATGGGTCATGTTTGACTAAAATGGTATTTATAAGTGTTGAAATGGGTCAAATGAGTTAAGGTTGACCTAATTGGGTGAAATGGGTATGAAATACCCTAAGTTTGTGTTAATTGGTGTTAGTAGACTTACATCACTAGTTTTAGTAATTAAAGATGAGTCTTGGCCATTTATGGGCTGTTTTGGGTGTAAGTGAGTTATTTAATGCTTTTGGGTCATTAAATGCTCGAGAGTGAGTATTGTGGTTAATTCCACAAGTTGTGTATTGAATGTGTACTTATGTGTTAGGTACCTTGCTCTAAGCATACATAAGTGCTAAATCACCACCGACGTGATAAGGTGAGTGGAATAATTATATATGTATGTATATGATTTATTTGCTTGTGGGGTATGGATTTAAATTTAGTTGTTGACGATGCCATACCATTATTGTTTGTTGGATGAGGGTTTAAAGTTCGTTATTGACGATACCTCATGTATGGAATTAAAGTTCGATGTTGACGATGCCATACGACTATTGTAGTGACGTTCGATGAGGGTTTAAAGTTCGTTGTTGACGATACCTCATATGTGGATTTTAAGTTCGATGTTGATGATACCACATTAATTGGGACGGATGGGATTTAAGTTCGATGTTGACGATACCATTCGCAGAGCTAGCCTTGAAACTTGAATACAAATAGATGTTGTGAACATCAATGTTTATGTGTTGTAGTGTAGCATATTGTTTTATTCGCGTTATATGCTATTGTTGTGCTAGCTTGCGTATTGAAGATTTTAGCTTTATACTTGCGACGGTATGCTAACTAAAATGCTAGCTTGTATTCATTGATATGCGGAATTTTATGCGTGGTTGCGTAAGTGGGTGAAAGTAGGTAAATTGTATATGTATATATATAATTATTGCATTCACTAAGCTTTATGCTTACCCCTCTCGTTGTTTACCTTTTACAGGTATCGTGTATTGAAGCTAACTAGTTGTTAGACTAGATGCTTAGGAGCGCTTGGGCTCAATGGGGTAGCTTTTGGAGTTTTGGACGCGGATTGGGGATTTGGTAGTCCCCGGGATTATGCTCTTGGTATCGGGTTGGGTTATTGTGTACTAACCCGTATTTCTTGTGTTCGGGTCATTATTACAAATGATTTTGTAAAGTGTAATTTGTGTACCAAGGGATATGATAAATTGTTAAACGTATCATTACGATGTTATGTTTTGATTAAAACAGAGTTGAAAATGTATTGTATTAATGAGATCTAACTTATAAAAAAAAATGTGCTCCATTTTTGGTTAAACGGATTGGGGTTGTTTCAAGTGGTATCAGAGCATGGTCTAAGGGAATTAGGTGACCTTGGAATAGGTGCCTAGTCTTAGACTTATTGACAGTGGTGCGTTAATTGCGGGACTTGTAGGATTACGGGTCGAATTGAGATTTGTTAGTGCCTTAGAGTAGGTGACTAACTAGGACTTGTGTTTGTCCAATGTGGAATTTTGTGAGGCCTTATTCCGTGCGTAAATTAGTGCCTTAGATTGCTAGTGCCTAATGTAAGTAGGCGAACTTGGACGTTATTTTAGTAATAGTCACCTAGGTTGTAGGTTGACTTGTGTTGCGGTGTACTTGTGTATATTTATTATTATATTGTATATATGTGTATATATATACAGGTATCTAATTGTGCGGTGTCCTAGGGACGAATCTATTGGAGAGATTCGAGTAATTGGCGGTTTTGAGTGATCAAGTTCGCGGTAAGGACTTTGGTCATTCGGGTACTAGGAGTTATCGCGTGTTATCTTGTGTAAATGTTGCGTCAGTCCAGGTAAAGTACTTTGCGTGACCATGTGAAAATGATAAGGTACGCATTTGTATTAGTGATTGATCACCATTATTACGAAAGTGTATCTTGACACCAAGCATGACATGACAAGTACCGAACGGAGGAAACGTGGCATGGTTGGGGTAGAACGGGACGAATTAGGAATCTTTTATTGGTTCCTAGGATATAGTGGTCTAGAGTGATGTGCTTGTTGTCACATCGAGTTCTTTGCGAGTCGGGAAGTGTTACTGAGGATTCGTTTAGTTAAGTGAGTGAGCCAACTCACGAGTTTGGTGCATGCTTAGTCACACTAAATAATGGGTGCATTTTGAGATTTGTCATTCGTTGAAGTTACTCATTGTAACTACGATGACCGATTTACGTGTGCGTGTGTGCGACGAGGACTTGAATTTCATAATGGAATGCGACAAGTCTAATGATTGTGGTTTGAGTTACACTCGGTAGAGTGTGTGGTTAGAGAATCGTGTTAGGATTCTTGTTGTGAGTCGCCTTGGAATTGGCGAATCGAGAAGTCTTTGGGTCATTAAGCTCATGGGAGTGGGACCCGTATGACGACGGTTGCGTTAGTGTGTTGTGAATTATAGGGTAACATTCCTAATGGAACATCCCTTGTAGTAGTGGTTTTATCGAGGTATGGAAGGATGTAAGACTTGGTGTTTCCAAGCATCTCCTTAGTGTTGGATGAAAGGTTTCGTTAGGCTATATCGTTTTGGTCTTGTGGAAATTGTGGGTAGCGTGTGATCGCTAGAAACTTTCGATAAGACAATAAACTGTAAGATTTTTCGGGTAAGTATGGCTTCGGGCCGTTATTGTGGAGAGATGGGCGACATCGGGTGTATGGAACCTAAAGATCGAGTTTCTAAAATTAGGTAGATTGTGGTGGGAGTCTACATGACACTGCGTCAGGTGCCTCTTTATATCTACTAGTGTAATGTCCAACTCTAGTAGTGGTGTGATCACTTTGTGCTTAGGGGGCCCGTGAGATACCCTTGGAAGCAGCGGATATTACAATAGTGATCGACGAGTGATTGTAATTCGACAGTTATGAAAGTCGAGGTTTAAGAGCTTTTCGGTAAATACTTCTTGGGAAGTGACGGATGAGCGAATCTTGTTGCTTTTAAGTGTTAGACGAGTAAAGATGACCGGTGAGCCGGTGACGGACTTAAGGGTCGGTTAGATCGAAGGTTATGAGGAAGTGTTGGTATTACGGCCGACGAAATTATTGTGTCGGATTGGTCACTCTTCTCCATGAGAGTGAGCAATTGTTGGTAAAGGTTTGTTGAGTAGAAGGTAGGGTGATCTCAACCGAGATGCACGACTGATTTATCGGGGTGACATATGCTTAGGCATAGAGACGTATGTGGGACTTTAGTGGAGTTCGCTGTGCGAACCATTAAGGCAGTCGATTGTGACTTGTGGTATGAAGGTGCGAAGTCGTCGCGTGTACGACATCCCTGGTAATTTTGTACGACGGCTCTGAGAGCCTAAAGTGAATTTGCAGTGATTTGGTATTTATGACCAGTGATGAGAATGATCATGTGTGCTGTGGAATGGTAATTCCGTGGGATGTTATCATCTTTGCGGTAAGAATGTGGAGCTAAATCCTAAGTGGGGAAGTGTCAGAGTGTACCGTGCTAAGCCTCAATAGGTATTCGGAGTTCCTAACAAGGAAGAGTGATGAGTTGTTGATGTTAACTCGAGATCGTGCATTACGATTGTGAGTTACATTTCCGGAATGTTATGTGTGAAGATTGTGATGATGGGATCGAAGGAAGTGTAAGTCTTCTTGTGTAAGGTGGTCGTGTAGTACCAGAGTGCGGTATGAGACCAAATGTGAAGTTTGAGATCTCGAAGTGAGAGAATGTAACTGTCATTTCGGGTGCTTTCGTGATGTAATTTTGGGTTGGTGTGAAACCCGGATAGTACTGTTGAGTAGGTACGGGTTCGATTTGGGGATGTATATTGTATTTTCCCTTTCGGGAAACAAGGTCGTGAAAATTGTCAGTGGATTATTCCACTTTATGAATGATTGTGAGGCGGGGAGTGTCAGCTCCGATTGTGTCACATCGAAGTACGCGGATGTTGTTTGTTTGTAAGAATGTGTTCCCTAGTGATGTGACCCGTTGGTTTCATGGAAATGTTAAGTCCATCCTTAATGGATGGTCTAGGTTGGATTCACCCGACGTTGGTGAATATTTTGTGGATCGTGTGGCAAATTGCGAATTTGTTGTGATGATAATTCGCTGTTGACGGGATTCAAGTATATGAATAGTCTCCATGCTGGTACTAGGAAGCCATCTTGTGTGGTTATGTTGTAGGGTTTGGAGGAAAAACCTTGTGTCCTTAGTGTGATTATTAGCATTGTACTTGGTATGGGTACGCTAAGGAGTTGATATCTCGGTACGAGATTGGTTGAGTTTTTCCAATGTGTGGAATTGAGCAAGTGTTAGTGCTCGGAATTGTAGATTTTGATAAATCGCGGGTGACGATTTAGTTGTTGAAGGTGACTCTTTGAAAGGAATTACTTAGAGGAGTTAGGAGAACACAAGGTGAATCTGTGTATTCTAGGTGATCGTTATAGACTTCGGATGTTGTATGTTGTATGTCTTGGAATGCGTGCAAGTGTGTATTTAGTTAATGGATTAATCTTCGGGTTAATGAGTAATGTGGTAGAAGTCGGATCGAAACGTTTGTTCGAGGACCATAGAGTGCGGTTTCGATCGGTTAAGTGACTAGGATCATGAGGACGTGATCGAATTTAAGTGGGGGAGAGTTGTAACACCCCGTTTTTCTAAACATGACGCTCGGGGCATCATTTGAAGTCCAAGAATGATTAATTAATGTTTTGGATGTAATTAGTTGACCACGTTGGACCTTGGGATGTTTTAAAAGTGAAATTGGAGAAAATCAGACTGTCGAGTTCGGGTATGTTTTGTCGCGTTCTGGTCTGTCGTGATCCGTGACAAACATGACCGAAATGAGACAACTTCTGATACATGGTTTCTATCTTTCTGTCGCGTTTGAGTATTGTTTGTCGCGTCCTGGTGTTGCGAAACACGACAAAGTGTCGCGAAACGCGACAAATGTCGCTGTAATGTCATTTTTGACCCATTTTAATGGAATCTTTTGAGAGTGTTTTGGTAAATTCACATGTGGATGAGTTTTATACCCTAAATCAGTTCCAATGCTTATCTTATCTCCATTTTCACATCCAAACACTCTCATCTTCAAAGTTTAGAGAGAGAGGGAGATTCTAGAGAGAGATTTGGAGTTTTGATGATGAAGAAACTTGAATCGATCAAAGGTGCGAGTGATAAAGTTGTTCCTTTCATTCTCGGCTATGTTTTAATTGTTATGGTAAATTCTAAATCCGAATTTCATTGTTTGATTTGAGATTTCATGTTAGGGTTTTGAGTTTGTTATTTGTAAAACTCATTTAGATGATGAAGAGGGTTTATGGAAACTCACTATTTTGATATTTTGCGGGTTTTGGGTTGGTTAATGATTTAAGCATGTTTAAGGTTTGTAAGTAGGGTATAATCACTAGTATTAGTGATTTTAGGAGTGTTGGAACTTGTAAGACCCATTTGGGGGTAAAATGGGTGAATTTGGGTTATGTTGAGATAAGGAAACCCTAATAGCTATGATCTAGGGTTTGGCCATGTAAATTGAAGTTGTAAGTGTTAAATTGTGTTGATTAGTCACTACTACACTTGTAAATGATGGAAGAATTGTAAATGGGTCATGTTTGGCTAAAATGGTATGTATAAGTGTTAAAATGGGTCAAATGAGTTAAGGTTGACCTAATTGGGTGAAATGGGTATGAAATACCCTAAGTTTGTGTTAATTGGTGTTAGTAGACTTACATCACTAGTTTTAGTAATTAAAGATGAGTCTTGGCCATTTATGGGCGGTTTTGGGTGTAAGTGAGTTATTTAATGCTTTTGGGTCATTAAATGCTCGAGAGTGAGTATTGTGGTTAATTCCACAAGTTGTGTATTAAATGTGTACTTATGTATTAGGTACCTTGCTCGAAGCATACAGAAGTGCTAAATCACCACCGACGTGATAAGGTGAGTGGACTAATTATATATGTATGTATATGATTTATTTGCTTGTGGGGTATGGATTTAAAGTTCGTTGTTGACGATGCCATACCATTATTGTTTGTTGGATGAGGGTTTAAAGTTCGTTGTTTACGATACCTCATGTATGGAATTATAGTTCGATGTTGACGATGCCATACGACTATTGTAGTGACGTTCGATGAGGGTTTAAAGTTCGTTGTTGACGATACCTCATATGTGGGTTTTAAGTTCGATGTTGACGATACCACATTAATTGGGACGGATGTGATTTAAGTTCGATGTTGACGATACCATTCACAGAGCTAGCCTTGAAACTTGAATACTAATGGATGTTGTGAACATCAATGTTTAAGTGTTGTAGTGTAGCATATTGTTTTATTCGCGTTATATGCTATTGTTGTGCTAGCTTGCGTATTGGAGATTTTAACGGTATACTTGCGACGGTATGCTAATTAAAATGCTAGCTTGTATTCATTGATATGCGGAATTTTATGCGTGGTTGCGTAAGTGGGTGCAAGTAGGTAAACTGTATATGTATATATATAATTATTGCATTCACTAAGCTTTATGCTTACCCCTCTCGTTGTTTACCTTTTACAGGTATCGTGTATTGAAGCTAACTAGTTGTTAGACTAGATGCTTAGGAGCGCTTGTGTAGTGACCCGAACTTTTCCATGTTTATATATATTAATTGAGATTGATATTTACATGATTAAATGTTTCCAACATGTTAAGCAATCAAACTTGTTAAGACTTGATTAATTGAAATAGGTTTCATATAGACAATTGACCACCCAAGTTGACCGGTGATTCACGAACGTTAAAACTTGTAAAAACTATATGATGACATATATATGGATATATATATAGTTAACATGATACTATGATAAGTAAAAATATCATTAAGTATATTAACAATGAACTACATATGTAAAAACAAGACTACTAACTTAATGATTTTTAAACGAGACATATATGTAACGATTATCGTTGTAAAGACATTTAATGTATATATATCATATTAAGAGATATTCATACATGATAATATCATAATAATATAATAATTTAAAATCTCATTTGATATTATACATTGGGTTAACAACATTTAACAAGATCGTTAACCTAAAGGTTTCAAAACAACACTTACATGTAAGGACTAACGATGACTTAACGACTCAATTAAAATGTATATACATGTAGTGTTTTAATATGTATTTATACACTTTTTAAAGACTTCAATACACTTATCAAAATACTTCTACTTAACAAAAATGCTTACAATTACATCCTCGTTCAGTTTCATCAACAATTCTACTCGTATGCACCCGTATTCGTACTCGTACAATACACAGCTTTTAGATGTATGTACTATTGGTATATACACTCCAATGATCAGCTCTTAGTAGCCCATGTGAGTCACCTAACACATGTGGGAACCATTATTTGGCAACTAGCATGAAATATCTCATAAAATTACAAAAATATGAGTAATCATTCATGACTTATTTACATGAAAACAAAATTACATATCCTTTATATCTAATCCATACACCAACGACCAAAAACACCTACAAACACTTTCATTCTTCAATTTTCTTCATCTAATTGATCTCTCTCAAGTTCTATCTTCAAGTTCTAAGTGTTCTTCATAAATTCCAAAAGTTCTAGTTTCATAAAATCAAGAATACTTTCAAGTTTGCTAGCTCACTTCCAATCTTGTAAGGTGATCATCCAACCTCAAGAAATCTTGGTTTCTTACAGTAGGTTATCATTCTAATACAAGGTAATAATCATATTCAAACTTTGGTTCAATTTCTATAACTATAACAATCTTATTTAAAGTGATGATCTTACTTGAACTTGTTTTCGTGTCATGATTCTGCTTCAAGAACTTCGAGCCATCCAAGGATCCATTGAAGCTAGATCCATTTTTCTCTTTTCCAGTAGGTTTATCCAAGGAACTTAAGGTAGTAACGATGTTCATAACATCATTCAATTTATACATATAAAGCTATCTTATTCGAAGGTTTAAACTTGTAATCACTAGAACATAGTTTAGTTAATTCTAAACTTGTTCGCAAACAAAATTTAATCCTTCTAACTTGACTTTTAAAATCAACTAAACACATGTTCTATATCTATATTATATGCTAACTTAATGATTTAAAATCTGGAAACACGAAAAACACCGTAAAACCGGATTTACGCCGTCGTAGTAACACCGCGGGCTGTTTTGGGTTAGTTAATTAAAAACTATGATAAACTTTGATTTAAAAGTTGTTATTCTGAGAAAATGATTTTTATTATGAACATGAAACTATATCCAAAAATTATGGTTAAACTCAAAGTGGAAGTATGTTTTCTAAAATGGTCATCTAGACGTCGTTCTTTCGACTGAAATGACTACCTTTACAAAAACGACTTGTAACTTATTTTTCCGACAATAAACCTATACTTTTTCTGTTTAGATTCATAAAATATAGTTCAATATGAAACCATAGCAATTTGATTCACTCAAAACGGATTTAAAATGAAGAAGTTATGGGTAAAACAAGATTGGATAATTTTTCTCATTTTAGCTACGTGAAAATTGGTAACAAATCTATTCCAACCATAACTTAATCAACTTGTATTGTATATTATGTAATCTTGAGATACCATAGACACGTATACAATGTTTCGACCTATCATGTCGACACATCTATATATATTTCGGAACAACCATAGACACTCTATATGTGAATGTTGGAGTTAGCTATACAGGGTTGAGGTTGATTCCAAAATATATATAGTTTGAGTTGTGATCAATACTGAGATACGTATACACTGGGTCGTGGATTGATTCAAGATAATATTTATCGATTTATTTCTGTACATCTAACTGTGGACAACTAGTTATAGGTTACTAACGAGGACAGCTGACTTAATAAACTTAAAACATCAAAATATATTAAAAGTGTTGTAAATATATTTTGAACATACTTTGATATATATGTATATATTGTTATAGGTTCGTGAATCAACCAGTGGCCAAGCCTTACTTCCCGACGAAGTAAAAATCTGTGAAAGTGAGTTATAGTCCCACTTTTAAAATCTAATATTTTTGGGATGAGAATACATGCAGGTTTTATAAATGATTTACAAAATAGACACAAGTACGTGAAACTACATTCTATGGTTGAATTATCGAAATCGAATATGCCCCTTTTTATTAAGTCTGGTAATCTAAGAATTAGGGAACAGACACCCTAATTGACGCGAATCCTAAAGATAGATCTATCGGGCCCAACAAGCCCCATCCAAAGTACCGGATGCTTTAGTACTTCGAAATTTATATCATATCCGAAGGGTGTCCCGGAATGATGGGGATATTCTTATATATGCATCTTGTTAATGTCGGTTACCAGGTGTTCACCATATGAATGACTTTTATCTCTATGTATGGGATGTGTATTGAAATATGATATCTTGTGGTCTATTATTATGATTTGATATATATAGGTTAAACCTATAACTCACCAACATTTTTGTTGACGTTTTAAGCATGTTTATTCTCAGGTGATTATTAAGGGCTTCCGCTGTCGCATACTTAAATAAGGACGAGATTTGGAGTCCATGTTTGTATGATATTATGTAAAAACTGCATTCAAGAAACTTATTTTGTTGTAACATATTTGTATTGTAAACCATTATGTAATGGTCGTGTGTAAACAGGATATTTTAGATTATCATTATTTGATAATCTACGTAAAGCTTTTTAAACCTTTATTGATGAAATAAAGGTTATGGTTTGTTTTAAAATGAATGCAGTCTTTGAAAAACGTCTCATATAGAGGTCAAAACCTCGCAACGAAATCAATTAATATGGAACGTTTTTAATCAATAAGAACGGGACATTTCAGTTGGTATCCGAGCGTTGGTCTTAGAGAACCAGAATTTTGCATTAGTGTGTCTTATCGAGTTTGTTAGGATGCATTAGTGAGTCTGGACTTCGACCGTGTTTACTTGAAAAATGATTGCTTAACAAATTTTGTTGGAAACTATATATTTTTAACATGTGAATATTATGTGATATATTAATCTCTTAACGCGTTTGATATTATGTGATTGATGTCTACCTCTAGAACAAGTCCCATTGACTCACCTAATAATAATGAAGAGTCAAATGTAAATTGGAATGATTCGTGGACTGATTCACAAGTTCCCGGAGAGGAACCGGAAGAAGAGTCGGAACCGGAAGAAGAATCGGAACCGGAAGAAGAATCGGAACCGGATGAAGAAATAGAACCGGTGGGGGAAATAATAAAACGGTTAAGTAAAAGAAAATCCTCAACCAACCGACCAAGGTTAATTATGGTCAATGGTGTTTCCGCCAAGGAAGCAAAATATTGGGAGGATTACCAATTCTCCGATGAATCGGATTCCGACGAGAATTCCGATGATGTTATAGAAATTACCCCAACTGAATTTAAAAAGGCAAAAGAAAATAATAAGGGAAAGGGCATAAAAATAGAGAAATCTAATTCCAACCCCGATGAACTTTATATGTATCGTCAACCCCCGAAGTCCTTAAGTTGTAACAATGACCCGGGAACCTCTAAACCACCAGGTTTTTCTAAACCAATGTGGATCACGACGGCTCGTATTAGGGGAACATCATATATACCTAGAAACTTGGCAAAACGAACCAAAACCGAAGAAGAAGAAACAAGCGAGTCGGAATAAGATAGTTGTATTCGTGTGGTGTAATATATGTAATATAGTGTGCTTATGCTTTATGATATATGTAAAAATTGCCTGTATTAATAAGTATTTTTTTTTTATGAATCTAACTCTTGTCTATTTTACAGTATAAAACACAAAATGGATAGACAACCCAATATTTTAAGAGACCTACCCGGAGACATGATTGATGAAATCTTGTCTAGAGTCGGTCAGAATTCTTCGGCACAAGTATTTAAGGCGAGATCAGTTTGTAAGACATTCAAAGAACGTTCCAAGAATGCCTTGGTTTATAAAAGGCTTTCGTTCGGAAGATGGGGGATATCACATTGGGAAATCCATAAGTTACGATGTGTTTACTTTGACGCATATATTGCGGGGAACCCAAATGCTATTTTACGCAATGGGTTAAGAAATTATTTTGACTCAATATATCCGAATATTGGACTTCGTGATTTAGAAAAAGCGGCTAACATGCAACATAAAGAAGCATGTTATGCTTACGGATTAGTAATGTTCGCTTCTCACCAAAGTGAGAACAAGAACATCGGGCTACAACTATTAAACAAAACGTTCCCACAAGTGACGGAGTCGGTAATTGGGGTAAGAAATGAGGTTTTTAGATTGTTACGGGACTGTTGGACATTACGTAACCCTCGTCCCTTTGACGACGTTACAACACGCTGTCTTATCAACGGCCATAACGGTTATGTTCCACAAGACCAAGGATGGGAAGTAGTCCTAGTAAAACCAGAATGCATGACTTGTTTCTGGACGTATGAATTACGTGTCTTTATTGCCTTTGCTGAACGACTTGTGTACTAGCTAGAATTATCTTCACAACCATCTTGTATCAAATTTATTGTGTGCTATATTTCATGCTATATGTAAAATAAGCGGTATTGTAAGTTTGTAAAATATTGTGTAAAAGTTTGAACGCGAAATATTATTATAATCAGTTTTTCATATAGAATTGTAGTAGTTGAATTGTATATTAGCTACTAAGTATGAATTTAACGGGTAGGTACTACCCGAATTTAAACTTATAAACGCTAATATGAAGAAAAAGCTTTTATAAATGAGTTCATATTATGCTACGAAATACTATTAACTACTCTTAATATTCTGTATGATTAACTTGTTCCATTTAACTATTTTGAAGGAAATGGCACCGACTACTCGACACACCGTGAATATGAATGAAGAGGAATTCCGTACTTTTCTAGCTTCAAACATAGCCGCAGTACAGGCTGCGCTACATACCAACAATAACCTTGGATCTAGCAGTACAGGAAATCGTGTAGGATGCACCTACAAAGAATTCACTGCCTGCAAACCTTTGGAATTTGATGGAACCGAAGGACCGATCGGATTGAAACGGTGGACCGAGAAGGTCGAATCGGTGTTTGCCATAAGTAAGTGTACTGAAGAGGACAAAGTAAAGTACGCTACGCATACCTTCACAGGTTCTGCGTTAACATGGTGGAATACCTATCTAGAGCAAGTGGGACAAGACGATGCGTACGCACTACCGTGGTCAGCATTCAAGCACTTGATGAACGAGAAGTACCGTCCCAGAACCGAGGTCAATAAGCTCAAGACAGAACTTAGAGGGTTACGAACCCAAGGATTTGATATTACCACGTACGAAAGACGATTCACAGAATTATGCCTATTGTGTCCGGGAGCATTCGAAGATGAGGAAGAGAAGATCGACGCGTTTGTGAAAGGATTACCGGAAAGAATCCAAGAAGATATAAGTTCACACGAGCCCGCCTCCATACAACAGGCATGTAGAATGGCTCACAAACTCGTGAACCAGATTGAAGAAAGAATTAAAGAACAGACTGCTGAAGAGGCCAATGTGAAGCAAGTCAAAAGAAAGTGGGAGGAAAACGGTGATAAGAATCACCAATACAACAACAACAGCAATTACAACAATTATCCCAACAATCGCAACTACAACAAACGGCCCAACAACAACAACAACAACAACAACAACAGCTACTACAACAATCATCCCAACAACAATAATAACCGCAACAACAACAACAATCAGAAGCAGCTATGCCAAAGGTGTGAAAAGAATCACTCGGGGTTCTGCACCAAATTTTGCAACAAGTGTAAAAGAAATGGTCATAGCGCGGCGAAGTGTGAGGTCTACGGACCAGGGGTTAATAGAACGAAAGGAACAAATGGTGTCGGAACGAGTAATGGCGGAGCAAGTAGTGTCGGAGCAAGTTATGCCAATGTAGTTTGTTATAAATGTGGAAAACCGGGCCACATTATTAGAAATTGCCCGAACCAGGAGAACACAAATGGACAAGGCCGCGGAAGAGTTTTCAATATTAATGCGGCAGAGGCACAGGAAGACCCGGAGCTTGTTACGGGTACGTTTCTTATTGACAATAAATCTGCTTACGTTTTATTTGATTCGGGTGCGGATAGAAGCTATATGAGTAGAGATTTTTGTGCTAAATTAAGTTGTCCATTGACACCTTTGGATAGTAAATTTTTACTCGAATTAGCAAATGGTAAATTAATTTCAGCAGATAATATATGTCGGAATCGAGAAATTAAACTGGTTAGCGAAACATTTAAGATTGATTTGATACCAGTAGAGTTAGGGAGTTTTGATGTGATAATCGGTATGGACTGGTTGAAAGAAGTGAAAGCAGAGATCGTCTGTTACAAAAATGCAATTCGCATTATACGAGAAAAAGGAAAACCCTTAATGGTGTACGGAGAAAAGGGCAACACGAAGCTACATCTTATTAGTAATTTGAAGGCACAAAAACTAATAAGAAAAGGTTGCTATGCTGTTCTAGCACACGTCGAGAAAGTACAAACTGAAGAAAAGAGCATCAATGATGTTCCCATTGCAAAAGAATTTCCCGATGTATTTCCGACAGAATTACCGGGATTACCCCCACATCGATCTGTTGAATTTCAAATAGATCTTGTACCAGGAGCTGCACCAATAGCTCGTGCTCCTTACAGACTCGCACCCAGCGAGATGAAAGAACTACAAAGCCAATTACAAGAACTTTTAGAGCGTGGTTTCATTCGACCAAGCACATCACCGTAGGGAGCTCCTGTTTTGTTTGTCAAGAAGAAAGATGGTACATTCAGGTTGTGTATCGACTACCGAGAGTTGAACAAACTTACCATCAAGAACCGCTACCCACTACCGAGAATCGATGACTTATTTGATCAACTACAAGGCTCGTCTGTTTATTCAAAGATTGACTTACGTTCCGGGTATCATCAAATGCGGGTGAAAGAAGATGATATTCCAAAGACTGCTTTCAGAATACGTTACGGTCATTACGAGTTTATGGTCATGCCGTTTGGTTTAACTAATGCACCAGCTGTGTTCATGGACCTTATGAACCGAGTGTGTGGACCATACCTTGACAAGTTTGTCATTGTTTTCATTGATGACATACTTATTTACTCAAAGAATGACCAAGAACACGGTGAACATTTGAGAAAGGTGTTAGAAGTATTGAGGAAGGAAGAATTGTACGCTAAGTTTTCAAAGTGTGCATTTTGGTTGGAAGAAGTTCAATTCCTCGGTCACATAGTGAACAAAGAAGGTATTAAGGTGGATCCGGCAAAGATAGAAACTGTTGAAAAGTGAGAAACCCCGAAAACTCCGAAACACATACGCCAGTTTTTAGGACTAGCTGGTTACTACAGAAGGTTCATCCAAGACTTTTCCAGAATAGCAAAACCCTTGACTGCATTAACGCATAAAGGGAAGAAATTTGAATGGAATGATGAACAAGAGAAAGCGTTTCAGTTATTGAAGAAAAAGCTAACTACGGCACCTATATTGTCATTGCCTGAAGGGAATGATGATTTTTGTGATTTATTGTGATGCATCAAAGCAAGGTCTCGGTTGTGTATTAATGCAACGAACGAAGGTGATTGCTTATGCGTCTAGACAATTGAAGATTCACGAACAAAATTATGCGACGCATGATTTGGAATTAGGCGCGGTTGTTTTTGCATTAAAGACTTGGAGGCACTACTTATATGGGGTCAAAAGTATTATATATACCGACCACAAAAGTCTTCAACACATATTTAATCAGAAACAACTGAATATGAGGCAGCGTAGGTGGATTGAATTATTGAATGATTACGACTTTGAGATTCGTTACCACCCGGGGAAGGCAAATGTGGTAGCCGATGCCTTGATCAGGAAGGACAGAGAACCCATTCGAGTAAAATCTATGAATATAATGATTCATAATAACATTACTACTCAAATAAAGGAGGCGCAACAACGAGTTTTAAAAGAGGGAAATTTAAAGGATGAAATACCCAAAGGATCGGAGAAGCATCTTAATATTCGGGAAGACGGAACCCGGTATAGGGCTGAAAGGATTTGGGTACCAAAATTTGGAGATATGAGAGAAATGGTACTTAGAGAAGCTCATAAAACCAGATACTCAATACATCCTGGAACGGGGAAGATGTACAAGGATCTCAAGAAACATTTTTGGTGGCCGGGTATGAAAGCCGATGTTGCTAAATACGTAGGAGAATGTTTGACGTGTTCTAAGGTCAAAGCTGAGCATCAGAAACCATCAGGTCTACTTCAACAACCCGAAATCCCCGAATGGAAATGGGAAAACATTACCATGGATTTCATCACTAAATTGCCAAGGACTGCAAGTGGTTTTGATACTATTTGGGTAATAGTTGATCGTCTCACCAAATCAGCACACTTCCTGCCAATAAGAGAAGATGACAAGATGGAGAAGTTAGCACGACTGTATTTGAAGGAAGTCGTCTCCAGACATGGAATACCAATCTCTATTATCTCTGATAGGGATGGCAGATTTATTTCAAGATTCTGGCAGACAATACAGCAAGCATTAGGAACTCGTCTAGACATGAGTACTGCCTATCATCCACAAACTGATGGGCAGAGCGAAAGGACGATACAAACGCTTGAAGACATGCTACGAGCATGTGTTATTGATTTCGGAAACAGTTGGGATCGACATCTACCGTTAGCAGAATTTTCCTACAACAACAGCTACCATTCAAGCATTGAGATGGCGCCGTTTGAAGCACTTTATGGTAGAAAGTGCAGGTCTCCGATTTGTTGGAGTGAAGTGGGGGATAGACAGATTACGGGTCCGGAGATTATACAAGAAACTACCGAGAAGATCATCCAAATTCAACAACGGTTGAAAACCGCCCAAAGTCGACAAAAGAGCTACGCTGACATAAAAAGAAAAGATATAGAATTTGAAATTAGAGAGATGGTCATGCTTAAAGTTGTACCTTGGAAAGGCGTTGTTCGATTTGGTAAACGAGGGAAATTAAATCCAAGGTATATTGGACCATTCAAGATTATTGATCGTGTCGGACCAGTAGCTTACCGACTTGAGTTACCTCAACAACTCGCGGCTGTACATAACACTTTCCACGTCTCGAATTTGAAGAAATGTTTTGCTAAAGAAGATCTCACTATTCCGTTAGATGAAATCCAAATCAACGAAAAACTTCAATTCATCGAAGAACCCGTCGAAATAATGGATCGTGAGGTTAAAAGACTTAAGCAAAACAAGATACCAATTGTTAAGGTTCGATGGAATGCTCGTAGAGGACCCGAGTTCACCTGGGAGCGTGAAGATCAGATGAAGAAGAAATACCCACATCTATTTCCAGAAGATTCGTCAACACCTTCAACAGCTTAAAATTTCGGGACGAAATTTATTTAACGGGTAGGTACTGTAGTGACCCGAACTTTTCCATGTTTATATATATTAATTGAGATTGATATTTACATGATTAAATGTTTCCAACATGTTAAGCAATCAAACTTGTTAAGACTTGATTAATTGAAATAGGTTTCATATAGACAATTGACCACCCAAGTTGACCGGTGATTCACGAACGTTAAAACTTGTAAAAACTATATGATGACATATATATGGATATATATATAGTTAACATGATACTATGATAAGTAAACATATCATTAAGTATATTAACAATGAACTACATATGTAAAAACAAGACTACTAACTTAATGATTTTTAAACGAGACATATATGTAACGATTATCGTTGTAAAGACATTTAATGTATATATATCATATTAAGAGATATTCATACATGATAATATCATAATAATATAATAATTTAAAATCTCATTTGATATTATAAACATTGGGTTAACAACATTTAACAAGATCGTTAACCTAAAGGTTTCAAAACAACACTTACATGTAAGGACTAACGATGACTTAACGACTCAGTTAAAATGTATATACATGTAGTGTTTTAATATGTATTTATACACTTTTGAAAGACTTCAATACACTTATCAAAATACTTCTACTTAACAAAAATGCTTACAATTACATCCTCGTTCAGTTTCATCAACAATTCTACTCGTATGCACCCGTATTCGTACTCGTACAATACACAGCTTTTAGATGTATGTACTATTGGTATATACACTCCAATGATCAGCTCTTAGCAGCCCATGTGAGTCACCTAACACATGTGGGAACCATTATTTGGCAACTAGCATGAAATATCTCATAAAATTACAAAAATATGAGTAATCATTCATGACTTATTTACATGAAAACAAAATTACATATCCTTTATATCTAATCCATACACCAACGACCAAAAACACCTACAAACACTTTCATTCTTCAATTTTCTTCATCTAATTGATCTCTCTCAAGTTCTATCTTCAAGTTCTAAGTGTTCTTCATAAATTCCAAAAGTTCTAGTTTCATAAAATCAAGAATACTTTCAAGTTTGCTAGCTCACTTCCAATCTTGTAAGGTGATCATCCAACCTCAAGAAATCTTGGTTTCTTACAGTAGGTTATCATTCTAATACAAGGTAATAATCATATTCAAACTTTGGTTCAATTTCTATGACTATAACAATCTTATTTCAAGTGATGATCTTACTTGAACTTGTTTTCGTGTCATGATTCTGCTTCAAGAACTTCGAGCCATCCAAGGATCCATTGAAGCTAGATCCATTTTTCTCTTTTCCAGTAGGTTTATCCAAGGAACTTAAGGTAGTAACGATGTTCATAACATCATTCGATTTATACATATAAAGCTATCTTATTCGAAGGTTTAAACTTGTAATCACTAGAACATAGTTTAGTTAATTCTAAACTTGTTCGCAAACAAAATTTAATCCTTCTAACTTGACTTTTAAAATCAACTAAACACATGTTCTATATCTATATGATATGCTAACTTAATGATTTAAAATCTGGAAACACGAAAAACACCGTAAAACCGGATTTACGCCGTCGTAGTAACACCGCGGGCTGTTTTGGGTTAGTTAATTAAAAACTATGATAAACTTTGATTTAAAAGTTGTTATTCTGAGAAAATGATTTTTATTATGAACATGAAACTATATCCAAAAATTATGGTTAAACTCAAAGTGGAAGTATGTTTTCTAAAATGGTCATCTAGACGTCGTTCTTTCGACTGAAATGACTACCTTTACAAAAACGACTTGTAACTTATTTTTCCGACAATAAACCTATACTTTTTCTGTTTAGATTCATAAAATATAGTTCAATATGAAACCATAGCAATTTGATTCACTCAAAACGGATTTAAAATGAAGAAGTTATGGGTAAAACAAGATTGGATAATTTTTCTCATTTTAGCTACGTGAAAATTGGTAACAAATCTATTCCAACCATAACTTAATCAACTTGTATTGTATATTATGTAATCTTGAGATACCATAGACACGTATACAATGTTTCGACCTATCATGTCGACACATCTATATATATTTCGGAACAACCATAGACACTCTATATGTGAATGTTGGAGTTAGCTATACAGGGTTGAGGTTGATTCCAAAATATATATAGTTTGAGTTGTGATCAATACTGAGATACGTATACACTGGGTCGTGGATTGATTCAAGATAATATTTATCGATTTATTTCTGTACATCTAACTGTGGACAACTAGTTATAGGTTACTAACGAGGACAGCTGACTTAATAAACTTAAAACATCAAAATATATTAAAAGTGTTGTAAATATATTTTGAACATACTTTGATATATATGTATATATTGTTATAGGTTCGTGAATCAACCAGTGGCCAAGCCTTACTTCCCGACGAAGTAAAAATCTGTGAAAGTGAGTTATAGTCCCACTTTTAAAATCTAATATTTTTGGGATGAGAATACATGCAGGTTTTATAAATGATTTACAAAATAGACACAAGTACGTGAAACTACATTCTATGGTTGAATTATCGAAATCGAATATGCCCCTTTTTATTAAGTCTGGTAATCTAAGAATTAGGGAACAGACACCCTAATTGACGCGAATCCTAAAGATAGATCTATCGGGCCCAACAAGCCCCATCCAAAGTACCGGATGCTTTAGTACTTCGAAATTTATATCATATCCGAAGGGTGTCCCGGAATGATGGGGATATTCTTATATATGCATCTTGTTAATGTCGGTTACCAGGTGTTCACCATATGAATGACTTTTATCTCTATGTATGGGATGTGTATTGAAATATGAAATCTTGTGGTCTATTATTATGATTTGATATATATAGGTTAAACCTATAACTCACCAACATTTTTGTTGACGTTTTAAGCATGTTTATTCTCAGGTGATTATTAAGGGCTTCCGCTGTCGCATACTTAAATAAGGACGAGATTTGGAGTCCATGTTTGTATGATATTATGTAAAAACTGCATTCAAGAAACTTATTTTGTTGTAACATATTTGTATTGTAAACCATTATGTAATGGTCGTGTGTAAACAGGATATTTTAGATTATCATTATTTGATAATCTACGTAAAGCTTTTTAAACCTTTATTGATGAAATAAAGGTTATGGTTTGTTTTAAAATGAATGCAGTCTTTGAAAAACGTCTCATATAGAGGTCAAAACCTCGCAACGAAATCAATTAATATGGAACGTTTTTAATCAATAAGAATGGGACATTTCAGCTTGGGCTCAATGGGGTAGCTTTTGGAGTTTTGGACGCGGATTGGGGATTTGGTAGTCCCCGGGATTATGCTCTTGGTATCGGGTTGGGTTATTGTGTACTAACCCGTACTAACATTAAAACGCATTAAAAAATGTTGTAAATATATTTTGAACATACTTTGATATATATGTACATATTTGTTATATGTTCGTGAATCGACCAGTGGCCAAGTCTTACTTCCCGACGAAGTAAAAATCTGTGAAAGTGAGTTATAGTCCCACTTTTAAAATCTAATATTTTGGGATGAGAATACATGTAACTTTATAAATGTTTTACGAAATAGACACAAGTAAATAAAACTACATTATATGGGTGAATGATCGAAGCCGAATATGCCCCTTTTTAGCTTGGTAGCCTAAGAATTTGGGAACAGACCCCCAAATTGACACGAATCCTAAAGATAGATCTATCGGGCCCAACAAGCCCCATTCTGAAATTTGGAATGCTTTAGTACTTCGAAATTATCATGTCCGATGGGTGTCCCGGAATGATGGGGATATTCTATATGCATCTTGTTAATGTCGGTTAACAGGTGTTCACCATATGAATGATTTTTATCTCTATGTATGGGATGTATTGAAATATGAAATCGTGTGGTCTATTATTATGATTTGATAATATATAGGTTAAACCTATAACTCACCAACATTTTTGTTGACGTTTTAAGCATGTTTATTCTCAGGTGATTATTAAGAGCTTCCGCTGATGCATATTAAAATAAGGACAAGATTTGGAGTCCATGCTTGTATGATATTGTGTAAAAAATGCATTCAAGAAACTTATTTTTGATGTAATATATTCTTATTGTAAACCATTATGTAATGGTCGTGTGTAAACAGTATGTTTTAGATTATCATTATTTGATAATCTACGTAATGCTTTTTAAACCTTTATCGATAAAATAAAGGTTATGCTTGTTTTAAAAATGAATGCAGTCTTTGAAAAACGTCTCATATAGAGGTCAAAACCTCGCGACGAAATCAATTAATATGGAACGTTTATAATCAATATGAACGGGACATTTCACTTTGGGTGTATTTTGGTTAACTAATTTTGAAATGGGTTAAAATTAGGGTTAAGGTGTCATATTGGGCAAGATCTGTGTTTAACGACTATGTTTGGGTTTAATTGGCATATTAGGACCATTTTCACTTGTGTTAGTGATTATTGGTTAGTTTGGGCGCGGTTTGAGCTTGGAAGTGCAATTGGGTCGGAATTGCACTAGTTGTCAATTTGGGTTGATTTGTAAATCCACCTCATTATGTTGTTTGTTATGTGATTAATGGAATATGTACTTTCCATTGGCGTGTTGCGGATTATTTCAGTTGCATTCTTCAAGGCGACAAGGTGAGTGTTAATATCCTATGTGCATATGTATGTGTAGGATGGGTGCGGGTCGGGTGAAGCGGTTCTCGGTTATAGAGATCACTTCACATATAGGTGGATGATGGACTCTTGGAGTTTTGAGTCTTGGTGTACGCTTATGCGTTTGGGTTACCACCCTTGGAGTAGTGAATCTTGGAGTTTATGGATTCACGATGACTCGGTTTAACGGTCATCTTATTGTTATGGTAGTGAGTCTCGGTTAGTGCGAATTCATGATGACTCGGTTCGTTCGGTCATCTTATTATAGAGGTAGTGAATCTCGGTTAGTGCGGATTCATGATGACTCGGTTTGCTCGGTCATCTTCTCGTTAAGGTTGTGAATCTCGGTTAGAGCGGTTTCATGATGACTCGGTTTGTTCGGTCATCTTATCGTTGAGGTAGTGTATCTCGGGTCGTGCGAATTCACTAAGGCTCAGGTTGTCCGGCCAACTTTCGTATGTTTAAGGTTAAGTGGTTAACCTTGGGTTGTAGGTTCGTTGGGTATTATATTATCTTATGTTATTAATATTGTTGTGTTGTAGCTAGCCCTCCGGGTGTAGCTTGGTAGTGTTGTTCGTATCGTTGTGAGTAAACTTACATTGATGTTGTAGCTAGTGGTATCGCAATTGTACGGTATGCTTAGATTAGCTTGCTATATGCTTGGATGCTCGGGTATGTGTTATTTGATATTTGTGTGGCGTGTCCATTTTATGCATATATATATGTATGTAGTATATTCTCACTCACTAAGCGTTAGCTTACCCTCTCGATGTTTACATTTTTATAGGTTCGCGTGATGGCGGCTCGGATAAGCATAGGGATTAGAGATATTGGCTAGGTTGCTTTAGAAGATCTTGCTTTTGTACTCGATTAGGATTTGGGTAGCGTAGTCCCAAATCACCATGCTCGGTTTTGTGTAAACGTAACTAGTCGGGTCATAATGATTATTACCGGTTTATGATTTAATCGTATCATTGTATTAAGGAGTTTAAATTATTAATGTATGTTTTGAGTTCGATGAACTTACTTTGATATTAAATACGTTTTGGAAATTGTGTAATGGGACCTAAAGTGTTAATTAATGTATATTAAAAAGGAAAAATTTTATGGGCCGGTTTAATACGGGTTGGGATGTTTCACCATACATGGGACGGAAGCACGACTTGGAGCAAGGACGCATTGAACAAGAATGGCGCCACCACGAGAATAGAAGAAACCATAAATCGACGAACCATCCACACACACCTTGCGACCATAGGGGGGTACTACGTCTTCACCATTTTTTTCAATAGAATATATGCAATATACAGACCACTTTAAACACTAAGTGTGAGATTAACAACCCTACCAACATAAACTTTTAATAACAAAATGTCTTTTTCAAAACCTAAAGTGTGGGATACGCTGTATCCTTAACATTGAGGACAATGTTATTTTAAAGTGTGGGATAACAATATATTGCACATATTGATTCTCGCAAAATCTTCAGGTGTTTAATAAACTAAATTTTTCGCAAAAATTTAAAACATTTCGAGCCATGAAACACTTAGGATTTCAAAATACTATAAATGATCAAAAAAGTTTTTGTTTCAAAATAGACAAAAGAGTAAAATAAGGTCAAAGCTTTTTGCGAAAACTGAAGCAAATTCTCCAAAAGAGCATCGCATAACCAAAGGCGCAATTCGATCCTTTATAATTATTGTGAGGTACCCCAAATAAGGCCAACAAGCACTCATTTTCAGTGCTTCAATATATTTCCGTTGAGTGCGCCGATGTTAGCATCACTGAATCAGAACATTCTCTTGATCTACATTTCGGAATCACACCTTTTGACGAGAATTACTAGGTTAGAAACCCCGACTATTCGTGAAGCAAAACACCCCCATCACATACCTTCATGTTCATTTTACCTCGATATTAGGGCCCAAAAGTAATAAAAGTTCCAAGCTTTGTCGATAAAATATTCACTTTATCGGTTAATTTTGTAGAATTAATAAGTACGAAGACGATGCAAAAAGAATCAAGAGAATCGGAGCTAAAACGAAGATTCTAGAGCGAAAATGGTGAAAGACAAGTTACGACCCAAGATACCAAATTACGATCAAGGAAATCAAGTTACTATCCAACAACACAGCAGACCAGGGCAGGCGATACTTCTTGCCATCCGACTTGCCATACGGCCTGCCACTATGAAAAACGGTCTGTCATACGGCCTTGGCATACGGGCACACAAAACGGCTTGCATTCTAGGAAGTTAAACTCTTGTAATAGTTCCCCATCAGTATTCTATTCTTCATACCTATCCCTTTTTATCTTTATAGTTTGTATTACCTTAGTTAATTTAATCTATCACCACTTGTCACTAGGGTTAACTATTTAGGCACTTTTGTCCCACATTACTGAGCAATCATACAAAAATACGAACCTAAGTTATACTTACCACTTACTCGTTAAAAGGAAGACAAATAGGTGAATTATAGCTAGAAAACCCAGTTAAATATAATTAATAAAACCATTACTCCCTCTTCGTAACTGATTCTGATGTTTTGCGACCTAATGACACCGCACAAATAAAACCGGCTGTTTTGACCATATCAGTGCTTGATTTAAGTCGTGAACCAATTTTATCAAATTAGTGGCTAAGTACTGTGACTGAAGTTCTTTTTTTTTTTTCTTTTTTAAAAACTTTGGCAATTGTTTTTTGTTATGTATTTTGCCATATATTCCATTTAGATAGAAAAAACTAATACTCCGTAGCAAATAGCTTGATTATTTTTCTGTGGACCAAATTATTGTTATTGACATTTCAAAGTATATTTTCGTTTGTTACCAAATGCTCTCGTCTTGACTAGAAAAATTACGTTTTACACTTTCAGAGTTCCAAAAAGGTTTGGTTTATAAGTTGTGATGCATGTGTTTATATAAGATTGCTTGTACAAGTGAAGCGCACGTTAAAGGGCAAAACATAACAAAGGGTGGCCGGTAATGGAGACATGAGTGATTGTTTACGAGTTTGCCCCAAAAGGCTTTTGAAACTACTTACTAGCAGGCTAAGATTTTTTCCTTGCTACTACTAACTGTTGCGATGGATTTTCTTTGCTGTTTTTCTTGTTTGCTTTCTATTTTTTTTCTGTTAATGAAATTAATTTGTCAAGGTTCTTGGATTTTAATATCCAGACGCCCTTCTAGGAAATTGGCGATAAAACTGCAGCTTAAAGCAAACACTCAAATTTTACCGTAAGAGTTATACATATAGTTCATACGAGGTTAGTTCATACAAGTATATTTTTCTTTGTTTCCTTATTAATAGTAGTTGTACATGAATACTAACTTCTTAATGTATGATGCCAAGTTAGAACGGTTGTGGTTAGTCTTGATAAGTGTTACAAACTACAGTAAAATATGGTATTCACTCATTTGGTTCAAATATTTTGGTTGAAGTTGTACACTAAAAAAATGTTTCAGTTATGGCACTCTTTGCATTAGTGAGAATCCATGAATGCATTTTATTGGTACATATGTGATGCAGTTGAAAATATGGTTGATCTTCAAGAATGGTTCTAGGTGTATGGTTCCTATATATATATATATATATATATATATATATATATATATATATATATATATATATATATATATATATATATATATATATATATATAGAGAGAGAGAGAGAGAGAGAGAGAGAGAGAGAGAGAGAGAGAGACAGACAGGTTCAAACGAGAACCACAAAAAAGACGAGAACCATGAGAACTTTTTAATTACATGGTTTCTATGCATTATATTCAACAAATTACATATAAATGTTATTTAATACTCATATCATTGACAAACAAATGTTCACAACTACATATTACATGTTCAATTGTGAATTATATGAAATGTTCGCATGTTCACACACATCTGCATATGTGAACGAGAAATTATATATTTAATTATATAGTTAAATTATAGGTTTTTTCAAACTATTTTATGTTCAATCTTACTCTCCATAAATATTAATATGTGATTCAACCTACTCACATGTGATATATATATATATATATATATATATATATATATATATATATATATATATATATATATATATATATATATATATATATATATATATCAATGGGGAAGTAACCAATCGGGGGAAGCGGGGGGAAGCAAAAAAAATTTATTTTTTTCGTTTTTTGAAAAAACTTTGTTCACGAACATTATAGATTGGATGAAAATATGAACATTTAAATAAGACACTTCGTGATGAATGTTATTATTTTGGTGGGAAAACGATCGACAAAAATAACATTCAAGATAATATTGTTCGTGAAGAATGTTAACGTTTTTTTTCTTCATGTTTTGTGAAGTAAAATTTAGCCCGATTTAGAGTTTATGGTTTAGGGTTTGCTGTTTTGGGTTTATTCCATAAACCCAAAACACCAAACCCTAAACCCTAAACCTTAAACCCTAAACCCTAAACTCTAAATCGTTCGTGTTAAAAACTCGATCTAAATCCTAAATCTAAACCCTAAATCTAAACCCTAAACCCTAAATTTCTAAACCCTAATATCTAAACCCTATAAACCCTAATATCTAAACCCTAATATCTAAAACCTCAACATACGCTCGAAAAACACGATAATTGTTATATATTACTTCTTCGAGCGTTTTCACGCCAAAATAAAAACATTTATCGAAAAGTGTCGTTATTAAATGTTCATATTTTCATCCAATCTATAATATTCGTGAACAAAGTTTTTTCAAAAACGAAAAAAAAAAAACATTTGCTTCCCCCCGCTTCCCCCGATTGGTTACTTCCCTCTTTATACATTTAAATATTAAATTTTAAAAATTATATGTGTAAATATAGAAAAAAATCATAAATATAAAAATAAACTTTAACATAATTGTCTAAAATGATTCATTTTGCTTAAAAACTATAAAGTTCTAGTTTAAATTCATGTTAAAATGTTAATCATTTTTGTACTTTAACCGACTTTAATTACCAAATTCGATTTTGACTACCAAATTCGATTTTGACCCATCAATTGACGTTGATCGGATAATTAAACGGATTGTTGGAAATTGGAACGGATTGCTCTTAAAGTTAAAGATGATTAATCGGAGATTAATCGGCGAGTAATCAGGTTTTTACAACAATTGTTGTTACCAATCGTCAATGTGCGTATTGTAATTTTTCATTTAAATATACAGCGAAATTATTTTTCACCGTAACGCGTAAACTATCTCATGACAGTGAATAATTAAAAATTGATGTTGACATCACGTCTCCTTAATGGCTCGATTAAATTTTCAACTTTTAATAACTATTTTTTTTATAATATTTGTTGTAAAAAATCAGGCCAGTATGGCCTATTTTTTTCAATCTTAATTATTTCTCTTTAGAGATCCGTTATAAAAATAAAGCCCATCACGAGGAACAACAATTAAGCTGTAATAGTATTTCTTTGTTATCGTTCCGGGCCATTAAAATCAACGGGCCAACCCAATAAAGTTTTTCTATTGCTGTTGATTTTAACTACATATTAGCTAATTAAATGATTACCGGCATTACATGAAAGACTACACAAGTATATATATCATATTGTTGCAAAAACATGTGTATCGGCAGGGACATGTTAGCCTTGTGTTGACTTTGTCAACCCATCAAGCGATCCCCGGTAGCCCACTGGAGCCTAGTGAAACACCATCACCCATTTCCCCACAGCATGTCAGGCCCGAGATTCGGACCTGCATTGTTATTGTTGCAATCTTCGCATGCGTGGGACCAAGGGATCATTTGAGCCCGGTAAAAATTGTTTTTGATCCAATTATTTGGAAAATCTTCACCTAGTGGGAATCGAACCCTCACCTCCCCTAAGGGACAGCGAGTCATTCACCACTAGGCTATTGGCCCATTCTTATATATATATATATATATATATATATATATATATATATATATATATATATATATATATATATATATATATATATATATATATATATATATATATATATATATATATCATATATATCATTTATATGATACGAAATTTTAAGAGTAGGTACCTGAAACCCTTCAAGAGGAGTCTCATAGTGTTGTGGATGATTTACTCGCTCTTTAATGATATCTCGAAGATGTTTTGCATAAACACTCATGAAATTGACTCGTGTAGGGGTTGTTTTGAGTAATGCAGATACTTTTGTGACTCGATTCGCATATTTAAATGCAGCTTTGTTGCATATTTCTTCAACCTCTACTGACGTTAGCCCCCCTTTCTTTGTAAAGAATTTTAGACCATTTCGTGTGTATGGCAGATGAGATGCAGTCATCTAATTAAACACAAACGAAAAGGGTTATGTTAATTTATAACATAACTTCTCATGTGATTAATTCAATTCAATATATACACAATGAATTAATACCCTCAATGTTAACTTTAAGAAACACATACTCTAATTTCAGAAAGATGATGAGAATAAAATTTTTTGCGTTTAAATTTTTAAAATTAATTTAGCTGAATATAGTTATAGTTTTGAGGTTTTCGTTGTGATGATATTTAAAAAAAGTGAACATATGCGTCAGTTGGTCATTCTAAAAATTCATTTTCTTTTTTTAAATTATACAAATACAAATAATATTCTAATTTCTTTCCTTTTTTTTTTTTTTTGAAAAGCAATGGTATTATAATTTCAGAAAGCAATTTTGACACAGATATAGAGAAAAGCTAACACACCATTATGGAAGCATCGTATAAAAAGGGTGGCAGCATAGTGCTCATGAAACAAGCTGGTGTAGTTGCTAATCCCATATCATACGTTATACAACCAGCCCGACCCAGACCCGAAAAAATGGCTACACTCAATAACCCGCCCGATATTCGTGGGTCTCTCCCGAGTGAAACCCGAACATCCTCCACTGGCCTTCCTTTTTCCTTCACCAATCTATCCATCACCCACTCTCCAAAACTCTCAGCAATTGCTTCCACTGCGGGAGGCGTAAGGTCAACTTTCCTTCCTGGTTCTCCTTCAACTGCCACACCACGAACATCCGACCCATTTTGTAGCCTTTTGATCCGACCCATTTCCTCATCCAACCCCAGGTCATTGTAGCTGGTGGTGGTTGAAGATTTTATGGAAGAAAGGGTTAGTTTTGAAGGGATGGATAATGGGAAGTTGAGGGTTTTGGGCGTTAATGAAGTTGGAAAGATGTGATTAATGGGAGTATTGTTATTAATAGAAGCTGAGGGGCGTAAAGTGTAAGACATTGTATTTTAGTGTTTGTTAATGTGAGGAAAATGCTGTAGGTTTCAAGATTTGTAAGTGATGAAGTTTAGACCAATCAAGAAGTAAGGGAAGATAAGATTTTTTTTTAACTGGATATACACCATAAGCATACATATTGTTATATCCTTACAAGTAAAATATCTCCAAGCAAAATTCCAAATCCATGATTTTCTTCATAATCTGCTTTCCTTAAAGTTGGTTTTTAAAAACATGGATATTTAAATTTGAAATACATGATTTTACTATTACAATCAAGAAATATCTGCAAAATTCTTCTTTTTTTTTTTTTTTTTTTTAAACTGCAAAATATATATAACACCACAATAGTAAGTTATTCTTATTATTGTTAACTTGAAATTCACAATAGTAATTGATGCTAACAACAGCATACAATACAACCCACCAAAATAATTCATAATTAATCCTTCAATGAAAGAAGTATTTGAACTTATTGTTGATGTCACTACTAGAAATGTGAGAATGGGCGACTTTACGAAGATGGACTCTCGATCATAGTTAAAAGCTCATAAACGATAAAAAAAAAAAAAACTCTACATTTGGACTTTTTTTTCCCAACTTTTCTATTGCAGTGTTGAGCGTCGCAAAAGTTCACTACTAAAAATCCACAAGTGTTTGTAAATAAGTTGTCTACTAGGAGGTCAAAGTTCACTACTAAAAGTAAAAGAAAAATAATAAAACAAGGTAAGAAAATTTGGATATTGGACATTTGAAATTTACTATCCGAATTCGAAACCAAATACTCAAATATCCCCCAAGTTTGGTTATACAGAATTTGGATATCCAAATTTTCAAATATTTTTTTAAACTGTAATTTTTTATTTTCGGATTACAAATCCGGATACCATATTATTAAACACATGTATGATTCGTATAATAATAGGATTCGTTAATATACTATTGTCTAAGTTGTCAATATATTTATATGCTTGTTTTATGCCAAAAATAAAAATAAAAAAATACATTATTAGACGACTCTGAAGGGATCCAAGTATTATCACATTTGTTTTTATTGTTGTTGTCGCTTTTGACAATTTTGATATCGTTGGGGAAAGGGGCCTTTTTTTTCCGCTTCGTTCTACGCCCAAAAATTCTCGGGACCGGCCTGTCAGAACGATCCTTCGAACTAATGATCAGCTGCAGAGGTCGAGTCTAATTCTGAGTAAAATGTCTCTTGTTTTGGTTCGTATTTGTTTCTAATCTTGAACAGAAATATGGACACAAAAATTAAAGACAAAGAATTGGTAATTAAGATTTGGTAATTGGTAATATACACCCTTTATACTACAGTAGTAAAATGAAGCATCACCCGCTCAAAATGATTTTTTTTGGTAGAGACCCGCCCATAATGTTAACTAGTAATTAGGCCATATTGGGCCATGGACCAATCCTGCTAATGTTGAATACACTTTTAAAAGAAAGATAGCAACCCCAAAATTACTATAAAAAAAAAAAAAAAACCTACACGACGAAATTGCTGACGCCATGCTGACGGCAGCATGACGTCAGCCGGGTACTATTCCTACCTGTCGGCTAATATACTTATTGTAAATAACTAAAACCATGGATGGATATCTTAAATTATTTAATTTTAGTTTTAATATGTAATAAAGACACTCTTAGTACCTTAGTTTTAGCCCATTTTGCATGTGGCATCTCTGTCTTTTTTTAGCAAATTTGATCAACGTACTTTAAAATGGTGCTCCAGAGGTCCCTTCGTCAAGCTGCCGTTTAATGTGTCCGTTAAGTACCATCACATAATTAACACGTGATGGACATTTCATATTTTGACTTCATTTTCAGCCTTTTAATATGTTTGAACCCAGCGTTTTTTTTGCTCATTCACCAAATCAACGAACGAACCCTAGAACGAACGAACCCTAGATCTGAAACGACCTCAATCCATTTATGAAACGTCACGCCAATTTACTGAACACATTTTTTTACAGGTTCCCATCGCGTCGCGCGCCATACAGGTCACGACGCGATACCAAGTATATTTCTGATGTCGAGCCTTCTGACCAGCTCAAACCATCCTTTCGCGAGCGAAGCTGGTCGCGTCACAACACCTCATTATACCAGATGGTCATTTCTTTAAATAAGGCTCGATATCCAGATTACACTACCAGCCTCGTCGCGATGTGAGAAGGTCGCGTCGCGATGTGAGAAGGTCGCGGCGCGACATCAGGCCGAAACAGAATCCGATGTGCAACAAGAAATTTGACTCCACCAACTCGACCCCGACTCAACTGTTATTAACCAAGACGAAGTTTAACATTTTCCAAATATTAAGTAAACGGGTTTTAAATAACAACACGAGTATTTCGTCCCTCGAGACTCCAATGACCCATTAATACAATAACATGACAATTTCGACCCAAAGTACTTTAATTACACAAAAGACCAAGCATAGTGATTGGGATTGCACTACCCAATCCTAAGCAAAATCTAAAAGCAATATCTTCTAAAGCAACACACGGTAGTCCAATAGTCTCCGTACTTACCCTTGCCACCTCCACCATGAGAATCTATAAAAATGTAAACTACGAGAGGGTAAGCTATAAAGCTTAGTGAATGTAAACATATTATATCCATACATATGCATTGAATGAATATGTATCACCAATAACAATTAATAAACACACATCATGCCCGAGTATAACTAAGCAAGCTATACGCAACATACCACCATGTCAAGTCCACAAGAATAGCATAAGCACATCAATATATATATATATATATATATATATATATATATATATATATATATATATATATATATACATACATACATATATATATGTATATATATATACATACATATATATATGTATATATATATACATACATATATATATGTATATATATATACATACATATATATATGTATATATATATATATATATATATATATATATATATATATATATAGACAAATACACCAAGGTTAACCCTTAACCTTAAATACACGAAGGATGGCTGAATTACTCACGCACCCTAGTGAACCCGAAACCTCACGTGATTTACTACCTCCATCGCAACGACAATGGGGATGGCCGACCACTCACGCGCCATAGTGAATCCGAATACTCACTCGACCCACTACTCCAATCCTCACAACCACGGGAATGACCGAAAACTCACGTGTCATTGCGAATCTGAATACTCACGCGATTCACCTCCCAAATCAGCACAACAACAACGGGGCCGGTCGAACACTCACGCGCCATAGTGAATCCTAATACTCACGCGATTCACTACTCCAAGGGTGGTCACCCGAAACACACCCAAGCAGAGTGAACCGGAAACACACGGGGTCCACTCTCACACACATACGTAAAGTGAACCTGAACGCACGAGGCTCACTCTACCACACCCGCACCCACCCTGCGCATACATATGCATATAATATATTTACACTCATCCTAACTCCTTGATGAATGGAATTTTCCAAATTCGCAATACGTCAATGGAATGTACGTATTCCCTTTATCACACAAACAAATAACACAATTAGGTGGAATACCGCCAACCCGAAACAACTCTTAGTGAAATTATGACCCAATTGCACTTCAAAGCACAACCAGAGCCCAAACTCACCAATAATCACTAACACTAGTGAAAATGGTTCTAAAATACCCTTCAAGACCAATTCCAAGCACCAAGTACTTGTCGTCCCCAGACAACATACAAACCCTAATTTGACCCATTTCAAAATTAGGCTTCCAAACACCCCCACATGAGTTCCAATACCAACATAATCACTAATCTTAGTGATTAAAACCAAATTTACAAGCCCTAACATGGCCAATACATTTTCAAACCCAAAACTCACCAGCAAGGGTCAAGCACACCAACAACTAGCTTCAATCACCCATTTGTGAGCTAGATAGGTTATCTCAAGAACATGAAAGCTCAAACCCTAACATCAAAGTAAATGAAATTCGGAGTTAGAACTTACCACCACCACCAAATCATAGCTAAGAACGAAATGAACAACTTTGATACTTGGACTCCGTTGAGAATCAACCTCTTTTCTCAAGTTTCCAAGCTTTCTCTCTCTAAACCCTTATCCTCTCTCTCTCTCTCTCTCTAAGTGAAAATGGGTGAAGATGGTAAAATGGGGATAAGAATGAAGGCTGACCAGTTTTGATGACTTAAAATCGGCACCCAAGTTAAATGACTATGTTTCCCTCTTTATTTAAAAGAAATAACAAAACAGTCACGTCAGCTCATTGTCGCGCCGTGACATGAATGGGTCACTTCGCGACCCTACCGGTTTTCATAATTTGAGGTGTTACAACTCTCCCCAACTTAAACCGGATCGCGCCCTCACGATCGACGCCTCATATTGATTAGGAAGATACGTCCTCCTCAACTCTTCGAGTTCCCACAAAACTCTGGACTCTTCTATACCGCCATTGCACCTTATACATCTTCACTTCCTTGCTACGCAACATTTGAACCACTCAAAAATCACTGCCACTAATACCTTGACGCACTCTAATTTGTGACTTAGAGTACCATCGACGATCGACACCCCTTTGAGTCATCCGCACTACTCACACGGTGATGGGAATTCATGCAAGCTCCTTGGTAACTCCATTCGACACGCAATCCCACAGTCTCGCCACATTCCGCACGTATAAGTTCTCGCAGCACCAGAGAACTTCACTCTCAAAAGCTAGCTACATTTGTGTGTCTCTACATGAGACAGTCGGAATCAACACCCAACGACCCCTGATCGCTCATCACACATATCGTCTTCCAGTAAATCGCTCAAACACGTCTACCAACAGGGTAAATACCGAATTCTCTCGGTATAAAACTCCCCCACTTAGTATTTAACCTCGCACTCTCACTGCCAAGATGATAACATCCCGCGAAAATTGACATTCCTCAATACACGTGACCGGTCTTAACATGGGTCATACACACCAAATCTCAGCGAACCTACTACAAGGTACTCGAACCACGACATTTCAAATCTGCCAAATTGTTAACGCCCCCTAAACACCATTACCCATCACAGTTTTATCTTCGGGTTTCTCACTGGTACCCAAGTACAAAGTGACTATGCTTTATCGGAGCCAAACATTTCACTAGCATGTATAAGGAGTCACTTGACGTAGTGTTATGTAACACCCACCACTACCACTGAGATTCAAGAACTCGCCCCCTTCAGGGTCTACCCTCGGTGTCACACGTCACCTAACAACTCGAAGTCACACATACCTAACGATCCTCACGGCTCAGCATCCACAACTTTCTAGCATCACCGGCTATTTGCAATCTCACTAAGCTGCACACCTAGCCCAATAAAACATTCTTCTAACATTAAGGAGATGCTTGGGAACACCTAGGCTTACACCTTCCGTGCCCATCACAACTGTTAACACGGTTACCCCCACACAATAAAGCTAGTCAACTAAAGGTGTAACACTACTCACACACGTACGTGGCCGACGAAAGTGCCTTACGAATGACACTACCATGCATACACACTCGAATGTGGCCGACGAAGAGTGACTTCTTACGAAACACTCGCCACACATCACACGCAAAAGTGGGCGACAAAGAGTGAACAACACTCGCCACACTTCACACATGCAAAAGTGGTCGACAAAGAGTGAACAATGCTCGCCACACTTCACACGCGCAAAAGTGGCTGAAAAAGAGTGAACAACACTCGGCACACCTCAAGACATAATCGTGGTCACGAAGAGTGAGATCATACGGAATCATTCACCACATTTCATCAAGTGGCCAACGAAGAGTGAATCCTTACGCCAGGATGTCACTTACCACTTCACCCACAAGTAAAAATACACAACACCTTAATAAGACGAACACACGTCATGTACCTGTGATGACCCGAAAATTTCTGATCAAATTTAAACTTTAATCTTTATATGTTTCCGACACGATAAGCAAAAATCTGTAATGTTAAGTCTCGAAAGTTTTGAAATCTATATTCATTTAATCAATTACCCTTTGACTATACTTAACGATTCACGAACATTTATGTGTATATTGATATGTATATATATAATATATACTTATTAGTTGAAAACGTTAACAAGGTATTAGATATATAATACTTTACAAGAACGTATTTTGTTTCAATATAAGTTATTATAGTTATCGACGAGATTAAAAGATAATATCATATGATTGAATTATCGGATACATTGAATTATGATTACGAGTCTCTGTTATGAGGTCCACTTTGATTTAAGAAATCTGTTTTATTCGGAAAATGGTAAAGTGATTTACGAATGAGAACAAAGTGTCACTTATCTAAAGTTAGACAAAAGTTAGTGGAGAATTTAATTCCATTATATTTGATTGATCTATTTACAAACATGCAAAAACGTTTTCCGATATAATAAAACTTGTTTATTAAAATGTCTTTGTTTAGATAACGTAAGTTGGAATATTGATTATTAGATATATATATATATATATATATATATATATATATATATATATATATATATATATATATATATATATATATATATATATATATATATATATATATATATATATATATATATATATATATATATATATATATATATATAACTTACAATGTGTATTTAAAATATGTTTATGTATATTAAATATTTATGATTACAAATTAGTTATGTAAACGATAGTAACACTTGTTAATTGATTCGATTGATATTAAGATATATTATTTAGAAAATTTAAGGAAAATTAAAATAAACGTTAGCGCATAAAGGAATTATATTTTTAAAAGCGTAAACGTTATATGATATAATATTTTTGATTATATAAACAATCTTAAATTATATTTTGAAATGTGATTAGTATTTGAAAAACTAAATATTTTATTATTCAATAAATATATATTACAAAATGATAAATTATAATATTAAACCTTGATATATAACATTTTAATTTAAATGCATACTTTGATAAATAACGAGACTTTGATTTAAGAATGTAAATGACCACAACACTCGATTGAATAAGTTACACTTTAAGTTGGTTAGTTTTTCATTGAATTAAGTATTATTATTTAGAAATGTACTCGTCACGAAACGTAAAGTATTAGTTTTCTCAGCGAACTTAATAACGAATAAATGAATATTAACAATGGTAGATTGATATTGGTAATATATATGGTTTCTATACATAATTATTATTATGTGTATATAATAATATATATAAATTGTATAAATATTAAATATTCAATATATATATATATATATATATATATATATATATATATATATATATATATATATATATATATATATATAGTTATTACATAATGTATAACATTAAATACAAGTTACAATATAGTGCCTATAATATTATTATTACTTCCATTATTAATATTAACAATAATATTGGATTTGATACATGTAATATATTATTATTAGTATTATTTTATTTTTTTATCATTAATAAAATTATTACTATCATAATTATTATTATAATTACCATCATTCATTATTATTAATATTAGTATAATTATTATAATATCATACTTAGTATTACCATGATATTATTATAAATATCATATTTTTTATTTATATTCCTGTATTATTATTAATTATTGTTAATAGAATTATTATTATTAATATTAAATGTATTATTATTTATATTTATATATTTTATTGAAAAATCATTTATACAGATATATATCACGCATATATATTTTTTTTGTCTTAATCTGTTTTTGGTTTCTTCTTCCTGCACACTCGTGAATATATGTCGAGCAACACTTCTCTTTTATCAATCAATTATATCAAATTTATGGAAAGAGGGATTGTGCAATTATCAATCATACTCTGCCTCCTTTGCTTCCATTTTATTTTTTGAAGTTAAACATTTTTTTTAAATAAAGCTCGGTATCCCTCTGTTATTATTCTTTTTGGCCAAAATTCAAAAATGAACCATTTAACAAAATCTAAGAATGCAGTCTTGTTAGGATTCGTTTACTAAAACTATCTGCAGAATTTCAATCCTCAATTCATAAGATCGATTACAAAATTTGAAGTCAAACTTATGTATTCAAAAGTCAACATATCTGTTCTTGGTAAAATTAGAGTTTGTTTTGATGTTTCAATCTCAATTAACGATTCCAATAGTTTGTAGGAGTGGATTACAATCTACTTCATGTTGTATGTTTGGTCTAAAATGATCTCGAAGGCAAACTTAATTTTTTTTCTTCATTATCGACGAGCAGTAGCAATCTTATTTTTTTTTATTTTTTTTTCAATCCAATTAGTCACTTGATAAATGTTTCTTCTTCGATTTCTAATATATTCTAAACCTTAAAACTCGTTGTTACTTGTGTTAAATCCATGGTCGACTTGAAACTTGAAGAAGGAGAGGAAAATGGGAATAAACATTATACGGGATATATGTATATTGCGTGGGTATAATTTCAGAAAAATGGGTTTGGAGGAATGGTTATGGGTGTTAGCGGGTGAGCGAGGGATCTATGGTTCGAGTCCCGTCTGGTGCATTTCTTTCTTTTATGAGGGTATACACTTTTATTCCATTCCCATTCCCATTATTATTATTATTATTATTATTATTATTATTATTATTATTATTATTATTATTATTATTATTATTATTATTATTATTATTATTATTATTATTATTATTATTAGTGTTAGTAGTGTTATTACCATGATTATTGATATTGTTGTTATTATTATTATTGTTATTATAAGTATCATAATAATTATTATTAGTATCATAATAAGTGTTGTAACAATTATCATTATTATTATTACAAGTATTATTAATGTTATTATCATTATTAATTTATCATTTTAGTACTACTATTATGATTATGATTAGGATTATTATTATCGTTATTATAAAAATAATACAAGTTATTATTATTTTCACTAATATTAGTATTAATATCATTTTTGTAATTATTAGTATTACTATTATTATTATTAACATAAGTACCAATTTTAACAATATCGTTATTATCATTAGTATTATCGATATCAAGAAAGTTATTATTATTAGTAGATCATTATTATCAAAACTATCATTTTTGCTACAGATAAATATTTTGCACCTAAATATACTTAATACATATAATATAAGTAAATTAATAGTTTATATACCTATATATCAAACATGTTAACATTTTTATATAAATACTTATATATAACAAACTAATGATTTTTTTTATACTAATCATATATATAGATATATTAATATAACTAAATATATAGATATTACACATTTTAAATATATATATATATATATATATATATATATATATATATATATATATATATATATATATATATATATATATATATATATATATATATATATATATATAATTTAAGATATAATATGAATATTTGTTCTTAATGGAATTTAATATAAATTCTATATAACTAAAAATATAAAAATTAATATATTCTAATAAAGGAAATCATGTGATTCCATTATGTGTATTAATATATATACAAATGATATAGGTTCGTGAATTCGAGGCCAACCTTACACTTGTTCAATGATGTTATATGTATTTTTACTACGAAATACAGTATGGTGAGTTTCATTTGCTCCCTTTTTAAATGCTTTTGCAATATTTAATTTTGGGACTGAGAATATATGCGCTGCTTTTATAAATGTTTTACGAAATAGACACAAATAATTGAAATTACATTCTATGGTTGAATGATCGAAATCGAATATGCCCCTTTTAGCTTGGTAGCCTAAGAATTAGGGAACTGACCCCTAATTAACGCGAATCCTAAAGATAGATCTATGGGCCTGACAAACCCCATTCTGGAATTTGGAATGCTTTAGTACTTCGAGTTTATCATGTCCGATGGGTGTCCCTGAATGATGGGGATATTATATATGCATCTTGTTAATGTCGGTTACCAGGTGTTCACCATATGAATGATTTTTATCTCTATTCAGTTTGCGAAATGCCTTATATGAGATGGTTGTTATGAAAAATGAAATCTTGTGGTCTATTAAAATTATGGAAATGATCGATTATGATAAACTAATGAACTCACCAACATTTTGGTTGACACTTGAAAGCATGTTTATTCTCAGGTTTGAAAGAAATCTTCTGCTGTGCATTTGCTCATTTTAAAGATATTATTTGGAGTTATTCATGACATAATTCAAAAGACGTTGCATTCGAGTCGTTGAAGTTCAATAGAGATTATTATTAAGTAAATAACAGATTATGTCATTTATAGTTTGGATATTATGAAATGGTATGCATACCTGTCAACTTTTGATGTAATGAAAGATTGTCTTTAAAAAAAATTGCAACGTTTGTAAAATGTATCATTTAGAGGTCAAGTACCTCGCGATTTAATCAACTATTATGAATCGTTTATAATCGATATGGACTTCGTCTAGATGGATTAGGACGGGGAGTTAAAGTTGGTATCAGAGCTGGTATAACCGCGTCCATGTGTGGCGGGTTAGTCGTAAAGGAGGTTCTCACAGTGTGACCTGTGACGAAGCATTGGCTCTTACTCCTTGCGATCCCTTACGAGGGCTGACAGTAGCCGAGAGGCAGGCCCTAAAATCAGTATCTGAGGTACACTCAGTGATCGCCGGATAGTTAAGGCACTGGGTGGGACGGTGGTTGTCCCCACTGTAATTATAGTTGGTATCAGAGCGTTGGTCTTAGCGAACCAGGTCTTGCATTAGTGTGTCTAACTGATAGTTGTTTAGATGCATTAGTGAATCTGGACTTCGACCGTGTCTACATGTCAAAAGTTTTTCTTATCATTTTTAGTCGGAAATCATCTACTTACCATCCTTAGGAAATTACCTGCTTATCATTCTTAAGCCTTGACTCGTCTTACTGCATTTATTGCATAGATAGTGTATAGACAAAACTCATATCTTAGCGTATCTGCTAATTCTTATCTTAGCATATCTGTTACTGTGAACTTTGACTGACATCTTTCAAAGATTCCTCCGTAATTTATGGGATTTTGGTATTATATATACATATGTAAATTATGTATTGAAGAATACCAAATCTAAATCCTATAATATATTTCATACCAAAAAATTCTTTCCATGATCTTACGAGATGGATCCCTCAACCAGTTCGAACTCCTCATATTCTGACAGCTATTCCGATATGGATTTCCACTCGAGCTTCGAAAGCAATGTGATCGGAATGGATCAACCAATTAGCCATCATCTATTCTGGATGAATTAGGGATGAGTTCGTAGTCTACTCAATCATTGGAGACAAGAAGAAGGTGATCCCTTTCATCCACCACATTGCCCTCTTAGCGGTGAACCTGAAGCACTTACCGGTGAACCTATTCGAGACACTATTTTCCCACTCATTTGTAGAGTATCTCGTCACGATTATATACTATCCCATATTCTAAATCTTATTCAACCGCTCGTTCCAACCGCCGATCATCCCGGTGTACTAGCAGAAGTTAACGAACTTCGCGCTCGCGTGATGGCTTTGGAGAGTATGGTGCAAGGATTACAAACACCATCAGCAGCATAACCAGTACCGCCAGTAACATCAACATCGCAAGCCTCAATACCCTAAGCACCAGCAGCATCACCGGAATCAACGGTACCACCATCATCAACACCAACAGTATCATTACCACCACCAACAATCACATCCGCATCATACGCCTCAACATCACAATCTGTACCTCGGATATCAACATCACACGCACCATAGATACCCAGGAATTCCAACAACAACGAACGATGAAGTATTGATTCATAACTTCATCAGAGAAATATTCTGCGGTGATTATGTAATCTCTAAAGTCTTAGAGATTGTCTATTTCAGCCTTAACCATAAATCAGATGAGTAGAATGGATAGAGATGATAGGGAGAAGAATTGAAACCCTGACAAGAATGGTGCGCGATTTACAAGCTAGACTTGTTATACAAGCATCACCAGTAGTTACTGGCAGTATCATCAACATCAATAATATCGTCAGCACCACCAGCACTGTCAGCATCATCAGCACTAGCAGCACCTATAACATCACAAGTTCCGCCAGTTTAAGAATCGCCGTGGACATCATCGCTGGGCCACATTAGAAGTAATTGCCCGAATCAGGGGAATACTAATGGGCAGGGCTGCGGAAGAGTTTTCAATATTAATACAGCAGAAGTGCAGGAAGACCCGGAACTTGTTACGGATACGTTTCTTATTGACAATAAATCTGCTTATGTTTTATTTTATTCGGGTGCGGATAGAAGCTATATGAGTAGAGATTTTTGTGCTAAATTAAGTTGCCCATTGACGCCTTTGGATAGTAAATTTTTACTCGAATTGGTAAACGGTAAATTAATTTCAGCAGATAATATATGTCGGGAGAGAGAAGTTAAACTCGGGGATGAAACGTTTAAAATTGATTTAATACCAGTCGAGTTACGGAGTTTTAATGTAATAATTGGCATGGACTGGTTAAAAAGGGTGAGAGCAGAGGTCGTTTGTTACAAAAATGCGATTCGCATTATGCGTGAAAAGGGAAAACCTTTAATGGTGTACGGGGAAAAGAGCAACGCGAAATTAAATCTTATTAGTAGTTTGAAGGCGCAAAAACTAATAAGAAAAGGTTGTTACATCATTCTAGCACACATCGAGGAAGTTAAACCTGAAGAAAAGAACATCAGTGATGTTCCCGTCGCAAAAGAATTTCCCGATGTATTTCCGAAAGAATTACCGGGATTACCCCCACATCGATCCGTTGAATTTCAAATAGACCTTGTACCAAGAGCTGCACCAATAGCTCGTGCTCCATACAGACTCACACCCAGTGAAATGAAAGAATTACAAAGTCAGTTACAGGAACTTTTAGAGCATGGTTTCATTCGACCAAGCACATCACCGTGGGGAGCTCCTGTTTTGTTTGTCAAGAAGAAAGATGGTACATTTAGGTTGTGTATCGACTACCGAGAGTTGAATAAACTTACCATCAAGAATTGCTACCCACTATCGAGAATCGACGACTTATTTGATCAACTACAAGGCTCGTCGGTTTATTCGAATATTGATTTACGTTCTGGATATCATCAAATGCGGGTAAAGGAGGATGATATTCCGAAGACTACTTTATGATGCGTTACGGTCATTACGAGTTTATGGTTATGCCATTTGGATTGACTAAGGCACCAGCTGTGTTCATGGACCTCATGAACCGAGTGTGTGGACCATACCTTGACAAGTTTGTCATTGTTTTCATCGATGACATACTTATTTACTCAAAGAATGACCAAGAGCACGAAGAACATTTGAGAAAAGTGCTAGAGTTGCTGAGGAAAGAAAAACTGTACGCTAAGTTTTCAAAGTGTGCATTTTGGTTGAAAGAAGTTCAATTCCTCGGTCACATAGTGAACAAAGAAGGTATTCAAATGGATCCGGCAAAGATTGAAACCGTTGAAAAGTGGGAAACCCCAAAAACTCCGAAGCTTATACGCCACTTTTTAGGACTGGCTGGTTACTACAGAAGGTTCATCCAAGATTTTTCCAAAATAGCAAAACCCTTGACTGCATTAACGCATAAAGGGAAGAAATTTGAATGGAAGGATGAGCAGGAGAAAGCGTTTTAATTATTGAAGAAAAAGTTAACTACGACAACTATATTGTCACTACCTGAAGGGAACGATGATTTTGTGATATATTGTGACGCCTCAAAACTAGGTCTCGGTTGTGTATTAATGCAACGAACGAAAGTAATTACTTATGCGTCTAGACAATTGAAAATTCATGAGCAGAATTATACGACGCATGATTTGGAATTAGGCGCGGTTGTTTTTGCATTAAAGACTTGGAGGCACTACTTATATGGGGTCAAAAGTATTATATATACCGACCACAAAAGTCTTCAACACATATTTAATCAGAAACAACTGAACATGAGGCAGCGCAGATGGATTGAATTGTTGAATGATTACGACTTTGAGATTCGTTACCACCCGGGGAAGGCAAATGTGGTAGCCGATGCCTTGAGCAGAAAGGACAGAGAACCTATTCAAGTAAAAGCTATGAATGTAATGATTCACACTAACCTTACTACTCAAATAAAGGAGGCGCAACAAGGAGTTGTAAAAGAGGGAAACTTAAAGGATGAAATACCCAAAGGATCGGAGAAGTACCTTAATATTCGGAAAGACGGAACCCGGTATAGGGATGAAAGAATTTGGGTACCAAAATTTGGAGATATGAGAGAAATGGTACTTAGAGAAGCTCATAAAACCAGATACTCAATGCATCCTGGAACGGGTAAGATGTACAAAGATCTCAAGAAACATTTTTGGTGGCTAGGTATGAAAGACGATGTTGCTAAATACGTAGGGGAATGCTTGACGTGTTCTAAGGTCAAATTGGAGCATCAGAAACTATCAGGTCTACTTCAACAACCCAAAATCCCGAAATGGAAATGGGAAAACATTACCATGGATTTCATCACTAAATTGCCAAGGACTGCAAGTGGTTTTGATACTATTTGGGTAATAGTTGATCGTCTCACCAAATCAGCACACTTCCTGCCAATAAGAGAAGATGATAAGATAGAGAAGTTAGCACGACTGTATTTGAAGGAAGTCTTCTCCAGACATGGAATACCAATCTTTATTATCTCTGATAGGGATGGCAAATTTATTTCAAGATTCTGGCAGACATTATAGCAGGCATTAGGAACTCGTCTAGACATGAGTACTGCTTATCATCCATAAACTGACAGGCAGAGCGAAAGGACGATACAAATGCTTGAAGACATGCTATGAGCATGTGTTATTGATTTCGGAAACAGTTGGGATCGACACCTTCCGTTAGCAGAATTTTCCTACAACAACAGCTACCATTCAAGCATTGAGATGGCGCCATTTGAAGCAATTTATGGTAGAAAGTACAGGTCTCCGATTTGTTGGAGTGAAGTGGGGGATAGTCAGATTACGGATCCGGAGATAATATAAGAAACTACCGAGAAGATCATCCAAATTCAACAACGGCTGAAAACCGCCCAAAGTCGACAAAAGAGCTACGATGACATTAAAAGAAAAGATATAGAATTTGAAATTGGAGAGATGGCCATGCTTAAAGTTGCACCTTGGAAAGGCGTTGTTCGATTTGGTAAATGGGGGAAATTAAATCTAAGGTATATTGGACCATTCAAGATTATTGATCGTGTCGGACCAGTTGTTTACCGACTTGAATTACCTCAACAACTCGTGGCTGTACATAACACTGTCCACGTCTCGAATTTGAAGAAATGTTTTGCTAAAGAAGATCTCACTATTCCGTTAGACGAAATCCAAATCAACGAAAAACTTCAATTCATCGAAGAACCCGTCGAAATAATGGATCGTGAGGTTAAAAGACTTAAGCAAAACAAGATACCAATTGTTAAGGTTCGATGGAATGCTCGTAGAGGACCCGAGTTCACCTGGGAATGAGAAGATTAGATGAAGAAGCCCGCACTTATTTCCAGAAGATACGTCAACACCTCCAACTGCTTAAAATTTCGGGACGAAATTTATTTAACGGGTAGGTACTGTAGTGACCCGAACTTTTCCATGTTTATATATATTAAATGAATTGTTATTTACATGATTAAGTGTTTCCAACATGTTAAGTAATCAAACTTGTTAAGACTTGATTAATTAAAATAGGTTTCATATAGACAATTGACCACCCAAGTTGACCGGTGATTCACTAATGTTAAAACTTGTAAAAACTATATGGTGTCATATATATGGATATATATATAGTTAACATGGTATTATGATAAGTAAACATATCATTAAGTATATTAACAATGAGTTATATACATAAAAACAAGACTACTAGTTTAAGGATTTTGAACCGGGATATATATTTAACGATTATCGTTGTAACGAGATTTAAATGTATATATATCATATTAAGATATATTAATATATATCATAATATCATGATAATATAATAATTTAACATCTCATTATATATAATAAACAATGGGTTAACAACATTAAATGAGATCGTTAACTTAAAGGTTTCAAAACAACACTTACATGTAATGACTAACGATGACTTAACGACTCAGTTAAAATGTATATACATGTAGTGTATTTAGAAGTATTAATATACTTTTGGAAGACTTCAAGATATATATCAAAACACTCATATTTAACAAAAATGGTTACAGGTACATTCCCATTCTTTTTTCATCAAGAATTCTAGTCGTATTCATACCCATATTATACACAGCTTCTAGACGTACTTACTATGGGTATATAACAATAGGAACTAGCATGGGATTCCACTCTTGATTATGTCATGCATGACTAATCAATTTTAACTTCTATCATGAATTAGTCAACTAACTAGAACTCCTTTTAACCCCACTCACCACTCACCTCTTACCACTCATCATTCACTCCATTTCACTTCCAATTCTCTTTCTAATTCTCTCTCAAAACACACACACACACATACACACACACTTATGAATGAATTTTTCCAGTAGCTAATCATCATCTTCATCAAAAATTACTTCAAGAATCAAGCTATAATCATCTTAGGAAGAACACTTCAAGAACACTTCGAAAATCCTTTCAAGTTTACTAGTTTACTTCCAAGCTTTCTAATCCATTCCAAGTAACCATCTAAGATCAAGAAACCTTTGTTATTTACAGTAGGTTATCTTTCTTATTCAAGGTAATATTCATATTCAAACTTTGATTCAATTTCTATAACTATAAACTATCTTAATTCGAGTAAAAGTCTTACTTGAACTTGTTTTTGTGTCATGATCCTACTTCAAGAACTTTCAAGCCATCCAAGATCCTTTGAAGCTAGATCATTTCTTGTCACTTCCAGTAGGTTTACCTACTAAACTTGAGGTAGTAATGATGTTCATAACATCATTCGATTCATATATATAAAACTATCTTATTCGAAGGTTTAAACTCGTAATCACTAGAACATAGTTTAGTTAATTCTAAACTTGTTCGCAAACAAAAGTTAATCCTTCTAACTTGACTTTTAAAATCAACTAAACACATGTTATATATCTATATGATATGCTAACTTAATGATTTAAAACCGGAAAACACGAAAAACACCGTAAAACCGGATATACGTCGTCGTAGTAACACCGCGGGCTGTTTTGGGTTAGTTAATTAAAAACTATGATAAACTTTGATTTAAAAGTTGTTCTTCTGGGAAAATTATATTTCTTATGAACATGAAACTATATCCAAAAATCATGGTTAAACTCAAAGTGAAAGTATGTTTTCCAAAATGGTCATCTAGACATCGTTCTTTCGACAGAAATGGCTACCTTTACAAAAACGACTTGTAACCTGTATTTCTGACTATAAACTTATATTTAATCTGTTTAGATTCATAAACTTAAGTTCAATATGAAACCATAGCAACTTGAAACACTCAAAACGGATTTAAAACGAAGAAGTAATGTTTAAAACAAGATTGGATAATTTTTCTTGTTGTAGCTACGTGAAAATTGGTAACAAATCTATATTAATCATATCCTAGCTAACTTATATTTTATTATAAATGTATTCTAATACATTATGTAATCTTGGGATACCATAGACACGTATGCAAATGTTTTGACATATCATATCGACCCATCTATATATATTATTTGAAACAACCATAGATACTCTATATGCAGTAATGTTGGAGTTAGCTATACAAGGTTGAGGTTGATTCCAAAAATATATATACTTTGAGTTGCGATCTAGCCTGAGACATGTATACACTGGGTCGTGGATTGATTTAATATAATATATATCAATTTATTTCTGTACATCTAACTGTGGACAACTAGTTGTAGGTTACTAACGAGGACAGCTGACTTAATAAACTTAAAACATTAAAACGTATTAAAAATGTTGTAAATATATTTTGAACATACTTTGATATATATGTACATATTTGTTATAGGTTCGTGAATCGACCAGTGGCCAAGTCTTACTTCCCGACGAAGTAAAAATCTGTGAAAGTGAGTTATAGTCCCACTTTTAAAATCTAATATTTTGGGATGAAAATACATGCAATTTTATAAATGTTTTACGAAATAGATACAAGTAAATGAAACTACATTATATGGGTGAATGATCGAAGCCGAATATGCCCCTGTTTAGCTTGGTAGCCTAAGAATTTGGGAACAGACCCCCAAATTGACGGGAATCCTAAAGATAGATCTATCGGGCTCAACAAGCCCCATTCTAGAATTTGAAATGCTTTAGTACTTCGAGTTTATCATGTCCGATGGGTGTCCCGGAATGATGGGGATATTCTATATGCATCTTGTTAATGTCGGTTACCAGGTGTTCACCATATGAATGATTTTTATCTCTATTCAGTTTGCGAAATGCCTGATATGAGATGGTTGTTATGAAAAATGAAATCTTGTGGTCTATTAAAATTATGGAAATGATCGATTATGATAAACTAATGAACTCACCAACCTTTTGGTTGACACTTGAAAGCATGTTTATTCTCAGGTTTGAAAGAAATCTTCCACTGTGCATTTGCTCATTTTAAAGATATTATTTGGAGTCATTCATGACATAATTCAAAAGACGTTGCATTCGAGTCGTTGAAGTTCAATAGAGATTATTATTAAGTAAATGACATATTAGGTCATTTATAGTTTGGATATTATGAAATGGTATGCATACCTGTCAAATTTTTGATGTAATGAAAGGTTGTCTTTTAAAAACAAATGCAACATTTGTAAAATGTATCATTTAGAGGTCAAGTACCTCGTGATGTAATCAACTATTTTGAATCGTTTATAATCGATATGGACTTCATCCAGATGGATTAGGACAGGGCGTTAATGTGACGCCCCGTACCAAATCATCATGTACGGACCATCAACAACAGGATCATTACAAGGTTAAGTACTATATGCGTTTTCAAAAAGAGTTTGCATTCATAATTAAAAGTGATGTCAAACCAACATCGAAAGTTTTACAATCCAAAAGTATGCTTCACTAAGTAGAAGCAATAAATAAGTGTATGTGACCACAAAGGTCGTTACAAGTCATAATTCAAAAGTACAAATGTTTGAATGCAAAGTAAAGTAGTTCATGCGGTGATAACTCAAAGCAGCGGGTGTCTACAGCACAAACTAGTACACGGCGGAAGCAACCTCAAGCACCTGAGAAATACATGCTTAAAAATGTCAACACAAAGGTTGGTAAGCTATAGTTTAAGTATAACAGTAATGTAAGTAGGCCACGAGATTTCAGTGCTACAACGAGCGTTTCGAAAGTATGTAAAAGTATATGCTTAACCGTGGGCACTTGGTAACTAACTTAACGTTTAAAATACCCCCTAAAAGTACACTTGGCAAGTGCGTATGTTTATGAAGTATTAAACACTCGTTGACTGCTAGCGCGACTAGCCCGAGTGGGGATGTCAAACCCTATGGATCCATATCTAAGATTCGCGTTCACCGGTTCATAAACCAATGATTAAACGTTACCGAGCTAAAGGGAATCTTTCTGCCGTTATATAACCCACACATATATAAAGTTTAAGTACTCGTGCCTAGTATGTAAAACGTATAAAAGCGCATGCATTCTCAGTTCCCAAAATAAGTTAAAGTAAAAAGGGAATGCTATAACTCACAATGATAATGTAGTCGTAAAGTCGGTTCGGAAAAGGTGTGCAAGTAATCGGTCCGAAGGTCCTCAACCTAAGGCAAATAATACTAAGTCAGTAAATAGTATTAATAGGTTTAAAAGTATGTATTTAAGGTCATAAAGGTCATCATCATTCATCATCAAACAAAAGACGTAAAGTAGGTTTCGTTTATGAAAGTAGTTTAAAACAAAGGCTGACTTCGATCAGTCACAACGGCCTCTACACATACCGAACAGAGGTGAGACCAGTGGCCATTTCTCCATATATGAGTCGTTTAAATGTGGTAAAAATTCCAGAAGCTAACTCGTCTTCGTTTGACCGTGGCAACGGTATAAGTGCGAGTAGGTCTAAATTTCTGCACAACGTTAAAAGACCTAGTGACGATCAGAGGGCCATAAATCCTAAACCGTAACTCGGATGAAGATGAGTCTTATATGAAAAATTATCTACTCGAAAAGTTATATCTAAAAATCAAGGTTAGATCAGCCCAGGTCTACTGGTATGTTACAGAAACATCAGATCAGTAGCTTTTGGACAGAAACAGTAAGTTTAAAAGGGTTCCGGTGGTCTTGGTGCTTGATGTTCATCATGGTTCTCATCCTTGATGCATATAGCTTCAAGTGTACAACTCATTGATGTATCTACATCATCTTAACCAAGTCTTGACCATCATAACCCTAGTGCAAGTCTAAGACATGAAGCACAACTCACTTAAGAGTTGCATGTAGTTTGATGAACCAAAGTTACATCAAAGTCTTAGGTTTGACACTTACATGAACTATAAGACTAATAATAAGTTACAAACTTGAAAATGAACTTATGAAATCAAGATCTTAAAATGTAGAACATAGTTCTTAGTTAGATCTTGAAGATCCAAGACTCGAAAGTCTAGATCAAGCATAAGTATACAAAGTTATAATTAAAAAGTTTCCTTTATATGTTCTTGAACTTTAAAGTTAACCTTAAGTTCAAGATTAATGAGATCAAAGTTAACTTGTAACATTTGACCAACAAGAACATAAATCATGAAATTAAAGTGCAAGAATGAAGTAGTAAACTAAGTAAACAAGTAAATTATTCATGGTTGTTCATACTTTAAAGATTCAAACCAAAGTTTGATCTTTAGAAAGTAAGCTTTAAAGTTTACTTCATGAACTTCAAGTATGTCTTTCAACCATGAACTTTATAATCTTTGAACAAGTATTAAGTGAAGATCATAAACTATAGAGTTTATGTCTTGTATGTTCTTGAAGATTCAAGATAAAAGAAGAATTAAACTAAGAAGTTTGATTCTTGTAAACTAGTAAGTAAATAATAACAAGTAACAAAGTAACAACAACAAACAAGTAATCAAACAAGCAAGTAACAAAAGATGATGATGATTATGAGAGTCTATGTTTTGGTTCTTGCAAGAAAAAGAATGAGGATTTGTTCAAGTTACTTACAAGAGTGTTTACAAGAGTGTAGAGAAAATTGAGAGAGAAAATGAAGCAAGTAAAGTGTGTGTTTGAATGAGAGTAAACTAGCAAGTGAAGTAATGTAAGAATGAAATCAAAATCCCTCTCCTCTTGCCTAGGAGGCGACGGCCAGCAGCCCTTACAAAGGGGATGGCTTTGTTTGTTGGTTACTTGCAAGTAAAGATGTTAAAAGTAGGATAAAGAATGGTTTTTCATGGGGATTATGGCATGACTAGATTCCAAATGTTCAAACCAACTAGTTACAAGTTCTAAGTAATACTTACAAGTCTAAGTGGGCTAATTAATCCATTAACACAAGTAGGGTGGGCTTGTAAGCCCAAAGTCATAAGTCCATAACACTAATAAAGCCCAAGTTCAAGTAGTTTAACAAATAAACCCAATTAAAGCCCAAGTAATTAACTAATAACCTTAGTTAATTAAAATGATTAATAAAACTAATCATGAATGCAAATAATATCTAAAAATATTATTCGTGAAAGTTTCGGGTGTCACAAAGACGTTTCGGGCAATTAAAGTCAAGTACGTATAGTCATGGCAACATGTAAATGTAATAACATACATTCGTTTAATCACACGTATTAATAATAGTAATTATTAATAAATAAACGTTGGAAAATCCAGGGTCGTTACAGTTAAAGTACCACCCCATGGTGATACAAACACACAGTACACACTAACCCCATGGTGATACAAACACACGATATACACCCATACGAACCATGTGGTATCGACACACGAATTTGAGTGATCCGAACAAACGGATAACACTCTAGCGAATCCTATGCACGTTATAACACCCCGTCAGAACACACTAACGGAATGTTAACTCTGATCCCAGTGCTTAGCTTGACTTCTATGTAACAACAATGTTCTACATTGGAAGTAATTAATACCTGAGATAAAAAATGCAAAACGGGTCAACATAAAGTTGAGTGAATCTACAGGTTTAGGTAAATAATTCATCGTATGTTTCATAAAACATTTTACAAAATCTGTTTATCGAAAAATCAGTTATCAGAAATTGGTATCCGAAAATCAGTATTCAGGAATTAGTAAACATTTATCAGTATAAAACCACCAAGGTTTAATGTCAAAAGTGTGCATACAGCAAATGTTAAGTGTAAAACTGTTTGTAATCAGCGATGTCAAGTTTCAACTGTGTGTGACATCAAAATAAAGTGTTGTTTCAAATGCTTGTAGACAATACCATGTCTAGTTTTTAAGTTTGTAAACCCTAAGTTTAAGTAGAATAAAGCAGAGTCTGAAAAACAATATTCCGTGTAATAATTCTTTGTTTTAGACCACTAGATTTCTAGCGCACAACCCAAGGGTTGCAAAGATATACATCTGTTATGAGAACTTGAATATAAAGCTTTAACCCGCAGATAGGTATTGCGCTACACGACTTCCTTTACCCCATATTGCAAACGCTGATCAAGCATTCGGTAATAAAGTTATAAGCACACAGTCTGTAGAGTGAGGTTTGTCAAACCTGCAGTACTGATGATGCATATATATTCCAAAGGTTAAATACGCATGTGATATGCCCAAATCGGATGGTTTATTTATGTGGTGTTGTTAGGTCACAAAATGTCAATTCAAGATATCAACGGAAGCAGCTGATTGTTTAATTTATATATGCTGGGCCCGAATCTATTATTCCTTCCTATGGGTTAGCAAGGGCAAATATGACATAGGGTCGTTCCTAGAGCGGTCGAATTTGAAATGGAGCTTATTCATATAATTTAGTGATTAAGATTAGTTTGTACACAATTTAGTATCCAAGACTAGTGGCCAGGTACAACTTGTGTGGTGATCATATACATAGCATTATATATGTATATTTTATTTACTAAAGGATAAAGACAGAAGTTACGCGAAGTATATTTGAAAAGCTTGGAATATTCGCTGAAAATAAACATAGCGGATCAGTTTCCTCGTTAATAAAAGATTGCGAGTCACTTCGCTAAGTTTTCGCGGATAGTTAAACAGTCCGTAGACCGTGAATATTTCGAATACTATAAATAGAGAACTCGGCCTCTAATTTATAGGTTGTTGATTCTCTACCATTTGCCCGAACCTTTGTAAGATTCTCTTGTGATCTTGCCCAAGGAACTTTTACATCGTGTTGAGGTGAATCATGCTAATTAACAATCAAGACCGGGTTGCGGTGGCTGATCACTTGATTGCTAAAGTGAAAGAAGATCACCAGGGCCCAAAATAATCATCAAACATCCTATCCTCCATCTTAATTTAATTGCACTCAATCCTTAATTAAGTAACTCATTAATTATGGATTGATCAATTGGTGTCATCCGTGGGACACATTTTAAAATTAAAACTCGAAATTTTTTGTTTTGTGCTATCAAACAATTAATTGGCTTGTTTAATTCTAATCGTGTGTTATTTTGATGATTCACAGGTGTATACATTCATAATTTGTGGTAAATTGCTTGTTTAATTGAAGTAATGACTGATAAGGGAATTGATCGCGGAATTGCTATCGCCATGCAAGCAAATGCTCAAAAATGGGGAAGAAAGCGAAAGTCAGCAAAAATGTATCAAAATTGATAATCTGCGCCAATAAGTTTTCCAAAAATGCAAAGCGACGATTTCTATGAAATGCCGATAGTAATATCGTGCAAAATTGCGCAAACTGGAATCACAATTATGAAAGTTCACATTAATAATGGCAGCAGTGTTGACATTGTTTATGAGCAATGTTTCATTCAACTGCCACAGAGTATAAGGGAAATATATAACCAACCGCAGCCTCGCTAACTGGTTTTGCGGGAGAATCTTCATTGCCTATGGGCGTTTTCCCTTTAGATGTTGAGCTTTTTGATGAAAATGATGATAGTTTAGTGTGTCAAGCACGGCTAGATTTCTATTTTATGCGGACTTCTTCTCGCTATAACATGTTGTTGGGCAGATCTTCATTGGGAAAATTTGGAATTGTTCCATCTACCATTCATGACATGATTAAATTCGTAACACATAAAGGTGTTGCGACGATAAGCTCAGCGAGCATCATCCCTATTTGTGCGGCTGTTAATGTAAAAAGTGCAGTTCAAGAAACCATTGATGTTACGGACAACATGGTGGTGATTAATCCTGAATATCCTGATCAAAAAATTAAAGTGGGAAGTAATGTTAGTGCGGATACCAAGAAACAGATCGTGCAGTTACTTGCACAGTACATGGATGTTTTTGCTTGGTGCAAAAATGATATGACTGGTGTTCCACGTCATATTGCGGAACACAAACTTAATGTAAACCCTTCTTTAAAACTTGTAGTACAGAAGCGTAGAGGCATGGCCCCAGATCGCGCTAAGTGGCTATGCGAAGAAGTAACAAAGTTGGTGGCAGCTGGTATTTTACGCGAAGTTCAATATCAATCATGGATTGCGAATCCAGTTTTGGTGAAAAAGCCTGATGGCTCGTGGAGAATGTACATTGATTTCAAGGATTTAAATAAAGCGTGCCCTAAAGATAACTATCCGCTTCCAGAAATTGATTTGAAAGTGGAATCATTACATGCTTTTCCATATAAATGTTTTTTGGATGCGGCGCGGGGATATCATCAGATCCTAATGGCTAGGGAAGACGCAGATAAAATCGCTTTCCATACAGGCAAAGCCATATTTTCTTACATAATGATTCCTTTTGGTTTAATCAATGCGGGTGCAACATATCAACGCTTAATTGACACTGCGTTTGAAAGTCAAATTGGACGTAATCTTGAGGCTTATGTGGATGATTTGGTAATTAAAAACACAACGCAAAAGCGTATTATAGATGATATGTGTAACGAACCGACTTTTTCGACTTATATTTATTCCTTATTATTTTCACAAAACTGCGTATTTGTGCGTACTGTGTTAGATTACATTCTGGGATCTTAATTCATGTTAATTACTTTCGTTAATATCTTAAAACGTGCTTAATCACTTAACTTGATCCTCGAATGCTTTTATGACCGTTAGTGTCACTTGACGTTTAGAACGAGCTATGTACTTTGTACACGTTAAACTTTTGTCGTAATTGGAATATTATGACTACTTAAAACTAATTGTTATTTTCTAATGACAATTACTTGGCTTATTGGTTACTAAATTACGCTTAGTAATTTACTAATGCGCACTAGTTAGTCTTATTGGACTTTTTACCTTAATGGACTTAGACTCACCCTACTCTAGCTAATGGACCATTAAATTAGCCCAACTTTAATGGATTTATGAACCATTAAGATGTAGGACAAAAACCCATTAAGATGAGCCAACATACTAGCATTTTTGTTAGCCATTACTACATATGTTGCATGGGATCCCAACAACAACCACCACCTTTGTTCCACCACCATTCAAAACCAAAAGTTGTCCCCCTTGTCCCCCATAACCGTCGCCACCATGCCACCCCACCAACACTATAAATTCAAGCCTCATTCTTCATTTCACACTTCATTTCATTCTCATTTCACACACACTTTCTCTCTAATTTTCTCTCTAGTATTTCTCACACTAAAAGCTTGTAAGTTTCTTGATTTTCTTCTTCTGTTTTCTTCTTAAAGTCGACATCATCATCATCATCATCATCATCATCATCATCATCATCATCATCAAAGGATCAAGCTTTTTAGCTTTTTGATCTTGTTATATCTTGTAGATTCAAACCTTGATTGAGAATCTTCAATAATATGAAAGATTCAAGCTTTCTAGCTTTGGATCTTCATTACTTTTTTGGATCTATGTTTTCTAGCTTAATATCTCTTTATTTTTGTTAAAAGATCAAAACTTGTGTTTATGATCTTCATGAAACTTGAAGATCTAACTTTTTGCTTTAAAGATCTTCAAGAACATAAAAGATTCAAGCTTTCTAGCTTTGGATCTTCATTACTTTGTTGGATCCAAGTTTTGTAGCTTAAGATCTCATTATTTTGTTAAAAGATCAAAACTTTGTTTATGATGTTCATGAAACTTGAAAATCTAACTTTTTGCTTTAAAGATATTCAAGAACATAAAAGATACAAGCTTTCTAGCTTGAAATCTCATAAGTATTGTTAAGGAATCCAAGCTTTCTAGCTTAGGATTTCATTATTTTGTTTGATCTAAGTTATGTAACTTATGGTCTTGCTTGTTTGATTTGAATCAAAGTTTGTAGCTTTACTTTTGAATAGAACTTGAGTTTGTGTTGAAACTAAGAACATTATGTAACCTTGGTTCATCATCCTTCTAAAACTCTTAAGTGAGTTGTATTTATTCTTAGTCTTGACATTATGTGTTGATAATTGAAACTTGGTCAAAGTGATGCTATAACATCAAAGAGTTGTACACTTGAAGCTTACACGCATCAAGGATGAGAACCGTGATGAGCATCAAACACCAAGAAACCCACCGGAGCACTTGTTTCTGTTTTTCAGGGTTAGATCTTACTCCTGTAGCTTCTGGAAAATTTATTTCCAGAAATTTCGGGATGTGTAGATAACTTTTCGTTTAAGACTCGGGTAAATCCGATGTACGGTTTAGAATTTATAGCCTTCCAAAGTTCACAACGTCTTTGTAACGACGTGCTGAAATTTCTGACCTACTCGCGCTTTGACCGTCGCCATGGTCAAACGACATCGAGTTAGGATTTGCATTTCGAACAGCTGTAAGAGGACTCATAAACGAAGCCTTATCTACTGACCGCACGTCATTCCAGTTTGTATAGAGGTCGTAACGGCTGTATGAATTCAGCTATTCATTTCGATCTCTATTCTTGTTGAAACCTTACTTTATCTTTTACGAATGATGATAATGATGATACTTAAGACTTAACCTATTTACTTTTAAACTTTTTGGGACGATTTACTGACTTAGTAACCTTTGACTTAGGTTGAGGACCTTTCGGACCGACTTACTACTTACATACTTTTCATATCGACTTTTACCGCACATTCATTGTGAGTTATAGCTCCCTTTTTACTTTAACTATATTTGGGACTGAGAATACATGTGCTTTTTATGTTTTACATACTTGACACGAGTACTTAAACTTTATATATGTGTGGGTGATATAACGGCACAAATTTTCCCCTTAGCTCGGTAACGTTTTACTATTGGTTTATGAACCGGTAGACGCAAATCTTAGATATGGATCCATAGGGTTTGACATCCCCACTCGGGCTAGTCGCGCTAGCATTTAACGGGTGTTTAATACTTCGTCTGTTTTACGCACTCGTCAAGTGTACTTTTAGGGGGTGGTATATTATGTTTACGTTAAGTTAGTTACCGAGTGTCCACGGACAAGCATATACTTTTCATACTGTTTTGATTACGAAATCTCGTGGTCTACATTATATCGTTGTTTACAAAAACTATAGCTCACCAACATTCGTGTTGACATTTTAAAGAATGTTATTTCTCAGGTGCTTAGACGTTGTTGCTTCCGCTGTTAAACTTGCTGTTATAGACTAGCCGCGTTAGACTTCCGCTGCATTGTTTAGAGATGTCTCAATCATGAAACTTTTAATTTGCATTCACAACTTATGTTACATTTGAACAATGGCTTTGTAATGACCTTTGTGTCACGTACTTATGTTAATGCTCTCTATTCATAGAAGCACGTTATCTTTTGTAAAACATTTGACGCTGGTAAAAACATTATCTTTCCATGAATGCAAAACTTGTTTTTAAACAGCATATAGTGTTGTAACCATGTAATGATCCTGTTGTTGATGATCCGTACACGTTGATTTTGTACGGGGCGTCATATTTGGTATCAGAGCATTGGTTGTAGGGAATTATGTTACATTAGTGTGTCTTGACCGAGTCGAGTAAGATTCACTAATAGGACTAATCTACAACTTGCTCGTTTACTTGTTTCTGCGGAACTGCTGCATGCTACTTCTTACTTTTACTGCTATATGATTAATGGTGTATCCTATCATATGCACGCATAAAGGCATAATATTCACATGAAATTAGCATCAGAAACACTGAGAACAATGGTTTTGTGAAAAAGTCCGTCAAGCGTTCTCCGCTGTGCAGGCTGCTTCCGTCATGCATAAGCCCTGAAGGCCGCCTAGTGCTCAAGCCCTGACCGGAGAACGTCACATCCAGCGCATATTTCAGATCACAAGTAACAGAATGTATCATCATCTGACATGCGTCCCCGAATAATCCGGTGGATTTATCACTATAAATAGACCCCTTGGGTCGTCATTTTACACATTCAGACATTCTGACAACTTGTGAGCAGAGACTTCACCTTTCTCTCTCTCTTACAGTACTTTCTCTCACTAGAAGTCATCCGGCTAATAGCTTAATGCTCAAAGGACACAGATTGATTAAGCCACCCCACAAGTTTCTATACTTGTGAACCGGGTCTGCAGGGATTATTTCCCGAGGGTAATCATCAATCGGCAACACTCCCCCACCTTTAGCTAGATACTTCTAGTATTGTGTTGATACACTAAGCCTTACCTCATAAGGAAATAGGTGTTAACAATGGCACCATCCGCTAATGTCAAGAACACGCGAAATGGAAAAGGAACAAAAACAACTGAAGCTCCATCTACAAACGTACTTGAAGCAGTCAACAATCTATTAACTGAAGGTGTGGTGACTTATCCACTGATGCCTAAAGAGGATGCACCTATTCAGCTACTAGAAGGCACAATTGAAGAAACAGTTGCTGAAACTGCAGAAAGGCTCAAACGTTTGGCAACTAATTCAGAGAAAAGGCCAATAATCGAAGAAACAACAACTAAAAGTGTTCAGAAAGGCTTCAAAATTTTGTTACTAATCCAGAGAAGCGACCATTGATGCAACCACGATGATGTATACCATTTACATCTTTTCGACGGAAGACGGATGGCAAAAACAAGCAAATCATGAAGAAGCAGTCTATGTCAAAATACAAGTTATCAAAGATACTGGACAAGTTGGGTAGTCTTATTGATCATTCTGAAGATGACAATGAATTCAACTATATTGGCATTGATTCTGAAGAAGAGAATGATGAGAAGGAGGAGTTCATGTCTGAGAAGAAAGCAGCATTACTTTTAAATGGAATCCTTAAGCAGACAGCTCCGGTAAAGTATAAGCAACGTTTAGCTCAGCCCGCCGTCCGCGCTGTGGCTGTAGATAATTTTTTTGCTTTAATTACTGGAGAGCAAACTACAAAGCCACCAGCTATGGCAGAGTCCACTCAGTGCTTCATTGATCGAATTGCTGACTATCCGTTGCTCAAAAATCTTGGCATACCGGCAATTGGAGTTTATGATGGCACTACAGATCCTGAAGATTTTTTTACCATGTTTGAGGGTGCAATGAGGTTGCAGCATTTGGATGCCGAGGTAGCTTGTCATATGTTTCCTATGGTGTTGCAGAAAATGGCAAGGGAATGGTTTGCTAGCTTACCATTAAGGAGTATTACAAGTTATTTGGATCTTCGTGCAAAGTTTATTATGCAGTATCAAAATCTTCGTAGCTGCACTTTGACACGTCTTGATGCACATGAGATAACAATGCATCATAATTAGTCCTTGAGTAATTTCATGAAGAGATACATGCTTGAAGCACAAAAAATACCTGACTGTCCAGAGTCACAGCTAGTGTCTGGCTTTATTTTCTGCTTGGATCAGCGAAGGTTTAGTGCACTTGTTCATACGTTAAGGTATGACCTACCAAAAACTCTGCACCAAGCATTGGAAGTTGCACAAAAGCATGTCCGAGCCGGCGAGCAAGGACCAAGCAAGTTTGATGGAAGCAGTAGCAGTACCAAACCACACAACGGAGGATGGTATTTTGATCGAAACCAAAGGAGAAATGACAATTCCAATGGCGGATGGAGAGACAATAATCATCCCAATGATTTTAATCACAAAGGAGGCCCTTAGAGAGACATCCATTGATAATGGCATTAACCAAAACTCCCAAAAAGATTCTTTTTACTGAATCCATCCGGACTGCTTTCAATCCTCCAACACCTATGGAAGAAAGAGATGGTCCAAGGAGTGAGTTATGGTGTGACTTTCATGAGGCATGGGGTCATGACACAGATAATTTCAAATCTTTGATGAGAGAAATCATTGCAAAGATCAAGGTAGGAGAGTTAAATCACTTGCTGCCAGGCAAACAATACAGGAGAAATGATTCTCACAAGAAATTTCCATGGCAGAAAAATGATGGTGGAAGAGGTCGTCGGGGTGAGAACAGAAGAAGGGAAGAACATGGTGGAAAAGATAACAGAAACCAGTACGGAGATTGGATAGCGGAGCGTGAACCAACTCCAGATATGGTAATTAAGATGGTGTGGTTTAATGACAGTTGTTATGAAGACGGTAAGCAGTCAAACAACAATGTGGACAGCTGGAGACATGCTCCAATCATCTTTCAACCAATTCAAAATTGGGCTTTATCCGTTCAGCCAGTGGTCATATCAGCAGAAATTGCTAATAAGTTCATCAGCCGTATCTACATGGATACAGGCAGTGTGGCTGACATCATTTATTGGCATTGTTTGAGAACTTTCCCAAGGCACGTGCAGGATAGGGCTAGGCGGACAAGTCTGAAGGTTTCAGGATTGACAGGAGCACCGGTGAACGCCATAGGGCGAATTCGTTTGGAGGTTGTCATGGGAACATACCCATTGCTGAGGACTGAAACAATTGACTTCACTATTTTAGAAGGCACTTCTCGTTTTATTGTTCTTTTTGGAAGAACAGCGTTGGCAAAATTTGGAGCAATAACATCAACTGCTCATGCAGAGATCAGATTCTCAACTCCTAACGGAGTGGCTGCCATACATTCACAGTATGTAGCCCCAACTAGGGAACGATCTACATTTGCAAATTTTCCAGAGGACAGGGTCAATCAGAGAAGGAGTAATCAATTGTTCAGAGATGATGAAGTTCAAGAATTTTTTACACCATGATCAAATATTCAAGCCGAACAGCGCTAGGCGCTTGGCGTGTGAAGAACAAATTTCAGCATTTTATGAAGAGCAAAGTTTATCATTTCACTCTACGTTATTGTAGTTATGCTACAATGCCTATGTTTACAACGGCATACATTGAACTTTTATAATGTACTAATTAGGCCTGATCCACCTAAATTCATCATGATTTGTTTTTGTACTGCTCACTATCAGTTAATAACATCTTATCTTTTTCTTATGCAAAGTGCTGCCTGTGACAAATGTAAAACATTGCATTTATATCCTGCTCACAGAAGGAGAGTATTTTTATACTTCCGATGGCGGATGCTCTTATGCCGGCCAGCAAAAGGCACAAGATATCGGCTAGAAAACGTTAAAGTTTTACTAGAACGCACCGAGGCAAAATGAAAAACTAGATACTTGTCATGACAAACATTATAAAAACTTACTTCACAAAACGAATGAAGTTCTTACGATATATGAAGGACAAAATATTTCACAACTCTTCCTCATAAACTTTATGACAGAAGGCATATGGCGGAAAGGTTATTAATTCATAACCACTCTTCAAAAATACTTCATAACTATTCCTTATTAATTTTATAACGGAAAGCATATAATGGACTTTAATGTCCTACCAATTATTTGAAGGCATGATGTTTGCAAAGTAAAATTTCAATATTGGATATGTTATTAATTAAGAAAAAGTTAACAATGCAAGGCATCTTCATAAGAATTATATCAAACACTTTTCCATATGTTTATTCAGTTATGCAATATGCAATTATGCATAGAAATTTATTATATGCTTAAGTGCATAGCAGATTTATTTTAGTAAGAAACGTCAAAGTATTTGGAATAAGGGTAAAGACAAACATCATCATAAAAATAGCATGTATTTGTAACATAAAAAGCAGCCAAGTTTATTACAGACATTGTTCAGAAAATTGTTACAGAATTCATGTAAACTGCAGACCAAGGACATCCTTGGCGGATGATTCATCCCTACTACACACATCATCAAAGACATCAATCTTGAGGTTCACCAGTTTGTCCTTTGTCTCATTGACCTTCTCCAAGGTTCCAGGATGCATCAGATTAGCAATAGCAGGAGGAAGAGGCTGGTTTAGGGCAAGGCATTTGGTTACCTTGTCGGTAACATCAGAAACAGAATGGGTGATAACAGCATCAACATAGTCATTATAAGGAATCCCAACAAGATTAGATCCAAGAACCTTAGCTATCAATCCCGGTATACCCTTCTTCAACTCAGCAAAGTTACCCTCACCGGCCTCCGCACGACGAAGAAGTTCAGCAGATTTTTCCTTCTTCGCATTCAACTGATTCTCCAGATCGCTAACCTTAAGCTTCGCTTCCTCAACATTTTTCCTTTCAGCTTCTACCACTCTATCCTTCTCCTCTTGCAGAGTAACAGCAGCATCTTGAGCACTTTTCAACTCAACTTCTCTAGCCTTTAGCACTTCTTGAATGCTGGTCAAGGCACGTTCAGCCTCAATAGCTCTTTTGCGAGCATTTGCACCTTCAGTCATTTCAGTACGGGCTAATGCAAGAATAGACTCTTGATGCTGCTACAATTGAAGAGAATTTCTTAGGTGATTCATGAACAACATAGCAGATGCATCAGTTGACTGCCTAAGTTTTTCAGAACAGAGAGCGGAAAAGTGGGGATTTAGCTCAGGGATAGCACAACCCTGTAAAAGAAGAATTTATGATCAAAATCAACAATTCACATAAATTGCTAGCATATACATACAAGTTGTTTTATCATTGGTACCTGAAGAAGAGTCAAAAAATCATTGCACTTAGTAGCAGGGTTATCAATAAACGCCTGCAGCACACCCACATGAGCAGGAATTGGTGGTTCAAGAACATTTGATGATGTGACAGCAGGGATAGTGGTACTGGGAGGTGGAGAATGATAAGCGGAGTCGCCTTCTGTGACGACCCGAAAATTTTCGACCAAATCTAAACTTATTCTTTATACGATTTCGACACGATAAGCAAAGTCAATAATGTTGAGACTCAAAATTTGTGAACTGTTTTACATGAAACCATTTGACCTTTGACTATTCCCGACGATTCACAAAAAATTGTTTGTAAATATATATATATAAATGTATATATATATATATATATATATATATATATATATATATATACATATATAATATTATGAAATAATAAAATACACTTTAATCAATTTGAATTAAGTGAAAAATAAAATACTGAATAACTAAGTTACTATTAAAATGAATATATATATATATATATATATATATATATATATATATATATATATATATATATAAATTCTAAACATAAGTAATGTTATATATTGTAAACTATACATATTTAATATTTAATACAAGTTATTATATAATATATAATTAGTAAATATGATCAAATTTATAAATTGTAATACATTAAACTTAATTACGAGTTTGAATATAACTGTTATATTAATATTAATTACTTTCATTATTAATATTAATAATGGTATTAATATTTGTATTACTAACCTTATTATTTCTATATATATATATATATATATATATATATATATATATATATATATATATATATATATGTATATGTATGTGTGTGTATGTGTGTGTGTGTGTGTGTGAATTTGAATAAAAATAACTTGTTATATCTTTTATGTTACTTGCATTAATATTATATATTACCTTGTGAAATGTCCCGTTCTTATTGATTAAAAACGTTCCATATTAATTGATTTCGTTGCGAGGTTTTGACCTCTATATGAGACGTTTTTCAAAGACTGCATTCCTTTTTAAAACAAACCATAACCTTTATTTCATAAATAAAGGTTTAAAAAGCTTTACGTAGATTATCAAATAATGATAATCTAAAATATCCTGTTTACACACGACCATTACATAATGGTTTACAATACAAATTTGTTACATCGAAATCAGTTTCTTGAATGCAGTTTTTACACAATATCATACAAACATGGACTCCAAATCTTGTCCTTATTTTAGTATGCAACAGCGGAAGCTCTTAATATTCACCTGAGAATAAACATGCTTTAAACGTCAACAAAAATGTTGGTGAGTTATAGGTTTAACCTATATATATCAAATCGTAACAATAGACCACAAGATTTCATATTTCAATACATATCCCATACATAGAGATAAAAATCATTCATATGGTGAACACCTGGTAACCGACAATAACAAGATGCATATATAAGAATATCCCCATCATTCCGGGACACCCTTCGGATATGATATAAATTTCGAAGTACTAAAGCATCCGGTACTTTGGATGGGGTTTGTTAGACCCAATAGATCTATCTTTAGGATTCGCGTCAATTAGGGTGTCTGTTCCCTAATTCTTAGATTACCAGACTTAATAAAAAGGGGCATATTCGATTTCGATAATTCAACCATAGAATGTAGTTTCACGTACTTGTGTCTATTTTGTAAATCATTTATAAAACCTGCATGTATTCTCATCCCAAAAATATTAGATTTTAAAAGTGGGACTATAACTCACTTTCACAGATTTTTACTTCGTCGGGAAGTAAGACTTGGCCACTGGTTGATTCACGAACCTATAACAATATATACATATATATCAAAGTATGTTCAAAATATATTTACAACACTTTTAATATATTTTGATGTTTTAAGTTTATTAAGTCAGTTGTCCTCGTTAGTAACCTATAACTAGTTGTCCACAGTTAGATGTACAGAAATAAATCGATAAATATTATCTTGAATCAATCCACGACCCAGTGTATACGTATCTCAGTATTGATCACAACTCAAACTATATATATTTTGGAATCAACCTCAACCCTGTATAGCTAACTCCAACATTCACATATAGAGTGTCTATGGTTGTTCCGAAATATATATAGATGTGTCGACATGATAGGTCGAAACATTGTATACGTGTCTATGGTATCTCAAGATTACATAATATACAATACAAGTTGATTAAGTTATGGTTGGAATAGATTTGTTACCAATTTTCACGTAGCTAAAATGAGAAAAATTATCCAATCTTGTTTTACCCATAACTTCTTCATTTTAAATCCGTTTTGAGTGAATCAAATTGCTATGGTTTCATATTTAACTCTATTTTATGAATCTAAACAGAAAAAGTATAGGTTTATAGTCGGAAAAATAAGTTACAAGTCGTTTTTGTAAAGGTAGTCATTTCAGTCGAAAGAACGACGTCTAGATGACCATTTTAGAAAACATACTTCCACTTTGAGTTTAACCATAATTTTTGGATATAGTTTCATGTTCATAATAAAAATCATTTTCTCAGAATAACAACTTTTAAATCAAAGTTTATCATAGTTTTTAATTAACTAACCCAAAACAGCCCGCGGTGTTACTACGACGGCGTAAATCCGGTTTTACGGTGTTTTTCGTGTTTCCAGGTTTTAAATCATTAAGTTAGTATATCATATAGATATAGAACATGTGTTTAGTTGATTTTAAAAGTCAATTTAGAAGGATTAACTTTTGTTTGCGAACAAGTTTAGAATTAACTAAACTATGTTCTAGTGATTACAAGTTTAAACCTTCGAATAAGATAGCTTTATATGTATGAATCGAATGATGTTATGAACATCATTACTACCTTAATTTCCTTGGATAAACCTACTGGAAAAGAGAAAAATGGATCTAGCTTCAATGGATCCTTGGATGGCTCGAAGTTCTTGAAGCAGAATCATGACACGAAAACAAGTTCAAGTAAGATCATCACTTGAAATAAGATTGTTATAGTTATAGAAATTGAACCAAAGTTTGAATATGATTATTACCTTGTATTAGAATGATAACCTACTGTAAGAAACAAAGATTTCTTGAGGTTGGATGATCACCTTACAAGATTGGAAGTGAGCTAGCAAACTTGAAAGTATTCTTGATTTTATGAAACTAGAACTTTTGGAATTTATGAAGAACACTTAGAACTTGAAGATAGAACTTGAGAGAGATTAATTAGATGAATAAAATTGAAGAATGAAAGTGTTTGTAGGTGTTTTTGGTCGTTGGTGTATGGATTAGATATAAAGGATATGAAATTTTGTTTTCATGTAAATAAGTCATGAATGATTACTCATATTTTTGTAATTTTATGAGATATTTCATGCTAGTTGCCAAATGATGGTTCCCACATGTGTTAGGTGACTCACATGGGCTGCTAAGAGCTGATCATTGGAGTGTATATACCAATAGTACATACATCTAAAAGCTGCGTATTGTACGAGTACGAATACGGGTGCATACGAGTAGAATTGTTGATGAAACTGAACGAGGATGTAATTGTAAGCATTTTTGTTAAGTAGAAGTATTTTGATAAGTGTATTGAAGTCTTTCAAAAGTGTATAAATACATATTAAAACACTACATGTATATACATTTTAACTGAGTCGTTAAGTCATCGTTAGTCGTTACATGTAAGTGTTGTTTTGAAACCTTTAGGTTAACGATCTTGTTAAATGTTGTTAACCCAATGTTTATAATATCAAAAGAGATTTTAAATTATTATATTATCATGATATTATGATGTACGAATATCTCCTAATATGATATATATACATTAAATGTCGTTACAATGATAAACGTTACATATATGTCTCGTTTCAAAATCATTAAGTTAGTAGTCTTGTTTTTACATATGTAGTTCATTGTTAATATAATTAATGATATGTTTATTTATCATAATATCATGTTAACTATATATATAACCATATATATGTCATCATATAGTTTTTTTACAAGTTTTAACGTTCGTGAATCACCGGTCAACTTGGGTGGTCAATTGTCTATATGAAACCTATTTCAATTAATCAAGTCTTAACAAGTTTGATTGCTTAACATGTTGGAAACATTTAATCATGTAAATATCAATCTCAATTAATATATATAAACATGGAAAAGTTCGGGTCACTACAGTACCTACCCGTTAAATAAATTTCGTCCCGAAATTTTAAGCTGTTGAAGGTGTTGACGAATCTTCTGGAAATAGATGCGGGTATTTCTTCTTCATCTGATCTTCACGCTCCCAGGTGAACTCGGGTCCTCTACGAGCATTCCATCGAACCTTAACAATTGGTATCTTGTTTTGCTTAAGTCTTTTAACCTCACGATCCATTATTTCGACGGGTTCTTCGATGAATTGAAGTTTTTCGTTGATTTGGATTTCATCTAACGGAATAGCGAGATCTTCTTTAGCAAAACATTTCTTTAAATTCGAGACGTGGAAAGTGTTATGTACAGCCGCGAGTTGTTGAGGTAACTCTAGTCGGTAAGCTACTGGTCCGACACGATCAATAATCTTGAATGGTCCAATATACCTTGGATTTAATTTCCCTCGTTTACCAAATCGAACAACGCCTTTCCAAGGTGCAACTTTAAGCATGACCATCTCTCCAATTTCAAATTCTATATCTTTTCTTTTAATGTCAGCGTAGCTCTTTTGTCGACTTTGGGCGGTTTTCAACCGTTGTTGAATTTGGATGATCTTCTCGGTAGTTTCTTGTATAATCTCCGGACCCGTAATCTGTCTATCCCCCACTTCACTCCAACAAATCGGAGACCTGCACTTTCTACCATAAAGTGCTTCAAACGGCGCCATCTCAATGCTTGAATGGTAGCTGTTGTTGTAGGAAAATTCTGCTAACGGTAGATGTCGATCCCAACTGTTTCCGAAATCAATAACACATGCTCGTAGCATGTCTTCAAGCGTTTGTATCGTCCTTTCGCTCTGCCCATCAGTTTGTGGATGATAGGCAGTACTCATGTCTAGACGAGTTCCTAATGCTTGCTGTAATGTCTGCCAGAATCTTGAAATAAATCTGCCATCCCTATCAGAGATAATAGAGATTGGTATTCCATGTCTGGAGACGACTTCCTTCAAATACAGTCGTGCTAACTTCTCCATCTTGTCATCTTCTCTTATTGGTAGGAAGTGTGCTGATTTGGTGAGACGATCAACTATTACCCAAATAGTATCAAAACCACTTGCAGTCCTTGGCAATTTAGTGATGAAATCCATGGTAATGTTTTCCCATTTCCATTCCGGGATTTCGGGTTGTTGAAGTAGACCTGATGGTTTCTGATGCTCAGCTTTGACCTTAGAACACGTCAAACATTCTCCTACGTATTTAGCAACATCGGCTTTCATACCCGGCCACCAAAAATGTTTCTTGAGATCCTTGTACATCTTCCCCATTCCAGGATGTATTGAGTATCTGGTTTTATGAGCTTCTCTAAGTACCATTTCTCTCATATCTCCAAATTTTGGTACCCAAATCCTTTCAGCCCTATACCGGGTTCCTTCTTCCCGAATATTAAGATGCTTCTCCGATCCTTTGGGTATTTCATCCTTTAAATTTCCCTCTTTTAAAACTCCTTGTTGCGCCTCCTTTATTTGAGTAGTAATGTTATTATGAATCATTATATTCATAGATTTTACTCGAATGGGTTCTCTGTCCTTCCTGCTCAAGGCATCGGCTACCACATTTGCCTTCCCCGGGTGGTAACGAATTTCAAAGTCGTAATCATTCAATAATTCAATCCACCTACGCTGCCTCATATTCAGTTGTTTCTGATTAAATATGTGTTGAAGACTTTTGTGGTCGGTATATATAATACTTTTGACCCCATATAAGTAGTGCCTCCAAGTCTTTAATGCAAAAACAACCGCGCCTAATTCCAAATCATGCGTCGTATAATTTTGTTCGTGAATCTTCAATTGTCTAGACGCATAAGCAATCACCTTCGTTCGTTGCATTAATACATAACCGAGACCTTGCTTTGATGCATCACAATAAATCACAAAATCATCATTCCCTTCAGGCAATGACAATATAGGTGCCGTAGTTAGCTTTTTCTTCAATAACTGAAACGCTTTCTCTTGTTCATCATTCCATTCAAATTTCTTCCCTTTATGCGTTAATGCAGTCAAGGGTTTTGCTATTCTGGAAAAGTCTTGGATGAACCTTCTGTAGTAACCAGCTAGTCCTAAAAACTGGCGTATGTGTTTCGGAGTTTTCGGGGTTTCCCACTTTTCAACAGTTTCTATCTTTGCCGGATCCACCTTAATACCTTCTTTGTTCACTATGTGACCGAGGAATTGAACTTCTTCCAACCAAAATGCACACTTTGAAAACTTAGCGTACAATTCTTCTTTCCTCAATACTTCTAACACCTTTCTCAAATGTTCACCGTGTTCTTGGTCATTCTTTGAGTAAATAAGTATGTCATCAATGAAAACAATGACAAACTTGTCAAGGTATGGTCCACACACTCGGTTGATAAGGTCCATGAACACAGCTGGTGCATTAGTTAAACCAAACGGCATGACCATAAACTCGTAATGACCGTAACGTGTTCTGAAAGCAGTCTTTGGAATATCATCTTCTTTCACCCGCATTTGATGATACCCGGAACGTAAGTCAATCTTTGAATAAACAGACGAGCCTTGTAGTTGATCAAATAAGTCGTCGATTCTCGGTAGTGGGTAGCGGTTCTTGATGGTAAGTTTGTTCAACTCTCGGTAGTCGATACACAACCTGAATGTACGACAAACAAAACAGGAGCTCCCCACGGTGATGTGCTTGGTCGAATGAAACCACGCTCTAAAAGTTCTTGTAATTGGCTTTGCAGTTCTTTCATCTCGCTGGGTGCGAGTCTGTAAGGAGCACGAGCTATTGGTGCAGCTCCTGGTACAAGATCTATTTGAAATTCAACGGATCGATGTGGGGGTAATCCCGGTAATTCTTTCGGAAATACATCGGAAAATTCTTTTGCAATGGGAACATCATTGATGCTCTTTTCTTCAGTTTGTACTTTCTCGACGTGTGCTAGAACAGCATAGCAACCTTTTCTTATTAGTTTTTGTGCCTTCAAATTACTAATAAGATGTAGCTTCGTGTTGCCCTTTTCTCCGTACACCATTAAGGGTTTTCCTTTTTCTCGTATAATGCGAATTGCATTTTTGTAACAAACGATCTCTGCTTTCACTTCTTTCAACCAGTCCATACCGATTATCACATCAAAACTCCCTAACTCTACTGGTATCAAATCAATCTTAAATGTTTCGCTAACCAGTTTAATTTCTCGATTCCGACATATATTATCTGCTGAAATTAATTTACCATTTGCTAATTCGAGTAAAAATTTACTATCCAAAGGCATCAATGGACAACTTAATTTAGCACAAAAATCTCTACTCATATAGCTTCTATCCGCACCCGAATCAAATAAAACGTAAGCAGATTTATTATCAATAAGAAACGTACCCGTAACAAGCTCCGGGTCTTCTTGTGCCTCTGCCGCATTAATATTGAAAACTCTTCCGCGGCCTTGTCCATTCGTGTTCTCCTGGTTCGGGCAATTTCTAATAATGTGGCCCGGTTTTCCACATTTATAACAAACTACATTGGCATAACTTGCTCCGACACTACTTGCTCCGCCATTACTCGTTCCGACACCATTTGTTCCTTTCGTTCTATTAACCCCTGGTCCGTAGACCTCACACTTCGCCGCGCTATGACCATTTCTTTTACACTTGTTGCAAAATTTGGTGCAGAACCCCGAGTGATTCTTTTCACACCTTTGGCATAGCTGCTTCTGATTGTTGTTGTTGTTGCGGTTATTATTGTTGTTGGGATGATTGTTGTAGTTGCTGTTGTTGTTGTTGTTGTTGTTGTTGTTGTTGGGCCGTTTGTTGTAGTTGCGATTGATGTTGCGATTGTTGGAATAATTGTTGCGATTATTGTTGTAATTGCTGTTGTTGTTGTATTGGTGATTCTTATCACCGTTTTCCTCCCACTTTCTTTTGACTTGCTTCACATTGGCCTCTTCAACAGTCTGTTCTTTAATTCTTTCTTCAATCTGGTTCACTAGTTTGTGAGCCATTCTACATGCCTGTTGTATGGAGGCGGGCTCGTGTGAACTTATATCTTCTTGGATTCTTTCCGGTAATCCTTTCACAAACGCGTCGATCTTCTCTTCCTCATCTTCGAATGCTCCCGGACACAATAGGCACAATTCTGTGAATCGTCTTTCGTACGTGGTAATATCAAATCCTTGGGTTCGTAACCCTCTAAGTTCTGTCTTGAGCTTATTGACCTCGGTTCTGGGACGGTACTTCTCGTTCATCAAGTGCTTGAATGCTGACCACGGTAGTGCGTACGCATCGTCTTGTCCCACTTGCTCTAGATAGGTATTCCACCATGTTAACGCAGAACCTGTGAAGGTATGCGTAGCGTACTTCACTTTGTCCTCTTCAGTACACTTACTTATGGTAAACATCGATTCAACCTTCTCGGTCCACCGTTTCAATCCGATCGGTCCTTCGGTTCCATCAAATTCCAAAGGTTTGCAGGCAGTGAATTCTTTGTAGGTGCATCCTACACGATTTCCTGTACTGCCAGATCCAAGGTTATTGTTGGTATGTAGCGCAGCCTGTACTGCGGCTATGTTTGAAGCTAGAAAAGTACGGAATTCCTCTTCATTCATATTCACGGTGTGTCGAGTAGTCGGTGCCATTTCCTTCAAAATAGTTAAATGGAACAAGTTAATCATACAGAATATTAAGAGTAGTTAATAGTATTTCGTAGCATAATATGAACTCATTTATAAAAGCTTTTTCTTCATATTAGCGTTTTATAAGTTTAAATTCGGGTAGTACCTACCCGTTAAGTTCATACTTAGTAGCTAATATACAATTCAACTACTACAATTCTATATGAAAAACTGATTATAATAATATTTCGCGTTCAAACTTTTATACAATATTTTACAAACTTACAATACCGCTTATTTTACATAAAGCATGAAATATAGCACACAATAACTTTGATACAAGATAGTTGTGAAGACAATTCTAGCTAGTACACAAGTCGTTCAGCAAAGGCAATAAAGACACGTAATTCATACGTCCAGAAACAAGTCATGCATTCTGGTTTTACTAGGACTACTTCCCATCCTTGGTCTTGTGCAACATAACCGTTATGGCCGTTGATAAGACAGCGTGTTGTAACGTCATCAAAGGGATGAGGGTTACGTAATGTCCAACAGTCCCGTAATAATCTAAAAACCTCATTTCTTACCCCAATTACCGACTCCGTTACTTGTGGAAACGTTTTGTTTAATAGTTGTAGCCCGATGTTCTTGTTCTCACTTTGGTGAGAAGTGAACATTACTAATCCGTAAGCATAGCATGCTTCTTTATGTTGCATGTTAGCCGCTTTTTCTAAATCACGAAGTCCAATATTCGGATATATTGAGTCAAAATAATTTCTTAACCCGTTGCGTAAAATAGCATTTGGGTTCCCCGCAATATATGCGTCAAAGTAAACACATCGTAACTTATGGGTTTCCCAATGTGATATCCCCCATCTTTCAAACGAAAGTCTCTTATAAACCAAGACATTCTTGGAACGTTCTTCGAATGTCTTACAAACTGATCTCGCCTTAAATAGTTGTGCCGAAGAATTCTGGCCGACTCTAGACAAGATTTCATCAATCATGTCTCCGGGTAGGTCTCTTAAAATATTGGGTTGTCTATCCATTTTGTGTTTTTAAACTGTAAAATAGACAAGAGTTAGATTCATAAAAAAAATACTTATTAATACAAGCAATTTTTACATATATCATAAAGCATAAGAACACTATATTACATATATTACACCACACGAATACAACTATCTTATTCCGACTCGCTCGTTTCTTCTTCTTCGGTTTTGGTTCGTTTTGCCAAGTTTCTAGGGATATATGATGTTCCCCTAATACGAGCCGTCATTGTCCACATTGGTTTAGAAAAACCTGGTGGTTTAGAGGTTCCCGGGTCATTGTTACAACTTAAGGACTTCGGGGGTTGACGATACATATAAAGTTCATCGGGGTTGGAATTAGATTTCTCTATTTTTATGCCCTTTCCCTTATTATTTTCTTTTGCCTTTTTAAATTCAGTTGGGGTAATTTCTATAACATCATCGGAATTCTCGTCGGAATCCGATTCATCGGAGAATTGGTAATCCTCCCAATATTTTGCTTCCTTGGCGGAAACACCATTGACCATAATTAACTTTGGTCGGTTGGTTGAGGATTTTCTTTTACTTAACCGTTTTATTATTTCCCCCACCGGTTCTATTTCTTCATCCGGTTCCGATTCTTCTTCCGGTTCCGATTCTTCTTCCGGTTCCGACTCTTCTTCCGGTTCCTCTTCGGGAACTTGTGAATCAGTCCACAAATCATTCCAATTTACATTTGACTCTTCATTATTATTAGGTGAGTCAATGGGACTTGTTCTAGAGGTAGACATCTATCACATAATATCAAACACGTTAAGAGATTAATATATCACATAATATTCATATGTTAAAAATATATAGTTTCCAACAAAAATGTTAAGCAATCATTTTTAAGGAAAACACGGTCGAAGTCCAGACTCACTAATGCATCCTAACAAACTCGATAAGACACACTAATGCAAATTTTCTGGTTCTCTAAGACCAACGCTCGGATACCAACTGAAATGTCCCGTTCTTATTGATTAAAAACGTTCCATATTAATTGATTTCGTTGCGAGGTTTTGACCTCTATATGAGACGTTTTTCAAAGACTGCATTCCTTTTTAAAACAAACCATAACCTTTATTTCATAAATAAAGGTTTAAAAAGCTTTACGTAGATTATCAAATAATGATAATCTAAAATATCCTGTTTACACACGACCATTACATAATGGTTTACAATACAAATATGTTACATCGAAATCAGTTTCTTGAATGCAGTTTTTACACAATATCATACAAACATGGACTCCAAATCTTGTCCTTATTTTAGTATGCAACAGCGGAAGCTCTTAATATTCACCTGAGAATAAACATGCTTTAAACGTCAACAAAAATGTTGGTGAGTTATAGGTTTAACCTATATATATCAAATCGTAACAATAGACCACAAGATTTCATATTTCAATACACATCCCATACATAGAGATAAAAATCATTCATATGGTGAACACCTGGTAACCGACAATAACAAGATGCATATATAAGAATATCCCCATCATTCCGGGACACCCTTCGGATATGATATAAATTTCGAAGTACTAAAGCATCCGGTACTTTGGATGGGGTTTGTTAGACCCAATAGATCTATCTTTAGGATTCGCGTCAATTAGGGTGTCTGTTCCCTAATTCTTAGATTACCAGACTTAATAAAAAGGGGCATATTCGATTTCGATAATTCAACCATAGAATGTAGTTTCACGTACTTGTGTCTATTTTGTAAATCATTTATAAAACCTGCATGTATTCTCATCCCAAAAATATTAGATTTTAAAAGTGGGACTATAACTCACTTTCACAGATTTTTACTTCGTCGGGAAGTAAGACTTGGCCACTGGTTGATTCACGAACCTATAACAATATATACATATATATCAAAGTATGTTCAAAATATATTTACAACACTTTTAATATATTTTGATGTTTTAAGTTTATTAAGTCAGCTGTCCTCGTTAGTAACCTATAACTAGTTGTCCACAGTTAGATGTACAGAAATAAATGATAAATATTATCTTGAATCAATCCACGACCCAGTGTATACGTATCTCAGTATTGATCACAACTCAAACTATATATATTTTGGAATCAACCTCAACCCTGTATAGCTAACTCCAACATTCACATATAGAGTGTCTATGGTTGTTCCGAAATATATATAGATGTGTCGACATGATAGGTCGAAACATTGTATACGTGTCTATGGTATCTCAAGATTACATAATATACAATACAAGTTGATTAAGTTATGGTTGGAATAGATTTGTTACCAATTTTCACGTAGCTAAAATGAGAAAAATTATCCAATCTTGTTTTACCCATAACTTCTTCATTTTAAATCCGTTTTGAGTGAATCAAATTGCTATGGTTTCATATTTAACTCTATTTTATGAATCTAAACAGAAAAAGTATAGGTTTATAGTCGGAAAAATAAGTTACAAGTCGTTTTTGTAAAGGTAGTCATTTCAGTCGAAAGAACGACGTCTAGATGACCATTTTAGAAAACATACTTCCACTTTGAGTTTAACCATAATTTTTGGATATAGTTTCATGTTCATAATAAAAATCATTTTCTCAGAATAACAACTATTAAATCAAAGTTTATCATAGTTTTTAATTAACTAACCCAAAACAGCCCGCGGTGTTACTACGACGGCGTAAATCCGGTTTTACGGTGTTTTTCGTGTTTCCAGGTTTTAAATCATTAAGTTAGCATATCATATAGATATAGAACATGTGTTTAGTTGATTTTAAAAGTCAAGTTAGAAGGATTAACTTTTGTTTGCGAACAAGTTTAGAATTAACTAAACTATGTTCTAGTGATTACAAGTTTAAACCTTCGAATAAGATAGCTTTATATGTATGAATCGAATGATGTTATGAACATCATTACTACCTTAATTTCCTTGGATAAACCTACTGGAAAAGAGAAAAATGGATCTAGCTTCAATGGATCCTTGGATGGCTCGAAGTTCTTGAAGCAGAATCATGACACGAAAACAAGTTCAAGTAAGATCATCACTTGAAATAAGATTGTTATAGTTATAGAAATTGAACCAAAGTTTGAATATGATTATTACCTTGTATTAGAATGATAACCTACTGTAAGAAACAAAGATTTCTTGAGGTTGGATGATCACCTTACAAGATTGGAAGTGAGCTAGCAAACTTGAAAGTATTCTTGATTTTATGAAACTAGAACTTTTGGAATTTATGAAGAACACTTAGAACTTGAAGATAGAACTTGAGAGAGATTAATTAGATGAAGAAAATTGAAGAATGAAAGTGTTTGTAGGTGTTTTTGGTCGTTGGTGTATGGATTAGATATAAAGGATATGAAATTTTGTTTTCATGTAAATAAGTCATGAATGATTACTCATATTTTTGTAATTTTATGAGATATTTCATGCTAGTTGCCAAATGATGGTTCCTACATGTGTTAGGTGACTCACATGGGCTGCTAAGAGCTGATCATTGGAGTGTATATACCAATAGTACATACATCTAAAAGCTGTGTATTGTACGAGTACGAATACGGGTGCATACGAGTAGAATTGTTGATGAAACTGAATGAGGATGTAATTGTAAGAATTTTTGTTAAGTAGAAGTATTTTGATAAGTGTATTGAAGTCTTTCAAAAGTGTATAAATACATATTAAAACACTACATGTATATACATTTTAACTGAGTCGTTAAGTCATCGTTAGTCGTTACATGTAAGTGTTGTTTTGAAACCTTTAGGTTAACGATCTTGTTAAATGTTGTTAACCCAATGTTTATAATATCAAAAGAGATTTTAAATTATTATATTATCATGATATTATGATGTACGAATATCTCCTAATATGATATATATACATTAAATGTCGTTACAATGATAAACGTTACATATATGTCTCGTTTCAAAATCATTAAGTTAGTAGTCTTGTTTTTACATATGTAGTTCATTGTTAATATAATTAATGATATGTTTATTTATCATAATATCATGTTAACTATATATATAACCATATATATGTCATCATATAGTTTTTTTACAAGTTTTAACGTTCGTGAATCACCGGTCAACTTGGGTGGTCAATTGTCTATATGAAACCTATTTCAATTAATCAAGTCTTAACAAGTTTGATTGCTTAACATGTTGAAAACATTTAATCATGTAAATATCAATCTCAATTAATATATATAAACATGGAAAAGTTCGGGTCACTACACCTTGAACATTAAAAATCATTATTTTGTTATAATATGATCATTTTCATTTTTTTATATAGTTATTATCATAATTATTATTATTATTATTAATATCTGTAATGACCCGGAAATTTCCGACCAAATTTAAACCCTAATCTCTATAGGTTTCCGACACGATAAGCAAAATCTGTAATTTTGAGTCTAGAAAGTTTGAAATCTATATTAATGAAATCTATTACCCCTTTGACCATTGCACGACGATTCACGAACGATTGTTTAAAATAAGTATATATGTGTATATATATATATATATATATATATATGTATATATAAATATAAGTATATATATAATTTAAAATTTTAAAATATAATTTAAACATGAGATTTTTAATATGTGAAATAAGATGCAAAATAATTAAGTGTAATTAAAAATGAATCTATGAATATATAATATAATTTCTAGGTATAATTATTATAATAGGTATATTATTGTATATAAAGTTTTTAAATGATAAATATTCCATAAAAGTTATTATATAATGTATTATATGATTATTAATATTACATAATTAATATTATTGTTTAAACTATTATAATATATAAATTAAATAGATATGAAGTTTGATATATATACAAATTACTATAATATTGTTATAACTATTATCAATAATAATATTAGTATTATTATAACCAGTAATACTATTATAAGAATAATTTGAATTAATTTAGTTGTAATGTAAATTATTATTTATATTTAGAAATTTTGATATCATTACTTGTATTATTATCATCATTAATTCTATTACTGTATTTATCATTATTAGTTTCATTATTAATATTAAAATTAATATAAGATATTAATAATTATATAATTAATAATATTATGTTACTTTATAAAAATTAATATTCATATATATATATATATATATATGTATATATATATAAATAATTGTTGTATAATTATACAAATACTGTTTTGCAAATACATATACATATATATAAATACCAAATATATATATAAATAAATATAAAATATTGTTAGAAATATAAAAATTATTTAAACTTGAGATAATATGAATTCTGTATTTGTCACTATCGATCCTGTAGAATTTGTCTGATTAATTGATTTATCTATCTAATTTAGCACAGAACCAAACAAGTATATCGTTTTCCAATTTTTTTTTTGGTGTTTTCTTCTTATAAAGATTCTGACTGTCGAGTCTTCAAGGAAATAAAGCAATCGATCGTTTGCAAGTTACCTAATAACTCTCAACAACAATTACCCTTAACAGCCACAATAAGTAACAGCCACAATAAGATGGAATCCCAAACTGTTTCGGTGCCGATACCCTGTTTTTGTCAGATTCTGTCCAAGCCTCAAAATCAATCGAATTTTAAAATTTGATAAATACAGATAGGTTAGGATTCATACATTCAAACTACTTGCAAATTATTAGCTTTCAATCTTTTCAAACGATTAAGAATTTCGAAGTTAAAGTGAAGTTTTAAAAGTTGAACGTTTATTTTTTTTTTTTATCAAATTAAAGTTGCAGAGATTATTTCAGTTTAAATTAACGAATCACAAAGATTCTAAGAAGGGATTAAAACACTTTTCATTTTGTAATCATCGTTCATACGTGCCTGAATTTCAAAAGCCATGTTTGAGTTGTTTTTCGTGGTCATCAGGTTGCTACGGTTATTTAAAAATTAAGTTATTTCTGTTAATGCAATTTAACTTCAATGAATCGTTTCTATTTCATTAGTAGAACCTAAAGCATTTAGTTAAATACTGGTTATAAACGATATTGGTCTCTGGTTGTGCTGGGTTTGAGATAAAAGAGATGAATCAGGCTTTTTAGAAACACGGGTTTAATATAAATGGATTCAATAAAAATCAGAAAACACGCATCAGCTAAATGGTTAAGAGTGTTGTCGGGTATGCTGCAGGTCTCGGGTTCGAGACCCGTTTGGGGCAAATTTTTTTTAAGAACTCTTTTAAAGGTAATTTCATTTTAAAAACTTATTGTTATCATTATTATTATTGTAACAATTATTATTATTATTATTAATTGTTACTATTACAAGTATAATAATAATTAACCCTAGTTAACAATTATGATTATGGTTATTATGGTAACTATTGTTATTACTAGTATTATTATCATGATATGTATTAATCTTAAATAGTGTGATTAATAATATTATCATTAATAATAAGACTACTATTATTATTAGTATAAGCATTACTATTATTATAATTAAGGATTATTAACATTAATAATATTATGAAAATAATACAAGTTATCATTATTTTCATTTTTGTTATTATTATTACCACTACTAATAGAATTAGTATTATTATTATTAGTAAATCAATATTATCAAGACTATCATTCTAACAAGTAAATATTGATATATATATATATATATAGATTAATATCATTATGTGTTTAAATATTAATAAGTTTATAAAATAAATATATATATGTATATATATAACATATAATTGAAAATATAATATATCAATCTGTTCAATTACGACTATGTGTATTAATAAAGATACAAATGATATAGGTTCGTGAATCCGAGGCCAATCTTATAAGTGATCAATGGTGTTATATGTATTTTTACTACAAAATACAGTATGGTGAGTATATAGTCCCTTTTAAACTCTAAATATTTTTGGGCTGAGAATACATGCGCTATTTTTATAAATGATTTACGTTATGGACACAAGTGACTAAAATTACGTTCTACATGGGTTTGAATCAAAAATCCCCTAGCTTGGTAACTTTAACTATTGGTTTATGTACTGGTAGGCGCGAATCCTAAAGATAGATCTATCGGGTTTTACACCCCCACCCAGATGTTATTCTAGTCACTACTAAACTAGAAGAACGGGTGTTTAGTACTTCGAGGTTAACGGAACGCACTTGATTCGGTGCACATATTATTATAACTCAGGGGTACACACTCTTGTTAAGGCTAGTTACCGGGTGCCCACTGCTTGGAATGCTTTTCATACACTTGCGATTGTATTATATTTTTATATATGAAATCTTGTGGTCCATAGTTATAACGCTGCTAGCATCAAACCTATATATCTCACCAACTTTATGTTGACATTTTAAAGCATGTTTATTCTCAGGTACGTATTAAGTATTCCGCTGTGCATGTGCTCATATTAAGGACATTACTTGGAGTCGATCATCGCAATGGGACCAACTGTTGAAGGCTACGTCCGGGAGGATTAGGACCGGTCGTCATAGTTGGTATCAGAGCGTTGGTCTTAGTGAACCAGGCCTTGCATTAGTGTGTCTAACTGGTAGTTGTTAGGATACATTAGTGAGTCTGGACTTTGACTGTGTCTACCTGTCAAAAAGTTTTGCTTATCATTTCTAGTCAGAAACCATCTGCTTATCATCCTTAGGAATTCCCTGCTTATTATTCTTAAGTCTAGACACGTCTTACTGCATTTAGTGCATCGATAGTGTATAGACAAAATTCATATCTTAGCGTATCTGATAATTCATATCTTAGCGCATCTGTAGACTTGCCTGATATATGCCATAGGTTCCTTTATAGTCTACAAAATCTTTTGTACCATAAATATGAATTTAAAATATCATTCTATTTACGAAAATCGTTTCACATCGAAGATCCATTCCATTCATCGATTTTCTCTTGGCAATGAACCTGAAAGCACTTACCGGCGAACCTGTTCGAGAAATCATTTACCCTCCCATTTCTAGAGTATCTCGTCACGATTATATATTATCCTATATTTGAATCTTACTCACCCGATCGTTTCAATCGTCAAACATCTTGACATAATATAAGAAATTAACGAACTACGTGCTCGAGTAATGGCTTTGGAGAAATCTGGTGCGGAGGTTACGAATACCAGCAGCAGCACCAGCAGCATAATCTGTATTATCATCATCAACGCCGACAATACTCTTAACACCCCAACCACAATCACGTTGCAAATCTCAACATCATGATCTAATATCAACATCACACGCCTCCATATCATCATCTGTACTTCAACTATGATCTCCGTTCTACATATCGTTCTATATCGATTATCTTCACTATACGTATCATTCTACATCATTTATCTTCGTTCGACATGGTGATTATGTAATTTCTAAAGTTTTAGAGATTATGTAATCTAGTATTAACGATAAATCAAATGAGTTTAATATCTTATTGACTCATTAAATCCATAATTACATCTGAAGAAAATATATATGCAAGTATATTTTCATAAAGATCGTAATTAAATTTTTTTTTCTCGTACAAACTGTTAATGATGAAAATATTTTAACGGGTGGGTAGTACCCAAGGAATATTTAAAATTCACATTAACAAGTTACACTGTACATTCTTCGAATCTGATTCAACGGTCATTTATTATCCTACTTACAACCACCGATATTCATATTCGCTCACCCCGGAATAACCATTTTCATTCAAATTTCATATTTGGATTTTGACCTATCAGAATCCAACAAGTGGCATAACGAAGAAAACATTGGACAAAAATAAAAAGTGTTAGAAACAAACGAATTAATTAATTGGAATTGTGATAGGATTTCACGCTAACTGTTCCGGCTAACTGTTCCCAGCTAACTGATTAACATTTAATTTATCGCAATTTACATACTCGCAATTTTATTTATCGTCATTTAATTTCTGTTATTTACTTTTACGCACTTTAAATAACGGGACACGTATGCAAGGTTTCGACTTATCATATCGACCCATCTATATATATATTTCGGAACAACCGTAGACACTCTATATGTGAAGGTGGGAGTTGGCTATACAGGGTCGGAGTTGATTCCAAAATATATATATACTTTGAGTTGTGATCGACCCCGAGACCGGTACACGTGTCACGATACGTATTATTTAAATTCGAATATTATATATTAAATTATATATGAATCATTGAACCATCGGACTATTGGACTGCTAACTTTGGACAATTAAAAAGAATTAAATTAAAATATTGATTATAACATATGAAACTAAATAATTCTTCAAGCTTGCCACTTGATTTCATCTTAAACCTCATTTGTATCTCGACAATTACAATGCGTGTTCAAATCTTTCATGATTCTTGAAAACCCCTCAATCGAGAGGATGAACCAGCCGCGTTTCATCTACGGAAGAAAAGACTTATGCTCCTGTAAGACTCTCGGAGACTGAGTCAACGTTTAACACGCAGCAGTGTTAATTTCTTTAGTGTTATTATTACCCAAAATAACTTTGCAATCCCTTTTCAAATTAGCCAATTTTGTTACAGCTCCACTTCGACTTCTCAGTAAGACTACTCCTATTATAATATCGATATAAATACGTTGTACTTCGCCGTCGTTACTGGAGAACCTTTTATATCCCATGACATCATCAGCAGATATACCAGCAGCTCGTTATCTCTTCGGCGGAATCCGCAGTTAGTATTTTGAAAATCTCGTAGCACTTCTCCTGTACTACCTATAACATTTATCCCTAAGAGTTTCATACCTCGAATATGAAGTTTCTGAAAAACGTCTTGAACTATGAAGTAATTCTTGAAATGCTGACGAAGCAGCATGTTGTAGACGGTTTTAATGACCAAAAGATGATGATAAAAGGAGGAAGTGTTAGGAACGCTTGATAGAAAATTTGGTACTGAAAACCGGATTGAGCAAACCGTGAAGGAGACTCTGAACAAGTTTCAAGGACTAAACTTGTACATTAAGAATCATGATGATTCTGTAGCAAACACCTTGCTTCCGAATCTAAACCCTTACGGGCAAATCTTCATCATCATCCTTCGACATTAGAAATTCCAAGATATTATCATATCTTTCATTATAAATATCCCCAATATTTCTGAGGATGTTTACACAGCTATCTTTATCTGAAATCATTTATTCCTCCGTAATATCTGCGTTACAATATAAAAGAAACTGTGTTAGTTTCTAAGTTCTAAAACCTTCAAGTTTAAAATAGGAATGTTCTGAAGCAGTGTTTGGAACTGATGCATGAATTAGTATAATATAATGAAACTTGATCAACTTCATTATATTACAGTAAGTCATGTTAAGTTCCTAATGGAATGTGATGATTCACAGTACCGTCATCATGTGCTATGTTACACGGCTCTTACATTCTATCTAATCCTCAAACGTATTAGGGACATATCGTCTTGATAGTTCGATCTTTTCCAGGATATTCTGGTAATTGGACAAATCAAAATCGTGCCATTACCATTTCTTTCTAAGAGCATTAGCTATGTTTATACCTACGAATTTCGGATCATTACCCGCTTGACTTGAGGACGGGAAGAAGAAACGAAGGGACAATGTCCCGAAATAGAAATTGGAGTATAAATCGCAGCAAATAGAAGAGAGTATTAACTGTGGATGACAATGATTATAGAAGACAGAAGCAGGAACATTGAAATATAAGGAAAGATATCAAATTCAACAACTACTCAGAAATTACAAACCGTGTATATCAATACGTATTGCAACGTAAAGACACGGGAGAATTAGAAACATTATAATACCAAGAAAATCATAAAAGTGAATAGATTCTTCTGGCGGCAGATGAAAGAGAAGAATGAAAGATATGAAAGTTAGAAGTATAATAAGAATCAGGATTGGATGAAGCATATTAATGAATGAGTAGAGGAAGCAAGAATAGAAGGTATGGAGAATAAGGAAACGGAGGAGGAAGATTTATAGTGAAATATCCGACAGAGAAATCAAAACAGATTGCCACATTAAATAAAAGAAGATTCTTATCCTTAAAGAGCCAAATCTTGTTACATAAGATTTTCTTTAAATCCCTTAAATTCCGGAAATCAATTCTAATCACGTCATCGGTTAAAACAATTCCATATCCACTCATTTCATTCTTTTGTGATAGCTTCACTTGTGCATTTCACATGATCGAAACGTTTTATCCATATTTTCCAATAATGATAAAACTCTATTATTACCTCATATTCGTCATGAAAACATCCCCATTGTTATCTATGACAAACTCTACCAAATTTCGGGGACGAAATTTTTTTAACGGGTGGGTACTGTAATGACCCGGAAATTTTCGACCAAATTTAAACCCTAATCTCTATAGGTTTCCGACACGATAAGCAAAATCTGTAATTTTGAGTCTAGAAAGTTTGAAATCTATATTAATGAAATCTATTACCCCTTTGACCATTGCCCGACGATTCACGAACGATTGTTTAAAATAAGTATATATGTGTGTATATATATATATATATATATATATATATATATATATATATATATATATATATATATATATATATATATATATATATATGTATATATAAATATAAGTATATATATAATTTAAAATTTTAAAATATAATTTAAACATGAGATTTTTAATATGTGAAATAAGATGCAAAATAATTAAGTGTAATTAAAAATGAATCTATGAATATATAATATAATTTCTAGGTATAATTATTATAATAGGTATATTATTGTATATAAAGTTTTTAAATGATAAATATTCCATAAAAGTTATTATATAATGTATTATATGATTATTAATATTACATAATTAATATTATTGTTTAAACTATTATAATATATAAATTAAATAGATATGAAGTTTGATATATATACAAATTACTATAATATTGTTATAACTATTATCAATAATAATATTAGTATTATTATAACCAGTAATACTATTATAAGAATAATTTGAATTAATTTAGTTGTAATGTAAATTATTATTTATATTTAGAAATTTTGATATCATTACTTGTATTATTATCATCATTAATTCTATTACTGTGTTTATCATTATTAGTTTCATTATTAATATTAAAATTAATATAAGATATTAATAATTATATAATTAATAATATTATGTTACTTTATAAAAATTAATATTCATATATATATATATATATATATATATGTATATATATATAAATAATTGTTGTATAATTATACAAATACTGTTTTGCAAATACATATACATATATATAAATACCAAATATATATATATAAATAAATATAAAATATTGTTAGAAATATAAAAATTATTTAAACTTGAGATAATATGAATTCTGTATTTGTCACTATCGATCCTGTAGAATTTGTCTGATTAATTGATTTATCTATCTAATTTAGCACAGAACCAAACAAGTATATCGTTTTCCACTTTTTTTTTTTTTTTGGTGTTTTCTTCTTATAAAGATTCTGACTGTCGAGTCTTCAAGGAAATAAAGCAATCGATCGTTTGCAAGTTACCTAATAACTCTCAACAACAATTACCCTTAACAGCCACAATAAGTAACAACCACAATAAGATGGAATCCCAAACTGTTTCGGTGCCGATACCCTGTTTTTGTCAGATTCTGTCCAAGCCTCAAAATCAATCGAATTTTAAAATTTGATAAATACAGATAGGTTAGGATTCATACATTCAAACTACTTGCAAATTATTAGCTTTCAATCTTTTCAAACGATTAAGAATTTCGAAGTTAAAGTGAAGTTTTAAAAGTTGAACGTTTATTTTTTTTTATCAAATTAAAGTTGCAGAGATTATTTCAGTTTAAATTAACGAATCACAAAGATTCTAAGAAGGGATTAAAACACTTTTCATTTTGTAATCATCGTTCATACGTGCCTGAATTTCAAAAGCCATGTTTGAGTTGTTCTTCGTGGTCATCAGGTTGCTACGGTTATTTAAAAATTAAGTTATTTCTGTTAATGCAATTTAACTTCAATGAATTGTTTCTATTTCATTAGTAGAACCTAAAGCATTTAGTTAAATACTGGTTATAAACGATATTGGTCTCTGGTTGTGCTGGGTTTGAGATAAAAGAGATGAATCAGGCTTTTTAGAAACACGGGTTTAATATAAATGGATTGGATAAAAATCAGAAAACACGGATCAGCTAAATGGTTAAGAGTGTTGTCGGGTATGCTGCAGGTCTCGGGTTCGAGACCCGTTTGGGGCAAATTTTTTTTAAGAACTCTTTTAAAGGTAATTTCATTTTAAAAACTTATTGTTATCATTATTATTATTGTAACAATTATTATTATTATTATTAATTGTTACTATTACAAGTATAATAATAATTAACCCTAGTTAACAATTATGATTATGGTTATTATGGTAACTATTGTTATTACTAGTATTATTATCATGATATGTATTAATCTTAAATAGTGTGATTAATAATATTATCATTAATAATAAGACTACTATTATTATTAGTATAAGCATTACTATTATTATAATTAAGGATTATTAACATTAATAATATTATGAAAATAATACAAGTTATCATTATTTTCATTTTTGTTATTATTATTACCACTACTAATAGAATTAGTATTATTATTATTAGTAAATCAATATTATCAAGACTATCATTCTAACAAGTAAATATTGATATATATATATATATAGATTAATATCATTATGTGTTTAAATATTAATAAGTTTATAAAATAAATATATATATGTATATATATAACATATAATTGAAAATATAATATATCAATCTGTTCGATTACGACTATGTGTATTAATAAAGATACAAATGATATAGGTTCGTGAATCCGAGGCCAATCTTATAAGTGATCAATGGTGTTATATGTATTTTTACTACAAAATACAGTATGGTGAGTATATAGTCCCTTTTAAACTCTAAATATTTTTGGGCTGAGAATACATACGCTATTTTTATAAATGATTTACGTTATGGACACAAGTGACTAAAATTACGTTCTACATGGGTTTGAATCAAAAATCCCCTAGCTTGGTAACTTTAACTATTGGTTTATGTACTGGTAGGCGCGAATCCTAAAGATAGATCTATCGGGTTTTACACCCCCACCCAGATGTTATTCTAGTCACTACTAAACTAGAAGAACGGGTGTTTAGTACTTCGAGGTTAACGGAACGCACTTGATTCGGTGCACATATTATTATAACTCAGGGGTACACACTCTTGTTAAGGCTAGTTACCGGGTGCCCACTGCTTGGAATGCTTTTCATACACTTGCGAGTGTATTATATTTTTATATATGAAATCTTGTGGTCCATAGTTATAACGCTGCTAGCATCAAACCTATATATCTCACAAACTTTATGTTGACATTTTAAAGCATGTTTATTCTCAGGTACGTATTAAGTCTTCCGCTGTGCATGTGCTCATATTAAGGACATTACTTGGAGTCGATCATCGCAATGGGACCAACTGTTGAAGGCTACGTCCGGGAGGATTAGGACCGGTCGTCATAATATCAGTGTTATTAATATTATTATCAATATCATCATTTCTATTGTTATTATTATTATTATTTGATTATTAATGTTATTAATGTTATTATTATTAATTCTTATTATTATAATTATCAGTATTTTTTTTCTATTAATAAATTTATTTTTTATTAATATATTTATTTACATTTACTAATTATTAAAATTAAATTTAAATTAGGAATGATATTACAGAATCAAATTTTCTCTTTAAGGTCACGATCAAAAGCTGTTTTTAATTTTGTTGCTATCTCCTAATTTGTTACATATCACAATCACATTGTACCTAAAGTTGAAAAATCTAATCGAACTTTATTTTTTTTTGTTCTGTCGAATTGGTTAGGCTAGCAAACAAAATTCATTTGGTAAATGAGCTGTAATATCATATGTATTCTCTATATAACAATATGATGATGCATTAATTAAAGGAAAAACACTGAGATTAAAAACTAAATTGCAAAGAAACCGTAGAGTTGCTCTGCTCCGCCATTTTTTTTGCCAAGTCTCAAATCCGAATCAATTGTAAAAATGTAACAATGTAGTTTCATTAGAAATCTTTTATTTCAACTATCTGTACAATCTCAGAGTCCAATTCCTTTTAATGATCTCAAATTTTGAAGTCAAACTTATCTTTCAAAAAGTCAAAGCTCTTGTACATCACGAAATTCGAAACTGGTTTATCGTTTCTGTTAAAATTAAAGGTTAAGAAACTTTTTATGAGTCATTTGAAACACAATTCAAGTTATAAGTATTACCTAAATCGTTCGTGAATTGAAAATCAAATAATGAGTTCATATTTTTTTTTTATCAGCGTATAGCTTCTGTATCCCTTTTTATTTAATTTTTTTTAGTCAAACACAATTGATCGTTTTTGTTTCAGTTTCACCTCATAATTTCAACTAGCAATTCGTTTTTATGATTAATTAGAAACTATAGTCGAATTATTTTTGAAGATGAAGAAGGAAAATGGAAAAGCAGTTAATACGGGTATATATATCTATCTATTTGAGTTAAGTCAGAAAGAAACAGAATGGAGGGATGGCTGTGCACTTGGTTGGGTTTTGAGAGGTCTCGGGTTCGATCCCTACTTGGTGCAATTTTTTCTTAAAATGAACTCCTAAGGTAGTTTTACATATTAAAACTCACTATTATTATTATTATCATTATTATTACTAATATTATTATTATCATTGTTATTATAAATTATTATTGTAATTATTATTATTCTTATTATTGTTGTTATTATTATTATCCAATTATTATAATTAATATATGTATTATAGGTATTAGTATTATCATTATTGTTATTGCTAGTAAAAGTATTAATTATTATTATTATTATTATTATTATTATTATTATTATTATTATTATTATTATTATTATTATTATTATTATTATTATTATTATTATTATTATTATTATTATTATTATTATTATTATTATTATTATTATTATTATTATTATGATTATTAAGATTGTCATTCATATTATTAGTAATATAAGTATCCATATTATTATTATTAAAATTATCATTTTATTATTGAAAGTATTATTTTTATTAAAATTATCAGTTGTTTTACTAAAATTATTATTATTTTCATTTTTATTTATTACTAATACCATTATTATTATTTTTATCAAAACCATATTATTATTATCATTATTATCAATATTACTACTAATATTATTATCATTACTACAATAAAAATTAGTCATATAAAAATATACTTAACTAAACTATATTAACATTTTTATTTGTTTAAAGGATATAATAAGTACATTTATGAAGATAATAATGAAACACATAATTTATTAAGATAACATTTATAATATATAAATCTGTTAGATTACAATTAGATGCGTTAATATATATAAATGATATATGTTCGTGAATCTGAGGCCAACTCTACACTTGTTCGATTTCTTTATATGTATTTTTACTACAAAATACATTAGGAGAGTTTCATTTGATCCTTTTTTAAATGCTTTTGCAATATATATTTTTGGGACTGAGAATACATGGCCTGCTTTTATAAATGTTTTACGAAATAGACACAAGTACTTAAAACTACATTATATGGGTGAATGATCGAAGCAGAATATGCCCCTTTTACTTGGTAACCTAAGAATTAGTAAACCAGTCTACTAATTGACGCGAATCCTAAAGATAGATCTATTGGGCCTAACGAACCCCATCCGTTGTTGCGGATGCTTTAGTACTTCGATGTTGTTTTTATCATGTCCGAAGGATTTCCCAGAATGATAGGGGATATTCTTATATGCATCTTATTAATGTCGGTTACCAGGTGTTCACCATATGAATGATTATTTTTGTCTCTATGCATGGGACGTATATTTATGAGAAATGGGAATGAAATTCTTGTGGTCTATTAAAATGATGGAAATGATTATTTATGTTAAACCAATGAACTCACCAACCTTTTAGTTGACACTTGAATGCATGTTTATTCTCAGGTATTAAAGAAATCTTCCACTGTGCATTTGCTAATTTTAAAGATATTAATTGGAGTCATTCATGGCATATTTCAAAAGACGTTGCATTCGAGTCGTTGAGTTCATCAAGATTATTATTAAGTCAATTATAGTTGAATGTATTATGAAATGGTATGCATGCCGTCAACTTTTGATGAAAAGAAAGTTTGTCTTTTAGAAACGAATGCAATGTTTGTAAAATGTATCATATAGAGGTCAAATACCTCGCGATGTAATCATATGTTATTGTATTCGTCCTTATGGATTAGGAAGGGTCGTCTCATGTGGTATCAGAGTGGTGGTATTCGCGAACCAGGTCTGCATTAGTGTGTCTAACTGTTAAGTCGTTAGGATGCATTAGTGAGTCTGGACTTCGACCGTGTCTGCATGTCAAAAGTTTTGCTTATAATTCGTGTCGAAAATCATCTACTTATTATCCTTAGAAAATTACCTGCTTATCATTCCTAGTCTAGACACATCTTACTGCATTGATTGCATGAATAGTGTATAGACAAAATTCATATCTTAGCGTATCTGTTATTGTTACCTTTGCCTGACAGCTTCCGTAGATTCCTTTGTAACTTATGGGATTTTAGTATTATATATGCATATGTAAATTATGTATTGCAGGCTACTAATCTACATCCTATAATTTATTTCTTATCGAAAATCCTTCATCTGATTGTATGAGATGAATCCCTCAACCAGTTCGAGTCCCTCAGATTTCGATAGTTATTCCGACAGCTATTCCGATATGGATTTCCACTCGAGCTCCGAAAGCAGTGTAACCAGAATGAATCAACCAATTAGCCATCATTTATTCTGGATGAATTGGAGATAGGATCTTAGTCTACTTAATCAATGGAGACGCGAAGAAGGCGATCTTTTCCACCAACTAAATTGCCCTCTTGACGAATAACTAGAAGCACTTACCGGTGAACCTATCCAAAACACCAATTTCACCCTCATTTCCTGAATATCTCGTCATGATTATATACTATCTCACAAATTCTAAACCTTATTCATCTGCTCGTTCCAACCGACAATCATTCCGGAATAATAGAAGGAGTCAACGAGCTCCGCGCTCGAGTAATCAATTTGGAAGATATGATGCGAAATGTACCAGCTTTAGCAATATCAACGGCAACAATATCAATACTAGTACTACCAACAACAACATCCACATCACCAACTTCGACATCTCATTCTGTAACTCGAGTATAATCATCGTTCCACATGACGTTCTACATCATTTATCTTCGTTTGACATATCAATTATGTAATCTCGAATGTTTTAGAGATTATATATTCTTGTTCTAATGGTAAATCAAATGAGTTTAATATCATATTAACTCATTAAATCTATGATTACATCTGAAGAAAATATATAGGTATATATATTTTTTCATAAAGATTGTAATTAAAAATTCTTTCGTACAAACTGTTAATGGTGAAAATATTTTAACGGGTAGGTAATACCCGAGGAATATTTAGATTTTACATTAATAAGTTACACTGTACAGTCTTCGAACCTGACTCAACAGTCAATTACTATCCTAATTACATCCACAAGATATACGAATCCGTTCACCACAAAATAACCATTTTCATTCAATTTCATAATTGAATTTTGACTTACCAGAATCCAACAAGTGGCATAATGAAGAAAACATTTGACAAAATAAAATTTGTTAGAAACAAACAAATTAACCATGAGAAAATTTTGTTAAGGATCCACGTTAACAAAATCCTAGCAAACTGTTCCTAGCTAACTGTTAATTCCTTATTACATTTTATTATCGCAATTTATTTATCGAAGTTTATTTATCGCAATTTATATTCTCGCAATTTTAATTATCGTCATTTAATTTCTATTATTTATTTTACGCACTTTATTTATCGTCATTTAAATACTGTTATTTACGCATTTAAATATCGGGACACGTATACAAGGTTTTGACATATCATATCGACGCATCTATATATATTATTTGGAATAACCATAGACACTCTATATGCAGTAATGCTGGAGTTAGCTATACAGGGTTGAAGTTGATTCTATAATAATATATATACTTTGAGTTGTGATTGAGTCTGAGACATGTACACGGGTCACGATATGTATTAATTAATTCGAATATTATATATTAAACTATATATGAATTATTGGACTGTTAACTGTGGACTATCGACTGTGGACTAATAACATTGGACAATTAAAATGAATTAAAATATTGATTATAACATATGAAACTAAACAATTCTTCAAGTTTGCCACTTGATCTCATCTTAAACCTCATTTGTATCTTGACGATTACAATATGTGTTCGAACCTTTCATGATTCTTGAAAACACCTCAATCGAAAGGATGAACCAACCGCACTTCATTTACGGAAGGAAAGATTTATGCATATAGTTATGCACCTGAAAACCCTCAGAACATGAGTAAACATTTAACACGTATCTGTGCTAGCTCCTTTGGCGTTGTTATCACCGAAAATCACTTTGTAATCCCTTTTCAAAGTAGCAAATTTTGTCACAGCTCCAGCAAATCAACTTCGAATTTTCGTTCGAAACAACCTTATTATAACCTTGATATATATGCGTGCTCTTTTATTGTTACTGGGAAACCTTTTTATATTCCACCATATTACCATCAGCGTTTAATCATCTAAAAACACAATTCTCTTAAAACCATCTCGGATTGATAACCGATGATTCAGATATGGTAGCATTAAACGCAGAGGAAACAGAAAAAAATTGTAGATGGTCTAGACGGCCAAAAGTTTGATGATAAAGAAGAGAGTGTTAGGAACGCTCGATAGAAAATTTGGTACTGAAAAACAGATTGAGCAAACCATGAAGGAGACCAAGGCCAAATACAAGGACCATACCATATATTCAAAGAATCCAGGTAATTCTGGATCCGATGAAACCTTCAACCAATATCTTGCTCCGTACTTATGTTAAAATCTTGCGGAAAATCTTTCTTCATCAACCATCGAACTTAGAAATTCCAAAATATCATCATACATATCTTCGATATTTCTGAAGATATTTTCATAAATATTCTCGTCCAAAATTATATACCTCTTTGCGCTATCTGTGTTACATCATAAAAGAAACTGTTTTAGTTTCTAAATTCTGAACCCTTCGAATTTAAAACATGAATGATTTTGAAGTAGTGTTGGAAATTGATGCATGAGTTAGTATAATATAATGACACTTGATCAACGTGATTATATTACAGTAAGTCATACTGAGTTTCTAAATGGAACGTGATGATTCACAGATCATATCGTCATCATGTGCCATTTTACATGACTCTTACATTCTACCTAATCTCCAAACATATTAAGATCATATCTTCTTGATAAGTATATTTTTCCAGGATATTTTGATAATTTGACAAATCAATATCTTGCCATTACAATTTCCTTCTTAGAACATAAATTGTGTTCATTCCGAACTTCATATCTACAAATTCTGGACCATTGCTCGCTCTACTAGAGGTCGAGAAGAGAATAAAAAGGTAAAGAGCTCCAAAATATAAGAGAAAATATAAAGCCCAATAACAACACGGAGGTTACAAACCGTGGATATTAATACGAATAGCAATATAAAGAACCGGTAGAATTAAGAATAGTATCACCCCAAGGTAATAGTAGAAGTAAACAGATTTTTCTGGTGGAAGATTGAAAAGAAGGATGACAGAAATGATAATTAGGAAAATATCAAGGATTAGAGCGGGATTAAGTATTTTCACAATCTTTTGGATGTATGAACTAAGAAACAAAGTATAGGAATGGTGAGAATAATGAAACAGAAGAGTTTAATTTATAATGGAAATATCAGACAGAGTAATCGAGGCAGATCACCGTATTTAATTATAGAGATCTTAATCTCTTTATTCGCCGAAGAATCAAATCTCTCAGATTTCGAAGATTTTCTTTAAATCCCTTGAATTCCGGAATTCAATCGCGACTACGTCAAAAGTTATGGAAAATCTTCATTTCTTCATCTCGATCTTTTGTGATAGCTTCATTCATACGCTTCGATTAATCGAATCATTTTATCCATATTACTCAATGATGATAAAACTCTATTTATCAACTCATATTCCTCATGAAAATATTTTTATTGTTAACCATGACCACCTCACTTAAATTTCGGGACGAAATTTCTTTAACGGGTAGGTACTGTGACGACCCGAAAATTTCTGACCAAATTTAAACTTATTCTTTATACGATTTTGACACGATAAGCAAAGTCAATAATGTTGAGACTCAAAATTTGTGAACTGTTTTACATGAAACCATTTGACTTTTGACTATTCCTGACAATTCACGAAAAATTGTTTGTAAATATATATATATAAATGTACATATATATATATATATATATATATATATATATATATATATATATATATATATATATATATATATATATATATAATATTATGAAATAATAAAATACACTTTAATCAATTTGAAATAAGTGAAAAATAAAATACTGAATAACTAAGTTACTATTAAAATGAATATATATATATATATATATATATATATATAAATTCTAAACATAAGTAGTGTTATATATTGTAAACTATACATATTTAATATTTAATACAAGTTATTATATAACATATAATTAGTAAATATGATCAAATTTATAAATTGTAACACATTAAACTTAATTACAAGTTTGAATATAACTGTTATATTAATATTAATTACTTTCATTATTAATATTAATAATGGTATTAATATTTGTATTACTAACCTTATTATTTCTAATATGAATATATATATATATATATATATATATATATATATATATATATATATATATATATATATATATATATATATATATATATATATATATATATATATATATATATATATATATATATATATATATATATATATATATATATATATATATATGTGTGTGTGTGTGTGTATGTGTGTATGTGTGTGAATTTGAATAAAAATAACTTGTTATATCTTTTATGTTACTTGCGTTAATATTATATATTTCCTTGAATATTAAAAATCATTATTTTGTTATAATATGATCATTTTCATTTTTTTTATATAGTTATTATCATAATTATTATTATTATTATTAATATCAGTGTTATTAATATTATTATCAATATCATCATTTCTATTGTTATTATTATTATTTGATTATTAATGTTATTATTATTATTAATTCTTATTATTATAATTATCAGTATTTTTTTCTATTAAAAAATTTATTTTTTTATTAATATATTTATTTCCATTTACTAATTATTAAAATTAAATTTTAATTAGGAATGATATTACAGAATCAAATTTTCTCTTTAAGGTCACGATCAAAAACTGTTTTTAATTTTGTTGCTATCTCCTAATTTGTTACATATCACAATCACATTGTACCTAAAATTGAAAAATATAATCGAACTTTATTTTTTTTTGTTCTGTCAAATTGGTTAGGCTAGCAAACAAAATTCATTTGGTAAATGAGCTGTAATATCATATGTATTCTCTATATAACAATATGATGATGCATTAATTAAAGGAAAAACACTGAGATTAAAAACTAAATTGCAAAGAAACCGTAGAGTTGCTCTGCTCCGCCATTTTTTTGCCAAGTCTCAAATTCGAATCAATTGTAAAAATGTAACAACGTAATTTCATTAGAAATCTTTTATTTCAACTATCTATACAATCTCAGAGTCCAATTCCTTTTAATGATCTCAAATTTTGAAGTCAAACTTATCTTTCAAAAAGTCAAAGCTCTTGTACATCACAAAATTCGAAACTGGTTTATCGTTTCTATTAAAATTAAAGGTTAAGAAACTTTCTATGAGTCATTTGAAACACAATTCAAGTTATAAGTATTACCTAAATCGTTCGTTAATTGAAAATCAAATAATGAGTTCATATTTTTTTTTATCAGCGTATAGCTTATGTATCCCTTTTTATTTAAATTTTTTTAGTCAAACACAATTGATCGTTTTTGTTTCAGTTTCACCTCATAATTCCAACTAGCAATTCGTTTTTATGATTAATTAGAAACTATAGTCGAATTATTTTTGAAGATGACGAAGGAAAATGGAAAAGCAGTTATTACGGGTATATATATCTATCTATGTGAGTTAAGTTAGAAAGAAACAGAACGGAGGGATGGCTGTGCACTTGGTTGGGTTTTGAGAGGTCTCGGGTTCGATCCCTACTTGGTGCAATTTTTTTTAAAATGAACTCCTAAGGTAGTTTTACATATTAAAACTCATTATTATTATTATTATCATTATTATTACTAATATTATTATTATCATTGTTATTATAAATCATTATTGTAATTATTATTATTCTTATTATTGTTATTATTAATATTATTCAATTATTATAATTAATATATGTATTATAGGTATTAGTATTATCATTATTGTTATTACTTGTAAAAGTATTAATTATTATTATTATGATTATTAAGATTGTCATTCATATTATTAGTAATATAAATATCCATATTATTATTATTAAAATTATCATTTTATTATTGAAAGTATTATTTTTATTAAAATTATCAGTTGTTTTACTAAAATTATTATTATTTTCATTTTTATTTATTACTAATACCATTATTATTTTTTTTATCAAAACCATATTATTATTATTATCATTATTATCAATATTACTACTAATATTATTATCATTACTACAATAAAAATTAGTCATATAAAAATATACTTAACTAAACTATATTAACATTTTTATTTATTTAAAGTATATAATAAGTACATTAATTAAGATACTAATGAAACACATAATTTATTAAGATAACATTTATAATATATAAATCTGTTCGATTACAATTAGATGCGTTAATATATATAAATGATATAGGTTCGTGAATCTGAGGCCAACTCTACACTTGTTCGATTTCGTTATATGTATTTTTACTACAAGATACAATAGGTGAGTTTCATTTGCTATTTTTTTAATTGCTTTTGCAATATATATTTTTGGGACTAAGAATACATGCGCTGCTTTTATAAATGTTTTACGAAATAGACACAAGTACTTAAAACTACATTGTATGGTTGAATGATCGAAGCCGGATATTCCCCTTTTAATTGGTAACCTAAGAATTAGTAAACCAGTCTACTAATTGACGCGAATCCTAAAGATAGATCTATTGGGCCTAACGAACCCCATCCGTTGTTGCGGATGCTTTAGTACTTCGATGTTGTTTTTATCATGTCCGAAGGATTTCCCGAAACGATAGGGGATATTCTTATATGCATCTTGTTAATGTCGGTTACCAGGTGTTCACCATATGAATGATTATTTTTGTCTTTATGCATGGGACGTATATTTATGAGAAATGGAAATGAAATTCTTGTGGTCTATTAAAATGATGGAAATGATTATTTATGTTAAACCAATGAACTCACCAACCTTTTGGTTGACACTTGAAAGCATGTTTATTCTCAGGTATTAAAGAAATCTTCCGCTGTGCATTTGCTCATTTTAAAGATATTACTTGGAGTCATTCATGGCATATTTCAAAAGACGTTGCATTCGAGTCATTGAGTTCATCAAGATTATTATTAAGTCAATATTGAGGTCAAATACCTCGCGATGTAATCATATGTTATTGTATTCATCCTTATGGATTAGAACGGGTCGTCTCACCTTCCGGCCTCAGCTCCTGGAAATCAGATTCATCAAATGGAGTGAAATTCCGGTCAGGAGTTTTCAAAATTTCCTCCTCTTGACTTTCGAGGTTCTCCATCGTCCTCTGCTCACCACCTTCAGCAGCCTTTCCTTGGCTATCATCAGAATCTGCTAAAACCACTAACGTAAATAAATTAGCAAACATAACAGTTATGAGCAAAGATATATGCAATATCAAGAAAGGGCAATATAGGCATACTTCTTCTGCATTTTGGCTTAGGGCTTCCCTCAGCACTTTTTGCCCCCTTAGAGCCAATACTCTTCTTGCGTGTCTTTTTGATTGGAGGAGGGCTGGGGAGCGTTTCACCAGTAATATCAACCGAGCCTGTTATTTACTGCTCGGTGGTGGTGTCCGCCGCCGTCCGCTCAGTATCGGTCCGCTCAGACTCAGACTCACTATCTGAGCTACTACCGCTGCTTTCTGATAATGCTAAAAACGAACATATATTTTATAGCATTATCCCTCAAGAAAGAGAAGCTTTTAGTTGAAATTGTTCTATTTACAAGTGATATTCGTTTAAATAATAAAAGGTAAAGACAAAAGACAGATTCGACGAATTGAAGACGCAAACGACCAAAAAGCTCAAAAGTACAAAGTACAATCAAAGTGGTTCCAATTTTTGATAAGAAACGTCTCAAAATTACAAGAGTACAAGAAGCAAAACGCAAAATACAAGATATTAAATTGTACGCAAGGACGTTCAAAAATTCGGAACCGGGACCAAAGTCAACTCTCAACGCTCGACGTAACGGACTGAAAATTACAAGTCAACTATGCCTATAAATATAATATAATATATATATAATTATAATAAAATTATATATATATATATATTATATATTATAAAAATCCGGCAGCTATACTGTTGCAAAGCTGAAAGACAGCTGGAACCGACGGCCATGCGATCGCATGACCTGGAGGAAGAAATCCCATGCGATCGCATGGCAAGCTGGGACAGGCCTCACCTATAAATCTCGCATGTTTTGGACGTAAAAAACACACATTTTTCTAATTTCTTTCTCTTATCTAATGTACCAAGTATCACTCCAATTAGTAATCTCAATTTGTAATTTTAATTTTAAGTTAGTGATAATAATAAGGTTGGGTTAGTCGAATGTTTTAAGGTCTTGTAAGTCTGAACTCTGTCCGTATAACGCTACGCTATTAATACCCACTGTAAGTTATGTTTATGTTATTTTCATTAATGTCTCGTAGCTAAGTTATTATTATGCTTATCTAAGCCGAAGTAATCATGATGTTGGGCTAAAATATTTAAAATTGGGTAATTGGGCTTTGTACCATAATTGGGGTTTGGACAAAAGAACGACACTTGTGGAAATTAGACTATGGGCTATTAATGGGCTTTATATTTGTTTAACTAAATGATAGTTTGTTAATTTTAATATAAAGATTTACAATTGGACGTACCTATAAATAACCATATACACTCGATCGAACACGATGGGCCGTATATTTATATGTACGAATAATCGTTCATTTAACCGGACACGGGAATGGATTAATAGTCTATGGAATTATTAAAACAGGGGTGAAATTATGTACAAGGACACTTGGCATAATTGATAACAAAGTATTAAAACCTTGGGTTACACGCAGTCGATATCCTGGTGTAATTATTAAACAAAGTATTAAGACCTTGTTACAGTTTAAGTCCCCAATTAGTTGGAATATTTGACTTCGGATATAACGATAATTTGACGAGGATACTCGCACTTTATATTTATGACTGATGGACTGTTATGGACAAAAATCAGACGGACATATTGAATAATCCAGGACAAAGGACAATTAACCCATGGGAATAAACTAAAATCAACACGTCAAACATCATGATTACGGAAGTTTAAATAAGCATAATTCTTTTATTTCATATTTAATTGCACTTTTAATTATCGCACTTTTATTTATTGTCATCGTATTTTATCGCACTTTTATTTATCGCGATTTCATTATCGTTATTTACTTTATGCTTTAAATTAAGTTATATTTATTTTTAATATTTTACATTAGGTTTTAACTGCGACTAAAGTTTTAAAAATCGACAAACTGGTCATTAAACGGTAAAATCTCCCGTTAATAATAATAATATTACTTATATATATTTTTGTATTTTTACAAATATAGTTTTTAAAATTATAGCGTTAAGCTTGTTTAAAAGAGATCCATGTGGAACGAACCGAACTTACTAAAAACTACACCACTGTACGATTAGGTACACTGCCTATAAGTGTTGTAGCAAGGTTTAGGTATATTCATTCTATAAATAAATAAATATCTTGTGTAAAATTGTATCTTATTTAATAGTTATTTCGTTATAAAAATAATACTATTTCCTAGTACACCTCACACACATCAAGTATTTTTGGCGCCGCTACCGGGGACATTCTTGCTTAAACGCTGGAAGCGCAACGCTATATAAAAAAAAAGATTTTTATTAATTTTTAGTTTACTTTTATAAAACTACGCTTTTATAAAAATACGTTTTAAATATTCGGAAATATAAAAAGAAAAACAAAATTTATATATTTTTAAGAGTTTGTTAAATATTTAAGTTCTATAAAGTTTCTTTATTTTTATTTTGTAAAAATATAAGTTTTATTTAATTTATATAAATTTATTATATAAATATCTAAATCAGAAAACATAAAAAAAAAATAAATAAGCACTCGGCCCGATCACTGTAACAACCCAAAGTCTGGCCCAAATTCGTAGACCATGCGATCGCATGGTATTTCAATGGTCAGGCCATGCGATCGCATGGCCTGATTTGACAGGCCTGGTAACCTCAGCCGACAGTTAGGGTTTAATTATAATTATAATTATTATATATTTAAAACCCTAATTAGGGTTTAGTATTTAATTAATTTAGTTTAATTTTTAATTAATTTGTTTTAATTAGTTTAATTAGTTTTAATAAATTATAAAATTAATACTTTTATAAAATAAATACTATAAAAATAATATTTTTATAAAAATTGTACTTTTTACAACTTTAAGATTATTTTTATATTTTGTAACTTTTAATTTGTTTTAGCGTAATATTTGTATTTTTCGCTCGTATTTAGTTTTAAGTCATAGTTTTTGCCATAGTTATTTTTACTTCTAGATTTTTAGGCTTTGCCGTAAAATCCCTTAAGTGCTTTTTCTTTAGACAAAGATTTAGGTGCTTTAGAATTTTGCGACGCTGTTCTAAGTTTTTAAGTACCTTTTTAAGTTATTTCCATTTGGGATATAATATTTCTTTTAAGCTTTAATATTTTTAGACGCAACTTTTAATTCTTAGTTTTTAGTTCCTTTTTAAGTTTCAACGCGCTACTTTCTTATTTTTATTTTGTGACACCTATTATTTTTTTTTTCGACCTTTTTCGACGCGCTCTTTTTCTTTCTTATTTCTCGACATTCTAGTTTTAGGACTTAGATTTTTTTTCTATTTCTTCTCTAAAATTTCTTTAAATTACGAAAAATTATTTTAAGTGGTTAAATTGATAGACATCAAAATTTTCTGGTTCGTAGTAATAGTTGGATTTGTATGTGGACCGGGTTATTGGAGCCAAACAGTACTCAATTATATTGAGACCAAACGAATCCTGCCCCTCTGCTGCATCTTTTGGCTATTCAAAACGTGGGCAAAATAAGAAAAGTCTATTAATTTGATAACTTATATAATTTTTCTTATTTTTATAACTAATAGGATATTCAGTGAATGCACCGAGCAAAACGTTCACCACCTTTTGTACGTTCACCACCTGTAACTCGATCAAGACATCTAGCAAATATTATCGCCGTTGATTTTTCTTTAGAATCGTCATCCAGTCGACCAAGTACTCCAATTCAAATTTCCGATAATCCATTTTTTGAACCCGACCTCACAATTGAGAATCCGGAGGATCTTTAAGGATAATTCATAGATCCTGAACCATTAACCTTTCCTACAGAATCACCAATCATTCAAACAGGGATTGTTGAGGAACGAACCATTAAATCAGAATCCTCTAGTGATTCAGATTCAACAAATTCAATCATGGAAAATCTGGAACCTCTAAGTATGAAAGACCGAATGAGAGCTAAACACACTAGCCAAGGTCACGCAATTACTCAACCAGACATTAATGCGCCAGATTATGAAATCAAAGGACAAATCCTACACATGGTAACTAATCAATGCCAATTTAGTGGTGCACCGAAGGAAGATCCAAACGAACATCTTCGTACATTTAATAGAATCTGCACTCTATTTAAAATTCGAGAAGTTGAGGATAAACAGATATATCTCATGTTATTTCCCTGGACTTTAAAGGGAGAAGCCAAAGATTGGTTGGAATCGTTACCTGAAGGGGCGATTGATACATGGGACGTTTTAGTTGAAAATTTTCTTAAACAATTCTTTCCGGCATCTAAAACCGTGAGACTTCAAGGAGAAATTGTTATGTTCACACAAAAGCCAAATGAAACTTTATATGAGGCTTGGACCAGATTTGGCAAATTGTTGAGCGGATGTCCGCAACATGGTTTAGACACTTGTCAAATAGTACAAATATTCTACCAAGGATGCGACATCACTACACGAAAAGACATAGATATAGCAGCTGGTGGTTCTATTATGAAGAAAACAGCAACTGACGCTTATAAAATTATTGATAACACTGCTTCCCACTCACATGAGTGGCACCAAGAAAAAGATATCGTTAGATCATCTAAAGCAGCTAGAGCCGATTCTAGCCATGACTTAGATTCCATTTCCGCAAAGATAGATGCTGTCGAGAGACGAATGGAAAGATATTCACTCAATACGAATTAGTTGTGAACAGTGTAGAGGACCACATTTGACAAAAGATTGTCTCAGTATTGAACTAACAATGGAACAAAGAGAGAATGTTTCATACATAAACCAAAGGTCTGGAAATAATTATCAGAATAATTATCAACCGCCAAGACCGATCTACAATCAAAATCAGAACTATAACCAAAATGTTCCATACAACAACCAACAAGGTCCTAGTAATCAACAAGTATCCAATAATACTTACAACCAGCAAAGACCTAATTTTCAAAACAAACCTCCACAAACCGATGATAAAAAGCCAAATTTAGAAGATATGATGTCGAAGCTAGTTGAATCTCAAACTCAATTTTTCACATCTCAGAAACAAATGAATGAACAAAATGCTCAAGCATTTAGAAATCAACAAGCTTCTATTCAAAATTTGGAACAAGAAGTGAGCAACCTAGCAAGATTAATAGGTGAAAGAAATCCAGGAAGTCTACCTAGTGATACAAATGCTAACCCCCGGAATGAAACAGCTAAAGCTATTACCACAAGAAGTGGTATTACACTTAAACCACCTAAAATACCTGTAATTTCTGATGAAGCTATTCCTACTCTATAAGAACCACAACCTGAACAAGATAATAAAAAAGAACCGGTAGTTGAAAAGGTTAATGAAGATAACACAGTTAAGGCAAAACCTTATGTTAAACCATACCAACCACCACTTCCTTACCCGAGTAAAACGAGAAAAGAGAGACTTGAAGCCGAGCAATCCAAATTCTTGGTTATGTTTAAACAAATAAATGTAAATCTTCCTTTCATTGATGTGATTTCAGGAATGCTTAGATATGCTAAATTATTGAAAGATCTAATCACAAATAGAAAGAAAATGGAAGAACTCTCGGCTGTTACTATGAATGCTAATTGTTATGCAGTGCTGTTGAATAAGATACCAGAAAAATTATCTGATCCAGGAAGTTTCACAATTCCATGTTTTCTGGGTATTCTTAGTTCAATAGAAGCATTGATAGATTTAGGTGCTAGTATAAATTTAATGCCGTATTCACTATACGCTAAACTAGACCTTGGAGAATTGAAACCAACACGAATAAGTATACAACTAGCCGATAGATCAGTAACATATCCTAGAGGGATAATGGAGAACATGCTAGTTAAAGTTGGTACTTTAGTATTTCCAGTAGATTTTGTTATTCTGGATATGGAAGAAGATTCTCAAGTTCCTCTCATATTAGGAAGACCATTCTTAAACACGGCTAAAGCAATGATAGACGTGTTTGGTAAGAAATTGACCCTAAGTATAGAGGACGAGAGTGTTACCTTTTCTGTTGATAGAGAAATGCAACAACCACAATCTGCAGATGATACATGTTATTATATTCAAACTATAGAATCACATGCAGAATTATTAGAAGAATTTCCAGAATTACAAGGTACAGGAGAATGTTCTTTAGGAGAAGGAACTGAACCAATTGATGAAACTGAAATGTTAGCTACACTTATGGCTAATGGATATGAACCAACAACAGAAGAAATTCAAATGCTAAAAGAAGAAGACATATATCGATATAAATCATCGATAGAAGAACCACCGACATTAGAGTTAAAGCCACTTCCAAATCATTTGGAATACGCTTATTTACATGGTGAATATAAATTACCTGTAATAATATCGTCTTCTCTTACTAAAAATGAAAAATCTCAGCTCATTTCTGTGCTAAAAGCTCATAAACCAGCTATTGCATGGAAAATTCATGATATTAAAGGAATAAGTCCTTCGTATTGCACACATAAAATCCTTATGGAAGAAGGTCATAAAACGTATGTGAAAAGCCAACGAAGACTAAATCCTAATATACAAGATGTTGTTAAGAAAGAAATTATTAAACTGCTAGATGCAGGTCTAATTTATCCAATTTCTGATAGTCCATGGGTAAGTCCAGTTCAATGCGTGCCTAAGAAGGGTGGTATGACTGTCATTACAAATGGAAAAAATGAGCTTATTCCTACTAGGACTGTAACAGGATGGCATGTTTGTATTGATTATAGAAAATTAAATGACGCCACCAGAAAAGATCACTTTCCCTTACCTTTTATTGATCAAATGTTGGAAAGATTAGCCGGAAATAGTTACTATTGTTTTCTTGATGGTTTTTCTGGATATTTTCAAATTCCAATAGCACCCGAGGATCAAGAGAAAACCACATTCACGTGCCTTTATGGTACTTTTGCTTACAAACGCATGCCATTTGGACTTTGCAACGCCCCTGCAACCTTTCAAAGGTGCATGATGGCGATTTTTCACGACATGATAGAAGAATGCATCTAAGTTTTCATGGAGGACTTTTCAGTCTTCGGTGATACTTTTGAAACATGTCTAGTTAATCTTGAACGAATGCTTATTAGATGCGAACAATCAAATCTAGTACTTAATTGGGAGAAATGCCATTTCATGGTTAAAGAAGGCATCGTTCTTGGTCATAAAATTTCAAAGGAAGGAATTGAAGTGGATAGAGCTAAAGTAGATGTAATTGCTAAACTTCCACATCCCACCAATGTTAGAGGAGTTAGGAGTTTTCTAGGGCATGCCGGTTTTTACCGACGTTTTATAAAAGATTTTTCTAAAATTGCCACTCCTATGAATAAACTCCTAGAAAAGGATGCTCCATTCATCTTTTCAGATGAATGCATCAAATCTTTTAATATTCTTAAAGAAAAACTCACTAATGCGCCGATCATGATAACTCCAAATTGGAATCTACCATTCGAACTAATGTGCGATGCAAGTGATTTTGCAATGGAAGCCGTTTTAGGACAAAGGATTGAAAAATGATTTCAACCTATATATTATGCTAGTAAGACGTTACAAGGAGCACAAACAAATTATACAACTACTGAAAAAGAACTCCTTGCTATTGTCTTTGCTTTTGACAAATTTCGTTCATATCTTGTTCTAGCAAAAACGGTGGTCTATACCGACCATTCTGCTCTTAGATACCTATTTTTGAAACAAGATGCTAAACCAAGATTAATCCGTTGGATCTTACTCTTACAAGAGTTCGATATTGAAATCCGAGATAAAAAGGAAGCAGAAAATCTCGCCGCTGATCATCTTTCTCGTCCTGAAAATCCCGAATTAGAAGTTCTAAATGAATCGGCCATTCAAGACAACTTTCCTGATGAATATCTATTGAAGATAGATTATAATAAAATTCCATGGTTTGCAGACTATGCAAACTACTTAGTATGTGGATTCCTTGAAAAAGGATTGTCGTACCAAAAACGAAAGAAATTCTTTAGTGATATAAAACACTATTTCTGGGAAGATCCACATTTGTTTAAAAGTTATCCCGATGGAATAATACGCCGATGTGTATTCGAGGATGAAGCTAGTCAAATCTTAAACCATTGTCACACAGGACCAACAGGAGGGCATTATGGGCCTCAACTCACAGCAAGAAAAGTTTATGATGCTAGATTCTATTGGCCTACAATTTTCAAAGACGCACACCTTCTTTGCAAATCCTGTGATGCTTGTCAAAGGGCCGGAAAAATAATTTAACGTGATGAAATGCCACAAAATGTCATTCAAGTATGTGAAGTATTTGACATTTGGGGTATTGACTTTATGGGTCCATTTCCAAAATCTCATAATAATCTCTACATTCTCGTTGCCATTGATTATGTATCTAAATGGGCGGAAGCACAAGCTCTCCCAACTAACGATGCACGAGTTGTAGTCAACTTCTTAAAACGTCTTTTTGCAAGGTTTGGAACACCGAAAGCTTTAATAAGTGATCGGGGTACTCATTTCTGTAACAATCAACTTGAGAAAGTTCTCAAAAGATATGGAGTAACTCATAAAATCTCCACCGCTTATCATCCACAAACAAGTGGACAAGTTGAAAATATCAACCGAGCTTTAAAACGTATTCTAGAGAAAACCGTAGGATCAAATCCGAAGGAATGGTCCATTAAATTGGAGGATGCGCTCTGGGCTTTTAGAACAGCCTAAAAAACTCCAATTGGAACCACACCTTTTAAACTCGTTTATGGAAAAGCATGTCATCTTCCAGTAGAAATTGAACACAAAGCATTTTGTGCTTTGAAGACATGTAATCTTGATTTACATGAAGCCGGACGTCTACGATTAAGTCAGCTAAACGAATTAGACTAATTAAGACTTGAAGCATACGAAAATTTGTTAATCTATAAGGAAAGAACGAAGAAATGGCATGATAAAAGAATCAGAAGTTCAAAAGAATTTAAAGAATGAGATAGAGTTCTTCTTTTCAATTCACGATTCAAGCTATTTCCTGGAAAATTAAAATCAAGATGGTCTGGACCATTCATAGTCAAAAGAGTTTTCCCATACGGAACAATAGAGTTAATAAATTCAAATGGGATTGAATTTAAAGTTAATGGTCACAGAGTTAAACATTACATAGATAGTCCAATGGAAGTCGACAACGAAGTTAATCACAATTTCGACACTACAGCTAACTAAGTGTGGGGAGAATCAAGTCTTTAAAGGATAATATGTATTTCTGTTAGAGTTAGATGTTCTGTTTTCGTGTAGTTTCCGAGAATGGAACCCGAATGGTCTTTCCCTAGCAGACCCTAAAGAACTAGTCTTCTCCCCCCATTCTAAATTTTTTATTTTTTTTAGGTTTTACGAGATGAAAACTTCCTGTGAACTAAACCATGGTCTAATGCTACACGCTTTGATCACTAAACGTAATAATGACACCCTTCCAAGTGAAATAGTATCATTAATCAGAGGTAAATTGGACGCAGTAAGAAAAGAATCCAGGAACAAAAATAATAAGTTACAATTTGGTAAAGGAAAATCAAAATCCGCAGTGAAAAGGAGAGCTCGACACCTTGAAAGATGTCACAAATGCGGAAAATGGTCACACGAAGGTAAATGTTCAAATAATCAAACCTATTCAAATACCGAATTTGTTACTCTATGCAGAGATGGACCGTTCATATGTTTAGAAGAAAAAACATTGAATGCTCGAGGTTACGCCTATGTAGCTATGGAAAACCAATTAGTCCGACTATCTTATGAATGGGCTAAAGCATATCACTAAGAATACTATCTCACAGGTAAGCATGTACAGTTTTCATTTTTATTTTTATTTTTAACCTTTTGATAAAAACGCTAAATTGTTCGCTATAAAGTATTAAATTGGTATTCAATAAAATTAGGTCTTGCGACCGAAATTATTGATATCATACAAAAATTTACTACATCACTGCGAAATTTACCGTTTATTCTTAAAGTATAAATATCTTTAATCAATCAACCCAAAATATTTCAAAAATTCGTCATGAGTTAAACTAGGTTATGTAACCGAAATTACTTTACCGAAAAGAGGGGCGTATATTTTTGATAATATTTGATTGATTAAAGTGGGATAAAAGACCAAAAAGATTTTTAATTTTATTTTTACCATGATTTTAAAATTAATATTTAAAAATTAAATTAATATTGTAAAATTTTTTTTAAAAAAAATTATTAATATATTTAAAATTGTAAATATTTGAAAAATTAATATTTTTAATATAAGTTTGTATGTATAAAAAAAAATATAAATTTAAGTTTGGTGTGATTTTAAAAACAAAAATTTACTTTATTTCGTTAAGTTAAAAACATGATTTTTAAAATTCGTCATAAGTTGAAGACTAGGTCGTTGAACCGAAATTGCTTTACCCGAGGGAGGGCGAGAACTTTTATTATCATTATTTTTAATCTTATTGAACTAAAGTATGCCAAAAACATTAAAAAAACCCAAAAATCTTTGCTTTTAAAACCGCGCTTTAAATTGACAAATTTTAAAATTTTGTCGAGGGACGGACTAGGACAACGATCCGAAACGCCCTCATCCAAAAAAGAAATAAATTTTTAAAATTTTATTAATTATATGTTTTATAAGTTATAAGGTTTTATATAAAAAAAAGCCAATGGTACTGTACCCGGACCCCCATGCGATCGCATGGGAAGTGAACTCCAACCTCATGCGATCGCATGAGGCTGGATTCCAGGCCAGAAACAAAAGGCAGCGAGTTCTGCTTCTGTCTCCATAACACACACACACACAAAACACGAACATACATACACAAACACCTCTAAATTCATCATTTTAACAACGAAATTCACCAAATTTCTCGCTACAATTCGCTCTAAACATGAAATTGTTCAGAAGTTTATCAAGAAAGGTAAAAATTACACCCCTAAACCTCTTTAAATTTAATTTTTAGTGTTCTTGAGCTATATTTTTCCTAATTTGATTTTGTTAGTTTCTAGTGTAATTAGAGTTAAATTGTTAATATTTTATGCATGTATAACTTAGATTGATGCTATTTAACATGATTTGAAGCCAAAAACTTCAAAATTTTTAGAAATCTAGGGTTTGTGTTCTTGAGCAATTTGGAGCTTTTTGATATAAACAGGTTATGGCCGATTTTTGTCATGAATTGTTGCTAAATTAAGTAGTGTAACATGTTTATGTAGTTAAATGATCCAAACTTTGATCCTAAACATGATTTTTGAAGATTAAAGTGGACTTTTTAGTTGCAAAATTCATGAACTTGATTAATTTGATATAATTGCCATTTGAGACTTGTTTAATTGTTAGTAATGACTATTTTGACATGTTATTTGAGTTAAACGCTTATGAACTTTGTCTACATTTTTATATGTGCTTATTTGAAAAAGTGTAGAATTGTAAAAATTGTGAAAATGCGTATAAGTTTAAGTTTGATTTTACATGTTATTGTGGTTAATTTAAGTTGTTATTTTGCTAACACTAATGCATATTTGGATGCACAAATTTTGTGTTTAATGTGTTTTGCATAGAGCTGATACTGGAGGTTCATCATCATCATCATCTAGACGACCTGCTCCAGCTCCAGAACCAGAACCAGAAATGCAATATGAACCTGAACAAGTACCACAACAGGAACCACAACAACAGCCATATCAACATGTACCTTATTATGATCCGCTACAGTTTGTTACTGAATTCATAGTATTTCCGATGCATCCGCCTGTAGAATACCCAACGATTCCTGAACACACATTGCATCCTAATCTGAGATTCGATAGACGATGGAGAGATTACCCGGCATATCAAAGTAATAAATTTAAATTAGTAATGAAAGATGTAGAGGTGCCTAGGGTAATTGATTGGGATCCTTTGGAAAGGGTCCAACTTGCTGACCGTGTTAGGGAGCATTTGATCCAAAGGTATGGTAGTTCTTCTTTTACTGATTGGGAACGCTTATTCACCATTCGTAGACCTGTATATAAGGAATGGTGTGTTGAGCTGATGAGTACTATAGCGTTAAATGTAGATGTAGGTAGATTAGATGATAGAAGTTTTCTTAGATTTATACTTGGCGGTAGGATGTACAAGATGTCCATGATGGACATGGCCAGGGCATTACAGATATATACGCCCGCTGAATTGCTATTACCCGATTGTATTAGTTTGATTTATCATGGTGAAAGGGTAGATAGGAATTTTGACGCAAACGCCATCTGGAGGCGTATGTCAGACTATAATGTTTTTAGGCGGGGAGGAACACATACCTACTTACATATTAACAAAGCCGAGCTTCGTATAATTCATAGATTTTTGGCTAACTCGATTACACAGAGAGGTCACAACAAGGAAAAATTGACCTTACATGATTTATTTTACCTAAAGTGTATTCGAGACCCAAGAGGCTTTGTTAATATCCCCTACTGTGTTAGTTTTTATTTATCTAAGATGGTTGAAGGAATACAGGAAGGGGGGATAATTGGAGGAGGTATTTTTGTTACTCTCATTGGAGAGTATTTGGGTGTAGATAAGGACCAAGGGGGTCCACTTATGGAATGTAGGGAACAGGTAGAGCTTTTAGGATTGAAGGTTTATGCGGGTGCTAAGGTATTAAAGAGTAGACGCAACCAGGCAATACCCTATGTAGGTAGTCAACCTCAAGTAGAAAGAGGCTCAGATGAGGAGATGGACGAAGCGGATGACATTAGGGATGTCATTTGGGAGGCTATGACTGATGTCTACCAACGTGTAGATGAGGTAGACATGACAAACGCTGAGAGATTTCGTCGGATGGAGCAGTGGCAAGCCCGGAATGATTACGAGCATTCCAGGCAACATCATCATGATAGATGGGACTATCATCAGCGTCAGATTATGAGCCAGCTGTCACCTCAGGAGCCCTACATCCTGACCAAACCAGCTTACTATCCTCCACACCAGCCCGAGATGAGACCGCCTTATACTCTCTACGACCCTAACCAGGCATACCAGTACACCTATCACAACCATGGAACCCGGACGATGACATGAACTGGAACCCCTATCCATGATTGATATAGTTCCTGTTGGTAATTTTTATGATTGTTATTTTTTTTATTATTTCTGTTTATTTATGTTTAAACACATTATATTATGATACTTTTATTGTAATGTTTAATATTTTTATTATGTTGTACTAATATTTCATATTTAATTTGAAAGTGGGATTTTAAGTCCCATTTCAAATTACCATGTATGTTTATAATTGTATGTATGTATATTGTCAATTGTACAAAACAGGGTAAAACAACGCATTTTCAAAGACTGGCATTAAGTTCAGCAAAAGCTAGTACTTTTGACGACAAAACGAAAAACAAATGTGATGTAACTACAAGACAGAATGAACAAATGATGTGCACCATTTATCATTCAACAAACAAATGTCAATATATTTGGAAACTTTGGTAAAATTTAATCATTTTTCTAGGCTAATCACCCTCAATAATTTAAATTGTTACTGATTTCTTGCAAATGAGGGCATTGCAAGATCTTAAGTGTGGGAAGGGGTTAAATTCTTTCGGAATTCTAAAATTTTTTGATTTAAACACTTGGTTACCATTAAAAATACTAGTAACGCAGTAGTTGTATTAGAATCTAGTGTTCTTTGATAATAAAGAACAGCCCTAGTCTTATATACTGACTACCCAATTCTAGTAAAATTTTTCAAAATTTTCAATTAAATGAATTCAAAATCATGTTTATACATATTTATGAATGATAAAACTAGGTGTTAACACCGAAATTATTGTTACCTCGGAAAGGACATAAATTGAAAAACAACTTAAAATGTTAGAATTCATTTAAAATGGAATAGAGGACAATAAAAATGAAAATAAAAGCCAAGTGTGGGAAAATTTACCAAGATATTTTAAGCATATATCACATATTTCTGTAACAAATAATTAAAGATACTTTTGCTTTGGACTAAACAAAACAATTTTACCCGATTTACTGTAAGAAAGATGGATCTACACGATGAATCAATTCCATCATTAAAAGGAAGTAAAGTCTTCCAAAAAAGACACGCGCTTCTTGATTTAGGTCATGAAGTTGTCGTCCAGACCAGCTGTAGGTTGACGAAAAATCTAGAAAAGTCATCACTAAAATCAGCAGGAAATCCATGGACCTCAGCATCAAACAGGGTCGCCAAGTGGTCAGACTTATCCTAACCATGATAGGATCTGTCTTGTAAAATGGGGAGGACGCCGTGCAAATTAGCTGGGTAAGACTAATGAATCCGACCCCCAGAAAGGATAATCTCCTTAAAGATTAAAAATCAGCTGTTAAAGACTGATATTACTCAATCCTTGAGATTGACCTTAAAGATTGAGAATTACAAACTCATGGAATTTAATGATATCTAAACTCGAGCTTGAACGAGAAAATATTTTGATCAAAATTACAAACCGATTTTTTTTCTGAAAACCCATTTTCAATGCGTTCATTACCATTGAACGTAAAATCCTAGGAATTCACCTGGAATTCATTAGGTCACCTAAACCAAATCGGGTGTCAACCGTAAGAACGGTGGTTGCATAGCATGGTCAAAGACAGGACCTTGTGCCAGACCGAAAAATTATAGGGTGAGCTTTACTATTGCTCCTACCAAGGATAGTAATTGCATCCGACACGTTATAGACCATAATTAAAAGCATGTTAGGGGACATTGCCTTAACAGTTGCTTGTTCAACGCTTTCCTTTACTACCGGATGGTAGTTTACCGAAAGGTAATATACAGAGCAAGTATACTGGACGTGTTGCTTTCCCAATACAAGGTTAGCAAGTGGATGACACAAAACCGCAAGTTTTGAGCTAAAATTTTCAAATATGAAACCCACCAAAACCACAAAAACAATTTGCAAACACCGGTGAAGGGTTATTCCGGAAAACTTATCTCGGGTAAAAGCTAGATTTAATTTTCAAAAGATCAAATGTTTTCATAAAGATCCAATTTCCTTAATGGATCTAAATTTGCATAGTCATGTGGGACTGTAAACCACAACGTTACTACCATTGTTTATACCGCCGTATAGAAATCACTGATGTACAAAGTGTGAAGAATAAAGAAGTGATTCTAGTATTTTTATTTCAAGACTATATTGCTTGAGGACAAGCAACGCTCAAGTGTGGGAATATTTGATAATGCTAAAAACGAACATATATTTCATAGCATTATTCCTCAAGAAAGACAAGCTTTTAGTTGAAATTGTTCTATTTACAAGTGATATTCGTTTAAATAATAAAAGGTAAAGACAAAAGACAGATTCGACGAATTGAAGACGCAAACGACCAAAAAGCTCAAAAGTACAAAGTACAATCAAAGTGGTTCCAATTATTGATAAGAAACGTCTCAAAATTACAAGAGTACAAGAAGCAAAATGCAAAATACAAGATATTAAATTGTACGCAAGGACGTTCAAAAATTCGGAACCGGGACCAAAGTCAACTCTCAACGCTCGACGTAACGGACTGAAAATTACAAGTCAACTATGCCTATAAATATAATATAATATATATATAATTATAATAAAATTATATATATATATTATATATTATAAAAATCCGGCAGCTATACTGTTGCAAAGCTGAAAGACAGCTGGAACCGACGGCCATGCGATTGCATGACCTGGAGGAAGAAATCCCATGCGATCGCATGGCAAGCTGGGACAGGCCTCACCTATAAATCTCGCATGTTTTGGACGTAAAAAACACACATTTTTCTAATTTCTTTCTCTTATCTAATGTACCAAGTATCACTCCAATTAGTAATCTCAATTTGTAATTTTAATTTTAAGTTAGTGATAATAATAAGGTTGGGTTAGTCGAATGTTTTAAGGTCTTGTAAGTCTGAACTCTGTCCGTATAACGCTACGCTATTAATACCCACTGTAAGTTATGTTTATGTTATTTTCATTAATGTCTCGTAGCTAAGTTATTATTATGCTTATCTAAGCCGAAGTAATCATGATGTTGGCCTAAAATATTTAAAATTGGGTAATTGGGCTTTGTACCATAATTGGGGTTTGGACAAAAGAACGACACTTGTGGAAATTAGTCTATGGGCTATTAATGGGCTTTATATTTGTTTAACTAAATGATAGTTTGTTAATTTTAATATAAAGATTTACAATTGGACGTACCTATAAATAACCATATACACTCGATCGGACACGATGGGCGGGATATTTATATGTACGAACAATCGTTCATTTAACCGGACACGGGAATGGATTAATAGTCTATGGAATTATTAAAACATGGGTGAAATTATGTACAAGGACACTTGGCATAATTGATAACAAAGTATTAAAACCTTGGGTTACACGCAATCGATATCCTGGTGTAATTATTAAACAAAGTATTAAGACCTTGTTACAGTTTAAGTCCCCAATTAGTTGGAATATTTGACTTCGGATATAAGGATAATTTGACGAGGATACTCGCACTTTATATTTATGACTGATGGACTGTTATGGACAAAAACCAGACGGACATATTGAATAATCCAGGACAAAGGACAATTAACCCATGGGAATAAACTAAAATCAACACGTCAAACATCATGATTACGGAAGCTAAAAAAGCATAATTCTTTTATTTCATATTTAATTGCACTTTTAATTATCGCACTTTTATTTATTGTCATCGTATTTTATCGCACTTTTATTTATCGCAATTTCATTATCGTTATTTACTTTATGCTTTAAATTAAGTTATATTTATTTTTAATATTTTACATTAGGTTTTAACTGCGACTAAAGTTTTAAAAATCGACAAACCGGTCATTAAACGATAAAAACCCCTGTAATAATAATAATATTACTTATATATATTTTTGTATTTTTACAAATATAGTTTTTAAAATTATAGCGTTAAGCTTGTTTAAAAGAGATCCTTGTGGAACGAACCGGACTTACTAAAAACTACACTACTGTACGATTAGGTACACTGCCTATAAGTGTTGTAGCAAGGTTTAGGTATATCCATTCTATAAATAAATAAATATCTTGTGTAAAATTGTATCATATTTAATAGTTATTTCGTTGTAAAAATAATACTATTTCCTAGTACACTTCGCACACATCACTTTCTCCCTCTTTTCAGCATTGGCAGCAGCAGCAGCAACCTTAGCCTCAGCTTCAACTCTTTCTGCCTCTAGCTCGGCAGGAGTTTTGTCACGGGCAGTGACCTCAACATCATCCTTAAGATTAAGGAACAGGATGGCAGAATGGACAAACATCTCTTTTTGTTCTGCAAAAATTAAAGAAAGGAAAAAATATAGCAATATAAGCAATAATGGCATAAAATAGACAGACATGTATATATATTAGGATGATCATAACACATCCTACCCTAGTTTTTCTGGTGGAGTACTGGCACAGAAGTACTCGGCCATTCTTGGCTCACTTTACACAGAACAAGAATTCCCTCATACTTTTCATATGATCTGGGTGGAAGGCGAAGCTCTTTAAGATGATTCACTATTCATCTCTCTGTGTCGGTTACCTTAACAGCCTTTCCTTTCATCAACAAAGAAAAATGAAGTTTTCCAGCCTTTTAAGTTTGGCACTTTATTAGTACCAACAAAATGTGTCTTTGGCTTGTTATCAATAGTAAGCTAACAGTGGCTAATCGTTCGAATTCTAAAAAGAGAAATAAAAACCTTAAGGCGTGGCTTTATATTGGAGGCATTGCAATACATTTCAAAAAGAATGATTTTTGGAAGGCCATGGGGATGAATCTGACTCAGACAGGCTCTAAAATATCTAAGAATGCGGAGAAGAAATTTAGTAAGAGGAACACGGAGATTGCCGTGAGTAAGTTGTAAAGCATACAAAGTAATTTTTTCGGCAGGAGGGTTGTTGGCCGTTTGCCTATTAGCAGGAATAATAGGGTTGTATTGATTAAGATGATGAAAAGCGATCTTCAAGCCGTCAAAATGGCTCTCCGGTAATGATGATGCTATCGTGCTAACCTCAGGAAGGTTGGTTGTTTCTGAAGAAGAAAGCTTAATGTTCTCTTGGCTAGTACTCGACACAGAAGCCATGGTAATAATATGAATAGAAAAATTGAATAAGAAATAACAGCGAGGTAAAGTGCAACTGACCTTGAAAGATGAAAAACCTTAAAAAGTTGACAATAAAGCTTGAATAAAGCGATGAAGATTTATGCAGAAATGTGCTTTTTGGATCTTAAGCAAAAGTAAAAAAGTGAAGGTAAAAGGTTATGACGGTTTATATAGAGATTCATCAATGTATTTTTTATGGACACGATCGTGACACGTGTATGGACAAGTTTAAAAGTCGAATACAAAGAAATGCTTTTTACAGCTGGAGGTGCGTGGGGTGTTATAGTCAAGTAAAAGTAATTATCATAAAGTCAGTAAAAATTCGTCTGTCATTAATGCTTGTAATGTTTTTCCCGATGCAAAGAGGAAATGAGAAGGCTTGTTTGTGATGCGTTATGTAGTGACCCGAACTTTTCCATGTTTATATATATTAATTGAGATTGATATTTACATGATTAAATGTTTCCAACATGTTAAGCAATCAAACTTGTTAAGACTTGATTAATTGAAATATGTTTCATATAGACAATTGACCACCCAAGTTGACCGGTGATTCACGAACGTTAAAACTTGTAAAAACTATATGATGACATATATATGGATATATATATAGTTAACATGATACTATGATAAGTAAAAATATCATTAAGTATATTAACAATGAACTACATATGTAAAAACAAGACTACTAACTTAATGATTTTTAAACGAGACATATATGTAACGATTATCGTTGTAAAGACATTTAATGTATATATATCATATTAAGAGATATTCATACATGATAATATCATGATAATATAATAATTTAAAATTTCATTTGATATTATAAACATTGGGTTAACAACATTTAACAAGATCATTAACCTAAAGGTTTCAAAACAACACTTACATGTAACAACTAACGATGACTTAACGACTCAGTTAAAATGTATATACATGTAGTGTTTTAATATGTATTTATACACTTTTGAAAGACTTCAATACACTTATCAAAATACTTCTACTTAACAAAAATGCTTACAATTACATCCTCGTTCAGTTTCATCAACAATTCTACTCGTATGCACCCGTATTCGTACTCGTACAATACACAGATTTTAGATGTATGTACTATTGGTATATACACTCCAATGATCAGCTCTTAGCAGCCCATGTGAGTCACCTAACACATGTAGGAACCATCATTTGGCAACTAGCATGAAATATCTCATAAAATTACAAAAATATGAGTAATCGTTCATGACTTATTTACATGAAAACAAAATTACATATCCTTTATATCTAATCCATACACCAACGAACAAAAACACCTACAAACACTTTCATTCTTCAATTTTCTTCATCTAATTGATCTCTCTCAAGTTCTATCTGTTGGGAATTTAACAAGTTTGATAAGTCTTAAAACCTTTTAAGAATCATTATAAACGGAAGCGTGTAATTATCAAATTTTACTTGTCATCTTTAAACCAATTTAAAGTTAAATCCCACAAGGATCAAGTTGTTAAATATACTTACAAATTAAAGAGAAGGAGAGAGTTTATACCTCCTCAAAATCGATATTTGAGGGCTATTTTGAAGGCTTAAGATGATGATGAAGATGATAGAACAATACACCAAACCACCCTTGAGTTGGTTAAACCTTTATCACCTTAAAACTTAGCTTGAAACCCACTTTTCTGCCTTTGAGAAAACCGAACAGCAGCAGCAGTATTTGAGCTGAAATGTTTGATGAAAATGATGACTTAAAAGCTTCTAACTTGAAGCCTCAAGTGTAGTATACCCCAAGCTTTGAATACCAACACCACCCTTTGTGAAGTTAGGATTTTAGGACACTTAAATGAGCAAGATTAGCAAGCAAAAACCCTCCTCTTTTCGCTTGGTAACCCACGGCCTGAAGACAGCAAAAGGGAGGAAGAAGTGCAGTTTTTAATGTCTAAAATTGTCCCTCTTACTTGAGTCAAAACTTGGTTTAAAAGCCTAGCATGCATATAAGGAATATTGTATCAAAAGTAACAAAATATGTCATGGGTTGGTCTTCCTTGGAGACCCAAAAAAACGTCCACCAAGGACTATTAAACGGGAGACTTAGTTTTTATAAAACTAAATTATATAACCCATGTATTTATCAAGTTACTTACACAATATAATTATTTAAACCTATAAATAATTAAATCCTTAATGCATATAAATTATCCAAATAATTTATCTCAAGTGATAATATTTTAGAAAAACCGATTTTCTAAAGTTCAAGTGTCGTGTATTTATTTAGCGATCCAATCGTTAAGATTAAATACATATAAGGTGTCGGTAAGCTTGTTATTGGGTATGACCCAACTTGGATCATAACACATTAGCCACATTAATTAAATATGTCTCTCGGGTATACGAAATACCTTCACTATCTTCAAGTTCTAAGTGTTCTTCATAAATTCTACAAGTTCTAGTTACATAAAATCAAGAATACTTTCAAGTTTGCTAGCTCACTTCCAATCTTGTAAGGTGATCATCCAACCTCAAGAAATCTTTGTTTCTTACAGTAGGTTATCATTCTAATACAAGGTAATAATCATATTCAAACTTTGGTTCAATTTCTATAACTATAACAATCTTATTTCAAGTGATGATCTTACTTGAACTTGTTTTCGTGTCATGATTCTGCTTCAAGAACTTCGAGCCATCCAAGGATCCGTTGAAGCTAGATCTATTTTTCTCTTTTCCAGTAGGTTTATCCAAGGAACTTAAGGTAGTAATGATGTTCATAACATCATTCGATTCATACATATAAAACTATCTTATTCGAAGGTTTAAACTTGTAATCACTAGAACATAGTTTAGTTAATTCTAAACTTGTTTGCAAACAAAAGTTAATCCTTCTAACTTGACTTTTAAAATCAACTAAACACATGTTCTATATCTATATGATATGCTAACTTAATGATTTAAAACCTGGAAACACGAAAAACACCGTAAAACCGGAGTTACGCCGTCGTAGTAACACCGCGGGCTGTTTTGGGTTAGTTAATTAAAAACTATGATAAACTTTGATTTAAAAGTTGTTATTCTGAGAAAATGATTTTTATTATGAACATGAAACTATATCCAAAAATTATGGTTAAACTCAAAGTGGAAGTATATTTTCTAAAATGGTCATCTAGATACGTCCTAGATACACACTTTGTATTATACCTGAGCTCTTCCTTATGTACTACCATATTTCAGAATAGCGAAGGAAAGAGTCAAGGCATAATACTCGGTGAATATCAGGACCCAATATGTATCTCAGGTCAGAGGATACGATGATATTCGCCTTTACTCAAGATTACATGTGATCAACCACAAAGGCTCCATACAGTAAATCTTGAAAGCGGGTCTTCCAATATTTGTATCCCACAAATATCTATGAACCTTGGTAGCAACCCTGCCCCACATTCAACCTATGAATGTATACCAATCCAAGTTCATAATAGTCTAAACCTCACACTCATTCCCACAAATGTGATCGACTACGGAATTTAGAATAATAGCTTATTCATGGATAACCAATATTTGTATCCCACAAATATCTATGAACCTTGGTAGCAACCTTGCCCCACATTCAGTCCGTGAATGTATACCAATCCAAGTTCATAATAGTCTAAACCTCACACTCATTCCCACAAATATGATCGACTACGGAATTTAGAATAATAGCTTATTCATGGATAAAATATGCAAAATAGGAACTTAACTCAAAATAAATTAAACCATAATTATATTAATGAGTTTGAACCACTTCGTCCCGTTACAATACTTAAAACAGATCATGACCAATCACTATAATATCGAAGCCCTAATGCACAAACATGTCCTTCATGTTTTGCTCCATATAAGAGTTTTGTGAGTGGATCCGCTATGTTATGATCTGTGTGAACTTTGCGAATACATATCTTTCCCTTTTCAACTTCATCCCTAATGTAGTTGAATCTCCGCTCAATGTGACGGGTCTTTTGGTGAGCACGAGGTTCCTTGATTTGAGCAATCGCACCTTCGTTGTCACAAAAGATCTCAAGAGGGTCTTGAATGGTAGGAACCACTCCTAAGTCGTCGATGAATTTCTTCATCCATGCAGCTTCCTGAGCTGCCAATGAGGCGGTAATGTACTCCGATTCTGTAGTGGATAATGCAACAACATCTTGTTTTGAACTCTTCCAAGAGACCGCACCTCCATTTAATGTAAATACATAACCGGATTGTGATCGAGAATCATCTCGATCAGTTTGGAAGCTCGCGTCCACGTAACCTTTTACAGCGAGTTCCTCCTCACCGGACCCGTATATAAGAAACAAATCCTTAGTCCTTCTAAGGTATTTCAATATACTTTTAACAGCAATCCAATGACTGTTTCCTGGGTTTTTCTGGTATCTACTTGTCAAGCTAAGAGCGCATGACACATCCGGTCTAGTGCATATCATTGCATACATTATTGACCCAAAGCAGACGCGTATGGGACATTTTTCATTCTTTCATGTTCATCTTTCGTGGTGGGGCACTGAGATGAACTAAGAAGCGTTCCTCTTTAAATAGGTACCAAACCTTTCTTAGAGTTCTCCATCTTGAACCTTTTCAAGATCTTTTCAATGTATGCGCTTTGATTCAAACCTATCAATTTCCTGGATCTATCCCTGTAGATCCTAATCCCCAATATGTATTGTGCTTCTTCAAGATCCTTAATGGAGAAGCAACCTTTTAGCCATGTTTTAGCACCTTGCATCGTCGGTATATCATTCCCAAATAATAATATATCGTCCACATATAACACAAGGAACATGATAGTGCTCCCACTAGCCTTCTTGTATACACAAGCTTCATCACCATTTTTAATGAAACCAAATTTCTTGGCTTCCTCATTAAAATGATGATTCCACATCCTAGATGCTTGTTTCAATCCGTAGATTGACTTCTTTAACTTGCATACTTTCTTAGGATATTTCGGATCGACAAAACCTTCAGGCTGAACCATATAGACATCTTCCTCAAGATATCCATTTAGGAAAGCAGTTTTGACATCCATTTGCCATATTTCGTAATCATAATGAGCAGCAATGGCAAATAATATCCTGATAGACTTGAGCATTGCCACAGGCGAAAAGGTTTCATCATAATCAACCCCTTGAGTTTGAGTGAAGCCTTTTGCTACAAGTCTAGCTTTATAAGTATTCAAGTTTCCATGTATGTCGGTTTTCATTTTGAACAGCCATTTACAATCAACTAGCCTAGAGCCAGGAGGTTGCGCAACAAGTTCCCAAACTTGGTTATCATACATGGATTGCATCTCAGCATTCATGGCTTCCTGCCATTTATCTTTATCAATCCTTGATAAAGCATCTTGGTAGTTTATTGGTTCATCCAAATCAACCACATAGCAACCATCCATGAGAAACCCATATCTCTCAGGAGGATTACTAATCCTACCAGATCTGCGAACGTCTTGTGTATTTTGATCATCCATCTGATCACTCTCAACATTTTCATGTTGAGTGCTAGTGTCAGCCAATTGTGTATCATTTACATGATCTTGAACCTCTTCAAGATCTATCTTCCTTTCACTTTTGCCTTCCATTAGGAACTTAGTTTCAAGGAATTCCGCCTTCCGAGCAACAAATACATTTTGTTCGGTTGGATCATAGAAATAGTATCCCATATCATCCTTGGGATATCCTATGAAGATACACTTCGTGGATCGAGCATTCAACTTATTAGGGACGTAACGCTTAGGGTAAGCTTCACATCCCCATACCTTTAAGTATGATAGAGATGGAGGTTTTCCAAACCACATCTCATGAGGTGTTAGTTCCACTTTCTTGGTTGGGGCCATATTTAAAATACGAGCCGCGGAGCATAGACAATAACCCCAAAATGATAGAGGTAACGAGCTTCTAGCCATCATAGATCGAACCATATCCATTAGGGTTCGGTTCCTCCTTTCGGAAACTCCATTCAGTTGGGGTGTTCCAGGAGGAGTGAGTTGTGAGATAATCCCACAACTTCTAAGATGATCTTGGAAAGCATCGCTTAGGTATTCACCTCCTCTATCGGTACGAAGTACCTTGATTGTCTTATTGAGTTGATTTTGTACTTCATTTTGATACTCTTTGAATGCTTCAAAAGTTTCGTCCTTATGTTTTAACAAGTAGACATATCCGAAACGGCTGAAGTCATCAATGAAAGTAACGAAGTATCTTTCACCATTCCTTGTTATGGGCTTAAAGGGTCCACATACATCCGAATGTATTAATCCCAATAAGTCTTTAGCCCTTTCATAGGTCCCTTTGAAAGGTGCTTTAGTCATTTTACCTTGTAAACAAGATTCACATACATCAAACGAGTCCAGTTCATTTGATTTCAAAAGGCCATTCTTTTGAAGTGTATGCATTCGATTCTTGTTTATGTGACCAAGGCGACAATGCCATAAGTAGGAATCACTCAAATCCCTCTTGAGCTTCTTGGTGCTTGCTTGGTATATTGAGCTATCGAATGATGTGTTATCATGAACCAATTCATAAATACCATTCAAAGGCGAGGCCTTAAAATAGAATACATCATTCAAAGAAACATGGATATCATCATTAATGAAATTAAGATTAAAACCACATTGTCTTAAACGGGAAACAGAAATAATGTTTCGTGTTAAATCAGGTGCATACAAAACACTTTTCAATATAAGCTCCAAACCACTTGGTAGTTTTAAAACAGAGTCTCCTTAAGCTTTTACGTGCACCTTTGCACCATTTCCCATGTAGAGACTTGTTGTTCCCGCATTTAGTTTACTTCTTATGAACCCTTGCAATGAATTGCAAATATGAGTTCCACCTCCTGTGTCTAATACCCATGTATTAGAAGAAGTAATACTAAGCTCAACGTATATCATGTATACATTACCTGAGGTTTGCCCTGCATCCCTCTTTGCATTCAACTCCTTTAGGTAGACCGGGCAGTTGCGTTTCTAGTGACCTATCACACCGCAACCAAAGCACGGATCTTCCTTGGGGTTTGCTTGTCTGGCAACCTTTTGCCATTTAGTGTTGTTGGTTGGGGTAACCATCTTCCCTTTTCCTTTGCCCTTGTAGGTGGTTCCTTTCTTCTTAGCCACCTTTGGCTTTGAAGAGGATTCATCCTTGGATCCACCTTCTTTGATCATGAGCATGGGTGAAGCCTTTTTACCCATGCTTGATTCATCCGTCCTTAGCATGGCATGTAATTCGCCAATGCTCTTATCCCAATCATTCATGCTGTAATTCAACATGCATGTGTCAAACCTTTTTGACAAAGAGTTGAGGATAAGGTCTGTGGTTAATTCATTAGACACGGGACTGTTGAGACGGTGCAATCGATCAATGAGGCTTTTCATCTCTAGTACACTAGATGAAACGGATTGGGAGTTAATTTCCTTTTCGAGGATGGACCTCAATGATAGGTTATTAAAGTTTATTGGTGCGTTTGGAATGTTGTTGTTGTTATTGGCGGCCATCTACAAAATTAACAAAGTTCGTTTAAGTATCGATTTTAATTTAACATTCAATACCCTTTAAATCCAATTGAATTATTAAATTCTAGAATCCAACGATAAACCAAATTTCGGTTAGGTGACCTTTATCCCGCAATTTGATTTAGCTAGGTAGTCAATAAATGACAATTGCAATCCATTTGCAACTTCTAGAGTATGGGATCATGCAATCCTTTTGCATGGCATATTTATCCCATCAACGCCTATTTGTTCCTCATGCTTCGGTGACCCTAAGTTCATGATTCCCAAATCAAGTCGTCCTACTTGTATAGACTGGTAAATTTAACATACAAGTGGTTAGGTGACCTTTATCCCACAAGCATGCGAAATTTACCTTAATCATATTAGTTTGCTCATAACGGTTAGGTGACCTTTATCCCATCATGAGTTCCCTAATACTTTTAAGTGTCACACAATAGGGTGGCGTTAAACTTGTTTACCTTGTTTGTAAAAGGGATTTAAGTTTTCATTAATTCTAGTTTGAGAAAACTTTTATGCTATACACCAACATGCATTTAGTGTATGGTACTTATGAAAAAAAAACAATTCCATGTCTTGTAATTGAGCCAATTACTTGATATAAACCATTGTATAAACACTATCCTTTCTTGTAAATTAGTAAGTATTATTTCACAACTTGATCCATGGGATTTACATTTAAATGATTGAATGATTAACAAGTTCTTAAACGGCTAAACATACTCATATTAACACGCTTCCGCAAGCTTACTAATAAATGGTTTTAAGGATCACAATCTAGCCATTTTGGTGGACATTTGTTTAGCCGAAAACAAATGTCACCGGGTAAGGGTTAATCATACAAAGTAGGAGATTTCAAATCTCCCACTTAATCTTGCATCCATATGCTCCTTGTGTCCTTTAAACTCCCTGTCAAAGAGGTTTGACCAATTTGTAATTAATTAGGATTTAATTGACACTAGATGCAAGCTTGCAAAAACAAAATTTGAACTCCTCTTTTGAGCAAAAGGGCCACGGCCAGCAGCTTGGAAAAGGAGACTGTTTTGAGCAGTTTTTTTAAGCTATTGCATCTATATTTTTCACTTGGAAGAAAGTGGTCAAGCCTTGGTACAAGTATCTAGCATGCACCTATGGGATTGTGTAATTGAAAGCATCAAAGAAACAAGCATGGGTGAAGTCCTTGGAGTCCCAAAAAACTGCCCATTACTTATATTTAAAATAAATTTATAAAACTTATTCAAAGTTATATAAAACTTGTTATAAATATAATGCTTTTGTTAAGTTTCTTTTATTTTATAAACCATTTTATATGCGTTATTCTTTTCTTGTTCTTAATAACCATTTATTAAGGTTTTTGGTTGCTATTTTAATTTAACCATTTAAATTGCCGTTTTGCATGTACTTAGTACGTCTAATTTAACCAATTAAATTGTCGTTTTGTTTGTTGTTATCTTGTAATTAATTGTATCAACCAAACATACAAAACAATAATCATACAAACAACCACACATGCAAAATAAGTGTGTTCACAATCTAGCCATTTTGGTGGACATTTGTTTAGCCGAAAACAAATGCCACCGGTTAAGGGGTTATAACACAAAGCAAGAGATTTCCAATCTCCCACTTAACCTTGCATCCAAATGCTCCTTGTGTTCTTCAAGTCTTCATCATCTTGTATCTTCATTTTTACAAAATATGTATCCTAATACATTTTTATCTAGAAAATGAAAATACAACCTATTCTATTTTACATACCAAATGTAAAACAAATTACATAGCCAAAATAATAATTAATACATGCCAAATGAATAATTATTACAAATCAATTGAATGAATTAACATTACATACAAATGAATATACCAATCATTCAACCAAACATGCAATCAACACAAGGTCTAGGCCAAGATTGTGAACATCAACATGCAACCAAATTTGACCAAATGAAAGAGTCCAAAACCCACTTTTGGACACCCTTAACATTCGGCACCTATGAAAAACCCTCCCAAACCCGACAATTTTTGCATTCTACTTTCATGCATGTACTTAGAATGCAAATTTAGTGGGTTTAAAACAACAATTCGAAGCATATTTCAACAACTTCGGCTCTAGATACCATTGTTGGGAATTTAACAAGTTTGATAAGTCTTAAAACCTTTTAAGAATCATTATAAACGGAAGCGTGTAATTATCAAATTTTACTTGTCATCTTTAAACCAATTTAAAGTTAAATCCCACAAGGATCAAGTTGTTAAATATACTTACAAATTAAAGAGAAGGAGAGAGTTTATACCTCCTCAAAATCGATATTTGAGGGCTATTTTGAAGGCTTAAGATGATGATGAAGATGATAGAACAATACACCAAACCACCCTTGAGTTGGTTAAACCTTTATCACCTTAAAACTTAGCTTGAAACCCACTTTTCTGCCCTTGAGAAAACCGAACAGCAGCAGCAGTATTTGAGCTGAAATGTTTGATGAAAATGATGACTTAAAAGCTTCTAACTTGAAGCCTCAAGTGTAGTATACCCCAAGCTTTGAATACCAACACCACCCTTTGTGAAGTTAGGATTTTAGGACACTTAAATGAGCAAGATTAGCAAGCAAAAACCCTCCTCTTTTCCCTTGGTAACCCACGGCCTGAAGACAGCAAAAGGGAGGAAGAAGTGCAGTTTTTTTATGTCTAAAATTGTCCCTCTTACTTGAGTCAAAACTTGGTTTAAAAGCCTAGCATGCATATAAGGAATATTGTATCAAAAGTAACAAAATATGTCATGGGTTGGTCTTCCTTGGAGACCCAAAAAAACGTCCACCAAGGACTATTAAAAGGGAGATTTAGTTTTTATAAAACTAAATTATATAACCCATGTATTTATCAAGTTACTTACATATTTTATAAATCATTTATAAAATATAACACAATATAATTATTTAAACCTATAAATAATTAAATCCTTAATGCATATAAATTATCCAAATAATTTATCTCAAGTGATAATATTTTAGAAAAATCGATTTTCTAAAGTTCAAGTGTCGTGTATTTATTTAGCGATCCAATCGTTAAGATTAAATACATATAAGGTGTCGGTAAGCTTGTTATTGGGTATGACCCGACTTGGATCATAACACATTAGCCACATTAATTAAATATGTCTCTCGGGCATACGAAATACCTTCACTATCTTCAAGTTCTAAGTGTTCTTCATAAATTCTACAAGTTCTAGTTACATAAAATCAAGAATACTTTCAAGTTTGCTAGCTCACTTCCAATCTTGTAAGGTGATCATCCAACCTCAAGAAATCTTTGTTTCTTACAGTAGGTTATCATTCTAATACAAGGTAATAATCATATTCAAACTTTGGTTCAATTTCTATAACTATAACAATCTTATTTCAAGTGATGATCTTACTTGAACTTGTTTTCGTGTCATGATTCTGCTTCAAGAACTTCGAGCAATCCAAGGATCCGTTGAAGCTAGATCTATTTTTCTATTTTCTAGTAGGTTTATCCAAGGAACTTAAGGTAGTAATGATGTTCATAACATCATTCGATTCATACATATAAAACTATCTTATTCGAAGGTTTAAACTTGTAATCACTAGAACATAGTTTAGTTAATTCTAAACTTGTTTGCAAACAAAAGTTAATCCTTCTAACTTGACTTTTAAAATCAACTAAACACATGTTCTATATCTATATGATATGCTAACTTAATGATTTAAAACCTGGAAACACGAAAAACACCGTAAAACCGGATTTACGCCGTCGTAGTAACACCGCGGGCTGTTTTGGGTTAGTTAATTAAAAACTATGATAAACTTTGATTTAAAAGTTGTTATTCTGAGAAAATGATTTTTATTATGACATGAAACTATATCCAAAAATTATGGTTAAACTCAAAGTGGAAGTATATTTTCTAAAATGGTCATCTAGACGTCGTTCTTTCGACTGAAATCACTACCTTTACCAAAATGACTTGTAACTTATTTTTTTGACTATAAACCTATACTTTTTCTGTTTAGATTCATAAAATAGAGTTCAATATAAAACCATAGCAATTTGATTCACTCAAAACGGATTTAAAATGAAGAAGTTATGGGTAAAACAAGATTGGATAATTTTTCTCATTTTAGCTACGTGAAAATTGGTAACAAATCTATTCCAACCATAACTTAATCAACTTGTATTGTATATTATGTAATCTTGAGATACCATAGACACGTATACAATGTTTCGACCTATCATGTCGACACATCTATATATATTTCGGAACAACCATAGACACTCTATATGTGAATGTTGGTGTTAGCTATACAGGGTTGAGGTTGATTCCAAAATATATATAGTTTGAGTTGTGATCAATATTGAGATACGTATACACTGGGTCGTGGATTGATTCAAGATAATATTTATCAATTTATTTCTGTACATTTAACTGTGGACAACTAGTTGTAGGTTACTAACGAGGACAGCTGACTTAATAAACTTAAAACATCAAAATATATTAAAAGTGTTGTAAATATATTTTGAACATACTTTGATATATATGTATATATTGTTATAGGTTCGTGAATCAACCAGTGGCCAAGTCTTACTTCCCGACGAAGTAAAAATCTGTGAAAGTGAGTTATAGTCCCATTTTTAAAATCTAATATTTTTGAGATGAGAATACATGCAGGTTTTATAAATGATTTACAAAATAGACACAAGTACGTGAAACTACATTCTATGGTTGAATTATTAAACCGAATTTGCCCCTTTTTATTAAGTCTGGTAATCTAAGAATTAGGGAACAGACACCCTAATTGACGCGAATTCTAAAGATAGATCTATTGGGCCTAACAAACCCCATCCAAAGTACCGAATGCTTTAGTACTTCGAAATTTATATCATATCCGAAGGGTGTCCCGGAATGATGGGGATATTCTTATATATGCATCTTGTTAATGTCGGTTACCAGGTGTTCACCATATGAATGATTTTTATCTCTATGTATGGGATGTGTATTAAAATATGAAATCTTGTGGTCTATTATTATGATTTGATATATATAGGTTAAACCTATAACTCACCAACATTTTTGTTGACGTTTTAAGCATGTTTATTCTCAGGTGATTATTAAGAGCTTCCGCTATCGCATACTTAAATAAGGACGAGATTTGGAGTCCATGCTTGTATGATATTGTGTAAAAACTGCATTCAAGAAACTTATTTTGTTGTAACATATTTGTATTGTAAACCATTATGTAATGGTCGTGTGTAAACAGGATATTTTAGATTATCATTATTTGATAATCTACGTAAAGCTTTTTAAACCTTTAGTTATGAAATAAAGGTTATGGTTTGTTTTAAAATGAATGCAGTCTTTGAAAAACGTCTCATATAGAGGTCAAAACCTCGCAACGAAAACAATTAATATGGAACGTTTTTAATCAATAAGAACGGGACATTTCAGTTGGTATCAGAGCGTTGGTCTTAGAGAACCAGAATTTTGTATTAGTGTGTCTTATCGAGTTTGTTAGGATGCATTAGTGAGTCTGGACTTCGACCGTGTTTACTTGAAAAATGATTGCTTAACAAATTTTGTTGGAAACTATATATTTTTAACATGTGAATATTATGTGATATATTAATTTCTTAACGCGTTTGATATAATGTGATAGATGTCTACCTCTAGAACAAGTCCCATTGACTCACCTAATAATAATGAAGAGTCAAATGTAAATTGGAATGATTCGTGGACTGATTCACAAGTTCCCGAAGAGGAACCGGAAGAAGAGTCGGAACCGGAAGAAGAATCGGAACCGGAAGAAGAATCGGAACCGGATGAAGAAATAGAACCGGTGGGGGAAATAATAAAACGGTTAAGTAAAAGAAAATCCTCAACCAACCGACCAAGGTTAATTATGGTCAATGGTGTTTCCGCCAGGGAAGCAAAATATTGGGAGGATTACCAATTCTCCGATGAATTGGATTCCGACGAGAATTCCGATGATGTTATAGAAATTACCCCAACTGAATTTAAAAAGGCAAAAGAAAATAATAAGGGAAAGGGCATAAAAATAGAGAAATCTAATTCCAACCCCGATGAACTTTATATGTATCGTCAACCCCCGAAGTCCTTAAGTTGTAACAATGACCCGGGAACCTCTAAACCACCAGGTTTTTCTAAACCAATATGGAAAACGACGGCTCGTATTAGGGGAACATCATATATCCCTAGAAACTTGGCAAAACGAACCAAAACCGAAGAAGAAGAAACAAGCGAGTCGGAATAAGATAGTTGCATTCGTGTGGTGTAATATATGTAATATAGTGTGCTTATGCTTTATGATATATGTAAAAATTGCTTGTATTAATAAGTATTTTTTTTTATGAATCTAACTCTTGTCTATTTTACAGTATAAAAACACAAAATGGATAGACAACCCAATATTTTAAGAGACCTACCCGGAGACATGATTGATGAAATCTTGTCTAGAGTCGGTCAAAATTCTGCGGCACAACTATTTAAGGCGAGATCAGTTTGTAAGACATTCGAAGAACGTTCCAAGAATGCCTTGGTTTATAAAAGGCTTTCGTTCGAAAGATGGGGGATATCACATTGGGAAATCCATAAGTTACGATGTGTTTACTTTGACGCATATATTGCGGGGAACCCAAATGCTATTTTACGCAATGGGTTAAGAAATTATTTTGACTCAATATATCCGAATATTGGACTTCGTGATTTAGAAAAAGCGGCTAACATGCAACATAAAGAAGCATGTTATGCTTACGGATTAGTAATGTTCGCTTCTCACCAAAGTGAGAACAAGAACATCGGGCTACAACTATTAAACAAAACGTTCCCACAAGTGACGGAGTCGGTAATTGGGGTAAGAAATGAGGTTTTTAGATTGTTACGGGACTGTTGGACATTACGTAACCCTCGTCCCTTTGACAACGTTACAACACGCTGTCTTATCAACGGCCATAACGGTTATGTTCCACAAGACCAAGGATGGGAAGTAATCCTAGTAAAACCAGAATGCATGACTTGTTTCTGGATGTATGAATTACGTATCTTTATTGCCTTTGCTGAACGACTTGTGTACTAGCTAGAATTATCTTCACAACCATCTTGTATCAAATTTATTGTGTGCTATATTTCATGCTATATGTAAAATAAGCGGTATTGTAAGTTTGTAAAATATTATGTAAAAGTTTGAACGCGAAATATTATTATAATCAGTTTTTCATATAGAATTGTAGTAGTTGAATTGTATATTAGCTACTAAGTATGAACTTAACGGGTAGGTACTACCCGAATTTAAACTTATAAAAAGCTAATATGAAGAAAAAGCTTTTATAAATGAGTTCATATTATGCTACGAAATACTATTAACTACTCTTAATATTCTGTATGATTAACTTGTTCCATTTGACTATTTTGAAGGAAATGGCACCGACTACTCGACACACCGTGAATATGAATGAAGAGGAATTCCGTACTTTTCTAGCTTCAAATATAGCCGCAGTACAGGCTGCGCTACATACCAACAATAACCTTGGATCTAGCAGTACAGGAAATTGTGTAGGATGCACCTACAACGAATTCACTGCCTGCAAACCTTTGGAATTTGATGGAACCGAAGGACCGATCGAATTGAAACGGTGGACCGAGAAGGTCGAATCGGTGTTTGCCATAAGTAAGTGTACTGAAGAGGACAAAGTGAAGTACGCTACGCATACCTTCACAGGTTCTGCGTTAACATGGTGGAATACCTATCTAGAGCAAGTGGGACAAGACGATGCGTACGCACTACCGTGGTCAGCATTCAAGCACTTGATGAACGAGAAGTACCGTCCCAGAACCGAGGTCAATAAGCTCAAGACAGAACTTAGAGGGTTACGAACCCAAGGATTTGATATTACCACGTACGAAAGACGATTCACAGAATTGTGCCTATTGTGTCCGGGAGCATTCGAAGATGAGGAAGAGAAGATCGACGCGTTTGTGAAAGGATTACAGGAAAGAATCCAAGAAGATATAAGTTCACACGAGCCCGCCTCCATACAACAGGCATGTAGAATGTCTCACAAACTAGTGAACCAGATTGAAGAAAGAATTAAACAACAGACTGCTGAAGAGGTCAATGTGAAGCAAGTCAAAAGAAAGTGGGAGGAAAACGGTGATAAGAATCACCAATACAACAACAACAGCAATTACAACAATAATCGCAACAATTATCCCAACAATCGCAACATCAATCGTAACTACAACAAACGGCTCAATAAAAACAACAACAGCAACTACAACAATCATCCCAACAACAATAATAACCGCAACAACAACAACAATCAGAAGCAGCTATGCCAAAGTTGTGAAAAGTATCACTCGGGGTTCTGCACCAAATTTTGTAACAAGTGTAAAAGAAATGGTCATAGCGCGGCGAAGTGTGAGGTCTATAGACCAGGGGTTAATAGAACGAAAGGAACAAATGGTGTCGGAACGAGTAATGGCGGAGCAAGTAGTGTCGGAGCAAGTTATGCCAATGTAGTTTGTTATAAATGTGGAAAACCGGGCCACATTATTAGAAATTGCCCGAACCAGGAGAACACGAATGGACAAGGCCGCGGAAGAGTTTTCAATATTAATGCGGCAGAGGCACAGGAAGACCCGGAGCTTGTTACGGGTACGTTTCTTATTGACAATAAATCTGCTTACGTTTTATTTGATTCGGGTGCAGATAGAAGCTATATGAGTAGAGATTTTTGTGCTAAATTAAGTTGTCCATTGACGCATTTGGATAGTAAATTTTTACTCGAATTAGCAAATGGTAAATTAATTTCAGCAGATAATATATGTCGGAATCGAGAAATTAAACTGGTTAGCGAAACATTTAAGATTGATTTGATACCAGTAGAGTTAGGGAGTTTTGATGTGATAATCGGTATGGACTGGTTGAAAGAACTGAAAGCAGAGATCGTTTGTTACAAAAATACAATTCGCATTATACGAGAAAAAGGAAAACCCTTAATGGTGTACGGAGAAAAGGGCAACATGAAGCTACATCTTATTAGTAATTTGAAGGCACAAAAACTAATAAGAAAAGGTTGCTATGCTATTCTAGCACACGTCGAGAAAGTACAAACTGAAGAAAAGAGCATCAATGATGTTCCCATTGCACCCATTGCAAAAGAATTTCCCGATGTATTTCCAAAAGAATTACCGGGATTACCCCCACATCGATCCGTTGAATTTCAAATAGATCTTGTACCAGGAGCTGCACCAATAGCTCGTGCTTCTTACAGACTCGTACCCAGCGAGATGAAAGAACTGCAAAGCCAATTACAAGAACTTTTAGAGCGTGGTTTCATTCGACCAAGCACATCACCGTGGGGAGCTCCTGTTTTGTTTGTCAAGAAGAAAGATGGTACATTCAGGTTGTGTATCGACTACCGAGAGTTGAACAAACTTACCATCAAGAACCGCTACCCACTACCGAGAATCGACGACTTATTTGATCAACTACAAGGCTTGTCTGTTTATTCAAAGATTGACTTACGTTTCGGGTATCATCAAATGCGGGTGAAAGAAGATGATATTCCAAAGACTGCTTTCAGAACACGTTACGGTCATTACGAGTTTATGGTCATGCCGTTTGGTTTAACTAATGCACCAGCTGTGTTCATGGACCTTATGAACCGAGTGTGTGGACCATACCTTGACAAGTTTGTCATTGTTTTCATTGATGACATACTTATTTACTCAAAGAATGACCAAGAACACGGTGAACATTTAAGAAAGGTGTTAGAAGTATTGAGGAAGGAAGAATTGTACGCTAAGTTTTCAAAGTGTGCATTTTGGTTGGAAGAAGTTCAATTCCTCGGTCACATAGTGAACAAAGAAGGTATTAAGGTGGATCCGGCAAAGATAGAAACTGTTGAAAAGTGGGAAACCCCGAAAACTCCGAAACACATACGCCAGTTTTTAGGACTAGCTGGTTACTACAGAAGGTTCATCCAAGACTTTTCCAGAATAGCAAAACCCTTGACTGCATTAACGCATAAAGGGAAGAAATTTGATTGGAATGATAAACAAGAGAAAGCGTTTCAGTTATTGAAGAAAAAGCTAACTACGGCACCTATATTGTCATTGCCTGAAGGGAATGATGATTTTGTGATTTATTGTGACGCATCAAAGCAAGGTCTCGGTTGTGTATTAATGCAACGAACGAAGGTGATTGCTTATGCGTCTAGACAATTGAAGATTCACGAACAAAATTATACGACGCATGATTTGGAATTAGGCGCGGTTGTTTTTGCATTAAAGACTTGGAGGCACTACTTATATGGGGTCAAAAGTATTATATATACCGACCACAAAAGTCTTTAACACATATTTAATCAGAAACAACTGAATATGAGGCAGCGTAGGTGGATTGAATTGTTGAATGATTACGACTTTGAGATTCGTTACCACCCGGGGAAGGCAAATGTGGTAGCCGATGCCTTGAGCAGGAAGGACAGAGAACCCATTCGAGTAATATCTATGAATATAATGATTCATAATAACCTTACTACTCAAATAAAGGAGGCGCAACAAGGAGTTTTAAAAGAGGGAAATTTAAAGGATGAAATACCCAAAGGATCGGAGAAGCATCTTAATATTCGGGAAGACGAAACCTGGTATAGGGCTGAAAGGATTTGGGTACCAAAATTTGGAGATATGAGAGAAATGGTACTTAGAGAAGCTCATAAAACCAGATACTCAATACATCCTGGAACGGGGAAGATGTACAAGGATCTCAAGAAACATTTTTGGTGGTCGGGTATGAATGCCGATGTTGCTAAATATGTAGGAGAATGTTTGACGTGTTCTAAGGTCAAAGCTGAGCATCAGAAACCATCAGGTCTACTTCAACAACCCGAAATCCTAGAGTGGAAATGGGAAAACATTACCATGGATTTCATCACTAAATTGCCAAGGACTGCAAGTGGTTTTGATACTATTTGGGTAATAGTTGATCGTCTCACCAAATCAGCACACTTCCTGCCAATAAGAGAAGATGACAAGATGGAGAAGTTAGCACGACTGTATTTGAAGGAAGTCGTCTCTAGACATGGAATACCAATCTCTGTTATCTCTGATAGGGATGGCAGATTTATTTCAAGATTCTGGCAGACATTACAGCAAGCATTAGGAACTCGTCTAGACATGAGTACTGCCTATCATCCACAAACTGATGGGCACAGCAAAAGGACAATACAAACGCTTGAAGACATGCTACGAGCATGTGTTATTGATTTCGAAAACAGTTGGGATCGACATCTACCGTTAGCAGAATTTTTCTACAACAACAGCTACCATTCAAGCATTGAGATGGCGCCATTTGAAGCACTTTATGGTAGAAAGTGCAGGTCTCCGATTTTTTGGAGTAAAGTGGGGGATAGACAGATTACGGGTCCGGAGATTATACAAGAAACTACCGAGAAGATCATCCAAATTCAACAATGGTTGAAAACCGCCCAAAGTCGACAAAAGAGCTACGCTGACATTAAAAGAAAAGATATAGAATTTGAAATTGGAGAGATGGTCATGCTTAAAGTTGCACCTTAAAAAGGTGTTGTTCGATTTGGTAAACGAGGGAAATTAAATCCAAGGTATATTGGACCATTCAAGATTATTGATCGTGTCGGACCAGTAGCTTACCGACTTGAGTTACCTTAACAACTCGCGGCTGTACATAACACTTTCCACGTCTCGAATTTGAAGAAATGTTTTGCTAAAGAAGATCTCACTATTCTGTTAGATGAAATCCAAATCAACGAAAAACTTCAATTCATCGAAGAACCCGTCGAAATAATGGATCGTGAGGTTAAAAGACTTAAGCAAAACAAGATACCAATTGTTAAGGTTCGATGGAATGCTCTTAGAGGACCCGAGTTCACCTGGGAGCGTGAAGATCAGATGAAGAAGAAATACCCGCATCTATTTCCAGAAGATTCGTCAACACCTTCAACAGCTTAAAATTTCGGGACGAAATTTATTTAACGGGTAGGTACTGTAGTGACCCGAACTTTTCCATGTTTATATATATTAATTGAGATTGATATTTACATGATTAAATGTTTCCAACATGTTAAGCAATCAAACTTGTTAAGACTTGATTAATTGAAATATGTTTCATATAGACAATTGACCACCCAAGTTGACCGGTGATTCACGAACGTTAAAACTTGTAAAAACTATATGATGACATATATATGGATATATATATAGTTAACATGATACTATGATAAGTAAACATATCATTAAGTATAATAACAATGAACTACATATGTAAAAACAAGACTACTAACTTAATGATTTTTAAACGAGACATATATGTAACGATTATCGTTGTAAAGACATTTAATGTATATATATCATATTAAGAGATATTCATACATGATAATATCATGATAATATAATAATTTAAAATCTCATTTGATATTATAAACATTGGGATAACAACATTTAACAAGATCATTAACCTAAAGGTTTCAAAACAACACTTACATGTAACGACTAACGATGACTTAACGACTCGGTTAAAATGTATATACATGTAGTGTTTTAATATGTATTTATACACTTTTGAAAGACTTCAATACACTTATCAAAATACTTCTACTTAACAAAAATGCTTACAATTACATCCTCGTTCAGTTTCATCAACAATTCTACTCGTATGCACCCGTATTCGTACTCGTACAATACACAGCTTTTAGATGTATGTACTATTGGTATATACACTCCAATGATCAGCTCTTAGCAGCCCATGTGAGTCACCTAACACATGTGGGAACCATCATTTGGCAACTAGCATGAAATATCTCATAAAATTACAAAAATATGAGTAATCATTCATGACTTATTTACATGAAAACAAAATTACATATCATTTATATCTAATCCATACACCAACGACCAAAAACACCTACAAACACTTTCATTCTTCAAATTTCTTCATCTAATTGATCTCTCTCAAGTTCTATCTTCATGTTCTAAGTGTTCTTCATAAATTCTACAAGTTCTAGTTACATAAAATCAAGAATACTTTCAAGTTTGCTAGCTCACTTCCAATCTTGTAAGGTGATCATCCAACCTCAAGAAATATTTGTTTCTTACAGTAGGTTATCATTCTAATACAAGGTAATAATCATATTAAAACTTTGGTTCAATTTCTATAACTATAACAATCTTATTTCAAGTGATGATCTTACTTGAACTTGTTTTCGTGTCATGATTCTGCTTCAAGAACTTCGAGCAATCCAAGGATCCGTTGAAGCTAGATCCATTTTTATCTTTTCCAGTAGGTTTATCCAAGGAACTTAAGGTAGTAATTATGTTCATAACATCATTCGATTCATACATATAAAACTATCTTATTCGAAGGTTTAAACTTGTAATCACTAGAACATAGTTTAGTTAATTCTAAACTTGTTCGCAAACAAAAGTTAATCCTTCTAACTTGACTTTTAAAATCAACTAAACACATGTTCTATATCTATATGATATGCTAACTTAATGATTTAAAACCTGGAAACACGAAAAACACCGTAAAACCGGATTTACGCCGTCGTAGTAACACCGCGGTCTGTTTTGGGTTAGTTAATTAAAAACTATGATAAACTTTGATTAAAAAGTTGTTATTCTGAGAAAATGATTTTTATTATGAACATGAAACTATATCCAAAAATTATGGTTAAACTCAAAGTGAAAGTATGTTTTCTAAAATGGTCATCTAGACGTCGTTCTTTCGACTGAAATGACTACCTTTACAAAAACGACTTGTAACTTATTTTTCCGACTATAAACCTATACTTTTTTCTGTTTAGATTCATAAAATAGAGTTCAATATGAAACCATAGCAATTTGATTCACTCAAAACGGATTTAAAATGAAGAAGTTATGGGTAAAACAAGATTGGATAATTTTTCTCATTTTAGCTACGTGAAAATTGGTAACAAATCTATTCCAACCATAACTTAATCAACTTGTATTATATATTTTGTAATCTTGAGATACCATAGACACGTATACAATGTTTCGACCTATCATGTTGACACATCTATATATATTTCGGAACAACCATAGACACTCTATATGTGAATGTTGGAGTTAGCTATACAGGGTTGAGGTTGATTCCAAAATATATATAGTTTGGGTTGTGATCAATACTGAGATACGTATACACTGGGTCGTGGATTGATTCAAGATAATATTTATCAATTTATTTCTGTACATTTAACTGTGGACAACTAGTTGTAGGTTACTAACGAGGACAGCTGACTTAATAAACTTAAAACATTAAAATATATTAAAAGTATTGTAAATATATTTTGAACATACTTTGATATATATGTATATATTGTTATAGGTTCGTGAATCAACCAGTGGCCAAGTCTTACTTCCCGACGAAGTAAAAATATGTGAAAGTGAGTTATAGTCCCACTTTTAAAATCTAATATTTTTGGGATGAGAATACATGCAGGTTTTATAAATGATTTACAAAATAGACACAAGTACGTGAAACTACATTCTATGGTTGAATTATTAAACCGAATATGCCCCTTTTTATTAAGTCTGGTAATCTAAGAATTAGGAAACAGACACCCTAATTGACGCGAATCCTAAAGATAGATCTATTGGGCCTAACAAACCCCATCCAAAGTACCGGATGCTTTAGTACTTCGAAATTTATATCATATCCGAAGGGTGTCCCAGAATGATGGGGATATTCTTATATATGCATCTTGTTAATGTCGGTTACCAGGTGTTCACCATATGAATGATTTTTATCTCTATGTATGGGATGTGTATTAAAATATGAAATCTTGTGGTCTATTATTATGATTTGATATATATAGGTTAAACCTATAACTCACCAACATTTTTGTTGACGTTTTAAGCATGTTTATTCTCAGGTGATTATTAAGAGCTTTCGCTGTCGCATACTTAAATAAGGACGAGATTTGGAGTCCATGCTTGTATGATATTGTGTAAAAACTGCATTCAAGAAACTTATTTTGTTGTAACATATTTGTATTGTGAACCATTATGTAATGGTCGTGTGTAAACAGGATATTTTATATTATCATTATTTGATAATCTACGTAAAGCTTTTTAAACCTTTATTGATGAAATAAAGGTTATGGTTTGTTTTAAAATGAATGCAGTCTTTGAAAAACGTCTCATATAGAGGTCAAAACCTCGCAACGAAAACAATTAATATGGAACGTTTTTAATCAATAAGAACGGGACATTTCACGTTAGCAGAAGTTTAACAACTTAACCATTTTTCAAATGCTTAAGTCATTAAACTGGGGGGACTTAATGGTGTATCATATCGTATACACGCATAAAGGCATAATATTCGCATGAAATTAGCATCAGAAACACTGAGAACAATGGTTTTGTAAAACTATCCATCAAGCGTTCTCCGCTGTGCAGGCTGCTTCCGTCATGCATAAGCCCTGAAGGCCGCCTAGTGCTCAAGCCCTGACCGGAGAACGTCACATCCAGCGCATATTTCGGATCACAAGTAACAGAACATATCATCAACTGACACGTGTCCCCGAACAATCCGGTGGATCTATCACTATAAATAGACCCCTTGGGTTGTCGTTTTACACATTCAGACATTCTGACAACTTGTGAGAAGAGACTTCACCTTTCTCTCTCTCACAGTACTTTCTCACACTAGAAGTCATCCGGCTAACAGCTTAACGATCAATGGACACAGATTGATTAAGCCACCCCACAAGTTTCTATACTTATGAACTGGGTCTGCAGGGATTATTTTCCGAGGGTAAACATCAATCGGAAACACTCCCTCACCTTTAGCTAGATACTTCTAGTATTGTGTTGATACACTAAGCCTTACCTTATAAGGAAATAGGTGTTAACAATGATCATGCTGTATGCTACTACTTATTCTCGGTACTGCATGCTACTATCTGCGTTTGATTGCATATTACTTCGGTATGATACTGTTATTATTGCCATGCTATGTACTGCTGTAGACGATCTAGGCTGCTGTAGTTATTATCCCTGATTACGTGCTTGCTATATGTCTTACTGACATGGAAAAAGTTATTTTTCCTTGTTCAGATGTCGGACATACCGCCTTTGCTTATTGCATGTTGGTTTTATGGTATCTGTACTAGTTGCCATGCTTAGTTAGCATGTATTGTGTTGGCCGAATAGTTGATTAGTATATTGCTATAGCGATATTAGTTATTGGGTAACGAATTTGGACTCGAGTCAAAAATTTTCCTGAAAGATTAATGGCAAACGGAAGAGGTCCAAGAGAAATGCCCACTGTAGCACAGATCGAGGAAATGGTGGCTGCTCGAGTAGCCGTAGCTATAGCGGATGCCAACCCTGCCCAAGCTCCAATGGTTAACCGAATTGCTCAGAACGGGTGTACTTACTAGGAGTTCATGAGTTGCAAGCCAAATACCTTCAACAAAACAGAAGGTCCCGATGGGTTAAAAAGATGGTTTGAGAAGCTAGAATCGGTATTTCGGTTTAGCAAATGTTCTAACACGAACAGGACTAAGTACGCCTCATGCACGTTGTCAGATAGCGTTTTGACATGGTGAAACACGTTTGCCCAGGCTTGGGGATATGATGAAGCGTATGCAACACCCTGGGAGGAGTTTAAGAGGTCTATGATCGAGGAGTACTGCCCCAGAACCGAAATTCTGAAGATAGAGACGGAGTTTTGGGGATTGAAGGTCTCAGGAACTGACCTTGATAGTTATGATCGGAGATTCTTGGAGTTAGCTTTAATGTGCCCCACAATGGTCACTACGGAGTACAAGCGATTGGAGCGGTATCTGTGGGGACTTCCCAAGGATATCCAGGGGAACGTCACTTCTTCAAAACCATCGAATATCTCGGAAGCTATGCGCATGGCGCACACCTTGATGGATCAGGTTATCCGTCAAGAGCCAGAGAAGGTGAAATTAGAATCGGGATCTAGTAATGGGAAACGTAAATGGGATGGAAACAAGGGTAAAGGTTTTAATCAGAACCCAGGCAAGAGGCATGAGAACTTTAAGGGAAACAATGACTGGAGGAACCCTAACCCTAACTACAAAGGTAGCCTTCCTCAGTGTAAGAGATGTTACAAGCATCATACTTGATACTGCAATGTAGTGTGTGAGAAGTGTAAAAGGACTAGACACATCGACGGAGATTGTAAGATCAACACCCCAGCTATGAGGACAAACCCGAATGGACCGAGGAAGTGCTTTGAGTGCGGTCAGCAGGGCCACTTCAAGAATGAATGTCCTAACAAGAAGAAGGATGGCGGGCCAGCATGTGGAAGAGTCTTCAACATGAACTCCAGAGATGCCCGTGAGGATCCTGACTTAGTTACAGGTACAATCACTATCAATAAACTATTAGCTTCTATCTTGTTTAATACTGGTGCCGATAGGAGTTATATATGTAGACACTTTTTCTCTAAGATAGATTGGTCGTTAGTTCCTTTGGAGGAGAGTTATCTTGTTGAGGTAGCCAATGAAAAACTTGAGAAAGCTGACCAAATTGGCCGAGGAGGTATAATAAACTTAGCTAGTATGGATTTTGAGATTAATTTGATACCCATTAAGTTGGGGAGCTTTGATGTAATAGTCGGCATGGACTGGCTGTCCAAGGTAAGAGCAGAAGTTGTCTGTGGAGAGAAGATTCTTCGTATACCTCGCGAAGATGGTGAAGAATTAATTGTTTACGGGGAGAGATGTAGCCCAAAGCTGAACCTTATTAGTTGTATGAAGGCACAAAAGGTCTTGAGGAAAGGGCATTTTGCTATTTTGGCGCATGTGAAGAAGTTAAAAACTGAGGAGAAAAGCATGAAGGATGTACCGATTGTGAACGAATTTCACGAAGTCTTTCCAGAAGAATTGCTGGGATTACCCCCGCCAAGATTAGTGGAGTTTCAGATTGATCTAGTGCCGGGAGCTGCACCTATAGCTCGCGCACCTTATCGACTCACACCTTCCGAAATGCAATAGTTGCAGAGTCAACTACAAGAATTGTTAGATCGTGGATTTATTCGACCAAGTTCTTCGCCTTGGGGCGCTCTCGTTTTGTTCATAAAGAAGAAGGACGGATCTTTTTGCATGTGTATCGACTATCGCGAATTTAACAAGTTGACAATCAAGAACTGGTATGCCCTTCCTAGGATTGACGATCTATTCGATCAGCTGCAAGGATCAAGCGTTTACTCCAAGATTGATTTGCGATCAGGTTATCACCAGTTGAGGGTGAAGGAGAGTGATGTATTTAAGACTGCGTTCCGAACTCGTTATGGTCATTATGAGTTTCTTGTGATGCCATTTGGCTTAACTAACGCACCTGCCATTTTTAAGGATCTCATGAATCGCGTATGCAAGCCGTACCTAGACAAATTCGTTATCGTCTTCATAGATGATATCTTAATCTATTCCAAAAGTGAAGAAGAACATGAGCAACATCTTTGACTCGTGCTTGAACTCTTAAGGAAGGAGCAACTCTATGCCAAATTATCCAAGTATGAATTTTGGTTGAAGGAGGTTCAATTTCTTGGTCATATTGTGAGCGATCAGGGTATCAAAGTTGATCCCGCGAAAATCGAAGCAATTAGAAAGTGGGAAACCCCCACTACTCCTACTCATATCTGCCAATTTTTAGGCCTCGCCGGTTATTATCGTAGGTTCATCGAAGGTTTCTCTTTGATTGCGCGTCCTTTAACCACGTTAACCCACAAAGGGAAGAAATTTGTTTGGGCGGCCGAACAAGAGTCGGCATTCCAAACCCTGAAGCAGAAGTTAACCACCGCTCCTATCCTATCCCTTCCCGAAGGTAGTGACGACTTCGTTGTGTATTGTGACGCCTCGAAACATGGTTTTGGGTGTGTATTAATGCAACGGAAGAAAGTTATTGCTTACGCCTCCCGACAATTAAAGATTCACGAGCAAAACTACACGACTCACGATCTCGAACTTGGAGCCGTTGTCTTTGCCCTCAAACTATGGAGACACTATCTTTACAGAACCAAAAGTACCATCTTCACCGACCACAAAAGCCTCCAACACATATTCGATCAGAAGCAACTGAATATGAGACAGCGACGATGGATTGAGACGTTGAACGACTACGATTTTGAACTTCCTTACCATCCTGGCAAGGCAAATGTAGTAGCTGATGCCTTGAGCTGAAAGGAGAGAATGGTACCCTTCGTGTCCGAGCCCTAAATATCACCATCCACACGAATCTCAATAGCCAAATCCGTGTAGCCTAAGAGGAGGCTCTCAAGGATGAGAATATTTCTCATGAATGCTTGAACATTCTCGTCTCTCGATTCGAGGTCAAGGAGACTGGACTCCGATATTTCGCCGGAAGAATTTGGGTGCCTAGTTATGGGGATTTACGAAGCCTTATTCTAGACGAAGCCCATAAGTCAAGGTATTCAATTCATCTAGGAGCTGGTAAGATGTACCACGATCTCAAGGAGCAATATTGGTGGCCAAACCTTAAAAAGGATGTTGCTATTTACGTTGGAAAGTGCTTAACTTGTTCCAAGGTCAAAGCCAAACATCAGAAGCCCCCAACCCGAAATCCCGCAATAGAAGTGGAAAAGGATAACGATGGACTTCATCACGAAGCTACCAAAAATGGTAGGCGGTTATGATACCATCTGGGTTATTATTGACTGTCTCACCAAATCTGCTCATTTCCTAGCCATGAAGGAAACCGATACAATGGAGAGACTGGCGCAGCTGTACATAAAGGAAATTGTATCCCGTCACGGTGTACCCTTATCAATTATTTCTGATCGAGATGCCCGTTTCGCTTCTAGATTTTGGCATTGTTTATAAGAAGCTTTGGGAACACGTTTAGATATGAGTACAGCGTATCACCCGCAAATTGACGGACAAAGCGAACGCATGATTCAATCCTTGGAGGACATGTTACGAGCTTGTGTTATTGACTTCGAAAAAGCTTGGGAAAAGCATTTGCCTCTGGCCGAATTCTCTTACAACAATAGTTACCATTCGAGTATTAATGTCTCACCTTTCGAAGTATTATATGGTCGCAAATGTCGTTCTCCTATTTGTTGGGCCGAAGAAGGTGAAAAGCAAATCAGCGGACCCGAACTCGTCTATAAAACAACCGAGAAGATCGTTCAAATCCAAGCAAGGCTCAAGACGGCCCGTGATCGTCAAAAGAGCTATGCCGACCTTAAATGTAAAGATCTTGAATTCCAAGTAGGTGACCGCGTAATGTTGAAAGTAGCACCTTGGAAAGGTGTAATCCGGTTTGGAAAGCGTGGGAAGCTAAATCCGCGATATATTGGTCCTTTTGAAATCTTGGAGCGTGTCGGACCCGTTGCTTATCATTTAGACCTTCTGACTCAATTGAGCTCAGTTCATCCCACTTTCCACGTATCAAATCTAAAGAAGTGTCTTGCTGAACCAGAACTTGTCATACCTCTTGATGAGCTTACGTTGATGACAAACTTCACTTCGTGGAAGAACCTGTTGAAATTATGGACTGCGAGGTCAAGACCTTGAAACGCAACAAAATTCAAATCGTCTGAGTCCGTTGGAATGCTAAACGAGGACCAGAGTTTACTTGGGAGCGAGAGGATCAGATGAAGCAGAAATATCCTCACCTCTTCCCGACTCTACCGTCTACCTCAGCTTAAAATTTCGGGACGAACTTTTCTTTAACAGGTGGGTAATGTAACGACCTGACTTTTTCGACTTATATTTGTGCCTTATTACTTTCACGAAACTGCGTATTTGTGCGTACTATGTTAGATTACATTCTGGGATCTTAATTCATGTTAATTACTTTAGTTAATATCTTAAAATGTGCTTAATCACTTAACTTGATCTTTGAATGCTTTTATGACTTAGTGTCACTTGACGTTAAGAACGAGCTATGTACTTTGTACACGTTAAACTTTTGTCGTAATTGGAATATTATGACTACTTAAAACTAATTGTTATTTTCTAATGACAATTACTTGGCTTATTGGTTGCTTAATTACGCTTAGTTACTTACTAATGCACACTAGTTAGTCTTATTGGACTTTTTACCTTAATGGACATAGATCCACCCTACTCTAGTTAATGGACCATTAAATTAGCCCAACTTTAATGGATTTATGATCCATTAAGATGTAGGACAAAAACCCATTAAGATGAGCCAACATACTAGCATTTTTGTTAGCCATTACTACATATGTTGCATGGGATCCCAACAACAAGCACCACCTTTGTACCACCACCATGTAAAAGCAAAAGTTTTCCCCCCTTGTCCCCCATAACCGTCACCACCATGCCACCCCGCCATCCCCACTATAAATTCAAGCCTTATTCTTCATTTCACACTTCATTTCATTCTCATTTCACACACACTTTCTCTCTAATTTTCTCTCTAGTCTTTCTCACACTAAAAGCTTGTAAGTTTCTTGATTTTCTTCTTTTATTTTCTTCTTAAAGTCGACATCATCATCATCATCAATGGATCAAGCTTTTTAGCTTTTTGATCTTGTTATATCTTGTAGATTTAAACCTTGATTGAGAATCTTCAAGAACATGAAAGATTCAAGCTTTCTAGCTTTGGATATTCATTACTTTGTTGGATCTAAGTTTTCTAGCTTAAGATCTCTTTATTTTTGTTAAAAGATCAAAACTTGTGTTTATGATCTTCATGAAACTTGAAGATCTAACTTTTTACTTTAAAGATCTTCAAGAACATAAAAGATTCAAGCTTTCTAGCTTTGGATATTCATTACTTTGTTGGATCCAAGTTTTGTAGCTTAAGATCTCATTATTTTGTTAAAAGATCAAAACTTGTGTTTATGATCTTCATGAAACTTGAAGATCTAACCGTTTGCTTTAAAGATCTTCAAGAACATAAAAGATACAAGCTTTCTAGCTTGAAATCTCATAAGTATTGTTAAGGAATCCAAGCTTTCTAGCTTAGGATTTCATTATTTTGTTTGATCCAAGTTATGTAACTTATGGTCTTGCTTGCTTGTTTGATTTGAATCAAAGTTTGTAGCTTTACTTTTGAATAGAACTTGAGTTTGTGTTGAAACTCAGAACATGATGTAACCTTGGTTCATCATCCTTCTAAAAATCTTAAGTGAGTTGTATTTATTCTTAGTCTTGACATTGTGTGTTGATGGTTGAAACTTGGTCAAAGTGATGCTAAAACATCAAAGAGTTGTACACTTGAAGCTTACACGCATCAAGGATGAGAACCGTGATGAGCATCAAACACCAAGAAACCCACCGGAACACTTGTTTCTGTTTTTCAGGGTCCGATCTGACTCCTGTAGCTTCTGGAAAATTTATTTCCAGAAATTTCGGGATGTGTAGATAACTTTTTGTTTAAGACTCGGGTAAATCCGATGTACGGTTTAGAATTTATAGCCTTCCAAATTTCACAACGTCTTTGTAACAACGTGCTGAAATTTCTGACCTACTCGCGCTTTGACCGTCGCCACGGTCAAACGACATCAAGTTAGGATCTGAATTTCTTAAAGCGGTAAGAGGACTCACAAGCGGAGCCTTGGCCACTGACCGCGTGTCATTTCATTTTGTATACAATTCGTAACGGCTGTACGAATTCAGCTATTCGTTTCGATCTCTATTCTTATTGAAACCTTACTTTATCTTTTACGAATGATGATAATGATGATACTTATGACTTAACCTATTTACTTTTAAACTTTTGGGGACAATTTACTGACTTAGTAACCTTTGACTTAGGTTGAGGACCTTTCGGACCGACTTACTACTTGCATACTTTTCATATCGACTTTTACCGCACATTCACTGTGAGTTATAGCTCCCTTTTTACTTTAAATATTTTTAGGACTGAGAATACATGCGCTTTTTATGTTTTACATACTAGACATGAGTACTTCAACTTTATATATGTGTGGGTGATATAACGACACAAATTTTCCCCTTAGCTCGGTAACGTTTAACTATTGGTTTATGAACCGGTAGACGCAAATCTTAGATATGGATCCATAGGGTTTGACATCCCCACTCGGGCTAGTCGCGCTAGCATTTAACGGGTGTTTAATACTTCGTCTGTTTTACGCACTCGCCAAGTGTACTTTTAGGGGGTAATATATTATGTTTACGTTAAGTTAGTTACCGAGTACCCACGGACAAGCATATACTTTTCATAGTGTTTTGAATACGAAATCTCGTGGTCTACATTATATCGTGGTTTACAAAAACTATAGCTCACCAACATTCGTGTTGACATTTCAAAGCATGTTATTTCTCAGGTGCTTAGACGTTGTTGCTTCCGCTGTTAGACTTGCTGTTATAGACTCGCTGCCTTAGACTTCCGCTGCATTGTTTAGAGATGTCTCAATCATGGAACTTTACTTTGCATTCACAACTTATGTTACATTTGAACAATGGCTTTGTAATGACCTTTGTCTCACGTACTTATGTTAAATCTCTCTATTTGTAGAAGCACGTTATCTTTTGTAAAACATTTGACGTTGGTAAAAACGTTATCTTTCCATGAATGCAAAACTTGTTTTTAAATAGCATATAGTGTTGTAACCGTGTAATGATCCGTACACGTTGATTTTGTAAGGGGCGTCACAATATGCGGGAAACATTTGATACATTTCGCAGAATAAATATGAAGCTTAATCCGCTAAAGTGTAGTTTTGGCGAAACTGAAGGAAAGTTCTTGGGATATCTTGTTACGGAGCAAAGTATTCAAGCTAATCTAAAGAAAATCGCAGCTATTGAAAATATGACTGCCACCAAGACGGTCAAAGAAGTGCAAAGTTTGACGGTAAAGTTAGCCGCATTAACGCGTTTCTTGTCTAAAGCGGCTGAAGGGCAATTGCCATTTTTCAAAACTTTAAAAGGCTGCTTGAAACAAAAATGCTTTGCTTGGACAAGTGAGGTTGAAACCGCGTTTCAAGAAATGAAGAAGTTATTGAAAACTTTGCCTACGTTAACAGCCCCAATTGATGGCGAAATTCTTTACCTTTATATATCGGTGGCAATTGGCTCAGTTTTAGATGCGGAAAGGGATAAAATAGAAAAACCTGTGTATTTTGTTAGTAAAGCTCTTACAGGAAGCAAAATAAACTATGCGCCCATTGAAAAATTTGTGTATGCACTCATATTAACATCGCGAAGTTTAAGAAGATATTTTCAAGGGCACCCAGTGCATATGCTAACTAACAAGCCAATCAAGCAAGTCTTAACAAAACCAGTAATATCTGGTAGGCTCGTGTTATGGGCGGTTGAGTTAGGTTCTTATCGAATTTCTTACCTTCCGCGCAATGCTATAAAGGGCCAAGTGTTGGCGGATTACCTCGCAGAAATGTCTAGGGGGTTGGAGGCGATTAATGAGCGAACATAATTAAAGCCAGTACAGGGCGAAACATGGGATTTATTTACTGATGGAGTCTCATGTGTAGAAGGTGCTGGTGTGGGTTTAGTGTTAGCAAGCCCAAGCGGTGAGGAGCATACGTACGCGTTACGTTTCAAATTTTGATGTAACAAACAATGAAGCGGAATATGATGCGTTGCTTGCAGGTTTATATATAGCGCATAAAATGGATATCACCAAGTTGCGAGCATTTACAGATTCGCAGTTAGTGGCAAATCAGTTTAATGGCTCTTTTGAAGCACATGATTCCTCAATGCAAAAATATTTGAAGTTGTTACAAGAACTAGCTGTGCGGTTTGAGCATTTTGAACTCGCACAAGTACCAATGAGTCAAAATAAGAAGGCGGATGCGTTAAGTAAGCTGGCCGCATTAACGTTTTCGCACTTTCAAATGCAAGTTTGGGTCGAGGAATTGCCAAGTAAATCAATAGATAATGATTTAATGGTGGCATCCGTTGTAGAAGAACAGCCAATTTGGATGGAACCAATCTTGCAATATATCCGCAATAGTGTTTTACCAAATGATAAGCGCGAAGCTCGCTTAGTTAGAGAGCGAGCACCAATGTATTGTAAGTCATATTGTGGTCCAATGATGCGGTGTGTGGGGTCCAATTGAAGCAGAAATGATAATGATGATGTGCATAACGGTTCCTGCGCATTGTACTCAGGTTATAAAACTATCGCGGCAAAAATTATGCGAATGGGTTACTTTTGGCCATCCTTGTACTGCGATGTTGCAAAGATTATTAAGCATTGCAAAATTTGCCAAGGACATTGATAATGCTAAAAACGAACATACATTTCATAGCATTATTCCCCAAGAAAGACAAGCTTTTAGTTGCAATTGTTCTATTTACAAGTGATATTTGTTTAAATATTAAACGGTGAAGACAAAAGACAGATTCGATGAATTGAAGATGCAAACGACCAAAAAAGCTCAAAAGTACAAAATACAATCAAAGAGGTTCCAATTATTGATAAGAAACGTCTCGAAATTACAAGAGTACAAGATTCAAAACGCAAAGTACAAGATATTAAATTGTGCGCAAAGACGTTCGAAAATCCGGAACCGGGACCAGAGTCAACTCTCAACGCTCGACGTAACGGACTAAAAATTACAAGTTAACTATGTATATAAATATAATATAATATATAATTAATTCTTAAAATTAATATATATATTATAATATATTTATAAAACGTCTGCAAATTAAAAGACAAACCTTTGTGAGCTGGAATTACGAACTCCGCGAGTTGCGGAGTATGGAGGCCAAAAATGCCGCAACTCGCGGAGCAGCCAAATACGAAAATCCCTATAAAACCCAACGAATTCTGATCATTTTTATCATCCAATATATCAATCTCTCTATATCTATACGTAATATTTATATTTATATTTATATTTTAATTTTAATTTTAATTTTAAATCCTAATAATAAGGGTATGTTAGCGAATGTTGTAAGGGTGTAAGTCGAAATTCTGTCCGTGTAACGCTACGCTATTTTTAATCATTGTAAGTTATGTTTATATTATTTTTATTAATGTCTCGTAGCTAAGTTATTATTATGCTTATTTAATACCGCAGTAATCATGATGTTGGGCTAATTACTAAAATTGGGTAATTGGGCTTTTGTACCATAATTGGGTTTTGGATAAAAGAACGACATTTGTGGAAATTAGACTATGGGCTATTAATGGGTTTTATATTAACTAAACAATACCTTGTTAATTTAATATACAAACTTATAATTCGACGTATTTATATATAACCACATACGCTTGACTGGGTACGGTGGGCGGGATATTTATAAATACCAATAATTATTCATTTTACCGGACACGGAACTGGATTAATAGTTAATAGACTTGTTGAAACAGGGGTGAATTACATTCAAGGGTAATTGGTGTAATTGTTAACAAAGTAGTAAAACCTTGGTTTACACGCAGTCGATAACCTGGTGTATTCATTAAATAAAGTATTAAAACCTTGTTACAATTCGAATCCCCAATTAGTTGGAATATTTGACTTCGGGAATAAGAATAATTTGACGAAGGCTTTCGCTCTTTATATTTATGACTGATGGACTATTATGGACAAATCTGTATGGACATATTAAATAATCCAGGACAAAGAACAATTAAACCATGGGCATAAAACTAAAATCAACACGTCAAACATCATGATTACGGAAGTTTAAATAAGCATAATTCTTTTATTTCATATTTAATTTCCTTTATTTTATATTTAATTGCACTTCTAATTATCGCACTTTTATTGTTATTGTATTTAATTGCACTTTTTAATTATCGCAAGTTTATTTTATCGCACTTTTATTATTCGCAATTTCATTATCGTTATTTACTTTACGCTTTAAATTAAGTCTTTTATTTATTTAATATTTTACATTTGGTTTTAACTGCGACTAAAGTTTTAAAATCGACAAACCGGTCATTAAACGGTAAAAACCCCCCTTTATAATAATAATATTACTTATATATATATTTGTATTTTTATAAAATAAAACTAATATAGCGTTAAGCTTTGTTTAAAAGATTCCCTGTGGACCGAACCGGACTTACTAAAAACTACACTACTGTACGATTAGGTACACTGCCTATAAGTGTCGTAGCAAGGTTTAAGTATATCAATTCAATAAATAAATAAATATCTTGTGTAAAATTGTATCGTATTTAATAGTATTTCCTAGTAAAATTTAAAGCTATTTTATATACACCACGCATAACATCAAGTTATTTTTGGCGCCGCTGCCGGGGACTCTTAAACGCCGAAAGCGCAACGCTAAATATATAAAAAAAAAGATTTTTATTTTTAGTTTACTTTTATAAAAATACGTTTTTGTAAAAATACGTTTTAAATATTCGAAAACATAGAAAAGAAAAACAAAAATATAAATATTTTTAAGAGTTTATTAAATATTTAAGTTTTATAAAGTTTCTTTATTTTTATTTTATAAAAATATAAGTTTTATTTAAATATTTTGTGTTTATTTAGAACATAAAATTAAAAACCGAAAAAAAAAAAAATATATATATATATATATATATATATATATAAATCTATTTTTAAGATTTTTATTAATAAAATTATAAAGTATTTCTATTTTTATTTTAGTTTTTAAATATAAGTTTTTATTATATAAATAATTTTATTTAAACAGAAAATATAAAACAGAAATATAAAAAAAAACGTCGAATTAAATCCTGTATCTGAGTTGAATTTTGGAACCCCGCGACTCGCGGAGTTTGCACCTTCGAATACCGCGACTCGCGGAGACACTCTGACACGCCGACAGAAACCCTAATCAGGCATTAAATACGGGGTAATTATTAATTATTATTATTATTAACCCTAATTACTTATTATTATTATAATTAGTTTTAAGTTTCTTTTTATTTAATTTATATATTTAGTTAAATTAGTTAAATTAATGTAAAATTACTAGTTTTAATAAATAAATAATATAAAAATAATATTTTTATAAAAATTGTAATTTTCACAACTTTTAGTATATTTTTTCCCTTTTTAATTGTTTTAGCGTAATATTTGTATTTTTCGCTAGTTTTTAGTTTTAAACTTAGTTTTTTCCATAGTTATATTTTTTTTTCTAGAATTTTTAGGCTTTGTCGTAAAATCCCTTAAGTGCTTTTTCTTTAGACTAAGATATAGGTGCTTTAGAAATTTGCGATGCCTTTTTAAGTTTTAATTCCTTTTTAAGTTATTTCCATTTGGGATATAGTTTTACTTGTAAGCTTTAATATTTTTAGACACCTTTTACTATGTATCAATTATCATTCCAATTAGTAATCTCAATTTATGATTATAATTTTAAGTTAGTGGTAGTAATAAGGTTGGGTTAGGCAAGTGTTTTAAAGTTTTATAAGTCACTCTTTTTATTTCTTATTTTTCGACGCCTTTTATTTTTTCGATCTTTTCTTTTTCGACCTTTTTCGACGCGCTCTTTTTCTTTCTTATTTCTCGCTATTCTAGTTTTAGGACATAGATTTTTTTTATTCTACTTCTTATCTAAATTTCTTAAAATTACGAAAATTTATTTTAAGTGGTTAAATTGATAGACATCAAAATTTTCTGGTTCGTAGTAATAGTTAGATTTGTACGTGGACCGGATTATTGGAGCCAAACAGTCCTCAATTATATTGAGACCAAACGAATCCTGCCCCTCTGCTGCATCTTTTGGCTATTCGAAACGTGGGCAAAATCAGAAAAGTCTATTAATTGGATAACTTATATAATTTTTCTTTCCTTTTTAAAAACTAATAGGATATTGAGTGAATGCACCGAGCAAGACGTTCACCACCTTTTGTACGTTCACCACCTGTAACTAGATCAAGACATTTAGCAAATATTACCGCCGTTGATTTTTCTTTAGAATCGTCATCAAGTCGACCAAGTACTCCAGTTCAAATTTCCGATAATCCATTTTTTGAACCCGACCTCACAATTGAGAATTCGGAGAATATTCAGGGACGATTCATAGATCCTGAACCACTAAACTTTCCTCCGGAACCACCAATCATTCAAACAGAGATTGTTGAGGAACGAACCATTAAATCAGAATCCTCAAGTGATTCCGATTCAACAAATTCAATTATGAGAATCTGGAACCTTTAAGTATGGAAGACCGAATGAGAGCTAAACGCACTGGCCAAGGTCACGCAATTACTCATCCAGTAATTAATGCGCCAGATTATGAAATCAAAGGACAAATTCTACACATGGTGACTAATCAATGCCAATTTAGTGGTGCACCGAAGGAAGATCCAAATGAACATCTTCGTACCTTTAATAGGATCTGCACTCTATTTAAAATAAGAGAAGTTGAGGATGAACAGATATATCTCATGTTATTTCCCTGGACTTTAAAGGGAGAGGCCAAAGATTGGTTGGAATTGTTACCTGAAGGGGCAATTGATACATGGGACGTTTTAGTTGAAAAATTTCTTAAACAATTCTTTCCGGCATCTAAAGCCGTAAGACTTCAAGGAGAAATTGTTACGTTCACACAGAAGCCAAATGAAACTCTATATGAGGCGTGGACAAGATTTGGAAAGTTATTAAGAGGATGTCCGCAACATGGTTTAGACACCTGTCAAATAGTACAAATATTCTACCAAGGATGCGACATCACTACAAGAAAAGACATCGATATAGCAGCTGGTGGTTCTATTATGAAGAAAACAGAAACTGATGCTTACAAAATTATTGATAACACTGCTTCCCACTCACATGAGTGGCACCAAGAAAAAGATATCATTAGATCATCTAAAGCCGCTAGAGCCGATTCTAGCCATGACTTAGATTCCATTTCCGTAAAGATAGATGTTGTCGAGAGACGAATGGAAAAGATGACTAAAGATATACACTCAATATGAATTAGTTGTGAGCAGTGTGGAGGACCACATTTGACAAAAGATTGTCTTAGTATTGAATTAACAATGGAACAAAGAGAGAATATTTCATACATAAACCAAAGGCCTGGAAATAATTATCAGAAAAATTATCAACCGCCAAGACCGATCTACTATCAAAACCAGAACTATAATCGAAATATTCCATACAACAACCAACAAGGTCCTAGCAATCAACAAGTATCCAATAATACTTACAATCAGCAAAGACCTTATTTTCAAAACAAACCACCACAACAAACCGATGATAAAAAGCCGAATTTAGAAGATATGATGACGAAGCTAGTTGAAACTCAAACGCAGTTTTTCACATCTAAAAAACAAACTAATGAACAAAATGCTCAAGCATTTAGAAATCAACAAGCTTCTATTCAAAACTTGGAACAAGAAGTAAGCAACCTAGCAAGATTAATAGGTGAAAGAAAACCGGGAAGTTTACCTAGTGATACAAATGCTAACCCCCGGAATGAAACAGCTAAAGCCATTACCACAAGAAGTGGTACAACACTTAAACCACCTGAAATACCTGTAACTTCTAATGAAACTATTTCTACTCCACAATAACCACAACCTAAACAAGATAAGGAAAAAGAACCAGTAGTTGAGAAGGTTAATGAAGATAACACAGCTAAGGATAAACCTTATGTTAAACCATACCAACCACCACTTCCTTACCCAAGTAAAATGAAGAAAGAGAAACTTGAAGCCGAGCAATCCAAATTCTTGGATATGTTTAAACATATAAATGTAAATCTTCCTTTCATTGATGTGATTTCAGGAATGCCTAGATATGCTAAATTCTTGAAAGATCTAATCACAAATAGAAAGAAAATGGAAGAACTCTCGGCTGTTACTATGAATGCTAATTGTTCAGCAGTGCTGTTGAATAAGATACCAGAAAAATTATCTGATCCAGGAAGTTTCACAATTCCATGTTTTCTGGGTAGTCTTAGTTCAATAGAAGCATTGGCAGACTTAGGTGCTAGTATAAATTTAATGCCATTTTCACTATACTCTAAACTAGACCTTGGAGAATTGAAACCAACAAGAATAAGCATACAACTAGCCGATCGATCAATAAAATATCCTAGAGGGATAATGGAGAACATGCTAGTTAAAGTTGGTACTTTAGTATTTTCAGTAGATTTTGTTGTTCTGGACATGGAAGAAGATTCTCAAGTTCCTCTCATATTAGAAAGACCATTCTTAAACACGGCTAAAGCAATGATAGACGTGTTCGGTAAGAAACTGACCCTAAGTATAGAGGACGAGAGTGTTACCTTTTCAGTTGATAGAGCAATGCAACAACCTCAATCTGCAGATGATACATGTTATTATATTCAAACTATAGATTCACATGCAGAATTATTAGAAGAATTTCCAGAATTACAAGGAACAGGAGAATGTTCTTTAGGAGAAGGAACAGAACAAATTGATGAAGCTGAAATGTTAGCTACACTTATAGCTAATGGATATGAACCAACAACAGAAGAAATTCAAATGCTAAAAGAAGAAGACAGATATCGATATAAATCATCAATAGAAGAACCCCCGAAATTAGAGTTAAAGCCACTTCCAAACCATTTGGAATACGCTTATTTACATAGTGAATCTGAATTACCTGTAATAATATCATCTTCTATTACTGAAAATGAGAAATCACAACTCATTTCTGTGTTGAAAGCTCATAAACCAGCCATTGCATGGAAGATTCATGATATTAAAGGAATAAGTCCTTCGTATTGCACACATAAAATCCTTATGGAAGAAGGTCATAAAACGTATGTGCAACGCCAACCAAGACATAATCCTAATATGCAAGATGTAGTTAAGAAAGAAATTATTAAACTACTAGATGCAGGTTTAATATATCCAATTTCTGATAGTCTATGGGTAAGCCCAGTTCAATGCGTGCCTAAGAAGGGTGGCATGACTGTCATTACAAATGAGAAAAATGAGCTTATTCCTACTCGGACTGTAACAGGATGGCGTGTGTGTATTGATTATAGAAAATTAAATGACGCCACCAGAAAACATCACTTTCCCTTACCTTTCATTGATCAAATGTTGGAAAGATTAGCCGAAAATAGTTACTATTGTTTTCTAGATGGATTTTCCGGATATTTTTAAATTCCAATAGCACCCGAAGATCAAGAGAAAACCACATTCACGTGCCCTTATGGTACTTTTGCTTACAAACGCATGCCATTTGGACTTTGCAACGCCCCTGCAACCTTTCAAAGGTGTATGATGGCGATTTTTCACGACATGATAGAAGAATGCATGGAAGTTTTCATGGATGACTTTTCAGTCTTCGGTGATACATTTGAATCATGTCTAGCTAATCTTGAACGAATGCTGATTAGATGCGAACAATCAAATCTAGTACTTAATTGGGAGAAATGCCATTTCATGGTTAAAGAAGGCATCGTTCTTGGACATAAAATTTCAAAAGAAGGAATTGAAGTGGATAGAGCTAAAGTAGATGTATTGCTAAACTTCCACATCCCACCAATGTTAGAGGAGTTAGGAGTTTTCTAGGGCATGCCGGTTTTTACCGACGTTTCATAAAAGATTTTTCTAAAATTGCCACTCCTATGAATAAACTCCTAGAAAAGGATGCTCCATTCATCTTTTCAGATGAATGTATCAAATCTTTTAATATTCTTAAAGAGAAACTCACTAATGCGCCGATCATGATAACACCAAATTGGAATCTACCATTTGAACTAATGTGCGATGCAAGTGATTTTGCAATGGGAGCCGTTTTAGGACAAAGGATTGAAAAACGATTTCAACCTATATATTATGCTAGTAAGACGTTACAAGGAGCACAAACGAATTACACAACTACTGAAAAAGAACTCCTTGCTATTGTCTTTGCTTTTGACAAATTTCGATCATATCTCGTTCTAGCTAAAACGGTGGTCTATACCGACCATTCTGCTCTTAGATACCTATTTTCGAAACAAGATACCAAACCAAGATTAATCCGTTGGATCTTACTCTTACAAGAGTTTGATATTGAAATCCGGGATAAAAGAGGAGCAGAAAATCTCGCCGCTGATCATCTTTCTCGTCTTGAAAATCCTGAATTAGAAGTTCTAAATGAATCGGCCAGACAAGACAACTTTCCTGATGAATATCTATTGAAGATAGATTATAATGAAATCCCATGGTTTGTAGACTATGCAAACTACTTAGTTTGTGGATTCCTTGAAAAAGGATTATCGTACCAAAAACGAAAGAAATTCTTCAGTGATATAAAACACTATTTCTGGGAAGATCCACATTTGTTTAAAAGTTGTCCAGATGGAATAATACGCCGATGTGTATTCGGAGATGAAGCTAGTAAAATTTTAAACCATTGTCACACAGGACCAACAGGAGGGCATTATGGGCCTCAACTAACAGCAAGAAAAGTTTACGATGCTGGATTCTATTGGCGTACAATTTACAAAGACGCACACCTTCTTTGCAAATCCTGTGATGCAAGTCAAAGGGCCGGAAAAATAAGTCAAAGTAATGAAATGCCACAAAATGTCATTCAAGTATGTGAAGTATTTGACATTTGGGGTATTGACTTTATGGGTCCATTTCCAAAATCTCATAATAATCTATATATTCTCGTAGCCATTGATTATGTATCTAAATGGGCGGAAGCACAAGCTCTCCCAACTAACGATGCACGAGTTGTAGTCAACTTTTTAAAACGTCTTTTTGCAAGGTTTGGAACACCGAAAGCTTTAATAAGTGATCGAGGTACTCATTTCTGTAATAATCAACTTGAGAAAGTTCTTAAAAGATATGGAGTAACTCATAAAATTTCCACCGCATATCATCCACAAACAAGTGGACAAGTTGAAAATACCAACCGAGCTTTAAAACGTATTCTAGAGAAAACTGTAGGATCAAATCCGAAGGAATGGTCCATTAAGTTGGAGGATGCACTCTGGGCTTTTAGAACAGCCTACAAAACTCCAATTGGAACCACACCTTTTAGACTTGTTTATGGAAAAGCATGTCATCTTCCAGTAGAAATTGAACACAAAGCATTTTGGGCTTTGAACACATGTAATCTTGATTTACATGAAGCTGGACGTCTACGATTAAGTCAACTAAACGAATTAGAAGAATTAAGACATGAAGCATACGAAAATTCGTTAATCTATAAAGAAAGAACGAAGAAATGGCATGATAAAAGAATCAGAAGTTCAAAAGAATTTAAAGAAGGAGACAGAGTTCTTCTTTTCAATTCACGATTCAAGCTATTTCCTGGAAAATTGAAATCAAGATGGTCTGGACCATTCATAGTCAAAAGAGTTTTCCCATACGTAACCATAGAATTAATAAATTCAAATGGGATTGAATTTAAAGTTAATGGTCACAGAGTTAAACATTACATACATGGTCCGATGGAAGTTGACAATGAAGTTAATCATAATTTCACCACCCAAGAAAACCTTCAAAATGAAAACATAAATATGTTATCAACAACATATGAAAAATCAAAATTAGAATATAAGGAGGATTCAAATTTGAGTGATGAAGAACAATTCTTATACAAACCTCCCATTCCAAGAAACGAAGAAAAATGTGAACAAGAAATTCAAATAGAAGTGAAAGAACCAAGCAAAGAACACCCGAAAAAGGTTTACAAACCAACTCGACTTACTAAAGCAGGAGACCCGGGTGAATTTATCATTTCTTGCTTACTTAATGATGGTGCTGTATATAATGGACTAGCAGATTTAGGAGCAAGTGCAAATATTATGCCTTTTCCTTATACAAAAGATTCTGCATGGGTAAATTAAAACCAACCAAAATAGGTGTTCAATCATTTGACCAAACCATTAAACACCCGGTTGGAATAGCAAATAATTTACTTGTTAACGTCGGAAGTTTGACCTTTGTTGCAAACTTCATAGTGATTAATATGGAGGAAAACCTTGATATTCCTCTAATTCTAGGTCGCCCATTTTTAGCAACCACCGAGGCATTCATTGATGTAAGAGAAGGTAGAATGACACTTAGGGATGGTTATACATCGATCACCTTTGTGAACCAAAAGTTTAGATCTCCACCAACCAAAACTGTTAGACCAATAAAAACGCATAAGTGTGGGGAAGATGAAGAAACACTTAATGATGATCCAATCACAAAGAATGCCGTGGATGATACGAAATTAGATGAACCCATTTTTAACAGTTCGACGAAGAAACTTTGTAAACGGATTCACGATCCTAAGATTAAAGGAAACTTTAAGTTATATAACCGATTAATATCCAATTTATCGTCAAAAGAAAAGGCGATGTTAGTTGAATTTGTGAAAGTTACGGAGGAAATCAACAAATGGATTGAAGTAAAAGTCAAAGATATACAAGTTGTTGATGATTCAATTGAAAATAATGTTAATCACAATTTCAACTAAGTATAGGGAGGTTTATGTATTTCTATTAGAGTTAGATTTTCTGTTTTCATGTAGTTCTCGAAAATGGAACTCGAATGGTCTTTCCCTAGCAGACCCTAAAGAACTAGTCTTCTTCCCCCATTCTGAATTTTTATTTTTTTTTAGGTTTTTACGAAATGAAGACTGCCTGTGAACTAAACCATGGTCTAATGCTACACGCTTTGATCACTAAACGTAATAATGATACACTTCCGAGTGAAATAGTATCAGTAATCAGAGAAAGATTGGACGGAGTAAGAAAATAATCCAGATGCGAAGATAATAAGTTACAATTTGGTAAAGGAAAATCAAAATCCGCAGCGAAAAGAAGAGCACGACACCTAGAAAGATGTCACAAATGCGGAAAATGGTCACATGGAGGTAAATGTTCAAATAATCAAACCTATTCAAACACCGAATTTGTTACTTTATGCAGAGATGGACCGTTCATATGTTTAGAAGAAAAAACACTGAATGCTCGAGGTTACGCCTATGTAGCTATGGAAAACCAATTAAACCGACTATCTTATGAATGGGATAGATCATATAACTAAGAATACTATCTCACAGGTAAGTCTGTACAGTTTTTATTTTTATTTTTAACCTTTTGATAATAAACGCTAATTTGTTCGCTATAAAGTATTAAATTGGTATTGAATAAAATTAGGTTTGGCTACCGAAATTATTGATATCATTCAAAAATTTATTACATCACTGCGAAATTTAACGTTTATTCTTAATGTATAAATATCTTTAATCAATCAACCCAAAATATTTCAAAAATTCGTCATGAGTTAAATTAGGTCTTGGAACCGAAATTACTTTACCGAAAAGAGGGGCGCATATTTTTGATAATATTTGATTGATTAAAGTGGGATAAAAAGCCAAAAAGATTTTTAATTTTATTTTTACCATGTTTTTAAAATTAATATATAAATCTTAAATTAATATTGTAAATTTGTAAAAACAATATATTTAAAATTTTAAATATTTGAAAAATGTAATATAAGTTTGGTGTGATTTTATAATACGAATTTTCAAATTTTAAGTTTGGTGTGAATTTTTAATATTAATTTTGAATTTTATGTATTTTTAATTTAAGTTGGTGTGAATTTAAAAACAAAAATTTACTTTATCTCATTAAGTTAAAAATATGAATTTTAAAATTCGTCGTAAGTTGAACACTAGGTCGTTGAACCGAAATTGCTTTACCCGAGGGAGGGACGAGAACTTTTATTATCATTATTTTTAATCTTATTGAATTAAAGTATGCCAAAAAACATAAATAAAAAAAAAACCAAAAATCTAAGCTTTTAAAACAATCGCTTGAAAAAGACAAATTTTAAAATTTTGTTGAAGGACGGACTAGGACATCGATCCGAAACGACCTCTTCCTAAATAACAAGGGAAACAAAATTTTAAAATTAATTACTTAATTGTTTTAATTAGTATAAGATATATAAAATATATATATATATATATATATATATATATATATATATATATATATATATATATACAAACTCCGCGACTCGCGGAGTTTGACGGGTCAAACACCGCGACTCGCGGAGGGACCAAAACCCAGAAAAAAATAAAAACGTAATCAGCTCAGTCCACACACCACAACACAAAAATAAACTGCGAAAATACTGCGAAAAAACCCGAGAAAACACTCCCAAATTCACAATTTTTCACCGTTAATCATCAAATCTTTTACTAAAATCATGTTAAGAAGGATGCTATCAAGGAATTACTCAAGAAAAACGGTAAATTTCTACACATAAACACCATTTAATCCGAAAATTAGTGTTCTTGAGCAATTTTATACCCAATTTGATTTTGATGCTTTTTAGTGTAATTATGCTTAAATTGTTTATGTATTATTCTTGTATAACCTAGATTGATGCTATTTAACATGATTAGAAGCCTTAAACTTCAAATTTTGAGTAATCTTGGGTTTGTGTTCTTGAGCAATTTGGGGCTTTTTGATATAAACAGGTTATGGTCGATTTTTGTCACGAATTGTTGCTAAATTAAGTAGTGTAACATGTTTAGGTAGTTAAATGATCCAAACTTTGAGCCTAAACATGATTTTGAGAATTAAAGTGGACTTTTTCAAGTCTAAAATTCATGAACTTGATTTTTGAGAGATAATGCCATTTGAAACTTGTTTAATTGCTAGTAATGAATATTTTGACATGTTATTTGAGTTGAATGCTTATGAACTTGGCGAACATTTTCGTATATGCTTATTTGAAAAAGTGTAGATTTGATGAAAATATGAAAATGAGCTTAAGTTTGATATAAATTGATCATGTCATTGTAATTATTTTGATTGATGATTTTCCTGACACTAATGCATATTTGGATGCACAAAAATTGTGTTTGATGTGTTTTGCAGACTGAAAGGGGTGAATCTTCATCCTAAGCTCGCAATGCTCCTGCTGAGAATGCGGAAGAACAGGAGGTGGATAACTACTATAAACAAGATATACCTCATCCAGTCATGACATTTTCTGATATGCACTTGGAAGATTTGCACCCAAACCTGAGATTTGACAGACTTTGGATAGATTATCCAAAATACCAAAGGGGCTTGCATACTCTTCATTCTAAAGATGTTGAAATACCTAGGGTCATAGAATGGGGACCATTAGAAGCTGTAGAATTGGCCGGGCCAATTAGGGAATTACTTGCACAGAGGTATGGTAATTCTACTTTTAACGATTGGGTACGGTTATTCAACATGCGTAGACCTGTATATAAAGTATGGTGTAAAGAATTGTTGTGTAGTATAGAATTAAATGATCGGGTAGCTAGTTTAACCGATCGATCTTTTATTAGGTTTTTGTTAGGAGGTTCGATGCGCCACATGTCTTTACTAGACATGGCTCAGGCTTTACGTATATATACGCCTGAGGAGTTAGCATCTGCCGATTGTAGAGGGTTGATATTGAACGGTAGGAAGATAGACGAAAATTTTGATACGCATGGTGTATGGAGTCAAATGACTAGCCATCACCGATTTAAAGGGGGAAATTACTCTTATTTGGATATAGATAGAGCTGAATTAACAGTAATTCATGGGTTTTTAGCCAATTCGATTACACAACGAGGTAAGAACAAGGAAAAGGTAAATGAACAGGATTTGTTTTACCACATGTGTATTCGAGACCCACAAAGCGCTGTAAGTATACCTTATTGTGTGGGTTATTATTTATCAGCTATGGTTAGGGGGATGAGACCGCATAGCATAATAGGAGGTGGTATATTTATTACTCTGATTGCTGAATATCTCGGTGTGGATGTAAGTCGAAGGGGATTACTAATCGAAGAACCAGAATCCCGAGATACAATAGGTTTAAATGTATACCATGGTGCAAAAGTTTTGAAAAGGCGAAATAACGCCGCAGTACGATATAATGGTAGACATCCACAGGTTGAGAGAAACCAATAGCAAGGTAATGTAGGAGGGGGAAATGAAATGGCAGAAATGCAAAGGTTTATAGCTTCACAAGAGTATGAAAATGCTAGACATAGAGCATTTGAAGATTGGCAAGTTCATCAAAACCAAATCATAGCTTATTGCCAACATATAGGTAGAAACTATATTCCTACTCCATCGCCCATATTCCCTCCCTGGTCTATAGAGATCCAACCACCGTATCCTACGTATAACCCAGCCGAAGCATTTTATAGCACATATGGTTATGCATGGAACCCCTTCTGGTATCAGTATCATCCCTAGTCTACTTAGTTTTTTTATTTAATTATTTGTAATGTTAATACATTTAATACTTATGTTGGATTTGTAATAGTTTTATAATTTTCTAAATTTTATTATTAGATTTTAATAATTTTTGAATGTGGGGTAATATACCAAACTTCAAAAATATGTATATATGTTTGCAGTTTATCTTATGTAAACAACAGGGTAAAAGAACGCATTTTCAAAGACTGGCATTAAGTTCAGCAAAAGCAACTAATTTTGACGACAAGATGCAATATATATGTGAAATAACAACAAGACGGAATGAACAAATGATATGCACCATTTATCGTTCAGCAAGCAAACACAAATATGTTTGGAAACTTTGGTAAAATTTAATCATTTCTACGCTAATCACCCTCAATAATTTAAATTGTTACTGATTTCTTGCAAATGAGGGCATTGCAAGATCTTAAGTGTGGGAAGGGGTTAAATTCTTTCAGATTTTAAAATTTTTACTTTATACACTTGGTTACCATTAGAAATACTAGTAAAGTAGTAGTTATATTAGAATCTAGTGCTCTCTGATAATAAAGAACAGCCCTAGTCTTATATACTGACTACCCAATTCTAGTAAAAATTTTCAAAATTTTCAATTAAATGAACTCAAAATCATGTTTATACATATTTATGAATGATAAAACTAGGTTTTAGCACCGAAATTATTGTTACCGCGGAAAGGACATAAATTGAGAAACAATCAAAATGTTAAAATTCATTTAAAATGCAATAGAGGACAATAAAAAGGAAAATAAAAGTCAAGTGTGGGAAAATTTACCAAGATATTTTAAACATATGTCACATATTTCTGTAACAAATAACTGAAAATACTTTTGCTTTGGACTAAACTAAACTGTTTTACCCGATGAAAGAAAAGAAGAGATGGATCTACACGATGAATCAATTACATCATTAAAAGGAAGTAAAGTCTTCTAAAAAAGAAACGCGCTTCTTGATTTAGGTCAGGAAGTTGTCGTCCAGACCAGCTGTAGGTTGACGAAAAATCTAGAAAAGTCATCACTAAAATCAGCAGGAAATCCACGGACCTCAGCATCAAACAGGGTCGCCAAGTGGTCAGATTTATCCTAACAATGAGAAAGATCTGTCTTGTAAAATGGGGAGAGCACCGTGCAAATTAGCTAGATAAGACTAATGAATCAGATCCCTAGAAAGGATAATCTCCTTAAAAGATCAAAAATCAGCTTTTAAGCCTGATATTACTCAATCCTTGAGATTGACCTTAAAGATTGAGAATTACAAACTCATGGAATTCAATGATATCTAAACTCAAGCCTGAACGAGAAAATATTTTGATCAAAATTACAAACCGATTTGTTTTCTAAAAACCCATTTTCAATGCGTTCATTACCATTAAACGTAAAATCCTAGGAATTCACCTGGAATTCATTAGGTCACCTGAACCAAATCGGGTGTCAACCGTAAGAACGGTGGTTGTATAGCATGGTCAAAGACAGGACCTTGTGCCAGACCGACAAATTAAAAGGGTGAGCTTTACTATTGCTCCTACAAAGGATAGTAATTGCGTCCGACATGTTATAGACCATAATTAAAAGCATGTCAGGGGACATTGCCTTAACAGTTGCTTGTTCAATGCTTTCCTTTACAACCGGACGGTAGTTTACCGAAAGGTAATATACGGTACAAGTAAACTGGACGTGTTGCTTTCCTAATACAAGGTTAGCAAGTGGGTGACACAAAACCGCAAGTTTTGAGCTAAAATTTTCAAATCTGAAACCCACCAAACCCACAAAAATAATTTGCAAACACCGGTGAAGGGTTATTCCGGAAAACTTATCTAGGGTAAAAACTAGATTTAATTTTCAAAAGATCAAATGTTTTCATAAAGATCCAATTTCTTAAAGGATCTAAATTTTTTATAGTCATGTGGGACTGTAAACCACATCGTTACTACCATTGTTTATACCGCCGTAAAGAAATCACTAATGTACAAAGTGTGAAGAATAAAGAAGTGATTCTAGTATTTCAAGACTATATTGCTTGAGGACAAGCAACGCTCAAGTGTGGAAATATTTGATAATGCTAAAAACGAACATGCATTTCATAGCATTATTCCCCAAGAAAGACAAGCTTTTAGTTGCAATTGTTCTATTTACAAGTGATATTCGTTTAAATATTAAAAGGTGAAGACAAAAGATAGATTCGGCGAATTGAAGACGCAAATGACCAAAAAAGCTCAAAAGAACAAAATACAATCAAAGAGGTTCCAATTATTGATAAGAAACGTCTCGAAATTACAAGAGTACAAGATTCAAAACGCAAAGTACAAGATATTAAATTGTACGCAAAGACGTTCGAAAATCCGGAACCGGGACCAGAGTCAACTCTCAACGCTCGACGTAACGGACTAAAAATTACAAGTTAACTATGTATATAAATATAATATAATATATAATTAATTCTTAAAATTAATATATATATTATAATATATTTATAAAACGTCGGCAAATTAAAAGACAAACCTTTGTGAGCTGGAATTACGAACTCCGCAAGTTGCGGAGTATGGAGGCCAAAAATGTCGCGACTCGCGGAGCAGCCAAATACGAAAATCCCTATAAAACCCAACGAATTCTGATCATTTTTATCATCCAATATATATCAATCTCTCTATATCTATACGTAATATTTATATTTATATTTATATTTTAATTTTAATTTTAATTTTAAATCCTAATAATAAGGGTATGTTAGCGAATGTTGTAAGGGTGTAAGTCGAAATTCTGTCCGTGTAACGCTACGCTATTTTTAATCATTGTAAGTTATGTTTATATTATTTTCATTAATGTCTCGTAGCTAAGTTATTATTATGCTTATTTAATACCGAAGTAATCATGATGTTGGGCTAATTACTAAAATTGGGTAATTGGGCTTTTGTACCATAATTGGGGTTTGGATAAAAGAACGACATTTGTGGAAATTAGACTATGGGCTATTAATGGGTTTTATATTAACTAAACAATACCTTGTTAATTTAATATACAAACTTATAATTCGACGTATTTATATATAACCACATACGCTTGACTGGGTACGGTGGGCGGGATATTTATAAATACCAATAATTATTCATTTTACCGGACACGGAACTGGATTAATAGTTAATAGACTTGTTGAAACATGGGTGAATTACATTCAAGGGTAATTGGTGTAATTGTTAAAGATATACAAGTTGTTGATGATTCAATTGAAAATAATGTTAATCACAATTTCAACTAAGTATAGGGAGGTTTATGTATTTCTATTAGAGTTAGATTTTCTGTTTTCGTGTAGTTCTCGAAAATGGAACTCGAATGGTCTTTCCCTAGCAGACCCTAAAGAACTAGTCTTCTTCCCCCATTCTGAATTTTTATTTTTTTTTAGGTTTTTACAAAATGAAGACTGCCTGTGAACTAAACCATGGTCTAATGCTACACGCTTTGATCACTAAACGTAATAATGATACACTTCCGAGTGAAATAGTATCAGTAATCAGAGAAAGATTGGACGGAGTAAGAAAATAATCCAGATGCGAAGATAATAAGTTACAATTTGGTAAAGGAAAATCAAAATCCGCAGCGAAAAGAAGAGCACGACACCTAGAAAGATGTCACAAATGCGGAAAATGGTCACATGGAGGTAAATGTTCAAATAATCAAACCTATTCAAAAACCGAATTTGTTACTTTATGCAGAGACGGACCGTTCATATGTTTAGAAGAAAAAACACTGAATGCTCGAGGTTACGCCTATGTAGCTATGGAAAACCAATTAAACCGACTATCTTATGAATGGGATAGATCATATAACTAAGAATACTATCTCACAGGTAAGTCTGTACAGTTTTTATTTTTATTTTTAACCTTTTGATAATAAACGCTAATTTGTTCGCTATAAAGTATTAAATTGGTATTGAATAAAATTAGGTTTGGCGACCGAAATTATTGATATCATTCAAAAATTTATTGCATCACTGCGAAATTTAATGTTTATTCTTAATGTATAAATATCTTTAATCAATCAACCCAAAATATTTCAAAAATTCGTCATGAGTTAAATTAGGTCTTGGAACCGAAATTACTTTACCGAAAAGAGGGGCGCATATTTTTGATAATATTTGATTGATTAAAGTGGGATAAAAAGCCAAAAAGATTTTTAATTTTATTTTTACCATGTTTTTAAAATTAATATATAAATCTTAAATTAATATTGTAAACTTTGTAAAAACAATATATTTAAAATTTTAAATATTTGAAAAATGTAATATAAGTTTGGTGTGATTTTATAATATGAATTTTCAAATTTTAAGTTTGGTGTGAATTTTTAATATTAATTTTGAATTTTATGTATTTTTAATTTAAGTTGGTGTGAATTTAAAAACAAAAATTTACTTTATCTCATTAAGTTAAAAATATGAATTTTAAAATTCGTCGTAAGTTGAACACTAGGTCGTTGAACCGAAATTGCTTTACCCGAGGGAGGGACGAGAACTTTTATTATCATTATTTTTAATCTTATTGAATTAAAGTATGCCAAAAACATAAATAAAAAAAAAACCAAAAATCTAAGCTTTTAAAACAATCGCTTGAAAAAGACAAATTTTAAAATTTTGTTGAAGGACGGACTAGGACATCGATCCGAAACGACCTCGTCCTAAATAACAAGGGAAACAAAATTTTAAAATTAATTACTTAATTGTTTTAATTAGTATAAGATATATAAAATATATATATATATATATATATATATATATATATATATATATATATATATATATATATATATATATATATATATATATATATATATATATACAAACTCCGCGACTTGCGGAGTTTGACGGGTCAAACACCGCGACTCGCGGAGGGACCAAAACCCAGAAAAAAATAAAAACGTAATCAGCTCAGTCCACACACCACAACACAAAAATAAACTGCGAAAATACTGCGAAAAAACCCGAGAAAACACTCCCAAATTCACAATTTTTCACCGTTAATCATCAAATCTTTTACTAAAATCATGTTAAGAAGGATGCTATCAAGGAATTACTCAAGAAAAACGGTAAATTTCTACACATAAACACCATTTAATCCGAAAATTAGTGTTCTTGAGCAATTTTATACCCAATTTGATTTTGATGCTTTTTAGTGTAATTATGCTTAAATTGTTTATGTATTATGCTTGTATAACCTAGATTGATGCTATTTAACATGATTAGAAGCCTTAAACTTCAAATTTTGAGTAATCTTGGGTTTGTGTTCTTGAGCAATTTGGGGCTTTTTGATATAAACAGGTTATGGCCGATTTTTGTCACGAATTGTTGCTAAATTAAGTAGTGTAACATGTTTAGGTAGTTAAATGATCCAAACTTTGAGCCTAAACATGATTTTGAGAATTAAAGTGGACTTTTTCAAGTCTAAAATTCATGAACTTGATTTTTGAGAGATAATGCCATTTGAAACTTGTTTAATTGCTAGTAATGAATATTTTGACATGTTATTTGAGTTGAATGCTTATGAACTTGGCGAACATTTTCGTATATGCTTATTTGAAAAAGTGTAGATTTGATGAAAATATGAAAATGAGCTTAAGTTTGATATAAATTGATCATGTCATTGTAATTATTTTGATTGATGATTTTCCTGACACTAATGCATATTTGGATGCACAAAAATTGTGTTTGATGTGTTTTGCAGACTGAAAGGGGTGAATCTTCATCCTAAGCTCGCAATGCTCCTGCTGAGAATGCGGAAGAACAGGAGGTGGATAACTACTATAAACAAGATATACCTCATCCAGTCATGACATTTTCTGATATGCACTTGGAAGATTTGCACCCAAACCTGAGATTTGACAGACTTTGGATAGATTATCCAAAATACCAAAGGGGCTTGCATACTCTTCATTCTAAAGATGTTGAAATACCTAGGGTCATAGAATGGGGACCATTAGAAGCTGTAGAATTGGCCGGGCCAATTAGGGAATTACTTGCACAGAGGTATGGTAATTCTACTTTTAACGATTGGGTACGGTTATTCAACATGCGTAGACCTGTATATAAAGTATGGTGTAAAGAATTGTTGTGTAGTATAGAATTAAATGATCGGGTAGCTAGTTTAACCGATCGATCTTTTATTAGGTTTTTGTTAGGAGGTTCGATGCGCCACATGTCTTTACTAGACATGGCTCAGGCTTTACGTATATATACGCCTGAGGAGTTAGCATCTGCCGATTGTAGAGGGTTGATATTGAACGGTAGGAAGATAGACGAAAATTTTGATACGCATGGTGTATGGAGTCAAATGACTAGCCATCACCGATTTAAAGGGGGAAATTACTCTTATTTGGATATAGATAGAGCTGAATTAACAGTAATTCATGGGTTTTTAGCCAATTCGATTACACAACGAGGTAAGAACAAGGAAAAGGTAAATGAACAGGATTTGTTTTACCACATGTGTATTCGAGACCCACAAAGCGCTGTAAGTATACCTTATTGTGTGGGTTATTATTTATCAGCTATGGTTAGGGGGATGAGACCGCATAGCATAATAGGAGGTGGTATATTTATTACTCTGATTGCTGAATATCTCGGTGTGGATGTAAGTCGAGGGGGATTACTAATCGAAGAATCAGAACCCCGAGATACAATAGGTTTAAATGTATACCATGGTGCGAAAGTTTTGAAAAGGCGAAATAACGCCGCAGTACGATATAATGGTAGACATCCACAGGTTGATAGAAACCAATAGCAAGGTAATGTAGGAGGGGGAAATGAAATGGCAGAAATGCAAAGGTTTATAGCTTCACAAGAGTATGAAAATGCTAGACATAGAGCATTTGAAGATTGGCAAGTTCATCAAAACCAAATCATAGCTTATTGCCAACATATAGGTAGAAACTATATTCCTACTCCATCGCCCATATTCCCTCCCTGGTCTATAGAGATCCAACCACCGTATCCTATGTATAACCCAGCCGAAGCATTTTATAGCACATATGGTTATGCATGGAACCCCTTCTGGTATCAGTATCATCCCTAGTCTACTTAGTTTTTTTTATTTATTTTATTATTTGTAATGTTAATACATTTAATACTTATGTTGGATTTGTAATAGTTTTATAATTTTCTAAATTTTATTATTAGATTTTAATAATTTTTGAATGTGGGGTAATATACCAAACTTCAAAAATATGTATATATGTTTGCAGTTTATCTTATGTAAACAACAGGGTAAAACAACGCATTTTCAAAGACTGGCATTAAGTTCAGCAAAAGCAACTAATTTTGACGACAAGATGCAATATATATGTGAAATAACAACAAGACGGAATGAAAAAATGATATGCACCATTTATCATTCAGCAAGCAAACACAAATATGTTTGGAAACTTTGGTAAAATTTAATCATTTCTACGCTAATCACCCTCAATAATTTAAATTGTTACTGATTTCTTGCAAATGAGGGCATTGCAAGATCTTAAGTGTGGGAAGGGGTTAAATTCTTTCAGATTTTAAAATTTTTACTTTATACACTTGGTTACCATTAGAAATACTAGTAAAGTAGTAGTTATATTAGAATCTAGTGCTCTCTGATAATAAAGAACAGCCCTAGTCTTATATACTGACTACCCAATTCTAGTAAAAATTTTCAAAATTTTCAATTAAATGAACTCAAAATCATGTTTATACATATTTATGAATGATAAAACTAGGTTTTAGCACCGAAATTATTGTTACCGCGGAAAGGACATAAATTGAGAAACAATCAAAATGTTAAAATTCATTTAAAATGCAATAGAGGACAATAAAAAGGAAAATAAAAGTCAAGTGTGGGAAAATTTACCAAGATATTTTAAACATATGTCACATATTTCTGTAACAAATAACTGAAAATACTTTTGCTTTGGACTAAACTAAACTGTTTTACCCGATGAAAGAAAAGAAGAGATGGATCTACACGATGAATCAATTCCATCATTAAAAGGAAGTAAAGTCTTCTAAAAAAGAAACGCGCTTCTTGATTTAGGTCAGGAAGTTGTCGTCCAGACCAGCTGTAGGTTGACGAAAAATCTAGAAAAGTCATCACTAAAATCAGCAGGAAATCCACGGACCTCAGCATCAAACAGGGTCGCCAAGTGGTCAGATTTATCCTAACAATGAGAAAGATCTGTCTTGTAAAATGGGGAGAGCACCGTGCAAATTAGCTAGATAAGACTAATGAATCAGATCCCTAGAAAGGATAATCTCCTTAAAAGATCAAAAATCAGCTTTTAAGCCTGATATTACTCAATCCTTGAGATTGACCTTAAAGATTGAGAATTACAAACTCATGGAATTCAATGATATCTAAACTCAAGCCTGAACGAGAAAATATTTTGATCAAAATTACAAACCGATTTGTTTTCTAAAAACCCATTTTCAATGCGTTCATTACCATTAAACGTAAAATCCTAGGAATTCACCTGGAATTCATTAGGTCACCTGAACCAAATCGGGTGTCAACCGTAAGAACGGTGGTTGTATAGCATGGTCAAAGATAGGACCTTGTGCCAGACCGACAAATTAAAAGGGTGAGCTTTACTATTGCTCCTACAAAGGATAGTAATTGCGTCCGACATGTTATAGACCATAATTAAAAGCATGTCAGGGGACATTGCCTTAACAGTTGCTTGTTTAATGCTTTCCTTTACAACCGGACGGTAGTTTACCGAAAGGTAATATACGGTACAAGTAAACTGGACGTGTTGCTTTTCTAATACAAGGTTAGCAAGTGGGTGACACAAAACCGCAAGTTTTGAGCTAAAATTTTCAAATCTGAAACCCACCAAACCCACAAAAATAATTTGCAAACACCGGTGAAGGGTTATTCCGGAAAACTTATCTAGGGTAAAAACTAGATTTAATTTTCAAAAGATCAAATGTTTTCATAAAGATCCAATTTCTTAAAGGATCTAAATTTTTTATAGTCATGTGGGACTGTAAACCACATCGTTACTACCATTGTTTATACCGCCGTAAAGAAATCACTAATGTACAAAGTGTGAAGAATAAAGAAGTGATTCTAGTATTTCAAGACTATATTGCTTGAGGACAAGCAACGCTCAAGTGTGGAAATATTTGATAATGCTAAAAACGAACATGCATTTCATAGTATTATTCCCCAAGAAAGACAAGCTTTTAGTTGCAATTGTTCTATTTACAAGTGATATTCGTTTAAATATTAAAAGGTGAAGACAAAAGATAGATTCGGCGAATTGAAGACGCAAATGACCAAAAAAGCTCAAAAGAACAAAATACAATCAAAGAGGTTCCAATTATTGATAAGAAACGTCTCGAAATTACAAGAGTACAAGATTCAAAACGCAAAGTACAAGATATTAAATTGTACGCAAAGACGTTCGAAAATCCGGAACCGGGACCAGAGTCAACTCTCAACGCTCGACGTAACGGACTAAAAATTACAAGTTAACTATGTATATAAATATAATATAATATATAATTAATTCTTAAAATTAATATATATATTATAATATATTTATAAAACGTCGGCAAATTAAAAGACAAACCTTTGTGAGCTGGAATTACGAACTCCGCAAGTTGCGGAGTATGGAGGCCAAAAATGTCGCGACTCGCGGAGCAGCCAAATACGAAAATCCCTATAAAACCCAACAAATTCTGATCATTTTTATCATCCAATATATCAATCTCTCTATATCTATACGTAATATTTATATTTATATTTATATTTTAATTTTAATTTTAATTTTAAATCCTAATAATAAGGGTATGTTAGCGAATGTTGTAAGGGTGTAAGTCAAAATTCTGTCCGTGTAACGCTACGCTATTTTTAATCATTGTAAGTTATGTTTATATTATTTTCATTAATGTCTCGTAGCTAAGTTATTATTATGCTTATTTAATACCGAAGTAATCATGATGTTGGGCTAATTACTAAAATTGGGTAATTGGGCTTTTGTACCATAATTGGGGTTTGGATAAAAGAACGACATTTGTGGAAATTAGACTATGGGCTATTAATGGGTTTTATATTAACTAAACAATACCTTGTTAATTTAATATACAAACTTATAATTCGACGTATTTATATATAACCACATACGCTTGACTGGGTACGGTGGGCGGGATATTTATAAATACCAATAATTATTCATTTTACCGGACACGGAACTGGATTAATAGTTAATAGACTTGTTGAAACAGAGGTGAATTACATTCAAGGGTAATTGGTGTAATTGTTAACAAAGTAGTAAAACCTTGGTTTGCACGCAGTCGATAACCTGGTTTATTCATTAAACAAAGTATTAAAACCTTGTTACAATTCGAATCCCCAATTAGTTGGAATATTTGACTTCGGGAATAAGAATAATTTGACGAAGGCTTTCGCTCTTTGTATTTATGACTGATGGACTGTTATGGACAAATCCGTATGGACATATTAAATAATCCAGGACAAAGAACAATTAACCCATGGGCATAAAACTAAAATCAACACGTCAAACATCATGATTACGGAAGTTTAAATAAGCATAATTCTTTTATTTCATATTTAATTTCCTTTATTTTATATTTAATTGTGTAGTGACCCGAACTTTTCCATGTTTATATATATATTAATTGAGATTGATATTTACATGATTAAATGTTTCCAACATGTTAAGCAATCAAACTTGTTAAGACTTGATTAATTGAAATAGGTTTCATATAGACAATTGACCACCCAAGTTGACCGGTGATTCGCGAACGTTAAAACTTGTAAAAACTATATGATGACATATATATGGTTATATATATAGTTAACATGATTTTATTATAAGTATGTATCTCATTAGGTATTTTAACAATGAGTTATATACATAAAAATGAGACTATTAATTTAAGAAACTCGAAAACGATATATATAACGATTATCGTTATAACAACGTCTTACTAGGTACATATGAATCATATTAAGATATTGATACACTTGGTTAATTATGTTAAATGATAAGTAAATATATTATTAAGTGTATTAACAATGAAATACATATGTAAAAATAAGACTACTAACTTAATGATTTCGAAACGAGACATATATATAACGATTATCGTTGTAACGACATTTAACTGTATATATATCATACTAAGATATATTATATATCATAATATCATGATAATATTACAATTTAACATCTCATTTGTTATAATAAACAATGGGTTAACAACATTCAACAAGATCGTTAACCTAAAGGTTTCAAAACAACATTTACATGTAACGACTAACAATGAATTAACGACTCAGTTAAAATGTATATACATGTAGTGTTTTAATATGTATTCATACACTTTTCAAAGACTTCAAGCCACTTATCAAAATACTTCTACTTAACAAAATTGCTTACAATTACATTCTCGTTCCGTTTCATCAACAATTCTACTCGTATGCAACCGTATTCGTACTCGTACAATACACAGCTTTTAAATGTATGCACTATTGGTATATACACTCCAATGATCAGCTCTTAGCAGCCTATGTGAGTCACCTAACACATGTGGGAACAATCATTTGGCAACTAGCATGAAATATCTCATAAAATTACAAAAATATGAGTAATCATTCATGACTTATTTACATGAAAACAAAATTACATATCCTTTATATCTAATCCATACACCAACGACCAAAAACACCTACAAACACTTTCATCCTTCAATTTTCTTCATCTAATTGATCTCTCTCAAGTTCTATCTTCAAGTTCTAAGTGTTCTTCATATATTCCAAAAGTTCTAGTTTCATAAAATCAAGAATACTTTCAAGTTTGCTAGCTCACTTCTAATCTTGTAAGGTGATCATCCAACCTCAAGAAATCTTTGTTTCTTACAGTAGGTTATCATTCTAATACAAGGTAATAATCATATTCAAACTTTGGTTCAATTTCTATAACTATAACAATCTTATTTCAAGTGATGATCTTACTTGAACTTGTTTTCGTGTCATGATTTTGGTTCAAGAACTTCGAGCCATCCAAGGATCCGTTGAAGCTAGATCCATTTTTCTCTTTTCCAGTAGGTTTATCCAAGGAACTTAAGGTCGTAATGATTTTCATAACATCATTCGATTCATACATAAAAAGCTATCATATTCGAAGTGGTAAACTTGTAATCACTAGAACATAGTTTAGTTAATTCTAAACTTGTTCGCAAATAAAAGTTAATCCTTCTAACTTGACTTTTAAAATCAACTAAACACATGTTTTATATCTATATGATATGCTAACTTAATGATTTAAAACCTGGAAACACGAAAAACACCGTAAAACCGGATTTACGCCGTCGTAGTAACACCGCGGGCTGTTTTGGGCTAGTTAATTAAAAACTATGATAAACTTTGATTTAAAAGTTGTTATTCTGGGAAAATGATTTTTATTATGAAAATGAAACTATATCCAAAAATTATGGTTAAACTCAAAGTGGAAGTATGTTTTCTAAAATGGTCATCTAGACGTCGTTCTTTCGACTGAAATGACTACCTTTACAAAAACGACTTGTAACTTATTTTTCCGACAATAAACCTATACTTTTTATGTTTAGATTCATAAAATAGAGTTCAATATGAAACCATAGCAATTTGATTCACTCAAAACGGATTTAAAATGAAGAAGTTATGGGTAAAACAAGATTGAATAATTTTTCTCATTTTAGCTACGTGAAAATTGGTAACAAATCTATTCCAACCATGACTTAATCAACTTGTATTGTATATTATGTAATCTTGAGATACCATAGACACGTATACAATGTTTCGACCTATCATGTTGACACATCTATATATATTTCGAAACAACCATAGACACTCTATATGTGAATGTTGGAGTTAGCTATACAGGGTTGAGGTTGATTCCAAAATATATATAGTTTGAGTTGTGATCAATACTGAGATACGTATACACTGGGTCGTGGATTGATTCAAGATAATATTTATCGATTTATTTCTGTACATCTAACTGTGGACAACTAGTTGTAGGTTACTAACGAGGACAGCTGACTTAATAAACTTAAAACATCAAAATATATTAAAAGTGTTGTAAATATATTTTGAACATACTTTGATATATATGTATATATTGTTATAGGTTCGTGAATCAACCAGTGGCCAAGTCTTACTTCTCGACGAAGTAAAAATCTGTGAAAGTGAGTTATAGTCCCACTTTTAAAATCTAATATTTTTGGGATGAGAATACATGCAGGTTTTATAAATGATTTACAAAATAGACACAAGTACGTGAAACTACATTCTATGGTTGAATTATCGAAATCGAATATGCCCCTTTTTATTAAGTCTGGTAATCTAAGAATTAGGGAACAGACACCCTAATTGACGCGAATCCTAAAGATAGATCTATTGGGCCTAACAAACCCCATCCAAAGTACCGGATGCTTTAGTACTTCGAAATTTATATCATATCCGAAGGGTGTCCCGGAATGATGGGGATATTCTTAAATATGCATCTAGTTAATGTCGGTTACCAGGTGTTCACCATATGAATGATTTTTATCTCTATGTATGGGATGTGTATTGAAATATGAAATCTTGTGGTCTATTATTATGATTTGATATATATATATAGGTTAAACCTATAACTCACCAACATTTTTGTTGACGTTTTAAGCATGTTTATTATCAGGTGATTATTAAGAGCTTCCGCTGTCGCATACTTAAATAAGGACGAGATTTGGAGTCCATGCTTGAATGATATTGTGTAAAAACTGCATTCAAGAAACTTATTTTGTTGTAACATATTTGTATTGTAAACCATTATGTAATGGTCGTGTGTAAACAGGATATTTTAGATTATCATTATTTGATAATCTACGTAAAGCTTTTTAAACCTTTATTGATGAAATAAAGGTTATGGTTTGTTTTAAAATGAATGCAGTCTTTGAAAAACGTCTCATATAGAGGTCAAAACCTCGCAACGAAATCAATTAATATGGAACGTTTTCAATCAATAAGAACGGGACATTTCAGTTGGTATCCGAGCGTTGGTCTTAGAGAACCAGAATTTTGCATTAGTGTGTCTTATCGAGTTTGTTAGGATGCATTAGTGAGTCTGGACTTCGACCGTGTTTACTTGAAAAATGATTGCTTAACAAATTTTGTTGGAAACTATATATTTTTAACATGTGAATATTATGTGATATATTAATCTCTTAACGCGTTTGATATTATGTGATAGATGTCTACCTCTAGAACAAGTCCCATTGACTCACCTAATAATAATGAAGAGTCAAATGTAAATTGGAATGATTCGTGGACTGATTCACAAGTTCCCGAAGAGGAACCGGAAGAAGAGTCGGAACCGGAAGAAGAATCGAAACCGGAAGAAGAATCGGAACCGGATGAAGAAATAGAACCGGTGGGGGAAATAATAAAACGGTTAAGTAAAAGAAAATCCTCAACCAACCGACCAAGGTTAATTATGGTCAATGGTGTTTCCGCCAAGGAAGCAAAATATTGGGAGGATTACCAATTCTCCGATGAATCGGATTCCGACAAGAATTCCGATGATGTTATAGAAATTACCCCAACTGAATTTAAAAAGGCAAAAGAAAATAATAAGGGAAAGGGCATAAAAATAGAGAAATCTAATTCCAACCCCGATGAACTTTATATGTCTCGTCAACCCCCGAAGTCCTTAAGTTGTAACAATGACCCGGGAACCTCTAAACCACCAGGTTTTTCTAAACCAATGTGGACAACGACGGCTCGTATTAGGGGAACATCATATATCCCTAGAAACTTGGCAAAATGATCCAAAACCGAAGAAGAAGAAACAAGCGTGTCGGAATAAGATAGTTGTATTCGTGTGGCGTAATATATGTAATATAGTGTGCTTATGCTTTATGATATATGTAAAAATTGCTTGTATTAATAAGTATTTTTTTTATGAATCTAACTCTTGTCTATTTTACAGTATAAAAACACAAAATGGATAGACAACCCAATATTTTAAGAGACCTACCCGGAGACATGATTGATGAAATCTTGTCTAGAGTCGGTCAGAATTCTTCGGCACAACTATTTAAGGCGAGATCAGTTTGTAAGACATTCGAAGAACGTTCCAAGAATGCCTTGGTTTATAAAAGGCTTTCATTCGAAAGATGGGGGATATCACATTGGGAAATCCATAAGTTACGATGTATTTACTTTGACGCATATATTGCGGGGAACCCAAATGCTATTTTACGCAACGGGTTAAGAAATTATTTTGACTCAGTATATCCGAATATAGGACTTCGTGATTTAGAAAAAGCGGCTAACATGCAACATAAAGAAGCATGTTATGCTTACGGATTAGTAATGTTCGCTTCTCACCAAAGTGAGAACAAGAACATCGGGCTACAACTATTAAACAAAACGTTCCCACAAGTGACGGAGTCGGTAATTGGGGTAAGAAATGAGGTTTTTAGATTGTTACGGGACTGTTGGACATTACGTAACCCTCGTCCCTTTGACGACGTTACAACACGCTGTTTTATCAACGGCCATAACGGTTATGTTCCACAAGACCAAGGATGGGAAGTAATCCTAGTAAAACCAGAATGCATGACTTGTTTCTGGACGTATGAATTACGTGTCTTTATTGTGACAACCCATAAATTTCCAATCAAATTTAAAATTTATCTTTATATTATTCCGACACGATAAGCAAAGTTTGTTAAGTTAAATCTCAAGAATTTTAAATTGTGTTCATACATTCATTATAACCTCGACCAAATTCAGACGATTCACGAACCGTTATATATAAATAAATATGTATATATATGTATATATATATATATATTATAACTTGAGAATATTAATAAAGTATTAAACATATAATACTTTACATGATCGTATTTGTTTCAATATGTTTATCGATGGAATTAGAAGATAATATCAAATTATTGATTTATCAGATACATTATGATATGATTACGGGTCTATGTTATGAGGTCCACTGTGATTTAAGAAATCTATTCTTTTTGACAACATTCGGAAAATGGTAAAGTGATTTATAAGTAAGAACGTGAAGTGTAAATAACTTAGATGTTGGATATCGACAAGTTAAGTAACTCGACATTTTTCATTAAGATGATTTCATACGTTTATTTAACCTTTGAACTTTATCCCATGCTTCACCAACAAACTGTAATTTAAAAACTTGAAACCTATTATGAATATATATGATTCTACTTTTTTAAAACATTTTATGATATAACGATTTCCATTATTTTAACCTTTAAACAAAATGATTCTTAAAAATATATTTGGTTTTGGAAAACAAAATTATTATATTTATTTGATTTAGTTTCAAACGTACAAAAACGTTTTCAGTTAAAAAAGAACTTTATTATTAAAACGTATATAACTTTTATAAATATCTAGAACCACTTTTGACAACTCATTACTTAACCAGTATGATAAAGATAACGATATTTATATTTTATTTTATTAAATATATATAATGATTTAAATTAATATTATATATATTTATACGCGTATTATACGTACATAGTTTTATACTTTTACTATACTTAAACTTTACCTTTACTTTATTTTTACTTTACTTTAACTTTAATAATTCACTTTAATAATTCATACTTTAATAATTCACTTTAATAATTCATACTTTAATAATTCATACTTTAATAATTCATACTTTAATAATTCACTTTAATAATTCATACTTTAATAATTCACTTTAATAATTCAAAAATCTATTATAAATAGAATTCAATAGGTTTCATTATTTCATAGAAACTTGAAAATATTTTTCTCTAAACTCTCTCAATCGATTTACATATATATATTTACTCCGTATTATTTCAAGATATTATTAGTATACATAAAATATTACGTCAGAGTGCTGTCCGAGTGATTTCGAAATTGTTTTTTCGAGTGGGATTGGATTAAGGAAATTATGGGTTATAGCTATGGAGGTGATTGGTATGGTTCATGGGTATGCTCGTGAGGTCAATATAGTGTTTATCATCTCCGTTGCGTCTACGTACCTTTCCTGCAATATTGAATCTCAATATTGATACGTGAGTACTCATAATTTAACTTTTACATACTAATAGTGTATCCCTGACTAGTGCTCGAGTATATAGGATTATGCATGTTTGTACTTTTGATATTGCCTTTAGTTAGGTTATGTTGAATCCTGAATTAGTTATATATGCGACTGAGATAAGGTATAAGATATGCATGTCGTTGGAACGCTAGCGAAAAATTAAGAACTTTTCATTTAGATATCGAATGATTTCGATGAACGGATTTGAAGTTATAGTCCATCGAATTTTTGTATTATTATTAAAAATGATTATTATCATCGTCGTTATTATCGTCGTTCTAGTTTTATCTTATTATTATTATTATTATTATTATTATTATTATTATTATTATCTTTATCAATAAAAGGATTTATCATTAAAAATTGTTATTTTTTATTATTACTATCGTTATTATCGTTAAAGTTATAATTAGTATTATTATTATTATCCAATTATTATTATTATTATTATTATTATTATTATTATTATTATTATTATTATTATTATTATTATTATTATTATTATTATTATTGGTATTATTATTATTATTATCATTATTAATATATATATATCATTATTTAAAAATGGTTATTGTTATTGTTATTATTATTATTACTATATTATCATTAAGATAATTATTAGTATTATCGTTAATAATGTTATAGTAACTATCATTATTAATATTAGTGTAATTAAAACAAATATTTGTAACACCTAATTATTTTGATTACTATTATTATCATTATTACGAACACGATATAAAAGACGATTAAAAGCTATTAAACGAAACGATTAGGAAATAATGGGTAAGAGTATCATGATGAAATTAAAATATTATAAGATATTGATTTAGATAAAATTATCGTTCTTATTATTTTTATCATTACTATTATTATTAAAATTATCGTTAGTATTAAAACTATCATTTTAATAAAAATTATCATTTTAATAGAAATGTCATTGTTACTATAAAATATCATTATTATTATTATTTTAAATAGAATTATTATTTTAAAGATAATATTAAAAATTATCGTAAATATTAAAGTTATCATAATTAGAATTATCGTTTTATCATAATGTCATCTTAGTAATTATAAATATTGATATTTTTATAATAATTATTATTATTACAAAATAATAAAACTTTTACTTACTATCATTATAGATATTATTTTATCAAATGAATATTTGATACAAACATATTTTACTACGTGTAATAACTTGCTTTAATAATACGTATCATATTATCTTTATAATATTAAATGAACCCTATAAATTTTATTACTTAAAATATATAAAAGTATATTTTATTATATAAATATAATATAAAATTTTATTTATTAATAAATAAATTATATTATTTACTCTAATAAATCTTTTAAAAATATTTAAAAATATAAAACGACGATATTTAAACTATATATTAATCATGTATAAATTTTTGGAAATTATTTTGAGTCAAATTTACTTTTGTTGACTTTTGCATATTAGTCTCGAGCATTAGGATTGTGGTACACTATGACTTGACCTAATTTGTTAGACAAATATTGACCAACACATAAATATATATAATTAATTTAGGTTCGTGAATCCGAGGCCAACCTTGCACTTGTTCAATGACGTTATATGTATTTTTACTACGAAATACAGTATGGTGAGTTTCATTTGCCTTTTTACCCTTTATATTTTTGGGACTGAGAATACATGCGCTTTTATAAATGTTTGACGAAATAGACACAAGTAATTGAAACTACATTCTATGGTTGAATTATCAAAATTGAATATGCCCCTTTTTATTAAAGTCTGGTAATCTAAGAATTAGGGAACAGACACCCTAATTGACGCGAATCCTAAAGATAGATCTATTGGGCCTAACAAACCCCATCCAAAGTACCGGATGCTTTAGTACTTCGAAATTATATCATGTCCGAAGGAGGATCCCGGAATGATAGGGGATATTCTTATATGTATCTAGTTAATGTCGGTTACCAGGTGTTCACCATATGAATGATTATTTTTTTGTCTCTATGCATGGGACGTATATTTATGAGAACTGGAAATGAAATTCTTGTGGTCTATTAAAATGATGGAAATAAATGATTATGATAAACTAATGAACTCACCAACCTTTTGGTTGACACTTTAAAGCATGTTTATTCTCAGGTGTTAAAGAAATCTTCCGCTGTGCATTTGCTCATTTTAAAGATATTACTTGGAGTCTTTCATAGCATATTTCGAAGAACGTTGCATTCGAGTCATTGAGTTCATCAAAGATTATTATTAAATCAATTTATAGTTGGATAGTGGATATTATGAAATGGTATGCATGCCTGTCAATTTTTGATGTAAAGAAAGATTGTCTTTTAAAAACGAATGCAATGTTTGTAAAATGTATCATATAGAGGTCAAATACCTCGCAATGTAATCAACTATTGTGAATCGTTTATAATATATATGAACGGGTCCTTTTAGTTGGTATCAGAGCGATGGTCTTAGCGAACCAGGTCTGCATTAGTGTGTCTAACTGATAAGTCGTTAGGATGCATTAGTGAGTCTGGACTTCGACCGTGTCTGCACGTCAAAAGTTTTGCTTATCATTTCTAGTCGGAAATCATCTGCTTATCATCCATAGGAAATTACCTGCTTATCATTATTAGTCTAGACACGTCTTGCTACATTAATTGCATGAGTAGTGTATAGACAAACTTCATATCTTAGCGTATCTGCTAAATCATATCTTATCATATCTGTTACTTTAAACTTTACCTGACATACCCCGCAAATTCCTCCGTAATCTATGAAATCTTTTGATCTCTATATATAGATATCCTATGTAAATAGAATACCACCCGATAGCCGAAAAATCATTTTTATATCGAAAATCCTTTATCCAATCATACGAAATGGAATTTGTCATCAGTTCAAGTCACTCGGATTCCAAAATGGAATCTCACTCAAGCTCCGAAAGCAGTGTGACCGGAATGGATCAACCAATCAGTCATCACCTATTCTGGATGAATTGGGGATGGGTTCGTAGCCTCCTCAATCATTGGAAACAAGAAGAAGGCGATCCTTTCCATCCACCACATTGCCCTCTTGGCGAAGAACCTGAAGCACTTACCGGCGAACCTGTTCGAGACACCATTTTCTCTCTCATTTCCAGGGTATCTCGTCACGATTATATACTACATCAAATTCTAGATTTTATTTATCCGCTCGTTCCGACCGACAATCATCCTGGAATAATAGAAGAAGTCAACGAACTTCGCGCTCGGGTAGTGGCTTTGGAGAATATGGTGCAGAGATTACAAACACCAGCAGCAGCACCAGCAGCATAACCAGTACCACCATCATCAACGCCAACAGTACCATTACCACCTCCAACCACAACTGCGTTGTAAACCTCAACTTCACAATCTGTCCCACGAGCATCAACGTCATACGCACCATAGATACCAAGGAGTACCAACAACAATAACTGACGAAGTATTAATTCATAACTTCATTGGAGAAACATTCCGCGGCGATTATATAATCTCTAAAGTCTTAGAGATTATCTAATCTAGCCCTAACCATAAATCAGTTAAGCGAACTAAAATGATAGAAGGAAGAGTAGAAACCCTGACAAAAATGGTGTGTGATTAACAAGTTAAACTTGTTTTACCAACAGCATCAACAGTACCGTCAACGTCACCAGCATCGTCAGTACAGTCAACATCAAAATCAACAACACCTATAACATCACAAACTCCGTCAGTTCAAGAATCACTGTGGACATAATTACGAATCAATAACGTGTATATTGTATCAACAAGTTATGAAGAATTAACTCATTCCCTCTGAAGAAATTATGTATATATTATATATATATATATATATATATATATATATATATATATATATATATATATATATATATTTTGAAATAAAAAATAAATCTTTCCGTGCTAAGCTATTGTGTGTGAATCTTAACTACTCAGTTAATTTATATTACAAATATGCAATAATGTACGTCCCTCACCCGCGACTTAACCATCGTTAACTACAATCTCTGTCTCAATTCAACAAATTCCAATTCCTAATAAATCAAGTATATATTTGATTTTACACTTCATCATTGATGTAACCGAAACTTTTCAGATAACATCATTCGTACTTTGCAAAGTTCACAAGAATTTAACGAAAACCAACATCACATCTCAACAAATAACGAAGTATTGATTCATAATTTCAATATTATTGAAGAAATACTTATGTAACCTCTAAACCTTCAAGGAATTATTCAATTCTAGTTCCAACCGTAAATCGAATGAGTTTAATTTAGTATTAACTCATTAAAATCTATGTTACATCTGAGGAGAATATATACATATATATTTTCATAAAGACTGTAATAAAATTCTTATGTACAAAATATTAATTGTGAAATTTTTTTTAACGGGTAGGTAATACCCGAGAGATATATATAAATTCACAATTAATATGTTACATTCTTCGAATCAGATTAAGCAAATTATCAATTATACTTCCTACTTTTACAATAATATACATTCTTTCATAGAAATCAAAACAACCATACTCATTCAAACCCAATTACGTATTCTGATTTTAAAATCTCAGAATTCAATTCGAGATATAACCGGTACCATTACATTTAGATTCCTACATCTTTCAAAGCTATACTTTGACTTCAAAAGTGTGTTAGAACATCAAATGTATACAAACGATTACAATCTATGTTCAAACCCTTCGAAAATCTCTGAAGACACTTCAAATAATGAGCAATCGAGATGATGATCCAACAACATATTACCCACAGTTATGTACTTAAAAAGCTCTCGAAACCAAAGTCATAATTCAACACATATATGTGTCAGATCTTTTGGCATTTATTAGCAAAAATAACCTTGCAATTCCTTTGCAAAGTAGCAAATTATATCACAGCTCCAGCAAGACAACTTCGATTTTTTCATTCGGAGTAGCCTTATCATAATTTTGATATATGTGATTACCCTTTTGTTACTGGAGAACCTTTCATATTCCACCACATTAGCAATAAACTTACCAACAACTTCACTGATCTTGGGCTTTTCGAAGAATCTTTATATTTATCAAAACCTCATCATTTACTCATCTGCTTCTTGTAACGAGAATTGTCATACGAATCATTGGGAGTTAGCAATCAGTATTTTAAAATCTCACAGCATGTTGACACCAACAGTTATACATAACGTCTATTTCCAAGGCTTACATACTTCGAATGTGAAGTTTCTGAAAAACACTCTGAACCGCGAACTAGTTCTCGATATGCTGATGAAGCAACAAAAACTGTAAACGACCTTAGCAGTAAAAAGTTTGATGATAAAGATTAGTGTATTAACAAAGCTCAGAAATAGAGAAGTTTTGGAACTGGAAAACGGATTGAGCAAAGTATGAAGGAGGCTGTGGACAAATCACAAAGACTGAACCTGCCTTCAAAGAATGCAAATGATTCAGTGTCTGCTGAAGTCATTAACGAATACCTTGCTCCTGACACTAAACCCTTACAGACAATATTCTTCATCATCCTCTGATATTAGAAATTCTAAGATATCATCGTATCTTTCATTATAAATATCCTCCATATTTCTGAAGATATTTCCATAACTATTCTTATCTGGAATCATTTATCTCTTTGCGCTATCTGTATTACATCAAAAAGGAAGCTGTTTAGTTCCTATACTCTGTAAACCTTTGAGTTTAAAATATGAATGTTTTTGAAGTAGTGTTAGAAACTGAAGCATGAGTTAGTATAATATAATGACACTTGATCAACGTGATTATATTACAGTAATTCATGCTGAGTTTCTAAATGGAACGTGATGATTCACAGCTCATAACATCATCATGTGCCATGTTATACGACTCTTGTATTCTATTTAACCTCTAAAATATCAAGAAAATATTTCTTGATGACTCGGCCTTTTCCAAGGTATTCTAGTAATTTGACAAGTCAAGATCGTGTCATCACAATTTCCTTCCTAGAACATTAACAATGTTCATTCCGAAAATCATATTTGTGAATTCTGGACCATTACAAGCGGTGCTTAATCGCAAGAAGAAGAAACGAAAGGACAAAACTCCGAAATAGAAATTGGGGTATAAATTGTAGCAAATAAAAGAGAGCATTAACTATGGATGACAATGATTATAGAAGATAGAAACAGAGACTTTGAAATATAAGGGAAGATATAAAGCCCAACGACAAACCAAAAATTATAAACCATATATATCGATGCATATAGCAATATAAAGACACGGGAGAACTAGAAACACTATAAACCCAAGAGTATAGTAGAAGCAAATAGATTCTTCCGGCGGTAGATGAAAAAGAAGAATGACCGATATGAAAGTTATAAGTATATCGAGAATCAGAACTGGATGGAGCATATTGATGAATACTTTAAAATATGATTTGAGGGGGAAAGAATAGAAGGTGATGAAACATGACTAGGAACTTAGAAATCAACAGATTTAACTCACACAATGACGGAATAAGTGAATCAAACCCTCTAGTGAATAGGTTAAGCTTTTTGTGATTAATTTAGTCATACCACAACTAAATCAAGTGTGATTAGATCAACACCTAGAGCTATTATTCACCACCTGGGTGATTTGGGTTGAGAGAGAATCGGAGGAGCTCACCAGATCTGAGTGTGTGTAACAAATGAGAGGCTTAACCTAAAAATGAAGAACATAAGACTTTATATACCCTTACTGTTGACTCACCCGTACGATTCATCCATCACACATACGAGTTGGCTTCATCAGCCGTACGGGTGATCACTCACTCGTGTCTTCTCATTTAGGTTGTAATTGTGACCTAGCTCAGCATCAACCGTGCGTATGAGCCTGTCAGCCGTACGAGTGAGGCTTCACTCGGACGTCTGACTAAGTCTAACATAGTCAAACATCCACATCTCATTCCTGCAGTTGCTGTAACCACATACAAACACGGATAGGATAATAACGAACGATCATGGTGGCCTGTAAACTGTTGTACCTGCAATGGACGTGGGTAGATGTCTAGGGACTTGCATAAAATGCATCAACAGAAGGTGTGAGTTGTAAGAAAAGGAAGGAGGTGAATTTATAAGAAAATCTCCGACAGAACAATTAAAATGGACGATCGCATTTAAAGCGGATCCTAATTCCTTTTGTTACTAGAGAATCAAATCTTATTACAAAGATTTTCTTCAAATACCTTGAAATCTGGAAATCAATCATATCTACGTCAAATGATAAGATGAATCTACACTTACTCATTTCACTCTTCTATGTTAGCTTCATTCGTACTCTTCATATAAATGGATTGTTTATCCAAATTATTCGCTGATGATAAAACTCTAATTTTCAGCCTGTATGCATCATGAAAACATACTTATTATCATTCACGACCTTTCCACTCAAATTTCGGGACGAAATTTCTTTAACGGGTAGGTACTGTGACAACCCAGAAATTTCCAATCAAATTTAAAATTTATCTTTATATTATTCCGACACGATAAGCAAAGTTTGTTAAGTTAAATCTCAAGAATTTTAAATTGTGTTCATACATTCATTATAACCTCGACCAAATTCAGACGATTCACGAACCGTTATATATAAATAAATATGTATATATATGTATATATATATATTATAACTTGAGAATATTAATAAAGTATTAAACGTATAATACTTTACATGATCGTATTTGTTTCAATATGTTTATTGATGGAATTAGAAGATAATATCAAATTATTAATTTATCAGATACATTATGATATGATTACGGGTCTATGTTATGAGGTCCACTGTGATTTAAGAAATCTATTCTTTTTGACAACATTCGGAAAATGGTAAAGTGATTTATAAGTAAGAACGTGAAGTGTAAATAACTTAGATGTTGGATATCGACAAGTTAAGTAACTCGACATTTTTCATTAAGATGATTTCATACGTTTATTTAACCTTTGAACTTTATCCCATGCTTCACCAACAAACTGTAATTTAAAAACTTGAAACCTATTATGAATATATATGATTCTACTTTTTTAAAACATTTTATGATATAACGATTTCCATTATTTTAACCTTTAAACAAAATGATTCTTAAAAATATATTTGGTTTTGGAAAACAAAATTATTATATTTATTTGATTTAGTTTCAAACGTACAAAAACGTTTTCAGTTAAAAAAGAACTTTATTATTAAAACGTATATAACTTTTATAAATATCTAGAACCACTTTTGACAACTCATTACTTAACCAGTATGATAAAGATAACGATATTTATATTTTATTTTATTAAATATATATAACGATTTAAATTAATATTATATATATTTATACGCGTATTATACGTACATAGTTTTATACTTTTACTATACTTAAACTTTACCTTTACTTTATTTTTACTTTACTTTAACTTTAATAATTCACTTTAATAATTCATACTTTAATAATTCACTTTAATAATTCATACTTTAATAATTCACTTTAATAATTCATACTTTAATAATTCATACTTTAATAATTCACTTTAATAATTCATACTTTAATAATTCACTTTAATAATTCAAAAATCTATTATAAATAGAATTCAATAGGTTTCATTATTTCATAGAAACTTGAAAATATTTTTCTCTAAACTCTCTCAATCGATTTACATATATATATTTACTCCGTATTATTTCAAGATATTATTAGTATACATAAAATATTACGTCAGAGTGCTGTCCGAGTGATTTCGAAATTGTTTTTTCGAGTGGGATTGGATTAAGGAAATTATGGGTTATAGCTATGGAGGTGATTGGTATGGTTCATGGGTATGCTCGTGAGGTCAATATAGTGTTTATCATCTCCGTTGCGTCTACGTACCTTTCCTGCAATATTGAATCTCAATATTGATACGTGAGTACTCATAATTTAACTTTTACATACTAATAGTGTATCCCTGACTAGTGCTCGAGTATATAGGATTATGCATGTTTGTACTTTTGATATTGCCTTTAGTTAGGTTATGTTGAATCCTGAATTAGTTATATATGCGACTAAGATAAGGTATAAGATATGCATGTCGTTGGAACGCTAGCGAAAAATTAAGAACTTTTCATTTAGATATCGAATGATTTCGATGAACGGATTTGAAGTTATAGTCCATCGAATTTTTGTATTATTATTAAAAATGATTATTATCATCGTCGTTATTATCGTCGTTCTAGTTTTATCTTATTATTATTATTATTATTATTATTATTATTATTATCTTTATCAATAAAAGGATTTATCATTAAAAATTGTTATTTTTTATTATTACTATCGTTATTATCGTTAAAGTTATAATTAGTATTATTATTATTATCCAATTATTATTATTATTATTATTATTATTATTATTATTATTATTATTATTATTATTATTGGTATTATTATTATTATTATCATTATTAATATATATATATCATTATTTAAAAATGGTTATTGTTATTGTTATTATTATTATTACTATATTATCATTAAGATAATTATTAGTATTATCGTTAATAATGTTATAGTAACTATCATTATTAATATTAGTGTAATTAAAACAAATATTTGTAACACCTAATTATTTTGATTAATTTTATTATCATTATTACGAACACGATATAAAAGACGATTAAAAGCTATTAAACGAAACAATTAGGAAATAATGGGTAAGAGTATCATGATGAAATTAAAATATTATAAGATATTGATTTAGATAAAATTATCGTTCTTATTATTTTTATCATTACTATTATTATTAAAATTATCGTTAGTATTAAAACTATCATTTTAATAAAAATTATCATTTTAATAGAAATGTCATTGTTACTATAAAATATCATTATTATTATTATTTTAAATAGAATTATTATTTTAAAGATAATATTAAAAATTATCGTAAATATTAAAGTTATCATAATTAGAATTATCGTTTTATCATAATGTCATCTTAGTAATTATAAATATTGATATTTTTATAATAATTATTATTATTACAAAATAATACAACTTTTACTTACTATCATTATAGATATTATTTTATCAAATGAATATTTGATACAAACATATTTTACTACGTGTAATAACTTGCTTTAATAATACGTATCATATTATCTTTATAATATTAAATGAACCCTATAAATTTTATTACTTAAAATATATAAAAGTATATTTTATTATATAAATATAATATAAAATTTTATTTATTAATAAATAAATTATATTATTTACTCTAATAAATCTTTTAAAAATATTTAAAAATATAAAACGACGATATTTAAACTATATATTAATCATGTATAAATTTTTAGAAATTATTTTGAGTCAAATTTACTTTTGTTGACTTTTGCATATTAGTCTCGAGCATTAGGATTGTGGTACACTATGACTTGACCTAATTTGTTAGACAAATATTGACCAACACATAAATATATATAATTAATTTAGGTTCGTGAATCCGAGGCCAACCTTGCACTTGTTCAATGACGTTATATGTATTTTTACTACGAAATACAGTATGGTGAGTTTCATTTGCCTTTTTACCCTTTATATTTTTGGGACTGAGAATACATGCGCTTTTATAAATGTTTGACGAAATAGACACAAGTAATTGAAACTACATTCTATGGTTGAATTATCAAAATTGAATATGCCCCTTTTTATTAAAGTCTGGTAATCTAAGAATTAGGGAACAGACACCCTAATTGACGCGAATCCTAAAGATAGATCTATTGGGCCTAACAAACCCCATCTAAAGTACCGGATGCTTTAGTACTTCGAAATTATATCATGTCCGAAGGAGGATCCCGGAATGATAGGGGATATTCTTATATGTATCTAGTTAATGTCGGTTACCAGGTGTTCACCATATGAATGATTATTTTTTTGTCTCTATGCATGGGACGTATATTTATGAGAACTGGAAATGAAATTCTTGTGGTCTATTAAAATGATGGAAATAAATGATTATGATAAACTAATTAACTCACCAACCTTTTGGTTGACACTTTAAAGCATGTTTATTCTCAGGTGTTAAAGAAATCTTCCGCTGTGCATTTGCTCATTTTAAAGATATTACTTGGAGTCTTTCATAGCATATTTCGAAGAACGTTGCATTCGAGTCATTGAGTTCATCAAAGATTATTATTAAATCAATTTATAGTTGGATAGTGGATATTATGAAATGGTATGCATGCCTGTCAATTTTTGATGTAAAGAAAGATTGTCTTTTAAAAAGGAATGCAATGTTTGTAAAATGTATCATATAGAGGTCAAATACCTCGCAATGTAATCAACTATTGTGAATCGTTTATAATATATATGAACGGGTCCTTTCATTTATTGCCTTTGCTGAACGACTTGTGTACTAGCTAGAATTATCTTCACAACCATCTTGTATCAAATTTATTGTGTGCTATATTTCATGCTATATGTAAAATAAGCGGTATTGTAAGTTTGTAAAATATTGTGTAAAAGTTTGAACGCGAAATATTATTATAATCAGTTTTTCATATAGAATTGTAGTAGTTGAATTGTATATTAGCTACTAAGTATGAACTTAACGGGTAGGTACTACCCGAATTTAAACTTATAAAACGCTAATATGAAGAAAAAGCTTTTATAAATGAGTTCATATTATGCTACGAAATACTATTAACTACTCTTAATATTCTGTATGATTAACTTGTTCCATTTGACTATTTTGAAGGAAATGGCACCGACTACTCGACACACCGTGAATATGAATGAAGAGGAATTCCGTACTTTTCTAGCTTCAAACATAGCCGCAGTACAGGCTGCGCTACATACCAACAATAACCTTGGATCTGGCAGTACAGGAAATCGTGTAGGATGCACCTACAAAGAATTCACTGCCTGCAAACCTTTGGAATTTGATGGAACTGAAGGACCGATCGGATTGAAATGGTGGACCGAGAAGGTCGAATCGGTGTTTGCCATAAGTAAGTGTACTGAAGAGGACAAAGTGAAGTACGCTACGCATACCTTCACTGGTTCTGCGTTAACATGGTGGAATACCTATCTAGAGCAAGTGGGACAAGATGATGCTTACGCACTACCGTGGTCCGCATTCAAGCACTTGATGAACGAGAAGTACCGTCCCAGAACCGAGGTCAATAAGCTCAAGACAGAACTTAGAGGGTTTCGAACCCAAGGATTTGATATTACCACATACGAAAGACGATTCACAGAATTGTGCCTATTGTGTCCGGGAGCATTCGAAGATGAGGAAGAGAAGATCGACGCGTTTGTGAAAGGATTACCGGAAAGAATCCAAGAAGATATAAGTTCACACGAGCCCGCCTCCATACAACAGGCATGTAGAATGGCTCACAAACTAGTGAACCAGATTGAAGAAAGAATTAAAGAACAGACTGCTGAAGAGGCCAATGTGAAGCAAGTCAAAAGAAAGTGGGAGGAAAACGGTGATAAGAATCACCAATACAACAACAACAGCAATTACAACAATAATCGCAACAATTATCCCAACAATTGCAACATCAATCGCAACTACAACAAACGGCCCAACAACAACAACAACAACAACAACAGCAACTACAACAATCATCCCAACAACAATAATAACCGCAACAACAACGACAATCAGAAGCAGCTATGCCAAAGGTGTGAAAAGTATCACTCGGGGTTCTGCACCAAATTTTGCAACAAGTGTAAAAGAAATGGTCATAGCGCGGCGAAGTGTGAGGTCTACGGACCAGGGGTTAATAGAACGAAAGGAACAAATGGTGTCAGAACGAGTAATGGCAGAGCAAGTAGTGTCGGAGCAAGTTATGCCAATGTAGTTTGTTATAAATGTGGAAAACCGGGCCACATTATTAGAAATTGCCCGAACCAGGAGAACACGAATGTACAAGGCCGCGGAAGAGTTTTCAATATTAATGCGGCAGAGGCACAGGAAGACCCGGAGCTTGTTACTGGTACGTTTCTTATTGACAATAAATCTGCTTACGTTTTATTTGATTCGGGTGCGGATAGAAGCTATATGAGTAGAGATTTTTGTGCTAAATTAAGTTGTCCATTGACGCCTTTGGATAGTAAATTTTTACTCGAATTAGCAAATGGTAAATTAATTTCAGCAGATAATATATGTCGAAATCGAGAAATTAAACTGGTTAGCGAAACATTTAAGATTGATTTGATACCAGTAGAGTTAGGGAGTTTTGATGTGATAATCGGTATGGACTGGTTGAAAGAAGTGAAAGCAGAGATCGTTTGTTACAAAAATGCAATTCGCATTATACGAGAAAAAGGAAAACCCTTAATGGTGTACGGAGAAAAGGGCAACACGAAGCTACATCTTATTAGTAATTTGAAGGCACAAAAACTAATAAGAAAAGGTTGCTATGCTGTTCTAGCACACGTCGAGAAAGTACAAACTGAAGAAAAGAGCATCAATGATGTTCCCATTGCAAAAGAATTTCCCGATGTATTTCCGAAAGAATTACCGGGATTACCCCCACATCGATCCGTTGAATTTCAAATAGATCTTGTACCAGGAGCTGCACCAATAGCTCGTGCTCCTTACAGACTCGCACCCAGCGAGATGAAAGAACTGCAAAGCCAATTACAAGAACTTTTAGAGCGTGGTTTCATTCGACCAAGCACATCACCGTGGGGAGCTCCTGTTTTGTTTGTCAAGAAGAAAGATGATACATTCAGGTTGTGTATCGACTACCGAGAGTTGAACAAACTTACCATCAAGAACCGCTACCCACTACCGAGAATAGACGACTTATTTGAACAACTACAAGGCTCGTCTGTTTATTCAAAGATTGACTTACGTTCCGGGTATCATCAAATGCGGGTGAAAGAAGATGATATTCCAAAGACTGCTTTCAGAACACGTTACGGTCATTACGAGTTTATGGTCATGCCGTTTGGTTTAACTAATGCACCAGCTGTGTTCATGGACCTTATGAACCGAGTGTGTGGACCATACCTTGCCAAGTTTGTCATTGTTTTCATTGATGACATACTTATTTACTCAAAGAATGACCAAGAACACGGTGAACATTTGAGAAAGGTGTTAGATGTATTGAGGAAGGAAGAATTGTACGCTAAGTTTTCAAAGTGTGCATTTTGGTTGGAAGAAGTTCAATTCCTCGGTCACATAGTGAACAAAGAAGGTATTAAGGTGGATCCGGCAAAGATAGAAACTGTTGAAAAGTGGGAAACCCCGAAAACTCCGAAACACAAACGCCAGTTTTTAGGACTAGCTGGTTACTACAGAAGGTTCATCCAAGACTTTTCCAGAATAGCAAAACCCTTGACTGCATTAACGCATAAAGGGAAGAAATTTGAATGGAATGATGAACAAGAGAAAGCGTTTCAGTTATTGAAGAAAAAGCTAACTACGGCACATATATTGTCATTGCCTGAAGGGAATGATGATTTTGTGATTTATTGTGACGCATCAAAGCAAGGTCTCGGTTGTGTATTAATGCAACGAACGAAGGTGATTGCTTATGCGTCAAGACAATTGAAGATTCACGAACAAAATTATATGACGCATGATTTGGAATTAGGCGCGGTTGTTTTTGCATTAAAGACTTGGAGGCACTACTTATATGGGGTCAAAAGTATTATATATACCGACCACAAAAGTCTTCAACACATATTTAATCAGAAACAACTGAATATGAGGCAGCGTAGGTGGATTGAATTATTGAATGATTACGACTTTGAGATTCGTTACCACCCGGGGAAGGCAAATGTGGTAGCCGATGCCTTGAGCAGGAAGGACAGAGAACCCATTCGAGTAAAATCTATGAATATAATGATTCATAATAACCTTACTACTCAAATAAAGGAGGCGCAACAAGGAGTTTTAAAAGAGGGAAATTTAAAGGATGAAATACCCAAAGGATCGGAGAAACATCTTAATATTCGGGAAGACGGAACCCGGTATAGGGCTGAAAGGATTTGGGTACCAAAATTTGGAGATATGAGAGAAATGGTACTTAGAGAAGCTCATAAAACTAGATACTCAATACATCCTGGAACGGGGAAGATGTACAAGGATCTCAAGAAACATTTTTGGTGGCCGGGTATGAAAGCCGATGTTGCTAAATACGTAGGAGAATGTTTGACGTGTTCTAAGGTCAAAGCTGAGCATCAGAAACCATCAGGTCTACTTCAACAACCCGAAATCCCGGAATGGAAATGGGAAAACATTACCATGGATTTCATCACTAAATTGCCAAGGACTGCAAGTGGTTTTGATACTATTTGGGTAATAGTTGATCGTCTCACCAAATCAGCACACTTCTTGCCAATAAGAGAAGATGACAAGATAGAGAAGTTAGCACGACTGTATTTGAAGGAAGTCATCTCCAGACATGGAATACCAATCTCTATTATCTCTGATAGGGATGGCAGATTTATTTCAAGATTCTGGCAGACATTACAGCAAGCATTAGGAACTCGTCTAGACATGAGTACTGCCTATCATCCACAAACTGATGGGCAGAGCGAAAGGACGATACAAACGCTTGAAGACATGCTACGAGCATGTGTTATTGATTTCGGAAACAGTTGGGATCGACATCTACCGTTAGCAGAATTTTCCTACAACAACAGCTACCATTCAAGCACTGAGATGGCGCCGTTTGAAGCACTTTATGGTAGAAAGTGCAGGTCTCCGATTTGTTGGAGTGAAGTGGGGGATAGACAGATTACGGTTCCAGAGATTATACAAGAAACTACCGAGAAGATCATCCAAATTCAACAACGGTTGAAAACCGCCCAAAGTCGACAAAAGAGCTTCTCTGACATTAAAAGAAAAGATATAGAATTTGAAATTGGAGAGATGGTCATGCTTAAAGTTGCACCTTAGAAAGGCGTTGTTCGATTTGGTAAACGAGGGAAATTAAATCCAAGGTATATTGGACCATTCAAGATTATTGATCGTGTCGGACCAGTAGCTTACCGACTTGAGTTACCTCAACAACTCGTGGCTGTACATTACACTTTCCACGTCTCGAATTTGAAGAAATGTTTTGCTAAAGAAGATCTCACTATTCCGTTAGATGAAATCCAAATCAACGAAAAACTTCAATTCATCGAAGAACCCGTCAAAATAATGGATCGTGAGGTTAAAAGACTTAAGCAAAACAAGATACCAATTGTTAAGGTTTGATGGAATGCTCGTAGAGGACCCGAGTTCACCTGGGAGCGTGAAGATCAGATGAAGAAGAAATACCCCCATCTATTTCCAGAAGATTCGTCAACACCTTCAACAGCTTAAAATTTCGGGACGAAATTTATTTAACGGGTAAGTACTGTAGTGACCCAAACTTTTCCATGTTTATATATATATTAATTGAGATTGATATTTACATGATTAAATATTTCCAACATGTTAAGCAATCAAACTTGTTAAGACTTGATTAATTGAAATAGGTTTCATATAGACAATTGACCACCCAAGTTGACCGGTGATTCGCGAACGTTAAAACTTGTAAAAACTATACGATGACATATATATGGTTATATATATAGTTAACATGATTTTATTATAAGTATGTATCTCATTAGGTATTTTAACAATGAGTTATATACATAAAAATGAGACTATTAATTTAAGAAACTCGAAAACGATATATATAACGATTATCGTTATAACAACGTCTTACTAGGTACATATGAATCATATTAAGATATTGATACACTTGGTTAATTATGTTAAATGATAAGTAAATATATTATTAAGTGTATTAACAATGAAATACATATGTAAAAATAAGACTACTAACTTAATGATTTCGAAACGAGACATATATGTAACGATTATCGTTGTAATGACATTTAACTGTATATATATCATACTAAGATATATTATATATCATAATATCATGATAATATTACAATTTAACATCTCATTTGTTATAATAAACAATGGGTTAACAACATTCAACAAGATCGTTAACCTAAAGGTTTCAAAACAACATTTACATGTAACGACTAACAATGAATTAACGACTCAGTTAAAATGTATATACATGTAGTGTTTTAATATGTATTCATACACTTTTCAAAGACTTAAAGCCACTTATCAAAATACTTCTACTTAACAAAAATGCTTACAATTACATTCTCGTTCAGTTTCATCAACAATTCTACTCGTATGCACCCGTATTCGTACTCGTACAATACACAGCTTTTAGATGTATGCACTATTGGTATATACACTCCAATGATCAGCTCTTAGCAGCCCATGTGAGTCACCTAACACATGTGGGAACCATCATTTGGCAACTAGCATGAAATATCTCATAAAATTACAAAAATATGAGTAATCATTCATGACTTATTTACATGAAAACAAAATTACATATCCTTTATATCTAATCCATACACCAACGACCAAAAACACCTAAAAACACTTTCATCCTTCAATTTTATTCATCTAATTGATCTCTCTCAAGTTCTATCTTCAAGTTCTAAGTGTTCTTCATAAATTCCAAAAGTTCTAGTTTCATAAAATCAAGAATACTTTCAAGTTTGCTAGCTCACTTCCAATCTTGTAAGGTGATCATCCAACCTCAAGAAATCTTTGTTTGTTACAGTAAGTTATCATTCTAATACAAGGTAATAATCATATTCAAACTTTGGTTCAATTTCTATAACTATAACAATCTTATTTCAAGTGATGATCTTACTTGAACTTGTTTTCGTGTCATGATTTTGCTTCAAGAACTTCGAGCCATCCAAGGATCCGTTGAAGCTAGATCCATTTTTCTCTTTTCCAGTAGGTTTATCCAAGGAAATTAAGGTAGTAATGATTTTCATAACATCATTCGATTCATACATAAAAAGCTATCATATTCGAAGTGGTAAACTTGTAATCACTAGAACATAGTTTAGTTAATTCTAAACTTGTTCGCAAATAAAAGTTAATCCTTCTAACTTGACTTTTAAAATCAACTAAACACATGTTCTATATCTATATGATATGCTAACTTAATGATTTAAAACCTGGAAACACGAAAAACACCGTAAAACCGAATTTACGCCGTCGTAGTAACACCGCGGGCTGTTTTGGGCTAGTTAATTAAAAACTATGATAAACTTTTATTTAAAAGTTGTTATTCTGGGAAAATTATTTTTATTATGAACATGAAACTATATCCAAAAATTATGGTTAAACTCAAAGTGGAAGTATGTTTTCTAAAATGGTCATCTAGACGTCGTTCTTTCGACTGAAATGACTACCTTTACAAAAACGACTTGTAACTTATTTTTCTGACTATAAACCTATACTTTTTCTGTTTAGATTCATAAAATAGAGTTCAATATGAAACCATAGCAATTTGATTCACTCAAAACGGATTTAAAATGAAGAATTTATGGGTAAAACAAGATTGAATAATTTTTCTCATTTTAGCTACGTGAAAATTGGTAACAAATCTATTCCAACAATGACTTAATCAACTTGTATTGTATATTATGTAATCTTGAGATACCATAGACACGTATACAATGTTTTGACCTATCGTTTCGACACATCTATATATATTTCGGAACAACCATAGACACTCTATATGTGAATGTTGGAGTTAGCTATACAGGGTTGAGGTTGATTCCAAAATATATATAGTTTGAGTTGTGATCAATACTGAGATACGTATACACTGGGTCGTGGATTGATTCAAGATAATATTTATCGATTTATTTCTGTACATCTAACTGTGGACAACTAGTTGTAGGTTACTAACGAGGACAGCTGACTTAATAAACTTAAAACATCAAAATATATTAAAAGTGTTGTAAATATATTTTGAACATACTTTGATATATATGTATATATTGTTATAGGTTCGTGAATCAACCAGTGGCCAAGTCTTACTTCTCGACAAAGTAAAAATCTGTGAAAGTGAGTTATAGTCCCACTTTTAAAATCTAATATTTTTGGGATGAGAATACATGCAGGTTTTATAAATGATTTACAAAATAGACACAAGTACGTGAAACTACATTCTATGGTTGAATTATCGAAATCGAATATGCCCCTTTTTATTAAGTCTGGTAATCTAAGAATTAGGGAACAGACACCCTAATTGACGCGAATCCTAAAGATAGATCTATTGGGCCTAACAAACCCCATCCAAAGTACTGGATGCTTTAGTACTTCGAAATTTATATCATATCCGAAGGGTGTCCCGGAATGATGGGGATATTCTTAAATATGCATCTTGTTAATGTCGGTTACCAGGTGTTCACCATATGAATGATTTTTATCTCTATGTATGGGATGTGTATTGAAATATGAAATCTTGTGGTCTATTATTATGATTTGATATATATATAGGTTAAACCTATAACTCACCAACATTTTTGTTGACGTTTTAAGCATGTTTATTCTCAGGTGATTATTAAGAGCTTCCGCTGTCGCACACTTAAATAAGGACGAGATTTGGAGTCCATGCTTGTATGATATTGTGTAAAAACTGCATTCAAGAAACTTATTTTGTTGTAACATATTTGTATTGTAAACCATTATGTAATGGTCGTGTGTAAACATGATATTTTAGATTATCATTATTTGATAATCTACGTAAAGCTTTTTAAAACTTTATTGATGAAATAAAGGTTATGGTTTGTTTTAAAATGAATGCAGTCTTTGAAAAACGTCTCATATAGAGGTCAAAACCTCGCAACGAAATCAATTAATATGGAACGTTTTTAATCAATAAGAACGGGACATTTCAAATTGCACTTCTAATTATCGCACTTTTATTGTTATTGTATTTAATTGCACCTTGTAATTATCGCAAGTTTATTTTATCGCACTTTTATTATTCGCAATTTCATTATCGTTATTTACTTTACGCTTTAAATTAAGTCTTTTATTTATTTAATATTTTACATTTGGTTTTAACTGCGACAAAAGTTTTAAAATTGACAAACCGGTCATTAAACGGTAAAAACCCCCCTTTATAATAATAATATTACTTATATATATATATTTGTATTTTTATAAAATAAAACTAATATAGCATTAAGCTTTGTTTAAAAGATTCCCTGTGGACCGAACCGGACTTACTAAAAACTACACTACTGTACGATTAGGTACACTGCCTATAAGTTTTGTAGCAAGGTTTAAGTATATCCATTCAATAAATAAATAAATATCTTGTGTAAAATTGTATCGTATTTAATAGTATTTCCTAGTAAAATTTAAAGCTATTTTATATACACCTCGCATAACATCAGACATGCTCCGCAGAATCGGATGCCAAGGCATGATATGATCCACGTTAATTCGCCATGGCCATTTCACAAGTGGGCTATTGAAATTGTAGGACCATTTCCTGCAGGTCCTGGCAATGTCAAATTCCTAATTGTGGCAATTGATTATTTTACAAAAAGGGTTGAAGCTAAGGCGGTTCGCACTATCACTGGAGTGCAAGTGCGTAATTTTGTATGGGAGTACATTGTTTGCAGATTCGATATTCCGCGTGAGTTGGTCAGCGATAATGGTGCTCAAATAGCGAAAGATCCTTTTAAAACATGATGCACCGATTTAAATATAATCCAAAAGTTTACATCTGTGGCGCATCCACAGGCTAATGGCTTGTGTGAAGTAACTAATCGTGACATTGTGAGCGGTATTAAAAAGAGGTTATATGAAAAGCGAACTGGTTAGGTGGACGAGCTGCCCAATGTATTATGGGCACATTGCACTAAGTTCAAAAAGAGTAAATGGGAAACACCCTTTAGTTTAGTATATGGCTCTGAAGCAGTAATACCCGCTGAAATTCTTGTGCCAACGCATAGAGTTGCTAACTTTGATGAGGAAACAAATGATTACGCATTGGGCGAAAATTTGAATTTCATAGAAGAGCGAAGGTTAATGGCTGCTATCAGAGAGGCAAACAATAAACAACAAATCGCCAAATATTACAACAAAAGAGTACGCGCTTTGTCTTTTGATGTAGGCGAATGGGTCCTACGAAACAATGATTCAAGTAAAGCAGAAAAACTTGGCAAATTATAACCTAACTAGGAAGGTCCTTATCAAATTGTGGCAATTAATGCAGCAGGTTCATATAAGCTCGCAAATATAGAAGGCGAACTTCCTAATGCATGGCATGCTGCTTTATTAAAGCGATATTATGCATAACTTTGCAGAAACAAAGTGTTGGCTAATGTGCATGTGTATTCAAAGTGCAAAATGAATGCGAAGCCTGTATTTGATATTTTTCTATGTGTTTTCATTTTTAATTTTTGCAAGTCTTGATCACACTTGTAAGAATATGAAAATAAACACTTGTAAGAATATGCGAAAAGTTTGTTTGCATTGGTTAAAATAATCACGCTTGGCAAAATACTCAGAGTTTATGAAGTATTCTATAATATTTTGCTTCATAATGCTGGTATGTTTCGCAAAGGTTAAGTGGTGTAGTGATGAAATTGCCCACTTGCGCAAAAATTAATTATCGCGAAAGGAACTTAATTTCCTAAGTATTTGATTTTGCCATACTTAGATGCTTCACGATGCTAATTGATTGCCTAAGTATCATTTTGGCGGATTTAGAAGATTCATAACGTATAAATATACGCACATACAGATTGTTTCGCAAAAGTACATACTTATTATGTGCACGATAATAAATGTTGGAAATTGCAAAGGACAAGTCCGTGTTATGAATATTACTGAAAAAAGCGCTATATAAATTAAAGTACTTGCAAATATATGTGAATATGCAAAAATTTTATTAAAAGATAACGCAGAGATAGCTGCGCGAAAATTTTACAAAGTACAATTATTACTTAGATAAATCAAGCTTGATGATGTCATCTGCAGTAGCATCATCCTGCTCGCTTATCGCTGTAATTTTTGGAATAGGAATATCCGATATGTTCTCTTTTGCAGTAGCAAACGCATTTCGAGCGTCTGTTAAAGAACATAAACGGTCATCTATTGCAGTTGGTAGTGGCTCTGGTAGAGTGCAGTGGGTGGCGATTTGATTCATGAATTTCACTCTTTTGCGTAGTTGTAGCGCAGCTGCATATGTGGAAAATTGTGCGGAAATAGGCTATGAGTTGAGAATTTTTCTAGCCAACTCTGGTAAATGTTGGCGAAGTTTTGCAAACTCAAGCTCCGTAGAAGCTTTAGCTGCTAGAGCGTTATCTCGCTCTGCAGTCAGCTTTGTAACCTCCTCTATTAGCGATTTAACAGTCATTTGAAGGTTGTTTTCTTTATCAGACGCAGTAGAAACTTGCTGTTTTAAATCATCAATAGCGGTCTTTACTGCGGTGAGCTCATAAGAAAGGTCAACACAGCGTTTTTCGTTGTCTGCAGCTTTGGCTTTCTCAGTCAGATATTTGGCCTTTTCAGCCTCAAGAACATTGAAGAACTGTTCTTGGCGACAAATCATGTCATACGTAGAATTGAACGCCATATAGAAATTCTGCACGAAGCTTGATAATGCTAAAAACGAACATATATTTCATAGCATTATTCCTCAAGAAAGACAAGCTTTTAGTTGCAATTGTTCTATTTACAAGTAATATTCGTTTAAATAATAAAAGGTGAAGACAAAAGACAGATTCGACGAATTGAAGACGCAAACGACCAAAAAAGCTCAAAAGTACAAAATACAATCAAAGAGGTTCCAATTATTGATAAGAAACGTCTCAAAATTACAAGAGTACAAGATTCAAAACGCAAAGTACAAGATATTAAATTGTACGTAAGGACGTTCGAAAATCCGGAACCGGGACCAGAGTCAACTCTCAACGCTCGACGCAACGGACTAAAAATTACAAGTTAACTATGTATATAAATATAATATAATATATAATTAATTATATAAATTATATATATATATTATATTTATATAATAAACCGTCGGTAAACAAAGAGCCAAAGCTGGGTGAGCTGTAATTACAAACTCCGCGACTTGCGGAGTTTGAAGAGCAAAAAGGGCGCGAGTCGCGGAGTCCCCCTGGATGAAAATTCCTATAAAAGCTAGCGAATTCTGATCGTAAAAATATCCATAAAATCTCTCTTTCTCTATATGTAAACGTAATATATATATATATATATATATATATATATATATATATATATATATATATATATATATATATTTTAATTTTAATTTTAATTTTAATTATAATTCTAATAATAAGGGTATGTTAGCGAATGTTGTAAAGGTGTAAGTCGAAATTCTGTCCGTGTAACGCTACGCTATTTTTAATCATTGTAAGTTATGTTCAACCTTTTTAATTTAATGTCTCGTAGCTAAGTTATTATTATGCTTATTTAAAACGAAGTAATCATGATGTTGGGCTAATTACTAAAATTGGGTAATTGGGCTTTGTACCATAATTGGGGTTTGGACAAAAGAACGACACTTGTGGAAATTAGACTATGGGCTATTAATGGGCTTTATATTTGTTTAACTAAATGATAATTTGTTAATTTTAATATAAAGATTTATAATTGGACGTCCCTATAAATAACCATATACACTCGATCGGACACGATGGGCGGGGTATTTATATGTACGAATAATCTTTCATTTAACCGAACACGGGAATGTATTAATAGTCTATGGAATTATTAAAACAGGGGTGAAATTATGTACAAGGACACTTGGCATAATTGTTAACAAAGTATTAAAACCTTGGGTTACACGTAGTCGATAACCTGGTGTAATTATTAAAAAAAGTATTAAAATCTTGTTACAGTTTAAGTCCCCAATTAGTTGGAATATTTAACTTCGGGTATAAGAATAATTTGACGAGGACACTCGCACTTTATATTTATGACTGATGGACTGTTATGGACAAAAACCAGACGGATATATTAAATAATCCAGGACAAAGGACAATTAACCCATGGGCATAAAGCTAAAATCAACACGTCAAACATCATGATTACGGAAGTTTAAATAAGCATAATTATCTTATTTCATATTTAATTTCCTTTATTTTATATTTAATTGCACTTCTAATTATCGCACTTTTATTTATTGTTATTGTATTTAATTGCACTTTTAATTATCGTACTTTTTAATTATCGCAAGTTTATTTTATTGCACTTTTATTTATCGCAATTTCATTATCGTTATTTACTTTACGCTTTAAATTAAGTCTTTTATTTATTTAATATTTTTACATTTTGTTTTAACTGCAACTAAAGTTTTAAAATCGACAAACCGGTCATTAAACGGTAAAAACCCCCCTTTATAATAATAATATTACTTATATATATATATATATATATATATATATATATATATATATATATATATATATATATATAAAATAAAACTAATATAGCGTTAAGCTTTATAAAAGATTCTCTGTGGAACGAACCGGACTTACTAAAAACTACACTACTGTACGATTAGGTACACTGCCTATAAGTGTTGTAGCAAGGTTTAAGTATATCCATTCTATAAATAAATAAATATCTTGTGTAAAATTGTATCATATTTAATAGTATTTCCTTGTAAAATATAAGCTATTTTATATACACCTCACAGAACATCAAGTAATTTTGGCGCCGCTGTCGGGGACAATCTAGCTTAAAAGCCGGAAGCGCAACGCTAATAAATATATAAAAAAAGATTTTTTTTAGTTTAATAATATAAAAAAATACGCTTTTGTAAAAATACGTTTTAAATATTCGAAAACATAAAAAGAAAACAAAAATATAAATATTTTTAAGAGTTTGTTAAATATTTAAGTTTTATAAAGTTTCGTTATTTTTATTTTATAAAAATAAAAGTTTTATTTAAATATTTTGTTTTTATTTAAAACATAAAATCAAAGAAAAAAAATATATATATATAAATCTATTTTTAAGATTTTTATAAAATTATAGAGTATTTCTATTTTTTAGTTTTTAAAACATAAGTTTTTATTTAGTTTTTATAAATATTTTATTTAATTATTAAAACAGAAAATATAATTTAAAAAAAATATATAATTACGTAAAAACGCGTCGAATTTGAAACAGCCTGTCATCTGGAATCTCGAACCCCGCGACTCGCGGAGATTTTTGCCAGGTGGAACCGCGACTCGTGGAGGAACCCTGACACGGGTACACAGAACCCTAATCAGGCATTAATTACGGGTTTTTATTTTTATTATTTAAATTTACCCTAATTAGGTTTAATTATTTTAATTAATTTAGTTTAGTTTATTTATTATTTTGTATTTTTATTTAAATTAGTTTAATTAAAATTTAAAATTAATAGTTTTATAAAATAAATAATATAAAAATAATATTTTTATAAAAATTGTAATTTTTACAACTTTTAGTATATTTTTATATTTTGTCCCTTTTTAATTGTTTTAGCGTAATATTTGTGTTTTTCGCTCATATTTAGTTTTAAACATAGTTTTTGCCATAGTTATTTTTACTTCTAGATTTTTAGGCTTTGCCGTAAAATCACTTAAGTGCCTTTTCTTTAGACTAAGATTTAGGTGCTTTAGAATTTTGCGACACCTTTTTAAGTTTTAATACCTTTTTAAGATATTGCCATTTGGGATATAGTTTTAGTTGTAAGCTTTAATATATTTAGACGCCTTTTACTATGTATCAATTATCATTCCAATTAGTAATCTCAATTTGCGATTATAATTTTAAGTTAGTGGTAGTAATAAGGTTGGGTTAATCGAGTGTTTTTAAGTTTTATAAGTCATTTTTTTTTCTTTCTCTTTCTTATTTTTCGACGTCTTTTTCTTTTTCGACCTTTTTCGACGCACTTTCTTTTTCTTTCTTATTTCTCGCCATTCTAGTTTTTAGGATATAGATTTTTATTCTACTTCTTATCTAAATTTCTTAAAATTACGAAAATTTATTTTAAGTGGTTAAATTGATAGACATCAAAATTTTCTGGTTCGTAGTAATAGTTGGATTTGTACGTGGACCGGGTTATTGGAGCCAAACAGTCCTCAATTATATTGAGACCAAACGAATCCTGCCCCTCTGCTGCATCTTTTGGCTATTCGAAACGTGGGCAAAATCAGAAAAGTCTATTGATTGGATAACTTATATAATTTTTCTTTCCTTTTAAAAACTAATAGGATATTCAGTGAATGCACCGAGCAAGACGTTCACCACCTTTTGTACGTTCACCACCTGTAACTAGATCAAGACATCTAGCTAATATTACCGCCGTTGATTTTTCTTTAGAATCGTCATCCAGTCAACCAATTACTTCAGTTCAAATTTCCGATAATCCATTTTTTGAACCCGACCTCACAATTGAGAATCCGGAGAATATTCAGGGACGATTCGTAGATCCTGAACCATTAATTTTTCCTCCGGAACCACCAATCATTCAAACAGAGATTGTTGAGGAACGAACCATTAAATCAGAATCCTCTAGTGATTCCGATTCAACAAATTCAATTATGGAGAATCTAGAACCTTTAAGTATGGAAGATCGAATGAGAGCTAAACGCACTGGCCAAGGTCACGCAATTACTCATCCAGACATTAATGCGCCAGATTATGAAATCAAAGGACAAATTCTACATATGGTGACTAATCAATGCCAATTTAGTGGTGCGCCGAAGGAAGATCCAAATGAACATCTTCGTACCTTTAATAGGATCTGCACACTATTTAAAATCCGAGAAGTGGAAGATGAACAGATATATCTCATGTTATTTCCCTGGACTTTAAAGGGAGAAGCCAAAGATTGGTTGGAATCGTTACCTGAAGGGGCGATTGATACATGAGACGTTTTAGTTGAAAAATTTCTTAAACAATTCTTTCTGGCATCTAAAGCCGTAAGACTTCAAGGAGAAATTGTTACGTTTACACAGAAACCAAATGAAACTCTATATGAGGCATGGACAAGATTTGGAAAGTTATTAAGAGGATGTCCGCAACATGGTTTAGACTGTGACAACCCAGAAATTTTCAACCAAATTTAAACTTTAATCTTTATATGTTTCCGACACGATAAGCAATATTTGTTAAGTTAAATTTAAAGAATTTTAAACTATGTTCATACATTCATTCAACCTCGACCAAGTTCCAACGATTCACGAACCATTAAACGAATATGATTATATATGTATATGTGTATATATATTATAACTTGAAACGTAAACAAAATATTAGATTAAATACTTTACATGATTGTATCTGTTTCAAAATGTTTATCAATGGAATTAGAAGATAAGATCAAATGATTGAATTATCAGATATATTGAATTATGATTACAAGTCTCTGTTGAAAGGCCCACGTTGATTTGAGAAATCTTTCCATTTTAACAATATTCGAAAAATGGTAAAGTGATTTATAAATAAGAACAAATTGTCAATCATTGAGAACTAGACATAGGATAGTGGAAAATTGAATCTCATAAAGACTCGATTGATCTATTTAGTTTCAAACGTACAAAAACGTTTTCAGTTTAAAAAGAACTTATTATTAAAACGTATATAACTTTTATAAATATCTAGAACCACTTCTAACAACTCATTACTTAACTAGAATGATAAAGATAACGATATTTATATTTTATTTTATTAAATATATATAACGATTTAAATTAATATTATATATATTTATACGCGTATTATACGTACATAGTTTTATACTTTTACTATACTTAAACTTTACCTTTACTTTATTTTTACTTTACTTTAACTTTAATAATTCACTTTAATAATTCATACTTTAATAATTTACTTTAATAATTCATACTTTAATAATTCACTTTAATAATTCATACTTTAATAATTCACTTTAATAATTCACTTTAATAATTCAAAATTCTATTATAAATAGTATTCAATAGGTTTCATTATTTCATAGAAACTTGAAAATATTTTTCTCTAAACTCTCTCAATCGATTTACATATATATATTTACTCCGTATTATTTCAAGATATTATTAGTATACATAAAATATTACGACGGAGTGATGTCCGAGTGATTTCGAAATTATTTTTAGAGTAGGATAGGATTAAGAAAATTATGGGTTATAGCTATGGAGGTGATTGAGTATGGTTAATGGGTATGCTCGTGAGGTCAATATAGTGTTTATCATTTCCATTGCATCTACGTACCTTTCCTGTAATATTGAATCTCAATATTGATACGTGAGTACTCATAATTTAACTTTTAAATACTAATAGTGTATCCCTGATTAGTGCTCGAGTATTTAGGATTATGCATGCTTGTACTTTTGATATTGCCCTTAGACAGGTTAGGTTGAATCTTGAATTAGTTACACTTGCGGTTGAGATAAGGTATAAGATATGCATGTCCTTGGAAAGCTAGCGAAAAATTAAGAACTTTTCCTTTAGATATCGAATGGTTTCGATGAACGGATTAGAAGTTATAATCAATTGAATTTTCAATATTTTTATTAAAAATGATTATTATTATCGTCGTTTTTATCGTCATTCTAGTTTTATCTTATTATTATCATTATTATTATCTTTATCAATAAAAGGGATTTATCATTAAAAATTGTTAATTTTTTTATTATTACTATCGCTATTATCGTTAAAGTTATAATTAGTATTATTATTATTATCCAATTATTATTATTATTATTAGTATTATTATGATTATTATCATTATTAATATATATATCATTATTTAAAAATGGTTATTGTTATTGTTATTATTATTATTACTATATTATCATTAAGATAATTATTAGTATTATCGTTAATAATGTTATAGTAACTATCATTATTAATATTAGTGTAATTAAAACAAATATTTGTAGCACCTAATTATTTTGATTACTATTATTATCATTATTATGAACACGATATAAAAGACGATTAAAAGCTATTAAACGAAATGATTAGGAAATAATGAGTAAGAGTATCATGATGAAATTAAAATATTATAAGATATTGATTTAGATAAAATTATCGTTCTTATTATTTTTTATCATTACTATTATTATTAAAAGTATCGTTAGTATTAAAACTATCATTTTAACAAAAATTATCATTTTAATAGAAATGTCATTGTTACTATAAAATATCATTATTGTTATTATTTTAAATAGAATTATTATTTTAAAGATAATATTAAAAATTATCGTAAATATTAAAGTTATCATAATTAGAATTATCGTTTTATCATAATGTCATCTTAGTAATTATAAATATTGATATTTTTATAATAATAATTATTATTACAAAATAATACAACTTTTACTTACTATCATTATAGATATTATTTTATCAAATAAATATGTGATACAAACATATTTTACTACGTGTAATAACTTACTTTAATAATACCTATCATATTATCTTTATGATATTAAATGAACCCTATAAATTTTATTACTTAATATATATAAAAGTATATTTTATTATATAAATTTAATATAAAATTTTATTTATTAATAAATAAATTATATTATTTACTCTAATAAATCTTTTAAAAATATTTAAAAATATAAAACGACGATATTTAAACTATATATTAATCATGTATAGATTTTTGGAAATTATTTTGAGTCAAATTTACTTTTGTTGACTTTTGCATATTAGTCTCGAGCATTAGGATTGTGGTACACTATGACTTGACCTAATTTGTTAGACAAATATTGACCAACACATAAATATATATAATTAATTTAGGTTCGTGAATCCGAGGCCAACCTTGCACTTGTTCAATGACGTTATATGTATTTTTACTACGAAATACAGTATGGTGAGTTTCATTTACCTTTTTACCCTTTATATTTTTGGGCTGAGAATAAATGCGTAAATTTTATAACTGTTTTACGAAATAGACACAAGTAATCGAAACTACATTCTATGGTTGAATTATCGAATCGAATATGCCCCTTTTTATTAAGTCTGGTAATCTAAGAATTAGGGAACATACACCCTAATTGACGCGAACTCTAAAGATAGATCTATCGGGCCCAACAAGCCCCATCCAAAATACCGGATGCTTTAGTACTTCGAAATTTATATCATGTCCGAAGGAGGATCCCGGAATGATAGGGGATATTCTTATATGTATCTAGTTAATGTCGGTTACCAGGTGTTCATCATATGAATGATTATTTTTGTCTCTATGCATGGGACGTATATTTATGAGAACTGGAAATGAAATTCTTGTGGTCTATTAAAATGATGGAAATAAATGATTATGATAAACTAATGAACTCACCAACCTTTTGGTTGATACTTTAAAGCATGTTTATTCTCAGGTGTTAAAGAAATCTTTCGCTGTGCATTTGCTCATTTTAAAGATATTACTTGGAGTCTTTCATAGCATATTTCGAAGAACGTTGCATTCGAGTCATTGAGTTCATCAAAGATTATTATTAAATCAATTTATAGTTGGATAGTGGATATTATGAAATGGTATGCATGCCTGTCAATTTTCGATGTAAAGAAAGTTTGTCTTTTAAAAATGAATACAATGTTTGTAAAATGTATCATATAGAGGTCAAATACCTCGCAATGTAATCAACTATTGTGAATCGTTTATAATGTATATGAACGGGTCCTTTCAGTTGGTATCAGAGCGGTGGTCTTAGCGAACCAGGTCTGCATTAGTGTGTCTAACTGATAAGTCGATAGGATGCATTAGTGAGTCTGGACTTCGACCGTGTCTGCATGTCAAAAGTTTTGCTTATCATTTTGTGTCGAAAATTAACTACTTATCATCCTCAGGAAATTACCTGCTTATCATTTTTAGTCTAAGACACGTCTTGCTGCATTGATTGCATGAATAGTGTGTAGACAAAAATTCATATCTTAGCATATCTGCTAAATCATATCTTATCGTATATGTTACTTTAAACTTTGCCTGACATATCCCGCAAAGTCCTCCGTAATCTACGAAATCTTTTGATCTCTATATAATTAGAATACCATCCGTTAGCCAAAATCATTTCATATCGGAAAAAAAATCCTTTATCCAATCGTACGAAATGGAATTGGTCATCAGTTCAAGTCACTCAGATTCCGAAATGGAATCCCATTCAAGCTCCGAAAGCAGTGTGACCGAAATAGATCAACCAATCAGTCATCACCTATTCTGGATGAATTGGAGATGGGTTCGTAGCCTCCTCAATCATTGGAGACAAGAAGAAAATGATCCCTTCCATCCACCACATTGCCCTCTTGACGAAGAACCTGAAGCACTTACCGGCGAACCTGTCCGAAACACCATTTTCTCGCTCATTTCCAGAGTATCTCATCACGATTATATATTACATCAAATTTTAGATTTTATTTATCCGCTCGTCCGAACCGACAATCACCCTCGTGTAATAGAAGAAGTCAACGAGCTTCGCGCTCGGGTAGTGGCTTTGGAGAATATGGTGCAGAGATTACAAACACCAGCAGCAGCATCAGCAGCATAACCAGTACCACCATCATCAACACCAACAGTACCATTACCATCTTCAACCAAAACCTCGTCGTAAACCTCAACTTCACAATCTGTCCCATGAGCATCAACGTCATACGCACCATAGATACCAAGGAGTACCAACAACAATAACTGACGAAGTATTAATTCATAACTTCAATGGAGAAACATTTCCGCGGTGATTATGTAATCTCTAAAGTCTTAGAGATTATCTAATCTAGCCCTAACCATAAAGCAGTTAAGCGAACCAAAATGATAGAAGAAAGAGTAGAAACCCTGACAAAAATGGTGTGTGATTAACAAGCTAAACTTGCTTTACCAACAACATCAACAGTACCGTCAGCGTTACCAGCATCGTTAGTACAGTCAACATCCGAATCAACAACACTGATAACATCACAAACTCCATCAGTTCAAGAATCACTGTGGACATCATTACGAATCAATAACGTGTATATTGTATCAACGAGTTATGAAGAATTAACTCATTCCCTCTAAAGAAATTATATGTATATTATATATATATATATATATTTTGAAATAAATCTTTCCATGCTAAGCTATTGTGTGTGAATCTTAACTACTCGGTTAATTCATATTACAAATATGCAATAATGTACGTCCTTCGGCCGCAACTTAACCAGTGTTAACTACAATCTCTGTCGCAATTCAACAAATTCCAATTCATAATAAATCAAGTATATATTTGATTTTACACTTTCATCATCGATGTACCCGAAACTTTTCAGATAACATCATTCGTACTTTGCGAAATTCACAAGAATTCCACGAACCGAACATCATACATCAACGAATAACGAAGTATTGATTCATAATTTCAATGTCATTAAAGAAATACTGCGTAAAAGTTATGTACTTTTTATAGCCTTTAGGGATTATTCAATTCTAGTTTCAACCGTAAATCTAATGAGTTTAATTTAACATTAACTCATTAAATCTATGTTACATCTGAAGAAAATATACATATATATATTTTCATAAAGACTGTAATAAAATTCTTTTGTACAAAATATTAATTGTGAAAATTTTTTTTTTAACGGGTAGGTAATACCTGAGAGATATATAAATTCACAATTAATATGTCACATTTTTCGAATCTGATTCAGCAAATCATCCATTATACTCCCTACTTTCACAACAATATACATTCTTTTGTGGAAATCAAAACAACCATACTCATTCAAAATTTAATTACATATTCTGATTTTGAAATCACAAAATTCAACTTGAGATATGACCAAAATCATCACTCTTAGATCCTTACATCTTTCACAAGCTATATTTTGACTTCAAAACTGTGTTAGAACATCAAATGTATGTTAACGATTACAATCTATGTTCAAACCCTTCAAAAATTTCTGAAGACACTTCGAATGATGAGCAATCGAGATGATGATCCAACCACATGTTACCCACAGTTATGTACCCGAAAAACTATTGAAACCAAAGTAAACGTTTAAACAACGTATCCGCGTCAGATTCTTTGGCATTTATTAGCAAAAAATAACTTTGCGACTCCTATTCAAAGTCGCCAGTTTTGTCACAACTCCAGCAAGTCAACTTCGACTTTTCAGTTAGACTAACCTTATTATAACCTTGAGATATACACCATCGTTACCAGGGAACCTTTTACATTCCACCAAATTATTAGCAGATGTACCAACAACTTCATTACCCTTTGACTTTAGCCTCTCCAAAAAGTCATTATAATTATTCATTGAAACCCCATCATTTACTCATTCGCATCTTGTAATGAGAATTGCCATACGAATCATTGGAAATTAGCAATCAGTATTTTGAAATCTCGCAGCATGTCTACGCCAATAGTTATATGTGTATATATAACGTCTATCTTCTGGACTTAATTGGAATGTGAAGTTTCTGAAAAACACTCCGAACTACGAATTGGTTTTCCGAAAATGGAAAAAATGCTGATGAAGCAGCAAAAACTATAAACGACTTTAAACGGTAAAAGCTGGATGATAATGATGAAGTGTGCTGGCAAAGCACAGAAAAAGAGAAGTTTTGGAACTGGAAAACGGATTGAGCAAAGTAGGAAGGAGGCTGTGGACAAATTACAAAGACTGAACCTGACTTCAAAGAATCCAAATGATTCAGTACCTGCTGAAGTCATTAACGAATACCTTGCTCCTGACTCTAATCCCCTGCGGACAATATTCTTCATCATCCTCTGATATTAGAAATTCTAAAATATGATCATATCTTTCATTATAAATATCCTCCATATTTCTGAAGATATTTTCTTAATTTTTCTTATTTGAAATCATTTACCTCTTCGCGCTATCTGTATTACATCATAAAAGAAACTATTTTAGTTTCTAAATTCTGAAACATTCAAGTTTAAAATAGGAATATTTTGAAGTAGTGTTGGGAACTGAAGCATGAATTAGTATAATATAATGACACTTGATCAATGTGATTATATTACAGTAAGTCATGCTGAGTTTCTAAATGGAACGTGATGATTCACAGATCATAACATCATCACGTGCCATGTTATACAACTCTTGTATTCTATTTAACCTCTAAAATATCAAGAAAATATTTCTTGATGATTCGGCCTTTTCCAAGGTATTCTTGTAATTTGACAAGTCAAGATCGTGCCATCACAATTTCCTTCCTAGAACATTAACAATGTTCATTCTGAAATTCATATCTGTGAATTCTGGACCATTACAAGCGGTGCTTAATCGCAAGAAGAAGAAACGAAAGGACAAAACTTCGAAATAGAAATTGGGGTATAAATTGCAGTAAATAAAAGAGAGCATTAACTGTGAATGATAATGATTATAGAAGACAGAAGCAGAGACTTTGAAATATAAGGGAACATATAAAGCCCAATGACAAACCAGAAATTATAAACCATATATATCGATGCATATAGCAATATAAAGACACGGGAGAACTAGAAACACTATAAACCCAAGAGTATAGTAGAAGTAAATAGATTCTTCCGGCGGTAGATGAAAAAGAAGAATGGCCGATATGAAAGTTAGAAGTATATCGAGAATCAGAACTGGATGGAGCATATTGATGAATACTTTAAAATATGAGTTGAGGGGGAAAGAATAGAAGGTGATGAAACATGACTAGGAACTTAGAAATCAACAGATTTAACTCACACAATGGCGGAATAAGTGAATCAAACCCTCTAGTGAATAGGTAAAGTTTTTATTTTATTAATTTAGTCAAACCACAACTAAATCAAGTGTGATTAGATCAACACCTAGAGCTATTATTCACCACCTGGGTGATTTGGACTGAGAGAGAATCGGAGGAGCTCACTAGATCTGAGTGTGTGTAACAAATGAGAGGCTTAACCTAAAATGAAGAACATAAGACTTTATATACCCCTGCTGTTGACTCACCCATACGATTCATTCATTGAGAACTAGACATAGGATAGTGGAAGATTGAATCTCATAAAGACTCGATTGATCTATTTAGCTTCAAACGTACAAAAACGTTTTCAGTTTAAAAAGAACTTATTATTAAAACGTATATAACTTTTATAAATATCTAGAACCACTTCTAACAACTCATTACTTAACTAGAATGATAAATATAACGATATTTATATTTTATTTTATTAAATATAAATAACGATTTAAATTAATATTATATATATTTATACACGTATTATACGTACATAGTTTTATACTTTTACTATACTTAAACTTTACCTTTACTTTATTTTTACTTTACTTTAACTTTAATAATTCACTTTAATAATTCATACTTTAATAATTTACTTTAATAATTCATACTTTAATAATTCACTTTAATAATTCATACTTTAATAATTCACTTTAATAATTCACTTTAATAATTCAAAAATCTATTATAAATAGAATTCAATAGGTTTCATTATTTCATAGAAACTTGAAAATATTTTTCTCTAAACTCTCTCAATCGATTTACATATATATATTTACTCCGTATTATTTCAAGATATTATTAGTATACATAAAATATTACGACGGAGTGCTGTCCGAGTGATTTCGAAATTGTTTTTAGAGTAGGATAGGATTAAGGAAATTATGGGTTATAGCTATGGAGGTGATTGAGTATGGTTCATGGGTATGCTCGTGAGGTCAATATAGTGTTTATCATTTCCGTTGCGTCTACGTACCTTTCCTGCAATATTGAATCTCAATATTGATACGTGAGTACTCATAATTTAACTTTTAAATACTAATAGTGTATCCCTGACTAGTGCTCGAGTATTTAGGATTATGCATGCTTGTACTTTTGATATTGCCCTTAGACAGGTTAGGTTGAATCTTGAATTAGTTACACTTGCGGTTGAGATAAGGTATAAGATATGCATGTCCTTGGAAAGCTAGCGAAAAATTAAGAACTTTTCCTTTAGATATCGAATGGTTTCGATGAACGGATTAGAAGTTATAATCAATTGAATTTTCAATATTTTTATTAAAAATGATTATTATTATCGTCTTTTTTATCATCATTCTAGTTTTATCTTATTATTATCATTATTATTATCTTTATCAATAAAAGGGATTTATCATTAAAAAATGTTATTTTTTTTTATTATTACTATCGCTATTATCGTTAAAGTTATAATTAGTATTATTATTATTATCCAATTATTATTATTATGATTATTATCATTATTAATATATATATCATTATTTAAAAATGGTTAATGTTATTGTTATTATTATTATTACTATATTATCATTAAGATAATTATTAGTATTATCGTTAATAATGTTATAGTAACTATCATTATTAATATTAGTGTAATTAAAACAAATATTTGTAACACCTAATTATTTTGATTACTATTATTATCATTATTATGAACACGATTTAAAAGACGATTAAAAGCTATTAAACGAAACGATTAGGAAATAATGAGTAAGAGTATCATGATGAAATTAAAATATTATAAGATATTGATTTAGATAAAATTATCGTTCTTATTTTTTATCATTACTATTATAATTAAAAGTATCGTTAGTATTAAAACTATCATTTTAACAAAAATTATCATTTTAATAGAAATGTCATTGTTACTATAAAATATCATTATTGTTATTATTTTAAATAGAATTATTATTTTAAAGATAATATTAAAAATTATCTTAAATATTAAAGTTATCATAATTAGAATTATCGTTTTATCATAATGTCATCTTAGTAATTATAAATATTGATATTTTTATAATAATAATTATTATTACAAAATAATACAACTTTTACTTACTATCATTATAGATATTATTTTATCAAATAAATATGTGATACAAACATATTTTACTACGTGTAATAACTTACTTTAATAATACCTATCATATTATCTTTATGATATTAAATGAACCCTATAAATTTTATTACTTAATATATATATAAGTATATTTTATTATATAAATTTAATATAAAATTTTATTTATTAATAAATAAATTATATTATTTACTCTAATAAATCTTTTAAAAATATTTAAAAATATAAAACGACGATATTTAAACTATATATTAATCATGTATAGATTTTTGGAAATTATTTTGAGTCAAATTTACTTTTGTTGACTTTTGCATATTAGTCTCGAGCATTAGGATTGTGGTACACTATGACTTGACCTAATTTGTTAGACAAATATTGACCAACACATAAATATATATAATTAATTTAGGTTCGTGAATCCGAGGCCAACCTTGCACTTGTTCAATGACGTTATATGTATTTTTACTACGAAATACAGTATGGTGAGTTTCATTTACCTTTTTACCCTTTATATTTTTGGGCTGAGAATAAATGCTTAAATTTTATAACTGTTTTACGAAATAGACACAAGTAATCGAAACTACATTCTATGGTTGAATTATCGAATCGAATATGCCCCTTTTTATTAAGTCTAGTAATCTAAGAATTAGGAAACAGACACCATAATTGACGCGAACTCTAAAGATAGATCTATCGGGCCCAACAAGCCCCATCCAAAATACCGGATGCTTTAGTACTTCGAAATTTATATCATGTCTGAAGGAGGATCCCGGAATTATAGGGGATATTCTTATATGTATCTAGTTAATGTCGGTTACCAGGTGTTCACCATATGAATGATTATTTTTGTCTCTATGCATGGGACGTATATTTATGAGAACTGGAAATGAAATTCTTGTGGTCTATTAAAATGATGGAAATAAATGATTATGATAAACTAATGAACTCACCAACCTTTTAGTTGACACTTTAAAGCATGTTTATTCTCAGGTGTTAAAGAAATCTTTCGCTGTGCATTTGCTCATTTTAAAGAAATTACTTGGAGTCTTTCATAGCATATTTCGAAGAACGTTGCATTCGAGTCATTGAGTTCATCAAAGATTATTATTAAATCAATTTATAGTTGGATAGTGGATATTATGAAATGGTATGCATGCCTGTCAATTTTCGATGTAAAGAAAGTTTGTCTTTTAAAAATGAATACAATGTTTGTAAAATGTATCATATAGAGGTCAAATACCTTGCAATGTAATCAACTATTGTGAATCGTTTATAATGTATATGAACGGGTCCTTTCATAGACACATGTCAAATAGTACAAATATTCTACCTAGGATGCGACATCACTACAAGAAAAGACATCGATATAGCAGCTGGTGGTTCTATTATGAAGAAAACCGAAACTGATGCTTACAAAATTATTGATAACACTGCTTCCCAATCACATGAGTGGCACCAAGAAAAAGATATCGTTAGATCATCTAAAGCAGCTAGAGCCGATTCTAGCCATGACTTAGATTCCATTTCTACAAAGATAGATGCTGTCGAGAGACGAATGGAAAAGATGACTAAAGATATCCACTCAATACGAATTAGTTGTGAGCAGTGTGGAGGACCACATTTGACAAAAGAATGTCTCAGTATTGAACTAACAATGGAATAAAGAGAGAATGTTTCATATCTAAACCAAAGGCCTGGAAATAATTATCAGAATAATTATCAACCACCAAGACCTATTTACAATCAAAATCAGAACTATAACCGAAATATTCCATACAACAACCAACAAGGTCCTAGCAATTAACAAGTATCCAACAATACTTACAACCAGCAAAGACCTAATTTTCAAAACAAACCACAATCCGATGATAAAAAGCCGAATTTAGAAGATATGATGATGAAGCTAGTTGAAACTCAAACGTAGTTTTTCACATCTCAGAAACAAACGAATGAACAAAATGCTCAAGCATTTAGAAATCAACAAGCTTCTATTCAAAATTTGGAACGTACCAAAAACGAAAGAAATTCTTTAGTGATATAAAACACTATTTCTGGGAAGATCCACATTTGTTTAAAAGTTGTCCAGATGGAATAATACGCCGATGTGTATTCGGAGATGAAGCTAGTAAAATTTTAAACCATTGTCACACAGGACCAACAGGAGGGCATTATGGGCCTCAACTAACAGCAAGAAAAATTTATGATGCTAGATTCTATTGGCCTACAATTTACAAAGAAGCACACCTTCTTTGCAAATCCTGTGATGCTTGTCAAAGGGCCAGAAAAATAAGTCAACATGATGAAATGCCACAAAATGTCATTCAAGTATGTGAAGTATTTGACATTTGGGGTATTGACTTTATGGGTCCATTTCCAAAATCTCATAATAATCTCTATATTCTCGTAGCCATTGATTATGTATCTAAATGGGCGGAAGCACAAGCTCTCCCAACTAACGATGCACGAGTTCTTAAAGCCGAGCAATCCAAATTCTTGGAAATGTTTAAACAGATAAATGTAAATCTTCCTTTCATTGATGTGATTTCAGGAATGCCTAGATATGCTAAATTCTTGAAAGATCTAATCACAAATAGAAAGAAAATGGAAGAACTCTCGGCCGTTACTATGAATGCTAATTGTTCAGCAGTGCTGTTGAATAAGATACCAGAAAAATTATCTGATCCAGGAAGTTTCACAATTCCATGTTTTCTGGGTAGTCTTAGTTCAATAGAAGCATTAGCAGACTTAGGTGCTAGTATAAATTTAATGCCGTATTCACTATACGCTAAACTAGACCTTGGAGAATTGAAACCAATAAGAATAAGCATACAACTAGCCGATCGATCAATAAAATATCCTAGAGGGATAATGGAGAACATGCTAGTTAAAGTTGGTACTTTAGTATTTCTAGTAGATTTTGTTGTTCTGGACATGGAAGAAGATTCTCAAGTTCCTCTCATATTAGGAAGACCATTCTTAAACACGGCTAAAGCAATGATAGACGTGTTTGGTAAGAAACTGACCCTAAGTATAGAGGATGAGAGTGTTACCTTTTCAGTTGATAGAACAATGCAACAACCGCAATCTGCAGATGATACATGTTATTATATTCAAACTATAGATTCACATGCAGAATTGTTAGAAGAATTTCCAGAATTACAAGGAACAGGAGAATGTTCTTTAGGAGAAGGAACTGAACCAATTGATGAAGCTGAAATGTTAGCTACACTAATAGCTAATGGATATGAACCAACAACAGAAGAAATTCAAATGCTAAAAGAAGAAGACAGATATCGATATAAATCATCGATAGAAGAACCACCGACATTAGAGTTAAAGCCACTTCCAAACCATTTGGAATACGCTTATTTACATGGTGAATCTGAATTACCTGTAATAATATTGTCTTCTCTTACTGAAAATGAGAAATCACAACTCATTTATGTGTTGAAAGCTCATAAACCAGCCATTGCATGGAAGATTCATGATATTAAAGGAATAAATCCTTCGTATTGCACACATAAAATCCTTATGGAAGAAGGTCATAAAACGTATGTGCAACGCCAACGAAGACTAAATCCTAATATGCAAGATGTAGTTAAAAAAGAAATTATTAAACTGCTAGACGCAGGTTTAATTTATCCAATTTCTGATAGTCCATGGGTAAGCCCAGTTCAATGCGTGCCTAAGAAGGGTGGCATGACTGTCATTACAAATGAGAAAAATGAGCTTATTCCTACTAGGACTGTAACAGGATGGCGTGTATGTATTGATTATAGAAAATTAAATGATGCCACCAGAAAAGATCACTTCCCCTTACCTTTTATTGATCAAATGTTGGAAAGATTAGCCGGAAACAGTTACTATTGTTTTCTTGATGGTTTATCCGGATATTTTCAAATTCCAATAGCACCCGAAAACCAAGAGAAAACCACATTCACATGCCCTTATGGATATTTTGCTTACAAACGCATGCCATTTGGACTTTGCAACGCCCCTGCAACCTTTCAAAGGTGCATGATGGCGATTTTTCACGACATGATAGAAGAATGCATGGAAGTTTTCATGGATGACTTTTCAGTCTTCGGTGATACATTTGAAACATGTCTAGCTAATCTGGAACGAATGCTTATTAGATGCGAACAATCAAATCTAGTACTTAATTGGGAGAAATGCCATTTCATGGTTAAGGAAGGCATCGTTCTTGGTCATAAAATTTCAAAAGAAGGAATTGAAGTGGATAGAGCTAAAGTAGATGTAATTGCTAAACTTCCACATCCCACCAATGTTAGAGGAGTTAGGAGTTTTCTAGGGCATGCCGGTTTTTACCGACGTTTCACAAAAGATTTTTCTAAAATTGCCACTCCTATGAATAAACTCCTAGAAAAGGATGCTCCGTTCATCTTTTTAGATGAATGCATCAAATCTTTTAATATTCTTAAAGAGAAACTCACTAATACGCCGATCATGATAACACCAAATTGGAATCTACCATTTGAACTAATGTGCGATGCAAGTGATTTTGCAATGGGAGCCGTTTTAGGACAAAGGATTGAAAAAAGATTTCAACCTATATATTATGCTAGTAAGGCGTTACAAGGAGCAAAAACAAATTACACAACTACTGAAAAAGAACTCCTTGCTATTGTCTTTGTTTTTGACAAATTTCGTTCATATCTCGTTCTAGCAAAAACGGTGGTCTATACCGACCATTCTGCTCTTAGATACCTATTTTCGAAACAAGATGCTAAACCAAGATTAATCCGTTGGATCTTACTCTTACAAGAGTTCGATATTGAAATCCGAGATAAAAGAGGAGCAGAAAATCTCGCCGCTGATCATCTTTCTCGTCTTGAAAATCCCGAATTAGAAGTTCTAAATGAATCGGCCATACAAGACAAATTTCCTGATGAATATCTATTGAAAATAGATTATAATGAAATTCCATGGTTTGCAGACTATGCAAACTACTTAGTATGTGGATACATTGAAAAAGGATTGTACAGTAAGTCATGCTGAGTTTCTAATGGAACGTGATGATTCACAGGTCATAACGTCATCATGTGCCATGTTACACGACTCTTGTATTCTATTTAACCTCAAAAATATCAAGAAAATATTTTCTTGATGATTCGGTCTTTTTCGGATATTCTGGTAATTTGACAAATCAAATCGTGCTAGTACCTTTCCTTTCTACCTTGTATATTAGGATAATTCGAAACTCTATATCTACGAATTCTGGACCATTACTTGCGAAAAGAAAAAAAAAAGTTAGAAAACATTAAACATTATTCCATTATCAATGAGCCACCTGGTAACCACTTAACCCTTTATTTACCCTTGCCAAACACAATAAAAATATACACTTGGATAGTGTATCTACAACAAATTATGAAGTACTAAACATTTCGATTATAAATTGCTAGCGCGACTAGCTCGAAATGGGGTTGTCAAACCCGATAGATCTATCCGTAGGATTCGCGTTCACCGGTAGAAACCAATGATCACAGATACCAGACTAGGGAATATTTTTGTCCAACTCACAATGAATAAGTAAATTTAACTGTTACTTGTGTCTAAACGTAAATAAATATGCATGTAATCACATCCCAAAAATATACTTTAAAAAGTATGTAAAAATGGGACTATAACTCACCTTAAAAGCAAGTGAAGAAACCACACAAACAAGCGAACAGCAAATAGAGTAAAGTGATCAGGAATGATCACAACGCCGACCTATAAATAAAGCAGGTCGATATAAATAACTAACTTAGATCAAGTCTTAGTATGATAGTTATTGTACATGTTGCAAGTAGACATAGAACAATATTCGGCAAGCATCGGTTTGACTGGAACAGCGTACGGACACATACTTTCTATTTATAGAAAGTTTCTATTTTTAGCAGGTTTCCATTTTTGGAAAGTTTCTATTTTTGGAAAGTTTCCAAATTTAGAAAGTTCTATTTTTAGAAAGTTTTTAAGTTAGGAAAGTTTTCTTATTTAGAAAGTCAACAAAAGTGAACTGAAAGTCAAAGTCAACCGAAACTCAACTCAAAGTCAACCTTGGTCAAACATAGTCAACATTATTTTGAAAAGTGTAAATTATAATAATAACATAAGTTATAATGTTTATTAAAGTTAAAAGTGTATAATTAAGTCATAACATAAGTTTAATTAAATAAAATGAATTATTAAAGTTAATATAAGTTGAAGTGATATAATTAATATATCATAAGTATTTAATTAATTAATTAAATATTAATCATAATATAAGTATTATTAATTAATAATAAATTTTTAAATCATATCATAAGTATTATTAATTAATAATGAATTATTAACCATATCATAAGTTTCTAATTATAATTATTAAATCATAAGTATTTAATAATTAAATCATAATTAAATAATAATTAAGTCTTATAATAATTAAATAATTATTTAATCTTTATTATAAGTCTTATAATAATATTCTCATAAAATAAATTTAATACTTATCATAAGTATTTTCCAATAATAATAAAAGTATTATTAATCGTAAGTTAAATTAAAATGTTAATTAAATCATAAATAATAATTAAATGATATAATAAATATTTATATCATAAGTCTTAAATAATAATAATTACTTCTTTTATCATAAGTAATTAATTAATAATGAAATTCATTATTTTTATCATAAGTTTTAGAATTAATCATAAGTTTTAATTCAAAAGTTCATCGGATCGTATCTTGAGCCCCGGGTGTCGATTTCTGGCGAGCCTTATATGCATCTCCGCCTATTCAAACCACCCGACACAAAGGTGCACTAAAGAACACACCAAGAACAGTCCACAAATCGTGGTAATCAGCCATGACACCACTTGGACCTCCAATTTACTTAAAACCGTGTTTTAGTCAAAACGGGTGAACCGTGGCTCGGATTTAGGTGACCCGAACATGAAAGTTCGTCCCACCATCAGTACTAACACACTAACACACCTAAAGACACCAAGGATGGTCACAAAGTTGGACCAAACCTGGTTCATGTCAATATCACATTTCTATCTTTACAAAATACTAATTTGATCATAACAAGGGCTCCGGGAATCGAAACGACATGAATCCGGAGTCTAAAATTAATGTCTTGATGAGAGGAACTCATATAGATAGTTTATTTTAACATTTATATCATTGACAAACTCAGAATACACGAATTAGCTGCTGTCCAGAATTTTACAAACCGAAAACATGTGATTTCGAGTACATCTATGCATACAAACATCATTACAATAATCCACAAACATCATACTACTAAATAATCATCAAAATACAGAAAATAAATGAAAAATTGAAAGTTCTAGGGTTAGGGTTTATACCCTAATCGAGAAACAATCTATGTAATCGCGTAGAGAACGAAGAGAGGAACGCGTTTATACTAATCAATCCTTGATCCAAGCTTTAAATTTTGTGAAATGATGATGATGAAGGTGATGGTTGGCAACGACACCCAAGGACGAAAAGGGAGGAGAGAAAATTTAATTTTAGGTTTTGATAAAATGAAACAAAAATTGTAAATGGAAAAATGGGAAACAAAATGCAAAGTGGTAAGGGGTTTACCCCTTTGGTTCGGCCAAAAATATTCATGGGGTGGGCCCCACTTGGTCCATCTCACTTAATTGTAAATTCCTGATGGCTCGAAAGCCCGAACGAGTCCCGAAACGCGAAAACGCACTTACGCGATTAAAAATCCGGAAAGATAACAAACGCGCAACGAAAAATAAATATAAATACACTATATAATAATATGATATTAAAATATCATATTTAAAATATTTAGGATTTAAATGTCCCAAAAACGCGTCCGTTGGTTTTAAAACAGAAAAGATTCGCCGGATGAAAATTCGCGAGACGTAGAAACGTATAAATTTAAAATATGAATACAAATATTCACATAACACACAATAATTAATATATATATTAATACAAAAATAATAATATAGATCATAGAAATGACGTGGCACACTAACAGTTAACGGCCATTAAATAATTAACTGAAAAATATAATGGAAAAAGTAGGGTCGTGACAGTACCTTCCCGTTACGGAAATTTCATCCCGAAATTTAAGCAGGCGCAGGGGTTGACTCGGCATCTGAGAACAAATGCGGGTATTTCTGTTTCATCTGGTCTTCACGCTCCCAAGTGAACTCTGGACCGCGTCTAGCGTTCCATCTGACCTGAACAATAGGAATTCTGCTCTGTTTAAGAGTCTTAACCTCTCGGTCCATGATTTCAACAGGCTCCTCAATAAAATGCAATTGCTTATCAACTTGAATTTCCTCCAAAGGAATAGTCTGATCAAATTCAGCCAAGCACTTCTTTAAATTCGAAATATGGAAAACATCGTGAACAGCACTGAGTTCTCGTAGCAATTTCAAACGATAAGCCACCGGTCCAACTCTTTTAATGATCTCAAAAGGTCCCACGAAACGAGGACTTAAATTTCCACTTTTACCAAAACGGATTACGCCCTTCCAAGGCGAAACCTTTAACATAACATGATCACCAACTTGAAATTCAACATCTTTCCTTCCCTTATCAACATAACTCTTTTGCCGACTTCTAGCAGTTCTCAACCTTTCTTTAATTTGTACAATCTTCTCAGTAGTCTCGTGAATAATCTCTGGACCTGTAAGTTGAGCATCCCCAACCTCATTCCAACAAATAGGAGACCTACATTTCCTACCGTACAAAGCTTCAAACGGTGCGGCTTTAATACTTGCGTGGTAACTATTGTTATAAGAAAACTCAGCTAGCGGCAAATATTTATCCCACCCATTACCAAAATCAATGACGCATGCTCGCAACATATCTTCTAATGTCTGAATGGTCCTTTCACTTTGACCATCCGTTTGAGGATGATAAGCGGTGCTCATATCCAACCTAGTACCCAAGGCTTCCTATAAAGATCGCCAAAACCTCGACACAAATCGACTGTCTCGGTCGGAAATAATGGACACGGGAACACCATGCCTAGAAATAATCTCTTTCAAATACAAACGGGTGAGTTTCTCCATCGAATCCGTTTCCCTAATCGGCAAAAAGTGAGCTGACTTAGTGAGTCGATCTACAATCACCCAAATCGCATCATAGCCACCCGAAACTCTTGGTAACTTAGTAATAAAATCCATAGTGATACCTTCCCACTTCCACTCGAGAATTTCTGGTTGCACCAAAAGTCCAGACGGTTTTTAATGTTCAGCTTTGACCTTAGCACAGGTCAAACACTTAGTCACATACTTAGCTACATCACCTTTCAAATTATGCCACCAATACAGCTCCTTAAGATCCTGATACATCTTTCCTGAACCAGGATGAATAGAGTATCTAGACTTATGAGCCTCATCAAAAACAAGTTGTCGAAGACCTCCAAATTTCGGAACCCATAGACGTCCCGCAAAATACCTAGTACCATCAGCTCGTACTTCAAACTTCTTAGCTACCTTTTCTACATTCTCCTTCACGAAATTCTCCTCCTTTAAGGCTTCTTGTTGTGCCTCAAGAATCTGCCTAACGAGGTTTGATCTAATTGTCATATTCAAGGCCCTAACCCTGCGAGGTTCAGTCCTTTCTTTACGACTCAATGCATCAGCCACAACATTGGCCTTACCCGGGTGATACAAAAGGTCACAATTATAATCATTCAACGTCTCAATCCACCTTCGTTGTCTCATGTTCAACTGTTTCTGATCGAGGATATGTTGAAGACTCTTGTGATCGGTGTACACAGTACTCTTAACACCATAAAGATAGTGTCTCCAAATTTTAAGCGCAAAAACAACAGCCCCTAACTCTAAATCATGAGTTGTATAGTTCTGTTCGTGAATCTTCAACTGTCGTGACGCATAAGCAATAACCTTCTTTCGTTGCATCAAAACGCAACCATAGCCTTATCGTGATGCATCACAATAAACAACAAAATCGTCATTACCCTCCGGTAGTGAAAAAATCGGAGCGGTTGTCAACTTCTTCTTCAAAATCTGAAAAGCATTCTCTGTTCATCCTTCCACTCATACTTCTTCCCCTTATGCGTTAAAGCAGTTAGAGGTTTCGCAATACGAGAGAAATCCTAAATGAACCTTCGATAGTAACCTGCCAACCCTAAGAACTGACGAATCTGAGTAGGAGTTTTCGGGGTTTCCCACTTTTCAATCGCCTCAATTTTAGCAGGATCAACTTGTATTCCCTGTTTATTAACAATATGACCAAGGAACTGAACTTCTCTTAACCAAAAAGCACACTTAGAGAACTTAGCGTACAACTCTTCTTTCTTTAACAAATCAAGCACTAACCTCAAGTGTTCTTTGTGCTCTTCATCACTCTTAGAATAGATAAGGATGTCGTCGATGAAAACAATAACGAACTTGTCCAGATAGGGTCTACACACACGGTTCATGAGGTCCATGAACACAGCAGGTGCATTTGTCAATCCGAACAGCATAACAAGAAATTCAAAGTGACCGTAACGGGTGCGAAAAGCAGTTTTTGAAACATCAGATTCTTTAACACGCAACTGATGATAGCCAGAACGAAGATCAATTTTTGAATAAATAGAAGAACCCTGAAGCTGATCGAACAGATCATCAATTCTCGGTAGAGGATAACGATTTTTGACAGTGAGCTTATTCAGGTCACGATAATCAATGCATAAACGAAAAGAACCATCCTTCTTCTTAACAAACAGAACGGGAGCTCCCCAAGGGGACGAACTATGACGAATAAAACCTTTGTCTAACAACTTACGGAGTTGACTCGACAATTCTTGATGTTCGGAAGGCGCAAGACGATAAGGAGCACGTGCTACAGGAGCAACGCCGTGAACAAGATCAATATGAAATTTTACCGCGCGTTGCAGCGGAAGGCCAGGTAAGTCATCGGGAAACACCTCGGGAAAATCCCTAACAATGTAAACGTCATCAACGTTCTTCACTTCCTTACGAGGATCAACAACATGAGCAAGAATAGCATGACAGCCCTTGCGGATATGTTTACGAACTTTCATACAGCTAATAAGATTTAACTGTGTGCATTTCTTATCTCCAAATATCAGTGGCTCTCCAATCACTTCAGTAATACGAATAGCCTTATCATAACACACGATCTCAGCACGGTTCGCAGATAACCAATCCATACCAATAACAATATCAAAACTACCAAGTTCAATCGGTATCAAGTCTATCTCAAAATTCCTACCACCCAGATTAATGTTACATTTACGATGTACAGTCTTAGCAGTAAGTTGTTTACCATTAGCTACTTTAACAACATAAGTATTGTCTAAGGGAGTTAACGGCGTTTTGATTCTCGGACTTAATTTACTCGACACGAAACTTAAATCAGCCCCTGAATCAAATAGTACATAAACTGATAAATCGTTGACTGAGAACGTACCAGTAACAAGCTTAGGATCTTCCTCCGTATCCTTAGCATTAATGTTGAACGCTCGGCCGCGTGCAGTTTCAGCAGTCTTCTTGTTGGGACAAGCATCTCGGAAATGCCCCGGCTTCCCACACTCATAACAAACCCTTTGATTACCTCCATTATTCGATTTCCCATTACCATTACCGTTACCACCTCTATTACCAACATTATTATTATTACCACCAGCCGCGGGAGTAGCAGAACTCGGCAAAAGCACTGTACAATCTTTAGCAATGTGCCCTTGCTTGGAGCACCTCTTACAAGTAACTGTGCAGTAACCATCATGAGTTTTATAGCAACGTGGACACACACGTTGATTTCTGTTGTTAGCACCTAAGGTATCCTGTTTCTTCTGCTGATTTTGGTTTTGATTGCGGTTGTTATCCCACTTTCGTTTCCCATTATCAGCCTTCTTGACAACCTCCTCACTAGTTTCATCAACTGTAGTCTTGCTTCTTCTCAATACCTTGTCATTAAGTTTGTGGGCCATAGACATAGCCGCCTCAATAGTCTGGGGTTCACTAGACTCAACCCCGTGTTCAATCTTCTGGGACAAACCATCAATGTAAGCCTCAATTTTGCGGTCCTCATCCGCATAAACCCTAGGACACAGCAAAGTTAACTCGAAAAACCTTCGCTCATAGGCATATAACTCGGTGCCATGCATTTTCAAATTCTTGAGCTCAACCTCTAGCTTTTTAACCTCACCCCGAGGTCTATAGCGGGTGATCAATCTTTCCTTAAAATCATTCCAGGCCAAACCATAAGCTACATCGCTTCCCAAACCACTAACCAGATTGTTCCACCATGTCAAGGCACTATCCTTGAGAGTGCAACTATCGAAACTAACTTTGTCCTCTTCACGGACCCGACTGACCCTGAAAATAGATTCGATCTTCTCGAACCAACGAGTAAGCCCTATTGGTCCTTCCGTACCACTGAATTCTTGGGGTTGACCATCCATAAAAGTCTTGTGGGAGCATCCCACCTGGTTGTTGTTCACATTGGCGTTAACATTAGCATTTGCTGCCATAGCAGCAGCAATTCCTTCATTGATCAGGCGTTGCATACGCGCTTCAGTGGACTCTCTTGGAGGCATGATCTTCAAAATAGAACAACACATCCGTTAGTACCAAGAATAATACTAGTGTCATAAAGGAATAGATCAAAACACGAAAAGATTAACCATCATAAATAATAGTTAACAAACACTATGAGTAATAACATGACAGTTATGATTGTTATAGAAATAACCATCACATGCATACATATTTTATGATAACATCATACAACATACATAGCACCTAACATACATGAACATATATTACGCATAATATAACATACCAAGAGCCACAACATCAGAAATAAAACATGATAATGATAATAGATGTCATAAAAATAACCATCCATACATAATGAATAATATCCCATAACAAAATCTTAATAAAATCCTCAGCAAAACGCCGTACATAACCCAAAATGTATGTATAAAAAGGACATTAAGTCTGATGAAATAGATAATCAATATGAATAATCACATCACATTCGCTTAGAGCGGGTGTGATAAGCTGGTCCTGCATGAGTCTCAGCAGGATCCTCATACTTACGCAACTTTCCTTTCACAACATCCAACTCTTCCTTCAACCCACGGACAGTGCTCTCGAGAGCCTCGAACTTAGCATCAACTTCTCGATCACGATTACGGTTCGCATCCTCAACCCTATGCTTGAAAGTGATAAAGTTACCCATGTCGGCACGGATCTCGTCCATAACTTCATTATGTGGCAAAGTACGCAAACAATCACTAAGGGCGTTAATACGTGTCACCTCATTATAAGCCCGGTTCATATGAGTAATGGTAGAAAAATAGTAATGAACAGGATCATCGATCTCTGGTTGATTAGCACGACGTCTAGCAGGAGACGGTGGAGCAGGAGCAGCAACAGAGTTATCGCTCGAAGTCGACATCTGCAAACAGCAAAAACCACAAACCACATACCAAAAATACATGAAAGCTAATAATATAACTTATACGAAATGAAATGCATAATAATGCTATAGCAAAAAGGTTGGGCTGTAGACTAGACTCTAATGCACCCTAATAACCACGGGTTGACCACATTAAGACCGCCTAGTTCCCTACAACCAAAGCTCTGATACCACATGTGACGACCCCGTCAAAACACTTAACGGATCCGTCAGTTGGTCCCACAGCTTGATCGGACTTAAATGAATTAAGTAAACAAAGTTGCATTCTTTTATTTTAAAAGTTTCTCAAAAAGGAAACAAACCAAAATAAGTAGTTTCAAAACAACCAACCATAGTAATAAACTAAAAGTTGACACAAAACCTTGCCAACAAACCCACAAGTTTAAATTATCCAAAAATAGAATGCGAGCTTAAGTTTCATAAATCGTTTCATAAAATTTGCCCAAATGCATGCAGACTCTTCTAAACACAGCGAAAGCATCACAAAACTCAAGTACCTGTGAAAACATGCAAGTAAACTGTCAACACAAAGGTTGAGTGAATTATAGGTTTAAATAATAAGTAAACTTTAGACCACAAGATTTAAAAAAAAGTTAGAAAACATTAAACATTATTCCATTATCAATGAGCCACCTGGTAACCACTTAACCCTTTATTTACCCTTGCCAAACACAATAAAAATATACACTTGGACAGTGTATCTACAACAAATTACGAAGTACTAAACATTTCGATTATAAATTACTAGCGCGACTAGCTCGAAATGGGGTTGTCAAACCCGATAGATCTATCTGTAGGTTTCGCGTTCACCGGTAGAAACCAATGATTACAGTTACCAGACTAGGGAATATTTTTGTCCAACTCACAATGAATAATTAAATTTAACTGTTACTTGTGTCTAAACGTAAATAAATATGCATGTAATCACATTCCAAAAATATACTTTAAAAAGTATGTAAAAACGGGACTATAACTCACCTTAAAAGCAACTGAAGAAACCACACAAATAAGCGAACAGCAAATAGAGTAAAGTGACCAGGAATGATCACAACACCGACCTATAAATAAAGCAGGTCGATATAAATAACTAACTTAGGTCAAGTCTTAGTATGATAGCTATTGTACATGTTGCAAGTAGACATAGAACAATACTCGGCAAGCATCGGTTTGACTGGAACAGCGTACGAACACATACTTTCTATTTATAGAAAGTTTCTATTTTTAGCAGGTTTCCATTTTTGGAAAGTTTCTATTTTTGGAAAGTTTCTATTTTTGGAAAGTTTCCAAATTTAGAAAGTTCTATTTTTAGAAAGTTTTTAAGTTAGGAAAGTTTCCGTATTTAGAAAGTCAACAAAAGTCAACTGAAAGTCAATGTCAACTCAAAAGTCAACCTTGGTCAAACATAGTCAACATTATTTTGAAAAGTGTAAATTATAATAATAACATAAGTTATAATGTTTATTAAAGTTAAAAGTGTATAATTAAGTCATAACATTAGTTTAATTAAATAAAATGAATTATTAAAGTTAATATAAGTTGAAGTGATATAATTAATAATTAATAATGAATTATTAACCATATCATAAGTTTCTAATTATAATTATTAAATCATAAGTATTTAATAATTAAATCATAATTAAATAATAATTAAGTCTTATAATAATTAAATAATTATTTAATCTTTATTATAAGTCTTATAATAATATTCTCATAAAATAAATTTAATACTTATCATAAGTATTTTCCAATAATAATAAAAGTATTATTAATCGTAAGTTAAATTAAAATGTTAATTAAATCATAAATAATAATTAAATGATATAATAAATATTTATATCATAAGTCTTAAATAATAATAATTACTTCTTTTATTATAAGTAATTAATTAATAATGAAATTCATTATTTTTATCATAAGTTTTAGAATTAATCATAACTTTTAATTCAAAAGTTCATCGGATCGTATCTTGAGCCCCGGGTGTCGATTTCTGGCGAGCCTTATATGCATCTCCGCCTATTCAAACCACCCGACACAAAGGTGCACTCAAGAACACACCAAGAACAGTCCACAAATCGTGGTAATCAGCCATGACACCACTTGGACCTTCAATTTACTCAAAACCGTGTTTTAGTCAAAACGGGTGAACCGTGGCTCGGATTTAGGTGACCCGAACATGAAAGTTCATCCCACCATCAGTCCTAACACACTAACACACCCTAAAGACACCAAGGATGGTCACAAAGTCGGACCAAACCTGGTTCATGTCAATATCACATTTCAATCTTTACAAAATACTAATTTGATCATAACAAGGGCTCCGGGAATCGAAACGACATGAATCCGGAGTCTAAAATTAATGTCTTGATGAGAGGAACTCATCTAGATGGTTTATTTTAACATTTATATCAGTCACAAACTCAGAATACACGAATTAGCTGCTGTCCAGAATTTTACAAACCGAAAACATGTGATTTCGAGTACATCTATGCATACAAACATCATTACAATAATCCACAAAGTTCATACTACTAAATAATCATCAAAATACAGAAAATAAAAGAAAATTTGAAAGTTCTAGGGTTAGGGTTTATACCCTAATCGAGAAACAATCTATGTAATCGCGTAGAGAACGAAGAGAGGAACGCGTTTATACTAATCAATCCTTGATCCAAGCTTTAAATTTTGTGAAATGATGATGATGAAGGTGATGGTTGGTGACGGCACCCAAGGAAGAAAAGGGAGGAGATCAAATTTAATTTTAGGTTTTCATAAAATGAAACAAAAATTGTAAATGGAAAAATGGGAAACAAAATACAAAGTGGTAAGGGGTTTACCCCTTTGGTTCGGCCGAAAATATTAGTGGGGTGGGCCCCACTTGGTCCAACTCACTTAATTGTAAATTCCTGATGGCCTGAAAGCCCGAATGAGTCCCAAAACACGAAAACGCACTTACGCGATTAAAAATCCGGAAAGATAACAAACGCGCGACGAAAAATAAATATAAATACACTATATAATAATATGATCTTAAAATATCATATTTAAAATATTTAGAATTTAAATGTCCCAAAAACGCGTCCGTTGATTTTAAAACCGAAAAGATTCGCCGGATGAAAATTCGCGAGACGTAGAAACGTATAAATTTAAAATATGAATACAAATATTCACATAACACACAATAATTAATATATATATATATATATATATATATTAATACAAAAATAATAATATAGATCATAGAAATGACGTGGCACACTAACAGTTAACGGCCGTTAAATAATTAACTGAAAAAGATAACGGAAAAAGTAGGGTCGTGACATAAATGGTATGGGAAAGAGGTGTAAGTATACTAGTAACAAGTCTTTACATAACACTAACTAATCTTGTTTATCATTAATGAAATACTTGCATAATAATGGGCTAATTAGTCCATTAAGAAAGTAGGGTGGGCTTCCAAGTCCATGTCCATTAATAAAAGCCCAAGTATGTAACAAATTAAATAAATAAGCCCAAGTAATTAACTAGTAACATTAGTTAATTAAAAATGACTAATAATAATTAATCATGAACGTAAATAATATTCAAAATATTATTCGTAAAAAGTACGTGTGTCATAAAGACAAGTCGGGCCATGAAAAGTTAAATACGGTAACAAGTAACACGTAAAAGAACACGTTTATTAAAACGCAAGCATTAATAATAAATTATCAATAATTAAACGTTGGAAAATCAAGGGTCGTTACATTACTCGACTTGTATTCATCCTAAACCATGTTACTTGATTCGAATTCATCATGAAACCGAACTCAACACGAGAAGGGCATTCATAAATGTATCTGCGTATCAACCTCGAAGAAATCTTTAATCTTATCAATTTCTTCGATGAAACATTCTTAGACGACTAAAATCTTCCTATTAAGAATCTAAGTCCAAATCTGGTACTAAAACATTCTCGACTTCAATTCCAACTGTCACCACTCAAATTTAGGGATGAAATTTCTTTAACGGGTAGGTACTGTAATGACCCGGAAATTTTTGACTAATTTTAAACCAAACTCTCGATACGATTTAATATTTTTAACGCGATAAGAAAAATTCTGTTAGGTTGAGTCTCAAAAATTTTGAACTGTTTCATATATCCATTTGACTTCCGACCATTTTCGACGATTCACGAATAATTGTGTGTAAATAAATGTAAGTATATATGTAAGTATATATATATATATATATATATATATATATATATATATATATATATATATATATATATATATATATATATATAGGGGCAGGATCAATGGGGAAGTAACCAATCAGGGGGAAGCGGGGGGAAGCAAAAAAAAAAAATTCGTTTTTTTGAATTTTTTTTCGGGCATCAAGATCACACGAAAATATGAACATTTAGAAGAGACACTTCGTGATAAATGTTATTATTTAGGCGGGAAAACGATCCACAAAAATAACATTCAAAATAATATTGTTCGTGAAGAATATGAACGTTTTTTTCATGTTTTGTGAAGTAAAATTTAGCCCGATTTAGAGTTTAGGGTTTAGGGTTTAGGGTTTGGTGTTTTGGGTTTATGGAATCTAAATCCTAAATCTAAACCCTAAATCTAAACCCTAAACCCTAAATTTCTAAACCCTATAAACCCTAATATCTAAACCCTAATATCTAAAATCTCAAAATACGCTCGAAAAACACGATAATTGTTATATATTACTTCTTCGAGCGTTTTCCCGCCAAAATAAAAACATTTATCACAATGTGTCTCTACTAAATGTTCATATTTTCATCTCATCTATAATGTTCGTGAATAAAGTTTTTTCAAAAAACAAAAGAAATTTTTTTTTGCTTCCCCCCGATTGGTTACTTCTCTCTTGATCCTTCCACTATATATATATATATATATATATATATATATATATATATATATATATATATATATATATATATATATATATATATATATATATATATATATATATATATATGATGTCTATATAATTAATGATAATATGTATATTGTAATATATTAAATATTCAATATATGTTAATATATTATTATTAAATATTAAATAATTAATAAATTGTAAAATTAATATATGCAATTGCAAATTAAAATATATTTATATTATTCTTATCACTTTCATTATCAATCTTAAAATAAATATTAATTTTAATGTTAATATCATTATTATGAATATTATCATTTTAACATAATATATAGATATAAAATTCAATACATTTAAATTGTCATATTATTATTATTACTAATATTATTGTTATCATTATTTACATTTTTATTAATAAATATCATTATCTTTGTTATTAATATTAATATTATTTTTATTATTATCAATAACAATAAAAGTATTATTATTAATATATTTATATATATTAATTATTAATATCAATTATATATAAAATAAAAAGACAAATAATTGCACGATATCTGTTATCAAACAAGATCAATTTTCTTATACTTCTTGCTCCTATTCTTGTTTGTGAGAATCAAAAGACAACAGATAAACCAAAAAAATTCAGGTAAGTGTCTCTATCTAATTTATATATTTTTCTCTCCTGATGATTTGCTCGAATTGTGAAAAGATTTCCATTACCATTACAAACAAAATTATTAAATATTGAGATCAAAATGTAGTACGAATCTGCTATCAATCACAATCCACTTTTAATTCATCTTCTTCATTTCCCTATTCACGAAATTCATTCTGTCGACTCCAATTCACTACAAAACAACTACAGATACAATTCAGTTATACATCGTGATCAGCTTTATTCATTTTGATATTTTTCTTTTGATTCTTATTCTTGATCGATTCTTCCTGTCGATCCCATATCACCACTACAGACAACCTTCTTACAGCATCCATTGTATACTCACACTTTATATATTCCTTCTGCAATTCGATGAGAAAAATCAAACAAACATATACAAAAATTGTTAGCTGTCAATAACAGTTAAAGCGTACGAATCTGTTTCAAGTCCCTATCTATTTCTATTTTCTTATTTCCTTCTTACTACTCAAGATTCTCTGTCGACCATAGCTGCACTACAAACCAAATCGATCATACATTTGAGTTCTATTACAATTATTCAAATGCACCATATATATGTCTGCTACTGCAATGATAAAGAAAGAAAAAAAGCAGAAGTATTAAGATACATATACATATGTTACTTACACTCAAGCAATTGCAGAGAGATATATAGGATTCATAATCGAAACTCAAACCACCATCTTCATTTGATTATCTTCACGACACCACTTGAAATCACCATCACCTTATTGATGAAAACTTTCACCACCACACAACCCTACAATCACCAATCCCATATTCATCACTATTAATCACCTTCCTAATTATTTTTTTTCTTTTCTGTGACTAACTGTGAACTACATCACCCTTCTCAAACCCGTAATCAAACCCACCTCTCCAACAACACCTTCACTTCATCCACCATTTAACTTACGACAATCACTGTTCTTGTTATCTGCCTTCTGTTTCAGCTGCAAACGAGACCCAAAACTGCCTATTTGCATCTAACTCCTATTACGTTTTAATTTTTTTTTCGAACTATAACATACAAAAGGAGTTTGTTAATGTTATAAATAATGATGAAAGGGTGATAGTCTAAAGTGCCAACTTGGATGTATATATTATTAAGTTACAGCAACTTCTATTATGCATGTGGGTCGTGGGATATGGAAATTCATGGCCGACAACTTTGGTCATTTAATCAAGAATGTACCATTTTTTTCCTTTAACTTTGTAACGTGGATTCCACTGAAGGATTTTACAGCCCACCATTAGTTCAAAGTTATTCTCCTCTTTTCTTTTCACAATTTAAAACACAAACCAACACCTTTGTATTTCTTAAAAAAATGTCCTTGCCTCCTATTCAATCAAACCAAACCCCACTTGCGTTTCTACCACAGTGACTTATGATGATGACATGAGGATTACAATGAGTAAATAGCGAATGGTTCTGTCTTCCATTATAAATGAAATTGACATAAACCGTATCCTATTTTCTGCATATTGGACTTCTTGTTTTAAATAATTTGGGCCTTGTTCAATAAGACTTGGGCGGTGTTCCTGTTGGTGTTAATAGGCCAAGAACCAGCTGAAACAATAGTTGATGATACAGAAATCGATACATGATGAACTGTTACGTGATACTTGGTTATGATATAATGGATATAGTTTAAGATTATGATGTTACAATGATGATGATGATGGTTAGATTAGTTAATGAGGATAGCAAGAATGAATATGATAATGATGTAATTATGATCGGGGGTTTAGTGATTATGATCATAAAGATTGATTGATGATTACGATCATGAAGAAGTTGAAGGTGATCGTGATATTTATCATACCATTATTCAAAGATGATGATAACTGACGATGGTGATAGATGATATCACGAGGATAGTGATTATCATAAGGGAAATCAGGTTATGATTATGATGCTAGATTATAAGATGAAGATGATGATGATGATAAACGTTAATGGTGACCGAGAAAGAAGATGTAGACTCGCCATTCTTTTCTTCTTTTCCTGCTACGGTTCCCTTTGTGTTCTCTATTTCAAAGGAGCAGCAAACCAAGCCAACGAAACCCTTATGTTGTTAAGTGGGCTTAGGATTTTAAATTGTTGGGCCATGTTTGTTTTGTTGTTGGACTGAAAATATAGATGATGATACATGGTATATGAATAATGGTTAAAAGAATTTAAGCTGTGAATTAGAACAGAAACCTCAAGGCAGTGTAAGGGTTAAAGGGGTTTGTGTTTAGTTAAGTGTTATAACATAAAAGAAGCTACAGCGTACTGGTTAAGGGGTGTTTCAGGTTAGCAGGAGGTCGCGGGTTCAAACCCGGGCTTGGGCATTATTTTTAAGGACTACTCCTTTAAGGTAGCATTACTATTACCATTATTATTATTATTATTATTATTATTATTATTATTATTATTATTATTATTATTATTATTATTATTATTATTATTATTATTATTATTATTATTATTATTATTATTATTATTATTATTATTATTATTAAGGTTACTAAAATCATTATTTTCAATATTAGCATATAACTATTATTATTATTATTAAATGATAGTATTAGTATTATTGTTAAAATTATTATCACTATTATAATTAGTGTTATCATTATATTTATTATTATTATTATTATTATTATTATTATTATTATTATTATTATTATTATTATTATTATTATTATTATTATTATTATTATTATTATTATTATTATTATTATTATTATCATTTTTATTATTACTAGAATCATCATTATTATTATTAATAGTATTATTTTTATAACAAATTATTAATTTTTGATATAAAACCAATATATATATATATATATATATATATATATATATATATATATATATATATATATATATATATATTAATATAACTATATATAAAATAAAGCCAAAGATATAAAGTATAAATAAAGTGTATATATATATATATATATATATATATATATATATATATATATATATATATATATATATATATATATATATATATATTATGTAAAAGTAATTATGTGATTATATGTGTTAATATATATACTTGATATAGGTTCGTGAATTCGAGGCCAACCCTGAAATTGTTAGGTTCCGTCGTATGCATATTTTTACTACAAAATATCGTATCGTGAGTTCATTTGCTCCCTTTTACTCATTACATTTTTGGACTGTGAATTCATGCATAGTTTTAATAACTGTTTTACAATATTTATATGCGTGAGTTCATTTGATTCCCTTTTACTCTTTATATTTTTGGGACTGAGAATACATGCGATGTTTTTACAACTGCTTTATTAAATGCCTTTGAAATCTATATTTTTAGACTGAGATGCTTTTATAAATGTTTGACGAGATAGACACAAGCAAAACATTCCTCGAATGAATTATTATGCAGACAGAAGTTCTGTGGAATATTATAGAATTATTTGGACGTTATAATTGCCACTAATTGTTGTGAATATTTACCCTGATTATCATTGCTTGGTAACCTAAGAATTAGGAAATGGGTATGGCCCCTAATTCACGCGAATCATAAAGGTAGCTACCGGGTTTAACACCCCCACCCAGAATGTTCACTAAACAGAAGAGCTAGTGGGTGTGGTGTTTAGTACTTCGAGGTTTATATATATTGATTACAGACTGAAAGTTCGTTTCTTTGATGAATTGAAGTTTTTCGTTGATTTGGATTTCTTCTAACGGAATAGTGAAATCTTCTTTAGCAAAATATTTCTTCATATTCGAGACGTGGAAAGTGTTATGTACAGCCGCGAGTTGTTGAGGTAACTCAAGTCGCTAAGCTACTGTTCCGACACGATCAATAATCTTGAATGGTCCAATATACATTGGGTTTAATTTCCCTCGTTTACCAAATCGAACAACACCTTTTCAAGGTGCAACTTTAAGCATGACCATCTCTCCAATTTCAAATTCTATATCTTTTCTTTTAATGTCAGCGTAGCTCTTTTGTCGACTTTGGGTGGTTTTCAACCGTTGTTGAATTTGGATGATCTTCTCGGTAGTTTATTGTATTATCTCCAGACCCGTAATCTGTCTATCCCCTACTTCACTCCAATAAATCAAAGACGTGCACTTTCTACCATAAAGTGCTTCAACCGGCTCCATCTCAATGCTTGAATGGTAGCTGTTGTTGTAGGAAAATTCTGCTAACGGTAGGTTTCGATCCCAACTGTTTCTGAAATCAATAACACATGCTCGTAGCATGTATTCAAGCGTTTGTATCATCCTTATGCTCTGCCCATCAGTTTGTGGATGATAGGCAGTACTCATGTCTAGACGAGTTCCTAATGCTTGCTGTAATGTCTGCCAGAATCTTGAAATAAATCTGCCATCTCTATCAGAGATAATAGAGATTGGTATTCCATATCTGGAGACGACTTCCTTCAAATACAGTCGCGCTAATTTCTTCATCTTGTCATCTTCTCTTAATGGTAGGAAGTGTGCTGATTTGGTGAGACGATCAACTATTACCCAAATAGTATCAAAACCACTTGCAGTCCTTGGCAATTTAGTGATGAAATCCATGGTAATGTTTTCCCATTTCCATTTCGGGATTTCGGGTTATTGAAGTAGATCTGATGGTTTCTGATGCTCATCTTTGACCTTAGAACATGTCAAACATTCTCCTACGTATTTAGCAACATCGACTTTCATACTTGGCCACCAAAAATGTTTCTTGAGATCCTTGTACATCATCCCCGCTCCAGGATGTATTCAGTATCTGGTTTTATGAGCTTCTCTAAGTACCATATCTCTAATATCTCCAAATTTTGGTACCCAAATTCTTTCAGCCCTATACCGGGTTCCGTCTTCCCGAATATTAAGATGCTTCTCCGATCCTTTGGGTATTTCATCCTTTAAATTTTCCTCTTTTAAAACTCCTTGTTGCGCCTCCTTTATTTGAGTAGTAAGGTTAGTGTGAATCATTATATTCATAGCTTTTACTCGAATGGTTGAAATGTCCCGTTCATATTGATTATAAACGTTCCATACTAATTGATTTCGTTGCGAGGTTTTGACCTCTATATGAGACGTTTTTCAAAGACTGCATTCGTTTTTAAAACAAACCATAACCTTTATTTTATCGACAAGGTTAAAAAGGACAGCACCTAGATTATCCAGAAATGACATTCTAAAAATATCACACTTACACACTACCAATACATATTGGTTTACAATATTAATTTGTTACAACAAAGTAAATCTCGAATGCAGTTTTAAACAATAATATACAAACATGCTGACACCAAATCTTGTCCATATTTTAGCATCAACAAAAATGTTGGTGAGTTATAGGTTTAACTTATATATTTATCAAATCGTAATAATAGACCACAAGATTTCATATTTCAATATACATCCTATACATAGATATAAAAATCATTCATATGGTGAACACCTGGTAACCGACATTAACAAGATGCATGTAGAATATCCCCATCATTCCAGGACACCCATCGGACATGATAATTTCGAAGTACTAAAGCATTCCAAATTCCAGAATGGGGCTTGTTGGGCCCGATAGATCTATCTTTAGGATTCGCGTCAATTAGGGGGTCTGTTCCCTAATTCTTAGGCTACCAAAGATATAAAAGTTTCATTTACTTGTATCTATTTCGTAAAACATTTATAAAATTGCATGTATTCTCATCCCAAAATATTAGATTTTAAAAGTGGGACTATAACTCACTTTCACATATTTTTACTTCGTCAGGAAGTAAGACTTGGCTACTAGTCGATTCACGAACCTATAATAAATATGTACATATATATCAAAGTATGTTCAAAATATATTACAACATTTTTAATACGTTTTAATGTTTTTAAGTTTATTAAGTCAGCTGTCCTCGTTAGTAACCTACAACTAGTTGTCCACAGTTAGATGTAGAGAAATAAATCGATATATATATATATTATCTTGAATCAATTCATGACCCATTGTATACACGTCTCAGGCTAGATCACAACTTAAAGTATATATATTTTTGGAATCAACCTCAACCCTGTATAGCTAACTCAAACATTACTGCATATAGAGTGTCTATGGTTGTTCCAAATAATATATATACATGGGTCGATATGATATGTCAAAACATTTGCATACGTGTCTATGGTATTCCAAGATTACATAATATATTAGAATATATGTATGATACAATAAGTTAGCTAGGATATGATTAATATAGATTTGTTACCAATTTTCACGTAGCTACAACAATCAAAATACCCAATCTTGTTTTTACCCATAACTTCTTCCTTTTAAATCCGTTTTAAGTGATTCAAGTTGCTATGGTTTCATATTGAACTTAAGTTTATGAATCTAAATAGAAAAAGTATAAGTTTATAGTTGGAAATACAGGTTACAAGTCATTTTTATAAAGGTAGTCATTTCAGTCAAAAGAACGACGTCTAGATGACCATTTTGGAAAACATACTTTCACTTTGAGTTTAACCATGATTTTTAGATATAGTTTCATGTTCATAAGAAAAATCATTTTCCCAGAAGAACAACTTTTAAATCAAAGTTTATCATAGTTTTTAATTAACTAACCAAAAACAGCCCGCGGTGTTACTACACAGGCGTATATCCGGTTTTACGGTATTTTTCGTGTTTTTAGGTTTTAAATCATTAAGTTAGCATATCATATAGATATAGATTATGTGTTTATTTGATTTTAAAAGTCAAGTTAGAAGGATTAACTTTTTTTTGCGAACAAGTTTAGAATTAACTAAACTATGTTCTAGTGATTTCAAGTTTAAACCTTCGAATAAGGTAGTTTTATATATATGAATCGAATAATGTTATGAACATCATTACTACCTCAGGTTTTGTGGATAAACCTACTGGAAATGTGAAAAATAGATCTAGCTTCAAAGGATCCTTGGATGGCTTGAAAGTTCTTGAAGCAAAATCATGACATGAAAACAAGTTCAAGTAAGATTTCCACTCGAAATAAGATTGTTAAAGTTATAGAAAATGAATCAAAGTTTGAATATGAGTATTACCTTATATTAGAAAGATATCTTACTGTAAATAAGAAATATTTCTTAAGGTTGTATGATCACTCAAAGTGGATTTGCAAGATTGAAAGTAAGCTAGCAAACTTGGAAGTGTTGTTGGTGTATTCTTGAGTAGTTATTTTATAACTTGGTTTATGTATGGATTTATGAACTAGATTGAGCTATATTTTGTTGAAGATGATGAAGAACACTTAGAACAAAGGAAGAACACTTGAGAGAGAGTAATTTGATTCAAGAAAATTGCAAAGTGAATGTGTTTGTGAGAGTACTACTTCACGTGAAATTGGTGTTCCCGTATAAGCTCAATTAGTTTGTAATTTTGTGAGATATTTCATACTAGAAGTTAAATAATGGTTCCCACATGGTTAGGTGACTCACAAGGGCTGCTAAGAGCTGATCATTGAAGTGCATATACCAATAGTAAATACATTTAGAAGTTGTGTATTGTAGGAGTACAAATACGAGTGCATACGAGTAGAATTGTTGATGAAAAAGAATGAGGATGTAATCGTAAGCATCTTTGTTAAGTAGAAGTACTTTGATAAGTGTCTTGAAGTCTTTCAAAAGTGTATGAATACATATTAAAACACTACATGTATATACATTTTAATTGAGTCGTTAAGTCATCGTTAGTCGTTACATGTAAATGTTATTTTGAAACCTTTAAGTTAACGATCTTGTTAAATGTTGTTAACCCATTGTTTATTATATCTAAAGAGATGTTAAATTATTACATTATCATGATATTATGATGTATTAATATATCTTAATATGATATATATACATTTAAATGTCGTTACAACGATAATCGTTACATATATGCCTCGTTTCGAAATCCTTAAATTAGTAGTCTTGTTTATACATATTGATAATGCTAAAAACGAACATATATTTCATAGCATTATCCCTCAAGAAAGACAAGCTTTTAGTTGCAATTGTTCTATTTACAAGTGATATTCATTTAAATAATAAAAGGTGAAGACAAAAGACAGACTCGACGATTTGAAGACGCAAACGACTAAAAAGCTAAAAAGTACAAAGTACAATCAAAGTGGCTCAAATTATTGATGAGAAACGTCTTGAAATTACAAGAGTACAAGATGCAAAACGCAAAGTACAAGATATTAAATAGTATGCAAGGACGTTCGAAAATCCGGAACATGGACATGAACCAACTTTCAGCATGCGACGCAACGGACCAAAAATTAAAAGTCAACTATGCACAAGAATATAATATAATATATATATAATTATATAAATTATATATATTATATATATATATTAAAAAAATACAGCAGCCCACGTTTAAATCAAGAGATGAGCTGTAATCCATACCTCCGCACTCGCGGAACTTTTGTGAACAAAATATCCGCACTCGCGGAGGTCTACAGTGAAATGTGGGGCTATAAAAGTCGCGCATTCTGATTGATTTTTTTACATCTTTTTCTATTTTCCTACTCTATATACATAATATATGTATCAATTATCCATCCAATTAGTAATCTCAATTTGTAATTTTAACTTTAAGTTAGTGATAATAATAAGGTTGGGTTAGTCGAATGCTTTAAGGTTGTGTAAATCGAAACTCTGTCCGTGTACCACTACGCTAATAAAACCCACTGTAAGTTATACTTAATTTTATTGTTAAATTAATGTCTCGTAGCTAAGTTATTATTATGCTTATTTAAGCCAAAGTAATCGTGATGTTGGGCTAAAATATTAAGACGGGGTAATTGGGCTTTGTACCATAATTGGGGTTTGGACAAAAGAAAGACACTTGTGGAAATTAGACTATGGGCTATTAATGGGCTTTATATTTGTTTAATTAAATGATAGTTTGTTAATTTAATATAAAGATTTACAATTGGACGTACCTATAAATAACCATATACATTCGATCAGACACGATGGGCGGGATATTTATAAGTACTAATAATCGTTCATTTAACCGGATACGGGAATGAATTAATAGTTAATGGACTTATTAAAACAGGGGTGAATTATATACAAGGACACTTGGTGTAATTATAGTTTAAGTCCCCAATTAGTTGGAATATTTAACTTTGGATATAAGGTTAATTTGACGAGAACACTCGCACTTTATATTTATGACTGATGGACTGTTATGGACAAAAACTAGACGGACATATTGAATAATCCAGGACAAAGGACAATTAACCCATGGTAATAAACTAAAATCAACACGTCAAACATCATGATTACGGAAGTTTAAATAAGCATAATTTATATATTTCATATTTAATTGCACTTTTAATTATCGCAATTTTATTTACTGTCATTTTATTTAATTGCACTTTTAATTATTGTACTTTTTAATTATCGCAATTTTATTTTATCGCACTTTTATTGCAATTTCATTATCGTTATTTACTTTACGCTTAAAATTAAGTTATATTTATTTTTAATATTTTACATTAGGTTTTAACTGCGACTAAAGTTTTAAAATTGACAAACCGGTCATTAAATGGTAAAAACCCCGTTTTATAATAATAATACTACTTATATTTATATTTATATATAGTTTTTAAAAAAAATATAGCGTTAAACTTGGCGAGTTCCCTGTGGACGAACCGGACTTACTAAAAACTACACTACTGTACGATTATGTACACTGCCTATAAGTGTTGTAGCAAGGTTTAGGTATATCCACTCTATAAATAAATAAATAACTTGTGTAAAATTGTATCATATTTAATAGTTTTTCATAATAAATTTATAACTATTTCGTATACACCTCTACGCACATCAAGTATTTTTGGCGCCGCTGTCGGGGAACAACACTTAACGCCGAAGCGAGAACCTATTAAAAAAAAGTATTTTTAGTTATAAAATACTAATAAGTGATTTTTATTTAAAATATAAGTTTTAGTTATATTATAAAACATTTTCTATAAAATAAAAACTAAAAATTAAAAAACAAAACATAAAAAGTAAAAAAATAAAAAATTAGAAACTGAGCCTGAAAAATTCGACCTGCATCTCATCTGAATCTGTGGTATCCGCACTCGCGGTACTTTTTTCCAGTTGGCATCCGCACTCGCGGAGTCTTGTCTGACAGATCAACCAAAGCAATTAATGCGGGATTAGGGTTTGATTTTATAATTATTATTATTAGGGTTTAATTTAAATATTAATAATTAGTTTTTCGTTTTAATATATAATTTGTAATTTTAAGTTTATTTTATTTTTATCAATTATATAGATAAATATTTTTATATAATAATTTAAAAATAATATTTTTATATAAAATTTTATTTTTATCTTTTTAAAATATATCTTTTTATTATTTGTATTTTTTTTTTGTTTAGTTCGTAATTATAATTTTAGTTTCTTTTTGCCGTAGATTTTTAGCTTTTAAGACTTTGCCGTGAAATCCCTTAAGTGCTTTTTCTTTAAAATTAAGATTTAGGTGCTTTAGAATTTTGCGACGCCGTTTATATTTTAGTACCTCTCAAGTTTCGACGCGCCACTTTATTATTATTTTTTGACTTTTATTTTTCGACGCTTATTTTTTTCGACTTCTTGTTTTTCGACGCGCTTTTTCTTTTTCATTTCGATGCTCTAGTTTTTAGGACCTAGAATTTTCTTTATTTTCTTTAAATTTCGACGAAAAATTATTTTAAGTGGTTAAATTGATAGACATCCAAAATTTTCTGGTTCGCAGTAATTGTTGGATTTGTCAGTGGCTGAGTTGTGAGCTTCCGATTTAAAGGGTTCTGGCTCCCTGCTGCATCTATTGGCTATTCGAAACGTGGGCAAAAGCAGAAAGGTCTATTAATTTGATAACTTATATAATTTTTATTTTTATAACTAATAGGATATTCAGTGAATGCACCGAGCAAAACGTTCACCACCTTTTATACGTTCACCACCTGTAACTCGATCAAGACATCTAGCAAATATTGTCGCCGTTGATTTTTCTTTAGAATCGTCATCCAGTCAACCAAGTACTCCAATTCAAATTTCCGATAATCCATTTTTTAAACCCGACCTCACAATTGAGAATCCGGAGGATATTCAGGGACAATTCAGAGATCCTGAACCACTAATCTTTCCTCCAGAACCACCAATCATTCAAACAGAGATTGTCGAGGAACAACCCATTAAATCAGAATCCTATAGTGATTCAGATTCAACAAATTCAATCATGGAAAATCTGGAACCTCTAAGTATGGAAGACCGAATGCGAGCTAAACGCACTGGTCAAGGTCATGCAATTACTCAACCCGACATTAATGCGCCAGATTATGAAATCAAAGGACAAATTCTACACATGGTAACTAATTAATGCCAATTTAGTGGTGCACCGAAGGAAGATCCAAACGAACGTCTTCGTACTTTTAATAGGATCTGTACTTTATTTAAAATAAGAGAAGTGGAGGATGAACAGATATATCTCATGTTATTTCCCTGAACTTTAAAGGGAGAAGCCAAAGATTGGTTAGAATCGTTCTTAAACAATTCTTTCCAGCATCTAAAGCTGTGAGACTTCAAGGAGAAATTGTTACGTTCACACAAAAGCCAAATGAAACTCTATATGAGGCATGGACAACATTTGGAAAGTTGTTGAGAGGATGTCCGCAACATGGTTTAGACACCTGTCAAATAGTATAAATATTCTACCAAGGATGCGACATCACTACAAGAAAAGACATCGATATAGCAGCTGGTGGTTCCATTATGAAGAAAACCGCAACTGACGCTTACAAAATTATTGATAACACTGCTTCCCACTCACATTGGTGGCACCAAAAAAAAGATATCGTTAGATCATCTAAAGCAGCTAGAGCCGATTCTAGCCATGACTTAGATTCCATTTCTGCAAAGATAGATGTGGTCGAGAGACGAATGGAAAAGATGACTAAAGATATTCACTCAATACGAATTAGTTGTGAGCAGTGTGGAGGACCACATTTGACAAAAGATTGTCTCAGTATTGAACAAACAATAGAACAAAGAGAGAATGTTTCATACATAAACGAAAGGCCTGGAAATAATTATCAGAATAATTATCAACCGCCAAGACCAATCTACAATTAAAATCAGAATTATAACCGAAATGTTTCATACAACAACCAACAAGGTCCTAGTAATCAACAAGTACCTAATAATACTTACAATCAGCAAAGACCTATTTTTCAAAATAAACCACCACAAACCGATGATAAAAAGCCAAATTTAGAAGACATGATGTCAAAGCTAGTTGAATCTCAAACACAGTTTTTCACATCACAGAAATAAACCAATGAATAAAATGCTCAAGCATTTAGAAATCAACAAACTTCTATTCAAAATTTGGAACAAGAAGTGAGCAACCTAGCAAGGTTAATAGGTGAAAGAAAACCGAGAAGTTTACCTAGCGATACAAATGCTAACCCTCGGAATGAAACAGCTAAAGCCATTACCACAAGAAATGGTATTACAATTAAACCACCTGAAATACCAGTAATTTCTGATGAAGCTATTCCTACTCCACAAGAACCACAACCTGATCAAGATAAGGAAACAGAACCGGTAGTTGAAAAGGTTAATGAAGATAACACAGTTAAGGCAAAACCTTATGTTAAACGATACCAACCACCACTTCCTTACCCAAGTAAAATGAGAAAATAAAGACTTGAAGCCGAGCAATCCAAATTCTTGGATAAGTTTAAATAAATAAATGTCAATCTTCCTTTCATTGATGTGATTTCAGGAATGCCTAGATATGCTAAATTCTTGAAAGATCTAATCACAAATAGAAAGAAAATGGAAGAACTCTCGGCTGTTACAATGAATGCTAATTGTTCTACAGTGCTATTGAATAAGATACCAGAAAAACTTTCAGATCCAGGAAGTTCAATAGAAGCATTGGAAGACTTAGGTGCTAGTATAAATCTAATGCCGTATTCACTATACACTAAACTAGACCTTGGAGAATTGAAACCAACACGAATAAGCATACAACGAGCCAATCAATCAATAAAATATCCTAGAGGGATAATGGAGAACATGCTAGTTAAAGTTGATACTTTAGTATTTCCAGTAGATTTTGTTATTCTAGACATGGAAGAAGATTCTCGAGTTCCTCTCATATTAGGAAGACCATTCTTAAACACGGCCAAAGCAATAATAGACGTGTTTGGTAAGAAACTGACCCTAAGTATAGAGGACGAGAGTGTTACCTTTTCTGTTGATAGAGCCATGCAACAACCACAATCTGCAGATGATACATGTTATTATATTCAAACTATAGATTCACATGCAGAAATCTTAGAAGAATTTTCCAGAATTACAAGGAACAGGAGAATGTTCTTTAGGAGAAGGAACTGAACCAATTGATGAAACTGAAATGTTAGCTACACTTATGGCTAATGGATATGAACCAACAACAGAAGAAATTCAAATGCTAAAAGAAGAAGACAGATATCGATATATACATCGATAGAAGAACCACCGACATTAGAATTAAAGCCACTTCCAAACCATTTGGAATATGCTTATTTACATGGTGAATCTGAATTACCTGTAATAATATCGTCTTCTCTTACTGAAAATGAAAAATCTCAACTCATTTCTGTGCTAAAAGCTCATAAACCAGCTATTGCATGGAAAATTCATGACATTAAAAGAATAAGTCCTTCGTATTGCACACATAAAATCCTTATGGAAGAAGGTCATAAAACGTATGTGCAACGCCAACGAAGACTAATTTCTAAAATGCAAGATGTTGTTAAGAAAGAAATTATTAAACTGCTTGATGCAGGTTTAATTTATCCAATCTCTGATAGTCCATAGGTAAGCCCAGTTCAATGCGTACCTAAGAAGGGTGGCATGACTGTCATCACAAATGAGAAAAATGAACTTATTCCTACTAGGACTGTAACAGGATGGCGTGTTTGTATTGATTATAGAAAATTAAATGACGCCACCAGAAAAGATCACTTTCCCTTAGCCCTTCATTGATCAAATGTTGGAAAGATTAGCCAGAAATAGTTACTATTGTTTTCTTGATGGTTTTTCCGGATATTTTCAAATTCCAATAGCACCCGAGGACCAAGAGAAAACCACATTCACGTGCCCTTATGGTACTTTTGCTTACAAACGCATGCCATTTAGACTTTGCAATGCCCCTGCAACCTTTCAAAGGTGCATGATGGCGATTTTTCACGACATGATAGAAGAATGCATGGAAGTTTTCATGGATGACTTTTCAGTTTTCGGTGATACATTTGAAACATGTTTAGTTAATCTTGAACGAATGCTTATTAGATGCGAACAATTAAATCTAGTTCTTAATTGGGAGAAATGCCATTTCATGGTTAAAGAAGGCATCGTTCTTGGTCATAAAATTTCAAAGGAAGGAATTGAAGTGGATAGAGCTAAAGTAGATGTAATTGCTAAACTTCTACATCCCACCAATGTTAGAGGAGTTAGGAGTTTTCTAGGACATGCCGGTTTTTACCAACGTTTCATAAAAGATTTTTCTAAAATTGCCACTCCTATGAATAAACTCCTAGAAAAGGATGCTCCATTCATCTTTTCAGATTAATGTATCAAATCTTTTAATATTCTTAAAGAAAAACTCACTAATGCGCCGATCATGATAACTCCAAATTGGAATCTACCATTTGAACTCATGTGCGATGCAAGTGATTTTGCAATGGGAGCCGTTTTAGGACAAAGGATTGAAAAATGATTTCAACCTATTTATTACGCTAGTAAGACGTTACAAGGAGCACAAATGAATTACACAACTACTGAAAAAGAACTCCTTGCTATTGTCTTTGCTTTTGACAAATTTCGTTCATATCTCGGTCTAGCTAAAATGGTGGTCTATACCGACCATTCTGCTCTTAGATACTTATTTTTGAAACAAGATGCTAAACCACGATTAATCCGTTGGATCTTACTCTTACAAGAGTTTGATATTGAAATCCGTTGGATCTTAATGAGTTGTGCACCAAACTTTACCCCTTCTTTTAACACCTAATGGGGTCATTCTTCCCCACACTTATCGGACGACATGTAAAATCACTGGAAAAAGTTCCACGAATAAGTAACGTGAGCCAATAATTAACCCCTCGGGTGGTATACAATATATCATATAATTCCTTTTTCAATTTCTTTAAAAAGGAATACCTAACCCGAGAGTCAACATATGACTCTCTCCTAAGTGCGGCTTGCAGCAAAAATTTTATTCTTTCAGGTGGATCAGGTCCAAACGGATCATCTTTTAATATATTCCAAGTGCTAACCTCGTGAGGATATACAAAGTCCACATGAGAAGGTGACTCCTCAAAGTGTTCCACTATATTAGACTCCTCATCGTCGATGATCTTTGATGACTCTATTTCTTCGACCTCGGTAGTTAAAACGTCATCTTCATCACTATCACACCTAAGAGTAAAAACCGGACAGAACTCGGGTGTCTGTAAAACTGTCCCAACCACTTCGATTTCAGGAGTTAAATCCTCATCATCATCACTATCCCATGAATACCAACCTATCGCCCGTAATTCCCCCTCAACAATTCCTGGATTAAGCATTGCAAATGTGGACATAACTGGGGTGGTAGGTGGTATAATAATCGTAGGCTCAACACTCTCCACCTCGGGTATCTGCGTATTACCCCTCGAATCAGCTAGTGAATTAGCCAAAAAAGTGTCCGGCTCCCTTTCTTCAATTTGTTGGAGTAGACAGCTCATGGTCCTCTGTAAACGCTTAATGGATTCTTGTTGGCCCGCTAGTGTTTCTTGCAAATTTTGGCTCCGTTCAGTCTCGTTTATCATGAAGTCTAAAATTACATCTTCTAAATTTGACTGACTCTCCTCTCCTTGTTGAATTTGAAAGTGTTGTTGAGATGAATCCCAGGATGAGTTACCATCTTCATAATAATCCCATGGTTGGTCCATAGGGGCATAATGATACATAAGACTATCATCACACTCCTCGGGCATATAGTAACCTCCAAAAGTCTCACAAACACCTCTTGGTTCAACCCTAGCTTCCCAAGAACCTATATACCAATCATCATTCGTACCCATGAAAACTGATGATTCACCCGATTGTTGGACATCATACATGGCTTCCGAAATCATATAATCATACCCATCCATATTATACTTGTAACCTAGCTGCAATCACACCACAAAAGAAAAACAAAACAAACAAAAGCAAAAACAAAGCAGGTAACTTTCATGAAAATAACTTCCCATGAAAGGATCGAATAACTAAAAGTCTATTAAAATCCTTTAAACAAAACCGCTCCCCGGCAGCGGCACCAAAAAGTTGATGTGCCAAGATGTAACCTTTAAAATGTAGACAATATGCTTAATAATTAACACATAATACAGGAAACTAAAACCCGATCATGCAGTAACTAGCAAGTAAATTGACCAGTTTGATCTACTGGGAGAAGTTTGTTTTAAGGACTTTAAACGATTAATTATTCTAAAGAGGGAGTTTTAATTGTAGAATTGTTAAGTAACAAACGGAAAATAAAATGAGATAAATAACGAGGATGAGAAGGCGGTGTTTACTTCAATGCTTGATAAATGATAGGGATTATTCTTTTGTAATTAAACCCGTTATTTTGTAGTTACAAGTAAATGGTTCATATCAATCTCACAATATCTATAAACCGAGAACTATAAACTTAGTAAATTCACATAAACCTTGTCATTAGTTCTTCTTTACCTATGTTTAATCAATAAGACTCTTCCTTGGTTGAATTCACATAAAACCTAGTTTATTAAGTTCACTCTAAATAAACTACACTATTGTGAAATCTTGTTACCATTCAATTACCAACACTCACATGTAGATGTCTAAATCACTAAGTGTTGAAGTACAAGCCATAAACATTGATAAACTCACATAAACCAATTCATAACTTGTATAATTGAACTAGAGTAAATGGATACTTACAACAATGGATCTATGGAAGAACATAATTGATTTAGATTGATTAGATTAATTAGACCCAACCCGGTTAAACTCACGTAAAACCTAAATTACAACAATCACTTGAGGTAAATTCATGACTATGTAGTTCTAGTACCTATTCAATTACCGATCTAAACATATAGCAAAGTCGTTAATTAAGTATATGTTTACCCGTCTAGATTACTAAAAGTATTGAAGCATAGATTGTGTTCCTAGTGTCACATGTAGTTAACAATCTATGTAATTGAAGGAAAGTACCAAACTAGCATAACTATGGTTCTTTTGGTTGGACATGGTAATTTAATCATTCAAACATCATAGTAACTTAAATAGCATTAAAAGCTAGAACAATCCCAAATCATAAATCTTACATTAAAGTAAACACACAAGGGTTTAGCAAATCATAATAATGAAGGTTATAACAATACAATCGAAACAATAGGAATTCATAATCTTATCACTAAAATAAATCAAACCGAGAGTACCTATTGTAGCGTATGATCCCTTCTTCAATCTTGATGCTCAAAAGGGTGAAGAACCCTTTAGAATGGCTGGGGAAACCCCCTTCTCGTACTACTACTGATCTATATTGTGGTGTATCAAATGTGTAACCAAAGCTCTTCTTAAATAGGCTCAAAAGTTAGGTAAAATGGCCAGAAATGCATCAGATGCGCTGCATCTAAAGGTGATGCGCCGCATCCCTTTATTTTTAGTGGTTTCCAGCTCGTTTTAGGACCCAGAACTGTCAGTAGGACCTCAGATGCGCCGCATCTGAGTTAGATGCGCCGCATCTGGCTCAGATGCACCGCATCTGGCTCAGATGCGCCGCATCTGGCACAGATGCGCCGCATTTAAAACTGTCAGGACTATTTTGGCCTCAGATGCGCTGCATCTAAGGCAGATGCGCCGCATATATTACTGTTTATTGGTAATTTTATAATATGATGTTGTAGAACTCTGAGTTACGGACGTCTGGGCTCTGGATTCACCCTTTTTCGAGTTCGTATGACCGAGTTATGGCCAAAACGGTGCAGGTGCGCAGAATCTTCTAAAATCAGCAATATTTTCCATAAATCTTCGCTGCAACACTTGCAATGGATTATACACACATTTTAACTTATTACAATACACAAGTACAACAATTACATACAAAATGATACAAAATCGGATCAAAATAACGACAACAAATATGTATAATTTTGGCGTTATCAATATCTATTGAAGATAGATTATAATGAAATTCCATGGTTTGTAGACTATGCAAACTATTTAGTATGTGGATTCCTTGAAAAAGGGTTGTCGTACCAAAAACAAAAGAAATTCTTTAGTGATATAAAACACTATTTCTGGGAAGATCCACATTTGTTTAAAAGTTGTCCCGATGGAATAATATGTCGATGTGTATTCGGGGATGAAGCTAGTCAAATATTAAACCATTGTCACACAGGACCAACAGAAGGGCATTATGGGCCTCAACTTATAGCAAGAAAAGTTTACGATGCTGGATTCTATTGGCCTACAATTTTCAAAGACGCACACCTTCTTTGCAAATCCTGTGATGCTTGTCAAAGGGCCGCAAAAATAAGTTAACGTGATGAAATGCCACAAAATGTCATTCAATTTTGTGAAGTATTTGACATTTGGGGTATTGACTTTATGGGTCCATTTCTAAAATCTCATAATAATCTCTACATTCTCGTTGCCATTGATTATGTATCTAAATGGGCAGAAGCACAAGCTCTCCCGACTAACGATGCACGAGTTGTAGTCAACTTTTTAAACGTCTTTTTGCTAGGTTCGGAACACCGAAAGCTTTAATAAGTGATCGGGGTACTCATTTTTGTAATAATCAACTTGAGAAAGTTCTCAAAAGATATGGAGTAACTCATAAAATCTCAACCGCTTATCACCCACAGACAAGTGAAAAAGTTGAAAATACCAACCGAGCATTAAAATGTATTCTAGAGAAAACCGTAGGATCAAATCAGAAGGAATTGTCCATGAAATTGGAGGATGCACTCTGGGCTTTTAGAACAGCCTACAAAACTCCAATTGGAACCGCACCTTTTAGACTCGTTTATGGAAAAGCATGTCATCTTCTAGTAGAAATTGAACACAAAGTATTTTGGGCTTTGAAGACATGTAATCTTGATTTACATGAAGCCGGACGTCTACGGTTAAGTCAATTAAACGAATTATAAGAATTAAGACATGAAGCATACGAAAATTTGTTAATCTATAAAGAAAGAACGAAGAAATGGCATGATAAAAGAATCAGAAGTTCAAAAGAATTTAAAGAAGGAGACAGAGTTCTTCTTTTCAATTCACGATTCAAGCTATTTCCTGGAAAATTGAAATCAAGATGGTCTGGACCATTCATAGTCAAAAGAGTTTTCCAGTACGGAACATTAGAGTTAATAAATTCAAATGGGGTTGAATTTAAAGTTAATGGTCACAGAGTTAAACATTACATAGATAGTCCAATAGAAGTTGAAGATGAAGTTAATCACAATTTCGACACCACAGCTAACTAAGTGTGGGAAGGTTCGAATCTTTTTAGGGTAACATATATTTCCGTTAGAGTTAGATATTCTGTTTTCGTGTAGTTCTCGAGAATGGAATCCGAATGGTCTTTCCCTAGCAGACCCTAAAGAACTAGTCTTCTCCCCCCATTCTGAATTTTTATTTTTTTTAGGTTTTACGAGATGAAAAATTCCTTTGATCTGAACCATGGTCTAATGCTACACGCTATGATTACTAAACGTAATAATGACACACTTTCGAGTGACCTGGTATCATTCATAAGAGGCAAAATGGACGGAGTAAGGAAAGAACTCAGAAAAGATCATCATAAGATACATTATGGTAAAGGAAAATCAAAATCCGCAACAAAAAGAAGAGCACGACACCTTGAAAGATGTTACAAATGCGGAAAATGGCACACGAAGGTAAATGTTCAAATAACCAAACATATTCAAATACCGAATTTGTTACTCTATGCAGAGAAGGACCGTTCATATGTTTAGAAGAAAAGATATTGAAGATTCGAGGTTATGCTTATGTAGCTATGGAGAACCAAATCACACGACTCTCCTATGAGTCGACTAAAGCAAGTCTCTGAGAATTCTTTCTCATAGGTAAGTATGTATAGTTTTTTTTTATTACTTTTACCCTTTTGATAATAAACGCTAAATCGTTCGCTATAAAGTATTAAATTGGTATTCAATAAAATTAGGTATGCGTAACCGAAATTATTGATATCATACAAAAATTTATTATATCACTGCGAAATTTACCGTTTATTCTTAAGGTATAAATATCTTTAATCAATCAACCCAAAATATTTCAGAAATTCGTCAGGAGTAAAACTAGGTAATATAGCCGAAATTACTTTACCGAAAAGAGGGGCGTATATTTTTGACAATATTTGATTGATTAAAGTGGGATAAAGACCAAAAAGATTTTTAATTTTAATTTTTTTTACCATGTTTTTAAAATTAATATATAAATATTAAATTAATATTGTAAAACTTTTTAAAATCAATATATTTAAGTTTGTAAATATTTGAAATTAATATTTGTTTGTATGTATAAAAACAAAAATATAATATAAGTGTGGTGTGAATTTTTTATTTTAATAATATGAATTTTTAATTTTATGTATTTTAAATTTGGTGTGAATTTAAAAACAAAAATTTACTTTATTTCGTTAAGTTAAAAATTTGATATTTAAAATTCATCGTGAGTTGAAAACTAGGTCGTTGAACCAAAATTGCTCTACCCAAGGGAGGGACGAGAAATTTTATTATCATTATTTTTAATCTTATTGATTTAAAGTATGCCAAAAACATTAAAAAAACCCAAAAATCTTTGCTTTTAAAACAACGCTTTAAAATGACGAATTTTTAAAAAATTTTGTCGAGGGACGGACTAGGTCAACGTACCGAAACAACCTCATCCTAAATAAAAAGGAAAACAAAATTTTAAATTAATCAAGTAATTGTTTTATTAATAAAGGTTTTATATAAAAAAAAATGGGAAAAACCGCACTCGCGGTACTTTGTGGGTACCCACATCCGCACTCGCGGAGGTCGGAAATCCCATACCAGATAAACTGGTCTACAGACCAGTTTCCCCAACACCTACACCCATATTTTTTTTTTGCGAAAAACACACACAAACCACTCTCAAATTCGCGATTTTTCACCGTTAAACATCAAATTTTTTGCTAAAATCATGTTGAGAAGGATGCTACCAAGAAGTTTCTCAAGGAAATTGGTAATTTCTACATCAAACACCCTTTAATTCGAATTATTAGTGTTCTTGAACAAAATACACCTAATTTGATTTTGATGATTTCTAGTGTAATTGTGCTTAAATTGATTGTATATTATGCTTGTATAACCTAGATTGATGCTATTTAACATGATTAGAAGCCTTAAACTTTAAATTTTGAGTAATCTAGGGTTTGTGTTCTTGAGCAAAATTGGGGCTTTTTGATATAAACGGGTTATGGCCGAATTTTGATGTTAGTTTATACTAAATTGAGTAGTGTAACATGTTTAGGTTGCTAAATGATCAAAACTTTGATCCTAAACATGATTTTCAAGTATTAAAGTAGACTTTTTGAATAAAAAAAATGCATGAACTCAATTTAATTGATATGAAGGCCATTTGGAACTTGTTTAATTGCTAGTAATGATCATTTTGGCATGTTATTTGAGATAAAAGCTAAAGAACATTGTATACATTCTCATATTTGTTCATTTGTAAAAGTGTAGAATTGTTAATGTTATGAAAATGAGTATAAAGTTTAATATGGATTAAACATGTCATTATGATTGTTTTGATTTATGATTTTGCTAACACTAATGCATATTTGGATGCACAAAAATTGTGTTTAATGTGTTTTGCAGACTGAAAGGGGTGAATCTTCATCCGCATCTCAGGCTCACAATGCTCCTCCTGAGAATGCAGAAGAACAGGAGATTAACGCCCAATATAGACAAGATCTACCGCATCAAATCATTTCATATTCAAATATAGAATTGGCAGATTTACATACTAATTTAAGGTTTGATCGACATTGGATAGATTATCCAAAATACCAGAGGAACTTGCACACACTTCAGTCTAATGTTGTTGAAGTACCTAGAGTAATAGATTGGGAACCATTAGAAACAGTTGGATTGGCCGGTCCAATCAGAGAATTACTTACACAAAGGTATGGTAATTCTACTTTTACTGATTGGGAATGTTTGTTTAATATACGTAGGCGTGTATATAGAGAATGGTGTGTGGAATTATTTTGTAGTGTTGAAATAAATGATCGGGTATCTACCTTAACCGATCGTAGTTTTATTAGATTTTTATTAGGAGGTGTGATGCGCCATATGTCTCTACTAGACATGGTTCAGGATTTGTGTATATATACGCCTGAGGAACTAGCATCTACTGATTGTCAAGGGTTGATACTTAATGGTAGGAGGATTGATGAAAATTTTGATATGAATGAAATATGGAGTAGAATGACTAGGCATAACCGATTTCATGGGGGGAATAACTCTTATACTAATATTGATAGAGCTGAGCTAAGAATAATCCATAGGTTCTTAGCAAACTCGATTACACAGCGAGGTAAGAACAAAGAGAATGTAAATGAGAATGATTTATTTTATCTCATGTGTATTCGAGACCCACAGAGTGCTGTGAGTATACCTTATTGTGTAGGTTATTATTTATCATCTATAGTTAAGAGCATAAGGCCTAATGGTATAATAGGAGGTGGTATCTTTGTTACTTTAATTGCTGAGTATATCGGTGTCGATAGAAATCAGGGGGATTAATAATTGCAGCACCAGAACCCCGTGATCCAATTGGTTTAAAAGTATATTATGGTGCTAAGGTTTTAAAGAAACGACATAACGCTGCAGCACCATATGATGGCCCGCATCCACAGGTCGAAAGAGATCAGCAGCAAGGTAACGCGGGAGGGGGGAATGAGATGACAGAAATGCAACTTTTTATGGCTCATCATGAGTATGAAATGGCTAGACAACGAGCATATTAAGATTGGCAGTATCATCAAAAACAAATCATAAGTCATCGTGCACACATAAATGCAAACTACATTGCTATTCCAATGCACGTATTACCTCCCTGACTATACAGACCCGACCACCGTACCCTACATATGACCCAGCTCAAGCATTCTACAGTACATACGGCTATGAATGGGATCCCTACTGGCATCATCCTTATCAACCTTGATTTTATTTTATATTTATTTTTATATATTTGGTAACTTGTAATTTTATATTTTTTAATATTTCTCTTGATACTTTAATAGTTTTTATAATTTTCTAACTTTTCTTATTAGATTTTTAATAATTTTTGAATGTGGGGTGATATACCCAACTTCAAAAATATGTATATATATGTTTGTAGTTTATGTCATGCACAAAACAGGGTAAAACAGCGCAATTTCAAAGACTGGCATTAAGTTCAGCAAAAGTAACAAATTTTGATAACAAGATGCAAAATTTATGTGAAATAACAACTGCAGGAATGAACAAATGATGTGCACCATTTATCATTCAACAAACAAACGCCAATATGTTTGGAAACTTTGGTAAAATTTAATCATTTTTCTACGCTAATCACCCTCAATAATTTAAATTGTTACTGATTTCTTGCAAATGAGGGCATTGCAAGATCTTAAGTCTGGGAAGGGATTAAAATCTTTCGGAATTTTTTTAAAATTTTTTTTTTTTGACTTAAACACTTGGTTACCATTAAAAATACAGGTAATGCAGTAGTTGTATTAGAATCTAGTGCTCTCTGATAATAAAGAACATCCCTAGTTTTATATACTGACTACCCAATTCTAGTAAAATTTTTCAAAATTTTCTAATAAATGAATTCAAAATCATGTTTATACATATTTATGAACGATAAAATTAGGTGTTAACACCGAAATTATTGTTACCTCGGAAAGGACATAAATTGAGAAACAACCCAAAATGTTAGAATTCATTTAAAATGGAATAGAGGAAAATAAAAAGGCAAAGAAAGGAAAATAAAACCAAGTGTGAGAAAAGTTTACCAAGTTCTTTAAAACATATATCACATATTTTGTACAAATATACTTTTGTTTTGGACAAAATTAACCATTTTACCCAGAAAATTGTAATATATTTGAAAAAAAGATGGATCTACACGATGAATCAATTCCATCATTAAAAGGAAGTAAAGTCTTCCGAAAAAGACACGCGCTTCTTGATTTAGGTCAGGAAGTTGTCATCCAGACCAGTTGTAGAGTCTACGAAAAATCTTGAAAAGTTTTCTCGAAAATCAGCTGGAAATCAATGGACCTCAGCATCAAACATGGTCGCCAAGTGGTCAGACTTATCCTAACCATGAGAGGATCTGTCTCGTAAAATGGGGAGGGCGCCGTGCAAATCAGCTTGATAAGACTAATGAATAGGATCCTCAGAAAGGATAATCTCCTTAAAAGATCAAAAATCAGCTTTTAAGACTGATACTACTCAATCCTTGAGATTAACTTTTAAAGATTGAGAATTCAAACTCATGGAATTCGATGATATCTAAACTCGAGCTTGAACGAGAAAATATTTTGATCAAAATTACAAACCGATTTGTTTTCTGAAAACCCATTTTTAATGCGTTCATTACCATTGAACGTAAAATCCTGGGAATTCATCTGGAATTCATTAGGTCACCTGAACCAAATCGGGTGTCAACCGTTAGAACGGTGGTTGCATAGCATGGTCGAAGACAGGACCTTGTGCCAGACCGAAAAACTATAGGGTGAGCTTTACTATTGCTCCTACCAAGGATAGTAATTGCATCCGACACGTTATAGACCATAATTAAAATCATGTCAGGGGACATTGCCTTAACAGTTGCTTGTTCAACGCTTTCCTTTACAACCGGACGGTAGTTTACCGAAAGATAATATACAGAGCAAGTATACTGGACGTGTTACTTTCCCAATACAAGGTTAGCAAGTGGGTGACACAAAACCATAAGTTTTGAGCTAAAATTTTCAAATCTGAAACCCACAAAAATAATTTTGCAAACACCGGTGAAGGGTTATTCTGGAAAACTTATCTAGGGTAAAAGCTAGATTTAATTTTCAAAAGATCAAATGTTTTCATAAAGATCCAATTTCCTTAAGGATCTAAATTTTCATAGTCATGTGGGACTGTAAATCACAACGTTACTACCATTGTTCATACCGCCGTATAGAAATCGCTGATGTACAAAGTGTGAAGAATAAATAAGTGATTCTAGTATTTTTATTTCAAGACTATATTGCTTGAGGACAAGCAACACTCAAGTGTGGGAATATTTGATAATGCTAAAAATGAACATATATTTCATAGCATTATCCCTCAAGAAAGACAACCTTTTAGTTGCAATTGTTCTATTTACAAGTGATATTCGTTTAAATAATAAAAGGTGAAGACAAAAGACAGACTCGACTATTTGAAGACGCAAATGACCAAAAAGCTAAAAAGTACAAAGTACAATCAAAGTGGTTCAAATTATTGATGAGAAACGTCTCGAAATTACAAGAGTACAAGACGCAAAACGCAAAGTACAAGATATTAAATAGTACGCAAGGATGTTCAAAAATCCGGAACATGGACTTGAACCAACTTTCAACATGCGACGCAACGGACCAAAAATTACAAGTCAACTATGCACAAGAATATAATATAATATAATATATATAAATTATATATATATATTATATATATATATATTAAAAAAATACAGCAGCCCACGTTTAAATCAAGAGATGAGCTGTAATCCATACCTCCGCACTCGCGGAACTTTTGTGAACAAAATTTCCGCACTCGCGGAGGTCTACAGTGAAATGTGGGGCTATAAAAGTCGTGCATTCTGATCAATTTTTTTTACATCTTTTTCTATTTTCCTACTCTATATACATAATATATGTATCAATTATCCATCCATTTAGCAATCTCAATTTGTAATTTTAACTTTAAGTTAGTGATAATAATAAGGTTGGGTTAGTCGAATGCTTTAAGGTTGTGTAAATCGAAACTCTGTCCGTGTACCACTACGCTAACAAAACCCACTGTAAGTTATGCTTAATTTTATTGTTAAATTAATGTCTCGTAGCTAAGTTATTATTATGCTTATTTAAGCCAAAGTAATCGTGATGTTGGGCTAAAATATTAAGACGGGGTAATTGGGCTTTGTACCATAATTGGGGTTTGGACAAAAGAACGACACTTGTGGAAATTAGACTATGGGCTTTATTTTTGTTTAATTAAATGATAGTTTGTTAATTTAATATAAAGATTTACAATTGGACGTACCTATAAATAACCATATACACTCGATCGGACACGATGGGCGGGATATTTATAAGTACTGATAATCGTTCATTTAACCGGACACGGGAATGAATTAATAGTTAATGGACTTATTAAAATAGGGGTGAATTATATACAAGGACACTTGGTGTAATTATAGTTTAAGTCCCCAATTAGTTGGAATATTTGACTTCGGATATAAGGATAATTTGACGAGGACACTCGCACTTTATATTTATGACTGATGGACTGTTATGGACAAAAACCAGATGGACATATTTAATAATCCAGGACAAAGGACAATTAACCCATGGTAATAAACTAAAATCAACACGTCAAACATCATGATTATGGAAGTTTAAATAAGCATAATTTATATATTTCATATTTAATTGCACTTTTAATTATCGCAATTTTATTTACTGTCATTTTATTTAATTGCACTTTTAATTATTGTACTTTTTAATTATCGCAATTTTTTTTTATCGTACTTTTATTGCAATTTCATTATCGTTATTTACTTTACGCTTAAAATTAAGTTATATTTATTTTTAATATTTTACATTAGGTTTTAACTGCGACTAAAGTTTTAAAATCGACAAACCGGTCATTAAACGGTAAAAACCCCCTTTTATAATAATAATACTACTTATATTTATATTTATATATAGTTTTTTTAAAAAAATATAGCGTTAAACTTGGCGAGTTCCCTGTGGAGACCCGGACTTACTAAAAACTACACTACTGTACGATTAGGTACACTGCCTATAAGTGTTGTAGCAAGGTTTAGGTATATCCACTCTATAAATAAATAAATAACTTGTGTAAAATTGTATCGTATTTAATAGTTTTTCATAATAAATATATAACTATTTCGTATACACCTCTACGCACATCACATATGCAGTTCATTATTAATATACTTAATGATATGTTTACTTATCATAATATCATGTTAAATATATATATATATATATATATATATATATATATATATATATATATATATATATATATATATATATATATATATATATATATATATCCATATATATGACATCATATAGTTTTTAGTTTTTACAAGTTTTAACGTTCGTGAATCACCGGTCAACTTGGGTGGTCAATTGTCTATATGAAACCTATTTCGATTAATCAAGTCTTAACAAGTTTGATTGCTTAACATGTTGGAAACACTTAATCATCTAAATATTAATTTCATTTAATATATATAAACATGGTAAAAGTTCTGTTCACTACAGTACCTACCCGTTAAATAAATTTCGTCCCTAAATTTTAAGCAGTTGGAGGTGTTGACGTATCTTCTGGAAATAAGTGCGGGTACTTCTTCTTTATCTGATCTTCTCATTCCCAGGCGAACTCGGGTCCTCTACGAGCATTCCATCGAACCTTAACAATTAGTATCTTTTTTTGCTTAAGTCTTTTAATCTCACGATCCATTATTTCGACGGGTTCTTCGATGAATTGAAGTTTTTCGTTGATTTGGATTTCGTCTAAGGGAATAGTGAGATCTTCTTTAGCAAAAAATTTCTTCAAATTCGAGACACGGAAAGTGTTATGTACAGCCACGAGTTGTTGAGGTAATTCAAGTCGGTAAGCAACTGGTCCAACACGATCAATAATCTTGAATAGTCCAATATACCTTGGATTTAATTTCCCCAGTTTACCAAATCGAACAACGCCTTTCCAAGGTGCAACTTTAAGCATGACCATCTCTCCAATTTCAAATTCTATATCTTTTCTTTTAATGTCAGCGTAGCACTTTTGTCGACTTTGGGCGGTTTTCAACCGTTGTTGAATTTGGATGATCTTCTCGTTAGTTTCTTGTATTATCTTCGGACCCGTAATCTGTCTATCCCCCACTTCACTCTAACAAATCAGAGACCTGCACTTTCTACCATAAAGTGCTTTAAACGGCGCCATCTCGATGCTTGAATGGTAGCTGTTATTGTAGGAAAATTCTACTAACGGAAGGTGTCGATCCCAACTGTTTCCGAAATCAATAACACATGCTTGTAGCATGTCTTCAAGTATTTGTATCGTCCTTTCACTCTGCCCATCAGTTTGTGGATGATAAGCAGTACTCATGTCTAGACGAGTTCCTAATGCTTCCTGTAATATCTGCCAGAATCTTGAAATAAATCTGCCATCCCTATCAGAGATAATAGAGATTGGTATTCCATGTCTGAAGAAAACTTCCTTCAAATACATTCGTGCTAACTTCTCCATCTTGTCATCTTCTCTTATTGGCAGGAAGTGTGCTAATTTGGTGAGATGATCAACTATTACCCAAATAGTATCAATACCACTTGCAGTCCTTGGCAATTTAGTGATGAAATCCATGGTAATGTTTTCCCATTTCCATTCGAGGATTTCGGGTTGTTGAAGTAGACCTGATGGTTTCTGATGCTCAGCTTTGACCTTAGAACACGTCAAACATTCTCCTACGTATTTAGCAACATCGGATTTCATACCCGGCCACCAAAAATGTTTCTTAAGATCTTTGTACATCTTCCCCGTTCTAGGATGTATTGAGTATCTAGTTTTATGAGCTTCTCTAAGTACCATTTCTCTCATATCTCCAAATTTTAGTACCCAAATTCTTTCAGCCCTATACCGGGTTCTGTCTCCCAAATATTAAGATGCTTCTCTGATCTTTTGGGTATTTCATCCTTTAAATTTCTCTCTTTTAAAACTCCTTGTTGCGCCTCCTTTATTTGGGTAGTAAGGTTAGTGTGAATCATTATATTCATAGCTTTTACTCGAATGGGTTCTCTGTCTTTTCTGCTCAAGGCGTCGGCTACCACATTTGCCTTCTCCGAGTGATAACGAATCTCAAAGTCGTAATCATTTAACAATTCAATCCACCTGCGTTGCCTCATGTTCAGTTGTTTCTGATTAAATATGTGTTGAAGACTTTTGTGGTTGGTATATATAATACTTTTGACCCCATATAAGTAGTGCCTCCAAGTCTTTAATGCAAAAACTACCGCGCCTAATTCCAAATCATGCGTCGTATAATTCTGCTCGTGAATCTTCAATTGTCTAGAATCATAAGCAATTACTTCTATTCGTTGCATTAATACACAACCGAGACCTTGCTTTAAGGCATCACAATATATCACAAATTCATCATTCCCTTCAGGTAATGACAATATAGGTGATGTAGTTAACTTTTTCTTCAACAATTGAAACGCTTTCTCTTGTTCATCCTTCCATTCAAATTTCTTCCCTTTATGCATTAATGCAGTCAAGGGTTTTGCTATTTTGGAAAAATCTTGGATGAATCTTCTGTAGTAACCAGCTAGTCCTAAAAATTGGCGTATATGTTTCGGAGTTTTCGGGGTTTCCCACTTTTCAACGGTTTCAATCTTTGCTAGATCCACCTTTTTCAACCAGTCCATGCCAATTATTACATCAAAACTCCCAAACTCGACTGGTATTAAATCAATTTTAAACGTTTCATCCCCCAGTTTAATTTCTCTCTCCCGACATATATTATCTGCTGAAATTAATTTACCGTTTGCTAATTTGAGTAAAAATTTACTATCCAAATGCGTCAATGGGCAACTTAATTTAGCACAAAAATCTCTACTCATATAGATTCTATCCGCACCCGAATCAAATAAAACATAAGCAGATTTATTGTCAATAAGAAACGTACCCGTAACAAGCTCCGAGTCTTCCTGCGCTTCTGTCGTATTAATATTGAAAACTCTTCCGCGGCCCTGCCCATTAGTATTCCCCTGATTCGGGAAATTACTTCTAATGTGAAATGTCCCGTTCTTATTGATTAAAAACGTTCCATATTAATTGATTTCGTTGCGAGGTTTTGACCTCTATATGAGATGTTTTTCAAAGACTGCATTCATTTTTAAAACAAACCATAACCTTTATTTCATAAATAAAGGTTTAAAAAGCTTTACGTAGATTATCAAATAATGATAATCTAAAATATCCTGTTTACACACGACCATTACATAATGGTTTACAATACAAATATGTTACATCGAAATCAGTTTCTTGAATGCAGTTTTTACACAATATCATACAAACATGGACTCCAAATCTTGTCCTTATTTTAGTATGCAACAGCGGAAGCTCTTAATATTCACCTGAGAATAAACATGCTTTAAACGTCAACAAAAATGTTGGTGAGTTATAGGTTTAACCTATATATATCAAATCGTAACAATAGACCACAAGATTTCATATTTCAATACACATCCCATACATAGAGATAAAAATCATTCATATGGTGAACACCTGGTAACCGACAATAACAAGATGCATATATAAGAATATCCCCATCATTCCGGGACACCCTTCGGATATGATATAAATTTCGAAGTACTAAAGCATCCGGTACTTTGGATGGGGTTTGTTAGGCCCAATAGATCTATCTTTAGGATTCGCGTCAATTAGGGTGTCTGTTCCCTAATTCTTAGATTACCAGACTTAATAAAAAGGGGCATATTCGATTTCGATAATTCAACCATAGAATGTAGTTTCACGTACTTGTGTCTATTTTGTAAATCATTTATAAAACCTGCATGTATTCTCATCCCAAAAATATTAGATTTTAAAAGTGGGACTATAACTCACTTTCACAGATTTTTACTTCGTCGGGAAGTAAGACTTGGCCACTGTTGATTCACGAACCTATAACAATATATACATATATATTAAAGTATGTTCAAAATATATTTACAACACTTTTAATATATTTTGATGTTTTAAGTTTATTAAGTCAGTTGTCCTCGTTAGTAACCTATAACTAGTTGTCCACAGTTAGATGTACAGAAATAAATCGATAAATATTATATTGAATCAATCCACGACCCAGTGTATACGTATCTCAGTATTGATCACAACTCAAACTATATATATTTTGGAATCAACCTCAACCCTGTATAGCTAACTCCAACATTCACATATAGAGTGTCTATGGTTGTTTCGAAATATATATAGATGTGTTGACATGATAGGTCGAAACATTGTATACGTGTCTATGGTATCTCAAGAGTACATAATATACAATATAAGTTGATTAAGTTATGGTTGGAATAGATTTGTTACCAATTTTCACGCAGCTAAAATGAGAAAAATTATCCAATCTTGTTTTACCCATAACTTCTTCATTTTAAATCCGTTTTGAGTGAATCAAATTGCTATGATTTCATATTGAACTCTATTTTATGAATCTAAACAGAAAAAGTATAGGTTTATAGTCGGAAAAATAAGTTACAAGTCGTTTTTGTAAAGGTAGTCATTTCAGTCGAAAGAACGACGTCTAGATGACCATTTTAGAAAACATACTTCCACTTTGAGTTTAACCATAATTTTTGGATATAGTTTCATGTTCATAATAAAAATCATTTTCTCAGAATAACAACTTTTAAATCAAAGTTTATTATAGTTTTTAATTAACTAACCCAAAACAGCCCGCGGTGTTACTACGACGGCGTAAATCCGGTTTTACGGTGTTTTTCGTGTTTCCAGGTTTTAAATCATTAAGTTAGCATATCATATAGATATAGAACATGTGTTTAGTTGATTTTAAAAGTCAAGTTAGAAGGATTAACTTTTGTTTGCGAACAAGTTTAGAATTAACTAAACTATGTTCTAGTGATTACAAGTTTAAACCTTCGAATAAGATAGCTTTATATGTATGAATCGAATGATGTTATGAACATCATTACTACCTTAATTTCCTTGGATAAACCTACTGGAAAAGAGAAAAATAGATCTAGCTTCAATGGATCCTTGGATGGCTCGAAGTTCTTGAAGCAGAATCATGACACGAAAACAAGTTCAAGTAAGATCATCACTTGAAATAAGATTGTTATAGTTATAGAAATTGAACCAAAGTTTGAATATGATTATTACCTTGTATTAGAATGATAACCTACTGTAAGAAGCAAAGATTTCTTGAGGTTGGATGATCACCTTACAAGATTGGAAGTGAGCTAGCAAACTTGAAAGTATTCTTGATTTTATGAAACTAGAACTTTTGGAATTTATGAAGAACACTTAGAACTTGAAGATAGAACTTGAGAGAGATCAATTAGATGAAGAAAATTGAAGAATTAAAGTGTTTGTAGGTGTTTTTGGTCGTTGGTGTATGGATTAGATATAAAGGATATGTAATTTTGTTTTCATGTAAATAAGTCATGAATGATTACTCATATTTTTGTAATTTTATGAGATATTTCAAGCTAGTTGCCAAATGATGGTTCCCACATGTGTTAGGTGACTCACATGGGCTGCTAAGAGCTGATCATTGGAGTGTATATACCAATAGTACATATATCTAAAAGCTGTGTATTGTACGAGTACGAATACGGGTGCATACGAGTAGAATTGTTGATGAAACTGAACGAGGATGTAATTGTAAGCATTTTTGTTAAGTAGAAGTATTTTGATAAGTGTATTGAAGTCTTTCAAAAGTGTATAAATATATATTAAAACACTACATGTATATACATTTTAACTGAGTCGTTAAGTCATCGTTAGTCGTTACATGTAAGTGTTGTTTTGAAACCTTTAGGTTAACGATCTTGTTAAATGTTGTTAACCCAATGTTTATAATATCAAATGAGATTTTAAATTATTATATTATCATGATATTATCATGTATGAATATCTCTTAATATGATATATATACATTAAATGTCTTTACAACGATAATCGTTACATATATGTCTCGTTTAAAAATCATTAAGTTAGTAGTCTTGTTTTTACATATGTAGTTCATTGTTAATATACTTTATGATATGTTTTCTTATCATAGTATCATGTTAACTATATATATATATCCATATATATGTCATCATATAGTTTTTACAAGTTTTAACGTTCGTGAATCACCGATCAACTTGGGTGGTGAATTGTCTATATGAAACATATTTCAATTAATCAAGTCTTAACAAGTTTGATTGCTTAACATGTTGGAAACATTTAATCATGTAAATATCAATCTCAATTATTATATATAAACATGGAAAAGTTCGGGTCACTACAGTACCTACCCGTTAAATAAATTTCGTCCCGAAATTTTAAGCTGTTGAAGGTGTTGACGAATCTTCTGGAAATAGATGCGGGTATTTCTTCTTCATCTGATCTTCACGCTCCCAGGTGAACTCGGGTCCTCTACGAGCATTCCATCGAACCTTAACAATTGGTATCTTGTTTTGCTTAAGTCTTTTAACCTCACGATCCATTATTTCGACGGGTTCTTCGATGAATTGAAGTTTTTCGTTGATTTGGATTTCATCTAACGGAATAGTGAGATCTTCTTTAGCAAAACATTTCTTTAAATTCGAGACGTGGAAAGTGTTATGTACAGCCGCGAGTTGTTGAGGTAACTCTAGTCGGTAAGCTACTGGTCCGACACGATCAATAATCTTGAATGGTCCAATATACCTTGGATTTAATTTCCCTCGTTTACCAAATCGAACAACGCCTTTCCAAGGTGCAACTTTAAGCATGACCATCTCTCCAATTTCAAATTCTATATCTTTTCTTTTAATGTCAGCGTAGCTCTTTTGTCGACTTTGGGCGGTTTTCAATCGTTGTTGAATTTGGATGATCTTCTCGGTAGTTTCTTGTATAATCTCCGGACCCGTAATCTGTCTATCCCCCACTTCACTCCAACAAATCGGAGACCTGCACTTTCTACCATAAAGTGCTTCAAACGGCGCCATCTCAATGCTTGAATGGTAGCTGTTGTTGTAGGAAAATTCTGCTAACGGTAGATGTCGATCCCAACTGTTTTCGAAATCAATAACACATGCTCGTAGCATGTCTTCAAGCGTTTGTATCGTCCTTTCGCTCTGCCCATCAGTTTGTGGATGATAGGCAGTACTCATGTCTAGACGAGTTCCTAATGCTTGCTGTAATGTCTGCCAGAATCTTGAAATAAATCTGCCATCCCTATCAGAGATAACAGAGATTGGTATTCCATGTCTGGAGACGACTTCCTTCAAATACAGTCGTGCTAACTTCTCCATCTTGTCATCTTCTCTTATTGGTAGGAAGTGTGCTGATTTGGTGAGACGATCAACTATTACCCAAATAGTATCAAAACTACTTGCAGTCCTTGGCAATTTAGTGATGAAATCCATGGTAATGTTTTCCCATTTCCATTCCGGGATTTCGGGTTGTTGAAGTAGACCTGATGGTTTCTGATGCTCAGCTTTGACCTTAGAACACGTCAAACATTCTCCTACGTATTTAGCAACATCGGATTTCATACCCGGCCACCAAAAATGTTTCTTGAGATCCTTGTACATCTTCCCCGTTCCAGGATGTATTGAGTATCTGGTTTTATGAGCTTCTCTAAGTACCATTTCTCTCATATCTCCAAATTTTGGTACCCAAATCCTTTCAGCCCTATACCGGGTTCCGTCTTCCCGAATATTAAGATGCTTCTTCGATCCTTTGGGTATTTCATCCTTTAAATTTCCCTCTTTTAAAACTCCTTGTTGCGCCTCCTTTATTTGAGTAGTAATGTTATTATGAATCATTATATTCATAGATTTTACTCGAATGGGTTCTCTGTCCTTCCTGCTCAAGGCATCGGCTACCACATTTGCCTTCCCCGGGTGGTAACGAATCTCAAAGTCGTAATCATTCAATAATTCAATCCACCTACGCTGCCTCATATTCAGTTGTTTCTGATTAAATATGTGTTGAAGACTTTTGTGGTCGGTATATATAATACTTTTGACCCCATATAAGTAGTGCCTCCAAGTCTTTAATGCAAAAACAACCGCGCCTAATTCCAAATCATGCGTCGTATAATTTTGTTCGTGAATCTTCAATTGTCTAGACGCATAAGCAATCACCTTCGTTCGTTGCATTAATACACAACCGAGACCTTGCTTTGATGCATCACAATAAATCACAAAATCATCATTCCCTTCAGGCAATGACAATATAGGTGCCGTAGTTAGCTTTTTTTCAATAACTGAAACGCTTTCTCTTGTTCATCATTCCATTCAAATTTCTTCCCTTTATGCGTTAATGCAGTCAAGGGTTTTGCTATTCTGGAAAAGTCTTGGATGAACCTTCTGTAGTAACCAGCTAGTCCTAAAAACTGGCGTATGTGTTTCGGAGTTTTCGGGGTTTCCCACTTTTCAACAGTTTCTATCTTTGCCGGATCCACCTTAATACCTTCTTTGTTCACTATGTGACCGAGGAATTGAACTTCTTCCAACCAAAATGCACACTTTGAAAACTTAGCGTACAATTCTTCCTTCCTCAATACTTCTAACACCTTTCTCAAATGTTCACCGTGTTCTTGGTCATTCTTTGAGTAAATAAGTATGTCATCAATGAAAACAATGACAAACTTGTCAAGGTATGGTCCACACACTCGGTTCATAAGGTCCATGAACACAGCTGGTGCATTAGTTAAACCAAACGGCATGACCATAAACTCGTAATGACCGTAACGTGTTCTGAAAGCAGTCTTTGGAATATCATCTTCTTTCACCCGCATTTGATGATACCCGGAACGTAAGTCAATCTTTGAATAAACAGACGAGCCTTGTAGTTGATCAAATAAGTTGTCGATTCTCGGTAGTGGGTAGCGGTTCTTGATGGTAAGTTTGTTCAACTCTCGGTAGTCGATACACAACCTGAATGTACCATCTTTCTTCTTGACAAACAAAACAGGAGCTCCCCACGGTGATATGCTTGGTCGAATGAAACCACGCTCTAAAAGTTCTTGTAATTGGCTTTGCAGTTCTTTCATCTCGCTGGGTGCGAGTCTGTAAGGAGCACGAGCTATTGGTGCAGCTCCTGGTACAATATCTATTTGAAATTCAACGGATCGATGTGGGGGTAATCCCGGTAATTCTTTCGGAAATACATCGGGAAATTCTTTTGCAATGGGAACATCATTGATGCTCTTTTCTTCAGTTTGTACTTTCTCGACGTGTGCTAGAACAGCATAGCAACCTTTTCTTATTAGTTTTTGTGCCTTCAAATTACTAATAAGATGTAGCTTCGTGTTGCCCTTTTCTCCGTACACCATTAAGGGTTTTCCTTTTTCTCGTATAATGCGAATTGCATTTTTGTAACAAACGATCTCCGCTTTCACTTCTTTCAACCAGTCCATACCGATTATCACATCAAAACTCCCTAACTCTACTGGTATCAAATCAATCTTAAATGTTTCGCTAACCAGTTTAATTTCTCGATTCCGACATATATTATCTGCTGAAATTAATTTACCATTTGCTAATTCGAGTAAAAATTTACTATCCAAAGGCGTCAATGGACAACTTAATTTAGCACAAAAATCTCTACTCATATAGCTTCTATCCGCACCCGAATCAAATAAAACGTAAGCAGATTTATTGTCAATAAGAAACGTACCCGTAACAAGCTCCGGGTCTTCCTGTGCCTCTACCGCATTAATATTGAAAACTCTTCCACGGCCTTGTCCATTCGTGTTCTCCTGGTTCGGGCAATTTCTAATAATGTGGCCTGGTTTTCCACATTTATAACAAACTACATTGGCATAACTTGCTCCGACACTACTTGCTCCGCCATTACTCGTTCCGACACCATTTGTTCCTTTCGTTCTATTAACCCCTGGTCCGTAGACCTCACACTTCGCCGCGCTATGACCATTTCTTTTACACTTGTTGCAAAATTTGGTGCAGAACCCCGAGTGATTCTTTTCACACCTTTGGCATAGCTGCTTCTGATTGTTGTTGTTGTTGCGGTTATTATTGTTGTTGGGATGATTGTTGTAGTTGCTGTTGTTATTGTTGTTGTTGTTGTTGGGCCGTTTGTTATAGTTGCAATTGATGTTGCGATTGTTGGGATAATTGTTGCGATTATTGTTGTAATTGCTGTTGTTGTTGTATTGGTGATTCTTATCACCGTTTTCCTCCCACTTTCTTTTGACTTGCTTCACATTGGCCTCTTCAGCAGTCTGTTCTTTAATTCTTTCTTCAATCTGGTTCACTAGTTTGTGAGCCATTCTACATGCCTGTTGTATGGAGGCAGGCTCGTGTGAACTTATATCTTCTTGGATTCTTTCCGGTAATCCTTTCACAAACGCGTCGATCTTCTCTTCCTCATCTTCGAATGCTCCCGGACACAATAGGCACAATTCTGTGAATCGTCTTTCGTACGTGGTAATATCAAATCCTTGGGTTCGTAACCCTCTAAGTTCTGTCTTGAGCTTATTGACCTCGGTTCTGGGACGGTACTTCTCGTTCATCAAGTGCTTGAATGCTGACCACGGTAGTGCGTACGCATCATCTTGTCCCACTTGCTCTAGATAGGTATTCCACCATGTTAACGCAGAACCTGTGAAGGTATGCGTAGCGTACTTCACTTTGTCCTCTTCAGTACACTTACTTATGGCAAACACCGATTCAACCTTCTCGGTCCACCGTTTCAATCCGATCGGTCCTTCGGTTCCATCAAATTCCAAAGGTTTGCAGGCAGTGAATTCTTTGTAGGTGCATCCTACACGATTTCCTGTACTGCTAGATCCAAGGTTATTGTTGGTATGTAGCGCAGCCTGTACTGCGGCTATGTTTGAAGCTAGAAAAGTACGGAATTCCTCTTCATTCATATTCACGGTGTGTCGAGTAGTCGGTGCCATTTCCTTCAAAATAGTTAAATGGAACAAGTTAATCATACAGAATATTAAGAGTAGTTAATAGTATTTCGTAGCATAATATGAACTCATTTATAAAAGCTTTTTCTTCATATTAGCGTTTTATAAGTTTAAATTCGGGTAGTACCTACCCGTTAAGTTCATACTTAGTAGCTAATATACAATTCAACTACTACAATTCTATATGAAAAACTGATTGTAATAATATTTCGCGTTCAAACTTTTATACAATATTTTACAAACATACAATACCGCTTATTTTACATAAAGCATGAAATATAGCACACAATAACTTTGATACAAGATAGTTGTGAAGACAATTCTAGCTAGTACACAAGTCGTTCGGCAAAGGCAATAAAGACACGTAATTCAAACGTCCAGAAACAAGTCATGCATTCTGGTTTTACTAGGACTACTTCCCATCCTTGGTCTTGTGCAACATAACCGTTATGGCCGTTGATAAGACAGCGTGTTGTAACGTCATCAAAGGGACGAGGGTTACGTAATGTCCAACAGTCCCGTAATAATCTAAAAACCTCATTTCTTACCCCAATTACCGACTCCGTCACTTGTGGAAACGTTTTGTTTAATAGTTGTAGCCCGATGTTCTTGTTCTCACTTTGGTGAGAAGCGAACATTACTAATCCGTAAGCATAACATGCTTCTTTATGTTGCATGTTAGCCGCTTTTTCTAAATCACGAAGTCCAATATTCGGATATATTGAGTCAAAATAATTTCTTAACCCGTTGCGTAAAATAGCATTTGGGTTCCCCGCAATATATGCGTCAAAGTAAACACATCGTAACTTATGGGTTTCCCAATGTGATATCCCCCATCTTTCAAACAAAAGTCTCTTATAAACCAAGACATTCTTGGAACGTTCTTCGAATGTCTTACAAACTGATCTCGCCTTAAATAGTTGTGCCGAAGAATTCTGGCCGACTCTAGACAAGATTTCATCAATCATGTCTCCGGGTAGGTCTCTTAAAATATTGGGTTGTCTATCCATTTTGTGTTTTTAAACTGTAAAATAGACAAGAGTTAGTTTCATAAAAAAATACTTATTAATACAAGCAATTTTTACATATATCATAAAGCATAAGAACACTATATTACATATATTACACCACACGAATACAACTATCTTATTCCGACTCGCTCGTTTCTTCTTCTTCGGTTTTGGTTCGTTTTGCCAAGTTTCTAGGGATATATGATGTTCCCCTAATACGAGCCGTCGTTGTCCACATTGGTTTAGAAAAACCTGGTGGTTTAGAGGTTCCCGGGTCATTGTTACAACTTAAGGACTTTGGGGGTTGACGATACATATAAAGTTCATCGGGGTTGGAATTAGATTTCTCTATTTTTATGCCCTTTCCCTTATTATTTTCTTTTGCCTTTTTAAATTCAGTTGGGGTAATTTCTATAACATCATCGGAATTCTCGTCGGAATCCGATTCATCGGAGAATTGGTAATCCTCCCAATATTTTGCTTCCTTGGCGGAAACACCATTGACCATAATTAACTTTGGTCGGTTGGTTGAGGATTTTCTTTTACTTAACCGTTTTATTATTTCCCCCACCGGTTCTATTTCTTCATCCGGTTCCGATTCTTCTTCCGGTTCCGATTCTTCTTTCGGTTCCGACTCTTCTTCCGGTTCCTCTTCGGGAACTTGTGAATCAGTCCACAAATCATTCCAATTTACATTTGACTCTTCATTATTATTAGGTGAGTCAATGGGACTTGTTCTAGAGGTAGACATCTATCACATAATATCAAACACGTTAAGAGATTAATATATCACATAATATTCATATGTTAAAAATATATAGTTTCCAACAAAAATGTTAAGCAATCATTTTTAAAGAAAACACGGTCGAAGTCCAGACTCACTAATGCATCCTAACAAACTCGATAAGACACACTAATGCAAATTTTCTGGTTCTCTAAGACCAACGCTCGGATACCAACTGAAATGTCCCGTTCTTATTGATTAAAAACGTTCCATATTAATTGATTTTGTTGCGAGGTTTTGACCTCTATATGAGACGTTTTTCAAAGACTGCATTCATTTTTAAAACAAACCATAACCTTTATTTCATAAATAAAGGTTTAAAAAGCTTTACGTAGATTATCAAATAATGATAATCTAAAATATCCTGTTTACACACGACCATTACATAATGGTTTACAATACAAATATGTTACATCGAAATCAGTTTCTTGAATGCAGTTTTTACACAATATCATACAAACATGGACTCCAAATCTTGTCCTTATTTTAGTATGCAACAGCGGAAGCTCTTAATATTCACCTGAGAATAAACATGCTTTAAACGTCAACAAAAATGTTGGTGAGTTATAGGTTTAACCTATATATATCAAATCGTAACAATAGACCACAAGATTTCATATTTCAATACACATCCCATACATAGAGATAAAAATCATTCATATGGTGAACACCTGGTAACCGACAATAACAAGATGCATATATAAGAATATCCCCATCATTCCGGGACACCCTTCGGATATGATATAAATTTCGAAGTACTAAAGCATCTGGTACTTTGGATGGGGTTTGTTAGGCCCAATAGATCTACCTTTAGGATTCGCGTCAATTAGGGTGTCTGTTCCCTAATTCTTAGATTACCAGACTTAATAAAAAGGGGCATATTCGATTTCGATAATTCAACCATAGAATGTAGTTTCACGTACTTGTGTCTATTTTGTAAATCATTTATAAAACCTGCATGTATTCTCATCCCAAAAATATTAGATTTTAAAAGTGGGACTATAACTCACTTTCACAGATTTTTACTTCGTCGGGAAGTAAGACTTGGCCACTGTTGATTCACGAACCTATAACAATATATACATATATATTAAAGTATGTTCAAAATATATTTACAACACTTTTAATATATTTTGATGTTTTAAGTTTATTAAGTTAGCTGTCCTCGTTAGTAACCTATAACTAGTTGTCCACAGTTAGATGTACAGAAATAAATCAATAAATATTATCTTGAATCAATCCACGACCCAGTGTATACGTATCTCAGTATTGATCACAACTCAAACTATATATATTTTGGAATCAACCTCAACCCTGTATAGCTAACTCCAACATTCACATATAGAGTGTCTATGGTTGTTCCAAAATATATAAAGATGTGTCGACATGATAGGTCGAAACATTGTATACGTGTCTATGGTATCTCAAGATTACATAATATACAATACAAGTTGATTAAGTTATGGTTGGAATAGATTTGTTACCAATTTTCACGTAGCTAAAATGAGAAAAATTATCCAATCTTGTTTTACCCATAACTTCTTCATTTTAAATCCGTTTTGAGTGAATCAAATTGCTATGATTTAATATTGAACTCTATTTTATGAATCTAAACATAAAAAGTATAGGTTTATAGTCGGAAAAATAAGTTACAAGTCGTTTTTGTAAAGGTAGTCATTTCAGTCGAAAGAACGACGTCTAGATGACCATTTTAGAAAACATACTTCCACTTTGAGTTTAACCATAATTTTTGGATATAGTTTCATGTTCATAATAAAAATCATTTTCTCAGAATAACAACTTTTAAATCAAAGTTTATTATAGTTTTTAATTAACTAACCCAAAACAGCCCGCGGTGTTACTACGACGGCGTAAATCCGGTTTTACGGTGTTTTTCGTGTTTCCAGGTTTTAAATCATTAAGTAAGCATATCATATAGATATAGAACATGTGTTTAGTTGATTTTAAAAGTCAAGTTAGAAGGATTAACTTTTGTTTGAGAACAAGTTTAGAATTAACTAAACTATGTTCTAGTGATTACAAGTTTAAACCTTCGAATAAGATAGCTTTATATGTATGAATCGAATGATGTTATGAACATCATTACTACCTTAATTTCCTTGGATAAACCTACTGGAAAATAGAAAAATGGATCTAGCTTCAATGGATCCTTGGATGGCTCGAAGTTCTTGAAGCAGAATCATGACACGAAAACAAGTTCAAGTAAGATCATCACTTGAAATAAGATTGTTATAGTTATAGAAATTGAACCAAAGTTTGAATATGATTATTACCTTGTATTAGAATGAAAACCTACTGTAAGAAACAAAGATTTCTTGAGGTTGGATGATCACCTTACAAGATTGGAAGTGAGCTAGCAAACTTGAAAGTATTCTTGATTTTATGAAACTAGAACTTTTGGAATTTATGAAGAACACTTAGAACTTGAAGATAGAACTTGAGAGAGATCAATTAGGTGAATAAAATTGAAGAATGAAAGTGTTTGTAGGTGTTTTTGGTCGTTGGTGTATGGATTAGATATAAAGGATATGTAATTTTGTTTTCATGTAAATAAGTCATGAATGATTACTCATATTTTTGTAATTTTATGAGATATTTCATGCTAGTTGCCAAATGATGGTTCTCACATGTGTTAGGTGACTCACATGGGCTGCTAAGAGCTGATCATTGGAGTGTATATACCAATAGTACATACATCTAAAAGCTGTGTATTGTACGAGTACGAATACGGGTGCATACGAGTAGAATTGTTGATGAAACTGAACGAGGATGTAATTGTAAGCATTTTTGTTAAGTAGAAGTATTTTGATAAGTGTATTGAAGTCTTTCAAAAGTGTATAAATATATATTAAAACACTACATGTATATACATTTTAACTGAGTCGTTAAGTCATCGTTAGTCGTTACATGTAAGTGTTGTTTTGAAACCTTTAGGTTAACGATCTTGTTAAATGTTGTTAACCCAATGTTTATAATATCAAATGAGATTTTAAATTATTATATTATCATGTTATTATCATGTATGAATATCTCTTAATATGATATATATACATTAAATGTCTTTATAACGATAATCGTTACATATATGTCTCGTTTAAAAATCATTAAGTTAGTAGTCTTGTTTTTACATATGTAGTTCATTGTTAATATACTTTATGATATGTTTTCTTATCATAGTATCATGTTAACTATATATATATATATATCCATATATATGTCATCATATAGTTTTTACAAGTTTTAATGTTCGTGAATCACCGATCAACTTGGGTGGTCAATTGTCTATATGAAACATATTTCAATTAATCAAGTCTTAACAAGTTTGATTGCTTAACATGTTGGAAACATTTAATCATGTAAATATCAATCTCAATTAATATATATAAACATGGAAAAGTTCGGGTCACTACATAATGTGGCCCGATTTTCCACATCCATAACAAACAAAGGCGGCATTACTTGTTTCGACACTATTTGTTCCTTTAGTTCTGTTCAACTTTGGTCCGTAGACCTCACACTTTTTTGCACCTTGGCCAGTTCTTTTACACTTGTTGCAAAGTGTCGTGCAGAACTCATTCTGGTAGTACTCTTCACACCTTTGGCATTTTTAGTTTTTGTTGCCATTGTTGTTGTTGAGATTGTTGTTGAGATATTTATTGTTGTTGAAATGATTGTTGTAGTTGTTGTTGTTGGTGGGACGTTTGTTGTAGTTATTGCTAGGATTACGGTTATTGTTGTGATTGTTGTTGCGGTTGTTATGATTGTTATTGTGATTATGGTTGTGATTGTTGTTGTTGTTGTTGTTGTATTAGTGACCCTTGTCACTGGTTTCTTCCCACTTTCTCTTGAGTTGTTTCGTGTTGACTTCTTCGGCCGCCTGCTCTTTAATTTTTCCCTCAATCTGATTTATGAGTTTATGAGCCATTCGATTTGCCTTTTGTATGGAAGCGGGCTTGTGAACTCACATCTTCTTGAATCCTTACTGTTAACCCTTTTACAAACGCGTCGATCTTCTCTTCTTCATCTTCGAATGCTCCCGGACACAATAGGCACAACTCTGTGAATCTTCGTTCATAGGTGGTAATGTTGAACCCTTGCGTTTGTAACTCCCTAAGTTCTACCTTGAGCTTATTCGTTTCTAGGACGGTACTATTCGTTCATCAATTGCTTGAATGCCGACCACGGTATTGCGTAAGCAGCATTTTGTACTACCTGTTCAAGATAGGTGTTCCACCACGTTAACGTAGTACATGTGAAGGTATGCGTAGCGTACTTAACTTTGTCCTCTTCAGTACACTTACTTTCTCAGTCCACCGTTTCAATCTAATTGGTCCTTCGATTCCATCAAATTCCAAAGGTTTACAGGCAATGAATTCTTTGTAGGAGCATCCTACACGATTTCTTGTGGAATTAGTTCCACTGCTAGATCCAGAGTTATTGTTATTTTGCATTGCAGCCTGTACTGCGGATATGTTCACAGCAAGGAAAACACGGAAATTTTCCTCACTCATGTTCAAGTTCTGACGAGTCGTCGGTACCATTTCCTTCAAAAATAGCCAAAAAAAATTGAGTTAATCATATAGAATTTAGGAGTAGCCAATAGTATTTCGTAGCATTATATGAACTTATTTACAAAAGCTTTTTCTTCATATTAGCATTTTATAGTTTTAATTTGGGTAGTACCTACCCGTTAAGTTCATACTTACTAGCTACTATACACCTCAACTACTACGCTTCTATATGAAAAACTTATTACAATAATATTTCGCATTCAAACTTTAAACAAAATTTTACAAACTTACAATACCACTATTATACATATAGGATGAAATATAACACATAATAACTTTGCTACTCGGCAGCTATAAAGGCAATTCTAGTTAATACGCAAGTTGTTCTGCAAAAGAAATAAAGACACTTAATTCATAAGTCCAGAAACAACTCACGCATTCTGGTTTTACTAAGACGACTTCCCATCCTTGGTCTTGTGGAAAGTAACCGTTATGACCATTGGCTAGGCAGCATGTTGTTATGTTGTCAAAAGGACGAGGGTTTCGTAATGTCCAACAGCCCCGTAATAATCTAAAAACCTTGTTTCTCACCCCAAATACTGAATCCGTCACTTGTGGGAAGGTTTTATTTAAAATTTGTAACACGATGTTCTTTTTCTCACTTTGGTAAGAAGCGAACATCACTAACTCATAAGTATAACATGCTTCTTTATGTTGCATGTTAGAAGCTCTTTCTAACTCACGAAATCCTATGTTGGGATATGTTGAGTCAAAATAGGTTCTTAACCCATAGCATAAAATTGTATTTGGGTTCCCCACATTTAACGCTTTAAAGAAAACACGGCGTAACTTACGGTCTCCCCAATGTGATATACCCCATGTGACGACCCGGAAATTTCTGACCAAATTTAAACTTAATCTTTATATGGTTTCGACACGATAAGCAAAGTCTGTAATATTGGGTCTCAAAATATTTGCACTATTTATATGGATACATTTACCCTTTGACTACTTTTGGCGATTCACGAACAATTGTGTGTAAATAAAAATGTAAATATATATATGAATTCTATACATAAGTAACATTATATATAATGTAATATATAAATAATAAGGATTCAATAAATTATATAATTGGTGAATATGTTATAATTAATAAATTTGTAACATATTAAATATAGTTATAAATTCAATTATAATGATATATTAATATTATTATTATTACTTTCATTATTATTAACATTAATATCAATATTGGTATCATTATTATTATATAAAGTGTATATATATATATATATATATATATATATATATATATATATATATATTAGATAAGTATAAATAGTTATATTATTAGTATTAGTGATATTATTAGTTCCTTTATTATGATTATTAGTATTAATATTATTATTAATAATATTAATGTTATATTTATTAATGTATACTGATTATAATACGGTGTATATATCAAAATCTGTCTCAAATACTGTGTTATATTGATAAATTTTGTCCCTAACTCGTTTCATATCTCTATCAGTAGTACAAATCATAACAATTGGATTCATTTTTATTTTACTTTATTGAATTTCTGTTCTAATTTTGTCTGATTGAGAAATTGTGAACTACATTTTTTTATTTAATTGATTAATTCAGTCGAGTTGTACATCATTCCATCTACCACTTGTAATGACCCGAACTTTTCCATGTTTATATATATTAATTGAGATTGATATTTACATGATTAAATGTTTCTAACATCTTAAGCAATCAAACTTGTTAAGACTTGATTAATTGAAATATGTTTCATATAGACAATTGACCACCCAAGTTGACCGGTGATTCACGAACGTTAAAACTTGTAAAAACTATACAATGACATATATATGGTTATATATATAGTTAACATGTTTTTATTATAAGTATGTATCTCATTAGGTATTTTAACAATGAGTTATATACATAAAAATGAGACTATTAATTTAAGAAACTCGAAAACGATATATATAACGATTATCGTTATAACAACGTCTTACTAGGTACATATGAATCATATTAAGATATTGATACACTTGGTTAATTATGTTAAATGATAAGTAAATATATTATTAAGTGTATTAACAATGAAATACATATGTAAAAATAAGACTACTAACTTAATGATTTCGAAACGAGACATATATGTAACGATTATCGTTGTAACAACATTTAACTGTATATACATCATACTAAGATATATTATATATCATAATATCATGATAATATAATAATTTAACATCTCATTTGTTATAATAAACAATGGGTTAACAACATTCAACAAGATCGTTAACCTAAAGGTTTCAAAACAACTTTTACATGTAACGACTAACGATGACTTAACGACTCAGTTAAAATGTATATACATGTAGTGTTTTAATATGTATTTATACACTTTTGAAAGACTTCAATACACTTATCAAAATACTTCTACTTAACAAAAATGCTTACAATTACATCGTCGTTCAGTTTCATCAACAATTCTACTCGTATGCACCCGTATTCGTACTCGTACAATACACAGCTTTTAGATGTATGTACTATTGGTATATACACTCCAATGATCAGCTCTTAGCAGCCCATGTGAGTCACCTAACACATGTGGGAACCATCATTTGGCAACTAGCATGAAATATCTCATAAAATTACAAAAATATGAGTAATCATTCATGACTTATTTACATGAAAACAAAATTACATATCCTTTATATCTAATCCATATACCAACGACCAAAAACACCTACAAACACTTTCATTCTTCAATTTTCTTCATCTAATTGATCTCTCTCAAGTTCTATCTTCAAGTTCTAAGTGTTCTTCATATATTCTACAAGTTCTAGTTACATAAAATCAAGAATACTTTCAAGTTTGCTAGCTCACTTCCAATCTTGTAAGGTGATCATCCAACCTCAAGAAATCTTTGTTTCTTACAGTAGGTTATTATTCTAATACAAGGTAATAATCATATTCAAACTTTGGTTCAATTTCTATAACTATAACAATCATATTTCAAGTGATGATCTTACTTGAACTTGTTTTCGTGTCATGATTCTACTTCAAGAACTTCGAGCCATCCAAGGATCCGTTGAAGCTAGATCCATTTTTATCTTTTCCAGTAGGTTTATCCAAGGAACTTAAGGTAGTAATTATGTTCATAACATCATTCGATTCATATATATAAAGCTATCTTATTCGAAGGTTTAAACTTGTAATCACTAGAACATAGTTTAGTTAATTCTAAACTTGTTCGCAAACAAAAGTTAATCCTTCTAACTTGACTTTTAAAATCAACTAAACACATGTTCTATATCTATATGATATGCTAACTTAATGATTTAAAACCTGGAAACACGAAAAACATCGTAAAACCGGATTTACGCCGTCGTAGTAACACCGCGGGCTGTTTTGGGTTAGTTAATTAAAAACTATGATAAACTTTGATTTAAAAGTTGTTATTCTGAGAAAATGATTTTTATTATGAACATGAAACTATATCCAAAAATTATGAAGTGGAAGTATGTTTTCTAAAATGGTCATCTAGACGTCGTTCTTTCGACTGAAATGACTACCTTTACAAAAACGACTTGTAACTTATTTTTCCGACAATAAACCTATACTTTTTCTGTTTAGATTCATTAAATAGAGTTCAATATGAAACCATAGCAATTTGATTCACTCAAAACGGATTTAAAATGAAGAAGTTATGGGTAAAACAAGATTGGATAATTTTTCTCATTTTAGCTACGTGAAAATTGGTAACAAATCTATTCCAAACATAACTTAATCAACTTGTATTGTATATTATGTAATCTTGAGATACCATAGACACGTATACAATGTTTCGACCTATCATGTCGACACATCTATATATATTTCGGAACAACCATAGACACTCTATATGTGAATGTTGGAGTTAGCTATACAGGGTTGAGGTTGATTCCAAAATATATATAGTTTGAGTTGTGATCAATACTGAGATACGTATACACTGGGTCGTGGATTGATTCAAGATAATATTTATCGATTTATTTCTGTACATCTAACTGTGGACAACTAGTTGTAGGTTACTAACGAGGACAGCTGACTTAATAAACTTAAAACATCAAAATATATTAAAAGTGTTGTAAATATATTTTGAACATACTTTGATATATATGTATATATTGTTATAGGTTCGTGAATCAACCAGTGGCCAAGTCTTACTTCCCGACGAAGTAAAAATCTGTGAAAGTGAGTTATAGTCCCACTTTTAAAATCTAATATTTTTGGGATGAGAATACATGCAGGTTTTATAAATGATTTACAAAATAGACACAAGTACATGAAACTACATTCTATGGTTGAATTATCGAAATCGAATATGCCCCTTTTTATTAAGTCTGGTAATCTAAGAATTAGGGAACAGACACCCTAATTGACGCGAATCTTGAAGATAGATCTATTGGGCCTAACAAACCCCATCCAAAGTACCGGATGCTTTAGTACTTAGAAATTTATATCATATCCGAAGGGTGTCCCGGAATGATGGGGATATTCTTATATATGCATCTTGTTAATGTCGGTTACCAGGTGTTCACCATATGAATGATTTTTATCTCTATGTATGGGATGTGTATTGAAATATGAAATCTTGTGGTCTATTATTATGATTTGATAAATATAGGTTAAACCTATAACTCACCAACATTTTTGTTGACGTTTTAAGCATGTTTATTCTCAGGTGATTATTAAGAGCTTCCGCTGTCGCATACTTAAATAAGGACGAAATTTGGAGTCCATGCTTGTATGATATTGTGCAAAAACTGCATTCAAGAAACTTATTTTGTTGTAACATATTTGTATTGTAAACCATTATGTAATGGTCGTGTGTATACAGGATATTTTAGATTATCATTATTTGATAATCTACGTAAAGCTTTTTAAACCTTTATTGATTAAATAAAGGTTATGGTTTGTTTTAAAATGAATGCAGTCTTTGAAAAACGTCTCATATAGAGGTCAAAACCTCGCAACGAAATCAATTAATATGGAACGTTTTTAATCAATAAGAACGGGACATTTCAGTTGGTATCCGAGCGTTGGTCTTAGAGAACCAGAAAATTTGCATTAGTGTGTCTTATCGAGTTTGTTAGGATGCATTAGTGAGTCTGGACTTCGACCGTGTTTTCTTTAAAAATGATTGCTTAACATTTTTGTTGGAAACTATATATTTTTAACATATGAATATTATGTGATATATCAATCTCTTAACGTGTTTGACATTATGTGATAGATGTCTACCTCTAGAACAAGTCCCATTGACTCACCTAATAATAATGAAGAGTCAAATGTAAATTGGAATGATTCGTGGACTGATTCACAAGTTCCCGAAGAGGAACCGGAAGAAGAGTCGGAACCGGAAGAAGAATCGGAACCGGAAGAAGAATCGGAACCGGATGAAGAAATAGAACCGGTGGGGGAAATAATAAAACGGTTAAGTAAAAGAAAATCCTCAACCAACCGACCAAGGTTAATTATGGTCAATGGTGTTTCCGCCAAGGAAGCAAAATATTGGGAGGATTACCAATTCTCCGATGAATCGGATTCCGACGAGAATTCCGATGATGTTATAGAAATTACCCCAACTGAATTTAAAAAGGCAAAAGAAAATAATAAGGGAAAGGGCATAAAAATAGAGAAATCTAATTCCAACCCCGATGAACTTTATATGTATCGTCAACCCCCGAAGTCCTTAAGTTGTAACAATGACCCGGGAACCTCTAAACCACCAGGTTTTTCTAAACCAATGTGGACAACGACAGTTAGTATTAGGGGAACATCATATATCCCTAGAAACTTGGCAAAACGAACCAAAACCGAAGAAGAAGAAACGAGCGAGTCGGAATAAGATAGTTGTATTCGTGTGGTGTAATATATGTAATATAGTGTGCTTATGCATTATGATATATGTAAAAATTGCTTGTATTAATAAGTATTTTTTTTATGAATCTAACTCTTGTCTATTTTACAGTTTAAAAACACAAAATGGATAGACAACCCAATATTTTAAGAGACCTACCCGGAGACATGATTGATGAAATCTTGTCTAGAGTCGGTCAGAATTCCTCAGCACAACTATTTAAGGCGAGATCAGTTTGTAAGACATTCGAAGAACGTTCCAAGAATGTCTTGGTTTATAAGAGACTTTCGTTTGAAAGATGGGGGATATCACATTGGGAAACCCATAAGTTACGATGTGTTTACTTTGATGCATATATTGCGGGGAACCCAAATGCTATTTTACGCAATGGGTTAAGAAATTATTTTGACTCAATATATCCGAATATTGGACTTCGTGATTTAGAAAAAGCGGCTAACATGCAACAGAAAGAAGCATGTTATGCTTACGGATTAGTAATGTTCGCTTCTCACCAAAGTGAGAACAAGAACATCGGCCTACAACTATTAAACAAAATGTTCCCACAAGTGACGGAGTCGGTAATTGGGGTAAGAAATGAGGTTTTTAGATTGTTACGGGACTGTTGGACATTACGTAACCCTCGTCCCTTTGACGACGTTACAACACGCTGTCTTATCAACGGCCATAACGGTTATGTTCCACAAGACCAAGGATGGGAAGTAGTCCTAGTAAAACCAGAATGCATGACTTGTTTCTGGACGTATGAATTACGTGTCTTTATTGCCTTTGCTGAACGACTTGTGTACTAGCTAGAATTATCTTCACAACTATCTTGTATCAAAGTTATTGTGTGCTATATTTCATGCTTTATGTAAAATAAGCGGTATTGTAAGTTTGTAAAATATTGTATAAAAGTTTGAACGCGAAATATTATTATAATATGTTTTTCATATAGAATTGTAGTAGTTGAATTTTATATTAGCTACTAAGTATGAACTTAACGGGTAGGTACTACCCGAATTTAAACTTATAAAACGCTAATATGAAGAAAAAGCTTTTATAAATGAATTCATATTATGCTACGAAATACTATTAACTACTCTTAATATTCTGTATGATTAACTTGTTCCATTTGACTATTTTGAAGGAAATGGCACCGACTACTCGACACACCGTGAATATGAATGAAGAGGAATTCCGTACTTTTCTAGCTTCAAACATAGCCGCAGTACAAGCTGCACTACATACCAACAATAACCTTGGATCTAGCAGTACAGGAAATCGTGTAGGATGCACCTACAAAGAAATCACTGCCTGCAAACCTTTGGAATTTGATGGAACCGAAGGACCGATCGGATTGAAACGGTGGACCGAGAAGGTCGAATCGGTGTTTGCCATAAGTAAGTGTACTGAAGAGGACAAAGTAAAGTACGCTATGCATACCTTCACAGGTTCTGTGTTAACATGGTGGAATACCTATCTAGAGCAAGTGGGACAAGACGATGCGTACGCACTACCGTGGTCAGCATTCAAGCACTTGATGAACGAGAAGTACCGTCCCCGAACCGAGGTCAATAAGCTCAAGACAGAACTTAGAGGGTTACGAACCCAAGGATTTGATATTACCACGTACGAAATACGATTCACAGAATTGTGCCTATTGTGTCCGGGAGCATTCGAAGATGAGGAAGAGAAGATCGACGCGTTTGTGAAAGGATTACCGGAAAGAATCCAAGAAGATATAAGTTCACACGAGCCCGTCTCCATACAACAGGCATGTAGAATGGCTCACAAACTAGTGAACCAGATTGAAGAAAGAATTAAAGAACAGACTGCTGAAGAGGCCAATGTGAAGCAAGTCAAAAGAAAGTGGGAGGAAAACGGTGATAAGAATCACCAATACAACAACAACAGCAATTACAACAATAATCGCAACAATTATTCCAACAATCGCAACATCAATCGCAACTACAACAAACGGCCTAACAACAACAACAACAACAACAACAACAATAACAACAACAACAACAGTAACTACAACAATCATCCTAACAACAATAACAACCGCAACAACAACAACAATCAGAAGCAGCTATGCCAAAGGTGTGAAAAGTATCACTCGGGGTTCTGCACCAAATTTTGCAACAAGTGTAAAAGAAATGGTCATAGCGCGGCGAAGTGTGAGGTCTACGGACCAGGGGTTAACAGAACGAAAGGAACAAATGGTGTCGGAACGAGTAATGGCGGAGCAAGTAGTGTCGGAGCAAGTTATGCCAATGTAGTTTGTTATAAATGTGGAAAACCGGGCCACATTATTAGAAATTGCCCGAACCAGGAGAACACGAATGGACAAGGCCGCGGAAGAGTTTTCAATATTAATGCGGCAGAGGCACAAGAAGACCCGGAGCTTGTTACGGGTACGTTTCTTATTGACAATAAATCTGCTTACGTTTTATTTGATTCGAGTGCGGATAGAAGCTATATGAGTAGAGATTTTTGTGCTAAATTAACTTGTCCATTGACGCATTTGGATAGTAAATTTTTACTCGAATTAGCAAATGGTAAATTAATTTCAGCAGATAATATATGTCGGAATCGAGAAATTAAACTGGTTAGCGAAACATTTAAGATTGATTTGATACCAGTAGAGTTAGGGAGTTTTGATGTGATAATCGGTATGGACTGGTTGAAAGAAGTGAAAGCAGAGATCGTCTGTTACAAAAATGCAATTTGCATTATACGAGAAAAAGGAAAACCCTTAATGGTGTACGGAGAAAAGGGCAACACGAAGCTACATCTTATTAGTAATTTGAAGGCACAAAAACTAATAAGAAAAGGTTGCTATGCTGTTCTAGCACACGTCGAGAAAGTACAAACTGAAGAAAAGAGCATCAATGATGTTCCCATTGCAAAAGAATTTCCCGATGTATTTTCGAAAGAATTACCGGGATTACCCCCACATCGATCTGTTGAATTTCAAATAGATCTTGTACCAGGAGCTGCACCAATAGCTCCTGCTCCTTACAGACTCGCACCCAGCGAGATGAAAGAACTGTAAAGCCAATTACAAGAACTTTTAGAACGTGGTTTCATTCGACCAAGCACATCACCGTGGGGAGCTCCTGTTTTGTTTGTTAAGAAGAAAGATGGTACATTCAGGTTGTGTATCGACTACCGAGAGTTGAACAAACTTACCATCAAGAACCGCTACCCACTACTAAGAATTGACGACTTATTTGATCAACTACAAGGCTCGTCTGTTTATTCAAAGATTGACTTACGTTCCGGGTATCATCAAATGCGGGTGAAAGAAGATGATATTCCAAAGACTGCTTTCAGAACACGTTACGGTCATTACGAGTTTATGGTCATGCCATTTGGTTTAACTAATGCACCAGCTGTGTTCATGGACCTTATGAACCGAGTGTGTGGACCATACCTTGACAAGTTTGTCATTGTTTTCATTGATGACATACTTATTTACTCAAAGAATGACCAAGAACATGGTGAACATTTGAGAAAGGTGTTAGAAGTATTGAGGAAGGAAGAATTGTACGCTAAGTTTTCAAAGTGTGCATTTTGGTTGGAAGAAGTTCAATTCCTCGGTCACATAGTGAACAAAGAAGGTATTAAGGTGGATCTGGCAAAGATAGAAACTGTTGAAAAGTGGGAAACCCCGAAAACTCCGAAACACATACGCCAGTTTTTAGGACTAGCTGGTTACTACAGAAGGTTCATCCAAGATTTTTCTAGAATAGCAAAACCCTTGACTGCATTAACGCATAAAGGGAAGAAATTTGAATGGAATGATGAACAAGAGAAAGCGTTTCAGTTATTGAAGAAAAAGCTAACTACGGCACCTATATTGTCATTGCCTGAAGGGAATGATGATTTTGTGATTTATTGTGACGCATCAAAGCAAGGTCTCGGTTGTGTATTAATGCAACGGACGAAGGTGATTGCTTATGCGTCTAGACAATTGAAGATTCACGAGCAAAATTATACGACGCATGATTTGGAATTAGGCGCGGTTGTTTTTGCATTAAAGACTTGGAGGCACTACTTATATGGGGTCAAAAGTATTATATATACCGACCACAAAAGTCTTCAACACATATTTAATCAGAAACAACTGAATATGAGGCAGCGTAGGTGGATTGAATTGTTGAATGATTACGACTTTGAGATTCGTTACCACCCGGGGAAGGCAAATGTGGTAGCCGATGCCTTGAGCAGGAAGGACAGAGAACCCATTCGAGTAAAATCTATGAATATAATGATTCATAATAACCTTACTACTCAAATAAAGGAGGCGCAACAAGGAGTTTTAAAAGAGGGAAATTTAAAGGATGAAATACCCAAAGGATCGGAGAAGCATCTTAATATTCAGGAAGACGGAACCCGGTATAGGGCTGAAAGGATTTGGGTACCAAAATTTGGAGATATGAGAGAAATGGTACTTAGAGAAGCTCATAAAACCAGATATTCAATACATCCTGGAACGGGGAAGATGTACAAGGATCTCAAGAAACATTTTTGGTGGCCGGGTATGAAAGCCGATGTTGCTAAATACGTAGGAGAATGTTTGACGTGTTCTAAGGTCAAAGCTGAGCATCAGAAACCATCAGGTCTACTTCAACAACCCGAAATCCCGAAATGAAAATGGGAAAACATTACCATGGATTTCATCACTAAATTGCCAAGGACTGCAAGTGGTTTTGATACTATTTGGGTAATAGTTGATCGTCTCACCAAATCAGCACACTTCCTGCCAATAAGAGAAGATGACAAGATGGAGAAGTTAGCACGACTGTATTTGAAGGAAGTCGTCTCCAGACATGGAATACCAATCTCTATTATCTCTGATAGGGATGGCAGATTTATTTCAAGATTCTGGCAGACATTACAGCAAGCATTAGGAACTCGTCTAGACATGAGTACTGCATATCATCCACAAACTGATGGGCAGAGCGAAAGGATGATACAAACGCTTGAAGACATGCTACGAGCATGTGTTATTGATTTCGGAAACAGTTGGGATCGACATCTACCGTTAGCAGAATTTTCCTACAACAACAGCTACCATTCAAGCATTGAGATGGCGCCGTTTGAAGCACTTTATGGTAGAAAGTGCAGGTCTCCGATTTGTTGGAGTGAAGTGGGGGATAGACAGATTACGGGTCCAGAGATTATACAAGAAACTACCGAGAAGATCATCCAAATTCAACAACGGTTGAAAACCGCCCAAAGTCGACAAAAGAGCTACGCTGACATTAAAAGAAAAGATATAGAATTTGAAATTGGAGAGATGGTCATGCTTAAAGTTGCACCTTGGAAAGGCGTTGTTCGATTTGGTAAACGAGGGAAATTAAATCCAAGGTATATTGGACCATTCAAGATTATTGATCGTGTCGGACCAGTAGCTTACCGACTTGAGTTACCTCAACAACTCGCGGCTGTACATAACACTTTCCACGTCTCGAATTTGAAGAAATGTTTTGCTAAAGAAGATCTCACTATTCCGTTAGATGAAATCCAAATCAACGAAAAACTTCAATTCATCGAAGAACCCGTCGAAATAATGGATCGTGAGGTTAAAAGACTTAAGCAAAACAAGATACCAATTGTTAAGGTTCTATGGAATGCTTGTAGAGGACCCGAGTTCACCTGGGAGCGTGAAGATCAGATGAAGAAGAAATACCCACATCTATTTCCAGAATATTCGTCAACACCTTCAACAGCTTAAAATTTCGGGACGAAATTTATTTAACGGGTAGGTACTGTAGTGACCCAAACTTTTCCATGTTTATATATATTAACTGAGATTGATATTTACATGATTAAATGTTTCTAACATGTTAATCAATCAAACTTGTTAAGACTTGATTAATTGAAATATGTTTCATATAGACAATTGACCACCCAAGTTGACCGGTGATTCACGAACGTTAAAACTTGTAAAAACTATACAATGACATATATATGGTTATATATATAGTTAACATGTTTTTATTATAAGTATGTATCTTATTAGGTATTTTAACAATGAGTTATATACATAAAAATGAGACTATTAATTTAAGAAACTCGAAAACGATATATATAACGATTATCGTTATAACAACGTCTTACTAGGTACATATGAATCATATTAAGATATTGATACACTTGGTTAATTATGTTAAATGATAAGTAAATATATTATTAAGTGTATTAACAATGAAATACATATGTAAAAATAAGACTACTAACTTAATGATTTCGAAACGAGACATATATGTAACGATTATCGTTGTAACGACATTTAACTGTATATACATCATACTAAGATATATTATATATCATAATATCATGATAATATAATAATTTAACATCTCATTTGTTATAATAAACAATGGGTTAACAACATTCAACAAGATCGTTAACCTAAAGGTTTCAAAACAACTTTTACATGTAACGACTAACGATGACTTAACGACTCAGTTAAAATGTATATACATGTAGTGTTTTAATATGTATTTATACAATTTTGAAAGACTTCAATACACTTATCAAAATACTTCTACTTAACAAAAATGCTTACAATTACATCCTCGTTCAGTTTCATCAACAATTCTACTCGTATGCACCCGTATTCGTACTCGTACAATACACAGCTTTTAGATGTATGTACTATTGGTATATACACTCCAATGATCAGCTCTTAGCAGCCCATGTGAGTCACCTAACACATGTGGGAACCATAATTTGGCAACTAGCATGAAATATCTCATAAAATTACAAAAATATGAGTAATCATTCATGACTTATTTACATGAAAACAAAATTACATATCCTTTATATCTAATCCATATAACAACGACCAAAAACACCTACAAACACTTTCATTCTTCAATTTTCTTCATCTAATTGATCTCTCTCAAGTTTTATCTTCAAGTTCTAAGTGTTCTTCATATATTCTACAAGTTCTAGTTACATAAAATCAAGAATACTTTCAAGTTTGCTAGCTCACTTCCAATCTTGTAAGGTGATCATCCAACCTCAAGAAATCTTTGTTTCTTACAGTAGGTTATCATTCTAATACAAGTTAATAATCATATTCAAACTTTGGTTCAATTTCTATAACTATAACAATCTTATTTCAAGTGATGATCTTACTTGAACTTGTTTTCGTGTCATGATTCTGCTTCAAGAACTTCGAGCCATCCATGGATCCTTGAAGCTAGATCCATTTTTCTATTTTCCAGTAGGTTTATCCAAGGAACTTAAGGTAGTAATTATGTTCATAACATCATTCGATTCATATATATAAAGCTATCTTATTCGAAGGTTTAAACTTGTAATCACTAGAACATAGTTTAGTTAATTCTAAACTTGTTCGCAAACAAAAGTTAATCCTTCTAACTTGACTTTTAAAATCAACTAAACACATGTTCTATATCTATATGATATGCTAACTTAATGATTTAAAACCTGGAAACACGAAAAACACCGTAAAACCGGATTTACGCCGTCGTAGTAACACCGCGGGCTGTTTTGGGTTAGTTAATTAAAAACTATGATAAACTTTGATTTAAAAGTTGTTATTCTGAGAAAATGATTTTTATTATGAACATGAAACTATATCCAAAAATTATGAAGTGGAAGTATGTTTTCTAAAATGGTCATCTAGACGTCGTTCTTTCGACTGAAATGACTACCTTTACAAAAACGACTTGTAACTTATTTTTCCGACTATAAACCTATACTTTTTTCTGTTTAGATTCATAAAATAGAGTTCAATATGAAACCATAGCAATTTGATTCACTCAAAACGGATTTAAAATGAAGAAGTTATGGGTAAAACAAGATTGGATAATTTTTCTCATTTTAGCTACGTGAAAATTGGTAACAAATCTATTCCAAACATAACTTAATCAACTTGTATTGTATATTATGTAATCTTGAGATACCATAGACACGTATACAATGTTTCGACCTATCATGTCGACACATCTATATATATTTCGGAACAACCATAGACACTCTATATGTGAATGTTGGAGTTAGCTATACAGGGTTGAGGTTGATTCCAAAATATATATAGTTTGAGTTGTGATCAATACTGAGATACGTATACACTGGGTCGTGGATTGATTCAAGATAATATTTATCGATTTATTTCTGTACATCTAACTGTGGACAACTAGTTGTAGGTTACTAACGAGGACAGCTGACTTAATAAACTTAAAACATCAAAATATATTAAAAGTGTTGTAAATATATTTTGAACATACTTTCATATATATGTATATATTGTTATAGGTTCGTGAATCAACCAGTGGCCAAGTCTTACTTCCCGACGAAGTAAAAATCTGTGAAAGTGAGTTATAGTCCCACTTTTAAAATCTAATATTTTTGGGATGAGAATACATGCAGGTTTTATAAATGATTTACAAAATAGACACAAGTACATGAAACTACATTCTATGGTTGAATTATCGAAATCGAATATGCCCCTTTTTATTAAGTCTGGTAATCTAAGAATTAGGGAACAGACACCCTAATTGACGCGAATCCTGAAGATAGATCTATTGGGCCTAACAAACCCCATCCAAAGTACCGGATGCTTTAGTACTTCGAAATTTATATCATTTCCGAAGGGTGTCCCAGAATGATGGGGATATTCTTATATATGCATCTTGTTAATGTCGGTTACCAGGTGTTCACCATATGAATGATTTTTATCTCTATGTATGGGATGTGTATTGAAATATGAAATCTTGTGGTCTATTATTATGATTTGATAAATATAGGTTAAACCTATAACTCACCAACATTTTTGTTGACGTTTTAAGCATGTTTATTCTCAGGTGATTATTAAGAGCTTCCGCTGTCGCATACTTAAATAAGGACGAAATTTGGAGTCCATGCTTGTATGATATTGTGCAAAAACTGCAATCAAGAAACTTATTTTGTTGTAAAATATTTGTATTGTAAACCATTATGTAATGGTCGTGTGTATACAGGATATTTTAGATTATCATTATTTGATAATCTACGTAAAGCTTTTTAAACCTTTATTGATGAAATAAAGGTTATGGTTTGTTTTAAAATGAATGCAGTCTTTGAAAAACGTCTCATATAGAGGTCAAAACCTCGCAACGAAATCAATTAATATGGAACGTTTTTAATCAATAAGAACGGGACATTTCAGTTGGTATCCGAGCGTTGGTCTTAGAGAACCAGAAAATTTACATTAGTGTGTCTTATCGAGTTTGTTAGGATGCATTAGTGAGTCTGGACTTCGACCGTGTTTTTTTTAAAAATGATTGCTTAACATTTTTGTTGGAAACTATATATTTTTAACATATGAATATTATGTGATATATCAATCTCTTAACGTGTTTGACATTATGTGATAGATGTCTACCTCTAGAACAAGTCTCATTGACTCACCTAATAATAATGAAGAGTCAAATGTAAATTGGAATGATTCGTGGACTGATTCACAAGTTCCCGAAGAGGAACCGGAAGAAGAGTCGGAACCGGAAGAAGAATCGGAACCGGAAGAAGAATCGGAACCGGATGAAGAAATAGAACCGGTGGGGGAAATAATAAAACGGTTAAGTAAAAGAAAATCCTCAACCAACCGACCAAGGTTAATTATGGTCAATGGTGTTTCCGCCAAGGAAGCAAAATATTGGGAGGATTACCAATTCTCCGATGAATCGGATTCCGACGAGAATTCCGATGATGTTATAGAAATTACCCCAACTGAATTTAAAAAGGCAAAAGAAAATAATAAGGGAAAGGGCATAAAAATAGAGAAATCTAATTTTAACCCCGATGAACTTTATATGTATCGTCAACCCCCGAAGTCCTTAAGTTGTAACAATGACCCGGGAACCTCTAAACCACCAGGTTTTTCTAAACCAATGTGGACAACGACAGTTAGTATTAGGGGAACATCATATATCCCTAGAAACTTGGCAAAACGAACCAAAACCGAAGAAGAAGAAACGAGCGAGTCGGAATAAGATAGTTGTATTCGTGTGGTGTAATATATGTAATATAGTGTGCTTATGCTTTATAATATATGTAAAAATTGCTTGTATTAATAAGTATTTTTTTTATGAATCTAACTCTTGTCTATTTTACAGTTTAAAAACACAAAATGGATAGACAACCCAATATTTTAAGAGACCTACCCGGAGACATGATTGATGAAATCTTGTCTAGAGTCGGTCAGAATTCCTCGGCACAACTATTTAAGGCGAGATCAATTTGTAAGACATTCGAAGAACGTTCCAAGAATGTCTTGGTTTATAAGAGACTTTCGTTTGAAAGATGGGGGATATCACATTGGGAAACCCATAAGTTACGATGTGTTTACTTTGACGCATATATTGCGGGGAACCCAAATGCTATTTTACGCAATGGGTTAAGAAATTATTTTGACTCAATATATCCGAATATTGGACTTCGTGATTTAGAAAAAGCGGCTAACATGCAACAGAAAGAAGCATGTTATGCTTACGGATTAGTAATGTTCGCTTCTCACCAAAGTGAGAACAAGAACATCGGCCTACAACTATTAAACAAAATGTTCCCACAAGTGACGAAGTTGGTAATTGGGGTAAGAAATGAGGTTTTTAGATTGTTACGGGACTGTTGGACATTACGTAACCCTCGTCCCTTTGACGACGTTACAACACGCTGTCTTATCAACGGCCATAACGGTTATGTTCCACAAGACCAAGGATGGGAAGTAGTCCTAGTAAAACCAGAATGCATGACTTGTTTCTGGACGTATGAATTACGTGTCTTTATTGCCTTTGCTGAACGACTTGTGTACTAGCTAGAATTATCTTCACAACTATCTTGTATCAAAGTTATTGTGTGCTATATTTCATGCTTTATGTAAAATAAGCGGTATTGTAAGTTTGTAAAATATTGTATAAAAGTTTGAACGCGAAATATTATTATAATCAGTTTTTCATATAGAATTGTAGTAGTTGAATTGTATATTAGCTACTAAGTATGAACTTAACGGGTAGGTACTACCCGAATTTAAACTTATAAAACGCTAATATGAAGAAAAAGCTTTTATAAATGAGTTCATATTATGCTACGAAATACTATTAACTACTCTTAATATTCTGTATGATTAACTTGTTCCATTTGACTATTTTGAAGGAAATGGCACCGACTACTCGACACACCGTGAATATGAATGAAGAGGAATTCCGTACTTTTATAGCTTCAAACATAGCCGCAGTACAAGCTGCACTACATACCAACAATAACCTTGGATCTAGCAGTACAGGAAATCGTGTAGGATGCACCTACAAAGAATTCACTGCCTGCAAACCTTTGGAATTTGATGGAACCGAAGGACCGATCGGATTGAAACGGTGGACCGAGAAGGTCGAATCGGTGTTTGCCATAAGTAAGTATACTGAAGAGGACAAAGTAAAGTACGCTACACATACCTTCACAGGTTCTGTGTTAACATGGTGGAATACCTATCTAGAGCAAGTGGGACAAGACGATGCGTACGCACTACCGTGGTCAGCATTCAAGCACTTGATGAACGAGAAGTACCGTCCCAGAACCGAGGTCAATAAGCTCAAGACAGAACTTAGAAGGTTACGAACCCAAGGATTTGATATTACCACGTACGAAAGACGATTCACAGAATTGTGCCTATTGTGTCCGGGAGCATTCGAAGATGAGGAAGAGAAGATCGACGCGTTTGTGAAAGGATTACCGGAAAGAATCCAAGAAGATATAAGTTCACACGAGCCCGTCTCCATACAACAGGCATGTAGAATGGCTCACAAACTAGTGAACCAGATTGAAGAAAGAATTAAAGAACAGACTGCTGAAGAGGCCAATGTGAAGCAAGTCAAAAGAAAGTGGGAGGAAAACGGTGATAAGAATCACCAATACAACAACAACAGCAATTACAACAATAATCGCAACAATTATTCCAACAATCGCAACATCAATCGCAACTACAACAAACGGCCTAACAACAACAACAACAACAACAACAACAATAACAACAACAACAACAGTAACTACAACAATCATCCTAACAACAATAACAACCGCAACAACAACAACAATCAGAAGCAGCTATGCCAAAGGTGTGAAAAGTATCACTCGGGGTTCTGCACCAAATTTTGCAACAAGTGTAAAAGAAATGGTCATAGCGCGGCGAAGTGTGAGGTCTACGGACCAGGGGTTAACAGAACAAAAGGAACAAATGGTGTCGGAATGAGTAATGGTGGAGCAAGTAGTGTCGGAGCAAGTTATGCCAATGTAGTTTGTTATAAATGTGGAAAACCGGGCCACATTATTAGAAATTTCCCGAACCAGGAGAACACGAATGGACAAGGCCGCGGAAGAGTTTTCAATATTAATGCGACAGAGGCACAAGAAGACCCGGAGCTTGTTACGGGTACGTTTCTTATTGACAATAAATCTGCTTACGTTTTATTTGATTCGGGTGCGGATAGAAGCTATATGAGTAGAGATTTTTGTGCTAAATTAAGTTGTCCATTGACGCCTTTGGATAGTAAATTTTTACTCGAATTAGCAAATGGTAAATTAATTTCAGCAGATAATATATGTCGGAATCGAGAAATTAAACTGGTTAGCGAAACATTTAAGATTGATTTGATACCAGTAGAGTTAGGGAGTTTTGATGTGATAATCGGTATGGACTGGTTGAAAGAAGTGAAAGCAGAGATCGTCTGTTACAAAAATGCAATTCGCATTATACGAGAAAAAGGAAAACCCTTAATGGTGTACGGAGAAAAGGGCAACACGAAGCTACATCTTATTAGTAATTTGAAGGCACAAAAACTAATAAGAAAAGGTTGCTATGCTGTTCTAGCACACGTCGAGAAAGTACAAACTGAAGAAAAGAGCATCAATGATGTTCCCATTGCAAAAGAATTTCCCGATGTATTTCCGAAAGAATTACCGGGATTACCCCCACATCGATCTGTTGAATTTCAAATAGATCTTGTACCAGGAGCTGCACCAATAGCTCGTGCTCCTTACAGACTCGCACCCAGCGAGATGAAAGAACTGCAAAGCCAATTACAAGAACTTTTAGAACGTGGTTTCATTCTACCAAGCACATCACCGTGGGGAGCTCCTGTTTTGTTTGTTAAGAAGAAAGATTGTACATTCAGGTTGTGTATCGACTACCGAGAGTTGAACAAACTTACCATCAAGAACCGCTACCCACTACCGAGAATCGACGACTTATTTGATCAACTACAAGGCTCATCTGTTTATTCAAAGATTGACTTACGTTCCGGGTATCATCAAATGCGGGTGAAAGAAGATGATATTCCAAAGACTGCTTTCAGAACACGTTACGGTCATTACGAGTTTATGGTCATGCCATTTGGTTTAACTAATGCACCAGCTGTGTTCATGGACCTTATGAACCGAGTGTGTGGACCATACCTTGACAAGTTTGTCATTGTTTTCATTGATGACATACTTATTTACTCAAAGAATGACCAAGAACATGGTGAACATTTGAGAAAGGTTTTAGAAGTATTGAGGAAGGAAAAATTGTACGCTAAGTTTTCAAAGTGTGCATTTTGGTTGGAAGAAGTTCAATTCCTCGGTCACATAGTGAACAAAGAAGGTATTAAGGTGGATCCGGCAAAGATAGAAACTGTTGAAAAGTGGGAAACCCCGAAAACTCCGAAACACATACGCCAGTTTTTAGGACTAGCTGGTTACTACAGAAGGTTCATCCAAGATTTTTCCAGAATAGCAAAACCCTTGACTGCATTAACGCATAAAGGGAAGAAATTTGAATGGAATGATGAACAAGAGAAAGCGTTTCAGTTATTGAAGAAAAAGCTAACTACGGCACCTATATTGTCATTGCCTGAAGGGAATGATGATTTTGTGATTTATTGTGACGCATCAAAGCAAGGTCTCGGTTGTGTATTAATGCAACGGACGAAGGTGATTGCTTATGCGTCTAGACAATTAAAGATTCACGAGCAAAATTATACGACGCATGATTTGGAATTAGGCGCGGTTGTTTTTGCATTAAAGACTTGGAGGCACTACTTATATGGGGTCAAAAGTATTATATATACCGACCACAAAAGTCTTCAACACATATTTAATCAGAAACAACTGAATATGAGGCAGCGTAGGTGGATTGAATTGTTGAATGATTACGAATTTGAGATTCGTTACCACCCGGGGAAGGCAAATGTGGTAGCCGATGCCTTGAGCAGGAAGGACAGAGAACCCATTCGAGTAAAATCTATGAATATAATGATTCATAATAACCTTACTACTCAAATAAAGGAGGCGCAACAAGGAGTTTTAAAAGAGGGAAATTTAAAGGATGAAATACCCAAAGGATCGGAGAAGCATCTTAATATTCAGGAAGACGGAACCCGGTATAGGGCTGAAAGGATTTGGGTACCAAAATTAGGAGATATGAGAGAAATGGTACTTAAAGAAGCTCATAAAACCAGATATTCAATACATCCTGGAACGGGGAAGATGTACAAGGATCTCAAGAAACATTTTTGGTGGCCGGGTATGAAAGTCGATGTTGCTAAATACGTAGGAGAATGTTTGACGTGTTCTAAGGTCAAAGCTGAGCATCAGAAACCATCAGGTCTACTTCAACAACCCAAAATCCCGGAATGGAAATGGGAAAACATTACCATGGATTTCATCACTAAATTGCCAAGGACTGCAAGTGGTTTTGATACTATTTGGGTAATAGTTGATCGTCTCACCAAATCAGCACACTTCCTGCCAATAAGAGAAGATGACAAGATGGAGAAGTTAGCACGACTGTATTTGAAGGAAGTCGTCTCCAGACATGGAATACCAATCTCTATTATCTCTGATAGGGATGGCAGATTTATTTCAAGATTCTGGCAGACATTATAGCAAGCATTAGGAACTCGTCTAGACATGAGTACTGCCTATCATTCACAAACTGATGGGCAGAGCGAAAGGACAATACAAACGCTTGAAGACATGCTACGAGCATGTGTTATTGATTTTGGAAACAGTTGGGATCGACATCTACCGTTAGCAGAATTTTCCTACAACAACAGCTACCATTCAAGCACTGAGATGGCGCCGTTTGAAGCACTTTATGGTAGAAAGTGCAGGTCTCTGATTTGTTGGAGTGAAGTGGGGGATAGACAGATTACGGGTCCGGAGATTATACAAGAAACTACCGAGAAGATCATCCAAATTCAACAACGGTTGAAAACCGCCCAAAGTCGACAAAAGAGCTATGCTGACATTAAAAGAAAAGATATAGAATTTGAAATTGGAGAGATGGTCATGCTTAAAGTTGCACCTTGGAAAGGCGTTGTTCGATTTGGTAAACGAGGGAAATTAAATCCAAGGTATATTGGAAAATTCAAGATTATTGATCGTGTCGGACCAGTAGCTTACCGACTTGAGTTACCTCAACAACTCGCGGCTGTACATAACACTTTCCACGTCTCGAATTTGAAGAAATGTTTTGCTAAAGAAGATCTCACTATTCCGTTAGATGAAATCCAAATCAACGAAAAACTTCAATTCATCGAAGAACCCGTCGAAATAATGGATCGTGAGGTTAAAAGACTTAAGCAAAACAAGATACCAATTGTTAAGGTTCGATGGAATGCTCGTAGAGGACCCGAGTTCACCTGGGAGCGTGAAGATCAGATGAAGAAGAAATACCCACATCTATTTCCAGAATATTCGTCAACACCTTCAACAGCTTAAAATTTCGGGACGAAATTTATTTAACGGGTAGGTACTGTAGTGACCCGAACTTTTCCATGTTTATATATATTAATTGAGATTGATATTTACATGATTAAATGTTTCTAACATGTTAAGCAATCAAACTTGTTAAGACTTGATTAATTGAAATATGTTTCATATAGACAATTGACCACCCAAGTTGACTGGTGATTCACGAACGTTAAAACTTGTAAAAACTATACAATGACATATATATGGTTATATATATAGTTAACATGTTTTTATTATAAGTATGTATCTCATTAGGTATTTTAACAATGAGTTATATACATAAAAATGAGACTATTAATTTAAGAAACTCGAAAACGATATATATAACGATTATCGTTATAACAACGTCTTACTAGGTACATATGAATCATATTAAGATATTGATACACTTGGTTAATTATATTAAATGATAAGTAAATATATTATTAAGTGTATTAACAATGAAATACATATGTAAAAATAAGACTACTAACTTAATGATTTCGAAACGAGACATATATGTAACGATTATCGTTGTAACGACATTTAACTGTATATACATCATACTAAGATATATTATATATCATAATATCATGATAATATAATAAATTAACATCTCATTTGTTATAATAAATAATGGGTTAACAGCATTCAACAAGATCGTTAACCTAAAGGTTTCAAAACAACTTTTACATGTAACGACTAACGATGACTTAACGACTCAGTTAAAATGTATATACATGTAGTGTTTTAATATGTATTTATACACTTTTGAAAGACTTCAATACACTTATCAAAATACTTCTACTTAACAAAAATGCTTACAATTACATCCTCGTTCAGTTTCATCAACAATTCTACTCGTATGCACCCGTATTCGTACTCGTACAATACACAGCTTTTAGATGTATGTACTATTGGTATATACACTCCAATGATCAGCTCTTAGCAGCCCATGTGAGTCATCTAACACATGTGGGAACCATCATTTGGCAACTAGCATGAAATATCTCATAAAATTACAAAAATATGAGTAATCATTCATGACTTATTTACATGAAAACAAAATTACATATCCTTTATATCTAATCCATATACCAACGACCAAAAACACCTACAAACACTTTCATTCTTCAATTTTCTTCATCTAATTGATCTCTCTCAAGTTCTATCTTCAAGTTCTAAGTGTTCTTCATATATTCTACAAGTTCTAGTTACATAAAATCAAGAATACTTTCAAGTTTGCTAGCTCACTTCCAATCTTGTAAGGTGATCATCCAACCTCAAGAAATATTTGTTTCTTACAGTAGGTTATCATTTTAATACAAGGTAATAATCATATTCAAACTTTGGTTCAATTTCTATAACTATAACAATCTTATTTCAAGTGATGATCTTACTTGAACTTGTTTTCGTGTCATGATTCTGCTTCAAGAACTTCGAGCCATCCAAGGATCCGTTGAAGCTAGATCCATTTTTCTCTTTTCCAGTAGGTTTATCCAAGGAACTTAAGGTAGTAATTATGTTCATAACATCATTCGATTCATATATATAAAGCTATCTTATTCGAAGGTTTAAACTTGTAATCACTAGAACATAGTTTAGTTAATTCTAAACTTGTTCGCAAACAAAAGTTAATCCTTCTAACTTGACTTTTAAAATCAACTAAACACATGTTCTATATCTATATGATATGCTAACTTAATGATTTAAAACCTGGAAACACGAAAAACACCGTAAAACCGGATTTACGCCGTCGTAGTAACACCGCGGGCTGTTTTGGGTTAGTTAATTAAAAACTATGATAAACTTTGATTTAAAAGTTGTTATTCTGAGAAAATGATTTTTATTATGAACATGAAACTATATCCAAAAATTATGAAGTGGAAGTATGTTTTCTAAAATGGTCATCTAGACGTCGTTCTTTCGACTGAAATGACTACCTTTACAAAAACGACTTGTAACTTATTTTTCCGACGATAAACCTATACTTTTTCTGTTTAGATTCATAAAATAGAGTTCAATATGAAACCATAGCAATTTGATTCACTCAAAACGGATTTAAAATGAAGAAGTTATGGGTAAAACAAGATTGGATAATTTTTCTCATTTTAGCTACGTGAAAATTGGTAACAAATCTATTCCAAACATAACTTAATCAACTTGTATTGTATATTATGTAATCTTGTGATACCATAGACACATATACAATGTTTCGACCTATCATGTCGACACATCTATATATATTTCGGAATAACCATAGACACTCTATATGTGAATGTTGGAGTTAGCTATACAGGGTTGAAGTTGATTCCAAAATATATATAGTTTGAGTTGTGATCAATACTGAGATACGTATACACTGGGTCGTGGATTGATTCAAGATAATATTTATCGATTTATTTCTGTACATCTAACTGTGGACAACTAGTTGTAGGTTACTAACGAGGACAGCTGACTTAATAAACTTAAAACATCAAAATATATTAAAAGTGTTGTAAATATATTTTGAACATACTTTGATATATATGTATATATTGTTATAGGTTCGTGAATCAACCAGTGGCCAAGTCTTACTTCCCGACGAAGTAAAAATCTGTGAAAGTGAGTTATAGTCCCACTTTTAAAATCTAATATTTTTGGGATGAGAATACATGCAGGTTTTATAAATGATTTACAAAATAGACACAAGTACATGAAACTACATTCTATGGTTGAATTATCGAAATCGAATATGCCCCTTTTTATTAAGTCTGGTAATCTAAGAATTAGGGAACAGACACCCTAATTGACGCGAATCCTGAAGATAGATCTATTGGGCCTAACAAACCCCATCCAAAGTACCGGATGCTTTAGTACTTCGAAATTTATATCATATCCGAAGGGTGTCCCGGAATGATGGGGATATTCTTATATATGCATCTTGTTAATGTCGGTTACCAGGTGTTCACCATATGAATGATTTTTATCTCTATGTATGGGATGTGTATTGAAATATGAAATCTTGTGGTCTATTATTATGATTTGATAAATATAGGTTAAACCTATAACTCACCAACATTTTTGTTGACGTTTTAAGCATGTTTATTCTCAGGTGATTATTAAGAGCTTCCGCTGTCACATACTTAAATAAGGACGAAATTTGGAGTCCATGCTTGTATGATATTGTGCAAAAACTGCATTCAAGAAACTTATTTTGTTGTAACATATTTGTATTGTAAACCATTATGTAATGGTCGTGTGTATACAGGATATTTTAGATTATCATTATTTGATAATCTACGTAAAGCTTTTTAAACCTTTATTGATGAAATAAAGGTTATGGTTTGTTTTAAAATGAATGCAGTCTTTGAAAAACGTCTCATATAGAGGTCAAAACCTCGCAACGAAATCAATTAATATGGAACGTTTTTAATCAATAAGAATGGGACATTTCACCACTACTTCTATTAATCACAAACACACATTACCTATGATCAACCACTGTCTAACCACCACCGTATGAACATCATAACAACATTTCATTATGAAGTAACGCCATTACAATCGGGAACAACCCTTCACCTCACTTACGTCGACCACCATGAAAATCACAAACTTACCACAATCTTACCATGAACCAACACCATTGACTACCACCTTGGATCTCTCTTCTTCTCACTAAAAACATGAAAACCACCATTTCTTGCATCAACTGCTGCTGCAACAATGATCTATTCTTATTGATTCTACTACTGCACGCTCGTATTAGTTCCACGTTCACCATCACCAAATCCTGACAAATGGTATATTATTACTTACTCGTATACTGTTATTATTCTCCTGTTTCGCCTTTAAATTTCGAACCACCATTAAATCACTATCCACACACAACAACAACATTCACATTCTTCAACAAAACTTATTACATCACCACCCTGCACAACCGAGAATCACCACCATTACATCCATCTTTTTTCTTTCTTTCGATTTTCTGTTTTGATCATAATTAAATACCATTATGCATCTATTAAACAAATTGTTTGGCCTTTAATTCCTATGAAGTTTTCATTCAATAACCAACAACAAATCGCTCAATAACTTATCTCACTCTCTCATAAATAAACTGAATCTATTACCTTGATCACCAACACCAAACCATCCTCTAATTCTTTATAAATGCATATATATAATACATGATCATATGATTGTTTATCATCACCCTCAAACCTTCTTGATCAACCACTAAACCACCATCAGTCCACCATCGTTCCATCACCCTGATCATTCAGGTAATTTAACACCAATCCATCATTGTTTTCTTGATTGTTTCTACTATGGCTGCTTTTGTTTAACTAGCCAAACCCATTTATGCTTTACTTCTTGCATGATCGAGCCCAAGTCAAACACCACAGAAATACCTTCACCACTATCTAAACTATCGAATTGTTGTTGTTACTTCTATGCTGAAATATTTCTATTTTGTTCAAACCATAAATCACCTCCATACGCCACCCCAAAGCATCACCACTTTGAAAACTACCACCTCAACACAATCACCTTTGAACTGCATATGATAACGGTATTAATGATGATTATAATATAACAAATATGATGATGTCGAAGCTTAATTATGAATACAATAAAGGTGATGTTGTAAATTAAATAAATATATAAAGAATTGGAGGACCCCTCCATTACCTCTATCGACTAACTCCCTTTGTAAGATGACAATATGATGATGTGGATTACAAGATGACCTTTGTCCTACTCTCAATATCTGTTTCATAAAAGGTGATTTATAGTGAGGTTAGTAGCAAGGTTTTGGTTACAGCTATAAACCAAACTACTTTGCTATTTTTTGTTTCCTTGCTGTTGCTATCACTCAAAACCGACACCCCTTCATTCCTGTCGACTTAATTAATTCACAGATGGTCAAGATAGATAACTTTTTGTAATTGAATACCTATTTTTCGATTATGATATAGATAGTGGGAGATGACGTGGATTGTTTTCTTTGGATGTTTGTAGGGATGTGAATGGGTAAGGGGGATTTAATCACATTAGATAATGGAGAAGGTTGAGTGGATGATGATAGAAAGTATGATGGTAGGGTTTATAGATATTGGAAATGAATTTTAGGGAGAGTTAGGAACGAATTGGACATCTACCATGAATTGGGCCGTATCCTTTTATTTTATGTAGTGAGCCGTATATGGTTTAATGGATTGCAATATGGGCTGTTAATGGTTGTTTAGGATTCTAAATGGACTAGCTAACAAAATTGGGCTTATTGTTTCGGGTAGCATCTTTTTATCTAATTAGCATGGTTGATAAGTGATGATAACGAGATAAAACATTGATACTGTGGTGATTTAAATGATAATGATTAAGTATGATGACATGATGGTAATGATATGTATCGATGAGATGAATGATGATGGTTTAGATGATGGTTGATAAAGGTTATGGTGTGATGAAGATGATGGTTATGATAAACGGTTTTTGTGTACTTAAATATTTATAAACATGATTATTAACAGAATGTAACAAGCGCGAGAGTGGTTTAGAGTGTGGGTGTTTAAGCGAGAGGTCGCGGTTTCGAGCCACGGTTGTGGCATTTTTTTTTAGAAAAAGAAGAAGAAAGGGAAACATAAAGAAAAGGGGTATTATAAATATAAGTATCATATTTATCAAGGAAAAATAGACACAGATGAATGGTTAAGGTTGTTTTCGGGTTAGCGGGACATCGCGGGTTCAAACCCGGACTTGGGGATTTTTTATAAGAGCTACTTCTATTGAGGTTCTGAATCCGAGACCAACCCTACACTTGTTCAATGATGTCATATGTATTTTTACTACAAAATATAGGATGGTGAGTTTCAATTGCTCCCTTTTTAAATGCTTTTGCAATATATATTTTTGGGACTGAGAATACATGTGCTGCTTTTATAAATGTTTTACGAAATAGACACAAGTAATCGAAACTACATTATATGGTTGAATGATCGAAGCCGAATATGCCCCTTTTTGCTTGGTAACCTAAGAATTAGTAAACCGATCTACTAATTGACGCGAATCCTAAAGATAGATCTATTGGGCCTAACGAACCCCATCCAAAGTACCGGATGCTTTAGTACTTCGATGTTGTTTTTATCATGTCCGAAGGATTTCCCAGAATGATAGGGGATATTCTTATATGCATCTTATTAATGTCGGTTACCGAGTATTCACCATATGAATGATTTTTGTCTCTATGAATGGGACGTATATTTATGATAACTGGAAATGAAATTCTTGTGGTCTATTAAAATGATAAAAATGAATGATTATGATAAACTAATGAACTCACCAACCTTTTGGTTGACACTTTAAAGCATGTTTATTCTCAGGTTTGAAAGATATCTTCCGCTGTGCATTTGCTCATATTAGAGATATATTTCAAAAGACATATTTCAAAAGGCGTTGCATTCGAGTCGTCGAGTTCATCAAGATTATTATTAAGTCAATTATAGTTGGATGTATTATGAAATGGCATGCATGTCGTCAACTTTCGATGTAAAGAAAGTTTGTCTTTCGAAAAACGAATGCAATGTTTGTAAAATGTATCATATTTAGGTCATGAACCTCGCGATGTAATCAACTATTGTGAATCATTTATAATCAATATGGACTTCGTCCAGATGGATTAGGACGGGTGTCTACAGTTAGTATCAGAGTGGTGGTCTTAGCGAACCAGGTCTTGCATTAGTGTGTCTAACTGATAATTGTTTAAATGCATTAGTGGGTCTGGACTTCGACCGTGTCTGCATTTCAAAAATTTGCTTATCATTTCTAGTCAGAAATCATTTGCTTATCATCCTTAGAAAATTACCTACTTATCATTTTTAGTCTAGACACGTCTTACTGCGATTAGTGCATCGATAGTGTATAGACAAAATTCATATCTTAGTGTATCTGTTACTATAGACTTTACCTAACAGCTTCCGTAGATTCATCTGTAACTTATGGGATTTTAGTATTATATATGCATATGTAAATTATGTATTGCAGGGTACTAATCTACATCCTATAATCTATTTCTTATCGAAAATCCTTCATCTGATCGTACGAGATGAATCCCTCAACCAGTTCAAATTCCTCGGATCCAACAGCTATTCTGATATGGAGTTTCACCTAAGCTCCGAAAGCAGTGTCACCAGAATGAATCAACCAATCATCCATCCCCAATTCATTTGATGAGTTCGTAGTCGACTTAATCAATGGAGACGCGAAGAAGGCGATCCTTTTCACCAACCGAATTTACCTCTTGGCGATGAACCTGAAGCACTTATCAGCGAACCAGTCCGAAACACCATTTTCACCCTCATTTCCCGAATATCTCACCACGATTATATTCTATCTAAAATTCTAACTCTTATTCATTTGCTCGTTCTGACCGGCAATCATCCCGGAGTAATACAAGAAGTCAACGAACTTCGCGCTCGAGTAATCAATTTGGAGAATATGGTGCAAAATGTACCAGCTTCAACAACATCACCGACATCAATAATACCACCAACAACACAAGTTTCAACATCACATGCCCCAATATTTCATTCTGTACCTCGAGCATAATCATCGATCTACGAATCATTCTACATCATTTATCTTCGTTCGACATGGCGATTATGTAATCTCTAATATTTTAGAGATTATATACTCTTGTTCTCATGGTAAACTAAATCAGATTAATATTATATTAACTCATTAAATCCATGATTACATATGAAGAAAATATATATGTATATATATTTTCATAAGGATTGTATATAAAAATTTTTTTTTTTGTACAAATTGTTAATGGTGAAAATATGTTAACGGGTAGGTAATACCCGAGAAATGTTTAGATTTCACATTAATAAGTTACACTGTACATTCTTTCAAATGTGATTCAACTGTCATTTACTATCCTACTTACATCCAACGATACACGTATCCATTCACCACAGAATAACCATTTTCATATTTAGATTTTGACCTATCAGAATCCGACAAGTAGCATAATGAAGAAAACAATGGACAAAATAAAATTTGTTAGAAACAAACAAATTAACTATGAAAATTTTTGTTAAGAATCCACGCTAACAAAATCCTAGCTAACTGTTCCTAGCTAACTGTTAATTCCTTATTACATTTTGTTATCGCAATTTATTTATCGCAGTTTATTTATCGCAATTTATATTCTTGCAATTTTATTCATTGTCATTTAATTTCTGTTATTTATTTTACGCACTTTATTTATCGTCATTTAAATACTGTTATTTACGCATTTTAAATATCGGGACACGTATACAATGTTTTGACATATCATATCGATGCATCTATATATATTATTTGGAATAACCATAGACACTCTATATGTAGTAATGATCGAGTTAGCTCTACAGGGTTGAGGTTGATTCTTAAATAATATATATACTTTGAGTTGTGATCGAGTCTGAGACATGTACACGGGTCACGACACGTATTAATTAATTCGAATATTATATATTAAACTATATATGAATTATTGAATTGCTAACTGTGGACTATCAACTGAGGACTATCAACATTGGACAATTAAAATGAATTAAAATATTGATTAAAATATATGAAACTAAATAATTCTTCAAGTTTGCCACTTGATTTCATCTTAAACCTCATTTGTATCTTGAAAATTTCAATTTGCGTTCAAGCCTTTCATAATTCTTGAAAACACCTCAATCGAGAGGATGAACCAACCGCACTTCATCTACGGAAGAAAAGATTGATGCATATAGTTATGCACCTGAAAACACTCAGAACCTGAGTATGTTTAACACGTATCTGTGCTAATTCCTTTAGTGTTATTATTACCCCAAATAACTTGGTAATTCCTTTCAAAGTAGCAAATTTTGTCACAGCTCCAGCAAGTCAACTTCGACTTTTTGTTCTAAACAACCTTATTAACACTTTGATATATATGTGTGCTCTTTTATTATTACCGGGGAACCTTTCATATTCTACCATATTACCAGCAGACATACCGGCAACCTCGTTGCTTCTTGGTTTAAATCTCTCTGATAAATCATTATATTTATTCATTGAAACCCTATCATATACTCATCCGCATCTTTTAACAAGAATTGTCATACCAATTACCAGAAATCAACAATTAGTATTTTGAAATCTCGCAGCATGTCTACATCAACAGTTATATGTATACATCTAACATTTATCTCTTAGAATTATAATCTTCCATTTTGAAATTCTGAAAAGCACCCAGTCTACGAATCAATACTCCAAAGTTTGAAAAAGCGGAATGAAGCAGCAGAAACGGTAGACAACCATAAACGACCTTAATCGTCGGAAGTTTAATGATAAAGAATAGTATGTTGGAAAAGCTCAGAAAAAAAAATTGGAACTGAAAAATGGATTGAACTAACCACGAAGGAGACCAAGGACAAATACAAGGACCATACCCTATATTCAAAGAATCCAGATGATTCTGTATCCGATGAAATCTTTAGAGAATATCCTACTCCGAAGTCATGTTAAAATCTTGCGAAAAATCTTTCTTCATAAACCTTCGAACTTAGAAATTCCAAAATATCATCATAAATATCTTCGATATTTCTGAGGATATTTTCATAAATATTCTTGACCGAAATTATTTATCTCTTCCTGCTATCTATATTACATCATAAAGGAAACCATTTTAGTTTCTAAATTTCTTTAAAATTCGAATTTAAAGTATGAATGTTTTTGAAGTAGTGTTCGGAACTGATGCATGAGTTAGTATAATATAATGACACTTGATCAACGTGATTATATGTCATGCTGAGTTTCTAATGAAATGTGATGATTCACAGATCATAACATCATCATGTGTCAGGTTACATAACTCATTCATTCTGCTTAACTTCTGAACATATCAATAAAGTATATTCTTGATAGTTTTACTCTCAGTGATTCAGGTAATTTGACAAATCAAATCGTGCTATTACGTTCTTTCTTATTTAGAACATTAAGTTCATTCGAAACTCCATACTTACGAATTCTGGACTATTACTCGTTTTACTAGAGGTCGAGAGGAGAATAAAAAGGCAAAGAGCTCCAAAATATAAGAGAAAATATAAAGCCCAATAACAACACGGAGGTCACAAACCATGGATATTAATACGAATAGCAATACAAAGACACGGTAGAATTAAAAATAGTATCACCCCAAGGTAATAGTAATAGTAAACAGATTTTTCTGGTGGAAGATGGATAGGAAAGATGACAGGAATAATAATTAGGAAAATATTCATTCGAAACTCCATACTTACGAATTCTGGACTATTACTCATTTTACTAGAGGTCGAGAGGAGAATAAAAAGGCAAAGAGCTCCAAAATATAAGAGAAAATATAAAGCCCAATAACAACACGGAGGTCACAAACCATGGATATTAATACGAATAGCAATACAAAGACACGGTAGAATTAAAAATAGTATCACCCCAAGGTAATAGTAATAGTAAACAGATTTTTCTGGTGGAAGATGGATAGGAAAGATGACAGGAATAATAATTAGGGATTAGAACTGGATTAAGCATTTTCACAATCTTTTGGGTGTATGAACTAAGAAAGAAAATATAGGAATGGTGAAAGTAATGGAAAGGAAAAGTTTAATTTATAATGGAAATATCAGACACAGTAGTCGAGGCAGATCACCGTATTTAATTATAGAGATCTTAATTTCGTTATTCGCCGAAGAATCAAATCTTTTAGATTTCGAAGATTTTCTTTAAATCCCTCGAATTCCGGAAATTCAACCAAGACAACGTAAAAAGCTAAGACGCACCTTATTTTCTAAATTCCACCGTGACTACGTTAAAAGTTAAATCTCTATCTCAATCTGTTGTGACAGCTTCATTCGTACTCTTCGAATAATCGAATTGTTTTATCCATATTACTCAATAATGATAAAACTCAATTGATCAACTCATATGCGTCATGAAAGCAAATTTATTGTTAACCATGACCACCTTACTCAAATTTCGGGACGGAATTTCTTTAACGGGTAGGTACTGTGACGACCCGAAAATTTTCGACCAAATTTAAACTTAATCTTTATATGGTTTCGACACGATAAGCAAAGTCTGTAATATTGGGTCTCAAAATGTTTGAACTATTTATATGGATACATTTACCCTTTGACTACTTTTGGCGATTCACGAACAATTGTGTGTAAATAAAAATGTAAATATATATATGAATTCTATACATAAGTAACATTATATATAATGTAATATATAAATAATAAGGATTCAATAAATTATATAATTGGTGAATATGTTATAATTAATAAATTTGTAACATATTAGATATAGTTATAAATTCAATTATAATGCTATATTAATATTATTATTATTATTACTTTCATTATTATTAACATTAATATTAATATTGGTATCATTATTATATATATATATATATATATATATATATATATATATATATATATATATATATATATATATATATATATGTGTGTGTGTGTGTGAAATTAGATAAGTATAAATGGTTATATTATTAGTATTAGTGATATTATTAGTTCCTTTATTATGATTATTAGTATTAATATTATTATTAATAATAATAATGTTATATTTATTAATATATACTGATTATAATACGGTGTATATATCAAAATCTGTCTCACATACTGTGTTAGATTGATAAATTTTGTCCCTAACTCGTTTCATATCTCCATCAGTAGTACAAATCATAACAACTAGATTCATTTTTATTTTACTTTATTGAATTTCTGTTCTAATTTTGTCTGATTGAGAAATTGTGAACTACAATTTTTTATTTAATTGATTAATTCAGTCGAGTTGTACATCATTCCATCTACCAATACTTCTATTAATCACAAACACACATTACCTATGATCAACCACTATCTAACCACCACCGTATGAATATCATAACAACATTTCATTGTGAAGTAACGCCATTACAATCAGGAACAACCCTTCACCTCACGTACGTCGACCACCATGAAAATCACAAACTTACCACAATCTTACCATGAACCAACACCATTGACTACCACCTTGGATCTCTCTTCTTCTCACTAAAAACATGAAAACCACCATTTCTTGCATCAACTGCTGCTGCAACAACGATCTATTCTTGTTGATTCTACTACTGCACGCTAGTATTAGTTCCACGTTCACCATCACCAAATCTTGACAAATGGTATATTATTACTTACTCGTATACTGTTATTATTCTCCTGTTTCGCCTTCAAATTTCGAACCACCATTAAATCACTATCCACACATAACAACAACATTCACATTCTTCTGCAAAACTTATTGCATCACCACCCTGCACAACCGAGAATCACCACCATTACATCCACCTTTTTTCTTTCTTTCAATTTTCTGTTTTGATCATAATTAAATACCATTATACATCTATTAAACAAATTGTTTGGTCTTTAATTCCTATGAAGTTTTCATTCAATAACCAACAACAAATCACTCAATAACTTATCTCACTCTCTCATAAATAAACTGAATCTATTACCTTGATCACCAACACCAAACCATCCTCTAATTCTTTATAAATGCATATATATAATACATGATCATATGATTGTTTATCATCACCCTCAAACCTTCTTGATCAACCACTAAACCACCATCGGTCCACCATCGTTCCATCACCCTGATCATTCAGGTAATTCAATGAAATGTCCCGTTCTTATTGATTAAAAACGTTCCATATTAATTGATTTCGTTGCGAGGTTTTGACCTCTATATGAGACGTTTTTCAAAGACTGCATTCATTTTTAAAACAAACCATAACCTTTATTTCATAAATAAAGGTTTAAAAAGCTTTACGTAGATTATCAAATAATGATAATCTAAAATATCCTGTTTACACACGACCATTACATAATGGTTTACAATACAAATATGTTACATCGAAATCAGTTTCTTGAATGCAGTTTTTACACAATATCATACAAACATGGACTCCAAATCTTGTCCTTATTTTAGTTTGCAACAGCGGAAGCTCTTAATATTCACCTGAGAATAAACATGCTTTAAACGTCAACAAAAATGTTGGTGAGTTATAGGTTTAACCTATATATATCAAATCGTAACAATAGACCACAAGATTTCATATTTCAATACACATCCCATACATAGAGATAAAAATCATTCATATGGTGAACACCTGGTAACCGACATTAACAAGATGCATATATAAGAATATCCCCATCATTCCGGGACACCCTTCGGATATGATATAAATTTCGAAGTACTAAAGCATCCGGTACTTTGGATGGGGTTTGTTAAGCCCAATAGATCTATCTTTAGGATTTGCGTCAATTAGGGTGTCTGTTCCCTAATTCTTAGATTACCAGACTTAATAAAAAGGGACATATTCGATTTCGATAATTCAACCATAGAATGTAGTTTCACGTACTTGTGTCTATTTTGTAAATCTTTTATAAAACCTGCATGTATTCTCATCCTAAAAATATTAGATTTTAAAAGTGGGACTATAACTCACTTTCACAGATTTTTACTTCGTCGGAAAGTAAGACTTGGCCACTGGTTGATTCACGAACCTATAACAATATATACATATATATCAAAGTATGTTCAAAAATATATTTACAACACTCTTAATATATTTTGATGTTTTAAGTTTATTAAGTCAGCTGTCCTCGTTAGTAACCTACAACTAGTTGTCCACAGTTAGATGTACAGAAATAAATCGATAAATATTATCTTGAATCAATCCACGACCCAGTGTATACGTATCTCAGTATTGATCACAACTCAAACTATATATATTTTGGAATCAACCTCAACCCTGTATAGCTAACTCCAACATTCACATATAGAGTGTCTATGGTTGTTCCGAAATATATATAGATGTGTCGACATGATAGGTCGAAACATTGTATACGTGTCTATGGTATCTCAAGATTACATAATATACAATACAAGTTGATTAAGTTATGGTTGGAATAGATTTGTTACCAATTTTCACGTAGCTAAAATGAGAAAAATTATCCAATCTTGTTTTACCCATAACTTCTTCATTTTAAATCCGTTTTGAGTGAATCAAATTGCTATGGTTTCATATTGGACTCTATTTTATGAATCTAAACAGAAAAGTATAGGTTTATAGTCGGAAAAATAAGTTACAAGTCATTTTTGTAAATGTAGTCATTTCAGTCGAAAGAACGACGTCTAGATGACCATTTTAGAAAACATACTTCCACTTTGAGTTTAACCATAATTTTTGGATATAGTTTCATGTTCATAATAAAAATCATTTTCTCAGAATAACAACTTTTAAATCAAAGTTTATCATAGTTTTTAATTAACTAACCCAAAACAGCCCGCGGTGTTACTACGACGGCGTAAATCCGGTTTTACGGTGTTTTTCGTGTTTCCAGGTTTTAAATCATTAAGTTAGCATATCATATAGATATAGAACATGTGTTTAGTTGATTTTAAAAGTCAAGTTAGAAGGATTAACTTTTGTTTGCGAACAAGTTTAGAATTAACTAAACTATGTTCTAGTGATTACAAGTTTAAACCTTCGAATAAGATAGCTTTATATGTATGAATCGAATGATGTTATGAACATCATTACTACCTTAAGTTCCTTGGATAAACCTACTGGAAAAGAGAAAAATGGATCTAGCTTCAATGGATCCTTGGATGGCTCGAAGTTCTTGAAGCAGAATCATGACACGAAAACAAGTTCAAGTAAGATCATCACTTGAAATAAGATTGTTATAGTTATAGAAATTGAACCAAAGTTTGAATATGATTATTACCTTGTATTAGAATGATAACCTACTGTAAGAAACAAAGATTTCTTGAGGTTGGATGATCACCTTACAAGATTGGAAGTGAGCTAGCAAACTTGAAAGTATTCTTGATTTTATGAAACTAGAACTTTTGGAATTTATGAAGAACACTTAGAACTTGAAGATAGAACTTGAGAGAGATCAATTAGATGAAGAAAATTGAAGAATGAAAGTGTTTGTAGGTGTTTTTGGTCGTTGGTGTATGGATTAGATATAAAGGATATGTAATTTTGTTTTCATGTAAATAAGTCATGAATGATTACTCATTTTTTTGTAATTTTATGAGATATTTCATGCTAGTTGCCAAATGATGGTTTCCACATGTGTTAGGTGACTCACATGGGCTGCTAAGAGCTGATCATTGGAGTGTATATACCAATAGTACATACATCTAAAAGCTGTGTATTGTACGAGTACGAATACGGGTGCATACGAGTAGAATTGTTGATGAAATTGAACGAGGATGTAATTGTAAGCATTTTTGTTAAGTAGAAGTATTTTGATAAGTGTCTTGAAGTCTTTCAAAAGTGTATGAATACATATTAAAACACTACATGTATATACATTTTAACTGAGTCGTTAAGTCATCGTTAGTCGTTACATGTAAATGTTGTTTTGAAACCTTTAGGTTAACGATCTTGTTGAATATTGTTAACCCATTGTTTATTATAACAAATCAGATGTTAAATTATTATATTATCATGATATTATGATATATAATATATCTTAGTATGATGTATATACAGTTAAATGTCGTTACAACGATAATCGTTACATATATGTCTCGTTTCGAAATCATTAAGTTAGTAGTCTTATTTTTACATATGTATTTCATTGTTAATACACTTAATAATATATTTACTTATCATTTAACATAATTAACCAAGTGTATCAATATCTTAATATGATTCATATGTACCTAGTAAGACGTTGTTATAACGATAATCGTTATATATATCGTTTTCGAGTTTCTTAAATTAATAGTCTCATTTTTATGTATATAACTCATTGTTAAAATACCTAATGAGATACATACTTATAATAAAAACATGTTAACTATATATATAACCATATATATGTCATCGTATAGTTTTTACAAGTTTTAACGTTCGTGAATCACCGGTCAACTTGGGTGGTCAATTGTCTATATGAAACATATTTCAATTAATCAAGTCTTAACAAGTTTGATTGCTTAACATGTTGGAAACATTTAATCATGTAAATATCAATCTCAATTAATATATATAAACATGGAAAAGTTCGGGTCACTACAGTACCTACCCGTTAAATAAATTTCGTCCCGAAATTTTAAGCTGTTGAAGGTGTTGACGAATCTTCTGGAAATAGATGCGGGTATTTCTTCTTCATCTGATCTTCACGCTCCCAGGTGAACTCGGGTCCTCTACGAGCATTCCATCGAACCTTAACAGTTGGTATCTTGTTTTGCTTAAGTCTTTTAACCTCACGATCCATTATTTCGACGGGTTCTTCGATGAATTGAAGTTTTTCGTTGATTTGGATTTCATCTAACAGAATAGTGAGATCTTCTTTAGCAAAACATTTCTTCAAATTCGAGACGTGGAAAGTGTTATGTACAGCCGCGAGTTGTTGAGGTAACTCTAGTCGGTAAGCTACTGGTCCGATACGATCAATAATCTTGAATGGTCCAATATACCTTGGATTTAATTTCCCTCGTTTACCAAATCGAACAACGCCTTTCCAAGGTGCAACTTTAAGCATGACCATCTCTCCAATTTCAAATTCTATATCTTTTCTTTTAATGTCAGCGTAGCTCTTTTGTCGACTTTGGCGGTTTTCAACCGTTGTTGAATTTGGATGATCTTCTCGGTAGTTTCTTGTATAATCTCCGGACCCGTAATCTGTCTATCCCCCACTTCACTCCAACAAATCGGAGACCTGCACTTTCTACCATAAAGTGCTTCAAACGGCGCCATCTCAATGCTTGAATGGTAGCTGTTGTTGTAGGAAAATTCTGCTAACGGTAGATGTCGATCCCAACTGTTTCCGAAATCAATAACACATGCTCGTAGCATGTATTCAAGCGTTTGTATCGTCCTTTCGTTCTGCCCATCAGTTTGTGGATGATAGGCAGTACTCATGTCTAGACGAGTTCCTAATGCTTGCTGTAATGTCTGCCAGAATCTTGAAATAAATCTGCCATCCCTATCAGAGATAATAGAGATTGGTATTCCATGTCTGGAGATGACTTCCTTCAAATACAGTCGTGCTAACTTCTCCATCTTGTCATCTTCTCTTATTGGCAAGAAGTGTGCTGATTTGGTGAGACGGTCAACTATTACCCAAATAGTATCAAAACCACTTGCAGTCCTTGGCAATTTAGTGATGAAATCCATGGTAATGTTTTCCCATTTCCATTCCGGGATTTCGGGTTGTTGAAGTAGACCTGATGGTTTCTGATGCTCAGCTTTGACCTTAGAACACGTCAAACATTCTCCTACGTATTTAGCAACATCGGCTTTCATACCCGGCCACCAAAAATGTTTCTTGAGATCCTTGTACATCTTCCCCGTTCCAGGATGTATTGAGTATCTGGTTTTTTGAGCTTCTCTAAGTACCATTTCTCTCATATCTCCAAATTTTGGTACCCAAATCCTTTCAGCCCTATACCGGGTTCCGTCTTCTCGAATATTAAGATGCTTCTCCGATCCTTTGGGTATTTCATCCTTTAAATTTCCCTCTTTTAAAACTCCTTTTTGCGCCTCCTTTATTTGAGTAGTAAGGTTATTATGAATCATTATATTCATAGATTTTACTCGAATGGGTTCTCTGTCCTTCCTGCTCAAGGCATCGGCTACCACATTTGCCTTCCCCGGGTGGTAACGAATCTCAAAGTCGTAATCATTCAATAATTCAATCCACCTACGCTGCCTCATATTCAGTTGTTTCTGATTAAATATGTGTTGAAGACTTTTGTGGTCAGTATATATAATACTTTTGACCCCATATAAGTAGTGCCTCCAAGTCTTTAATGCAAAAACAACCGCGCCTAATTCCAAATCATGCGTCGTATAATTTTGTTCGTGAATCTTTAATTGTCTAGACGCATAAGCAATCACCTTCGTTCGTTGCATTAATACACAACCGAGACCTTGCTTTGATGCGTCACAATAAATCACAAAATCATCATTCCCTTCAGGCAATGACAATATAGGTGCCGTAGTTAGCTTTTTCTTCAATAACTGAAACGCTTTCTCTTGTTCATCCTTCCATTCAAATTTCTTCCCTTTATGCGTTAATGCAGTCAAGGGTTTTGCTATTCTGGAAAAGTCTTGGATGAACCTTCTGTAGTAACCAGCTAGTCCTAAAAACTGGCGTATGTGTTTCGGAGTTTTCGGGGTTTCCGACTTTTCAACAGTTTCTATCTTTACCGGATCCACCTTAATACCTTCTTTGTTCACTATGTGACCGAGGAATTGAACTTCTTCCAACCAAAATGCACACTTTGAAAACTTAGCGTACAATTCTTCCTTCCTCAATACTTCTAACACCTTTCTCAAATGTTCACCGTGTTCTTGGTCATTCTTTGAGTAAATAAGTATGTCATCAATGAAAACAATGACAAACTTGTCAAGGTATGGTCCACACACTCGGTTCATAAGGTCCATGAACACAGCTGGTGCATTAGTTAAACCAAACGGCATGACCATAAACTCGTAATGACCGTAACGTGTTTTGAAAGCAGTCTTTGGAATATCATCTTCTTTCACCCGCATTTGATGATACCCGGAACGTAAGTCAATCTTTGAATAAACAGACGAGCCTTGTAGTTGATCAAATAAGTCATCGATTCTCGGTAGTGGGTATCGGTTCTTGATGGTAAGTTTGTTCAACTCTCGGTAGTCGATACACAACCTGAATGTACCATCTTTCTTCTTGACAAACAAAACAGGAGCTCCCCACGGTGATGTGCTTGGTCGAATGAAAGCACGCTCTAAAAGTTCTTGTAATTGTCTTTGTAGTTCTTTCATCTCGCTGGGTGCGAGTCTGTAAGGAGCACGAGCTATTGGTGCAGCTCCTGGTACAAGATCTATTTGAAATTCAACGGATCGATGTGGGGGTAATCCCGGTAATTCTTTCGGAAATACATCAGGAAATTCTTTTGCGACGGGAACATCATTGATGCTCTTTTCTTCAGTTTGTACTTTCTCGACGTGTGCTAGAACAGCATAGCAACCTTTTCTTATTAGTTTTTATGCCTTCAAATTACTAATAAGATGTAGCTTCGTGTTGCCCTTTTCTCCGTACACCATTAAGGGTTTTCCTTTTTCTCGTATAATGCGAATTGCATTCTTGTAACAAACGATCTCCGCTTTCACTTCTTTCAACCAGTCCATACCGATTATCACATCAAAACTCCCTAACTCTACTGGTATCAAATCAATATTAAATGTTTCGCTAACCAGTTTAATTTCTCGATTCCGACATATATTATCTGCTGAAATTAATTTACCATTTGCTAATTCGAGTAAAAATTTACTATCCAAAGACGTCAATGGACAACTTAATTTAGCACAAAAATCTCTACTCATATAGCTTCTATCCGCACCCGAATCAAATAAAACGTAAGCAGATTTATTGTCAATAAGAAACGTACCCGTAACAAGCTCCGGGTCTTCCTGTGCCTCTGCCGCATTAATATTGAAAACTCTTCCACGGCCTTGTCCATTCGTGTTCTCCTGGTTCGGGCAATTTCTAATAATGTGGCCCGGTTTTCCACATTTATAACAAACTACATTGGCATAACTTGCTCCGACACTACTTGCTCCGCCATTACTCGTTCCGACACCATTTGTTCCTTTCGTTCTATTAACCCCTGGTCCGTAGAGCTCACACTTCGCCGCGCTATGACCATTTCTTTTACACTTGTTGCAAAATTTGGTGCAGAACCCCGAGTGATTCTTTTCACACCTTTGGCATAGCTGCTTCTGATTGTTGTTGTTGTTGCGGTTATTATTGTTGTTGGGATGATTGTTGTAGTTGCGGTTGTTGTTGTTGTTGTTGTTGGGCCGTTTGTTGTAGTTGCGATTGATGTTGCGATTGTTGGGATAATTGTTGCGATTATTGTTGTAATTGCTGTTGTTGTTGTATTGGTGATTCTTATCACCGTTTTCCTCCCACTTTCTTTTGACTTGCTTCACATTGGCCTCTTCAGCAGTCTGTTCTTTAATTCTTTCTTCAATTTGGTTCACGAGTTTGTGAGCCATTCTACATGCCTGTTGTATGGAGGCGGGCTCGTGTGAACTTATATCTTCTTGGATTCTTTCCGGTAATCCTTTCACAAACGCGTCGATCTTCTCTTCCTCATCTTCGAATGCTCCCGGACACAATAGGCACAATTCTGTGAATCGTCTTTCGTACGTGGTAATATCAAATCCTTGGGTTCGTAACCCTCTAAGTTCTGTCTTGAGCTTATTGACCTCGGTTCTGGGACGGTACTTCTCGTTCATCAAGTGCTTGAATGCTGACCACGGTAGTGCGTACGCATCGTCTTGTCCCACTTGCTCTAGATAGGTATTCCACCATGTTAACGCAGAACCTGTGAAGGTATGCGTAGCGTACTTTACTTTGTCCTCTTCAGTACACTTACTTATGGCAAACACCGATTCGACCTTCTCGGTCCACCGTTTCAATCCGATCGGTCCTTCGGTTCCATCAAATTCCAAAGGTTTGCAGGCAGTGAATTCTTTGTAGGTGCATCCTACACGATTTCCTGTACTGCTAGATCCAAGGTTATTGTTGGTATGTAGCGCAGCCTGTACTGCGGCTATGTTTGAAACTAGAAAAGTACGGAATTCCTCTTCATTCATATTCACGGTGTGTCGAGTAGTCGGTGCCATTTCCTTCAAAATAGTTAAATGGAACAAGTTAATCATACAGAATATTAAGAGTAGTTAATAGTATTTCGTAGCATAATATGAACTCATTTATAAAAGCTTTTTCTTCATATTAGCGTTTTATAAGTTTAAATTCGGGTAGTACCTACCCGTTAAGTTCATACTTAGTAGCTAATATACAATTCAACTACTACAATTCTATATGAAAAACTGATTATAATAATATTTCGCGTTCAAACTTTTATACAATATTTTACAAACTTACAATACCGCTTATTTTACATAAAGCATGAAATATAGCACATAATAACTTTGATACAAGATAGTTGTGAAGATAATTCTAGCTAGTACACAAGTCGTTCAGCAAAGGCAATAAAGACACGTAATTCATACGTCCAGAAACAAGTCATGCATTCTGGTTTTACTAGGATTACTTCCCATCCTTGGTCTTGTGGAACATAACCGTTATGGCCGTTGATAAGACAGCGTGTTGTAACGTCGTCAAAGGGACGAGGGTTACGTAATGTCCAACAGTCCCGTAACAATCTAAAAACCTCATTTCTTACCCCAATTACCGACTCCGTCACTTGTGGGAACGTTTTGTTTAATAGTTGTAGCCCGATGTTCTTGTTCTCACTTTGGTGAGAAGCGAACATTACTAATCCGTAAGCATAACATGCTTCTTTATGTTGCATGTTAGCCGCTTTTTCTAAATCACGAAGTCCAATATTCGGATATATTGAGTCAAAATAATTTCTTAACCCGTTGCGTAAAATAGCATTTGGGTTCCCCGCAATATATGTGTCAAAGTAAACACATCGTAACTTATGGGTTTCCCAATGTGATATCCCCCATCTTTCAAACGAAAGTCTCTTATAAACCAAGACATTCTTGGAACGTTCTTCGAATGTCTTACAAACTGATCTCGCCTTAAATAGTTGTGCCGAGGAATTCTGACCGACTCTAGACAAGATTTCATCAATCATGTCTCCGGGTAGGTCTCTTAAAATATTGGGTTGTCTATCCATTTTGTGTTTTTAAACTGTAAAATAGACAATAGTTAGATTCATAAAAAAAATACTTATTAATACAAGCAATTTTTACATATATCATAAAGCATAAGCACACTATATTACATATATTACACCACACGAATACAACTATCTTATTCCGACTTGCTCGTTTCTTCTTCTTCGGTTTTGGTTCGTTTTGCCAAGTTTCTAGGGATATATGATGTTCCCCTAATACGAGCCGTCGTTATCCACATTGGTTTAGAAAAACCTGGTGGTTTAGAGGTTCCCGGGTCATTGTTACAACTTAAGGACTTCGGGGGTTGACGATACATATAAAGTTCATCGGGATTGAAATTAGATTTCTCTATTTTTATACCCTTTCCCTTATTATTTTCTTTTGCCTTTTTAAATTCAGTTGGGGTAATTTCTATAACATCATTGGAATTCTCTCGGAATCCGATTCATCGGAGAATTTGTAATCCTCCCAATATTTTGCTTCCTTGGCGGAAACACCATTGACCATAATTAACCTTGGTCGGTTGGTTGAGGATTTTCTTTTACTTAACCGTTTTATTATTTCCCCCACCGGTTCTATTTCTTCATCCGGTTCCGATTCTTCTTCCGGTTCCGATTCTTCTTCCGGTTCCGACTCTTCTTCCGGTTCCTCTTCGAGAACTTGTGAATCAGTCCACGAATCATTCCAATTTACATTTGACTCTTCATTATTATTAGGTGAGTCAATGGGACTTGTTCTAGAGGTAGACATCTATCACATAATATCAAACGCGTTAAGAGATTAATATATCACATAATATTCACATGTTAAAAATATATAGTTTCCAACAAAATTTGTTAAGCAATCATTTTTCAAGTAAACACGGTCGAAGTCCAGACTCACTAATGCATCCTAACAAACTCGATAAGACACACTAATGCAAATTTTCTGGTTCTCTAAGACCAACGCTCGGATACCAACTGAAATGTCCCGTTCTTATTGATTAAAAACGTTCCATATTAATTGATTTCGTTGCGAGGTTTTGACCTCTATATGAGACGTTTTTCAAAGACTGCATTCATTTTTAAAACAAACCATAACCTTTATTTCATAAATAAAGGTTTAAAAAGCTTTACGTAGATTATCAAATAATGATAATCTAAAATATCCTGTTTACACACGACCATTACATAATGGTTTACAATACAAATATGTTACATCGAAATCAGTTTCTTGAATGCAGTTTTTACACAATATCATACAAACATGGACTCCAAATCTTGTCCTTATTTTAGTATGCAACAGCGGAAGCTCTTAATATTCACCTGAGAATAAACATGCTTTAAACGTCAACAAAAATGTTGGTGAGTTATAGGTTTAACCTATATATATCAAATCGTAACAATAGACCACAAGATTTCATATTTCAATACACATTCCATACATAGAGATAAAAATCATTCATATGGTGAACACCTGGTAACTGACATTAACAAGATGCATATATAAGAATATCCCCATCATTCCGGGACACCCTTCGGATATGATATAAATTTCGAAGTACTAAAGCATCCGGTACTTTGGATGGGGTTTGTTAAGCCCAATAGATCTATCTTTAGGATTCGCGTCAATTAGGGTGTCTGTTCCCTAATTCTTAGATTACCAGACTTAATAAAAAGGGGCATATTCGATTTCGATAATTCAACCATAGAATGTAGTTTCACGTACTTGTGTCTATTTTGTAAATCATTTATAAAACCTGCATGTAATCTCATCCCAAAAATATTAGATTTTAAAAGTGGGACTATAACTCACTTTCACAGATTTTTACTTCGTCGGGAAGTAAGACTTGGCCACTGGTTGATTCACGAACCTATAACAATATATACATATATATCAAAGTATATTCAAAAATATATTTACAACACTCTTAATATATTTTGATGTTTTAAGTTTATTAAGTCAGCTGTCCTCGTTAGTAACCTACAACTAGTTGTCCACAGTTAGATGAACAGAAATAAATTGATAAATATTATCTTGAATCAATCCACGACCCAGTGTATACGTATCTCAGTATTGATCACAACTCAAACTATATATATTTTGGAATCAACCTCAACCCTGTATAGCTAACTCCAACATTCACATATAGAGTGTCTATGGTTGTTCCGAAATATATATAGATGTGTCGACATGATAGGTCGAAACATTGTATACGTGTCTATGGTATCTCAAGATTACATAATATACAATACAAGTTGATTAAGTTATGGTTGGAATAGATTTGTTACCAATTTTCACGTAGCTAAAATGAGAAAAATTATCCAATCTTGTTTTACCCATAACTTCTTCATTTTAAATCCGTTTTGAGTGAATCAAATTGCTATGGTTTCATATTGGACTCTATTTTATGAATATAAACAGAAAAGTATAGGTTTATAGTCGGAAAAATAAGTTACAAGTCGTTTTTGTAAATGTAGTCATTTCAGTCGAAAGAACGACGTCTAGATGACCATTTTAGAAAACATACTTCCACTTTGAGTTTAACCATAATTTTTGGATATAGTTTCATGTTCATAATAAAAATAATTTTCTCAGAATAACAACTTTTAAATCAAAGTTTATAATAGTTTTTAATTAACTAACCCAAAACAGCCCGCGGTGTTACTACGACGGCGTAAATCCGGTTTTACGGTGTTTTTCGTGTTTCCAGGTTTTAAATCATTAAGTTAGCATATCATATAGATATAGAACATGTGTTTAGTTGATTTTAAAAGTCAAGTTAGAAGGATTAACTTTTGTTTGCGAACAAGTTTAGAATTAACTAAACTATGTTCTAGTGATTACAAGTTTAAACCTTCGAATAAGATAGCTTTATATGTATGAATCGAATGATGTTATGAACATCATTACTACCTTAAGTTCCTTGGATAAACCTACTGGAAAAGAGAAAAATGGATCTAGCTTCAATGGATCCTTGGATGGCTCGAAGTTCTTGAAGCAGAATCATGACACGAAAACAAGTTCAAGTAAGATCATCACTTGAAATAAGATTGTTATAGTTATAGAAATTGAACTAAAGTTTGAATATGATTATTACCTTGTATTAGAATGATAACCTACTGTAAGAAACAAAGATTTCTTGAGGTTGGATGATCACCTTACAAGATTGGAAGTGAGCTAGCAAACTTGAAAGTATTCTTGATTTTATGAAACTAGAACTTTTAGAATTTATGAAGAACACTTAGAACTTGAAGATAGAACTTGAGAGAGATCAATTAGATGAAGAAAATTGAAGAATGAAAGTGTTTGTAGGTGTTTTTGGTCGTTGGTGTATGGATTAGATATAAAGGATATGTAATTTTGTTTTCATGTAAATAAGTCATGAATGATTACTCATTTTTTTGTAATTTTATGAGATATTTCATGCTAGTTGCCAAATGATGGTTCCCACATGTGTTAGGTGACTCACATGGGCTGCTAAGAGCTGATCATTGGAGTGTATATACCAATAGTACATACATCTAAAAGCTGTGTATTGTACGAGTACGAATACGGGTGCATACGAGTAGAATTGTTGATGAAATTGAACGAGGATGTAATTGAAAGCATTTTTGTTAAGTAGAAGTATTTTGATAAGTGTCTTGAAGTCTTTCAAAAGTGTATGAATACATATTAAAACACTACATGTATATACATTTTAACTGAGTCGTTAAGTCATCGTTAGTCGTTACATGTAAATGTTGTTTTGAAACCTTTAGGTTAACGATCTTGTTGAATATTGTTAACCCATTGTTTATTATAACAAATGAGATGTTAAATTATTATATTATCATGATATTATGATATATAATATATCTTAGTATGATGTATATACAGTTAAATGTCGTTACAACGATAATCGTTACATATATGTCTCGTTTCGAAATCATTAAGTTAGTAGTCTTATTTTTACATATGTATTTCATTGTTAATACACTTAATAATATATTTACTTATCATTTAACATAATTAACCAAGTGTATCAATATCTTAATATGATTCATATGTACCTAGTAAGACGTTGTTATAACGATAATCGTTATATATATCGTTTTCGAGTTTCTTAAATTAATAGTCTCATTTTTATGTATATAACTCATTGTTAAAATACCTAATGAGATACATACTTATAATAAAAACATGTTAACTATATATATAACCATATATATGTCATCGTATAGTTTTTACAAGTTTTAACGTTCGTGAATCACCGGTCAACTTGGGTGGTCAATTGTCTATATGAAACATATTTCAATTAATCAAGTCTTAACAAGTTTGATTGCTTAACATGTTGGAAACATTTAATCATGTAAATATCAATCTCAATTAATATATATAAACATGGAAAAGTTCGGGTCACTACATTCAACACCGATCCATCATTATTTTCTTGATTGTTTCTACTATGGCTGCTTTTATTTAACTAGCCAAACCCATTTATGCTTTACTTCTTCCCTGATCGAGCCCAAGTCAAACACCACAGAAAAACCTTCACCACTATCTAAACTATCGAATTGTTGCTATTACTTCTATGCTGAAATATTTATGTTTTGTTCAAACCATAAATCACCTCCATACGCCACCCCAAAGCATCACCACTTTGAAAACTACCACCTCAACACAATCACCTTTGAACTGCATATGATAACGGTATTAATGATGATTATGATATAACAAATATGATGATGACGAAGCTTAATTATGAATACAATTAAGGTGATGTTGTAAATTAAATAAATATATAAAGAATCGGAGGACCCCTCCATTACCTCTATCAACTAACTCCCTTTACAAGATGACAATATGATGATGTGGATTACATGATGACCTTTGTCCTACTCTCAATATCTATTTCGTAAAAGGTGATTTATAGTGAGGTTAGCAGCAAGGTTTTGGTTATAGCTATAAACCGAACTACTTTGCTATTTTTTGTTTCCTTTCTGTCGCTATCACTCAAAACCGACACCCCTTCGTTCCTGTTGAATTAATTAATTCACAGATGGTCAAGATAGATAACTTTTTGTAATTGAATACCTATTTTTCGATTATGATATAGATAGTGGGAGATGACGTGGATTGTTTTCTTTGGATGATTGTAGGGACGTGAATGGGTAAGGGGGATTTAATCACATTAGATAATGGAGAAGGTTGAGTGGATGATGATAGAAAGTATGATGGTAGGGTTTATGGATATTGGAAATGAATTTTAGGGAGAGTTAGGAATGAACTGGACATCTACCATGAATTGGGCCGTATCCTTTTATTTTATGTAGTGAGCCGTATATGGTTTAATGGATTGCAATATGGGCAGTTAATGGTTGTTTAGGATTCTAAATGGACTAGCTAACAAAATTGGGCTTATTGTTTCGGGTAGCATCTTTTTATCTAATTAGCATGGTTGATAAGTGATGATAACGAGATAAAACATTGATACTGTGGTGATTTAAATGATGATGATTAAGTATGATGACATGATGGTAATGATATGTATGGATGAGATGAATGATGATGGTTTAGATGATGGTTGATAAGGGTTATGGTGTGATGAAGATGATGGTTATGATAAACGGTTTTTGTGTACTTAAATATTTATAAACACGATTATTAACAGAATGTAGCAAGCGGAAGAGTGGTTTAGAGTGTGGGTGTTTAAGCGAGAGGTCATGGGTTCGAGCCCCGGTTGTGGCATTTTTTTTTTAGAAAAAGAAGAAGAAAGGGAAACATAAAGAAAAGGGGTATTATAAATATAAGTATCATATTTATCAAGGAAAAAAAGACACAGATGAATGGTTAAGGTTGTTTTCGGGTTAGCGGGACGTCGCGGGTTCAAACCCGGACTTGGGTATTTTTTTTAATAGCTACTTGTATTGAGGTTCGTGAATCCGAGACCAACCCTAAACTTATTCAATAACGTCATATGTATTTTTACTACAAAATACAGTATGGTGAGTTTCATTTGCTCCTTTTTTAAATGCTTTTTTAATATATATTTTTGGGACTGAGAATACATGCGCTGCTTTTATAAATGTTTTACGAAATAGACACAAGTAATCGAAACTACATTATATGGTTGAATGATCGAAGCCGAATATGCTCCTTTTTGCTTGATAACCTAAGAATTAGTAAACTGATCTACTAATTGAGGCGAATCCTAAAGATAGATCTATTGTGCCTAACGAACCCCATCCAAAGTACCAGATGCTTTAGTACTTCAATGTTGTTTTTATCATGTTCGAAGGATTTTCCGAAATGATAGGAGATATTCTTATATGCATCTTGTTAATGTCGATTACCAGGTGTTCACCATATGAATGATTTTTGTCTCTATGCATGGGATGTATATTTATGATAACTGGAAATGAAATTCTTGTGGTCTATTAAAATAATAAAAATGAATGTTTATGATAAATTAATAAACTCACCAACCTTTTGGTTGACACTTTAAAGCATGTTTATTCTCAGGTTTGAAAGATATCTTCCGCTGTGCATTTGCTCATATTAGAGATATTACTTGGAGTAATTCATGACATATTTCAAAAGACGTTGCATTCGAGTCGTCGAGTTCATCAAGATTATTATTAAGTCAATTATAGTTGGATGTATTATGAAATGGCATGCATGTCGTCAACTTTCGATGTAAAGAAAGTTTGTCTTTCAAAAAATGAATGCAATGTTTGTAAAATGTATCATATAGAGGTCATGAACCTCACGATGTAATAAACTATTGTGAATCGTTTATAATCGATATGGACTTCATCTAGATGGATTAGGACGGGTCTCTACACCCCACCTATCAAAGGAAAGCATTTTATAAACTAAGGCATTTCTGGAAAGTCTTTCAAATGTTTGACAAGTTAATTTTTCCATAACTAAATGTGCTGATGAATTTCGACCGACTCTAGACAAGATTTCCTCAATCATATCCTCTGGTAGGTCTTCTAAAATATTCAGTTGTCTACCATTAACGTCCATTTTGTTTTTATACTGTAAAATAGACAAGGATTAGATTCGTAAAAGATAATTAACAAACAATACAAGCAATTTTTGTGATAACTCGGAAATTTCTTACCAAATTTAAACTTTAATCTTTATATATTCCTGACACGATAAGAAAAGTTTGTAAGTTGAACCTCAAGAATTTTAAACTGTGTTCATACATTCATTTAACCTCAACCAAATTCCAAAGATTCACGAACCATTATAGGAACGGATATGATTATATATGTATATATTATAACTTGAAAACGTTAGCAAGTATTAAACGTAAAATACTTTACATGAACGTATTTGTTTCAATATGTTTATCGATGGAATTAGAAGATTATATCAAATGATTAATTTATTTGGTACGGTGTATGATTAAGAGTCTCTGTTGAGAGGTCCACTTTTGATTTAGCAAATACTTTCCTTTTTAATGGTATTCGGAAAAATTGGTAAAGTGATTTATTAAAAAAAACAAAAGTGTTAATTAACGGGAACTAGACAAGGGTTAGTGGAGATTCCCATCGAATTTTCAATTTATGGTTTACAATAATTGTCTTGTGACTTTTAATAAGATAAAACCATCTGTCATGTTAAGATGATTTTTTATACGTACATTTATCCAATTGATCTAATCCTACAACCCTTGAATAAACTGTAAGTTAATAACTTGAACCTGTTATGATTTATTTATTATTTTACTCTCTTAAGTAAAAATGTTTTTTCGACATAATAGAACTAGTTTATTAATATATATGTTTAAATAACGTAGGTTTGAATATTAGTTGTTAGATATATGAATAACTTGCAACGTACATTAAAACGTGTTCATTAAATATATATGTTTTTAAATTAGTTTATTACACGATAGTAACATTCGCTTAGTGATGCGATTGATATTTAAAAAGTTAATACACAAATGAATTGTATTTAATTAATTTTTTAAATGAAAACGTTACGAGTTATAATATTTTTCTGAACGATTTTTAAAACGAACTTTGAAAAATAATTGGTTTTGAAAGACTAAATATTGTATCATTAGATAAATATTTCAAACATATATTATGTACAAATTTACAATTCTAATATATATATGTATATGTGTATATATATATATATATATATATATATATATATATATATATATATATATATATATATATATATATATATATATATATATATATATTAATTTAGTCATAAAATGTCCCAATTTAAAATAATATATTTTGGTAAACAACGAGTCACTGATTTATAGAAGCAAATGACCACGATGCTCAAAATGTATAAGATGCATTTTCATAAAGTAATTTATTGATAAATAAGTCAAATTATTATTAAAGGTACACGTCGCATAACGTAAAAGGCTAATTTTCTAAACATACGAAAGTGCGCTCTAAAAACCGAAAGTGGTACATGAGTCGAGTGACAACGTCCGTGTCATTTGAGTAAAAATTATATTTTTACCATGTACATAAATATAATATAATATTTAATTAATTATATAAATTAAATATATTATAAAATCTATATATATAAAGAGAGTTTTGGAACGTCCATGTTAGGCCGCAATTTGCAGTTCTCTTTTCCTTCATCACTTTGAAATTTTGAAGTTAATGGGTCCCAGAAACGTCCTATAAGTCTCAAATTTTTTTTATTCAATTCACAGTTCCATTTATTGATCTATCTCTCTCATATTACATGCACTCCGTAATAATTATTTTATTTATTAAAAATTATTATAAATCTTATTATTATTATTATTATTATTATTATTATTATTATTATTATTATTATTATTATTATTATTATTATTATTAGTATTAGTATTATTAATATTAGTATTATACACAAAATATTACGACGAGGTCATGAACAAGTCATTTCAAAATGAGTTTTGCGAGTAGAATATGGCTAAGGAAATTATGGGTTATAGCTATGTAGGTGATGGGTATGGTTCATGGGTATGCTCCTGAGGTCAATCTAGTGTTTATCGTCTCCGTTGCTCCTACGTACCTTTCCTGCAATATTGAATTTCAATATTGATACGTAAGCACTCATAATTTAATTTTTAAATATTAATAGTGTACCTCTGACTAGTGCTCGAGTATATAGAATTATGCATGCTTGTACTTTTGATATTGTCATTAGATAGGTTATGTTGAATCATGAATTAGTTACATATGCGGTTGAGATAAGGTATAAGATATGCATGTCATTGAAAAGCTAGCGAAAAATTAAGAACTTTTCATTTAGATATCGAATGGTTTCGATGAACGGATTAGAAGTTATAGTCAATTGAATTTTTATATTATTATTAAAAATGATTATTATTATCGTCGTTATAGTTTTTATCTAATTATCATTATTATTATTATTATTATTATTATTATTACTATTATTATTATTATTATTATTATTATTATTATTATTATTATTATTATTATTATTATTATTATTATTATTATTATTATTATTATTATTATTTTTGTTATCATTATCAATAAAAAGTATTATCCTTAAAATTGTTATTTTTATTATTATTACTATTTTTATTGTCGTTGAAGTTATAATTAGTATTATCATTAATATTATCATAATATTTATTATCATTAGTATTATTATAATTAAAAACTAATATTAGTAACACCTAATTATTTTGATTACTATTATTATCATTAAAATGAACGCGCTATAAAAGACGATTATGAAAGGACCCGTTCATATACATTATAAACGATTCACAATAGTTGATTACATTGCGAGGTATTTGACCTCTATATGATACATTTTACAAACATTGCATTCGTTTTTAAAAGACAATCTTTCTTTACATCGAAAATTGACATGTATGCATACCATTTCATAATATCCAAACTATAAATGACCTAATCTGTCATTTACTTAATAATAATCTTTAATGAACTTCAACGACTCGAATGCAACGTCTTTTGAAATATGTCATGAATGACTCCAAGTAATATCTTTAAAATGAGCTAATGCACAGCGGAAGATCTCTTTCAAACCTGAGAATAAACATGCTTTCAAGTGTCAACCAAAAGGTTGGTGAGTTCATTAGTTTATCATAATCATTTATTTCCATCATTTTAATAGACCACAAGAATTTCATTTCCAGTTCTCATAAATATACGTCCCATGCATAGAGACAAAAATAATCATTCAAATGGTGAACACCTGGTAACCGACATTAACAATATGCATATAAGAATATCCCCTATCATTCCGGGATCCTCCTTCGGACATGATATAAATTTCGAAGTACTAAAGCATCCGGTACTTTGGATGGGGTTTGTTAGGCCCAATAGATCTATCTTTAGGATTCGCGTCAATTAGGGTGTCTGTTCCCTAATTCTTAGATTACCAGACTTAATAAAAAGGGGCATATTCGATTTCGATAATTCAACCATAGAATGTAGTTTCACGTACTTATGTCTATTTTGTAAAACATTTATAAAAATTGCGCATGTATTCTCAGCCCAAAAATATAAAGGGTAAAAAGGCAAATGAAACTCACCATACTGTATTTTGTAGTAAAAATACATATAACATCATTGAACAAGTGTAAGGTTGGCCTTGGATTCACGAATCTAAATTATTTATATATAATTATGTATTTGTCAATATTTGTCTAATACATTAAGTTAAGTCATAGTGTACCACAATCCTAATGCTCGAGTCTAGTATGCAAAGGTCGACAAAAATTAGTTTAACTCCAAATGATTTCAAAACTTTATAAATGTTTTATTATATAATTTAAATATCGTCGTTTTATATTTTTAAAATATTTTTTTTTTAAAGATTTAATAAAGTAAATAATATAATTTGTTTATAAATAAAATTTTATATTAAAATATACTTTTATATATCTTAAGTAATAAAACTTATAAAGTTCATTTAATATCATAAAAATACTGCGATAGATTCTATTAAGGTAGTTATATAATTTGTATTACATTTCTAGTTAATAATATAGTATTGATAATAATAATAAGTAACAGTCGTGTTATTTTGGAATAATAACAATTTGATAAAAAAATTAAGACAACGATATTAACGACGATAATAATCATTTTTACGAAATTTTAATTGACTATAACTTTTAATCCGTCCATCAAATCTATTTGGCATCTAAAGGAAAAGTTCTTAATTTTTTTCTAGCTTTTTAAGGACATGCAAATCTTATATCTTCCTTCAACTATAATATAACAACCTTTAAGATTCGGCATAACCTATCTAAGGGCACTATCAAATTTACAAGCATGCATAATCCTATTTTCTCGAGCACTAGTCAGGGATACACTATTAGTATGTAAAAATTAAATTAGGAGTACTCACGTATCAATATTGAGGTTCAATATTGTAGGAAATGTACGTAGACGCAATGGAGGTGACAAACACTAGTTTAACCTCACAAGCATACCCATGAACAATACCCATCACTTCCATAACCATAACTCATAATTTCCTTAGCTCTATCCCGCTCATAAAACCCGTTTTGAAATAACTCGCTCATGACCTCGTCGTAGTATTTTATGTATAATAATACTAATAATAATAATAATAATAAATATAATTATAGAGAGAGTGTGAGAGATAGATAGTTAGAAAACAATTATGATCGATCCTATATATATAGATTTATAAATAATATAATAATATAATATAATATTAATAAAAATTAAAAACATGTTGCATAGTGAGCCGCCACCAAAATATGTCGGCACAAGATTACACGTTTCGTGTAGATAGGTACACGATTCGTGTATGGTGTCTTCATGAAAGTTGTAGATTTTTGAGTTACGGTCGTTTGGACACCGGAATCACCCTTTTTCGAGTCAGTATGATTTAGTTATGATTTTTCTCGTGCAAGTGCGCAGGTTTAGTGATTTCCAACATTTTAACTTTCAATCTTGTGATGAAATGTTGTAGTCTTTTGGTGCTCATTAGAAATCTTTATTTTATATTTATTTTTATTTTTATATCATTGAAAATCCATAAAAATATCAAATTCTATTATATCGAAAAAAAATGTGTTTGTACCAAATTGAATAAATATAATTTAGTTTTCCAGAATTAGTTATATTCAAAATCATTCTTTAAAAGGTTTCATCTATATCGTAAAACGTCTTCAATATTAAGAAAACTAAATAATTAACCTACCAAGTGACACAAGTCAATCATTGCAAGGTACGCTTTTGATAATTAAACGAGACTCTCCGCTAACCTCTGTCTAATCCTCAATAATAACACTTTTGTTCTTACATGGAATCACTTTACTAAATATTCCGAATACCGTTAAAAGTAAGAGTTTTCTAATTCAAGTGGACCTCATAACAAAGACTCGTAATTATAATTCAATGTACCTGATAAATCAATCACTTGATATTATCTTTTAATCTCATTGATAAACTTACATCGAACAAATACGTTCAAGTAAAGTATTATTCACTAACTACTGTGATTGCATTTCTATGTTCATAAAATAGATCTCGTAGCTTATATTCATATCAACTAATTCGTTCAATGCTTTCAAGTCACATAATAATCTCATAATCTATTTTTGTATCACCAAGCTCTTAAATGTTTTATCAATATTTCTTAGCTTAAAAAAAATACACATATGTACATACACATACATTTCTATTTACACATTTTTGTTCGTGAATCGTCAGACATGGTCAAAGGGTAATTGATTACATGAATATAGTTTTCAAACTTTTCGAGACTCAACATTACAGATTTTGCTTATCGTGTCGGATACATATAAAGATTAAAGTTTAAATTTGATCGGAAATTTCCGGGTCACTACAGTACCTACCCGTTAAAAGAAATTTCGTCCCGAAATTTGATAGAGGTCGTCATAGCTAATAGTAAGAATGTTATTATGACGAATATAAGCTGATACATAGAGTTTTATCATGATTAAGAAGTACGGATAAAATAATTCGATTTCTCGAAGCGTATGAGTGAAGCTATAGTAAAAGAGCGAAATGAGTAAATGTAGATTTGTTTTAACTGATGACGTAGCTATGATTGATTTCCGGAATTTAAGGGATTTAAAGAAAATTTTCGTAATAAGATTTGGTTCTTCGGCGACTTAGGAAGTCAGGATCTTCTTTGAGTAAATGTAATAATCTGTTCCGATTGCTCTGTCGGATATTTTTCTATAAATCCACCCTCTTTGTTTCCTTACAACTCACACCTTCTATTCTTTCTCCTCAGTTCATACTTTAAAACATTCGTCAATATGCTCCATCCCATTTTGATCCTTGATATACTCTTAATTTTTACATCTGTCATCCTTCTCTTTCATCTACCACCGGAAGATTTTATTTACTTCTACTATTATCTTGGGGTTATAGTGTTATTAATTTTTCCGTGCCTTTACGTGGCAATACGTATTGATATGCACGGTTTGTAGCTTCAGGGTGGTTGTTGAGTTTTATATCTTCCCTTATATTTCGATGCCCCTGCATCTGTCTTCTATAATCATTGTCACCCATAATTAATATTCTCTTTTATTTGCTGCGGTTTATGCTCCAATTTCTAGTTTGGAGCTTCATTCTTTCGTTTCCTCTTCCCGTCCTCGAGTCAAGCGAGTAATGGTCCAGAATTTGCAGTTATGAATTTCGGAATGAACATAGTTAATGTTCTAAGAAGGAAATCTTAATGATGCGATTTTGACTTGTCAAATTACCAGAATATCCTGTAAAAGATCGAATCATCAAGAAATATTTTCTTGCTATGTTTAAGGATTAGATCGAATGTAAGAGTCGTGTAAATGGCACATGATGATGGTGCTGTGAATCATCACATCCCATTAGAAACTTAACATGACCTACTGTAATATAATGACGTTGATCAAGTGTCATTATATTATATTAACTCATGTATCAGTTCCCAACACTACTTCAAAAACATTCATATTCGAATTTTTCAGTATTTAGAAACTAACACAGTTTCTTTTTATGTTGCAGATATTACAGAGAGATAATTGATTTCAAATGAGAATACTTATGAAAATATCTTCAGAATTATCAAGGATATTTATAATGAAAGATACTATGATATCTTAGAATATTCAAGATATGATGATGATGAAGAATATTTGTCTGTGGAGATTTAGAATAAGAAATAAGGTGTTCGCTAACGAGTTCAGCAGGCACTGAATCATTTGGATCCTTTGAAGGCAGATTCAGTCTCTGTGATTTGTCCATGGCTTCCTTCATACTTTGCTCAATCCATTTTTCAGTACCAAATCCTTTCTTTTTCTGAGCTTTACCAACTCACTATCTTTTATCATCAAACTTTTGACCGTTTAAACCATCTACCATTTTTATGTTTCCTCTGCATTTAATGCAATAATATCTGAATCTCTGGTTATCAATCTGAGGTGGGTTCAGAAGAATCGTGTTTTAGATGATTAAACGCTGGTGGTAATATGGTGGAATATGAAAGGTTCCCCAGTAATAATGACGAAAGGGCAACGTATCTATCAGGGTTATAATAAGACTGGTCCGACTGAAAAAATCAAAGTTGACTTGCTGGATCAGTGACAAAATTGGCTACTTTGAAAAGGAATCGAAATGTTGTTCTTGCTAGAAGAATTCGACGCAGGTACATGTTAGATTATGACTTTGGTTTCGAGAGTTTTTCAGGTACAAAACTTCGGGTAACGTGTGGTTGGATCATCATCTCAATTGTTTATTATTTGAAGTGTCTTCTAGAATTTCGGAGGGTTTTGATTACAGATTGTCATAGTCAATATCCAAATGATGAAATCGTCCTAAATCCCGAATGATTTCTCATATCCATCTTGTGTGTTACGATTAAAAGTGATGTGCTATCACAGTTTTGAAGTCAAAGTATAGCTTTGAAAAATATAAGGATCTAAGAGTGATGATTTTGGTTGTATCTCGAGTTGAATTCTGAAATTCCCAAAATCAGAATATGTAATTAGATTCGAATGAGTATGATTGTTTTGATTTCTATAGAAGAATGTATATTGGTTTAGTTGATGATTATTGAATCAGAATTGAAGAATGTAACATATTAATTGTGATTTTATATATCTCTCGGGTATTACCTACCCGTTAAAAAAATTTCACAAATAATATTTTGAACAAGAATTCTCATTACAATCTTTATGAAAATATATGTGGGTATATTTTCTTCAGATGTAGTACAGATTCAATGAGTTAATATCATACTAAGCTCATTTGATTTTCGGATTGAATTAGAAATGAATTTTCTCTAAAACATTAGAAATTACATAAACTTTGCGGAGTATTTCACTAATGTAATCAATGCTTCAATATTTATATGTATTTCCTTAGTGAATCATGTTGATGCTCATGGAACTCTTGCTAACTTCGCAAGATACGAATATTGTTTTCCCGTAAATTTCGGGTATATCAAAGATGAAAGTGTATAATCAAACATGTTATTGAATGATACACTTGATTTATTATGAAATAAAATTCATTGAGTTGAAGCAGAGATTGTAGTCAACAATGATTAAATTGTTAACGAAGAATGTACATCATAGCAAATTAGTAATATGAATTAACCAGATAGTTAAGTTCCATACATAATAGCTTAGTACACAAAGATTTATTATGGTAAAAAAATTTTTATAGAATATACATATAAATTCTTCGGAGGAACTGAGTTAATACTTCATAACTCGTTGATACAATATACTTGTTATTAATTTGTAATGGTTTCCACAGTGATTCTTGAATTGGCGAAACTTGTGAGGTTAGAGGTGCTGACGATTCTAACAATGTTGACAGCATTGACTGTGTTGGTGAGGCTATTGGTACTGCTGATGATGTTGGTAAAACAAGTCTAGCTTGTACCTTACGCACCAGTCTTGTTAGGGTTTCGGTTCTTCTCTCTATCATCTCTGTCCACTCATCTGGTTTACGGTTAAGGCTGAGATAGATAATCTCTAAAACTTTAGAGATTACCTAATCACCACAGAATGTTTCTCCGATGAAGTTATGAATCAATACTTCATCGTTTGTTGTTGTTGGTACTCCTTGGTATCTTTGGTGCGTGTGACGTTGATATCCGATATACAGATTGGGATATTGAGGTGTGTGATGCGGATGTGATTGTTGGTGGTGGTAATGATCCTGTTGATGTTAATAATGGTGGTTGATGTTGATGTCGGTGATGCTGCTGGTGCTTTTAGTATTGAGACTTGCGATGTGGATGTTACTGGCGGTACTGGTTACACTGCTGGTGCTGCTGATGGTGTTTGTAACCTTCGCACCGTATTCTCCAAAGCCACTACCCGAGCGCGAAGCTCGTTAACTTCTTCTATTACACCGGGGTGATCGTCGGTTCGGACGAGCGGATAAATATAATCAAGAATTTGGTGTAGTATATAATCGTGACGAGATACTCTGGAGATGAGAGAGAAAATGGTTTCTCGAACAGGTTCGCCGGTAAGTGCTTCAGGTTCATTGTCAATAGGGCAATTTGGTGGATGGAAAGGATCACCTTCTTCTTGTCTCCAATAATTGAGGAGGCTACGAACCCATCCCCATTTCATCCAGAATAGGTGATGACTGATTGGTTGATCTATTCCGGTCATACTGCTTTCGGAGCTGGAATGAGACTCCATATCGGAATAGCTGTCGTAATCTGAGGAATTCGAACTGGTTGAGGGATCCATCTCGTATGATCAAGGGAATGAATTTTTGATATGAAATAGATTATAGGAGTTAGATTTGATATCTTTCTATACATAATTTACATATGTATATATAATATCAAAATCCCATAAATTACGGAGAATCTTTGAAAAATGTCAGTCAAAGTTCACAGTATCAGATATGCTAAGATAAGAATTCGTCTATACACTATTATGCAATAAATGCAGGAAAGCGCGTCTAGACTTAAAAATGATAAGCAGGTAATTTTTGACACGAAATGATAAGCAAAACTTTTGACATGCAGACACGGTCGAAGTCCAGACTCACTAATGTATCCTAACGACTTATCAGTTAGACACACTAATGCAGACCTGGTTCGCTAAGACCACCGCTCTGATACCAACTGAAAGGACCCGTTCATATACATTATAAACGATTCACAATAGTTGATTACATTGCGAGGTATTTGACCTCTATATGATACATTTTACAAACATTGCATTCGTTTTTAAAAGACAATCTTTCTTTACATCGAAAATTGACATGTATGCATACCATTTCATAATATCCAAACTATAAATGACCTAATCTGTCATTTACTTAATAATAATCTTTAATGAACTTCAACGACTCGAATGCAACGTCTTTTGAAATATGTCATGAATGACTCCAAGTAATATCTTTAAAATGAGCTAATGCACAGCGGAAGATCTCTTTCAAACCTGAGAATAAACATGCTTTCAAGTGTCAACCAAAAGGTTGGTGAGTTCATTAGTTTATCATAATCATTTATTTCCATCATTTTAATAGACCACAAGAATTTCATTTCCAGTTCTCATAAATATACGTCCCATGCATAGAGACAAAAATAATCATTCAAATGGTGAACACCTGGTAACCGACATTAACAATATGCATATAAGAATATCCCCTATCATTCCGGGATCCTCCTTCGGACATGATATAAATTTCGAAGTACTAAAGCATCCGGTACTTTGGATGGGGTTTGTTAGGCCCAATAGATCTATCTTTAGGATTCGCGTCAATTAGGGTGTCTGTTCCCTAATTCTTAGATTACCAGACTTAATAAAAAGGGGCATATTCGATTTCGATAATTCAACCATAGAATGTAGTTTCACGTACTTGTGTCTATTTTGTAAAACATTTATAAAAATTGCGCATGTATTCTCAGCCCAAAAATATAAAGGGTAAAAAGGCAAATGAAACTCACCATACTGTATTTTGTAGTAAAAATACATATAACATCATTGAACAAGTGTAAGGTTGGCCTTGGATTCACGAATCTAAATTATTTATATATAATTATGTATTTGTCAATATTTGTCTAATACATTAAGTTAAGTCATAGTGTACCACAATCCTAATGCTCGAGTCTAGTATGCAAAGGTCGACAAAAATTAGTTTAACTCCAAATGATTTCAAAACTTTATAAATGTTTTATTATATAATTTAAATATCGTCGTTTTATATTTTTAAAATATTTTTTTTTTAAAGATTTAATAAAGTAAATAATATAATTTGTTTATAAATAAAATTTTATATTAAAATATACTTTTATATATCTTAAGTAATAAAACTTATAAAGTTCATTTAATATCATAAAAATACTGCGATAGATTCTATTAAGGTAGTTATATAATTTGTATTACATTTCTAGTTAATAATATAGTATTGATAATAATAATAAGTAACAGTCGTGTTATTTTGGAATAATAACAATTTGATAAAAAATTAAGACAACGATATTAACGACGATAATAATCATTTTTACGAAATTTTAATTGACTATAACTTTTAATCCGTCCATCAAATATATTTGGCATCTAAAGGAAAAGTTCTTAATTTTTTTCTAACTTTTTAAGGACATGCAAATCTTATATCTTCCTTCAACTATAATATAACAACCTTTAAGATTCGGCATAACCTATCTAAGGGCACTATCAAATTTACAAGCATGCATAATCCTATTTTCTCGAGCACTAGTCAGGGATACACTATTAGTATGTAAAAATTAAATTAGGAGTACTCACGTATCAATATTGAGGTTCAATATTGTAGGAAATGTACGTAGACGCAATGGAGGTGACAAACACTAGTTTAACCTCACAAGCATACCCATGAACAATACCCATCACTTCCATAACCATAACTCATAATTTCCTTAGCTCTATCCCGCTCATAAAACCCGTTTTGAAATAACTCGCTCATGACCTCGTCGTAGTATTTTATGTATAATAATACTAATAATAATAATAATAATAATAACACTAACAATAATAATAATAAATATAATTATAGAGAGAGTGTGAGAGATAGATAGTTAGAAAACAATTATGATCGATCCTATATATATAGATTTATAAATAATATAATAATATAATATAATATTAATAAAAATTAAAAACATGTTGCATAGTGAGCCGCCACCAAAATATGTCGGCACAAGATTACACGTTTCGTGTAGATAGGTACACGATTCGTGTATGGTGTCTTCATGAAAGTTGTAGATTTTTGAGTTACGATCGTTTGGACACCGGAATCACCCTTTTTCGAGTCAGTATGATTTAGTTATGATTTTTCTCGTGCAAGTGCGCAGGTTTAGTGATTTCCAACATTTTAACTTTCAATCTTGTGATGAAATGTTGTAGTCTTTTGGTGCTCATTAGAAATCTTTATTTTATATTTATTTTTATTTTTATATCATTGAAAATCCATAAAAATATCAAATTCTATTATATCGAAAAAAAATGTGTTTGTACCAAATTGAATAAATATAATTTAGTTTTCCAGAATTAGTTATATTCAAAATCATTCTTTAAAAGGTTTCATCTATATCGTAAAACGTCTTCAATATTAAGAAAACTAAATAATTAACCTACCAAGTGACACAAGTCAATCATTGCAAGGTACGCTTTTGATAATTAAACGAGACTCTCCGCTAACCTCTGTCTAATCCTCAATAATAACACTTTTGTTCTTACATGGAATCACTTTACTAAATATTCCGAATACCATTAAAAGTAAGAGTTTTCTAATTCAAGTGGACCTCATAACAAAGACTCGTAATTATAATTCAATGTACCTGATAAATCAATCACTTGATATTATCTTTTAATCTCATTGATAAACTTACATCGAACAAATACGTTCAAGTAAAGTATTATTCACTAACTACTGTGATAGCATTTCTATGTTCATAAAATAGATCTCGTAGCTTATATTCATATCAACTAATTCGTTCAATGCTTTCAAGTCACATAATAATCTCATAATCTATTTTTGTATCACCAAGCTCTTAAATGTTTTATCAATATTTCTTAGCTTAAAAAAAATACACATATGTACATACACATACATTTCTATTTACACATTTTTGTTCGTGAATCGTCAGACATGGTCAAAGGGTAATTGATTACATGAATATAGTTTTCAAACTTTTCGAGACTCAACATTACAGATTTTGCTTATCGTGTCGGATACATATAAAGATTAAAGTTTAAATTTGATCGGAAATTTCCGGGTCACTACAGATTAAAAGCTATTAAACGAATCGATTAGGAAATAATAATTATGAGTATCATGATGAAATTAAAATATTGTAAGATATTGACTTAGATAAAATTATCGTCCTTAGTATTTTTATCATCACTATTACTAAAATTATCGTTAATATTAAAACTATCATTTTAACAAAAATTATCATTTTAAATGAAATGTCATTGCTATAAATTATTATTATTATTATTATCATTTTAAATAAAATTATTATTTTAAAGTTAATATTAAAAAAATATCGTAAATATTAAAGTTATCATAATTAGAATTTTCATTTATCATAATATCATTTTTTAGTGAATATAAATATTGATATTTTTATTAACAGAATAATTATTATTATTATTATTATTATTATTATTATTATTATTATTATTACAAAATAATACAACTTTTACTTACTATTATTATAGATATTATTTTATCAAATAAATATGTAATACAAACATATTTTAATACATGTTATAAAATTACTTTAATAATACCTATCATATTATCTTTATGATATTAAATGAACTCTATAAATTTTATTACTTAATATATATATATATATATATATATAAGTATATTTTATTATATAAAATTTTAATTATTAATAAATGAATTATATTATTTACTCTAATAAATCTTTTAAAAATATTAAAAAAATAAAACGACGATATTTAAACTATATATTAATCATGTATAGATTTTGGATATCATTTTGAGTCAATTTGACTCTTGTTGACTTTTGCATATTAGTCTCGAGCATTAGGATTGTGATACACTACGAATTGACATAAATTGTTAAACAAATATTGACCAACATATAAATATATATAATTAATATAGGTTCGTGAATCCGAGGCCAACCTTGCACTTGATCAATGATGTTATATGTATTTTTACTATGAAATACAGTATGGTGAGTTTCATTTGCCTTTTTACACTTTATATTTTTGGGCTGAGAATACATGCGAAATTTTTATAAATGTTTTACGAAATAGACACAAGTAATTGAAACTACATTATATGGGTGAATGATCGAAGCCGAATATGCCCCTTTTGCTTGGTAACCTAAGAATTAGTAAACCGATCTACTAATTGACGCGAGTCCTAAAGATAGATCTATTGGGCCTAACGAACCCCATCTAAAGTACCGGATGCTTTAGTACTTCGAATTCATTTTTATCATGTCCGAAGGATTTTCCGGAATGATAGGGGATATTCTTATATGCATCTTGTTAATGTCAGTTACCAGGTGTTCAATCCATATGAATGATTTTTATCTCTATGCATGGGACGTATATTTATGAGAACTGGAAATGAAATTCTTGTGGTCTATTAAAAAGATGGAAATGAATGATTAAGATAAACTAATGAACTCACCAACCTTTTGGTTGACACTTTAAAGCATGTTTATTCTCAGGTATAAAAGAAATCTTCCGCTGTGCATTTGCTCATTATAAATATATTACTTGGAGTCATTCATGGTATATTTCAAAAGACGTTGCATTCAAGTCGTTGAGTTCAATAGAGATTATTATTAAGTAAATGACAGATTAGGTCATTTATAAGTTGGATATTATGAAATGGTATGTATACCGGTCAACTTTTAATGTAATGAATGGTTGTGTTTTAAAAATAAATGCAACGTTTGTAAAATGTATCATATATAGGTCAAATACCTCGCGATGTAATCATATGTTATTGTATTCGTCCTTATGGATTAGGACGAGTTGTCTCATGTGGTATCAGAGCGGTGGTCTTAGCGAACCAGGTCTGCATTAGTGTGTCTAACTGATAAGTCGTTAGGATGCATTAGTGAGTCTGGACTTCGACCGTGTCTGCATGTCAAAAGTTTTGCTTATCATTTTGTGTCGAAAATCACCTACTTATCATCCTTAGGAAATTACATGATTATCATTCTTAGTCTAAGACACGTCTTGCTACATTAATTGCATGAGTAGTGTATAGACCAAAATTCATATCTTAGCTCATCTGCTAAATCATATCTTATCGTATCTGTTACTTTAAACTTTGCCTGACATATCCCGCAAATTCCTCTGTAATCTATGAAATCTTTTGATCTATATATATATATATATATATATATATATATATATATATATATATATATATATATATATATATATATATATATATATATATATATATATATATATATATATATATATATATATATATATATCCTATGTAAATAAAATACCACCCGATAGCCGAAAAATCATTTTATATCGAAAAATCCTTTATCCAATCGTACGAAATGGAATTTGTCATCAGTACTATAGTGACCCAAACTTTTCCATGTTTATATATCTTAATTGAGATTGATATTTACATGACTAAATGTTTCCAATGTGTTAAGCAATCAAACTTGTTAAGACTTGATTAAATAAAATAAGTTTCATACAGACAATTGATCACCCAAGTTGACCGGCGATTCACGAACGTTACAAATTTGTAAAAACTACATGTTGTGGTATATACAGACATATAAATATGATTGACATGAGATTATGATGAGTAAGTATCTCACTAAGTATATTAACAATGTGTGATATACATAAGAAATGAGATTACTAAGTTAAGAAACTCGAAATGATATATATAACGATTATCGTTATGATAACGTCTACTAAATACATATGTATCATATTAAGATATTGATACACTATATTTAACATGATAAAATAATATTTAAATATATCATTAAGTGTGTTAACAATGAACTACATATGTAAAAACAAGACTACTAACTCAAGAATTACGAAACGAGACTTATATGTAACGATTATCGTTGTAACAATATTTTAATGTATATATCATATTAAGAGATATTCATACATCATAATATCATGATAACATAATAATTTAACATCTCATTTGATATAATAAATATTGGGTTAACAACATTAATTGAGATCGTTAACTTAAAGGTTTCAAAACAACACTTATATGTAACGACTAACGAAGACTTAACGACTCCATTTGAATGTATATACATGTTGTGTTTTGATATGTATTCTTACACTTTTTAAAGACTTCAAGACACATATCAAAGTACTTCTACTTAACAAAAATTCTTACAATTACATCCTCGTTCAGTTTCATCAACAATTCTACTCGTATGCACCCGTATTCGTACTCGTACAATACATAACTTTTAGATGTATGTACTATTGGTATATACACTCCAATGATCAGCTCTTAGCAGACCATTTGAGTCACCTAACACATGTGGGAACCATCATTTAGCAACTAGCATGAAATATCTCATAAAATTACAAAAATATTAGTAATCATTCATGACTTATTTACATGAAAACAAAATTACATATCCTTTATATCTAATCCATATACCAACGACTAAAAACACCTACAAACACTTTAATTCTTCAATTTTCTTCATCTAATTGATCTCTCTCAAGTTCCATCTTCAAGTTCTAAGTGTTCTTCGTAAATTTCATAAGTATAGTTTCATAAAAATCAAGAATACTTCCAAGTTTGCAAGTCTACTTCCAAGCTTTCTAATTCATTCCAAGTAATCATCTAAGATCAAGGAACCTTTGTTATTTATAGTAGGTTATCTTTCTAATTCAAGGTAATATTAATATTCAAACTTTGATTCAATTTCTACAACTATAACAATCTTATTTCGAGTGAAAATCTTACTTGAACTGTTTTCGTGTCATGATTCTGCTTCAAGAACTTTAAAGCCATCCAAGGATCCTTTGTAGCTAGATCTATTTTTCTCATTTCCAGTAGTTTTATCCAGAAAACTTAAGGTAGTAATGATGTTCATAACATCATTCAATTCATACATATAAAGCTATCTTATTCGAAGGTTTAAACTTGTAATCACTAGAACATAGTTTAGTTAATTCTAAACTTGTTCGCAAACAAAAGTTAATCCTTCTAACTTAACTTTTAAAATCAACTAAACACATGTTCTATATCTATATGATATGCTAACTTAATGATTTAAAACCGGGAAACACGATGAACACCATAAAATTGGATATACGCCGTCGTAGTGAAACCGGGGGCTGTTTTGGTTTGGATAATTAAAAACTATGATAAACTTTGATTTAAAAGTTTTTCTTCTGGGAAAATGATTTTTCATATGAAAATGTAACTATATCCAAAAATCTTGGTTAAACTCAAAGTGAAAGTATGTTTTTCAAAATGGTCATCAAGATGTCGTTCTTTCGACGGAAATGACTACCTCTTTAGTAATTGACATATAACCTAAATTTCTGACTATAAACCTATACTTTTTCAGTTTGGATTATTAAATTAGAGTTCAATATGAAACCATAGCAATTTTATTCACTCAAAACGGATTTAAAATGAAGAAGTTAAGGGTAAAACAAGATTGGATATTTTTGATCTTTTTAGCAACGGGAAATGTTTAAAAACTCTATACAAATCATATCCTAGCTAACTTATATTGTATTATACATGTATTCTAATATATTATGTAATCTTGGGATATCATAGACACGTATGCAAACGTTTTGACATATCATATCGACCCATTTATATATATTACTTGGAACAACCATAGACACTCTATATGCAGTAATGTTGGAGTTAGCTATACAGGGTTGAGGTTGATTCTAAAAATATATATACTTTGAGTTGTGATCTAGCCTGAGACGTGTATACACTGGGTCGTGGATTGATTCAAGATAATATATATCGATTTATTTCTGTACATCTAACTGTAGACAACTAGTTGTAGATTATTAACGAGGACAGCTGACTTAATACACTCAAATCTTTAAAACATAATAAAAATGGTTGTAATTATATGTTGATCATACTTTGATATATATGTACATATTTGTATAGGTTCGTGAATCGATTCGTGGCAAAGTCTTATTTTCGAGGAAGGAAATATCTGTGAAAGTGAGTTATAGTCCCACTTTTAAAATCTAATATTTTTGGGATGCGAATACATGCAGGTTTTATAAATGATTTACAAAATCGACACAAGTACGTGAAACTACATTCTATGGTTGAATTATCAAAATCAAATATGCCCTTTTTTATTACGTCTACTAATCTAAGAATTAGGGAACAGACACCCTAATTGGCATGAATCCTAAAGATAGATCTATTGGGCCTAACAAACCTCATCCAAAGTACTGGATACTTTAGTACTTCGAAATTTATATCATATCCGAAGGGTGTCCCGGAATGATGGGGATATTCTTATATATGCATCTTGTTAATGTCAGATACCAGGTGTTCACCATATGAATGATTTTTATCTCTATGTATGGGATGTGTATTGAAATATGAAATCTTGTGGTCTATTGTTATGATTTGATATATATAGGTTAAACCTATAACTCACCAACATTTTTGTTGACGTTTAAAGCATGTTTATTCTCAGGTGAATACTAAGAGCTTCCGCTGTTGCATACTAAAATAAGGACAAGATTTAGAGTCCATGTTTGTATGATATTGTGTAAAAATCGCATTCAAGAAACATATGTCGATGTAATATATTTCTATTGTAAACCATTATGTAATGGTCATGTATAAATAGTATATTTTAGATTATCATTATTTGATAATCTACGTAATACTTTTAAAACCTTTATTGATAAAATAAAGGTTATGGTTGTTTTAAAAATGAATGCAGTCTTTGAAAAACATCTCATATAGAGGTCAAAACCTCGCAATGAAATCAATTATTATAGAACGTTTATAATCAATATGAACAGGACATTTCAGTTGGTATCCGAGCGTTGGTCTTAGAGAACCAGAAAATTTGCATTAGTGTGTCTTATCGAGTTTGTTAGGATGCATTAGTGAGTCTGGACTTCGACCGTGTTTTCTTTACAAATGATTGCTTAACATTTTTGTTGGAAACTATATATTATTAACATGTAAATATTATGTGATATATTAATCTCTTAACATGTTTGATATTGTGTGATAAATGTCTACCTCTAGTACAAATCCCATTGACTCACCTAATAATAACGAAGAGTCAAATATATATTGGCAAGATTCACAAGTTCCCGAAGAACCGGAAGAAGAGGAAACGGAACCGGAAGAAGAGGAACCGGAAGAAGAGGAACCAGAAGAAGAGGAACCGGAAGAAGAAGAGGTTCCGGATGGGGGAATAGTAGGAACCACAGAAAACCGGTCAAATAAAAGAAAATCCTCAACCAATGGACAAAAGTTAATAATGGTCAATGGTGTTTCCGCTAAGGAAGCAAAATATTGGGAAAATTACCAATTTTCCGATGAATCGGATCCTATTGAGGATTCCGATGATGTTATAGAAATTATCCTGACCTAATTTAATGAGGCAAAAGAAAATAATAAGGGAAAAGGCATCAAAATAGAGAAATCTGATTCCGACCCCGATGAACTTTATATGTACCGTCAACACCCGTATTTTCAATATCGTGACAATAACCCGGGAACGTCTAACCCACCAGGTTTTTCTAAACCAATGTGGAAAATGACGGCTCATATTAGAAGAACATCATATATCCCTAGAAAATTAGGAAAAAGAATCAAGTCCGAAGAAGAAGAAACCAGTGATTTAGATTAGAGGGGTGTGAGCATGTTGTGTAATAAATGTATTGTAGTGTGCTTGTACTTTTTATGTTCTATGTAAAAATTGCTTGTATTGTTTGTTATTACGAATCTAATCCTTGTCTAATTTACAGTATAAAAACAAAATGGATGTTAAGGGTAGACAACCGAATATTTTAGAAGACCTATCAGCAGATATGATTGAGGAAATCTTGTCTAGAGTCGGTCAGAATTCATCAGCACATTTAGTTATGGAGAAATTAATTTGTCAAACATTTGAAAGAGTTTCGAGAAATGCCTTAGTTTATAAAAGGCTTTTCCTATGATAGGAGGGGTATATCACATTGGGGAGACTTTAAGTTACGCCGTGTTTTCTTTAAAGCGTTAAATGCGGGGAACCCAAATGCAATTTTACGCTATGGGTTAAGAACCTATTTTGACTCAAGATATTCCAACATAGGATTTCATGAATTAGAAAGAGCTTCTAACATGAAACATAAAGAAGCATGTTATACTTACGGGTTAATGATGTTCGCTTCTTACCAAAGTGAGAAAAAGAACATCGGATTGCAGCTTTTAAATAAAACTTTACCACAAGTGACGGATTCAGTAGTTGGGGTGAGAAACAAGGTTTTTAGATTATTACGGGGCTGTTGGACATTACGAAACCCTTGTCCTTTTGACGACATTACAACATGCTGCCTAGCCAATGGTCATAACGGTTATTTTCCACAAGACCAAGGATGGGAAGTCATCTTAGTAAAACCAGAATGCATGACTTGTTTCTGGACTTATGAATTACGTGTCTTTATTTCCTTTGCTGAACAACTTGCGTATTAACTAGATTTATCTTCAAAACTGTCCTGTATCATAGTGTACTATATTTCATGTTATATGTAATATAGCGAAGTTGTAAGTTTGAAGAATATTTGTATGTGATATATTATTATAATCAGTTTTTCATATGGAATTGTAGTAGTTGAATTGTATATTAGCTACTAAGTATGAACTTAACGGGTAGGTAGTACCCGAATTTAAACTTATAAAACACTAATATGAAGAAAAAGCTTTTAAAAATGAGTTCATATTATGCTACGAGATACTATTGACTACTCTTAATAATCTGTATGATTAACTTGTTTCATTTGACTATTTTGAAGGAAATGGCACCGACTACTCGACACACCTTAAATATGAGTGAAGAGGAATTTCGTGCCTTTCTTGCTTCAAACATAGCCGAAGTACAGGCCACGCTACATACCAACAATAACTCTGAATCTAGCAATATAGCTAACGGTGCAAGAAATCGTGTAGGATGCTCCTACAAGGAATTCACTGCCTGCAAACCTTCATAATTTAATGGGACCGAAGGACCAATCAGATTGAAACGGTGGACCGAGAAAGTTGAATCGGTGTTTGCCATAAGTAAGTGTGCTGAAGGAGACAAAGTGAAGTACGCTACGCATACCTTCACATGTATTGCATTAACATGGTGGAATACCTATCTAGATCAAGTGGGACAAGATGTTGCTTACGCGCTACTTTGGTCAGCATACAAACACTTGATGAACGAGAAGTACCGTCCCAGAACCGAGGTCAATAAGCTCAAGTCCGAACTTAGAGGGTTACGAACACAGGGATTCGATATTACTTCGTACGAAAGACGATTCACAGAATTGTGGCTATTGTGTCCGAGAGCGTTCGAAGATGAGGAAGAGAAGATCGATGCGTTTGTGAAAGGGTTACCGGAGAGAATCCAAGAAGATATAAGTTCACACGAGCCTGCCTGTAGTGACCCGAACTTTTCCATGTTTATATATATATTAAATGAAATTGTTATTTACATGATTAAGTGTTTCCAACATGTTAAGCAATCAAACTTGTTAAGACTTGATTAATTGAAATAGGTTTGAAATTGGAGAAATGGTCATGCTTAAGGTTTCACCTTGGAAAGGCGTTGTTCGATTTGGTAAACGGGGGAAACTAAATCCAAGGTACATTGGACCATTCAAGATTATAGATCGTGTCGGACCAGTAGCTTACCAACTGGAGCTACCTCAACAACTCGCAGCTGTACATAACACTTTCCACGTCTCAAATTTGAAGAAATGTTTTGCTAAAGAAGATCTCACTATTTCGTTGGACGAAATCCAAATCAATGAAAAACTTCAATTCATTGAAGAACCCGTCGAAATAATGGATCGTGAGGTTAAGAGACTTAAACAAAACAAGATACCGATTGTTAAGGTTTGATGGAATGCTCGTAGAGGACCCGAGTTCACCTGGGAGCGTGAAGATCAGATGAAGAAGAAATACCCGCATTTATTTCCAGAAGATACGTCAACACCTCCAACTGCTTAAAATTTCGGGATGAAATTTATTTAACGGGTAGGTACTGTAGTGACTCGAACTTTTCCATGTTTATATATATATTAAATGAAATTGTTATTTACATGATTAAGTGTTTCCAACATGTTAAGCAATCAAACTTGTTAAGACTTGATTAATTGAAATAGGTTTCATATAGACAATTGACCACCCAAGTTGACCGGTGATTCACGAACGTTAAAACTTGTAAAAACTATACGATGACATATATATGGTTATATATATAGTTAACATGATTTTATTATAAGTATGTATCTCATTAGGTATTTTAACAATGAGTTATATACATAAAAATGAGACTATTAATTTAAGAAACTCGAAAACGATATATATAACGATTATCGTTATAACAACGTCTTACTAGGTACATATGAATCATATTAAGATATTGATACACTTGGTTAATTATGTTAAATGGTAAGTAAGTATATTATTAAGTGTATTAACAATGAAATACATATGTAAAAATAAGACTACTAACTTAATGATTTCGAAACGAGACATATATGTAACGATTATCGTTGTAACGACATTTAACTGTATATATATCATAATAAGATATATTATATATCATAATATCATGATAATATAACAATTTAACATCTCATTTGTTATAATAAACAATGGGTTAACAACATTCAACAAGATCGTTAACCTAAAGGTTTCAAAACAACATTTACATGTAACGACTAACGATGACTTAATGACTCAGTTAAAATGTATATACATGTAGTGTTTTAATATGTATTCATACACTTTTGAAAGACTTCAAGACACTTATCAAAATACTTCTACTTAACAAAAATGCTTACAATTACATCCTCGTTCAGTTTCATCAACAATTCTACTCGTATGCACCCGTATTCGTACTCGTACAATACACAGCTTTTAGATGTATGTACTATTGGTATATACACTCCAATGATCAGATCTTAGCAGCCCATGTGAGTCACCTAACACATGTGGGAACCATCATTTGGCAACTAGCATGAAATATCTCATAAAATTACAAAAATATGAGTAATCATTCATGACTTATTTACATGAAAACAACATTACATATCCTTTAATTCTAATCCATACACCAACGACCAAAAACACCTACAAACACTTTCATTCTTCAATTTTCTTCATCTAATTGATCTCTCTCAAGTTCTATATTCAAGTTCTAAGTGTTCTTCATAAATTCCAAAAGTTCTAGTTTCATAAAATCAAGAATACTTCCAAGATTGCAAGTTTACTTCCAAGTTTTCTAAATCCATTCCAAGTAATCATCCAAGATCAAGAAACCTTTGTTACTTACAGTAGGTTATCTTTCTAATACAAGGTAAAAATCATATTCAAACTTTAATTCAATTTCTATAACTATAACAATCTTATTTCGAGTGGAAATCTTACTTGAAATTGTTTTCGTGTCATGATTCTGCTTCAAGAACTTTCAAGCCATCCAAGGATCCTTTGAAGCTAGATCCATTTTTCTCATTTCCAGTAGGTTTATCCAAGGAACTTGAGGTATTAATGATGTTCATAAAATCATTCGATTCATACATATAAAGCTATCTTATTCGAAGGTTTAAACTTGTAATCACTAGAACATAGTTTAGTTAATTCTAAACTTGTTCGCAAATAAAAGTTAATCCTTCTAACTTGACTTTTAAAATCAACTAAACACATGTTATATAACTATATGATATGCTAACTTAATGATTTAAAACCCGGAAACACGAAAAACACCGTAAAACCGGATTTACGCCGTCATAGTAACACCGCGGGCTGTTTTGGGTTAGTTAATTAAAAACTATGATAAACTTTGATTTAAAATTTGTTATTCTGAGAAAATGATTTTTATTATGAACATGAAACTATATCCAAAAATTATAGTTAAACTCAAAGTGGAAGTATGTTTTCTAAAATGGTCATCTAGACGTCGTTCTTTCGACTGAAATGACTACCTTTACAAAAATGACTTGTAACTTATTTTTCCGACTATAAACCTATACTTTTTCTCTTTAGATTCATAAAATAGAGTTCAATATGAAACTATCAATTTGATTCACTCAAAACGGATTTAAAATGAAGAAATTATGGGTAAAACAAGATTGGATAATTTTTCTCATTTTAGCTACGTGAAAATTGGTAACAAATCTATTCCAACCATAACTTAATCAACTTGTATTGTATATTATGTAATCTTGAGATACCATAGACACGTATACAATGTTTTGACCTATCATGTCGACACATCTATATATATTTCGGAACAACCATAGACACTCTATATGTGAATGTTGGAGTTAGTTATACAGGTTTGAGGTTGATTCCAAAATATATATAGTTTGAGTTGTGATCAATACTGAGATATGTATACACTGGGTCGTGGATTGATTCAAGATAATATTTATCGATTTATTTCTGTACATCTAACTGTGGACAACTAGTTGTAGGTTACTAACGAGGACAGCTGACTTAATAAACTTAAAACATCAAAATATATTAAAAGTGTTGTAAATATATTTTGAACATACTTTGATATATATGTATATATTGTTATAGGTTCGTGAATCAACCAGTGGCCAAGTCTTACTTCCCGACGAAGTAAAAATCTGTGAAAGTGAGTTATAGTCCCACTTTTAAAATCTAATATTTTTGGGATGAGAATTCCTGCAGGTTTTATAAATGATTTACAAAATAGACACAAGTACGTGAAACTACATTCTATGGTTGAATTATTGAAATCGAATATGCCCCTTTTTATTAAGTCTGGTAATTTAAGAATTAGGGAACAGACACCCTAATTGACGCGAATCCTAAAGATAGATCTATTGGGCCTAACAAACCCCATCCAAAGTACCGGATGCTTTAGTACTTCGAAATTTATATCATATCCGAAGTGTGTCCCGGAATGATGGGGATATTCTTATATATGCATCTTGTTAATGTCGGTTACCAGGTGTTCACCATATGAATGATTTTTATCTCTATGTATGGGATGTGTATTGAAATATGAAATCTTGTGGTCTATTGTTACGATTTGATATATATAGGTTAAACCTATAACTCACCAACATTTTTTGTTGACGTTTAAAGCATGTTTATTCTCAGGTGAATACTAAGAGCTTCCGCTGTTGCATACTAAAATAAGGACAAGATTTGGAGTCCATGTTTGTATGATATTGTGTAAAAACTGCATTCAAGAAACTGATTTCGATGTAACATATTTGTATTGTGAACCATTATGTAATGGTCGTGTGTAAACAGGATATTTTAGATTATCATTATTTGATAATCTACGTAAAGCTTTTTAAACCTTTATTTATGAAATAAAGGTTATGGTTTGTTTTAAAAATGAATGCAGTCTTTGAAAAACGTCTCATATAGAGGTCAAAACCTCGCAACGAAATCAATTAATATGGAACGTTTTTAATCAATAAGAACGGGACATTTCAGTTGGTATCAGAGCTGGTATAACGCCGTCCATGTGTGGCGGGTTAGTCGTAAAGGAGGTTCTCACAGTGTTACCTATGACGAAGCATTGGGTCTTACTCCTTGTGATCCCTCACAAGGGTTGGTAATTGCCGTGCGGCAGGCCCTAAAATCAGTATCTGAGGTACACTCAGTGGTCACCAGGCGGTTAGTTGAGAAGGCACTGGGTGGGACGGTGGTTATCCTCAACTGTATTTCAGTTGGTATCCGAGCGTTGGTCTTAGAGAACCAGAAAATTTGTATTAGTGTGTCTTATCGAGTTTGTTAGGATTCATTAGTGAGTCTGGACTTCGACCGTGTTTTCTTTAAAAATGATTGCTTAACATTTTTGTTGGAAACTATATATTATTAACATGTATATATTATGTGATATATTAATCTCTTAACATGTTTGATATTGTGTGATAGATGTCTACCTCTAGCACAAATCCCATTGACTCACCAAATAATAACGAAGAGTCGAATATATATTAGACTGATTCACAAGTTCCCGAAGAAGAACCGGAAGAAGAATCAGAACCGGAAGAAGAATCAGAACCGGAAGAGGAGGAACCGGAGGAGGAAATAGAACCGGTGGGGGAAATAATAAAACGATTAAGTAAAATAAAATCCTCAACCAATCGACCAAGGTTAATTATGGTCAATGGTGTTTCCGCCAAGGAAGCAAAATATTGGGAGGATTACCAATTCTCCGATGAATCGGATTCCGACGAGAATTCCGATGATGTTATAGAAATTACCCCAACTGAATTTAAAAAGGCAAAAGAAAATAATAAGGGAAAGGGCATAAAAATAGAGAAATCTAATTCCAACCCCGATGAACTTTATATGTATCGTCAACCCCCGAAGCCCTTAAGTTGTAACAATGACCCGGGAACCTCTAAACCACCAGGTTTTTCTAAACCGTTGTGGAAAACGACAGCTCGTATTAGGGGAACATCATATATCTCTAGAAACTTGGGAAAACGAACCAAAACCGAAGAAGAAGAAACGAGCGAATCGGAATAAGATAGTTGTATTCGTGTGGTGTAATATATATAATATAGTGTGCTTATGCTTTATGATATATGTAAAAATTTCTTGTATTAATAAGTATTTTTTTTTTATGAATCTAACTCTTGTCTATTTTACAGTATAAAAACACAAAATGGATAGACAACCCAATATTTTAAGAGACCTACTCGGAGACATGATTGATGAAATCTTGTCTAGAGTCGGTCAGAATTCTTCGGCACAACTATTTACGGCAAAATCAGTTTGTAAGACATTCGGAGAACGTTCCAAGAATGTCTTGGTCTATAAGAGACTTTCGTTTGAAAGATGGGGGATATCACATTGGGAAACCCATAAGTTACGATGTGTTTACTTTGACGCATATATTGCGGGGAACCCAACTGCTATTTTACGCAACGGGTTAAGAAATTATTTTGACTCAATGTATCCGAATATAAGACTTCATGATTTAGAAAAAGCGGCTAACATGCAACATAAAGAAGCATGCTATGCTTACGGGTTAGTAATGTTCGCTTCTCACCAAAGTGAGAAAAAGAACATCGGGCTACAACTATTAAACAAAACGTTCCCACAAGTGACGGAGTCAGTAATTGGGGTAAGAAATGAGGTTTTTAGGTTATTTTGAGACTGTTGGTCATTACGTAACCCTCGTCCCTTTGACGACGTTACAACACGCTGTCTTATCAACGGCCATAACGGTTATGTTCCACAAGACCAAGGATGGGAAGTAGTCCTAGTAAAACCAGAATGCATGACTTGTTTCTGGACGTATGAATTACGTGTCTTTATTGCCTTTGCTGAACGACTTGTGTACTAGCTAGAATTATCTTCACAACTATCTTGTATCAAAGTTATTGTGTGCTATATTTCATGCTTTATGTAAAATAAGCGGTATTGTAAGTTAGTAAAATATTGTATAAAAGTTTGAACGCGAAATATTATTACAATCAGTTTTTCATATAGAATTGTAGTAGTTGAATTGTATATTAGCTACTAAGTATGAACTTAACGGGTAGGTACTACCCGAATTTAAACTTATAAAACGCTAATATGAAGAAAAAGCTTTTATAAATGAGTTCAAATTATGCTACGAAATACTATTAACTACTCTTAATATTCTGTATGATTAACTTGTTCCATTTGGCTATTTTGAAGGAAATGGCACCGACTACTCGACACACCGTGAATATGAATGAAGAGGAATTCCGTACTTTTCTAGCTTCAAACATAGACGCAGTACAGGTTGCGCTACATACCAACAATAACCTTGGATCTAGCAGTACAGGAAATCGTGTAGGATGCAGCTACAAAGAATTCACTGCCTGCAAACCTTTGGAATTTGATGGAACCGAAGGACCGATCGGATTGAAAAGGTGGACCGAGAAGGTCGAATCGGTGTTTGCCATAAGTAAGTGTACTGAAGAGGACAAAGTGAAGTACGCTACGCATACCTTCACAGGTTCTGCGTTAACATGGTGGAATACCTATCTTGAACAAGTGGGACAAGATGATGCGTACGCACTACCGTGGTCAGCATTCAAGCACTTGATGAATGAGAAGTACCGTCCCAGAACCGAGGTCAATAAGCTCAAGACAGAACTTAGAGGGTTACGAACCCAAGGATTTAATATTATCACGTACGAAAGACGATTCACAGAATTGTACCTATTGTGTCCGGGAGCGTTCGAAGATGAGGAAGAGAAGATCGACGCGTTTGTGAAAGGATTACCGGAAAGAATCCAAGATGATATAAGTTCACACGAGCCCGCCTCCATACAACAGGCATGTAGAATGGCTCACAAACTAGTGAACCAGATTGAGGAAAGAATTAAAGAATAGACGGCTGAAGAGGCCAATGTGAAGCAAGTCAAAAGAAAGTGGGAGGAAAACGGTGATAAGAATCACCAATACAACAATAACAGCAATTACAATAATAATCGCAACAATTATCCCAACAATTGCAACATCAATTGCAACTACAACAAATGGCCCAACAACAATAACAACAACAACAACAACAACAACTACTACAACAATCATCCCAACAACAATAACAACCGCAACAACAACAACAATCAGAAGCAGCTATGCCAAAGGTGTGAAAAGTATCACTCGGGGTTCTGCACCAAATTTTGCAACAAGTGTAAAAGAAATGGTCATAGCGCGGTGAAGTGTGAGGTCTACGGACCAGGGGTTAACAGAACGAAAGGAACAAATGGTGTCGGAACGAGTAATGGCGGAGCAAGTAGTGTCGGAGCAAGTTATGCCAATGTAGTTTGTTATAAATGTGGAAAACAGGGCCACATTATTAGAAATTACCCGAACCAGGAGAACACGAATGGACAAGACCGTGGAAGAGTTTTCATTATTAATGCGACAGAGGCACAGGAAGACTCGGAGCTTGTTACGGGTACGTTTCTTATTGACAATAAATCTGCTTACGTTTTATTTGATTCGGGTGCGGATAGAAGCTATATGAGTAGAGATTTTTGTGCTAAATTAAGTTGCCCATTAACGTCGTTGGATAGTAAATTTTTACTCGAATTAGCAAACGGTAAATTAATTTCAGCAGATAATATATGCCGGAATCGAGAAATTAAACTGGGTAGCGAAATATTTAAGATTGATTTGATACCAGTAGAGTTAGGGAGTTTTGATGTAATAGTTGGCATGGACTGGCTGAAGAAGGTGAAAGCAGAGATCGTATGTTATAAAAATGCAATTCGCATTGTATGAGAAGAAGGAGAACCCTTAATGGTGTACGGAGAAAAGGGCAACATGAAGCTACATCTTATTAGTAATTTGAAGGCACAAAAACTAATAAGAAAAGGTTGCTATGCTATTCTAGCACACGTCGAGAAAGTACATACTGAAGAAAAGAGCATCAATGATGTTCCCGTCACAAAAGAATTTCCCGATGTATTTCCAAAAGAATTACCGGGACTACCTCTGTAGCGACCCCGACAAATCGTCAAATGACGGCGTCATCTACGTATGGTCCCATTACATGGTCATAGGTCTTTATAACAAAGTTTGACCGAAAATATGTCGCATTCATTTCATAAAAGGATGTTTCAATGTTTACAAAAGTAATTCCCAAGACAAGTACATAACAAATGTTATAGTTCATATGAAACACGTGCGACATAGTTTAAAGTAGCCAAAAAGACGCTCCACGTAAGCAAGTATACACGACATCCAATGCAAGTATCAAAAAGAATGAGCGGAAGCATGTATCACCTAAGTTCAAGGACCTGAGAAAAACATAGAGAATCTGTCAACGAAAACATTGGTGAAATCATAGGTTTAAATAAGTAAGTTAATAAAGGTAAGTCGAACCACAAGATTTGCAACATTGATAAAGTAGTAATACATTCTAAAAGTTAATATTCACGAGCACCCAATTATCAAGGCTTAACGTTTCCTTCCATTGAACCCTATCATAATAGTGTTAGAACATACACTGTTTCTCGAAAATATATTTCACCCGTAGACGGTAGCGAACCGTCCGAAGTGAGGGTTTGTCAAACCCATATGGCCATATAACATAAGTTCTCGCTTACACCCGTCAAGTGTAACTAATGATAATCGAATTGAGGATTTGTGTTCAAACTCGTATGTAGAATGTTTGTTTTCCTGTACTTGTGTTCACTTAGTTTAAAAGAACGTTTATGTATTCTCATCCCAAAAGTAAGTTCAAAAAGAGTAAAAGTGAGACTATGATCTCACCTTTGATTGCAAGATTGTAATAGTACTTCAACAAGTAAACGTGCAAAGAACAATTCTAGTCTCGACCTAAACAAATAGGTTGTATCAATAACGATAGTCACGAAGGGTCAAAGATGTTCAATTAGTCCTATGGCTCGACACGACTCGATTATGTAGCATGTGAAGCAAATTGTCAAGTTTCATGCAAGATACAAGTATAGAATCATGTTAGAAAGATTGCATAATTAATTGGTTAAGTTTGACAAAAAGTCAAACTTGGTCGGGTCAAAGTCAACGAAAAAGTCAACATGTTCGGGTCGGGTCCCGGACAAATTTTCTATGCTAATTATTCATATACAAGTGTATTAAAACAAGTTTCATGTGAATCGGAGGTCGGTAGCTAGTCAAACATTTCACGTGAAATGGGTCCAAGAGGTCAGAATCTGGCCAGGTGATTCTGCGCGCCGCGCGGGGATGTGGCGCGCCGCGCCACTACCTGGGCAGAGAATTCTGGTCAGTTTTTCCAAGTGTGCACGAACCAAAACCTTTTCTAACACAACACTTGACCCGCAAACACTTATAACGCCTATCATACATCGTTGGAAAGGTATTTTGACGAGGAATGCAACTAAACACATCTCATCAATCAAACTTCTACTTGCAACAACCAAAAACCGCAATTAATGTTCCCCATTCAATGCATACAAGTCATAAATGCAATTTAATGATTTGGCAACCAAATTACATGAACGATACGCCGTTTCGAAGGTAATTAGGCATACAACACAACCTAACACTTACAATTAACATTATCAAGCATTTAAAGCATCAAAATTCAATTTACTTCTATCAAACCCTAACTCAAAATCACAAATTCAACAATCTTGCATATGAAACTAATCTATGTCAACCTACATACCAATTTGAAGCTAGTGATGTTAGGAACACAATTAAATCATGAACTTTCATCATTAAACAACATATGAACACCTAAAACTCAAGATTAAGCAAGCATTCTTTCAATATGAACTAGTTACACCAAAATAGCAAGAACAAGCATACAAAACACATAATCATACTAGACTTGAGCCATAGACACTAATTAACAACCTTTTAACTCAAAAATCTCAAGAACACATAAAATTAGTGATTTTAGAAAGTTACCCAAATTTGATGAAATCGGTATGGAATCGAAGAGGAGATCACGAGGAGTTCAAATATGTAATTTGTTTGGCCCGAAGCTTGATCGATTGAATATGGATGAAGATTTGCTTTTTGATGAATGTAGAGAAAGAGTGGAAGTAATTAGGAAAAAGAGAAAATCAAATGGAAAATGGTGGGGAGGTGGTTGACTTAGTCAAAAGGCTAGTCACCACTTTAGTGTTTTGGCTAAACTAGTCCCTCGAGTTCGGTTGCGGGTGCGTTAAATTACCTAAACATGATAATTTAAAACGCGTATTAACGGGAGATGTTATAAACATATAACGGAGTTTTAAATAGTTTAACGGAAAAGTAAACGGAAAAAGGCGGGATGTTACATTACCTACTCCTTAAAAGAAATTTCGTCCCGAAATTTAAGCAGGCGTAGTAATCGTTGTTTCCTCCTCGGAATCCGACGATTCCGGAACCGGGAATAGATGAGGGCGTTTCTTTCGCATTTGATCTTCTCTTTCCCAAGTAAACTCGGGTCCCCTTTTGGCGTTCCAACGGACCTTAACAATCGGGATCCGGCTTTGTTTTAATTCCTTCTCGACGTAGTCCACAATTTCAACCGGTTCCTCCACAAAATGGAGTTTGTCATTAATAGTAAGTTCCTCGAGAGGGACGACGATATCGGGCTCGGCAAGACATTTCTTCAAGTTAGATACATGAAATGTAGGGTGGACGGAGCTTAGTTGAGGCGGAAGATCCAAACGATACGCAACGGTTCCAACACGCTCTAAGATTTCGAAAGGACGAACGTACCGCGGATTTAGTTTCCCACGTTTCCCAAAACGGATGACACCTTTCCAAGGTGCGACTTTTAACATGACGCGGTCACCGACTTGAAATTCGAGGTCTTTGCGTCTTTTGTCGGTATAGCATTTTTGACGACTTCGGGCCGTCCGAAGCCTATCTCGGATTTAAAGAATCTTCTCGGTGGTTTCGTGAATGAGTTTGGGCCCAGAAATTTGCACGTCACCCACTTCGGCCCAACAAAGAGGAGAGCGACATTTTCGACCATATAACGCTTCAAAAGGTGCGGCCTTAATACTCGCGTGATAACTATTGTTATAAGAGAACTCGGCGAGAGGTAAGTGCTTGTCCCAAGCTTTTCCAAAATCAACAACGCAGGCTCGTAACATATCCCCTAAGGTTTGTATTGTACGTTCACTTTGCCCATCGGTTTGGGGATGATATGCGGTGCTTATGTCCAAACGCGTTCCCAACGCTTCTTGTAACGTACGCCAAAATCTAGAAACGAAACGACCATCTCGGTCGGATATAATCGATAACAGTACTCCGTGTCGGGCTACAATCTCTTTAATGTAAAGTCGTGCAAGTTTCTCCATTTTGTCGGTTTCTTTCATGGCGAGAAAGTGCGCGAATTTGGTGAGGCGGTCAACAATGACCCAAATTGTATCATAACCGCCCGACGTTTTTGGTAGTTTGGTGATAAAATCCATCGTGATCCTTTCCCACTTCCATTGCGGGATCTCGGGTTGTTGAAGTAACCCGGGCGGTCTTTCGTGTTCGGCTTTGACTTTAGCGCAAGTCAAACATTTGGCGACGTATCTAGCAACTTCCTTTTTGATGTTCGGCCACCAATATTGTTCTTTAAGGTCATGGTACATCTTATTGGCGCCGGGATGAATCGAGTATCGTGATTTGTGGGCTTCGTCTAGGATGAGGTTTCGTAAATCGCCATATCTAGGCACCCAAATTTTTCCGGCGTAATATCGAAGTCCGGTCTCCTTAACTTCGAATCGGGAGACGAGAATGTTTAAAAGTTCGAGTGCGATGTTGTTGTCCTTAAGAGCTTCATCTTGGGCTACCCGAATTTGGCTATTAAGGTTGGTGTGGATGGTGATGTTTAATGCTCGGACGCGAAGAGGCACCGCTCTTTCCTTTCGACTTAAGGCATCGGCTACTACATTAGCCTTTCCGGGGTGGTAACGAAGTTCACAATTGTAATCGTTCAAGGTCTCAATCCACCTTCGTTGTCTCATGTTTAGTTGCTTTTGATCGAAGATATGTTGGAGACTTTTGTGATCGGTAAAGATAGTACTCTTGGTACCAAGAAGATGATGTCTCCATAGCTTAAGTGCAAAGATGACGGCACCGAGTTCAAGATCATGTATCGTGTAGTTTCGTTCGTGAACTTTGAGTTGTCGAGAGGCATAAGCAATGACTTTCTTTCGTTGCATTAGTACACACCCATAACCGTTTTTCGAGGCATCACAATATACAACAAAATCATCATTGCCTTCGGGAAGTGACAAGATAGGAGCGGTGGTTAGTTTAGTTTTCAAGATTTGGAAAGCGGTTTCTTGTTCGGATGTCCAAACGAATTTTCGTTCCTTGTGAGTTAACGCGGTTAAAGGACGAGCGATTAGGGAGAAATCCTTGATGAATTTACGATAGTATCCGGCGAGACCCAAGAATTGACGAATTTGAGTAGGAGTAGTAGGAGTCTCCCATTTACTAATGGCTTCGATTTTCACGGGATCGACTTTAATGCCTTGATCACTTACAACGTGACCGAGGAATTGAACTTCCTTCAACCAAAATTCACACTTGGAGAACTTGGCATAGACTTGTTCTTTTCTCAAGAGTTCAAGCACGAGTCGGAGATGTTCTTTGTGTTCCTCTTCGCTTTTTGAATAGACCAAAATATCGTCGATGAACACGATAACGAATTTGTCGAGGTACGGTTTGCACACGCGGTTCATGAGATCCATGAACACCGCCGGTGCATTTGTGAGACCAAAAGGCATGACAAGGAATTCATAACTACCATAACGAGTCCGGAAGGCGGTTTTGGAGACATCTTCTCCCTTAACCCTTAGTTGATGATAACCCGAACGGAGATTGATTTTTGAATATACACGAGAACCTTGTAGTTGATCAAAGAGATCATCGATGCGAGGAAGAGGATATCGGTTCTTAACCGTCAATTTGTTTAGTTCACGATAATCAATGCACATTCGTAGGGATCCGTCTTTCTTCTTGACGAACAAAATCGGAGCGCCCCATGGTGAATGGCTAGGTTGAATGAAACCACGATCAAGTAACTCTTGGATTTGACTTTGCAATTCTTGCAATTCGGATAGAGCGAGTCTATATGGTGCACGCACTACGGGTGCGGCTCCTGGAATAAGATCGATTTGAAATTCAACCGGTCGATGAGGTGGAAGACCCGGTAATTCGTCGGGAAATACATCGGAAAAGTCACTAACAATCAGCACATCATCGATGCGCTTTTCATCGGCCTCGACTTTCTTAACGTGAGCAAGAATTGCGAAACAACCCTTACGTAGTAGTTTTCTAACTTTAAGGCACGAAACGAGATTGAGTCCGGTGCAATTTTTGTCGCCATAGACAATCAAGGGTTCACCGTTCTCGATAGGAATTCGGATTGCGTGAAGATCGCAAAGAATGTGAGATTTATTTTTGACCATCCAATTCATACCGATTATTACATCAAAACTCCCTAGTTCCATTGGTATCAAGTCAATTTCAAATTCATTACCCAAAATGTTTAGAGTACACCCCCGGTAATATGTGTCGGCACTTAAGAGTTTTCCATCGGCCACTTCGATGGAGTAAGTAGTATCTAAAGGGTGTGGTGGAGTGCAAAGAGTAGGAGCCAAAGTCTTAGACACAAAACATTTATCGGCACCCGAATCGAATAAGCATGTAACATAAGTGTTGTTGAGAAGAAACGTACCCGTGACTAATTCTTTATCGTCTCGGGCTTCCTCGGTGTTGATGTTGAAGGCTCGGCCTCGGTTGTTGGGGTTGGCTTTCTTCTTCGAGCATTCGTTCCTATAGTGACCCGGTTGACCACATTCATAACAAGTGGCCGTTCTTGGAGGATTGGGCCCCTTTCGAGCGACGGGGGCGGCGTTTGTACAATTGTTGGCCCTATGACCAACTTCTTGGCAACGGTGACAAATTAGCTTGTTACATTCGCCGTGATGATGCTTGTGGCATTTGTTGCAAAAAGGTAGGTTCCCGACATAACCTTTCTTGCCATCGTTGTTGAAAGGCTTTTTGGTGAAGGTGTTGTTGTTGTAGTTGGTTGATGGAGTGGCTTCCCATTTCCTTTTGTTGCCACCCGACTTGTCCTCGGCCTTAGGAGCTGGCACTACGATTTCGTCAACCGTTTCAATTAGTTGGCGAGCCATGTTCATAGCGGCTTGATGAGTAGTGGGTTTGGATGACATCACCCCTTGTTTGATGCTTTTTGGAAGACCGAGCATGTAGAGCTCAATCCTTTGAGATTCGGGGTTAACAAGATTAGGACACATCAAGGATAGTTCGGCGAAGGGTTGATTATAAGCTTTAAGATAGTTTCCGACCGCTTTCAAAGCTCTTAGTTCTTCCTCAAGCTTCCGGGTTTCTTCGCGCGGAAAATATTCAACAATCATCTTTTCCCTTAGATCGGCCCAAGAGAGGGCATGAGCTTCATCGGTACCCACCGATTGAACATAGGTGTTCCACCATGTTAGAGCAACCCCGGAGAAAGTGTGGGTGGAGTATTTGACCTTGTCTTGATCCCGACAACCGCTTATACTAAAGACGGCCTCCGTTTGTTCAAACCAACAAGTAAGCACAACCGGTCCCCCAGTTCCATCATAAGTGTGAGGTTTGCACCCCATGAAAGCTTTGTAGGAGCACCCTTCGCTAGAGTTACCGGCTCCTTGGTTGTTGTTGTTGTTGTTGTTATTATTATTGTTGTTGTTGGACGAGTGACCGGCCATGGCCGCATCCACGGCGGTGGCTATCATGCGTTGCAAAGCTTGTTCGGGAGTTTCATTGCGTCGTACACGGCGAGGAGGCATTGTTCCTTCAAAACAAAAGAATACCGTTGGTTAGTATTCTAAATAATACTAACCGTGATATGGAATAAAGATAAAGAGAAAATTATCCTTGACTCGCCTTAAATTCTTTATATCATAATGTCGGTATGTTCATATGAGTCACCGTAATATAATTTCCGTGAATTATATTACCCTAATTCATATGTGCATTCGACATTACATCATATAGTCAAGGTGGCGTGTCAATTAAATTATACAACGCAAGATTTAGATAGAATAAGAGTAGATATGAGTAGAAGAGTTAGAGTATAAATGCACAATTTGCCAAGTAATTCCTATGTCAAGTCTATATGCCGGTTGTAGTCTAGACTCACCAATGTACCCTATGACTCGGGGTCGACACCAATGAACTCTAAATCCCTACAACCAAGGCTCTGATACCACTTGTAGCGACCCCGACAAATCGTCAAATGACGGCGTCATCTACGTATGGTCCCATTACATGGTCATAGGTCTTTATAACAAAGTTTGACCGAAAATATATCGCATTCATTTCATAAAAGGATGTTTCAATGTTTACAAAAGTAATTCCCAAGACAAGTACATAACAAATGTAATAGTTCATATGAAACACGTGCGACATAGTTTAAAGTAGCCAAAAAGACGCTCCACGTAAGCAAGTATACACGACATCCAATGCAAGTATCAAAAAGAATGAGCGGAAGCATGTATCACCTAAGTTCAAGGACCTGAGAAAAACATAGAGAATCTGTCAACGAAAACGTTGGTGAAATCATAGGTTTAAATAAGTAAGTTAATAAAGGTAAGTCGAACCACAAGATTTGCAACATTGATAAAGTAGTAATACATTCTAAAAGTTAATATTCACGAGCACCCAATTATCAAGGCTTAACGTTTCCTTCCATTGAACCCCATCATAATAGTGTTAGAACATACACTGTTTCTCGAAAATATATTTCACCCGTAGACGGTAGCGAACCGTCCGAAGTGAGGGTTTGTCAAACCCATATGGCCATATAACATAAGTTCTCGCTTACACCCGTCAAGTGTAACTAATGATAATCGAATTGAGGATTTGTGTTCAAACTCGTATGTAGAATGTTTGTTTTCCTGTACTTGTGTTCACTTAGTTTAAAAGAACGTTTATGTATTCTCATCCCAAAAGTAAGTTCAAAAAGAGTAAAAGTGGGACTATGATCTCACCTTTGATTGCAAGAGTGTAATAGTACTTCAACAAGTAAACGTTCAAAGAACAATGCTAGTCTCGACCTAAACAAATAGGTTGTATCAATAACGATAGTCACGAAGGGTCAAAGATGTTCAATTAGTCCTATGGCTCGACACGACTCGATTATGTAGCATGTGAAGAAAATTGTCAAGTTTCATGCAAGATACAAGTATAGAATCATGTTAGAAAGATTGCATAATTAATTGGTTAAGTTTGACAAAAAGTCAAACTTGGTCGGGTCAAAGTCAACGAAAAAGTCAACATGTTCGGGTCGGGTCCCGGACAAATTTTCTATGCTAATTATTCATATACAAGTGTATTAAAACAAGTTTCATGTGAATCGGAGGTCGGTAGCTAGTCAAACATTTCACGTGAAATGGGTCCAAGAGGTCAGAATCTGGCCAGGTGATTCTGCGCGCCGCGCGGGGATGTGGCGTGCCGCGCCACTACCTGGGCAGAGAATTCTGGTCAGTTTTTCCAAGTGTGCACGAACCAAAACCATTTCTAACACAACACTTGACCCGCAAACACTTATAACGCCTATCATACATCGTTGGAAAGGTATTTTGACGAGTAATGCAACTAAACACATCTCATCAATGAAACTTCTACTTGCAACAACCAAAAACCGCAATTAATGTTCCCCATTCAATGCATACAAGTCATAAATGCAATTTAATGATTTGGCAACCAAATTACATGAACGATACGCCGTTTCGAAGGTAATTAAGCATACAACACAACCTAACACTTACAATTAACATTATCAATCATTTAAAGCATCAAAATTCAATTTACTTCTATCAAACCCTAACTCAAAATCACAAATTCAACAATCTTGCATATGAAACTAATCTATGTCAACCTACATACCAATTTGAAGCTAGTGATGTTAGGAACACAATTAAATCATGAACTTTCATCATTAAACAACATATGAACACCTAAAACTCAAGATTAAGCAAGCATTCTTTCAATATGAACTAGTTACACCAAAATAGCATGAACAAGCATACAAAACACATAATCATACTAGACTTGAGCCATAGACACTAATTAACAACATTTTAACTCAAAAATCTCAAGAACACATAAAATTAGTGATTTTAGAAAGTTACCCAAATTTGATGAAATCGGTATGGAATCGAAGAGGAGATCACGAGGAGTTCAAATATGTAATTTGTTTGGCCCGAAGCTTGATCGATTGAATATGGATGAAGATTTGCTTTTTGATGAATTTAGATAAAGAGTGGAAGTAATTAGGAAAAAGAGAAAATGAAATGGAAAATGGTGGGGAGGTGGTTGACTTAGTCAAAAGGCTAGTCACCACTTTAGTGTTTTGGCAAAACTAGTCCCTCAAGTTCGGTTGCGGGTGCGTTAAATTACCTAAACATGATAATTTAAAACGCGTATTAACGGGAGATGTTATAAACATATAACGGAGTTTTAAATAGTTTAACGGAAAAGTAAACGGAAAAAGGCGGGATGTTACAACCTCCACATCGATCTGTTGAATTTCAAATAGATCTTGTACCAGGAGCTGCACCAATAGCTCGTGCTCCTTGTAGACTCGCACCCAGTGAGATGAAAGAACTGCAAAGCCAACTGCAAGAAGTATTAGAAAGTCATTTCATTCGACCAAGCACATCACCATGGGGAGCTCCTGTTTTGTTTGTCAAGAAGAAGGATGGTACATTTAGGTTGTGTATTGACTAAAGAGAGTTGAACAAACTTACCATCAAAAACCGTTATCCACTGCCGAGAATTGACGACTTATTTGATCAACTACAAGGCTCGTCGGTTTATTCGAAGATCGATTTACGTTCTGGATATCATCAAATGCGAGTAAAGGAGGATGATATTCCAAAAACTGCTTTTAGGACGCGTTATGGTCATTACGAGTTTATGGTTATGCCGTTTGGATTGACTAACGCACCAGCTGTGTTCATGGACCTTATGAACAGAGTGTGTGGGCCATATCTTAACAAGTTTGTCATTGTTTTCATCGATGACATACTTATTTACTCAATGAATGATCAAGAGCACGAAGAACATTTGAGAAAAGTGCTAGAAGTATTGAGGAAAGAAAAACTGTACGCTAAGTTTTCAAAGTGTGCATTTTGGTTGGAAGAAGTTCAATTCCTCGGTCACATAGTGAACAAAGAAGGTATCCAGGTGGACCCGGCAAAGATTGAAACCGTTGAAAAGTGGGAAACCCCAAAAACTCCGAAGCATATACGTCAATTTTTAGGATTGGCTGGTTACTACAGAAGATTCATCCAAGATTTCTCCAAAATAGCAAAACCCTTGACTGCATTAACGCATAAAGGGAAGAAATTTGAATGGAAGGATGAACAAGAGAAGGCGTTTCAATTATTGAAGAAAAAGCTAACTACGGCACCTATATTGTCATTGCCTGAAGGGAATGATGATTTTGTGATTTATTGTGACGCATCAAAGCAAGGTCTCGGTTGTGTATTAATGCAACGAACGAAGGTGATTGCTTATGCGTCTAGACAATTGAAGATTCACGAACAAAATTATACCACGCAAGATTTGGAATTAGGCGCAGTTGTTTTTGCATTAAAGACTTGGAGGCACTACTTATATGGGGTCAAAAGTATTATATATACCGACCACAAAAGTCTTCAACACATATTTAATCAGAAACAACTGAATATGAGGCAGCGTAGGTGGATTGAATTGTTGAATGATTACAACTTTGAGATTCGTTACCACCCAAGGAAGGAAAATGTGGTAGCCGACGCCTTGAGCAGGAAGGACAGAGAACCCATTCGAGTAAAATCTATGAAAATGATTCACACTAACCTTACTACTCAAATAAAGGAGGCGCAACAAGGAGTTTTAAAAGAGGGAAATTTAAAGGATGAAATACCCAAAGGATCGGAGAAGCATCTTAATATTCGGGAAGACAGAACCCGGTATAGGGCTGAAAGGATTTGGGTACCAAAATTTGGAGATATGAGAGAAATGGTACTTAGAGAAGCTCATAAAACCAGATACTCAATACATCCTGGAACGGGGAAGATGTACAAGGATCTCAAGAAACATTTTTGGTGGCCGGGTATGAAAGCCGATGTTGCTAAATACGTAGGAGAATGTTTGACGTGTTCTAAGGTCAAAGCTGAGCATCAGAAACCATCAGGTCTACTTCAACAACCCGAAATCCCAGAATGGAAATGGGAAAACACTACCATGGATTTCATCACTAAATTGCCAACGACTGCAAGTGGTTATGATACTATTTGGGTAATAGTTGATCGTCTCACCAAGTCAACACACTTCCTGCCAATGAGAGAAGATGACAAGATGGAGAAGTTGGCGCGATTGTATTTGAAGGAGGTTGTCTCCAGACATGGAATACCCGTCTCTATTATCTCTGATAGGGATGGTAGATTTGTTTCAAAGTTCTGGCAGACATTGCAACAAGCATTGGGGACTCGTCTAGACATGAGTACTGCCTATCATCTACAAACTGATGGGTAGAGCGAAAAGACGATACAAATACTTGAAGACATGCTACGAGCATGTGTTATTGATTTCAGAAACAGTTGGGATCGACACCTACCGTTAGAAGAATTTTCCTACAACAACTGTTATCATTCTAGTATTGAAATGGCGCTGTTTAAGGCACTTTATGGTAGAAAGTGCAGGTCTCCGATTTTTTGGAATGAAGTGGGGGATAGACAGATTATGGATCCGGAGATAATACAAGAAACTACCGAGAAAATCATCCAAATTCAACAACGATTGAAAACCGCCCAGAGTCGACAAAAGAGCTACGCGGACAGTAAAAGAAAATATATAGAGTTTGAAATTGGAGAAATGGTCATGCTTAAGGTTTCACCTTGGAAAGGCGTTGTTCGATTTGGTAAACGGGGGAAACTAAATCCAAGGTACATTGGACCATTCAAGATTATAGATCGTGTCGGACCAGTAGCTTACCAACTAGAGCTACCTCAACAACTCGCAGCTGTACATAACACTTTCCACGTCTTGAATTTGAAGAAATGTTTTGCTAAAGAAGATCTCACTATTCTGTTGGACGAAATCCAAATCAATGAAAAACTTCAATTCATTGAAGAACCCGTCGAAATAATGGATCGTGAGGTTAAGAGACTTAAGCAAAACAAGATACCGATTGTTAAGGTTCGATGGAATGCTCGTAGAGGACCCGAGTTCACCTGGGAGCGTGAAGATCAGATGAAGAAGAAATACCCGCATCTATTTCCAGAAGATACGTCAACACCTTCAACAGCTTAAAATTTCGGGACGAAATTTATTTAACGGGTAGGTACTGTAGTGACCCGAACTTTTCCATGTTTATATATCTTAATTGAGTTTGATATTTACATGACTAAATGTTTCCAATGTGTTAAGCAATCAAACTTGTTAAGACTTGATTAAATGAAATAAGTTTCATATAGACAATTGATCACCCAAGTTGACCGGCGATTCACGAACGTTACAAATTTGTAAAAACTACATGTTGTGGTATATATAGACATATATATATATGGTTGAAATGAGATTATGATGAGTAAGTATCTCACTAAGTATATTAAAAATGTGTGATATACATAAGAATTGAGATTACTAAGTTAAGAAACTCGAAATGATATATATAACGATTATCGTTATGATAACGTCTACTAAATACATATGTATCATATAAAGATATTGATACACTATATTTAACATGATAAAATTATATTTAAATATATCCTTAAGTGTGTTAACAATGAACTACATATGTAAAAACAAGACTAGTAACTCAAAAATTACGAAACGAGACTTATATGTAACGATTATCGTTGTAACGATATTTTAATGTATATATCATATTAAGAGATATTCATACATCATAATATCATGATAACATAATAATTTAACATCTCATTTGATATAATAAACATTGGGTTAACAACATTAATTGAGATCGTTAACTTAAAGGTTTCAAAACAACACTTAAATGTAACGACTAACGAAGACTTAACGACTCCATTAGAATGTATATACATGTTGTGTTTTGATATGTATTCTTACACTTTTTAAAGACTTCAATACACATATCAAAGTACTTCTACTTAACAAAAATGCTTACAATTACATCCTCGTTCAGTTTCATCAACAATTCTACTCGTATGCACCCGTATTCGTACTCGTAAAATACACAGCTTTTAGATGTATGTACTATTGGTATATACACTCCAATGATCAGCTCTTAGCATCCCATGTGAGTCACCTAACACATGTAGGAACCATCATTTGGCAACTAGCATGAAATATCTCAAAAAATTACAAAAATATTAGTAATCATTCATGACTTATTTACATGAAAACAAAATTACATATCCTTTATATCTAATCCATATACCAACGACCAAAAACACCTACAAACACTTTAATTCTTCAATTTTCTTCATCTAATTGATCTCTTTCAAGTTCCCTCTTCAAGTTCTAAGTGTTCTTCATAAATTCCATAAGTATAGTTTCATAAAAATCAAGAATACTTTCAAGTTTGCAAGTCTACTTCCAAGCTTTCTAATCCATTCTAAGTAATCATCTAAGATCAGGGAACCTTTGTTATTTACAGTATATTATCTTTCTAATTCAAGGTAATATTCATATTCAAACTTTAATTCAATTTCTACAACTATAACAATCTTATTTTGAGTGAAAATCTTACTTAAACTGTTTTCGTGTCATGATTCTGCTTCAAGAACTTTCAAGCCATCCAAGGATCCTTTGAAGCTAGATCCATTTTTCTCATTTCCAGTAGTTTTATCCAGAAAACTTGAGGTAGTAATGATGTTCATAACATCATTCGATTCATACATATAAAGCTATCTTATTCGAAGGTTTAAACTTGTAATCACTAGAATATAGTTTAGTTAATTCTAAACTTGTTCGCAAACAAAAGTTAATCCTTCTAACTTAAATTTTAAAATCAACTAAACACATGTTCTATATCTATATGATATGCTAACTTAATGATTTAAAACCTGGAAACACGATGAACACTATAAAATCGGATATACGCCGTCGTAGTGAAACCGGGGGCTGTTTTGGTTTGGATAATTAAAAACTATGATAAACTTTGATTTAACAGTTGTTCTTCTGGGAAAATTATTTTTCATATGAACATGAAACTATATCCAAAAATCTTGGTTAAACTCAAAGTGAAAGTATGTTTTTCAAAATGGTCATCAATATGTCGTTCTTTCGACGGAAATGACTACCTCTTTAGTAATTGACATGTAACTTAAATTTCCGACTATAAACCTATACTTTTTCTGTTTGGATTCTTAAATTAGAGTTCAATATGAAATCATAGCAATTTGATTCACTCAAAACGGATTTAAAATGAAGAAGTTATGGGTAAAACAAGATTGGATATTTTTGATCTTTTTAGCTACGGGAAATGTTTAACAAATCTATACAAATCATATCCTAGCTAACTTATATTGTATTATACATGTAATCTAATATATTATGTAATCTTGGGATACCATAGACACGTATACAAATGTTTTGACATATCATATCGACCCATGTATATATATTATTTGAAACAACCATAGACACTCTATATGCAGTAATGTTGGAGTTAGCTGTACAGGGTTGAGGTTGATTCCAAAAATATATATACTTTGATTTGTGATCTAGCCTGAGATGTGTATACACTGGGTCGTGGATTGATTCAAGATAATATATATCGATTTATTTCTGTACATCTAACTATGGACAACTAGTTGTAGGTTATTAACGAGGACAGCTGACTTAATACACTCAAATCTTTAAAACATAATAAAAATGGTTGTAATTATATTTTGATCATACTTTGAAATATATGTAAATATTTGTATAGGTTCGTGAATCGATCCGTGACCAAGTCTTATTTCCGAGCAAGGAAATATCTGTGAAAGTGAGTTATAGTCCCACTTTTAAAATCTAATATTTTTGGGATGAGAATACATGCAGGTTTTATAAATAATTTACAAAATAGACACAAGTACGTGAAATTACATTCTATGGTTGAATTATCGAAATCGAATATGCCCCTTTTTATTAAGTCTGGTAATCTAAGAATTCGGGAACAGACACCCTAATTGACGCGAATCCTAAAGATAGATCTATTAGGCCTAACAAACCCCATCCAAAGTACCGGATGCTTTAGTACTTCGAAATTTATATCATATCCGAAGAGTGTCCCGGAATGATGGGGATATTCTTATATATGCCTCTTGTTAATGTCGGTTACCAGGTGTTCACCATATGAATGATTTTTATCTCTATGTATGTGATGTATATTGAAATATGAAATCTTGTGGTCTTGTAACATCCCGCGTTTTTCCGTTAAATTTAATTTTAACACCGTTTTTTTTATAATATCTTTCGTTATTTAAATTCGTATTTTCCGATGACTAACGTTCTTAACATTCCCGTTATTTAATTATAACATCACTCATTTACTCGAGCGTTTTAAGAAATATTCGTTTGGTTAACTCCCGCACCCGACACCAAACTTGAGGGACTAATCTTGGCATTTGGCCAAATGTTTGGTGACTAGTCACCACCTCCCCATCTTATCCATTCATTTTCCTCTTCTCCTTCTACCTCCTTTCTCTCTTCCATTTTTGAACCCTAAACACCCAACTCACAAACTCTTAAGCAATCGTTCTAACATGCTTTTATACGTGATTCTTGCATGAAACTTGACAACGTGATTCACATGCTATACTAATCGAGTCGTAATGAGCCATAGGACTAATTGAACACATTTCGACCGACCTTGTGTCGTAACCGATAATTGATACAACTTACTTGTTTAGGTCAAGGCTAAGCAACTTTCATGCACACGTTTACTTTGGGAAGTACATTTATACTCGTGCACTCGAGGTGAGATCATAGTCCCACCTTTTCAACAACTTTTTATACTTTTAAATTGTGGGATGAGAAACATATACTTTGTTACATTTTGTACTACTTACTTTTATACTTTGAACACAAGTACGATGAAACAAACATTTCATAGCGAGTTAGAACAAAAATCCTCAATTCGATTTTCATTAGTTACACTTGCAGGGTGTAAGCGAGAACTTATACTGTGTGGCCATACGGGTTTGACAAACCCTCATTTCGGACGGTTCGCTACCGTCTACGAATGAAATATATTTTTGAGAAACAGTGTATGTTCTAACACTATTGTGATGGGGTTCTATGGAAGGATACGTTAAGTCTTGATAATTGGGTGGTCGCGAACAATACTTTTGGAATGCAAACGATTTTGATAATCAACGTTATGGGAATACTAAATCTTGTGGTTCAAAAACAACGTTTATTACAAACACCTATGATTTCACCAACGTTTTTCATTGACAGTTTTCTATATGTTTCTCAGGTTCATACATGACTATTTGATACATGCTTCCGCGTATACTCATACTTTCTTAGGGTCAAGCATACATACATGCATACACTAGTGATAGCACCTTTGGATTCAAACATATTGTTTACATACTTACGCTATTTATAGCAACCGTGACTTTCAACTTATATTATGTCGCTAGTTTATTTCATTTATACATTATACTTTTGTAAACTTAAACTTGTTGTCGATCCATTTGGTAAACTAAACTTTGTAAGTCTTGTACTTTTCAAATGAATGCGACATAATTTTGGTCAAACGAGTCTCATATAGGGACTACGACCACGTAACGGGACCTAAGTTAGCGGCGCCGTCAATGACAATTTTCTCGGGTCGTTACAGATGGTATCAGAGCGTTGGTTGTAGGGAACTAGGATATGCATTAGTGTGTCTGACAAAGTCGTTAGGACGCATTAGTGAATCTAGACTACAACCGGATAGTTAGTCATTGCATCCTGACATACAATTTCTATAGATAGCACTTACTTAACTACTTGTGCATTTATACTTGAATCATTCTTAGGTGAACCTTTTAATGGTACCAAACTTTCATCATACGAATCCGTATTCTGTCACTTTCTGGTAACACACGTAAATTCAAGATTCATACGCGTAAGGATGATGACGACTTCATTAGTCACACTTGTTCGGGAACTCTGTCTCCCAGATTGTTATTCGCCACCATTTCAACTTACTATCAGTGTCACACCGGTGTTCCTTACTATCTACCACTTCTTGTTACTACCATCACTACTCTAGGTGAGTATCGTCGTCACTACTTATCACTACAGTTGCGTATTACTCGTTATCATAATTCGTTACTCTTTTCGTACCTAAAGGACATTATTGTTTGACTTGAACCGCGTTGACGTGAATAATCATCTATACACTTCCCTCGGGGAACGCTTCTTTAGAGTTGCACTAATTCTTTCGATTCAATACGAGTCACGTTAGAGATGTCGTTACACTTTATTCATTTTAAATCTTCATGATCACCCGAACTTGATTTTATGGAGTGATGTGGGAATAGAGGTATGAGTTAACATAATATAATGACACTCGATCAACGTGGTTATATTATAGTAAACCATACCAAAGTTCTAGTGACACGCGATGGTGATTGGACTCGATCAACCTAATCACCACCATGTGCCATGTACATGACTTCATTTTTCTTGTTTGAACATCCGAAAACTCCGAAAATATTGATAACAACCATACCAGGGACACATCTTCGATTATTGTCGAACCATATTTATGCTTCCGAATGAGCGACAAATTCTTTCGACTTCAAACATACGTTACACGCGTATACTATCTCGTTTTCGCACATTTTTATCGACGAACTACAAATATGCTTGATATTCTCACATCGAGGCGGAAACTTCTCTTGCATTACACTCGTACTTTCGTTTAAGGAAAACTTATATCTAATTTCTCAATGAAGAGAGAGACTCTTCACATTATACTAGTATTCTCCACGAGGGTGAATAGTCCTAACGAACGTTTTCAGAAACCGATAAGAAACTTGTTCCAACAAACGTTTTCAAGTCCTAACAAACTTGTTCGAATATACCTTAAGGAAATGTACCTCGTCTCGGATCGAGATTCTCGTTTCACTTCTAAATTTCGGGGTGCCTTACAAAAAGCCTCGGGACCACGTTTAGGCATGAGTACATCACATCAACGCATCTCGAAGGGCCAAACAAACATACGATTCAAACCTTGGAAACCATAAAACGAATTCGTGTTATCGACTTCAAAATTTTTTGAGAAAAGTCATTGCCTTTACTAAATTCTCTTACGCCGATGGTTATCATTCAAGTCTTAATGTCACTCCTTTTGAAATCTTATGTAACGAAAAACGTCATTCTCCTTTTGTAGAACCAAGTAAATGATAATCAAACCACCGAACCCGAGCTCATTCATGGAACAACCAAGAAACTTCTTTAACCTCAGAAAGGCTCGAGACGACCGTAGTCACCAAAGGAGCTATACCACTGTTAGACGTAAACTTTTCAAATTCCATGTGGAAAACCGCGTAACGTAAAAAGTAGCACCTTGAGGAGGTGTAATTCATTTCGGGAAACGTAGAAAGCTAAATCCGCAATATTTTGATCCTTTTAAAAATCTTGGGGCGTTTTGGACCCGTTGCTAGCCATTTAGATTTTTTGACTCGTTTGAGTCTCCGTTCATCCTACATTCCATGCGCTAAACTTAAAGACGTGTCTCGCGAAACAAAAACTTATTATTCCTATTGATGAAACTATGAATCGTGAAACCAACTTTAAAACAACGTAAAATCCCGACCGTTAAAGTTTGTTGAAATGCCCAAGGAAGTACCCTCACTTATTCGTAGAGTTTACAATGCAAGGTTTCGAAGAAGAAACAACAACTAGTACTTCCAACTAAATTTCGGGACGAAATTTCTTTTGAGGTGTGGATAATGTAACATCCCGCGTTTTTCCGTTAAATTTAATTTTAACACCATTTTTTTATAATATCTTTCGTTATTTAAATTCGTATTTTCCGATGACTAACGTTCTTAATATTCCCGTTATTTAATTATAACATCACTCGTTTACTCGAGCGTTTTAAGAAATATTCGTTTGGTTAACTCCCGCACCCGACAACAAACTTGAGGGACTAATCTTGGCATTTGGCCAAATGTTTGGTGACTAGTCACCACCTCCCCATCTCATCCATTCATTTTCCTCTTCTCCTTCTACCTCTTTTCTCTCTTCCATTTTTAAACCCTAAACACCCAACTCATAAATTCATCATCTAAATCCGATTGGAGAAGCAAACATCAAAACAAATTACATTTTCGTGATCCTCTCTTCATCCTCTTCGATTTGGTTCTAATTTCATAGCTTGGGGTAAAGTTTCTAAAAACTCTAGATTTCTCTAAATTCGTGTTTTTGACTTGAAATGGTGATAGTTAGTGTCTATGGCTCGTGTATAACATGAATATATGTTTTGTTTGCTCGATTCGTTGTTTTGAGTAACTAGTTTGAACATTTGAAATGGGTGTGCTTAATCCTTGATTTTGGATGAGTTAATGTTGTTAAATTGTTAGAGTTTATGTTTTAAAAGTGTTACTAGCATCTTTAGCATCAATTTGATGTGTAGGTTGATTTGAAAAACATCATTAACATGATTATTGGTTTTGTGATTCTTGATTAGGGTTTGATGAACTCTAAAAGGAAATTTTGATGCTTTGAATGCCATGAAATGCTATTAGTTAGTGATTAGTTGTATTGTATGTTTCATTACCTTCAAAACGGCATATCATATGTGTGAATTGCATTCCCGAATCTTAAAATGCGTTTTGTAAACTTGAAACGATGGTTTTGAACATTTAATGACCACTTGACGAGATTTCGGCTATTGTAAATGATGTTTTTGCTTGATGAAAAGTCTTTAGTTGTATTCCTTATCAAAATACCTTTCCAACGATATAAGATACTTGTTTTGGATGTTTACGGTTTAGGATTTATGGGTGTTTGAAGTTGGATTCGTGCTTGAGTGTGAAAACTGCCAGACTTGCTAATCAGTTATATGGAGCGGCGCGCCAAAATCCGCGCGGCACGCCATTTGGGCCTGTCCCAAATTCTTTTGATTTTCACATTTTCAAACCCGCTTACTCGTAACTCCGATTAACATGAAACTTGGCAAACATGTTTATATATGAATTCTAAGCTTAGGAAAATTGTCGGATACCAGATCCGACCCCGTTGACTTTGACTTTGACTTTGACCAAGTTTGACTTTTAGTCAAACTTAACCAAACTCTTATGCAATCGTTCTAACATGCTTTTATACGTGATTCTTGCATGAAACTTGACAACGTGATTCACATGCTATACTAATCGAGTCGTAACGAGCCATAGGACTAATTGAACATATTTCGACCGACCTTGTGTCGTAACCGGTAATTGATACAGCTTACTTGTTTAGGTCAAGGCTAAGCAACTTTCATCCACACGTTTACTTTGTGAAGTACATTTATACTCCTGCACTCGAGGTGAGATCATAGTCCCACCTTTTCAACAACTTTTTATACTTTTAAATTGTGGGCTGAGAAACATATACTTTGTTACATTTTGTACTACTTACTTTTATACTTTGAACACAAGTACGATGAAACAAACATTCCACAGCGAGTTAGAACAAAAATCCTCAATTCGATTATCATTAGTTACACTTGCAGGGTGTAAGCGAGAACTTATACTGTGTGGCCATACGGGTTTGACAAACCCTCATTTCGGACGGTTCGCTACCGTCTACGGATGAAATATATTTTTGAGAAACAGTGTATGTTCTAACACTATTGTGATGGGGTTCTATGGAAGGATACGTTAAGTCTTGATAATTGGGTGCTCGCGAACAATACTTTTGGAATGCAAACGATTTTGATAATCAACGTTATGGGAATACTAAATCTTGTGGTTCAAAAACAACGTTTATTACAAACACCTATGATTTCACCAACGTTTTTCGTTGACAGTTTTCTATATGTTTCTCAGGTTCATACATGGCTATTTGATACATGCTTCCGCGTATACTCATATTTGCTTGGGGTCAAGCATATATACATGCATACGCTAGTGATAGCACCTTTGGATTCAAACATATTGTTTACATACTTACGCTATTTATAGCAACCGTGACTTTCAACTTATATTATGTCGCTAGTTTATTTCATTTATACATTATACTTTTGTAAACTTAAACTTGTTGTCGATCCATTTGGTAAACTAAACTTTGTAAGTCTTGTACTTTTCAAATGAATGCGACATAATTTTGGTCAAACGAGTCTCATATAGGGACTACGACCACGTAACGGGACCTAAGTTAGCGGCGCCGTCAATGACGATTTTGTCGGGTCGTTACAGGTGTATTGTTATGATTTGATATATATAGGTTAAACCTATAACTCACCAACATTTTTGTTGACGTTTAAAGCATGTTTATTCTCAGGTGAATACTAAGAGCTTCCGCTGTTGCATACTAAAATAAGGACAAGATTTGGAGTCCATGTTTGTGTGATATTGTGTAAAAACTGCATTCAAGAAACATATATCGATGTAATATATTTCTATTGTAAACCATTATGTAATGGTCATGTGTAAACAGTATATTTTAGATTATCCTTATTTGATAATCTACGTAATGCTTTTAAAACCTTTATTGATAAAAATAAAGGTTATGGTTGTTTTAAAAATGAATGCAGTCTTTGAAAAACGTCTCATATAGAGGTCAAAGCCTCGCAACGAAATCAATTAATATGGAACGTTTATAATCAATATGAACGGGACATTTCAAGTACAAGTCACTCAGATTTTGAAATGGAATCTCACTCAAGCTCCGAAAGCAGTGTGACCGGAATGGATCAACCAATCAGTCATTACCTATTCTGGATGAATTGGAGATGGGTTCATAGCCTCCTCAATCATTGGAAACAAGAAGAAGGCGATCCTTTCCATCCACCACATTTTCCTCTTGGTGATGAACCTGAAGCACTTACCGGCGAACCTGTTCGAAACACTATTTTCTCTCTCATTTCCAGAGTATCTCGTTACGATTATATACTACATCAAATTCTAGATTTTATTTATCCACTCGTTCGAACCGACAATCATCCCGGTGTAATAGAAGAAGTCAACGAGCTTTGCGCTCGGGTAGCGGCTTTGGAGAACATGGTGCAAAGGTTACAAACACCAGTAGCAGCATCAGCAGCATAACCAGTACCACCATCGGCAACGCCAACAGAACCATTACCACCACCAACAACATCCACATCCCATGCTTCAACATCATGAACTGTTCCACGAGCATCAATGTCATACTCATCATAGATACCAAGGAGTACCAACAACAAACGATGAAGTGTTGATTCATAACTTCATTGGAGACACATTTTGTGATGATTATATAATCTCTAAGTCTTAGAGATTATATATTCTAACCCTAACCAGAAATAAGATGAGTGAACCAAAATGATAGAAGGAAGAGTAGAAACCCTGACAAGAATGATGCGTGATTCATAAGCTAGACTTGTTTTACCAACAGCATCAACAGTACCGATTAACATCACTAGCACAGTCAGTGCCATCAGCATCGTCAGAATCACCAACACCTATAACATCAAAAGCTCCGCCAGTTCAAGAATCACTGTGGACATAATTACGAATCAATAACGTGTATATTGTATCAACGAGTTACGAAGTATTAACTCATTCACTCTGAAGAAATTATATGTATATTATATATATATATATATATATATATATATATATATATATATATATATATATATATATATATATATATATAAATGTTGAGATCAAAATAAATCTTTCCGTACTAAGCTATTATGTATGGATCTTAACTACTCGGTTAATTCATATTACAAATATGTAATGATGTACATCCTTCGTCAGCAACTTAACCATCGTTAACTACAATCTCTGTTTTAATTCAATGAATTTCATCTCATAATAAAACAAGTGTATTAATCAAATATATGTTTGATTTTACACTTTCATCATCGATGTACTTGAAACTTTTCAGATAACATCATTCGTACCTTGCGAAGTTCACAAGAATTTCACGAACACCAATATCATGCATCAACAAATAATGAAGTATTGATTCATAATTTCAAATACATTGAAGAAATACTCCGTAAAAGTTATGCAATTTCTAAAGTTTTACGGATTACTCAATTCTAGCTTCAACCGTAAATCAAATGAGTTTAACTCATTAAATCTATGTTACATCTGAAGAAAATATACACATATATATTTTCATAAAGACTGTAATAAAATTCTTTTGTACAAAATATTAATTGTAAATTTTTTTTAATGGGTAGGTAATACCCAAGAGATATATATATAAATTCACAATTAATATGTTACATTCTTCAAATCTGATTCAGCAATCATCTACTATACTTACTATTTTCATATCAATATACATTCTTTTATGGAAATCAAAACAACCATAATCATTCAAATCCAATTACATATTCTGATTTTGGAGTCTCATAATTTAATTCGAGATATAACCGGTATCATCACTCTTAGATTCCTACATATTTCAAAGCTATACTTTGACTTCAAAACTGTGTTAGAACATCAAAGGTATATTAACGATTACAATCTGTGTTCAAATCTTTCGAAATCTTTGAAGACACTTCAAACAATGAACAATCGAGATGATGATCCAACCACATGTTACCCACAGTTATGTACCTAAAAAAAACAAAAACTTCCGAAACCAAAGTGATAGTTTAACACGTATCCGTGTCATGCCTTTTGGCATTTATTAGCAAAAATAACTTTGCGATCCCTGTTCAAAGAAGCCAATTTGGTCACAGCTCCAGCAAGTCAACTTCGACTTTTCAGTCAGATTAACCTTATTATGACCTTGAGATATACGCTATCGTTACCGGGGAACCTTTTATATTCCACGACATTATCAGTAGATGTACCAGCAACTTCATTACCCTTTGACTTTAGCCTCTCCGAAAAGTCATTATAGTTATTCATTGAAACCCTATCATTTACTTATCTGCATCTTATAACGAGAATTGACATACGAATCATCGGGAATTAGCAATCAGTAGTTTGAAATCTCGTAACGATTCTATGCCAACAGTTATATGTATACATATAACATCTATCTCCTATACTTACGTACCTCAAATGTGAAGTTTCTGAAAAACAACCTGAACTGCGAACTAGTTTTCGAAATGCTGATGAAGCACCAAAAACTATGAACAACCGTAACAGTAAAAAGTTTGATGATAAAGAATAGTGTGTTGGCAAAAGCTCAGAAAAAGAGAAGATTTGGTACTGAAAAACGGATTGAACAAAGTATGAAGTAGGCTGTGGACAAATCACAAAGACTAAACTTGCCTTCAAAGAATTCAAATGATTCAGTGTCTGCTGAAGTCTTTAGAGAATATCTTACTCCTTACTTTAAAACCTTTGCGGACAATATTCTTCATCATCCTCTGATCTTAGATATTTTAAGATATCATCATATCTTTCATTATAAATATCCTCCATATTTCTGAAGATATTTTCATAGCTATTCTTATCTGAAATCATTTATCTCCTCGCGTTATTTTGTTACATCATAAAAGGAACTATTTTAGTTTCTAAATTCTGAAACCTTCAAGTTTAAAATTAGAATATTTTTTGAAGTAGTGTTGGAAGCTGAAGTATGAGTTATTATAATATAATGACACTTGATCAACGTGATTATATTACAGTAATTCATGCTGAGTTTCTAAATGAAACCTGATGATTCACAGATCATAACGTCATCATGTGCCATGTTACACGACTCTTGTATTCTATTTAACCTCTAAAATATCAAGAAAATATTTCTTGATGATTCGGTCTTTTCCTAGGTATTCTAGTAATTTGACAAATCAAGATCGTGTCATTACAATTTTTTTTTTGAACATTAACTATGTTCATTCCAAAATTCATATCTGCGAATTCTGAACCATTACAAGCGGTGCTTAATCGCAAGAAGAAGAAACAAAAGGACAAAGTCCCGAAATAGAAATTGAAGTATAAATCGTAGCAAAAAAAAGAGAGCATTAACTGTGGATGTCAATGATTATAGAAGACAGAAGCAGGGACTTTGAAATATAAGGGAAGATATAAAACACAACGACAACCTGGAAATTACAACCCGTATATATCAATGCATATAGCAACATAAAGGCACGGGAGAACTAAAAACACTATAAACCCAAGAGTATAGTAGAAGTAAATAGATTCTTCTGGTGGTAGATGAAAAAGAAGAATGACAGATATGAAAGTTAGAAGTATATCAAGGATCAAAATGGGATGGAGCATATTGATGAATGCTTTAAAATATGAGTTGAGAAGGTGTGAATTGTAAGGAAAAGAAGGAGGTAGATTTATAGTAAAATATCTGACAGAGCAATCAAAACAGATGATCGCATTTAAAGCAGATCCTAATTCCCTTGATTATCGAAGAATCAAATCATATTACGAAGATTTTCTCCAAATCTATTGAACTTGGAAATCCACCCTATCTACGTCAAAAGATATGATGAATCTATACCTACTCATTTCATTCTTGGTAATAGCTTCACTCGTACTCTTCACAAAATCAAATGGTTTTACTCATATTACTCAATGATGATAAAACCCTAATCTTTAGCATATATGCGTCATGAAAACATACTTATTGTCAGCCATGACCATCCCAATCAAATTTCGGGACGAAATTTCTTTAACGGGTAGGTACTGTGATAACCCGAAAATTTTCGACCAAATTTAAACTTTAATCTTTATATATTCCCGACACGATAAGAAAAGTTTGTAAGTTGAATCTCAAGAATTTTAAACTGTGTTCATACATTCATTTAACCTCGACCAAATTCTAAAGATTCACGAACCATTATAGGAACGGATATGATTATATATGTATATATGTATATATTATAACTTGAAAACGTTAGCAAGTATTAAACGTAAAATACTTTACATGAACGTATTTATTTCAATATGTTTATCGATGGAATTAGAAGATTATATCAAATGATTAATTTATCTGGTACGGTGTATGATTAAGAGTCTCTGTTGAGAGGTCCACTTTTGAATTAGCAAACATTTCATTTTTAACGGTATTCGGAAAAATTGGTAAAGTGATTTATTAAAACAATAAAAGTGTCAATTAACGGGAACTAGACAAGGGTTAGTGGAGATTCTCATCGAATTTTCAATTTAAGCTTTACAATAATTGTCTCGTGACTTTTAATAAGATAAAACCATCTGTCATGTTAAGATGAATTTTTATACGTACATTTATCAAATTGAACTAATCCTACAACCCATGAATAAACTGTAAGTTAATAACTTGAACCTGTTATGATTTATTTATTATTTTACTCTCTTAAGTAAAAACGTTTTTTCGACATAATAGAACTAGTTTATTAATATATATGTTTAAATAACGTAGGTTGGAATATTAGTTGTTAGATATATGAATAACTTGCAACGTACATTAAAACGTGTTCATTAAATATATATGTTTTTAAATTAGTTTAGTACACGATAGTAACATTCGCTTAGTGATGCGATTGATATTTAAAAAGTTAATACACAAATGAATTGTATTTAATTAAGTTTTTAAATGAAAACGTTACGAGTTATAATATTTTTCTGAACAATTTTTAAAACGAACTTTGAAAAATAATTGGTTTTGAAAGACTAAATATTGTATCATTAGATAAATATTTCAAACATATATTATGTACAAAATTGCAATTCTAAATATATATATATATATATATATATATATATATATATATATATATATATATATATATATATATATATATATATATATATATATATATATATATATATATATATATATATATATATATATATTTTAATTTAGTCATAAAACGACCCAATTTAAAATAATATATTTTGGTAAACAACGAGTCACTGATTTATAAAATCAAATGACCACGATGCTCAAATTGTATAAGATACATTTTCATAAAGTAATTTATTGATAAATAAGTCAAATTATTATTAAAGGTACACGTCGCATAACGTAAAAAGCTAATTTTCGAAACATACGAAAGTGCGCTCGAAAAACCGAAAGTGGTACATGAGTCGAGTGACAACGTCCATGACATTTGAGTAAAAATTATATTTTTACCATGTACGTAAATATAATATAATATTTAATTAATTATATAAATTAAATATATTATGAAATCTATATATATAAAGAGAGTTTTGGAACGTCCATGTTAGGCCGCAATTTGCGGTTCTCTTTTCCTTCATCACTTTAAAATTTTGGAGTTAATGGCTCCCAGAAACGTCCTATAAGTCTCGAATTTTTTTTATTCAATTCACAGTTCCATTTATTGATCTATCTCTCTCATATTACATGTACTCCGTAATAATTATTTTATTTATTAAAAATTATTATAAATCTTATTATTATTATTATAATTAGTATTAGTATTATTAATATTAGTATTATACATAAAATATTATGACGAGGTCATGAACAAGTCATTTCAAAATGAGTTTTGCGAGTAGAATAGGGCTAAGAAAATTATGGGTTATAGCTATAGAGGTGATGGGTATGGTTTATGGGTATGCTCGTGAGGTCAATCTAGTGTTTATCGTCTTCGTTGCGCCTACGTACCTTTTCTGCAATATTGAATCTCAATATTGATACGTAAGCACTCATAATTTAATTTTTAAATATTAATAGTGTACCCTTGACTAGTGCTCGATTATATAGAATTATGCATGCTTGTACTTTTGATATTGTCGTTAGATAGGTTATGTTGAATCATGAATTAGTTACATATGCGGTTGAGATAAGGTATAAGATATGCATGTCGTTGGAAAGCTAGCGAAAAATTAAGAACTTTTCATTTAGATATCGAATGGTTTCGATGAACGGATTAGAAGTTATAGTCAATTGAATTTTTATATTATTATTAAAAATAATTATTATTATCATCGTTATTATCGTCGTTATTGTTTTTATCTAATTATTATTAATATTATTATTATTATTATTATTATTACTATTATTATTATTATTATTATTATTATTATTATTATTATTATCATTATCAATAAAAAGTATTATCCTTAAAATTGTTATTTTTATTATTATTACTATTGTTATTGTCGTTGAAGTTATAATTAGTATTATAATTAATATTATCATAATATTTATTATCATTAGTATTATTATAATTAAAAACTAATATTAGTAACACCTAATTATTTTGATTACTATTTGATGTGCGCAGAGGTGTATATGAAATAGCTTTATTTTTACAACGAAATACTATTAAATATGATACAATTTTACACAAGATATTTATTTATTTATAGAATGGATATACCTAAACCTTGCTACAACACTTATAGGCAGTGTACCTAATCGTACAGTAGTGTAGATTTTAGTAAGTCCGGTTCGTTCCACAGGGAAATCTTTTAAACAAAGCTTAACGCTATATTAGTTTTAATTTATAAAAATATAAATATATATATAAGTAATATTATTATTATAAAGGGGGGTTTTTACCGTTTAATGACCGGTGTGTTGATTTTTAAAACTTTAGTCGCAGTTAAAACCTAATGTAAAATATTAAATAAATAAAAGACTTAATTTTAAGCTTAAAGTAAATAACGATAATGAAATTGCAATAAATAAAAGTGCGATAAAATAAACTTGCGATAATTAAAGAGTACGATAAATAAAAGTGCAATAAAATACAATAACAATAAATAAAAGTGCAATAATTAGAAGTGCAATTAAATATGAAAATAAAGGAATTATGCTTATTTAAACTTTCGTAATCATGATGTTTGACGTGTTGATTTTTAGTTTTATGCTCATGGGTTAATTGTCCTTTGTCCTGGATTATTTAATATGTCCGTCTGGTTTTTGTCCATAACAGTCCATCAGTCATAAATATAAAGTGCGGGTATCCTCGTCAAATTATCCTTATACCCGAAGTCAAATATTCCAACTAATTGGGGACTTAAACTGTAACAAGGTTTTAATACTTTGTTTAATAATTACACCAGAATATCGACTGTGTGTAACCCAAGGTTTTAATACTTTGTTATCAATTATGCCAAGTGTCCTTGTTCATAATTTCACTCCTGTTTTAATAATTCCATAGACTATTAATCCATTCCCGTGTCCGGCTAAATGAACGATTACTCGTACATATAAATATCCCGCCCATCGTGTCCGATCGAGTGTATATGGTTATTTATAGGTACGTCCAATTTTAAATCTTTATATTAAAATTAACAAACTATCATTTAGTTAAACAAATATAAAGCCCATTAATAGCCCATAGTCTAATTTCCACAAGTGTCATTCTTTTGTCCAAACCCCAATTATGGTACAAAGCCTAATTACCCAATTTTAGTATTTTTAGCCCAACATCATGATTACTTCATTTTAAATAAGCATAATAATAACTTAGCTACGAGACATTAAATTAAAAAGGTTGAACATAACTTACAATGATTAAAAATAGCGTAGCGTTACACGGAGAGAATTTTGACTTACACCCTTACAATATGCGCTAACATACCCTTATTATTGGAAATTAAAATTAAAATTAAAATTATAATATAAATATATATATAATACGTTTAGATAGAGAGATTGATGGATATTTGATGCACCAAACTGCGACTTTTATAGGCATGTGGGCTGGAAAAGGGCCTCATGCGATCGCATGGGCTTTGCCCTTCAAGGCCATGCGATCGCATGGTCAGCTGCGGAGGCTCAAAAGTCTTTAAAAACGTGGGCTGCTTATTTATTTATTATATAATATAATATATATAATTAAATTTAATTATATATATATTATATTATATTCTTGTACTCCGTTGACTTGTAATTTTTAGTCCGTTGCATCGAGCGTTGAGAGTTGACTCTGGTCCCGGTTCCGAATTTTTGAACGTCCTTGTGTATAATTTCATATCTTGTACTTTGCGTTTCGCGTCTTGTACTCTTGTAATTTTGAGACGTTTCTCATCAATAATTGGAACCTCTTTGATTGTACTTTGTACTTTTGAGCTTTTTGGTCGTTTGCGTCTTCAATTCGTCGAATCTGTATTTTGTCTTCACCTTTTATTATTTAAACGAATATCACTTGTAAATAGAACAATTGCAACTAAAAGCTTGTCTTTCTTGAGGGATAATGTTATGAAGTATATGTTCGTTTTTAGCATTATCAAATATTCTCACACTTGAGTGTAACTTTTCCTCAAGAAATATAGTCTTGAAATACACTAGAATCACTTCTTTATTCTTCACACTTTGTACATCAGTGATTTCATTACGGCGGTATGAACAATGGTAGTAACGATGTGGTTTACAGTCCCACATGACTATAAAAATTTAGATCCTTTAAGGAAATTGGATCTTTATGAAAACATTTGATCTTTTTGAAAATTAAATCTAGCTTTTACCCTAGATAAGTTTTCCGGAATAACCCTTCACCGGTGTTTGCAAATTGTTTTTGTGGGTTTGGTGGGTTTCATATTTGAAAATTTTAGCTCAAAACTTGCGGTTTTGTGTTACCCACTTGCTAACCTTGTATTGGGAAAGCAACAAGTCCAGTATACTTGTTCCGTATATTACCTTTCGATAAACTACCGTCCAGTTGTAAAGGAAAGCGTTGAACAAGCAACTGTTAAGGCAATGTCCCCTGACATGCTTTTAGTTATGGTTTATAACGTGTCGGACGCAATTACTATCCTTTGTAGGAGCAATAGTAAAACTCACCCTTATAATTTTTTGATCTGGCACAAGGTCCTGTCTTTGACCATGCTATGCAACCACCGTTCTTACGGTTGACACCCGATTTGGTTCAGATGACCTAATGAATTCCAGTTGAATTCCTAGGATTTTACGTTCAATGGTAATGAACGCATTGAAAATGGGTTTTCAGAAAATAAATCGGTTTGTAATTTAATCAAAATATTTTCTCGTTCAAGATCGAGTTTAGATATCATTGAATTCTATTAGTTTGAATTCTCAATCTTTAAGGTCAATCTCTAGGATTGAGTAATATCAGTCTTAAAAGCTAATTTTTGATCTTTTAAGGAGATTATCCTTTCTGGGGGTCTGATTCATTAGTCTTATCAAGCTAATTTGCACGTCGTCCTCCCCATTTTACAAGACATATCCTCTCATGGTTAGGATAAGTCTGACCACTTGGCGACCCTGTTTGATGCCGAGGTCCGTGGATTTCCTGCTGATTTTAGAGATGACTTTTCTAGATTTTTCGTCAACCTACAGCTGGTCTGGATGACAACTTCATGACCTAAATCAAGAAGCGCGTTTCTTTTTAGGAAGACTTTACTTCCTTTTAATGATAGAATTGATTCATCGTGTAGATCCATCTTTCTTACAGTAAATCGGGTAAAACTTTTTATTTTAGTCCAAAGCAAAAGTATCTTCAATTATTTGTTACAGAAATATGTGACATATGTTTAAAATAACTTGGTAAATTTTCCCACACTTGGCTTTTATTTTCTTTTATTTGCCTTTTTATTGTTCTCTATTCCATTTTAAATGAATTCTAACATTTTGGTTTGTTTCTCAATTTATGTCCTTTCCGAGGTAACAATAATTTTGGTGTTAACACCTAGTTTTATCGTTCATAAATATGTATAAACATGATTTTGAGTTCATTTAATTGAAAATTTTGAAAAATTTTACTAGAAGTTGGTAGTCAGTATATAAGACTAGGGCTGTTCTTTGTTATCAGAGAGCACTAGATTTTAATACAACTACTACGTTACTAGTATTTTTAATGGTAACCAAGTGTTTAAGTTAAAAATTTTAAAAATCCGAAAGAATTTAACCCCTTCCCACACTTAAGATCTTGCAATGCCCTCATTTGCAAGAAATCAGTAACAATTTAAATTATTCAGGGAGATTAGCGTAGAAAACTGATTAAATTTTACCAAAGTTTCCAAACATATTGGCGTTTATTTGCTGAATGATAAATGGTGCACATCATTTGTTCATTCCGTCTTGTTGTTACATCACATTTATTTTTCATCTTGTCGTCAAAATTAGTAGCTTTTGCTGAACTTAATGCCAGTCTTTGAAAATGCGCTGTTTTACCCTGTTTTGTACAATCGACAATATACATACATACAAATATAAACATGCATGGCAATTTGAATTGGGACTTAATATCCCACTTTCAAATCCTAAATGTGAAATATTAGTACACAATATTAATAAAAATGATAAAAATTACAATAATATATTCAATAACATAAGTTTAAACATGAATAAGTAAAAAGATAAAAACATAAAAATCATAAAAATAACCGATGGAAGCAAATCAGTCTGGATAGGGGTTCCAGTTCATCTCGTCAGGTGGGTTCCATTGTTGGTTATAGGTGTTCTGATAGGCTTGGTTATAGTCATACCGGTTAAAGGGTGGTCGGATGTCGGGATTGTGTGGCGGAAAATGAGCAGGTCGAGTAGGCACGTAATTATTTGGTACCTGATATGATAGCTGGCTCATGATTTGGTGCTGATGAACTAACCAGCTATCGTGTTGGCGTCACCTATAATCCTCGTATACTCGCTCGGAGTTCCACTGCTCGTACATACTATGTCTGGCCGTGTTCGTCATTGATTCCTCATCTATACGAACATGGACGTCAAGAATAGCATCTCGAAAGACATCCCTAATGTCTTCCGCTTCCTCCATTTCCTCGTCTGAGCCTCTTTCTACCTGTGGATGAGGGCCCTCATAGGGTACTGCCTGGTTGCGTCTACTTTTCAATACCTTAGCACCCACATAAACTTTCAATCCTAAAGGCTCAACCTGTTCTCTACAAAGCAGTAATGGACCCCCTTGGTTCCTATCAACACCTAAATACTCTCCAATGAGAGTAACAAAAATACCTCCTCCTATTATACTCCCGTCCTACATTCCTTCTACCATTTTGGATAAATAAAAACCAACACAGTAAGGGATATTGACAAAGCTTCTAGGATCCCGAATACACTTTAGGTAGAATAAATCATGTAAGGTTATTTTTTCTTTATTGTTACCTCTTTGTGTAATCGAGTTAGCCAAAAATCTATGAATGATACGAAGCTCGGCTCTGTCAATATGTGTATAGGAGTGTCCTCCCGCTCGTGTAAAAACATCAAAATGTGACATACGCCTCCAAATGGCATCAGCGTCAAAGTTGCTATCTACCCTTTCACCATAATGAATCAAATTTGTACAATCGGGTAGTAGCAACTCACCAGGAGTATATATCTGTAAAGCCCTGGCCATGTCCAGCATGGACATTCTGTACATCCTACCGCCAAGGATAAACCTAAAAAATCTTCTATCATCTATTCTAACTGTAACATCCCGCCTTTTTCCGTTAAATTTATTTTTAACACCGTCTTTTTTTTTAATAATACCTTTCGTTATTTAAATTTGTAGTTTCCGTTGAGTAACGTTCATAATAATCCCGTTATTTAATTTTAACGTCACCCGTTTACTCGAGCGTTTTTAAAATATTCGTTTGGTTTATTCCCGCACCCGCTCTAAAACTTGAGGGACTAGTTCCGCCACTTGACCAAAGAGGTGGCTAGTAGTTGACTAGTCAACCACTCACCACCTCCACCCACTCATTCATCCATTTCTATTTTTTTTTTCTTTCTTTCTTTTTTTTCTCTCAAGAACACAAACATAAATCATCATCTAAATCCGGATCGGGAAGCAAACTTCAAAACAAATTACATATTCGTGATCCTCTCTTCATCCTCTTCGATTTGGTACCAACTTCATCTCTTTTGGGTAACAATTCTAAAACTCTAGATTTCTCTAAATTCATGTTTTTGACTTGAAATTGTGTTAGTTAGTGTCTATGGCTCGTGTATAATATGAATATATGTTTTGTTTGCTCGATTTGTTGATTTGGAGTAACTAGTATGAACTTTGAAATGGGTGTGCTTAATCTTTGATTTTGGATGATTAAATGTTGTTTAATTGTTAAAGTTCATGTATTAAATGTGTTACAAGCATCATTAGCTTCAATTTGATGTGTAGGTTGATTAAGAAAACTTCAAAAGCATGATTATTGATTTTGAGATGTTTGACTAGGGTTTGATAGTTCTTGACATGAATTTTTGGATGCTTGAATGCCATGGAATGTTAATTGTTAGTGTTTAGTTGTAATGTATGCCTCATTATCTTCAAAACGGCATATCATATGTGAGAATTGGATTCCCGAAACTCAAAATGCATTTGATGAACTTGAAAATTTGAAAATAGACTTTTAATGATCACTTGACGAGAAATCGGTTATGTAAAATGTTGTTTTTGTTTGATGAAACATGTTTAGTTGTGTTCCTTGTCAAAAGAGCTTTCCAACGGTATAAGATACGCTTTCTAATTGTTTACGGTTTGAGTTTTGCGTTTGTTTGAAATTTTACCAAGCTTTGAACAAGTGAAACAGGCCAGGGACCAGGCCACGGCCATTGTCGCGGCGCGACAGGCCTGGCCGCGGCGCGACATAAGCCGCGTCCAGATTCTGTTTCCCTTGACCTTTTTACTAAAAATGTTTGACATGTTCTAGAGCTCCGATTAACATGTAACTTGGCCAACATGCTCATATATGACTTCTAAGCTTAGAAAAAAATAGTTCGGGACCCGACCCGAACGTGTTGACTTTTTCGTTGACTTTGACCAAGTTTGACTTTTAGTCAAACTTAACCAAACTTTTATACAATCGTTCTAACATGCTTTTATACTTGATTCTTGCATGAAACTTGACAACGTGATTCACATGCTATACTATTCGAGTCGTAACGAGCCATAGGACTAATTGAACACATTTCGCTCGACCTTGTATCGTAACCGGTTAATTGATACAACTTACTTGTTTAGGTCAAGGCTAAGCAACATTCATGCACACGTTTACTTTGTGAAGTACCTTTATACTCGTGCACTCGAGGTGAGATCATAGTCCCACCTTTTCAACAACTTTTTATACTTTTAAATTGTGGGCTGAGAAACATATACTTTGTTACATTTTGTACTACTTACTTTTATACTATGAACACAAGTACAAGGAAAACAAACATTCCACAGCGAGTTAGAACAAAAATCCTCAATTCGATTATCATTAGTTACACTTGCAGGGTGTAAGCGAGAACTTATATTGTGTGGCCATACGGGTTTGACAAACCCTCATTACGGACGGTTCGCTACCGTCTACGGATGAAATATATTTTCGAGAAACAGTGTATGTTCTAACACTATTGTGATGGGGTTCTATGGAAGGAAACGTTAAGTCTTGATAATTGGGTGCTCGCGAACAATACTTTTGGAATGCAAACGATTTTGATAATCAACTATGGGAATACTAAATCTTGTGGTTCAAAAACAACGTTTACAAATACACCTATGATTTCACCAACGTTTTTCGTTGACAGTTTTCTATATGTTTCTCAGGTTCATACTCGGCTACTTGATACATGCTTCCGCACACTTTGATTTCTTGCTTGAGGTCAAGCATACATGCATACGCTAGTGATAGCATCTTTGGATTCAAACATGTTGTTTACATACTTACGCTATTTATAGCAACTGTGTTTTTAAACTAATTATGTCGCAAGTTATTTCATTTATACTTTATGACTTTTGTAAACTTAGACTTGTTGTCGAACGGTTTTGTAAACTAAACTTGCAAGTCTTGTACCTTTCAAATGAATGCGACATAATTTTGGTCAAACGAGTCTCATATAGGGACTACGACCACGCAACGGGACCTAAGTTAACGGCGCCGTCAATAACGGTTTTGGTCGGGTCGTTACAAGTGGTATCAGAGCGTTGGTTGTAGGGAACTAGGATATGCATTAGTGTGTCTGACAGAGTCCTTAGGATGCATTAGTGAATCTAGACTACAACCGGATAGTTAACCATTGCATTCTGACATACATTTGCTATAGATAGCACTTACTTGACTACTTGTGCATTATACTTGAATCATTCTTAGGCAAACTTCTTAATGGTACCAAGTTTTCATCTTACGAACTCGTATTCCGCCACTTTTTGGTAACACACGTAAATTCATGATTCATACACGTATGGATGACGACGACTTCATTAGTCACACTTGTTCGGGAACTCTGTCTCCCGGATTGTTATTTGCCACCGTTTCAACTTACTATCGGTTTCCCACTGGTGTTTCTTACTATCTACTTTTTGGTGTTACTACCATCACTACTCTAGGTGAGTATCGTCATCAACATTTATCACTACGGTTGCGTGCTACTCGTTATCATGACTCGTTACTCTTTTCATACCTGAATACCTTATTGTCTGACTCGAACCACATTGACGTGAACAATCATTTATACACTTCCCTCGGGAAATGCATCTTCAGAGTTGCACAAATTCTTTTGATTAATACGAGTCACGTTAGAGACGTCGTTACACTTTGTTTATTTTAAATTTTCACGATTACACGAACTTGATTCTATGGAGTGATGTGGGAATGGAGGTATGAGTTAGCGTAATATAACGTCATTTGATCAACGTAGTTATATTACGGTAAGTCATACCAAAGTTCTAATGACACATGATGGTGGTTGGACTCGATCAACCTAATCACCACCATGTGCCATGTACATGACTTTATTTTTCTTGTTTGGGATATCCGAAAACTCTGAGAATATTGATAACAACCATACCCGGGACACATCTTCGATTATTATCGAACCATATTTATGCTTCCGAATGAATGACAAATTCTTCCGACTTCAAACATATGTTACACGTGTGTACTATCTCGTTTTCTTATAGTTTTTATAGACGAACTACAAAATGCTTGGTATGCTCACATCGAGGCGAAGACTTCTCTCGCCTTACACTCGTACTTCCGTTTAAGGAAATATTTTATCTAAATTCTCAATGGAGAGAGAGACTCTTCACACTATACTAGTATTCGCCTCGAGGGTGAATAGTCCTGTCGAACATTTTCGGAAACCGATAAATCTTCCGCGGCGCGAAATTCTTGAGAAACAGAAACTTGTTCCAACAAACGTTTTCACGTCCTAACAAACTCTTTCAAATATACCTTAAAGAGATGTACCTCGTTTCGGATCGAGATTCTCATTTCACTTCTAGATTTCAGAGTGCCTTACAAAAAGCTTCGGGACCACGTTTAAACATGAGTACTGCGTATCATCCACAAACCGACGGACCAAGCAAACATACGATTCAAACCTTGGAAACCATAAAACGAATTTGCGTTATCAACTTCAATTTACTTGAGAAAAGTAGTTGCCTTTAGCCGAATTCTCTTACTACAATAATTTTCATTCGAGTATTAACGTCACACTTTTCGAGGACCCGTATAGCCGTAATTGTCATTTTCTTAAATTGTTGAACCGAAGTAGGTGACAAGCGAACCACCGGACCCGAAATCATTCATGAAACAACCGGAAAATTTTTCAATTCCAAGAAAGGCTCAAGGCGGACCGTAGTCGCCAAAGGAGCTATGCTAATGTTAGACGTAAACCTTTCGAATTCCATGTGGGAAACCACAAAATGTTAAAAGTCACACCTTGAAAAGGTGTAATCCGTGTCGAAAACGTAGAAAGCTAAATCCGCGATATTTTGATCCATTTAAAATCCTGGGGCGTTTTGGACCCGTTACTAGCCGTTTAGATTTTTCAACTCATTCGAGTCTCCGTTCATCCTAAATTCTACGTATCAAACTTAAAGGCGTGTCTTGCGAAACAAGAACTTGTTATCCTCTTCGATGAACTTACTATCAATGATAAACTTCACCTCATAGGAGGACCGATTGAAACTATAAATCGTGAAACCAAACTTTAAACCAATGTAAAAACCCCGACTGTCAAAGTTCGTTGAAATGCCCAAGGAAGTACCTTCACTTATTCGTAGAATTGGCAACACAAGATCTCGAAGAAGAAACAACGACTACTACTTCCAACTAAATTTCGGGACGAAATTTCTTTTAAGGTGTAGGTAATGTAACATCCCGCCTTTTTCCGTTAAATTTATTTTTAACACCGTCTTTTTTTTAATAATACCTTTCGTTATTTAAATTTGTAGTTTCCGTTGAGTAACGTTCATAATAATCCCGTTATTTAATTTTAACGTCACCCGTTTACTCGAGCGTTTTTAAAATATTCGTTTGGTTTATTCCCGCACCCGCTCTAAAACTTGAGGGACTAGTTCCGCCACTTGACCAAAGAGGTGGCTAGTAGTTGACTAGTCAACCACTCACCACCTCCACCCACTCATTCATCCATTTCTATTTTTTTTTTCTTTCTTTCTTTTTTTTCTCTCAAGAACACAAACATAAATCATCATCTAAATCCGGATCGGGAAGCAAACTTCAAAACAAATTACATATTCGTGATCCTCTCTTCATCCTCTTCGATTTGGTACCAACTTCATCTCTTTTGGGTAACAATTCTAAAACTCTAGATTTCTCTAAATTCATGTTTTTGACTTGAAATTGTGTTAGTTAGTGTCTATGGCTCGTGTATAATATGAATATATGTTTTGTTTGCTCGATTTGTTGATTTGGAGTAACTAGTATGAACTTTGAAATGGGTGTGCTTAATCTTTGATTTTGGATGATTAAATGTTGTTTAATTGTTAAAGTTCATGTATTAAATGTGTTACTAGCATCATTAGCTTCAATTTGATGTGTAGGTTGATTAAGAAAACTTCAAAAGCATGATTATTGATTTTGAGATGTTTGACTAGGGTTTGATAGTTCTTGACATGAATTTTTGGATGCTTGAATGCCATGGAATGTTAATTGTTAGTGTTTAGTTGTAATGTATGCCTCATTATCTTCAAAACGGCATATCATATGTGAGAATTGGATTCCCGAAACTCAAAATGCATTTGATGAACTTGAAAATTTGAAAATAGACTTTTAATGATCACTTGACGAGAAATCGGTTATGGAAAATGTTGTTTTTGTTTGATGAAACATGTTTAGTTGTGTTCCTTGTCAAAAGAGCTTTCCAACGGTATAAGATATGCTTTCTAATTGTTTACGGTTTGAGTTTTGCGTTTGTTTGAAATTTTACCAAGCTTTGAACAAGTGAAACAGGCCAGGGACCAGGCCACGGCCATTGTCGCGGCGCGACAGGCCTGGCCGCGGCGCGACATAAGCCGCGTCCAGATTCTGTTTCCCTTGACCTTTTTACTAAAAATGTTTGACATGTTCTAGACCTCCGATTAACATGTAACTTGGCCAACATGCTCATATATGACTTCTAAGCTTAGAAAAAAATAGTTCGGGACCCGACCCGAACGTGTTGACTTTTTCGTTGACTTTGACCAAGTTTGACTTTTAGTCAAACTTAACCAAACTTTTATACAATCGTTCTAACATGCTTTTATACTTGATTCTTGCATGAAACTTGACAACGTGATTCACATGCTATACTATTCGAGTCGTAACGAGCCATAGGACTAATTGAACACATTTCGCTCGACCTTGTGTCGTAACCGGTTAATTGATACAACTTACTTGTTTAGGTCAAGGCTAAGCAACATTCATGCACACGTTTACTTTGTGAAGTACCTTTATACTCGTGCACTCGAGGTGAGATCATAGTCCCACCTTTTCAACAACTTTTTATACTTTTAAATTGTGGGCTGAGAAACATATACTTTGTTACATTTTGTACTACTTACTTTTATACTATGAACACAAGTACAAGGAAAACAAACATTCCACAGCGAGTTAGAACAAAAATCCTCAATTCGATTATCATTAGTTACACTTGCAGGGTGTAAGCGAGAACTTATATTGTGTGGCCATACGGGTTTGACAAACCCTCATTACGGACGGTTCGCTACCGTCTACGGATGAAATATATTTTCGAGAAACAGTGTATGTTCTAACACTATTGTGATGGGGTTCTATGGAAGGAAACGTTAAGTCTTGATAATTGGGTGCTCGCGAACAATACTTTTGGAATGCAAACGATTTTGATAATCAACTATGGGAATACTAAATCTTGTGGTTCAAAAACAACGTTTACAAATACACATATGATTTCACCAACGTTTTTCGTTGACAGTTTTCTATATGTTTCTCAGGTTCATACTCGGCTACTTGATACATGCTTCCGCACACTTTGATTTCTTGCTTGAGGTCAAGCATACATGCATACGCTAGTGATAGCATCTTTGGATTCAAACATGTTGTTTACATACTTACGCTATTTATAGTGTAGTGAACCGAACTTTTCCATGTTTATATATATTAATTGAGATTGATATTTACATGATTAAATGTTTCCAACATGTTAAGCAATCAAACTTGTTAAGACTTGATTAATTGAAATAGGTTTCATATAGACAATTGACCACCCAAGTTGACCGGTGATTCACGAACGTTAAAACTTGTAAAAACTATATGATGACATATATATGGTTATATATATAGTTAACATGATATTATGATAAGTAAACATATCATTAAGTATATTAACAATGAACTACATATGTAAAAACAAGACTACTAACTTAATAGTTTTGAAACGAGACATATATGTAACGATTATCGTTGTAACGACATTTAATGTATATATATCATATTAAGAGATATTCGTACATCATAATATCATGATAATATAATAATTTAAAATATCTTTTGATACTATAAACATTGGGTTAACAACATTTAACAAGATCGTTAACCTAAAGGTTTCAAAACAACATTTACATGTAACGACTAACGATGACTTAACGACTCAGTTAAAATGTATATACATGTAGTGTTTTAATATGTATTCATACACTTTTGAAAGACTTCAAGACACTTATCAAAATACTTCTACTTAACAAAAATGCTTACAATTACATCCTCGTTCAGTTTCATCAACAATTCTACTCGTATGCACCCGTATTCGTACTCGTACAATACACAGCTTTTAGATGTATGTACTATTGGTATATACACTCCAATGATCAGCTCTTAGCAGCCCATGTGAGTCACCTAACACATGTGGGAACCATCATTTGGCAACTAGCATGAAATATCTCATAAAATTACAAAAATATGAGTAATCATTCATGACTTATTTACATGAAAACAAAATTACATATCCTTTATATCTAATCCATACACCAACGACCAAAAAAACCTACAAACACTTTCATTCTTCAATTTTCTTCATCTAATTGATCTCTCTCAAGTTCTATCTTCAAGTTCTAAGTGTTCTTCATAAATTCCAAAAGTTCTAGTTTCATAAAATCAAGAATACTTTCAAGTTTGCTAGCTCACTTCCAATCTTGTAAGGTGATCATCCAACCTCAAGAAATCTTTGTTTCTTACAGTAGGTTATCATTCTAATACAAGGTAATAATCATATTCAAACTTTGGTTCAATTTCTATAACTATAACAATCTTATTTCAAGTGATGATCTTACTTGAACTTGTTTTCGTGTCATGATTCTGCTTCAAGAACTTCGAGCCATCCAAGGATCCATTGAAGCTAGATCCATTTTTCTCTTTTCCAGTAGGTTTATCCAAGGAACTTAAGGTAGTAATGATGTTCATAACATCATTCGATTCATACATATAAAGCTATCTTATTCGAAGGTTTAAACTTGTAATCACTAGAACATAGTTTAGTTAATTCTAAATTTGTTCGCAAACAAAAGTTAATCCTTCTAACTTGACTTTTAAAATCAACTAAACACATGTTCTATATCTATATGATATGCTAACTTAATGATTTAAAACCTGGAAACACGAAAAACACCTTAAAACCGGATTTACGCCGCCGTAGTAACACCGCGGGCTGTTTTGGGTTAGTTAATTAAAAACTATGATAAACTTTGATTTAAAAGTTGTTATTCTGAGAAAATGATTTTTATTATGAACATGAAGCTATATCCAAAAATTATGGTTAAACTCAAAGTGGAAGTATGTTTTCTAAAATGGTCATCTAGACGTCGTTCTTTCGACTGAAATAACTACCTTTACAAAAATGACTTGTAACTTATTTTTCCGACTATAAACCTATACTTTTTCTGTTTAGATTCATAAAATAGAGTTCAATATGAAACCATAGCAATTTGATTCACTCAAAACGGATTTAAAATGAAGAAGTTATGGGTAAAACAAGATTGGATAATTTTTCTCATTTTAGCTACGTGAAAATTGGTAACAAATCTATTCCAACCATAACTTAATCAACTTGTATTGTATATTATGTAATCTTGAGATACCATAGACACGTATACAATGTTTCGACCTATCATGTCGACACATCTATATATATTTCGGAACAACCATAGACACTCTATATGTGAATGTTGGAGTTAGCTATACAGGGTTGAGGTTGATTCCAAAATATATATAGTTTGAGTTGTGATCAATACTGAGATACGTATACACTGGGTCGTGGATTGATTCAAGATAATATTTATCGATTTATTTCTGTACATCTAACTGTGGACAACTAGTTGTAGGTTACTAACGAGGACAGCTGACTTAATAAACGTAAAACATCAAAATATATTAAAAGTGTTGTAAATATATTTTGAACATGCTTTGATATATATGTATATATTGTTATAGGTTCGTGAATCAACCAGTGGCCAAGTCTTACTTCCCGACGAAGTAAAAAAATCTGTGAAAGTGAGTTATAGTCCCACTTTTAAAATCTAATATTTTTGGGATGAGAATACATGCAGGTTTTATAAATGATTTACAAAATAGACACAAGTACGTGAAACTACATTCTATGGTTGAATTATCGAAATCGAATATGCCCCTTTTTATTAAGTCTGGTAATCTAAGAATTAGGGAACAGACACCCTAATTGACGCGAATCCTAAAGATAGATCTATCGGGCCCAACAAGCCCCATCCAAAGTACCGGATGTTTTAGTACTTCGAAATTTATATCATATCCGAAGGGTGTCCCGGAATGATGGGGATATTCTTATATATGCATCTTGTTAATGTCGGTTACCAGGTGTTCACCATATGAATGATTTTTATCTCTATGTATGGGATGTGTATTGAAATATGAAATCTTGTGGTCTATTATTATGATTTGATATATATAGGTTAAACCTATAACTCACCAACATTTTTGTTGACGTTTTAAGCATGTTTATTCTCAGGTGATTATTAAGAGCTTCTGCTGTCGCATACTTAAATAAGGACGAGATTTGGAGTCCATGCTTGTATGATATTGTGTAAAAATTGCATTCAAGAAACTTATTTTGTTGTAACATATTTGTATTGTAAACCATTATGTAATGGTCGTGTGTAAACAGGATATTTTAGATTATCATTATTTGATAATCTACGTAAAGCTTTTTAAACCTTTATTGATGAAATAAAGGTTATGGTTTGTTTTAAAATGAATGCAGTCTTTGAAAAACGTCTCATATAGAGGTCAAAACCTCGCAACGAAATCAATTAATATGGAACGTTTTTAATCAATAAGAACGGGACATTTCAGTTGGTATCAGAGCGTTGGTCTTAGAGAACCAGAATTTTTCATTAGTGTGTCTTATCGAGTTTGTTAGGATGCATTAGTGAGTCTGGACTTCGACCGTGTTTACTTGAAAATAATGATTGCTTAACAAATTTTGTTGGAAACTATATATTTTTAACATGTGAATATTATGTGATATATTAATCTCTTAACGCGTTTGATATTATGTGATAGATGTCTACCTCTAGAACAAGTCCCATTGACTCACCTAATAATAATGAAGAGTCAAATGTAAATTGGAATGATTCATGGACTGATTCACAAGTTCCCGAAGAGGAACCGGAAGAAGAGTCGGAACCAGAAGAAGAATCGGAACCGGAAGAAGAATCGGAACCGGATGAAGAAATAGAACCGGTGGGGGAAATAATAAAACGGTTAAGTAAAAGAAAATCCTCAACCAACCGACCAAGGCTAATTATGGTCAATGGTGTTTCCGCCAAGGAAGCAAAATATTGGGAGGATTATCAATTCTCCGATGAATTGGATTCCGACGAGAATTCCGATGATGTTATAGAAATTACCCCAACTGAATTTAAAAAGGCAAAAGAAAATAATAAGGGAAAGGGCATAAAAATAGAGAAATCTAATTCCAACCCCGATGAACTTTATATGTATCGTCAACCCCCGAAGTCCTTAAGTTGTAACAATGACCCGGGAACCTCTAAACCACCAGGTTTTTCTAAACCAATGTGGAAAATAACGGCTCGTATTAGGGGAACATCATATATCCCTAGAAACTTGGTAAAACGAACCAAAACCGAAGAAGAAGAAACAAGTGAGTCGGAATAAGATAGTTGTATTCGTGTGGTGTAATATATGTAATATAGTGTGCTTATGCTTTATGATATATGTAAAAATTGCTTGTATTAATAAGTATCTTTTTTATGAATCTAACTCTTGTCTATTTTACAGTATAAAAACACAAAATGGATAGACAACCCAATATTTTAAGAGACCTACCCGGAGACATGATTGATGAAATCTTGTCTAGAGTCGGCCAGAATTCTTCGGCACAACTATTTAAGGCGAGATCAGTTTGTAAGACATTCGAAGAACGTTCCAAGAATGTCTTGGTTTATAAGAGACTTTCGTTTGAAAGATGGGGGATATCACATTGGGAAACCCATAAGTTACGATGTGTTTACTTTGACGCATATATTGCGGGGAACCCAAATGCTATTTTACGCAACGGGTTAAGAAATTATTTTGACTCAATATATTCGAATATTGGACTTCGTGATTTAGAAAAAGCGGCTAACATGCAACATAAAGAAGCATGTTATGCTTACGGATTAGTAATGTTCGCTTCTCACCAAAGTGAGAACAAGAACATCGGGCTACAACTATTAAACAAAATGTTTCCACAAGTGACGGAGTCGGTAATTGGGGTAAGAAATGAGGTTTTTAGATTATTACGGGACTGTTGGACATTACGTAACCCTCGTCCCTTTGATGACGTTACAACACGCTGTCTTATCAACGGCCATAACGGTTATGTTGCACAAGACCAAGGATGGGAAGTAGTCCTAGTAAAACCAGAATGCATGACTTGTTTCTGGACGTATGAATTACGTGTCTTTATTGCCTTTGCTGAACGACTTGTGTACTAGCTAGAATTGTCTTCACAACTATCTTGTATCAAAGTTATTGTGTGCTATATTTCATGCTTTATGTAAAATAAGCGGTATTGTAAGTTTGTAAAATATTGTATAAAAGTTTGAACGCGAAATATTATTATAATCAGTTTTTCATATAGAATTGTAGTAGTTGAATTGTATATTAGCTACTAAGTATGAACTTAACGGGTAGGTACTACCCGAATTTAAACTTATAAAACGCTAATATGAAGAAAAAGATTTTATAAATGAGTTCATATTATGCTACGAAATACTATTAACTACTCTTAATATTCTGTATGATTAACTTGTTCCATTTAACTATTTTGAAGGAAATGGCACCGACTACTCGACACACCGTGAATATGAATGAAGAGGAATTCCGTACTTTTCTAGCTTCAAACATAGCCGCAGTACAGGCTGCGCTACATACCAACAATAACCTTGGATCTAGCAGTACAGGAAATCGTGTAGGATGCACCTACAAAGAATTCACTGCCTGCAAACCATTGGAATTTGATGGAACCGAAGGACCGATCGGATTGAAACGTTGGATCGAGAAGGTTGAATCGGTGTTTGCCATAAGTAAGTGTACTGAAGAGGACAAAGTGAAGTACGCTACGCATACCTTCACAGGTTCTGCGTTAACATGGTGGAATACCTATCTAGAGCAAGTGGGACAAGATGATGCGTACGCACTACCGTGGTCAGCATTCAAGCACTTGATGAACGAGAAGTACCGTCCCAGAACCGAGGTCAATAAGCTCAAGACAGAACTTAGAGGGTTACGAACCCAAGGATTTGATATTACCACGTACGAAAGACGATTCACAGAATTGTGCCTATTGTGTCCGGGAGCATTCGAAGATGAGGAAGAGAAGATCGACGCGTTTGTGAAAGGATTACCGGAAAGAATCCAAGAAGATATAAGTTCACACGAGCCCGCCTCCATACAACAGGCATGTAGAATGGCTCACAAACTAGTGAACCAGATTGAAGAAAGAATTAAAGAACAGACTGCTGAAGAGGCCAATGTGAAGCAAGTCAAAAGAAAGTGGGAGGAAAACGGTGATAAGAATCACCAATACAACAACAACAGCAATTACAACAATAATCGCAACAATTATCCCAACAATCGCAACATCAATCGCAACTACAACAAACGGCCCAACAACAACAACAACAACAACAGCAACTACAACAATCATCCCAACAACAATAATAACCGCAACAACAACAACAATCAGAAGCAGCTATGCCAAAGGTGTGAAAAGAATCACTCGGGGTTCTGCACCAAATTTTGCAACAAGTGTAAAAGAAATGGTCATAGCGCGGCGAAGTGTGAGGTCTACGGACCAGGGGTTAATAGAACGAAAGGAACAAATGGTGTCGGAACGAGTAATGGTGGAGCAAGTAGTGTCGGAGCAAGTTATGCCAATGTAGTTTGTTATAAATGTGGAAAACCAGGCCACATTATTAGAAATTGCCCGAACCAGGAGAACGCGAATGGACAAGGCCGTGGAAGAGTTTTCAATATTAATGCGGCAGAGGCACAGGAAGACCCGGAGCTTGTTACGGGTACGTTTCTTATTGACAATAAATCTGCTTACGTTTTATTTGATTCGGGTGCGGATAGAAGCTATATGAGTAGAGATTTTTGTGCTAAATTAAGTTGTCCATTGACGCCTTTGGATAGTAAATTTTTACTCGAATTAGCAAATGGTAAATTAATTTCAGCAGATAATATATGTCGGAATCGAGAAATTAAACTGGTTAGCGAAACATTTAAGATTGATTTGATACCAGTAGAGTTAGGGAGTTTTGATGTGATAATCGGTATGGACTGGTTGAAAGAAGTGAAAGCGGAGATCGTTTGTTACAAAAATGCAATTCGCATTATACGAGAAAAAGGAAAACCCTTAATGGTGTACGGAGAAAAGGGCAACACGAAGCTACATCTTATTAGTAATTTGAAGGCACAAAAACTAATAAGAAAAGGTTGCTATGCTGTTCTAGCACACGTCGAGAAAGTACAAACTGAAGAAAAGAGCATCAATGATGTTCCCATTGCAAAAGAATTTCCCGATGTATTTCCGAAAGAATTACCGGGATTACCCCCACATCGATCCGTTGAATTTCAAATAGATCTTGTACCAGGAGCTGCACCAATAGCTCGTGCTCCTTACAGACTCGCACCCAGCGAGATGAAAGAACTGCAAAGCCAATTACAAGAACTTTTAGAGCGTGGTTTCATTCGACCAAGCACATCACCGTGGGGAGCTCCTGTTTTGTTTGTCAAGAAGAAAGATGGTACATTCAGGTTGTGTATCGACTACCGAGAGTTGAACAAACTTACCATCAAGAACCGCTACCCACTACCGAGAATCGATGACTTGTTTGATCAACTACAAGGCTCGTCTGTTTATTCAAAGATTGACTTACGTTCCGGGTATCATCAAATGCGGGTGAAAGAAGATGATATTCCAAAGACTGCTTTCAGAACACGTTACGGTCATTACGAGTTTATGGTCATGCCGTTTGGTTTAACTAATGCACCAGCTGTGTTCATGGACCTTATGAACCGAGTGTGTGGACCATACCTTGACAAGTTTGTCATTGTTTTCATTGATGACATACTTATTTACTCAAAGAATGACCAAGAACACGGTGAACATTTGAGAAAGGTGTTAGAAGTATTGAGGAAGGAAGAATTGTACGCTAAGTTTTCAAAGTGTGCATTTTGGTTGGAAGAAGTTCAATTCCTCGGTCACATAGTGAACAAAGAAGGTATTAAGGTGGATCCGGCAAAGATAGAAACTGTTGAAAAGTGGGAAACCCCGAAAACTCCGAAACACATACGCCAGTTTTTAGGACTAGCTGGTTACTACAGAAGGTTCATCCAAGACTTTTCCAGAATAGCAAAACCCTTGACTGCATTAACGCATAAAGGGAAGAAATTTGAATGGAATGATGAACAAGAGAAAGCGTTTCAGTTATTGAAGAAAAAGCTAACTACGGCACCTATATTGTCATTGCCTGAAGGGAATGATGATTTTGTGATTTATTGTGATGCATCAAAGCAAGGTCTCGGTTGTGTATTAATGCAACGAACGAAGGTGATTGCTTATGCGTCTAGACAATTGAAGATTCACGAACAAAATTATACGACGCATGATTTGGAATTAGGCGCGGTTGTTTTTGCATTAAAGACTTGGAGGCACTACTTATATGGGGTCAAAAGTATTATATATACCGACCACAAAAGTCTTCAACACATATTTAATCAGAAACAACTGAATATGAGGCAGCGTAGGTGGATTGAATTATTGAATGATTACGACTTTGAGATTCGTTACCACCCGGGGAAGGCAAATGTGGTAGCCGATGCCTTGAGCAGGAAGGACAGAGAACCCATTCGAGTAAAATCTATGAATATAATGATTCATAATAACATTACTACTCAAATAAAGGAGGCGCAACAAGGAGTTTTAAAAGAGGGAAATTTAAAGGATGAAATACCCAAAGGATCGGAGAAGCATCTTAATATTCGGGAAGACGGAACCCGGTATAGGGCTGAAAGGATTTGGGTACCAAAATTTGGAGATATGAGAGAAATGGTACTTAGAGAAGCTCATAAAACCAGATACTCAATACATCCTGGAACGGGGAAGATGTACAAGGATCTCAAGAAACATTTTTGGTGGCCGGGTATGAAAGCCGATGTTGCTAAATACGTTGGAGAATGTTTGACGTGTTCTAAGGTCAAAGCTGAGCATCAGAAACCATCAGGTCTACTTCAACAACCCGAAATCCCAGAATGGAAATGGGAAAATATTACCATGGATTTCATCACTAAATTGCCAAGGACTGCAAGTGGTTTTGATACTATTTGGGTAATAGTTGATCGTCTCACCAAATCAGCACACTTCCTGCCAATAAGAGAAGATGACAAGATGGAGAAGTTAGCACGACTGTATTTGAAGGAAGTCGTCTCCAGACATGGAATACCAATCTCTATTATCTCTGATAGGGATGGCAGATTTATTTCAAGATTCTGGCAGACATTACAGCAAGCATTAGGAACTCGTCTAGACATGAGTACTGCCTATCATCCACAAACTGATGGGCAGAGCGAAAGGACAATACAAACGCTTGAAGACATGCTACGAGCATGTGTTATTGATTTCGGAAACAGTTGGGATCGACATCTACCGTTAGCAGAATTTTCCTACAACAACAGCTACCATTCAAGCATTGAGATGGCGACGTTTGAAGCACTTTATGGTAGAAAGTGCAGGTCTCCGATTTGTTGGATTGAAGTGGGGGATAGACAGATTACGGGTCCGGAGATTATACAAGAAACTACCGAGAAGATCATCCAAATTCAACAACGGTTGAAAACCGCACAAAGTCGACAAAAGAGCTACGCTGACATTAAAAGAAAAGATATAGAATTTGAAATTGGAGAGATGGTCATGCTTAAAGTTGCACCTTGGAAAGGCGTTGTTCGATTTGGTAAACGAGGGAAATTAAATCCAAGGTATATTGGACCATTCAAGATTATTGATCGTGTCGGACCAGTAGCTTACCGACTTGAGTTACCTCAACAACTCGTGGCTGTACATAATACTTTCCACGTCTCGAATTTGAAGAAATGTTTTGCTAAAGAAGATCTCACTATTCCGTTAGATGAAATCCAAATCAACGAAAAACTTCAATTCATCGAAGAACCCGTTGAAATAATGGATCGTGAGGTTAAAAGACTTAAGCAAAACAAGATACCAATTGTTAAGGTTCGATGGAATGCTCGTAGAGGACCCGAGTTCACCTGGGAGCGTGAAGATCAGATGAAGAAGAAATACCCGCATCTATTTCCAGAAGATTCGTCAACACCTTCAACATCTTAAAATTTCGGGACGAAATTTATTTAACGGGTAGGTACTGTAGTGACCCGAACTTTTCCATGTTTATATATATTAATTGAGATTGATATTTACATGATTAAATGTTTCCAACATGTTAAGCAATCAAACTTGTTAAGACTTGATTAATTGAAATAGGTTTCATATAGACAATTGACCACCCAAGTTGACCGGTGATTCACGAACGTTAAAACTTGTAAAAACTATATGATGACATATATATGGTTATATATATAGTTAACATGATATTATGATAAGTAAACATATCATTAAGTATATTAACAATGAACTACATATGTAAAAACAAGACTACTAACTTAATAGTTTTGAAACGAGACATATATGTAACGATTATCGTTGTAACGACATTTAATGTATATATATATCATATTAAGAGATATTCGTACATCATAATATCATGATAATATAATAATTTAAAATATCTTTTGATACTATAAACATTGGGTTAACAACATTTAACAAGATCGTTAACCTAAAGGTTTCAAAACAACATTTACATGTAACGACTAACGATGACTTAACGACTCAGTTAAAATGTATATACATGTAGTGTTTTAATATGTATTCATACACTTTTGAAAGACTTCAAGACACTTATCAAAATACTTCTACTTAACAAAAATGCTTACAATTACATCCTCGTTCAGTTTCATCAACAATTCTACTCGTATGCACCCGTATTCGTACTCGTACAATACACAGCTTTTAGATGTATGTACTATTGGTATATACACTCCAATGATCAGCTCTTAGCAGCCCATGTGAGTCACCTAACACATGTGGGAATCATCATTTGGCAACTAGCATGAAATATCTCATAAAATTACAAAAATATGAGTAATCATTCATGACTTATTTACATGAAAACAAAATTACATATCCTTTATATCTAATCCATACACCAACGACCAAAAACACCTACAAACACTTTCATTCTTCAATTTTCTTCATCTAATTGATCTCTCTCAAGTTCTATCTTCAAGTTCTAAGTGTTCTTCATAAATTCCAAAAGTTCTAGTTTCATAAAATCAAGAATACTTTCAAGTTTGCTAGCTCACTTCCAATCTTGTAAGGTGATCATCCAACCTCAAGAAATCTTTGTTTCTTACAGTAGGTTATCATTCTAATACAAGGTAATAATCATATTCAAACTTTGGTTCAATTTCTATAACTATAACAATCTTATTTCAAGTGATGATCTTACTTGAACTTGTTTTCGTGTCATGATTCTGCTTCAAGAACTTCGAGCCATCCAAGGATCCATTGAAGCTAGATCCATTTTTCTCTTTTCCAGTAGGTTTATCCAAGGAACTTAAGGTAGTAATGATGTTCATAACATCATTCGATTCATACATATAAAGCTATCTTATTCGAAGGTTTAAACTTGTAATCACTAGAACATAGTTTAGTTAATTCTAAACTTGTTCGCAAACAAAAGTTAATCCTTCTAACTTGACTTTTAAAATCAACTAAACACATGTTCTATATCTATATGATATGCTAACTTAATGATTTAAAACCTGGAAACACGAAAAACACCGTAAAACCGGATTTACGCCGCCGTAGTAACACCGCGGGCTGTTTTGGGTTAGTTAATTAAAAACTATGATAAACTTTGATTTAAAAGTTGTTATTCTAAGAAAATGATTTTTATTATGAACATGAAACTATATCTAAAAATTATGGTTAAACTCAAAGTGGAAGTATGTTTTCTAAAATGGTCATCTAGACGTCGTTCTTTCGACTGAAATAACTACCTTTACAAAAACGACTTGTAACTTATTTTTCCGACTATAAACCTATACTTTTTCTGTTTAGATTCATAAAATAGAGTTCAATATGAAACCATAGCAATTTGATTCACTCAAAACGGATTTAAAATGAAGAAGTTATGGGTAAAACAAGATTGGATAATTTTTCTCATTTTAGCTACGTGAAAATTGGTAACAAATCTATTCCAACCATAACTTAATCAACTTGTATTGTATATTATGTAATCTTGAGATACCATAGACACGTATACAATGTTTCGACCTATCATGTCGACACATCTATATATATTTCGGAACAACCATAGACACTCTATATGTGAATGTTGGAGTTAGCTATACAGGGTTGAGGTTGATTCCAAAATATATATAGTTTGAGTTGTGATCAATACTGAGATACGTATACACTGGGTCGTGGATTGATTCAAGATAATATTTATCGATTTATTTCTGTACATCTAACTGTGGACAACTAGTTGTAGGTTACTAACGAGGACAGCTGACTTAATAAACGTAAAACATCAAAATATATTAAAAGTGTTGTAAATATATTTTGAACATGCTTTGATATATATGTATATATTGTTATAGGTTCGTGAATCAACCAGTGGCCAAGTCTTACTTCCCGACGAAGTAAAAAAATCTGTGAAAGTGAGTTATAGTCCCACTTTTAAAATCTAATATTTTTGAGATGAGAATACATGCAGGTTTTATAAATGATTTACAAAATAGACACAAGTACGTGAAACTACATTCTATGGTTGAATTATCGAAATCGAATATGCCCCTTTTTATTAAGTCTGGTAATCTAAGAATTAGGGAACAGACACCCTAATTGACGCGAATCCTAAAGATAGATCTATCGGGCCCAACAAGCCCCATCCAAAGTACCGGATGTTTTAGTACTTCGAAATTTATATCATATCCGAAGGGTGTCCCGGAATGATGGGGATATTCTTATATATGCATCTTGTTAATGTCGGTTACCAGGTGTTCACCATATGAATGATTTTTATCTCTATGTATGGGATGTGTATTGAAATATGAAATCTTGTGGTCTATTATTATGATTTGATATATATAGGTTAAACCTATAACTCACCAACATTTTTGTTGACGTTTTAAGCATGTTTATTCTCAGGTGATTATTAAGAGCTTCCGCTGTCGCATACTTAAATAAGGACGAGATTTGGAGTCCATGCTTGTATGATATTGTGTAAAAACTGCATTCAAGAAACTTATTTTGTTGTAACATATTTGTATTGTAAACCATTATGTAATGGTCGTGTGTAAACAGGATATTTTAGATTATCATTATTTGATAATCTACGTAAAGCTTTTTAAACCTTTATTGATGAAATAAAGGTTATGGTTTGTTTTAAAATGAATGCAGTCTTTGAAAAACGTCTCATATAGAGGTCAAAACCTCGCAACGAAATCAATTAATATGGAACGTTTTTAATCAATAAGAACGGGACATTTCATATAGCAACTGTGTTTTTAAACTAATTATGTCGCAAGTTATTTCATTTATACTTTATGACTTTTGTAAACTTAGACTTGTTGTCGAACGGTTTTGTAAACTAAACTTGCAAGTCTTGTACCTTTCAAATGAATGCGACATAATTTTGGTCAAACGAGTCTCATATAGGGACTACGACCACGCAACGGGACCTAAGTTAACGGCGCCGTCAATAACGGTTTTGGTCGGGTCGTTACACTAACTATATTTGTATCAAGTGATACAGTACTCATGAGCTCAACAAACCATTCCTTATATACAGGTCTACGAATGGTGAAAAGACGTTCCCAATCTGTAAAATAAGAGTTCACGTACCTCTGAATCAGTAGCAGTCTGACTCTATTAGCTAGATGAACTCTTTCCAAAGGATCCCAATCGATTACCCTTGGCACCTCTACATTTTTAGTTACCAATCTGAATTTGTTCCTTTGATATGTCTCGTAATCCCTCCATCTTCTATCAAATCTCAGATTAGATGCAAAGTGTGCTCAGGAATCGTTGGGTATTCTACTGGCGGCCTCATCAAGAATACTATGAATTCATTAACAAACTATACCGGATCATAATAAGGTACGTGTTGATCAGGCTGTTGTTGTGGTTCCTGTTGTGGTTCTTTTTCGGGTTCTGGCTCGTGTTGCATTTCTGGTTCTGGTTCTGGTGCTGGAGCAGGCTGTCTAGATGATGATGCTCCTGAACTTCCAGTATCGGCTTTCTGAAAAACACATTAAACACAAAATATTTGCATCCAAATATGCATTAGAGTTAGCAAAATAACAATTTAATACAATCACAATAACATGTTAAATCAAAATTAAACTTATACACATTTTCACAATTTTTCACAATTCTACACTTTTTCAAATAAGCACATATGAAAATGTATACAAAGTTCATAAGCATTTAACTCAAATAACATGTCAAAATAGTCATTACTAATAATTAAACAAGTCTCAAATGGCAAATATATCAAATTAATCAAGTTCATGAATTTTGTACCTAAAAAGTCCTCTTTAATCTTTAAAAATCATGTTTAGTATCAATGTTTGGATCATTTAACTACCTAAACATGTTACACTACTCAATTTAACAATAATTCATGACAAAAATTGGCCATAACCCGTTTATATCAAAAAGCCCCAAATTGCTCAAGAACACAAACCCTAGATTTAAATTTTGAAGTTTTTGGCTTCAAATCATGTTAAATAGCATCAATCTAGGTTATACATGCATAAAATACTAGCAATTTAACACTAATTACACTAGAAATTAACAAAATTGCATTAGGTAAAATATTGGTAATTATCACAAAAACTAGAAAATTTATGAGTTTAGGGGTGTAATTTTTACCTTTTTGCTGAAGAATGAGAATCTAGGCATGATTAGAGCAAGAAAAATGACAAATTACGGTGGAAAATGATGAAATTTGAGAGGATTTTGAGTGTTTTTCGTGTATATGTGTGTGTGTTTGTGTGAAGAACAGCTCGCTGGAAGTTTTTGATCCTGGCCAGATTTCTCTCCCCATGCGATCGCATGGATGCAAAGGGCAAACTCCATGCGATCGCATGGAGTCCCGGGTACAGTACTTTCATCTTTTATTTTTTTATAAAACCTTACACTTTATAAAACATAAAATTAATAAAATTCTAAAAATTTTGTTTTCCTGTAGGAGCGAGGGCGTTTCGAAACGTTGTCCTAGTCCGTCCCTCGACAAAATTTTAAAATTTGTCACTTTTTAAACGCGGTTTTTAAAAGTAAAGATTTTTGGGTTTTTTAAATTTTTTTGCATACTTTAATTCAATAAGATTAAAAATAATGATAATTAAAGTTCTCGTCCCTCCCTCGGGTAAAGCAATTTCGGTTCAAGGACCTAGTCTTCAACTCACGACGAATTTTAAAAATCATATTTTTGACTTATCGAAATAAAGTAAATTTTTTTTTAAATTCACACCAAACTTAAATTTAAAATGCATAAAATAAAAAATTCATATTATAAATTCACACCAAACTTAAATTTAATTTTGTTTTTATACATACAAACTTATATTAAAAATATTAATTTTTCAAATATTTACAATTTAAAATATATATATTAATTTAAAAAGTTTACAGTATTATTTTAATATTAATTTTAAAAACAAAGTAAAAATAAAATTAAAAATCTTTTTGGCTTTCATCCCACTTTAATCAATCAAATATTATCAAAAATATACGCCCCTCTTTTCGGTAAAGTAATTTCGGTTTCATGACCTAATTTAACTCATGACGAATTTTTGAAATATTTTGGGTTGATTGATTAAAGATATTTATACCTTAAGAATAAACGTTAAATTTCGCAGTGATGTAATAAATTTTTGTATGATATCAATAATTTCGGTCACAAGACCTAATTTTATCGAATACCAATTTAATACTTTATAGCGAACAAATTAGCGTTTATTATCAAAAGGTTAAAAATAAAACTAAAAATAAAAATGAAAACTGTACAAACTTACCTGTGAAATAGATTTCTTAGTGATATGCTCTAGCCCACTCATAAGATAGTCGGACTAATTGGTTTTCCATGGCTACATAGGCGTAACCTCGAGCATTTAACGTTTTTTCTTCTAAACATATGAACGGTCCGTCTCTGCAAAAAGTAACAAATTCGGTGTTTGAATAGGTTTGATTATTTGAACATTTACCTTCGTGTGATCATTTTCCGCATTTGTGACATTTTTCAAGGTGTCGTGCTCTTCTTTTTGCTGCGGATTTTGATTTTCCTTTACCAAATTGTAACTTATTATCTTCGCATCTGGATTCTTTTCTTACTCCGTCCAATTTACCTCTGATTAATGATACCAATTCACTTGAAAGTGTGTCATTATTACGTTTAGTGATCAAAGAGTGTAGCATTAGACCATGGTTTAATTCACAGGAAGTCTTCATTTCGAAAAACCTAAAAAAAATAAAAATTCAGAATGGGGGGAGAAGACTAGTTCTTTAGGGTCTGCTAGGGAAAGACCATTCGGGTTCCATTTTCGAGAACTACATGAAAACAGAAAATCTAACTTTAACAGAAATACATATTATCCTTTAAAGACTTGATTCTCCCCACACTTAGTTAGCTGTGGTATCGAAATTGTGATTAACTTCGTTGTCAACTTCCATTGGACTATCTATGTAATATTTAACTCTGTGACCATTAACCTTAAATTCAATCCCATTTGAATTTATTTATTCTACTGTTCCGTATGGGAAAACTCTTTTGACTATGAATGGTCCAGACCATCTTGATTTCAATTTTCCAGGAAATAGCTTGAATCGTGAATTGTAAAGAAGAACTCTGTCTCCTTCTTTAAATTCTTTTGAACTTCTGATTTTTTTATCATGCCATTTCTTCGTTCTTTCTTTATAGATTAACGAATTTTCGTATGCTTCATGTCTTAATTCTTCTAATTCGTTTAGTTGACTTAACCGTAAACATCCAGCTTCATGTAAATCAAGATTACATGTCTTCAAAGCCCAAAATGCTTTGTGGTCAATTTCTACTGGAAGATGACATGCTTTTCCGTAAACGAGTTTGAAAGGTGTGGTTCCAATTTGAGTTTTGTAGGCTGTTCTAAAAGCCCAGAGTGCATCCTCCAATTTAATGGACCATTCCTTCGGATTTGATCCTACGGTTTTCTCTAGAATACGTTTTAAAGCTCGGTTGGTATTTTCAACTTGTCCACTTTTTTGTGGATGATAAGCAGTGGAGATTTTATGAGTTACTCCATATCTTTTAAGAACTTTCTCAAGTTGATTATTACAGAAATGAGTACCTCGATCACTTATTAAAGCTTTCGGTGTTCCAAACCTTGCAAAAAGACATTTTAAAAAGTTGACTACAACTCGTGCATCGTTAGTTGGGAGAGCTTATGCTTTCGCCCATTTAGATACATAATCAATAGCTACGAGAATGTAGAGATTATTATGAGATTTTGGAAATGGACCCATAAAGTCAATACCCCAAATGTCAAATACTTCACATACTTGAATGACATTTTGTGGCATTTCATCACGTTGACTTATTTTTCCAGCCCTTTGACATGCATCACAGGATTTGCAAAGAAGGTGTGCGTCTTTGAAAATTGTAGGCTAATAGAATCCAGCATCGTAAACTTTTCTTGCTGTTAGTTGAGGCCCATAATGCCCTCCTGTTGGTCCTGTGTGATAATGGTTTAAGATTTTACTAGCTTCATTTCCGAATACACATCGGCGTATTATTCCATCGGGACAACTTTTAAACAAATGTGGATCTTCCCAGAAATAGTGTTTTATATCACTAAAGAATTTCTTTCGTTTTTGGTACGATAATCCTTTTTCAAGGAATCCACATACTAAGTAGTTTGCATAGTCTGCAAACCATGGAATTTCATTATAATCTATCTTCAATAGATATTCATCAGGAAAGTTGTCTTGTATGGCCGATTCATTTAGAACTTCTAATTCGGGATTTTCAAGACGAGAAAGATGATCAGCGGTGAGATTTTCTGCTCCTCTTTTATCTCGGATTTCAATATCAAACTCTTGTAAGAGTAAGATCCAACAGATTAATCTTGGTTTAGCATCTTGTTTCGAAAATACGTATCTAAGAGCAGAATGGTCGGTATAGACCACCGTTTTTGCTAGAACGAGATATGATTGAAATTTGTCAAAAGCAAAGACAATAGCAAGGAGTTCTTTTTCAGTAGTTGTGTAATTTGTTTGTGCTCCTTGTAACATCTTACTAGCATAATATATAGGTTGAAATTGTTTTTCAATCCTTTGTCCTAAAACGGCTACCATTGCAAAATCACTTGCATCGCACATAAGTTCAAACGGTAGATTCCAATTTGGTGTTATCATGATTGGCGCATTAGTGAGTTTTTCTTTAAGAATATTAAAAGATTTGATACATTCATCTGAAAAGATAAATGGAGCATCCTTTTCTAGGAGTTTATTCATAGGAGTGGCAATTTTAGAAAAATCTTTTATGAAACGTCGCTAAAAACCGGCATGCCCTAGAAAACTTCTCACTCCTCTAACATTGGTGGGATGTGGAAGTTTAGTAATTACATCTACTTTAGCTCTATCCACTTGAATTCCTTCCTTTGAAATTTTATGACCAAGAACGATGCCTTCTTTAACCATGAAATGGCATTTCTCCCAATTAAGAATTAGATTTGATTGTTCGCATCTAATAAGCATTCGTTCAAGATTAACTAGACATGATTCAAATGTATCCCTGAAGACTGAAAAGTCATCCATGAAAACTTCCATGCATTCTTCTATCATGTCGTGAAAAATCGCCATCATGCACCTTTGAAAGGTTGCAGGGGCGTTGCAAAGTCCAAATGGCATGCGTTTGTAAGCAAAAGTACCATAAGGGCACGTGAATGTGGTTTTCTCTTGGTCTTCGGGTGCTATTGGAATTTGAAAATATCCGAAAAAACCATCAAGAATACAATAGTAACTATTTCCGGCTAATCTTTCCAACATTTGATCAATAAAAGGTAAGGGAAAGTGATCTTTTCTGGTGGCGTCATTTAATTTTCTATAATCAATACAAACACGCCATCCTATTACAGTCCTAGTAGGAATAAGCTCATTTTTTTCATTTGTGATAACAGTCATGCCACCCTTCTTAGGCACGCATTGAACTGGGCTTACCCATGGACTATCAGAAATTGGATAAATTAAACCTGCATCTACCAGTTTAATAATTTCTTTCTTAACAACATCTTGCATATTAGGATTTAGTCTTCGTTGGCGTTGCACATACGTTTTATGACCTTCTTCCATAAGGATTTTATGTGTGCAATACGAAGGACTTATTCCTTTAATATCATGAATCTTCCATGCAATAGCTGGTTTATGAGCTTTCAACACAGAAATGAGTTGAGATTTTTCATTTTCAGTAAGAGAAGACGATATTATTACAGGTAATTCAGATTCACCATGTAAATAAGCGTATTCCAAATGGTTTGGAAGTGGCTTTAACTCTAATGTCGGTGGTTCTTCTATCGATGATTTATATCGATATCTGTCTTCCTCTTTTAGCATTTGAATTTCTCCTGTTGTTGGTTCATATCCATTAGCCATAAGTGTAGCTAACATTTCAGTTTCATCAATTGGTTCAGTACCTTCTCCTAAAGAACATTCTCCTGTTCCTTGTAATTCTGGAAATTCTTCTAACAATTCTGCATGTGATTCTATAGTTTGAATATAATAACATGTATCATCTGCAGATTCCGGTTGTTGCATTGCTCTATCAACTGAAAAGGTAACACTCTCGTCCTCTATACTTAGGGTTAGTTTCTTACCAAACACGTCTAACATTGCTTTAGCCGTGTTTAAGAATGGTCTTCCTAATATGAGAGGAACTTGAGAATCTTCTTCTATGTCCAGAACAACAAAATCTACTGGAAATACTAAAGTACCAACTTTAACTAGCATGTTCTCCATTATCCCTCTAGGATATTTTATTGATCTATTGGCTAGTTGTATGCTTATTCGTGTTGGTTTCAATTCTACAAGGTTTAGTTTAGTGTATAGTGAATACGACATTAAATTTATACTAGCACCTAAGTCTGCCAATGCTTCTATTGAACTAAGACTACCCAGAAAACATGGAATTGTGAAACTTCTTGGATCTGATAATTTTTCTGGTATCTTATTCAATAGCACTGCTGAACAATTAGCATTCATAGTAACAGCCGAGAGTTCTTCCATTTTCTTTCTATTTGAGATTAGATCTTTCAGAAATTTAGCATATTTAGGCATTCCCGAAATCACATCAATGAAAGAAAGATTTACATTTATCTGTTTAAACATATCCAAGAATTTGGATTGCTCGGCTTCAAGTCTCTCTTTTTTCATTTTACTCGGGTAAGGAAGTGGTGGTTGGTATGGTTTAACATAAGGTTTAGCTTTAACTGTGTTATCTTCATTAACCTTTTCAACTACCGGTTCTTTTTCCTTATCTTGTTCAGGTTGTGGTTCTTGTGGAGTAGGAATAGTTTCATCAGAAATTACATGTATTTCAGGTGGTTTAAGTGTAATACCACTTCTTGTGGTAATGGCTTTAGTTGTTTCATTCCGGGGGTTAGCATTTGTATCACTAGGTAGACTTTTCGGTTTTCTTTCACCTATTAACCTTGCTAGGTTGCTCACTTCTTGTTCCAGATTTTGAATCGAAGCTTGTTGATTTCTAAATGCTTGAGCATTTTGTTCATTCGATTGTTTCTGAGATGTGAAAAATTGAGTGTGAGATTCAACTAGCTTCGTCATCATATCTTCTAAATTTGGCTTTTTATCATCGGTTTGTGGTGGTTTGTTTTGAAAATTAGGTCTTTACTATTGTAAGTATTATTGGATACTTGTTGATTACTAGGACCTTGTTGGTTGTTGTATGGAACATTGCGATTATAATTCTGGTTTTGATTGTAAATCGGTCTTGGCGGTTGATAATTATTCTGATAATTATTTCCAGGCCTTTGGTTTATGTATGAAATATTCTCTCTTTGTTCCATTGTCAGTTCAATACTGAGACAATCTTTTGTTAAATGTGGTCCTCCACACTGCTCACAACTAATTCATATTGAGTAGATATCTTTAGTCATCTTTTCCATTCGTCTCTCGACAGCATCTATCTTTGCTGAAATGGAATCTAAGTCATGGCTAGAATCGGCTCTAGCTGCTTTAGATGATCTAACGATATCTTTTTCTTGGTGCCACTCATGTGAGTGGGAAGCAGTGTTATCAATAATTTTGTAAGCATCAGTTTCTGTTTTCTTCATAATAGAACCACCAGCTCCTATATCTATGTCTTTCCTTGTAGTGATGTCGCATCCTTGGTAGAATATTTGTACTATTTGACAGGTGTCTAAACCATGTTGCGGACATCCTCTCAATAACTTTCCAAATCTTGTCCAAGCTTCATATAGAGTTTCATTTGGCTTCTGTGTGAACGTAACAATTTCTCCTTGAAGTCTTACGGATTTAGATGCCGGAAAGAATTGTTTAAGAAATTTTTCAACTAAAACATCCCATGTATCAATCGCCCCTTCAGGTAACGATTCCAACCAATCTTTGGCTTCTCTCTTTAAAGTCCAGGGAAATAACATGAGATATATCTGTTCATCCTCAACTTCTCTTATTTTAAATAGAGTGCAGATCCTATTAAAGGTACGAAGATGTTCATTTGGATCTTCCTTCGGTGCACCACTAAATTGGCATTGATTAGTCACCATGTGTAGAATTTGTCCTTTGATTTCATAATCTGGCGCATTAATGTCAGGATGAGTAATTGCGTGACCTTGGCCAGTGCGTTTAGCTCTCATTCGGTCTTCCATACTTAAAGGTTCCAGATTTTCCATAATTGAATTTGTTGAATCTGAATCACTAGAGGATTCTGATTTAATGGTTCGTTCCTCAACAATCTCTGTTTGAATGATTGGTGGTTCCGGAGGAAAAATTAATGGTTCAGGATCTATGAATCGTCCCTGAATATTCTTCGGATTCTCAATTGTGAGGTCGGGTTCAAAAAATGGATTATCGGAAATTTGAATTGGAGTACTTGGTCGACTGGATGACGATTCTAAAGGAAAATCAACGACGACAATATTTGCTAGATGTCTTGATCGAGTTACCGGTGGTGAACGTACAAAAGGTGGTGAACGTTTTGCTCGGTGCATTCACTGAATATCCTATTAGTTTTTAAAAAGAAAGAAAAATTATATAAGTTATCAAATTAATAGAATTTTCTGATTTTGCCCACGTTTCGAATAGCCAAAAGATGCAGCAGAGGGGCAGGATTCGTTTGGTCTCAATATAATTGAGTACTGTTTGGCTCCAATAACCCGGTCCACGTACAAATCCAACTATTACTACGAACCAGAAAATTTTGATGTCTATCAATTTAACCACTTAAAATAAATTTTCGTAATTTAAAGAAATTTGGAGAAGAAGTAGAAAATTCTATGTCCTAAAAACTAGAATGGCGAGAAATAAGAAAGAAAAAGAGCGCGTTGGTATTAAAATTGGAGAAATAAGAAAGAAAAAGAGTGACTTATAAAACTTTAAAACACTCGACTAACCCAACCTTATTATTATCACTAACTTAAAATTAAAATTTTAATTGAGATTACTAATTGGAGTGATAATTGATACATAGGTAAAAGGCGTCGAAAAATAAAAATAAGAAAGTAGCGCGTTGAAACTTAAAAAGGAACTAAAAACTAAGAATTAAAAGTTGCGTCTAAAAATATTAAAGCTTACAAGTAAAACTATATCCCAAATGGCAATAACTTAAAAAGGTACTAAAACTAAAAAACAGCGTCGCAAAATTCTAAAGCACCTAAATCTTAGTCTAAAGAAAAAACACTTAAGGGATTTTACGGCAAAGCCTAAAAATCTAGAAATAAAAATAACTATGGCAAAAAAAAAAACTATACTTAAAACTAAATACGAATGAAAAAATACAAAGATTACGCTAAAAACAAATAAAAAGAGTACAAAATATAAAAATATACTAAAAGTTATAAAAAGTACAATTTTTATAAAAATATTATTTTTATATTTTTTATTTTATAAAACTATTAATTTTATAAATTATTTAAACTAATTAAACTTAAATATATAAATTAATTAAAAATAAACTAAATTAATTAAATAACAAAACCTAATTAGGGTTTTTAATTAAATAATAATAATAATTACCCGTAATTAATGCAGTTTTAGGGCTTCCTGTGGCCTGTCAGACACCCTCATGCGATCGCATGAGAAATTGTCTTCGGACTCATGCGATCGCATGAGCCAGGATTTTAGGCCACGGTCTGGGCTGCTACAGTACCAGGCTGTGAGAGTTTTTAAATTTTTTTTTTTGCTGTTTTATATAATTATATAATATATATATATATATATATATATATATATATATATATATATATATATATATATATATATATATATATATATATATATATATATATATATATATATATATATATATATAAATAAAATTTATATTTTTATAAAATAAAGATAAAGAAACTTTTATAGAACTTATAAATTTAACAAACTCTTAAAAATATTTATATATATATTTTTTATATTTTAGAATATTTAAAACGTATTTTTACAAAAGAGTATTTTTTTATAAAAGTAAACTTAAAAATAATTTTTTTATATATTAGCGTTGCGCTTCCGGCTTTTAAGCTAGATAAACTCCCCGGCAGCGGCGCCAAAAATACTTGATGTGCGTAGAGGTGTATATGAAATAGCTTTATTTTTACAACGAAATACTATTAAATATGATACAATTTTACACAAGATATTTATTTATTTATAGAATGGATATACCTAAACCTTGCTACAACACTTATAGGCAGTGTACCTAATCGTACAGTAGTGTAGTTTTTAGTAAGTCCGGTTCGTTCCACAGGGAAATCTTTTAAACAGAGCTTAACGCTATATTAGTTTTAATTTATAAAAATACAAATATATATATATAAGTAATATTTTTATTATAAAGGGGGTTTTTACCGTTTAATGACCGGTTTGTCGATTTTTAAAACTTTAGTCTCAGTTAAAACCTAATGTAAAATATTAAATAAATAAAAGACTTAATTTTAAGCATAAAGTAAATAACGATAATGAAATTGCAATAAATAAAAGTGCAATAAAATACAATAACAATAAATAAAAGTGCAATAATTAGAAGTGCAATTAAATATGAAAATAAAGGAATTATGTTTATTTAAACTTCCGTAATCATGATGTTTGACGTGTTGATTTTTAGTTTTATGCCCATGGGTTAATTGTCCTTTGTCCTGGATTATTTAATATGTCCGTCTGTTTTGTCCATAACAGTCCATCAGTCATAAATATAAAGTGCGAGTATTCTCGTCAAATTATCCTTATACCCGAAGTCAAATATTCCAACTAATTGGGGACTTAAACTGTAACAAGGTTTTAAAACTTTGTTTAATAATTACACCAGGATATCGACTGTGTGTAACCCAAGGTTTTAATACTTTGTTATCAATTATGCCAAGTGTCCTTGTACATAATTTCAGCCCTGTTTTAATAATTCCATAGACTATTAATCCATTCTCGTGTCCGGTTAAATGAACGATTACTCGTACATATAAATATCCCGCCCATCGTGTCCGATCGAGTGTATATGGTTATTTATAGGTACGTCCAATTGTAAATCTTTATATTAAAATTAACAAACTATCATTTAGTTAAACAAATATAAAGCCCATTAATAGCCCATAGTCTAATTTCCACAAGTGTCATTCTTTTGTCCAAACCCCAATTATGGTACAAAGCCTAATTACCCAATTTTAGTATTTTTAGCCCAACATCATGATTATTTCATTTTAAATAAGCATAATAATAACTTAGCTACGAGACATTAAATTAAAAAGGTTGAACATAACTTACAATGATTAAAAATAGCGTAGCGTTACACGGACAGAATTTTGACTTACACCCTTACAATATGCGCTAACATACCCTTATTATTGGAAATTAAAATTAAAATTAAAATTATAATATAAATATATATATAATATGTTTAGATAGAGAGATTGATGGATATTTGATGCACCAAACTACGACTTTTATAGGCATGTGGACTGGAAAAGGGCCTCATGCGATCGCATGGGCTTTGCCCTTCAAGGCCATGCGATCGCATGGTCAGCTGGGGAGGCTCAAAAGTCTTTAAAAACGTGGGCTGCTTATTTATTTATTATATAATATAATATATATAATTAAATTTAATTATATATATATTATATTATATTCTTGTACTCCGTTGACTTGTAATTTTTAGTCCGTTGCGTCGAGCGTTGAGAGTTGACTTTGGTCCCGGTTCTGGATTTTCGAACGCCCTTGCGTATAATTTAATATCTTGTACTTTGCGTTTCACGTCTTGTACTCTTGTAATTTTGAGACGTTTCTCATCAATAATTGGAACCTCTTTGATTGTACTTTGTACTTTTGAGCTTTTTGGTCGTTTGCGTCTTCAATTCGTCGAATCTGTCTTTTGTCTTCACCTTTTACTATTTAAACGAATATCACTTGTAAATAGAACAATTGCAACTAAAAGATTGTCTTTCTTGAGGGATAATGCTATGAAATATATGTTCGTTTTTAGCATTATCACTATTTTTATCATTAACATGAACGCGCTATAAAATACGATTAAAAGCTATTAAACGAATTAATTAGGAAATAATAAGTATGAGTATCATGATGAAATTAAAATATTGTAAGATATTGACTTAGATAAAATTATCGTCCTCAGTATTTTTATCATCACTATTATTAAAAGTATCGTTAGTATTAAAACTATCATTTTAACAAAAATTATCATTTTAAATGAAATGTCATTGTTATAAAATATTATTATTATTATCATTTTAAATAAAATTATTATTTTAAAGTTAATATTAAAAAAATATCGTAAATATTAAAGTTATCATAATTAGAATTTTCATTTATCATAATATCATTTTTTAGTGAATATAAATATTGATATTTTTATTAACAGAATAATAATAATAATTATTATTATTATTACAAAATAATACAACTTTTACTTACTATTATTATAGATATTATTTTATCAAATAAATATGTAATACAAACATATTTTAATACATGTTATAAAATTACTTTAATAATACCTATCATATTATCTTTATGATATTAAATGAACTCTATAAATTTTATTACTTAATATATATAAAAGTATATTTTATTATATAAAATTTGAATATAAAATTTTAATTATTAATAAATGAATTATATTATTTACTCTAATAAATCTATTAAAAATATTTAAAAATATAAAATGATGATATTTAAACTATATATTAATCATGTATAGATTTTGGATATCATTTTGAGTCAATTTGACTCTTGTTGACTTTTGCATATTAGTCTCGAGTATTAGGATTGTGATACACTACGACTTGACATAAATTGTTAGACAAATATTGACCAACATATAAATATATATAATTAATATAGGTTCGTGAATCCGAGGCCAACCTTGCACTTGTTCAATGATGTTATATGTATTTTTACTACGAAATACAGTATGGTGAGTTTCATTTGCCTTTTTACCCTTTATATTTTTGGGCTGAGAATACATGCGCAATTTTTATAAATGTTTTACGAAATAGACACAAGTAATTGAAACTACATTATATGGGTGAATGATCGAAGCCAAATATGCCCCTTTTGCTTGGTAACCTAAGAATTAGTAAACCGATCTACTAATTGACGCGAATCCTAAAGATAGATCTATTGGGCCTAACGAACCCCATCCAAAGTACCGGATGCTTTAGTACTTCGAATTCGTTTTTATCATGTTTGAAGGATTTCCCAGAATGATAGGGGATATTCTTATATGCATCTTGTTAATGTCGGTTACCAGGTGTTCAATCTATATGAATGATTTTTGTTTCTCTGCATGGGACGTATATTTATGAGAACTGGAAATGAAATTCTTGTGGTCTATTAAAATGATGGAAATGAATGATTATGATAAACTAATGAACTCACCAACCTTTTGGTTGACACTTTAAAGCATGTTTATTCTCAGGTATAAAAGAAATCTTCCGCTGTGCATTTGCTCATTATTGTAGTGACCCGAACTTTTCCATGTATATATATATTAAATGAAATTGATTTTTACATGATTAAATGTTTCCAACATGTTAAGCAATCAAACTTGTTAAGACTTGATTATTTGAAATGAGTTTTATGTAGACAATTGACCACCCAAGTTGACCGGCGATTCACGAATGTTAAAAATTGTAAAAACGACATGACGATATATATATGGATATACATATAGTTAACATGAGATTATGATAAGTGAGTATCTCCATAAGTATATTAACAATGAGTTATATACATAAAAACAAGACTACTAACTTAAGGATTTCGAAACGAGACATATATGTAACGATTATCATTGTAACGACATTTATATGTATATATATCATATTAAGATATATTAATATATCATAATATCATGATAAGATAATAATTTAACATCTCATTAGATATAATAAACAATGGGTTAACAACATTAAATGAGATTGTTAACTTAAAGGTTTTAAAACAACACTTACATGTAACGACTAACGATGACTTAACGACTCAGTTAAAATGTATATACATGTAGTGTATTTAGATGTATTATGTGATGACCCGGAAATTTCCGATCAAATTTAAACTTTAATCTTTATATGTTCCCGACACGATGAGCAAAAATATGTAATGTTGAGTCTCGAAATTTTGAAAACTATATTCATATAATCAATTACCCTTTGACCATGCCTAGCGATTCACGAACAATTATATATACATATACATATGTGTGATTATTAAATTGAGATATATTATATAAAACATCGAACGGATTAGTGGATATGATTATAAGCTATGAGATCTATTTTATGAACCTGGAAGTACTATTAAGGTATTGAATAGATAATACTTTACATGAATATATTTGTTCGATGTAAGTTTATCGACGAGATTAAAAGATAATATCAAATGATTGAATTATCAGATACATTGAATTATGATTAAGAGTATCTGTTAGGAGGTCCACTTTGAATTAGGTAACCCTTATTATTAACCGTATTCGAAAAATGGTAAAGTGAGTTATAAGTAAAGACAAATGTGTCAATTAACGAGAACTAGCCAAATGTTAGTGGAGTTTTCTGTTCGACTTTCTATATAAACGTTAACTAGTTAACCTTCCTATTATTTAGAGTGAAAGTGAAACTTTGGGAATATAGTTATATTATTTAGAAAGTTTAAGGAAAACAAACTAAACGTTGACGCATAAGGAAATTATATTTTTTTTTAAAGTATAAACGTTATAGGATATAATATTATAAACGATCTTCAAATATACTTTGAAATATAATTAAAATCTAAATATTTTATTAAAGTATTTCAAACCTATATATTATAAATATATTTTAATTTATTCAAAAGACGTTTTGGTTTAAGTTAATGTTATTAAGTATTCTTTGATAACTAACGAGGGTATGAATTATAAAAGTAAATGACCAAAAAACTCAAAAGATTAAGTTACACTCCGAGTGGGTTAGTTTTTAATTAATTTAAGTCTAGTTATTAATAAAGGTACATGTCACAAAACATTTAATTTAAAATAAAATATTTTGACAAACAACGAGACTTGGATTTATAGAAGGAAATGACCACAACGCTCAACTTTATAAGTTATATTTTTATAAAGGTAATTTATTGTTATGTAAGTCTAATTTTTGTAAAAGGTACACGTCACGTAATATAAAGGGCTAGTTTTCTAAACGTACGAAAGTGCGCCCGAAAAACGGAAAGTGGTACATGAGTCGTGAGACCACGACCGTGTCATTTTTGTAAAAATTATATTTTTATCATGAGCGTAAATATAATATAATATTTAATTAATTCTAAAGATTAAATATATTATATATAAAATATATATAAAGTTATAAGTGATACGTAATATGTAAAATAGGGTGTCGGCAAGATTAAAACAACGGATGCAAGCTGTAAGGCAATATGAGATGGCAAACTTCTATAAATGCACAAGTTCATTCTCATTCACTTCATAATACTACGTATCATTTAGATTAATTATATTATTATTATTATTATTATTATTATTATTATTATTATTATTAATATATTTATTATTATTATTATTATTATTATTATTATTATTATTATTATTATTATTATTATTATTATTATTATTAGTGTTATTATTAGTATTTATACCTAAAATACTACGACGAGGTCATGAGCGGGTCATTTCAAGACAAGTTTTATGAGTAGGATAGGGCTAAGGAAATTATGAGTTATGGCTATGGAGGTGATGGGTATTGTTCATGGGTATGCTTGTGAGGTTAAACTAGTGTTTGTCATCTCCATTGCGTCTACGTACCTTCCCTCCAATATTGAACCTCAATATTGATACGTGAGTACTCCTAATTTAATTTTTACATACTAATAGTGTATCCCTGACTAGTGCTCGAGAAAATAGGATTATGCTTATTTGTACATTTGATATTGCCCTTAGATAGGTTATGTTGAATCTTAAAGGTTGTTATACTAGGGATGAAATAAGGTATAAGATATGCATGTCATTGGAAAGCTAGCGAAAAATTAAGAACTTTTCATTTAGATATCGAATGAATTCGATGAACGGTTAGAAAGTTATGAATTAAACAATTAATTTCGTAATTAAAAATGCTGTTAATAATTAGTGAACTAATTTTCTGGGTAATAAAAAGTGGTTATTTGGATTCTACTCGTCGAGTAGATGAATTTTCATATAAAGCACGTCTCGTTTCGTTGAACGGTTGTCAAGTTATGGATAAAAGAAGTTTTGTAAATTTTGATGAAACGTCGATACGGAAACTGAAATTCTCGATGATCTGCGTTGTTTTAGATTAAAACAAAAATACCACTGAATTCTTTGCTGTAAGGTCTAACAAAAGACTCTGGCCGTTTGTCAATTTGAGTCTCGACGATTTTTCTAAAAATCGTCAATGTTGACTGTTTGATCACATTTTAAAATTCTAAAAAGAGCTGAAACTTTTTATTAAAAATGTCAGTTTTGTATCAGTTGTCATGGTCGGCCTGATGTATGTTTACTTTTACCAAAAATCATGTTATATCTTTGTGGTAACGAGAATTTGAAGGCTTTGACCGTTTGTCAATCCGAGTTTCGAGGAATTTTCTAAAAATCTCCAAAGTAGGCTACTCGGTCACTTTTGTAAATTTTATTAAAGCTGAAAAATTAACTTTGAAACGCCGAAACCGTGTTGGCAACTACGAGTTGTCTAGTTTTAGTTTACTTCTGTAAAATTTATGCTTAATCTTTTTGGTAATGTGTAACTTTTATCCTTGGACCGTTTATCAATCGGAGTTCCGATAATTTTTCTAAAAATCGCTGAAGTGGTCGTTTAGTCATGTTTGACCGAAAAATCTTTTTTTTGTATAAGTTATTGTATTTTTGCATGCGACCTCGTTTTTACTTTAACCTTTGACTTTTGACCTAACTGAGCATGGGTAATATAACATGTTACTATACTGTTGAGTCAGACTCGAGCATTAGGATTGTGGTACACTATGACTTGGCCTAAATTGTTAGACAAATATTGACCGTCATATAAATATATATAATTAATATAGGTTCGTGAATCCGAGGCCAACCCTACACTTGTTCAATGATGTTATATGTATTTTTACTACAAAATACAGTATGGTGAGTTTCATTTGCCTTTTTACCCTTTATATTTTTGGGCTGAGAATACATGCGCAATTTTTATAAATGATTTACAAAATAGACACAAGTACGTGAAACTACATTCTATGGTTGAATTATCGAAATCGAATATGCCCCTTTTTATTTAGTCTGGTAATCTAAGAATTAGGGAACAGACACCCTAATTGACGCGAATCCTAAAGATAGATCTATCGGGCCCAACAAGCCCCATCCAAAGTACCGGATGCTTTAGTACTTCGAAATTTATATCATGTCCGAAGGAGGATCCCGGAATGATGGGGATATTCTATATGCATATTGTTAATGTCGGTTACCAGGTGTTCAATCCATATGAATGATATTTTTGTCTCTATGCATGGGACGTTTATTTATGAGAATTGGAAATATGAAATCTTGTGGTCTATTAAAATGATGAAAATGAAATGATTACTATAAACTGATGAACTCACCAACCTTTTGGTTGACACTTGAAAGCATGTTTATTCTCAGGTTTGAAAGAGATCTTCCGCTGTGCATTAGCTCATTTTAAAGATATTACTTGGAGTCATTCATGACATATTTCAAAAGACGTTGCATTCGAGTCGTTGAAGTTCATTAAAGATTATTATTAAGTAAATGACAGATTAGGTCATTTATAGTTTGGATATTATGAAATGGTATGCATACATGTCAACTTTCGATGTAATGAAAGTTTGTCTTTTAAAAATGAATGCAATGTTTGTAAAATGTATCATTTAGAGGTCAAGTACCTCGCGATGTAATCATATGTTATTGTATTCGTCCCTATGGATTGGGTCGGGTCGTCTCATGTGGTATCAGAGCGGTGGTCTTAGCGAACCAGGTCTGCATTAGTTTGTCTAACTGATAAGTCGTTAGGATGCATTAGTGAGTCTGGACTTCGACCGTGTCTGCATGTCAAAAGTTTTGCTTATCATATTGTGTCGAAAATTATCTTCTTATCATCTGTAGGAAATTACCTGCTTATCATTCTTAAGTCTAGACGCGTTTTTCTGCATTTATTGCATAATAGTGTATAGACGAAATCCTATCTTCACATATCTGTTACTGTGAACTTTGACTGACATTTTTCAAAGATTCCTCCGTAATTTATGGGATTTTGGTAATATATATACATATGTAAATTATGTATTGAAGAATACTAAATCTAATTCCTATAATCTATTTCATATCAAAAATTCATTCCCTTGATCATACGAGATGGAGCCCTCAACCAGTTCGAACTCCTCAGATTACGACAGCTATTCCGATATGGAGTTTCATTCGAGCTCTGACAACAGTGTGACCGGAATGGACCAACCAATCAGCCATCATCTATTCTGGATGAAATGGGGATGGGTTCGTAGTCTCCTCAATCATTGGCGACAAGAAGAAGGTGATCCCTTTCATCCACCAAATTGCCCTCTTGGCAATGAACCTGAAGCACTTACCGGCGAACCTATTCGAGAAACTATTTTCTCTCTCATTTCCAGAGTATCTCGCCACGATTATATACTACACCAAATTTTAGATTATATTTATCCGCTCGTCCGAACCGACAATCACCCCGGTGTGATAGAAGAAGTCAACGAGCTTCGTGCTCGGGTGGTGGCTTTGGAAAATACGGTGCGGAGGTTACAAACATCATCAGCAGCACCAGCAGCATAACCGGTACCACCAGTAACATCCACATCGCAAGCCTCAAAACCATAAGCTCCAGCAGCATCACCGGCATCAACAGCACCACCATCAACAACAGGATCATTACCACCACCAACAATCACATCCGCATCACACACCTCAATATCCCAATCTATATATCGGATATCAACGTCACACGCACCAAAGATACCAAGGAGTACCAACAACAACAAATGATGAAGTATTGATTCATAACTTCATCAGAGAAACATTCTGTGGTGATTATGTAATCTCTAAAGTTTTAGAGATTATCTATCTCAGCCTTAATCAAAAACTAGATGAGTGGACAGAGATGATAGAGAGAAGAACCGAAACCCTAACAAGACTAGTGCGTAAGGTACAAGCTAGACTTGTTTTACCAACAACATCAGCAGTACCAATAGCCTCACCAACACAGTCAAATGCTGTCAACATCGTGAGAATCGTCAACACCTCCAACCTCACAAGCTTCGCCAGTTCAAGAATCACTGTGGAAATCATTACGAATTAATAACGAGTATATTGTATCAACGAGTTATGAAGTATTAACTCAGTTCCTCCAAAGAATTTATATGTATATCCTATATATATATAAAAAAAATAAATAAATAAATAAAAAAAAAAAATTTTTTTAACCATAATAAATCTTTCTGTACTAAGCTATTATGTATGGAACTTAACTATCCGGTTAATTCATATTACTAATATGCTATGATGTACAGTCTTCATTAACAATTTAATCATTGTTAACCACAATCTCTGCTTCAATTCAACGAATTCCGTCTCATAATAAGTCAAGTGTATCATTCAATAACATGTTTGATTTTACACTTTCATCTTCGATGCACTCGAAACTTACTGGAAAACAACATTCGTACCTTGCGAAGTTGGCAAGAGTTCTATTAGCATCAGCATGATTCACTAAGGAAATACCTATAAATATTGAAGTATTGACTACATTAGTGAAATACTCCGCAAAGATTATGAAATCTCTAATGTTTTAGAGAAAATTCATTTCTAATTCAAGCCGAAAATCAAAGGAGCTTAGTATGATATTAACTCATTGAATCTGTATTACATCTGAAGAAAATATACTCACATATATTTTCATAAAGATTGTAATGAAAATTCTTGTTCAAAATATTATTTGAGAAATTTTTTTAACGGGTAGGTAATACCCGAGAGATATATAAAATCACAATTAATATGTTATGTTCTTCAATTCTGATTCGACAATCATCAACTATACCAATATACATTCTTTTATAGAAATCAAAACAACCATACTCATTCGAATCTAATTACATATTCTGATTTTTGGGAATTTCAGAATTCAACTCGAGATACAACTAAAATCATCACTCTTAGATCCTTACAATTTTTCAAAGCTATACCTTGACTTCAAAACTGTGATAGAACATCACTTTTAATCGTAACACTCAGATGAATATGAAAATCATTCGGGATTCAAGACGATTTCATCATTTAGATATTGACTATGACAATCTGCAATTAAAACCCTTCGAAATTCTAGAAGACACTTCAAATAATAAACAATTGAGATGATGATCCAACCACACGTTACCCGAAGTTTTGTACCTGAAAAACTCTCGAAACCAAAGTCATAATCTAACATGTACCCGCGTCGAATTCTTTATCATTTATTAGCAAAAACAACATTTCGATTCCTTTTCAAAGTAGCCAATTTTGTCACAGCTCCAGCAAGTCAACTTCGATTTTTCAGTCGGACCAGTCTTATTATAACCTTGATAGATACGTTGCCCTTTCGTCATTATTACTGGGGAATCTTTCATATTCCACCCTATTACCACCAGCGTTTAATCATCTAAAACACGATTCTTCTGAACCCACCTCGGATTGCTAACCAAAGATTCAGATATTAGCATTAAATGCAGAGGAAACATAAAAATTGTAGATGGTTTAAACGGTCAAAAGTTTGATGATAAAAGATAGTGAGATGGTAAAGCTCAGAAAAAGAAAGGATTTGGTACTGAAAAACGGATTGAGCAAAGTATGAAGGAAGCCGTGGACAAATCACAGAGACTGAATCTGCCTTCAAAGGATCCAAATGATTCAGTGACTGCTAAACTCGTTAGCAAACACCTTACTTCTTATTCTAAACCTTCACAGACAGATATTCTTCATCATCATCATCATATCTTAAATGTTATAAGATATCTTCGTATCTTCCATTATACATATTCTCCATATATTTGGAGATATTTTCACAACTATTCTTATCAAGTATCATTTATCTCTCCGTAATATCTGCAAACATAAAAGAAACCGTGTTAGTTTCTAAATTCTGAAAAATTCGAATATGAATGTTTTTGAAGTAGTGTTGGGAACTGATGCATGAGTTAGTATAATATAATGACACTTGATCAACGTCATTATATTACAGTAATTCATGCTGAGTTTCTAATGGATGTGATGATTCACAGGACATACCGTCATCATGTACCATTTACACGACTCTTACATTCTATCTAATCTCTAAATATATCAAGAAAATATTTCTTAATGATTCGGTCTTTTTCAGGGTATTTTGGTAATTTAACAAATCAGGATTTACCATTACCCTTTCCTTCTTAGAACAATTACTATATTCCTTCTTAAATCCATACATATGAATTCCGGACCATTACAAGAGCTATTTAATCGCAAGAAGAAGAAACGAAAGGACAAAGCTTCGAAATGGAAATGTGGGGTATAAACCGCAGCAAATAGAAGAGAGCATTAACTGGGGATGACGATGACTATAGAAGACGGAAGCAGGGACATCGAAATATAAGGGAAGGTGTAAAATCTAACAACAACCCGGAAATTACAACCCGTATATATCAATGCATATAGCAATGTAAAGACATGGAAGAACTAGAAACACTATAAACCCAAGAGTATAGTAGAAGTAGATAGATTCTTCCGGTGGCAGATTAAAAAGAAGAATGAAAGATATGAAGGTTAGGAGTATATCAAGGATCAGGATAAGATGGAGCATAATTAATGAATACTTTAAAGTATGAATTGAGGAAGGAAGAATAGGAGATGTGAGTTGTAAGGAAATGGAGAGGGTGGATTTATAGAATAATATTCGACAAAGAAAATCAAAGCAGATTATCGCGTTTAACCAAAGAAGATCTGAATCTCCTTAATTACCGAAGAACCAAATCTTATTACGAAGATTTTCTTTAAATCCCTTAAATTCCGGAAATCAATCATGACTACGTCATCAGTTAAAATGCTTCTATATTTACTCATTCCACTCTTTGCTAGCTTCACTTATAATCTTCGCATAATCAAATTGGGTTATCTATATTACTCGATGATGATAAAACTCTATGTATCAGCTTACATTCGTCATAATAACATTCTTACTGTTAGTCATGACGAACTCTATCAAATTTCGGGACGAAATTTCTTTTAACGGGTAGGTACTGTGATGACCCGGAAATTTCCGATCAAATTTAAACTTTAATCTTTATATGTTCCCGACACGATGAGCAAAAATATGTAATGTTGAGTCTCGAAATTTTGAAAACTATATTCATATAATCAATTACCCTTTTACCATGCCTAGCGATTCACGAACAATTATATATACATATACATATGTGTGATTATTAAATTGAGATATATTATATAAAACATCGAACGGATTAGTGGATATGATTATAAGCTATGAGATCTATTTTATGAACCTGGAAGTACTATTAAGGTATTGAATAGATAATACTTTACATGAATATATTTGTTCGATGTAAGTTTATCGACGAGATTAAAAGATAATATCAAATGATTGAATTATCAGATACATTGAATTATGATTAAGAGTATCTGTTAGGAGGTCCACTTTGAATTAGGTAACCCTTATTATTAACCGTATTCGAAAAATGGTAAAGTGAGTTATAAGTAAAGACAAATGTGTCAATTAACGAGAACTAGCCAAATGTTAGTGGAGTTTTCTGTTCGACTTTCTATATAAACGTTAACTAGTTAACCTTCCTATTATTTAGAGTGAAAGTGAAACTTTGGGAATATAGTTATATTATTTAGAAAGTTTAAGGAAAACAAACTAAACGTTGACGCATAAGGAAATTATATTTTTTTTTAAAGTATAAACGTTATAGGATATAATATTATAAACGATCTTCAAATATACTTTGAAATATAATTAAAATCTAAATATTTTATTAAAGTATTTCAAACCTATATATTATAAATATATTTTAATTTATTCAAAAGACGTTTTGGTTTAAGTTAATGTTATTAAGTATTCTTTGATAACTAACGAGGGTATGAATTATAAAAGTAAATGACCAAAACACTCAAAAGATTAAGTTACACTCCGAGTGGGTTAGTTTTTAATTAATTTAAGTCTAGTTATTAATAAAGGTACATGTCACAAAACATTTAATTTAAAATAAAATATTTTGACAAACAACGAGACTTGGATTTATAGAAGGAAATGACCACAACGCTCAACTTTATAAGTTATATTTTTATAAAGGTAATTTATTGTTATGTAAGTCTAATTTTTGTAAAAGGTACACGTCACGTAATATAAAGGGCTAGTTTTCTAAACGTACGAAAGTGCGCCCGAAAAACGGAAAGTGGTACATGAGTCGTGAGACCACGACCGTGTCATTTTTGTAAAAATTATATTTTTATCATGAGCGTAAATATAATATAATATTTAATTAATTCTAAAGATTAAATATATTATATATAAAATATATATAAAGTTATAAGTGATACGTAATATGTAAAATAGGGTGTCGGCAAGATTAAAACAACGGATGCAAGCTGTAAGGCAATATGAGATGGCAAACTTCTATAAATGCACAAGTTCATTCTCATTCACTTCATAATACTACGTATCATTTAGATTAATTATATTATTATTATTATTATTATTATTATTATTATTATTATTATTATTAATATATTTATTATTATTATTATTATTATTATTATTATTATTATTATTATTATTATTATTATTATTATTAGTGTTATTATTAGTATTTATACCTAAAATACTACGACGAGGTCATGAGCGGGTCATTTCAAGACAAGTTTTATGAGTAGGATAGGGCTAAGGAAATTATGAGTTATGGCTATGGAGGTGATGGGTATTGTTCATGGGTATGCTTGTGAGGTTAAACTAGTGTTTGTCATCTCCATTGCGTCTACGTACCTTCCCTCCAATATTGAACCTCAATATTGATACGTGAGTACTCCTAATTTAATTTTTACATACTAATAGTGTATCCCTGACTAGTGCTCGAGAAAATAGGATTATGCTTATTTGTACATTTGATATTGCCCTTAGATAGGTTATGTTGAATCTTAAAGGTTGTTATACTAGGGATGAAATAAGGTATAAGATATGCATGTCATTGGAAAGCTAGCGAAAAATTAAGAACTTTTCATTTAGATATCGAATGAATTCGATGAACGGTTAGAAAGTTATGAATTAAACAATTAATTTCGTAATTAAAAATGCTGTTAATAATTAGTGAACTAATTTTCTGGGTAATAAAAAGTGGTTATTTGGATTCTACTCGTCGAGTAGATGAATTTTCATATAAAGCACGTCTCGTTTCGTTGAACGGTTGTCAAGTTATGGATAAAAGAAGTTTTGTAAATTTTGATGAAACGTCGATACGGAAACTGAAATTCTCGATGATCTGCGTTGTTTTAGATTAAAACAAAAATACCACTGAATTCTTTGCTGTAAGGTCTAACAAAAGACTCTGGCCGTTTGTCAATTTGAGTCTCGACGATTTTTCTAAAAATCGTCAATGTTGACTGTTTGATCACATTTTAAAATTCTAAAAAGAGCTGAAACTTTTTATTAAAAATGTCAGTTTTGTATCAGTTGTCATGGTCGGCCTGATGTATGTTTACTTTTACCAAAAATCATGTTATATCTTTGTGGTAACGAGAATTTGAAGGCTTTGACCGTTTGTCAATCCGAGTTTCGAGGAATTTTCTAAAAATCTCCAAAGTAGGCTACTCGGTCACTTTTGTAAATTTTATTAAAGCTGAAAAATTAACTTTGAAACGCCGAAACCGTGTTGGCAACTACGAGTTGTCTAGTTTTAGTTTACTTCTGTAAAATTTATGCTTAATCTTTTTGGTAATGTGTAACTTTTATCCTTGGACCGTTTATCAATCGGAGTTCCGATAATTTTTCTAAAAATCGCTGAAGTGGTCGTTTAGTCATGTTTGACCGAAAAATCTTTTTTTTGTATAAGTTATTGTATTTTTGCATGCGACCTCGTTTTTACTTTAACCTTTGACTTTTGACCTAACTGAGCATGGGTAATATAACATGTTACTATACTGTTGAGTCAGACTCGAGCATTAGGATTGTGGTACACTATGACTTGGCCTAAATTGTTAGACAAATATTGACCGTCATATAAATATATATAATTAATATAGGTTCGTGAATCCGAGGCCAACCCTACACTTGTTCAATGATGTTATATGTATTTTTACTACAAAATACAGTATGGTGAGTTTCATTTGCCTTTTTACCCTTTATATTTTTGGGCTGAGAATACATGCGCAATTTTTATAAATGATTTACAAAATAGACACAAGTACGTGAAACTACATTCTATGGTTGAATTATCGAAATCGAATATGCCCCTTTTTATTTAGTCTGGTAATCTAAGAATTAGGGAACAGACACCCTAATTGACGCGAATCCTAAAGATAGATCTATCGGGCCCAACAAGCCCCATCCAAAGTACCGGATGCTTTAGTACTTCGAAATTTATATCATGTCCGAAGGAGGATCCCGGAATGATGGGGATATTCTATATGCATATTGTTAATGTCGGTTACCAGGTGTTCAATCCATATGAATGATATTTTTGTCTCTATGCATGGGACGTTTATTTATGAGAATTGGAAATATGAAATCTTGTGGTCTATTAAAATGATGAAAATGAAATGATTACTATAAACTGATGAACTCACCAACCTTTTGGTTGACACTTGAAAGCATGTTTATTCTCAGGTTTGAAAGAGATCTTCCGCTGTGCATTAGCTCATTTTAAAGATATTACTTGGAGTCATTCATGACATATTTTAAAAGACGTTGCATTCGAGTCGTTGAAGTTCATTAAAGATTATTATTAAGTAAATGACAGATTAGGTCATTTATAGTTTGGATATTATGAAATGGTATGCATACATGTCAACTTTCGATGTAATGAAAGTTTGTCTTTTAAAAATGAATGCAATGTTTGTAAAATGTATCATTTAGAGGTCAAGTACCTCGCGATGTAATCATATGTTATTGTATTCGTCCCTATGGATTGGGTCGGGTCGTCTCATATTAATATACTTTTGGAAGACTTCAAGACATATATCAAAACACTAATACTAAACAAAAATGGGTACAGTTACATTCCCATTCTTTTTTCATCAAGAATTCTAGTCGTATTCATACCCGTATTATACACAGCTTCTAGACGTACTTACTGTGGGTATATACCAATAGGAACTAGCATGGGATTCCACTCTTGATTATGTCATGTATGACTAATCAATTTTAACTTCTACTATGAACTAGTCAACTAACTAGAACTCCTTTTAACCCCACTCACCACTCACCACTTACCACTCATCATTCACTCCATTTCACTTCTAATTCTCTTTCTAATTCTCTCTCAACACACACACACACTTATGAACGAATTTGTCCAGTAGCTAATCATCATCTTCATCAAAAATTACTTCAAGAATCAAGCTATAATCATCTTAGGAAGAACACTTCAAGAACACTTCGAAAATCCTTTCAAGTTTACTAGTTTACATCCAAGCTTTCTAATTCATTCCAAGTAATCATCTAAGATCAAGAAACCTTTGTTATTTACAATAGGTTATCTTTCTTATTCAAGGTAATAATCATATTCAAACTTTGATTCAATTTCTATAACTATAAACTATCTTAATTAGTGTAAAAATCTTACTTGAACTTGTTTTTGTGTTATGATCATACTTCAAGAACTTTCAAGCCATCCAAGATCCTTTGATGCTAGATGATTTCTTGTCACTTCCAGTAGGTTTACCTAATAAACTTAAGATAGTAATGATGTTCATAACATCATTCGATTCATACATATAAACTTAAGATAGTAATGATTTAAACTTGCAACCACTAGAACATAGTTTAGTTAATTCTAAATTTGTTCGAAAATAAAGTTAATCCTTCTAACTTGACTTTTAAAATCAACTAAACACATGTTCTATATCTATATGATATGCTAACTTAATGATTTAAAACCTGGAAACACGAAAAATACCGTAAAACCGGACATACGCCGTCGTAGTAACACCGCGGGCTGTTTTGGGTTTGATAATTAAAAACTATGATAAACTTTGATTTAAAAGTTATTCTTCTGGGGAAATGTTTTTTCTTATGAACATGAAACTATATCCAAAAATCATGGTTAAACTCAAAGTGGAAGTATGTTTTTCAAAATGGTCATCAAGACGTCGTTCTTTCGACTGAAATGACTACCTCTTACAAAAACGACTTGTAACTTTTATTTCTGACAATAAACCTATACTTTTTCTGTATAGATTCATAAAATAGAGTTCAATATGAAACCATAGCAATTTGATTCACTCAAAACAGATTTAAAACGAAGAAGTTATGGGTAAAACAAGATTGGATATTTTTTGATTGTTGTAGCTACGGCAAATGTTGTAACAGTTCTTTACAAATCATAACTTAACAAACTTATATTGTATTATTCATGTATTCTAATATATATGATGAAATCTTGGGATACCATAGACACGTATACAATGTTTTGACATATCATATCGACCCATCTATATAATATATTTTGGAACAACCATAGACACTCTATATGCAGTAATGTTGGAGTTAGCAATACAGGGTTGAGGTTGATTCCAAAATAATATATATAGTTTGAGTTATGATCTAGCTTGAGGCTTGTATACACTGGGTCGTGGATTGATCCAAGATAATTTATATTTATTTCTGTACATCTAACTATGGACAACTAGTTGTAGGTTATTAACGAGGACAGCTAACTTAATAAGCTTAATACATTATAATGTATTAAAAAATGTTGTAAATATATTTTGAGCATACTTTGATATATATGTACATATTTGTATAGGTTCATGAATCGGCCGGTGGCCAAGTCTTACTTCCCGACGAAGTAAAAATCTGTGAAAGTGAGTTATAGTCCCACTTTTAAAATCTAATATTTTGGGATGAGAATACATGCAGTTTTATAAATGTTTTACAAAATAGACACAAGTAAATGAAACTACATTATATGGTTGAATGATCGAAGCCGAATATGCCCCTTTTGCTTGGTAACCTAAGAATTAGTAAACCGATCTACTAATTGACGCGAATCCTAAAGATAGATCTATTGGGCCTAACGAACCCCATCCAAAGTACCGGATGCTTTAGTACTTCGAATTCGTTTATATCATGTCCGAAGGATTTCCCGGAATGACAGGGGATATTCTTATATGCATCTTGTTAATGTCAGATACCAGGTGTTCACCATATGAATGATTTTTATCTCTATGTATGGGATGTATATTGAAATATGAAATCTTGTGGTCTATTATTGCGATTTGATAAATATATAGGTTAAACCTATAATTCACCAACATTTTTGTTGACGTTTTAAGCATGTTTATTCTCAGGTGATTATTAAGAGCTTCCGCTGATGCATACTAAAATAAGGACAAGATTTGGAGTCCATGCTTCTATGATATTGTGTAAAAACTGCATTCAAGAAACTTATTTTTGATGTAATATATTCTTATTGTAAACCATTATGTAATGGTCGTGTGTAAACAGTATATTTTAGATTATCATTATTTGATAATCTACGTAATGCTTTTTAAACCTTTATCGATAAAATAAAGGTTATGCTTGTTTTAAAAAATGAATGCAGTCTTTGAAAAACGTCTCATATAGAGGTCAAAACCTCGCGACGAAATCAATTACTATGGAATGTTTATAATCAATATGAATGGGACATTTCAATTATAAAGATATTACTTGGAGTCATTCATGGTATATTTCAAAAGATGTTGCATTCAAGTCGTTGAGTTCAATAGAGATTATTATTAAGTAAATGACCAATTACGTCATTTAAAAGTTGGATATTATGAAATGGTATGTATACCTGTCAACTTTTGATGTAATGAAAGGTTGTCTTTTAAAAATAAATGCAACGTTTGTAAAATGTATCATATAGAGGTTAAATACCTCGTGATATAATCATATGTTATTGTATTCGTCCTTATGGATTAGGACGGGTTGTCTCAATTTTTACATAGAACATAAAAGTACAAGCACACTACAATACATATAATACACAACATGATTACAACCCTCAATCTGAATCACTGGTTTCTTCTTCTTCGGACTTGGTTCGTTTTCCTAATTCTCTAGGGATATATGGTGTTCCTCTAATACGATCCTTCGTTTTCCACAATGGTTTAGAAAAACCTGGTGGTTTAGAGGTTCCCGGGTTATTGTTACAATTTAAGAAATACGGATGTTGCTGATACATATAATGTTCATCGGGGTCGGAATCAGGTTTCTCTATTTTTATACCTTTTTCCTTATTATATTCTTTTGCTTTATTAAATTGGGTCAAGGTAATTTCTATAACATCATCGGAATCCTCATCGGGATCCGATTCAATGGAAAATTGGTAATCTTCCCAATACTTTGCTTCCTCGGCGGAAACACCATTGACCATTACTAACTTTGGTCCGTTTGTTGAGGATTTTCTTTTATTTAATCGATTTACTGTAGGTATCAATATTTCTTCCTCCGGAACCTCTTCTTCTTCTGGTTTCTCTTCTTCCGGTTTCTCCTCTTCCGGTTACTCCTCTTCCGGTTCCTCCTCTTCCGGTTCCTCCTCTTCGGGAATTTGTGAATCTTCCCAAAATATATTCGACTCTTCATTATTATTAGGTGAGTCGATGGGATTTGTACTAGAGGTAGACATCTATCACACAATATCAAACACAATAAGAGGTTAATATATCACATAATATTTACATGTTAATAATATATAGTTTCCAACAAAAGTGTTAAGCAATCGTTTTTAAAGAAAACACGGTCGAAGTCCAGACTCACTAATGTATCCTAACAAACTCGATAAGACACACTAATGCAAATTTTTGGTTCTCTAATGTAGAGACTCGTCCTAATCCATCCGGACGAAGTCCATATCGATTATAAACGATTCACAACAGTTGATTACATCACAAGGTATTTGACCTCTATATGATACATTTTACAAACATTGCATTCAATTTTAAAAGACAATCTTCCTTTACAATGAAAATTGACGGCATGCATACCATTTCAGAATATATCCAACTATAATTGACTTAATAATAATCCTGATGAACTCGACGACTCGAATGCAACATCTTTTGAAATATACCATGAATGACTCCAAGTAATGTTTCTAAAATGAGCAAATGCACAGCAGAAGATTTCTTTCGTACCTGAGAATAAACATGCTTTCAAGTGTCAACCAGAAAGGTTGGTGAGTTCATTAGTTTAACATAAATAAATATTTCCATTATTTTAATAGACCACAAGATTTTCATTTCTCATAAATATACGTCCCATGCATAGAGACAAAAATATCATTCATATGGATTGAACACCTGGTAACCGACATTAACAAGATGCATATATAAGAATATCCCCATCATTCCGGGATCCTCCATCAGACATGATATAAATTTCGAAGTACTAAAGCATCCGGTACCTTGGATGGGGTTTGTTAGGCCCAATAGATCTATCTTTAGGATTCGCGTCAATTAGTAGATCGGTTTACTAATTCTTAGGTTACCAAGCAAAAAGGGGCATATTCGGCTTCGATCATTCACCCATACAATGTAGTTTCAATTACTTGCGTCTATTTCGTAAAACATTTATAAAAATTTGTGCATGTATTCTCAGCCCAAAAATATAAAGGGTAAAAAGGCAAATAAAACTCACCTAATGTATTTTGTAGTAAAAATACATATGACGACATTAAACAACTGAACAATGTAGGGTTGGCCTCGGATTCACGAACCTATATCATTTGTATAATCATTAATACCTATAATTGTAATTGAACCATTTCATATATTATAACTTTTATATACTAGTTATATGATTTGTATATTTATATTTAAAAACGGTTATTATTTATATAGTTTTATATATATATATATATTAAAAATACTTAATTTGTTATATATAAATATTTATATTAAATTGTTAATATAAATATTTCACACTTATAGGTAATGTTACTTTTAAGTATATTTTTTATACATGATAATATATAATATTAATAATAGTGAATAAAAATTATATTTGATTATAATTATAATAACTTTCAATGTTAATAATAATTCCAATATTGGTAATAACCATGATAATAATAATAATACTTGTAAAGATTAATTTTAATGTAATTGATGGTTATGATAATGATTTTAGTAACTACCTAATAATATAGATAACAATGAAAATAATAGTTTTAGTAATATCAAGATAATAATTTTATTAATTATAATACTTATTATCATTTTAAGAACTTAAGGGTGTTATATCTATATTTACATATGTATAGTTATTTTGTTTACAATGCGCACGATCATAGTTATATCCTAATTAATGTCAATCTTACATTTATCTAAATACTTATCTTATTTCAGATCACAAGGGTTTCCATATTTTTCAAGTTTAGTTCATAAACGTATAATACTTATTAATAATCTTAATCATAATTGTACGATATATAAAAATAACAATCATAATTGAAAATTTAATTTTTTATAAAAATAATAAGTAGCAACTAATACTTATATTTGTAATACTAATAATAATTATAATAATAACAATAATAACACTAATAACAATAACACTAACACTAATAATAATAATAATACTTAAAAAAATACAAATGATAATATTAATATTAATACTACTTAACAATAATACTAGTAATATTTATAATCATGGTAACAACATTAATAATAATAATAATAATAATAATAATAATAATAATAATAATAATAATAATAATAATAATAATAATAATAATAATAATAATGATAATAATAATAATAATAATAATAATAATAATACATAAATAAAAGAAGATAGGCTACCTTATCAAATAAGCTTTAAAAAAAACAACTGCTGCTGCCCGGGCTCGAACCCGAGACCCCTCGGTCGCCCATAAACATACTCAACCATCCCTCCATTCGTGATTATATGATTTATAACGCGTATAGATTTTATTTAACCAAATTTTCATGTTCTATCTTCTTCATCATCATCATCAAATCAAATCTACCAATGAACCGATATAATTTTAATAACGATTCTATGGTTTTGTTAAAGACTCGTAAACAATTAGAATACTATAAAATGTGACCTTGATTAACAAAAAAAAATTAAAAAAAAAGATAGAACAGCCCCCTGCTGTTCATGAAAATAAAAAGAAAAAAAAAACTTGATTTTTAATTTTTAAACGTTATTATCTCATGATTCCTTCATAAAGTATTTTCCAAATCACTCCTACAAACTTTTGGAATCGTTAATTTAACTTAAAACACAAACACGAACTCGAATTTGATTGAAGAATAATAGTTGACTTTTTATTTCAAAAACTTTGACTCACGAATTCGAATCCGATATTAAAAATTGAAACTTGAAACTTTGCAGATAGTTTAGAGACATGATTGCTAATCAAACTGCATTTTTAGATTTTGGAAAATGGCTCGATTTCGAAATATGGCCAAAAAGTATAAGAACAGAGGTTAGCGTGCATACTCTTTATCTTTATTTCCTTATTCAGTGTTTTCCTCTCAAATTATATTAATAAATGATTGTATAGAAGTTAAAAGATATTATTTACAGCTATATTGACTGATTTCATTTGTTTTGTAGTTTGATCTTGTCGACACCATATATTCCTAACAGGTACAAAAAATTAATAAAGAAAATAAAGAAGAATTTGACTCATAACAGAATTTTGTTTGTGTTAGGGATTGAGATTTATTCAGTACATATTTACAGACAGGATTTTCAATTAAGAATAGGTTGATCGATACATATAACAAGAATCATACAATTTGGTTGCTTTTTATGATTTTATATAATAAATACTAATAATTAATAAATATATTATTAATAATAACAATAAATTTTAATGATACATTAATTATAATTATATTGTTACTGGTAATAATAATAATAATAGATTATATTAATTTCTAATAATAAATACTATAATAATCATAATTATACAACATTAATATTTAATATTAATTTTTAATAGTAAAAATGGAACTAATAATAATAATAATAGAAATAATAATACTGATAATAACATCAATAATAATAAAAGAAAATGTTAATTTTTTACAATTTTAATAATAATTATTATAATAAAAATGATAACAATAATATTATTAATAATACTATTAATAACACTACTTATAATTATATTAGTGTTGTTAATGATAATAATAATACGAAAGGTAATGAATCATATCACTAGTATAACATCTATACTTTAACTTATAAATGCATATAATATACTAATCTTATATTTCACTATTTATGTACCAACTATTTTATATAATAACATATTTGAATATTTATTAATAACAATCATATATATATATATATATATATATATATATATATATATATATATATATATATATATATATATATATATATATATATCCAAACTACTATATATATAATTATGTTTTAAATATCAAGTCCTTATTGTATATCATAAATTATTTTACGTTTTTACTTCTAGAAACTAAATCGTATAATATTTCATTAATGTGTTTTAAGTTATCATGTTATCATATATATATATATATATATATATATATATATATATATATATATATATATATATATATATATATATATATATATATATATATATATATATATATATATATATATCTACACATATATTCATATACATATATCTATTTATAAATGATTGTTCGTGAATCGTTGGAAAACAGTCAAGGGTTTAAATGTATACATGAACACATATTCAAAGATTTTGAGACTCAACCATACAGACTTTGCTTATCGTGTCGGAAACATTTAAAGATTAAGTTTAAATTTGGTCGGAAATTCCCGGGTCACTACAGTACCTACCCGTTAAAGAAATTTCGTCCCAAAATTTGTGCGAGGTTGTCATGGCTAACAATAAAAATGTTTTCATGGCAAATATGAGTTGATAAATAGAATTTTATCACAGGGTGTATCCTGGATAAAATAATTCGATTATTCAAAGTGTACGAGTGAAGCTATCACGAAAGAATGAAATGAAGAAATAGAGATTCGTCTTAGCTTTTGACGTAACCAGGGTTGAATTTAAAACATAAGGTGCGTCTTAACTTTTGACGTTGTCTTGGTTGAATTCCGAAATTCAAGGGATTTAAAGAAAATCTTCGAAATCTAAAAGATTTGATTCTTCAGCGAGTAAGGAAATTAGGATCTCTATAATTAAATACAGTGATCTGCCTCGATTTCTCAGTCTGATATTACTATTATAACTTAAGCTCTTCCATTCCATTATTCTCACCATTCCTATACTTTCTTTCTTAGTTTATACATCCAAAAGAATGTGAAAATGCTTAATCCAATCCTATACCCTGATATTTTCCTAATTATCATTTCTGTCATCCTTCTTTTTAATCTTCCACCAGAAAACCTGTTTACTTTAATATAACCTTGGGGTGATTCTATTCTTAATTATACCGTGTCTTTATATTGTTATTCGTATTAATATCCACAGTTTGTAACCTCCGGGTTGTGATTGAGTTTTATATCTTCTCTTACATTTTGGAGTTCTTTGCCTTTTTATTCTCCTCTCGACTTCTAGTAAAGCGAGTAATGGTCCAGAATTCGTAAGTATGGAGTTTCGAATGATCCTAATGTTCTAAACAGGAAAGAACATATTAGCACGATTTGATTTGTCAAATTACCAGAATCACTGAGAATAGAACTATCAAGAATATATTTTCTTGATATGTTCAGAAGTTAAGCTGAATGAAAGAGTTATGTAACATGGCACATGATGACGTTATAATATGTGAATCATCATGTTCCATTTAGAAACTCAGCATGACTTACTGTAATATAATCATGTTGATTAAGTGTCATTATATTATACTAACTCATGCATCAGTTCCCAACATTACTTCAATAACATTCATATTTTAAGCTCGAAATTTTACAGAATATAGAAACTAAGAGTTTCTATATGATATAACAGTGATAGCACGAAGAGATTAATGATTTCAGATAAGAATAGTTATGAAAATATCTTCAGAAATATGGAGGATATTTATAACGAAAGATACGATGATATCTTGGAATTTCTAATATCGATGGATGATGAAGAAGATTTATCCGTAAGGGTTTAGATTCGGAAGCAAGGTATTCGCTAAAGATTTCATCAGAAACAGAATCATTTGGATTCTTTGAAGTCAAACTTATTCTTTGTGATTTGTCCACAGCTTCCTTCATAGTTTCGCATAATCCGCTTTTCGATACTAATTTTCTATTGAGTGTTTCCAATACTCCATTCTTTATTATCAAAATTTTGACAGTTAAGGTCGTGTACAGTTTGTGCTGCTGTATTCAGCTTTTTCAGAATTTGTGGTATTGATTTGTAGACTGGGTGCTCTTCAAAATTTCAGAATTGAAGATCATGATTTTAAGAGGTACATGTTTATATATATATATATATATATATATATATATATATATATATATATATATATATATATATATATATATATATATATATATACATATAACTATTTACTTGAAAAATTGTTGTGAGATTCAAAATAATGATTGCTGATTATCGGTATTTGGTATGGCAACACTCGTTACAAGATGCGGATGAGTATATGATAGGGTTTCAATGAATATAATGATTTTCGGAAAATCAAAGATCAACGGAATTGTTGGTACATCTTCTGATAATGTCGTGGAATATAAAAGGTTCCTCGGTAACAATAAAAGAGTATACATATATATCAAGTTTATAATAAGGTTGTTTTGAACGAAAAGTCGAAGTCGATTTGCTGGAGCTGTGACAAAATTGACTACTTTGGACAGGGATTGTAAAGTTGTTTTCGGTAATAACAACGTCAAAGGAGCTAACACAGATACGTGTTATACGTTTACTCAGGTTTCGAATGTTTTCAGGTGCATAACTATATACATCAATATTTTCTTCCGTAGATGAAGTGCGGTTGATTCATCCTCTCGATTGAGGTGTTTTCGAGAATTATGAAAGGTTTGAATGCAGATTGTAATCGTCAAGATACAAATGAGGTTTTAGGGTGAAATCAAGTGGCAAACTTGAAGATTTGTTTAGTTTCATATGTTATAATCAATATTTTAATTCATTTTAATTGTCCAATGTTGGTAGTCCTCAATTAATATGAAAGGACCTGTCCTAATCCATCTGGACGAAGTCACCAACAACTAGTTCCATTGCGATGATCGACTCCAAATACTGTCTTTAAAATGAGCAAATGCACAGCGGAATGTTTCTTTCATACCTGAAAATAAACATGATTTCAAGTGTCAACCAAAAGGTTGGTGAGTTCATAAGTTTATCATAAAACAATAAAATTCATCATTTTGATAGACCATAAAATTTAAATGCTGCATGGTACAAATGGGCCCGAATTCTATACCCACTTGTAATGTACATGCTATATCTTTTAAATACAGTACATCTTTCTCGTGTACGAAACCATTTTCATAAATCATAGTAACCGTACACATATCTTGTGCACAAAAATAACATACACATAACCTGTGTATAAAATCATTCTCTCGATATATAACATTCACATCAACTGGTGGCAATTATCATGTCCACATAATTCAACGGTGGCAATTATCATGTCCACATAATTCAACGATGGCAATTATCATGTCTACATAATTCAACGGTGGCAATTATCATGTCCACATAATTCAATAATAATCCGCAGAACTTCTGTCTGCATATTAATTCATTCGAGGAATGTTTTGCTTGTGTCTATCTCGTCAAACATTTATAAAAGCATTTCATGTATTCGCAGTTCAAAATATATTTCAAAAGCATTTAATAAAGCAGTTGTAAAAACAGCGCATGTATTCTCAGTCCCAAAAATGTAAAGAGTAAAAGGGAGCAAATGAACTTACTATACGATATTTTGTGGCAAAATATGCATACGACGAAACTGAACAATGCAGGGTTGACCTCGGATTCACGAACCTATATTATTTGTATATATATATATATTAAAAGGTATAATCGTAATCGAACAAATTTATATATTATATCTTAAATTATATATTATACTTATCTAGTTTGTGTATATATTAAAATGTTTAATATTTATATTGATATATATATATCTGATTAGTATTTTAATAAAAATATCTAACATATTATATACGAATATTTATATAAACCTTGTTAATTTGATTAAAAACATTCTTACAACCTTAATAATATCATTAAAATTTTTATTTTCATAAACGTAATTATTTTTGCTAATATTGATATAGATAAACCTGATAATAATAATAATAGTTTTACTGAAAATAAAATAATATTTTTTGATAAAAATAATCATAGTAATAGTAATAATAACTATATTAATAATGATAATACCAGTAATTTTAATATAATGGATAATTTAATAATAATAATGATAATATTACTAATAATGCCTATCTTAATAATAATACAAGTAAAAATAACACTAACTAATAACAATAATAACCATAATAATAATAATCTTGATAATAACAATAATAATAATAATAATAATAATAATAATAATAATAATAATAATAATAATAATAATAATAATAATAATAATAATAATAATAATAATAATAATAATAATAATAATAATAATAATAATAATAATAATAATAATAATAATAATAATAATAATAATAATGAAAACTACCTTTAAAGCTTTCCTAAAACATAAAATGCCTCAAGCAGGGCTCGAACCCGCGACCTCCCGCTCACTCGCAACAATCATTAACCAACGAACCGTTTTGTAATTTCTATCATAACTCCTGTTTTAAATCCATATAGCCCGTAACTTGACTTGGCCCAACAGGATTTTAAGATTGATCTCAACTCATTATCACATACGGCCCAATTGTGACACAAACACATAATCGGCCCAAAAAGTAATATAAGCCTAACTTTTCTAGCATCTTCTAATACTACAAAAAAAATGTATTAGCCTAGATTCGATCCCACAACCTTCCCTTTAAACACAACACGCCTAACCAGCTGAGCTATCCGATTTTTTTGATCTAAAACGTAAAACATATATAATTAACCATTTTCTGTTGATCTTCTTCTTCCTTGACGACACCCAGAACTATTCCTTATCATTAGTCTTAATTGTTTATCCTAATCATCTTCTATCTTCGTTACTCTATAACGTTTACATATCATAATCATCATCATGTAACAATATCATACATGCTACCGTAATAATAGAGAAAATAGAAGGTGGCAGCGGTGGTTTGGCGATGGTTTGCAGCTGTAAGGTGTTCGAAAATAAATAGAAACGAGAAGCTTACTGTAGCAGTAGCAATGTCTGTTGTTCGATCGTTGGTTACCGTAACAGAAACATAAACAGCTGCAGTAGCAGCGACCGTGATCATTGAGTGGTTTTGGATGAGTCTTGTATGGAAACAGTAAACGCGATCGTAGCAGTAGCACTTTGGATGGTGGTTTGTTGGGTTGGGTTCGATCTAAAACACAACAGGACTGTAGCAGCATTTCAATGGTTTTGATAGTTGGTTGTAATATGGGTTCACGAAAGAGAGAACAAAGATAAGAAGGAGGGAGAGAAGATAGAGTAATGGTGGTTTATGGTTGGTTAGATGGCTCACGGTGGTGATGGAGACGGGTGGAACTTGTAGTGACCCGAACTTTTCCATGTTTATATATATTAATTGAGATTGATATTTACATGATTAAATGTTTCCAACATGTTAAGCAATCAAACTTGTTAAGACTTGATTAATCGAAATATGTTTCATATAGACAATTGACCACCCAAGTTGATCGGTGATTCACGAACGTTAAAACTTGTAAAAACTATATGATGACATATATATGGATATATATATAGTTAACATGATACTATGATAAGAAAACATATCATAAAGTATATTAACAATGAACTACATATGTAAAAACAATACTACTAACTTAATGATTTTTAAACGAGACATATATGTAACGATTATCGTTGTAAAGACATTTAATGTATATATATCATATTAAGAGATATTCATACATGATAATATCATGATAATATAATAATTTAAAATCTCATTTGATATTATAAACATTGGGTTAACAACATTTAACAAGATCGTTAACCTAAAGGTTTCAAAACAACACTTACATGTAACGACTAACGATGACTTAACGACTCAGTTAAAATGTATATACATGTAGTGTTTTAATATGTATTTATACACTTTTTAAAGACTTCAATACACTTATCAAAATACTTCTACTTAACAAAAATGCTTACAATTACATCCTCGTTCAGTTTCATCAACAATTCTACTCGTATGCACCCGTATTCGTACTCGTACAATACACAGCTTTTAGATGTATGTACTATTGGTATATACACTCCAATGATCAGCTCTTAGCAGCCCATGTGAGTCTCCTAACACATGTGGGAACCATCATTTGGAAACTAGCATGAAATATCTCATAAAATTACAAAAATATGAGTAATCATTCATGACTTATTTACATGAAAACAAAATTACATATCCTTTATATCTAATCCATACACCAACGACCAAAAACACCTACAAACACTTTCATTCTTCAATTTTCTTCATCTAATTGATCTCTCTCAAGTTCTATCTTCAAGTTCTAAGTGTTCTTCATATATTCTACAAGTTCTAGTTACATAAAATCAAGAATACTTTCAAGTTTGCTAGCTCACTTCCAATCTTGTAAGGTGATCATCCAACCTCAAGAAATCTTTATTTCTTACAGTAGGTTATCATTCTAATACAAGGTAATAATCATATTCAAACTTTGGTTCAATTTCTATAACTATAACAATCTTATTTCAAGTGATGATCTTACTTGAACTTGTTTTCGTGTCATGATTCTTCTTCAAGAACTTCGAGCCATCCAAGGATCCATTGAAGCTAGATCCATTTTTCTCTTTTCCAGTAGGTTTATCCAAGGAAATTAAGGTAGTAATGATGTTCATAACATCATTCGATTCATACATATAAAGCTATCTTATTCGAAGGTTTAAACTTGTAATCACTAGAACATAGTTTAGTTAATTCTAAACTTGTTCGCAAACAAAAGTTAATCCTTCTAATTTGACTTTTAAAATCAAATAAACACATGTTCTATATCTATATGATATGCTAACTTAATGATTTAAAACCTGGAAACACGAAAAACACCGTAAAACCGGATTTACGCCGTCGTAGTAACACCGCGGGCTGTTTTGGGTTAGTTAATTAAAAACTATGATAAACTTTGATTTTAAAGTTGTTATTCTGAGAAAATGATTTTTATTATGAACATGAAACTATATCCAAAAATTATGATTAAACTCAAAGTGGAAGTATGTTTTCTAAAATGGTCATCTAGACGTCGTTCTTTCGACTGAAATGACTACCTTTACAAAAACGACTTGTAACTTATTTTTCCGACTATAAACCTATACTTTTCTGTTTAGATTCATAAAATAGAGTTCAATATGAAACCATAGCAATTTGATTCACTCAAAACGGATTTAAAATGAAGAAGTTATGGGTAAAACAAGATTGGATAATTTTTCTCATTTTAGCTACGTGAAAATTGGTAACAAATCTATTCCAACCATAACTTAATCAACTTGTATTGTATATTATGTAATCTTGAGATACCATAGACACGTATACAATGTTTCGACCTATCATGTCGACACATCTATATATATTTCGGAACAACCATAGACACTCTATATGTGAATGTTGGAGTTAGCTATATACAGGGTTGAGGTTGATTCCAAAATATATATAGTTTGAGTTGTGATCAATACTGAGATACGTATACACTGGGTCGTGGATTGATTCAAGATAATATTTATCGATTTATTTCTGTACATCTAACTGTGGACAACTAGTTGTAGGTTACTAACGAGGACAGCTGACTTAATAAACTTAAAACATCAAAATATATTAAAAGTGTTGTAAATATATTTTGAACATACTTTGATATATATGTATATATTGTTATAGGTTCGTGAATCAACCAGTGGCTAAGTCTTACTTCCCGACGAAGTAAAAATCTGTGAAAGTGAATTATAGTCCCACTTTTAAAATCTAATATTTTTGGGATGAGAATACATGCAGGTTTTATAAATGATTTATAAAATAGACACAAGTACGTGAAACTACATTCTATGGTTGAATTATCGAAATCGAATATGCCCCTTTTTATTAAGTCTGGTAATCTAAGAGTTAGGGAACAGACACCCTAATTGACGCGAATCCTAAAGATAGATCTATTGGGCCTAACAAACCCCATCCAAAGTACCGGATGCTTTAGTACTTCGAAATTTATATCATATCCGAAGGGTGTCCCGGAATGATGGGGATATTCTTATAAATGCATCTTGTTAATGTCGGTTACCAGGTGTTCACCATATGAATGATTTTTATCTCTATGTATGGGATGTGTATTGAAATATGAAATCTTGTGGTCTATTGTTACGATTTGATATATATAGGTTAAACCTATAACTCACCAACATTTTTGTTAACGTTTAAAGCATGTTTATTCTCAGGTGAATATTAAGAGCTTCCGCTGTTGCATACTAAAATAAGGACAAGATTTGGAGTCCATGTTTGTATGATATTGTGTAAAAACTGCATTCAAGAAACTGATTTCGATGTAACATATTTGTATTGTAAACCATTATGTAATGGTCGTGTGTAAACAGGATATTTTAGATTATCATTATTTGATAATCTACGTAAAGCTTTTTAAACCTTTATTTATGAAATAAAGGTTATGGTTTGTTTTAAAAATGAATGCAGTCTTTGAAAAACGTCTCATATAGAGGTCAAAACCTCGCAACGAAATCAATTAATATGGAACGTTTTTAATCAATAAGAACGGGACATTTCAGTTGGTATCCGAGCGTTGGTCTTAGAGAACCAGAATTTTGCATTAGTGTGTCTTATCGAGTTTGTTAGGATGCATTAGTGAGTCTGGACTTCGACCGTGTTTATTTGAAAAATGATTGCTTAACAAATTTTGTTGGAAACTATATATTTTTAACATGTGAATATTATGTGATATATTAATCTCTTAACGCGTTTGATATTATGTGATAGATGTCTACCTCTAGAACAAGTCCCATTGACTCACCTAATAATAATGAAGAGTCAAATGTAAATTGGAATGATTCGTGGACTGATTCACAAGTTCCCGAAGAGGAACCGGAAGAAGAGTCGGAACCGGAAGAAGAATCGGAACCGGAAGAAGAATCGGAACCGGATGAAGAAATAGAACCGGTGGGGGAAATAATAAAACGGTTAAGTAAAAGAAAATCCTCAACCAACCGACCAAGGTTAATTATGGTCAATGGTGTTTCCGCCAAGGAAGCAAAATATTGGGAGGATTACCAATTCTCCGATGAATCGGATTCCGACGAGAATTCCGATGATGTTATAGAAATTACCCCAACTGAATTTAAAAAGGCAAAAGAAAATAATAAGGGAAAGGGCATAAAAATAGAGAAATCTAATTCCAACCCCGATGAACTTTATATGTATCGTCAACGCCCGAAGTCCTTAAGTTGTAACAATGACCCGGGAACCTCTAAACCACCAGGTTTTTCTAAACCAATGTGGACAACGACGGCTCGTATTAGGGGAACATCATATATCCCTAGAAACTTGGCAAAACGAACCAAAACCGAAGAAGAAGAAACGAGCGAGTCGGAATAAGATAGTTGTATTCGTGTGGTGTAATATATGTAATATAGTGTTCTTATGCTTTATGATATATGTAAAAATTGCTTGTATTAATAAGTATTTTTTTATGAATCTAACTCTTGTCTATTTTACAGTTTAAAAACACAAAATGGATAGACAACCCAATATTTTAAGAGACCTACCCGGAGACATGATTGATGAAATCTTGTCTAGAGTCGGCCAGAATTCCTCGGCACAACTATTTAAGGCGAGATCAGTTTGTAAGACATTCGAAGAACATTCCAAGAATGTCTTGGTTTATAAGAGACTTTCGTTTGAAAGATGGGGAATATCACATTGGGAAACCCATAAGTTACGATGTGTTTACTTTGACACATATATTGCGGGGAACCCAAATGCTATTTTACGCAACGGGTTAAGAAATTATTTTGACTCAATATATCCGAATATTGGACTTCGTGATTTAGAAAAAGCGGCTAACATGCAACATAAAGAAGCATGTTATGCTTACGGATTAGTAATGTTCGCTTCTCACCAAAGTGAGAACAAGAACATCGGGCTACAACTATTAAACAAAACGTTTCCACAAGTGACGGAGTCGGTAATTGGGGTAAGAAATGAGGTTTTTAGATTATTACGGGACTGTTGGACATTAGGTAACCCTCGTCCCTTTGACGACGTTACAACACGCTGTCTTATCAACGGCCATAACGGTTATGTTGCACAAGACCAAGGATGGGAAGTAGTCCTAGTAAAACCAGAATGCATGACTTGTTTCTGGACGTATGAATTACGTGTCTTTATTGCCTTTGTTGAACGACTTGTGTACTAGCTAGAATTATCTTCACAACTATCTTGTATCAAAGTTATTGTGTGCTATATTTCATGCTTTATGTAAAATAAGCGGTATTGTAAGTTTGTAAAATATTGTATAAAAGTTTGAACGCGAAATATTATTATAATCAGTTTTTCATATAGAATTGTAGTAGTTGAATTGTATATTAGCTACTAAGTATGAACTTAACGGGTAGGTACTACCCGAATTTAAACTTATAAAACGCTAATATGAAGAAAAAGCTTTTATAAATGAGTTCATATTATGCTACGAAATACTATTAACTACTCTTAATATTCTGTATGATTAACTTGTTCCATTTAACTATTTTGAAGGAAATGGCACCGACTACTCGACACACCGTGAATATGAATGAAGAGGAATTCCGTACTTTTCTAGCTTCAAACATAGCCGCAGTACAGGCTGCGCTACATACCAACAATAACCTTGGATCTAGCAGTACAGGAAATCGTGTAGGATGCACCTACAAAGAATTCACTGCCTGCAAACCTTTGGAATTTGATGGAACTGAAGGACCGATCGGATTGAAACGGTGGACCGAGAAGGTCGAATCGGTGTTTGCCATAAGTAAGTGTACTGAAGAGGACAAAGTAAAGTACGCTACGCATACCTTCATAGGTTCTGCGTTAACATGGTGGAATACCTATCTAGAGCAAGTGGGACAAGACGATGCGTACGCACTACCGTGGTCAGCATTCAAGCACTTGATGAACGAGAAGTACCGTCCCAGAACCGAGGTCAATAAGCTCAAGACAGAACTTAGAGGGTTACGAACCCAAGGATTTGATATTACCATGTACGAAAGACGATTCACAGAATTGTGCCTATTGTGTCCGGGAGCATTCGAAGATGAGGAAGAGAAGATCGACGCGTTTGTGAAAGGATTACCGGAAAGAATCCAAGAAGATATAAGTTCACACGAGCCCGCCTCCATACAACAGGCATGTAGAATGGCTCACAAACTCGTGAACCAAATTGAAGAAAGAATTAAAGAACAGACTGCTGAAGAGGCCAATGTGAAGCAAGTCAAAAGAAAGTGGGAGGAAAACGGTGATAAGAATCACCAATACAACAACAACAACAATTACAACAATAATCGCAACAATTATCCCAACAATCGCAACATCAATCGCAACTACAACAAACGGCCCAACAACAACAACAACAACAACAACAACAACAGCAACTACAACAATCATCCCAACAACAATAATAACCGCAACAACAACAACAATCAGAAGCAGCTATGCCAAAGGTGTGAAAAGAATCACTCGGGGTTCTGCACCAAATTTTGCAACAAGTGTAAAAGAAATGGTCATAGCGCGGCGAAGTGTGAGGTCTACGGACCAGGGGTTAATAGAACGAAAGGAACAAATGGTGTCGGAACGAGTAATGGCAGAGCAAGTAGTGTCGGAGCAAGTTATGCCAATGTAGTTTGTTATAAATGTGGAAAACCAGGCCACATTATTAGAAATTGCCCGAACCAGGAGAACACGAATGGACAAGGCCGTGGAAGAGTTTTCAATATTAATGCGGCAGAGGCACAGGAAGACCCGGAGCTTGTTACGGGTACGTTTCTTATTGACAATAAATCTGCTTACGTTTTATTTGATTCGGGTGCGGATAGAAGCTATATGAGTAGAGATTTTTGTGCTAAATTAAGTTGTCCATTGACGCCTTTGGATAGTAAATTTTTACTCGAATTAGCAAATGGTAAATTAATTTCAGCAGATAATAAATGTCGGAATCGAGAAATTAAACTGGTTAGCGAAACATTTAAGATTGATTTGATACCAGTAGAGTTAGGGAGTTTTGATGTGATAATCGGTATGGACTGGTTGAAAGAAGTGAAAGCGGAGATCGTTTGTTACAAAAATGCAATTCGCATTATACGAGAAAAAGGAAAACCCTTAATGGTGTACGGAGAAAAGGGCAACACGAAGCTACATCTTATTAGTAATTTGAAGGCACAAAAACTAATAAGAAAAGGTTGCTATGCTGTTCTAGCACACGTCGAGAAAGTACAAACTGAAGAAAAGAGCATCAATGATGTTCCCGTCGCAAAAGAATTTCCTGATGTATTTCCGAAAGAATTACCGGGATTACCCCCACATCGATCCGTTGAATTTCAAATAGATCTTGTACCAGGAGCTGCACCAATAGCTCGTGCTCCTTACAGACTCGCACCCAGTGAGATGAAAGAACTACAAAGCCAATTACAAGAACTTTTAGAGCGTGGTTTCATTCGACCAAGCACATCACCGTGGGGAGCTCCTGTTTTGTTTGTCAAGAAGAAAGATGGTACATTCAGGTTGTGTATCGACTACCGAGAGTTGAACAAACTTACCATCAAGAACCGCTACCCACTACAGAGAATCGATGACTTATTTGATCAACTACAAGGCTCGTCTGTTTATTCAAAGATTGACTTACGTTCCGGGTATCATCAAATGCGGGTGAAAGAAGATGATATTCCAAAGACTGCTTTCAGAACACGTTACGGTCATTACGAGTTTATGGTCATGCCGTTTGGTTTAACTAATGCACCAGCTGTGTTCATGGACCTTATGAACCGAGTGTGTGGACCATACCTTGACAAGTTTGTCATTGTTTTCATTGATGACATACTTATTTACTCAAAGAATGACCAAGAACACGGTGAAAATTTGAGAAAGGTGTTAGAAGTATTGAGGAAGGAAGAATTGTACGCTAAGTTTTCAAAGTGTGCATTTTGGTTGGAAGAAGTTCAATTCCTCGGTCACATAGTGAACAAAGAAGGTATTAAGGTGGATCCGGCAAAGATAGAAACTGTTGAAAAGTGGGAAACCCCGAAAACTCCGAAACACATACGCCAGTTTTTAGGACTAGCTGGTTACTACAGAAGGTTCATCCAAGACTTTTCCAGAATAGCAAAACCCTTGACTGCATTAACGCATAAAGGGAAGAAATTTGAATGGAATGATGAACAAGAGAAAGCGTTTCAGTTAATGAAGAAAAGGCTAACTACAGCACCTATATTGTCATTGCCTGAAGGGAATGATGATTTTGTGATTTATTGTGATGCATCAAAGCAAGGTCTCGGTTGTGTATTAATGCAACGAACGAAGGTGATTGCTTATGCGTCTAGACAATTGAAGATTCACGAACAAAATTATATGACGCATGATTTGGAATTAGGCGCGGTTGTTTTTACATTAAAGACTTGGAGGCACTACTTATATGGGGTCAAAAGTATTATATATACCGACCATAAAAGTCTTCAACACATATTTAATCAGAAACAACTGAATATGAGGTAGCGTAGGTGGATTGAATTATTGAATGATTACGACTTTGAGATTCGTTACCACCCGGGGAAGGCAAATGTGGTAGCCGATGCCTTGAGCAGGAAGGACAGAGAACCCATTCGAGTAAAATCTATGAATATAATGATTCATAATAACATTACTACTCAAATAAAGGAGGCGCAACAAGGAGTTTTAAAAGAGGGAAATTTAAAGGATGAAATACCCAAAGGATCGGAGAAGCATCTTAATATTCGGAAAGACGGAACCCGGTATAGGGCTGAAAGGATTTGGGTACCAAAATTTGGAGATATGAGAGAAATGGTACTTAGAGAAGCTCATAAAACCAGATACTCAATACATCCTGGAACGGGGAAGATGTACAAGGATCTCAAGAAACATTTTTGGTGGCCGGGTATGAAAGCCGATGTTGCTAAATACGTAGGAGAATGTTTGACGTGTTCTAAGGTCAAAACTGAGCATCAGAAACCATCAGGTCTACTTCAACAACCCGAAATCCCGGAATGGAAATGGGAAAACATTACCATGGATTTCATCACTAAATTGCCAAGGACTGCAAGTGGTTTTGATACTATTTGGGTAATAGTTGACCGTCTCACCAAATCAGCACACTTCTTGCCAATAAGAGAAGATGACAAGATGGAGAAGTTAGCACGACTGTATTTGAAGGAAGTCATCTCCAGACATGGAATACCAATCTCTATTATCTCTGATAGGGATGGCAGATTTATTTCAAGATTCTGGCAGACATTACAGCAAGCATTAGGAACTCGTCTAGACATGACTTATTTACATGAAAACAAAATTACATATCCTTTATATCTTAATGATACCGCAGCCCGCATGCGCATGTAACATACACACGGGCATGCGCTATGGTGCGTATGCGGGGTGCTCTCATGCGTCATGCGGCATGCGGATCCGTATCTGGTCCCTTTACGACGGTTGCTTAGCTAACAAGCAAATATCTTTTCCATAATTATATCCGTGATTCGGGGGAGATGGTTATGGAAACGATTATCACTATCCTATGACGGTTCTAGAATTAGGGTTTGCCTATAAGTACAAACCCTAATCGTCGTTAGCAACATACCACGTTACGTAGCCATCTTCTACCACACATCCTACGTAACTTACATCCTCTATCATCTTCTAAAGGTTAACAGTATCATGACTTCCGAGGAATCATCGGAACATACCCAAACAGATGTTCAGAACGCACCGTCTGGTAGTCAACATACACCGGTTATGACTACGGAGGCCGCTACTCAGGCGGGATACACGATATACCCTCCACCTATATCCGGCGAAGACTTTCAGAGGTACAAGCCGATATATTCAGACGGGGTCACACCGCCAAGAGCAAACTCACCAGTCACAACCACGCGGCTGGACTTTTCGATAGTGGATCCAAGGGTCATCTTTGCAGGCGTTGGCGGTGGAACAACGGGGCCGCATGTGGTTTGCTGCGGCCAGGTACCTATTTACAGTACCACTGTTTCAATACCTCTGCATACGCAGAGCATTCAGCAGAATTCGTCATTTACACCGATGCAACCTTGGCAACCACCGCGCCCAGTTTCACAATTTTTAACTCCTGCGGATGCGCAGGCGTTACTTAATAGTTGGGGATTTGGGGTCATCCCAGATGCGAACTCTCATTGGGCACCGATAACAGCGCAGCAGCAAAGCACAGCGCATACAGTTGGGCTTTTAAGTGTGTATCCTCAAGTTTCGCAGATATCTGCGCCACAGGTTTCGCTTCCTTTACAGCCACCTGTGTACTCTGCGTCTTCAAGTTATCCCTCTTTTCCAACGCAGCAGCCTTGGTCATATCCGCAGACGCAGGGTCAACCTTGGCAAAATGTTCAAGGGCAGGCAAATCTTGCAAGTCAATTCATGCAGGCCGCACCTCCCGATATGGTTCACTTATTTTCACAACCTGACTTTGTTCAGGACATGATGAAGCGTTTCTTTGCAAATTTGAAAGGGGATCCTGTTAAGCCACCCTTCGAGCTACCGACTACCTTTGACAAGTTTCCTCCGCATATATCCGCGTACCCGTTTCCATCAGCACCAAAGATACCTAGCACGTTGGGTACTTACAATGGCCTGACCGATCCAGATGATTTTTTACAGCGCTTCGAAGGCGCAATGCGCACTCAAGGCTGGGTGGATCCGGTTGCGTGTCAGATATTTCCTATGACACTACAGGGTATTGCTCGTGAGTGGTTTAATAAGTTGCCGGCGGGTAGTATTGCCGGGTTTATGGATCTGCGGACAAAGTTTTTACTGCAATATCAGAATCAGAGACCACGCAAGCGCACTCACATTGAATGCCATGACATCGTGCAGAAGTCCAAGGAATCTTTGGGCAAATTTCTCATAAGGTATACTAATGACTGCCTGCGTATACCAGATCTCAAACCAGAGCAACAGATTTCCGGACTCATACATGGTATAAACTCAGAACGTCATCCAACACTGGTAAGGCGTCTGCGCCATACAGTCCCAACAACTTATGCTGAGGCGCTTAATGAATGCCACGACTATATGCGGAGTGGCGAAGATAATGACATTCCAACAGCTAGCACACGCAACGAGAGGAAGGACGATGATGATCGTTCGCGCGATCAAAATCGTGGTAACAACTCTCGCGGAAGGTATCCTAGCGGTGGTCCTATCAGGAATGATAAAGGGAAATCAAGTGGCAATTATCGAAACAATAATCAGCGCGGCATCAATAATCAGAACTATGCGCTACTCAAAAGTTTGTCCAAAACGCCCAAGGAAATTTTGGCAACGGAGCCAGTATGCGCGACCTTCGCGGTTCCAACTCCGCTTACAGAATTTGGCAAGCGGGACAAAACAAAGTATTGTGAATTTCATGACGATTATGGTCACGACACCAATCGGTGTAAAAACTTGATGGAACGGGTTCTGGAAGCGCTTCGCGCGGGCAAATTGGATCATCTAAAACCGCCAAAGAAAGATAAAGGGAAAGCCGCAGAAGAGGGGTCAAAAACTAAAAACTTCGCGTGGCAGAAAGTGGATAAGGCCAAAAATGCTGATTTAACCATTAACATGGTTGACGCAGAGAAATTAGGTCAGCAAAGAAAGTATAACGATCATCAGGATTGGGAACTTCTTCCAATCACTTTCCCTCCTGTGATGTCAATTGACAGGGTGAATGAACCTATCATTATCAAGTGCCGCATTCCTTCTTGCGGGGTGCAGGTCAAGCGCATGCATGTCGACACTGGGAGCGGCGTTGACATTATGTACGAGCATTGCTATCAATTTCTTCCCGAACACGTGAAGGCGCAGCTACGTCCGTCTGATATCACGCTGTCTGGTTTTTCCGGAGAAAGCTCATGGCCCGTGGGACGGATAGAGTTATTAATAGAGCTCGAAGATGACAAGAATCCGCAGTTAATAAGGAACGAATTAGTTGACTTTTATGTGGTTCGCTCGACTTCGCGATATAATGCGCTACTGGGAAGAAATTTCATACGGCGTTTTAACATCATACCTTCGGTAGTGCACGGTTTGATTAAGTTTCCTACTAAGGGAGGAGTTGCCACAATGGCGTCACATCAAACGATTGAGATATGTGCGTCAGTTGTGCAAATTAACATCCCTAGCGTCGGGGAGTAGATTGCAAGCAGTGCGGTCATTGCTAATCGCTTGCATCCAGATAAGGGTATAAAAATCGGCGCAGGTTTATCAGGTGAAACCAAGGCTAAGTTACATGGTATATTGTCCGCAAACGCAGATGTTTTCGCATGGCGCGAATCAGATATGACAGGTGTCCCGCGGGACATTGCGGAACATAAATTGAATGTTAATCCATCGCTCACACCTGTTAGACAAAAGAAGCGGCATATGGCTTTAGACCGCAGTGATTGGATATGCGCAGAAGTAGACAACCTTGTCAAAGCAAACATTCTACGCGAAGTGCGTTATCAAACATGGGTTGCCAATCCGGTGTTGGTGAAAAAGGCTGATGGTAATTGGCGAATGTGCGTTGATTTTAAAGACATTAACAAAGCATGTCCTAAAGACAATTACCCTCTCCCGGAGATAGACTGGAAGGTTGAATCTTTGTCTGGATTCAGATATAAGTGCTTTCTGGACGCATACAAAGGTTATCACCAAATTCTAATGGATGCGGAAGACGAAGACAAGACTGCTTTTCATACGCCGCAGGGTATTTATTGTTACACAAAGATGCCTTTCGGCTTGAAGAACGCGGGCGCGACCTATCAGCGTGTAATTGACGCAGCATTCAAGCCTCAAATTGGCAGAAATCTTGAAGCGTATGTCGATGACTTGGTAATCAAAAGCAACACCGAAGAAGACATGCTCGCAGACATCCTAGAAATGTTTGCGTCTCTGCGAAGGATCAACATGAAGCTTAATCCGCTTAAATGTAGCTTTGGAGAGGAGGAAGGCAAGTTTCTAGGTCATGTGGTGACAGCGCGGGGTATCAAGGCTAATCCCAAAAAGATTGAAGCTATTGATAATTTACCATCTCCGAAAACAAAGAAAGATGTGCAGAGTCTCACTGGGAAGCTCGCAGCAATCACGCGGTTTTTGTCAAAAGCCGCAGAGCGTCAGCTACCATTCTTTAGCACTTTGAAAAACTGTTTGAAGAAAAAGGATTTTGTCTGGACTCAGGAAGCAGAATCAGCCTTTCAGGAGATGAAAAAGGTGCTTGCAGAGTTACCAACACTTACTGCGCCAGTCCCTGGGGAGACGTTAACGCTGTACCTTGCGGCATCAAAGGAAGCAATCAGTTCAGTTCTCATCGCAGACCGCAAAAAGGTAACTTATCAATTTACTTGCATTATTTATTTCGCAGAACTTTAACGCTGAGGTTTTCTCAGACACAAATGCCGGTCTACTTCGTAAGCAAGACGCTGACATCAAGCGAAGTAAACTACTCGCCAATAGAGAAGTTAGTATATGCGCTTGTCCACACAGCGCGGCGTTTACGCCGATACTTTCAAGCACATCCGATTGTGGTTCTAACTGATCAGCCAATCAAACAGGTTGGTACATGATTACTTTGCGACAATGACCGGGGTTACCGCATTGACTAACGTAATCATTTTATTTCATTCAGGTACTGTACAAGCCCGAGATTTCTGGCCGAATGGCCAAGTGGGCAGTCGAATTGGGAGAACATGAAATAAACTTTTCTTCACGCAGTGCGGTTAAGGGTCAAATACTTGCTGACTACCTAGCAGAAATACCTGCGGATGTCGAAGCGTCAGCAGAACATCAAGATCCGCCCGCACCTGTTCTATCACCATGGGAATTATACACCGATGGTGCGTGTAGCGCATCTGGCGCAGGCGCAGGTGTAATTTTGACAGGTCCAGGCGGTGAGGAACATACGTACGCACTGCAGTTTAATTTTGCTGTCACAAACAATGAAGCAGAGTATGAGGCTCTGCTAGCAGGTATGCGCATCGCGCATAAGCTAAATGTTAAAATATTGCACGCTTACGTGGATTCAAAGCTAGTATGCAATCAAGTCTGCGGAGACTTCGAAGCGCACGACATTGCTATGCAGCAATACTTATCGCTTGTTCATAATCTCACTGACCAGTTCGAGGCTTTTCAAATCTCGCACGTAATGCGAGGGCAAAATAAGAAGGCGGATGCGCTAAGCAAACTAGCTGCCTGGGCTTTTGATCATATGGGTAAGAAAATTCTAATAGAGGAACTCAACGCAAAATCTATTGTCATGATGCCTCTAGTGGCACCGGTTGAGGAATCAAGCCCAACGTGGATGACGCCCATCATCGCTTTTTTACGGGACGGCACTTCACCCGCGGACTCCTCTGATGCGAAGAAAGTCCGCACAAAGGCACCGCTTTATGCCCTCGAGGGTGACGTCTTGTATCGAAGAAACTATTTGGGACCGCATTGAAGGTGCATAGGTCCGAAAGAGGCAGAGGAAGTTATACGCGAGGTGCATGAGGGTGCATGCGCCCTTCATTCGGGGCACAGGTCCATTGTGTCAAAAATCATGCGGTTAGGTTATTATTGGCCTACTATGTACGCAGACACGGCGCGTATTGTCAAGCAATGCGAATCATGCCAAATACATGCACCTATCAGCAGGGCACCTGCGCATCCAATGATACCGGTCTCCTCACCATGGCCATTCTGCAAATGGGCGATCGACATAGTCGGACCATTCCCCAAAGGCCAAGGTAATATTGCCATTCATTTTCTAAATATGCTACTTACGTCATTATCTTACGCATACTCTGCACACGCAGGAAATGTCAAATTCTTAATTGTTGCAATCGATTACTTCACGAAGTGGGTCGAAGCGAAACCGCTGGCAACAATTTCAGGGAAAAGAGTGCGGAATTTTGTATGGGAAGACATTGTCTGTCGATTCGGCATACCCAATGAAATTGTTAGTGATAACGGTACACAATTTGCCGGCGATCCTTTTCGTAGTTGGTGTGCGGAGCTTAATATTAAGCAAACTTTTACGCGAAGTGCGTTATCAAACATGGGTTGCCAATCCGGTGTTGGTGAAAAAGGCTGATGGTAATTGGCGAATGTGCGTTGATTTTAAAGACATTAACAAAGCATGTCCTAAAGACAATTACCCTCTCCCGGAGATAGACTGGAAGGTTGAATCTTTGTCTGGATTCAGATATAAGTGCTTTCTGGACGCATACAAAGGTTATCACCAAATTCTAATGGATGCGGAAGACGAAGACAAGACTGCTTTTCATACGCCGCAGGGTATTTATTGTTACACAAAGATGCCTTTCAGCTTGAAGAACGCGGGCGCGACCTATCAGCGTGTAATTGACGCAGCATTCAAGCCTCAAATTGGCAGAAATCTTGAAGCGTATGTCGATGACTTGGTAATCAAAAGCAACACCGAAGAAGACATGCTCGCAGACATCCTAGAAACGTTTGCGTCTCTGCGAAGGATCAACATGAAGCTTAATCCGCTTAAATGTAGCTTTGGAGAGGAGGAAGGCAAGTTTCTAGGTCATGTGGTGACAGCGCGGGGTATCAAGGCTAATCCCAAAAAGATTGAAGCTATTGATAATTTACCATCTCCGAAAACAAAGAAAGATGTGCAGAGTCTCACTGGGAAGCTCGCAGCAATCACGCGGTTTTTGTCAAAAGCCGCAGAGCGTCAGCTACCATTCTTTAGCACTTTGAAAAACTGTTTGAAGAAAAAGGATTTTGTCTGGACTCAGGAAGCAGAATCAGCCTTTCAGGAGATGAAAAAGGTTCTTGCAGAGTTACCAACACTTACTGCGCCAGTCCCTGGGGAGACGTTAACGCTGTACCTTGCGGCATCAAAGGAAGCAATCAGTTCAGTTCTCATCGCAGACCGCGAAAAGGTAACTTATCAATTTACTTGCATTATTTATTTCGCAGAACTTTAACGCTGAGGTTTTCTCAGACACAAATGCCGGTCTACTTCGTAAGCAAGACGCTGACATCAAGCGAAGTAAACTACTCGCCAATAGAGAAGTTAGTATATGCGCTTGTCCACACAGTGCGGCGTTTACGCCGATACTTTCAAGCACATCCGATTGTGGTTCTAACTGATCAGCCAATCAAACAGGTTGGTACATGATTACTTTGCGGCAATGACCGGGGTTACCGCATTGACTAACGTAATCATTTTATTTCATTCAGGTACTGTACAAGCCCGAGATTTCTGGCCGAATGGCCAAGTGGGCAGTCGAATTGGGAGAACATGAAATAAACTTTTCTTCACGCAGTGCGGTTAAGGGTCAAATACTTGCTGACTACCTAGCAGAAATACCTGCGGATGTCGAAGCGTCAGCAGAACATCAAGATCCGCCCGCACCTGTTCTATCACCATGGGAATTATACACCGATGGTGCGTGTAGTGCATCTGGCGCAGGCGCAGGTGTAATTTTGACAGGTCCAGGCGGTGAGGAACATACGTACGCACTGCAGTTTAATTTTGCTGTCATAAACAATGAAGCAGAGTATGAGGCTCTGCTAGCAGGTATGCGCATCGCGCATAAGCTAAATGTTAAAATCTTGCACGCTTACGTGGATTCAAAGCTAGTATGCAATCAAGTCTGCGGAGACTTCGAAGCGCACGACATTGCTATGCAGCAATATTTATCGCTTGTTCATAATCTCACTGACCAGTTCGAGGCTTTTCAAATCTCGCACGTAATGCGGGGGCAAAATAAGAAGGCGGATGCGCTAAGCAAACTAGCTGCCTGGGCTTTTGATCATATGGGTAAGAAAATTCTAATAGAGGAACTCAACGCAAAATCTATTGTCATGATGCCTCTAGTGGCACCGGTTGAGGAATCAAGCCCAACGTGGATGACGCCCATCATTGCTTTTTTACGGGACGGGACTTCACCCGCGGACTCCTCTGATGCGAAGAAAGTCCGCACAAAGGTACCGCTTTATGCCCTCGAGGGTGACGTCTTGTATCGAAGAAACTATTTGGGACCGCATTTAAGGTGCATAGGTCCGAAAGAGGCAGAGGAAGTTATATGCGAGGTGCATGAGGGTGCATGCGCCCTTCATTCGGGGCACAGGTCCATTGTGTCAAAAATCATGCGGTTAGGTTATTATTGGCCTACTATGTACGCAGACACGGCGCGTATTGTCAAGCAATGCGAATCATGCCAAATACATGTACCTATCAGCAGGGCACCTGCGCATCCAATGATACCGGTCTCCTCACCATGGCCATTCTGCAAATGGGCGATCGACATAGTCGGACCATTCCCCAAAGGCCAAGGTAATATTGCCATTCATTTGCTAAATATGCTACTTACGTCATTATCTTACGCATACTCTGCACACGCAGGAAATGTCAAATTCTTAATTGTTGCAATCGATTACTTCACGAAGTGGGTCGAAGCGAAACCGCTGGCAACAATTTCAGGGAAAAGAGTGCGGAATTTTGTATGGGAAGACATTGTCTGTCGATTTGGCATACCCAATGAAATTGTTAGTGATAACGGTACACAATTTGCCGGCGATCCTTTTCGTAGTTGGTGTGCGGAGCTTAATATTAAGCAAACTTTTACTTCAGTTGCGCATCCGCAGGCGAATGGCCAGTGCGAAGTTACCAACCGAGATATAGTTGCTGGAATCAAGGCAAGGTTGGGTCATGACCGCGTTGGTTGGGTGGATGAGCTTCCAAAGGTTTTATGGGCGCATAGAACCACACCCAAAGCAAGCACTGGTGAGACTTCGTTTAGTTTGGTTTATGGGTCAGAAGCTGTTGTACCCGCAGAGATTGGGGTACCAACGTTCCGCATACAAAACTTTGATGAGCAAAATAACTCTGAAGCTCTGCGGGAAAATCTTAATCTGCTTGAAGAACGCAGACTCTCTGCGGCTGTTAACGAAGCAAATAACAAGCAGAAAATCGCAAAGTATTACAATCAGCGTGTGCGTTCACGCACTTATAAGTGCGGTGATTTGGTTTGGCGCCAGAACGATGCAAGTCATGCGGAAGATACTGGGAAACTGGGACCTCGTTGGGAGGGCCCATACAGGGTAGCAAAAGCAAGCAACACCGGGGCATATCATCTAGAGACATTAGATGGCAAATGTAACATCCCGCATTTTTCTGTTAAATTATTTTAATGCCCGTCTTTTTCTGTTTAAATAATACCCTTCGTATCTAGATTCGTATCCTCTGTTATGTAACATTTTAAATATTCTCGTTATCGGATTCTAATATCTCCCGTACTCCCGTGTAACTTAAAATATTCGTTTGGTCAATTCCCGCACCCGCACCCGAACAAGAGGGACTAATTTTGCCAAAAAGACAAAGAAGTGACTAGCACTTTGACTAGTCAACTACCTCCCCATCTTCTTTTTCATTTCATTTCTCTTTTTCTTTCATACTTCTCTATTTTCTTTCAATTCTTCAAATCAAAGAATCATCATCTAAATCACATCTAGCAAGCTTCAATCAAAACACAATACATATTTGGAATCCTCTCTTCATCCTCTTCAATTTGATACCAACTTCATCTCATTTGGGTAACTTTCTAAAATCACTAATTTTATGTGTTCTTGAGATTTTTGAGTTATAAAGTTGTTAATTAGTGTCTATGGCTCATTGTGATGTCGTGTATGTAATTTGTATGCTCGATTCGTTATTTTTGGTGTAACTAGTTCAATATGAAATTACTTGCTAAATCCTTGATTTTGGATGAACAAATGTTGTTAGATTGTTAAAGTGCATGTTTTAAAAGTGTTACTAGTATCATTAGCTTCATTTTGATGTATAGGTTGATTAAGGAAACTCCAAAAACATGATTATTGATTTTGAGATGTTTGACTAGGGTTTGATAGTTCTTGACATGAATTTTTGGATGCTTGAATGCCATGGAATGTTAATTATTAGTGTTTAGTTGTAATGTATGTTTCATTACCTTCAAAACGGCATATTATATGTGTGAATTGGTTTCCCGAAACTCAAATTGCATTTGAAGAACTTGAAACCTTAAAAATGAACGTTTAATGATCACTTGATGAGTTTTCGGCTATTATAAATGATGTTTTTGTTTGGTGAAACATGTTTAGTTGTGTTCCTTGTCAAAAGAGCTTTCCAACGGTATAAGATACGTCTTCTAGTTGTTTACGGTTTGAGTTTTGCGTTTGTTTGAAAATTGACCAAGTCTTGAACAAGTGAAACAGGCCTGGGACCAGGCCACGGCCATTGTCGCGGCGCGACAGGCCTGGCCGCGGCGCGGCATAAGCCGTGCCCAGCTTCTGTCTCCAATGTCCGTTTCACGTGAAATGTTTGCCATGTTTTAGACTTCCAATTCGCATGCAACTTGTTCTAACATGCTTATATATGAATAACTAGCATAGAAAATTTGTCCGAGACCCGACCCGAACATGTTGACTTTTTCGTTGACTTTGACCAAGTTTGACTTTTTGTCAAACTTAACCAATTAATTATGCAATCTTTCTAACATGATTCTATACTTGTATCTTACATGAAACTTGACAATTTGACTCACATGCTTCATAATCGAGTCGTAACGAGCCATAGGACTAATTGAACATCTTTGACCGTTTGTGTTTACCGTTATTGATATAACCTATATGTTTAGGTCAAGACTAGCCTTGTCCTTGCACACGGTTACTTGTTGAAGTACTTTATTAACTCTTGTACTCAAGGTGAGATCATAGTCCCACTTTTTAATCACTTTTATTCTTTACATCGTGGGCTGAGAAACACATACATTTCCCACTTATTTACTTTTCATGCTTTTACATTGTGAACAAATACGAATACAAGGATGCATACGAGTTTGAACAAAAGTCCTCAATCCAATTATCATTAGTTCCACTTGCAGGGTGTAAGTGTAAGCGTGTAATTATGTTGTGTGGCCATACGGGTTTAACAAACCCTCATTCAGACGGTTCGCTACCGTTAGTGAATGAAATATAATTTCAACAATGTATAGTGTAAGTTCTAACACTAAATTCAAAATTCAGAGGGAAGATTCGGTTAAGCCTTGATAATTGGGTGCTCGTGATACAAATACTATTTTGGAATGTGAACGATTTTGGTTGAGCAATTCTTAAAGAACCTTGTGGTTCAATACAATTTACTTACTAAACCTATGATTTCACCAACGTTTTCGTTGACAGATTTCTATGTTTTTCTCAGGTCTTGCACGATATGTGATACATGCTTCCGCTCATTAATTGATACTTGCATTGGATGTCGAGTATACATGCATTTCATGGAGCGTCTTTTGACTTTACTTTAAACCGTGTCGCCTAGATTTCATTTGTACTTATAACCTTGTAACTTAACTTTTGGTTGAACAATTCTTGTAAACTTTGGAAACAATCTTTATTTTGAAATGAAGGCGACATATTTTGGTCAAACGTTGTCATAAAGACTTATGACCAGGTAAAGGGACCCACGTAGACGACGCCGTCACTTGACGATTTATCGGGGTCGCTACAAGTGGTATCAGAGCCTTGGTTGTAGGGATTTAGAGTTCATTTGTGTCCACCCCGAGTCATAGGGTACATAGGTGAATCTAGACTACAACCGGCATATAGATTGCAGTAGGAATTACTTGACTATTTGTGCATTTATACTCGAACTCTTCTATCATATCTAACTCGTATTCGATCTTGATCTTACGTTGATAAATTTTGTTGACGCGCCACCTTGACTTTATGAAGTAATGTTAAATGCACATGAGAATCAGGGTAATATAATTTCCGGGATTATATTACGGTGATTCACATGGACGTTCCGACATTATGACATAAAGAATTTAGGGCGAGTCAAGGAAAATTTTCTCTCTATCCTTATTCCATACTCCGGTTAGTATTGTTGAAAATACTAACCAACGATATTCTTGTGTCATGAAGGAACAATGGCTCGTCGACGCGCTCCTCCCGAAACTCCCGAACAAGCCCTCCAACGTATGATAGCCACTGCCGTGGATGCGGCCATGGCCGGTCACTCCTCCAACAACAACAATAACAACCACAACCACAACAACCATGGAGCCGGTAATTCAAACGAGGGTTGCTCCTACAAAACTTTCATGGGGTGCAAACCTCACACCTTCGATGGGACCGGAGGACCGGTTGTGCTCACCCGATGGTTTGAGCAAACAGAAGCCGTTTTTAGCATAAGCGGTTGTCGGGACCAAGACAAAGTCAAATATTCCACCCACACTTTTGCCGGTATCGCCCTCACATGGTGGAATACGTATGTGCTGTCGGTGGGTATCGATGAAGCCCACACACTCTCATGGGCCGACTTAAAGAAAAATATGATCACCGAATACTTCCCGCGCGAAGAGACCCGTAAGCTCGAACACGAACTAAGAACTTTAAAAGCGGTCGGGAATGACCTAAAGGCATATAATCAACGATTCTCCGAACTTGCTTTGATGTGCCCAAATCTTGTGAACCCCGAATCTTTAAGGGTTGAACTTTACATGGATGGTCTCCCCAAGAGCATCAAACAAGGAGTAATGTCATCCAAACCTGCTAACCACCAAGAGGCTTTGAATATGGCCCGCCAATTGATTGAAACAGTGGACGAAATTGAAGTGCCGGCACCTAAACCCGAGGATAAATCGGGTGACAACAAAAGAAAATGGGAAGCCCCCCAATCAAGCAATTACAACAACCCCGCCAAGAAGCCCTTCATCCCCAACGACAAGAAAGGTTATACCGGACACCTACCGTATTGTAACGAGTGCTACAAACATCATTTAGGTGAATGTGGCAAACCTTTTTGCTTGAAGTGTCAAAGAAGTGGCCATGTAGCCCACGATTGTAGGAATACCGCTCCCGTCGCTCAAAAGGAGCCCAATGCACCCAAGACGGGTGTTTGTTTTGAATGTGGCCAACCGGGTCATTTTAGGAGTGCGTGCCCAAATAAGAAAATCAACCCCAACGCACGCCGTTAAACTTTCAACATCAACGCCTAGGATGCCCGAGACGACGATGGACTAGTCACGGGTATGTTTCTTCTCGAAATTCTCACGTTTCATGTTTATTCGATTCGGTTACCGTTAGACGTATTATAAACAAGGCTCTGACTCATACTCTTTGCACTTCACCTTTTTTCCCCTAGACATTACTTAGGCAATTTAAGTGACCAACGGAAAATATTGTGTGCCTATAAATTTTATTGGAGGATATACGTTAAGACTTTTGACTTGACACCTATAGAACTAGGGAGCTCGGAACCTATTCGTTAAAAAAAAAAAAAAAAAAAAAAAAAAAAAAATGTTTCCCCATCATCTTGTATAGATTATCGTGAACTGAGTAATTTTCGGTTGGAAACCGATACCCTCTCCCTCGCATCCATGACCTCATGATTTCTTGCATGAATCCCGTGTGTATTCCAAAACGACCTCCGTTCCGGTTATCATCAATTGGGGGTTAAGGGAGACGATGTCTCCTGAGTCTTTTCCGAACTCGCAACGTTAGTTGTAAATCCCTCTTAGTACCATTCGATTTATCCAAGGCTCGTCCGTATTCATGAACCTCCTAAACCACGTATGCAACTTATCTAGACAAATCCGTTATCACATTTATAGATGACATCTTAACTTATTCAAGTAAAGAAGGCAAACGAACAACATCATCATCTTACGCTCGAACTTTGAGAAAAGAGCAACTCTATACCAAATTCTCCGAGTGAGAATTTCTGTTAAACGAAGTCAAATTTTCTAGACCATGATGTTAATGGTCAAGGCATTACAATCAATCTCGAAATCAAGCCACACGTGATCATGAAACTCTCTCAACTCAGACTTGTATTCGTAAAATCTTAGAACTCGCCTGTTATCACCGAAGATTCATTTCTGAATTTTCTCGTGTTACCCGACTTTTAAACTCGTTAACTCACTAAGGGAAAACTTTAAACCTCTCCGTGTTCGAACCTTGAGCGTGATTCTTCACACCAACATTTCTAGTTAAAATCGTATAGCAACAGATGGAACTCAAACATGGAAATATTTCTACATGAACGCCGAAAGGCATACTCTCTCGACTCAAAAATTAACGTAACTAAAATTCGTTATTTTGCACGAAGAAGTCGAATACTAAATTGTGGATCCGATCAATTTTCTCGTCATCACGTACCACACTACACACCTCTGATATTTCACCGTTACCGTCTGATATTACTGGAACTTAAGATAACACACAATCCAATGATACTTCACTCTTCTTTGACTTAATGTCATTGTGTTCCTGATAATCGGCCAACTATTATTCAACCCTGAACTATACAACTACGTGTACTATCTCGTTTCTATTTCAGACTTCAACTTTTGACAACTAGAGGCACGTTATGGCAACCTCGAGATGTAAGCTCATCCTATTCTAAGTCCTCATTTCACCCCTATCTTTATCGCTCGCATTTCCGTTTAAAGAAACTCCTTGTAACATTTCTCCATGGACAGAGAAATTCCTCATATTACATTAGTATTCGCCACGAGGGTGGATAGCCCTAACGAACACTTACGAACCCTAACTATCTTGTTCAAGCACATCTTAAAGAGATTCTATTCCAACACGGTGTATCTTTGTCAATTATTCCGTATCGAAATACTCGCTTCACTTCTAGAAATCTTGGAGACCCGCTTAGACATGAGTACCGCGTACCACCCACAAACCGACGAACCGAGAAAACGAACGATTTATGTCTTGGAAAGACATGTCACAAACTCGTATTGTCACCTTTAGTAGATCACTCTTACAACAGTAATTACCACTCGCGTGTTCACACGCACTTTCCGAAACCCCATATGACCGCTAATGTCATACCCCTGTTCATTTAACCAAAGCATCAACCACCGAAATCTGAACTCCATCAAGAAACAACAATTGAGATCATTCAAGTCCGAGAAGGGCTCGAGGCAACCCATTGTCGCCAGAAGAGTTATACCAAACTTAGATGAAAACCTCACAAAATCCCTGTGTGTAACAGTGTAATATTGAGAAACCGCACCTTGGAAGGGTGTAATTCATTTTGGGAAATCGAGAAAAGGATATATCCGCAATATTGAACTTTATGAAACCTTGGGGCGTATTGGAACCGCTTCCTACCGTTTAGAACTTCCGACTCAATTAAGTTTCCGTTTACCTTACATTTCGAGTAACAAACTTAGAAACGTGTCCTGCGGAACAGGAGCGTGCAATCCTGCTAGATACATCAACTATCGATGACAACTTCTCTTCATAGGGAAAAACCAGTTGAAACCGGGGATCGTAAGACTAAACCCAAATACAACGTAAAACCCTGACTATCCAAATTCATGGGAACACTCAAGGACGTACTTTCACTTATTCATACCATTGACCACGTAAAGTCGCGAGTAAGAGATATCGACTATTACTTCCAACTAAATTTCGGGACGAAATTTCTTTTGAGGTGTGGATAATGTAACATCCCGCATTTTTCCGTTAAATTATTTTAATGCCCGTCTTTTTCTGTTTAAATAATACCCTTCGTATCTAGATTCGTATCCTCTGTTATGTAACATTTTAAATATTCTCGTTATCGGATTCTAATATCTCCCGTACTCCCGTGTAACTTAAAATATTCGTTTGGTCAATTCCCGCACCCGCACCCGAACAAGAGGGACTAATTTTGCCAAAAAGACAAAGAAGTGACTAGCACTTTGACTAGTCAACTACCTCCCCATCTTCTTTTTCATTTCATTTCTCTTTTTCTTTCATACTTCTCTATTTTCTTTCAATTCTTCAAATCAAAGAATCATCATCTAAATCACATCTAGCAAGCTTCAATCAAAACAAAATACATATTTGGAATCCTCTCTTCATCCTCTTCAATTTGATACCAACTTCATCTCATTTGGGTAACTTTCTAAAATCACTAATTTTATGTGTTCTTGAGATTTTTGAGTTATAAAGTTGTTAATTAGTGTCTATGGCTCATTGTGATGTCGTGTATGTAATTTGTATGCTCGATTCGTTATTTTTGGTGTAACTAGTTCAATATGAAATTACTTGCTAAATCCTTGATTTTGGATGAACAAATGTTGTTAGATTGTTAAAGTGCATGTTTTAAAAGTGTTACTAGTATCATTAGCTTCATTTTGATGTATAGGTTGATTAAGGAAACTCCAAAAACATGATTATTGATTTTGAGATGTTTGACTAGGGTTTGATAGTTCTTGACATGAATTTTTGGATGCTTGAATGCCATGGAATGTTAATTATTAGTGTTTAGTTGTAATGTATGTTTCATTACCTTCAAAACGGCATATTATATGTGTGAATTGGTTTCCCGAAACTCAAATTGCATTTGAAGAACTTGAAACCTTAAAAATGAACGTTTAATGATCACTTGATGAGTTTTCGGCTATTATAAATGATGTTTTTGTTTGGTGAAACATGTTTAGTTGTGTTCCTTGTCAAAAGAGCTTTCCAACGGTATAAGATACGTCTTCTAGTTGTTTACGGTTTGAGTTTTGCGTTTGTTTGAAAATTGACCAAGTCTTGAACAAGTGAAACAGGCCTGGGACCAGGCCACGGCCATTGTCGCGGCGCGACAGGCCTGGCCGCGGCGCGGCATAAGCCGTGCCCAGCTTCTGTCTCCAATGTCTGTTTCACGTGAAATGTTTGCCATGTTTTAGACTTCCAATTCGCATGCAACTTGTTCTAACATGCTTATATATGAATAACTAGCATAGAAAATTTGTCCGAGACCCGACCCGAACATGTTGACTTTTTCGTTGACTTTGACCAAGTTTGACTTTTTGTCAAACTTAACCAATTAATTATGCAATCTTTCTAACATGATTCTATACTTGTATCTTACATGAAACTTGACAATTTGACTCACATGCTTCATAATCGAGTCGTAACGAGCCATAGGACTAATTGAACATCTTTGACCGTTTGTGTTTACCGTTATTGATATAACCTATATGTTTAGGTCAAGACTAGCCTTGTCCTTGCACACGGTTACTTGTTGAAGTACTTTATTAACTCTTGTACTCAAGGTGAGATCATAGTCCCACTTTTTAATCACTTTTATTCTTTACATCGTGGGCTGAGAAACACATACATTTCCCACTTATTTACTTTTCATGCTTTTACATTGTGAACAAATACGAATACAAGGATGCATACGAGTTTGAACAAAAGTCCTCAATCCAATTATCATTAGTTCCACTTGCAGGGTGTAAGTGTAAGCGTGTAATTATGTTGTGTGGCCATACGGGTTTAACAAACCCTCATTCAGACGGTTCGCTACCGTTAGTGAATGAAATATAATTTCAACAATGTATAGTGTAAGTTCTAACACTAAATTCAAAATTCAGAGGGAAGATTCGGTTAAGCCTTGATAATTGGGTGCTCGTGATACAAATACTATTTTGGAATGTGAACGATTTTGGTTGAGCAATTCTTAAAGAACCTTGTGGTTCAATACAATTTACTTACTAAACCTATGATTTCACCAACGTTTTCGTTGACAGATTTCTATGTTTTTCTCAGGTCTTGCACGATATGTGATACATGCTTCCGCTCATTAATTGATACTTGCATTGGATGTCGAGTATACATGCATTTCATGGAGCGTCTTTTGACTTTACTTTAAACCGTGTCGCCTAGATTTCATTTGTACTTATAACCTTGTAACTTAACTTTTGGTTGAACAATTCTTGTAAACTTTGGAAACAATCTTTATTTTGAAATGAAGGCGACATATTTTGGTCAAACGTTGTCATAAAGACTTATGACCAGGTAAAGGGACCCACGTAGACGACGCCGTCACTTGACGATTTGTCGGGGTCGCTACAGCAAACCTGTGAAACGCACTTGGCATGCGACGTTATTGAAAAAATGTTACATGTAGCTAGATGGACTTGATCACTCCAATTTGTTTAGCACATTATTTTTTGTATTTTTCATCCTTTCGGATATGTCGCAGTTGTAATCATAATTAATGCCAAATAAATATAATTACATACGCATACTTTTGTTGTCCATTTATATTTTTTGTATGCGTTTCCTGCCTACTTAAGGGGTGTCCTCTAGCCCCCGTGCGGCAAAAGCCTGTTTGGTTACAAGGCTAGACAATAACGGCAGGTGAAGGGAATTGGTTTTCCCCTAGCCAAGCGCCACGCAGACTAGATGGCTGCAAAGTCGACTTTAAAAAAAAAATATACAAGCATTGGTTTGCTTGTGCGTAATCGCTCTCGCATTGGTTTGCTTGAGGAACTCCTAAGCATAAAAACATTGGTTTGTTTTTAGTTGCGTTTGCTTACCATACAACTAATAGTGCACCTCTAGTACATGACAAAGCAATAGCGCAGTAGCTTTTGAGTCTAAATTGTTAAAGGTAAGTTAAAATATTGGTTTATTTTACGCAGTACCATCCGCATACGCATAAGTTGTGGTTAACTATGCGCATGCGCATGCGGTTCATAATTTGTTTTGATTCGCGATATATAAACAAGGATATCACGCATGCATAACAGACAAACATATATACACATCCAAATAAATCATTACGTAAGTAATTGTTTCACATGCCTGCCCAACATGGGACTTAGGGCTCCAAAATACATTTACAATTACCTGCCTAAGATTAGGGCTTACGGCACAAACTACTCTAGTAATCCTCCTTCAAAAACCCATCAAGCGGCATCGTCTGGTCAGCCGCAAACGCATTGATCAAAGGGATAGGGATGGACTTGATTGCCTCTTCCGCCTCCAGCAGCGCCGCGGCCGTTCCCTCCTTTAATTTCTTTTGGACAATGTCGAGGAACGGTGGAGTTAGGCCGCATGCCTGGATCACTTCCCGCACAGCCTTGTTCACCTCATGGTCCTTGACCGCATCGACATAGGCATTAAACCGGTCGGACACGGGCTCGGAGTCCATCACTTTCTGCGCAATTGCGGGGAGTGCGGTGCCCAGCTTTGTCATATCTGCCTCGGCCAGCTCGCGGTCGGTAACCACATCGTCCCTCTCCCTCGTCACCTTTTCCAACTCCAGCCTCACTCGCTCAGTTTCCCCCTTTGCCTGATCAACCGCACCCACAAGCTCTTGATTCTTTTTTCTTTCTTGAATCAAGAAGGTCTTGGTTTCGGCCGCAGTCAATTCAACAGCTTTGCGGGCCTCCTCAGCAGCGTCCCTGTCCTTCTTGACCTGATCTACACCCGCCTGCAGCAAACCCAACTCCACCTCTTTGCGCAGTGCAACATCGTATAGGCTGGAGGATCGACGGGCTTGATCCGCAAACATCCCAAAGAATACCAGCCCGTTCTGGACAAAGGCGTTGAGCGCCTGGTTAAACGGTAGCGCGGCCAGTTGCTCGCGGAACTCTGCTGGGAAGATTTGCTGCAAGAATGCAGATTGCTCCGCAGCATTTTCTGCGGAGGACTGGCAAAGTTGGCGGAGGTTGGCAACGCGGAAGCTGCCTTGCGGAGGAGGTAATGTAGACTCAGACTCGACGGGGATCGCCTTGTCTTTGGATGTGGCAGTGGCCTACAGCTCGGGGTTGACCCGCGGTGTTGTTGGCTGCGTCTCCTCCACATGCTCTGCAAAATACTCAGATTAGTACGTAGATTTTTCTACGCGGTATACATGCGAAAAAATAAACGCTCACCATTAATGGGGGGAGGTAGGTCTGCGGACCGCGGCTCGATGGCAACAAAATTGTCGTTGCGCATATCCTCCAGCTGCTTAGGAGTCTTCTTCTTCTTCTTCTTCTGAGCCTCGGACGTCCCAGCCGCCTTGCGTTTATTGCCTGACTCCGCCGGCGATTCCTCCACATGTTCGCTAGCAGCTGCCTGCTCTAGCTGTTTGTCCACATCCTGCTTGTGGAAAGAGATCCCAGCAATCTCCTCCGCGGTAAGCACCTTCTTCATCCTCATCTCTGCAAACAATAAACGCCTGCGTTAGAAAATATACAAACATTTATGTAAGTACGCGTTTATGCTATTCCTACCCTTTCCATCGGGGCCAACTATGGCCGGCCGCACATCCTCCCAAGGCCAATACGCGGAGATCTTCCCCAACCGCAGCATAACATTACCATACGAACGGTGCACCAGTTGTGCGTTGACGCACTGCTTCAACAACTTTTTCTCCTCGTCATCCAACGCTGGCATCTTGTTCACATCTTTTTCTACCTTCTCACACCAAATGAGCGTCTGCGGGAAGCCAGTGCCTACTACGGTCTGGTCGACGAAGAAAAAAGTTTCTTTCCAACTTCCCGCATTCGATTTCGGGGTTTTTGTGAAATTTTGGCGTGCGAAGAAGGTGAACCAAGATTTATGGTGGTTGGCTAAGCGGAATAGGTGGCAAAAAACCTTCACCAATGGTACTGTGTTGAGTGCAACACACCACATCTCGAATAGAACGATTTTGCCTATAGCATACGGGTGCAATTGCCCTAGCCCTACTTTGAAATGATCTAGTACGCCTAAAAAGAAGTCGGTGGGTGGAACCCTAAAATTACCATGCTTAAAAGCATGTTCGTAGATCGCCACCTTATTCTCTGGTGGCTGATGGGCTCGCTGGCTAGGAAGTGGTGGTACCGGATTGTAACCCGCAAGAGGGGGGTATTGCTTAACTAAGTGGTCGATGTTTTTCTGGCCTATGTTGGACTCTACATTCTCTACGAAAGTTTCATTAGCTTTGGTCATTTTTAGATGAATGGAGAACGACTGACCTTTAAATGACGATCGGAATATGACGGAGTTGATCGGAATTGATAGGATTTGGAGGCGAGAGCGTATTTGGGAAGCTTGACACCGGAAAAGTGAAAATGAGTGTGATTTGGGGCTATTTATAGGCAAGATTGGGGGAGCGTGGGTTGGAATGGTGTGATCGTGGCCATACACGTGTAATGCAATCGACGGGTAGCATTTGCAGATCGCACGTGATGTCAGTTAAGAATGATTACAAACACGCGCGTGGTTCGCACGCGCCTGCGGCACTGTTACTTTATGTCTTGTCAGCCGAATGGGCTTCTGCGATTGTGACAGGCATCGAGGCGCACGCGAGGACATTAAATGCTCGTCGTCCTTTTGTTTTCTCTTTTTCAATTAATAGTTCGATATCATATGACTTGCGTCATATAACATCAAACTGGGGGGACTTAATGATACCGCAGCCCGCATGCGCATGTAACATACACACGGGCATGCGCTATGGTGCGTATGCGGGGTGCTCTCATGCGTCATGCGGCATGCGGATCCGTATCTGGTCCCTTTACGGCGGTTGCTTAGCTAACAAGCAAATATCTTTTCCATAATTATATCCGTGATTCGGGGGAGATGGTTATGGAAACGATTATCACTATCCTATGACGGTTCTAGAATTAGGGTTTGCCTATAAGTACAAACCCTAATCGTCGTTAGCAACATACCACGTTACGTAGCCATCTTCTACCACACATCCTACGTAACTTACATCCTCTATCATCTTCTAAAGGTTAACAGGTTAGTTCTTTATTAACTGGTACCTACAACCTTGCTTGGGGCCTTCTGATCGACGGACGTCATCGAAGGTGGACTTAATCACTTGGCCACCCCGCCGACATCATCATGTCGGCCAGGGTTATTCACGGTAGCCGGACCGGAGAGCCACGTTCTAAGATCCTTAAACCCCTCCTTTACGTTGAGCAAGCATGTTAAGACCCCTCGGTTAAAATATGCATGATCATATCTAATCCATACACCAACGACCAAAAACACCTACAAACACTTTCATTCTTCAATTTTCTTCATCTAATTGATCTCTCTCAAGTTCTATCTTCAAGTTCTAAGTGTTCTTCATATATTCTACAAGTTCTAGTTACATAAAATCAAGAATACTTTCAAGTTTGCTAGCTCACTTCCAATCTTGTAAGGTGATCATCCAACCTCAAGAAATCTTTATTTCTTACAGTAGGTTATCATTCTAATACAAGGTAATAATCATATTCAAACTTTGGTTCAATTTCTATAACTATAACAATCTTATTTCAAGTGATGATCTTACTTGAACTTGTTTTCGTGTCATGATTCTTCTTCAAGAACTTCGAGCCATCCAAGGATCCATTGAACCTAGATCCATTTTTCTCTTTTCCAGTAGGTTTATCCAAGGAAATTAAGGTAGTAATGATGTTCATAACATCATTCGATTCATACATATAAAGCTATCTTATTCGAAGGTTTAAACTTGTAATCACTAGAACATAGTTTAGTTAATTCTAAACTTGTTCGCAAACAAAAGTTAATCCTTCTAACTTGACTTTTAAAATCAAATAAACACATGTTCTATATCTATATGATATGCTAACTTAATGATTTAAAACCTGGAAACACGAAAAACACCCTAAAACCGGATTTACGCCGTCGTAGTAACACCGCGGGCTGTTTTGGGTTAGTTAATTAAAAACTATGATAAACTTTGATTTTAAAGTTGTTATTCTGAGAAAATGATTTTTATTATGAACATTAAACTATATCCAAAAATTATGATTAAACTCAAAGTGGAAGTATGTTTTCTAAAATGGTCATCTAGACGTCGTTCTTTCGACTGAAATGACTACCTTTACAAAAACGACTTGTAACTTATTTTTCCGACTATAAACCTATACTTTTCTGTTTAGATTCATAAAATAGAGTTCAATATGAAACCATAGCAATTTGATTCACTCAAAACGGATTTAAAATGAAGAAGTTATGGGTAAAACAAGATTGGATAATTTTTCTCATTTTAGCTACGTGAAAATTGGTAACAAATCTATTCCAACCATAACTTAATCAACTTGTATTGTATATTATGTAATCTTGAGATACCATAGACACGTATACAATGTTTCGAACTATCATGTCGACACATCTATATATATTTCGGAACAACCATAGACACTCTATATGTGAATGTTGGAGTTAGCTATACAGGGTTGAGGTTGATTCCAAAATATATATAGTTTGAGTTGTGATCAATACTGAGATACGTATACACTGGGTCGTGGATTGATTCAAGATAATATTTATCGATTTATTTCTGTACATCTAACTGTGGACAACTAGTTGTAGGTTACTAACGAGGACAGCTGACTTAATAAACTTAAAACATCAAAATATATTAAAAGTGTTGTAAATATATTTTGAACATACTTTGATATATATGTATATATTGTTATAGGTTCGTGAATCAACCAGTGGCCAAGTCTTACTTCCCGACGAAGTAAAAATCTGTGAAAGTGAGTTATAGTCCCACTTTTAAAATCTAATATTTTTGGGATGAGAATACATGCAGGTTTTATAAATGATTTATAAAATAGACACAAGTACGTGAAACTACATTCTATGGTTGAATTATCGAAATCGAATATGCCCCTTTTTATTAAGTCTGGTAATCTAAGAGTTAGGGAACAGACACCCTAATTGACGCGAATCCTAAAGATAGATCTATTGGGCCTAACAAACCCCATCCAAAGTACCGGATGGTTTAGTACTTCGAAATTTATATCATATCCGAAGGGTGTCCCGGAATGATGGGGATATTCTTATATATGCATCTTGTTAATGTCGGTTACCAGGTGTTCACCATATGAATGATTTTTATCTCTATGTATGGGATGTGTATTGAAATATGAAATCTTGTGGTCTATTGTTACGATTTGATATATATAGGTTAAACCTATAACTCACCAACATTTTTGTTAACGTTTAAAGCATGTTTATTCTCAGGTGAATATTAAGAGCTTCCGCTGTTGCATACTAAAATAAGGACAAGATTTGGAGTCCATGTTTGTATGATATTGTGTAAAAACTGCATTCAAGAAACTGATTTCGATGTAACATATTTGTATTGTAAACCATTATGTAATGGTCGTGTGTAAACAGGATATTTTAGATTATCATTATTTGATAATCTACGTAAAGCTTTTTAAACCTTTATTTATGAAATAAAGGTTATGGTTTGTTTTAAAAATGAATGCAGTCTTTGAAAAACGTCTCATATAGAGGTCAAAACCTCGCAACGAAATCAATTAATATGGAACGTTTTTAATCAATAAGAACGGGACATTTCAGAACTGTGGTGGTTTTCATCAAATATTCGAAGTATAAACACAACCGTATGATTTGATAATGATAACTTGTGGGTGTAATAAAAAAAATGATGAGATGTTAATTGAGTGTTGTGAGGTGTTTGTTCATGGTAAGCAGAAATATTTACTCAAGAATTGCAATGTGAGGACAAGATAAAGAGAAGAAAAAAAATGACTCATTTAACTCCCGTGAAACTTATTTGTTTGATTGATAGTACGTGAGGATGAATGAGAAAACAAAGGAAACAGAAAAAGTAAACTCAAGTGGGTTTGTCGAGTAGCAGAAGAACAATAAAACTAGTTGGTGGAGTTGTGCATGTATGTATGGTATGTGTGGTTTCAAAAGAAGAAAACAACTAGGATATATATGTAATTTAAGATTTAATATGAAGTGGTATTATGTGTTGTAATCGAGTAGGCCAATTAGAAGAGAAACAAAAAAAAACAAAATTAAAGGTGCTGGTCATGTAATAGGAAAAGAGAAAAAAAAAATTTACAGGTGATGGTGAGATAAAAAAAATTATATGAAATATATGGATATATCTATATGAGTTTGTCTTGATTGACTAATATACAAAAGAAGAGAATATAAAGAAGTATTATTTAAATCCCCACATGTTTAAACAAGAAGAAAAGAAATAGTAGTGGGTTTGTTAATATTTGGACTACATTTGTTTATAGATATATATATATATATATATATATATATATATATATATATATATATATATATATATATATATATATATTTTGTATATTTTATTTTATGGGATAATAATTGTTGAGCATAGAAACATGATACGGAGTACTTATCACTTACTGTACTGAACCCCACAATACATAACTCTTTATCATGTGATTCATTTCATTTTTGCATTAATTTAAAATGTAACATGAAAAGTAAAATACTTTTGACGCTCGAGTTTTAATCTATAAAACAATACTCTTATAATATTATTAATTAATAATAATAATATGTAACTAGAAAGTAATATATGTTTAATAATTCCAATCAACCAACTTGGGGAAAAAGATAAAGTAATTGGACAAAAGAATATTTCAAAAAAATATATATATATGGAATAAATGGTGGGGTTAGATGGTGATTGAATCACATGTAAAAAGAAAATAAAATGTACTCTATTTATGGAATGTATGGATGATAAGATCGATGATGAGGTCTAAGATGAAAGTTGATAGAGGGAGGTGATGGAGATATGATCGATGGATATATATATATAATATGCAGTAAGTGGTATTATATTTATTTATTCAAATCATTATTTTATAAAACCGGTCATTAGCTGTTTAAAGTTATTAAATAAAAATTAAATTAATTATTAGGCCTCCACCCTAAATAACATATACTAGGTGTAAAAAAATTAACAAATATCTCCTAAATAAATATTTAAAAAGCCTATAAATTATAAATCTCATTTTCGGATCACCATTTATTTTAAAATTACATACGTTCGTTTTAACTTGTTTACTATCAATTGAATGAAAATTAAGTGCTACAATCGTTTACTAAATAAATTCGAAATCAAATATATATATTCAATATACTTTATTTATATATGTAGATACATTATAAGTTATAATATCATATATTACTTTATTTTACATAATTTATTCAAATAACTAAATTTTGTAATATTACAAATTACCATTATATATATAATATATTTTTAAATATATATATTTCTATTTACAAATTAACGTTCGTGAATTCTCGAGAATGGTGGATGGTCTATTAAATATGTGAAACAGTTTAAAAATTTTTGAGACTCAACATTACAGACTTTGTTCATCACGTCAAAAATATTAAATCGTAGCGAGAGTTTGGTTTAAAATTAGTCGAAATTTCCCGGGTCGTCACAGTACCAACCCGTTAAAGAAATTTCGTCCCGAAATTTGAGTGAGGTGGTCATGGCTAACAATAAACATGTTTTCATGACGAATATGAGTTGATAAATAGAGTTTTATCATTGAGTAATTAGGATAAAATGATTCGATTACTCGAAGCGTATGAGTGAAGCTGTCATAAAATATTGAGATAGATATTTAACTTTTTATGTAGTCACAGTGGATTTTCGGAATTCAAGGAATTAAAAGAAAATCTTCAAAATCTATAAGATCTGATTCTTCGCCATTTATGGAAATTAAGATCTCTAATATTAAATAAGGTAATCTGCCTCGATTACTCTGTCTGATTTTTTTCCATTATAAGTCAAACTCTTCCGTTTCATTATTCTCACCATTCCTATACTTTCTTTCTTAGTCCATACATCCAAAAGATTGTGAAATGCTTAATCCCGTTCTAATCATTGATGTTTTCTTAATCATCATTTCTGTCATCCTTCTTTCCAATCTTCCACCAGAAGAATCTGTTTACTCCTACTATTACCTTGGGGTAATACTATTCTTAATTATTCCATGTCTTTATATTGTTATTCGTATTAATATCCACGGTTTGTAACCTCCGTGTTGTTATTGGGCTTTATATTTTCTCTTATATTTTGGAGCTTTGTCCCTTCGTTTCTTCTTCTTGCGATTAAACACCGCTTGTAATGGTTCAGAATTTGCATATATAAACTTCAGAATGAACATTGTTAATGTTATAAGAAGGAAATTGTAATGGCATGATTTGATTTGTCAAATTACCAGAATCACCGAGAATAGAACTATCAAGAATATATTTTCTTGATATGTTCAGAAGTTAATTTGAATGAAAGAGTTATGTAACATGGCACGTGATGATGATATGTTCTATGAATCATCACGTTCCATTAGAAACTCAGCATAACTTAATGTAATATAATCACATTGATCAAGTGTCATTATATTATACTAACTCATGCATCAGTTCCCAACATTACTTCAATAATATTCATATTTTAAGCTCGAAAGTTTACAGAATATAGAAACTAACAGTTTTTATATGATTAAATTGCGATAAATAAAATGTAATCAGTTAGCTAGGAACAATTAGCTAGGAACAGTTAGCGTGGATTCTTAACACAATTTCTCATAGTTAATTAGTCTGTTTCTAACAAATTTTATTTTGTCATATGTTTTCTTCATTATGCCACTTGTTGGATTCTGATAGGTCAAAATCCGAATATGAAATTGAATAAAAATTGTTATTTTGCGGTGAACAGATACGTATATCGGTGGTTGTAAGTAGGATAGTAAATGACTGTTGAATCAGATTCGAAGAATGTACAGTATAACTTATTAATGTGAAATCTAAATATTCCTCGGGTATTACCTACCCGTTAAAATATTTTCAGCATTAATAGTTTGTACGAAAGAATTTTTAATTACAATCTTTATGAAAATATATATACATATATATTTTCTTCAGATGTAATTATGGATTTAATGAGTCAATATGATATTAAACTTATTTAACTTTCGTTAGAACAAGAATATATAATCTCTAAAACATTAAAGATTACATATTCGCCATGTTGAACGAAGATAAATGATGCAGAATGTCATGTAGAACGATGATTATGCTCGGGGTACCGATTGTGATGTTGAGGCGTCGGTTGTTTGTGGTTCGTGTTGTTGCTTGTGGTACAGTTGATGCATTTGATGTTGTTGAAGCTGGTACATTTTGCACCATATTTTTCCAAGGCTACAACTCGGGCGCGAAACTCATTGATCTTATTAATCCATGATGATTGTCGGTATGAATGAGCGAATGAATAAGGTTTTTAATCTGACTTGTGATATAGTCGTGGCGAGATACTCTGGAAATGAGAGAGAAAATGGTGTTACGAATAGGTTCACCGGTAAGTGCTTCAGGTTCTTCACCAAGAGTGCAGGTTGGTGAGTGGAAAGGATCGCCTTCTTCTTGTCTCCATTGATTTAGTCGACTACAAAACCATCAGATGAATTGGGGATGGCTGATTGGTTGATTCATTCTGGTGAGACTGCTTTCGGAGCTCGAGTGAAACTATATGTTGAAATAGCTATCGGAATAGTTATCGAAATCTAAGGGACTCGAACTGGTTGAGGGACTCATCTCGTACGATCAGATGAAGGATTTTCGATAAGGAATAGAATATGATGTAGATTAGTACCCTGCAATACATAATTTACATATGCATATATAATACTAAAATCCCATAAGTTACGGAGGAATCTACGGAAGCTGTTAGGCAATGGTAACCATAACTGATACGCTAAGATATGAATTAGCAGATACGGTAAGATATGAATTTCGTCTATACACTATTCATGAAGTTGATGCAGTAAAATGTGTCTAGACTAAGAATAATAAACAAGTGATTCCTTAAGAATGATAAGCAGACGATTTCTGACAAAAATGATAAGAAAAACTTTTGACATGCAGACACGGTCGAAGTCCAGACTCACTAATGCATCCTAACGACTAATAGTAAGACACACTGATGCATGATCTGGTTCGCTAAGACCACCGCTCTGCTACCAACTGTAGAGACCCATCCTAATCCATCCGAACGAAGTCCATATCGATTATAAATGATTCACAACAGTTGATTACATCACGAGGTATTTGACCTCTATATGATATATTTTACAAACATTGCATTCAATTTTAAAAGACAAGCTTTCTTTACAACGAAAATTGACGGCATGCATACCATTTCAGAATATATCCAACTATAATTGACTTAATAATAATCTTAATGAACTCGACGACTCGAATGCAACGTCTTTTGAAATATACCATGAATGACTCCAAGTAATGTTTCTAAAATGAGCAAATGCACAGCGGAAGATTTCTTTCGTACCTGAGAATAAACATGATTTCAAGTGTCAACCAAAAAGGTTGGTGAGTTCATTAGTTTAACATAAATAAATATTTTCATTATTTTAATAGACCACAAGATTTTCATTTCTCATAAATATACGTCCTATGCATAGAGACAAAAATATCATTCATATGGATTGAACACCTGGTAACCGACATTAACAAGATGCATATATAAGAATATCCTCATCATTCCGGGATCCTCCATCGGACATGATATAAATTTCGAAGTACTAAAGCATCTGGTACTTTGGATGGGGTTTGTTAGGCCCAATAGATCTATCTTTAGGATTCGCGTCAATTAGTAGATCGGTTTACTAATTCTTAGGTTACCAAGCAAAAAGGGGCATATTCGGCTTCGATCATTCACCCATATAATGTAGTTTCAATTACTTGTGTCTATTTCGTAAAACATTTATAAAAATTTACGCATGTATTCTCAGCCCAAAAATATAAAGGGTAAAAAGGCAAATGAAACTCACCTAATGTATTTTGTAGTAAAAATATATATGACGACATTAAACAACTGAACAATGTAGGGTTGCCTCGGATTCACGAACCTATATCATTTGTATAATCATTAATACCTATAATTGTAATCGAACCATTTCATATATTATAACTTTTATATACTAGTTATATGATTTGTATATTTATATTTAAAAACGGTTATTATTTATATAGTTATATATATATATATATATATATATATATATATATATATATATATATATATATATATATATATATATATATATATATATATATATATATATATATATATATATATATATTAAAATACTTAATTTGTTATATATAAATATTTATATTAAATTGTTAATATAAATATTTCACACTTATAGGTAATGTTACTTTTAAGTATATTTTTATACATGATAATATATAATATTAATAATAGTGAATAAAAGTTATATTTGATTATAATTATAATAACTTTCAATGTTAATAATAATTCCAATATTGGTAATAACCATGATAATAATAATAATACTTGTAAAAATTAATTTTACTGTAATTGATGGTTATGATAATGATTTTAGTAACTACCTAATAATATAGATAACAATGAAAATAATAGTTTTAGTAATATCAAGATAATAATTTTATTAATTATAATACTTATTATCATTTTAAGAACTTAAGGCTGTTATATCTATATTTACATATGTATAGTTATTTTGTTTACAATGCGCACGATCATAGTTATATCCTAATCAATGTCAATCTTACATTTATCTAAATACTCATCTTATTTCAGATCACAAGAGTTTCCATATTTTCCAAGTTTAGTTCATAAACGTATAATACTTATTAATAATCTTAATCAAAATTGTACGATATATAAAAATAACAATCATAACTGAAAATTTAATTTTTTATAAAAATAATAAGTAGCAACTAATACTTATATTTGTAATACTAAAAATAATTATAATAATAACAATAATAACACTAATAACAATAACACTAACACTAATAATAATAATAATACTTAAAACAATACAAATGATAATATTAACATTAATACTACTTAACAATAATACTAGTAATATTTATAATCATGGTAACAACATTAATAATAATAATAATAATAATAATAATAATAATAATAATAATAATAATAATAATAATAATAATAATAATAATAATAATAATAATAATAATAATAATAATAATAATAATAATACATAAATAAAAGAAGATAGGCTACTTTATCAAATAAGCTTTAAAAAAAATAACTGCTGCTGCCCGGGCTCGAACCCGAGACCCCTCGGTCGCCCATAAACATACTCAACCATCCCTCCATTTGTGATTATCTGATTTATAATGCGTATAGATTTTATTTAACCAAATTTTCATGTTCTATCTTCTTCATCATCATCATCAAATCAAATCTACCAATGAACCGATATAATTTTAATAACGAATCTATGGTTTTGTTAAAGATTCGTAAACAATTAGAATACTATAAAATGTGACCTTGATTAACAAAAAAAAAATAAATAAAAAAGATAGAACAGCCCCCTGCTGTTCGTGAAAAAAAAAAAAAACTTGATTTTTGATTTTTAAACGTTATTAGCTCATGATTCCTTCATAAAGTATTTTCCAAATCAATCCTACAAACTTTTGGAATCGTTAATTTAACTTAAAACACAAACACGAACTCGAATTTGATTGAAGAACAATAGTTGACTTTTTATTTCAAAAACTTTGACTCACAAATTCGAATCCGATATTAAAAATTGAAACTTGAAACTTTGCAGATAGTTTAGAGACATGATTGCTAATCAAACTGCATTTTTAGGTTTTGGAAAATGGCTCGATTTCGAAATATGGCCAAAAAGTAAAAGAACAGAGGTTAGCGTGCAAACTCTTTATCTTTATTTCCTTATTCAGTGTTTTCCTCTCAAATTGTATTAATAAATGATTGTATAGAAGTTAAAAGATATTATTACAGCTATATTGACTGATTTCATTTGTTTTGTAGTTTGATGTTGTCGACACCATATATTCCCAACAGGTACACAAAATTAATAAAGAAAATAAAGAAGAATTTGACTCATAATAGAATTTTGTTTGTGTTAGGGATTGAGATTTATTCAGTACATATTTACAGACAGGATTTTCAATTAAGAATAGGTTGATCGATACATATAACAAGAATCGTACAATTTGGTTGCTTTTTATGATTTTATATAATAAATACTAATAATTAATAATTCTATTATTAATAATAACAATAAATTTTAATGATACATTAATTATAATTATATTGTTACTGGTAATAATAATAATAGATTATATTAATTTATAATAATAAATACTATAAAAATCATAATTATACAACATTAATTTTTAATAGTAAAAATGGAACTAATAATAATAATAGAAATAATAATATTGATAATAACATCAATAATAATAAAAGAAAATGTTTATTTTTAACAATTTTAATAATAATTATTATAATAAAAATGATAACAATAATATTATTAATAATACTATTAATAACACTACTTATAATTATATTAGTGTTGTTAATGATAATAATAATACGAAAGGTAATGAATCATATCACTAGTGTAACATCTGTACTTTAACTTATACATGCATATAATATACTAATCTTATATTTCACTATTTATGTACCACCTATTTTATATAATAATATATTTGAATATTTATTAATAACTATCATATATATATATATATATATATATATATATATATATATATATATATATATATATATATATATATATATATATATATATAATTATGTTTTACATATCAAGTCCTTATTGTATATCATAAATTATTTTACGTTTTTACTTCTAGAAACTAAATCGTATAATATTTCATTAATGTGTTTTAAGTTATCATGTTATCATATATATATCTACACATATATTCATATACATATATGTATTTATAAATGATTGTTCGTGAATCTTTGGAAAACAGTCAAGGGTTTAAATGTATACATGAACACATATTCAATGTTTTTGAGACTCAACCTTACAGACTTTGCTTATCGTGTCGGAAACATTTAAAGATTAAGTTTAAATTTGGTCAGAAATTCCCGGGTCACTAAAGTACCTACCCGTTAAAGAAATTTAGTCCCGAAATTTGAGCGAGGTTGTCATGGCTAACAATAAAAATGTTTTCATGGCAAATATGAGTTGATAAATAGAATTTTATCACAGGGTGTATCCTGGATAAAATAATTAAATTATTCGAAGTGTACGAGTGAAGCTATCACGAAAGAATGAAATGAAGAAATAGAGATTCGTCTTAGCTTTTGACGTAACCAGGTTTGAATTTAAAACATAAGGTGCGTCTTAACTTTTGACGTTGTCTTGGTTGAATTCCGAAATTCAAGGGATTTAAGAAAATCTTTGAAATCTAAAAGATTTGATTCTTCAGCGAGTAAGGAAATTATGATCTCTATAATTAAATACAGTGATCTGCCTCGATTTCTCAGTCTGATATTACCATTATAACTTAAGCTCTTCCATTCCATTATTCTCACCATTCCTATACTTTCTTTCTTAGTTCATACATCCAAAAGATTTCATATTTCAATATACATCCCATACATAGAGATAAAAATTATTCATTTGGTGAACTGGTGGTAACCAACATTAACAAGATGCATATAGAATATCTCCATCATTCCAGGACACCCATCGGACATGATAATTTCGAAGTACTAAAGCATTCTAAATTCCAGAATGGGGCTTGTTGGGCCCGATAGATCTATCTTTAGGATTCGCGTCAATTAGGTGGTCTGTTCCCTAATTCTTATGCTACCAAGCTAAAAGGGGCATATTCGGCTTCGATCATTCACCCATATAATGTAGTTTCATTTACTTGTGTCTATTTCGTAAAATATTTATAAAATTGCATGTATTCTCATCCCAAAATATTAGATTTTAAAAGTGGGACTATAACTCACTTTCACAGATTTTTACTTCGTCGGAAAGTAAGACTTGGCCACTGGTCGATTCACGAACCTATAAAAATTATGTACATATATATCAAAGTATGTTGAAAATATATTACAACATTTTTAATACATTTTAATGTTTTTAAGTTTATTAAGTCAGCTGTCCTCGTTAGTAACCTACAACTAGTTGTCCACAGTTAGATATACAGAAATAAATCGATATATATATTATCTTGAATCGATCCACGAACCAGTGTATACACGTCTCAGGCTAGATCACAACTCAAAGTATATATATTTTTGGAATCAACCTCAACCCTGTATAGCTAACTCAAACATTACTGCATATAGAGTGTCTATGGTTGTTCCAAATAATATATATACATGGGTCGATATGATATGTCAAAGCATTTGCATACGTGTCTATGGTATCCCAAGATTACATAATATATTAGAATACATGTATGATACAATAAGTTAGCTAGGATATGATTAATATAGATTTGTTACCAATTTTCACGTAGCTACAACAATCAAAATTATCCAATCTTGTTTTACTCATAACTTCTTCGTTTTAAATCCGTTTTGAGTGATTCAAGTTGCTATGGTTTCATATTGAACTTCTGTTTATGGATATAAACAGAAAAAGTATAAGTTTATAGTCAAAAATACAGGTTACAAGTCATTTTTGTAAAGGTAGTCATTTCAGTCGAAAGAACGACGTCTAGATGACCATTTTGGAAAACATACTTTCACTTTAGGTTTAACCATGATTTTTAGATATAGTTTCATGTTCATAAGAAAAATCATTTTCCCAGAAGAATAACTTTTAAATCAAAGTTTATCATAGTTTTTAATTAACTAACCCAAAACAGCCCGCGGTGTTACTACGACGGCGTATATCCGGTTTTACGGTGTTTTTCGTGTTTTCAGGTTTTAAATCATTAAGTTAGCATATCATATAGATATAGAACATGTGTTTAGTTATTTTAAAAGTCAAGTTAGAAGGATTAACTTTTGTTTGCGAACAAGTTTAGAATTAACTAAACTATGTTCTAGTGATTTCAAGTTTAAAACTTCGAATAAGGTAGTTTTATATATATGAATCGAATGATGTTATGAATATCATTACTACCTCAGGTTTTGTGGATAAACCTACTGGAAATGAGAAAAATAGATCTAGCTTCAAAGGATCCTTGGATGGCTTGAAAGTTCTTGAAACAAAATCATGACACGAAAACAAGTTCAAGTAAGATTTCCACTCGAAATAAGATTGTTAAAGTTATAGAAAATGAATCAAAGTTTGAATATGAGTATTACCTTATATTAGAAAGATATCTTACTGTAAATAAGAAAGATTTCTTGAGGTTAGATGATCACTGAAAGTGGATTTGCAAGATTGGAAGTAAGCTAGCAAACTTGGAAGTGTTGTCGGTGTGTTCTTGAGTAGTTGTTTTATAACTTGGTTTATGTATGGATTTATAAACTAGATTAAGCTAGATTTTATTGAAAATGATGAAGAAAACTTAGAACAAAGGAAGAACACTTGAGAGAGAATAATTTAATTCAAGAAAATTGCAAAGTGAATGTGTTTGTGAGAGTACTACTTCATGTGAAATTGGTGTTCCCATATAGGGTCCATTAGTTTGTAATTTTGTGAGATATTTCATGCTAGAAGTTAAATGATGGTTCCCACATGGTTAGGTGACTCACAAGGGCTGCTAAGAGCTGATCATTGAAGTGTATATACCAATAGTAAATACATTTAGAAGCTGTGTATTTTACGAGTACAAATACGAGTGCATACGAGTAGAATTGTTGATGAAAATGAATGAGGATGTAATCGTAAGCATCTTTGTTAAGTAGAAATACTTTGATAAGTGTCTTGAAGTCTTTCAAAAGTGTATGAATACATATTAAAATACTACATGTATATACATTTTAACTGAGTCGTTAAGTCATCGTTAGTCGTTACATGTAAATGTTGTTTTGAAACCTTTAGGTTAACGATCTTATTAAATGTTGTTAACCCATTGTTTATTATATCTAAAGAGATGTTAAATTATTAAATTATCATGATATTATGATGTATTAATATATCTTAATATGATATATATACATTTAAATGTCGTTACAACAATAATCGTTACATATATGCCTCGTTTCGAAATCCTTAAATTAGTAGTCTTGTTTTTACATATGTAGTTCATTATTAATATACTTAATGATATGTTTACGTATCATAATATCATGTTAACTATATATATATATATATATATATATATATATATATATATATATATATATATATATATATATATATATATATATATATATATATATATATATATATATATCCATATATATGACATCATATAGTTTTTACAAGTTTTAACGTTCGTAAATCACCGGTTAACTTGGGTGGTCAATTGTCTATATGAAACCTATTTCAATTAATCAAGTCTTAACAAGTTTGATTGCTTAACATGTTGGAAACACTTAATCATGTAAATATCAATTTCATTTAATATATATAAACATGGAAAAGTTCGGGTCACTACAATGGGTTCTCTGTCCTTTCTGCTCAAGGCGTCGGCTACCACATTTTTCTTCCCTGGGTGGTAACGAATCTCAAAGTCGTAATCATTCAACAATTCAATCCACCTACGCTACCTCATATTCAGTTGTTTCTAATTAAATATGTGTTGAAGACTTTTGTGGTCTGTATATATAATACTTTTGACCCCATATAAGTAGTGCCTCCAAGTCTTTAATGCAAAAACAACTGCGCCTAATTCCAAATCATGCGTCGTATAATTCTGCTCGTGAATCTTCAATTGTCTAGATGCATAAGCAATTACCTTCCTTCGTTGAATTAATACACAACCGAGACCTTGCTTTGAGGCGTCACAATATATCACAAAATCATCATTCCCTTTAGGTAATGACAATATAGGTGCCGTAGTTAACTTTTTCTTCAACAATTGAAACGCTTTCTCTTGTTCATCCTTCCATTCAAACTTCTTATCTTTATGCGTTAATGCAGTCAAGGGTTTTTCTATTTTGGAAAAATCTTGGATGAATCTCCTGTAATAACCAGCCAGCCCTAAAAATTGGCGTATGTGTTTCGGAGTTTTCGGGGTTTCCCACTTTTCAACGGTTTCAATCTTTACTGGATCCACCTGAATACCTTCTTTGTTCACTATGTGACCGAGGAATTGAACTTCTTCCAACCAAAATGCACACTTTGAAAACTTAGCGTACAGTTTTTCTTTTCTCAGCAACTCTAGCACTTTTCTCAAATGTTCTTCGTGCTCTTCATCATTCTTCGAGTAAATAAGTATGTCATCAATGAAAACAATGACAAACTTGTCAAGATATGGCCCACACACTCGGTTCATGAGGTCCATGAACACAGATGGTGCGTTAGTCAATCCAAACAGCATAACCATAAACTCGTAATGACCGTAACGCATCCTAAAAGCAGTCTTTGGAATATCATCCTCCTTCACCCGCATTTGATGATATCCAGAACGTAAATCGATCTTCGAAAAAACAGAAGAGCCTTGTAGTTGATCAAATAAGTTGTCGATTCTCGGTAGTGGGTAACGGTTCTTGATGGTAAGTTTGTTCAACTCTCGATAGTCGATACACAACCTGAATGTATCATCTTTCTTCTTGACAAACAGAACAGGAGCTCCCCATGGTGATGTACTTGGTCGAATGAAACCACGCTATAAAAGTTCCTGTAACTGACTTTGTAATTCTTTCATTTTGCTGGGTGCGAGTCTGTATGGAGCACGAGCTATTTGTAACATCCCGCGTTTTTCCGTTAAATTTATTTTAACACCGTCTCTTTTTTTTTTTTAATGACATCTCTCGTCACCTATATTTGTACACTTCATTAACTAGTGTTCTTGATAATCCCGTTACTCGATTACAACATCTCTCGTTAACTTGCGTTTTAAAAATATTCGATCGGTTAAATCCCGCACCCGCTTCTAAACTCGAGGGACTAAAATTGACACGGGGCAAACTAGTTGACTAGGTCAACTAGTCCACCCCAATCACCACCATTCAATCCCTCTCTCTCTCTCTTTCTTTCTTTTTTTCTCTCAAGAACACAAACATAATTCATCATCTAAATTCGGATCGGGAAGCAAACTTCAAAACAAATTACATATTCGTGATCCTCTCATCATCCTCTTCGATTTGGTACCAATTTCATCCATTTTGGGTAACATTTCTAAAACACTAAATTTCTCTAAATTCGTTTTATATACTTGAAATTGTGTTAGTTAGTGTCTATGGCTCGTGTATAACATGAATATATGTTTTGTTTGCTCGATTCGTTGTTTTGAGTAACTAGTTTGAACATTTGAAATGGGTTAGCTTAATCCTTGATTTTGGATGAGTTAATGTTGTTAGATTGTTAAAGTGCATGTTTTAATTGTGTTACTAGTATCACTAGCTTCGTTTTGATGCGTAGGTTGATTAAGGAAACTTCAAAAACATGAATATTGATTTTTGCGGATTTTGGTTAGGGTTTGATAGACTTAAAACGAGCTTTTGATGTTTCGAATGCCATGAAATGTTATTAGTAAGTGCTTAGTTGTAATGTATGCTTCATTACCTTCAAAACGGCATATCGTATGTGTAAATTGGATTCCCGAATCATAAAATACGTTTTACGAACTTGAAACTTTGAAAATAAACCTTTCTTGATCAATTGACGAGTTTTCGGTTATTGTAAATGATGTTTTTGATTAATGATATGTGGTTAGTTGTATTCCTTGTCGAAATAGCTTTCCGATGATATAAAATACATGTTCTAATTGTTTGCGGATCATAAAATGTGAATGTTTGTGTTTTGGTTCGTGCATACTTTGAAAACTGACCAGAATTCTCTGGCCAGGTAGTGGCGCGGCGCGCCACATCCCCGCGCGGCGCGCAGAATCGCCTGGCCAGATTCTGCTCACTTTGGCGCATTTCACGCGAAATGTTTGACTAGCTATCGACCTCCGATTCACATGAAACTTGTTCTAATATGCTTATATATGAATAAAAACCTCAGAAAAATAGTTCGGGACCGAACCCGAACGTGTTGACTTTTTTGTTGACTTTGACCAAGTTTGACTTTTAGTCAAACTTAACCAAACTTTTATACAATCATTCTAACATGCTTTTATACTTGTTTCTTGTATGAAACTTGACAACGTGATTCACATGCTATACTTAATCGAGTCGTAACGAGCCAAGGACTAATTGAACACATTTCACCCGACCTTGTGTCGTAACCGGTTAATTGATATAACTTACTTGTTTAGGTCAAGGCTAAGCAACTTTCATGCACACGTTTACTTGTTGAAGTACTTTTATACTCGTGCACTCGAGGTGAGATCATAGTCCCACCTTTTCAACAACTTTTTATACTTTAAATTGTGGGCTGAGAAACATATACTTTGTTACATTTGGTGCTACTTACTTTTATACTTTGAACACAAGTACAAGGAAAACAAACATTCCACAGCGAGTTAGAACAAAAATCCTCAATTCGATTATCATTAGTTACACTTGCAGGGTGTAAGCGAGAACTTATATTGTGTGGCCATACGGGTTTGACAAACCCTCACTACGGACGGTTCGCTACCGTCTACGGGTGAAATATATTTTTGAGAAACAGTGTATGTTCTAACACTATAGTGATGGGGTTCAATGGAAGGAAACGTTAAGTCTTGATAATTGGGTGCTCGCGAACAATACTTTTGGAATGCAAACGATTTTGATAATCAACTATGGGAATACTAAATCTTGTGGTTCAAAAACAACGTTTACAAATACATCTATGATTTCACCAACGTTTTTCGTTGACAGTTTTCTATATGTTTCTCAGGTTCATACTTGGCTATTTGATACATGCTTCCGCGTACACTCATACTTGCTTGGAGTCGAGCATACATGCATACACTCTGATTTCTTGCTTGGGGTCAAGCATACATACATACATACGCTAGTGATAGCACCTTTGGATTCAAACATATTGTTTACATACTTACGCTATTTATAGCAACTGTGTTTTTCAACTTATATTATGTCGCAAGTTATTTCATTTATACTTTATGACTTTTGTAAACTTAGACTTGTTGTCGAACGGTTTTGTAAACTAAACTTTGCAAGTCTGGTACGTTTCAAATGAATGCGACATAATTTTGGTCAAACGCGTCTCATATAGGGACTATGACCACGCAACGGGACCTAAGTAGTCGGCGCCGTCAATGACGATTTGGTCGGGTCGCTACAGATGGTATCAGAGCGTTGGTTGTAGGGAACTAGGATATGCATTAGTGTGTCTGACAGAGTCGTTAGGACGCATTAGTGAATCTAGACTACAACCGGATAGTTAGCCATTGCATTCTGACATACATTTGCTATAGATAGCACTTACTTGAATACTTGTGCATTATACTTGAATCATTCTTAGGCAAACTTTTTAATGGTACCCAACCTTCATCATACGAATTCGTATTCCGCCACTTTTTGGTAACACACGTAAATTCATGATTCATACACGTATGGATGACGACGACTTCGTTAGTCACACTTGTTCGGGAACTCTGTCTCCCGGATTGTTATTTGCCACCGTTTCAACTTACTATCGGTTTCCCACTGGTGTTTCTTACTATCTACTTTTTAGTGTTACTACCATCACTACTCTAGATGAGTATCGTCATCACTATTTATCGCTACGGTTGCGTACTACTTGTTATCATGACTCGTTACTCTTTTTATACCTAAATACATTATTGTTTGAATCGAACCGATTTGACGTTAACAATCATTTATACTCTTCCCGCGGGGAAACACTTCTTTAGAGTTGTAGAAACTATTTCGATTTAATACGAGTCACGTTTGAGACGTCGTTACATTTTGTTCATTTTAGATTTTCGCGATGACACGAACTTGAGTCTATGGAGTGATGTGGGAATGGAGGTATGAGTTAGCATAATATAACTACACTCGATCAACGTAGTTATATTACGGTAAGACATACCAAAGTTCTAGTGACGCGTGATGGTGGTTAGACTCGATCAACCTAAACACCACCATGTGCCATGTACATGACTTCATCCTTTCATGTTTGGACATCCGAAAACTCCGAGAATATTTATAACAACCATACCGGGGACACACCTTCAATTATTGTCAAATTATATTTATGCTTCCGAATGAATTACCGATTCCATTCGACTTCAACCGTATGTCACACGGGTATACTAGCTCGTCCTCGCGCAGTCTTGTTGACTAACTACAATTTACTCGTTATGCTCACATCGGGGCGGAAACTTCCCTCTCATCACACTCGTACTTCCGGTTTAGGAAATCTTTACTCTAAACTCTCAATGGGGGGAGAGACTCTCCACGTTATACTAGTATTCGCCTCGAGGGTGAATAGTCTCGACGAACGTATTTGAAAACCGATAAATCTTCCGCGACGCGAATTTTCTTGAGAAACTTGTCCTAGCTAACGTTTTCAATTCCTAGCAAACTTGTTCAATATGCCTTAGGGAAATGTACCCCGTTTCGGATCGAGATCCTCGTTTCACTTCTAGATTTTGGAGTACCTTACAAAAAGTCTCGAGACCGCGTTTAGACATGAGTACCGCGTACCATCCACAACCCGACGGACCGAACAAACATGCGATTTAAACCTTGGAAACCATAATACAAGTTTGTATTACCAACTTCAAATTTACTTGAGAAAAGTATTTTCCTTAAACCGAATCCTCGTACTACAATGATTTTCATTCGAGTTTTAACGTCACTCCTTTTGAAACCACATGTGACCGGAAACGTCATTATCCTTTGTCGAACCAAGTAAACGATGATCAATTCACCGGGGCCGAGGTTATTCATGAGCAACCGAGAAAATTTATTCATATTCAGGCAAAACCCTACGCGACTCGTAATCACCAAGAGCTACGCCGATGTTAGACGTAAACATTTCAAATTCCGCGTGGGAAACCGCGTCACGTTAAGAGTCGCACCTTGGAAAGGTACAATCCATTTCGGGAAACGTAGGAAGCTAAATCCGCGATACTTTGATCCTTTAAATTCTTGGGGTGTTTTGGACCCGTCGCTAGCCGTTTAGACTTTTCCGACTCATTTTGGGTCTCCGTTTATCCTACATTCGAGGTATCAACTCAAAGACGTGTTTTGCGAAACAAGAACTTGTCATTCCTTTTCGATAAGCTTACTATCGACGATAAACTTCATTCCTAGGAGGACCGGTTGAAACCATGAATCGTGAAAACAAACTTCAATCCAACGTAAAAATCCCGACCGTCGAAGTTCGTTGAAATACCCTAGGACGTACTTCTCCCTCATTCGTAGAATTGGCAACACAAGATCTCGAGGAAGATTCAACAACTACCACTTCCAACTAAATTTCGGGACGAAATTTCTTTTGAGGCGTGGATAATGTAACATCCCGCGTTTTTCCGTTAAATTTATTTTAACACCGTCTCTTTTTTTTTTTAATGACATCTCTCGTCACCTATATTTGTACACTTCATTAACTAGTGTTCTTGATAATCCCGTTACTCGATTACAACATCTCTCGTTAACTTGCGTTTTAAAAATATTCGATCGGTTAAATCCCGCACCCGCTTCTAAACTCGAGGGACTAAAATTGACACGGGGCAAACTAGTTGACTAGGTCAACTAGTCCACCCCAATCACCACCATTCAATCCCTCTCTCTCTCTCTCTCTTTCTTTCTTTTTTTCTCTCAAGAACACAAACATAATTCATCATCTAAATTCGGATCGGGAAGCAAACTTCAAAACAAATTACATATTCGTGATCCTCTCATCATCCTCTTCGATTTGGTACCAATTTCATCCATTTTGGGTAACATTTCTAAAACACTAAATTTCTCTAAATTCGTTTTATATACTTGAAATTGTGTTAGTTAGTGTCTATGGCTCGTGTATAACATGAATATATGTTTTGTTTGCTCGATTCGTTGTTTTGAGTAACTAGTTTGAACATTTGAAATGGGTTAGCTTAATCCTTGATTTTGGATGAGTTAATGTTGTTAGATTGTTAAAGTGCATGTTTTAATTGTGTTACTAGTATCACTAGCTTCGTTTTGATGCGTAGGTTGATTAAGGAAACTTCAAAAACATGAATATTGATTTTTGCGGATTTTGGTTAGGGTTTGATAGACTTAAAACGAGCTTTTGATGTTTCGAATGCCATGAAATGTTATTAGTAAGTGCTTAGTTGTAATGTATGCTTCATTACCTTCAAAACGGCATATCGTATGTGTAAATTGGATTCCCGAATCATAAAATACGTTTTACGAACTTGAAACTTTGAAAATAAACCTTTCTTGATCAATTGACGAGTTTTCGGTTATTGTAAATGATGTTTTTGATTAATGATATGTGGTTAGTTGTATTCCTTGTCGAAATAGCTTTCCGATGATATAAAATACATGTTCTAATTGTTTGCGGATCATAAAATGTGAATGTTTGTGTTTTGGTTCGTGCATACTTTGAAAACTGACCAGAATTCTCTGGCCAGGTAGTGGCGCGGCGCGCCACATCCCCGCGCGGCGCGCAGAATCGCCTGGCCAGATTCTGCTCACTTTGGCGCATTTCACGCGAAATGTTTGACTAGCTATCGACCTCCGATTCACATGAAACTTGTTCTAATATGCTTATATATGAATAAAAACCTCAGAAAAATAGTTCGGGACCGAACCCGAACGTGTTGACTTTTTCGTTGACTTTGACCAAGTTTGACTTTTAGTCAAACTTAACCAAACTTTTATACAATCATTCTAACATGCTTTTATACTTGTTTCTTGTATGAAACTTGACAACGTGATTCACATGCTATACTTAATCGAGTCGTAACGAGCCATATGACTAATTGAACACATTTCACCCGACCTTGTGTCGTAACCGGTTAATTGATATAACTTACTTGTTTAGGTCAAGGCTAAGCAACTTTCATGCACACGTTTACTTGTTGAAGTACTTTTATACTCGTGCACTCGAGGTGAGATCATAGTCCCACCTTTTCAACAACTTTTTATACTTTAAATTGTGGGCTGAGAAACATATACTTTGTTACATTTGGTGCTACTTACTTTTATACTTTGAACACAAGTACAAGGAAAACAAACATTCCACAGCGAGTTAGAACAAAAATCCTCAATTCGATTATCATTAGTTACACTTGCAGGGTGTAAGCGAGAACTTATATTGTGTGGCCATACGGGTTTGACAAACCCTCACTACGGACGGTTCGCTACCGTCTACGGGTGAAATATATTTTTGAGAAATAGTGTATGTTCTAACACTATAGTGATGGGGTTCAATGGAAGGAAACGTTAAGTCTTGATAATTGGGTGCTCGCGAACAATACTTTTGGAATGCAAACGATTTTGATAATCAACTATGGGAATACTAAATCTTGTGGTTCAAAAACAACGTTTACAAATACATCTATGATTTCACCAACGTTTTTCGTTGACAGTTTTCTATATGTTTCTCAGGTTCATACTTGGCTATTTGATACATGCTTCCGCGTACACTCATACTTGCTTGGAGTCGAGCATACATGCATACACTCTGATTTCTTGCTTGGGGTCAAGCATACATACATACATACGCTAGTGATAGCACCTTTGGATTCAAACATATTGTTTACATACTTACGCTATTTATAGCAACTGTGTTTTTCAACTTATATTATGTCGCAAGTTATTTCATTTATACTTTATGACTTTTGTAAACTTAGACTTGTTGTCGAACGGTTTTGTAAACTAAACTTTGCAAGTCTGGTACGTTTCAAATGAATGCGACATAATTTTGGTCAAACGCGTCTCATATAGGGACTATGACCACGCAACGGGACCTAAGTAGTCGGCGCCGTCAATGACGATTTGGTCGGGTCGCTACACTATTGGTGCAGCTCCTGGTACAAGGTCTATTTGAAATTCAACGGATCGATGTGGGGGTAATTCCGGTAATTCTTTCAGAAATACATCGGAAAATTCTTTTGCGACGGGAACATCACTGATGTTCTTTTCTTCGGGTTTAACTTCCTCGATGTGTGCTAGAATGACATAACAACCTTTTCTTATTAGTTTTTGTGCCTTCAAACTACTAATAAGATTTAACTTCACGTTGTTCTTTTCTCCGTACACCATTAAAGGTTTTTCTTTTTCACGCATAATGCGAATTGCATTTTATTGTAACAAACGACCTCTGCTCTCACCTTTTTCAACTAGTCCATGCAAATTATTACATCAATACTCCCTAACTCGACTAGTACTAAATCAATCTTAAACGTTTCATCACCCAGTTTAATTTCTCTATCCCGACATAGATTATCTGCTGACATTAATTAACCGTTTGCTAATTCGAGTAAAAATTTATTATCCAAAGGCGTCAATGGGTAACTTAATTTAGCACAAAAATCTCTACTCATATAGCTTCTATCCGAACCCGAATCAAATAAAACATAAGCAGATTTATCGTCAATAAGAAACGTACCCGTAACAAGTTCCGGGTCTTCCTGTGCTTCTACCGCATTAATATTGAAAACTCTTCCGTGGCCCTGCCCATTAGTATTCCCCTGATTTGGGAAATTTCTAATAATGTGGCCCGGCTTTCCACATTTATAACAAACAGCGTTGGTATTACTTGCTCCGACACTATTTGTTCCGGCATTACTTGTTCTGACACTATTTGTTCCTTTAGTTCTGTTAAACCTTGGTCCGTAGACCTCACACTTTGTCGCGCTATGACCATTTCTTTTACACCTGTTGCAAAGTGTCGTGCAAAACTCCGGGTGATTTTCTTCACACCTATGACATGGCTGTTTTTGGTTTTTGTTGCCGTTATTGTTATTGAGGTTGTTGTTGGGATTGTTATTGTAGTGACCCGAACTTTTCCATGTTTATATATATTAAATGAAGTTGACATTTACATGATTAAGTGTTTCCAATATGCTAAGCAATCAAACTTGTTAAGACTTGATTAATTGAAATGAGTTTCATGTAGACAATTGACCACCCAAGTTGACCGGCGATTCACGAACGTTAGAAACTTGTAAAAACTACATGATGATATATATATGGATATATATATATATATATATATGGTTAACATGAGATTATGATAAGTAATTATCTTACTAAGTGTATTAACAATGAGTGATATACATAAAAATGAGATTATTGAATTAAGAAACTCGAAAGGATATATATAACGATTATCGTTATAACAACGTCTTACTAAATACATATGAATCATATTAAGATATAGATACACTATGTTTAACATGATAAAATTATAATTAAGTATATCATTAAGTGTGTTAACAATGAACTACATATGTAAAAACAAGATTACTAACTTAAGGATTTCGAAACGAGACATATATGTAACGATTATCGTTGTAACGACATTTTAATGTATATATATCATATTAAGATATATTCATACATCACAATATCTTGATAATGTAATAATTTAACATCTCATTAGATATAATAAACAGTGGGTTAACAACATTAAATGAGATCGTTAACTTAAAGGTTTCAAAACAACACTTACATGTAACGATTAACGATGACTTAACGACTCAGTTAAAATGTATATACATGTAGTGTATTAAGATGTATTTGTATACTTTTGAAAGACTTCAAGACACATATCAAAGTACTTCTACTTAACAAAAACACTTACAATTACATCCTCATTCATTTTCATCAACAATTCTACTCGTATGCAGCTGTATTCGTACTCGTACAATACACAGCTTCTAGATGTATATACTATTGGTATATACACTTCAATGATCAGCTCCTTAGCAGCCCATGTGAGTCATTAAACATGTGAGAACCATCATTTGGCAACTAGCATGAAATATCTCACAAAATTACAAAAAATATTATAAATCATTCATGAATTATTTACATGAAAACAAACTTACACATCCTTTATATCTAATCCATATACCAATGACCAAAAACACCTACAAACACTTTAATTTTTCAATCTTCTTCATCTAATTGATCTATCTCAGGTTCTATCTTTAAGTTCTAAGTGTTCTTCATAAATTCTATAAGTTCTAGTTTCATAAAATCAAGAATACTCTCAAGTTTACAAGTCTACTTCCAAGCTTTCTAATCCATTTCAAGTGATCATAAAATCTCAAGAAATCTTTCTTATTTACAGTAAGATATCTTTCTAATTCAAGGTAATATTCATATTCAAACTTTGGTTCAATTTCTATAACTATAACAATCTTATTTCGAGTGATAATCTTACTTGAACTTGTTTTCGTGTCATGATTCTACTTCAAGAACTTTCAAGACATCCAAAAATCCTTTGAAGCTAGATCAATTTTTGTCACTTCTAATAGGTTTACCTACTAAACTTGAGGTCGTAATGATGTTCATAACATCATTCGATTCATATATATAAAACTATCTTATTCGAAGATTTGAACATGTAATCACTAGAACATAGTTTAGTTAATTCTAAACTTATTCGCAAACAAAGTTAATCCTTCTAACTTGACTTTTAAAATCAACTAAACACATGTTCTATATCTATATTATATGCTAACTTAATGATTTAAAACCTGGAAACACGAAGAACACCGTAAAACCGAACATACGCCGTCGTAGTAACACCGCGTGCTGTTTTGGGTTAGTTAATTAAAAACTATGATAAACTTTGATTTAAAAGTTTTTCTTCTGGAAAAATGATTTTTCTGATGAACATGAAACTATATCCAAAAATCATGGTTAAATTCAAAGTGGAAGTATGTTTTTCAAAATAGTCATCAAGACGTCGTTCTTTCGACTGAAATGACTACCTCTTACAATATTGACTTGTAACCTGTATTTCTGACTATAAACTTATACTTTTTCTGTTTAGTTTCATAAATTTTAGTTCATTATGAAACCATAGCAACTTGAATCACTCAAAATGGATTTAAAACGAAGAAATTATGGGTAAAACAAGATTGGATAATTTTGCTTGTTGTAGCTACGTGAAATTTGTAACAAATCTATACAAATCATAGCTTAACTAACTTATATTGAATTATACATGTATTCTAACATATATTATGTAATCTTGGGATACCATAGACACGAATACAATGTTTTGACATATCATATCGACCCATCAATATATATATTTCGGAACAACCATAGACACTCTATATGCAGTAATGTTTGAGTTAGCTATACAGGGTTTAGGTTGATTCCAAAATAATATATATACTTTCAGTTGTGATCGTGTCTGAGACTTGTAGACACTGGGTTGTGGATTGATTCGAGATAATATATATTGCTTTATTTCGGTACATCTAACTGTGGACAACTAGTTGTAGGTTACTAACGAGGACTGCTAACTTAACAAACTCAAATCATTAAAATGTAATAAAAATGTTTTAAATATATTTTGAACATACTTTGATTTATATGTACATATTTGTTATTGGTTTGTGAATCGATCATTGGCCAAGTCTTATTCCGACGAAGGAAAAATCTGTGAAAGTGAGTTATAGTCCCACTTTTAAATCGAATATTTTTGGGATGAGAATACATGCAGTTTTATAAAGGTTTTACAAAATAGACACAAGTACTTGAAATTACATTCTATGTTGGATTATGAATACCGAATATCACCCTTTTAGCTTGGTAGCCTAAGAATTAGGGAACAGACACCCTAATAGACGCGAATCCTAAAGGTAGATCTACGGACACTAACTCCCCCATACTGGAAAATGGTATGCTTTAGTACTTCGAGTTATTAATACAGATGGATTTCTGTTTTGGGGATATTCTATATGCATTTTGTTAATGTCGGTTACCAGGTATTCAACATATGAATGATTTTTATACAGATTGTATGTTATTAAAAGATGAAATCTTGTGGTCTATTATTACGATTTGATATATATAAGTTAAACCTATAACTCACCAACATTTTTGTTGACGTTTAAAGCATGTTTATTCTCAGGTGATTGTTAAGGGCTTCTGCTGTTGCATGCTAAAATATGGACAAGATTTGGTGTCAGATGCTTGTATAATATTGTTTAAAACTGCATTCGAGATTTACTTTGTTGTAACATATTAATATTGTAAACCAATATGTATTGGTCGTGTGTAAGTGTGATATTTTTAGATTATCAAATTCTTGATAATCTATGTGGTGTCCTTTTAACCTTGTCAATAAAATAAAGGTTATGGTTTGTTTTAAAAATGAATGCAGTCTTTGAAAAATGTCTCATATAGAGGTCAAAACCTCGCAAAGAAATCAATTAATATGAAACGTTTATAATCGATATGAACGGGACATTTCAGTTGGTATCCGAGCATTGGTCTTAGAGAACCAGAAATTTGCATTAATGTGTCTTATCGAGTTTCTTAGGATACATTAGTGAGTCTGGACTTCGACCGTGTTTTCCTTTAAAAACGATTGCTTAACACTTTTGTTGAAAACTATATATTATTAACATGAAAATATTATGTGATATATTAATCTCTTAACATGTTTGATATTGTGTGATAGATGTCTACCTCTAGTACAAATCTCATCGACTCGCCTAATAATAATGAAGAGTCGAATATATTTTGGGAAGATTTACAAATTCCCGAAGAAGAACCGGAAGAGGAGGAACCGGAAGAGGAGGAACCGGAAGAAGAGGAACCGGAAGAAGAGGAGCTTCCAGAGGAAGAAATATTAATAACTACAGAAAAACGGTTAAATAAAAGAAAATCTTCAACCAATGGTTGAAAATTAATAATGGTCAATGGTGTTTTCGCCAAGGAAGCAAAATATTGGGAAGATTACCAATTTTTAGACGAATCGGATCTCGATGAGGATTCCAATGATGTTATAGAAATTACCCCGACCCAAATTGAAAGAGCAAAAAAAAACCATAAGGGAAAAGGTATCAAAATAGAAAAACCTGATTCCAACCCCGATGAACATTATATGTATCGTCAACATCCGTATTTTCTAAATTGTAACAATAACCCGGGAACCTCTAAACAACCAGGTTTTTCTAAACCATTGTGGAAAACGACAGCTCGTATTAGAGGTACATCATATATCCCTAGAAAATTAGAAAAAAGAACCAAGTCCGAAGAAGAAGAAACCAGTGATTCAGATTAGAGAGTTCTAATCATGTTGTGTAATATATGTATTGTAGTGTGCTTGTATTTTCATGTTATGTAAAAATTGCTTGTATTGTTTGTTATTTATCTTTTACGAATCTAATCCTCATCTATTTTACAGTATAAAAACACACAATGGACGTTAAGGATAGACAACCGAATATTCTAGAAGACCTACCCCGGGACATGATTGATGAAATCTTGTCTAGAGTCGGTCAGAGTTCATCGGCACAATTATTTATGGCGACATTAGTTTGTCAAACATTTGAAATACGTTCCAGGCATGCCTTAGTTTATAAAAGGCTTTCCTTTAATAGATGGGGTATATCACATTGGGAAGACCATAAGTTACACTGTGTTTTCTTTAAAGCATTGAATGCGGGAAACCCAGATGCAATTTTACGCTACGGGTTGAGAGCCTATTTTGACTCTACCTATCCAAACATAGGACTTCATTCTTTAGAAAGAGCTTATAACATGCAACATAAAGAAGCATGTTATGTCTACGGGTTAGTAATGTTCGCTTCTCACCAATTTGAGAAAAATAACATAGGATTGTAACTACTAAATAAAACAATCCCATAAGTGATGGATTCAGTAGTTGGGTGAGAAATGAGATTTTTAGATTATTACGGGGCTGTTGGGCATTACGACACCCTCGTCCTTTTGACGACATTACAACATGCTGCCTAGCCAACAGTCATAACTGTTATTTTCCACAAGACCAAGGATGGGAAAGAGTCTTAGTAAAACCAGAATGTATGACTTGTTTATGGACTTATGAATTACGTGTCTTATTGCCTTTGCTGAACGACTTGCGTACTAGCTAGAATTATCTTGTATCAATGTTATTGTGTGCTATATTTTATGCTATATGTATCTTGTATCTTGTATATTGGCTATTAAGTATGAACTTAACGGGTAGGTACTACCCGAATGAAAAATTTTAAAATGCTAATATGAAGAAAAAGCTTTTATAAATAAGTTCATATTATGCTACGAAATACTATTGACTACTCTTAATATTCTATATGATTAACTTAATTCTTTTGACTATTTTTGAAGGAAATGGCACCGACTACTCGTCAGAACTTGAACATGAGCGAGGAAGACTTCCGTGTTTTCCTTGCAGCAAACGTACCGCAGTACAGGCTACGATTCAAAATAACAATAACTCTGGATCTAGCAGTGGAACTAATTCTATAAGAAATCGTGTAGGATGCTCCTACAAAGAATTCACTGCCTGCAAACCTCTAGAATTCGATGGAACCGAGGGTCCAATTGGATTAAAACGTTGGACCGAGAAGGTCGAATCGGTGTTTTGCCATAAGTAAGTGCACTGAAGAAGATAAAATAAAGTACGCTACGCATACCTTCACAGGCACTGCGTTAACATGGTGGAATACCTATCTCGAGCAGGTGGGACAAGATACTGCCTACGCGTTACTGTGGTCAGCATTCAAGCACTTGATGAACGAGAAGTATCGTCCCAGAAATGAGGCCAATAAGCTCAAGGTAGAACTTAGAGGTTTACGAACGCAAGGATTCGACATTACCACATATGAATGACGATTCACAGAGTTGTGCCTATTATGTCCAAGAGTGTTCGAAGATGAAGAAGAGAAGATCGACGCATTTGTTAAAGGGTTACCATAAAGGATTCAAGAAGATGTGAGTTCACACGAGCCCGTCTCCATACAAAAGGCAAGCCGTATGGCTCACAAACTAGTAAACCAGATTGAGGGAAGGATTAAGGAGCAGGCGACCGAAGAGAACAACATGAAATAAGTTAAGAGAAATGGGAAGAAACCAGTGACAAGGGTCACCAATACAACAACAACAATAATTATAACCACAATCGCAACAACTATCCCAACAATCGCAACAACAATCGCAACAATAACCGCAATCCTAACAATAACTACAACAAACGTCCCAACAACAACAACAACCACAACAACAACCATCCCAACAATAATAACAAAAGGCAAAATCCATGTCAGAGGTGTGAAGGATACCATCCGACTGGGTTCAGCACGACAACGTGTACTAAGTGTAATAGAGGTGGTCATAGCGCGACGAAGTGTGAAATCTACGAACCGGTGATTAACAAAAATATGCAACCAGTAATGTCGGGACAAGTAATGCTGCCTTTATTTGATATGGATGTGGAAAACCGGGCTACGTTAAGAGTAAATGCCCAAACTAAGGAAATACAAATGGGCAAAGCCGTGGAAGAGTCTTCAACATTAATTCGGCAGAAGCGCAGGAAGACCCGGAGCTTGTTACGGGTACGTTTCTTATTGACGATAAATCTGCTTATGTTTTATTTGATTCGGGTGCAGATAGAAGCTATTTGATTAGTGATTTTTGTGCTAAATTAAGTTGCCCATTGATGCCTTTGGATAATAAATTTTTACTCGATTTAGCAAACGGTAAATTAATTTCAGCAGATAATATATGTCGGGATAGAGAAATTAAACTAGGTGATGAAACGTCTAAGATTGATTTAATACCAGTCGAGTTAGGGAGTTTTGATGTAATAATTGGCATGGATTGGTTGAAAAAGGTGAGAGCAGAGGTCGTTTGTTACAAAAATGCGATTCGTATTATACGCGAAAAAGGAAAACCTTTAATGGTGTACGGAGAAAAGAACAACGCGAAGTTAAATCTTATTAGTAGTATGAAGGCGCAAAAACTAATAAGAAAAGGTTTTTACGTCATTCTAGCACACATCGAGGAAGTTAAACCCGAAGAAAAGAACATCAATGATGTTCCCGTCGCAAAAGAATTTCCCGATGTATTTCCGAAAGAATTACCGGGATTACCCCCACATCGATCCGTTGAATTTCAAATAGACCTTGTACTAGGAGCTGCACCAATAGCTCGTGCTACATACAGACTCGCACCCAGCAAAATGAAAGAATTACAAAGTCAGTTACAGGAACTTTTAGAGCGTGGATTCATTCGACCAAGTACATCACCATGGGGAGCTCCTGTTCTGTTTGTCAAGAAGAAAGATGGTGCATTCAGGTTGTGTGTTGACTACCGAGAGTTGAACAAACTTATCATCAAGAACCGTTACCCATTACCAAGAATCGACGACTTATTTGATCAACTACAAGGCTCATCGGTTTATTCGAAGATCGATTTACGTTCTGGATATCATCAAATGCGGGTGTAGGAGGATGATATTCTGAAGACTGCTTTTAGGATGATTTACGGTCATTACGAGTTTATGGTTATGCCGTTTGGATTGACTAACGCACCACCTGTGTTCATGGACCTCAGGAACCGTGTGTATGGGCCATATCTCGATAAGTTTGTCATAGTTTTCATTGATGCCATATTTATCTACTCAAAGAATGATCAAGAGCACGAAGAACATTTAAGAAAAGTGTTAGAATTGTTGAGGAAAGAAAAACTGTACGCTAAGTTTTCAAAGTGTGCATTTTGGTTGGAAGAAGTTCAATTTCTCGGTCACATATTGAACAAAGATGGTATTCAGGTGGATCTGACAAAGATTGAAACCGTTGAAAAGTGGGAAACCCCGAAAACTCCGAAACACATACGCCAATTTTTAGGGCTGGCTGGTTATTACAGGAGATTCATCCAAGATTTTTCAAAAATAGCAAAACCCTTGACTGCATTAATGCATAAAGGGAAGAAATTTGAATGGAATGATGAGCAGGAAAAAGCATTTCAATTGTTGAAGAAAAAGTTAACTACGACACCTATATTGTCATTACCTGAAGGGAATGATGATTTTGTGATATATTGTGACACCTCAAAGCAAGGTCTCGATTGTGTATTAATGCAACGAACGAATGTAATTGCTTATGCGTCTAGACAATTAAAGATTCACGAGCAGAATTACATGACACATGATTTGGAATTAGGCGCGGTTGTTTTTGCATTAAAGACTTGGAGGCACTACTTATATGGGGTCAAAAGTATTATATATACCGACCACAAAAGTCTTCAACACATATTTAATCAGAAACAACTGAACATGAGGCAGCGTAGGTGGATTGAATTGTTGAATGATTATGAATTTGAGATTCGTTACCACTTGGGGAAGGAAAATGTGGTTGCCGACGCTTTGAGTAGAAAGGACAGAGAACCTATACGGGTAAAAGCTATGAATATAATTATTCGTACTAACCTTACTACTCAAATAAAGGAGATGCAACAAGGAGTTGTAAAAGAAGGAAATTTAAAGAATGAAATACCCAAAGGATCAGAGAAACATCTTAATATTCAGGAAGACGGAACCCGGTATAGGGATGACAGAATTTGGGTACCAAAGTTTGGGGATGTGAGAGAAATGGTACTTGAGAAAGCACATAAAACGAGATATTCAATACATCCCGAAGCGGGGAAGATGTACAAAGATCTCAAGAAACACTTTTGGTGGCCGGGTATGAAAGCCGATATTGCTACACACGTAGGAGAATGTTTGACTTGTTCTAAAGTCAAAGCTGAACATCAGAAACCATCAGGCCTACTTCAGCAACCTGAAATCCTGGAATGGAAATGGGAAAATATTACCATGGATTTCATTACTAAATTGCCAAGGACTGCAAGTGGTTATGATATATTTGGGTAATAGTCGATCGTCTCACCAAATCAGCACACTTTTTGCCAATGAGAGAAGATGATAAAATGGAAAAGTTAGCACGTTTATACTTGAAGGAAGTTGTCTCCAGACCTGGAATACCACTCTTTAATATCTCTGATAGGGATGGCAGATTTGTTTCTAGGTTTTGGCAGACATTACAGCAAGCATTGGGAACTCGTCTAGACATGAGTACTGCCTATCATCTAGAAACTGATGGACAGAGCAAAACGATGATACAAACGCTTGAAGACATGCTACGAGCATGTGTTATTGATTTTAGAAATTGTTGGGATCGACACCTACCGTTAGCAGAATTTTCCTACAATAACAGCTACCATTCAACGGTACTGCAGTGACCCGAACTTATCCATGTTTATATATATTAAATGAAATTGACATTTACACGATTAAGTGTTTCCAACATGTTAAGCAATCAAACTTGTTAAGACTTGATTAATTGAAATGAGTTTCATGTAGACAATTGACCACCCAAGTTGACCGGCGATTCACGAACGTTAAAAACTTGTAAAAACTACATGATGATATATATATGGATATATATATGGTTAACATGAGATTATGATAAGTAAGTATCTTACTAACTATATTAACAACGAGTGATATACATAAAAATTAGATTATTGAATTAAGAAACTCAAAACTATATATATAACGATTATCGTTATAACGTCTTACTAAATACATATGAATCATAATAAGATATAGATACACTATGTTTAACATGATAAAATGATAATTAAGTATATCATTAAGTGTGTTAACAATGAACTACATATGTACAAACAAGATTACTAACTTAAGGATTTCGAAACGAGACATATATGTAATGATTATCGTTGTAACGACATTTTAATGTATATATATCATATTAAGATATATTCATACATCATAATATCATGATAATGTAATAATTGAACATCTCATTAGATATAATAAACAATGGGTTAACAACATTAAATGAGATCGTTAACTTAAAGGTTTCAAAACAACACTTACATGTAACGACTAACGATGACTTAACGACTCAGTTAAAATGTATATACATGTAGTGTATTAAGATGTATTTGTATACTTTTGAAAGACTTCAAGACACATATCAAAGTACTTCTACTTAACAAAAATGCTTACAATTACATCCTCATTCATTTTCATCAACAATTCTACTCGTATGCACCCGTATTCGTACTCGTACAATACACAGCTTCTAGATGTATATACTATTGCTATATACACTTCAATGACTAGCTCCTTAGCAACCCATGTGAGTCATTAAACATGTGGGAACCATCGTATGGCAACTAGCATGAAATATCTCACAAAATTACAAAAAATATTATAAATCATTCATGAATTATTTACATGAAAACAAACTTACACATCCTTTATATCTAATCCATATACCAATGACCAAAAACACCTACAAACACTTTCATTCTTCAATTTTCTTCATCTAATTGATCTCTCTCAAGTTCTATCTTCAAGTTCTAAGTGTTCTTCATAAATTCTATACGTTCTAGTTTCATAAAATCAAGAATACTCTCAAGTTTACAAGTCTACTTCCAAGCTTTCTAATCCATTTCAAGTGATCATCCAATCTCAAGAAATCTTTCTTATTTACAGCAAGATATGTAGTGACCCGAACTTTTCCATGTTTATATATATTAACTGAGATTGATATTTACATGATTAAATGTTTCCAACATGTTAAGCAATCAAACTTGTTAAGACTTGATTAATTGAAATAGGTTTCATATAGACAATTGACCACCCAAGTTGACCGGTGATTCACGAACGTTAAAACTTGTAAAAACTATATGATGACATATATATGGTTATATATATAGTTAACATGATATTATGATAAGTAAACATATCATTAATTATATTAACAATGAACTACATATGTAAAAACAAGAGTACTAACTTAATGATTTTGAAACGAGACATATATGTAACGATTATCGTTGTAACGACATTTAATGTATATATATCATATTAAGAGATATTCGTACATCATAATATCATGATAATATAATAATTTAAAATCTCTTTTGATATTATAAACATTGGGTTAACAACATTTAACAAGATCGTTAACCTAAAGGTTTCAAAACAACATTTACATGTAACGACTAACGATGACTTAACGACTCAGTTAAAATGTATATACATGTAGTGTTTTAATATGTATTCATACACTTTTGAAAGACTTCAAGAGACTTATCAAAATACTTCTACTTAACAAAAATGCTTACAATTACATCCTCGTTCAGTTTCATCAACAATTCTACTCGTATGCACCCGTATTCGTACTCGTACAATACACAACTTTTAGATGTATGTACTATTGGTATATACACTCCAATGATCAGCTCTTAGAAGCCCATGTGAGTCACCTAACACATGTGGGAACCATCATTTGGAAACTAGCATGAAATATCTCATAAAATTACAAAAATATGAGTAATCATTCATGACTTATTTACATGAAAACAAAATTACATATCCTTTATATCTAATCCATACACCAACGACCAAAAACACCTACAAACACTTTCATTCTTCAATTTTCTTCATCTAATTGATCTCTCTCAAGTTCTATCTTCAAGTTCTAAGTGTTCTTCATAAATTCCAAAAGTTCTAGTTTCATAAAATCAAGAATACTTTCAAGTTTGCTAGCTCACTTCCAATCTTGTAAGGTGATCATCCAACCTCAAGAAATTTTTGTTTCTTACAGTAGGTTATCATTCTAATACAAGGTAATAATCATATTCAAACTTTGGTTCAATTTCTATAACTATAACAATCTTATTTCAAGTGATGATCTTACTTGAACTTGTTTTCGTGTCATGATTCTGCTTCAAGAACTTCGAGCCATCCAAGGATCCATTGAAGCTAGATCCATTTTTCTCTTTTCCAGTAGGTTTATCCAAGGAACTTAAGGTAGTAATGATGTTCATAACATCATTCAATTCATACATATAAAGCTATCTTATTCGAAGGTTTAAACTTGTAATCACTTGAACATAGTTTAGTTAATTCTAAACTTGTTCGCAAACAAAACTTAATCCTTCTAACTTGACTTTTAAAATCAACTAAACACATGTTCTATATCTATATGATATGCTAACTTAATGATTTAAAACCTGGAAACACGAAAAACACCGTAAAACCGGATTTACGCCGTCGTAGTAACACCGTGGGCTGTTTTGGGTTAGTTAATTAAAAACTATGATAAACTTTGATTTAAAAGTTGTTATTCTGAGAAAATTATTTTTATTATGAACATGAAACTATATCCAAAAATTATGGTTAAACTCAAAGTGGAAGTATGTTTTCTAAAATGGTCATCTAGACGTCGTTCTTTCGACTGAAATGACTACCTTTACAAAAACGACTTGTAACTTATTTTTCTGACTATAAACCTATACTTTTTCTGTTTAGATTCATAAAATAGAGTTCAATATGAAACCATAGCAATTTGATTCACTCAAAACGGATTTAAAATGAAGAAGTTATGGGTAAAACAAGATTGGATAATTTTTCTCATTTTAGCTACGTGAAAATTGGTAACAAATCTATTCCAACCATAACTTAATCAACTTGTATTGTATATTATGTAATCTTGAGATACCATAGACACGTATACAATGTTTCGACCTATCATGTCGACACATCTATATATATTTCGGAACAACCATAGACACTCTATATGTGAATGTTGGAGTTAGCTATACAGGGTTGAGGTTGATTCCAAAATATATTTAGTTTGAGTTGTGATCAATACTGAGATACGTATACACTGGGTCATGGATTGATTCAAGAAAATATTTATCGATTTATTTCTGTACATCTAACTGTGGACAACTAGTTGTAGGTTACTAACGAGGACAGCTGACTTAATAAACTTAAAACATCAAAATATATTAAAGGTGTTGTAAATATATTTTGAACATACTTTGATATATATGTATATATTGTTATAGGTTCGTGAATCAACCAGTGGCCAAGTCTTACTTCCCGACGAAGTAAAAATCTGTGAAAGTGAGTTATAGTCCCACTTTTAAAATCTAATATTTTTGGGATGAGAATACATGCAGGTTTTATAAATGATTTACAAAATAGACACAAGTACGTGAAACTACATTCTATGGTTGAATTATCGAAATCGAATATGCCCCTTGTTATTAAGTCTGGTAATCTAAGAATTAGGGAACAGACACCCTAATTGACGCGAATCCTAAAGATAGATCTATTGGGCTTAACAAACCCCATCCAAAGTACCGGATGCTTTAGTACTTCGAAATTTATATCATATCCGAAGGGTGTCCCGGAATGATGGGGATATTCTTATATATGCATCTTGTTAATGTCGGTTACCAGGTGTTCACCATATGAATGATTTTTATCTCTATGTATGGGATGTGTATTGAAATATGAAATCTTGTGGTCTATTGTTACGATTTGATATATATAGGTTAAACCTATAACTCACCAACATTTTTGTTAACGTTTAAAGCATGTTTATTCTCAGGTGAATATTAAGAGCTTCCGCTGTTGCATACTAAAATAAGGACAAGATTTGGAGTCCATGTTTGTATGATATTGTGTAAAAACTGCATTTAAGAAACTGATTTCGATGTAACATATTTGTATTGTAAACCATTATGTAATGGTCGTGTGTAAACAGGATATTTTAGATTATCATTATTTGATAATCTACGTAAAGCTTTTTAAACCTTTATTTATGAAATAAAGGTTATGGTTTGTTTTAAAAATGAATGCAGTCTTTGAAAAACGTCTCATATAGAGGTCAAAACCTCGCAACGAAATCAATTAATATGGAACGTTTTTAATCAATAAGAACGGGACATTTCAGTTGGTATCCGAGCGATGGTCTTAGAGAACCAGAATTTTGCATTAGTGTGTCTTATCTAGTTTGTTAGGATGCATTAGTGAGTCTGGACTTCGACCGTGTTTACTTGAAAAAATGATTGCTTAACAAATTTTGTTGGAAACTATATATTTTTAACATGTGAATATTATGTGATATATTAATCTCTTAACGCGTTTGATATTATGTGATAGATGTTTACCTCTAGAACAAGTCCCATTGACTCACCTAATAATAATGAAGAGTCAAATGTAAATTGGAATGATTCGTGGACTGATTCACAAGTTCCCGAAGAGGAACCGGAAGAAGAGTCGGAACCGGAAGAAGAATCGGAACCGGAAGAAGAATCGGAACCGGATGAAGAAATAGAACCGGTGGGGGAAATAATAAAACGGTTAAGTAAAAGAAAATCCTCAACCAACCGACCAAGGTTAATTATGGTCAATGGTGTTTCCGCCAAGGAAGCAAAATATTGGGAGGATTACCAATTCTCCGATGAATCAGATTCCGACGAGAATTCCGATGATGTTATAGAAATTACCCCAACTGAATTTAAAAAGGCAAAAGAAAATAATAAGGGAAAGGGCATAAAAATAGAGAAATCTAATTCCAACCCCGATGAACTGTATATGTATCGTCAACCCCTGAAGTCCTTAAGTTGTAACAATGACCCGGGAACCTCTAAACCACCAGGTTTTTCTAAACCAATGTGGATAACGACGGCTCGTATTAGGGGAACATCATATATCCCTAGAAACTTGGCAAAACGAACCAAAATCGAAGAAGAAGAAACGAACGAGTCGAAATAAGATAGTTGTATTCGTGTGGTGTAATATATGTAATATAGTGTTCTTATGCTTTATGATATATGTAAAAATTGCTTGTATTAATAAGTATTTTTTTTATGAATCTAACTCTTATCTATTTTACAGTTTAAAAACACAAAATGGATAGACAACCCAATATTTTAAGAGACCTACCCGGAGACATGATTGATGAAATCTTGTCTAGAGTCGGCCAGAATTCCTCGGCACAACTATTTAAGGCGAGATCAGTTTGTAAGACATTCGAAGAACGTTCCAAGAATGTCTTGGTTTATAAGAGACTTTCGTTTGAAAGATGGGGGATATCACATTGGGAAACCCATAAGTTACGATGTGTTTACTTTGATGCATATATTGCGGGGAACCCAAATGCTATTTTACGCAACGGGTTAAGAAATTATTTTGACTCAATATATCCGAATATTGGACTTCGTGATTTAGAAAAAGCGGCTAACATGCAACATAAAGAAGCATGTTATGCTTACGGATTAGTAATGTTCGCTTCTCACCAAAGTGAGAACAAGAACATCGGGCTACAACTATTAAACAAAACATTTCCACAAGTGTCGGAGTCGGTAATTGGGGTAAGAAATGAGGTTTTTAGATTATTACGGGATTGTTGGACATTACGTAACCCTCGTCCCTTTGACAACGTTACAACACGCTGTCTTATCAACAGCCATAACGGTTATGTTCCACAAGACCAAGGATGGGAAGTAATCCTAGTAAAACCAGAATGCATTACTTGTTTCTGGACGTATGAATTACGTGTCTTTATTGCCTTTGCTGAACGACTTGTGTACTAGCTAGAATTATCTTCACAACCATCTTGTATCAAATTTATTATGTGCTATATTTCATGCTATATGTAAAATAAGCGGTATTGTAAGTTTGTAAAATATTGTGTAAAAGTTTGAACGCGAAATATTATTATAATCAGTTTTTCATATAGAATTGTAGTAGTTGAATTGTATATTAGCTACTAAGTATGAACTTAACGGGTAGGTACTACCTGAATTTAAACTTATAAAACGCTAATATGAAGAAAAAGCTTTTATAAATGAGTTCATATTATGCTACGAAATACTATTAACTACTCTTAATATTCTGTATGATTAACTTGTTCCATTTAACTATTTTGAAGGAAATGGCACCGACTACTCGACACACCATGAATATGAATGAAGAGGAATTCCGTACTTTTCTAGCTTCAAACATAGCCGCAGTACAGGCTGCGCTACATACCAACAATAACCTTGGATCTAGCAGTACAGGAAATCGTGTAGGATGCACCTACAAAGAATTCACTGCCTGCAAACCTTTGGAATTTGATGGAACCGAAGGACCGATCGGATTGAAACGGTGGACCGAGAAGGTCGAATCGGTGTTTGCCATAAGTAAGTGTACTGAAGAGGACAAAGTGAAGTACGCTACGCATACCTTCACAGGTTCTGCTTTAACATGGTGTAATACCTATCTAGAGCAAGTGGGACAAAACGATGCGTACGCACTACCGTGGTCAGCATTCAAGCACTTGATGAACGAGAAGTACCGTCCCAGAACCGAGGTCAATAAGCTCAAGACAGAACTTAGAGGGTTACGAACCCAAGGATTTGATATTACCACGTACGAAAGACGATTCACAGAATTGTGCCTATTGTGTCCGGGAGCATTCGAAGATGAGGAAGAGAAGATCGACGCGTTTGTGAAAGGATTACCGGAAAGAATCCAAGAAGATATAAGTTCACACGAGCCCGCCTCCATACAACAGGCATGTAGAATGGCTCACAAACTAGTGAACCAGATTGAAGAAAGAATTAAAGAACAGACTGGTGAAGAGGCCAATGTGAAGCAAGTCAAAAGAAAGTGGGAGGAAAATGGTGATAAGAATCACCAATACAACAACAACAACAATCGCAACATCAATCGCAACTACAACAAATGGCTCAACAACAACAACAACAACAACAACAACAGCAACTACAACAATCATCCCAACAACAATAATAACCGCAACAACAACAACAATCAGAAACAGCTATGCCAAAGGTGTGAAAAGTATCACTCGGGGTTCTGCACCAAATTTTGCAACAAGTGTAAAAGAAATGGTCATAGCGCGGCGAAGTGTGAGGTCTACGGACCAGGGGTTAATAGAACAAAAGGAACAAATGGTGTCGGAACGAGTAATGGCGGAGCAAGTAGTGTCGGAGCAAGCTATGCCAATGTAGTTTGTTATAAATGTGGAAAACCGGGCCACATTATTAGAAATTACCCGAACCAGGAGAACACGAATGGACAAGGCCGCGGAAGAGTTTTCAATATTAATGCGGCAGAGGCACAGGAAGACCCGGAGCTTGTTACGGTTACGTTTCTTATTGACAATAAATCTGCTTACGTTTTATTTGATTCGGGTGCGGATAAAAGCTATATGAGTAGAGATTTTTGTGCTAAATTAAGTTGTCCATTGACGCCTTTGGATAGTAAATTTTTACTCGAATTAGCAAATGGTAAATTAATTTCAGCAGATAATATATGTCGGAATCGAGAAATTAAACTGGTTAGCGAAACATTTAAGATTGATTTGATACCCGTAGAGTTAGGGAGTTTTGATGTGATAATCAGTATGGACTGGTTGAAAGAAGTGAAAGCAGAGATCGTTTGTTACAAAAATGCAATTCGCATTATACGAGAAAAAGGAAAACCCTTAATGGTATACGGAGAAAAGGGCAACACGAAGCTACATCTTATTAGTAATTTGAAGGCACAAAAACTAATAAGAAAAGGTTGCTATACTGTTCTAGCACACGTCGAGAAAGTACAAACTGAAGAAAAGAGCATCAATGATGTTCCCGTCGCAAAAGAATTTCCCGATGTATTTCCGAAAGAATTACCGGGATTACCCCCACATCGATCCGTTGAATTTCAAATAGATCTTGTACCAGGAGCTGCACCAATAGCTCGTGCTCCTTACAGACTCGCACCCAGCGAGATGAAAGAACTGCAAAGCCAATTACAAGAACTTTTAGAGCGTGGTTTCATTCGACCAAGCACATCACCTTGGGGAGCTCCTGTTTTGTTTGTCAAGAAGAAAGATGGTACATTCAGGCTGTGTATCGACTACCGAGAGTTGAACAAACTTACCATCAAGAATCGCTACCCACTACCGAGAATCGACGACTTATTTGATCAACTACAAGGCTCGTCTGTTTATTCAAAGATTGACTTATGTTCCGGGTATCATCAAATGCGGGTGAAAGAAGATGATATTCCAAAGACTGCTTTCAGAACACGTTACGGTCATTACGAGTTTATGGTCATGCCGTTTGGTTTAACTAATGCACCAGCTGTGTTCATGGACCTTATGAACCGAGTGTGTGGACCATACCTTGACAAGTTTGTCATTGTTTTCATTGATGACATACTTATTTACTCAAAGAATGACCAAGAACACGGTGAACATTTGAGAAAGGTGTTAGAAGTATTGAGGAAGGAAGAATTGTACGCTAAGTTTTCAAAGTGTGCATTTTGGTTGGAAGAAGTTCAATTCCTCGGTCACATAGTGAACAAAGAAGGTATTAAGGTGGATCCGGCAAAGATAGAAACTGTTGAAAAGTGGGAAACCCCGAAAACTCCGAAACACATACGCCAGTTTTTAGGACTAGCTGGTTACTACAGAAGGTACATCCAAGACTTTTCCAGAATAGCAAAACCCTTGACTGCATTAACGCATAAAGGGAAGAAATTTGAATGGAATGATGAACAAGAGAAAGCGTTTCAGTTATTGAAGAAAAAGCTAACTACGGCACCTATATTGTCATTGCCTGAAGGGAATGATGATTTTGTGATTTATTGTGATGCATCAAAGCAAGGTCTCGGTTGTGTATTAATGCAACGAACGAAGGTGATTGCTTATGCATCTAGACAATTGAAGATTCACGAACAAAATTATACAACGCATGATTTGGAATTAGGCGCGGTTGTTTTTGCATTAAAGACTTGGAGGCACTACTTATATGGGGTCAAAAGTATTATATATACCGACCACAAAAGTCTTCAACACATATTTAATCAGAAACAACTGAATATGAGGCAGCGTAGGTGGATTGAATTGTTGAATGATTACGACTTTGAGATTCGTTACCACCCGGGGAAGGCAAATGTGGTAGCCGATGCCTTGAGCAGGAAGGACAGAGAACCCATTCGAGTAAAATCTATGAATATAATGATTCATAATAACATTACTACTCAAATAAAGGAGGAGCAACAAGGAGTTTTAAAAGAGGGAAATTTAAAGGATGAAATACCTAAAGGATCGGAGAAGCATCTTAATATTCGGGAAGACGGAACCCGGTATAGGGCTGAAATGATTTGGGTACCAAAATTTGGAGATATGAGAGAAATGGTACTTAGAGAAGCTCATAAAACCAGATACTCAATACATCCTGGAACGGGGAAGATGTACAAGGATCTCAAGATACATTTTTGGTGGCCGGGTATGAAAGCCGATGTTGCTAAATACGTAGGAGAATGTTTGACGTGTTTTAAGGTCAAAGCTGAGCATCAAAAACCATCAGGTCTACTTCAACAACCCGAAATCCCGGAATGGAAATGGGAAAACATTACCATGGATTTCATCACTAAATTGCCAAGGACTGCAAGTGGTTTTGATACTATTTGGGTAATAGTTGATCGTCACACCAAATCAGCACACTTCCTACCAATAAGAGAAGATGACAAGATGAAGAAGTTAGCACGACTGTATTTGAAGGAAGTCGTCTCCAGACATGGAATACCAATCTCTATTATCTCTGATAGGGATGGCAGATTTATTTCAAGATTCTGGCAGACATTACAGCAAGCATTAGGAACTCGTCTAGACATGAGTACTGCCTATCATCCACAAACTGATGGGCAGAGCGAAAGGACGATACAAACGCTTGAAGACATGCTACGAGCATGTGTTATTGATTTCGGAAACAGTTGGGATCGACATCTACCATTAGCAGAATTTTCCTACAACAACAGCTACCATTCAAGCATTGAGATGGAGCCGTTTGAAGCACTATATGGTAGAAAGTGCAGGTCTCCGATTTGTTGGAGTGAAGTGGGGGATAGACAAATTACGGGTCCAGAGATTATACAAGAAACTACCTAGAAGATCATCCAAATTCAACAACGGTTGAAAACCGCCCAAAGTCGACAAAAGAGCTACGCTGACATTAAAAGAAAAGATATAGAATTTGAAATTGGAGAGATGGTCATGCTTAAAGTTGCACCTTGGAAAGGCGTTGTTCGATTTGGTAAACGAGGGAAATTAAATCCAAGGTATATTGGACCATTCAAGATTATTGATCGTGTCGGAACAGTAGCTTACCGACTAGAGTTACCTCAACAACTCGCGGCTGTAAATAACAGTTTCCACGTCTCGAATTTGAAGAAATGTTTTACTAAAGAAGATCTCACTATTCCGTTAGATGAAATCCAAATCAACGAAAAACTTCAATTCATCGAAGAACCCGTCGAAATAATGGATCGTGAGGTTAAAAGACTTAAGCAAAACAAGATACCAATTGTTAAGGTTCGATGGAATGCTCATAGAGGACCCGAGTTCACCTGGGAGCGTGAAGATCATATGAAGAAGAAATACCCGCATCTATTTCCAGAAGATTCGTCAACACCTTCAACAGCTTAAAATTTCGGGACGAAATTTATTTAACGGGTAGGTACTATAGTGACCCGAACTTTTCCATGTTTATATATATTAACTGAGATTGATATTTACATGATTAAATGTTTCCAACATGTTAAGCAATCAAACTTGTTAAGACTTGATTAATTGAAATAGGTTTCATATAGACAATTGACCACCCAAGTTGACCGGTGATTCACGAACGTTAAAACTTGTAAAAACTATATGATGACATATATATGGTTATATATATAGTTAACATGAAATTATGATAAGTAAACATATCATTAATTATATTAACAATGAATTACATATGTAAAAACAAGACTACTAACTTAATGATTTTGAAACGAGACATATATGTAACGATTATCGTTGTAACGACATTTAATGTATATATATCATATTAAGAGATATTCGTACATCATAATATCATGATAATATAATAATTTAAAATCTCTTTTGATATTATAAACATTGGGTTAACAACATTTAACAAGATCGTTAACCTAAAGGTTTCAAAACAACATTTACATGTAACGACTAACGATGACTTAACGACTCAGTTAAAATGTATATACATGTAGTGTTTTAATATGTATTAATACACTTTTGAAAGACTTCAAGAGACTTATCAAAATACTTCTACTTAACAAAAATGCTTACAATTACATCCTCGTTCAGTTTCATCAACAATTCTACTCGTATGCACCCGTATTCGTACTCGTACAATACACAACTTTTAGATGTATGTACTATTGGTATATACACTCCAATGATCAGCTCTTAGCAGCCCATGTGAGTCACCTAACACATGTGGGAACCATCATTTGGCAACTAGCATGAAATATCTCATAAAATTACAAAAATATGAGTAATCATTCATGACTTATTTACATGAAAACAAAATTACATATCCTTTATATCTAATCCATACACCAACGACCAAAAACACCTACAAACACTTTCATTCTTCAATTTTCTTCATCTAATTGATCTCTCTCAAGTTCTATCTTCAAGTTCTAAGTGTTCTTCATAAATTCCAAAAGTTCTAGTTTCATAAAATCAAGAATACTTTCAAGTTTGCTAGCTCACTTCCAATCTTGTAAGGTGATCATCCAACCTCAAGAAATTTTTGTTTCTTACAGTAGGTTATCATTCTAATACAAGGTAATAATCATATTCAAACTTTGGTTCAATTTCTATAACTATAACAATCTTATTTCAAGTGATGATCTTACTTGAACTTGTTTTCGTGTCATGATTCTGCTTCAAGAACTTCGAGCCATCCAAGGATCCATTGAAGCTAGATCCATTTTTCTCTTTTCCAGTAGGTTTATCCAAGGAACTTAAGGTAGTAATGATGTTCATAACATCATTCAATTCATACATATAAAGCTATCTTATTCGAAGGTTTAAACTTGTAATCACTTGAACATAGTTTAGTTAATTCTAAACTTGTTCGCAAACAAAACTTAATCCTTCTAACTTGACTTTTAAAATCAACTAAACACATGTTCTATATCTATATGATATGCTAACTTAATGATTTAAAACCTGGAAACACGAAAAACACCGTAAAACCGGATTTACGCCGTCGTAGTAACACCGCGGGCTGTTTTGGGTTAGTTAATTAAAAACTATGATAAACTTTGATTTAAAAGTTGTTATTCTGAGAAAATTATTTTTATTATGAACATGAAACTATATCCAAAAAATATGGTTAAACTCAAAGTGAAAGTATGTTTTCTAAAATGGTCATCTAGACGTCGTTCTTTTGACTGAAAAGACTACCTTTACAAAAACGACTTGTAACTTATTTTTCTGACTATAAACCTATACTTTTTCTGTTTAGATTCATAAAATAGAGTTCAATATGAAACCATAGCAATTTGATTCACTCAAAACGGATTTAAAATGAAGAAGTTATGGGTAAAACAAGATTGGATAATTTTTCTCATTTTAGCTACGTGAAAATTGGTAACAAATCTATTCCAACCATAACTTAATCAACTTGTATTGTATATTATGTAATCTTGAGATACCATAGACACGTATACAATGTTTCGACCTATCATGTCGACACATCTATATATATTTCGGAACAACCATAGACACTCTATATGTGAATGTTGGAGTTAGCTATACAGGGTTGAGGTTGATTCCAAAATATATTTAGTTTGAGTTGTGATCAATACTGAGATACGTATACTCTGGGTCGTAGATTGATTCAAGAAAATATTTATCGATTTATTTCTGTACATCTAACTGTGGACAACTAGTTGTAGGTTACTAACGAGGACAGCTGACTTAATAAACTTAAAACATTAAAATATATTAAAGGTGTTGTAAATATATTTTGAACATACTTTGATATATATGTATATATTGTTATAGGTTCGTGAATCAACCAGTGGCCAAGTCTTACTTCCCGACGAAGTAAAAATCTGTGAAAGTGAGTTATAGTCCCACTTTTAAAATCTAATATTTTTGGGATGAGAATACATGCAGGTTTTATAAATGATTTACAAAATAGACACAAGTACGTGAAACTACATTCTATGGTTGAATTATCGAAATCGAATATGCCCCTTGTTATTAAGTCTGGTAATCTAAGAATTAGGGAACAGACACCCTAATTGACGCGAATCCTAAAGATAGATCTATTGGGCTTAACAAACCCCATCCAAAGTACCGGATGCTTTAGTACTTCGAAATTTATATCATATCCGAAGGGTGTCCCGGAATGATGGGGATATTCTTATATATGCATCTTGTTAATGTCGGTTACCAGGTGTTCACCATATAAATGATTTTTATCTCTATGTATGGGATGTGTATTGAAATATGAAATCTTGTGGTCTATTATTATGATTTGATATATATAGGTTAAACCTATAACTCACCAACATTTTTGTTGACGTTTTAAGCATGTTTATTCTCAGGTGATTATTAAGAGCTTCCGCTGTCGCATACTTAAATAAGGACGAGATTTGGAGTCCATGCTTGTATGATATTGTGTAAAAACTGCATTCAAGAAACTTATTTTGTTGTAACATATTTGTATTGTAAACCATTATGTAATGGTCGTGTGTAAACAGGATATTTTAGATTATCAATATTTGATAATCTACGTAAAGCTTTTTAAACTTTTATTGATGAAATAAAGGTTATGGTTTGTTTTAAAATGAATGCAGTCTTTGAAAAACGTCTCATATAGAGGTCAAAACCTCGCAACGAAATCAATTAATATGGAACGTTTTTAATCAATAAGAACGGGACATTTCAAGATATCTTTCTAATTCAAGGTAATATTTATATTCATGAAAGGACCCGTTCATATACATTATAAACGATTCACAATAGTTGATTACATCGCGAGGTATTTGACCTCTATATGATACATTTTACAAACATTGAATTCGTTTCTAAAAGACAAACTTTCTTTACAACGAAAGTTGACGGCATGCATACCATTTCATAATACATCCAACTATAATTGACTTAATAATAATGACGAATTTCAACGACTCGAATGCAACGTCTTTCAAAATATGCCATGAATGACTCCAAGTAATATCTCTAAAATGAGCAAATGCACAGCGGAAGATTTCTTTAACACCTGAGAATAAACATGCTTTAAAGTGTAAACCAAAAGGTTGGTGAGTTCATTAGTTTATCATAATCATTCATTTCTATTATTTTAATAGACCACAAGAATTTCATTTCCAGTTCTCATAAATATACATCCCATGCATAGAGACAAAAATCATTCATATGGTGAACACCTGGTAACCGACCTTAACAAGATGCATATAGAATATCCCCTATCATTCCGGGACTCCCTTCGAACATGATGAATTTGAAGTACTAAAGCATCTGGTACTTTGGATGGGGCTCGTTGGGCCCAATAGATCTATCTTTAGGATTCGCGTCAATTAGTAAACTGGTTTACTAATTCATAGGCTACCAAGCAAAAGGGGCATATTCGGCTTCAATCATTCAACCATATAATGTAGTTTCGATTACTTGTGTCTATTTTGTAAAACAGTTATAAAAACAGCGCATGTATTCTCAGTCCCAAAAATATATATTGCAAAAGTATTTAAAAAGGGAGTAATGAAACTCACCATACTGTATTTTGCAATATATATTTTTGGGACTGAGAATACATGCGCTGTTTTTATAACTGTTTTACAAAATAGACACAAGTAATCGAAACTCACCATACTGTATTTTGTAGTAAAAATACATAGGACAACATTGAACAAGTATAGGGTTGGCCTTGGATTCATGAACCTATATCAAGTATATATATATATATATATATATATATATATATATATATATATATATATATATATATATATATATATATATATATATATATATATATATATATATATATATATATATATATATATATTAACACTTATAATTGAAATCGAGCAACTTTATATTTATTTTGTTATGTTTTAAGATTAATATTGTGACGACCCGGAAATTTTCGACTAAATTTAAACTTTATGTTTATATTATTCTGACACGATAAGAAATGTTTGTTAAGTTAAATCTCAAGGATTTTAAACTATGTTTATACATTCATTTAAACCTCGACCAAATTCCAATGATTCACGAACCATTAAATGAACATATATGAATATGTATGTATATGTGTATATGTTATAAATTGAAAATGTCAACAAAGTATTTAAAAGTATAATGCTTTATATGAATGTATTTGTTTCAATATGATTATCGACGAAATTAAAAAAAATATATATTAAATGATTGAATTATCAGAAACATTGAATTATGATTACAAGTCTCTGTTGAGAGGTCCACTATGATTTGAGAAATCTATTCCTCTTAACGATATTCGGAATAATTTGTAAAGCTATTTATAAATAAAAATAAAAAGTGTCATTTACGAAAGTTAGACAAAAGCTATTGGAGAATTGGTTTCCATAATATTCTATTAATCTATTTTCAAACGTACAAAAATGTTTTCAGTTTAAAAAGAACTTTATTATTAAAACATATATAACTTTTATAAATATCTAGAATCACTTTTGACAACTCATTACTTAACCAGCATAATAAATATAACGATATTTATATTTTATTTCATTAAATATATATAACGATTTAAATTAATATTATATATATTTATACACGTATTATACATACATAGTTTTTATATTTTTACTATACTTTAACATTACCTTTACTTTACTTTACCTTTACTTTAACTTTAATAATTCACTTTAATAATTCATACTTTAATAATTCACTTTAATAATTCATACTTTAATAATTCACTTTAATAATTCATACTTTAATAATTCACTTTAATAATTCATACTTTAATAATTCACTTTAATAATTCATACTTTAATAATTCACTTTAATAATTCATACTTTAATAATTCACTTTAATAATTCAAAAATCTATTATAAATAGAATTCAATAGGTTTCATTATTTCATAGAAACTTGAAAATATATTTCTCTAAACTCTCTCAATCGATTTACATATATATATATATATATATATATATATATATATATATATATATATATATATATATATATATATATATATATATATATATATATATTTGCTCTATATTATTTCAAGATATTATTAGTATACATAAAATATTACGACGGAGTGATGTTCGAGTGATTTCAAAATAGTTTTTTGAATGAGTCGAAGCTAAGGAAATTATGGGTTATAGCTATGGAGGTGATGGGTATGGTTCATGGGTATGCTCGTGAGGTCAATCTAGTTTTTATCATCTCCGTTGCGTCTACGTACTTTCCTGCAATATTGAATCTCAATATTGATACGTGAGCACTCATAACTTAACTTTTATATATCAATAGTGTATCCCTGACTAGTGCTCGAGTATATAGGATTATGCATGCTTGTACATTCGATATTGTCCTTAGATAGGTTTGTTGAATCCTGAATTAGATACATATGCTACTGAGATAGGGTATATGATATGCATGTCATTGGAAAGCTAGTGAAAAATTAAGAACTTTTCATTTAGATATCGAATGGTTTCGATGAACGGATTTGAAGTTATAGTCAACTGAATTTTAGTATTATTGTTAAAATGATTATTATTACTATCGTCGTTATTATTTTAATAGAAATATCATTGTTATTATAAAATATCATTATTACTATTATGTTAGTATTATCATTTTATCATAATAACATTTTTAGTAAATATAAATATTGTTATTTTTTTATAGAATAATAATAATTATTATTACAAAATAATACAACTTTTATTATTATTATTATGATCAATATTATTTTATCAAATAAATAGGGGATACAAAGATATTTTTCACCACGCGTAATATAATTACATTAATAATACTTACCACTATAGTTTTACGATATTAAGTGAACTTTATAAATTTTACTACTTAAGATATATAAAAGTATATTTTATCATATATAAACGTTAATATAAATTTTTATTAATAAATGACTTTTATTATTATAAAATCTAATAAATATATTTAAATATATAAAACGACTATAGCTAAGTTATATAATAAACACGTATAAATTTTAGAAGTCATTTTGGGTCAAGTTGACTTTTGCATATTAGTCTCGAGCATTAGGATTGTGGTACACTATGACTTGACCAAAAATTGTTAGACAAATATTGACCAACATATAAATATATATAATTAATATAGGTTCGTGAATCCGAGGCCAACCTTGCACTTGTTAAATGACGTTATATGTATTTTTACTACGAAATACAGTATGGTGAGTTTCATTACTCCCTTTTTATATATCTTTTTGGGCTGAGAATACATGCGCTGTTTTATAAATATTTTACGAAATAGGCACAAGTACTAAAACTAATTCTATGTGGGTTTAAACCAGAAATATACCCTTAGCTTGGTAACATTAAACTACTTGTCTATGTACGGTAGGCGCGAATCCTAAAGATAGATCTATTGGGCCTGACAAACCCCATCCTGACTATGGGATGCTTTAGTACTTCGAAGTTATTTTAAACACACCTGATCTGGTGTACTTCAGAGGGTAAAACATGAACGTTAAGGCTTGTTACCGGGTGCCTACAACTTATAGAATACTTTTATACACTTGCGAGTGTACATATATTTATAAACAGAAATCTTGTGGTCTATTAATATATTGAAATGATTATTATGATAAACCTATGAACTCACCAACCTTTTGGTTGACACGTTAAAGCATGTTTATTCTCAGGTATTAAAGAAATCTTCCGCTTTGCATTAGCTCATTTTAAGGATATTACTTGGAGTCATTCATGGCATATTTTGAAAGACGTTGCATTCGAGTCATTGAGTTCATCAAGATTATTATTATGTCAATTATAGTTGGATGTATTATGAAATGGTGTGCATTCCGTCAACTTTCGTTGTAACGAAAGTTTGTCTTTTAAAAACGAATGCAATGTTTGTAAAATGTATCATATAGAGGTCAAAATACCTCGCGATGTAATCAACTATTGTGAATCATTTATAATGTATATGAACGGGTTCTTTCAGTTGGTATCAGAGCGGTGGTCTTAGCGAACCAGGTCTGCATTAGTGTGTCTGACTGATAGTCGTTAGGACGCATTAATGAGCCTGGACTTCGACCGTGTCTGCATGTCAAAAGTTTTGCTTATCATTTTTGTCAAAAATTGCCTGCTTATCATTCTTAGTCTAGACACGTCTTACTGCATTGATTGCATGAATAGTGTATAGACAAAATTCATATCTTAGCATATCTGCTAATCCATATCTTAGCGTATCTGTTACTGTAAACTTTGCCTGACATATCCCATAATTTTCTCCGTAATCTACGAAATCTTTTGCGCTATATATATAGATATTCTATGTAATTAGAATACCACCCGATGGCCGAAAAATCATTTCATATCGAAAAATTCTTTATTCAATCGAACAAAATGGTATTCGTCATTAGTTCAAGTCCCTCGAATTCCAATATGGAATCCCACTCAAGCTCCGAAAGCAGTGTGACCGGAATGGATCAACCAATTAGCCATCATCTATTATGAATGAATTGGGGATAGGTTCGTAGCCTCCTCAATAATTGGAGACAAGAAGAAGGTGATCCCTTCCATCCACCACATTGCCCTCTTGGCGATGAACCTGAAGCACTTACCAGCGAACCGGTCTGAAACACCATTTTCTCTCTCATTTTCAGAGTATCTCGTCACGATTATATACTACATCAAATTCTAGATTTTATTTATCCGCTCGTCCGAACTGACAATCACCCCGATGTAATAGAAGAAGTCAACGAGCTTCGCGCTCGAGTAGTTGCTTTAGAGAATATGGTGCAAGGGTTACAAACACCAACAAATAACGAAGTATTAATTCATAATTTCAATTTTATTGAATAAATACTCCGTAAAAGTTATGTAATTTCTAAAGTCTTTAGGGATTATTCAGTTCTAGTTTCAACCGTAAATCAAATGAGTTTAATTTAATATTAACTCATTATATCTATGTTACATCTGAAGAAAATATGCACATATATATTTTCATAAAGACTGTAATAAAATTCTGTTGTACAAAATATTAATTGTGAAATTTTTTTTTAACGGGTAGGTAATACCCGAGAGATATATAAATTCACAATTAATATATTACATTTTTCGAATCTGATTAAGCAAATCATCACCTATACTCTCAAAATCTCACAACAATATACATTCTTGTATAGAAATCAAAACAACCATTCTCACCCAAATTTGATTACGCATTCTGATTTTGACAAATCAAAATCCAAGTCATGATTTAACAGAAGACATCACTCTTAGATTCCTACATCTTTCAAAGCTATACTTTGACTTCAAAACCGTGTTAGAACATCATATGTATATTAACGATTACAAACTGTGTTCAAACTCTCCGAAGTTTTCGAAGACACTTCAAACAATGAACAATCGAGATGATGATCCAATCACATATTACCCACATTTATGTCAATAAAAAGCTCTCGAAGCCAAAGTCATAGTTCGACGTGTATCCGTGTCAGACCCTTTGGCATTTATTAGCTAAAATGACTTTTCAATTCCTTTTCAAAGTAGACAGTTTTGTCACAGCTCCAGCAAGTCAACTTCGACTTTTCAGTCGGACTAGTCTTATTATAACCTCGATAGATACGTTGCCCTTTCGTCATCGTTACTGGGGACCTTTCATATCTCGCCACCTTAGTAATAAACTTACCAACAACTTCAATTATCTTTAACTTTTCGAAAAATCATTATATTTATTGAAATCACATCATTTACTCATTCGCATCTTGTAACGAGAATTGTCATACGAATCATCGAAAAACAGTAACCAGTATTTTGAAATCTCGCAGCATGTCTACGCCAACAGTTATATGTGTACGTAAAACGTCTATCTCCTGGACTTACATACTTTGAATGTGAAGTTCTGAAAAATATTCTGAACTGCAAACTAGTTCTTGAAATGCTGATGAAGCATCAAAAACTGTAAACGATCTTAATAGTAAAAAGTTTGATGACAAAGAATAGTAAGGTGGTAAAGCTGAGAAAAAGAGAAGGTTTGGAACTGGAAAACGGATTGAACAGACTATGAAGGAGGCTGTGGACAAATCACAAAGACTAAATCTGCCTTCAAAGAATCCAAATGATTCAGTGCCTGCTAAAGTCATTAACGAATACCTTACTCTTTATTCTAAACCTTTACAGACAAATCTTCATCATCATCCATCAATATTAGAAATTCTAAGATATTATCATATCTTTCATTATAAATATCCGCGATATTTCTGAAGATATTTTCACAACTAATCTTATCTGAAGTCATTTATCTCTTTGCGCTATCAGTGTTACATCATATAAGAAACTATTAGCTTCTATATTCTATAAACTTTCGAGTTTAAATTATGAATGTTTTGAAGTAGTGTTGGGAACTGAAGCATGAGTTAGTATAATATAATGACACTTGATCAACGTGATTATATTACAGTAAGTCATGCTGAGTTTCTAATGGGACATGACGATTCACAGACCATGCCGTCATCATGTTCCATGTTACACGACTCTTGTATTCTATTTAATCTCTAAAAATATCAAGAATATATTTTCTTGATGATTCGGTCTTTTCAGGGTATTCTGGTAAATTAACAAATCAAGATCGTGCCATTACCATTTCCTTCTTAGAACATTAACTATGTTCATTCTGAAATTCATATCTGCGAATACTGGACCATTACAAACGTTGCTTAATCGCAAGAAGAAGAAACGAAAGGACAAAACTCCAAAATAGAAATTTGAGTATAAATCGCAGCAAATAGAAGGGAGCATTAACTTGGATGTCAATGATTATAGAAGACAAAAGCAGGGGCTTTGAAATATAAGGGAAGATATAAAACCCAACAACCACCCAAAAATTATAAACCGTATATATCGATGCATATAGCAATATAAAGACACGGAAGAACTAAAAACACTATAAAACCGAGAATATTGTAGAAGTAAATAGATTCTTCCGGAGGCAGATGAAAAAGAAGAATGACAGATATGAAAGTGAGGAGTATATCGAGAATCAGTACTGGATGAAGCATATTGACAAATACTTTAAAATATGAGTTGAGGGAGAAAGAATAGAAGGTGTGAGTTGTAAGGAAACGAAGGAGGTGGATTTATAGTGAAATACCCGACAGAGAAATCAAGATGGATTATCGTATTAATTCGAAGAGAATCATAATCTCCTTAATCACCGAAGCATCAAATCCAACATAGATTACAAAGATTTTCTTTAAATTCGGAGATCAATTGTGATGACGTCAAAAGATATGACGAATCACTATAATCTTATTTCCTTCATTTACGATAACTTCCCTCATACGCTTTGAGTAATCGAATTATTTTATCCATACTTCTTAGACATGATAAAACTTCATAATCGTCATAATAACATTCTCATTGTTAGCCATAACGACCTCTATCAAATTTCGGGGACGAAATTTCTTTAACGGGTAGGTACTGTGACGACCCGGAAATTTTCGACTAAATTTAAACTTTATCTCTATATTATTCTGACACGATAAGCAATGTTTGTTAAGTTAAATCTCAAGGATTTTAAACTATGTTTATACATTCATTTAAACCTCGACCAAATTCCAATGATTCACGAACCATTAAATGAACATATATGAATATGTATGTATATGTGTATATGTTATAAATTGAAAATGTCAACAAAGTATTTAAAAGTATAATGCTTTATATGAATGTATTTGTTTCAATATGATTATCGACGAAATTAAAAAAAAATATATATTAAATGATTGAATTATCAGAAACATTGAATTATGATTACAAGTCTCTGTTGAGAGGTCCACTATGATTTGAGAAATCTATTCCTCTTAACGATATTCGGAATAATTTGTAAAGCTATTTATAAATAAAAATAAAAAGTGTCATTTACGAAAGTTAGACAAAAGCTATTGGAGAATTGGTTTCCATAATATTCTATTAATCTATTTTCAAACGTACAAAAACGTTTTCAGTTTAAAAAGAACTTTATTATTAAAACATATATAACTTTTATAAATATCTAGAATCACTTTTGACAACTCATTACTTAACCAGTATAATAAATATAACGATATTTATATTTTATTTCATTAAATATATATAACGATTTAAATTAATATTATATATATTTATACATGTATTATACATACATAGTTTTTATATTTTTACTATACTTTAACTTTACCTTTACTTTACTTTACCTTTACTTTAACTTTAATAATTCACTTTAATAATTCATACTTTAATAATTCATATTTTAATAATTCACTTTAATAATTCATACTTTAATAATTTACTTTAATAATTCATACTTTAATAATTCACTTTAATAATTCATACTTTAATAATTCACTTTAATAATTCATACTTTAATAATTCACTTTAATAATTCATACTTTAATAATTTACTTTAATAATTCATACTTTAATAATTCACTTTAATAATTCAAAAATCTATTATAAATAGAATTCAATAGGTTTCATTATTTCATAGAAACTTGAAAATATATTTCTCTAAACTCTCTCAATCGATTTACATATATATATATATATATATATATATATATATATATATATATATATATATATTTGCTCTTTATTATTTCAAGATATTATTAGTATACATAAAATATTACGACGGAGTGATGTCCGAGTGATTTCAAAATAGTTTTTTGAATGAGTCGAAGCTAAGGAAATTATGGGTTATAGCTATGGAGGTGATGGGTATGGTTCATGGGTATACTCGTGAGGTCAATCTAGTTTTTATCATCTCCGTTGCGTCTACGTACTTTCCTGCAATATTGAATCTCAATATTCATACGTGAGCACTCATAACTTAACTTTTATATATCAATAGTGTATCCCTGACTAGTGCTCGAGTATATAGGATTATGCATGCTTGTACATTCGATATTGTCCTTAGATAGGTTTGTTGAATCCTGAATTAGATACATATGCTACTGAGATAGGGTATATGATATGCATGTTATTGAAAAGCTAGCGAAAAATTAAGAACTTTTCATTTAGATATCGAATGGTTTCGATGAACGGATTTGAAGTTATAGTCAACTGAATTTTAGTATTATTGTTAAAATGATTATTATTACTATCGTCGTTATTATTTTAATAGAAATATCATTGTTATTATAAAATATCATTATTACTATTATGTTAGTATTATCATTTTATCATAATAACATTTTTAGTAAATATAAATATTGTTATTTTTTTTATAGAATAATAATAATTATTATTACAAAATAATACAACTTTTACTTATTATTATTATGATCAATATTATTTTATCAAATAAATAGGGGATACAAAGATATTTTTCACCACGCGTAATATAATTACATTAATAATACTTACCACTATAGTTTTACGATATTAAGTGAACTTTATAAATTTTACTACTTAAGATATATAAAAGTATATTTTATCATATATAAACGTTAATATAAATTTTTATTAATAAATGACTTTTATTATTATAAAATCTAATAAATATATTTAAATATATAAAACGACTATAGCTAAGTTATATAATAAACACGTATAAATTTTAGAAGTCATTTTGAGTCAAGTTGACTTTTGCATATTAGTCTCGAGCATTAGGATTGTGGTACACTATGACTTGACCAAAAATTGTTAGACAAATATTGACCAACATATAAATATATATAATTAATATAGGTTCGTGAATCCGAGGCCAACCTTGCACTTGTTAAATGACGTTATATGTATTTTTACTACGAAATACAGTATGGTGAGTTTCATTACTCCCTTTTTATATATCTTTTTGGGCTGAGAATACATGCGCTGTTTTATAAATATTTTACGAAATAGGCACAAGTACTAAAACTAATTCTATGTGGGTTTAAACCAGAAATATACCCTTAGCTTGGTAACATTAAACTACTTGTCTATGTACGGTAGGCGCGAATCCTAAAGATAGATCTATTGGGCCTGACAAACCCCATCCTGACTATGGGATGCTTTAGTACTTCGAAGTTATTTTAAACACACCTGATCTGGTGTACTTCAGAGGGTAAAACATGAACGTTAAGGCTTGTTACCGGGTGCCTACAACTTATAGAATACTTTTATACACTTGCGAGTGTACATATATTTATAAACGGAAATCTTGTGGTCTATTAATATATTGAAATGATTATTATGATAAACCTATGAACTCACCAACCTTTTGGTTGACACTTTAAAGCATGTTTATTCTCAGGTATTAAAGAAATCTTCTGCTGTGCATTAGCTCATTTTAAGGATATTACTTGGAGTCATTAATGGCATATTTTGAAAGACGTTGCATTCGAGTCATTGAGTTCATCAAGATTATTATTATGTCAATTATAGTTGGATGTATTATGAAATGGTGTGCATTCTGTCAACTTTCGTTGTAAAGAAAGTTTGTCTTTTAAAAACGAATGCAATGTTTGTAAAATGTATCATATAGAGGTCAAAATACCTCGCGATGTAATCAACTATTGTGAATCGTTTATAATGTATATGAACGGGTCCTTTCAAATATTCTTATATATAATTTTATAATATGTTATTATACTTATTTGTTATATAATTCAATTAACGTTATAATATTGTATTAGTTAAAGCATAATTTCATGTAATATTAGTATATTTATGTACAAAATATTTATTTGTTAGAATGATAGTTTTGAAAATATTGATTTACTAATAATAATAATAATAATTTTACTACTACTGATTAAATTGATAATAATAATAATAATAATAATAATAGTAATAATAATAATAATAATAATATAAATAATTATAGAATACAACCTTTGAAGTAACAAGCATTTAAAAAGAAACGCCATTGCCCGGACTTGAACCCTCGACCTCTTGCTAACTCGCAACAAACTTCAAACCACTCGACCATATCTGTTTTTGTGATTTATTCTATAGCTTTAATATAATTAACTCGCCCTTCAGTTTCATCTTTGTAAAATTCATTTAAATCATAAGCAGCCCAACAACAGCTATCCCAAGCCCAAATTACACAATGCTAATTAACTCCTAATCGGTCCAATTAAATATATAAAACGATCTAATCTAGACATCAAGGGTTTACGGTTTTCCCTTTTATTTTATTTTCCCTAATCAAACTATCACCGATACATCTTCATCATATCGAATGTATCATCACAGTGTTTCATAACCTCAGGTATCATAATCATCCTTATTAATCAAGCATTCTTATCGTAACCATCATCATCATCAATCTAGCTTATGTATCATAATCAATATCACCCTTCATATATCATCCTACTTACGGTTCATTATCATCATTGTTACCTTCATTACGTATCATTATCATAATCTCCATCATTCAACATAAAATCACAATTTTTAGGTTCATCAATTCTTACCACCTTCTCATCATAATCTAATCGCCTATATCTTCATTATCTATCATGTTTATATCTCATCACCACTGTTATACCTTATAATCTAATTTCCTTAGTTGGTGTTTTATATAAAAATGTGCAGTTGCAGCGAGAAGGCTTCGGTCAGCATCAATTAGCTGTATTTTGGGCTTCGTCAAAAAGGAACGTGTAACTTGAATGGCAGCCTAACAGAATAAAATTTGAGTTTGCCCAATTCGAAACTTGCAGCCCACAATAACCCGTTAACATTGATCAAAATAATATAATTGAGGTTTACTGTCGGTGGGAATACCAACAAAGGAAAAGAAAAGATATGGAGTAATAGAAAACGTCTTTATCCAGTGGGGTTAATGTTATATGTCGGCCAACAAATATACTACAGCAATTTTATTATTTAATTCGCCTCCTTTGATGTATAGGTTATCCCACTCAATTTGTTATCCTCTCCACAACCAAAAAGGGTTTTTATATTTTATAGAAACAGAAGAAAACAAGCAGATAGAAGTATTTTATAACCATCGATGAAACAGAAAAATAAATTAACTACTTTAGCTGTAGCAGTTAATTCGAGTAAAGTAACAGAGTAAAAAAATAATTGTGCAGTAGTAGCTTGTTAGGTGGTTTCTAATGATGGTGGGGTGGTGTCGACAGAATAACAGGAAGAATAGCATCAGTGATAGTGATCATAGATGAAGCGAGTCTCTTGATGGTGTTTCCTGATTTTCTTGATGGTTTAAACATGGGTGGTGGCGATTGTTATGGTGAGGAAAAAAAATAGAAGTGAGAGAGATAGAGAGAAGGGTTGAGATGACGGTTAATGGTGTGGTTTAAATGGTTTGTGGTGGCGTTTTACAGAAGCAGAAGCATAAAATTTGCAGCAGCTGTAGCGAATGTTGTAGGTGGGGTGATCAAGCAAGGAGAATAAAACTGAAAAAAATATGGCAGTGGTGGTTGTGGCTATTATGGTGACTTATGGTGGTTGATGATGAGGATTTGTAAAGGTGTTATATTTTGTAGAAGACATTATATTGATGGTGAAGAAGAAAGGTGGTGATCATGACGTTCGTGATGATAGTTTTGGGATTTGGTTATGGTGATGGAAGGTGGTGGTAGTTAATGATAGTAGGTGATGGTTCTTGGTCAAAATAATGACCCGAATGGTGTTTCGTGGGTTTGTTGTAAACGTGGTCGAAGGTGATGATAGGGAGGTCTAGTGGTGTTTGATGGTGCTCGAACAATGGATCAAAAGTAGCAAAATTACATACCTATGCAGCAGTAGCAACTCGCGATGAGTGGTGGGTTGAGGTGTTTGGTTCATGTATATTGATTATATATACATAATATAATTATGTGATTTATGGTTAAGCCAAAATAGAATAACATAGCAGCAACTTTTGGTCGTGATGGTTTATGGTGGTTCACAAGGTGATATAAGGTGTAGGTTGTGTTAGTGTAACTCAAACATGATGGGTGTTCGTTTAGACTTTAACCGAATTGAGTGGACTTCTTGTTGTCGTTGTATTTAAAAAAGAAGCAGAAGAGATAGAAAGGAAGAAGATTGGAAGGGTGAAGTGGATTGTATCTCTATAAGTTATATATATATATATATATATATATATATATATATATATATATATATATATATATATATATATATATATATATAAAGAGTTTTTGACAGATAACTACCACACAATAATTCACATATAATCAATATTAGATTGAAATCAACAACAGTAATATCGATTGCGTTGTTTTTACTTTTCAATTAAAATATATTCTAGGAATGAGATTGAAATAGATTGAAAACAGAATACACAGTATTCCTAATTATAATATAATTTAGGATTTAAACGTGTTAAATTGTTAGTCGTCACCTTTTACGGACTAAATCTCGTACTCCGTCATTAATCAGTGGCAAATAAAAAGTCTGCAGAAAATTCCCATATTTTTAAATTAACTATATTTATTTATTTTGGTCATTATGGTATAAAATTTGATCCTTAATTTGTTAAATAAAAATTACATTAACTGTCCCTCTCAATTCTGGGTAAAATATAAAAGTGTTAAAACTTAACAAATAATTCCTAAATACATTTTTAATAAGCCTAAAATTTATAGAACTCATTTTCGGTTCACCATTTATTTTAAAATCATATAAGTTCGAATCTAACTTGCTTAATATCAATCAGAACATCAACGAGTATTACAATTTATTTACTATTTTTTTTAATATACTTTATTTGTATATAAATATGTTTTAAATAATAATTATTATTTTTACATAATTAATTCTTAACAATAACATCATAAATTATATTTCAAATTATATATATTTATTTAAATATATACATATCTATTTACAAGTAGTTGTTCGTGAATCGTCGAGAACGGTCGATGGTCAATTGAACAGTTCAAAATTTTTGAGACTCAACTTAACAGAATTTGCTTATCATGTTGAAACCATATAAAGATTAAGTTTAAATTTGGTAGGAAATTTTCGGGTCGTCACAGTACCTACCCGTTAAAGAAATTTCGTCCTAAAATTTGATTGGGATGGTCATGGCTGACAATAAGTATGTTTTCATGATCCATATAAGCTGAAGATTAGGGTTTTATCATCATTGAGTAATATGGATAAAATCATTTAATTTTGTGAAGAGTACGAGTGAAGCTATTACAAAAAAGTGAATTGCGTAGGTATAGATTCGTCATATCTTTTGACGTAGATAGGATTGATTTTCAAGTTCAAGAGATTTGGAGAAAATCTTCGTAATAAGATTTGATTCTCCGGTAACCAAGGGAATTAGAATCCGCTTTAAATGCGATCGTCCATTTTGATTGCTCTGTCGGAGATTTTCCTATAAATCCACCTCCTTCGTTTCCTTACAACTCACACCTTCTATTCTTTCCCCCTCAACTCATATTTTAAATTATTCATCAATATGCTCCATCCAGTTCTGATTCTCGATATATTTCTAACTTTCATATCGGTGATTCTTCTTTTTCATCTACCGCCGGAAGAATCTATTTACTTCTACTATACTCTTGAGTTTATAGTGTTTCTAGTTCTCCAGTGTCTTTATATTGCTATTTGCATCGACATATACGATTTATAATTTCTAGGTGGTTGTTGGGTTTTATATCTTCCCTTATATTTCGATGTCCCTGCTTCTGTCTTCTATAATCATTGTCATCTCTAATTAATGCTCTCTTTTATTTGCTGCGATTTATATTCCAAATTTTCTGTTTCGGAGCTTTGTCCTTTCGTTTCTTCTTCTTGCGATTAAGCACCGCTTGTAATGGTACAGAATTCGCAGATATGAATTTCGGAATGAACATTATAAATGTTCTAGGAAGGGAATTGTAATGGCACGATCTTGACTTGTCAAATTACCAGAATACTTCGAAAAAGGACGAATTATCAAGAAATATTTTCTTGATATTTTAGAGGTTAAATAGAATACAAGAGTCGTATAACATGGCACATGATGATATTATGATCTGTGAATCATCACGTTCCATTTAGAAACTCAGCATGACTTACTGTAATATAATCACGTTGATCAAGTGTCATTTTATTATACTAATTCATGCTTCAGTTCCCAACATTACTTCAAAACATTCATAATTTAAACTCGGCGGTTTCAGAATTTAGAAACTAAAATAGTTTCCTTTATGATGATACAGATAACGTGAGGAGATAAATGATTTCAGATAAGAATAGCTATGAAAATATCTTCAGAAATATTGAGGATATTTATAATGAAAGATACGATGATATCTTAGAATTTCTAATATCAGAGGATAATGAAGAATATTGTCCGTTGGGTTTTATAGTCAGAAGCAAGGTATTTGTTAATGACTTTAGCAGGTACTGAATCATTTGGATTTTTTGAAGTCAGGTTCAGTCTTCGTGATTTATCCACAGCCTCCTTCATACTTTGCTCAATCCGTTTTCCAGTTCTAAAACTTCTCTTTTTCTGAGCTTTGCCAATACACTAATCTTTGTCATCAAACTTTTTACTGCTAAGTCCGTTTACAGTTTTTGTTGCTTCATCAGCATTTCGAGAACTAGTTCGCAGTTCAGAGTGTTTTTCAGAAACTTCACATTTGAAGTATGTAAGCCTTGGAGATAGACGTTATATGTATAACTTTTGGCGTCAACAGGCTGCGAGATTTCAAAATACTGATTGCTAATTCCCAATGATTCGTATGGCAATTCTCGTTACAAGAGGCAGATGAGTAAATGATGGGGTTTTGATAAAGATAATGACTTTTTGGAAAATCTCAGATCATTACTGTTGCTGATAAGTTTAATGCTAATGTGGCGAGATATGAAAGGTTCCCCGGTAACAATGGCGAAAGGGCAACATATATATCAAGATTATGATAAGGCTACTCTGAATGAAAAATCGAAGTTGTCTTGCTGGAGCTATGATATAATTTTCTACTTTGCAAAGGAATTGCAAAGTTATTTTTCCTAATAAATGTCAAAGGATCTGACACAGATATGTGTTGAATTATGACTTTGGTCGAGAGCTTTTTAAGTACATAACTGTGGATAATATGTGGTTGGATCATCATCTCGATTGCTCATTATTTGAAGTTTCTTGAGAAATTTTAGAAGGGTTGGAACATATATTGTAATCGTTAGTACACATTTGATGTTCTAACACAGTTTTGAAGTAAAAGTATATCTTTGAAAGATGTAGGAATCTAAAAGTGATGGTACCGGTTATATCTCGAATTGAATTTTGAGGTTTCAAAATCAGAGTATTTAATTGGGTTTGAATGAGTATGGTTGTTTTGATTTCTATAAAGGAATGTATATTATTGTGAAAGTAGGAAGTATAGTTGATAATTTACTTAATCTGATTCGAAGAATGTTACATATTAATTGTGAATATATATATCTCACGGGTATTACCTACCCGTTAAAAAATTTTCACAATTAATATTTTGTACATAAGAATTTTATTACAGTCTTTATGAAAATATATACGTATATATTCTCCTCAGATGTAACATAGATTTTAATGAGTTAATACTAAATTTAACTCATTCGATTTACGGTTGGAACTAGAATTGAATAATCCCTTAAAGGCTTTAGAGATTACATATGTATTTCATCAATAATATTGAAATTATGAATCAATACTTCGTTATTTGTTAAGGCGTGATGTTGGTTTTCGTTAAATTCTTGTGAACTTCGCAAAGTACGAATAATGTTATCTGAAAAGTTTCGGATACATCGATGTTGAAAGTGTAAAATCAAATATGTACTTGATTTATTATGAATTGGAATTTGTTGAATTGAGACAGAGTTTGTAGTTAACGATGGTTAATTTGCGGGCAAAGGACGTACATTATTGCATATTTGTAATATGAATCAACCGAGTAGTTAAGATTCATACACAATAGCTTAGCACGGAAAGATTTATTTTTTTTTCTTTTCAAAATATATATATATATAATATACATATAATTTCTTCAGAGGGAAAGAGTTAATTCTTCATAACTCGTTGATACAATATACGCGTTATTGATTCGTAATAATGTCCACAGTGATTCTTGAAATGACGGAGTTTGTGATGTTATAGGTGTTGTTGATTCTGATGCTGTCTGTACTGACGATGCTGGTGACGCTGATGATACTGTTGATGCTGTTGGTAAAACAAGTTTAGCTAGTTAACCACACATCAGTTTTGTCATGGTTTATACTCTTCCTTCTATCATTTTGGTTCGCTTAATTGATTTATGGTTAGGGCTAGATTAGATAATCTCTAAGACTTTAGAGATTACATAATCATCGCGGAATGTTTCTCCAATGAAGTTATGAATTAATACTTCGCCAGTTATTATTGTTGGTACTCCTTGGTATCTATGGTGCGTATGACGTTGATTCTCGTGGGACAGGTTTACGACGCGGCTGTGGTTAGAGGTGGTAATGGTTCTTTTAGCGTTGATGATGGTGGTACTGGTTATGCTGCTGGTGCTACTACTGGTGTTTGTAACCTTTGCACCATATTCTCCAAAGCCACTACCCGAGCGCGAAGCTCGTTGACTTCTTCTATTACCCCGGGGGTGATTGTCGGTTCGGACGAGCGGATAAATAAAATCTAAAATTTGATGTAGTATGTAATCGTGACGAGATACTCTAGAAATGAGAGAGAAAATGGTGTCTCGAACAGGTTCGCCGGTAAGTGCTTCAGGTTCTTCGCTAAGAGGGCAATGTGGTGGATGGAAGGGATCACCTTCCTCTTGTCTCTAATGATTGAGGAGGCTACGAACCCATCCCCAATTCATCCAGAATAGATGATGGCTGATTGATTGATCCATTCCAGTCACACTGCTTTCGGAGCTGGAGTGGGATTCCATTTCGGAATCCGAGGAACTTGAATTAATGATGAATTCCATTTCGTACGAATGAATAAGGATTTTTCTATATGAAATGATTTTTGGTTATCGGATGGTATTCTAATTACATAGAATATCATATATATAGATCAAAAGATTTCATAGATTACAGAGGAATTTGCGGGATATGTCAGGCAAAGTTTAAAGTAACAGATACGATAAGATATGATTTAGCAGATATGCTAAGATATGAATTTTGTCTATACACTACTCATGCAATTAATGTAGCAAGACGTGTCTAGACTAATAATGATAAGCAGGTAATTTCCTAAGGATGATAAGCAGATGATTTTCGACTAAAAATGATAAGCAAAACTTTTTGACATGCAGACACGGTCGAAGTCCAGACTCACTAATGCATCCTAACGACTTATCAGTTAGACACACTAATGCAGACCTGGTTCGTTAAGACCACTGCTCTGATACCAACTGAAAGGACCCGTTCATATACATTATAAATGATTCACAATAGTTGATTACATCGCGAGGTATTTGACTTCTATATGATACATTTTACAAACATTGAATTCGTTTCTAAAAGACAAACTTTCTTTACAACAAAAGTTGATGGCATACATACCATTTCATAATACATCCAACTATAATTGACTTAATAATAATAATGACGAATTTCAACGACTCGAATGTAACGTCTTTCAAAATATGCCTTGAATGACTCAAAGTAATATCTCTAAAATGAGTAAATGCACAGTGGAAGATTTCTTTAACACCTGAGAATAAACATGCTTTAAAGTGTCAACCAAAAGGTTGGTGAGTTCATTAGTTTATCATAATCATTCATTTCCATTATTTTAATAGACCACAAGAATTTCATTTCCAGTTGTGATGACCCAAGAATTTCCGACCAAATTTAAAATTAATCTTTATATTGTCCCGACACGATAAGCAAAGTCTGATAAGTTAAACCTCAAACATTTTGAACTGTATTTATGTAATCATTTAACCTCGATCAATTCCCGACGATTTACGAACATTGTGTGTAAATAAAAATATAATTATATATGAATTTTATACATAAGTAGTATTATATATATATATATATATATATATATATATACTGTAATACATAAATATTAAAGATACAATAAATTATATAATTGATAGATATGATATAATAAATGGTAATATATTATAAGTAATTACAAGTTAAAGTATAATAACTATATTTAGATTATTATCATTTCTTTCATTAATATTATCATTAACATTAATACTAATATTAATATTTGTATCATTAATATTATTATAAGTATATATATACATATGAGATTTGATAAGTATAAGTTGTTACATTATTATTGTTAATATTATTACTAATATTTGTATTAACAATATTATTACTTCTAATATAAAATATGAACATAAAATTTGATATGTTTAAATTGTATTATTATTATCATGAAAAAAAGATTATTATTATCATCTTATTATCATTAGTATTAATTAAGTTTATTAAAATTATCATTATCATTTTATTATTTATCATTTATTATTACTAATTTCTTTATCAATAATATTATTATTTGTAATATTATTATTAATATTAATATAATTATACTTGATAATTGACAAAATTTACAAAATTTATATAGATATATAAACAAATTATAGATACGCATACACATACAAATACAGTTATATAAATATAATTACATCTTCAGATGTATATATTTATATAAATACTGTTATATACATATAAATTATATAAACTTGGATAACTCGTACGAATCTATTATGTATAGTTATTAAACTGTTGTTGATTGTGTTGATTGTTTTCCATTACGTTACCAGATCTACTGAATCTTAGATAATGCCATAATCAGTTGTAAATCAACATCAAATTCATTTATTTATTTTATTTTCAGTGTACTTCTTGTTTGCTTGATGGAATATGCCGATTCCATAGTCTATACCCAACAACACTGAGTGTATTATATTATTATAGCGAATATTCAACTACTGTCTACATATAATGTCGTCAAACAGATTTCAATTGGGGGAAATTAAACTCAGAAACCCAAGAAAAACTGCCATGTACCCTGTTCTTCACTCAATAATTAAAAACTCGATTTTCATACCAATTCTCAAAAACTAAAAATGCAGAAGTGATTCAAAGAATGTCGTGAATCTTTCTGTAAAGTTTCAAATCCTAATTTATAAAATCAAAGGAGAATTTTACAGTCAAAGTTTAAAAAAAAAAGTCAAACTTGTTTCAACGATCAAATTTGATTTCTCTGTTACGATTAAGATGCAATTGATGATGGAGAAAGTTTCTAAACGTGTTTTGAAAACTATTTTGTTTAGAAATCGTGGAATATAACGGGTTAGATTTCAAAATCCCCATTTATGTTCTTCGTATCCAACAGAAAACTGATACAGCATTTTTTTTTATTTTTTTCTTTTATTTGACAAATTGATCATTATATTCAAAATGGTTCTGTTTTGAATTAATGAATTTAAATTGTTTTTGTATCAATTACTGGTTCCAAAACAAGATAATCAATTAATTATTAACCTAGTTTAATTCTTGGTCAACTAGAAAATATGAAGAAGGAGGAACAGAAAGAATAACGGGCTTAAATAAAACTGGATGGTGTTAATTTCAGAAAAACAGAAACAGATACATGGTTAAGAGTGTTAGTGTGCGGGCGAGAGGTCACAGGTTCAATCTTGGTTTGGGATAATTTTTTTAAAAAACGTCTTGGAAGGTATATTTCTTTACTAAAATTTTATTATTATTATTGTTATTATTACTATAAATATAATTATTATCACTATTATTATTACTAGTATAAGTATTATCATCATTATTATTCTGATTATTATTATTATTAATGTTATTATTATTAGAATTATAATTATTATTATTATTATGGACATAAGTATGAATACTAATATTATTATTACTAGTAGTTGTGTTATTATTATTATTATTATTATTATTATTATTATTATTATTATTATTATTATTATTATTATTATTATTATTATTATTATTATTATTATTATTATGATGATTAGAATTATTATGATTACGATTATTATGATTATTAATATTTTAAAAATAATACAAGTTATTATTACTGAAACGACCCGTCCTAATCCATCTGGACGAAGTCTTCAACAGTTGGTCCCATTGCGAGGTTCTGACCTCTATATTGTAGTGACCCGAACTTTTCCATGTTTATATATATATTAAATGAAATTGTTAATTACATGATTAAGTGTTTCCAACATGTTAAGCAATCAAACTTGTTAAGACTTGATTAATTGAAATAGGTTTCATATAGACAATTGACCACCCAAGTTGACCGGTGATTCACGAACGTTAAAACTTGTAAAAACTATAAGATGACATATATATATGGTTATATATAGTTAACGTGATTTTATTATAAGTATGTATCTCATTAGGTATTTTAACAATGAGTTATATACATAAAAATGAGACTATTAATTTAAGAAACTCGAAAACAATATATATAACGATTATCGTTATAACAACGTTTTACTAGGTACATATGAATCATATTAAGATATTGATACACTTGGTTAATTATGTTAAATGATAAGTAAATATATTATTAAGTGTATTTACAATGAAATACATATGTAAAAATAAGACTACTAACTTAATGATTTTTGAAACGAGACATATATGTAACGATTATCATTGTAACGACATTTAACTGTATATACATCATACTAAGATATATTATATATCATAATATCATGATAATATAACAATTTAACATCTCATTTGTTATAATAAACAATGGGTTAGCAATATTCAACAAGATCGTTAACCTAAAGGTTTCAAAACAACATTTACATGTAACGACTAACGATGACTTAACGACTCAGTTAAAATGTATATACATGTAGTGTTTTAATATGTATTCATACACTTTTGAAAGACTTCAAGACACTTATCAAAATACTTCTACTTAAAAAAAATGCTTACAATTACATCCTCGTTCAGTTTCATCACCAATTCTACTCGTATGCACCCGTATTCGTACTCGTACAATACACAGCTTTTAGATGTATGTACTATTAGTATATACACTCCAATGATCAGCTCTTAGCAGCCCATGTGAGTCACCTAACACATATGTGAACCATCATTTGGCAACTAGCATGAAATATCTCATAAAATTACAAAAATATGAGTAATCATTCATGACTTATTTACATGAAAACAAAATTACATATCCTTTATATCTATTCCATACACCAACGACCAAAAACACCTACAAACACTTTCATTCTTCAATTTTCTTCATCTAATTGATCTCTCTCAAGTTCTATCTTCAAGTTCTAAGTGTTCTTCATAAATTCCTAGTTTCATAAAATCAAGAATACTTCCAAGATTGCAAGTTTACTTCCAAGTTTTCTAAATCCATTCCAAGTAATCATCCAAGATCAAGAAACCTTTGTTACTTACAGTAGGTTATCTTTATAATACAAGGTAATAATCATATTCAAACTTTAATTCAATTTCTATAACTATAACAATCTTATTTCGAGTGGAAATCTTACTTGAAATTGTTTTCGTGTCATGATTCTGCTTCAAGAACTTTCAAGCCATCCAAGGATCCTTTGAAGCTAGATCTATTTTTCTCATTTCCATTAGGTTTATCCAAGGAACTTGAGGTAGTAATAATGTTCATAACATCATTCGATTCATACATATAAAGCTATCTTATTCGAAGGTTTAAACTTGTAATCACTAGAACATAGTTTAGTTAATTCTAAACTTGTTCGCAAATAAAAGTTAATCCTTCTAACTTGACTTTTAAAATCAACTAAACACATGTTCTATATCTATATGATATGCTAACTTAATGATTTAAAACCTGGAAACACGAAAAACACCGTAAAACCGGATTTACGGCGTCGTAGTAACACCGCGGGCTGTTTTGGGTTAGTTAATTAAAAACTATGATAAACTTTGATTTAAAATTTGTTATTCTGAGAAAATTATTTTTATTATGAACATGAAACTATATCCAAAAATTATGGTTAAACTCAAAGTGGAAGTATGTTTTCTAAAATGGTCATCTAGACGTCGTTCTTTCGACTGAAATGACTACCTTTACAAAAACGACTTGTAACTTATTTTTTCGACTATAAACCTATACTTTTTCTGTTTAGATTCATAAAATAGAGTTCAATATGAAACCATAGCAATTTGATTCAATCAAAATGGATTTAAAATGAAGAAGTTATGGGAAGTTATGTGTAAAACAAGATTGGATAATTTTCCTCATTTTAGCTACGTGAAAATTGGTAACAAATCTATTTCAACCATAACTTAATCAACTTGTATTGTATATTATGTAATCTTGAGATACCATAGACATGTATACAATGTTTCGACCTATCATGTCGACACATCTATATATATTTCGGAACAACCATAGACACTCTATATGTGAATGTTGGAGTTAGCTATACAGGGTTGAGGTTGATTCCAAAATATATATAGTTTGAGTTGTGATCAATACTGAGATACGTATACACTTGGTCGTAGATTGATTCAAGATAATATTTATCGATTTATTTCTGTACATCTAATTGTGGACAACTAGTTGTAGGTTACTAACGAGGACAGCTGACTTAATAAACTTAAAACATCAAAATATATTAAAAGTGTTGTAAATATATTTTGAACATACTTTGATATATATGTATATATTGTTATATGTTCGTGAATCAACCAGTGACCAAGTCTTACTTCCCGATGAAGTAAAAATATGTGAAAGTGAGTTATAGTCCCACTTTTAAAATCTAATATTTTTGGGATGAGAATACATGCAGGTTTTATAAATGATTTACAAAATAGACACAAGTACGTGAAACTACATTCTATGGTTGAATTATCGAAATCGAATATGCCCCTTTTTATTAAGTCTGGTAATCTGAGAATTAGGGAACAGACACCCTAATTGACGCGAATCCTAAAGATAGATCTATTGGGCCTAACAAACCCCATCCAAAGTACTGGATGCTTTAGTACTTCGAAATTTATATCATATCCGAAGGGTGTCCCGGAATGATGGGGATATTCTTATATATGCATCTTGTTAATGTCGGTTACCAGGTGTTCACCATATGAATGATTTTTATCTCTATGTATGGGATGTGTATTGAAATATGAAATTTTGTGGTCTATTGTTAAGATTTGATATATATAGGTTAAACCTATAACTCACCAACATTTTTGTTGACGTTTAAAGCATGTTTATTCTTAGGTGAATACTAAGAGCTTCCGCTGTTGCATACTAAAATAAGGACAAGATTTGGAGTCCATGTTTGTATGATATTGTGTAAAAACTGCATTCAAGAAACTGATTTCGATGTAACATATTTGTATTGTAAACCATTATGTAATGGTCGTGTGTAAACAGGATATTTTAGATTATCATTATTTGATAATCTACGTAAAGCTTTTTAAACCTTTATTTATGAAATAAAGATTATGGTTTGTTTTAAAAATGAATGCAGTCTTTGAAAAACATCTCATATAGAGGTCAAAACCTCGCAACGAAATCAATTAATATGGAACGTTTTTAATCAATAAGAACGGGACATTTCAGTTGGTATCCGAGCGTTGGTCTTAGAGAACAATAAAATTTGCATTAGTGTGTCTTATCGAGTTTGTTAGGATGCATTAATGAGTCTGGACTTCGACCGTGTTTTCTTTAAAAAAGATTGCTTAACATTTTTGTTGGAAACTATATATTATTAACATGTATATATTATGTGATATATTAATCTCTTAACATGTTTGATATTGTGTGATAGATGTCTACCTCTAGCACAAATCCCATTGACTCACCTAATAATAACGAAGATTCGAATATATATTGGACTGATTCACAAGTTCCCGAAGAAGAACTAGAAGAAGAATCAGAACCGAAAGAAGAATCAGAACCGGAAGAGGAGGAATCGGAGGAGGAAATAGAACCGGTGGGGGAAATAATAAAACGGTTAAGTAAAAGAAAATCCTCAACCAACCGACCAAGGTTAACTATGGTCAATGGTGTTTCCGCCAAGGAAGCAAAATATTGGGAGGATTACCAATTCTCCGATGAATCGGATTGCGCCGAGAATTCCGATGATATTATAGAAATTACCCCAACTGAATTTAAAAATGCAAAAGAAAATAATAAGGGAAAGAGCATAAAAATAGAGTAATCTAATTCTAACCCCGATGAACTTTATATGTATCATCAACCCTCGAAGCCCTTAAGTTGTAACAATGACCCGCGAACCTCTAAACCACCAGGTTTTTCTAAACCGTTGTGGAAAACGACATCTCGTATTAGGGGAACATCATATATCCCTAGAAACTTGGCAAAACGAACCAAAACCGAAGAAGAAAAAATGAGCGAGTCGGAATAAGATAGTTGTATTCGTGTGGTGTAATATATGTAATATAGTGTGCTTATGCTTTATGATATATGTAAAAATTGCTTGTATTAATAAGTATCTTTTATGAATCTAACTCTTGTCTATTTTACAGTATAAAAACACAAAATGGATAGACAACCCAATATTTTAGAAGACTTACCCGGAGACATGATTGATGAAATCTTGTCTAGAGTCGGTCAGAATTCCTCGGCACAACTATTTATGGCAAAATCAGTTTGTAAGACATTAAAAGAACGTTCCAAGAATGCCTTGGTTTATAAAAGGCTTTCGTTTGAAAGATGGGGGATATCACATTGGGAAACTCATAAGTTACGATGTGTTTACTTTGACGCATATATTGCAGGGAACCCAAATGCTATTTTACGCAACGGGTTAAGAAATTATTTTGACTCAATGTATCCGAATATAGGACTTCATGATTTAGAAAAAGCGGCTAACATGCAACATAAAGAAGCATGTTATGCTTATGGGTTAGTAATGTTCGCTTCTCACCAAAGTGAGAAAAAGAACATCAGGCTACAACTATTAAACAAAACGTTCCCACAAGTGACGGAGTCGGTAATTGGGGTAAGAAATGAGGTTTTTAGGTTATTACGAGACTGTTGGTCATTACGTAACCTTCGCCCTTTTGACGATGTTACAACACGTTGTCATACTATCGGTCACAACGGTTACGTTCCGCAAGACCAAGGATGGGAAGTGGTATTAGTAAAACTAGAATGCATGACTTGTTTCTGGACGTATGTGTAACGTCCTCCCAATAGGGTTTGGAAGGAACGTCACTAATATCAAAACATACCAACATATTATAATAAACGAGAACAATACTAAATGATGAATTTAACTTTAATGAGTACGCAGCGGAAAATGAAATATCGTTACAATGATAGAAAAAACAATATCGTAAATGTTCACATGCAGAAGTAATAAATGCGATATCTCTTGATCCTATGTCCAAGTAGCATCACATAAGCAGTAAGTATAAGAGCTTGAATCAAACAGTACCTGAGACAAAACATGCTAAAGTGTCAACCAAAAAGGTTGAGTGAAGTTCATAGGTTTAACAAAAAGTTTGGCGTTGTTTTACACCACAAGATTTAGTTTGTAAAGTTGATCTCCCGCAGGATCAAAAAGTTATGCCAATGCGTGATATTTAGACTAAACATTCAAGTTTGCCCCATGACAAGTTATGTCTGTCCTTGTCGGTTTAATTTCATTATTAAGTAATATAATGACTTGGTCAAATGTATCGGAGACGTTACTCCCGATAGGCCTACCCCCAATAATTAAGCATGCAGCAGTAATTAAAAATATCACTGTAGGGAGTTAGTCGGACATAGCCGGGTATAGCATAGTTTAACAGTTTGGTACTTTTGTCTAAATTGTAAAAAAGTAAAAACAGCATGTGTCTCACCCCAAGTAAAGTAAGTAAGTTTGCTAGCAATAAAGAGGGGCTATGAATTCACCTTAGTAAGTAGAGAGAGAGTTATTCCTCGGAATAAAGAGTTGAACGAATGAGCAGAAAAGTCAACCTATTGACATTTAAGAGTAGTTAAGTGTTTTGCCCATGTTTAAGTTTAAGTATGTGTTTGTTTTACTATGTTTCTATTCCTAGTAAGTTACTATTTTTATAAAGTTTCCATTTTTAGAAAGTTTCTTATTTTACTAAGTTTCTATGACTAGAGAGTTTCTACTTTTATCAGTGTTTTCCATTTTAGGATACTTGCCGTATTAGATAAGCTTCCAATCACCCCTTTCCCTTCGAATGGCTAATTTAGATCTAGGGGCTTGAGCCATAGGACCCTTTAAATCGGAAATCCAAACCCTCTGCCTAGAATCTCATAGAAACCATTCGTCAAGAAAGTTCGAAGATCTATACATCTCTAATACATATCCCAAAATATTTTTATGTTACAATATAAGTAGTAGGTTATAGGTGCTAGTAATAGTAATAGTGTATACATGTTATTTATTTTATTTTTAATTGCATATAATTTATAACATTATTTACATGTTTTGGTAAAAATAATAACCGAAGTAAAAAGTAAAAAGTAAAAAGTAAAAAAAATAAAAAGTAAGAAAAGAATACTTACTAGTAGTAATTCTTCAAAGAGAGAATGAGAGAAATTTTGGTGTGAGTTTGAATGAGAAATGAGGGGTATTTATACTTGAAAAAATTAGGTAAAAAGAATAAAATAATTAAAAAAAAAAGAAATATTTAATTCTTAATGGGATTTTAAAATTAAAAAGTATTAAATGTTAGGTCATGGGATAATGCACAAAATAAAATAATAAAAGTAGTTTTTCCATTAAAATTTTTAATTAAAAAGTAATTTATTTATTTATTTAATTTTTTTATATTTATTTTAAGGATTTTTTTAAGTAAATAAACAAATTTATTTAATGTTTTTCCAAGAATATTTGTCAATAATATTTTTTTTTATTTTTTTTATTTTTGTTTTATTTAATTAATAAATACAAATTTTGCATAAAAATAATAAATAATTCGGTATTTTGTATTTTTAATAATAATTATGATTTTAATTATTAAACTATAGTTTTAGTAAGTTTGTAAATATTATTACATTTATATATAATTGGATTTATTATATAGTTAAATATATAATACATTAACTAAATAATAAAAGTTATACAAAGTTTATATACTTAGTTAAATTATGTCAAATTATATAAATTAATAATATATTATTTATTTAAGCGTACATTGTTGACTAAAAATTACTATTCGGTCAATATTTAATTGTATATAACAACCCTTAATACATATAGTCAGACATATAACCCTAGGGTTAATTCAGTAATTTAGAAGTCAAAAAGTGAGGGTTGTTACAGTACCTCCCCGTTAATAAAAACTTCGTCCCGAAGTTTTAGGTAGACTTCTCGGATGCATCAGCGGTTGAGAAGAGATGGGGATATTTCTGTTTCATTTGGTCTTCACGTTCCCAGGTATGTTCGGGGCCTTGCGTGTTTTCCAAAGGATAGAATATTGTTTTGTTTCAAGCGTTTAAGTCATACAAACCATAATCTATATAGGTTCTTATACGAAATGCAATTTATCATTAATGCAGAGATCATTCAAAATGATGATGTTATGCAAGTCATTTCAGTAAATTGGATACATGAAATGTGTTATGAATAATATTGAGCTCATTTAAAACCTTGAGCGTTTATGCTGCAATATTAGGCAGACAACACAGAGAGGAGTTTATGAAAATCATAGTCATGAAATTTGATAGAGATCGTCATTCTTTATAACAAGAATGATGAATTAGAGTTTTATCGACATTAAATAATATGGATAAAGTAATTCGATTATAGAAAGAGTATAAACGAAGCTATCGTAAAAGAGTAAATGAGAAAATTAAATGTTTGCCTTAACTTTTGACGTAGTTACGATTGATTTCTGGATTTCAAGGAATTAAAGAAATCTTCGAAATCTTTATAAGATTTGATTTTTCGGTAATTACAGAAATTAGGATTTTCTTTAATTAAAGGCGGTGAATTGCCTCGATTGCTGTGTCTGGAATTTTTGCTATAAATTAGCTTCTTCCGTTTCATTATCTTCACCACTTATATACTTTCTTTCTCAATTCATACTTCCAAAAGTTTTGTTAATATGCTCAATCCAGTTCTTGTCTTTGACATTATATTGGTTATCGCCACAATCATCCTTCTTTTCCAACTCCCACCAGAGGAGTCTGTTTACTTCTACTATGCTCTAGAATTTATTTTGTTTTTAGTTCTCCCGTGTCGTTATATTGCTATACGCATTGATATACACGGTTTGTAATTTCAGTGTTGTTATCGGGATTTATATTTTCCCTTATATGTCGAAGCTTCATGCTTTTGTAAAGCAAGTAACGGTCCAGAATTCGTAGGTATGAAGTTTCGAATGATCATGATATTCAAAGCAGAAGGAAAGGTAATAGCACGATTTGATTTGTCATATTACCAGAATATCCGGAAAAGACCGAATTATCAAGAAAAATATTTTCTTGATATGTTTAGAGTTTAAATAGATAAGAGTCGTGTAACATGGCAAATGATGATTATAAAGTCAATGAATCATCATCTTCCATTAAAAATTTAGCGTGACTTACTGTAATATAATCACGTTGGCCTGACGTCATTATATTATACTAACTCATGCTTCAATTCCCAACACTACTTCAAATCATTCATAATTTAAACTTGAACTTTACATAATATAGAAACTAAAATAGTTTCCTTTATGATGTGATAAAGATATCGCAAAGAGATAATTAATTACTGACAAGAATCGTTATAAAGATATCTTCAGAAATATAGAGGATATTTATAACGAAAGATACAGTGATATCTCAGAATTTCTAAGTTCCAATGACGAGGAAAATTCTTTTGTTTCCTCTGCATTTAATGCTACCATATCTGAATCATTGGTTATCAATCCGAGATGGTTTCAAGAAACTTTATTTTTTTAGATGATTAAACGCTAATTGTAATCGTCAACGGATCTAATGGTTAACGAATAGGCGTTGTTGATGATAATTTCGATGGTTTGATGTGATAATTCATCATAGAATACGAATGAATATAATTCATGAATGTAGTGATCTTTAGGAAGACAACACCTGCTAAAGCTTTACTTGAATTCTGGTATGTTAATTTTAGAATGTGTAATTAAATTTGTATGAAAATGATTGTGTATCACAGTAAAGGCAGTGAGTATAATTAATGATTTATCAATCGAAATTGAAGAATGTATAGTGTATTTATGTGAGATGTAAATATTTCTCGGGTATTACCTACCCGTTAAAATATTTTCACAATTAACAAATTTTACAATCTTTATGAAGATATACATTCATATATGTATTCTTCAGATATAATCATGGATTTAATGAGTTAATATATATTAAACTCATTTGATTTGCGGTTTGGAACGAGAGTAAATAATCTCCAAAATCTTAGAGATTTCATAATTGTTGCGAAATATTTCGCTAATGAAGTTATGAATCAATACATTCATCGTTATACTTGATTTATTATGAAATGGAGTTTATTGTGCCGAAGCAGTGATTAACAATTGTTAAGTCATTAGCGAAGGGTGTACATCATAGCATATTAGTGATATGAATTAACCAAGTAGTACATACTAGTTGAGATTCTCACGAATTGCTTAATACGACAAGATTTATTATTGTTCCAAATCATATATATATAAGGTATACATATATAATTCTTCACGAAGAATGAGTCAATACATCTTAACTCTTTATTGCTAATATTCCTTGGTATCTATGGGGTGTATCATGTTGATGTTTGAGGTACTGAGTGTGTTGTTGAGGCGGGGGATGCGAATGTTGTTGTTGATGAAGCTGTTGCTGTTAGTGGTGATGTTGATGGTACTGGTGGTGATGCTGGTTATGCTGCTGGTGCTGCTGCTGGTGTTCGTAGGTTTCGCACCAGATTTTCCAGAGCCAATACTCGAGCGCGAAGCTCGTTGACTTCTTCTATTATTCCGGGATGATTGGTGGTTGGAACAAGGGGGTGAATAAGATCTAGAATCTTCGAAATTATATACTCGTGACGGGATACCCTGGAAATAAGAGAGAAAATGGTGTTTCGGACTGGTTCGCCGGTAAGCGCTTCAGGTTCTTCGCCAAGAGGTGAATTCGGTTGGTGGAAGGGATCACCTTCTTCTTGTCTCCATTGATTGAGTCGGCTACGAACCCATCCCCAATTCATCCAGAATAGATAATGGCTGATTGGTTCGTTTGTTCCGGTTACGCTGCCGTGGGAGCTTGAAGAGTTTGAGAAATTCATATTATATGTTTGGAATATGGCTTGATATGAAATGGGTATTCAATACTGAATGATATATTAGTCTCCTTGAATCCGTATTTATAGCAAAAAGATTTCTGTAATTTACGGAGGAAATTTAGGATAAGTGGTAGACAAAGTTTATAGACATGATAATATATGATAATATATGATGTGTCATCCATTTATGTAATAATGGTGGTATGACGTGTTGAGATTTCTAACCAGATATTGATTAAAGAATTTCAATTCGTATACTGTGATAACCCAATAATATTTTCCGGTTCGCAAACCGATGCATAAAGGCATAAGATACGTGAGTGTTTGAAGTAGTAGCAGGAGCTTGTGGACGAACCGTTATCTTCAATAACATATAGAAGTTTGATAAACTTGATAGGTCATAAGTTTGAAAAAAAAATTAAGTGGAATAAAGATGAATATGATATAAACGAAACACTTTATTTTATTAAGAACAAGGCTTTAAACAAGCCTTCTTATTACACGATTCGGGGATAGAAATAGTTTAAGGCCTAGCCTTTGCATAGATAGAAAATAACTAGGAAATATTAAGATTGAAGTAGTCTTCATATTTCTTCTTCTCGTCCTCAACCTCCTTCATAAACTTCTCAAACTTGTCGTTTTTCTCCTTTTGTTCCTCATAAAGATACTCGATGTTATCATAAAGATTGGAAACATCATTGTTGATTACATGGTACTTGTGGTCCCTTATAGAAAGTTGATTATTCACGCGGTTTTCCTCCATCTTCAATCTAAGGTCAACATCTTCTCTTAGGTAGGAGAGAGATTGCTTCCCCCATCGGGTATTTCTATCACCTTCATACTTCACCAACTTTATCTCTTTCTTTAGTTCAGCATTTTCCTCTATGAACTTCTTGATCGCTAGGTCTTTTTCCTTCATTTGAAAATCGATCCTTGCAATATGGCGAATTAGGTCATCGGTAGTTTTTCGCAGATTCATGAGCTCGTACTTGGCATCAACTTCATCGTAGAAAGGAGATCGGGATCTTTTCTTTGACGGCCCAATTTCTTCAAGACATTTCCTCTTATCTTTATTCCTCGGGGTTGGATAGTATTCAGGAGACCCATGTAACTTTAGAGTAGTATTTGGGCTATAATTTGGTGAGGGAGGACCACCAAAGCCATAAGGTGGACTTTGGACTGGTCTTTCTGTGGAAGACCTTTCAGTATCTTTTTCGGCTGGCTTGAAAAGATTCATTTTGGTCGTTTGATGATAATTAGACATCCTAACATTAGGAAGGAGATTTTGATCAGTTTTAGGATAGGATTGTAAGACATATGTTTTAAGATTACAAGGCAATCCTAAGTGCTTTAAAGTCTAAGGTAGGAAAGGTTATAGTTTCCTAGATTGCTAAGGCACCTTAGCTAACAAGTAAGGCACACATAAAAATGCAATCCTGGTTCTCTATAACAGCCTGGTTATGCTCTGATACCAATCTGTAACGTCCTCCCAATAGGGTCTGGAAGGAACGTCACTAATATCAAAACATACCAACATATTATAATAAACGAGAACAATACTAAATGATGAATTTTACTTTAATGAGTACGCAGCGGAAAATGAAATATCGTTACAATGATAGGAATAACAATATCGTAAATGTTCACATGGAGAAGTAATAAATGCGATATCTCTTGATCCTATGTCCAAGTAGCATCACATAAGCAGTAAGTATAAGAGCTTGAATCAAACAGTACCTGAGACAAAACATGCTAAAGTGTCAACCAAAAAGGTTGAGTGAAGTTCATAGGTTTAACAAAAAGTTTGTCGTTGTTTTAGACCACAAGATTTAGTTTATAAAGTTGATCTCCCGTAGGATCAAAAAGTTATGCCAATGCGTGATATTTAGACTAAACATTCAAGTTTGCCCCATGACAAGTTGTGTCTGTCCTTGTCGGTTTAATTTCATTATTAAGTAATACAATGACTTGGTCAAATGTATCGGGGACGTTACTCCCGATAGGCCTACCCCCAATAATTAAGCATGCAGCAGCAATTAAAAATATCACTGTAGGGACTTAGTCGGACATAGCCGGGTATAGCATAGTTTAACAGTTTGGTACTTGTGTCTAAATTGTAAAAAAGTAAAAACAGCATGTGTCTTACCCCAAGTAAAGTAAGTAAGTTTGTTAGCAATAAAGAGGGGCTATGAATTCTCCTTAGTAAGTAGAGAGAGAGTTATTCCTCGGAATAAAGAGTTGAACGAGTGAGCAGAAAAGTCAACCTATTGACATTTAAGAGTAGTTAAGTGTTTTGCCCATGTTTAAGTTTAAGTATGTGTTTGTTTTACTAAGTTTCTATTCCTAGTAAGTTACTATTTTTATAAAGTTTCTATTTTTAGAAAGTTTCTTATTTTACTAAGTTTCTATGACTAGAGAGTTTCTACTTTTATCAGTATTTTCCATTTTAGGATACTTGCCGTATTAGATAAGCTTCCAATCACCCATTTCCCTTCGAATGGCTAATTTAGATCTAGGGGCTTGAGCCATAGGACCCTTTAAATCGGAAATCCAAACCCTCTGCCTAGAATCTCATAGAAACCATTCGTCAAGAAAGTTCGAAGATCTATACATCTCTAATACATATCCCAAAATGTTTTTATGTTACAATATAAGTAGTAGGTTATAGGTGCTAGTAATAGTAATAGTGTATACATGTTATTTATTTTATTTTTAATTGCATATAATTTATAACATTATTTACATGTTTCGGTAAAAATAATAACCGAAGTAAAAAGTAAAAAGTAAAAAGTAAAAAGTAAAAAGTAAAAAAAATAAAAAGTAAGAAAAGAATACTTACTAGTAGTAATTCTTCAAAGAGAGAATGAGAGAAATTTTGGTGTGAGTTTGAATGAGAAATGAGGGGTATTTATACTTGAAAAAATTAGGTAAAAAGTATAAAATAATTAAAAGAAAAAGAAATATTTAATTCTTAATGGGATTTTAAAATTAAAAAGTATTAAATGTTAGGTAATGGGATAATGCACAAAATAAAATAATAAAAGTAGTTTTTCTATTAAAATTTTTAATTAAAAAGTAATTTATTTATTTATTTATTTTTTATTTATTTTAAGGATTTTTTTATGTAAATAAACAAATTTATTTAATGTTTTTCCAAGAATATTTATCAATAATATTTTATTTTTATTTTTTTTATTTTTATTTTTGTTTTATTTAATAAATAAATACAAATTTTGCATAAAAATAATAAATAATTCGGTATTTTAAATTTTTAATAATAATTATGATTTTAATTATTAAACTATAGTTTTAGTAAGTTTGTAAATATTATTACATTTATATATAATTGGATTTATTATATAGTTAAATATATAATACATTAACTAAATAATAAAAGTGATACAAAGTTTATATACTTAGTTAAATTATGTCAAATTATATAAATTAATAATATATTATTTATTTAAGCGTACATTGTTGACTAAAAATTACTATTCGGTCAATATTTAATTGTATATAACATCCCTTAATACATATAGTCAGACATATAACTCTAGGGTTAATTCAGTAATTTAGAAGTCCAAAAGTGAGGGTTGTTACAGTATGAATTACGTGTCTTTGTTGCCTTTGCTGAACGCCTTATTTATTAACTAGAATTATCTTCGCAACTACTTTGTATCAAAGTTTTATGTGCTATATTTCATGCTATATGTAAAATAGTGGTATTGCAAGTTTGCAAGTTATTGTAAAAAGGTTTGAATATGATATATTTTTTTTTTTTTGTGATTAGTTTTTCATATAGAATTGTAGTAGTTGAAATGGTATGTTAGCTACTAAGTATGAACTTAACGGGTAGGTACTACCCGAATTAAAGAGTATAAAACGCTAATATGAAGAAAGAGCTTTTATAAATAAGTTCATATTACGCTACGAAATACTATTGACTACTCTTGATATTCTATATGATTAACTCGTTTCATTTGACTATTTTGAAGGAAATGGCACCGACTACTCGACACACCTTGAATATGAGTGAAGAGGAATTTCGTGCCTTTCTTGCTTCAAACATAGTCGCAGTACAGGCTGCACTACATACCAACAATAACCTTGGATCTAGCAGTACAGGAAATCGTGTAGGATGAACCTACAAAGAATTCACTGCCTGCAAACCTTTGGAATTTGATGGAACCAAAGGACCGATCGGATTTAAACGGTGGACCGAGAAGGTTGAATCGGTGTTTGCCATAAGTAAGTGTACTGAAGAGGACAAAGTGTAGTACGCTACGCATACCTTCACAGGTTCTGCGTTAACATGGTGGAATACCTATCTAGAGCAAGTGGGACAAGATGATGCGTACGCACTACCGTGGTCAGCATTCAAGCACTTGATGAACGAGAAGTACCGTCCCAGAACCGAGATCAATAAGCTCAAGACAGAACTTAGAGGGTTACGAACCCAAGGATTTGATATTACCATGTACGAAAGACGATTCACAGAATTGTGCCTATTATGTCTGGGAGCGTTCGAAGATGAGGAAGAGAAGATCGACGCATTTGTGAAAGGATTACCGGAAAGAATCCAAGAAGATATAAGTTCACACGAGCCCGCCTCCATACAACAGGCATGTAGAATGGTTCACAAACTAGTGAACCAGATTGAAGAAACAATTAAAGAACAGACTGCTAAAGAGGCCAATGTGAAGCAAGTCAAAAGAAAGTGGGAGGAAAACGGTCATAAGAGTCACTAATACAACAACAACAGCAATTACAACAATAATCGCAACAACTATCCCAACAATCGCGACATCAATCGCAACTACAACAAATGGCCCAACAACAACAACAACAACAACAACAACAACAACAATAGCAACTACAACAATCATCCCAACAACAATAATAACCGCAACAACAACAACAATCAGAAGCAGCTATGCCAAAGGTGTGAAAAGAATCACTCAGGGTTCTGCACCAAATTTTTCAACAAGTGTAAAAGAAATGGTCATAGCACGGCGAAGTGTGAGGTCTACGGACTAGGGGTTAACAGAACGAAAGGAACAAATGGTGTTGGAACGAGTAATGGCGGAGCAAGTAGTGTCGGAGCAAGTTATGCCAATGTAGTTTCTTATAAATGTGGAAAACCGGGCCACATTCTTAGAAATTGCCCGAACTAGGAGAACACGAATGGACAAGGCCGCGGAAGAGTTTTCAATATTAATGCGGCCGAGGCACAGGAAGACTCGGAGCTTGTTACGGGTACGTTTCTTATTGACAATAAATCTGCTTACGTTTTATTTGATTCGGGTGCGAATAGAAGCTATATGAGTAGAGATTTTTGTGCTAAATTAAGTTGTCCATTGATGCCGTTGGATAGTAAATTTTTACTCGAATTAGCAAACGGTAAATTAATTTCAGCAGATAATATATGCCGAAATCGAGAAATTAAACTGGGTAGCGAAATATTTAAGATTGATTTGATACCAGTAGAGTTAGGGAGTTTTGATGTAATAGTTGGCATGGACTGGCTGAAGAAGGTGAAAGCAGAGATCGTATGTTATAAAAATGCAATTCGCATTGTACGAGAAGAAGGAGAACCCTTAATGGTGTACGGAGAAAAGGGCAACATGAAGCTACATCTTATTAGTAATTTGAAGGCACAAAAACTAATAAGAAAAGGTTGCTATGCTGTTCTAGCACACGTCAAGAAAGTACAAACTGAAGAAAAGAGCATCAATGATGTTCCCATAGTAAAAGAATTTCCCGATGTATTTCCGAAAGAATTACCGGGACTACCTCCACATTGATCTGTTGAATTTCAAATAGATCTTGTACCAGGAGCTGCACCAATAGCTCGTGCTCCTTATAGACTCGCACCCAGCGAGATGAAAGAACTGCAAAGCCAACTGCAAGAACTATTAGAATGCGGTTTCATTCGACCAAGCACATCACCATGGGGAGCTCCTGTTTTGTTTGTCAAGAAGAAGGATGGTACATTTAGGTTGTGTATTGACTACAGAGAGTTGAACAAACTTACCATCAAAAACCGTTATCCACTGCCTAGAATTGACGACTTATTTGATCAACTACAAGGCTCGTCGGTTTATTCGAAGATCGATTTACGTTCTGGATATCATCAAATGCGAGTAAAGGGGGATGATATTCTAAAAACTGCTTTTAGGACGTGTTATGGTCATTACGAGTTTATGGTTATGCCGTTTGGATTGACTAACGCACCAGCTGTGTTCATGGACCTTATGAACCGAGTGTGTGGGCCATATCTTGACAAGTTTGTCATTGTTTTCATCAATAACATACTTATTTACTCAAAGAATGAACAAGAACACGGTGAACATTTGAGAAAGGTGTTAGAAGTATTGAGGAAGGAAGAATTGTACGTTAAATTTTCAAAGTGTGCATTTTGGTTGGAAGAAGTTCAATTCCTCGGTCACATAGTGAACAAAAAAGGTATTAAGGTGGATCCGGCAAAGATAGAAACTGTTGAAAAGTGGGAAACCCCGAAAACTCCGAAACACATACGCCAGTTTTTAGGAGTAGCTGGTTACTACAGAAGGTTCATCCAAGACTTTTCCAGAATAGCAAAACCCTTGACTGCATTAACGTATAAAGGGAAGAAATTTGAATGGAAGGATGAACAAGAGAAAGCGTTTCAGTTATTGAAGAAAAAGCTAACTACGGCACCTATATTGTCATTGCCTGAAGGGAATGATGATTTTGTGATTTATTGTGACGCATCAAAGCAAGGTCTCGGTTGTTTATTAATGCAATGAACGAAGGTGATTGCTTATGCGTCTAGACAATTGAAGATTCACGAGCAAAATTATACGACGCATGATTTGGAATTAGGCGCGGTTGTTTTTGCATTAAAGACTTGGAGGCACTACTTATATGTGGTCAAAAGTATTATATATACCGACCACAAAAGTCTTCAACACATATTTAATCAGAAACAATTGAATATGAGGCAGCGTAGGTGGATTGAATTGTTGAATGATTACGACTTTGAGATTCGTTACCACCCGGGGAAGGCAAATGTGGTAGCCGACGCCTTGAGCAGGAAGGACAGAGAACCCATTCGAGTAAAATCTATGAATATAATGATTCACAATAACCTTACTACTCAAATAAAGGAGGCGCAACAAGGAGTTTTAAAAGAGGGAAATTTAAAGGATGAAATACCCAAAGGATCGGAGAAGCAACTTAATATTCGGGAAGACGGAACCCGGTATAGGGCTGAAAGGATTTGGGTACCAAAATTTGGAGATATGAGAGAAATGGTACTTAGAGAAGCTCATAAAACCAGATACTCAATACATCCTGGAACGGGGAAGATGTACAAGGATCTCAAGAAACATTTTTGATGGCCGGGTATGAAAGCCGATGTTGCTAAATACGTAGGAGAATGTTTGACGTGTTCTAAGATCAAAGCTGAGCATCAGAAACCATCAGGTCTACTTCAACAACCCGAAATCCCGGAATGGAAATGGGAAAACATTACCATGGATTTCATCACTAAATTGCCAAGGACTGCAAGTGGTTTTGATACTATTTGGGTAATAGTTGATCGTCTCACCAAATCAGCACACTTCCTGCCAATAAGAGAAGATGACAAGATGGAGAAGTTAGAACGACTGTATTTGAAGGAAGTCATCTCCAGACATGGAATACCAATCTCTATTATCTCTGATAGGGATGGCAGATTTATTTCAAGATTCTGGCAGGCATTACAGCAAGCATTAGGAACTCGTCTAGACATGAGTACTGCCTATCATCCACAAACTGATGGGCAGAGTGAAAGGACGATACAAACGCTTGAAGACATGATACGAGCATATGTTATTGATTTCGGAAACAGTTGGGATCGACATCTACCGTTAGCAGAATTTTCCTACAACAACAGCTACCATTCAAGCATTGAGATGGCGCCGTTTGAAGCACTTTATGGTAGAAAGTGCAGGTCTCCGATTTGTTGGAGTGAAGTGGGGGATAGACAGATTACGGGTCCGGAGATAATACAAGAAACTACCGAGAAGATCATCCAAATTCAACAACTGTTGAAAACCGCCCAAAGTCGACAAAAGAGCTACGCTGACATTAAAAGAAAAGATATAGAATTTGAAATTGGAGAGATGGTCTTGCTTAAAGTTGCACCTTGGAAAGGCGTTTTTCGATTTGGTAAACGAGGTAAATTAAATCCAAGGTATATTGGACCATTCAAGATTATTGATCGTGTCGGACCAGTAGCTTACCGACTTGAGTTACCTCAACAACTCGCGGCTGTACATAACACTTTCCACGTCCCGAATTTGAAGAAATGTTTTGCTAAAGAAGATCTCACTATTCCGTTAGATGAAATCCAAATCAACGAAAAAACTTCAATTTATCGAAGAACCCGTCGAAATAATGGATCGTGAGGTTAAAATACTTAAGCAAAACAAGATACCAATTGTTAAGGTTTGATGGAATGCTCGTAGAGGACCCGAGTTCACCTGGGAATGAGAAGATCAGATGAAGAAGAAATACCCGCATTTATTTCTAGAAGATACGTCAACACCTCAAACTGCTTAAAATTTCGGGACGAAATTTATTTAACGGGTAGGTACTGTAGTGACCCGAACTTTTCCATGTTTATATATATATATATATATTAAATGAAATTGTTATTTACATGATTAAGTTTTTCCAACATGTTAAGAAATCAAACTTGTTAAGACTTGATTAATTGAAATAGGTTTCATATAGACAATTGACCACCCAAGTTGACCGGTGATTCACGAACGTTAAAACTTGTAAAAACTATACGATGACATATATATGGTTATATATATAGTTAACATGATTTTATTATAAGTATGTTTCTCATTAGGTATTTTAACAATGAGTTATATACATAAAAATGAGACTATTAATTTAAGAAACTCGAAAACAATATATATATAACGATTATCGTTATAACAACGTCTTACTAGGTACATATGAATCATATTAAGATATTGATGCACTTGGTTAATTATGTTAAATGATAAGTAAATATAGTATTAAGTGTATTTACAATGAAATACATATGTAAAAATAAGACTACTAACTTAATGATTTCGAAACGAGACATATATGTAACGATTATCGTTGTAACGACATTTAACTGTATATACATCATACTAAGATATATTATATATCATAATATCATGATAATATAACAATTTAACATCTCATTTGTTATAATAAACAATGGATTAACAACATTCAACAAGATCGTTAACCTAAAGGTTTCAAAACAACATTTACATGTAACGACTAACTTTGACTTAACGACTCAGTTAAAATGTATATACATGTAGTGTTTTAATATGTATTCATACACTTTTGAAAGACTTCAATACACTTATCAAAATACTTCTACTTAACAAAAATGCTTACAATTACATCCTCGTTCAGTTTCATCAACAATTCTACTCGTATGCACCCGTATTCGTACTCGTACAATACACAGCTTTTAGATGTATGTACTATTGGTATATACACTCCAATGATCAGCTTTTAGCAGCCCATGTGAGTCACCTAACACATGTGGGAACCATTATTTGGCAACTAGCATGAAATATCTCATAAAATTACAAAAATAGAGTAATCATTCATGACTTATTTACATGAAAACAAAATTACATATCCTTTATATCTAATCCATACACCAACGACCAAAAACACCTACAAACACTTTCATTCTTCAATTTTCTTCATCTAATTGATCTCTCTCAAGTTCTAAGTGTTCTTCATAAATTCCAAAAGTTCTAGTTTCATAAAATCAAGAATACTTCCAAGATTGCAAGTTTACTTCCATGTTTTCTAAATCCATTCCAAGTAATCATCCAAGATCAAGAAACCTTTGTTACTTACAGTAGGTTATCTTTATAATACAAGGTAATAATCATATTCAAACTTTAATTCAATTTCTATAACTATAACAATCTTATTTCGAGTGGAAATCTTACTTGAAATTGTTTTCGTGTCATGATTCTGCTTCAAGAACTTTCAAGCCATCCAAGGATCCTTTGAAGCTAGATCTATTTTTCTCATTTCCAGTAGATTTATCCAAGGAACTTGAGGTAGTAATAATGTTCATAACATCATTCAATTCATACATATAAAGCTATCTTATTCGAAGGTTTAAACTTGTAATCACTAGAACATAGTTTAGTTAATTCTAAACTTGTTCGCAAATAAAAATTAATCCTTCTAAATTGCTTTTAAAATTAACTAAACACATGTTCTATATCTATATGATATGCTAACTTAATGATTTAAAACCTGGAAACACGAAAAACACCGTAAAACCGGATTTACGCCGTCGTAGTAACACCGCGGGCTGTTTTGGGTTAGTTAATTAAAAACTATGATAAAATTTGATTTAAAAGTTGTTATTCTGAGAAAATGATTTTTATTATGAACATGAAACTATATCCAAAAAGTATGGTTAAACTCAAAGTGGAAGTATGTTTTCTAAAATGGTCATCTAGACGTCGTTCTTTCGACTGAAATGACTACCTTTACAAAAACGACTTGTAACTTATTTTTCCAAATATAAACCTATACTTTTTATATTTATATTCATAAAATATAGTTCAATATGAAACCATAGGAATTTGATTCACTCAAAACGGATTTAAAATGAAGAAGTTATGGGTAAAACAAGATTGGAAAATTTTCCTCATTTTAGCTACGTGAAAATTGGTAACAAATCTATTTCAATCATAACTTAATCAACTTGTATTGTATATTATGTAATCTTGAGGTACCATAGACACGTATACAATGTTTCGACCTATCATGTCGACACATCTATATATATTTCGGAACAACCATAGACACTCTATATGTGAATGTTGGAGTTAGCTATACAGGGTTGAGGTTGATTCCAAAATATATATAGTTTGAGTTGTGATCAATACTGAGATACGTATACACTTGGTCGTGGATTGATTCAAGATAATATTTATCGATTTATTTCTGTACATCTAACTGTGGACAACTAGTTGTAGGTTACTAACGAGGACAGCTGACTTAATAAAATTAAAACATCAAAATATATTAAAAGTGTTGTAAATATATTTTGAACTTTCTTTGATATATATGTATATATTGTTATAAGTTCGTGAATCAACCAGTGACCAAGTCTTACTTCCCGACGAAGTAAAAATCTGTGAAAGTGAGTTATAGTCCCACTTTTAAAATCTAATATTTTTGGGATGAGAATACATGCAGGTTTTATAAATGATTTACAAAATAGACACAAGTACGTGAAACTACATTCTATGGTTGAATTATCGAAATCGAATATGCCCCTTTTTATTAAATCTGGTAATCTAAGAATTAGAGAACAGACACCCTAATTGACGTGAATCCTAAAGATAGATCTATTGGGCCTAACAAACCCCATCCAAAGTACCGGATGCTTTAGTACTTCAAAATTTATATCATATCCGAAGGGTGTCCCGGAATGATGGGGATATTCTTATATATGCATCTTGTTAATGTCGGTTACCAGGTGTTCACCATATGAATGATTTTTATCTCTATGTATGGGATGTGTATTGAAATATGAAATCTTGTGGTCTATTGTTACGATTTGATATATATATGTTAAACCTATAACTCACCAACATTTTTGTTGACGTTTAAAGCATGTTTATTCTCAGGTGAATACTAAGAGCTTCCACTGTTGCATACTAAAATAAGGACAAGATTTGGAGTCCATGTTTGTATGATATTGTGTAAAAACTGCATTCAAGAAACAGATTTTGATGTAACATATTTGTATTGTAAACCATTATATAATGGTCGTGTGTAAACAGGATATTTTAGATTATCATTATTTGATAATCTACGTGAAGCTTTTTAAACCTTTATTTATGAAATAAAGGTTATGGTTTGTTTTAAAAATGAATGCAGTCTTTGAAAAACGTCTCATATAGAGGTCAAAACCTCGCAACGAAATCAATTAATATGGAACGTTTTTAATCAATAAGAACGGGACATTTCATATATGCCATGAACGACTCCATGTAATATGAGCAAATGCACAGCGGAAAATTTCTTTCATAGCTGAGAATAAACATGCTTTAAAGTGTCAACCAAAAGGTTGGTGAGTTCATAGGTTTATCTTAAAACAATAAAATTCATCATTTTGATAGACCACAAGATTTAAATCCTGCATGGTACAAATGGGCCCGAATCCTATACCTACCTGTAATGTACATGCGATATCTTTTAAATACAGTACACCTTTCTCGTGTATGAAATCATCTTTAATAAATCTTAGTAACCGTACACATATCTCGTGCACAAAAAATAATATACACATAACCTGTGTATAAAATCATTCTATCGATACATAACATTCATATCAATTGGTGGCAATTCCCATGTCCACATAATTCAATGGTGGCAATTATCATGTCCACATAATTCAACGGTGGCAATTATCATGTCCACATAATTCAACGGTGGCAATTATCATGTCCACATAATTTAACGGTGGCAATTATCATGTCCACATAATTCAACAATAATCCGCAGAACTTCTGTCTGCATACTAATTCATTCGAGGAATGTTTTGCTTGTGTTTATCTCGTCAAACATTTATAAAAACATTTCATGTATTCGCAGTTCAAAATATATTTCAAAAGCATTTAATAAAGCAGTTGTAAAAACAGCGCATGTATTCTCAGTCCCAAAAATGTAAAGAGTAAAAGGGATCAAATGAAACTCACCTAATGTATTTTGTAGTAAAAATACATACGACTATATTGAACAAGTGTAAGGTTGGCCTCGGATTCACGAACCTATATCATGTATATATATTAACACGTATAATTGAACTCGAACAAATTCGTATATATATTTATTAGTGATAACACTTTTATATTAATAATTTATAGGTTTTATTATCTAATTAAATATATTCATTTTATATGTTTTAAATAAATAAGGATATAAATATAGTTAAGTTACGGTTATTAAATATATTATTATATAAAGGTCATTTATTTGTTAAATTAATAATTGTAATAATACTAGATTAAGGATAATAATAATAATAATAATAGTAATAATAAAAATATTAATTTCTAAAATAATAGCTTTAATAAAAATAATAACAAAAATGATTCTTTTAGTAATAATATGTCTGTAATAATAATAATAATGATACTAGTAGTAAAAATGATAATAGTAATGATAATAATAGTTTTGATAATAATTGTAATATAGTTTCAATAATAACAGATGGGTTATACCTACATATATAATCTATAAAATTAATTAGTTTTCATACGTATTCATGATATTATTTCATATTAATACTTATGGTTTTACCTATTTTAAACTAATGAACTCACCAACCTTTTGGTTGACACTTTAAAGCATGTCCATTCTCAGGTACGAAAGAAATATTCCGCTGTGCATTTACTCATCTTAGAGATATTACTTGGAGTCATTCATGACATATTTCAAAAGATGTTGCATTCGAGTAATTGAGTTCATCAAGATTATTATTAAGTTAATTATAATAAGATATATTATGAAATGGTATGCATGTCGTCAACTTTCGATGTAATTAAAGATTGTCTTTTCAAAAAATGAATGCAATGTTTGTAAAATGTATCATATAGAGGACAAGTACCTCGCGATGTAATCAACTATTGTGAATCGTTTATAATCGATATGGACTTCGTCCGGATGGATTAGGACGGGTCGCTACAGTTGGTATCAGAGCTGTGGTCTTAGCGGACCAGGTCTACATTAGTGTGTCTAACTGATAAGTCGTTAGGATGCTTTAGTGACTCTGGACTTCGACCGTGTCTGCATGTCAAAAGTTTTGCTTATCATTTCGTGTCGAAAATTACCTACTTATCATCCTTAGGAAATTACCTGCTTATCATTCCTATTCTAGACACATCTTGCTGCATTGATTGCATGAATAGTGTATAGACAAATTCATATCTCAGCATATCTGCTAATTCATATCTTAGCATATATGTTACTGTAAACTTTGCCTAACATATTCCGTAGATTCCTCCGTAACTTATGGGATTTTAGTATTTTATATGTATATGTAAATTATGTATTACAGGGTACTAATCTACATCCTATAATCTATTTCTTATCGAAAATTCTTCATCTGATCGTACTAGATGAATCCTGCAACCAGTTCAAGTCCCTCGAATTTCGATAGCTATTCCGACATGGATATTCACCTAAGCTCCGAAAACAGCGTCACCAGAATGAATCAACCAATCATCCATCCTCAATTCATATGATGGGTCCATAGTCGACTTAAATAATGAAGACGAGTAGAAAGCGATTCTTTCCACCCATCAACCTGCACTCTTGGCAAAGAATCTGAAGCACTTACTGACAAACCAATCCGAAACACCATTTTCACCATCATTTCCTGAATATCTCGCTATGATTATGTACTATCTAAAATTCTAAACCTTTTTCATCTGCTCGTTCCGACCGACAATCATCCCGGAATAATAGAAGAAGTTAGCGAACTTCGCGCTCGAGTAATCAATTTGGAGAATATGGTGCAAAATCTACCAGCTTCAGCAACATCACCGGCACCAACAGTACCATCAGTAACAGCACCAGTACTGTCAATAATCCATGCCTCAACATCTCATTATGTACCTGGAGTATAATTATCGTTCCATGAATTGTTCTACATCATTTATCTTCGTTCGACATGGCAATTATATAATCTCTAAAGTTTTAGAGATTATGTATTCTAGTTCTAACGGTAAATCATGTATTCTAGTTCTAATGGTAAATCAAATGAGTTTAATATTATATTGACTCATATAATCCATGATTACATCTGAAGAAAATATATATTTATATATGTTTTCATAGAGATTGTAATTAAAAATTCTTTTGTACAAACTGTTAATGGTGAAAATATTTTAACTGGTAGGTAATACCCAAGGAATATTTAGATTTTACTTTAATAAGTTACACTGTACATTCTTCGAATCTGATACAATAGTCATTTACTATCCTACTTGCATTCACCGATATACGAATCTGTTAATCACAAAATAACTATTTTCATTCAATTTTATATTTGAATTTTGACTTCTCAGAATCCAATAAGTGGCATAATGAAGAAAACATTGGACAAAAATAAAAATTTGTTAGAAACAAACAAATTAACCATGAGAATATTTGTTAAGAATCCACGCTAACTATTCCTAGCTAAATGTTCCTAGCTAACTGATTACATTTTATTTATCGTAATTTAATTATCGTAATTTACATTATCGTAATTTTATTTATCGCCATTTAATTTCTGTTATTTACTTTACGCACTTTATTTATCGTCATTTAATTTCTGTTATTTATTTTTACGCACTTTAAATATCGGGACACGTATACAAGGTTTTGACATATCATATCGACTCATATATATATATATATATATATATATATATATATATATATATATATATATATATATATATTATTTGGAATAACCATAGACACTCTATATGCAGTAATGATCGAGTTCTCTATACAGGGTTGAGGTTGATTCTATAATAATATATATACTTTGAGTTGTGATCGAGTCTGAGACATGTACACGGGTCACGATACGTATTAATCAATTCGAATATTTTATATTAAACTATATATGAATTATTAGACTGTCAACTGTGGACTCTCGACTGTGGATTAATAACATTGGATAATTAAAATGAATTAAAATATTGATTATAACATATGAAACTAAATATTTCTTCAAGTTTGCCACTTGATTTCATCTTAGACCTCATTTGTATCTTGACGATTACCATCTGCGTTCAATCCTTTCATGATTCTTGAAAACACCTCAATCGATGGGATGAACCAATCGTACTTCATCTACAGAAGAAAAGATTGATGCATATAGCTATTCACCTGAGAAACTCTCGGCAACTGAGAAAACGTTTAAAATGTAGGTATGCTAATTTCTTAGTGTTATTATTACCTAAAATAACTTTGCAATCCCTTTCCAAATTAGCAAATTTTGTCACAGCTCCAGCAAGTCAACTTTGACTTTTCGTTCTAAACAACCTTATAATAACCTTGATTTATATGTGTGCTCTTTTATTGTTACCGGGAAACCTTTTGTAACATCAGGGGTTTTTTCGTTAAATTTATTTATAACACTATCTTTTTTTTAAATAATATCTTTCGTTATTTAAATTCGTAGCTTCCATTGACTAACGTTCATAATATTTCCGTTATTTGGTTATAACATCTCTCGGTTACACTAACGTTTTTTAAAATGTTCGTTTGGTTAATTCCCGCACCTCCTTTGAAACTTGAGGGACCAAAGTTGCAAGGGGGCCTAACTAGTTGACTAGGTCAACTAGTCAAACCCCACCATCACCACTCATTCACTCTTCACCTCCCACCTCTCTTTTCTCTCTAGCAACAAAACCCCATTTTCATCTTCATCAAGGAATCATCATCTAAACCCGAATCAAGAAGCAAACATCAAAACAAATTACATTTTCGTGATCCTCTTTTCAGCCTCTACATTTTGGTACCAATTTTATCTCATTTGGGTAACATTTCTAAAACTCTAGATTTCTCTAAATTCGTGTTTTTGACTTGAAATGGTGTTAGTTGGTGTCTATGGCTCGTGTATAACATGAATATATATTTTGTTTGCTCGATTCGTTGTTTTGAGTAACTAGTTTGAACATTTGAAATGGGTGTGCTTAATCTTTGATTTTGGATGCGTTAATGTTGTTAAATTGTTAAAGTTCATGTTTTAATTGTGTTACTAGTATCACTAGCTTCGTTTTGATGCGTAGGTTGAGTAAGAAAACTTCAAGAACATGATTAATGAGTTTGTGAAGTTTGGTTAGGGTTTGATAGCTTTAAAACGAACTTTTGATGCATTAAATGCTTGTTAATGTTATTGATAAGTGTTAAGTTGTAATATATGTTTCATTACCTTCAAAACGGCATATCATATGTGTGAATTGGATTCCCGAATCTTAAAATGCATTTTGTGAACTTGAAACTTTAAAAATAAACCTTTAATAATCACTTGATGAGATTTCGGTTATTGCAATTGATGTTTTTGCTTGATTAAAAGTGGTTAGTCGTATTCCTTGTCAAAAGAGCTTTCCAACGATATAAGATACGTATTCTAAGTGTTTACGGTTTGTGTTTTGGGCTAAATTGAATTTTTAGATCAAGACTTGAACAATTAAAACAGCCCAGGTACCAGGCCACGCCTAATGTCGCGGCGCGGCCCTCCTCTGTCGCTGCACGGCATTTGCCGTGTATGGGTTCTGACTTACATGGTCAAAATTTAGAAAATGTTTGCTACGCTACGCACCTCCGATTCACATGTAACATGTTCTAACATGCTTATATATGATTAAAAACCTTAGAAAAATAGTTCGGGACCCGACCCAAACGTGTTGACTTTGACTTGACCGAGTTTGACTTTTAGTCAAACTTAACCAAACACTTATGCAATCGTTCAAATCTTATTTTATACTTTATTCTTGCATGAAACTTGACAACGTGATTCACATGTTATATTTAATCGAGTCGTAACGAGCCATAGGACTAATCGAACACATTTCGCCCGACCTTGTGTCGTAACTGGTTAATTGATACAACTTACTTGTTTAGGTCAAGACTAAGCAACTTTCATGCACACGTTTACTTTGTGAAGTACATTTATACTCGTGCACTCGAGGTGAGATCATAGTCCCATCTTTCAACAACTTTTATACTTTTAAATTATGGGATGAGAAACATATACAGTTTTATACAACATACTTTTATACTTTGAACACAAGTACAAGGAAACAAACATTCCACAGTGAGTTAGAACAAAAATCCTCAATTCGATTATCATTAGTTACACTTGCAGGGTGTAAGCGAGAACTTATATTGTGTGGGCATACGGGTTTGACAAACCCTCATTACGGACGGTTCGCTACCGTCTACGGATGAAATATATTTTCGCGAAACAGTGTATGTTCTAACACTATTGTGATGGGGTTCTATGGAAGGAAACGTTAAGTCTTGATAATTGGGTGCTCGCGAACAAACTTTTGGAATGCAAATGATTTAGATAATCAATGTTATGGAAATACAAAATCTTGTGGTTCAAAAACAACGTTTACAAACACTTATGATTTCACCAATGTTTTTCGTTGACAGTTTTCTATATGTTTCTCAGGTTCATACTTGGCTATTTGATACATGCTTGCGCGTACACTCATACTTGCTTGGAGTCAAGCATACATGCTTACACTCTGATTTCTTGCTTGGGGTCAAGAATACATACATACATACGCTAGTGATAGCACCTTTGGATTCAAACTTTTATTTACATACTTACGCTATTCATAGCAACTGTGATTTTCAACTTATATTATGTCGCAAGTTACTTCATTTATGCTTTATAACTTTTTAAACTTAAATGTGTTGTCGAACCATTTGTAAACTAAACCTTGGAAGTCTTGTACTTTTCAAATGAATGCGACATAATTTTGGTCAAACGAGTCTCATATAGGGACTATGACCACGTAACGGGACCTAAGTTAGCGGCGCCGTCAATGACGATTTTGTCGGATCGTTACATATGGTATCAGAGCGTTGGTTGTAGGGAACTAGGATGTGCATTAGTGTGTCTGACAGAGTCTTTAGGACGCATTAGTGAATCTAGACTACAACCGGATAGTTAATCATTGCTTCCTGACTTGCATTTGCTATAGATAGCACTTACTTGACTACTTGTGCATATATACTTGAATCTTTCTTAGGTGAACTCCATAATGGTACCAAACTTTCATCATACGTATCCGTATTCTGCCACTTCCTGGTAACACACGTAAAATCGAGATTCATGCGCGTAAGGATGACAACGACTTCATTAGTCACACTTGTTCGGGAACTCTATCTCCCATATTGTTATTCGCCACCATTTCAACTTACTATCGGGTGACACACCGGTGTTCCTTACTATCTACCACTTCTTGTTACTACCATCACTACTCTATGTGAGTATTGTCATCAATGCTTATCACTACGGCTGCGTACTATTTGTTATCATGATTCGTTACTCTTTTCGTGCCTAAAGGCATTATCATTTGACTTGAACCACATTTACATGAACGATCATTTATACACTTCCCTCGGGGAACGCTTCTTTAGAGTCGCACTAATTCTTTCGATTCAATACAAGTCACGTTTGAGACGTCGTTACACTTTGTTCATTTTAGATCTTTATGATTACACGAACTTGAATCTATGGAGTGATGTGGGAATGGAGGTATGAGTTAGCGTAATATAACGACACTCGATCAACGTGGTTATATTATGGTAAGTCATACCAAAGTTCTAATGACACGTGATGGTGGTTGGACTCGATCAACCTAATCACCACCATGTGCCATGTACATGACTTCATCTTTCTTGTTAGGTATCCGAAAACTCCTAGAATACTGATAACAACCATGCCAAGGACACACCTTCGATTATTGTCGAACCATATTTATGCTTCCGAATGAATGACAAATTCTTTCGACTCCAAACATATGTTACACGTGTATACTATCTCGTTTTCTTACAGTTTTATCGACGAACTACAATATGCTTGTTATGCTCATATCGAGGCAGAAACTTCTTCTGCATTACACCCGTACTTTCGTATAAAGAAACCTTCTATCTAAATTCTCAATGGAGAGAGAGACTCTTCACACTATACTAGCATTCACCACGAGGGTGAATAGTCCTAACGAACGTTTTTAGAAACCGATAAATCTTCCGCGGCGAGAAATTCTTGAGAAACAGAAACTTGTTCCAACAAACATTTTCAAGTCCTAACAAACTTTTTCAAACATACCTTAAAGAAATGTACCTTGTTTCGGATCGAGATCCTCGTTTCACTTCTAAACTTTTGGGGTGCCTTACAAAAAGCCTCGGGACCACGTTTAAACATGAGTACCGCGTATCATCCACAAACCGACGGATCAAGCAAACACATGATTCAAACCTTGGAAACCATAATACGAGTTTGCGTTATCAACTTCAAATTTACTTGAGAAAAGTTTTTGCCTTTAACCAAATTCTCTTACAACGATGGTTATCATTCAAGTATTAACGTCACATTTTTCGAGGACCCGTATAGCTGTAAATGTCATTTTCTTAAATTGTTGAACCGAAGTAGGTGACAAGCGATCCACCAAACCCGAACTCATTCATGAAACAACCGGAAAATTATTCAATTCCAAGAAAGGCTCAAGACGGCCCGTAGTCGCCAAAAGAGCCATACAAGTGTTAAACGTAAACCTCTCGAATTCCAAGTGGGAAACCGCGTAATGTTAAAAGTCGCACCTTGAAAAGGTGTAGTCCGTTTCGGAAACGTAGAAAGCTAAATCCGTGATATTTTTAGTCCTTTTGAAATCTTGGGGCGTGTTGTGCCCGTTGCTTACCTCTTCAAACTTTCGACTCAAACAAATTCCGTTCATCCTACATTCTGTGTATCAAACTTAAGGGCGTGTCTTGTGAAATAAGAACTTGTTATCCTCTTCGATGAACTTACTATCAACGATAAACTTCACTTCCTAGGAGGACCGGTTGAAACTATAAATCGTGAAGCCAAACTTTAAACCAACGTAAAATCCCGACTGTCAAAGTTCATTGAAATGCCCAAGGAAGTACCTTCACATATCCGTAGAATTTGCAACGTAAGGTTTCGAAGAAGAAACAACTACTACTTCCAACTAAATTTCGGGACGAAATTTCTTTTAAGGTGTAGGTAATGTAACATTCCGCGTTTTTTCATTAAATTTATTTTTAACACTATCTTTTTTTTAAATAATATCTTTCGTTATTTAAATTCATAGCTTCCGTTGACTAACGTTCATAATATTTCCGTTATTTGGTTATAACATTTCTCGGTTACACTAACATTTTTTAAAATGTTCGTTTGGTTAATTCCCGCACCCGCTTTGAAACTTGAGGGACCAAAGTTGCAAGGGGGCCTAACTAGTTGACTAGGTCAACTAGTCAAACCCAACCATCACCACTCATTCACTCTTCACCTCCCACCTCTTTTTTCTCTCTAGCAACAAAACCTCATTTTCATCTTCATCAAGGAATCATCATCTAAACCCGAATTAAGAAGCAAACATCAAAACAAATTACATTTTCGTGATCCTCTCTTCACCCTCTACATTTTGGTACCAATTTTATCTCATTTGGGTAACATTTCTAAAACTCTAGATTTCTCTAAATTCGTGTTTTTGACTTGAAATGGTGTTAGTTAGTGTCTATGGCTCGTGTATAACATGAATATATGTTTTGTTTGCTCGATTCGTTGTTTTGAGTAACTAGTTTGAACATTTGAAATGGGTATGCTTAATCTTCGATTTTGGATGAGTTAATGTTGTTAAATTGTTAAAGTTCATGTTTTAATTGTGTTACTAGTATCACTAGCTTCGTTTTGATGCGTAGGTTGCGTAAGAAAACTTCAAGAACATGATTAATGAGTTTGTGAAGTTTGGTTAGGGTTTGATAGCTTTAAAAAGAACTTTTGATGCATTGAATGCTTGTTAATGTTATTGATAACTGTTTAGTTGTAATGTATGTTTCATTACCTTCAAAATGGCATATCATATGTGTGAATTGGATTCCCGAATCTTAAAATGCATTTTGTGAACTTGAAACTTTAAAAATAAACCTTTAATAATCACTTGACGAGATTTAGGTTATTGCAATTGATGTTTTTGCTTGATGAAAAGTGGTTAGTCGTATTCCTTGTCAAAAGAGCTTTCCAACGATATAAGATACGTTTTCTAAGTGTTTACGGTTTGTGTTTTGTGCTAAATTGAATTTTTGGATCAAGACTTAAACAATTAAAACAGCCCAGGTACCAGGCCACGCCTAATGTCGCGGCCCGGCCCTCCTCTGTCGCGGCGCGGCATTTGTCGTGTATGGGTTCTGACCTACATGGTCAAAATTTCGAATATGTTTGCTACGCTACGCACCTCCGATTCACATGTAACTTGTTCTAACATGCTTATATATGATTAAAAACCTTAGAAAAATAGTTCGAGACCCGACCCGAATGTGTTGACTTTTTCATTGACTTTGACTTGACCGAGTTTGACTTTTAGTCAAATTTAACCAAACACTTATGCAATCATTCAAATCTTATTTTATACTTGATTCTTGCATGAAACTTGACAACGTGATTCACATGCTATATTTAATCGAGTCGTAACGAGCCATAGGACTAATCGAACACATTTCGCCCGACCTTGTGTCGTAACCGGTTAATTGATACAACTTACTTATTTAGGTCAAGACTAAGCAACTTTCATGCACACGTTTACTTTGTGAAGTACATTTATACTCGTGCACTCGAGGTGAGATCATAGTCCCATCTTTCAACAACTTTTATACTTTTAAATTATGGGATGAGAAACATATACAGATTTATACTACATACTTTTATACTTTGAACACAAGTACAAGGAAACAAACATTCCACAGCGAGTTAGAACAAAAATCCTCAATTCGATTATCATTAGTTACACTTGCAGGGTGTAAGCGAGAACTTATATTATGTGGCCATACGGGTTTGACAAACCCTCATTACGGACGGTTCGCTACCGTCTACGGATGAAATATATTTTCGAGAAACAGTGTATGTTCTAACACTATTGCGATGGGGTTCTATGGAAGGAAACATTAAGTCTTGATAATTGGGTGCTCGCGAACAAACTTTTGGAATGAAAACGATTTAGATAATCAACGTTATGGAAATACAAAATCTTGTGGTTCAAAAACAACGTTTACAAACATCTATGATTTCACCAACGTTTTTCGTTGACAGTTTTCTATATGTTTCTCAGTTTCATACTTGGCTATTTGATACATGCTTTCGCGTACACTCATACTTGCTTGGAGTCAAGCATACATGCATACACTCTGATTTCTTGCTTGGGGTCAAGCATACATACATACATACGCTAGTGATAGCACCTTTGGATTCAAACTTTTGTTTACATACTTACGCTATTCATAGCAACTGTGATTTTCAACTTATATTATGTTGCAAGTTACTTCATTTATGCTTTATAACTTTGTAAACTTAAACGTGTTATCGAACCATTTGTAAACTAAACCTTGCAAGTCTTGTACTTTTCAAATGAATGCGACATAATTTTGGTCAAACGAGTCTCATATAGGGACTATGACCACGTAACGGGACCTAAGTTAGCGGCGCCATCAATGACGATTTTGTCGGGTCATTACACCTTTTATTATATTCCACCATATTACCAGCAGATGTACCAGCAACCTAGTTGCTCCTTGGCTTAAATCTCTTCGACAAATCACTATATTTATCTATTGAAGTCGCATCATGTACTCATCCATATCTTGTAACAAGAATTGCCATACCAATTATCGGGAATCAGCAAATCTATATTCTGAATCTCGCAACGTTTCCATATCAATAGTTATATTTATCCATATAACATTTATCTCTTAGAACTATGATCTTCCATTCTGAAATTCTGAAAAGCACACAGTCTGCAAATTAATGCTCTGAATTTTGAAAAGTTGAATGAAGCAACAAAAACTATAAATGACCCCAACAGGCAAAAGTTGATGATAAAGAATGGAGTATTGGAAACACTCAATAGAAAATTTAGTACCGAAAAGCGGATTATGCGAAATTATGAAGGAAACCGTGGACAAATCACAAAGAATAAGTTTGACTTCAAAGAATCCAAATAATTCAATGTCTGCTGATGTCTTTAGCGAATATCTTGCTCCTTACTCTAGACCCTTGCGGACAATAGTCTCCATCATCCTCTGATCTTAGATATTCAAAGATATTATCGTATATTTCATTATAAATATCCTCCACATTTCTGAAGATATTTTCATAACTATTCTTATCTGAAATCATTAATCTCTTCATGCTATCAGTGTTACATCATATAGAAACTGTTAGTTTCTATATTCTGTAAACTTTCTAGTTTAAAATAGGAATGTTATTGAAATAATGTTGGAAACTGATGCATGAGTTAGTATAATATAATGACACTTGATCAACGTGAATATATTACAGTAAGTCATGCTGAGTTTCTAAATGGAACATGATGATTCACAGATTATAACGTCATCATGTGTAATATTACATAACTCTTTCATTCTACTTAACTTCTAAACATATAAAGAAAGTATATTCTTGAAAGTTCTATTCTCAGTGATCCTGGTAATTTAACTAATTAAATCGTGCTATTACAATTCTTCTGCTTACCATAGTGTGATCATTTAAAATTTCATACATATGAATTCTAGACCATTAAATCGTGCTATAACTTGTATTATTTTCCATAATAATAATAATAATAACCCTAGTCATAATGTTGGTCCCTGAATAACAACAGGAGTATTGTAGAGGGGGGGGGGGGGGTTGAATACAATTCTTTTCTTAATTAACTAGTCAGTTAATCACGTTTAGTATTCTGTAGTAAATAAGATAGAGTCACAGGTAATTTTCAACTGTTATTCTTTATTGATTAAATCAGAAAGAATCACAACTATCCTTGGCGGAAATGATAGTTGGTTGATACAGATTACCTAGATTATAGCTAAGAGATAAACTAAAGCTATTACACGGTTTTGACTCTAACAGATAAACCCACACCACTAGTTTTTACAATAGTGGATACAACAATATATATAGTAGTTCTATTAACCGTGTAATTAATCTATTGTCCACTAGTACATTGGATGCCTTGTACTTGTGGGGACAATTGTGTCAGAAGGCGTGCTCTCCTTCTTTCCTCTTAGGTAGCTATTTGCTGGAACACACCAATTCGGTTTGGCACTACCATTTGATTTAAACAAATGGAATGTTGTGTTCCCTAGGTATGAATAAAGTATAACACATGTCTGCACATGCATTCCACTTCTGCATTCCCACGTGGTCTTGTAAGGTCACTTGTCAGCCGCCGACTCCTGTCCTTTTCTGTTCAACTTTGTCTTCGACTTCTGTTGAATAGTGCGTTGATGTAGACCACTCTGGGAAACTACCATGCTTGTAATGGAGCATGGCTGTCTTGTGTTGTATGCTAATATCCAGACTTACTGGTCCTTCATATGCTGAGTCACTTGATATTCTTGATTTGCTGGGTGCACATCCTGTGCTGATTCGAAGAATACATTTCTACCTTGTGCTGATAGACTAGGCAGCATACTAAACACTCGACACAGCTATATTAGCTGACTATACATAAACAAACGTGTGCTGGCTGCACATAACACTTTAGTGCAAATAAATATTGTTTTTTCATAATTAAATCCTTAATTATTTTGGGGACTCAACAATCTCCCCCTATTTGATGATGACAAAACCTATGACTTGAAGAGAAAACACTAAAGCCAGCACTTAGGGACCTAGAGAGAGTAGACAGTAAATTCGTCCCTTTAAGTTTGTTTTGGGATCTTTTGATGAGTTATCTATATCTTATAATTTGATATGATTTTGAAGATAAACTCACTTTACTTACATTACATCAGATATATACAATAATTACAAGATAATTCAAAATAAAAAGTAAATTACAAAGATACAAGTTAAGCACATAGGAGACTATCTATCTTTATCCCTTTCTCTTTCTCTTTCTTCATCAGATAGCTCCTCTTGTTTAATCTTCCAGGCTTCAGGGAACAGGAGAGGTAATTCAGCAGGGTCAAAAACAGGGATGGAAGGAGGTAGAATAATTCGGCTTCTCCCAGTTGGTCCTTCACCAGTAGGTTGCTTCCCTTTAGGCTTTTGAGCAAGAAATTCATCAACATCAACTACTGGTGCATTCCCAAACTTAGTTGCCTTCTTGAACAGCTGTTGGAGTTCAGTCTTAAGAGCACTCTTGATAGCACTCTCACCTTTACCAATGAAATACTCCAAGATTTCTATCCATTCACTGAATCCAAGAGTTCTTAAGTCATCAAAACTAATCCTTTCTTGAACATTGTTCTCCCTGACAACATTGAAAGCCCTTTTTGTCCCCCTGTTTACCTTGATAATTCTGCAGGGATTAGATCTTCTATTCATCACATTACCATACCTGCTCTTATAGTAAGTATCAGGAAACTCAATATTGTGATCAGGTACTACAGGAGCAGTGGTAGGTACTTTCTCAGCAGTTTCTATCTTATCAAAAACCTTATCCTGTTCTTTGACAATGGCTCTGGCTAGTTTGAGGGACTCAGCCTGTTGCTTTCTGTCAGCAGCCAATCTGTCTTCAATATCCTGAAGCCTTGAACGTTCAGCAAGTTCAGCATCAGCAGCTTCTCTGGCTTCCCTTTCAGCAGCTAAACCCATCAGATAATCATCATAAGAAATGTTCAGGGATCTTACTGCTTCAACCATCTTTCTACCCTCTTCAGTACTAAGGGCAGCACAATACTCCCTTATATCCATACCCAGCTGGAGAGCATCTTCAAAATGAATTCTTTCATCAGTAGTGGAGAGCCTGAGACCACTGTTATTCAAGTACACCCTAATGTCAACGCCAAAGGTTAGTGCAGTAATATAGTGTGGCTGATCAAGAGGGTGATGCAGCAGCCTGACTTGACGAATTCTTTCATTAAGTTCAATTTGTCTTTGTTCAAGCAACTCTGGAACAGTGATCTGAAGTCTGTAGGCATCTCTTTCATCTGGGTTCATTTTTCTGATGTTCGGCTCACCATGGGTTACTGAGTCATCTTCCCAAGTGATATGTTTGTCATGAACCCTTGGGGAAGATGGAGGATACATAGATGATTCATAGCTGCCAGATGAACTAACTGGATGCTGATTGACCCGGTTATCCTGTGTTCTGTCAAAGTAAACTTGAATCTGGGGAGGAAGAGGAGATAGAACAAATGTTTGGCCGTCTCTTCCCCAGACTGTGAAGTGAGCAGGATCAACCGTTTCATCACCTACTTGTTTAGCACCCAGCTCAACCGACTTTGCTGGGTCTTCAACACTTGTACTACCCAGCATCACACTTCTGGCTGGGTCTTCTATCACAGCACTCCTTGCTGTGTCTTCAATGCCAGCTGACTGATTAGTATCAGCTGGCCCAACCACATCAGTACCTTCATCAGCTGCCTCGAATAGGGGTCCTTTCCTCAGGGGCTGATTGTCCCTAGGAGCAGATTTCACCCTGTATTTGTCAATAGGCCTGGGTTCAGCTGATGGTTCTTGTGTCGATACTGGTTGAATAGGAGGCAGGTAAGGAACAATAGCAAGATGCTCCCCCTGTCTAATAACATCATCATCATTAAGGATGATTGTTTCTGCTGGCTGTTTTTGTTGTGTAGCTGGCTGAGCAGCAGATGCTGGTTGAGGAGTAGAGCTGGCTTCTAACATAGCATCAACCCATTTCATGAAAATATCAGCTCTAACTCCACCAGTTGACTCAGTAGAATCAAGATAATCCTTCATCTCAGCAGGAGTCATGTTCCTGATTCTTTCTGCTCTCTGTGCATACAGCTTTGCCCTCTGTTTGTCGTATTTGACCATGAACTTGGCATTTCTTTTTCTTGCCTCTTTTCTGTGTTTATCAAAGGCAGTCAGGTCATCATCGACTTCCAATGCTTTTGGACTCAGCCATCTTCTGTGCATAATCTTACGACGTTTAAGTTCAGCAAAGGCCTCAAACTTGGCATTGAAGGCATCATCTAGTTCCTGCTGTCGCTTTTGATGTCTCTCTAACTTCCTCTTCATTTTACGTTCAATAGATTGAGACAGCACAAAAGCTTCAGCTACAGCCATATCAGAAACATCACTGGGCTTACTGCCAGAACCAATATCATCCACTGGTGTGGCAGACACACTGGGTTGAGTACCACCAGTTGCCTGTGCACCACCAGCTTCAGTATGAGCGTTGCTGGGCTTAGGGCCAGTGTCTTGACCATCACCATCACCATCTCCATCTCTCCTGGGTTGTTTAGGAGCCTTTTCATGTTCATGCTCCCCCTCAGACTGTTTTCTCTTTTTAGATTTCTTTTGAGACTTTTTCTCCCCCTTTTTGTCATCAGCACGGGCAGTAATGGAAGGGGAGACAGTAGCATCAAGATCACTGTCTGACTGAGGAGCAGAGAAGGCAAAATTGTTCCACTCAGCAACCTCTAGAGTAAGATGGGCACCAGGATCCACACCAAATTGTCGTAGCAGAAGATTGGAGGATCTAACTTCATTCCTGGCTACACCCATAGCCATTTGTTCAACGATGGCCCGAACATCACCTTGCAAAGCAGCCATTCGTTGCATGTTTTCAACCATCTGAACATAGGCAGCAGCAGGAATCATGTTAGCCATTTGAGCTTCCTGCGATTCCAATCTCTCGTGTAACACCCTGTTCTCCTCATTTAAGAAAGTATTTCTGCGGTTAGCAGCATCCAAATCAGCTTGGAGTCGGGTGATATTTTCACAGTACTCATTGTGAGAGATAATTCGCCTTTGAAGCTCCTCTTCATCTTCGTGGTGCTTTGTGATTGCTTCGACTGCCACATCAGCAAAAGCACACACCTGCTGGAGTTTAAGATCAATAGGAGTTGTAACAGCCTCTCCAGCAGATCTGACAGCAGCAGAGACACTATCAACAATAGCTCTGCGAATAGTTTCCTCCAAATTTGGTGTGATCCCTTGCAGTGTCTTATAGACAGCAAAGGTGGAAATATCAGCAACCTCATCTGCATTGAACTTTAAGTATGCAGAGGTTGAAGGTTGGTCAGCACAAGCTAACAGAGGAGTATCACCGTGGGGTGGTGGAGATGGAAGGTCAGGAGCTGACTCATCATCATGATCACCATCGTTTTTACCTTCGCCCGAAGGCTTAGAACCACTGATATCCTTGTCAGCATTACTATCAGCATTGTCATCAGTAAGATCCACTGGTTTGTCTTTGGAACCAGTCACATTATCATGAGTGACTGGTTCGCCCTTACCAGTACCTTCATCAGCATCCTCATCAGAAGAAGATGAGGAGGAAGAAGCTGAGGAAGAAGAAGGTACTGGCGAATCAGGGACATTTTGCATAACACACTTACCAGTAGTAGGATCGATGACAAACTTGAGAGGCCTCCATGTACCAGGAAATGGCGAAGCAGCTGGAGCCATACCAAAAACATGATAGTAAGGCTGTTCATTGATTTGCTCCAGCAGGGCTATCCTCTCATAAATTTCTTCTCTAGCTGGTCTATCAAGCTGAGATAATAGCTCAACCATCTCTTCACGAGGTAATCTGCTGGCTGAGACTATCGCAGATTCGGGATCAATGGTCAGCTGATCGACCAGCATAGCAATCTTGGGAGAGATTGAAGCTCCCTTGAAAATGAAGTTAGGAACAACTTCATCTGGATCTGGTACCTGCACAACATATGGCTTTGTTTCCTCAGTAATAGAAGCCTTAGTCGAATCAGTAGTTGTGTCAGCAGAGGTACCAGAATCCTTAACAGCAGCAACCTGTGCACCAGAAACAGAACCAGGAATGACAATAACATTAGCTGCATTCGGCTGAATGGTTTCAAACTCCATCTCAGCAGCTGGTTCAGTAGCAACCAAAATCGGACCAATAGGATGACGAACTGCCGATTCTGTAAGAACTTGACGTTCCATAGAAGAAGAATCAGAAGAATCAGCAGGCTCATCAGTCATTAATGCAGGGTCCACTCTTGGCTGGGTGACAGGTTCATCAAGAAGAACATCCTTGACAATATTGTCAATAACCTTCTCAAGAACAGGAGGTTCTTCCATGATAACATCTTCCACACCAGCAGCAGCAGAATCAACAGTACTAGCATCAGCACCACCAGTAACAGAATCAGTGGCGCCAACACCAGTAGCAGAGGCAGCAATATCACCAGTAGGAATAACAACATCTTTATTTTGCTCCCCCTCTGCCTGTTCATCTACCCTGCTAAGAACTGAAACAATAGAACAAGTTATGTTAGCAACTGTAGAACCAAATAAATTTGACTCAACAATTGCATCTGTTTTTGGTCTCTGGGGACAGACTTTTGATTTGGTCAGCCCTTCGAATGAGACAGAAGAAGGTGTCTGTAAGTACAGCGGTGACTCTGCTGACTCATTGGCAACACATGTTGACCCAGATAGTGTAAGAGATCTGGCTGGTAAAGATGTAGGAGTGCGACTCTTATCAGTATCCGAGTAACATACTGGCTGTGCAGTCACCTGAGCTGGTTCAACACGATGAAGACCCAGCTCAAGCCTGCTTTGGGGGTCAGTTATGTTCTCTGCTGGTTGTACTGTCAGCAGAGAGTATTGCAATAAGTTCATTTCAGAAAAATGTGGAAGTGCCTGGTTAGACGAGTATGGGTTGCTACTCTTCTTGACACCAGTTTTAAAACCAGTCAGCTTGGGAGCCAGGGTTATACCGTTAACTCCCTCAACATTTTTCAAGTCAGCAGTTAAAAAATTTTCAATTAAGTTAGATTGTTCTGCTGTTTGGTCTAGAAACGCACCAGGTTCCATAGCTACATCCTTTGCAGGAGCAGCAGCTGAGACTGGTGCAATCTCCCCTGTGGTTCGCTTGGAGCCAGCTTTAGCACGCTTAGGTTTGCCTGTTACCAAGAAATAGATGAGCAACGGATTCCAACACTAGAATTGGGTAGTCAGTATATAAGACTAGGGCTGTTCTTTATGATTAGAGAGCACTAGATTCTAATACAACTACTGCTTTACCAGTATATGAGACGGTGGCTGTACTAGTTGAGGTAGCTGGCTGCTTCCTTCGCGTTGCTGGCTTTCGCTGAGGACCCTCCCCCTCAGCTGGTGCAGAACCAGAGGCAGTCGATTGGGTGGCTCCACGACGAGCAGCAAGATACTCGTTCATTGCTGGTGTCAACTCAGCATATGGAGCAGCAGGTACATCCTTTGGCATACCCCCTTGTTTTACTGGGACCTCAAATGATTGATCAGCAATTTGCTGATAAGCTTCACCCAGTTCACTTTCAAATACCAGGCTTAAGAATCGTGGAAATGGAATCAAGTTGGTTCTTACTCTAGCAGTCACCATTTCCCTTAGCCTCAAATAAATTTCAAGGGCGTAATCGATGTTCCTGTTGAACAACAACCCATGACCAAGCTTGAGCTCAAAATCTGAGCATTGGTCAAAGCTTCCTGACTTTTGACTCATGCACTGAGTCATCAACCCAAAGAAGTAGTACCACAGAGGTGGCATATGCTTTCTCAACGGTGTATGTGCCACTGGTCCAGCAAACCCAATGGTCTCCAACACCTCCCTTCTTAATTCGTCACTAGTAGGTGAAGCAACAAATGGTCCACCGGGCAATTGAAGAGCACGTCTAATAGCTTCGACGGTGACAGAGCAATTTAGGGTTTCAGTCACCATGCCACGAATACATGGAACGTTGCCGGGAGTGGTGGCAACAGTGGCAGTATACCAAAATCGTGCCAAACAGGCAGCATAGAATCGGGAAGGTACACCGGTGATGGCTCTTGCCAGAGGTGATTGACGGATGTATTCGATGAGGGCCTCATACCCTTTGTTAACCTTCGATTTGGGAATAGAGAGGGCATGTGCAGCATTGCCTCTAGATAGGCGAATCAGTGAGTGATCAGGTGCATTGGGAGCCCTAATCAGGTTGGGGTGGAGATTGAACAGTGGTCCTTGAACGACGTGTTCTTGAACCACCGGTTCCTCCGGTGCCGGTGCCGGTTGTGGTTGCTGTTGTGGTTCGACTGTTTGAGGTTGTTGTTGCTGTTGTTCCTCTTGCTGGCTTGCAGCACGTGGTGATTGCTGTTGTTGTTCTGCCATTGATGAGTGTAGGATGAAGATTTGAAGATTGAAAAGATTTTGAGAGTAAAAGTGTGTGTATTTTGAAAAATGAATAACCGAAGGTTATTTTGTAAGATGAAACACACTTTTATCCGTTGTGAGTGGGTGAAAAAGTGCAGGAGAGAGAAAGTTACTGTCATCTGCAGGCGCGTGGGCAGATGTGACAGACTGGCACGTTTTCAAATGGAGACAGACGGTTGACATGACATTTATACGGCTTAAACACTCATTACTCCCATACAGCATTAAATGCATCAGATTTTATTTCAAACAAATTGATTTAAAACCTCAAAAATATTTTTTTTTTGTATTAAATACAAAATACTTTTGTTACATTTAATATGTCATGAATTTAATTTAAATCATTGGAAGTAAATGAGTTTCCAGTTTTAAGGAATCATTAAATTTGGAGAGCTATTTATTATTTCATTTAAAACATTTAAGTAACCAAAATATAAAAGACCTTGCTGTGCTGGTTGTTTGACATGTAGGCAGTAAGTAAATGAATGTGACTTACTGGTTTGCCCTACACGTTGTAGAACCAGCACACCAACAAAAGTTGTCCTTTATTTAAAGCTCAAGCATACCCAGCTCAGAGATGAGATAGTTAAAACGTTTCTCATCTAATGGCTTTGTAAATAGGTCTGCTAATTGCTGGTCTGTAGAAATAAAATGTAACTCAACATCACCCTTTTGAACATGATCCCTTATGAAATGATACCGAACATCGATGTGCTTAGTCCTTGAGTGCATCACAGGATTGTTGGTGATAGCAATTGCACTGGTGTTGTCACAGTAGATTGGAGTTTTTGTAACATGAACACCATAGTCCTTTAGCTGGCTTTGCATCCACAGTACTTGAGCAGTACAACTACCAGCAGAGACATATTCTGCTTCAGCAGTGGATGTGGACACAGTATTTTACTTTTTGCTTGTCCAGCTGACTAGCCTACTACCCAGTAACTGGCACCCACCAGTAGTACTTTTCCTGTCTATTTTACACCCTGCAAAGTCAGCATCTGAATACCCAATTAGTTCAAAATCCTGGTCTTTGGGATACCAAAGACCACGTTTAGCAGTACCTTTTAGGTATCTGAATATTCTTTTTACTGCCAGCAAGTGTGACTCTTTAGGATCAGCTTGATATCTGGCACAGAGACATGTGGCGAACATAATATCTGGTCTGCTAGCTGTGAGATAAAGTAGGGATCCAATCATACCTCTATATTCAGTGATATTGACTGGTTCACCATTTGGATCAGCATCTATTTTAATGGATGCTGCCATTGGAGTCCCTATGTCTTTTAAACAGGTCAGACCAAATTTCTTTAACATATCTTTGATATATTTATCTTGACTTATGAATATTCCATCATCAAGTTGTTTGATCTGCAATCCTAAAAAGTATTGCAGATCTCTTTGTAAACTCATTTCATATGCCTTTGACATACGTTTTGAAAAATCTTGACAATGTTTTTCATTTTTAGAACCATAAATAATATCATCCACATATATCTGTACCAACAAGAGATCACCATCTATCTCTTTTGAGAATAGAGTGGTATCAATTGTTCCAACTTTAAAACCTATACCAGTGAGATACACATGAAGTGTCTCATACCATGCTCTTGGAGCCTGTTTAAGGCCATAAAGAGCTTTGTCTAGCTTGTAGACATGGTCTGGATATTTACTGCTTACAAAACCAGGAGGCTGTTTGACATAAACTTCTTCTTGCAGCTTCCCATTCAGAAATGCAGATTTAACATCCATCTGAAATACTCTAAAGTTCATCCTAGCAGCATATGCTAAGAACAATCTGATAGCTTCCATCCTAGCCACTGGTGCATAAGTTTCCCCATAATCCAATCCTTCTTCCTGTCTAAACCCTTGAGCAACCAATCTTGCTTTGTTTCTGATAACGACACCATCTTCATCCATCTTGTTTTTAAACACCCACTTAGTACCAATGATCTTCTTTGTCTTATCCTCAGGTTCAGGTACCAATGTCCACACTTTGTTCCTATCAAACTGAGTAATTTCTTCTTGCATTGAACCAACCCAGCTGGGATCTTGAAGTGCTTCCTCAGGACACGTGGGCTCAATGGTAGACACAAAATTAACATGCATACAAAAGTTACTGGTAGCATGCCTCCGTGTTTTAACACCACTCGCAAGATTACCAATAATCTGCTCAATCGGATGCTCCCTTGTCCATTTGGTGTTATGAACAGGTGAGCTGGTTGTAGAACACACAGCATCTTGATCATCAGCTGGTTCAGATGAGTGAGCAGCAACAGAAGGTTGCTGATCAATATCAGTAGAAACAGTACCAGCTTGTGATCTCTCAGAACCAGCAGACCTAGGCTCAAGTTGCAGCACTTCAGTAGAGCCAGTAGGTCCACTTGGTTTAGACACAGATGGAACAGAATGTTCCATTTCATCATCAGAGAACCCAGCAGCATGGATTGGTAAGGGTTGTGCTGCTGGCTCTTCATCATCAAGAGCTTGCTGAGTAGGCTCTTCAAACAGTAACACTTCATCTTCACGATCAGTAGATGAAGCAGAGGCAGTTTCATCGAATGTAACATTAATGGATTCTTCAAAACAACCTCTTCTTTTGTTGTAGACCCTATATGCCTTTGACATGTTGGAATATCCAAGGAATATACCTTCATCAGCTTTAGCATCGAATTTGCCCAGCTGATCCCTATTATTTAGAATGTAACAGGGAGTGCCAAATACATGAAGAAATGAAATTGAGGGTCTTCTTCCTTTGAGAACTTCATAAGCAGTTTTCTGATGTCTTTTCACAATAAGAGATCTATTCTGGGTAAAACAGGCAGTATTCACAGCTTCTGCCCAGTAGGAATTCTTCAACCCAGACTCAGCCAACATAGATCTTGCTGCTTCAATGAGAGTTCTATTTCTTCTTTCTGCAACACCATTTTGCTGAGGTGTTCTCACAGCAGAGAAATTTTGGGAAAGACCTTTGTCAGCACAAAATTCTTCTAATGTAGCATTTCTGAATTCTGTACCATGATCACTTCTTAGTTGCTTCACCAGTTTCCCATTCAAAAGCTCCATTCTTTTGATAAAATTGATGATTTCATCAGCAGCTTCACTCTTTTGCCTTAGAAAGAACACCCAAGTGTATCTCGAGTATTCATCAACAATAACCAGTGTATACTTCTTCCCACTACAGCTGGCCACATTCACTGGACCAAATAGATCCATATGAAGTAAGTGAAATGGTTTCTCAACAGATGAGATTTGCTTTGATTTGAACGAGGCATGGTGATGTTTTCCCTTTTCACAACCAGGACACAATCTGTCCTTCACATAAGACATTGTGGGTAGCCCAGACACCAAACTTCTACTGGATAATTTGTGAATATCTTTGAAGTTGAGATGTGAGAGTCTCTTGTGCCATAACCACTTCAGGTTGTCTGCTGCCTTCGAATAGAAACAAGTATCAGTTGTTGTGACTGCTGTGTTCATGTCAATTTGATACATGTTTTCATGACGTTTTGCAGTCAGCAGTGGCTTCCCTGTCTTATCAAAAATAGTACCAATTTTCTTTCTGAATTGGACTATCTTATTCTTGCTTGTCAGTTGGCTTATGCTGAGTAAGTTATGTTTAAGCCCAACTACATATGCAACATTTGAGAACGTGACATTCCCATTTGTCAAAGTACCAAAACCCTTTGTGTAACCCAACGAATTATCTCCATACGAAACAACTGGACCATCCTTTTCCTGATAGTCCATCAGCAGGGACTTACTTCCGGTCATATGTCTCGAACAACCACTGTCGAGATACCAGATTTGCTTGTTTTGAATGCCCTGCACAATAACTTAGAGATTAGTTCTTTTTGGGAACCCATCCTAGGATGGGTTCTGAAGGAGTCACCTTTGATGACTTCTTCTTTTCTACTGGCTTGCTAGAAGAAGCAGCAGATGGGGTTTGGGTTTGAGTACACTGGTTAGCCAGGTGAGCTTTGCTGCCACATTTGTAGCATTTTCTCACTTTTGGCTTTTGTGGCTGGTCATGTACAGATCTAATAAGGGCAGTAGGATCGGGTCGACTTTTAGTTACTGCCTCAATTAGCTGGTCAAGCTTGGCTGTCATTATCTCAGTGATAGACAGCTCATCAGTCGAGTCAATTTTTGCTTTTCCCTTATGGGCAGCTTTCCTTTTGGAACCAGTACCATGACCATGGCGAACTGTCTTTCCTTTATCATTTGACAAGTTAGCGTGGGAAGTTGCTGGCTTGTCTTCTGATGCTGATGAACCAGTAGGTATCTTAATTGCTGCCTTAGATTTGCCAGTATTTCGTTTCACTGGCTTGTCTGCAGCTACTGGGTGACCAGTAGATTGGTCATCAGCTGGCTTAGCACTGGTAGAACTCGAACACGAAGGGGAATCAGTTGGTTTAACTTTTCTCAAATTGTTTTCAGTGATTTCCCTTTTAATACGTCTTTCTTTCGGAGTCATGTAGTGGATGCTTGAGGGGTCAGTAGTCTCATCAATTGAGTTACTGGCTTCTCTTGCTTTAACTTCATCCTCCAAAATTTCTTTCATGGCAGGTGGTGGGGACACAGTAGGTCTAACAAATTTGTTTGTCACAACCTTTTTACCTTCAACTATCTTGGCAAAAGTATTTGGCAAGACAGCTTCAGGATCAGTTTCAAGAATCGGGTCCATGAAAGTAACTTCTGCAATAGCAGCAGCAGCAGCATAGTCACCAGCAAAGAAGGCTTGAACTTGGGCAGGCACCTGCTCGTTAACACATTTAGCTGTGCGTTGAGCAGATGTGCACCATGAAGCAACAACTCTTTTGAGATTGTCCAGCTGGGTCTTGACTTCTGCTGCCTCAACGTGAAGAGTTTCTAAAGAAAAGTTTTGTTTTTCAAGTTTGGAAATTGTATCTTTTAAGATCTTAATTTCATCATTTTTGCCTTTGAGTTTTTCATTTAAAGATTTGTTATTAGATTTCAAACTCTCTTCACGTTTGCAGCTTCTGCATAAATCAATTCTTAGGTAGTCAAACATTTCAGCTTTTTCATCATCAGTATAAGTTCGAAAATTATCAACCTTATACATCATTTCAGTTTTCCATTGAGGAGAATCTCTGTTTTGATCAGCTTCCCTCATATCAGCCAAAAACGTACTACCACCATCATCCTCATCAGACTCCTCTACCTCTTTGGCCATCAAACACAGCTTCTTACCAGTAGCATAACCAGCACCATCATCATCAGTATCACTATCAGAAGATGAGGACGTGCTGGCTTCATCCCAGTCATGATGTTCAGCAACTAGAACCTTTTCTGGCTGTTTACCCTTCTTGTCAGTCTTTGCACTTTCCTTCATCTGAGCTTTCATAGCTTTGTACTTGTTTTTGTACTTATCAGCTTTTGAGAAAGAGTTAGCATGTGACGTGGAAGGTTTCTTGGACATGTATTCAGCAGCAAAATGTCCAACCTTCCCACAATTAAAGCACTCAGATTTAGGACCCTTGACTGACTTGCTGTTGTACCTAGCATTTGGCTTTTTGCTCCCTTTGTATGACTTGCTGGTTCTACTACGATTGAACCTTTTGAACTGCCTAGCCAGCAGAGCCATACCTTCAGCAAACCCTTCTACATCACTTTCATCTGTACTGCTTTCTTCAGACCCAGTACCATTTTCCTCAACACTATCAGCTGACTCTTGTTCTGCCAGTAACTTTTGAACCAGTAAATCTTTTTGAGCTTTCTTCCATTTAGCAGCAGCAATAAGAGCAGCATCATCATTTTTAGATGATTTTGAAGTGGTGGGGGCAGACCTAAAGTTTTCTTTCATGTTAAGTTCAAACTTGGCTTCTGCCTTCTCATGATTCCAAAGGGAACTGTAGAGAGAAGACAGGTTAAAGTTCTTTAGGGTCTGTGTGGTTCTTAATGGGTCAGTAACAGGTTTCCATTTACATGGCAGTGCATCAATGAATTTGTTCACTTGTTCAAATTCAGTGTAGGTTACATTTAAAGTGGTCAGGTCTGCTATCAAAGAGTTAAACCTAATGAAGGTTTGCTTAAGGGTTTCATTCTTATAGGCAAAGAACATTTCATATTCTCTTTTAAGAGCAATCATCCTGTTCTGCCTAACTTCTCCCATACCCTCATAGGTGACATCTAGGTAGTCAAGCATAAGCTTAGCATTTTCTTTTCCCTTGATCAGTTTGAACAGTGGGTTAGGCAAAGTTATGGCTAACAGAGTTCTGATTTTAGGGTCAAGACCAACTCGACGTTTATCCTCATCATCCCATCTAGAGGGAGTGAGAATAACCTCTCTGCCAGGGATGGCAGGAGTGTCAGCTGTTGCTGGTGCACTACCAACTGTCTCAGTGGGAACAAAAGGGCCATCTTTGGCAATTCCAGGCATGAGTGAATCCACAGACTCGAGATGGAGCATGAACCTTGCCTTCCAGGTTTCATACTCATCTTCATCAAACTTAGGTGGTCTGTTAGACGAGCCATTCTCAAGGTAAGCTGAGTTTGAATACGGAGCCATAAGAGAATTCAGATCCAAGATATTAATTATCAAGACTGATGCTCTGATACCAGTTGTTGGTCCCTGAATAACAACAGGAGTATTGTAGAGGGGGGGTGAATACAATTCTTTTCTTAATTAACTAGTCAGTTAATCACGTTTAGTATTCTGTAGTAAATAAGATAGAGTCACAGGTAATTTTCAACTGTTATTCTTTATTGATTAAATCAGAAAGAATCACAACTATCCTTGGCGGAAATGATAGTTGGTTGATACAGATTACCTAGATTATAGCTAAGAGATAAACTAAAGCTATTACACGGTTTTGACTCTAACAGATAAACCCACACCACTAGTTTTTACAATAGTGGATACAACAATATATATAGTAGTTCTATTAACCGTGTAATTAATCTATTGTCCACTAGTACATTGGATGCCTTGTACTTGTGGGGACAATTGTGTCAGAAGGCGTGCTCTCCTTCTTTCCTCTTAGGTAGCTATTTGCTGGAACACACCAATTCGGTTTGGCACTACCATTTGATTTAAACAAATGGAATGTTGTGTTCCCTAGGTATGAATAAAGTATAACACATGTCTGCACATGCGTTCCACTTCTGCATTCCCACGTGGTCTTGTAAGGTCACTTGTCAGCCGCCGACTCCTGTCCTTTTCTGTTCAACTTTGTCTTCGACTTCTGTTGAATAGTGCGTTGATGTAGACCACTCTGGGAAACTACCATGCTTGTAATGGAGCATGGCTGTCTTGTGTTGTATGCTAATATCCAGACTTACTGGTCCTTCATATGCTGAGTCACTTGATATTCTTGATTTGCTGGGTGCACATCCTGTGCTGATTCGAAGAATACATTTCTACCTTGTGCTGATAGACTAGGCAGCATACTAAACACTCGACACAGCTATATTAGCTGACTATACATAAACAAACGTGTGCTGGCTGCACATAACACTTTAGTGCAAATAAATATTGTTTTGTCATAATTAAATCCTTAATTATTTTGGGGACTCAACACATAATAATATTAATACATACATTAGTAACAATAGTCATAATACATAAATGATAAAATTAACCATAATCAACGTATTAGTAATGTTTATAACAATAATAATAATAATACTTATTATGATAATTATAATTATGATAATATTAATAATTGTGATAATTATAATTCTAAAACTAATACTAATTATAATAATTATAAATATAAATATGGTAATAATTATAATCATAATAATCATAATAACAAGAATAATACCAACAATAATAATGATAACAATTATAACAATTATAACAACAACAACAACAACAACAACAACAACAACAACAACAACAACAACAACAACAACAACAACAACAACAACAACAACAACAACAACAACAACAACAACAACAACAACAATAATAATAATAATAATAATAATAATAATAATAATAATAATAATAATAATAATAATAATAATAATAATAATAATAATAATAATAATAATAATAATAATGAAATATGTATACCCTTTCAAAAAGCATCCTAAAAAGAATTGTCGCAAACGAGACTCGAACCCATGACCTCTCGGACACCCGCCAACACTCACGACCACCCATCTGCCTCTGTCTTTCCTGATTTAATTCCACAATCGAATTTACTTAACCTTTTCTATCTGTTACCATTCTTCTTCATCCTCTAAATCAATCCCACGATCGACCCCAGCTTATTAGCTAAATTATATGACACTTTAGAATTTATAATAGGCACGGAATCAACTGTTAAATGATTTAAGTTAATTAAAATGAAAAAAATAAAATAAAAAAGAGAACTGAACCAGACTTTGATGAACACGAGTGACCCAACATCCAATCTCGAAATCTAGGGTGTTTCAGACCACAATCACAACACGAAATATGTTTCAATTACCTCTTACAAACTTTCTGTGACCTCAATTGAATCTAAAACATCGAATTGAGTTCGAATTTGATAATGAAAAAGAAGTTTGAATTTTTGATATAAAGGTTTGACTCGAAAATTCACGTTTGTTATTAGGAATTAAAAAGTGAAACTTTCCAGATAGTTTGAAGTAAAGGTTCCTAACAACATGGCATTTACACATTTTGAAATTGATTACAAAATTGATTGTTTTGAAAAATGAAGTAACAACAGGGACGTAAGCCTGTGTTCTTTGATTTTTTTAATTTAATTCGATTGATTTGTAGTAGATAAATGGAATGTATAGGTAGTAATTGATGTTGAAAGGTCGTATGGGTTGTCTCACACTGGAATGGATCGAGTTTTATGGCGATTATAGATCAACAGATAATTAAATCGAGTACAGAGGAAAAAAAATAATAAAAAGGAGATAGGGACGTATAAAAGAGTTTGAACTCTTATGCTAAACGTTGGAATCAATTCGTACTGCAAATCAGACAGGGAAATATATTGTCAACAGTTTGAGAACAATTGGAGAACAGATTTACTTAATTCTTGTGTTATTACATATATATTTGGTTATATTTATATATTAATAAATATATATATCTGTATAGGTATAGATATTTATATATGTAGATAAATATATAACTGCAATTTACATATAATTATCTATATCTGATTCTTTTCATTTTTGATAATATATTCGTATAAATATATAATTATATAATTGTATTTATATATTTATCCTTATTTATTTACTTAGTTTATATATTCGTTTTATGTATTTATATATATATAATCCGTATATGCCAGAAAGATATATCTATATATCTGGTTATTTAATTATATCTGTATTTTACATATTAATGAAGCATGATATTATTTATAATACAACTTTAATATTTAACATTATTATCAATATTAATAATAATAACAAAACTAATAATAATAATAGAGAAATAATAATATTAATAATGTTAATATCATAATAATACTAATATAAATAATAATAATATGATAATTTTTGTAATCAAGTTAATAATACTTTTAATAACCCTCTTAATAATTAAATTTATATTTATAATGATACTAATAATGGTAACAATAATTTTTAATGTTAACATTTATCTTTAATCATAATGGATATAATACTATTATTAACTATATTTTTACTTGCATTTACATATTATTAGTTATGTATAGAATTTATATACATATTCATACTGCTATATATATATATATATATATATATATATATATATATATATATATATATATATATATATACTTAAGTTTTAAATATCAAGTTTTATTACATAGATAAATATGTTAATTATATATGTGGAAACGAGTAAACTCAAAGTATAATGTTATACATTTAATACATTACTAACGTTGACAATTTATGTTCGAAATCATTTATATTCAATATCAAAATAACAAGTTTTAGTTATTTTAAATTAACTTTCATAATGATTAAATCACATAATAGTTCAGTAATATATTTAACTTATTATATATAATTATTTACATAAATATTTATTTATATTTACATCTCTAGTTACAATTAAAGGTTCGTGAATCGTCGGGATTGGTCGAAGGTCAATTAAACATATGAAACAGTTCAAACTTTTTGAAAGCCAACATTACAGACTTTGCTTATCGTGTTGAAATCATTTAAAGATTAAGTTTAAATTTGATCGGAAATTCCCGGGTCATCACAGTACCTATCCATTAAAGAAATTCCGTCCCGAAATTTGAGTGAGGTCGTCATGGCTAACAATAAATATGTTTTTCTTGACGAATATAAGCTGATAAATATAGTTTTCATCATTACAGAATAATACAGATAAAATAATTCGATTATTCGAAGAGCACGAATGAAACTATCATGAGAGAGGTCACAACGGGCATCGTCCACCTTGCCCAAAAACTTGCCCAAATTTTTAGCCGTTAGTAAAATAAAAAAAATTCCAACGGCTAACCCAACGGTCACTTTTACACTATAAAAACACCAACCATATACTTCATTTTATACACTCAAACATATATTTCTTTTATATTTCCACCTTTCTCAAAATCAAAATCAAACACTCCCAAACTGCAAAATGTTAACACTTCCCCCATTGATTGTTTCATTCGATGTTCATTACGGAGGTGATTTCCGTAATCAAATGAAGGAATATAAGGGGGGCGACAGTATTTCGTTTGAAGATATCGACATTCGTGATGTTGGTTTACAAGACTTGCTATCCTTTCTGAAGGAAAAAGTTCCATGTGAATTCACGTCTGTGTTCTTTTATAAAGACGATTATGATGCGGATTGTAGGGCAAGTTTTCTGTGTACCGATGATCAATGGTACTTTATAAAAGATACCATTGAAGATCGCGGTAAACACATTTCTTTGTATGCGGTTCTTGAAGATGAAGAGACGTTGGGTTATCGTTACCTCGATGAATCAGCTGAAGTAGCAGTTGAGCCATCAAGAGAAATACCGATGTCTCCAGAGTACCTCACGGATGGTGAAATGACTGGTGAACGCTACTTTGCAGATGACAATTGACGACGATGAGTAGTTTGATTGTAATCTTTTAATTTTTAATTTTCGTGATGTTTTAATTTTTAATTATTCTAATATCAGTGTTGTTGTCGAGTTTTATATCTTCCTTTATGTTTCGAAGCTCTTCGTCTTTTTAATCTCCTCTCGATCTCTAGTAAAACGAGTAATGGTCTAGAATTTGTAAGTATGGAGTTTCGAATGAATTTAATGTTATAATCAAGAAAGAACGTAATAGCACGATTTGATTCGTCAAATTACCAGAATCATTGAGAATAGAGCTATCAAGAATATACTTTCTTGATATGTTCAGAAGTTAATTAAAATGAAAGAGTTATGTAACATGACACATAATTGTGTTATGATCTACTGTGAACCATCATGTCTCATTAGAACTCAGCATGACTTACTATAATATAATCACGTTGATCAAGTGTCATTATATTATACTAACTCATGCATCAGTTCCCAACATTACTTCAATAACATTCATATTTTAAGCTCGAAAGTTTACAGAATATAGAAACTAACAGTTTCTATATGATGTAACACTGATAGCACGAAGAGATAAATGATTTCAGATAGTATTAGTTATAAAAATATATTCAGAAATATCGAGGATATTTATAATGAAAGATACGATAATATCTTTGAATATCTAAGATCAGAGGATGATGGAGACTATTGTCCGCAAGGGTTTAGAGTAATGAGTAAAATATTCGCTAAAGACTTCAGCAGACATTGAATCATTTAGATTCTTTGAAGTCAAACTTATTCTTTGTGATTTGTCCACGGCTTTCTTCATAGTTTTGCATAATCTGCTTTTCAGTACTAAAGTTTCTATTGAATGTTTCCAATATAATGATACACAGGAAGCACGAAGAGGTATATAATTTCGGATGAGAATATTTATGAAAATATCCTCAGAAATATCGAAGATATTGATGATGATATTTTGGTATTTCTAAGTTTGAAGGTTGATGAAGAAAAATTTTTCGCAAGATTTTAACATGACCTCGGAGCAAGATATTCTCTAAAGATTTCAACGGATCCAGAATTACCTGGATTCTTTAAATATAGGGTATGGTCCTTGTATTTGTCCTTGGTCTCCTTAGTGGTTAGCTCAATCCGTTTTCCAGTTCCAACTTTTCTGAGCTTTTCTAACATACTATTCTTTATCATCAAACTTCTGATGATTAAGGTCGTTTACGGTTGTCTACGATTTCTGCTGCTTCATTCAGCTTTTTCAACATTTAGAGTATTGGTTTGTAGACTGAGTGCTGTTCAGAATTTCATAATGAAAGACCATAATTTTAAAAGATAAATGTTATACATATACATATAACTATTGATATAGAAACACTGCTAGATTCGAAATACTGATTGTTAATTCTCGGTAATTTGGTATGGCAATTCTCGTTACAAGGTGCGGATGAGTTCATGATAAGACTTCACTAGATAAATATAGTGATCTGTTGGAGAGATTTAAGCCAAGGAGCAACGAGGTTGCTGGTACGTCTTCTGGTAAAATGGTGGAATATAAAAGGTTCTTCAGTAACAATAAATGAGCATGCATATATATCAAGGTTATAATAAGACTAGTACGGTTGAAAAGTCAAAGTTGACTTGCTGAAGCTGTGACAAAATTAGCTAATTAGGAAAAGAATTGCATTGTTATTTACGGTAATAACAATGCCAAAGGAGCTAGCACAGATACATGTTAAACGTTTACTCAGGTTCCGAGTATTTTCAGGTGCCTTACTATATGCATCAATCTTTCCTTCCGTAGATGAAGTGCGGTTGGTTCATCCTCTCGATCGAAGTGTTTTCAAGAATCATGAAAGGTTTGAATGCAGATTGTAACCGTCAAGATACAATGAGGTTTAAGATGAAATCAAGTGGCAAACTTGAAGAATTGTTTAGTTTCATATGTTAAAATCAATATTTTAATTCATTTTAATTGTCTAATGTTGATAGTCCTCAGTTGATAGTCCACAGTTAGCAGTGTACAAATAATAATTCATATATAGTTTACTATATAATATTCGAATTAATTAATACGTATCGTGACCCGTGTACATGTCTCAGACTCGATCACAACTCAAAGTATATATATTATTGTAGAATCAACCTTAACCCTGTATAGAGAACTCGATCATTACTGCATATAGAGTGTCTATGGTGATTCAAAATAATATATATAGATGCGTCGATATGATATGTCAAAACCTTGTATACGTGTCCCGATATTTAAAGTGCGTAAAGTTAATAACAAAAATTAAATGACGATAAATAAAATTGCGATAATTAGATTGCGATAAATAAACTGCGATAAATAAAATTTAATCAGTTAGCTAGGAACAGTTAGCTGGAACAGTTAGCATGGTTTCTTAACAAAATTTCATATTGTTAATTAGTCTATTTCTAATCAAATTTTTATTTCGTCAAATGTTTCTTCATTATGCCACTTGTTGGATTCTGGTAAATCAAAATTCAAATATGAAATTGGATAAAAATGGTTATTCGGCGGTGAACGGATATGTATATCGGTGGTTGTAAGTAGGATAGTAAATGACTGTTGAATCAGCTTCGAAGAATGTATAGTGTAACTTATTAATGTGAAATCTAAATATTCCTCGGGTATTACCTACCCGTTAAAATATTTTCACCATTAACAGTTTGTACAAAGACTTTTAATTACAATCTTTATGAAAATATATATACCTATATATATTTTCTTCAGATGTAATCATGGATTTAATGAGTCAGTATGATATTAAACTCATTTGGTTTACCGTTAGAACTAGAATACATAATCTCTAAAACATTTAGAGATTACTTAATCGCCATGAAGAACGAAGATAATCGATGTAGAACGATACGTAGAACGATGATTATACTCGTGGTACAAATTGCGATGTTGAAGCTTGTGATGTTTAGGCTTATGTTATTGGTGGTGCTGGTGTTGCCGGTGCCGTTGCTGAAGCTGGTAATTTTTGCACCATGTTTTCCAAATTGATTACTCGAGCGTGAAGCTCGTTGACTCTTTGATTACTCCGGAATGATTGGCGTTCAGAACGAGCGAATGAATAAGGTTTAGAATTTTAGATAGAATATAATCGTGACGAGATATTCTAAAAATGAGAGAAAATGGTGTCTCGAACAGGTTTGTCGGTAAGTGCTTCAGGTTCTTCACCAAGAGTGCAGGTTGGTGAGTGGAAAGGATCGCCTTCTTCTCATCTCCATTGATTTAGTCAACTACGAAACTATCAGATGAATTGGGGATGACTGATTGGTTGATTCATTCCGGTGACACTGCTTTCGGAGCTCGAGTGAAACTCTATGTCGGAATAGCTGTCAGAATAACTATCGGATTAGTTATCGAAATCTAAGGGACTCGAACTAGTTGAGGGACTCATCTTGTACGTTTAGGTGAAGGATTTTCGTTAAGGAATAGAATAGGATGTTGATTAGTACTCTGCAATACATAATTTACATATGCATATATAATACTAAAATCCCATAAGTTATGGAGGAATCTACGGAATCTATCAGGCAAAGGTAACAATAACAGATACGCTAAGATATGAATCAGCAGATACACTAAGATATGAATTTTTGTCTATACACTATGTGATGACCCGGGAATTTCTGACCAAATTTAAACATAATCTTATATGATTCGACTCGATAAGCAAAGTCTATTAAACCGAGTCTCATTATGTTTGAACTATTTCATGATAACATTTGACCTTTAACTATTTCCGACGATTCACGAACCTTTTATTGTAACTAAGAATGTAAATATAAATAATTATATATAAAACTAATTATATTAGTATTAATGAACTATTAAGTAATTTTGTTATTATAAAAGATAACATTTAATAACTAAAGATTTTCATATTGAATATATATAGTATATTGTATATAAATGATTCAAACATATTTTACCAACGTTATCAAAATATTAAATGTACAATGTTATACTTTGTAGTTAATTGTTTAATATACATAATTAATCATCTACTCAACATTTAAAACATGATTTTATATATATGGTAGTATACATATATACATAAATATAACTATATATATATATATGATTTTATACATAATTATTATATTATGTATATGTAGAAATTTATAATATATCTATGATGAAATAATGTACTATTTTAATAAATATATATAATACTTACATATATAAAACATTTATATTTTTCATAATTACATACATAATTATAATATAATTAGTATGTAAATAAATATTATAATATATTTATATTAAAATGCATAAATATATAATATTCAGTATATGTTACAATACATATTACATAATTATTAAATATTACATAATAATATATGATATTAATAAATTAAATTTAAATACAAATATAGTTGTTGTAGTAATGTTATTTGTATCGTCAAATATCAATATTTGTATTCATAATATCACTTTATATCATATAAAGATGAAATTGGATGTATAAATTAGATTATTATTACTAATATTATTATTATCGATAAAATATTAATATTATCATAATTAGTATGGTATTATTATTATTATTATTATTATTATTATTATTATTATCATTTTTACAATTATTATTATCATTAATATTATATTTATCATTATTATTAATTTTATTAATATTATTAGATATTAATAGTATTGTTATTATATATTATTATTATTAATTAAAAAAAAACAGTAGGGATCTATATTATACGCGTGACCTCTGTATCCTTTATCTCTATTATTATTATTTTTTTTGTTTCTTTCCTGCTCCCAACTCGTGAACCTGTGTTGACATTTTCTCCATTTTTTATCAACCGATCTCTATTATTACAATATGATTATGTATAATTGCAAATCAAATAAAAAGGAAATCCAATGGGATTAAAGAGCACAGCGATATTTTTTTTTCTTCTCTGCACGCTCCAATTTTTTTTTTCTCTTAATTCAATTTCGAATAAAGTTTCAAAATCTAAAAATGCAGAAAGGTTAGAAATCTTTCTTTGAATCTATCTGCAAAATCTCAACTCTCAAATCTTTATATCGATCTTGAATTTTGAAGTCAAAGTTTAGTTTAAAAAAAGTCAACAATTGTTCTTGAGACAAATTCGCGTTCGTGTATATGTTTCTGATCAAATTGACGATTCCAGTAGTTTTTATACATGTTTAGAAAACTATTTCGTGTTATAAACATTATCTATAATGTTATCTATTACGAAATCAATTTTTTTTGTTTTGTTCCAAGAACCGACGCTGCAGTAGGCCTTTAGTATTTTTTTTTATTTTATTTTAGAACCCAAATTATTTTTTTTTCTGTAATGTTTTGAAGCTTTAAAGGGAACCCCGATTTTTTTTTTTTTTTTTTTTTTTGGTTATTGATGTTTTGTTGAATCCATGAGACTTGTGGAAAAGAAGAGGAATAGAAGAAAAACAGTTTATATATAAAATTTAAATTCAATATTAGTACAGAGAATCAGAATTGGTGGGATGGTCGAGAGTGTTTGCGTGTGAGCATGTGGTCACGAGATCGAGTCCAGAGGACGGTAGTTTCTTTTTTTTTTTTGAAACTCTTTTCATGTGAGGTAGTTTTCTTTTCTAATTTTATTATTGTTATTATATATTAATTATTATTAGTATTATTATTATTATTATTATTGTGATTGTTTTGATTGTTATTGTTATTGTTATTATTAGTATCATACTTGTTATCATATTTGAAAGTATTATAGACATTACTATTATTATTATGATAGGTATTAATAATATTATTATTAGTAATAAACTTATCATTTTAGTATTTTATCATCATTAGGATTATGATTATGATTATCATTAATATTATTATGAAGGAAATAAAAATATATTATTATCATCAATATTAGAATTTGTACCGGTTTATAAATAATAGTATCATCAGTACATTTACAATTAATAATATCATATTTATCAGTATCATCATTAATATTTACTAGTATTATTATGATTATCATTTATCATTTTATAAATATTAGAACCCTTATTATTAACATAAGTATGGTATTAGTATTAATATTATTTTAGAGTTATTATTATTAGTATCATTAACAGTTATCATTTTCATTTTTTTTGCTATTAGTATTATCATTATTAATAAAATTATTATTATTATTAGTAAATCATTATTATCTAAATTATTATTTTAACAAATAAATCTTTTGTACACTATATATATACTTATGGTATATACTAGGATTGTATTAATAATTCACATAACAAACTAATAAAATTTCATAAATACAATACCAACCACAAATATATGTATATAAATATATTAATGTCACTATTTATATAAACGTAAATCATTATAGATATATATACATAAAATAGATATATATATAAAATATAACTTAAAATATAATATAAGTATACGTTTTAAAATAAAGGTTAGAATAAATTCTACAAAACTATAATATATAAATAATACATATTAATAAATGAAATTTTGTAATTTACATTATACGTATTAATATATACACAATTGATATAGGTTCGTGAATCCGAGGCCAACCCTGCATTGTTCAATGACGTCATATGTATTTTTACTACAAAATACAGTATCGTGAGTTTCATTTGTCTTTTTACCCTTTATATTTTTGGGCTGAGAATACATGCGCAATTTTTATAACTGTTTTACGAAATTGACACAAGTACGTGAAACTACATTCTATGGTTGGATTATCGAAGTCGAATATGCCCCTTTTTATTAAGTCTGGTAATCTAAGAATTAGGGAACAGACACCCTAATTGACGCGAATCCTAAAGATAGATCTATCGGGCCCAACAAGCCCCATCCAAAGTACCGGATGTTTTAGTACTTCGAAATTTATATCATGTCCGAAGGAGGATCCTGGAATGATGGGGATATTCTTATATATGCATATTGTTAATGTCGGTTACCAGGTGTTCAATCCATATGAATGATATTTTTGTCTCTATGCATGGGACGTATGTTTATGAGAAATGGAAATCTGAAATCTTGTGGTCTATTAAAATGATGGAAACGATTGTTTAAGTTAAACTAATGAACTCACCAACCTTTTGGTTGACACTTTAAAGCATGTTTATTCTCAGGTACGAAAGAAATCTTTCGCTGTGTATTTGCTCATTTTATAGATATTACTTGGAGTCATTCATGGCATATTTCAAAAGACGTTGCATTCGAGTCGTCGAGTTCATCAAGATTATTATCAAGTCAATTATAGTTGGATATATTATGAAATGGTATGCATGCCTGTCAACTTTCGATGTAATGAAAGTTTGTCTTTTCAAAAACGAATGCAATGTTTGTAAAATGTATCATATAGAGGTCAAGTACCTCGCGATGTAAGCAACTGTTGTGAATCGTTTATAATCGATATGGACTTCGTCCGGACGGATTAGGACGGGTCTTCACAGTTGGTATCAGAGCGGTGGTCTTAGCGAACCAGGTCTTGCATTAGTGAGTCTAACTGATAGTCGTTAGAATGCATTAATGAGTCTGGACTTCGACCGTGTTTGCATGTCAAAAGTTTTGCTTATCATTTAGTATCGAAAAATTATTTGCTTATCATCCTTAAAGTCTAAGACACGTCTTAATGCATTTATTGCATAGACAGTGTATAGTTAAATTCATATCTTAGCGTATCTGTTATTGTTACCTTTGCCTGACAGCTTCCGTAGATTCCTCCTAAGCTTATGGGATTTTAGTATTATATATGCATATGTAAATTATGTATTGCAGGGTACTAATCTACATCCTATAATCTATTTCTTATCGAAAATCCTTCATCTGATCGTACGAGATGAATCCCTCAACCAGTTCGAGTCCATCAGATTTCGATAGCTATTTCGATAGTTATTCCGACAGCTATTTCGATATGGATTTCCACTCGAGCTCCGAAAGCAGAGTAACCGGAATGAATCGATCAATTAGCCATCATCTATTCTGAATGAATTGGAGATGGGTTCGTAGTCGACTTAATCAATGGAAACGCGAAGAAGGCGATCATTTCCACTAACCAAATTCACCTCTTGACAATGAACCTAAAACGTTTACCGGCGAACCTGTTCGAGACACCATTTTCTCTCTCATTTCCAAAGTATCTCATCACGATCATATACTATCTCAGATTCTAAACCTCATTCATCCGCTCGTCCGAACCGACAATCATCCCGGTGTAATAGAAGAGGTTAACGAACTTCGCGCATAAGTTGTAGTCTTGAAAAATATGGTGCAAAACGTACCAGCTTCATCCAAATCACCGGCACCAACAGTACCACCAACAACCCAAATTTCAATATCACATGCCTCAACATCTCAATCTATACCTCGAGTATAATCATCATTCTACATGACATTCTACATCAGTTATCTTCGTTCGACATGGTGATTATGTAATCTCTAATGTTTTAGAGATTATTTATTCTAGTTCCAACTGAAAACTAAATGAGTTTAATATCATGTTAACTCATTAAATTCATGATTACATTTGAAGAAAATATATATGTATATATGTTTTCATAAAGATTTTAGTTAAAAATTCTTTTGTACAAATTGTTAATAATAAAAATATTTTAACGGGTAGCTAATACCCGAGGAATATTTAAATTTCACATTAATAAGTTACACTGTATATTCTTCGAATCCGATTCAACAGTTATTCACTATCCTATTTACGACCACCGGGATACTTATCCATTCACCAAAGAATAACTATTTTCATTCAAATTCAATTTCATATTTGAATTTTGACCTATCAGAATCCAACAAGTGGCATAATGAAGAAATAATGGACACAATAAAAATTGATTAGAAACAGACTAATTAACAATATTAAATTTTATTAAGAAACCACGCTAACAAAATCCTAGCTAACTGTTCCTAGCTAACTGTTAATTCCGTATTACATTTTATTTATCACAATTTATTTATCGCAATTTATATTCTCGCAATTTTATTTATTGTCATTTAATTTCTGTTATTTACTTTACGCACTTTATTTATCGTCATTTAATTTCTGTTATTTATTTTACGCACTTTAAATATCGGGACACGTATACAAGGTTTTGACATATCATATCGACACATCTATATATATTATTTGGAATCACCATAGACACTCTATATGCAGTAATGATCGAGTTCTCTATACAGGGTTGAGGTTGATTCTATAATAATATATATACTTTGAGTTGTGATCGAGTCTGAGACATGTACACGGGTCACGATACGTATTAATTAATTCAAATATTATATATTAAACTATATATGAATGATTGCACTGTCAACTGTGGACTATCGACTGTGGACTAATAACATTGGACAATTAAAATGAATTAAAATATTGAATATAACATATGAAACTAAACAATTCTTCAAGTTTGCCACTTGATTTCGTCTTAAACCTCATTTGTATCTTCACGATTACATTCTGCGTTCAAACCTTTCATGATTCTTGAAAACACCTCAATCGATAGGATGAATCAACCGCACTTCATCTACGGAAGGAAAGATTTATGCATATAGTTATGCACCTGAGAAACTCTCGGCAATTGAGTAAAAGTTCAACACGTAGCCGCGTCAAATCCTTTGGCATTTATTAACAAAAACAACTTTGCGATCCCTTTTCAAAATTAGCCAATTTTGTCACAGCTCCAACAAGTCAACTTCGACTTTTCGTACGAAACAACCTTATTATAACGTTTATATATACGCGTGCTCTTTTATTGTTACCAGGTAACCTTTCATATTCCATCATATTACCATCAGCGTTTAATCATCTAAAAACACAATTCTCCTGAAACCACCTCGAATTAATAACCGATGATTCAGATATCATAGCATTAAATGCAGAGGAAACAGAAAAATGGTAGATGGTCTAAACGGACAAAAGTTTGATGATAAAGAAAGGAGTGTTAGGAACGCTCGATAAAAAATTGGGTATTGAAAAACAGATTGAGTTACCCATGAAGGAGACCAAGGACAAATACAAGGACCAAATCCTATATTCAAAGGATTCAGGTAATTCTGGATCCGTTGAAATCTTTAGAGAATATCTTGCTCCGAAGTCATGTTAAAATCTTGCGGAAAATCTTTCTCCATCAACCGTCGAACTTAGAAATTCCAAAATATCATCATCAATATCTTTGATATTTCTGAGGATATTTTCATAAATATTCTCGTCCGAAATTATATACCTCTTCGTGCTTCCTGTGTATCAATATATTGGAAACATTCAATAGAAAATATAGTACCGAAAAGCAGATTATGCGAAACTATGAAGAAAGCCGTGGATAAATCACAAAGAATAAGTTTGACTTCAAAGAATCCAAATAATTCAATGTCTGCTAAAGTCTATAGTGAATAACTTGCTCCTTACTCTAAACCCTTGTAGACAATAGTTTCTATCATCCTCTGATCTTAGATATTCTGAGATATTATCGTACCTTTCATTATAAATATCCTCCATATTTCTGGAGATATTTTTATAACTATTCTTATCTGAAATCATTAATCTTTTCGTGCTATCAGTATTACATCATATAGAAACTGTTAGTTTCTGTATTCTGTAAATTTTCAAGCTTAAAATATGAATGTTATTGTAGTAATGATGGGAACTGATGCATGAGTTAGTATAATATAATGACACTTGATCAACGTGATTATATTACAGTAAGTCATGCTGAGTTTCTAAATGAAACGTGATGATTCACAGATCATAACGTCATCATGTTCCATGTTACATAACTCTTTCATCCTACTTAACTCCGTAACAAATCAAGAAAATGTATTCTTGATGGTTCTATCTTCTGTGATGTTGATAAATTTGAAAATCAAATCGTGCTATCACGTTCCTTCATGCTTAGGACATTATAATCATTCGAAACTCTTTATCTATAAATTCTGGACCATTATTCGCTTGACTTGAAGTCGGGAAGAGAAAACAAAAGCATAGAGCTTTGAAATATAAGGGAGAATATAAAGTCCGATAACAACACATAAATTACAAACCGTGTATATCAATGTTTATCGCAACATAAAGACACGGGAGAATTAAAAACATTATAATCCCGAGGGCAAAGTAGAAGAAAGCAGAATCCTCTGGTGGAAGTTGGAAAAGGAGAATGATTGTTGCGATAGTAAGGATGAGGACAAGGATCAGAACTGGATTAATCATTTTCAGAATCTTTTGGATGTATGAACTAAGAAAGAAAGTATAAGAATGGTGAGAATAATGGAAAGGAAGAGCTTAATTTATACTGGAAATATCAGACGTAGTAATCGGGGCAGATCACCGTATTTAATTAAAGAGATCTTAATTTCCATAAATCCCGAAGAATCAGATTTTATAGATCTTCAAGATTTTCTTTAAATCCCTTAAATTTAGGAATTCAACCAAGGCAATGTCAAAAGTTAAGACGCGCCTTATTTTCTAAATTCAAACCTGGCTACGTCAAAAGTTAAAAACAAATCTTTGTTTCTCATTTCATCCTTTTGTGAATAGCTTCATTCGCACTCTTCGAATAATCGAATTATTTTTATCCATATTACTCAATGATGATAAAACTCAAGTTATCAACTCATATTCGTCAGGAAAACATATTTATTGTTAGCTATGACGACCTCACTCAAATTTCTGGACGAAATTTCTTTAACGGGTAGGTACTGTGATGACCCGGGAATTTCCGACCAAATTTAAACATAATCTTATATGATTCGACTCGATAAGCAAAGTCTATTAAACCGAGTCTCATTATGTTTGAACTATTTCATGATAACATTTGACCTTTAACTATTTTCGACGATTCACGAACCTTTTATTGTAACTAAGAATGTAAATATAAATAATTATATATAAAACTAATTATATTAGTATTAATGAACTATTAAGTAATTTTGTTATTATAAAAGATAACATTTAATAACTAAAGATTTTCATTTTGAATATATATAGTATATTGTATATAAATGATTCAAACATATTTTACCAACGTTATCAAAATATTAAATGTACAATGTTATACTTTGTAGTTAATTGTTTAATATACATAATTAATCATCTACTCAACATTTAAAACATGATTTTATATATATGGTGTAACATCCCGCCTTTTTCCATTTACTTTTCCGTTATACTAATATAAAGTCCGTTCTATGTTTATAACATCTCCCGTTGATACGCGTTTTAAATTATCTCGTTTAGGTAATTCCCGCACCCGAACGAAAGTTGAGGGACTAAACTTGACAAGGGATCAAACCCTTGACTAGGTCAAAGGGTCAAACCCCTTTCACCCATTCATTATCATCTCCATCTCTCTCTCTTTCTCTCTAGCAAGAACACACACCCATTTACCAAATTAATTTAATCATCATCTAAATTCGATCTAGGAGGCTTACAACAAAATAAACTACATATTTGTGATCCTCTCTTCATCCTCTACATTTTGATACCAATATCATCAAGTTTGGGTAACATTTCTAAAACTCTAGATTTCTTTAAATTCGTGTTCTTGACTTATAAAGTTGTTAATTAGTGTCTATGGCTCATCGTGATGTCGTGTATGTAATTTGTATGCTCGATTCGTTGTTTTTGGTGTAACTAGTTCATTATGAAAATTTGCTTGCTAAATCTTTGATTTTGAATGATCAAATGTTGTTAGATTGTTAAAGTGCATGTTTTAAAAGTGTTACTAGTATCATTAGCTTCGTTTTGATGTATAGGTTGATTAAGGAAACTCCAAGAACATGATTAGTGATTTTGTGAACTTGGATTAGGGTTTGATAAGCTTTAGATGAACTTTTGATGCACCAAATGCTATGAAATATTGTAGATAAGAATTTTGTTGCAATGTGTGTATGATTACCTTCGAAACGGCATATCATACATGTAAATTGGTTGCCCGAATCATAAAATGCGTTTTAGAACTTGAAACTTTGATTATGAACGTTTAATGCGGTTTTTGGTTGTTGTTAGTGATGAATTGCTTGATGAAATGTGCTTAGTTGTTTTCCTTGTCAAATTACCTTTCTAATGATATAGGTTATGCGTTTTAAGTGTTTTCGGTGCATGAAATGTGTTATATTGTATTTTGGTTCGTGACTTGGACCATTTTTTTCTGCAAACTGCATGATTCCCAGGTATTGCGCGCCGCGCATTTACCCGCGCGCCGCGCAGAATCAGAGATCCCAGATGTTTGCCTTCTTGGTTGAGTTCTGACCAGAAATTGCACTTGGGTGCGCGCCGCGCAACCCAGTGCGCGCCGCGCAAAAGCCCCAGGCCACTCTCTTTTGTTTTTAAATGTCACAAAAATGTTTCCGCTTAACTAAAACTCCGTTTAACATGAAACTTGACTATTAGGCTCTTATATGACTTCTCGTCTTGGGAAAATTGTCGGATACCCGACCCGACCCCGTTGACTTTGACTTTGACCAAGCTTGACTTTTAGTCAAACTTAACCAAACGATTATACAATCGTTCTAACATACTTAACTACTTGTATCGTGCATGAAACTTGACAAATTGATTCACATGCTATATTAATCGAGTCGTAACGAGCCATAGGACTAATTGAACATCTTTGACCAATCGTGACTATCGTTATTGATACAACCTATTTGTTTAGGTCAAGACTAGCATTGTTCTTTGCACACATTTACTTGTTGAAGTACTTTACTACTCGTGCATTCAAGGTGAGATCATAGTCCCACTCTTACTCTTTTTGAACTTACATTTGGGATGAGAAAACATAAACATTTCTTTTACTAAGTGAACACAAGTACAGGAAAACAAACATTCTACATACGAGTTTAGAACAAAATCCTCAATTCGATTATCATTAGTTACACTTGCCGGGTGTAAGCGAGAACTTATGTTGTATGGATCCATATGGGTTTGACAAACCCTCATTCAAACGGTTCGCTACCGTTTACGAATGAAATATATTTTCGAGAAACAGTGTATGTTCTAGCACTAAGTGATGGGGTTCAATGGAAGGAAATGTTAAGCATTGATAATTGGGTGCTCGTGAAACAAACTTTTGGAATGTATTACTATTATTTCATTGATGCAAATCTTGTGGTTCACTTGTACTTACTTACTTAAACCTATGATTTCACCAACGTTTTCGTTGACAGATTTCTATGTTTTTCTCAGGTCCTTGAACGATACATGATACATGCTTCCGCTCATTATTTTGATACTTGCATTGGATGTCGAGTATATATGCATACATGGAGCGTCTTTTGGATACTTTTAAATTGTGTCGCATAAGTTTCATTTGTACTTAAAACTTTGTATCGTAACTTGTGGTGGAACTATTCTTGTAAACTTGAACAACCTTTACATTTGAAATGAATGCGAGATATCTTTTGGTCAAACGTTGTTTTAAAGACTTATGACCACGTAACGGGACCTAAGTAGACGGCGCCGTCAATGACGATTTGGTCGGGTCGCTACAGATGGTATCAGAGCGTTGGTTGTAGGGATTTAGAGTTCATTGGTGTCAACCTCGAGTCATAGGGTACATTGGTGAGTCTAGACTACAACCGGCATATAGACTTGAAGTAGGAATTACTTGACTGCTTGTGCATTTATACTCGAACGCTTCTACTCATATCTACTCTTAGTTCATCTTAATCTCACGTTGTTTAATTTGATTGACGCGTCACCTTGACTATATGAAATGATGTCGAATGCACATATGAATCAGGGTAATATAATTTCCGGGATTATATTACGGTGACTCATATGAACGTTCCGACATTATGACATAAAGAATTTAAGGCGAGTCGAGGAAAAACTTCCCTTTATCTTTATTCTATATCACGGTTAGTATTATTGAGAATACTAATCAATGATATTCTTGTGTCTTGAAGGAACAATGGCTCCTCGTCGTGTACGCCGCAATGAAACTCCCGAACAAGCTCTCGAACGGATGATAGCTACCGCCGTAGATGCGGCCATGGCCGGTCACTCATCCAACAACAATAATAATAACAACCACAACAACAACAACAACAACAACAATGGAGCCGGAAACTCAAACGAGGGATGCTCCTAAAAAGCTTTCATGGGGTGCAAACCTCACACTTTTGATGGAACCGGGGGACCGGTCGTGCTCACCCGATGGTTTGAGCAAACGGAAGCCGTCTTTAGCATAAGCGGTTGTCGGGACCAAGACAAGGTCAAATACTCCACTCACACTTTCTCCGGAATTGCTCTAACATGGTGGAACACCTATGTTCAATCGGTGGGTACCGATGAAGCTCATGCCCTCTCTTGGGCCGATCTAAAGGAAAAGATGATTGTTGAATATTTTCCGCGCGAAGAAACCCGAAAGCTTGAGGAAGAACTAAGAGCTTTGAAAGCGGTCGGAAACGATCTTAAAGCTTATAATCAACGCTTCGCCGAACTATCCTTGATGTGTCCTAATCTTGTTAACCCCGAATCTCAAAGGATTGAGCTCTACATGCTCGGTCTTCCAAAAAGCATCAAACAAGGGGTGATGTCATCCAAACCCACTACTCATCAAGCCGCTATGAACATGGCTCGCCAACTAATTGAAACGGTTGACGAAATCGTAGTTCCGGCACCTAAGTCCGAGGATAAATCGGGCGGCAACAAAAGAAAGTGGGAACCCTCCTAATCAAGCAACAACAACTTTGCTAAGAAGCCTTACACCTCCGACGGCAAGAGGGGTTATGCCGGGAACCTACCTCTTTGCAACAAATGCAACAAACATCACTTTGGTGAATGTGGCAAGTTAATTTGCCACCGGTGCCAAGGAGTTGGTCATAAGGCCAACGATTGTAAAAGTGCCACTCCCGTTGCTCGAAAGTGGCCCAATGCACCAAAGACGGGCACTTGTTACGAATGTGGTCAAACAGGTCATTATAGAAATGCATGCCCAAAGAAGAAAGATAACCCCAACACGCGCGGCCGAGCTTTCAACATCAACACCGAGGAAGCCCGGGATGACACTGAACTAGTCACGGGTACGTTTCTTCTCAACAATTCTTATGTCTTTTGCTTATTCGATTCAGGTGCCGATAAATGCTTTGTATCCAAGACTTTGACTCATTCTTTTAGCACTCCACCTCTTCCATTAGATACCACTTATACCATTGAAGTGGCTAACGGGAAACTATTAAGTGCCGACACATATTACCGGGGGTGTACGATAAACATTTTGGGTAAGAAATTTGAAATTGATTTGATACCCATGGAACTAGGAAGCTTTGATGTAATAATCGGTATGAATTGGTTAGTCAAAACGAAATCTCACATTCTTTGTGATCTTAACGCAATCCGAATTCCTATCGAGAATGGTGAACCTTTGATCGTCTATGGCTATAAGAGTTGCACCGGACTCAACCTCGTTTCGTGTGTTAAAGTTAGAAAACTACTCCGTAAGGGTTGTTTTGCGATCCTTGCTCACGTTAAGAAAGTCGAGTCCGATGAGAAGCACATCGATGATGTGCCAATTGTTAGTGACTATTCTGATGTATTTCCTGACGAATTGCCGGGTCTTCCGCCTCATCGACCGGTTGAATTCCAAATCGATCTTATTCCGGGATCCGCACCCGTAGCACGTGCACCATATAGACTCGCTCTATCTGAAATGCAAGAATTAAAAAGTCAAATCCAAGAACTACTTGATCGAGGTTTTATCCAACCTAGCCATTCACCTTGGGGCGCTCCGATTTTGTTTGTTAAAAAGAAAGACGGATCCCTACGAATGTGCATTGATTATCGTGAACTAAATAAATTGACGGTTAAGAACCGATATCCTCTTCCTCGCATCGATGACCTCTTTGATCAACTACAAGGGTCTTGTGTATATTCGAAAATCGATCTCCGCTCGGGTTATCATCAATTGAGGGTTAAGGGGGAAGATGTCTCCAAAAGCGCTTTCCGAACTCATTATGGTAGTTATGAATTCCTTGTCATGCCATTTGGTCTCACTAACGCACCGGCGGTGTTCATGGATCTTATGAACCGCGTGTGCAAACTGTATCTCGATAAATTCGTTATTGTGTTCATCGATGACATATTGATCTATTCTAAAAATGAAGAAGAGCACGAACAACATCTCCGACTTGTGCTTGAACTTTTAAGACAAGAACAACTCTATGCCAAATTCTCCAAGTGTGAATTTTGGTTAAAGGAAGTTCAATTTCTTGGTCATGTTGTAAGTGACCAAGGTATTAAAGTCGATCCAACGAAAATCGAAGCCATTAGCAAATGGGAGACTCCTACTACTCCTACTCACATTCGTCAATTTTTGGGTCTCGCCGGGTACTATCGTAGATTCATCGAAAATTTCTCTTTGGTTGCACGTCCTCTAACCGCATTGACTCACAAGGGAAAGAAATTCATTTGGGCGACCGAATATGAATCCGCATTCCAAATCTTAAAAACGAAGCTAACCACCGCTCCTATCTTGTCACTTCCCGAAGGCAATGATGACTTTGTTGTATATTGCGATGCCTCAAAACATGGTTTTGGGTGTGTATTGATGCAACGAACGAAAGTCATTGCTTATGCTTCTCGACAACTCAAAATTCATGAACGAAACTATACGACACATGATCTCGAACTCGGAGCTGTTGTCTTTGCACTTAAAATGTGGAGACACTATCTTTATGGAACCAAGAGTACTATCTTCACCGATCACAAAAGCCTTCAACACATTTTCGATCAAAAGCAACTAAACATGAGACAACGAAGGTGGATTGAAACCTTAAACGATTACGATTGCGAGCTTCGTTACCATCCCGGGAAGGCAAATGTAGTAGCTGATGCCTTAAGTCGAAAAGAAAGAGCGGTGCCTCTCCGTGTCCGAGCTTTAAACATCACCATTCACACCAACCTTAATAGCCAAATTCGGGTAGCCCAAGATGAGGCTCTCAAGGATGAAAACATCTCTCTCGAACACTTGAACGTCCTCACCTCTCGATTCGAAGTTAAAGAAACCGGACTCCGATATTTCGCCGGAAGAATTTGGGTGCCTAGTTATGGGGATCTACGAAGCCTTATTTTAGATGAAGCCCATAAGTCACGATACTCGATTCACCCCGGTGCCAATAAGATGTACCACGGCCTTAAACAACTATATTGGTGGCCGAACATCAAAAGGGACGTAGCTACTTATGTTTCCAAGTGTTTGACATGTTCCAAAGTCAAAGCCGAATACCAAAGACCGTCCGGACTACTTCAACAACCCGAGATCCCGCAATGGAAGTGGGAAAGGATAACGATGGATTTTATCACCAAGCTACCAAAAACGACGGGCGGTTATGATACCATTTGGGTTATTGTTGACCGTCTCACCAAATCCGCACACTTCCTTGCCATGAAAGAAACGGACAAAATGGAGAAACTTGCACAACTTTACATTAAGGAGATCGTAGCCCGACACGGTGTACCATTATCGATTATCTCCGACCGAGATGGCCGTTTCGTTTCTAGATTTTGGCATACATTGCAAGAAGCGTTGGGAACGCGTTTAGACATGAGCACCGCATATCATCCTCAAACCGATGGACAAAGCGAACGTACAATTCAAACCTTAGAGGACATGTTACGAGCTTGCGTGGTTGATTTCGGAAAAGCTTGGGACAAGCACTTACCTCTCGCCGAGTTCTCTTACAACAATAGTTATCACGCGAGTATTAAAGCCGCACCTTTTGAAGCGCTATATGGCCGCAAATGTCGTTCACCTCTTTGTTGGGCCGAGGTAGGCGACGTGTAAATCACCGGACCCGAACTCATTCACGAAACCACCGAGAAAATCGTTCAAATCCGAGATAGGCTTAGGACGGCCCGAAGTCGTCAAAAGAGCTATACCGACAAACGACGCAACGATCTTGAATTTCAAGTCGGTGACCGAGTAATGTTAAAAGTCGCACCTTGGAAGGGTGTAATCCGTTTTGGGAAACGTGGGAAGCTAAATCCGCGGTATATTGGTCCTTTCGAAATCTTGGAGCGTATTGGAACCGTTGCTTATCGTTTAGATCTTCCGCCTCAATTGAACTCCGTTCATCCTACCTTCCATGTATCTAACTTGAAAAAGTGTCTTGCCGAACCCGATATCGTCATCCCTCTCGATGAACTTACTATTGATGACAAACTTCATTTTGTGGAGGAACCGGTTGAAATTGTGGACACCTCCGTCAAGACATTGAAACAAAGCCGAATCCCGATTGTCAAGGTTCGTTGGAATGCCAAAAGAGGACCCGAGTTTACTTGGGAAAGACAAGATCAAATGCAAAGGAAGTATCCTCATCTATTCGTGAATTCGGAAACGCAAGATCTCGAGGAAGAAACAACGACTACTACGCCTACTTAAATTTCGGGACGAAATTTCTTTTAAGGAGTAGGTAATGTAACATCCCGCCTTTTTCCATTTACTTTTCCATTATACTAATATAAAGTCCGTTATATGTTTATAACATCTCCCGTTGATACGCGTTTTAAATTATCTCGTTTAGGTAATTCCCGCACCCGAACGAAAGTTGAGGGACTAAACTTGACAAGGGATCAAACCCTTGACTAGGTCAAAGGGTCAAACCCCTTTCACCCATTCATTATCATCTCCATCTCTCTCTCTTTCTCTCTAGCAAGAACACACACCCATTTACCAAATTCATTCAATCATCATCTAAATTCGATCTAGGAGGCTTACAACAAAATAAACTACATATTTGTGATCCTCTCTTCATCCTCTACATTTTGATACCAATATCATCAAGTTTGGGTAACATTTCTAAAACTCTAGATTTCTTTAAATTCGTGTTCTTGACTTATAAAGTTGTTAATTAGTGTCTATGGCTCATCGTGATGTCGTGTATGTAATTTGTATGCTCGATTCGTTGTTTTTGGTGTAACTAGTTCATTATGAAAATTTGCTTGCTAAATCTTTGATTTTGAATGATCAAATGTTGTTAGATTGTTAAAGTGCATGTTTTAAAAGTGTTACTAGTATCATTAGCTTCGTTTTGATGTATAGGTTGATTAAGGAAACTCCAAGAACATGATTAGTGATTTTGTGAACTTGGATTAGGGTTTGATAAGCTTTAGATGAACTTTTGATGCACCAAATGCTATGAAATATTGTAGATAAGAATTTTGTTGCAATGTGTGTATGATTACCTTCGAAACGGCATATCATACATGTAAATTGGTTGCCCGAATCATAAAATGCGTTTTAGAACTTGAAACTTTGATTATGAACGTTTAATGCGGTTTTTGGTTGTTGTTAGTGATGAATTGCTTGATGAAATGTGCTTAGTTGTTTTCCTTGTCAAATTACCTTTATAATGATATAGGTTATGCGTTTTAAGTGTTTTCGGTGCATGAAATGTGTTATATTGTATTTTGGTTCGTGACTTGGACCATTTTTTTCTGCAAACTGCATGATTCCCAGGTATTGCGCGCCGCGCATTTACCCGCGCGCCGCGCAGAATCAGAGATCCCAGATGTTTGCCTTCTTGGTTGAGTTCTGACCAGAAATTGCACTTGGGTGCGCGCCGCGCAACCCAGTGCGCGCCGCGCAAAAGCCCCAGGCCACTCTCTTTTGTTTTTAAATGTCACAAAAATGTTTCCGCTTAACTAAAACTCCGTTTAACATGAAACTTGACTATTAGGATCTTATATGACTTCTCGTCTTGGGAAAATTGTCGGATACCCGACCCGACCCCGTTAACTTTGACTTTGACCAAGTTTGACTTTTAGTCAAACTTAACCAAACGATTATACAATCGTTCTAACATACTTAACTACTTGTATCGTGCATGAAACTTGACAAATTGATTCACATGCTATATTAATCGAGTCGTAACGAGCCATAGGACTAATTGAACATCTTTGACCAATCGTGACTATCGTTATTGATACAACCTATTTGTTTAGGTCAAGACTAGCATTGTTCTTTGCACACATTTACTTGTTGAAGTACTTTACTACTCGTGCATTCAAGGTGAGATCATAGTCCCACTCTTACTCTTTTTGAACTTACATTTGGGATGAGAAAACATAAACATTTCTTTTACTAAGTGAACACAAGTACAGGAAAACAAACATTCTACATACGAGTTTAGAACAAAATCCTCAATTCGATTATCATTAGTTACACTTGCCGGGTGTAAGTGAGAACTTATGTTGTATGGATCCATATGGGTTTGACAAACCCTCATTCAAACGGTTCGCTACCATTTACGAATGAAATATATTTTCAAGAAACAGTGTATGTTCTAGCACTAAGTGATGGGGTTCAATGGAAGGAAATGTTAAGCATTGATAATTGGGTGCTCGTGAAACAAACTTTTGGAATGTATTACTATTATTTCATTGATGCAAATCTTGTGGTTCACTTGTACTTACTTACTTAAACCTATGATTTCACCAACGTTTTCGTTGACAGATTTCTATGTTTTTCTCAGGTCCTTGAACGATACATGATACATGCTTCCGCTCATTATTTTGATACTTGCATTGGATGTCGAGTATATATGCATACATGGAGCGTCTTTTGGATACTTTTAAATTGTGTCGCATAAGTTTCATTTGTACTTAAAACTTTGTATCGTAACTTGTGGTGGAACTATTCTTGTAAACTTGAACAACCTTTACATTTGAAATGAATGCGATATATCTTTTGGTCAAACGTTGTTTTAAAGACTTATGACCACGTAACGGGACCTAAGTAGACGGCGCCGTCAATGACGATTTGGTCGGGTCGCTACATATGGTAGTATACATATATACATAAATATAACTATATATATATATATGATTTTATACATAATTATTATATTATGTATATGTAGAAATTTATAATATATCTATGATGAAATAATGTACTATTTTAATAAATATATATAATACTTACATATATAAAACATTTATATTTTTCATAATTACATACATAAGTATAATATAATTAGTATGTAAATAAATATTATAATATATTTATATTAAAATGCATAAATATATAATATTCAGTATATGTTACAATACATATTACATAATTATTAAATATTACATAATAATAGATGATATTAATAAATTAAATTTAAATACAAATATAGTTGTTGTAGTAATGTTATTTGTATCGTCAAATATCAATATTTGTATTCATAATATCACTTTATATCATATAAAGATGAAATTGGATGTATAAATTAGATTATTATTACTAATATTATTATTATCGATAAAATATTAATATTATCATAATTAGTATGGTATTATTATTATTATTATTATTATTATTATTATCATTTTTACAATTATTATTATCATTAATATTATATTTATCATTATTATTAATTTTATTAATATTATTAGATATTAATAGTATTGTTATTATATATTATTATTATTAATTAAAAAAAAACAGTAGGGATCTATATTATACGCGTGACCTCTGTATCCTTTATCTCTATTATTATTATTTTTTTTGTTTCTTTCCTGCTCCCAACTCGTGAACCTGTGTTGACATTTTCTCCATTTTTTATCAACCGATCTCTATTATTACAACATGATTATGTATAATTTCAAATCAAATAAAAAGGAAATCCAATGGGATTAAAGAGCACAGCGATATTTTTTTTTTCTTCTCTGCACGCTCCAATTTTTTTTTTTCTCTTAATTCAATTTCGAATAAAGTTTCAAAATCTAAAAATGCAGAAAGGTTAGAAATCTTTATTTGAATCTATCTGCAAAATCTCAACTCTCAAATCTTTATATCGATCTTGAATTTTGAAGTCAAAGTTTAGTTTAAAAAAAGTCAACAATTGTTCTTGAGACAAATTCGCGTTCGTGTATATGTTTCTGATCAAATTGACGATTCAAGTAGTTTTTATACATGTTTAGAAAACTATTTCGTGTTATAAACATTATCTATAATGTTATCTATTACGAAATCAATTTTTTTTGTTTTGTTCCAAGAACCGACGCTGCAGTAGGCCTTTAGTATTTTTTTTTTTATTTTAGAACCCAAATTATTTTTTTTTCTGTAATGTTTTGAAGCTTTAAAGGGAACCCCGATTTTTTTTTTTTTTTTTTTTTTTTGGTTATTGATGTTTTGTTGAATTCATGAGACTTGTGGAAAAGAAGAGGAATAGAAGAAAAACAGTTTATATATAAAATTTAAATTCAATATTAGTACAGAGAATCAGAATTGGTGGGATGGTCGAGAGTGTTTGCGTGTGAGCATGTGGTCACGAGATCGAGTCCAGAGGACGGTAGTTTCTTTTTTTTTTTGAAACTCTTTTCATGTGAGGTAGTTTTCTTTTCTAATTTTATTATTGTTATTATATATTAATTATTATTAGTATTATTATTATTATTATTGTGATTGTTTTGATTGTTATTGTTATTGTTATTATTAGTATCATACTTGTTATCATATTTGAAAGTATTATAGACATTACTATTATTATTATGATAGGTATTAATAATATTATTATTAGTAATAAACTTATCATTTTAGTATTTTATCATCATTAGGATTATGATTATGATTATCATTATTATTATTATGAAGGAAATAAAAATATATTATTATCATCAATATTAGAATTTGTACCGGTTTATAAATAATAGTATCATCAGTACATTTACAATTAATAATATCATATTTATCAGTATCATCATTAATATTTACTAGTATTATTATGATTATCATTTATCATTTTATAAATATTAGAACCCTTATTATTAACATAAGTATGGTATTAGTATTAATATTATTTTAGAGTTATTATTATTAGTATCATTAACAGTTATCATTTTCATTTTTTTTGCTATTAGTATTATCATTATTAATAAAATTATTATTATTATTAGTAAATCATTATTATCTAAATTATTATTTTAACAAATAAATCTTTTGTACACTATATATATACTTATGGTATATACTAGGATTGTATTAATAATTCACATAACAAACTAATAAAATTTCATAAATACAATACTAACCACAAATATATGTATATAAATATATTAATGTCACTATTTATATAAACGTAAATCATTATAGATATATATACATAAAATAGATATATATATAAAATATAACTTAAAATATAATATAAGTATACGTTTTAAAATAAAGGTTAGAATAAATTCTACAAAACTATAATATATAAATAATACATATTAATAAATGAAATTTTGTAACTTACATTATACGTATTAATATATACACAATTGATATAGGTTCGTGAATCCGAGGCCAACCCTGCATTGTTCAATGACGTCATATGTATTTTTACTACAAAATACAGTATCGTGAGTTTCATTTGTCATTTTACCCTTTATATTTTTGGGCTGAGAATAAATGCGCAATTTTTATAACTGTTTTACGAAATTGACACAAGTACGTGAAACTACATTCTATGGTTGGATTATCGAAGTCGAATATGCCCCTTTTTATTAAGTCTGGTAATCTAAGAATTAGGGAACAGACACCCTAATTGACGCGAATCCTAAAGATAGATCTATCGGGCCCAACAAGCCCCATCCAAAGTACCGGATGTTTTAGTACTTCGAAATTTATATCATGTCCGAAGGAGGATCCCGGAATGATGGGGATATTCTTATATATGCATATTGTTAATGTCGGTTACCAGGTGTTCAATCCATATGAATGATATTTTTGTCTCTATGCATGGGACGTATGTTTATGAGAAATGGAAATCTGAAATCTTGTGGTCTATTAAAATGATGGAAACGATTGTTTAAGTTAAACTAATGAACTCACCAACCTTTTGGTTGACACTTTAAAGCATGTTTATTCTCAGGTACGAAAGAAATCTTCCGCTGTGTATTTGCTCATTTTATAGATATTACTTGGAGTCATTCATGGCATATTTCAAAAGACGTTGCATTCGAGTCGTCGAGTTCATCAAGATTATTATCAAGTCAATTATAGTTGGATATATTATGAAATGGTATGCATGCCTGTCAACTTTCGATGTAATGAAAGTTTGTCTTTTCAAAAACGAATGCAATGTTTGTAAAATGTATCATATAGAGGTCAAGTACCTCGCGATGTAATCAACTGTTGTGAATCGTTTATAATCGATATGGACTTCGTCCGGATGGATTAGGACGGGTCTTCACACACAATTCATGCAATCATTGCAATATGATGTGTCTAGACTAAGAATAATGAGCAGGTAATTTCCTAAGGATGATAAGCAGATGATTTTCGATAAAAATGATAAGCAAAACTTTTGACATGCAGACACGATCGAAGTCCAGACTCACTAATGCATCCTAATGACTATCAGTTAGACATACTAATGTAAGACCTGGTTCGCTAAGACCACCGCTCTGATACCAACTGTAGAGACCCGTCCTAATCCATCCGGACGAAGTCCATATCGATTATAAACGATTCACAACAGTTGATTACACCGCGAGGTAATTGACCTCTATATGATACATTTTACAAACATTACATTCGTTTTTAAAAGACAAACTTTCGTTACATCGGTAGTTGGCAGGCATGTATAGCATTTCATAATATATCTAAATATAATTGACTTAATAATAATCTTGATGAACTCAAAGACTCGAATGCAACGTCTTTTGAAATATGTCATGTACGACTCCAAGTAATATCTCTAATATGAGCAAATGCACAGCGGAAGATTTCTTTCGTACCTGAGAATAAACATGCTTTCAAGTGTCAACCAAAAGGTTGGTGAGTTCATTAGTTTAACATAAATAAACATTTCCATCATTTTAATAGACCACAAGATTTTCATATTTCCATTTCTCATAAACATACGTCCCATGCATAGAGACAAAATATCATTCATATGGATTGAACACCTGGTAACCGACATTCACCATATGCATATAAGAATATCCCCATCATTCCGGGATCCTCCTTCGGACATGATATAAATTTCGAAGTACTAAAGCATCCAGTACTTTGGATGGGGCTTGTTGGGCCCGATAGATCTATCTTTAGAGTTCGCGTCAATTAGGGTGTTTGTTCCCTAATTCTTAGATTACCAGACTTAATAAAAAGGGGCATATTCAATTTCGATCATTCAACCATATAATGTAGTTTCGATTACTTGTGTCTATTCCGTAAAACATTTATAATAGCGCATGCATTCTCAGTCCCAAAAATATATATTGCAAAAGCATTTAAAAAGGGAATAATGAAACTCACGCATATAAATATTGTAAAACAGTTAATAAAGCATTTGCATGTATTCTCAGCCCAAAAATGTAATGAGTAAAAAAGGAGCAAATGAACTCACAGTACTGTATTTTGTAGTAAAAATACATATGACGACTTTGAACAATGCAGGGTTGACCTCGGATTCACGAACCCATATCATTCGTATATATACATCAAAATATATACTTGTAATCGAACAATTTCATATCTTATAACCTTATATATTATATATTTTGTTTATATATATATTTGAAAATGATTATTATTTATATAGTTATATTAATATGTCTATATCTGGAAAATACGTAATTTGTTGTATATAAGTTTTTATAAGGTTAATATGCTTTATATATAGTTATATGGTTTATTAATATAATTGTAGTATGTATAATAAGTATGTTTTTTTTATATTCAAATTATTTATTTGTTTAAAAATGATGGTTTTGATATTAACGTTTTGCTAAGAATAATAATAATGCTAATAATAACTTCATTAAAAATGATAATTTTAATAATAGTAATGATATTGTTAATAATGATACTTTTATCTAATTATAAGATTAATAATACTAATAGTTACCAAAAGTGATACTAGTACTAATATTAATGAGAAAAATAATAACTTGTATTATTTTCCATAATAATAATAATAATAACCCTAGTCATAATAATATTAATACATACATTAGTAACAATAGTCATAATACATAAATGATAAAATTTACCATAATCAACGTATTAGTAATGTTTATAACAATAATAATAATAATACTTATTATGATAATTATAATTATGATAATATTAATAATTGTGATAATTATAATTCTAAAACTAATACTAATTATAATAATTATAAATATAAATATGGTAATAATTATAATCATAATATGAATCATAATCATAATAATCATAATAACAAGAATAATACCAACAATAATAATGATAACAATTATAACAATAATAATAATAATAATAATAATAATAATAATAGTAATAACAATAATAGTAATAATAATAATAATAATAATAATAATAATAATAATAATAATAATAATAATAATAATAATAATAATAATAATAATAATAATAATAATAATAATAATAATAATAATAATAATAATGAAATATGTATACCCTTTCAAAAAGCATCCTAAAAAGAATTGTCGCAAATGAAACTCGAACCCATGCATCTGTCTTTCCTGATTTAATTCCACAATCGAATTTACTTAACCTTTTCTATCTGTTACCATTCTTCTTCATCCTCTAAATCAATCCCAGGATCGACCCCAGCTTATTAGCTAAATTATATGACACTTTAGAATTTATAACAGGCACGGAATCAACTATTAAATGATTTAAGTTAATTAAAAAGAAAAAAATAAAAAAGAGAACTGAACCAGACTTTGATGAACACGAGTGACCCAACATCCAATCTCGAAATCTAGGGTGTTTCAGACCACAATCACAACACGAAATATGTTTCAATTACCTCTTACAAACTTTCTGTAACCTCAATTGAATCTAAAACATCGAATTGAGTTCGAATTTGATGATGAACAAGAAGTTTGACTTTTTGATATAAAGGTTTGACTCGAAAATTCACGTTTGTTATTAGGAATTAGAAAGTGAAACTTTCCAGATAGTTTGAAGTAAAGGTTCCTAACAACATGGCATTTACACATTTTGAAATTGATTACAAAATCGATTGTTTTGAAAAATGAAGTACCAACAGGGACGTAAGCCTGTGTTCTTTGATTTTTTTAATTTAATTCGATTGATTTGTAGTAGATAAATGGAATGTATAGGTAGTAATTGATGTTAAAAGGTCGTATGGGTTGTCTCACACTGGAATGGATCGAGTTTTATGGCGATTATAGATCAACAGATAATTAAATCGAGTACAGAGGGAAAAAAATAATAAAAAGGAGATAGGGACGTATAACAGAGTTTGAACTCTTATGCTAAACGTTGGAATCAATTGGTACTGCAAATCAGACAGGGAAATATATTGTCAACAGTTTGAGAACGATTGGAGAACAGATTTACTTAATTCTTGTGTTATTACATATATATTTGGTTATATTTATATATTAATAAATATATATATCTGTATAGGTATAGATATTTATATATGTAGATAAATATATAACTGCAATTTACATATAATTATCTATATCTGATTCTTTTTATTTTTGATAATATATCCGTATAAATATATAATTATATAATTGTATTTATATATTTATCCTTATTTATTTACTTTGTTTATATATTCGTTTTATGTATTTTTATATATAAAATCCGTATATGCCAGAAAGATATATCTATATATCTGGTTATTTAATTATATCTGTATTTTACATATTAATGAAGCATGATATTATTTATAATACAACTTTAATATTTAACATTATTATCAATATTAATAATAATAACAAAACTAATAATAATAATAGAGAAATAATAATATTAATAATGTTAATATCATAATAATACTAATATAAATAATAATAAAATGATAATTTTTGTAATCAAGTTAATAATACTTTTAATAACCCTCTTAATAATTAAATTTATATTTATATTGATGCTAATAATGGTAATAATAATTTTTAATGTTAACATTTATCTTTAATCATAATGGATATAATACTATTATTAACTATATTTTTACTTGCATTTACATATTATTAGTTATGTATAGAATTTATATACACATTCAAACTGCTATATATATATATATATATATATATATATATATATATATATATATATATACTTAAGTTTTAAATATCACGTTTTATTACATAGATAAATATGTTAATTATATATGTGGAAACGAGTAAACTCAAAGTATAATGTTATACATTTAATACATTACTAACGTTGACAATTTATGTTCGAAATCATTTATATTTAATATCAAAATTACAAGTTTTAGTTATTTTAAATTAACTTTCATAATGATTAAATCACATAATAGTTCAGTAATATATTTAACTTATTATATATTATTATTTACATAAATATTTATTTATATTTACATCTCTAGTTACAATTAAAGGTTCGTGAATCGTCGGGATTGGTCGAAGGTCAATTGAACATATGAAACAGTTCAAACTTTTTGAAAGCCAACATTACAGACTTTGCTTATCGTGTTGAAATCATTTAAACATTAAGTTTAAATTTGATCGGATATTCCCGGGTCATCACAGAGCAGAAGCCAAAAAGAAATAGGATGATGGCTTGCAAGTCGTGGCCCATCTTTGTTAGTCCAATAGAAGCCCAATTGACCCATATATTGATTAGTTGGATCCAAAAGCTATTAAGTGGATTGTCTGGTAACCCTATAACGCCAATATAAGTGGAACCAGGAATAATACGCCTTCACCTTCATCATCATCATCATACGATCCCATCATCATCAATCATTCCAATTTTCATAATCATAATCATACAACACATATCCTAATCTTAATCATCTTGATTATCATGATATCATAACCATCATAATTAAAATCATCATCGTACATCATGTCAATGGATCATCGCCCATCATATTTTATCATAATCAATACATCATTCATCATGATTACGTATGTACATCATCATCGTCTCGATCGTATAGCATCAATCGTACAATTCGTGCATCGGTGGGTTTGAGTTGTGTTTGGTTTAATTTAAATTGAGTAACTTTACTTACAAGTATCTCCACTATCTCATAGAAAATTCCAAGTGGGGTTGTTGGTTTATGTTTGGAAGTTCTTGACCACAATAGAAAAAGGAAAACATATACGCTCGATAGATTCCCAGCTGGATAACACCGAAAAGTTTACAACCAACCTCCTAACATCACGTGTATTGTCCACAAATAATTGTTGTGTTTTGTTGTAGTCGGTCCTACTGCACTTAATATAGAATAACCATAAAAATATTAGCAAGTAGGTTGTGTTTGGTTCGATGAATCAGGAAAACATAATTAATCAAATTGCAGCAGCCTTTATTCGATCCCTCTCTCTCTCTATTATTATACAAACAGTATAGGTATCGCAGCTAACCACTATTTATGATGGTGGTCATTATTGTTGATCACGACAGAGAACAGAAAACTGAAACATGTTCGAAAGCTGTACGTGATCAAGAATGATGGCGGTGTAATTTGAAAGGAGAGGGATTGAGGTGGTTAGGGATGAAGGTGAGGTGGTGGTTTCGTGGACAAAAGAAGAAGAGAAAAGAAGTGTTGCAGTGGAAGTGATCATGGTGGTGTTGAATTATGATCATAAACAGAAACGAATTAGTGATGGATTGGTGGAACCATGGTGACAGTTTTGAAGTGGGTTGTCGAACAAAAAAGGGAATTGAAAAAAGAGATGGAGAGAGAAATATTTGGAAGATGGTGACATGATGGTCCAGTGGTTGTTCACCAAGTGATGGCTTTCAATGGTGACGATGATTATAGTGGTTTCAAGGTGTGGTGATGTTTGATGAAGGTGGTTTGGTTCAAGCTAAATTCTCGAAAGAAACAAGAAGAAATATTTCACCCATTCGTCTTTAATTGTAACAAGTTATTTTGTAGGTTGAGGTACTCCGTTGTTTTAAGATGATTTGTTCATGGTTTAGGGTAGTGGAGCCTTGGTGGTTGTGGCTATCATAGGTGATGGGAAAAGTTTGGTTTTACAATAAAAAGAAAGGAACTAGAAATGGCTGTAGGAGAGTTTGTGTTCAAGATAAGAAAGAAATAATGTGTAAAAAACTTATTAATGGAATTCAACATAATAACAAGTTTCTAAATGTTAATAGAATCATGAAACCAATTCATGTTAAGTTATAACAAGCGGAAGTATAATAACTAAGAAAACAAGTTTATGTGCATAACCATTTTTAATTGAATTCCATGTAATATCAAGTCTTGAAATCATGCTTACATATATATATATATATATATATATATATATATATATATATATATATATATATATATATATAGAAGGAGGAAGAAGTAGTACCTCCTCAAGTTAATTGAGGGTGTGTTTGAAGAACAAAGTGATGAACAAATTGTGTAAAAGCCCGAGCTTTTGATGCACCAACACCACCCTTGAACTTGATTATGTTTTAGACACTCAATCACCTTAAGACCAAGCTAGAAACTCTCTTCTTTTGAACCCAAAATTCTGGACAGCAGCTTGTCAAAAGATGATGATGAATGGAGTCTCAAAACTATGAAACCTCAAGAGATAATACCCCAAACTTTTACCCAACACCTAATACTTTAGTTAGGATTTAATTAGACACTTTAATTGAGCTTGAAAAAGAATTTTAGAACTCCCTTTGAGTCTAAAAAGGGTCACGGCCAGCTGCTTTTGCAGAATAATTCTGTGCAGTTTTTTTTCTTGCTTCAAAGATGTATTTACACTAGAGAGACTTGTTCAAACCTTGGTCCTTGAGTAGCCCATGCACATAAGGACTTGTGAAATCTTAAAAGTAACAAAACAAGGTAAGCATGGGAGTCTTGGAGTCCCAAAATCTGCACACTCTCTTATTTTATAAAACAATGTTTTTAACATATATATATATATATATATATATATATATATATATATATATATATATATATATATATATATATATATATAACATGTATTTGTTTGTTACTTTCACATTTTATAAACCTTTTATAAAATATAACACAATATAATCATTTAAACTTATAAACAATTATATGTAAATTATCCAAATAATTTATCTCAAGTGATAACATTTTAGAAAACCGATTTTCTAAAATCCAAGTGTCGCGTATTTATTTAACGACCCAATCGTTAAGATTAAACACATATAAAGTGTCGGTAAGCTTGTAATTGGGTATGACCCGACTTGGATCATAACACATTAGCCACATTAATTTAATATGTCTCTCGGGCATTCGAAATACCTTCAATCTCCCACTTGCACGAGAAACATAAGAAATTAATGCAAGTGATGGATACCACCTAACGACCGTCCATTACCCCCAATATGTTATGACTTTGTGCCATTCAATAACATCATCCCTTTCGAGTTCCCATCTCAAATATGAATATGTGAATCTTTTCATTTTATCCTTTCGTCCTAGATGTCATTTTAAATCCAAGAGACACAGAGTGATCACTCTCTTCTAGATTTAACTTTATCAGGCCTTAGACATCTTACTCTCAACAAATAAGAGGGACAAATTCCATCTTGACTACACACGTCCTAAATATATACCTTGCATTATACCTGAGCTCTTCCTTGTGAACTACCATATTTCAGAATAGCGAATGAAAGAATCAAGGCACAATACTAGGCAAATATCCGAACCCAATATGTATCTCAGGTCAGAGGATACAATGATATTCGCCTTCACTCAAGATTACATGTGATCAATCACAAAGGCTCTATTTAGTAAATCTTGAGGGCGGGTCTTCCAATATTTGTATCCCACAAATATCTATGAACCTTGGTTGCAACCTTGCCCCACATTCATCCCGTGAATGTATACCAATCCAAGTTCATAATAGTCTAAACCTCACACTTGTTCCCACAAATGTGATCGACTACGGAATTTAGAATAATTACTTATTAATGGATAAAATATGCAAAATAGGAACATAACTCAAAATAAATTAATGCCATAATTATATTAATGAGTTTGAACAATTTCATTCTGTTACAATACTTAAAACAGGTCATGACCAATCACTAGAATATCGAAGCCCTAAAGCACAAACATGTCCTGCATGTTTTGATCCATGTAAGAGCTTCGTGAGTGGATCCGCTATGTTAAGATCTGTGTGAACTTTGCGAATACATATCTTTCCCTTTTCAACTTCATCCCTTATGTAGTTGAATCTCTGCTCAATGTGACGGGTCTTTTGGTGAGCACGAGGTTCTTTGATTTGAGCAATCGCACCCTCGTTGTCACAAAAGATCTTAAGAGGGTCCTGAATGGAAGGGACTACTCCTAAGTAGTCGATGAATTTCTTCATCCATGCAGCTTCCTGAGCTGCCAATGATGCGGCGATGTACTCCGACTCTGTAGTGGATAGAGCAACAACATCCTGTTTTGAACTCTTCCAAGAGACCGCACATCCATTTAACGTGAAGACATAACCGGACTGTGATCGAGAATCATCTCGATCAGTTTGGAAACTCGCATCTACGTAACCTTTTACAGCGAGTTCCTCTTCACCAGACCCATATATCAGAAACATATCCTTAGTCTTCCTAAGGTATTTCAATATACTTTTGACAGCAATCCAATGACTGTTTCCTGGGTTATTCTGGTATCTACTTGTCAGGCTAAGAGCGCATGACACATCCGGTCTAGTGCATATCATTGCATACATGATTAAACTAATGGAAGACGCATATGGGACTTTCTTCATTCTCTCCTGTTCACCTTTCGTGGTAGGGCACTGAGATGAACTGAGAAGTGTTCCCTTTTGAATAGGTACCAAACCATTCTTAGAGTTCTCCATCTTGAACCTTTTCAAGATCTTTTCAATGTATGCACTTTGATTCAAACCTATCAGTTTCTTGGATCTATCCCTGTAGATCCCAATCCCCAAAACGTATTGTGCTTCTCCAAGATCCTTAATAGAGAAGCATTTACTTAGCCAAGTTTTAACACCTTCCATTGCCGGAATATCATTTCCAAATAACAATATATCATCCACATATAGTACAAGGAACATGATAGTGCTCCCACTAGCTTTCTTATATACATAAGCTTCGTCACCATTTTTAATGAAGCCAAATTTCTTGGCTTCCTCATTAAAACGATGATTCCACATTCTAGATGCTTGTTTTAATCCGTAGATTGACTTCTTTAACTTGCATACCTTTTTAGGACACTTCGGATTAACAAAACCTTCTGGATGAACCATATATACATCTTCCTCAAGATGTCCATTTAGGAAAGCGGTCTTGACATCCATTTTCCATATTTCATAATCATAATGAGCATCAATGGCAAGTAATATCCTAATAGACTTTAGCATTGCCACAGGCAAAAAAATTTCATCATAGTCAACCCCTTGAGTTTGAGTGAAACCTTTTGCTACAAGTCTAGCTTTATATGTATCCAAGTTTCCATGTATGTCGGTTTTTATTTTGAAAAGCCATTTACAATCAACTAGCCTTGAGCCAGTAGGTTGTTCAACAAATTCCCAAACTTGGTTGTCATACATGGATTGTATCTCAACGTTCATGGCTTCCTGATAATACCAAAAATGAACACATATTTTACAGCATTATTCCCCAAGAAAGACAAGATTTTAGTTGATATTGTTCGATTTACAAGCACTATTCGTTTAAATATTAAAAAGTGAAGATAAAAGGCAGATTCGACAAATTGAAGACGGAAAGGTCCAAAAAGCTAAAAAGTACAAGATTCAATCAAAAAGGTTCAAATTATTGATGAGGAACGTCTCAAAATAACAAGAGTACAAGTTACAAGACGCAAAGTACACGATATAAAATAGTACGCGAGGACGTCCGAAAATCCGGAACCGGGACCTGAGCCTAGAAGAAACGCCCGACGTAACGGACTAAAAATATCTACTCAACTATGCATATAAATATAATATAAATATATAAATAATTATTAAAATTATTTATATATTTATTATTATTAAATTATGTCGACAAGCTAGGAGCCAAACGAATGTGAGCTGGAATTCATGGCCATGCGACTCGCATGGCCCTATGCCCATTTTCATGCGACTCGCATGAGGGGCTTTTCCAGGCCACATTCTATTTAAAGCGAGTTCGTGATCCATTTTATGTACACCATAATATATCTTTCTATCTCTCTTTTGTAATACATAAATAAATTTAATTATAATTTTAATTTTAATTTAATTAATAATAATAATAAGGTTATGTTAAGGAGTGTTTTGAGTGTATAAGTCGAAATTCTGTCCGTGTAACGCTACGCTATTTTTAATCATTGTAAGTTATGTTCAACCTTTTTACATTAATGTCTCGTAGCTAAGTTATTATTATGCTTATTTAAAACGAAGTAATCATGATGTTGGGCTAATTACTAAAAATGGGTAATTGGGCTTTGTACCATAATTGGGGTTTGGACAAAAGAACGACACTTGTGGAAATTAGACTATGAGCTATTAATGAGCTTTATATTTGTTTAACTAAATGATAGTTTGTTAATGTTAATATAAAGATTTACAATTGGGCGTCCCTATAAATTACCATATACACTCGATCGGACACGATGGGCGGGGTATTTATATGTACGAATAATCGTTCATTTAACCGGACACGAGAATGGATTAATAGCCACTAGAATAATTAAAACAGGGGTGAAATTACATTCAAGGGTAATTGGTGTAATTGTTAACAAAGTATTAAAACCTTGTTACAATTCGAATCCCCAATTAGTTGGAATATTTAACTTCGGGTATAATAATAATTTGACGAGGGCACTCGCATTTTATATTTATGACTGATGGACTGTTATGGACAAAAACCAGACGGACATATTAAATAATCCAGGACAAAGGACAATTAACCCATGTGCATAAAACTAAAATCAACACGTCAAACATCATGATTACGGAAGTTTAAATAAGCATAATTCTTTTATTTCATATTTAATTTCCTTTATTTTATATTTAATTGCACTTCTAATTATCGCACTTTTATTTATTGTTATTTAATCGCACTTTTAATTATCGTAGTTTTTAATTATCGTAAGTTTATTTTATCGCACTTTTATTATTCGCAATTTCATTATCGTTATTTACTTTACGCTTTAATTTAAGTCTTGTATTTATTTTATATTTTACATTAGGTTTTAACTGCGACTAAAGTCTTAAAATCGACAAACCGGTCATTAAACGGTAAAAACCCCCCTTTATAATAATAATATTACTTATATATATGTTTGTATTTTTATAAAAGTAAACTAATATAGCGTTAAGCTTTGTTTAAAGATTTCCCTGTGGAACAAACCGGACTTACTAAAAACTACACTACTTTACGATTAGGTATACTGCCTATAAGTGTTGTAGCAAGGTTTAAGTATATCCATTCTATAAATAAATAAATATCTTGTGTAAAATTGTATCGTATTTAATAGTTTTTCCTAGTAAAATATAAACTATTTCTTATACCTCTGCTAAAACATCAAGTATTTTTGGCGCCGCTGCCGGGGAAATCTCTTAAAAGCCGGAAGCGCAACGCTAATATAAAAAAAAAAAAAAAAGATTTTTAGTTTACTTTTATTAAAATTCGTTTTTGTAAAAATACGTTTTAATTATTCAAAAATATAAAAAGAAAAACAAAAATATAAGTATTTTTAAGATTTTGTTAAATATTTAAGTTTTATAAGTTTCTTTATTTTTATTTTAGTTTATAAAAAATTATAAGTTTTATTTAAATATCTTTTATTTATATAAAAACAAAAAAAAAAAAAACGCGTAAAATTTCAAACTGCTCCAGATCTGAAATTCTGAACCCCGCGACTCGCGGGGTTTGAAGCATTAATTACCGCGACTCGCGGAGTAACTTTGACACGCGACAGAAACCCTAAACTGCAATTAATTACGGGTATTAATTAATTATTATTATTATTTAACCCTAATTATTATTATTATTATTATTATTATTAGTTTTATTTTAAGTTTTACTTTTTATTTAATTTATTTTATTTAGTTAAATTAGTTTAATTAAATTGTAAAATTAATAGTTTAATAAAATAAATAATATAAAAATAATATTTTTATAAAAATTGTAATTTTTACAACTTTTTGTATATTTTTATATTTTATCCCTTTTTAATCGTTTTAGTGTAACTTTTGTATTTTTAGCTCATATTTAATTTTAAACTTAGTTTTTGCCATAGTTATTTTTACTCCTAGATTTTTAGGCTTTGCCGTAGAATTCCTTAAGTGCTTTTTCTTTAGACTAAGATTTAGGTACTCTAGAATTTTACGACGCCTTTTTAAGTTTTAGTTTCTTTTTAAGTTATTTCCATTTGGGATTTAGTTTTTCCTGTAAGCTTTAATATTTTTAGACGACCTTTTACTATGTACCAATTATCATTCCAATTAGTAATTTCAATTTGCGATTATAATTTTAAGTTAGTTGTAGTAATAAGATTAGGTTAGTCAAGTATTTTTAATTTTTTTTATAAGTTTCTTTTATTTTTTTTCGTCACCTTTTATTTTTCAACCATTTTTTCTTTTTCGACCTTTTGCGACGAACTCTTTTTCTCTCTTATTTCTCGCCATTCTAGTTTTTAGGACTTAGAATTTTTTCTACTTCTTATCTAAATTTCTTAAAATTACGAAAATTTATTTTAAGTGGTTAAATTAATAGACATCAAAATTTTCTGGTTCGTAGTAATAGTTGGATTTATACGTGGACCGGGTTATTGGAGCCAAACAGTCCTCAATTATATTGAGACCAAACGAATCATGCCCCTCTGCTGCATCTTTTGGCTATTCAAAACGTGGGCAAAATCAGAAAAGTCTATTGATTGGATAACTTATATAATTTTTCTTTCCTTTTAAAAACTAATAGGATATTCAGTGAATGCACCGAGCAAGACGTTCACCACCTTTTGTACGTTCACTACCTGTAACTAGATCAAGACATTTAGCAAATATAACCGCCGTTGATTTTTCTTTAGAATCGTCATCCAGTCAACCAAGTACTTCAGTTCAAATTTCCGATAATCCATTTTTTGAACCCGACCTCACAATTGAGAATCCGGAGAATATTCAGGAACGGTTCATAGATCCTGAACCACTAAACTTTCCTCCGGAACCACCAATCATTCAAACAGAGATTGTTGAGGAACGAACCATTAAATCAGAATCATCTAGTGATACCGATTCAACAAATTCAATTATGGAGAATCTGGAACCTTTAAGTATGGAAGACCGAATGAGAGCTAAACGCACTGGCCAAGGTCACGCAATTACTCATCCAGACATTAATGCGCCAGATTATGAAATCAAAAGACAAATTCTACACATGGTGACTAATCAATGCCAATTTAGTGGTACGCCGAAGGAAGATCCAAATGAACATCTACGTACCTTTAATAGGATCTGCACACTATTTAAAATCCGAGAAGCGGAGGATGAACAGATATATCTCATGTTATTTCCCTGGACTTTAAAGGGAGAAGCCAAAGATTGGTTGGAATCGTTACCTGAAGGGGCGATTGATACATGGGACGTTTTAGTTGACAAATTTCTTAAACAATTCTTTCCTGCATCTAAAGCCGTAAGACTTCAAGCAGAAATTGTTACGTTCACACAGAAACCAAATGAAACTCTATATGAGGCGTGGACAAGATATGGAAAGTTATTAAGAGGATGTCCGCAACATGGTTTAGACACCTGTTAAATAGTACAAATATTCTACCAAGGATGCGACATCACTACAAGAAAAGACATAGATATAGCAGCTGGTGGTTTTATTATGAAGAAAACCGAAACTGATGCTTACAAAATTATTGATAATACTGCTTCCCACTCACATGAGTGGCACTAAGAAAAAGATATCATTAGATCATCTAAAGCAGCTAGAGCCGATTCTAGCCATGACTTAGATTCCATTTCCGCAAAGATAGATGCTGTGGAGAGACGAATGGAAAAGATGACTAAAGATATTCACTCAATACGAATTAGTTGTGAGCAGTGTGGAGGACCACATTTGACAAAAGATTGTCTCAGTATTGAATTAACAATGGAACAAAGAGAGAATATTTCATACATAAACCAAAGGCCTGGAAATAATTATCAGAATAATTATCAACCGCCAAGACCGATTTACAATCAAAACCAGAATTATAACAGAAATATTCCATACAACAACCAACAAGGTCCTAGCAATCAACAAATATCCAATAATACTTACAACCAGCAAAGACCTAATTTTCAAAACAAACCACCACAACAAACCGATGATAAAAAGACGAATTTAGAAGATATGATGACAAAGCTAGTTGAAACTCAAACGCAGTTTTTCACATCTCAGAAACAAACCAATGAACAAAATGCTCAAGCATTTAGAAATCAACAAGCTTCGATTCAAAATCTGGAACAAGAAGTAAGTAACCTAGCAAGGTTAATAGGTGAAAGAAAACCGGGAAGTCTACCTAGTGATACAAATGCTAACCCCCGAAATGAAACAGCTAAAGCTATTACCACAAGAAGTGGTACAACACTTAAACCACCGGAAATACCTGTAAATTCTGATGAAACCATTCCTACTCCACAAGAACCACAACCTGATCAAGATAAGGAAAAAGAACCGGTAGTTGAAAAGGTTAATGAAGATAACACAGTTAAGGATAAACCTTATGTTAAACCATACCAACCACCACTTCCTTACCCGAGTAAAATGAAGAAAGAGAAACTTGAAGCCGAGCAATCCAAATTTTTGGATATGTTTAAACAGATAAATGTAAATCTTCCTTTCATTGATGTGATTTCAGGAATGCCTAGATATGCTAAATTCTTGAAAGATCTAATCTCAAATAGAAAGAAAATGGAAGAACTCTCGGCTGTTACTATGAATGCTAATTGTTCAGCAGTGCTGTTGAATAAGATACCAGAAAAACTATCTGATCCAGGAAGTTTCACAATTCCATGTTTTCTGGGTAGTCTTAGTTCAATAGAAGCATTGGCAGACTTAGGTGCTAGTATAAATCTAATGCCGTATTCACTATACGCTAAACTAGACCTTGGAGAATTAAAACCAACCAGAATAAGCATACAACTAGCCGATAGATCAATAAAATATCCTAGAGGGATAATGGAGAACATTCTAGTTAAAGTTGGTACTTTAGTATTTCCAGTAGATTTTGTTGTTTTGGACATGGAAGAAGATTCTCAAGTTCCTCTCATATTAGGAAGACCATTCTTAAACACGGCTAAAGCAATGATAGACGTGTTCGGTAAGAAACTGACCCTAAGTATAGAGGATGAGAGTGTTACCTTTTCAGGTGATAGAGCAATGCAACAACCACAATCTGCAGATGATACATGTTATTATATTCAAACTATAGATGCACATGCAGAATTATTAGAAGAATTTCCAGAATTACAAGGAACAGGAGAATGTTCTTTAGGAGAAGGTAATGAACCAATTGATGAAGCTGAAATGTTAGCTACACTAATAGCTAATGGATATGAACCAACAACAGAAGAAATTCAAATGCTAAAAGAAGAAGACAGATATCGATACAAATCATCGATAGAAGAACCTCCGAAATTAGAGTTAAAGCCACTTCCAAACCATTTGGAATACGCTTATTTACATGGTGAATCTGAATTACCTGTAATAATATGGTCTTCTCTTACTGAAAATGAGAAATCACAACTCATTTCTGTGTTGAAAGCTCATAAACCAGCCATTGCATGGAAGATTCATGATATTAAAGGAATAAGTCCTTCGTATTGCACACATAAAATCTTTATGGAAGAAGGTCATAAAACGTATGTGCAACGCCAACAAAGACTAAATCCTAATATGCAAGATGTAGTTAAGAAAGAGATTATTAAACTGCTAGATGCAGGTTTAATTTATCCAATTTCCGATAGTCCATGGGTAAGCCCAGTTCAATGCGTGCCTAAGAAGGGTGGCATGACTGTCATTACAAATGAGAAAAATGAGCTTATTCCTACTAGGACTGTAACAGGATGGCGTGTATGTATTGATTATAGAAAATTAAATGACGCCACCAGAAAAGATCACTTTCCCTTACCTTTCATAGATCAAATGTTGGAAAGATTAGCCGGAAATAGCTACTATTGTTTTCTAGATGGATTTTCCGGATATTTTCAAATTCCAATAGCACCCGAGGACCAAGAGAAAACCACATTCACGTGCCCTTATGGTACTTTTGCTTACAAACGCATGCCATTTGGACTTTGTAACGCCCCTGCAACCTTTCAAAGGTGTATGATGGCGATTTTTCACGACATGATAGAAGAATGCATGGAAGTTTTCGTGGATGACTTTTCAGTCTTCGGTGATACATTTGAATCATGTCTAGTTAATCTTGAACGAATGCTTATTAGATGCGAAAAATCAAATCTAGTACTTAATTGGGAGAAATGCCATTTCATGGTTAAAGAAGGCATCGTTCTTGGACATAAAATTTCAAAAGAAGGAATTGAAGTGGATAGAGCTAAAGTAGATGTAATTGCTAAACTTCCACATCCCACCAATGTTAGAGGAGTTAGGAGTTTTCTAGGGCATGCCAGTTTTTACCGACGTTTCATAAAAGATTTTTCTAAAATTGCCACTCCTATGAATAAACTCCTAGAAAAGGATGCGCCATTCATCTTTTCAGATGAGTGTATCAAATCTTTTAATATTCTTAAAGAGAAACTCACTAATGCGCCAATCATGATAACACCAAATTGGAATCTACCATTTGAACTAATGTGCGATGCAAGTGATTTTGCAATGGGAGCCGTTTTAGGACAAAGGATTGAAAAACGATTTCAACCTATTTATTACGCTAGTAAGACATTACAAGGAGCACAAACAAACTATACAACTACTGAAAAAGAACTCCTTGCTATTGTCTTTGCTTTTGACAAATTTCGATCATATCTCGTTCTAGCAAAAACGGTGGTCTATACCGACCATTCTGCTCTTAGATACCTATTTTCAAAACAAGATGCTAAACCAAGATTAATCCGTTGGATCTTACTCTTACAAGAGTTTGATATTGAAATCCGAGATAAAAGAGGAGCAGAAAATCTCGCCGCTGATCATCTTTCTCGTCTTGAAAATCCCGAATTAGAAGTTCTAAATGAATCAACCATACAAGACAACTTTTCTGATGAATATCTAATGAAGATAGATTATAAAGAAATCCCATGGTTTGCAGACTATGCAAACTACTTAGTTTGTGGATTCCTTGAAAAAGGATTATCGTACCAAAGACGAAAGAAATTCTTCAGTGATATAAAACACTATTTCTGGGAAGATCCACATCTGTTTAAAAGTTGTCCCGATGGAATAATACGCCGATGTGTATTTGGAGATGAAGCTAGTAAAATTTTAAACCATTGTCACACAGGACCAACAGGAGGGCATTATGGGCCTCAACTAACAGCAAGAAAAGTTTATGATGCTGGATTCTATTGGCCTACAATTTACAAAGACGCACACCTTCTTTACAAATCCTGTGATGCATGTCAAAGGGCCGGAAAAATAAGTCAACGTGATGAAATGCTACAAAATGTCATCCAAGTATGTGAAGTATTTGACATTTGGGGTATTGACTTTATGGGTCCATTTCCAAAATCTCATAATAATCTATATATACTCGTAGCCATTGATTATGTATCTAAATGGGCGGAAGCACAAGCTCTCCCAACTAACGATGCACGAGTTGTAGTCAACTTTTTAAAACGTCTTTTTGCAAGGTTTGGAACACCGAAAACTTTAATAAGTGATCGGGGTACTCATTTCTGTAATAATCAACTTGAGAAAGTTCTTAAATGATATGGAGTAACTCATAAAATCTCCACCGCATATCATCCACAAACAAGTGGACAAGTTGCAAATACCAACCGAGCTTTAAAACGTATTCTAGAGAAAACCGTAGGATCAAATCCGAAGGAATGGTCCATTAAATTGGAGGATGCACTCTGGGCTTTTAGAACAGCCTACAAAACTCCAATTGGAACCACACCTTTTAGACTTGTTTATGGAAAAGCATGTCATCTTCCAGTTGAAATTGAACACAAAGCATTTTGGGCTTTGAAGACATGTAATCTTGATTTACATGAAGCCGGACGTCTACGATTAAGTCAACTAAATGAATTAGAAGAATTAAGACATGAAGCATACGAAAATTCGTTAATCTATAAAGAAAGAACGAAGAAATGGCATGATAAAAGAATCAGAAGTTCAAAAGAATTTAAAGAAGGAGACAGAGTTCTTCTTTTAAATTCACGATTCAAGCTATTTCCTGGAAAATTGAAATCAAGATGGTCTGGACCATTCATAGTCAAAAGAGTTTTCCCATACGGAACGATAGAATTAATAAATTCAAATGGGATTGAATTTAAAGTTAATGGTCACAGAGTTAAACATTACATACATGGTCCGATGGAAGTCGACAACGAAGTTAATCACAATTTCGACACCACAGCTAACTAAGTGTGGGGAGAATCAAGTCTTTAAAGGATAATATGTATTTCTGTTAGAGTTAGATTGTCTGTTTTCGTGTAGTTCTCGAAAATGGAACCCGAATGGTCTTTCCCTAGCAGACCCTAAAGAACTAGTCTTCTCCCCCCATTCTGAATTTTTATTTTTTTTAGGAAAGGAAGACTGCCTGTGAACTAAACCATGGTCTAATGCTACACGCTTTGATCACTAAACGTAATAATGACATATTCCCGAGTGAATTAGTATCAGTAATCAGAGAAAGAATGGACGGAGTTAGAAAAGAATCCAGATGTGAAGATAATAAGTTACAATTTGGTAAAGGAAAATCAAAATCCGCAGCGAAAAGAAGAGCACGACACCTAGAAAGATGTCACAAATGCGGAAAATGGTCACATGGAGGTAAATGTTCAAATAATCAAACCTATTCAAATACCGAATTTGTTACTTTATGCAGAGACGGACCGTTCATATGTTTAGAAGAAAAGACACTGAATGCTCCAGGTTACGCCTATGTAGCCATGGAAAACCAATTAAACCGACTATCTTATGAATGGGATAGATCATATAACTAAGAAATCTATCTCACAGGTATGTCTGTACAGTTTTTATTTTTATTTTTTTATTTTTTAACCTTTTGATAATAAACGCTAATTTGTTCGCTAAAAAGTATTAAATTGGTATTGAATAAAATTAGGTTTGGCGACCGAAATTATTGATATCATTCAAAAATTTATTACATCACTGCGAAATTTAACGTTTATTCTTAAGGTATAAATATCTTTAATCAATCAAACCAAAATATTTCAAAAATTCGTCATGAGTAAAATTAGGTTACGGAACAAAAATTACTTTACCCAAAAGAGGGGCGCATATTTTTGATAATATTTGATTGATTAAAGTGGGATAAAAGTCCAAAAAGATTTTTAATTTTATTTTTACCTTGCTTTAAAACTTATATATATATATTTAATATTATAAATCTTATAATATAAATATCTTTAAGTTTTTAAATATTTTATAAATTAATATTTAATATAAGCTTATAAAATCAATATATAAAAATATTAATGATATATTGCATCTTTAATTTTTAAAATATTAATTTTTAATTTTATGCATTTTTAATTTAAGTTGTGTGATTTTAAAAACAAAAATTTACTTTATCTCATTAAGTTAAAAATATGATTTTTAAAATTCGTCGTGAGTTGAAAACTAGACCGTTGAGTCGAAATTGCTATACCCAAGGGCGGGACGAGAATTTTTATTATCATTATTTTTAATCTTATTGATTTAAAGTATGCCAAAAAAATTAAAAAAACCCAAAAATCTAAGCTTTTAAAACAATCGCTTGAAAATGACAAAATTTTAAAATTTTGTCGAGGGACGGACTAGGGCATCGTCCCGAAACGACCTCGTCTTAAAAAGAAACAAAATTTTTAAAATTTTATTAAATTTTATGTTTTAAAAGTATAAGATTTTATAAAAAAAATATATATATATATATATATCTGGAATTTAACCCCATGCGACTCGCATGGGGATAAGCACAATACCATGCGACTCGCATGGCTGTTAAAAACAGGTCAGGTACAAGAATTCAGTCGATCTGCTTCTGTCTCTCACAATACACACACAAACACATACGAAAACCTCCCAAACTCTCTCAATTTTTCACCAATTTTCACCAAATTTCTTGCAAAAATTTCACAATAATCATGCCTAGCTTCAGTAGGTTCAACCCCTTCAGGAACACGGTAAAGATTTCACCCCTAATCTCTTTAAATTCGAATTATTGTGTTCTTGAGCTATAAATTTTATATTTTGATTTTGTTAAATTCTAGTGTAATTAGACTTAAATTGTTGTTATATTATGCATGAATATCCTAGATTGAAGCTATTTAACATGAATTGAAGCTAAAAACTTCAAATTTTTAAGAATCTAGGGTTTGTGTTCTTGAGTAATTTGGGGCTTTTTGATATAAACAGGTTATGGCCGATTTTTGTCATGAATTTTTGCTAAATTAAGTAGTGTAACATGTTTAGGTAGTTAATTGATCCAAACTTTGAGCCTAAACATGTTTTTGAGAATTAAAGTAGACTTTTTAAGTCTAAAAAATTCATGAACTTGGATAATTTGATGTAAAGGCCAATTTAAACTTGTTTAATTGCTAGTAGTGATTAGTTTGGCATATAATTTGAGATGAATGATTAAAAACTTGATGAACATTTTCTTATGTACTTATTTGAAAAAGTGTAGACTTGACGAAATATGAAAATGAACATGAGTTTGATTTGAATGCCATGTAATAAGTGTTTAATTGCTATAATGATTATTGTTGACATGTTTAAGAGTTTAAATGTGATAAAACATTGTATACATTTTCGTATGTAAAAGTGTAGAATTATTATTGTTAGGAAAATATGTATAAAATGTGTTATGAATTGAACATGTCATCATAATTGTTTCAAGTTATTATTTTGCTAACACTAATGCATATTTGGATGCACAATTTTTGTGTTTAATGTGTTTTGCAGAGAAATACAGATACGGACGGTGCATCATCGTCCAGACAACCAGAGCCCGAACCGGAAATGTTTTATGAACAAGAACAACAAGTGCAAGAAGAAGAAGAACAACATGAGGATCAACATATTCCATATCACGATCAAGATCAATTATTCATGAATCAGTTTCGTCAATTCGCTCCACATCAAATGATTCTGAGCTTAGACATTAATGAAGATCAGTTACACCCAAATCTGAGATTTGATCGATGTTGGATAGAGTATCCAGATTATCAAAAGAACATGCACATTCTCTACTTTAAGGGTGTTGAAATGCCAAGGGCAATTGACTGGGTACCTTTGGAAACAGTTGACCTTGCCGAACCGATTCGGGAATTATTGGTGTAAAGGTATGGTAATTCTCAGTTTAACGATTGGATGCGCCTATTTTCCATTCGTAGAACCATATATAGGGAATGGTGTATAGAATTACTTAGTACTATTAAGTTAAACAGTGATGTTAGGAGGTTAGATGATAGAAGCTTTATTAGATTTCTGTTAGGTGGACGCATGTACAGAATGTCCATGATAGATTTAGCCAGGGCCTTACAGATTTACACCCCTGCTGAACTTTTGAGCCCCGACTGTAATGGCCTGATTGCCCAAGGAGAAAGGGTAGATAGGGAATTTAATGTTAACGCCGTCTGGAGGCGTATGTCCCATTTTAATGAGTTTCAAGCTGGTGGGGGACATACATACTTAGATATTGATAGAGCTGAACTCCGGGTGATACATCGATTCTTAGCAAAAACAATTACACAAAGGGGTAAGAATAAGGAGAAATTGACTTTAAATGATTTATTCTACCTTAAGTGTATTAGAGACCCGAGGAGTTTCGTTAACATTCCCTATTGTGTTGGTTATTATCTATCTAATGTAGTTGGGGGGATGAAATCGGGGAGTATTATAGGTGGTGGTATTTTCATTACTCTCATTGGAGAGTATTTAGGTGTTGACAAGAACCGAGGGGGTCCAATGGTAGAAATAGAGGACGAAGGTGAAACTATAAGTTCACACGTCTATCAGGGTGCAAAGGTTTTATTGATGAGACGTAATCGGGTATATCGATACGAGGGACCTCAGCGACAGGTAGAAAGAGGTTCGGATGACGAAATGGAGGAGGCGAACAACATTATGGAAGTTGTTCGGGAGACTGCTCTTGATTTAGGCGTTCGTATGGAGGAAGAATACATGACGAAAGATGATAGGCATATGCAGTACGAGGCGTGGCAACGCCGGAATGATTACGAGCATTCCCAGCAACGAGAGCATCACCGATGGGATTATCATCAGCGCCAAATCATAAGCCGGCTGCAGCCTAATGAGATTTATTATCCGACCCGACCCGCATTCTATCCTGCACACCAGCCAGAAATGAGACTGCCCTATGACTTATATGATTATGACGCAGCATACCAGTTCACCTATCAACAGCCATGGAACCCTGATCCGAACATGAATTGGGATCCCTATCCTAATTATCCTCCTAACCCACCTCCTGATCAGTAGAGATAAGTTGGTAATTTATATTTTTGTTATTTTAAACACTTAACATTTTATTACATTTATGTAATGTTTGATATTTCTATTATTATTGTGTACTAATATTTTTCTTATAGTTTGAAAGTGGGATGCCAAAGTTCCATTTCAAATTACATGTATGATTATATTTGTATTGTATGTATTTTATGTTATGCACAAAACAGGATAAAACAACGCGTTTTCAAAGACTGGCATTAAGTTCAGCAAACGCAAGTAATTCTGACGACAAGATGCAAAATATATGTGAAATAACAACAAGACGGAATGAACAAATGACGTGCACCATTTATCATTCAACAATCAAACGACAATATGTTTGAAACTTTGGTAAAATTTAATCATTTTTCTACGCTAATAACCCTCAATAATTTAAATTGTTTCTGATTTCTTGCAAATGAGGGCATTGCAAGATCTTAAGTGTGGGAAGGGGTTAAATTCTTTCGGATTTTTAAAATTTTTTGATTTAAACACTTGGTTACCATTAAAAATGCTAGTAACGCAGTAGTTGTGTTAGAATCTAGTGCTCTCCGATAACAAGGAACAGCCCTAGTCTTATATACTAACTACCCACTTCTAGTAAATTTTTCAAATTTTTTAACAAAATGAATTCAAAATCATGTTTATACATATTTATGAACGATGAGAACTAGGTCATTGAGCCGAAATTATCGTTACCTCGGAAAGGACATAAATTGAGAAACAACCAAAATGTTAGAATTCATTTAATAAGAATGGAATAGAAGAGAAAAAGGCAAAGAAAAACATAAATAAAAGCCAAGTGTGGGAAAAGTTTACCAAGTCATTCAAAACATATATCACATATTTTTGTACAAACAATTGAAAATACTTTTGTTTTGAACGATAATCAACTGTTTTATCCAATGAAACTATCAAAGAGAGATGGATCTACACGATGAATCAATTCCATCATTAAAAGGAAGTAAAGTCTTCCGAAAAAGACACGCGCTTCTTGATTTAGGTCATGAAGTTGTCGTCCAGACCAGCTGTAGGTTGACGAAAAATCTAGAAAAGTCATCACTAAAATCGGCTGGAAATCCACGGACCTCAGCATCAAACAGGGTCGCCAAGTGGTCAGATTTATCCTAACCATGAGAAGGATTTATCTCGTACAATGGGGAGGCACCGTGCAAATTAGCTTGATAAAACTAATGAATCAGATCCCCAGAAAGGATAATCTCCTTAAAGATTTAAAATCAGCTTTTAAGCCTGATATTACTCAATCCTTGAGATTGACCTTAAAGATTGAGAATTCAAACTCATGGAATTCAATGATATCTAAACTCGAGCTTGAACGAGAAAATATTTTGATCAAAATTACAAACCAATTTGTTTTCTGAAAATCCATTTTCAATGCGTTCATTACCATTGAACGTAAAATCCTAGGAATTCACCTGGAATTCATTAGGTCACCTGAACCAAATCGGGTGTCAACCGTAAGAACGGTGGTTGCATAGCATGGTCGGAGACAGGACCTTGTGCCAGACCGAAAAATTATAGGATGATCTTTACTATTGCTCCTACCAAGGATAGTTCTAGCATCCGACACGTTAAAAAGACCATAATCATCTGCATGTCACTGGACATTGCCTTAACAGTTTCTTGTTCATCGCTTTCCTTTACAACCGGACGGTAGTTTACCGAAAGGTAATATACGGAACAAGTAAACTGGATGTGTGCTTTCCGATACAGGGATAGCAGTGGATTACACGAGCCTAAAAGTTTTAGCCAAAATATTGATCCACAGATATATTTTGCAACACCGATGATGGATCAAATCAGAAAACTTGTCTAGGGTAAAATCTAGCTTGAATTTTCAAAAGATCAAATGTTTTCATAAAGATCCAATTTCCTTAAGGATCTAAATTTTTATAGTCATGTGGGACTGTAAACCACCTTTCAAATGTGCACTTTGCTTTGGAAACCGAAAGTAAATCGGCTATTTGATTGCAAGTGTCGTTGACCTAAACCCGAGGCAACTATAAAAGACACACCCACCTTTAAACCACATCGTTACTATCATTGTTTATACTGCTGTATTGAAGTCACTTATGTACAAAGTGTGAAGAATAAAGAAGTGATTCAAGTGTTTCAAGACTATATTGCTTGAGGACAAGCAACGCTTAAGTGTGGGAATATTGATAATGCCAAAAATGAACACATATTTTAAAGCATTATTCCCCAAGAAAGACAAGATTTTAGTTGATATTGTTCGATTTACAAGCACTATTCGTTTAAATATTAAAAAGTGAAGATAAAAGGCAGATTCAACAAATTGAAGACGGAAAGGTCCAAAAAGCTAAAAAGTACAAGATTCAATCAAAAAGGTTCAAATTATTGATGAGGAACGTCTCAAAATAACAAGAGTACAAGTTACAAGACGCAAAGTACACGATATAAAATAGTACGCGAGGACGTCCGAAAATCCGGAACCGGGACCTGAGCCTAGAAGAAACGCCCGACGTAACGGACTAAAAATATCTACTAAACTATGCATATAAATATAATATAAATATATAAATAATTATTAAAATTATTTATATATTTATTATTATTAAATTATGTCGACAAGCTAGGAGCCAAACGAATGTGAGCTGGAATTCATGGCCATGCGACTCGCATGGCCCTATGCCCATTTTCATGCGACTCGCATGAGGGGCTTTTCCAGGCCACATTCTATTTAAAGCGAGTTCGTGATCCATTTTATGTACACCATAATATATCTTTCTATCTCTCTTTTGTAATACATAAATAAATTTAATTATAATTTTAATTTTAATTTAATTAATAATAATAATAAGGTTATGTTAAGGAGTGTTTTGAGTGTATAAGTCGAAATTCTGTCCGTGTAACGCTACGCTATTTTTAATCATTGTAAGTTATGTTCAACCTTTTTACATTAATGTCTCGTAGCTAAGTTATTATTATGCTTATTTAAAACGAAGTAATCATGATGTTGGGCTAATTACTAAAAATGGGTAATTGGGCTTTGTACCATAATTGGGGTTTGGACAAAAGAATGACACTTGTGGAAATTAGACTATGAGCTATTAATGGGCTTTATATTTGTTTAACTAAATGATAGTTTGTTAATGTTAATATAAAGATTTACAATTGGGCGTCCCTATAAATTACCATATACACTCGATCGGACACGATGGGCGGGGTATTTATATGTACGAATAATCGTTCATTTAACCGGACACGGGAATGGATTAATAGCCACTAGAATAATTAAAACAGGGGTGAAATTACATTCAAGGGTAATTGGTGTAATTGTTAACAAAGTATTAAAACCTTGTTACAATTCGAATCCCCAATTAGTTGGAATATTTAACTTCGGGTATAATAATAATTTGACGAGGGCACTCGCATTTTATATTTATGACTGATGGACTGTTATGGACAAAAACCAGACGGACATATTAAATAATCCAGGACAAAGGACAATTAACCCATGGGCATAAAACTAAAATCAACACGTCAAACATCATGATTACGGAAGTTTAAATAAGCATAATTCTTTTATTTCATATTTAATTTCCTTTATTTTATATTTAATTGCACTTCTAATTATCGCACTTTTATTTATTGTTATTTAATCGCACTTTTAATTATCGTACTTTTTAATTATCGTAAGTTTATTTTATCGCACTTTTATTATTCGCAATTTCATTATCGTTATTTACTTTACGCTTTAATTTAAGTCTTGTATTTATTTTATATTTTACATTAGGTTTTAACTGCGACTAAAGTCTTAAAATCGACAAACCGGTCATTAAACGGTAAAAACCCCCCTTTATAATAATAATATTATTTATATATATGTTTGTATTTTTATAAAAGTAAACTAATATAGCGTTAAGCTTTGTTTAAAGATTTCCCTGTGGAACGAACCGGACTTACTAAAAACTACACTACTTTACGATTAGGTACACTGCCTATAAGTGTTGTAGCAAGGTTTAAGTATATCCATTCTATAAATAAATAAATATCTTGTGTAAAATTGTATCGTATTTAATAGTTTTTCCTAGTAAAATATAAACTATTTCTTATACCTCTGCTAAAACATCACTTCCTGCCATTTATCCTTATCAATCCTTGATAAAGCATCTTGGTAGTTTGTTGGTTCATCCAAATCAACCACATAGCAACCATCCATGAGAAACCCATATCTATCAGGAGGATTACTAATCCTACCAGATCTGCGAACGTCTTGTGTATTTTGATCATCCATTTGATCACTCTCAACATTTTCATGTTGAGCGCTAGTGTCAGCCAATTTTGTATCATCTACTTGATCTTGAACCTCTTCAAGATCTATCTTCCTTTCACTATTTCCTTCCATTAGGAACTTAGTTTCAAGGAAATCCGCCTTCCGAGTAACAAATACATTCTGCTCGGATGGATCATAGAAATAATATCCCATATCATCCTTGGAATATCCTATGAAGATGCACTTCGTGGATCGAGTATTCAACTTATTAGGGACGTAACTGATAATGCTAAAAACGAACATATATTTCATAGCATTATTCCTCAAGAAAGACAAGCTTTTAGTTGCAATTGTTCTATTTACAAGTGATATTCGTTTAAATAATAAAAGGTGAAGACAAAAGACAGATTCGACGAATTGAAGACGCAAACGACCAAAAAGCTCAAAAGTACAAAATACAATCAAAGAGGTTCCAATTATTGATAAGAAACGTCTCGAAATTACAAGAGTACAAGATTCAAAACGCAAAGTACAAGATATTAAATTGTACGCAAGGACGTTCAAAAATCCGGAACCGGGACCAGAGTCAACTCTCAACGCTCGACGCAACGGACTAAAAATTACAAGTCAACTATGCACATAAATATAATATAATATTTAATAATTACTAAAATTATTTATATATTATATTTATTTATATAATCCGTCGACAAGCTAGGAGCCAAGGCTTGGTGAGCTGTAAAAACAAACTCCGCGACTCGCGGAGTTTGAAGGCAAAAAATGCCGCGAGTTGTGGAGACACCCTGAACGAAAATCCCTATAAAAGGCAACGCAGTTTGATCGTTTTTTATATCCATTAATCTATCTCTCTCTCAATATATACGTAATATATATATATTTATATTTTAATTTTAATTTTAATTTTAAATCTTAATAATAAGGGTATGTTAGCAAATGTTGTAAGGGTGTAAGTCGAAATTCTGTCCGTGTAACGCTACGCTATTTTTAATCATTGTAAGTTATGTTTATATTATTTTCATTAATGTCTCTTAGCTAAGTTATTATTATGCTTATTTAAAATGAAGTAATCATGATGTTGGGCTAATTACTAAAATTGGGTAATTGGGCTTTGTACCATAATTGGGGTTTGGACAAAAGAACGACACTTGTGGAAATTAGACTATGGGCTATTAATGGGCTTTATATTTGTTTAACTAAATGATAGTTTGTTAATTTTAATATAAAGATTTACAATTGGAAGTACCTATAAATAACCATATACACTCAATCGGACACGATGGGCGGGATATTTATATGTACGAATAATCGTTCATTTAACCGGACATGGGAATGGATTAATAGTCACTAGAATTATTAAAACAGGGGTGAAATTATGTACAAGGACACTTGGCATAATTGTTAACAAAGTATTAAAACCTTGGGTTACACGCAGTCGATAACCTGGTGTAATTATTAAACAAAGTATTAAAATCTTGTTACAGTTTAAGTCCCCAATTAGTTGAAATATTTAACTTCGGGTATAAGGATAATTTGACGAGGACACTCGCACTTTATATTTATGACTGATGGACTGTTATGGACAAAAACTAGACGGACAAATTAAATAATCCAGGACAAAGGACAATTAACCCATGTGCATAAAACTAAAATCAACACGTCAAACATCATGATTACGGAAGTTTAAATAAGCATAATTCTTTTATTTCATATTTAATTTCCTTTATTTTATATCTAATTGCACTTCTAATTATCGCACTTTTATTTATTGTTATTGTATTTAATTGCACTTTTAATTATCGTACTTTTTAATTATCGCAATTTTATTTTATCGCACTTTTATTTATCGCAATTTCTTTATCGTTATTTACTTTACGCTTTAAATTAAGTCTTGTATTTATTTTTAATATTTTACATTAGGTTTTAACTGCGACTAAAGTTTTAAAATCGACAAACCGGTCATTAAACGGTAAAAACCCCCTTTTATAATAATATTATTACTTATTTATATATTTGTATTTTTATAAATTAAAACTAATATAGCGTTAAGCTTTGATTAAAAGATTCCCTGTGGAACGAACCGGACTTACTAAAAACTACACTACTGTACGATTAGGTACACTGCCTATAAGTGTTGTAGCAAGGTTTAAGTATATCCATTCTATAAATAAATAAATATCTTGTGTAAAAATTGTATCATATTTAATAGTAATTCCTAGTAAAAATAAAGCTATTTTATAAACACCTCGCAGAACATCAAGTATTTTTGGCGCCGCTGCCGGGGATCTTAAAATCTAGCTTAAACGCCGGAAGCGCAACGCTAATATAAAAAAAAAAGATTTTTATTTTTAGTTTACTTTTATAAAAATACGCTTTTTGTAAAAATACGTTTAAAATATTCGAAAACATAAAAAGAAGAACAAAAATATAAAAATATTTTTAAGAGTTTGTTAAATATTTAAGTTTTTTAAAGTTTCTTTATTTTTATTTTATAAAAATATAAGTTTTATTTAAATATTTTGTTTTTATTTAAAACAAAAAAAATATAAATATATATAAATCTATTTTTTTTAGATTGTTATAAAGTATTTTATTTCTATCTTAGTTTTTAAAGATAAGTCTTATTTAAATTATATAAATATTTTAATTAAATTAAAAATAGAAAAATAAAAAATATATATATATATAAAAATATAAATAAAAAATAGAAATCGAACGATTTTAGCCTGGTACACGTTTAAAAATACAAACCCCGCGACTTGCGGGAGTTTTTAACTGGAAACACCACAACTCGCGGAGTTCTCTTTGACACGGGTACACAGAAACCCTAACAGCATCATTACATAATTATTATTATTATTAATTAAAAACCTTAATTAGGTTTTAATTTTTAATTAATTAAGTTTAGTTTATTTATTTAATTTGTATATTTAGTTTAATTAATTTAAATAAATCATAAAATTAACACTTTTATAAAATAAATAATATAAAAATAATATTTTTATAAAAATTGTACATTTTACAAATTTTAGTATATTTTTATATTTTGTACCTTTTTAATTGTTTTAGCGTAATATTTGTGTTTTTCGCTCGTATTTAGTTTTAAACTTAGTTTTTGCCATAGTTATTTTTATTTCTACATTTTTAGGCTTTGCCGTAAAATCCCTTAAGTGCTTTTTCTTTAGACTAAGATCTAAGTGCTTTAGAATTTTGCGACGCCTTTTTAAGTTTTAGTACCTTTTTAAGTTATTGCCATTCGGGATATACTTTTACTTGTAAGCTTTAATATTTTAAGACGCAACTTTTAATTTTTAGTTTTTAGTTCCTTTTTAAGTTTAGACGCACTACTTTCTTATTTTTATTTTCCGACGCCTTTTACCTATGTATCAATTATCACTCTAATTAGTAATCTCAATTTGCAATTTTAATTTTAAGTTAGTGATAGTAATAAGGTTGGGTTAGTTGAGTGTTTTTAAGTTCTATAAGTCACTCTTTTTCTTTCTTATTTTTCGACGCCTTTTAATTTTCAATTCTTTTCTTTTTCGACGCGCTCTTTTTCTTTCTTATTTCTCGCAATTCTAGTTTTAGGACATAGATTTTTATTCTACTTCTTATCTAAATTTTTTAAAATTACGAGAATTTATTTTAAGTGGTTAAATTGATAGACATCAAAATTTTCTGGTTCGTAGTAATAGTTGGATTTGTACGTGGACCGGGTTATTGGAGCCAAACAGTACTCAATTATATTGAGACCAAACAAATCCTGCCCCTCTGCTGCATCTTTTGGCTATTCGAAACGTGGGCAAAATCAGAAAAGTCTATTAATTGGATAACTTATATAATTTTTCTTTCCTTTTAAAAACTAATAGGATATTCAGTGAATGCACTGAGCAAGACGTTCACCACCTTTTGTACGTTCACCACCTGTAACTAGATCAAGACATCTAGCAAATATTACCGCCGTTGATTTTTCTTTAGAATCGTCATCCAGTCGACCAAGTACTCCAATTCTAATTTCCGATAATCCATTTTTTGAACCCGACCTCACAATTGAGAATCCGGAGAATATTCAGGGACAATTCATAGATCCTGAACCATTAATTTTTCCTCCGGAACCACCAATCATTCAAACAGAGATTGTTGAGGAACGAACCATTAAATCAGAATCCTCTAGTGATTCAGATTCAACAAATTCAATTATGGAAGTAACAGAACCTTTAAGTCTGGAAGACTGAATGAGAGCGAAACGCACTGGCCAAGGTCACGCAATTACTCATCCAGACATTAATGCGCCAGATTATGAAATCAAAGGACAAATTCTACATATGGTAACTAATCAATGCCAATTTAGTGGTGCGCCGAAGGAAGATCTAAACGAACATCTTCGTACCTTTAATAGGATCTGCACACTATTTAAAATAAGAGAAGTGGAGGATGAACAGATATATCTCATGTTATTTCCCTGGACTTTAAAGGGAGAAGCCAAAGATTGGTTGGAATCGTTACCTGAAGGGGCGATTGATACATGGGATGTTTTAGTTGAAAAATTTATTAAACAATTCTTTCCGGCATCTAAAGCCGTAAGACTTCAAGGAGAAATTGTTATGTTCACACAGAAACCAAATGAAACTCTATATGAGGCGTGGACAAGATTTGGAAAGTTATTGAGAGGATGTCCGCAACATGGTTTAGACACCTGTCAAATAGTACAAATATTCTACCAAGGATGCGACATCACTACAAGGAAAGACATCGATATAGCAGCTGGTGGTTCTATTATGAAGAAAACCGAAACTGATGCTTACAAAATTACTGATAACACTGCTTCCCACTCACATGAGTGGCACCAAGAAAAAGATATCGTTAGATCATCTAAAGCAGCTAGAGCCGATTCTAGCCATGACTTAGTCTCCATTTCTGCAAAGATAGATGCTATCGAGAGACGAATGGAAAAGATGACTAAAGATATCCACTCAATACGAATTAGTTGTGAGCAGTGTGGAGGACCACATTTGATAAAAGATTGTCTCAGTATTGAGATAACAATGGAACAAAGAGAGAATGTTTCATATCTAAACCAAAGGCCTGGAAATAATTATCAGAATAATTATCAACCGCCAAGACCGATTTACAATCAAAACAAGAACTATAACCAAAATATTCCATACAACAACCAACAAGATCCTAGCAATCAACAAGTATCCAATAATACTTACAACCAGCAAAGACCTAATTTTCAAAACAAACCACCACAAACCGATGATAAAAAGCCAAATTTAGAAGATATGATGACGAAGCTAGTTGAAACTCAAACGCAGTTTTTCACATCTCAGAAACAAACTAATGAACAAAATGCTCAAGCATTTAGAAATCAACAAGCTTCTATTCAAAATCTGGAACAAGAAGTAAGTAACCTAGCAAGGTTAATAGGTGAAAGAAAATCGGGAAGTTTACCTAGTGATACAAATGCTAACACCCGGAATGAAACAGCTAAAGCCATTACTACAAGAAGTGGTACAACACTTAAACCACCTGAAATACCTGAAACTTTTGATGAAGCTATTCCTACTCCACAAGAACCACAACCTGAACAAGATAAGGAAACAGAACCGGTAGTTGAAAATGTTAATGAAGATAACACAGTTAAGGATAAACCTTATGTTAAACCATACCAACCACCACTTCCTTACCCAAGTAAATTGAAAAAAGAGAAACTTGAAGTCGAGCAATCCAAATTCTTGGATTTGTTTAAACAGATAAATGTAAATCTTCCTTTCATTGATGTGATTTCAGGAATGCCTAGATATGCTAAATTTTTGAAAGATCTAATCTCAAATAGAAAGAAAATGGAAGAACTCTCGGCTGTTACTATGAACGCTAATTGTTCAGCAGTGCTGTTGAATAAGATACTAGAAAAATTATCTGATCCAGGAAGTTTCACAATTCCATGTTTTCTGGGTAGTCTTAGTTCAATAGAAGCATTGGCAGACTTAGGTGCTAGTATAAATTTAATGCCGTATTCACTATACGCTAAACTAGACCTTGGAGAATTGAAACCAACAAGAATAAGCATACAACTAGCCGATCGATCAATAAAATATCCTAGAGGGATAATGGAGAACATGCTAGTTAAAGTTGGCACTTTAGTATTTCCAGTAGATTTTGTTGTTCTGGACATGGAAGAAGATTCTCAAGTTCCTCTCATATTAGGAAGACCATTCTTAAACACGGCTAAAGCAATGATAGACGTGTTTGGTAAAAAATTGACCCTAAGTATAGAGGACGAGAGTGTTACCTTTTCAGTTGATAGAGCAATGCAACAACCGCAATCTGCAGATGATACATGCTATTATATTCAAACTATAGACTCACATGCAGAATTGTTAGAAGAATTTCCAGAATTACAAGGAACAGGAGAATGTTCTTTAGGAGAAAGTACTAAACTAATTGATGAAGCTGAAATGTTAGCTACACTAATGGCTAATGGATATGAACCAACAACAGAAGAAATTCAAATGCTAAAAGAAGAAGACCGATATCGATATAAATCATCTATAGAAGAACCTCCGAAATTAGAGTTAAAGCCACTTCCAAACCATTTGGAATACGCTTATTTACATGGTGAATCTGAATTACCTGTAATAATATCGTCTTCTCTTACTGAAAATGAAAAATCACAACTCATTTCTGTGTTGAAAGCTCATAAACCAGCCATTGCATGGAAGATTCATGATATTAAAGGAATAAGTCCTTCATATTGCACAAATAAAATCCTTATGGAAGAAGGTCATAAAACGTATGTACAACGCCAACGAAGACTAAATCCTAATATGCAAGATGTAGTTAAAAGAGAAATTATTAAACTGCTTGATGCAGGTTTAATTTATCCAATTTCTGATAGTCCATGGGTAAGCCTAGTTCAATGCGTGCCTAAGAAGGGTGGCATGACTGTTATTAAAAATGAGAAAAATGAGCTTATTCCTACTAGGACTGTAACAGAATGGCGTGTATGTATTGATTATAGAAAATTAAATGACGCCACCAGAAAAGATCACTTTCCCTTACCTTTTATTGATCAAATGTTGGAAAGATTAGCCGGAAATAGTTATTATTGTTTTCTTGATGGATTTTCCGGATATTTTCAAATTCCAATAGCACCCGAAGATCAAGAGAAAACCACGTTCACGTGCCCTTATGGTACTTTTGCTTACACACGCATGCCATTTGGACTTTGCAACGCCCCTGCAACCTTTCAAAGGTGCATGATGGCGATTTTTCACGACATGATAGAAGAAATGCATGGAAGTTTTCATGGATGACTTTTTAGTCTTCGGTGATACTTTTGAAACATGTCTAGTTAATCTGGAACGAATGCTTATTAGATGCGAACAATTAAATCTAGTACTTAATTGGGAGAAATGCCATTTCATGGTTAAAGAAGGCATCGTTCTTGGACATAAAAATTCAAAGGAAGGAATTGAAGTGGATAGAGCTAAAGTAGATGTAATTGCTAAACTTCCACATCCCACCAATATTAGAGGAGTTAGGAGTTTTCTAGGACATGCCGGTTTTTACCGACGTTTAATAAAAGATTTTTCTAAAATTGCCACTCCTATGAATAAACTCCTAGAAAAGGATGCTCCATTCATCTTTTCAGATGAATGTATCAAATCTTTTAATATTCTTAAAGAGAAACTCACTAATGTGCCGATCATGATAACACCAAATTGGAATCTACCGTTTGAACTTATGTGCGATGCAAGTGATTTTGTAATGGGAGCCGTTTTAGGACAAAGGATTGAAAAACAATTTCAACCTATATATTATGCTAGTAAGACGTTACAAGGAGCACAAACAAATTACATAACTACTGAAAAAGAACTCCTTGCTATTGTCTTTACTTTTGAAAAATTTCGATCATATCTCGTTCTAGCAAAAACGGTGGTCTATACCGACCATTCTGCTCTTAGATACCTATTTTCGAAACAAGATGCTAAACCAAGATTAATCCGTTGGATCTTACTCTTACAAGAGTTTGATATTGAAATTCGAGATAAAAGAGGAGCAGAAAATCTCGCCGCCGATCATCTTTCTCGTCTTGAAAATCCCGAATTAAAAGTTCTAAATGAATCGACCATACAAGACAACTTTTCTGATGAATATCTATTGAAGGTAGATTATAATGAAATTCCATGGTTTGCAGACTATGCAAACTACTTAGTATGTGGATTCCTTGAAAAAGGATTATCGTACCAAAAACGAAAGAAATTCTTCAGTGATATAAAACACTATTTCTGGGAAGATCCACATTTGTTTAAAAGTTGTCCAGATGGAATAATACGTCGATGCGTATTCGGAGATGAAGCTAGTAAAATTTTAAACCATTGTCACACAGGACCAACATGAGGGCATTATGGGCCTCAACTGGATTCTATTGGCCTACAATTTACAAAGACACACACCTTCTTTGCAAATCCTGTGATGCTTGTCAAAGGGCCGAAAAAATAAGTCAACGTGATGAAATGCCACAAAATGTCATTCAAGTATGTGAAGTATTTGACATTTGGGGTATTGACTTTATGGGTCCATTTCCAAAATCTCATAATAATCTCTATATTCTCGTAGCCATTGATTATGTATCTAAATGGGCGGAAGCACAAGCTCTCCCAACTAACGATGCACGAGTTGTAGTCAACTTTTTAAAACGTATTTTTGCAAGGTTTGGAACACCGAAAGCTTTAATAAGTGATCGGGGTACTCATTTCTGTAATAATCAACTTGAGAAAGTTCTCAAAAGATATGGAGTAACTCATAAAATCTCCACCGCTTATCATCCACAAACGAGTGGACAAGTTGAAAATACCAACCGAGCTTTAAAACGTATTCTAGAGAAAACCATAGGATCAAATCCGAAGGAATGGTCCATTAAATTGGAGGATGTACTCTGGGCTTTTAGAACAGCCTACAAAACTCCAATTGGAACCACACCTTTTAAACTCGTTTATGGAAAAGCATGTCATCTTCCAGTAGAAATTGAACACAAAGCATTTTGGGCTTTGAAGACATGTAATCTTGATTTACATGAAGCTGGACGTCTACGGTTAAGTCAACTAAATGAATTAGAAGAATTAAGACAAAAAGCATACAAAAATTCGTTAATCTATAAGGAAAGAACGAAGAAATGGCATGATAAAAGAATCAGAAGTTCAAAAGAATTCAAAGAAGGAGACAGAGTTCTTCTTTTCAATTCACGATTCAAGCTATTTCCTGGAAAATTGAAATCAAGATGGTCTGGACCATTCATAGTCAAAAGAGTTTTCCCATACGGAACGATAGAATTAATAAATTCAAATGGGATTGAATTTAAGGTTAATGGTCACAGAGTTAAACATTACATAGATAGTCCAATGGAAGTTAACAACGAAGTTAATCACAATTTCGATACCACAGCTAACTAAGTGTGGGGAGAATCAAGTCTTTAAAGGATTTTATGTATTTCTATTAGAGTTAGATTTTATGTTTTCGTGTAGTTCTCGAAAATGGAACCCGAATGGTCTTTCCCTAGCAGACCCTAAAGAACTAGTCTTCTCCCCCCATTCTGAATTTTTATTTTTTTTAGGTTTTTACGAAATGAAGACTTCCTGTGAACTAAACCAAGGTCTAATGCTACACGCTTTGATCACTAAACGTAATAATGACACACTTCCAAGTGAACTAGTATCAGTAATCAGAGAAAGATTGGACGGAGTAAGAAAAGAATCCAGATGCGAAGATAATAAGTCACAATTTGGTACAGGAAAATCAAAATCCGCAGCGAAAAGAAGAGCACGACACCTTGAAAGATGTCACAAATGCGGAAAATGGTCACATGGAGGTAAATGTTCAAATAATCAAACCTATTCAAACACCGAATTTGTTACTTTATGCAGAGACGGACCGTTCATATGTTTAGAAGAAAAAACACTGAATGCTCAAGGTTACGCCTATGTAGCCATGGAAAATCAATTAAACCGACTATCTTATGAAGGGGATAGATCATATCACTAAGAATACTATCTCATAGGTAAGTCTGTACAGTTTTTATTTTTATTTTTATTTTTAACCTTTTGATAATAAACGCTAATTTGTTCGCTATAAAGTATTAAATTGGTATTGAATAAAATTAGGTTTGGCGACCGAAATTATTGATATCATTCAAAAATTTATTACATCACTGCAAAATTTAACATTTATTCTTAAGGTATAAATATCTCTAATCAATCAACACAAAATATTTCAAAAATTCGTCATGAGTTAAATTAGGTCATGGAACCGGAATTACTTTACCGAAAAGAGGGGCGCATATTTTTGATAATATTTGATTGATTAAAGTGGGATAAAAGCCAAAAAGATTTTTAATTTTATTTTTACCATGTTTTTAAAATTAATATATAAATCTTAAATTAATATTGTAAACTTTTTAAATTAATGTATTTAAAATTGTAAATATTTGAACAATTGATATTTTTAAGTTTGTATGTATAAAAACAAAAATATAATATAAGTTTGGTATGAATTTTTAATTTTTAAAAAATATGAATTTTTTATTTTATGCATTTTAATATTAAGTTTGGTGTGAATTTTTAATTTTATGCATATTAAATTTAAGTTTGGTGTGAATTTAAAAACAAAAATTTACTTTATTTCGCTAAGTTAAAAATATGATTTTTAAAATTCGTCGTGAGTTGAAGACTAGATCTTTGAACCGAAATTGCTTTACCCGAGGGAGGGACGAGAACTTTTATTATCATTATTTTTAATCTTATTGAATTAAAGTATGCCAAAAACATTAAAAAAACCCAAAAAAAAAATCTTAGCTTTTAAAACAATCGCTACAAAATGACAAATTTTAAAATTTTGTCGAGGGACGGACTAGGACATCATTCCGAAAAGACCTCGTCCTAAATAACAAGGGAAACAAAATTTTAAAATTTATTTTATATTTGTTTTATAAGTTAAAGATTTATAAAAAAAAAGCCCCGCGACTCGCGGAGTTTGATGGGGAAAATCACCGTGACTCGCGGAGTTCAGAAAATATAGAAAAAAAATAAAAGGAACGAACAGATCAGTTGCACACCACCACACCCCAAAACGCTGCGAAAAAACCCGAAATAACACTCCCAAAATCGAATCTTTTCACCAAAAATCATCACATTTTTACTAAAATCATGTTGAGAAGGATGCTATCAAGGAATTACTCAAGAAAAACGGTAAATTTCTACACCTAACACCATCTAATTCGAAAATTAGTGTTCTTGAGCAAATTTATACCCAATTCGATTTTGATGCTTTTTAGTGTAATTATACTTAAATTGTTTATGTATTATGCTTGTATAACCTAGATTGATGCTATTTAACATGATTAGAAGCCTTAAAATTCAAATTTTGAGTAATCTAGGGTTTGTGTTCTTGAGCAATTTGGGGCTTTTTGATATAAACAGGTTATGGCCGATTTTTGTCATGAATTGTTGCTAAATTAAGTAGTGTAACATGTTTAGGTAGTTAAATGATCCAAACTTTGAGCCTAAACATGATTTTGAGAATTAAAGTGGACTTTTTCAAGTCTAAAATTCATGAACTTGATTTTTGAGAGATAATGCCATTTGAAACTTGTTTAATTGCTACTAATGATTATTTTGACATGTTATTTGAGTTGAATGCTTATGAACTTGGCGAACATTTTCGTATATGCTTATTTGAAAAAGTGTAGATTTGATAAAAATATGAAAATAAGCATAAGTTTGATATAAATTGAACATGTCATTGTAATTATTTTGATTGATGATTTTGCTAACACTAATGCATATTTGGATGCACAACAATTGTGTTTGATGTGTTTTGCAGAATGAAAGGGGTGAATCTTCATCCCAAGCTCGCAATGCTCCTCCTGAGAATGCGGAACAACAGGATGTTGATAGCTATTATAAACAAGATATACCTCATCCAGTTATGATATTTTCAGATATGCACTTGGAAGATTTGCACCCGAACTTGAGATTTGACAGACGTTGGATAAATTATCCAAAATACCAAAGGGGCTTGCATACTCTTCATTCTAAAGCTATTAAAGTACCTAGGGTAATAGAATGGGAACCGTTAGAAGCTGTAGAATTGGCCGGGCCAATTAGGGAATTACTTACTCAGAGGTATGGTAATTCTACTTTTAATGATTGGGTACGTTTATTCAACATGCGTAGACCTGTATATAAAGTATGGTGTGAAGAATTATTGTGTAGTATAGAAATAAATGATCGGGTAGCTAGTTTAACCGATCGATCTTTTATTAGATTTTTGTTAGGAGGTTCGATGCGCCACATGTCTTTACTAGACATGGCTCAGGCCTTACGTATATATACGCCTGAGGAGTTAGCATCTGCCGATTGTAGAGGGTTGATATTGAACGGTAGGAAAATTGATGAAAATTTTGATACGCATGGTGTATGGAGTCAAATGACTAGCCATCACCGATTTAAAGGGGGAAATTACTCTTATTTGGATATAGATAGAGTAGAGTTAAGAGTAATTCATAGGTTTTTAGCCAATTCGATTACACAACGAGGTAAGAATAAGGAAAAGGTAAATGAACAGGATTTGTTTTACCACATGTGTATTCGAGACCCACAAAGTGCTGTAAGTATACCTTATTGTGTGGGTTATTATTTATCAGCTATGGTTAGGGGGATGAGACCGCATAGCATAATAGGAGGTGGTATATTTATTACATTAATTGCTGAGTCTCTCAATGTGGATATAATGTAGCGACCCGACCAAATCGTCATTGACGGCGCCGTCTACTTAGGTCCCGTTACGTGGTCATAAGTCTTTAAAACAACGTTTGACCAAAAGATATGTCGCATTCATTTCAAATGTAAAGGTTGTTCAAGTTTACAAGAATAGTTCCACCACAAGTTACGATACAAAGTTTTAAGTACAAATGAAACTTATGCGACACAATTTAAAAGTATCCAAAAGACGCTCCATGTATGCATATATACTCGACATCCAATGCAAGTATCAAAATAATGAGCGGAAGCATGTATCATGTATCGTTCAAGGACCTGAGAAAAACATAGAAATCTGTCAACGAAAACGTTGGTGAAATCATAGGTTTAAGTAAGTAAGTACAAGTGAACCACAAGATTTGCATCAATGAAATAATAGTAATACATTCCAAAAGTTTGTTTCACGAGCACCCAATTATCAATGCTTAACATTTCCTTCCATTGAACCCCATCACTTAGTGCTAGAACATACACTGTTTCTCGAAAATATATTTCATTCGTAAACGGTAGCGAACCGTTTGAATGAGGGTTTGTCAAACCCATATGGATCCATACAACATAAGTTCTCGCTTACACCCGGCAAGTGTAACTAATGATAATCGAATTGAGGATTTTGTTCTAAACTCGTATGTAGAATGTTTGTTTTCCTGTACTTGTGTTCACTTAGTAAAAGAAATGTTTATGTTTTCTCATCCCAAATGTAAGTTCAAAAAGAGTAAGAGTGGGACTATGATCTCACCTTGAATGCACGAGTAGTAAAGTACTTCAACAAGTAAATGTGTGCAAAGAACAATGCTAGTCTTGACCTAAACAAATAGGTTGTATCAATAACGATAGTCACGATTGGTCAACGATGTTCAATTAGTCCTATGGCTCGTTACGACTCGATTAATATAGCATGTGAATCAATTTGTCAAGTTTCATGCACGATACAAGTAGTTAAGTATGTTAGAACGATTGTATAATCGTTTGGTTAAGTTTGACTAAAAGTCAAACTTGGTCAAAGTCAAAGTCAACGGGGTCGGGTCGGGTATCCGACAATTTTCCCAAGACGAGAAGTCATATAAGAGCCTAATAGTCAAGTTTCATGTTAAACGGAGTTTTAGTTAAGCGAAAACATTTTTGTGACATTTAAAAACAAAAGAGAGTGGCCTGGGGCTTTTGCGCGGCGCGCACTGGGTTGCGCGGCGCGCACCCAAGTGCAATTTATGGTCAGAACTCAACCAAGAAGGCAAACATCTGGGATCTCTGATTCTGCGCGGCGCGCGGGTAAATGCGCGGCGCGCAATACCTGGGAATCATGCAGTTTGCAGAAAAAAAATGGTCCAAGTCACGAACCAAAATACAATATAACACATTTCATGCACCGAAAACACTTAAAACGCATAACCTATATCATTAGAAAGGTAATTTGACAAGGAAAACAACTAAGCACATTTCATCAAGCAATTCATCACCAACAACAACCAAAAACCGCATTAAACGTTCATAATCAAAGTTTCAAGTTCTAAAACGCATTTTATGATTCGGGCAACCAATTTACATGTATGATATGCCGTTTCGAAGGTAATCATACACACATTGCAACAAAATTCTTATCTACAATATTTCATAGCATTTGGTGCATCAAAAGTTCATCTAAAGCTTATCAAACCCTAATCCAAGTTCACAAAATCACTAATCATGTTCTTGGAGTTTCCTTAATCAACCTATACATCAAAACGAAGCTAATGATACTAGTAACACTTTTAAAACATGCACTTTAACAATCTAACAACATTTGATCATTCAAAATCAAAGATTTAGCAAGCAAATTTTCATAATGAACTAGTTACACCAAAAACAACGAATCGAGCATACAAATTACATACACGACATCACGATGAGCCATAGACACTAATTAACAACTTTATAAGTCAAGAACACGAATTTAAAGAAATCTAGAGTTTTAGAAATGTTACCCAAACTTGATGATATTGGTATCAAAATGTAGAGGATGAAGAGAGGATCACAAATATGTAGTTTATTTTGTTGTAAGCCTCCTAGATCGAATTTAGATGATGATTGAATGAATTTGGTAAATGGGTGTGTGTTCTTGCTAGAGAGAAAGAGATAGAGATGGAGATGATAATGAATGGGTGAAAGGGGTTTGACCCTTTGACCTAGTCAAGGGTTTGATCCCTTGTCAAGTTTAGTCCCTCAACTTTCGTTCGGGTGCGGGAATTACCTAAACGAGATAATTTAAAACGCGTATCAACGGGAGATGTTATAAACATATAACGGACTTTATATTAGTATAACGGAAAAGTAAATGGAAAAAGGCGGGATGTTACATTACCTACTCCTTAAAAGAAATTTCGTCCCGAAATTTAAGTAGGCGTAGTAGTCGTTGTTTCTTCCTCGAGATCTTGCGTTTCCGAATTCACGAATAGATGAGGATACTTCCTTTGCATTTGATCTTGTCTTTCCCAAGTAAACTCGGGTCCTCTTTTGGCATTCCAATGAACCTTGACAATCGGGATTCGGCTTTGTGTCAATGTCTTGACGGAGGTGTCCACAATTTCAACCGGTTCCTCCACAAAATGAAGTTTGTCATCAATAGTAAGTTCTTCGAGAGGGATGACGATATCGGGTTCGGCAAGACACTTTTTCAAGTTAGATACATGGAAGGTAGGATGAACGGAGTTCAATTGAGGTAGAAGATCTAAACGATAAGCAACGGTTCCAATACGCTCCAAGATTTCGAAAGGACCAATATACCGCGGATTTAGCTTCCCACGTTTCCCAAAACGGATTACATCCTTCCAAGGTGCGACTTTTAACATTACTCGGTCACCGACTTGAATTTCAAGATCGTTGCGTCGTTTGTCGGTATAGCTCTTTTGACGACTTCGGGCCGTCCTAAGCCTATCTCGGATTTGAACGATTTTCTCGGTGGTTTCGTGAATGAGTTCGGGTCCGGTGATTTGCACGTCGCCTACCTCGGCCCAACAAAGAGGTGAACGACATTTACGGCCATATAGCGCTTCAAAAGGTGCGGCTTTAATACTCGCGTGATAACTATTGTTGTAAGAGAACTCGGCGAGAGGTAAGTGCTTGTCCCAAGCTTTTTCGAAATCAACCACGCAAGCTCGTAACATGTCCTCTAAGGTTTGAATTGTACGTTCGCTTTGTCCATCGGTTTGAGGATGATATGCGGTGCTCATGTCTAAACGCGTTCCCAACGCTTCTTGCAATGTATGCCAAAATCTAGAAACGAAACGGCCATCTCGGTCGGAGATAATCGATAATGGTACACCGTGTCGGGCTACGATCTCCTTAATGTAAAGTTGTGCAAGTTTCTCCATTTTGTCCGTTTCTTTCATGGCAAGGAAGTGTGAGGATTTGGTGAGACGGTCAACAATAACCCAAATGGTATCATAACCACCCATCGTTTTTGGTAGCTTGGTGATAAAATCCATCGTTATCCTTTCCCACTTCCATTGCGGGATCTCGGGTTGTTGAAGTAGTCCGGACGGTCTTTGGTGTTCGGCTTTGACTTTGGAACATGTCAAACACTTGGAAACATAAGTAGCTACGTCCCTTTTGATGTTCGGCCACCAATATAGTTGTTTAAGGTCGTGGTACATCTTATTGGCACCGGGGTGAATCGAGTATCGTGACTTATGGGCTTCATCTAAAATAAGGCTTCGTAGATCCCCATAACTAGGCACCCAAATTCTTCCGGCGAAATATCGGAGTCCGGTTTCTTTAACTTCGAATCGAGAGGTGAGGACGTTCAAGTGTTCGAGAGAGATGTTTTCATCCTTGAGAGCCTCATCTTGGGCTACCCGAATTTGGCTATTAAGGTTGGTGTGAATGGTGATGTTTAAAGCTCGGACACGGAGAGGCACCGCTCTTTCTTTTCGACTTAAGGCATCGGCTACTACATTTGCCTTCCCGGGATGGTAACGAAGCTCGCAATCGTAATCGTTTAAGGTTTCAATCCACCTTCGTTGTCTCATGTTTAGTTGCTTTTGATCGAAAATGTGTTGAAGGCTTTTGTGATCGGTGAAGATAGTACTCTTGGTTCCATAAAGATAGTGTCTCCACATTTTAAGTGCAAAGACAACGGCTCCGAGTTCGAGATCATGTGTCGTATAGTTTCGTTCATGAATTTTGAGTTGTCGAGAAGCATAAGCAATGACTTTCGTTCGTTGCATCAATACACACCCAAAACCATGTTTTGAGGCATCGCAATATACAACAAAGTCATCATTGCCTTCGGGAAGTGACAAGATAGGAGCGGTGGTTAGCTTCGTTTTCAAGATTTGGAATGCGGATTCATGTTCGGTCGCCCAAATGAATTTCTTTCCCTTGTGAGTCAATGCGGTTAGAGGACGTGCAACCAAAGAGAAATTTTCGATGAATCTACGATAGTACCCGGCGAGACCCAAAAATTGACGAATGTGAGTAGGAGTAGTAGGAGTCTCCCATTTGCTAATGGCTTCGATTTTCGTTGGATCGACTTTAATACCTTGGTCACTTACAACATGACCAAGAAATTGAACTTCCTTTAACCAAAATTCACACTTGGAGAATTTGGCATAGAGTTGTTCTTGTCTTAAAAGTTCAAGCACAAGTCGGAGATGTTGTTCGTGCTCTTCTTCATTTTTAGAATAGATCAATATGTCATCGATGAACACAATAACGAATTTATCGAGATACGGTTTGCACACGCGGTTCATAAGATCCATGAACACCGCCGGTGCGTTAGTGAGACCAAATGGCATGACAAGGAATTCATAACTACCATAACGAGTTCGGAAAGCGGTTTTGGAGACATCTCCCCCCTTAACCCTCAATTGATGATAACCCGAGCGGAGACCGATTTTCGAATATACACAAGACCCTTGTAGTTGATCAAAGAGGTCATCGATGCGAGGAAGAGGATATCGGTTCTTAACCGTCAATTTATTTAGTTCACGATAATCAATGCACATTCGTAGGGATCCGTCTTTCTTTTTAACAAACAAAATCGGAGCGCCCCAAGGTGAATGGCTAGGTTGGATAAAACCTCGATCAAGTAGTTCTTGGATTTGACTTTGCAATTCTTGCATTTCAGATGGAGCGAGTCTATATGGTGCACGTGCTACGGGTGCGGCTCCCGGAATAAGATCGATTTGGAATTCAACCGGTCGATGAGGCGGAAGACCCGGCAATTCGTCGGGAAATACATCGGAATAGTCACTAACAATTGGCACATCATCGATGTGCTTCTCATCGGACTCGACTTTCTTAACGTGAGCAAGGATCGCAAAACAACCCTTACGGAGTAGTTTTCTAACTTTAACACACGAAACGAGGTTGAGTCCGGTGCAACTCTTATCGCCATAGACGATCAAAGGTTCACCATTCTCGATAGGAATTCGGATTGCGTTAAGATCACAAAGAATGTGAGATTTCGTTTTGACTAACCAATTCATACCGATTATTACATCAAAGCTTCCTAGTTCCATGGGTATCAAATCAATTTCAAATTTCTTACCCAAAATGTTTATCGTACACCCCCGGTAATATGTGTCGGCACTTAATAGTTTCCCGTTAGCCACTTCAATGGTATAAGTGGTATCTAATGGAAGAGGTGGAGTGCTAAAAGAATGAGTCAAAGTCTTGGATACAAAGCATTTATCGGCACCTGAATCGAATAAGCAAGAGACATAAGAATTGTTGAGAAGAATCGTACCCGTGACTAGTTCAGTGTCATCCCGGGCTTCCTCGGTGTTGATGTTGAAAGCTCGGCCGCGCGTGTTGGGGTTATCTTTCTTCTTTGGGCATGCATTTCTATAATGACCTGTTTGACCACATTCGTAACAAGTGCCCGTCTTTGGTGCATTGGGCCACTTTCGAGCAACGGGAGTGGCACTTTTACAATCGTTGGCCTTATGACCAACTCCTTGGCACCGGTGGCAAATTAACTTGCCACATTCACCAAAGTGATGTTTGTTGCATTTGTTGCAAAGAGGTAGGTTCCCGGCATAACCCCTCTTGCCGTCGGAGGTGTAAGGCTTCTTAGCAAAGTTGTTGTTGCTTGATTGGGAGGGTTCCCACTTTATTTTGTTGCCGCCCGATTTATCCTCGGCCTTAGGTGCCGGAACTACGATTTCATCAACCGTTTCAATTAGTTGGCGAGCCATGTTCATAGCGGCTTGATGAGTAGTGGGTTTGGATGACATCACCCCTTGTTTGATGCTTTTTGGAAGACCGAGCATGTAGAGCTCAATCCTTTGAGATTCGGGGTTAACAAGATTAGGACACATCAAGGATAGTTCGGCGAAGCGTTGATTATAAGCTTTAAGATCGTTTCCGACCGCTTTCAAAGCTCTTAGTTCTTCCTCAAGCTTTCGGGTTTCTTCGCGCGGAAAATATTCAACAATCATCTTTTCCTTTAGATCGGCCCAAGAGAGGGCATGAGCTTCATCGGTACCCACCGATTGAACATAGGTGTTCCACCATGTTAGAGCAATTCCGGAGAAAGTGTGAGTGGAGTATTTGACCTTGTCTTGGTCCCGACAACCGCTTATGCTAAAGACGGCTTTCGTTTGCTCAAACCATCGGGTGAGCACGACCGGTCCCCCGGTTCCATCAAAAGTGTGAGGTTTGCACCCCATGAAAGCTTTATAGGAGCATCCCTCGTTTGAGTTTCCGGCTCCATTGTTGTTGTTGTTGTTGTTGTTGTGGTGGTTGTTATTATTATTGTTGTTGGATGAGTGACCGGCCATGGCCGCATCTACGGTGGTAGCTATCATCCGTTCGAGAGCTTGTTCGCGAGTTTCATTGCGGCGTACACGACGAGGAGCCATTGTTCCTTCAAGACACAAGAATATCATTGATTAGTATTCTCAATAATACTAACCGTGATATAGAATAAAGATAAAGGGAAGTTTTTCCTCGACTCGCCTTAAATTCTTTATGTCATAATGTCGGAACGTTCATATGAGTTACCGTAATATAATCCCGGAAATTATATTACCCTGATTCATATGTGGATTCGACATCATTTCATATAGTCAAGGTGGCGCGTCAATCAAATTAAACAACGTGAGATTAAGATGAACTAAGAGTAGATATGAGTAGAAGCGTTCGAGTATAAATGCACAAGTAGTCAAGTAATTCCTACTTCAAGTCTATATGCCGGTTGTAGTCTAGACTCACCAATGTACCCTATGACTCGAGGTTGACACCAATGAACTCTAAATCCCTACAACCAACGCTCTGATACCATCTGTAGCGACCCGACCAAATCGTCATTGACGGCGCCGTCTACTTAGGTCCCGTTACGTGGTCATAAGTCTTTAAAACAACGTTTGACCAAAAGATATGTCGCATTCATTTCAAATGTAAAGGTTGTTCAAGTTTACAAGAATAGTTCCACCACAAGTTACGATACAAAGTTTTAAGTACAAATGAAACTTATGCGATACAATTTAAAAGTATCCAAAAGACGCTCCATGTATGCATATATACTCGACATCCAATGCAAGTATCAAATAAAATGAGCGGAAGCATGTATCATGTATCGTTCAAGGACCTGAGAAAAACATAGAAATCTGTCAACGAAAACGTTGGTGAAATCATAGGTTTAAGTAAGTAAGTACAAGTGAACCACAAGATTTGCATCAATGAAATAATAGTAATACATTCCAAAAGTTTGTTTCACGAGCACCCAATTATCAATGCTTAACATTTCCTTCCATTGAACCCCATCACTTAGTGCTAGAACATACACTGTTTCTCGAAAATATATTTCATTCGTAAACGGTAGCGAACCGTTTGAATGAGGGTTTGTCAAACCCATATGGATCCATACAACATAAGTTCTCGCTTACACCCGGCAAGTGTAACTAATGATAATCGAATTGAGGATTTTGTTCTAAACTCGTATGTAGAATGTTTGTTTTCCTGTACTTGTGTTCACTTAGTAAAAGAAATGTTTATGTTTTCTCATCCCAAATGTAAGTTCAAAAAGAGTAAGAGTGGGACTATGATCTCACCTTGAATGCACGAGTAGTAAAGTACTTCAACAAGTAAATGTGTGCAAAGAACAATGCTAGTCTTGACCTAAACAAATAGGTTGTATCAATAACGATAGTCACGATTGGTCAAAGATGTTCAATTAGTCCTATGGCTCGTTACGACTCGATTAATATAGCATGTGAATCAATTTGTCAAGTTTCATGCACGATACAAGTAGTTAAGTATGTTAGAACGATTGTATAATCGTTTGGTTAAGTTTGACTAAAAGTCAAACTTGGTCAAAGTCAAAGTCAACGGGGTCGGGTCGGGTATCCGACAATTTTCCCAAGACGAGAAGTCATATAAGAGCCTAATAGTCAAGTTTCATGTTAAACGGAGTTTTAGTTAAGCGGAAACATTTTTGTGACATTTAAAAACAAAAGAGAGTGGCCTGGGGCTTTTGCGCGGCGCGCACTGGGTTGCGCGGCGCGCACCCAAGTGCAATTTCTGGTCAGAACTCAACCAAGAAGGCAAACATCTGGGATCTCTGATTCTGCGCGGCGCGCGGGTAAATGCGCGGCGCGCAATACCTGGGAATCATGCAGTTTGCAGAAAAAAAATGGTCCAAGTCACGAACCAAAATACAATATAACACATTTCATGCACCGAAAACACTTAAAACGCATAACCTATATCATTAGAAAGGTAATTTGACAAGGAAAACAACTAAGCACATTTCATCAAGCAATTCATCACCAACAACAACCAAAAACCGCATTAAACGTTCATAATCAAAGTTTCAAGTTCTAAAACGCATTTTATGATTCGGGCAACCAATTTACATGTATGATATGCCGTTTCGAAGGTAATCATACACACATTGCAACAAAATTCTTATCTACAATATTTCATAGCATTTGGTGCATCAAAAGTTTATCTAAAGCTTATCAAACCCTAATCCAAGTTCACAAAATCACTAATCATGTTCTTGGAGTTTCCTTAATCAACCTATACATCAAAACGAAGCTAATGATACTAGTAACACTTTTAAAACATGCACTTTAACAATCTAACAACATTTGATCATTCAAAATCAAAGATTTAGCAAGCAAATTTTCATAATGAACTAGTTACACCAAAAACAACGAATCGAGCATACAAATTACATACACGACATCACGATGAGCCATAGACACTAATTAACAACTTTATAAGTCAAGAACACGAATTTAAAGAAATCTAGAGTTTTAGAAATGTTACCCAAACTTGATGATATTGGTATCAAAATGTAGAGGATGAAGAGAGGATCACAAATATGTAGTTTATTTTGTTGTAAGCCTCCTAGATCGAATTTAGATGATGATTGAATGAATTTGGTAAATGGGTGTGTGTTCTTGCTAGAGAGAAAGAGAGAGAGATGGAGATGATAATGAATGGGTGAAAGGGGTTTGACCCTTTGACCTAGTCAAGGGTTTGATCCCTTGTCAAGTTTAGTCCCTCAACTTTCGTTCGGGTGCGGGAATTACCTAAACGAGATAATTTAAAACGCGTATCAACGGGAGATGTTATAAACATATAACGGACTTTATATTAGTATAACGGAAAAGTAAATGGAAAAAGGCGGGATGTTACATATAAGTCGGGGGGGATTATTAATCGAAGAACCAGAACCCCACGATACAATTGGTTAAAATGTATACCATGGTGCTAAAGTTTTGAAGAGGCGAAATAACGCCGCAGTACGATATAATGGTAGACATCCACGGGTTGAGAGAAACCAACAGCCAGGTAATGTGGGAGGGGGAAATGAAATGACAGAAATGCAAAGGTTTATAGCTTCACAAGAGTATGAAAATGCTAGACATAGAGCATTTGAAGATTAGCAGGTTCATCAAAACCAAATCATAGCTTATTGCCAACATATAGGTAGAAACTATATTCCTACTCCAACGCCCGTATTCCCTCCTTGGTCTATAGAGATGCAACCACCGTATCCTACTTATAACCCAGCTGAAGCATTTTATAACATATATGGTTATGCATGGAAACCCTTCTGGTATCAGTATCATACCTAATTTATTTATTTTTATTTTTTTTATTTTTGTAATGTTACTACATTTAATGCTTATGTTGATATTGTAATAGTTTTTATAATTTTCTAACTTTTATTATTAGATTTTAATAATTTTTGAATGTGGGGTAATATACCAAACTTCAAAAATATGTATATATGTTTGCAGTTTATCTTATGTACACAACAGGGTAAAACAACGCATTTTCAAAGACTGGCATTAAGTTCAGCAAAAGCAACTAATTTTGACGACAAGATGCAAAATATATGTGAAATAACAACAAGACGGAATGAACAAATGATGTGCACCATTTATCATTCAGCAAACAAATACAAATATGTTTGGAAACTTTAGTAAAATTTAATCATTTCTACGCTAATCACCCTCAATAATTTAAATTGTTACTGATTTCTTGCAAATGAGGGCATTGCAAGATCTAAAGTGTGGGAAGAGGTTAAATTCTTTCGGAATTTTAAAATTTTTTACTTTATACACTTGGTTACCATTAGAAATACTAGTAAAGCAGTAGTTGTATTAGAATCTAGTGCTCTCTGATAATAAAGAACAGCCCTAGTCTTATATACTGACTACCCAATTCTAGTAAAATTTTTAAAAATTTTCAATTAAATGAACTCAAAATCATGTTTATACATATTTATGAACGATAAAACTAGGTGTTAACACCGAAATTATTGTTACCTTGGAAAGGACATAAATTGAGAAACAAACCAAAATCTTAGAATTCATTTAAGAATGGAATAGAGGAGAACAAAAAGGAAAATAAAAGCCAAGTGTGGGAAATTTTCACCAAGTTATTCAAAATATATATCACATATTTTTGTACAAATAATTGAAAATACTTTTATTTTGGACGATAATTAACTATTTTACCCAATTTACTGTAAGAAAGATGGATCTACACGATGAATCAATTCCATCATTAAAAGGAAGTAAAGTCTTCCGAAAAAGAAACGCGCTTCTTGATTTAGGTCAGGAAGTTGTCGTCCCGAGCAGCTGTAGGTTGACGAAAAATCTAGAAAAGTCATCTCTAAAATCAGCAGGAAATCCACAGACCTCAGCATAAAACGGGGTCGCCAAGTGGTCAGATTTATCCTAACCATGAGAAGGATTTATCTCGTACAATGGGAGGCACCGTGCAAATTAGCTGAATAAGACTAATGAATCAGATCCCCAGAAAGGATAATCTCCTTAAAGATCAAAAATCAGCTTTTAAGACTGATATTACTCAATCCTAGAGATTGACCTTAAAGATTGAGAATTACAAACTCATGGAATTCGATGATATCTAAACTCGATCTTGAACGAGAAAATATTTTGATCAAATTAAAACCGATTTGTTTTCTGAAAACCCTATTTTCAATGCGTTCATTACCTTTGAACGTAAAATCCTAGGAATTCACCTGGAATTCATTAGGTCACCTGAACCAAATCGGGTGTCAACCGTAAGAACAGTGGTTGCATAGCATGGTCAAAGACAGGACCTTGTGCCAGACCGAAAAATCATAAGGGTGAGCTTTACTATTGCTCCTACAAAGGATAGTAATTGCGTCCGACACGTTATAGACCATAATCAAAAGCATGTCAGGGGACATTGCCTTAACAGTTCCTTGTTCAACGCTTTTCTTTACAACCGGACGGTAGTTTACGGAAAGGTAATATACGGAGCAAGTATATTGGACGTGTTGCTTTCCCAATACAAGGTTAGCAAGTGGATGACACAAAACCGCAAGTTTTGAGCTAAAATTTTCAAATATGAAACCCACCAAACCCACAAAAAGAATTTGCAAACACCGGTGAAGGGTTATTCCGGAAAACTTATCTAGGGTAAAAGCTAGATTTAATTTTCAAAAGATCAAATGTTTTCATAAAGATCCAATTTCCTTAATGGATCTAAATTTTTATAGTCATGTGGGACTGTAAACCATATCATTACTACCATTATTTATAGCGCCGTATAGAAATCACTGATGTACAAAGTGTGAAAAATAAAGAAGTGATTCTAGTATTTCAAGACTATATTGCTTGAGGACAAGCAACGCTCAAGTGTGGAAATATTTGATAATGCTAAAAACGAACATATATTTCATAGCATTATTCCTCAAGAAAGACAAGCTTTTTGTTGCAATTGTTCTATTTACAAGTGATATTCGTTTAAATAATAAAAGGTGAAGACAAAAGACAGATTCGACGAATTGAAGACACAAACGACCAAAAAGCTCAAAAGTACAAAATACAATCAAAGAGGTTCCAATTATTGATAAGAAACGTCTCGAGATTACAAGAGTACAAGATTCAAAACGCAAAGTACAAGATATTAAATTGTACGCAAGGACGTTCAAAAATCCGGAACCAGGACCAGAGTCAACTCTCAACGCTCGACGCAACGGACTAAAAATTACAAGTCAACTATGCACATAAATATAATATAATATTTAAATAATTACTAAAATTATTTATATATTATATTTATTTATATAATCCGTCGACAAGCTAGGAGTGAAGGCTTGGTGAGCTGTAAAAACAAACTCCGCGACTCGCGGAGTTTGAAGGCAAAAAATGTCGCGAGTTGCGGAGACACCCTGGACGAAAATCCCTATAAAAGGCAACGCAGTTTGATCATTTTTTATATCCATTAATCTATCTCTCTCTCAATATATACGTAATATATATATATATATATATATATATATATATATATATATATATATATATAAATTTATATTTTAATTTTAATTTTAAATCCTAATAATAAGGGTATGTTAGCGAATGTTGTAAGGGTGTAAGTCGAAATTCTGTCCGTGTAACGCTACGCTATTTTTAATCATTGTAAGTTATGTTTATATTATTTTCATTAATGTCTCGTAGCTAAGTTATTATTATGCTTATTTAAAACGAAGTAATCATGATGTTGGGCTAATTACTAAAATTGGGTAATTGGGCTTTGTACCATAATTGGGTTTGGACAAAAGAATGACACTTGTGGAAATTAGACTATGGGCTATTAATGGGCTTTATATTTTTTAACTAAATGATAGTTTGTTAATTTTAATATAAAGATTTACAATTGAACGTCCCTATAAATAACCATATACACTCAATCGGACACGATGGGCGGGATATTTATATGTACGAATAATTGTTCATTTAACCGGACACGAGAATGGATTAATAGTCACTAGAATTATTAAAACAGGGGTGAAATTATGTACAAGGACACTTGGCATAATTGTTAACAAAGTATTAAAACCTTGGGTTACACGCAGTCGATAATCTGGTGTAATTATTAAACAAAGTATTAAAATCTTGTTACAGGTTAAGTCCCCAATTAGTTGGAATATTTAACTTCGAGTATAAGGATAATTTGACGAGGACACTCGCACTTTATATTTATGACTGATGGACTGTTATGGACAAAAACCAGACGGACATATTAAATAATCCAGGACAAAGGACAATTAACCCATGGGCATAAAACTAAAATCAACACGTCAAACATCATGATTACGGAAGTTTAAATAAGCATAATTCTGTTATTTCATATTTAATTTCCTTTATTTTATATTTAATTGCACTTCTAATTATCGCACTTTTATTTATTGTTATTGTATTTAATTGCACTTTTAATTATCGTACTTTTTAATTATCGCAATTTTATTTTATCGTACTTTTATTTATCGCAATTTCTTTATCGTTATTTACTTTACGCTTTAAATTAAGTCTTGTATTTATTTTTAATATTTTACATTAGGTTTTAACTGCGACTAAAGTTTTAAAATCGACAAACCGGTCATTAAATGGTAAAACCCCCCTTTTATAATAATAATATTACTTATTTATATATTTGTATTTTTATAATTTAAAACTAATATAGCGTTAAGCTTTGATAAAAAGATTTCCCTGTGGAACGAACCGGACTTACTAAAAACTACACTACTGTACGATTAGGTACACTGCCTATAAGTGTTGTAGCAAGGTTTAAGTATATCCATTCTATAAATAAATAAATATCTTGTGTAAAAATTGTATCATATTTAATAGTAATTCCTAGTAAAAATAAAGCTATTTTATATACACCTCGCAGAACATCAGTAACGCTTAGGATAAGCTTCACATCCCCATACCTTTAAGTATGATAGAGATGGAGGTTTTCCAAACCACATCTCATGAGGAATTCGTTCCACTTTCTTGGTTGGGGCCATATTTAGAATACGAGCCACGGAGCATAGACAATAACCTCAGAATGATAGAGGTAATGAGCTTCTAGACATCATAGATCGAACCATATCCATTAGGGTTCGGTTCCTCCTTTCGGATACACCATTAAGTTGTGGTGTCCCGGGTGGAGTAAGTTGCTAGATAATCCCACAACTTCTAAGATGATCTTGGAAAGCATCACTTAGATATTCACCTCCTCTATCGGTACGAAGTACCTTTATTGTCTTGTTGAGTTGATTTTGTACTTCGTTTTGATATTCCTTGAATGCTTCAAAAGTTTCGTCCTTATGTCTTAACAAGTAGACATATCCGAAATGACTGAAGTCATCAATGAAAGTGATGAAGTATCTTTCACCTTTCCTAGTCATGGGCTTAAAGGGTCCACATACATCCGAATGTATTAATCCCAATAAGTCCTTAGCCCTTTCATAGGTCCCTTTGAAAGGTGCTTTAGTCATTTTGCCTTGTAAACAAGATTCACATACATCAAACGAGTCTAGTTCATTTGATTTCAAAAGGCCATTCCTTTGAAGTGTATGCATTCGATTCTGGTTTATGTGACCAAGGTGACAATGCCATAAGTAGGAATCACTCAAATCCCTTTTGAGTTTCTTGGTGTTTGCATGGAACATTGAGTTATTGTATGATGTGTCATCATGAACCAATTCATAAATACCATTCGAAGGTGAAGCCTTAAAATAAAACACATTATCTAAAGAAACATGGATATCATCATTAATGAAATTAAGATTAAAACCATATTGTTTCAAACGGGATACAGAAATAATGTTTCGAGATAAATCGGGTGCATACAAAACATTTTTCAAAATAAGCTCCAAACCACTTGGTAGCTTTAAAACAAAGTCTCCTTGAGCTTTCACTTGCACCCTTGCTCCATTTCCCATGAAGAGACTTGTTGTTCCCGCATCTTGATCACTTCTTTTGAACCCCTGCAAAGTATTGCAAATATGAGTTCCACATCATGTGTCTAATACCCATGTATTAGAAGAAGTAATACTAAGCTCAATGTATACCATATATACATTACCTGAGGTTTGCCCTGCATCCCTCTTTTCCTTCAACTCCTTGAGGTAGACCGAGTAGTTGCGTTTCCAGGGACCCATTTCACCGCAACCGAAGCACGGATCTTCCTTGGGGTTAGCCTTTTCGGCAACCTTTTGCTTCTTGTTGTTGTTGGTTGGGGTAACCACCTTCCCCTTTCCCTTGCCCTTGCCTAGGTAGGCGGGTCCTTTCCTCTTAGTCGCCTTCGGCTTAGAAGTGTTATTGTTTTTGGACCCGCCTTCATTGATCGTAAACACGGGTGAAGCCCTTTTACCCATGCTTGCCTCTGCCGTCTTAAGCATGGCATGTAATTCGCAAATGCTTTTATCCCATCCATTCATGTTGTAATTCATTACAAATGTGTCAAACCTCTTTGACAAAGAATTAAGGATAAGGTCCATGGCTAATTCATTAGACACGTTGCAGTTTAGATGGTTCGCTCAATCAATTAGGCTTTTCATCTTAAGGACATAAGATGAAACGGATTGGGAGTCGTCCATCCGACATGCATGAAGCGCTCGGACCGTTTCAAATCGCTCGACACGAGCTTGTTGAAGGAACATCTCCTTCAACTGTGTGATCATGTCATATGCACTATGATGCTCGAAATCCTTTTGGAGTTCTGGTATCATAGTCCCAAGCATGAGGCAAGAAACTTGTACCGAATCGGTGCAATATTTCTCCCAATAAGCCATGCCTTCCGTATCATCCTCGTCCGGTTGATCGGGAATGGGGTCTTCCAACACATACGCCCTATCCTCAAGTTTGAGGACAATTCTTAGATTGCGAAACCAATCCATGAAGTTCGTATAGTTGAGTTTTTCCTTTTCGAGGATTGACATCAACGATACGTTGTTAAAGTTGATAGGTGCGTTTGGAATGTTGTTTTTATTGGCGGCCATCTACAAAATTTAACAAAGTTGTTTAAGTATTAATTTTAATTTAACAATCAATACCCTTTAAATCCAATTGATATTTATTAAATTTTAGAATCCAACGGTAAACCAAATTTCTGTTAGGTGACCTTTATCCCGTCATTTGATTTAGCTAGGTAGTCATTATATGACAATTGCAATCCTTTTGCAACTTCTAAGTTATGGGATCATGCAGTCCTTTTGCATGGCATATTATCCCATCAACGCCTATTTGTTCATCATGCTTCGGTGACCCTAAGTTCATGATTTCCAAATCAAGTCGTCCTACTTGCGTAAACGTGTAAACTTAACATACAAGTGGTTAGGTGACCTTTATCCCACAAGTGTGCAAAATTTACCTTAATCATATTAGTTTGCTCATAATGGTTAGGTGACCTTTATCCCATCATGAGTTCCCTAATACGCCTAAGTGTCACACAATAGGATGACGTTAAACTTGTTTACCTTGTTGTTAAAAGGGATTTTAAGTTTTCGTTATTTCTAGTTTGAGAAAACTTTTATGCCATACAGCAACATGCATTTAGTGTATGGTACTTATGAAAATCCATTTTCATGTCATGTAATAATGCCAATTTTATTACTATGATATAAACCATCTTATATGTGCAATCCGTTTCTAGTTCTTAATAACCATTTATTAACGTCTTTTGCCATTTCAATTTAACCAATTAAATTGTAGTTTTGTTCATTGCATATAGTTAATAATTTAACCAATTAAATTGTAGTTTTGCTTGTTGTTAACTTTTGTGATAACTGAAGGTATTTCGTATGCCCGAAAGACATATTAAATTAATGTGGCTAATGTGTTATGATCCAAGTCGGGTCATACTCAATAACAAGCTTACCAACACTTTATATGTATTTAATCTTAACGACTGGATCGTTAAATAAATACACGACACTTGAACTTTAGAAAATCGGTTTTTTAAAATGTTATTACTTGAAATAAATTATTTGGATAATTTCTATTTAATTATTTATAGGTTTAAATAATTATGTTGTGTTATATTTTATAAAATTGGTTTATAAAATAAGTGACTTAACAAATGCATACTTTATATAATAAGTTTTATATAAATTACAAGTATTTTATAACAAGCTTTATAAAATATAAACCCTATTATATAATTGAAAGTGTGCAGAATTTTGGAGTCTCCAAGGAGACACCCATGCCTTGTTTTGTCACTTTTAAGATAGCACAACTACTAAGGCACATGCTTAAGTAGTTTACCAAAGCCTTGACTCAAGTAACACATGCAAAATACACTTAAACACATCAAAAAAACTGCAAAAACTTGCTTGCTGCTGCTGTCTTTTGCCGTGACCAAAGAGGGAAGAAAAGGGTTCTTCATTTTGATTTTGCAAGTTCTAATTAAGTGTCAAATAAATTCTAACTAAAATCTAGGGTGTTGGTGCAAAGTTTGGGGTAAAACAACTTGAGGTTTCATACTTTTGAAGCTCCAATCATCATCATCTTCTTCATCATCAACTACATAGCTTGGAGAAGGTATAATCTCTTATCTATCTTGCAGTTTGTAAGTATGTTTCACAACTTGTTCCTAATTGGGATTTAATTTTAATTGGTTAAAGTTTAACAAGTCCAAAAATTGGTAATTACATGCTTTCCAAGATCATCTTAAAGGTTGTGGGATTATCTCACAACTTACTCCTCCTGGAACACCCCAACTTATTGGAGTTTCCGAAAGGAGGAACCGAACCCTAATGGATATGGTTCGATCTATGATGGCTAGAAGCACGTTACCTCTATCATTTTGGGGTTATTGTCTATGCTCCGCGGCTCGTATTTTAAATATGGCCCCAACCAAGAAAGTGGAACGAACACCTCATGAGATGTGGTTTGGAAAACCTCCATCTCTATCATACATAAAGGTATGGAGATGTGAAGCTTACCCTAAGTATTACGTCCCTAATAAGTTAAATGCTCGATCCACAAAGTGTATCTTCATAGGATATCCCAAGGATAATATGGGATATTATTTCTATGATCCTTCCGAGCAGAATGTATTTGTTGCTCGGAAGGATGAATTCCTTGAAACTAAATTCCTACTGGAAGGTGATAGTGAAAGGAAGATAGATCTTGAAGAGGTTCAAGATCAAGTAGATTATACACAATTGGTTAACACTAGCACTCAACATGAAAATGTTGAAAATGATCAAATGGATGATCAAAATACACAAGACGTTCGCAGATCTGGTAGGATTAGTAATCCTCCTAAGAGATATGGGTTTCTCATGGATGGTTCCTATGTGGTTGATTTGGATGAACCAACAAACTACTAAGATGCTTTATCAAGGATTGATAAGGATAAATGGCAGGAAGCCATGAACGCTTAGATGCAATCCATGTATGACAACCAAGTTTGGGAACTGGTTGTACAACCTACTGGCTCAAGGCTAGTTGATTGTAAATGGATTCTCAAAATGAAAACTGACATACATGGAAACTTGGATACATATAAAGCTAGACTTGTAGCAAAATGTTTCACTCAAACTCAAGGGGTTGACTATGATGAAACTTTTTTGCCTGTGGCAATGCTAAAGTCTATTAGGATATTATTTTCCATTGCTGCTCATTATGATTATGAAATATGGAAAATGGATGTCAAGACCGCTTTCCTAAATAGATATCTTGTGGAAGATGTCTATATGGTTCAGCCTGAAGGTTTTGTTGATCCGAAATATCCTAAAAAGGTATGCAAGTTAAAGAAGTCAATCTACGGATTGAAACAAGCATCTAGAATGTGGAATCATCGTTTTAATGAGGAAGCCGAGAAATTTGGCTTCATTAAAAATGGTGATGAAGCTTGTGTATATAAGAAAGCTAGTGGGAGCACTATCATATTCCTTGTACTATATGTGGATGATATATTGTTATTTGGAAATGATATTCTGACAATGCAAGGAGTTAAAACTTGGCTAAGTAAATGCTTCTCCATTAAGGATCTTGGAGAAGCACAATACGTTTTGGGGATTGGGATCTACAGGAATAGATCCAAGAAACTGATAGGTTTAAATCAAAGTGCATACATTGAAAAGATCTTGAAAAGGTTCAAGATGGACAACTCTAAGAAAGGTTTGGTACCTATTCAAAGAGGAACGCCTCTCAGTTCATCTCAGTGTCCTACCACGAAAGATGAACAAGAGAGAATGAAGAAAGTCCCATACGCATCTGCTATTGGGTCAATCATGTATGCAATGATATGCAATAGACTGGATGTGTCATGCGCTCTTAGCCTGACAAGTAGATACCAGAATAACCCAGGAAATAGTCATTGGATTGCTGTTAAAAGTATATTGAAATACCTTAGGAGGACTAAGGTTATGTTTCAAATATATGGGTCTGGTGAAGAGGAACTCGCTGTAAAAGGTTACGTGGACGCGAGTTTCCAAACTGATCGAGATGATTCTCGATCACAATCCGGTTATGTCTTCACGTTAAATGGAGGTGCAGTCTCTTGAAAGAGTTCAAAACAGGATTTTGTTGCTTTATCCACTACAGAGTTAGAGTACATCGCCGCATCATTGGCAGCTCAGGAAGCTGCATGGATGAAGAAATTCATCGACGACTTAGGAGTAGTCCCTTCCATTCAGGACCCTATTAAGATCTTTTGTGACAACGAGGGTGCGATTGCTCAAATCAAGGAACCTCGTGCTCACCAAAAGACCCGTCACATTGAGCGGAGATTCAACTACATAAGGAAAGATATGTATTCGCAAAGTTCACACAGATCTTAATATAGCGGATCCTCTCACGAAGCTCTTACATGGATCAAAACATGCAGGACATGTTTGTGCATTAGGGCTTCGATATTCTAGTGATTGGTCATGATCTGTTTTAAGTATTGTAACGGAACGAAATTGTTCAAACTCATTAATATAATTATGGTATTAATTTATTTTGAGTTATTATCCTATTTTGCATATTTTATCCATGAATAAGTAATTATTCTAAATTCCGTAGTCGACCACATTTGTGGGAGCAAATGTAAGGTTTAGACTATTATGAACTCGGATTGGTATACATTCACGGGATGAATGTGGTGCAAGGTTGCAACCAAGGTTCATAGATATTTGTGGGATACAAATATTGGAAGACCTGCTGTCATAACCCGTCCTTAACCATAAGAACGAGTTAAATAACGTATGATTTCATTGCGAGGTATTGACCTCTATATGCGACATTTTTAAAAGAACAACTGCATTTATTTTACATTACAAACCATAACTCTTATTTTAATACAAGTTTTAGACCATATAAAGATGATTATCGTTTAGCGATAATCTTAGACTTACAAACTTTACATGTGATGATAACAATACGATTTCTAGCATATTTTACATTACAATTCCTCGGATATGCAGTTTTATTTTTGACACAAATATGCATACTCAAGATCTTGCTTAAATTCAACATGTTGCAGCGGAAGCTTTTAGTTATCACCTGAGAATAGACATGTTTAAAACGTTAACATAAAGTTGGTGAGATATAGGTTTAATGCCGGCAGCAATATATATATAGACCACAAGATTTCATATATAAACATTTTAATAAAAATATTCTAAGTGGTTGAGCACTTGGTAACCATACTTAACATTTAATCACGTCGCATATTCCCTTTATTATGAAATCTTACTACACCGTACCAAGTGTAGTCACGAAACGAAGTACTGTGCAACCGTTGAATACTGGTCGTCCAGTCCGGTTGGGGTTGTCAGGCCCGATAGATCTATCAACAGGATTCGCGTTTACAATACCGCTGTAAATAATAGTTACCAAGCTACAGGGAAGTATGCCAGTGGTACAACTCAACGTAGAATATATTTTTCAGTTACTTGTGTCCATAACGTAAAACATAAAATACATGTATTCTCATCCCGAAATATTTAGAGTTTAAAAGTGGGACTATATACTCACTTTTGTCTTGAAGATATGTAATTTCGACTTGGTCTCCGATTGATATCACGAACCTATAATATATCAATACCTTTTCTTTTTAAAACAATCGTCACATATATATACTTATTATACTTTTAATAATTTCTTAGTCCGTAGTTAGCAGTCCGATGTTAGTAATTCAATTTTAATGGTTCATTTTTAGGTGTGTAATAAACCCCCAATGAAATAAATAAAACCCCCATCGTATATGTATTGGTCGAGATTAATCTTGACCCACGGTACCAGTGTTGTCAAATGACGTGTTGCGTACATAAAGTACCGGTGTTGTCAAATGACGTGTTGCGTACAATCATGGGATCTTATGATTAATCTTCTCGTATTGTTTACGGGTGATCCTGAACCATATAAAATTAAATTATGAGTACATATATATAAAATATCATGTTATTTTAAAAAGATGTGATTTATTTAATTTTCTCCAATTATTTTCGTAGCTAAACTAGTCTTAGATATCCGATCTCGTTTTGGTCATAGTTTCTTCGTTACAACTCCGTTTTCGTTGATTCAACTTGCCACTTCCTTGGATCGAGTCCCTCTTTAAGACTATGAACTGTAAATACCTTAGTTTGTATTCGAAATCACAGGTCATAGGTCAAACTTTAGTGAAACTTATGAAGTTGATCATTTTCCATCATGTAAACAACCTTAAATGATTATTTTTCTAAAAATACTTATACTTTGAGTTAAATCATGAAATTTTTATGTGTTAACATATTCATAGTAAATATCAATTTTCCAGAAAATAAGCCTCCAATTCAAAGTTTAAGATGGTTTTTAATTATCCAACCCAAAACAGCCCCCGGTTGCACTCCGACGTCGTAAAAACAGTTTTTAAGATGTTCTTTGAAAAACCAAGTTATACCTTGTTAAATTAGCATATATTTAAGTTATATTACAGGTCTTGAAGTATTTTAAAAGTTAAGTTAAAAGGATCTATTTAGTTTGCAAACAAGTTTGAAAACATTCAAACTATGTTCTTGTTGTTAAAATTTTATACCACAAAATAAGATAGCTATATATATATGAATCGAATAAGGTTATGAACAAAGTTAATACCTCAAGTTACTTGGACAAGATTGCTGTAAAAGAGGAGTAAGAACCTAGAACCAAAAGGGTGATGGAATTGGATGAAAGATTGGAAGTAAACTTGTGTTCTTGGAAGGATTCTTGAAGTGTTTTTGTAAGAGTTTTCTTATGGTGATTAAGTGATGTTTTTATGGCTAGATCTTCATGGATATTAGCTGAATGGTTATGGAGGTTAAGGCTCTTAAAAGTGTGTGTGTTTTAGTTAAAGGAAATGTGTAGTAAAATGAAAATGGAATGGAGTATAAATGGTGGTGTAAAAGGTGTATAAGTTTGTAATTTTGTGAAAAAATCTTTTAATCATGTGAAATTGTCATACTAGATAACAACAGTAGTTACCTTATACATAAGGCATTGAACAAGGGCTGGTTGGTGGTGATTTGATGTGTATATACCAATAGTAAATACGTATAGAGGTTAGGTATGATACGAGTACATGTACTCTAGATATACGTATAGAAATCTTGTGAAAAATGGAATGAGAATTCAAATATAGCTATCTTTTGTGAATATACTTATATTGTTTTATGTATTTAAGTCCTTAAAAGTGATTAAATACATTACTTATACGATATATGTATAAACATTATAGGTCATAAGTATTTATGTCAAATAACGTTACGTATGGTTATCGTTTTGAAAACTTAGGTTAGTAGTTTCAAAATATACATGTAACTTATTGTTATTAATACAAAATGAGGTATTAAAACATTCTTAGATCATGTTAAATATGTATATATACATATATATACACAAACGTATAATTATCATATATTATATAGTTCGTGATATCATCGGTCAAACTAGACGGTCAAACGTTGTGTAAAACTCTTTTTAAAAACATAAATCTCAACAATTTGGATTGCTTGTCATGTTGCTAAAGTTTAATTTATGTAAATATTAATCTTATAAGTATAGAATGATCGAAAAAGTGCGGGTCATTACAGTACCTACCCGTTAAATAAATTTCGTCCCGAAATTTTAAAATTGTACCTATTTTGCGTCATCGGGAAACAAGTGTGGATACTTTTGTTTCATTTGATCCTCTCGTTCCCAAGTAAACTCGGGACCCCTTCGAGCATTCCAACGAACCTTAACGATCGGTATGTTGCTCTGCTTGAGCCGTTTAACTTCACGATCCATGATTTCGATTGGTTCTTCGATGAATTGTAGTTTCTCGTCGACATGGATTTCTTCAAGAGGAATGGTGAGGTCTTCCTTTGCAAGACACTTCTTAAGGTTTGAGACGTGAAATGTATTATGTACTCCGGTGAGTTGTTGCGGTAACTCGAGTCGATAAGCTACCGGTCCAATGCGTTCGATGATCTTGAACGGGCCTACATATCTTGGGTTCAGTTTACCCCTTTTTCCGAAGCGTATTACACCTTTCCATGGTGACACCTTTAACATAACCATGTCACCGATCTGAAACTCTAATGGTTTCCTTCGGACATCGGCGTAGCTCTTTTGGCGACTACGGGCTGTTTTCAATCTCTCCTTGATTTGTACTATCTTCTCAGTCGTTTCGTGTATGATCTCGGGACCAGTTAATTGTCGATCTCCTACTTCATTCCAACAAATAGGAGATCTACACTTCCTTCCATACAGTGCTTCAAATGGCGCAGCTTTAATGCTCGCATGATAACTATTATTATACGAGAATTCTGCTAATGGTAAATACTTATCCCATCCGTTTCCAAAATCGATCACACATGCCCTGAGCATGTCTTCAAGAGTCTGAATTGTTCTTTCACTCTGCTCGTCAGTTTGCGGATGATATGCGGTACTCATATCCAAACGAGTTCCTAGTGCCTCCTGTAGTGATTGCCAGAACTTTGAGGTAAATCTACTATCACGATCAGATATAATGGAAATAGGTATTCCATGCCTTGAAACTATTTCCTTTATATATAATCGTAATAATTTCTCCATTCTATCTATTTCCTTTATAGGCAAGAAATGTGCAGATTTGGTAAGACGATCAACAATTACCCAAATGGTGTCGTATCCCCAGGCAGTCTTTGGTAACTTCGTGATGAAATCCATGGTAATACCGTCCCATTTCCATTCTGGAATTTCTGGTTGTTGAAGTAACCCTGACGGCTTCTGGTGTTCTGCTTTGACTTTGGAACAAGTTAAACATTCCCCAACATATGTTGCAACGTCTGTCTTTAAATTAGGCCACCAATAATGTGTCTTAAGATCTTGATACATCTTTCCAACTCCAGGATGTATCGAGTATCTTGTCTTATGTGCCTCGTTCAATATCAACTTTCTTAATCCACCCAACTTCGGTACCCAAATACGATTTGCAAAATATCGAGTTCCATCTTCCCGCATAACGAGTTGCTTCTCATACTTCTTCATTATTTCATTTCCTATATTTTCTTTAGTAAGTGCTTCTCGTTGAGCCTCTTTGATTTGTGAGTTGAGATTCATGCGAATTTTTATGTTCATCGCTCGAACTCGAATTGGTTCTCGTTCCTTTCTGCTTAAAGCATCGGCCACCACGTTCGCCTTCTCGGGATGATAACGAATTTCACAATCATAGTCGTTTATCAGCTCGACCCACCTACGTTGCCTCATGTTCAACTGTTTCTGATCAAAAATATGTTGAAGACTTTTATGATCAGTAAACACAGTGCATCTAACCCCATATAAGTAGTGTCTCCATATATTCAACGCAAACACGACTGCTCCCATTTCTAGATCGTGCGTCGTATAATTCCGCTCGTGAATCTTCAATTTTCGGGATGCGTATACAATAACTTTCTTTCGTTGCATAAGAACACAACCAAAACCTTGTCGCGAAGCGTCACAATATATTTCAAAATCATCGTTCCCTTCAGGTAACGATAAAATAGGCGCCGTAGTTAACTTCTTCTTCAGTAATTGAAATGCGTTCTCCTGCTCCGAGGTCCATTCGTATTTCTTCCCTTTTTGCGTTAATGCTGTCAACGGCTTAGCTATTCGGGAAAAATCTTGAATAAACCTTCTATAATAACCGGCTAAACCCAAAAATTGGCGTATCTGCATTGGTGTTTTAGGAGTCTCCCATTTTTCAATGGCCTCAATTTTAGCTGGATCAACCTGAATTCCTTTGCTACTAACAACGTGACCAAGAAATTGCACTTCTTTCAACCAGAAAGCACACTTAGAAAATTTAGCGTATAGCTGTTCTTTTCTCAACAACTCTAATATTAAAATTACATGCTGCTCATGCTCTTGCTCACTCTTGGAATAGATAAGAATGTCATCAATGAAAACAATAACAAACTTATCTAAATATGGACTACAAACTCGATTCATGAGGTCCATGAATACAGCTGGCGCATTCGTCAATCCAAACGGCATGACCAAAAATTCGTAATGACCGTAACGTGTCCGAAAAGCAGTTTTCGGTATATCTTCTTCTTTGACACGTAATTGATGATAGCCCGACCTTAGGTCAATTTTTGAGTACACACATGATCCTTGCAGTTGATCAAATAAGTCGTCAATTCTCGGTAGTGGATACCGATTCTTGATAGTTAACTTATTTAATTCACGATAATCTATACACATCCTAAAAGATCCATCTTTCTTCTTAACAAACAAAATTGGAGCTCCCCACGGTGAAGTACTTGGTCGTATGAATCCACGGTCTAGTAATTCTTTTAACTGACTTTGAAGTTCTTTTAATTCAGACGGTGCAAGTCTATATGGCGCACGAGCCACTGGTGCAGCTCCTGGTACTAAATCTATTTGAAATTCTACAGATCTAAATGGAGGTAATCCTGGCAACTCTTCCGGAAAAACTTCAGGATAATCTCTTGCTACAGGCACGTCGTTGATGCACTTCTCTTTTTCTTTCTTTTCGACTTTATTAACATGTGCTAGAATAGCATAACATCCCTTTACTAAACACTTCTTAGCTTTCAAACAGCTAATGAGTTTTAACTTTGAGTTACCCTTCTCTCCATAAATCATCACCGGCATTTTATCCTTACAAGGAATGCGAATTGCCTTCTTGGCACACACAACTTCAGCTCCTACTTTGGACATCCAGTCCATGCCGACTATTACATCAAAACTTCCTAATTCTACGGGTATCAAGTCAATTTTAAACGTTTCTCCGGCTAAATTTATTTTACAATCACGACGAATTTTATCGGCTTTAATTAGTTTACCATTAGCTAACTCAATCATGTACTTAGCATCTAGAGGTAATGATGAACAATTCAATTTAGTGTAAAAATTTCTACACACGTAACTTCTATCGGCACCAGTATCAAATATAATAGATGCTGATAAGTTATTAATCGTAAACGTACCCGTAACAAGCTCCGGGTCTTCACACGCCTCTCTAGCATTAATAACAAATGCTCTTCCACGTGCAGATCCATTATTCTTCTCTGGATTCGGACACTGGCTCTTATAGTGACCTTGTTTTCCACACCCATAACAAGTAATGGTAGCCAAAGCAGTTCTATTTGCATTGGTGGCAGGAGTCTTGGTACCATTTGTATTTGTAACGAGAGCCCTACAATCTTCAGCAAGATGACCCTTTCGATTACATTTGTTGCATACCACATTACAGTAGCCAGAGTGATGTTTGTGGCATCGGTTGCATAAAGAATTTTGTCCTTTGTAACCAAAGCTTGAACCACTACCTGCACCTTGCGTGGTTTCTTGTTTCATAAAAGATTGTTGTTGGTTACCTCGATCATAATTTCCATTCCACTTTCTTTTGTTACCTGATACCTTCACATCAGTATTGGATGCTTTCTTATCCATGATGACCTGATCCATTAGCTCGTTTGCCATGGTTATAGCTTCATGAATTGTCTTAGGTTTCGATGCTGTAACGTTTGCCTTGACCTTTTTGGGCAAACCATCTTTGTACATTTCAATCTTCCGTTCCTCGGTTGGAACCAATTCAGGACATAGCAAAACTAATTCCATGAATCGCTGATTGTAGTTGGTGATTTCAGTACCAATAACCTTCAGACTTTGTAATTCATCTTCCAACTTCCTAACCTCGTTCCTTGGACAATATTCGTTGATTAACATTGTTTTGAATTCTTCCCATAGAGTATCATAAGCTACATCTCCTCCTACAGCCTTCACAAAATTTTTCCACCACGTGAGTGCACTATCTTGTAAAGTGCACGATGCATACTTGGTCATGTTCTTTTCAACACAACCACTGATTTTAAACACAGTCTCCATCTTTTCTATCCACCGGGTTAAACAGATCGGTCCTTCTGTTCCACTGAATGATGAGGGCTTGCAAGCTTGAAAAGTTTTGTAGGTGCATCCTACACGAGGATTTGGGTTAACTGCAGCAGCTCTTGCAGCCTCGACCCATAACATTCTGTCGTTCACTCACTGATTGATGAGTTCCTGGATTTCTTGTTCCGTCATTCGGTTCAATCGCGCCATAATCTTCAATAAGAATGAAAAAAAATAATTATTCACATGGAATATTATAGATGTAGTATGTATTTACAGTACATCGTAGCTTATTAATAATATGAACCAGTTATTATTATAAAAGCCTTTTCTTATTATTAGCATTTTATAATTATATCTAGGGTAGTACCTACCCGTTAAAGTTCATACTTAATAGCTTAGTACGAAAATCAATTACTACCACCCAAATAATACTTAACCATGGAAAATTATTGCATTTCACACTTCACTATTTTACATATGCTTATCTTACATCGAACATTAAGCAAACCACACTAATAATATTATACAGAACATTATATGATCCCATGGTTTAATACGGCATTGCATCGTTTGGTCTATTTTCTAGGACGTTTAGGTTCAAAGAATCGCTTAACGCTTATCCTGGCTGTCTGCCTATATTTTGGCGGTGTCTCCCTATATTTTGGCTGTGGGGCTGAAGAACTAGATGCCGGGATAGAACGAATAGGAATAGCGGGAATAGGGGTGGTAGTGTCTAGTGGAGTTGGTGCCACATCACCCTCTTCGGGATTTGAATTTTCTAATTCATTAGCCTTTCGTTTCTTTCCTAGTTCGAACTTGTCTTTTGTAATTTCCAGTATTTCTTCCTCGGGTTCACTTTCCTCCTCGGGTTCACTTTCCTCCTCGGGTTCACTTTCCGGGTTCTCTATAGTCGGTTCATCCGGAATTTGTGAGTCTTCCCCAAAGATATTATTTTCGTCATCGGATAGGTTAATGACTGGAACACCATCTGAAGATTCTGGTTCGGAGTCGCTGAATGTGATAACAAGTTTTGAGCCCGACATCTATCACACAACAACTAACCCATTAGTACTACATAATATTTACATATAAATTTTAACCAACAATGATAAGCAATGGTTTTTAAATCAGACCTGGTCAAAGTCCAGACTTACTAATGTATCCTAACGACTTATCAGTTAGACACACTAATGCAAACCTGGTTCGCTAAGACCACCGCTCTGATACCACATGTCATAACCCGTCCTTAACCATAAGAACGAGTTAAATAACGTATGATTTCATTGCGAGGTATTGACCTCTATATGCGACATTTTTAAAAGAACAACTGCATTTATTTTACATTACAAACCATAACTCTTATTTTAATACAAGTTTTAGACAATATAAAGATGATTATCGTTTAGCGATAATCTTAGACTTACAAACTTTACATGTGATGATAACAATACGATTTCTAGCATATTTTACATTACAATTCCTCGGATATGCAGTTTTATTTTTGACACAAATATGCATACTCAAGATCTTGCTTAAATTCAACATGTTGCAGCGGAAGCTTTTAGTTATCACCTGAGAATAGACATGTTTAAAACGTCAACATAAAGTTGGTGAGATATAGGTTTAATGCCGGCAGCAATATATATATAGACCACAAGATTTCATATATAAACATTTTAATAAAAATATTCTAAGTGGTTGAGCACTTGGTAACCATACTTAACATTTAATCACGTCGCATATTCCCTTTATTATGAAATCTTACTACACCGTACCAAGTGTAGTCACGAAACGAAGTACTGTGCAACCGTTGAATACTGGTCGTCCAGTCCGGTTGGGGTGTCAGGCCCGATAGATCTATCAACAGGATTCGCGTTTACAATACCGCTGTAAATAATAGTTACCAAGCTACAGGGAAGTATGCCAGTGGTACAACTCAACGTAGAATATATTTTTCAGTTACTTGTGTCCATAACGTAAAACATAAAATACATGTATTCTCATCCCGAAATATTTAGAGTTTAAAAGTGGGACTATATACTCACTTTTGTCTTGAAGATATGTAATTTCGACTTGGTCTCCGATTGATATCACGAACCTATAATATATCAATACCTTTTCTTTTTAAAACAATCGTCACATATATATACTTATTATACTTTTAATACTTTTAATAATTTCTTAGTCCGTAGTTAGCAGTCCGATGTTAGTAATTCAATTTTAATGGTTCATTTTTAGGTGTTTAATAAACCCCCAATGAAATAAATAAAACCCCCATCGTATATGTATTGGTCGAGATTAATCTTGACCCACGGTACCGGTTTTGTCAAATGACGTGTTGCGTACATAAAGTACCGGTGTTGTCAAATGACGTGTTGCGTACAATCATGGGATCTTATGATTAATCTTCTCGTATTGTTTACGGGTGATCCTGAACCATATAAAATTAAATTATGAGTACATATATATAAAATATCATGTTATTTTAAAAAGATGTGATTTATTTAATTTTCTCCAATTATTTTCGTAGCTAAACTAGTCTTAGATATCCGATCTCGTTTTGGTCATAGTTTCTTCGTTACAACTCCGTTTTCGTTGATTCAACTTGCCACTTCCTTGGATCGAGTCCCTCTTTAAGACTATGAACTGTAAATAACTTAGTTTGTATTCGAAATCACAGGTCATAGGTCAAACTTTAGTGAAACTTATGAAGTTGATCATTTTCCATCATGTAAACAACCTTAAATGATTATTTTTCTAAAAATACTTATACTTTGAGTTAAATCATGAAATTTTTATGTGTTAACATATTCATAGTAAATATCAATTTTCCAGAAAATAAGCCTCCAATTCAAAGTTTAAGATGGTTTTTAATTATCCAACCCAAAACAGCCCCCGGTTGCACTCCGACGTCGTAAAAACAGTTTTTAAGATGTTCTTTGAAAAACCAAGTTATACCTTGTTAAATTAGCATATATTTAAGTTATATTACAGGTCTTGAAGTATTTTAAAAGTTAAGTTAAAAGGATCTATTTAGTTTGCAAACAAGTTTGAAAACATTCAAACTATGTTCTTGTTGTTAAAATTTTATACCACAAAATAAGATAGCTATATATATATGAATCGAATAAGGTTATGAACAAAGTTAATACCTCAAGTTACTTGGACAAGATTTCTGTAAAAGAGGAGTAAGAACCTAGAACCAAAAGGGTGATGGAATTGGATGAAAGATTGGAAGTAAACTTGTGTTCTTGGAAGGATTCTTGAAGTGTTTTTGTAAGAGTTTTCTTATGGTGATTAAGTGATGTTTTTATGGCTAGATCTTCATGGATATTAGCTGAATGGTTATGGAGGTTAAGGCTCTTAAAAGTGTGTGTGTTTTAGTTAAAGGAAATGTGTAGTAAAATGAAAATGGAATGGAGTATAAATGGTGGTGTAAAAGGTGTATAAGTTTGTAATTTTGTGAAAAAATCTTTTAATCATGTGAAATTGTCATACTAGATAACAAAAGTAGTTACCTTATACATAAGGCATTGAACAAGGACTGGTTGGTGGTGATTTGATGTGTATATACCAATAGTAAATACGTATAGAGGTTAGGTATGATACGAGTACATGTACTCTAGATATACGTATAGAAATCTTGTGAAAAATGGAATGAGAATTCAAATATAGCTATCTTTTGTGAATATACTTATATTGTTTTATGTATTTAAGTCCTTAAAAGTGATTAAATACATTACTTATACGATATATGTATAAACATTATAGGTCATAAGTATTTATGTCAAATAACGTTACGTATGGTTATCGTTTTGAAAACTTAGGTTAGTAGTTTCAAAATATACTTGTAACTTATTGTTATTAATACAAAATGAGGTATTAAAACATTCTTAGATCATGTTAAATATGTATATATACATATATATACACAAACGTATAATTATCATATATTATATAGTTCGTGATATCATCGGTCAAACTAGACGGTCAAACGTTGTGTAAAACTCTTTTCAAAAACATAAATCTCAACAATTTGGATTGCTTGTCATGTTGGTAAGGTTTAATTTATGTAAATATTAATCTTATAAGTATAGAATGATCGAAAAAGTGCAGGTCATTACACCTGCCCTCAAGACTTACTAAATGGAGCCTTTGTGGTAGATCACATGTAATCTTGAGTAAAGGCGAATATCATTGTATCCTCTGACCTGAGATACATATTGGGTTCGGATATTTATCAAGTATTGTACCTTGATTCTTTCCTTCGCTATTCTGAAATATGGTAGTTCACAAGGAAGAGCTCAGGCATAATGCAAGGTACATATTTAGGACGTATGTAGTCAAGATGGAATTTGTCCCTCTTATTCATTGAGAGTCAGATGTCTAAGGCCTGATAAAGTTAAATCTAAAAGAGAGTGATCGCTCTGTGTCTCTTGGATTTAACATGACATCTAGGACGAAAGGATGTAATGAAAAGATTCACCTATTCATATTCGAGATGGGAACTGGAAAGGGATGATGTTATTGAATGGCAAAAGTCATAACATATTGGGGGTGATGGACGGTTGTTAGGTGGTATCCGTCACTTGCATTAATTTCTTATGTTTCTCGTGTAAGTGGGAGATTGAAGGTATTTCGTATGCCTGAGAGACATATTAAATTAATGTGGCTAATGTGTTATAATCCAAGTCGGGTCATACCCAATAATAAGCTTACCAACACTTTATATGTATTTAATCTTAACGACTGGATCGTTAAATAAATACGCGACACTTGAACTTTAGAAAATCGGTTTTCTAAAATGTTATTACTTGAAATAAATTATTTGGATAATTTGTATTTAATTATTTATAGGTTTAAATAATTATGTTGTGTTATATTTTATAAAATTGGTTTATAAAATAAGTGACTTAACAAATGCATACTTTATATAATAAGTTTTATATAAATTACAAGTATTTTATAACAAGTTTTATAAAATATAAACCTTATTATATAATTGAAAGTGTGCAGAATTTTGGAGTCTCCAAGGAGACACCCATGCCTTGTTTTGTCACTTTTAAGATAGCACAACTACTAAGGCACATGCTTAAGTAGTTTACCAAAGCCTTGACTCAAGTAACACATGCAAAATACACTTAAACACATCAAAAAAACTGCAAAAACTTGCTTGCTGCTGCTGTATTTTGCCGTGACCAAAGAGGGAAGAAAAGGGTTCTTCATTTTGATTTGCAAGTTCTAATTAAGTGTCAAATAAATCCTAACTAAAAGCTAGGGTGTTGGTGCAAAGTTTGGGGTATAACAACTTGAGGTTTCATACTTTTGAAGCTCCATTCATCATCATCTTCTTCATCATCAACTACATAGCTTGGAGAAGGTATAATCTCTTATCTATCTTGTAGTTTGTAAGTATGTTTCACAACTTAATCCTAATTGGGATTTAACTTTAATTGGTTAAAGTTTAACAAGTCTAAAATTGGTAATTACATGCTTCCGCTAAGTTTGATTCTTATTATGTTTTAAGCATTTTGAAACTTGTTAAATCCTAACAATAACTTGTTGTAGTAACATACACAATCCACAATCATACAAGAAATTAAAACAACCACGCATGCAAAACAAATGTTCACAATCAAGCCTTTTAGTAGACATTTTGTTTAGCCAAAAACAAAATGCCACCGGTCAATGGGTGAAACACAAAGTAAGAGGTTTTAACCTCCCACTTAACCTTGCATCCACATGCATCTTGTGTTCTTCCTTGTGATCTTCATGCATCTTCATCTTGTTACAAAATATATCCTAATACATTTTGTCTAGAAAATAAAAATACAACCTAATCTATTTTACATGCCAAATATAAAATAAATTACATAACCAAATGAATATTATTACAAATTAATTGAATGAATAATTACAACCATAATGAAAAGAACAAATCAACCAAACAAACATCCATTCAACCACAAGGTCTTGGCTATGATTGTGAACAACAACATATGAACAAATATGACCAATTTGCAAGTTCCAAACCCTCTTGGAACCTCCAAGAATTCGGCCAACATATCAAACCCACCCAAACCCGACAATTTTTGTATTCCATTTTCATGCATGTACTTGGAATGCAAATACAGTGGGTTTAAAGACAATATAAGAAGCATAATCCACAGACTTCGGCTCTAGATACCATTGATGGAATTCAACATAATAACAAGTTTCTAAATGTTAATAGAATCATGAAACCAATTCATGTTAAGTTATAACAAGCGGAAGCATAATAACTAAGAAAACAAGTTTATGTGCATAACCATTTTTAATTGAATTCCATGTAATATCAAGTCTTGAAATCATGCTTACATATATATATATATATATATATATATATATATATATATATATATATATATATATATATATATATATATATATATATATATATATATATATATATATATATATATATATATAGAAGGAGGAAGAAGTATTAAATCCTCAAGTTAATTGTGGGTGTGTTTGAAGAACAAAGTGATGAACAAATTGTGTAAAAGCCCAAGCTTTTGAAGCACCAACACCACCCTTGAACTTGATTATGTTTTAGACACTCAATCACCTTAAGACCAAGCTAGAAACTCTCTTCTTTTGAACCCAAAATTCTGGACAGCAGCTTGTAAAAAGATAATGATGAATGGAGTCTCAAAACTATGAAACCTCAAGAGATAATACCCCAAACTTTTACCCAACACCTAATACTTTAGTTAGGATTTAATTAGACACTTTAATCGAGCTTGAAAAAGAATTTTAGAACTCCCTTTGAGTCTAAAAAAGGTCACGGCCAGCTGCTTGTGCAGAATAATTCTGTGCAGTTTGTTTTCTTGCTTCAAAGATGTATTTACACTTGAGAGACTTGTTCAAACCTTGGTCCTTGAGTAGCCCATCCACATAAGGACTTGTGAAGTCTTAAAAGTAACAAAACAAGGTAAGCATGGGAGTCTTAGAGTCCCAATATCTGCACACTCTCTTATTTTATAAAACAATGTTCTTAACACACACACACACACACACACACACACACACATATATATATATATATATATATATATATATATATATATATATATATATATATATATATATATATATATATATATATATATATATATATATATATATATATATATAAAACATGTATTTGTTTGTTACTTTCACATTTTATAAACCTTTTATAAAATATAACACAATATAATCATTTAAACTTATAAACAATTATATGTAAATTATCCAAATAATTTATCTCAAGTGATAACATTTTAGAAAACCGATTTTCTAAAATCCAAGTGTCGCGTATTTATTTAACGACCCAATCGTTAAGATTAAATACATATAAAGTGTCGGTATGCTTGTTATTGGGTATGACCGGACTTGGATCATAACACATTAGCCACATTAATTTAATATGTCTCTCGGGCATTCAAAATACCTTCACTTATTACTCCCACATGTATAAATCAAAGTCATCTCTAATTATTTCTTGTCCGCCATAATCTCAAAAGAAGGTAATAATATATATAATCAAATATTCCTCATTGATTTGTTAGATCACGACAATAACTAAAAGGAAACAAAACTTTTGACTGTGAAATATTTACAGAATTTGTGAATGAATGATTGAATGGCACTTGTGGTTCATGGAGTAGTTTAACTTAAAGGAACAAGATTTAACATTTAATTAATTGTTTTTATTAAGTAGTCGAAAATTATGGCTCAATTCAAAGAATGGTGTGCTATAAAACTTTTTCTATAACTTTTTAAACTAATTAGTTGGCAAATTTCAATTTTCCAATATAGTCTAATAAGATAAGATAAATACAACCAACCGATTATTTTGAGAAAAGGATGACAACTACTCAAAGCTTATTTAATTACATATTTACATCTAATACTTAGTTAACGTTTTAAATTAATATAACTATGTATTATATATATACATATCTATATACACATAAATGTTCGTGAATCCTCGGGAACAATCGAATGTTAATTGAATGTATGAACATAGTTTCAAGGTTTTCGAGACTCAACATTACTGACTTTTCTTATCGTTAAATTCATATAAAGATTAATTTTAAATTTGGTTTAAAATTTTCGGGTCGTCACAATTATAATCGTTAATATTATTATTAGCATCATTTTTATAATTATTAGGATTATTATTATTTTTATTCAAATAAGTATCAATTTTAACAATATCATTATTATTATTATTATCATTTTTTATTATTATTAGTATTAAGATTAACTTTTGTATTGAAAATTTCACACATAACAAGATTGCCTTTATAATTAAAAACTATCATTATTATTTTTATTATTATTTCAAAACACTAATGTTATTATTTTTATCATTATTATTATTAGTATTATTAATAAATCAAATAAAGACTTTCTATATAAAAATATATTATTTACATAAAACGTAACTATATTAATATGTTTGTAATAATTATTAATTATCTGTTTAATGTATATAAAATAAATATAGTTAATTTAGTTATTAATGAAATGTACAAATTACTAAATTAACAATTAATACCATTATATGTGTTAATATGCATATAAATGATATAGGTTCGTGAATCCAAGGCCAACCCTGCATTGTTCGATATAGTCATATGTATTTTTACTACAAAATACATTAGGTGAGTTTCATTTGCTCCCTTTTTAAATGCTTTTGCAATATATATTTTTGGGACTGAGAATACATGCGAAATTTTTAAATGTTTTACGAAATAGACACAAGCACGTGAAACTACATTCTATGGTTGAATTATAGAAATCGAATATGCCCCTTTTTATTAAGTCTGGTAATCTAAGAATTAGGGAACAGACACCCTAATTGACGCAAATTCTAAAGATAGATCTATTGGGCCTAACGAACCCCATCCAAAGTACCGGATGCTTTAGTACTTCGAAATTTATATCATGTTCGAAGGAGGATCCCGGAATGATAGGGGATATTCTTATATGCATCTTGTTAATGTCGGTTACCAGGTGTTCAACATATGAATGATTATTTTTGTCTCTATGCATGGGACGTATATTTATGAGAAACGGAAATCTTGTGGTCTATTAAAATGATGGAAATGATTATTTATGTTAAACTAATGAACTCACTAACCTTTTGGTTGATACTTTAAAGCATGTCTATTCTCAGGTACGAAAGAAATCTTCCGCTATGCATTTGTTCATCTTAGAGATATTTCTTGGAGTCATTCATGACATATTTCAAAAGACGTTGCATTCGAGTCATTGAGTTCATCAAGATTATTATTAAGTCAATTATAGTAAGATATATTATGAAATGGTATGCATGTCGTCAACTTTCGATGTAATGAAAGATTGTCTTTTCAAAAAACGAATGCAATATTTGTAAAATGTATCATATAGAGGACAAGTACCTCAGGATGTAATCAACTTTTGTGAATCGTTTATAATCGATATGGACTTCGTCCGGATGGATTAGGACGGGTCGCTACACCAGTTCTCATAAATATGCATCCCATGCATAGAGACAAAAATCATTCATATGGTGAACACCTGGTAATCGACCTTAACAAGATGAATATAGAATATCCCCTATCATTCTGGGACTCCCTTCGGACATGATGAATTCGAAGTATAAAAGCATCCGGTACTTTAGATGGGGCTCGTTGGGCCCAATAGATCTATCTTTAGGATTCGCGTCAATTAGTAGACTGGTTTACTAATTCTTAGGCTACCAAATCAAAGGGGCATATTCGGCTTCGATCATTCAACCATATAATGTAGTTTCGATTACTTGTGTCTATTTCGTAAAACAGTTATAAAAACAGTGCATGTATTCTCAGTCCCAAAAATATATATTGCAAAAGCATTTAAAAAGGGAGTAATGAAACTCACCATACTGTATTTTGTAGTAAAAATACATAGGACGACATTGAACAAGTATAGGGTTGGCCTCGGATTCATGAACCTATATCAAGTATATATATATTAACACATATAATTGAAATCGAGCAACTTTATATTTATTTTGTTATGTTTTAAGATTAATATTCTTATATATAATTTTATAATATGTTATTATACTTATTTGTTATATAATTCAATTAACGTTATAATATTGTATTAGTTAAAACATAATTTTATGTAATATTAGTATATTTATGTACAAAATATTTATTTGTTAGAATGATAGTTTTGAAAATATTGATTTACTAATAATAATAATAATAATAAGAATAATAATAATAATAATAATAATAATAATAATAATAATAATAATAATAATAACTATGATAATAATAATTTTACTACTACTGATTAAATTGATAATAATAATAGTAATAATAATAATAATAAAAATAATTATAGAATACAACCTTTGAAGTAACAAGCATTTAAAAAGAAACGCCATTGCCCGGACTCGAACCCACGACCTCTTGCTAACCCGCAACACCCTTCAAACCACTCGACCATGTCTATTTTTGTGATTTATTCTATAGCTTTAATATAATTAACTCGCCCTTCAGTTTCATCTTTGTAAAATTCATTTAAATCATAAGCAGCCCAACAACAGCTATCCCAAGCCCAAATTACACAATGCTAATTTACTCCTAATCGGTCCAATTAAAAATATAAACCGATCTAATCTGGACATCAAGGGTTTACGGTTTTCCCTTTTATTTTATTTTCCCTAAACAAACTATCACAGATACATCTTCATCATATCGAATGTATCATCACAGATTTTCATAACCACATGTATCATAATCATCCTTACTAATCAACCATTCTTATCGTAACTGATGTGATGCGAGGTGTAGTACGAAATAGTATTATTTTTAATATGAAATACGGCGTAATATGATACAAATTTTATTTATTTATATAGATGGGATATACCTAAACCTTGCTACAACACTTATGGGCAGTGTACCTAATCGTAGAGTAGTGTAGTTTTTAGTAAGTCCAGTTCGTTCCACAGGGAGCTAGCTGAGTTTAACGTTATATTTTTTACAACTATATTTATATAAAATATATATAATTATATATAGTAATATTATTATAAAAGGGGGTTTTTACCGTTTAATGACCGGTTTGTCGATTTTAAATAAAGCGTAAAGATAAATGATGATAATATAAATGACAGAATTTAAATTGCGATAAAGTAAATTGCAGTAATTAAAATGACATTAAATAAAGGTACGATGAAATAAAAATATTATGCTTATTTAAACTTCCGTAATCATGATGTTTGACGTTTTGATTTTAATTTATTACCCTGGGTTAATTGTCCTTTGTCCTGGTTTATTTGATACCTATTTGTTTTTTGTCCATAATAGTCCATCGGTCATAATTATAAAATGCTCGTCAAATTAACCTTATTCCCGAAGTCAGATATTCTAAATAATTAGGGATTCGAACTGTAACAAGGTTTTAATACTTTGTTTAATGATTACACCAGGTTATCGACTGTGTGTAATCCAAGATTTTAATACTTTATTAACAATTACACCAATTATCCTTGTATGTAATCCACCTCTGTTTTAATGAGATATGAATATTAATTTACCCACTTGATCAAAATGAATAATCAATTACCGAACCCAAATAATTAATTAAATGATCGTAAAAGATGTCGTATAAACGTCAATAAATAGGACATACATAATCATTTTAATAATTATTAGATTAACTAATTTGAAGATAGGTTCGACAGGTTCCAATGAGTGGTCGTTCAATTAGACAATACCCCCTATCTATTAATAGTCATAGTTCAATGTCCACAAGTGTCGGTCTTTTGTCCAAACCTTAATTATGGTATAAAATCTAATAACCCTTCTTAATATTTAGTCTAACATCACGATTACTTTGGCTCAAATAAGCATAATAATAACTTAGTTACGAGACATTAATTTAAAAAGGAAGAACATAGCTTACAGTGGTGATTAATCGCGTAGCGTTGCACGGACAGAATTTCAACTTAAAACCCGTAAAACATTCTTAAAATAACCTTATTATTATTAATTTAAAATTAAAATTATATTATAAATATATATATATATATATATATATATATATATATATATATATATATATATATATATATATATATATATATATATATATATATATATATATATACGTTACAGAGAAGGAAAAAGAAAAAGATGTGTTTTACTCGTCGAAAAATGCTGAATTTATAGGACCTGACCAGGAATCCGGCTTCATGCGATCGCATGAAAAATGGTCTTCCTGGCCATGCGATCACATGGCCAGCTCGATCAGGCCACCTACTTTTGTTTTCTAGTTTTGCCGACGTTTTATTATATAATATAAAATATATATAATTTTAAGAATTATTTATATATTATATTATATTTATGTGCATAGTTGACTTGTAATTTTAGCTCTGTTGCGTCGTGCGTTGATAGTTGACTCTGGTCCCGGTTCCGGATTTTCGAACGTCCTTTCGTACGCTGAGATATTTTGTATTTTGCGTTCCGCGGCTCATACTCTTGTAATTTTTAGACGTTTCTCATCAATATTTCGAACCACTTAGATTGTACTTTGTACTTTTTGGCTTTTTGTTCATTTGCGTCTTCAAATCGTCATTTTCTTCTTTTGTCTTTGCACTTATTTATTTAAACGAATATTACATAAAAATAGAACAATTACAACTAAAAGCTTTACATATTGGAAGGATATTGTGCCTAAATATATGTTCATTTGGAGCACTATCAAATATCCCCACACTTGAGCGTTGCTTGTCCTCAAGCAATACAGAACTTGAAATAAAATCACACTTCACTCGAATCACTTTTTTATTCTCACACTTTATACATCAGTGATTTTGATACAGCGATATACACAATGATAGTAACGATGTAGTTTACAGTCCCACATGACTATAAAAATTTAGATCCTTTAAGAAACTTGGATCTTTATGAAAACATTTGATCTTTTGAAAATTCATTCTAGCTTTTACCCTAGATAAGTTTTCCGGAATAACCCTTCACCGTTGTTTGCAAAATGTTTTTGTGAGTTGTGTGGCTTTCAGATTTTAAAATTTTAGCTCAAAACTTGCAGTTTTGTGTCACCCACTTGCTAACCTTGTATTAGGAAAGCAACACGTCCAGTATACTTGCTCCGTATATTACCTTTCGGTAAACTACTGTCCGATTGTAAAGGAAAGCGTTGAACAAGCAACTGTTAAGGTAATGTCTAATGACATGCAGATGTTCATGGTCTACAACGTGTCGGATGCAATTACTATCCTTTGTAGGAGCAATAGTAAAGATCACCCTATAATTTTTCGGTCTGGCACACGGTCCTGTCTGAAATGTCCCGTTCATATTGATTATAAATGTTCCATATTGATTGATTTCGTCGCGAGGTTTTGACCTCTATATGAGACGTTTTTCAAAGACTGCATTCATTTTTAAAATAACCATAACCTTTATTTTATCTATAAAGGTTTAAAAAGCATTACGTAGATTATCAAATAATGATAATCTAAAATATACCGTTTACACACAACCATTACATAATGGTTTACAATAAAAATATATTACATCAAAAATAAGTTTCTTGAATGCAGTTTTTACATAATATCATACAGGCATGGACTCCAAATCATGTCCTTATTTTAGTATGCAACAGCGGAAGCCCTTAATAATCACCTAAGAATAAACATGCTTAAAACGTCAACAAAAATGTTGATGAGTTATAGGTTTAACCTATATATTAATAAATCATAATAATAGACCACAAGATTTCATATTCCAATATACATCCCATACATAGAGATAAAAATCATTCATATGGTGAACACCTAGTAACCGACATTAACAAGATGCATATAAGAATATCCCCTACCCTATCATTTCGGGAAATCCTTCGGATATGATAAAAATGAATTCGAAGTACTAAAGCATCCGGTACTTTGGATGGGGTTCGTTAGGCCCAATAGATCTATCTTTAGGATTCGCGTCAATTAGTAGATCGGTTTACTAATTCTTAGGTTACAAAGCAAAAGGGGTATATTCGGCTTCGATCATTCACCCATATAATGTAGTTTCAATTACTTGTGTCTATTTCGTAAAACATTTATAAAACTGCATGTATTCTCAACTCAAAATATTAGATTTTAAAAGTGGGACTATAACTCACTTTCACAGATTTTTACTTCGTCGGGAAGTAAGACTTGGCTACTAGTTGAGTCACGAACCTATAACAAATATGTACATATATATCAAAGTATGTTCAAAATATATTTAAAACATTTTTAATACATTTTGATGTTTTAAGTTTATTAAGTCAGTTGTCCTCGTTAGGAACCTACAACTAGTTGTCCAAAGTTAGATGTACATAAATAAATTGATATATATATTATCTTGAATCAATCCATGACCCAGTGTATACACGTCTCAGGCTAGATCACAACTCAAAGTATATATATATTTGGAATCAATCTCAACCCTGTATAGCTAACTCCAACATTACTGCATATATAGTGTCTATGGTTGTTCCAAATAATATATATACATGGGTCGATATGATATGTCAAAACATTTGCATACGTGTCTATGGTATCCCAAGATTACATAATATATTAGAATACATGTAATACAATATGAGTTAGTTAGGATATGATTTGTATAGAATTGTTACAATATTTCTCTTAGCTATAACAATCAAAAATATCAAATCTTGTTTTACCCATAACTTCTTCGTTTTAAATCCGTTTTGAGTGAATCAAAATGCTATGGTTTCATATTAAACTCTATTTTATGAATCTAAACAGAAAAAGTATAGGTTTTGAAGGTATTTTGTATGCCCGAGAGACATATTAAATTAATGTGGCTAATGTGTTATGATCCAAGTCGGGTCATTCCCAATAACAAACTTTCCGACACCTTATACATATTTAATCTTAACGATTGGATCATTGATTAAATATGTGACACTTGAACTTTGAGAAAAATGGTTTTCTAAAATACTACTTGATGTGTACGTATAAATATAAATTATGGAATAATTTATACTATATGGATTTAATTATTTATAGTTTAAATAATTAATTAAGTTATGTTACATTTTATAAAATTGGTTTTTATAAAATATACATAACAAATACAAGTTTATAAAATGTGTTTTATAAAATCATGTTTTATAAAAACTGATTTTATAAAATCAATTTTATAAAAACTATATTATAACATGATAATGTGAGTGGCATGGGAGTTGCAATAATCACGCAATTATTTATTAGTTGCTACCCATGCTTAACCAACACCAAGATATAGTGCTCTACACTCACACATGCTTGAAGAGAAATCAAAAATAACAATAACAAAAAAACTGCACAAAACATAGCTACTGCTGCTGTTTTGGCTGTGAGTTTGAAGCAGCAAAAAGGAGTTCATTTTCTTATTTTGCAAGCTTGTTTTCAAGTGTCATTAAATCCTTACTAAAGGCTAGGGTGTTGGTGATAAGTTTGGGGTATAACAACTTGAGGTTTCATAGTTTTGAGGCTTCATTCATCATCATCTCTAGACATAGCTGCTGTCCAAATTTCTTAGGTTCAAAAGGAGAGGGTTTCAAGCTTGGTCTTAAGGTGATTTAGAGTCTTAATTCCTAACTCCATTAAGGGTGGTGTTGCAGCACAAAAGCTTGGGTTTTACACACTTGTTCATCATCTTCATCATCACTTGTTAACCTCCTAACTTGGAGAAGGTATAATCTCTAAACATCCTTTTAAATTGTAAGCATATTTCATAACTTGATCCTACTTGGGATTTAACCTTAAATGGTTAAAGTATAACAAGTCTAAAATTGGTAATTACATGCTTCCGTTTTAATTTAATTCTTAAATGGTTTTAAGATACATGAACATGTTAAAGTCCAACAATGGTATCTAGAGCCGAAGTTGATGAAATATACTTCTAGATGATTTATTAAACCCACTATATTTTTGCATTTTATGAACATGCATGATAGTAGAATGAAAAAATTTTTGGGTTTTAGGTGGGTTGTTAGTTTGGCCGAATTTCATGGGTCCCAAAATGGGTTTTGGGTTGTTTCATGTTGTTCATATTTTGGTTGTATGATAATGTTCACAATCTAAGCCTTGACCTTGTGTTTGATTGAATGTTTGGTTGATTATTTATTATTCATTTGGTTTGTAATAATATTTATTCAATTAGTTTGTAATATTATTTTGGTTATGTAATTTATTTTATATTTCGTATCTAAAATAGATTAGGTTGTATTTTCATTTTTTAGAGAAAAATGTATGAGGATATATTTTTAAAAATGAAGATACAAGAAGGTGACAATGAAGAACACAAGGAAGGATGCAAGACTAAGTGGGAGATTTTGAAATCTCCTACTTTGTGTTATAACCCCTTAACCGGTGACATTTATTTCTGGCTAAACAAATGTCTACCAAAATGGCTTGATTGTGAACATATTTGTTTTGCATGCATGGTTGTTTATTGTATGATTGTGGATTGTATGTTTGTATGCTACAAGTTAATCACACAAGTTAACAACAAACAAAACTAAAATTTAATTGGTTAAATTTGACATTATTAATGACATGCAAAACGACAATTTAATTGGTTAAATTAAAAGTGCCAAAAGGTCATTAATAAATGGTTATTAAGAACATAAAAGGATTTAATAATTGGTTATTAAAACACATATAAAATGATTTATTCCAAAGTAATAAAATTGGCTTTATTACATTACATGAAAATGGATTTCAAATGTACCATACACTAAATGCATGTTGGTGTATGGCATAATTGTTTTCTTAAACTTGAAATAATGAAAACTTAAAATCCCTTATTAACAAGGTAAACAAGTTAAACGCCATCCTTTTGTGTGACACTTAAAAATATTAGGGAACTCTTAATGGAATAAAGGTCACCTAACCGTTATGAGCAAACTAATATGATTAAGGTGAATTTCGTACACTTGTGGGATAAAGGTCACCTAACCACTTGTATGTTAAATTTACACGTTTACACAAGTAGGACGAATTGATTTGGGAATCATGAACTTAGGGTTACCGAAGCATGAGGAACAAATAGGCGTTGATGGGATAAATATGCCATGCAAAAGCATTGCATAATCCCATAACTTAGAAGTTGCAAAAGGATTGCAATTGTCATATAATGACTACCTAGCTAAATCAAATGACAGGATAAAGGTCACCTAACCGAAATTTGGTTTACCGTTGGATTCTAAAATTTAATAAATATCAATTGGATTTAAAGAGTATTGATTGTTAAATTAAAATTAACACTTAAACAACTTTGTTAAATTTTGTAGATGGCCGCCAATAACAACAACATTCCAAACACACCCATCAACTTTAACAACCTATCGTTGAGGTCAATCCTCGAAAAGGAAAAACTCAACCATACGAACTTCATGGATTGGTTTCGCAATCTAAGAATTGTCCTCAAACTAGAGGACAGGGCGTATGTGTTGGAAGACCCCATTCCCGATCAACCGGACGAGGATGATACGGAAGGCATGGCTTATTGGGAGAAATATTGCACCGATTCGGTGCAAGTTTCTTGCCTCATGCTTGGGACTATGATACCAGAACTCCAAAAGGATTTCGAGCATCATAGTGCATATGACATGATCACACAATTGAAGGAGATGTTCCTTCAACAAGCTCTTGTCGAGCGCTTCGAAACGGCTCGAGCGCTTCATGCATGTCGGATGGACGACTCCCAATCCATTTCATCTTATGTCCTTAAGATGAAAATCCTAATTGATCGAGCGAACCGTCTAAACTGCAACGTGTCTAATGAATTAGCCACTGACCTTATCCTTAATTCTTTGTCAAAGAGGTTTGACACATTTGTAATGAATTACAACATGAATGGATGGGATAAGAGCATTGGCGAATTACATGCCATGCTTAAGACGGCCGAAGCAAGCATGGGTAAAAGGGCTTCGCCCATGTTTATGATCAATGAAGGCGGGTCCAAAAACAATAACACTTCTAAGCCAAAGAAGGCTAAGAGGAAAGGACCCGCCTACCAAGGCAAGGGCAAGGGAAAGGGGAAGATGGTTACCCCAACCAACAAGAAGAAAAAGGTTGCCGGTACAGCTAACCCCAAGGAATATCCGTGCTTTGGTTGCGGTAAAATGGGTCACTGGAAACGCAACTGCCCGGTCTACCTCAAGGAGTTGAAAGAAAAGAGGGATGCAGGGCAAACCTCAGGTAATATATATATGGTATACATTGATCTTAGTATTACTTCTTCTAATACATGGGTATTAGACACAGGATGTGGAACTCACATTTGCAATTCTATGCAGGGGTTCAAAAGAAGTAAACAAGAAGCGGGAACATCAAGTCTCTACATGGAAAATGGAGCTAAGGTGCGCGTAGTAGCTCAAGGAGACTTTATTTTAAAGCTTCCAAGTGGTTTGGAGCTTATTTTGAAAAATGTTTTGTATGCACCCGATTTATCTCGAAACGTTATTTCTGTATCCCGTTTGAAACAATGTGGTTTTAATCTTAATTTCATTAATGATGATATCCATGTTTCTTTAGATAATGTGTTCTATTTTAAGGCTTCACCTTTGAATGGTATTTATGAATTGGTTCATGATGACACATCATACAATAGCTCAATATACCATGCAAACACCAAGAAACTCAAAAGGGATTTGAGTGATTCCTACTTATGGCATTGTCGCGTTGGTCACATAAACAAGAATCGAATGCATACACTTCAAAAGATTGGACTTTTGAAATCAAATGAACTAGACTCGTTTGATGTATGTGAATCTTGTTTACAAGGCAAAATGACTAAAGCACCTTTCAAATGGACCTATGAAAGGACTAAAGACTTATTGGGATTATACATTCGGATGTATGTGGACCCTTTAAGCCCATAACTAGGAATGGTGAAAGATACTTCGTTACTTTCATTGATGACTTTAGTCGTTTCCGATACGTCTACTTATTAAGACACAAGGACGAAACTTTTGAAGCATTCAAGGAATATCAAAATGAAGTACAAAGTTAACTCAATAAAACAATCAAGGTACTTTGTATCGATAGAGGAGGTGAATACCTAAGTGATGCTTTCCAAGATCATCTTAAAAGTTGTGGGATTATCTCGCAACTCACTCCTCCTGGAACACCCCAACTTAATGGAGTTTCTGAAAGGAGGGACCAAAGCATAATGGATATGGTTCGATCTATGATGGTTAGAAGCTCGTTACCTCTATCATTTTGGGGTTATTGTCTATGCTCTGTGGCTCATATTTTAAATATGGCCCCAACCAAGAAAGTGGAACGAACTCCCCATGAGATGTGGTTTGGAAAACCTCCATCTCTATCATACTTAAAGGTATGGGGATGTGAAGCTTATCCTAAGAATTACGTCGCTAATAAGTTGAATGCTTGATTCACGAAGTGTATCATCATAGGATATCCTAAGGATAATATGGGATACTATTTCTATGATCCATCCGAGCAAAATGTATTTGTTGCTCGGAAGGCGGAATTCCTTGAAACTAAGTTCCTAGTGGTAGGTAATAGTGAAAGGAAGATAGATCTTGAGGAGGTTCAAGATCAAGTAGATGATACACAATTGGTTGACACTAGCACTCAACATGAAAATGTTGAGAATGATCAAATGGATGATCAAAGTATACAAGATGTTCGCAGATCTGGTAGGATTAGTAATCCTCCTGAGAGATATGGGTTTCTCATGGATGGTTGCTATGTGGTTGATTTGGATGAACCAACAGAATAACAAGATGCTTTATCAAGGATTGATAAAGATAAATGGCAGGAAGCCATGAATGCCGAGATGCAATCCAGACAACCAAGTTTGGGAACTGGTTGTACAACCCACTGGCTCCAGGCTGGTTGATTGTAAATGGCTTTTCAAAATGAAAACTAACATACATGGAAACTTGGATACATATAAAGCTAGACTTGTAGCAAAAGGTTTAACTCAGACTCAAGGGGTTGACTATGATGAAACTTTTTCGCCTGTGGCAATGCTAAAGTCTATTAGGATATTACTTGCCATTGTTGCTCATTATGATTATAAAATATGGTAAATTGATGTCAAGACCGCTTTCCTAAATGGACATCTTGAGGAAGATGTCTATATGGTTCAGCCTGAAGGTTTTGTTGATCCGAAATATCCTAAAAAGGTATGCAAGTTAAAGAAGTCAATCTACGGATTGAAACAAGCTCTAGAATGTGGAATCATCATTTTAATGAGGAGGCCAAGAAATTTGGCTTCATTAAAAATGGTGATGAAGCTTGTGTATACAAGAAAGCTAGTGGGAGCACTATCATGTTCTTTGTACTATATGTGGATGATATATTGTTATTTGGAAATGATATTCCGGCAATGGAAGGTGTTAAAACTTAGCTAAGTAAATGCTTCTCCATTAAGGATCTTGGAGAAGCACAATACGTTTTGGGGATTGGGATCTACAGAGATAGACCCAAGAAACTGATAGGTTTGAATCAAAGTGCATACATTGAAAAGATCTTGAAAAGGTTCAAGATGGACAACTCCAAGAAAGGTTTGGTACCTATTCAAAGAGGAACGCTTCTCAGTTCATCTCAGTGTCCTACCACAAAAGATGAACAAGAGAGAATGAAGAAAGATCCGTACGCATCTGCTATTGGGTCAATCATGTATGCAATGATATGCACTAGACCGGATGTGTCATGCACTCTTAGCTTAACAAGTATATACCAGAATAACCCAGGAAACAGTCATTAGATAGCGGTTAAAAGTATATTGAAATACATTAGGAGGACTAAGGATATGTTTCTAATATATGGTTCTGGTGAGGAGGAACTCGCTGTAAAAGGTTAAGTAGACGCGAGTTTCCAAACTGATTGAGATGATTCTCGGTCACAGTCTGGTTATGTCTTCACGTTAAATGGAGGTGCGGTCTCTTGGAAGAGTTCAAAACAGGATGTTTTTACATTATCCACTACAGAGTCGGAGTACATTGCCGCCTCATTGGCAGCTCAGGAAGCTGCATGGATGAAGAAATTCATCGACGACTTAGGAGTAGTCCCTTCCATTCAGGACCCTCTTGAGATCTTTTGTGACAACGAGGGTGCGATTGCTCAAATCAAGGAAACTCGTGCTCACCAAAAGACCCGTCACATTGAGCGGAGATTCAACTACATAAGGGATGATGTTGAAAAGGGAAAGATATGTATTTACAAAGTTCACATAGATCTTAATATAGCGGAACCTCTCACGAAGCTCTTACATGGATCAAAACATGCAGGACATGTTTGTGCATTAGGGCTTCGATATTCTAGTGATTGGTCATGATCTGTTTTAAGTATTGTAACGGAACGAAATTGTTCAAACTCATTAATATAATTATGGTATTAATTTATTTTGAGTTATGTTCCTATTTTGTATATTTTATCAATGAATAAGTAATTATTCTAAATTTCGTAGTCGATCTCATTTGTGGGAACAAGTGTGAGGTTTAGACTATTATGAACTTGGATTGGTATACATTCGCGGCATGAATGTGGGGAAAGGTTGTAACCAAGGTACATAGATATTTGTGGGATACAAATATTGGAAGACCCGCACTCAAGATTTACTAAATGGAGTCTTTGTGGTTGATCACATGTAATCTTGAGTAAAGGAGAATATCATTGTATCCTCTGACCTGAGATACATATTGGGTTCGGATATTTACCAAGTATTGTGCCTTGATTCTTTCCTTCGCTATTATGAAATATGGTAGTTCATAAGGAAGAGCTCAGGTATAATACAAAGTATATATATAGGACGTATGTAGTCAAGATGGAATTTTTCCCTCTTATTCGTTGAGAGTCAGATGTCTAAGGCCTGATAAAGTTAAATCTATAAGAGAGTGATCACTCTACATCTCTTGGATTTAACATGACATCTAGGATGAAAGGATAAATGAATGATTCACCTATTCATATTCGAGATGGGAACTCGAAAGGGATGATGTTATTGAATGGCACAAAGTCATAACATATTGGGGGTAATGGACGGTCGTTAGGTGGTATCCATCACTTGCATTAATTTCTTATGTTTCTCGTGCAAGTGGGAGATTGAAGGTATTTCGTATGCCTGAGAGACATATTAAATTAATGTGGCAAATGTGTTATGATCCAAGTCGGGTAATACCCAATAACAAACTTACCAACACCTTATACATATTTAATCTTAACGATTGGATCATTGATTAAATACGCGACACTTGAACTTTGAGAAAAATGGTTTTCTGAAATACTACTTGATGTGTACGTATAAATATAAATTATGGAATAATTTGTACTATATGGATTTAATTATTTATAGGTTAAATAATTAATCAAGTTATGTTACATTTTATAAAATTGGTTTTATAAAATATAAATAAAAAATACAAGTTTATAAAATGTGTTTTATAAAATCATGTTTTATAAAAACTGATTTTATAAAATCAATTTTATAAAAACTATATTATAACATGATAATGTGACTGGCATGGGAGTTGCAATAAGCATGCAATTGTTTATTAGTTGCTACCCATGCTTAACCATCACCAAGATATAGTGTTCTACACTCACACATGCTTGAAGAGACATCAAAAATAACAAAAAAAAAACTGCACAAAACATAGCTACTGCTGCTGTTTTGGCCGTGAGTTTGAAGCAGCAAAAAGGAGTTCATTTTCTTATTTTGCAAGCTTGTTTTCAAGTGTCATTTTATCCTAACTAAAGGCTAGGGTGTTGGTGATAAGTTTGGGGTATAACAACTTGAGGTTTCATAGTTTTGAGGCTTCATTCATCATCATCTCTAGACATAGCTGATGTCCAAATTTCTTGGGTTCAAACGGAGAGGGTTTCAAGCTTGGTTTTAAGGTGATTTAGAGTCTTAATTCCTAACTCCATTAAGGGTGGTGTTGGAGCACAAAAGGTTGGGTTTTACACAATTGTTCACCATCTTCATCATCACTTGTTAACCTCCTAACTTGGAGAAGGTATAATCTCTAAACATCCTTTTAAATTGTAAGCATATTTCATAACTTGATCCTACTTGGGATTTAACCTTAAATGGTTAAAGTATAACAAGTCTAAAATTGGTAATTACATGCTTCCGCTTTAATTTAATTCTTAAATGGTTTTAAGATACATGAACGTGTTAAAGTCCAACATGTTTATAGTCAGAAATATAAGTTACAAGTCGTTTTTATAAGAGGTAGTCATTTTAGTCGAAAGAACGACGTCTTGATGACCATTTTGAAAAACATACTTCCACTTTGAGTTTAACCATGATTTTTGGATATAGTTTCATGTTCATAAGAAAAATCATTTTCCCAGAAGAAAAACTTTTAAATCAATGTTTATCATAGTTTTTAATTAACTAACCCAAAACAGCCCGCGGTGTTACTACGACGGCGTATGTCCGGTTTTACGGTGTTCATCGTGTTTCCAGGTTTTAAATCATTAAGTTAGCATATCATATAGATATAGAATATGTGTTTAGTTGATTTTAAAAGTCAAGTTAGAATGATTAACTTTTATTTACGAACAAGTTTAGAGTTAACTAAACTATGTTCTAGTGATTACAAGTTTAAACCTTCGAATAATATGGCTTTAAATGTATGAATCGAATGATGTTATGAATATCATTACTACCTCAGATTTTGTGGATAAACCTACTGGAAATGAGAAAAATGGATCTAGCTTCAAAGGATCCTTGGATAGCTTGAAAGTTCTTGAAGCAGAATCATGATACGAAAACAAGTTCAAGTAAGATCATCACTTGAAATAAGATTGTTATAGTTATAGAAATGGAACCAAAGTTTGAATATGAGTATTACCTTGTATTAGAAAGATATTTTACTGTAAGTAAGAAAGATTTCTTGAGATGGATGATCACTTTACAAGATTGGAAATAAGCTAGCAAACTTGGAAGTCTTGTTGGTGTGTTCTTGAGTAGTGGTTTTGTATGTTGATGTAGGTTACATAGATTGAACTAGATTGAGCTAGATTATAAAGAACAAGACGAAGAAAACTTAGAACACTAAGAGAGTAATTGAGAGAGAGTAATTTGATGCAAGTAAGTTGAATGAAAATGTGTTTATGGTGATGAAAGTTTACATGAACTTTAGATATAGATAAAGGATTCATTAGTTTGTAATTTAGCTTAATCATTCATGGTAAATGATAAAGGATGATCCCTACATGTTTCTATAATGGATGATGAGTCATTTAGGGCTGCTAAGATCAGATAATTGAGTGTATATACTAATAGTACATACATCTAAAAGCTGTGTATTGTACGGGTGTATTCGAGTAGAATTGTTGATGTAACTGAACGAGGATGTAATTGTAAGCATTTTTGTTAAGTAAAAGTATTTTGATAAGTGTCTTGAAGTCTTTAAAAAGTGTATAAATACATATTAAAACACTACATGTATATACATTTTAACTGAGTCGTTAAGTCATCGTTAGTCGTTACATGTAAATGTTGATTTGAAACCTTTAAGTTAACGATCATGTTACATGTTGTTAACCCAATGTTTATTATATCTAATGAGTTGTTAAATTATTATATTATTATAAATTTTTTACAAGTTTTAACGTTCGTGAATCACCGGTCAACTTGGATGGTCAAATGTCTATATGAAACCTATCAAATTTAAACAAGTCTTAACAAGTTTGATTGCATAACATGTTGGAAACACTTAATCATGTAAATATCAATTTCATTTAATATATAAAAATGGAAAAGTTCGGGTCACTACAGTACCTACCCGTTAAATAAATTTCGTCCGGAAATTTTAAGCAGTTGCTTGAATGCTGACCACGGTAGTGCGTAAGTAGCATTTTGTCCTACCTGTTCAAGATAGGTGTTCCACCACGTTAACGCAGTACCTGTGAAGGTATGCATTGCGTACTTAACTTTGTCCTCTTTAGTACACTTACTTATGGCAAACACCGATTCGACTTTCTCGGTCCACCGTGTCAATCCAATTGGTCCTTCGGTTCCATCAAATTCCAAAGGTTTGCAGGCAGTGAATTCTTTGTAGGAGCATCCTACACGATTTCTTGCTCCGTTAGCTGCATTTCTAGATTCAGAGTTATTGTTGGTATGTAGCGTAGCCTGTACTGTTGTAACGACCCGGCTTTTTCGACTTGCTTTTGTGCCTTGTATTTTTACGAAACTGCGTATTTGTGCGTACTGTGTTACTTTATACTCTGGAAACTTGATTTACGTGGTTTACTTCCATTTATATGTTAAAACGTGCCTTAGAGTACGTAGGATACATAACTTGATCTTTGGAAGCCTTTATAACCGTTAGTGTTATTTGACGTTTCGAATAAACCGCGAACTTGCGCGCACGTTTAAATTTTGTCATAATCGGAATATTATGACTGCGAAATATTAATTATTATTTTATAATAATAATTACCTGGGTTTTTGGATGCTTAATTACGCGTAGTAATTTAATTATGCACAATAGTTAGTCTTGTTGGACTTTCTACCTTGTTGGGCTCAAGCCCACCATACTCTAGCTAGTGACCCAATTAATTAGCCCTTGTCCATGTCATCAATCCTTGTCAAATTCCTTGCTTATAAATACTAGCCCTTGTCCATGTCATCAATCCTTGTCAAATTCCTTACTTATAAATACTAGCCCTTGTCCATGTCATCAATCCTTGTCAAATTCCTTCCTTATAAATACTAGCCATTTACCTCTCATTCAAATCACTTGCTCATTTGGTTTTCACACACACTTGTTCTTTCTTTCTTCCCTTTCTAGTATTGCTTGTAAGTCTTCTTTTTCTTCTTCTTTTCCTTTCATTTTCGTGGCCATCATCATCATATTATGGAGATCAAAGTTCCTTTTAGCTTTGATCTTGCTTATATCTTGTTGATTCAAGCATGAATCTTTCAAGAACATGGAAGATTCAAGCTTTCTAGCTTTGAATCTTCACCAACTTTGTAGATTCATCTTTCTTTTACTTTAATCTTGTTATTTTGTGATAAAGATTCAAACTTTTGTTTATTATCTTCATATAACTTAAAGATCCAAGCTTTATGCTTCAAGATCTTCAAGAACACTAAAGGTTCAAGCTTTCTAGCTTTGTGACCTTATAAATTGTGTGAAAGGGATCCAAGCTCTCTAGCTTAGGGTTCCATCACCTCTTTTGACTTGGATCATGTTCATACTTGTTTGATTGATGTAAAGTTTGTAACTTTGTTTGTAAATAGGACTTGTAATTGTGTTAAGACTAAGGATATGATGTAACCTTGGTTCATCATCCATCTAAGACTCTTAAATGAGTTGTGTTACCACTTGGTCTTAACATATTGTGTATTGATGGTAGAATCTTGGTCAAAAGTGATGCTAAACCATCAACGAATTGTACACTTGAAGCTACAAGCATCAAGGATGAGAACCGTGATGAGCATCAAGCACCAAGAACCTCACCGGAGCACTTGTACACTGATTTTCGTATCTGATCAGACCACCTGGGCTACTGGAAAGTTGATTTTCAGTTAGTTCGGTTTGATTAGATGATTTTCCGTTTAGGCCTCGTCTTAATCCGAGTTACGGTTTAGGATTTATGGCCCTCCGAGAGTCACTACACCCTATTAACGTTGTGCTGAAATTTCTGACCTACTCGCACTTAAACTGTCGCCACGGCCAAACGAAGACGAGTTAGGTTCTGAAAATTGGTCAGAGGTTAGGGGACTCACATACGGAGCCATAGCCACTGACTATGCATCTTTTCAATTTACGCAGAGGTCTCAGCAGCTGACTGAAGTCGGCCTATTGTTTTGATCTCTATTCTTGTCGAACTTACTTAGCTTTTATGATGATGAATGATGATGATGAAGACACTTAAACTTATTTTATGCACTATTAGAATTTATAAAAAAAACAACCTACTGACCTAGTAACCCTTGATTTAGGTTGACGACCTTTCGGACCGACTTACTAGTTGCGTACTTTCATTACCGACTTTACCGCTTTTATCACTGTGAGTTATAGCATTCCCTTTTTACTTTAACTTATTTTGGGAACTGAGAATACATGCGGAATTTATGTTTTACATACTAGGCACGAGTACTTAAACTTATATATGTGTGGGTTATACAACGGCATAAACATTCCCTTTAGCTCGGTAACGTTTAATCATTGGTTTTTGAACCATGAACGCGAATCTTAGATATGGATCCATAGGGTTTGACATCCCCACTCGGGCTAGTCGCGCTAGCATTTAACGAGTGTTTAATACTTCGTAGACATACGCACTTGCCAAGTGTACTTTCAGGGGGTATAAACGTTAAGTTAGTTACCGAGTGCCCACGGTTATACATATACTTTATCATACTGATTTGAGTTACTGATTTGAAACGCTTGTTTGAAGCACTGAAATCTCGTGGCCTACATTACATTACTGAATACAAACAAACTATAGCTCACCAACATTCGTGTTGACTTTTTAAGCATGTATTTCTCAGGTGTTTAGACGTTGTTGCTTCTGCTGTTAGCCTTGCTGTTCTAGTCTCGATGTATAGACTTGCTGTCACAGACTTGCTGTGTTAGACTTCCGCTGCATTACTTAGAGATGTCTCAAGCATGAAACTTTTACTTTGCATTCCCAACTTATGTTATTTTCAAAACAATAGCTTTGTAATGACCTTAGTATCATGTACTCATGTTAATGTTTCCTATTCATCTTTTGTAAAACGTTATCTGTTCATGAATGCAAAACTGGTTTTCAAACAGCATATAGTGTTTGACCTTGTAATGATCCTGTTGTTGATGTACCGTACACGATGATTTTGTACGGGGCGTCACAGTTGGTATCAGAGCCAGGTTGTAGGGAATTAGGTTGCATTAGTGAGTCTAGGACCGACCCAAGTAGGATGCACTAATAGGACTAATCTACAACTTACTAGTTTACTTGTTTCTGCGGAACCTGCTGCATGCTACTATGTTATATTACTACATGTTACTACTTACTACTACTGCATGCCACTACTTACTTTTACTACCGTATGAACTTACTGCATGCTACCTTTTCCTTTTACTGCTATGTAAACTCGCTGCATGCTTTTGCTTATTCTAGCTACTGCATGCTACTATCTGCTTTCGATTGCATGTTACTTCTGTTTAGTACTGTTAATATTGCCATGCTATATACTGCTGTAAACGAGCTAGGTTGCTGTAGTGCCTGATTACATGCTTGCTTCATGCCTGCTATTCGCTGCACCGACTTGGAAAACTTACCTTTCCTAGTTCAGATGTTCTTCTGAACCCATTTCCCACACGTCTAACCCTAAGGATTAGTATTGTAATCCACCTGTTACTACTGTTCCACCGTTCCAGAGATCGAAACGATTCTTCACGCAATCTAGGAGGAGTACCCCTCGGATTACACACCCACTAAAGTCGATCATCGGAGGAGGAGATATTGGAGGATTTGTCGGAGTAACCGCACCCTGAGCTCACTCTAAATAGCCACGTACGACGTGTGAACATTCGAAGGTTGTTCAGTTCCTGCAAGATGGCTCGTATCTCGTACGCTTTCATGACCGTCACTTATCTCTTTCGTTCTTCACTACTGCTCGACGATCTGACGACATTTCTGGATTTAGTACCCTAACACTCTTAGGCATTGGGGAAGTCGGGAGGACATCTCCTTTCACAAGGTCAGAGTGCCTTCTACTGATGCTCAACCATACCCAAAGACTTGGGAGTCGCCTCAAGACATATCGTACTACTACTTGCTACACATACAACTCGACGCGAGACCCAGATTGAATTTCTAGAAAGGAACCTGAACATTTTGAAGAAATTTCAGGACATTTAGGCATTGGTGCATGACCTACGGAACTTACGCACCCACACCGAGAAACCGTGAGATTAATTATGTAGATTTTGTTTTGAGATAGCATAGATAAAGCAACGTTGGATGAAATTGAGTAGAACTGAAAGTGATCACGTTACATTGACCATATGGAGTGATATTGGAATGAACGTACGATTTAGTACAATATAATGACGCCAGGCCAGCGTAATTATATTGAAGTGAATCATGCAGAAGTCCCAATGTTACTACATAAGGAATATGAAGCGATTCAAAGGAAATTTTGGTAGGAACCACTTGAGTATACGCATTATGGTCTGATAAAGGCAGGAATAACCATTTGGTCTAGATACTGTACGAGAAGGGCCTGGACTGCAGAATTGATAACCCGAAAATTTTTATAGATATAGACACCCTGGATACTTAAGGAAAAAGTTCTCAAATAGGAAAAAAAAAACTTTGGACTCACATACGATAGAGCAATCGTTATCTCAGCTATGGAGACTCGCATGGATCCTGATTTTAGTTAGGGTACGTTTCTTCACAACGATTTATCGTCTCGGAATTGTTTAATACTAGAGTGATAGAAACCTTATATCTAAGAATCCTAGTGTGATGACTAATAAGCCATTAACAACCATGAGAGTTAAGTATTCTATAGGACAAGCTAATGGTAAGTTGGCAGAGATAGAGGAGTAATTTAAGATAGTACCTTAAAAATTAACAGGTGGGTCATTTGGAGATGACCTCATGCCAACAAAACTTGGAAGTTTTATAGTAGTAGTTGGAAAGGATTAGTTACCTGCGCACAAGCAGATGTTATTTGAGAAGGTTGATAAAAATTTTCACGGCAGTATAATAAGATTTGGTTGGAATGGACCTTAAAATTAACCTAATACTCATCGAGTTAGAAAGTTTTGAGGAAATAGTTGGAACGAACTGACTTTCAAGGAAGAAAACGAAAGTTATTTATAGTAAGAAGATTATTCGTAAACCTCGCGAGAATGGTGAGCCAAAAGCCATCTGGATTACTTCAACAACCCGAGATCCCATAATGGAAATGGGAAGGGATGACGATGGATTTCATTCTGAAACTACCGAAAACAGTCGGCAGTTATGACACTATCGGGGTTATCGTTGATCGCCTCACCAAATCTGCTCACTTTCTAGCCATGAAAGAAACCGATACAATGGACAACGATACATAAAGGAAATTGTATCCCGTCACTTCAGCAATTCAAATTCTATACTACCCAAGAATCGTATTTGATGCTCATTCTTATGCGACACTGAATCCTAACTTATTCCGAGAGAATTCTTAATCAATGATAATCACACCATCACCCTTCTTACTTCGATATTAGTCATACCAGTTCGGAATTTCCAAAATCAATGGGTAGTTAATCCCCATCCTCATACTCTCCCTTTCGTGTCTCACTTATAAGCAACAACTTTATACTTAAGCATTTTTGGTCGAAGGACTTATGACCTACTAATAGTCATCAACCACATTAAAATTCAACAGTTTTCATTACCTCGTAACATTTTTGCTCAAATATCACCGGAGATTTTCAAAAGTTTTTTTACTCGATTCTCATCAATCTTTTTCCAACTTGTAACCTCCGAAATATGAAAATTTTGTTTGCCAAAATTTTACTTACACTATTTTACTGTGCGATCCTCTCAAAACTTAATAAAAATAAATTTATTTTATTTGCCATTCGTGCAAATTTTTGAAATCGTATACGTTATATAAAATAAAGTAAATAATTACTTCTTTTTGACAAATACATATGAAATTTTACTTTCACTTTTACAAATCAAATCTTTTATTCAAAGGATATTTTACCTTGAATGGTACGTGTTGTACATAACCCTAGTTTGCTAAGAACTTAATTTCTTTTCTTACATCGTCACTTTAAATGAATTCTATAAAATTTTCGTTGCTTGTCAATATAAATTTTTTCGTTGCTTATTCGAATCCAAGTCATCATGAAGACAGACAACTGTCGAAACTAAGAGATTCATGTGTGTGTATGTGATGAAGGCACTTACTACCACGTCATGCAGAGCCTTCGGGCATCCACAAACACTTAAACCATTCAAAATTACTGCGTTACCCCAGGGATCTTATTCTTCACATCTGTCGGAGCGATGCTCTAACTTACATAACTCAAAGTCCTGACCTATTCCAAGGAAATTCTCATCTAGCGATATTAACATCATTAGTATTCCGACTTTAATATTAGCCATAACCTGTGTGGCATTCTGCAAAGTCAAGAAGCGATTAACTTCTCATCCTCATGCTCTATCCTTCATACCTCACTTTTTAGCAACGGCTTCGGACGTAAACATTTTTGGGCCAAAGACTTAAGTTCGGATAATCATCAAAACTACATTTAATTCATTAGTTTTCATTACCTAGTAACATGTCAACCGATGATTCAAAGATTTTTCACTCGACCTTTTTCAACTCGTAACCTCTGAAATACGAAAAACTATGTTTGTCAAAATTTTTACACGTTGATTTACACGTTGCTTATTTGTGCGGTCCTCACGAGATTTATGGACAAATGAAAGTACTAAAAACTTTTCTATCACTTACGCGATTTATAAAATCATATATGTATAAATTTACCCTTACTTATTTTGGGTTAGTACATACTAAGTTATACCTTCAAGATGATTAAAAATCGCTCCTTTATTGAGTTGTTTTAAGTCAAATAATTTTGTGCAAATGGTACTCGTTATACATACTTCTAAATTTACCAAGAACTTCGTTCCATTTATGTTGTCGCATCAAACGTTTAAAGGTTTTTCAAAACTTCCTCGGTTGATTTTATTAAAGGTTTCCGTATTAGACTACACCATGTAGGGATCACACTTCTTCTCTCCCTCCGTTAGGGATGAAGCTTACTATTAAAATCCTTGTTAAAAACGCTTGAGCCACTTTGGGTGGCAGATTTATAAAAAAAATTTTGTTAGGAAGTCTTTGTACTCGAAAAATGTTCCTTTTAAGGTTAAACATGGCAAAATCGCGGGCCGATAAATCAGTTTTCTGAGGTACACTCAATGGTCACCCCATTGTAGGAAGGGCACTAGGTGGGTTTCTATTCTCAATATTTCACGGCTAATCGCAACATCCTCGTAAAAATCATCTCTATGAATTAGTAGGTTGAGGTACAAGGAATCATTTTGAGATTCTTTTCACTTAGAGTAAACCGTTCTTTACGACCAAGGGTCCACATATCTTCTTGTCCGCGCATCTCCTTAAGTATAAGGATAAATTCAGAACAAACCACTCGAAGAGTTCACCCTGGTTCAAAGATCACACCTTTCGTGCGATTCTCTTTCGGAAATGTAAAGTAACATACTTTAGGAATCTATGAATCTTGTTATCCTCTTGGAATGGACTGCTTAAAACATTTGTAATACGGATATGGTTACTCTACACATTCCTTTCTTCGTTGGTTGCAACTATATGTTGTTCTAGTTAATGTTAACCCTAACTTCAACATGTAACTGAAAGGATAAAGTTACATTATGGAACTGTTCTTTCATTCCATCTAAGGATAAGTTCACCTGTAGTATGGTAAACTGGGTGATATCCTTCATTGTTCGTTCAGACCGTCCTGAAGGCACTATAGATAATTATGGCTTGCATTGCATATAAGTCCGATTATTCACTTTCAGCAAAAGTTTCAATTCATATAGTCAAATGAAACGTTCTTAAATATCGAGTTCTTTATGCCTATGGTCTCTTTCCGAAATCAAGGGGTTAGTAAAATCCGTGGCTAACACTATCCAGACATCAAATCGCATGGTTATGATCACCATGTTTTCCATCCTACCTGTCAGCTTTGTATTGCGACATAAGCGCTCAATGTTTTAGATGAGTTTAGTAACATTCATGATGTATTTCATGCATCCAGCTTACTAAAGATGCCTGTAAGGCTAAAAACATGATCTTTTCTTTTGTGGATATATTCAGACAACATACTCATGTTAACCAGAAATGAAATCAATTTGTTGATCTCCTAAGAGACTTAATTAATAGCATATACCTATTCTTACTTTTATACGCCAGAGTACCTTTCAAGGTAAATAGCTCACTTTTTAGCCCACGAATCTTTCGGAACTTTGATACTCTACTTCTTATTTAAATACGGTACCATTTTTTTTTTTTGTATCACTCCTCAAATTTCGGGACGAAATTTCCATTAACAGGTGGGTAATGTAACGACCCGGCTTTTTCGACTTGCTTTTGTGCCTTGTATTTTTACGAAACTGCGTATTTGTGCGTACTGTGTTACTTTATACTCTGGAAACTTGATTTACGTGGTTTACTTCCATTTATATGTTAAAACGTGCCTTAGAGTACGTAGGATACATAACTTGATCTTTGGAAGCCTTTATAACCGTTAGTGTTATTTGACGTTTCGAATAAACCGCGAACTTGCGCGCACGTTTAAATTTTGTCATAATCGGAATATTATGACTGCGAAATATTAATTATTATTTTATAATAATAATTACCTGGGTTTTTGGATGCTTAATTACGCGTAGTAATTTAATTATGCACAATAGTTAGTCTTGTTGGACTTTCTACCTTGTTGGGCTCAAGCCCACCCTACTCTAGCTAGTGACCCAATTAATTAGCCCTTGTCCATGTCATCAATCCTTGTCAAATTCCTTGCTTATAAATACTAGCCCTTGTCCATGTCATCAATCCTTGTCAAATTCCTTACTTATAAATACTAGCCCTTGTCCATGTCATCAATCCTTGTCAAATTCCTTCCTTATAAATACTAGCCATTTACCTCTCATTCAAATCACTTGCTCATTTGGTTTTCACACACACTTGTTCTTTCTTTCTTCCCTTTCTAGTATTGCTTGTAAGTCTTCTTTTTCTTCTTCTTTTCCTTTCATTTTCGTGGCCATCATCATCATATTATGGAGATCAAAGTTCCTTTTAGCTTTGATCTTGCTTATATCTTGTTGATTCAAGCATGAATCTTTCAAGAACATGGAAGATTCAAGCTTTCTAGCTTTGAATCTTCACCAACTTTGTAGATTCATCTTTCTTTTACTTTAATCTTGTTATTTTGTGATAAAGATTCAAACTTTTGTTTATTATCTTCATATAACTTAAAGATCCAAGCTTTATGCTTCAAGATCTTCAAGAACACTAAAGGTTCAAGCTTTCTAGCTTTGTGACCTTATAAATTGTGTGAAAGGGATCCAAGCTCTCTAGCTTAGGGTTCCATCACCTCTTTTGACTTGGATCATGTTCATACTTGTTTGATTGATGTAAAGTTTGTAACTTTGTTTGTAAATAGGACTTGTAATTGTGTTAAGACTAAGGATATGATGTAACCTTGGTTCATCATCCATCTAAGACTCTTAAATGAGTTGTGTTACCACTTGGTCTTAACATATTGTGTATTGATGGTAGAATCTTGGTCAAAAGTGATGCTAAACCATCAACGAATTGTACACTTGAAGCTACAAGCATCAAGGATGAGAACCGTGATGAGCATCAAGCACCAAGAACCTCACCGGAGCACTTGTACACTGATTTTCGTATCTGATCAGACCACCTGGGCTACTGGAAAGTTGATTTTCAGTTAGTTCGGTTTGATTAGATGATTTTCCGTTTAGGCCTCGTCTTAATCCGAGTTACGGTTTAGGATTTATGGCCCTCCGAGAGTCACTACACCCTATTAACGTTGTGCTGAAATTTCTGACCTACTCGCACTTAAACTGTCGCCACGGCCAAACGAAGACGAGTTAGGTTCTGAAAATTGGTCAGAGGTTAGGGGACTCACATACGGAGCCATAGCCACTGACTATGCATCTTTTCAATTTACGTAGAGGTCTCAGCAGCTGACTGAAGTCGGCCTATTGTTTTGATCTCTATTCTTGTCGAACTTACTTAGCTTTTATGATGATGAATGATGATGATGAAGACACTTAAACTTATTTTATGCACTATTAGAATTTATAAAAAAAACAACCTACTGACCTAGTAACCCTTGATTTAGGTTGACGACCTTTCGGACCGACTTACTAGTTGCGTACTTTCATTACCGACTTTACCGCTTTTATCACTGTGAGTTATAGCATTCCCTTTTTACTTTAACTTATTTTGGGAACTGAGAATACATGCGGATTTTATGTTTTACATACTAGGCACGAGTACTTAAACTTATATATGTGTGGGTTATACAACGGCATAAACATTCCCTTTAGCTCGGTAACGTTTAATCATTGGTTTTTGAACCATGAACGCGAATCTTAGATATGGATCCATAGGGTTTGACATCCCCACTCGGGCTAGTCGCGCTAGCATTTAACGAGTGTTTAATACTTCGTAGACATACGCACTTGCCAAGTGTACTTTCAGGGGGTATAAACGTTAAGTTAGTTACCGAGTGCCCACGGTTATACATATACTTTATCATACTGATTTGAGTTACTGATTTGAAACGCTTGTTTGAAGCACTGAAATCTCGTGGCCTACATTACATTACTGAATACAAATAAACTATAGCTCACCAACATTCGTGTTGACTTTTTAAGCATGTATTTCTCAGGTGTTTAGACGTTGTTGCTTCTGCTGTTAGCCTTGCTGTTCTAGTCTCGATGTATAGACTTGCTGTCACAGACTTGCTGTGTTAGACTTCCGCTGCATTACTTAGAGATGTCTCAAGCATGAAACTTTTACTTTGCATTCCCAACTTATGTTATTTTCAAAACAATAGCTTTGTAAAGACCTTAGTATCATGTACTCATGTTAATGTTTCCTATTCATCTTTTGTAAAACGTTATCTGTTCATGAATGCAAAACTGGTTTTCAAACAGCATATAGTGTTTGACCTTGTAATGATCCTGTTGTTGATGTACCGTACACGATGATTTTGTACGGGGCGTCACAACTGTGGCTATGTTTGCAGCAAAAAAAGTACGAAATTCCTATTCGCTCATATTCATGGTGTGTCGAGTAGTCGGTGCCATTTCCTTCAAAATAACCAACTGAATCGAGTTAATCATACAGAATATTAAGAGTAGTCAATAGTATTTCGTAGCATAATATGAACTCATTTATAAAAGCTTTTTCTTCATATTAGCGTTTTATAAGTTTAAATTCGGGTACTACCTACCCGTTAAGTTCATACTTAGTAGCTAATATACAATTCAACTACTACAATTCCATATGAAAAACTGTTTATAATAATATATCACATACAAATATTCTTCAAACTTACAACTTCGCTATATTACATATAACATGAAATATAGTACACTTTGATACAGGACAGTTTTGAAGATAAATCTAGTTAATATGCAAGTTGTTCAGCAAAGGAAATAAAGACACGTAATTCATAAGTCCAGAAATAAGCCATGCATTCTGGTTTTACTAAGACGACTTCCCATCCTTGGTCTTGTGGAAAATAACCGTTATGACCATTGGCTACGCAGCATGTTGTAATGTCGTCAAAAGAACGAGGGTTTTGTAAAGTCCAACAGCCCTGTAATAATCTAAAAACCTTGTTTCTCACCCCAACTACTGAATTCGTCACTTGTGGGAAGGTTTTATTTAAAAGCTGAAATCCGATGTTCTTTTTCTTATTTTGGTAAGAAGCGAACATCACTAACCCGTAAGCATAACATGCTTCTTTATGTTACATGTTAGAAGCTCTTTCTAATTCACGAAATCCTATGTTGGGATATGTTGAGTCAAAATAGGTTCTTAACCCGTAGCGTAAAATTGCATTTGGGATCCCCGCATTTAACGCTTTAAAGAAAACACGGCATAACTTACGATCTCCCCAATGTGATATACCCCACCTATCAAAGGAAAGCCTTTTATAAAGTAAGGCATTTCTGGAAAGTCTTTCAAATGTTTGACAAGTTAATTTTGCCATAATTAATTGTGCTGATGAATTCTGACCGACTCTAGACAAGATTTCCTCAATCATATCCTCTGGTAGATCTTCTAAAATATTCGGTTGTCTACCCTTAACGTCCATTTTGTTTTTATACTATAAAATAGACAAGGATTAGATTCGTAAAAGATAATTAACAAACAATACAAGCAATTTTTACATAGAACATAAAAGTACAAGAACACTACAATACATATAATACACAACATGATTACAACCCTCTAATCTGAATCACTGGTTTCTTCTTCTTCGGACTTGGTTCGTTTTCCTAATTTTCTAGGAATATATGGTGTTCCTCTAATATGAGCCGTCGTTTTCCACAACGGTTTAGAAAAACCTGGTGGTTTAGAGGTTCCCGGGTCATTGTTACATTTTAGGAAATACGAATGTTGCCGATACATATAAATTTCATCGGGGTTGGAATCGGGTTTCTCTATTTTTATACCTTTTCCCTTATTATTTTCTTTCGCTTTATTAAATTGGGTCGAGGTAATTTCTATAACATCGTTGGAATCCTCATCGGGATCCGATTCATCGAAAAATTGGTAATCTTTCCAATATTTTGCTTCCTCGGCGAAAACACCATTGACCATCATTAACTTTGGTCCGTTGGTTGAGGATTTTCTTTTATTTAATCGATTTACTATAGGTATCAATATTTCTTCCTCCGGAACCTCTTCTTCTTGTAGTGACCTGAACTTTTACATGTTTATATATATTAATTGAGATTGATATTTACATGATTAAATGTTTCCAACATGTTAAGCAATCAAACTTGTTAAGACTTGATTAATTGAAATATGTTTCATATAGACAATTGACCACCCAAGTTGACCGGTGATTCACGAACGTTAAAACTTGTAAAAACTATATGATGACATATATATGGATATATACATATAGTTAACATGATACTATGATAAGTAAACATATCATTAAGTATATTAACAATGAACTACATATGTAAAAACAAGACTACTAACTTAATGATTTTTAAACGAGACATATATGTAACGATTATCGTTGTAAAAACATTTAATGTATATATATCATATTAAGAGATATTCATACATGATAATATCATGATAATATAATAATTTAAAATATCATTTGATATTATAAACATTGGGTTAACAACATTTAACAAGATCGTTAACCTAAAGGTTTCAAAACAACACTTACATGTAACGACTAACGATGACTTAACGACTCAGTTAAAATGTATATACATGTAGTGTTTTAATATGTATTTATACACTTTTTAAAGACTTCAATACACTTATCAAAATACTTCTACTTAACAAAAATGCTTACAATTACATCCTCGTTCAGTTTCATCAACAATTCTACTCGTATGCACCCGTATTCGTACTCGTACAATACACAGCTTTTAGATATATGTACTATTGGTATATACACTCCAATTATCAGCTCTTAGCAGCCCATGTGAGTCACCTAACACATGTGGGAACCATCATTTGGCAACTAGCATGAAATATCTCATAAAATTACAAAAATATGAGTAATCATTCATGACTTATTTACATGAAAACAAAATTACATATCCTTTATATCTAATCCATACACCAATGACCAAAAACACCTACAAACACTTTCATTCTTCAATTGTCTTCATCTAATTGATCTCTCTCAAGTTCTATCTTCAAGTTCTAAGTGTTCTTCATATATTCTACAAGTTCTAGTTACATAAAATCAAGAATACTTTCAAGTTTGCTAGCTCACTTCTAATCTTGTAAGGTGATCATCCAACCTCAAGAAATCTTTGTTTATTATAGTAGGTTATCATTCTAATACAAGGTAATAATCATATTCAAACTTTGGTTCAATTTCTATAACTATAACAATCTTATTTCAAGTGATGATCTTACTTGAACTTGTTTTCGTGTCATGATTCTGCTTCAAGAACTTCGAGCCATCCAAGGATCCGTTGAAGCTAGATCTATTTTTCTCTTTTCCAGTAGGTTTATTCAAGGAACTTAAGGTAGTAATGATGTTCATAACATCATTCGATTCATACATATAAAGCTATCTTATCCGAAGGTTTAAACTTGTAATCACTAGAACATAGTTTAGTTAATTCTAAACTTGTTCGCAAACAAAAGTTAATCCTTCTAACTTGACTTTTAAAATCAACTAAACACATATTCTATATCTATATGATATGCTAACTTAATGATTTAAAACCTGGAAACACGAAAAATACCGTAAAACCGGATTTACGCCGTCGTAGTAACACCGCGGGATGGTTTGGGTTAGTTAATTAAAAACTATGATAAACTTTGATTTAAAAGTTGTTATTCTGAGAAAATGATTTTTATTATGAACATGAAACTATATCCAAAAATTATGGTTAAACTCAAAGTGGAAGTATGTTTTCTAAAATGGTCATCTAGACGTCGTTCTTTCGACTGAAATGACTACCTTTACAAAAATGACTTGTAACTTATTTTTCTGAATATAAACCTATACTTTTTCTGTTTAGATTCATAAAATAGAGTTCAATATGAAACCATAGCAATTTGATTCACTCAAAACGGATTTAAAATGAAGAAGTTATGGGTAAAACAAGATTGGATAATTTTTCTCATTTTAGCTACGTGAAAATTGGTAACAAATCTATTCCAACCATAACTTAATCAACTTGTATTGTATATTTTGTAATCTTGAGATACCATAGAAACGTATACAATGTTTCGACCTATCATGTCGACACATCTATATATATTTTGGAACAACCATAGACACTCTATATGTGAATGTTGGAGTTAGCTATACAGGGTTGAGGTTGATTCCAAAATATATATAGTTTGAGTTGTGATCAATACTGAGATATGTATACACTGGGTCGTGGATTGATTCAAGATAATATTTATCGATTTATTTCTGTACATCTAACTGTGGACAACTAGTTGTAGGTTACTAACGAGGACAGCTGACTTAATAAACTTAAAACATCAAAATATATTAAAAGTGTTGTAAATATATTTTGAACATACTTTGATATATATATATATATATTGTTATAGGTTCGTGAATCAACCAGTGGCCAAGTCTTACTTCCCGATGAAGTAAAAATCTGTGAAAGTGAGTTATAGTCCCACTTTTAAAATCTAATATTTTGGGATGAGAATACATGCAGGTTTTATAAATGATTTACAAAATAGACACAAGTACGTGAAACTACATTCTATGGTTGAATTATCGAAATCGAATATGTCCCTTTTTATTAAGTCTGGTAATCTAAGAATTAGGGAACAGACACCCTAATTGACGCGAATCCTAAAGATAGATCTATCGGGCCCAACAAGCCCCATCCAAAGTACCGGATGCTTTAGTACTTCGAAATTTATATCATATCCGAAGGGTGTCCCGAAATGATGGGGATATTCTTATATATGCATCTTGTTAATGTCGGTTACCAGGTGTTCACCATATGAATGATTTTTATCTCTATGTATGGGGTGTGTATTGAAATATGAAATCTTGTGGTCTATTATTATGATTTTATATATATAGGTTAAACCTATAACTCACCAACATTTTTGTTGACGTTTTAAGCATGTTTATTCTCAGGTGATTATTAAGAGCTTCCGCTGTCGCATACTTAAATAAGGACGAGATTTGGAGTCCATGCTTGTATGATATTATGTAAAAACTGTATTCAAGAAACTTATTTTGTTGTAACATATTTGTATTGTAAACCATTATGTAATGGTCGTGTGTAAATAGGATATTTTAGATTATCATTATTTGATAATCTACGTAAAGCTTTTTAAACCTTTATTGATGAAATAAAGGTTATGGTTTGTTTTAAAATGAATGCAGTCTTTGAAAAACGTCTCATATAGAGGTCAAAACCTCGCAACGAAATCAATTAATATGGAACGTTTTTAATCAATAAGAACGGGACATTTCACTTCTTTCGGTTCCTCCTCTTCCGATTCCTCCTCTTTCGGTTCCTCTTCTTCCGGTTCCTCTTCGGGAATTTGTGAATCTTCCCAAAATATATTCGACTCTTCATTATTATTAGGTGAATCGATGGGATTTGTACTAGTGGTAGACATCTATCACACAATATCAAACACATTAAGAGATTAATATATCACATAATATTTACATGTTAATAATATATAGTTTCCAACAAAAAATGTTAAGCAATCGTTTTTGAAGAAAAACACGGTCGAAGTCCAGACTCACTAATGCATCCTAACAAACTCGGTAAGACACACTAATGAAATTTTCTAGTTCTCTAAGACCAACGCTCTGATACCAACTGAAATATCCCGTTCATATTGATTATAAACGTTCCATATTAATTGATTTTGTCGCGAGGTTTTGACCTCTATATGAGACGTTTTTCAAAGACTGCATTCATTTTTAAAACAACCATAACCTTTATTTTATCTATAAAGGTTTAAAAAGCATTACGTAGATTATCAAATAATGATAATCTAAAATATACCGTTTACACACGACCATTACATAATGGTTTACAATAAGAATATATTACATCAAAAATAAGTTTCTTGAATGCAGTTTTTACATAATATCATATAAGCATGGACTCCAAATCTTGTCCTTATTTTAGTATGCAACAACGGAAGCTCTTAATAATCACCTGAGAATAAAAATGCTTAAAACATCAACAAAAATGTTGGTGAGTTATAGGTTTAACCTATATATTATCAAATCATAATAATAGACCACAAGATTTCATATTTCAATATACATCCCATACATAGAGATAAAAATCATTCATATGGTGAACACCTGGTAACCGACATTAACAAGATGCATATAAGAATATCCCCTATCATTCCGAAAATCCTTCGGATATGATAAAAACGAATTCAAAGTACTAAAGTATCCGGTACTTTGGAAGGGGTTCGTTAGGTCCAATAGATCTATCTTTAGGATTCGCGTCAATTAGTAGATCGGTTTACTAATTCTTAGGTTACCAAGCAAAAGGGGTATATTCAGCTTCGATCATTCACCCATATAATGTAGTTTCAATTACTTGTGTCTATTTCGTAAAACATTTATAAAACTGCATGTATTCTCATCCCAAAATATTAGATTTTAAAAGTGGGACTATAACTCACTTTCACAGATTTTTACTTCGTTGGGACGTAAGACTTGGCCACTGGTCGATTCACGAACCTATAACAAATATGTACATATATTTCAAAGTATGTTCAAAATATATTTACAACATTTTTAATACATTTTGATGTTTTAAGTTTATTAAGTCAGCTGTCCTCGTTAGTAACCTGCAACTAGTTGTCAAAAGTTAGATGTACAGAAATAAATTGATATATTATCTTGAATCAATCCACGACCCAGTGTATACACGTCTCAGGCTAGATCACAACTTAAAGTATATATTTTTGGAATCAACCTCAACCCTGTATAGCTAACTCCAACATTACTGCATATAGAGTGTCTATGGTTGTTCCAAATAATATATATACATGGGTCGATATGATATGTCAAAACATTTGCATACGTGTCTATGGTATGCTAAGATTTCATAATATATTAGAATACATGTAATACAATATGAGTTAGCTAGGATATGATTTGTATAGAATTGTTACAATATTTCCCGTAGCTACAACAATCAAAAATATCTAATCTTGTTTTACCCATAACTTCTTCATTTTAAATCCGTTTTGAGTGAATCAAATTGCTATGGTTTCATATTGAAATCTATTTTATGAATCTAAACAGAAAAGGTATAGGTTAATAGTTGGAAATATAAGTTACAAGTCATTTTTGTAAGAGGTAGTCATTTCAGTCGAAAGAACGACGTCTTGATGACCATTTTGAAAAACATACTTCCACTTTATGTTTAACCATGATTTTTGGATATAGTTTCATGTTCATAAGAAAAATCATTTTCCCAGAAGAACAACTTTTATATAAAAGTTTATCATAGTTTTAATTAACTAACCCAAAACAGCCCGCGGTGTTACTACGACGGCGTATGTCCGGTTTTAGGGTGTTCATCGTGTTTTCAGGTTTTAAATCATTAAGTTAGCATATTATATAGATATATAACATGTGTTTAGTTGATTTTAAAAGTCAAGTTAGAAGGATTAACTTTTATTTGCGAACAAGTTTAGAGTTAACTAAACTATGTTCTAGTGATTACAAGTTTAAACCTTCTAATAAGATAGCTTTAAATGTATGAATCGAATGATGTTATGAACATCATTACTACCTCAGGTTTTGTGGATAAACGTACTGAAAATGAGAAAAATGGATCTAGCTTCAGAGGATCCTTAGACAGCTTGAAAGTTCTTGAATCAGAATCATGACACGAAAACAAGTTCAAGTAAGATCATCACTTGAAATAAGATTGTTATAGTTATAGAAATTGAATCAAAGTTTGAATATGAGTATTACCTTGTATTAGAAAGATATCTTACTGTAAATAAGAAAGATTTCTTGAGATTGGATGATCACTTTACAAGATTGGAAGTAAGCTAGCAAACTTGGAAGTGTTGTTGGTGTGTTCTTGAGTAGTGGTTTTGTACGTTGATCTAGGTTACCTAGATTGAACTAGATTGAGCTAGATTATGAAGAACAAGATGAAGAACACTTAGAACACTAAGAGAGTAATTGAGAGAGAGTAATTTTATGCAAGTAAGTTGAATGAAAATATGTTTGTGGTGATGAAAGTTTACGTGAACTTTAGATATAGATAAAGGATTAATTAGTTTGTAATTTAGCTTAATCATTCATGGTAAATGACAAAGGATGATCCCTACATGTTGCTATAATGGATGATGAGTCATTTAGGGCTGCTAAGATCAGATAATTGAGTGTATATACCAATATTACATATATCTAAAAGATGTGTATTGTACGAGTACGAATACGGGTGTATACGAGTGAAATTGTTGATGAAACTGAACGAGGATGTAATTGTAAGCATTTTTGTTAAGTAGAAGTATTTTGACAAGTGTCTTGAAGTCTTTAAAAAGTGTATAAATATATATTAAAACACTACATGTATATACATTTTAACTGAGTTGTTAAGTCATCGTTAGTCGTTAAATGTAAATGTTGATTTGAAACCTTTAAGTTAACAATCATGTGTTACATGTTGTTAACCCAATGTTTATTATATCTAATGAGATGTTAAATTATTATATTATCATAAAGTTTTTACAAGTTTTAACGTTCGTGAATCACCGGTCAACTTGGATGGTCAAATGTCTATATGAAACCTATCTCATTTAAACAAGTCCTAACAAGTTTGATTGCTTAACATGTTGGAAACACTTAATCATGTAAATATCAATTTCATTTAATATATAAACATGGAAAAGTTTGGGTCACTACACAGTCTTCGACCATGCTATGCAACCACCATTCTTACGGTTGACACCCAAATTGGTTCAGGTGACCTAATGAATTCTAGGTGAATTCCTAGGATTTTACATTCAATGGTAATGAACGCATTGAAAATGGGTTTTCAGAAAACAAATCGGTTTTAATTTGATCAAAATATTTTCTCGTTCAAGCTCGAGTTTAGATATCATTGAATTCCATAAGTTTGTAATTCTCAATCTTTAAAGTCAATCTCAAGGATTGAGTAATATCAGTCTTAAATGCTGATTTTTAATCTTTAAGGAGATTATCCTTTCTGGGGGTCTGATTCATTAGTCTTATCAAGCTAATTTGCACGGCGTCCTCCCCATTTTACGAGATAGATCCTCTCATAGATAGGATAAGTCTGACCACTTGGCGACCCTGTTTGATGCTGAGGTCCGTGGATTTCCTGCTGATTTTAGAGATGACTTTTCTAGATTTTTCGTCAACCTACAGATGGTCTGGATGACAACTTCCTGACCTAAATCAAGAAGCGCATGTCTTTTTCCGGAAGACTTTACTTCCTTTTAATGATGGAATTGATTCATCGTGCAGATCCATCTTTCTTTTAAATATATTACAGTAAATCGGGTAAAACTGATTAGTTTAGTCCAAAGCGAAAGTACCTGCAATAATCTTGTACAGATATGTGATATATGTTTTCAAGAACTTGGTAAATTTTTCCCACACTTTGCTTTTATTTATTTTTTTTCTTTGCCTTTTTATTTTCCTCTATTCCATTTTAAATGAATTCTAACGTTTTGGGTTGTTTCTCCATTTATGTTCTCTCCGAGGTAACAATAATTTTGGTATTACAACCTAGTTTTATCGTTCATAAATATGTATAAACATGATTTTGAATTCATTTAGTTGAAAATTTTTCAAATTTTCACAAAATTTGGCAATTAAACCAAGTGTAAACCCGAGAGAATTTATAACCCTTCCCCACACTTGAGATCATGCAATGCCCTCATTTGCATGAAATCAGACTATAATTATAAATTCATGAGGGTTATTAGTGTAGAAAAGTGATTAAAAATACCGAGTTTGCAAACGTATTGTTTTATATCACATTTGATATTTTACGTCTTGTCGTTAAAATTAGTAGCTTTTGCTGAACTTAATGTTAGTCTTTGAAAGTGCGCTGTTTTACCCTATTTTGTATATAAGATAAACTACAAACATATATATAATATATATATAAATATTTTTTTTATAAAACCTTTATTTATTAAAACAATTTAAATGAATAATTTTTTAAAATTTTGTTTCCTTTTACTTTAGGTAGTTTCGGTAAGTTTACCTAGTCCGTCCCTCGACAAAATTTAAAATTTGTCATTTTTAAAGCGATTGTTTTAAAAGTAAAGATTTTTGGTTTTTTTTTAAAATTTTTTTTCGTATACTTTAGATCAATAAAATTAAAAATAATGATAACAAAATTTTTCGCCCCGCCCTCGGGTAAAGCAATTCGGTTCTATGACCTAGTCTTTAATTAATTTTTCGCCCCGCCCTCGGGTAAAGTAATTTTTGTTTTTAAATTCACACAAAACTTAAATTTAAAATTGCATATTAATTTCATACAAAACCTACAAAACAAAAATTCAGAATGGGGGGAAGAAAACTAGTTCTTTAGTGTCTGCTAGTGAAAAAAACCAATCGGATTCCATTCTCGAAACTACACGAGAACAGAACAACTAACTCTAGACAGCATTATTTCTTAGAACATTTGAATCTCCCCACACTTAGGTAGCTGTGATATCGAAATTGTGATTAACTTCATTGTCAATTTCTTTTGGACCATAATCAACTTGCATATATGTGACTTTTTCTTTAATCCATTGGTCGGATTCCTGTGTAACATCCACAAATTCAACTAGTTTCGCCTTTTCTTTAGGCGAAAGATTTGATACTAACCGATTACATAACTTAAAGTTCCCTTTGGTTCTAGCATCGCGAATCCGTTTAATAAGTTTCTTCATTGAACTATTAATAACGGAGTCATTTAATTTCTTATCAACAATGGGGTTCTTTGTTATCAGGTCATCATTATGTGTTACTTCATCTTCCCCACATTTAGGCATTTTATTATTGTTAAGCACTATCGTTGGAGTTGGTAAAACAATGTGGTTCTTACCAATCATTTTTGCTGGTTCAACGGTTTTGGTTGGTGGAGATTTAGACTTTGGACTCACAAAGGTGATCGATTTTTCACCATTACTAAGTGTCATTCTACCCTCTTTTACAATAATGAACGCCTCGGTGGATGCTAAGAATGGTCATCCTAAAATTAGAGGAACGTTTGAGTCCTCTTCTATATCAATGACAATAAATTCTACTAAAAAGGTTAAATTACCCACTTGAACGGGTAGGTTGTCAGCAATTCCAGCTGGGTGCTTAATGGTTTGATCAAAGATTCGAACACTCATTTTTGTTGGACTTAACTCACCTACTCCTAATCTCTTATATAATGAAAGAGGCATAACACTCACACTCGAACCTAAATCTACTAGTGCATCATAAATGACACAATCACTAAGTAGACAAAGAACAATAAATTCACCCGGATCACCCACCCTGGGTGGAGGTTTTGGTGGAACTGTCTTCACCGGGTTTATGTTTACGGTATTTGTTTCTTGTACTTTCTTATTCTTCTTCTTCTTTCCAGAGGTATCATAAACTTTATTACCTATTACTTGCTCATACTCAACTCCTTTTCTTGGAAACGGGATGGGTGGTCTGTATGGTGCCACCACTGGCTTTACATACTCGGTTGGTGGTGATGGTATTGCAACTTCTTCATTGTTACTCACATCGAAAACCTTCCCATCTTCTGGAGCTGGTTTTTCAGAATTTGTTGATACCATATTAACATTCTCATTCCGAGGATTTACTTCAGTATCACTCGGTAGCTTTACTTGTTCCCTCTCACTCATCATGCTAGCAAGAGTACCTACGTGTTTTTCTAGATTCAAAATGGAAGCTTGTTGAGTTCTTAATGACTAATCAAACCTCTCATTTGTTTGGGTTTGAGATGTTATAAATTGTGTTTGAGATTCCATTAGCTTTGCCATCATTTCTTCTAGATTTGGCTTTTTCTCTTCGGTTTGTTGCGGTGGTTTATACAAGCTAGGTCTTTGTTGATTGAAAGTGTTGTTTTGAGTTGGTTGGTTATTCAAACCCTGTTGGTTATACGAGTTATTGTTGGGTCCATTTGGATTGTAAAGAATGTTTTGATTTCGATTAAAGTTCGGCCTTGGAGGTTGATAATTATTTTGATAATTATTTCCTGGCCTTTGGTTCATGTAGGAAACATTCTCACGTTGTTCCATAGTTTGCTCGATGTGACAATCTTTCTTTAAGTGTGGTCCACCGCATTGCTCACAACTGATTCGTATTACGTAAATATCTTTATTCATCTTTTCCATTCGTCTCTCGAAAGCATCTATTTTTACGGAAACGGAATCAAAGTCATGGCTAGAATCGGCTCTAGCCGCTTTAGATGAACGAAATATATCTTTTTCATGGTGCCACTCATGTGAGTGGGATGCTGTGTTATCAATAATTTTGTAAGCTTCAATTGCGGTTTTCTTCATAATGGAACCACCAGCTGTTATGTCGATGTCTTTTCGTGTAGCAACGTCGCATCCTTGGTAGAATATTTGTACTATTTGATAAGTATCTAAACCGTGTTGAGGACATCCTCTCAACAATTTTCCGAATCTTGTCCACGCTTCATATAGAGTTTCATTTGGCTTTTGCGTAAACGTACTAATTTCTCCTTGAAGTCTCACGGCTTTAGATGCCGGAAAGAATTGTTTAAGAAAATTTTCAACTAAAACATCCCATGTATCAATCGCCCCTTCAGGTAACGATTCTAACCAATCTTTGGCTTCTCCCTTTAAAGTTCAGGGAAATAACATGAGATATATCTGTTCATCTTCCACTTCTCCGATTTTAAATAGAGTACATATCCTATTAAAGGTACGAAGATGTTCGTTTGGATATTCTTTTGACGTACCACTATATTGGCATTGATTAGTTACCATGTGTAGGATTAGTCCTTTGATTTCATAATCTGGCGCATTAATGTCTGGCTTAACAATGGCATGACCTTGGCCAGTGCGTGTAGCTCTCATTCGATCTTCCATACTTAGAGGTTCCGTTACTTCCATAATTGAATTTGTTGAATACGAATCACTAGAGGATTCTGATTTAACGATTTGTGGTTCAGGAGGAATAATTAGTGTTTCAGGATCTTGGAATTGTCCTTGAATATCCTCCGGGTTCTCGATAGTGAAATTGGGTTCAAAAAATGGATTATCGAAAATTTGAGTTGGAGTACTTGGTCGACTAGATGACGATTCTAAAGAAAAATCAACAGCGACAATATTAGCTAGATGTCTTGATCTGGTTAAAGGTGGTGAACGTATGAAAGGTGGTGAACGTTTTGCTCGGTGCATTCACTGAATATCTTATTAGTTATAAAAATAAAAATTATATAAGTTATCAAATTAATAGATTTTTCTGATTTTGCTCACGTTTCGAATAGCCAATAGATGCAGCAGGTAGCCAGGACCCTTTAAATCAGAAGCCCACAACTCGCCACTAACAAATCCAATTATTACTACGAACCAGAAAATTTTGAATGTCTATCAATTTAACCGCTTAAAATAATTTTTCGTTTTCAAATTTTAGAGAAAAATAGAAAATTCTATGTCCTAAAAACTAGAGCATCGAGAAATAAGAAAGAAAAAGAGTGCGTCGAAAAACGTCGAAAAATAAAAGGTCAAAAAATAAAAATAAGAAAATAAAGCGTCGAAACTTAAAAGTTTAAAAATTAAATATTAAAAGTTGCGTCTAAAGGAATTAAAGCTTAAAGGGAATTCTATATCCAAAACGGCAATAACTTAATAGGCACTAAAATCTATTAAATATTAAAGCAATAGGCAACGTCGTAAAATTCTAAAGCACCTAAATCTTAATCTAAAGAAAAAGCACTTAAGGGATTTTACATCAAAGCCTAAAAACTAGAAATACTAAAATAACTACGACAAAATACTAAGTTTAAAATTAATTACGAATGATAAATATACAAATTACGAAATAAACGATTAAAAGAAAAAACAAATTATAACTAAAATGATAAGAATACAAATTTTATAAAAATATTATTTTTATATTATATTTTATAAAAGTATTAAACTATAAATATAAAAACTTAATAAAACTAAAACTAAAAACTAAAATATTAAACAATTAAAACCCTAATTTAATTAATTAATATTAATAATAATTAAACCCTGGAGTAATAAATGCAGGATACTGGCATGTCAGATCCAATCATGCGATCACATGAGTAGTACGTTATATGGCCATGCGGTCGCATGGCCTATAATTCCAGAAAGGATTGAGCTTTAATTCGGGTTCGGCCCAGTTTCTTTATTTTATTTATTATTTGATTTATTATTATAGAAAATATTTATATTAATCTAAATAAATTTCCTTTTTTATATAAAATATTTATAAAATATAAATTAAACTTGTATTTGAAAATCAAAAATAAAAGTACTTGTTAAAATTATATATAAAATCTTAAAAATATATTTTTTTATTTCTATTTTTTATTTATTTATTTATTTTATTTTTAACACTTATTATAAATACAAAATATTTTTACGAAATAAGAGATAATATATTTTTACAAAAATATAGCGTTTTTCACCGATTCCCAGTAGCGGCGCCAAAAACTTGATGTGATGCGAGGTGTAGTACGAAATAGTATTATTTTTAATATGAAATACGGCATAATATGATACAAGTTTTATTTATTTATATAGATGAGATATACATAAACCTTGCTACAACACTTATAGGCAGTGTACCTAATCGTAGAGTAGCATAGTTTTTAGTAAGTCCGGTTCGTTCCACAAGGAGCTAGCTGAGTTTAACGTTATATTTTTTACAACTATATTTATATAAAAGGGGGTTTTTACCGTTTAATGACCGGTTTGTCGATTTTAAATAAAGCGTAAAGATAAATGACGGTAATATAAATGACAGAATTTAAATTGCGATAAAGTAAATTGCAGTATTTAAAATGACAGAAAATAAAGGTACGATAAATGATGGAATTCAACATAACAACAAGTTCGAAATGTTAACATAATCACAAAGTCATCTTATGATAGTTAAAGCAAGCGGAAGCAAAATTATTAAGAAAACAAGTTTATATGTTTAACCATTTAAATTGAATCCCATGTGAATATCAAATCATGAACATATGCTTACATATAACAATAAAGGAAGAAGATTATACCTCCTCAATGATAAATTGAGGGCTGAATTTGGACAGCATAAAATGATGATGAAGATGATGGAAAAACACCTCTAACTTGAAGCCTCAAGTGTGTAATACCCCAAGCCTTTTGTGCACCAACACCACCCTTAATTTAGTTAGGATTTTGACATTTAATCAACTAGCAAAGCAAGCAAGAGAACCTCTCTTTTCTTCCTTAAAAGGTTCGGCCAGCAGCTCTACAAAGAGAAGAAAATTGCTATTATTTTTTGGTGAGAATATTGCTTGTTAAGTCTTGGTGTTGAGTCAAGGAATCCCTTGGTTAAAGAGAGACTTGCATGCCTTAAGGAATATATTTTTACTAGTAACCAAGCAAGCATGGGAATGTATCCTAGGAGTCCCCAAAAACTACATTCATATGCCACTTAAATAACAAGTATTATTTATATAAAACTTGTTATAACTTATATAATGTAGTGACCCGTAAATTTTTTACTAATTTTAAACCAAACTCTCGATACGATTTAATATTTTTGACACGATAAGAAAAGTCAGTTAGGTTGAGTCTCAAAAATTTTGAACTATTTCTTATATTCATTTGACCTTTGACTGTTTCCGACGATTCACGAACAAATGTGTGTAAATAAATATGTAAATATATATAGATATATTTATAAATAAAAGTGTATATATATCAATGTGATTTAATAAAATATAATTAAATCATTAAAATTAAAAACATAAAATAAAATACAGAATAATTAGGTGTTATTAAAATGAATGTGTATATACTTATATTTACATATATGAAATATATACTTAATTGATCATTATGTATGTTGTTATATATTAAAATGTATAATATTCAATATATGATATGTAATTAATAAGAACTACTTAAATATTAACATTGATATTAATATCGGTATTATAAGTATTATCATTTTAATCTGATATATAAATATAAGATTTGATACATTTAATTTGTTATATTATTATTATTACTTATATTATTGTTATCATTATTAATGTTATTAATATCATAATTATTTTTAATAACTATTATTGTACCTAGTATTGAGATCATTATTATTATTCTTATTATTAATAATATTAAAAGTATTATTATAATTAATATATCATAATTAATAATTATTAATATTATTATTTTCAATATCAAACATAGATATGAAATTGATATGTATAAATTGTTAGTGTATTATTATCTCTATTATTATTATTACCAGTATTTTTTTTATTTATTATCTGTAATATTTTATTTGAATTAATATATTTTAATTACTAACTATTAATAATAATTATAGATAAACAGTGGAATAATTATAATCTGTTAAGCATCACTATCTGATTGAATTTTGTCTCTTATTTTGTCGTCCTAATTGATCCTGTCAGACTGAAGAAATTTCTGTCGAGCACCATCACACTATAAAACAATATTGAATCAAAAATATCTAATAATCACTCTATATAATATATATATATATATATATATATATATATATATATATATATATATAAGAACGTGTATGAGCTGATAGGAATCAACCTTTAATATAATAATTCTGTCAGATACAAATTATTAGATACTGAGATCAAAATGTAGTACGAATCTGTTATCAATCACAATCCACTTTTAATTCTTCTTCTTCTTTCCTTGCTCACGAAATTCACTCTGTCGACTCCAAATCACTACAAAACAACTGCGGGTACAATGCAGTTAGATATCAAAATCAGCTTTAATCTCCTATCCCTCTTTTCTCTGTTCTATGTGCCATGAATGTCAACTTCATTCACTACAAAACAAGTAAAATATAGATCCAATCAATCGTACGACTTCCATCAAAAATATTACATATTCACATAATTATGTACACATGAGAATATAGGATAAATATATACACGAGTTTAGATTTACAGAGGGAAGACAACACTTACACAAATGAAACACTTACACAATATCATCCACCTCTATCACCACAAAACCCATGAACCACCTTCTTTAATTTTGTTTTGATGAACCATCGGCTAACCATAAACTTGAGGACCACATCTCACCATCTTCACGCCACCACTCAACCTACTATGATTTTGCATCTCCACCATTATTCACCACCTTTCAAGACCTAAAATTAACTCACCACCACCTAGCTTCAACCCTATTGTTGTTACTATTATATTCTCTTATTCAATGCAGCCACTGCTACGTTTTATTTTTTTTGCCAAACCAGCTGCTCGTGAACATTCTGTTTCTGTTTCATTAACGAGACCAAAAAGCCAATGAAAAACAATCATCAAATTTTCAAATACTATCGAATTACTCATAAACCGAAACATGCAAATGAAGTCACTGCTATTATATTCTTTTTAGCCGACAAACCTTTAATAAATAAACCCCACTTGCAACTCACTTTCTAATGCTTTTAGTCAATCCCTGGTTGAGAGCCAGCACCCATTTGTTAGTAAATGGTAGACTATGTCTAGTGGAATAAAAAGCAACAATAAAAAAATGGAGGAATCACCGAAAGTTTTGATTGAATTGCCCCACTAGTTCCTTTTAAAAATAAAGCAAAAAAATGATATTAAAACTGCCAATCAATTTTCTTACTGAATTTCAGTTTGGGCCGTGAGTTTTTTTCTTTTGTTGGGCCATTTAAACTTACTTTGGGTTGGTGAATTCTGAGCTTGGAACTTCAGACGCTGGCCTGCTGTACGTATTGATCTTATTCCTTCTTCTGTCTAACTGGTCCTACTCGTTAAATGGCAGCTCAAAATGCTGCAGTTCACTTTCTTTAAATGTTTCTGTTTTAACGACGAGTTGATGAGTGAATAATAAAATGATGATGATAGTGATTCTGTGATATTCAATGAAGATGAAAAATATTAGAAAGATGATGTTACTGTGATACATTAGTGAGGTTGAAAAAGATAATTAGGATCATAATTAGGATATGATAATGATGAGATGATTTGATGATTTAATAATAATTAGGATAATGAAGATGATTAGGATTATGATCATGTCAATGATGATGGTAATGACGATGATACAGTGAGATTGTTATGATGATGATCGAACTAGGAAGAACCAAAACCCTATTTTTTTCCACCGTACGACGCCTTCTTGTTTTGGATCAGTTAAAGATTTTCACCTATGATTACTAGTGGGCTTAGTTAAACTATTGGGCTGGATTTAAAGTATTGGGCCAGGTCATAGAGTGATGGTACGTGAGGCTTCAAGTGATGATGAAACGAAGAAGAACTGAACGGGTTATAAAGTTTTAATCAGAATTTAAAATAGGAAGTAGTAAGCAGATCACCTGGTTAAGGTGTTGGTAGTGTGAGCGAGAGGTCGTGGGTTCGAGTTCCGTCTGGAGCATTTATTTTTACACCAAGCTGTTAAGGGTAAACACTTTTAAATTTTTATTTATTTATTATTATTAGTATTATTGTTATTGATTAGTATTATTATTAGAATTATTATCAAGTATTATGAATGTCATTTATTATTAGAAATATCAATTAGTATTATAATTATTATAATTATGATTTATCACTTATTATTATTATGAATATGTAAGTATAACTATGGTTAATATTAATATTGTTAATATTATCATTAGTATTATTACAAGTATTACTAAAAACATAATTTTTACCATTTTAGTATTATTATTATCACTAGTATGATTATGATTATTATTATTATCATTTTATAAATATTAGAACTATTATTATTGATATAAATATTATTATTAATAGTACCGCTTCCATTAAAATGATTCTCATTAACGAGTATTATTATTATTAAAAATTAATATAATCATTACTAAAAAGTGTCATTACTTTGAATATATATATATTTTTTATATATAAACCATTATTAATATTAACCATATTATTATTATTAAAATTTTTATTTTTATCATTATACTTATTCTTGTATTATTATGACTATTTATGTAAACAAAAGATTTCTTAGATAAAAAGATATATAATATAAAATTAACTATATTAAAATTGCTGTTTATTTAAATATATAAAAACATATAATTTATTAATATAAAAATTGTATCATTAATAATAATATATATAAATTTATTCGATTACGAATATATGTATTAATATACATATGAATTATATAGGTTCGTGAATTCGAGGCCAACCTTACACTTGTTCAATGATGTTAAATGTATTTTTACTACGAAATACAGTATGGTGAGTTTCATATGATCCCTTTTACTCTTTACATTTTGGGCTGAGAATACATGAAAATGTTTTAATAACTGTTTTACAATATTTATATGTGTGAGTTCCATTTGATTCCCTTTTACTCTTTACATTTTTGGGACTGAGAATACATGCGCTGTTTTTACAACTGCTTTATTAAATGCTTTTGAAATATATTTTGAACTGCGAATACATGCAAATGCTTTATTAACTATTTTTACAATATTTATTTGCGTGAGTTTCATTTACCCCTTTTTACTCATTACATTTTTGGGCTGAGAATACATGCAAATGCTTTATTAACTGTTTTACAATATTTATATGCGTGAGTTTCATTTGCCTTTTTACCCTTTATATTTTTGGGCTGAGAATACATGCGCAATTTTTATAAATGTTTTACGAAATAGACACAAGTAATCGAAACTACATTATATGGTTGAATTATTGAAATCGAATATGCCCCTTTTTATTAAGTCTGGTAATCTAAGAATTAGGGAACAGACACCCTAATTGACGCGAATCCTAAACATAGATCTATCGGGCCCAACAAGCCCCATCCAAAGTACCGGATGCTTTAGTACTTCGAAATTTATATCATGTCCGAAGGAGGATACCGGAATGATGGAGATATTCTTATATGTATATTGTGAATGTCGGTTACCAGGTGTTCAATCCATATGAATGATGTTTTTATCTCTATGCATGGGACGTTTATTTATGAGAAATGAAAATCTTGTGGTCTATTAAAATGATGGAAATGTTTATTTATGTTAAACTAATGAACTCACCAACCTTTTGGTTGACACTTGAAAGCGTGTTTATTCTCAGGTACGAAAGAAATCTTCTGCTGTGCATTTGCTCATTTTAGAAACATTACTTGGAGTCATTCATGGCATATTTCAAAAGACGTTGCATTCGAGTCGTCGAGTTCATCAAGATTATTATTAAGTCAATTATAGTTGGATATATTCTGAAATGGTATGCATGCCGTCAATTTTCGTTGTAAAGAAAGATTGTCTTTTAAAATTGAATGCAATGTTTGTAAAATGTATCATATAGAGGTCCGTTCATCGCAATGGTACCATATGTTATTGTATTCGTTCAGAAGATTTTGGACGGGGTATGACATGTGGTATCAGAGCGGTGGTCTTAGCGAACCAGGTCTGCATTAGTGTGTCTAACCGGTAGTTGTTAAGATACATTAGTGAAGTCTGGACTTCGACCTAGTAGTTATTAGGTTATATTAATGAGTCTGGACTTGAACCTGGTCTGCATGTCAAAAGTTTTGCATATCATTCCATGTAGAAAAATATCTACCTATCATTTTCAGTCTCGACGCATCTTATTGCAATTATTGCATAGATGGTGTACAGACAAATTCATATTCCATCACATTAGACCTTGTCTGACACATCTCCTTAATTTCCTCCTTAATCTACGGAATTTTCTGTACTATATATAAGTATTATGTATTCTATGTAATTAGAATATCATCCGATATCAAAAAAAATCATTTCACATCGAAAATCCTTTATCTAACCATGCAAGATGAACTCTTCAACCATTTTAAGTCCCTCGGATTCCGACATGGAGTCCTACTCGAGCTCCGAAAGCAGCATCATCAGAATGAATCAATCAATCAGCCATCCCCAATTCATCTGATGAGTTCGTAGTCGAATTAATCAATGAGACGAAAAGAAGGCGATCATTTCCACCAACCAAATTCACCTCTTAGCAAGAAACCTGAATCACTTACCGGCGAACCTATCCGAAACACCATTTTCACCCTCATCGCCAAGATATCTCGCAACGATTACATAAAATCTATAATTCCAAACCTAATTCATTCACTTGTTCAAACAGCCAATCATCTCGGCATAATAGAAGAAGTCAACGAACTTCGTGCTCGAGTAAACAATTTGAAAAATATGGTGCAAAATGTACCAGCTTCAGCAACATCAACAGTACCACCATCACCAACAGCAACATCCGCATCCCACACCTCAACATCACAATCTGTTCCACGAACATCAACATCATACGCACCATGGATACCAAGGAGTACCAACTGCAACTAACAATGAATTATTGAACCATAACTTCATTAATATTATGCGAAGAATATGTGGATCCTAATAGTTTTAGAGATTACTCATTCTAGCTCAAAATGAAAATCAAATGAGTTTAATATCATATTAACTCATTAAATCCATGATTACATCCAAAGAGAATATATATGTATATATGTTTTCATAAAGATTTTAATTAAAAATTCTTTCGTACAAACTGTTAATGATGAAAATATTTTAACGGGTAGGTAATACCCGATGAATACTTTAGATTTCACATTAATAAGATTACACTGCACATTCTTCAAATCCGTTTCAACAGTCACTTACTATCCTACATACAACCACACATATACGTATCCGTTCACCAAATAACAACTATTTTCATTCAAGTTTAATTTCATATTCGGATTTTGACCGATCAAAATCCAAGTCAAGATGTAACAGAAGACATCACTTTTAGATTCCTACATCTTTCGAAGCCATACTTTGAATTCAAAACTATACCAGATCCATTGGCGTGTTATTACCGAAAATAACTTTACAATACCTTTCCAAAATTAGCCAATTTTTTCACAGCTCCAACAAATCAACTTCGACTTTCATTCGGATTAGCCTTATTACAACTTTGATATATAAGTTTGTCTTTCGTCATTGTTACCAGAGAACCCTTTATATCCCACCACATTAGCAGTAAACTTACCGGCAACTTCATTGATCTTTGACTTTTCGAAAAATCATTATATTTGTCGAAACCCCATCTTGTGCCCATCTGCATCTTGTGACGATAGTTGCCATATCAAAAAGCTTCAATTATTATTTTGAATCTCGCAGCATTTCTACATCAACAGTTATATGTATACATATAACATGTATCTTTTAGAATTATGATCTTTCATTCTGAAATTCTGAATAAGCACCCCAATTTACGAAATCAACTCTCGGAGTATTGAAAGAACTGATAAAGCAACAAAAACTATGGATGATTGTAACAGTCAAAAGTTTGATAATAAAAGAATGGCCCGTGGAAAAAGCTCGGAAAAAAAAAAACATCGAAATCTGCTTTCTAAGATCTTCAATGTTTCTTTGATATCATTATAACTTCCTTAATCATAAAAATCCTCAATATTTCTGAAGGTATCCTTATATCGTTTTTTGTTTATAATTATCTTCGCTGTCATTCTATCCTTAGTACATCATATCAAAAAATCTTTTGACTTTTAGATTTCAGTGAAGCACTGAAGTTTAAATCCGTGGATATTTTTGAGTAATATTGGAATGAAAGCATGAGTTAATGCAATATAATGACACTTGATCAACGTTATTATATTACAGTAATTCATGCGGAAGTTCTAATGGAACGTGATGATGGTAATGCTTGATCGACCTTACCATCACCACGAACCGTATTACTTGACTTGTATTCATCATGAACCATGTTACTTGATTCAAAGTCATCACGAAACCGAACTCGACCCGAGAAAGGCATTCAGGAAAATATCTGCGTATCAAGCTCGAAGAAATCTTTACATTTCCTTCGATGAAACATTCTTAGACAATGAAAATCTTTCTATTAAGAATCCGAGTTCAAATCTGGTATTAAAACATTCTCGATTTCAACTCCAACAGCCACCACTCAAATTTCGGGACGAAATTTCTTTAACGGGTAGGTACTGTAGTGACCCGGAAATTTTTGACTAATTTTAAACCAAACTCTCGATACGATTTAATATTTTTGACACGATAAGAAAAGTCAGTTAGGTTGAGTCTCAAAAATTTTGAACTATTTCTTATATTCATTTGACCTTTGACTGTTTCCGACGATTCACGAATAAATGTGTGTAAATAAATATGTAAATATACATAGATATATTTATAAATAAAAGTGTATATATATCAATGTGATTTAATAAAATATAATTAAATCATTAAAATTAAAAACATAAAATAAAATACAGAATAATTAGGTGTTATTAAAATGAATGTGTATATACATATATTTACATATATGAAATATATACTTAATTGATCATTATGTATGTTGTTATATATTAAAATGTATAATATTCAATATATGATATGTAATTAATAAGAACAACTTAAATATTAACATTGATATTAATATCGGTATTATAAGTATTATCATTTTAATCTGATATATAAATATAAGATTTGATACATTTAATTTGTTATATTATTATTATTACTTATATTATTGTTATCATTATTAATGTTATTAATATCATAATTATTTTTAATAACTATTATTGTACCTAGTATTGAGATCATTATTATTATTCTTATTATTAATAATATTAAAAGTATTATTATAATTAATATATCATAATTAATAATTATTAATATTATTATTTTCAATATCAAACATAGATATGAAATTGATATGTATAAATTGTTATAGTATTATTATCTCTATTATTATTATTACCAGTATTTTTTTTATTTATTATCTGTAATATTTTATTTGAATTAATATATTTTAATTACTAACTATTAATAATAATTATAGATAAACAGTGAAATAATTATAATCTGTTAAGCATCACTATCTGATTGAATTTTGTCTCTTATTTTGTCGTCCTAATTGATCCTGTCAGACTGAAGAAATTTCTGTCGAGCACCATCACACTATAAAACAATATTGAATCAAAAATATCTAATAATCACTCTATATAATATATATATATATATATATATATATATATATATATATATATATATATATATATATATATATATATATATATATATATATATATATATATATATATAAGAACGTGTATGAGCTGATAGGAATCAACCTTTAATATAATAATTCTGTCAGATACAAATTATTAGATACTGAGATCAAAATGTAGTACGAATCTGTTATCAATCACAATCCACTTTTAATTCTTCTTCTTCTTTCCTTGCTCACGAAATTCACTCTGTCGACTCCAAATCACTACAAAACAACTGTGGGTACAATGCAGTTAGATATCAAAATCAGCTTTAATCTCCTATCCCTCTTTTCTCTGTTCTATGCGCCATGAATGTCAACTTCATTCACTACAAAACAAGTCAAATATAGATCCAATCAATCGTACGACTTCCATCCAAAATATTACATATTCACATAATTATGTACACATGAGAATATAGGATAAATATATACACGAGTTTAGATTTACAGAGGGAAGACAACACTTACACAAATGAAACACTTACACAATATCATCCACCTCTATCACCACAAAACCCATGAACCACCTTCTTTAATTTTGTTTTGATGAACCATCGGCTAACCATAAACTTGAGGACCACATCTCACCATCTTCACGCCACCACTCAACCTACTATGATTTTGCATCTCCACCATTATTCACCACCTTTCAAGACCTAAAATTAACTCACCACCACCTAGCTTCAACCCTATTGTTGTTACTATTATATTCTCTTATTCAATGCAGCCACTGCTACGTTTTATTTTTTTTTGCCAAACCAGCTGCTCGTGAACATTCTGTTTCTGTTTCATTAACGAGACCAAAAAGCCAACGAAAAACAATCATCAAATTTTCAAATACTATCGAATTACTCATAAACCGAAACATGCAAATGAAGTCACTGCTATTATATTCTTTTTAGCCGACAAACCTTTAATAAATAAACCCCACTTGCAACTCACTTTCTAATGCTTTTAGTCGATCCCTGGTTGAGAGCTAGCACCCATTTGTTAGTAAATGGTAGACTATGTCTAGTGGAACAAAAAGCAACAATAAAAAAATGGAGGAATCACCGAAAGTTTTGATTAAATTGCCCCACTAGTTCCTTTTAAAAATAAAGCAAAAAAAATGATATTAAAACTGCCAATCGATTTTCTTACTGAATTTCAGTTTGGGCCGTGAGTTTTTTTCTTATGTTGGGCCATTTAAACTTACTTTGGGTTGGTGAATTCTGAGCTTGGAACTTCAGACGCTGGCCTGCTATACGTATTGATCTTATTCCTTCTTCTGTCTACCTGGTCCTACTCGTTAAATGGCAGCTCAAAATGCTGCAGTTCACTTTCTTTAATTGTTTCTGTTTTAACGACGAGTTGATGAGTGAATAATAAAATGATGATGATAGTGATTCTGTGATATTAAATGAAGATGAAAAATATTAGAAAGATGATGTTACTGTGATGCATTAGTGAGGTTGAAAAAGATAATTAGGATCATAATTAGGATATGATAATGATGAGATGATTCGATGATTTAATAATAATTAGGATAATGAAGATGATTAGGATTATGATCATGTCAATGATGATGGTAATGACGATGATACAGTGAGATTGTTATGATGATGATCGAACTAGGAAGAACCAAAACCCTATTTTTTTCCACCGTACAATGCCTTCTTGTTTTGGATCAGTTAAAGATTTTCACCTATGATTACTAGTGGGCTTAGTTAAACTATTGGGCTGGATTTAAAGTATTGGGCCAGGTCATAGAGTGATGGTACGTGAGGCTTCAAGTGATGATGAAACGAAGAAGAACTGAACAGGTTATAAAGTTTTAATCAGAATTTAAAATAGGAAGTAGTAAGCAGATCACCTGGTTAAGGTGTTGGTTGTGTGAGCGAGAGGTCGTGGGTTCGAGTTCCGTCTGGAGCATTTATTTTTACACCAAGCTGTTAAGGGTAAACACTTTTAAATTTTTATTTATTTATTATTATTAGTATTATTGTTATTGATTAGTATTATTATTAGAATTATTATCAAGTATTATGAATGTCATTTATTATTAGAAATATCAATTAGTATTATAATTATTATAATTATGATTTATCACTTATTATTATTATGAATATGTAAGTATAACTATGGTTAATATTAATATTGTTAATATTATCATTAGTATTATTACAAGTATTACTAAAAACATAATTTTTACCATTTTAGTATTATTATTATCACTAGTATGATTATGATTATTATTATTATCATTTTATAAATATTAGAACTATTATTATTGATATAAATATTATTATTAATAGTACCGCTTCCATTAAAATGATTCTCATTAACGAGTATTATTATTATTAAAAATTAATATAATCATTACTAAAAAGTGTCATTACTTTGAATATATATATATATTTTTTTATATATAAACCATTATTAATATTAACCATATTATTATTATTAAAATTTTTATTTTTATCATTATACTTATTCTAGTATTATTATGACTATTTATGTAAACAAAAGATTTCTTAGATAAAAAGATATATAATATAAAACTTAACTATATTAAAATTGCTGTTTATTTAAATATATAAAAACATATAATTTATTAATATAAAAATTGTATCATTAATAATAATATATATAAATTTATTCGATTACGAATATATGTATTAATATACATATGAATTAAATAATTTCGTGAATCCGAGGCCAACCTTACACTTGTTCAATGATGTTAAATGAATTTTTACTACGAAATACAGTATGGTGAGTTTCATATGATCCCTTTTACTCTTTACATTTTGGGCTGAGAATACATGAAAATGTTTTAATAACTGTTTTACAATATTTATATGTGTGAGTTTCATTTGATTCCCTTTTACTCTTTACATTTTTGGGACTGAGAATACATGCGCTGTTTTTACAACTGCTTTATTAAATGCTTTTGAAATATATTTTGAACTGCGAATACATGCAAATGCTTTATTAACTGTTTTTACAATATTTATTTGCGTGAGTTTCATTTACCCCTTTTTACTCATTACATTTTTGGGCCGAGAATACATGCAAATGCTTTATTAACTGTTTTACAATATTTATATGCGTGAGTTTCATTTGCCTTTTTACCCTTTATATTTTTGGGCTGAGAATACATGCGCAATTTTTATAAATGTTTTACGAAATAGACACAAGTAATCGAAACTACATTATATGGTTGAATTATTGAAATCGAATATGCCCCTTTTTATTAAGTCTGGTAATCTAAGAATTAGGGAACAGACACCCTAATTGACGCGAATCCTAAAGATAGATCTATCGGGCCCAACAAGCCCCATCCAAAGTACTGGATGCTTTAGTACTTCAAAATTTATATCATGTCCGAAGGAGGATCCCGGAATGATGGGGATATTCTTATATGTATATTGTGAATGTCGGTTACCAGGTGTTCAATCCATATGAATGATGTTTTTGTCTCTATGCATGGGACGTTTATTTATGAGAAATGAAAATCTTGTGGTCTATTAAAATGATGGAAATGTTTATTTATGCTAAACTAATGAACTCACCAACCTTTTGGTTGACACTTGAAAGCATGTTTATTCTCAGGTACGAAAGAAATCTTCCGCTGTGCATTTGCTCATTTTAGAAACATTACTTGGAGTCATTCATGGCATATTTCAAAAGACGTTGCATTCGAGTCGTCGAGTTCATCAAGATTATAATTAAGTCAATTATAGTTGGATATATTCTGAAATGGTATGCATGCCGTCAATTTTCGTTGTAAAGAAAGATTGTCTTTTAAAATTGAATGCAATGTTTGTAAAATGTATCATATAGAGGTCCGTTCATCGCAATGGTACCATATGTTATTGTATTCGTTCAGAAGATTTTGGACGGGGTATGACATATAAAACTTGCTATAAAAGTCCAAGTTATAAATATAGGTTACTTGTACTTTATAAACCAATTTATAAAGTATAACACAACATAATTATTTATAGTTATAAATAATCAAATCCTTAATATATAAATTGTCCAAATAATTTATCTCAAGTGATAATATTTTAGAAACCCGATTTTCTAAAATCCAAGTGTCGCGTATTTCTTTAATGATCCAATAGTTAAGATAAATACGTTTAAGGTGTCGGTGAGCTTGTTATTGGGTATGACCCGACTTGGATCATGACATATTAGCCACATTAATTTAATATGTCTCTCAGGCATACGAAAAACCTTCAATCTCCCACTTGCACGAGAAACATAAGAAATTAATGCAAGTGACGGATACCACCTAACAACCGTCCATCACCCCCAATATGTTATGATTTTGTGCCATTCATTAACATCATCCCTTTCGAGTTCCCATCTTGAATATGATTAGGTGAATCTTTCAGTTATCCTTTCATCCTAGATGTCATGTTAAATCCAAGAGATACAGAGTGATCACTCTCTTATAGATTTAACTTTATCAGGCCTTAGACTTCTTACTCTCAACGAATAAGAGGGACAAATTCCATCTTGACTACATACGTCCTATATATATACTTTGTATTATACCTGAGCTCTTCCTTATGAACTACCATATTTCAGAATAGCGAAGGAAAGAATCAAGGCACAATACTTGGTAAATATCCGAACCCAATATGTATCTCTGGTCAGAGGATACAATGATATTCGCCTTTACTCAAGATTACATGTGATCAATCACAAAGGCTCCATTTAGTAAATCTTGAGGGCGGGTCTTCCAATATTTGTATCCCACAAATATCTATGAACCTTGGTTGCAACCTTGCCCGACATTCATCCCGTGAATGTATACCAATACAAGTTCATAATAGTCTAAACCTCACACTTGCTCCCACAAATGTGATTGACCACGAAATTTAGAATAATTACTTATTCATGGATAAAATATGCAAAATAGGAACCTGACTCAAGATTAATAAATTAACTCCATAATTATATTAATGAGTTTGAACCACTTCATTCCATTACAATACATAAAACATATCACAACCAATCACTAGAATATCAAAGCCCTAATGCACTAACATGCCCTTGATGTTTTGCACCATGTAAGAGCTTCGTGAGTGGGTCCGCTATATTAAGATCTGTGTGAACTTTGCGAATACATATCTTTCCCTTTTCAACTTCATCCCTTATGTAGTTGAATCTCCGCTCAATGTGATGGGTCTTTTGGTGAGCACGAGGTTTCTTGATTTGAGCAATCGCACCCTCGTTGTCACAAAAGATCTCAAGAGGGTCCTGAATGGAAGGGACTACTCCTAAGTCGTCGATGAATTTCTTCATCCATGCAGCTTCCTGAGCTGCCAATGAGGCGGCAATGTACTCTGACTCTGTAATGGATAAAGCAACAACATCCTGTTTTGAACTCTTCCAAGAGACCGCACCTCCATTTAACGTGAAGACATAACCGGACTGTGATCGAGAATCATGTCGATCAGTTTGGAAACTCGCATCCACGTAACCTTTTACTGCGAGTTCTTCCTCACCAGACCCATATATTAGAAACATATCCTTAGTCCTCCTAAGGTATTTCAATATACTTTTGACAGTAATCCAATGACTGTTTCCTGGGTTATTCTGGTATCTACTTGTCAAGCTAAGAGCGCATGACACATCCGGTCTAGTACATATCATTGCATACATGATTGACCCAATAGCAGATGTGTACGGGACTTTCTTCATTCTCTCTTGTTCATCTTTCATGGTAGGGCACTGAGATGAACTGAGAATCGTTCCTCTTTGAATAGGTACCAAACCTTTCTTAGAGTTCTCCATCTTGAACCTTTTCAAGATCTTTTCAATGTATGCACTTTGATTCAAACCTATTAGTTTCTTGGATCTATCCCTGTAGATCCCAATCCCCAAAATTTATTGTGCTTCTCCAAGATCCTTAATGGAGAAGCATTTACTTAACCATGTTTTAACACCTTGCATTGCAAGAATATCATTTCCAAATAACAATATATCATCCACATATAGTACAAGGAACGTGATAGTGCTCCCACTAGCTTTCTTGTATACACAAGCTTCATCACCATTTTTAATGAAGCCAAATTTCTTGGCTTCCTCATTAAAACGATGATTCCGCATTCTAGATGCTTGTTTCAATCCGTAGATTGACTTCTTTAACTTGCATACCTTTTTAGGATATTTCGGATCAACAAAACCTTCAGGCTGAACCATATAGACATCTTCCCCAAGATATCCATCTAGGAAAGCAGTCTTGACATCCATGTGCCATATTTCATAATCATAATGAGCAGCAATGGCAAGTAATATCCTAATAGACTTTAGCATCGCCACAGGTGAAAAAGTTTCATCATAGTAAACCCCTTGAGTTTGAGTGAAACCTTTTGCTACAAGTCTAGCTTTGTATGTATCCAAGTTACCATGTATGTCGGTTTTCATCTTGAAAAGCCATTTACAATAAACTAGCCTTGAGCCAGTAGGTTGTACAACTAGTTCCCAAACTTGGTTGTCATACATGGATTGCATCTCCGCGTTCATGGCTTCCAGCCATTTATGTTTATCAATCCTTGATAAAGCATCTTGGTAGTTTGTTGGTTCATCCAAATCAACCACATAGCAACCATCTATGAGAAAACCCATATCTCTCAGGAGGATTACAAATCCTACCAGATCTTCGAACGTCTTGTATACTTTGATCATTCATTTGATCATTCTCAACATTTTCATGTTGAGGGCTAGTGTCAACCAATTGTGTATCATCTACTTGATCTTGAACCTCTTCAAGATCTATCTTCCTTTCACTATTACCTTCCATTAGGAACTTAGTTTCAAGGAATTCAGTCTTCCGAGCAACAAATACATTATGCTCGGATGGATCAAAGAAATAATATACCATATCATCCTTGGGATATCCTATGAAGATACACTTCGTGGATCGAGCATTCAACTTATTAGGGACGTAATGCTTAGGATAAGCTTCACATCCCCATGCCTTTAAGTATGAAAGAGATAGAGGTTTTCTAAACCATATCTCACGATAAGTTCGTTCCACTTTCTTGGTTGGGGCCATATTTAAAATACGAGCCGCGGAGCATAAACAATAACCCCAAAATGATAGAGGTAACGAGCTTCTAGCCATCATAGATCGAACCATATCCATTAGGGTTCGGTTCCTCCTTTCGAAAACTCCATTAAGTTGGGGTGTTCCAGGAGGAGTGAGTTGCGAGATAATCCCACAACTTTTAAGATGATCTTGGAAAGCATCGCTTAGATATTCACCTCCTCTATCGGTATGAAGTACCTTGATTATCTTATTGAGTTGATTTTGTACTTTGTTTTGATATTCCTTGAATGCTTCAAAAGTTTCGTCCTTATGTCTTAACAAGTAGACATATCCGAAGCGACTGAAGTCATCAATGAAAGTAACGAAGTATCTTTCACCATTCCTAGTCATGGGCTTAAAGGGTCCACATACATCCGAATGTATTAATCCCAATAAGTCCTTAGCCCTTTCATAGGTCCCATTGAAAGGTGCTTTAGTCATTTTTCCTTGTAAACAAGATTTACATACATCAAAAAAGTCTAGTTCATTTGATTTCAAAAGTCCATTCTTTTGAAGTGTATGCATTCGATTCTTGTCTATGTGACCAAGGCGACAATGCCATAAGTAGGAATCACTCAAATCCCTTTTGAGTTTCTTGGTGTTTGCATGGAACATTGAGCTATTGTATGATGTGTCACCATGAACCAATTCATAAATACCATTTGAAGGCGAAGCCTTGAAATAGAACACATTATCTAAAGAAACATGGATACCATCATTAACGAAATTAAGATTAAAACCACATTGTTTCAAATGGGATACTGAAATAATGTTTCGAGATAAATCGGGTGCATACAAAACATTTTTCAAAATAAGCTCTAAACCACTTGGAAGCTTCAAAATAAAGTCTCCTTGAGCTACTACTTGCACCTTAGCTCCATTTCCCATGAAGAGACTTGATGTTCCCGCTTCTTGTCTACTTCTTTTGAACCCCTGCATAGAATTGCAAATGTGAGTTCCACATCCTGTGTCTAATACCCATGTATCAGAAGAAGTAATACTAAGCTCAATGTATACCATATATACATTACCTGAGGTTTGCCCTGCATCCCTCTTTTCTTTCAACTCCTTTAGGTAGACCGGTGTGATGACCCGGAAATTTCCGATCAAATTTAAACTTTAATCTTTATATGTTTCCAACACGATAAGCAAAGTTTATAATATTGAGTCTTGGAAATTTTGGAATTATGTTCATGTATTCAATTAACCCTTCGACTGTTCTCGACGATTCACGAACGTTTAATTATAAATAGATATGTTTGCATAAATATATAAATAATAATTTGAAATAGAATTTGAAGTATTATATGTTGTTGTTATTAGAACGAATTATGAAAAATAAAAATAAAAATAGGATATTATAATTTACAACATAACTATATATAAATAAAGTATATTAAGAATAAATATTAAATGATTATAATACTCGGATGATGTTTCGATTGATATTAAACAATTCTAAATACGAACTTATATGAATGTTAAATAAACGGTGATCCAAAAATGAGTTATATAATTTATAGGCTTATTAAATATATATCTAGGAGTTATTTGTTAAGTTTTACACTTAGCATAATTTTACTCGAGGTTGGGAGCTAATAGTTAATTCATTTTTATTCGATAAATTTAAACAGTTAATGACCGAATTCTTTTACATTAATGACAAAAATAAATAAATTTAATTACTGTAAAAATTTGGGATTTTTCCGAAGACTTTTATCCGCCATGGATATACAACGGACCACGATACAATGTTCGAAAGTAAAACCGTCGATAGAAGCGGATAAACTATTCTATATTATTCTTCTGCACGTTCTTTACTTTCACATGATTGTGAGTAAATAAATCATTACTAATATCTTTGTACTATATATCCTATTAGATACCCGTTAATGAAGAATATGATTGATTATCACTGTGCTTAATTGTTATATAGAGTTTTTATTTCAATCATTGTCCACCCATTTATTTTCAATGACCTCATATGTTTTCAATGATATGTAGAGACATTTTACAAACATCTCAAATTATATATACATATACTTTTCACTGCATTCATCAATCAACAAAACCATTTCCATTTTCATCAAAATCCTTGAACACCACAATCACCAAACAAGAGGCTACAATATATTATCTCTTGTTGATTCAATCACTTAAACCATCACTTAAACACCACCGAACCTGCTGCATCCTGCTTGTTAGATTGTCCGGGTTCGATCAATCACGAGATCAACCATAAACACCTTCACAAGTAAGTTTTCCTGTCTGTCTTCTAAATCGAACCACCACCTTTATCATATCAATCGCCAGAACACCCTCACAAGACCATCGGACACCACTTATTTTCCTTCATCCACTATTTTTGTTTTCCTTTTCTTCTTTCTTTTTACTTCAAAACAACCGTCACCTTCGAACCTGATGGAATTCAACATAATAACAAGTTTCTTAATTTTAATAGAATCATGAAACCAATTCATTTTTGAGTTACAACAAGCGGAAGCATAATTACCAAGAAAACTAGTTAATGTGCAAAACCATTTTGATTGAATTCCATGTAATATCAAGTCATGAAATTATACTTACATATAATACAAGTAAAAGAAGAAGATTATACCTCTTTAATGGGAAGTAATGGGCTGAATGGACAGCAGGATATGATGAAGAAGATGATGGAGAATGAGCTTCTAACTTGAAGCCTCAAACAAGTAATATCCCAAGCTTTCAATCACCAACACCTACCTTTAATTTGGTTAGGATTTAGACACTTGAATGACCAAGATAAACAAGCTAATCCCTCATTTCTTACTCCAAATTTTCGGCCAGCAGAATAGAAGGAGAGCAAGAGAGGTTTTCAACTTGTTACTTAGCTTATTTTGGTCAAGAATACTTGGTCATAGTGTCAAGCATGCACCCTTAAGAGTTGTGATCTTAAAATTAACAAAACAAGGCATGTGAAGACTCCTTGGAGACTACAAAACCGTCCACCATGGGGTTCTTACCAAGATTTTTATTTAATAAAACTTGTTGCAAGATACCTTGTAATTTTATATAAAACATGATATATAAAATGCATTTGTTAAGTTACTTACATTTTATAAACCAATTTATAAAATATATCACAACATAATTATTTAAACCTATAAATAATTAAATATAAATTATCCAAATAATTTATCTCAAGTGGTAGTATTTTAGAAAACCGATTTTCTAAAGTCCAAGTGTCGCGTATTTATTTAATGATCCAATCATTAAGATTAAATACGTTTAAGGTGTCAGTAAGCTTGTTATTAGGTATGACCCGACTTGGATCATAACATATTAGCCACATTTATTTAATATGTCTCTCGGGCATACGAAATACCTTCAATCTCCCACTTGCACGAGAAACATAAGAAATTAATGCAAGTGACGGATACCACCTAACGACCGTCCATCACCCCCAATATGTTATGAATTATGTGCCATTCATTAACATCATCCCTTTCGAGTTCCCATCTCGAATATGAATAGGTGAATCTTTCATTATATCCTTTCGTCCTAGATGTCATGTTAAATCCAAGGGATACAGAGTGATCACTCCCTTTTAGATTTAACTTTATCAGGCCTTAGACATCTGACTCTCAACGAATAAGAGGGACAAATTCCATCTTGACTACATACGTCCTAAATATACACCTTGCATTATACCTGAGCTCTTACTTATGAACTACCATATTTCAGAATAGCGAAGGAAACAATCAAGGCACAATACTTGGTAAATATCCGAACCCAATATGTATCTCAGGTCAGAGGATACAATGATATTCGCCTTTACTCAAGATTACATGTGATCAACCACAAAGGCTCCATTTAGCAAATCTTGATGGCGGGTCTTCCAATATCTGTATCCCACAAATATCTATGAACCTTGGTAGCAACCTTGCCCCACATTCAGTCCGTGAATGTATACCAATCCAAGTTCATAATAGTCTAAACCTCACACTTGTTCCCACGAATGTGATCAACTACGGAATTTAGAATAATTACTTATTCATGGATAAAATATGCAAAATAGGAATTTAGAATAATTACTTATTCATGGATAAAATATGCAAAATAGGAACATGACTCAAAATAAATTAATACCATAATTTTATTAATGAGTTTGAACAATTTCGTTCCGTTACAATACTTAAAACAGATCATGACCAATCACTAGAATATCGAAGCCCTAATGCACAAACATGCCCTTGATGTTTTGCACCATGTAAGAGCTTCGTGAGAGGATCCACTATATTAAGATCTGTATGAACTTTGCGAATACATATCTTTCCCTTTTCAACTTCATCCCTTATGTAGTTGAATCTCTGCTCAATGTGACGGGTCTTTTGGTGAGCACGAGGTTCTTTGATTTGAGCAATCGCACCCTCGTTGTCACAAAAGATCTCAAGAGGGTCCTGAATGGAAGGGACTACTCCTAAGTCGTCGATGAATTTCTTCATCCATGCAGCTTCCTGAGCTGCCAATGAGGCGGCAATGTACTCCGACTCTGTAGTGGATAAGGCAACAACATCCTGTTTTGAACTCTTCCAAGAGACCGCACCTCCGTTTAACGTGAAGACATAACCAGATTGTGATCTAGAATCATCTCGATCAGTTTGGAAACTCGCGTCCACGTAACCTTTTACAGCGAGTTCCTCCTCACCAGACCCATATATCAGAAACATATCCTTAGTCCTCCTAAGGTATTTCAATATACTTTTGACAGCAATCCAATGACTGTTTCCTGGGTTATTCTGGTATCTACTTGTCAGGCTAAGAGCTCATGACACATCCGGTCTAGTGCATATCATTGCATACATGATTAACCCAATAGCAGATGCGTACGGGACTTTCTTCATTCTCTCTTGTTCATCTTTCGTGGTAGGACACTGAGATGAACTAAGAGGCGTTCCTCTTTGAATAGGTACCAAACCTTTCTTAGAGTTGTCCATCTTGAACCTTTTCAAGATCTTTTCAATGTATGCACTTTGATTCAAACCTATCAGTTTCTTGGATCTATTCCTATAGATCCCAATCCCCAAAACGTATTGTGCTTCTCCAAGATCCTTAATGGAGAAGCATTTACTTAGCCAAGTTTTAACTCCTTGCATTGCCGGAATATCATTTCCAAATAACAGTATATCATCCACATATAGTACAAGGAACATGATAGTGCTCCCACTAGCTTTCTTGTATACACAAGCTTCATCACCATTTTTAATGAAGCCAAATTTCTTGGCCTCCTCATTAAAACGATGATTCCACATTCTAGATGCTTGTTTCAATCCGTAGATTGACTTCTTTAACTTGCATACCTTTTTAGGATATTTCGGATCAACAAAACCCTCAGGCTGAACCATATAGACATCTTCCTCAAGATGTCCGTTTAGGAAAGCGGTCTTGACATCCATCTGCCATATTTCATAATCATAATGAGCAGCAATGGCAATTAATATCCTAATAGACTTTAGCATCGCCACAGGCGAAAAAGTTTCATCATAGTCAACCCCTTGAGTTTGAGTGAAACCTTTTGCTACAAGTCTAGCTTTATATGTATCCAAGTTTCCATGTATGTCGGTTTTCATTTTGAACAGCCATTTACAATCAACTAGCCTAGAGCCAGGAGGTTGCGCAACAAGTTCCCAAACTTGGTTGTCATACATGGATTGCATCTCAGCGTTCATGGCTTCCTGCCATTTATCTTTATCAATCCTTGATAAAGCATCTTGGTAGTTTATTGGTTCATCCAAATCAACCACATAGCAACCATCCATGAGAAACCCATATCTCTCAGGAGGATTACTAATCCTACCAGATCTGCGAACATCTTGTGTATTTTGATCATCCATCTGATCACTCTCAACATTTTCATGTTGAGTGCTAGTGTCAGCCAATTGTGTATCATCTACTTGATCTTGAAGCTCTTCAAGATCTATCTTCCTTTCACTTTTGCCTTCCATTAGGAACTTAGTTTCAAGGAATTCAGTCTTCCAAGCAACAAATACATTCTGCTCGGAAGGATCATAGAAATAGTATCCCATATCATCCTTGGGATATCCTATGAAGATACACTTTGTGGATCGAGCATTCAACTTATTAGGGACGTAACGCTTAGGGTAAGCTTCACATCCCCATACCTTTAAGTATGATAGAGATGGAGGTTTTCCAAACCACATCTCATGAGGTGTTCGTTCCACTTTCTTGGTTGGGGCCATATTTAAAATACGAGCCGCTGAGCATAGACAATAACCCCAGAATGATAGAGGTAATGAGCTCCTAGCCATCATAGATCAAACCATATCCATTAGGGTTTGGTTCCTCCTTTCGGAAACTCCATTAAGTTGTGGTGTCCCGGGTGGAGTAAGTTGCGAGATAATCCCACAACTTCTAAGATGATCTTGGAAAGCATCGCTTAGGTATTCACCTCCTCTATCGGTACGAAGTACCTTGATTGTCTTATTGAGTTGATTTTGTACTTCGTTTTGATATTCTTTGAATGCTTCAAAAGTTTCGTCCTTATGTCTTAACAAGTAGACATATCCAAAATGACTGAAGTCATCAATGAAAGTAACGAAGTATTTTTCACCATTCCTAGCTATGGGCTTAAAGGGTCCACATACATCCGAATGTATTAATCCCAATAAGTCCTTAGCCCTTTCATAGGTCCCTTTGAAAGGTGCTTTAGTCATTTTGCCTTGTAAACAAGATTCACATACATCAAACGAATCCATCTCATTTGATTTCAAGAGTCCATTCTTTTGAAGTGTACGCATTCGGTTCTTGTTTATGTGACCAAGGCGACAATGCCATAAGTAGGAATCACTAAAATCCCTTTTGAGTTTCTTGGTGCTAGTATGGTATATTGAGCTACTAGATGATGTATCATCATGAACCAATTCATAAATTCCATTTGAAGGCGACGCCTTAAAATAAAATACATTATCTAAATAAACGTGGATATCATCATTAAAAAAATTAAGATAAAAACCACATTGTTTTAAACGGGAAACTGAAATAGTGTTTCGACATAAATCCGGTGCATACAAAACATTGTTCAAAATAAGGTCCAAACCACTTGGAAGTTTTAATACAAAGTCTCCTTAAGCCTTCACTTGCACTTTGGCTCCATTACCCATAAAGAGACTTGATGTTCCCGTTTGCTTGCTACTTCTTTTGAACCCCTGCAAAGAATTGCAAATGTGATTTCCACATCCAGTGTCTAATACCCATGTATTAGAAGAAGTAATACTAAGCTCTATATATACCATATATATGTTACCTGAGGATTGCCCCGCATCCCTCTTTTCCTTCAACTCCTTAAGGTAGACCGGGCAATTGCGTTTCCAGTGACCCATTTCACCGCAACCGAAGCACGAGTCTTCCTTGGGGTTTGCTTGTCCGGCAACCTTTTGCTTCTTGTTCTTGTTTTTGGTTGGGGTAACCATCCTCCCCTTTCCCTTGCCTTGATGGGCGGGTCCTTTCCTCTTAGCCGCCTTTGGCTTAGAGGTGTTGTTACCTTTGGACCCACCATCATTGATCTATAGCACGGGTGAAGCCCTCTTACCCATGCTAGTTTCGGCCATCCTTAACATGCCATGAAGTTCACCAATGGTCTTATCCATCCCATTCATATTGTAATTAATTACAAATTGGTCAACCTCTTTGATAGGGATTTTAGGATAAGATCAGTGGCTAGCTCATTAGATATGTTGAGATTAAGACGGTTTGCGCGATCAATAAGGCTTTTCATTTTGAGGACATAAGAGGATACGGATTGGGTGTCATCCATACGACATGCATGTAACGCTCGAACCGTTTCGAAGCGCTCGACACGTGCTTGTTGAAGGAACATCTCCTTCAATTGCGTAATCATGTCATATGCACTATGATGTTCGAAATCCTTTTGGAGTTTGGGTATCATAGTCCCAAGCATTAGGCAAGCGACTTGCACCGAATCGGCGCAATACTTGTCATAATAAGCCATGCCCTCTAGATCTTCCTCATCCGGTTGGTCGGGAATAGGGTCCTCCAACACATACGCTTTATCCTCAAGTTTGAGGACAATCCTAAGATTGCGGAACCAATCCATAAAGTTTGTATGGTTGAGTTTGTCTTTCTCGAGGAGAGACCTTAACGATAGGTTGTTCAAGTTAATAGGTGCGTTTTGCATGTTGTTGTTATTGGCGGCCATCTACAAAATTTAACAAAGTTCATTTAAGTATCGATTTTAAATTTAATAAACAATACCCTTTTAAATTTTAATTGACTTATTAAATATTAGAATCCAACGGTAAATCAAATTTCGGTTAGGTGACCTTTATCCCGTTATTTGATTTAGCTAGGTAGTCATTGTATGACAATTGCAATCCTTTTGCAACTTCTAAGTTATGGGATCATGCAATCCTTTTGCATGGCATATTAATCCCATCAACGCCTATTTGTTCCTCATGCTTCAGTGACCCTAAGTTCATGATTCCCAAATCAAGTTGTCCTACTTGTGTAAACGTGTAAATGTAACATCCCGCCTTTTTCCGTTTACTTTTCCGTTTAACTATTTAAGTTCCGTTATATGTTTATAACATCTCCCGTTAATACGCGTTACAATTATCTTGTTTTAGGTAATTTAACGCACCCGATTGCAACTTGAGGGACTAGTTTCGCCAATACACTAAAGAGGTGACTAGCATGTGACTAGTCAACCCCACCTCTTCTCATTTTCATTTTCATTTTATCTTTTCTTTCTCTACTTTCTCATTTTCCTTCAATTATCCAATTCAAGAATTCATCATCCATATTAAATCGATCAAGCTTCGGGCCAAACAAATTACATATTTGAACTCCTCGTGATCTCCTCTTCGATTCCATACCGATCTCATCAAATTTGGGTAACTTTCTAAAATCACTAATTTTATGTGTTCTTGAGTTTTTGAGTTAAAAAGGTTGTTAATTAGTGTCTATGGCTCAAGTCTAGTATGATTATGTGTTTTGTATGCTTATTCTTGCTAGTTTGGTGTAACTAATTCATATTGAAAGAATGCTTGCTTAATCTTGAGTTTTAGGTGTTCATATGTTGTTTAAAGATGAAAGATCATGTTTTAATTGTGTTCCTAACATCACTAGCTTCAAATTGGTATGTAGGTTGACATGGATTAGTTCATAAACTTGATTATGAAATTTGGTGAATATGGGTTAGGGTTTCATGAACTTGAAATGGTTTTGTAATGCTTTGAATGACATGTAATGTTGTTTGTAAGTGTTTAGATACATTGTATGCGTGATTATCTACACAACGGCGTATTAAATGGGTGTATTAAATTTCCGAATCATTAAATTGCATTTATGAACTTGGAAGTAATAAATGTGAGCATTAATGGTGATTTTGATATGAGTTTGTTTGGTTTTGATTGAGTAAATGCATTTAGTTATCTTCCTTGTCAAATTACCTTTCTAATGATATATGATATGCGTTTTAAATATTTTCGGTGCATGAAATGTGTTAAATTGTGTTTTGGGTCGTGACTTAGACCAATTTTCTGCAAACAACATGTTTCCCAGGTAGTGCGCGCCGCGCACATACCTGCGCGCCGCGCATAATCAAAAATCCCAGATGTCTGCCTTCTTGGTTAATTTCTGACCAGGATTTACACTTGGGTGCGCGCCGCGCAACCTTCAGCGCGCCGCGCATTTGGTCCAGCTCATTTTTGTCTTTGTTTTTCATATCACAAAATGTTCCCGCTTAACTATAATCCTGTTTACCATGAGACTTGACTATTATGCTCATATATGATTTCTCATCATGAGAAAATTGTCGGACACCCGACCCGACCCCGTTGACTTTGACTTTGACCAAGTTTGACTTTAGTCAAACTTAACCAAACAATTATACAATCGTTCTAACATTTTTAACTACTTGTAACGTGCATGAAACTTGACAATTTGCTTCACATGCTATATTAATCGAGTCGTATTGAGCCATAGGACTAATTGAACATCTTTGACCTTTCGTGACTATCGATATTGATACAACCTAATTGTTTAGGTCAAGACTAGCATTGTTCTTTGCACACGTTACTTGTCGAAGTACTTTTTGTTCGTGCATACAAGGTGAGATCATAGTCCCACTTTTACTCTTTTTGAACTTACTTTTGGGATGAGAAAACATAAACGTTCTTTTAAACTACGTGAACACAAGTACAGGGAAAACAAACATTCTACATACGAGTTTGAACACAAATCCTCAATTCGATTATCATTAGTTACATCAGATGGTGTAAGCGAGAACTTATGTTATATGGCCATATGGGTTTGACAAACCCTCACTTCGGACGGTTCGCTACCGTCTACGGGTGAAATATATTTTCGGGAAACAGTGTATGTTCTAACACTATTATTACGGGGTTCAACAGACGGAATGTTAAGCTTTGATAATTGAGTGCTCGTGAATATTAACTTTTAGAATGTACTATGACTTTATCGATGTTGCAAATCTTGTGGTTCAACTTACTTTTACTCACTTACTTATTTAAACCTGTGATTTCACCAACGTTTTCGTTGACAGATTCTCTATGTTTTTCTCAGGTCCTTGAACTTAGGTGATATATGCTTCCGCTCATACTTTTGATACTTGCATTGGATGTCGAGTATACTTGCATACATGGAGCGTCTTTTTGACTACTTTTAATCGTGTCGCACGTGTTTCATACAAACTTTAAACATTGTTATGTACTTGTTATGGAAACTACTTTTGTAAACTTTGAAACACCCTTATTTATGAAATGAATGCGACATACTTTTCGGTCAAACTTTGTTATAAAGACTTACGACCATGTAATGGGACCACACGTAGATGACGCCATCATTTGACGATTTGTCGGGGTCGCTACAAGTGGTATCAGAGCTTTGGTTGTAGGGATTTAGAGTTCATTGGTGTCAACCCCGAGTCTTAGGGTACATTGGTGAGTCTAGACTACAACCGGCATATAGACTTGACATAGGAATTACTTGACTATTTGTGCATTTATACTCGAACTCTCTTACTCATATCTACTCTTATTCTATCTTACTCTTGCATTGTATAATTTAATTGACACGCCACCTTGACTATATGTGGTGATGTCGAATGCACATATGAATTAGGGTAATATAATTCCCGGAAATTATATTACGGTGACTCATATGAACATACCGACATTATGACATAAAGAATTTAAGGCGAGTCAAGGATAATTTCCTCTTTATCTTTATTCCATATCACGGTTAGTATTATTTAGAATACTAACCAACGGTATTCTTGTGTTTTGAAGGAACAATGGCTCGTCGACGCGCCCCTCCCGAAACTCCCGAACAAGCTTTGCAACGCATGATAGCCACCGCCGTGGATGCGGCCATGGCCGGTCACTCGTCCAACAACAACAATAACAACAACAACAACCAAGGAGCCGGTAACTCTAGCGAAGGGTGCTCCTACAAAGCTTTCATGGGGTGCAAACCTCACACCTATGATGGAACCGGGGGACCGGTTGTGCTTACTCGTTGGTTTGAACAAACCGAGGCCGTCTTTAGCATAAGCGGTTGTCGGGATCAAGACAAGGTCAAATACTCCACCCACACTTTCTTCGGAATTGCTCTAACATGGTGGAACACCTATGTTCAATCGGTGGGTACCGATGAAGCTCATGCCCTCTCTTGGGCCGATCTAAGGGAAAAGATGATTGTTGAATATTTTCCGCGCGAAGAAACCCGAAAGCTTGAGGAAGAACTAAGAGCTTTGAAAGCGGTCGAAAACGATCTTAAAGCTTATAATCAACGCTTCGCCGAACTATCCTTGATGTGTCCTAATCTTGTTAACCCCGAATCTCAAAGGATTGAGCTCTACATGCTCGGTCTTCCAAAAAGCATCAAACAAGGGGTGATGTCATCCAAACCCACTACTCATCAAGCCGCTATGAACATGGCTCGCCAACTAATTGAAACGGTTGACGAAATCGTAGTGCCGGCTCCTAAGGCCGAGGACAAGTCGGGTGGCAACAAAAGGAAATGGGAAGCCACTCCATCAACCAACTACAACAACAACACCTTCACCAAAAAGCCTTTCAACAACGACGACAAGAAGGGTTATGTCGGAAACTTACCTTTTTGCAACAAATGCCACAAGCATCATCACGGCGAATGTAACAAGCTAGTTTGTCACCGTTGCCAAGGTGTTGGTCATAGGGCCAACAATTTCACAAGCGCCGCCCCCGTTGCTCGAAAGGGGCCCAATCCTCCAAAAACGGTCACTTGTTACGAATGTGGCCAAACGGGCCATTATAAGAACGAATTCCCGAAAAAGAAAGCCAACCCTAACAACCGAGGCCGAGCCTTTAACATCAACACCGAGGAAGCCCGAGATGACAATGAACTAGTCACGGGTACGTTTCTTCTCAACAACACTTATGTTACTTGCTTATTCGATTCGGGTGCCGATAAATGTTTTGTGTCTAAGACTTTGGCTCCTACTCTTTGCACTCCACCACACCCTTTAGATACTACTTATTCCATCGAAGTGGCCGACGGAAAAATTTTAAGTGCCGACACATACTACCGGGGGTGTACTTTGAACATTTTGGGTAATGAATTTGAAATTGACTTAATACCCATGGAACTAGGAAGTTTTGATGTAATAATCGGTATGAATTGGATGGTCAAAAATAAATCTCACATTCTTTGCGATCTTCACGCAATCCGAATTCCTATCGAGAACGGTGAACCATTGATTGTCTATGGCGACAAAAATTGCACCGGACTCAATCTCGTTTCGTGCCTTAAAGTTCGAAAGCTACTCCGTAAGGGTTGTTTCGCAATTCTTGTTCATGTTAAGAAAGTCGAGGCCGACGAAAAGCGCATCGATGATGTGCCAATTGTAAGTGACTTTTTCGATGTATTTCCCGACAAATTACCGGGTCTTCCACATCATCGACCGTTTGAATTTCAAATCGATCTTATTCCAGGAGCCGCACCCGTAGCGCGTGCACCATATAGACTCGCTCCACCCGAGTTACAAGAATTGCAAAGTCAACTCCAAGAACTACTTGACCGTGGTTTTATCCAACCTAGCCATTCACCATGGGGCGCTCCGATTTTGTTCGTCAAGAAGAAAGACGGATCCCTACGAATGTGCATTGATTATCGTGAACTAAACAAATTGACGGTTAAGAACCGATATCCTCTTCCTCGCATCGATGACCTCTTTGATCAACTACAAGGGTCTTGTGTATATTCAAAAATCGATCTCCGTTCGGGTTATCATCAACTAAGGGTTAAGGGGGAAGATGTCTCCAAAACCGCTTTCCGGACTCGTTACGGTAGTTACGAATTCCTTGTCATGCCTTTTGGTCTCACTAACGCACCGGCGGTGTTCATGGATCTCATGAACCGCGTTTGCAAACCTTACCTCGACAAATTCGTTATCGTGTTCATTGACGATATTTTGGTCTATTCTAAAAGCGAAGAGGAACACAAAGAACATCTCCGACTCGTGCTTGAACTCTTGAGGAAAGAACAACTCTATGCCAAGTTCTCCAAGTGTGAATTTTGGTTGAAGGAAGTTCAATTCCTCGGTCACGTTGTAAGTGATCAAGGCATTAAAGTCGATCCCGCAAAAATCGAAGCCATTAGTAAATGGGAGACTCCTACTACTCCTACTCAAATTCGTCAATTCTTGGGTCTCACCGGATACTATCGTAAATTCATCAAGGATTTCTCCCTAATCGCTCGTCCTTTAACCGCGTTAACTCACAAGGAACGAAAATTCGTTTGGACATCCGAACAAGAAACCGCTTTCCAAATCTTGAAAAATAAACTAACCACCGCTCCTATCTTGTCACTTCCTGAAGGCAATGATGATTTTGTTGTATATTGTGATGCCTCGAAAAAAGGTTATGGATGCGTATTAATGCAACGAAAGAAAGTCATTGCTTATGCCTCTCGACAACTCAAAGTTCACGAACGAAACTACACGACACATGATCTTGAACTCGGTGCCGTCATCTTTGCACTTAAGTTATGGAGACATCATCTTCTTGGTACCAAAAGTACTATCTTTACCGATCACAAAAGTCTCCAACACATCTTCGATCAAAAGCAACTAAACATGAGACAACGAAGGTGGATTGAAACCTTGAACGATTATAATTGCGAGCTTCGTTACCACCCCGGGAAGGCAAATGTAGTGGCCGATGCCTTAAGTAGAAAGGAAAGAGCGGTACCTCTTCGTGTCTTAGCTTTAAACATCACTATCCACTCCAACCTTAATAGCCAAATTCGCGTAGCCCAAGAGGAGGCTCTTAAGGACAATCACATCGGACGTGAACTTTTAAACATCCTTGTCTCTCGATTCGAAGTTAAGGAGAACGGACTTCGATATTACGCCGGAAGAATTTGGGTGCCTAGATATGGCGACTTACGAAACGTCATCCTAGACGAAGCCCACAAATCACGATACTCGATTCATCCCGGCGCCAATAAGATGTACCATGACCTTAAGGAACAATATTGGTGGCCGAACATCAAAAAGGAAGTTGCTAGATACGTCGCCAAATGTTTGACTTGCGCTAAAGTCAAAGCCGAACACCAAAGACCGTCTGGGTTACTCCAACAACCCGAGATCCCGCAATGGAAGTGGGAAAGGATCACGATGGATTTTATCACCAAATTACCGAAAACGTCGGGCGGTTATGATACTATTTGGGTCATTGTCGATCGCCTCACCAAATCCGCGCACTTTCTCGCCATGAAAGAAACCGACAAAATGGAGAAACTTGCACGACTTTACATTAAGGAGATTGTAGCCCGACATGGCGTACCTTTATCGATTATCTCCGACCGAGATGGCCGTTTCGTTTCTAGATTTTGGCGTACGTTGCAAGAAGCGTTGGGAACGTGTTTAGACATGAGTACCGCATATCATCCTCAAACCGATGGGCAAAGTGAACGTACGATACAAACCTTGGAGGATATGTTACGAGCATGCGTTGTTGATTTTGGAAAAGCTTGGGACAAGCACTTACCTCTCGCCGAGTTCTCATATAACAATAGTTATCACGCGAGTATTAAGGCCGCACCTTTTGAAGCATTATATGGCCGAAAATGTCGCTCTCCTCTTTGTTGGGCCGAAGTGGGTGACGTGCAAATTTCTGGGCCCGAACTCATTCACGAAACAACCGAGAAGATTCTTCAAATCCGAGATAAGCTTCGGACGGCCCGGAGTCGTCAAAAATGCTATACCGACAAAAGACGCAAGGACCTCGAATTTCAAGTCGGTGACCGCGTCATGTTAAAAGTCGCACCTTGGAAAGGTGTCATCCGTTTTGGGAAACGTGGAAAACTAAATCCGTGGTACGTTGGTCCTTTCGAAATCTTAGAGCGTGTTGGAACCGTTGCGTATCGTTTGGATCTTCCGCCTCAACTAAGCTCCGTCCATCCTACTTTTCATGTATCTAATTTGAAGAAATGTCTTGCCGAGCCCTATATCGTCGTTCCTCTCGAGGAACTTACTATTAATGACAAACTCCATTTTTTGGAGGAACCGGTTGAAATTGTGGACTACGTCGAGAAGGAATTGAAACAAAGCCGGATCCCGATTGTTAAGGTCCGATGGAACGCCAAAAGAGGACCCGAGTTTACTTGGGAAAGGGAAGATCAAATGCGAAAGAAACACCCTCATCTATTCCCGGTTCCGGAATCGTCGGATTCCGAGGAGGAAACAACGATTACTACGCCTGCTTAAATTTCGGGACGAAATTTCTTTTAAGGTGTAGGTAATGTAACATCCCGCCTTTTTCCGTTTACTTTTCCGTTTAACTATTTAAGTTCCGTTATATGTTTATAACATCTCCCGTTAATACGCGTTACAATTATCTTGTTTTAGGTAATTTAACGCACCCGATTGCAACTTGAGGGACTAGTTTCGCCAATACACTAAAGAGGTGACTAGCATGTGACTAGTCAACCCCACCTCTTCTCATTTTCATTTTCATTTTATCTTTTCTTTCTCTACTTTCTCATTTTCCTTCAATTATCCAATTCAAGAATTCATCATCCATATTAAATTGATCAAGCTTCGGGCCAAACAAATTACATATTTGAACTCCTCGTGATCTCCTCTTCGATTCCATACCGATCTCATCAAATTTGGGTAACTTTCTAAAATCACTAATTTTATGTGTTCTTGAGTTTTTGAGTTAAAAAGGTTGTTAATTAGTGTCTATGGCTCAAGTCTAGTATGATTATGTGTTTTGTATGCTTGTTCTTGCTAGTTTGGTCTAACTAATTCATATTGAAAGAATGCTTGCTTAATCTTGAGTTTTAGGTGTTCATATGTTGTTTAAAGATGAAAGATCATGTTTTAATTGTGTTCCTAATATCACTAGCTTCAAATTGGTATGTAGGTTGACATGGATTAGTTCATAAACTTGATTATGAAATTTGGTGAATATAGGTTAGGGTTTCATGAACTTGAAATGGTTTTGTAATGCTTTGAATGACATGTAATGTTGTTTGTAAGTGTTTAGATACATTGTATGCGTGATTATCTACACAACGGCGTATTAAATGGGTGTATTAAATTTCCGAATCATTAAATTGCATTTATGAACTTGGAAGTAATAAATGTGAGCATTAATGGTGATTTTGATATGAGTTTGTTTGGTTTTGATTGAGTAAATGCATTTAGTTATCTTCCTTGTCAAATTACCTTTCTAATGATATATGATATGCGTTTTAAATGTTTTCGGTGCATGAAATGTGTTAAATTGTGTTTTGGGTCGTGACTTAGACCAATTTTCTGCAAACAACATGTTTCCCAGGTAGTGCGCGCCGCGCACATACCTGCGCGCCGCGCATAATCAAAAATCCCAGATGTCTGCCTTCTTGGTTAATTTCTGACCAGGATTTACACTTGGGTGCGCGCCGCGCAACCTTCAGCGCGCCGCGCATTTGGTCCAGCTCATTTTTGTCTTTGTTTTTCATATCACAAAATGTTCCCGCTTAACTATAATCCTGTTTACCATGAGACTTGACTATTATGCTCATATATGATTTCTCATCATGAGAAAATTGTCGGACACCCGACCCGACCCCGTTGACTTTGACTTTGACCAAGTTTGACTTTAGTCAAACTTAACCAAACAATTATACAATCGTTCTAACATGTTTAACTACTTGTAACGTGCATGAAACTTGACAATTTGCTTCACATGCTATATTAATCGAGTCGTATTGAGCCATAGGACTAATTGAACATCTTTGACCTTTCGTGACTATCGATATTGATACAACCTAATTGTTTAGGTCAAGACTAGCATTGTTCTTTGCACACGTTACTTGTCGAAGTACTTTTTGTTCGTGCATACAAGGTGAGATCATAGTCCCACTTTTACTCTTTTTGAACTTACTTTTGGGATGAGAAAACATAAACGTTCTTTTAAACTACGTGAACACAAGTACAGGGAAAACAAACATTCTACATACGAGTTTGAACACAAATCCTCAATTCGATTATCATTAGTTACATCAGATGGTGTAAGCAAGAACTTATGTTATATGGCCATATGGGTTTGACAAACCCTCACTTCGGACGGTTCGCTACCGTCTACGGGTGAAATATATTTTCGGGAAACAGTGTATGTTCTAACACTATTATTACGGGGTTCAACAGACGGAATGTTAAGCTTTGATAATTGAGTGCTCGTGAATATTAACTTTTAGAATGTACTATGACTTTATCGATGTTGCAAATCTTGTGGTTCAACTTACTTTTACTCACTTACTTATTTAAACCTGTGATTTCACCAACGTTTTCGTTGACAGATTCTCTATGTTTTTCTCAGGTCCTTGAACTTAGGTGATATATGCTTCCGCTCATACTTTTGATACTTGCATTGGATGTCGAGTATACTTGCATACGTGGAGCGTCTTTTTGACTACTTTTAATCGTGTCGCACGTGTTTCATACAAACTTTAAACATTGTTATGTACTTGTTATGGAAACTACTTTTGTAAACTTTGAAACACCCTTATTTATGAAATGAATGCGACATACTTTTCGGTCAAACTTTGTTATAAAGACTTACGACCATGTAATGGGACCACACGTAGATGACGCCGTCATTTGACGATTTGTCGGGGTCGCTACAAATTCAACATACAAGTGGTTAGGTGACCTTTATCCCACAAGTGTGCGGAATTTACCTTAATCGTATTAGTTTGCTCATAACGGTTAGGTGACCTTTATCACATTATGAGTTCCCTAATATTTTAAATGTTACACAAAAGGATGGCGTTTAGCTTGTTTCCCTTGTTTAATAAGGGATTTTAAGTTTTCATAATTTCTAGTTTAAGAAAACATTTATACCATACACCAACATGCATTTAGTGTATGGTTTATTTGAAAATCCATTTTTCTTGTTATGTAATAAAGCCAATTTTATTACATTAATATAAACCACTTTATATGTGTTTTAATAACCAATTATTATAATACATTTAGCCATTTTAATTTAACCATTTAAATTATAGTTTGTCCTTTGCAAGTTGTTAATTATGTCAAATTTAACCAATTAAATTGTCATTTTGCTTGTTGTTAATTTGTAATTTACTTTTAGCAACCAAACATACAAACCATAATCAACCAAATAAACAACCATGCATGCAAAATAATTTTGTTCACAATCAAGCCTTTTGGTAAGCGTTTTGTTTAGCCGAAAACAAAATGCCACCGGGTAATGGGTCATAACACAAAGTAGGAGATTTTACCACTCCCACTTAATCTTGCATCCAAGTAGATTCTTCTTGTGTTCTTCCTTTGACTCCATCTTTTGCATCTTCATTTTTACAAAATTATATCCTAATACATTTTTCTAAAAAAAATGAAAATACCACCTAATCTATTTTACATACCATATATAAAATAAATTACATAACCAAAATAATAATATTACAAACCAAATGAATGAATTAATATTACATACCAAATGAATGAATTAATTCAACCAAACATGCAACCATTCAAACACAAGTCCAAGGCTTGATTGTGAACTTCAACATACAACAAAATTGACCAAAATGGAAGAACCAAAACCCATTTTGGAACCCCTTGAATTCGGCCTATATCTCATACCCACCGAAACCCAAACATTTTTACATTCTACTTTCATGCATGTTAATAGAATGCAAAGTTGGTGGGTTTTAAAGACCATAAATAAGAAGCATATTTCATAGACTTCAGCTCTAGATACCATTGATGGAATTCAACATAATAACAAGTTTCTTAATTTTAATAGAATCATGAAACCAATTCATTTTTGAGTTACAACAAGCGGAAGCATAATTACCAAGAAAACAAGTTAATGTGCAAAACCATTTTGATTGAATTCCATGTAATATCAAGTCATGAAATTATACTTACATATAATACAAGTAAAAGAAGAAGATTATACCTCTTTAATGGGAAGTAATGGGCTGAATGGACAGCAGGATATGATGAAGAAGATGATGGAGAATGAGCTTCTAACTTGAAGCCTCAAACAAGTAATATCCCAAGCTTTCAATCACCAACACCTACCTTTAATTTGGTTAGGATTTAGACACTTGAATGACCAAGATAAACAAGCTAATCCCTCATTTCTTGCTCCAAATTTTCGGCCAGCAGAATAGAAGGAGAGTAAGAGAGGTTTTCAACTTGTTACTTAGCTTATTTTGGTCAAGAATACTTGGTCATAGTGTCAAGCATGCACCCTTAAGAGTTGTGATCTTAAAATTAACAAAACAAGGCATGTGAAGACTCCTTGGAGACTACAAAACTGTCCACCATGGGGTTCTTACCAAGATTTTTATTTAATAAAACTTGTTGCAAGATACCTTGTAATTTTATATAAAACATGATATATAAAATGCATTTGTTAAGTTACTTACATTTTATAAACCAATTATAAAATATATCACAACATAATTATTTAAACCTATAAATAATTAAATATAAATTATCTAAATAATTTATCTCAAGTGGTAGTATTTTAGAAAACCGATTTTCTAAAGTCCAAGTGTCGCGTATTTATTTAATGATCCAATCATTAAGATTAAATACGTTTAAGGTGTCAGTAAGCTTGTTATTGGGTATGACCCAACTTGGATCATAACATATTAGCCACATTTATTTAATATGCCTCTCGGGCATACGAAATACCTTCAGAACCTACACCCACCATGAGCAACGAGCCACCTATGTAATACCGTTCCTACAGCTGCAACAGCTCGATGATTCAGTTTAATACTGCAGCCAACGGCTCGTGTTTTCGGATTCATTCCAATAACCAAATGAACCTCCACCGCTTGAACCCTTTCAAATCACAAACCACCTATATAATTTTTTTATTCTTTTTCACTAGATAAAGGCATTAGCAACAGCCATTATTTTTATTTTTGTTACTTCATCCTTTTTGTCAACAAGTTAGTAAACCACCCACTTGAGCATGGACCCCTTTTTTTCCACTTGTGACAATAAACTTATTATTTAACTCAACTACTATAAACTATCAATTTGGACAGCTGTTTATGTCGAGTTAAAAGCCAAATAAAAAGACCAAACAACTAACCCCACTTCATTAAAAATAAAAAATAAGAAACCGAGTGCTACCATATTTTATTTGGGTTTGTTTGCTACGGTGTACTATATGATATAGGATATCAATCTTGAATGGATGGTTGAAAAAGTTATATCTAGCTGGACACCATCGAGTAATGTTTTTCTTTTCTACCTTGGCTGAATCCTCTAACCTCACTCAAAAACCGTTATTATTTTATGGAGTGTATGGCTTCCTTTGATTTTCAACAGGCCATCGTGTTATAACAGGCCAACTTATTTGTTTGATGTAAAATGGGCCGTATACTATTAGTGATGTTTGGGCCAAGAATAAGGTTGGGTTTGTGAAGAGAATTGGGTTATGAAAGTTCCAAGCCATTGTTCCAATTTCTTTCGGGTTCTTGTCAACGATATCACACACACACATACACTTATTTAATGGTGATAATGGAAGTGATAGGGATGATTATGATGAGGTTAGGATAAGTTGATGATATAGGATAAGGAAATGATAATGAATATCGTGATGACAGTGACGATGAAAACGATGAATCAAACCCAATATTTTTTTCTTTCTTCTCGATCGCTATAAACATGGTGGTGATAAATAAAGTGGTACATAAAATCATGAAAATGATGTTGATGATGATCTTAGGTTATAGGATGATGATAATAAAGATATAATGATAATAATTATATGATAATAATTACATGATAATAATAAGTGTATATTGATAATAATTAAATGATGATGACGATGCAGTGAGTATGATGATGGTGGTATTATCTCATGTTGAATATAATGATAATATGATTATGATTATGGCTATGTTCATAATAATGATCATCGTGATGATGATCATGGATGTGGTGACAGTTATAGTTATTAGATGATGAATAAGTAAATGGGTCCTTTAAAAAGAAAACCGAATATTGGGTTAAAACGATTTGGATTCGTATTATACTAGGAAATCACAAATGGAGTAATAGTTAAGGATGTTATGGGTTAGCGGGACGTCGTGGGTTCAAACCCGGACTGTGGCATTCTTGATATTTTTAAGGGCTACTTCTCGTGAGGTAGTTTTCTTGTCATTATTATTATTATTATTATTATTATTATTATTATTATTATTATTATTATTATTATTATTATTATTATTATTATTATTATTATTATTATTATTATTATTATTATTATTATTATTATTATTATTATTATTATTATTATTATTATTATCATTATTATTATTATTATTATTATTATTATTATTATTATTATTATCATTTTTACTACTAGTATTATTATTATTATTATTGCAACTATATTATTATTAAAAGAATTATTTTTAGTCAAGTTATTATTTATTTTTTTTAGTTATTATTAAAATTATCATTTTTATTAAAGTTATCATGATTAGTACAATTATCATTTTTAATAAAATTAAAGATGTTATTATTATTAGTATTATTTTACTAAATAAATATTAGTTACATAAAAAAAATATATTTAACACATATAACATAACTATATCAAATATTTTAAAAGTATATATAAAATAAATATATTTAATTAATTAATAAAACCTATAATTTATTAAATATAACAATTATATCACTAATATTATATAAATATGGATGATTACCATTATATGTGTTAATGTATATATAAATGATATAGGTTCGTGAATTCCAGGCCAATCCTGCATTGTTCCGTTTCGTCGTATGAATATTTTTACTACAAAATATTGTAGAGTGAGTTTCATTTGATTCCCTTTTTACTCTTTACATTTTTGGGACTGAGAATACATGCGCTTTTATAAATTTTTGACATAATAGACACAAGTACCTTAACTACCTTCTATGATAGAATTATCTGGGATTGGAGTTGATTATTATGATACGCATTAGTCCCCGGTTTCCGTTAGAGCGTATGAGCTCCCGAGCCGGGTGGATGGTATATTATTTACGACATTTTGGCACCGGTTGTCCTATATTTTATAAACATGTGTTCAGCCGTGGGGTGTAAAGACCGGCACAGAGGTTGTATATTTTGAAGGCACATGTATTCAGCCGTGGGGTGAAAGACCGGCACAGATGGTTACTATTATATTTTGAATCCTCATCAGGTGTTCTTCATATGAAAGATATTTTTCGTGCATTTGAAATGGGACTTCTGCATGTTTTATAATAAATGAAATCTTGTGGTCTATTAAAATGATGAAAATGAAATGATTACTATAAACTAATGAACTCACCAACTTTTTGGTTGACACTTGAAAGCATGCTTATTCTCAGGTTTGAAAGAAATCTTCCGCTGTGCATTAGCTCATTTTAAGGATATTACTTGGAGTCATTCATGACATATTTCAAAAGACGTTGCATTCGAGTCGTTGAAGTTCAATAGAGATTATTAATAAGTAAATGACAGATTAGGTCATTTATAGTTTGGATATTATGAAATGGTATGCATACCTGTCAACTATCGATGAAATGAAAGTTTGTCTTTTAAAAACGAATGCAATGCTTGTAAAATGTATCATATAGAGGTAAAGTACCTCGTGATGTAATAATATGTAATGTTCTCGTCCATATGGATTTGGTCGTGGCACTACAGGTGGTATCAGAGCTGGTTTAATGCCGTTTATTAGCTGGTTAATTATAGAGGGGGTTCTCACAGTGTTACCTGTGACGAAGCATTGGCTCTTACTCCTCGCGGTCCCTATTAGGGTTGGCTGTACGTTGCTGAGAGGCGGGCCGTAAAATCAGTGTCTGAGGTACGCTCAGTGGTCACCAGGCGGTTAGCTGGGAAGGCACTGAGTGGGATGCATCCCCACTGTCTACAGGTGGTATCAGAGCGGTGGTCTTAGTGAACCAGGTCAACATTAGTGTGTCTAACAGGTAGTTGTTAGGATGCATTAGTGAGTCTGCATTAGTGTGTCTAACAGTTAGTTGTTAGGATGCATTAGTGAAGTCTGGACTTCGACCTAGTAGTTATTAGGTTATATTAATAAGTCTAGACTTGAACCTGGTCTGCATGTCAAAAGTTTTTGTTTACCACCATTTGTCGAAACATATCTACTTATCATTTTCAGGCTCGACACATCTTATTGCAAATAATGCATAGATGATGTACAGACAAATTCATATCCTATCACATTAAATCTTGTCTGACACATTTCCTTAATTCCCTTCGTAATCTACGGGATCTTCTATACAATGTATAGGTGTTCTATGTAATTAGAATATCATCCGATATCCGAAAATCATTTCATATCGAAAAATCCTTTATTCAATCGTACACAATGGAACTCACCATTAGTTTAAGTCCCTCGGATTCCGACATGGAGTCCCACTCCAGCTCCGAAAGCAGCGTCACCAGAATGAATCAATCAATCAGTCATCCCCAAGTCATCTGATGAGTTCGTAGTCGACTTAATCAATGGAGACGAGAAGAAGGTGATCCTTTTCACCAATCAAATTTACCTCTTGGATATGAACTTGAAGTACTCACCGGCGAATCAATCCGAAACACCATTTTCACCCTCATTACCCGAATATCTCGCCATGATCATATACTATCTCAAATTCAAAACCTTATGCATTCACTCGTTCCTACCGACAATCATCCCGGAGTAATAAGTCAACGAGCTTCGCACCCGAGTTGTAGCCTTGAAAAGTATGGTGCAAAACGTACCAGCTTCAGCAACATCACTGGCACCAACAGTACCACCACCAACATCAACATCCGCATCCCACACCTCAACATCATAATCTGTTCCACGAACATCAACATCATACGCACCATGGATACCAAGGAGTACCAACATCAATTAACAATGAAGTATTGAACCATAACTTCATTAATATTCTGTGAAGAATATGTGGATCCTAATAATTAACGATGGAGTATTGATCCATAACTTGATCAATATTCTGCGAAGAATATGTGGATCCTAATAGTTTTAGAGATTACTTATTCTAGCTCAAACCGAAAATCAAATGAGTCTAATACTATATTGAATCATTAAATCTATAATTTCATCTGAAGATAATATATGTATATATATTTTCATAAAGATTGTGATTAAAAATTCTTTCGTACAAACTGTTAATGGTGAAAATATTTTAACGGGTAGGTAATACCCGAGGAATATATAAATTTCACATTAATAAGTTACACTGTACATTCTTCAATTCAGGTTTAGCAGTCATTAACAACACTGCTCAAATTCACACATATACGTATCCGTTCACCAAAGAACAACTATTTTCATCCAAGTTCACTTTCATATTTGGATTTTGACCTATCAGAGTCCAACAAGTGGCATAATGAAGAAAACATTTAACGGAATAAAATTTGTTAGAAACAAACAAATTAACTATGAGAAATTTTGTTAAGAACCCACGGTAACAAAATCCTAGCTAACTGTTCCTAGCTAACTGTGGACTAATCAACTGAGGACTACCAACAGTGGACAATTAAAATTAATTAAAATATTGATTATAACATATGAAACTAAACAATTCTTCAAGTTTGCCACTTGATTTCATCTTAAATCTCATTTGTATTTTGACAATTACAATCTGCGTTCAAACCTTTCATGATTCTTGAAAACACCTCAATCGAGAGGATGAACCAACCGTACCTCATCTACAGAAGAAAAGATTTATGCATATAGTTATGCACCTAAAAATACTCGAAACCTGAGTAAAAGTTTAACGCATAGCTGTGCTAATCTCTTTAGCGTTATTATTACCGAAAATAACTTTTCAATCTCTTTCCAAATTAGCCAATTTTGTCACAGCTCCAGCAAGTCAAATTCGACTTTTCGTTCGAAACAGCCTTATTATAACTTTGATATATATGTGTGCCCTTTTATTGTTACCGGGGAACCTTTTATATTTCACCATATTACCTTCAGCGTTTAATCATCTAAAAATACAATTCTCGTGAAACTACCTTGGATTGATAACTGATGATTCAAATATCGTAGCATTAAATGCAGTGGAAACATAAAAATTGAAGATGGTCTAAACGGCCAAAAGTTTGATGATAAAGAAAGGAGTGTTAGGAACACTCGATAGAAAATTTGGTACTGAAAAACAGATTGAGCAAACCATGAAGGAGACCAAGGTAAAATACAAGTACCATACCATATATTCAAAGAAACCAGGTAATTCTGGATCCGGTGAAACCTTCAACGAATATCTAGCTCCTTACTCATGTTAAAATCTTGCGGAAAATCTTTATTCATCAACCATCGAACTTAGAAATTCAAAAATATCAACATAAATATCTTTGATATTTCTGAGGATATTTTCATAAATATTCTCATCCGAAATTATTTATCTCTTCGTGCTATCTATATTACATCATAAAGGAAACTTCTTTAGTTTCTAAAAATTTTCTTTAAAATTCGAGTTTGAATTATGAATGATTTTGAAGTAGTGTTGGGAACTGATGCATGAGTTAGTATAATATAATGACACTTGATCAACGTGATTATATTACAGTAGTTCATGCTGAGTTTCTAATGGAACGTGATGATTCACAGAACATACCATCATCATGTGCCATTTACACGACTCTTACATTCTACCCAATCTCCAAACATATTAAGAACATATATTCTTGATAGTTCTATTTTTTTCCTTGAATTATGGTCATTTAACCAACCAAGATCGTGCTATAACAATATCTCTCGTAGAACATTAGTCATGTTCATTCGAAACTCCATACCTATGAATTCTGGACCATTACTTGTAGTACTTAGAGTCGAGAAGAGAATAAAAGGTCAAAGAGCTCTGAGTAATAAAAGAAAATATAAAGCTTGACAACAACACATAAATTACAAACCGTGCATATCAATATGTATTGCCACGTAAAGGCACGGGAGAATTAAAATTACTATAACCCCAAGGTAATAGTAGAAGTGAATAGATCCTTCTGGCGGCAGATGAAAGAGAAGAATGACAAATATGAAAGTTAAGAGTATATCAAGGATCAGGATGGGATGGAGTATATTGACGAATGTTTTAAAGTATGAATTGAGGATAAATAATAGAAGGTGTGAGTTGTAAGGAAACGACGGGGGTGGATTTATAGTAAAATATCGGACAGAGCAATCAAAACAGATGATCGTATTTAAAGCGAATCCTAATTTCTTTAATTATCGAAGAATCAAATCTTATTACTAAGATCTTCCCCAAATCTCTTGAACTCCGGATATCAACCTGTCTACATCAAAAGATATGACGAATCACTATAATCTTATTTCATTCATTTACGATAACTCCCCTCATACGCTTTGAGTAATCGAAGTATTTTATCCATACTTCTTAAACATGATAAAACTCTATAATCGTCACAATAACATTCTCATTGTTATCCATGACGACCTCTATCAAATTTTGGGACGAAATTTCTTTAACGGGTAGGTACTGTGATGACCCGGAAATTTCCGATTAAATTTAAACTTTAATCTTTATATGTTTCGGACATGATAAGCAAAGTTTATAATATTGAGTCTTGGAAATTTTGGAACTATGTTCATGTATTCAATTAACCCTTCGACTGTTCTCGATGATTCACCAACGTTTAATTATAAATAGATATGTTTGCATAAATATATAAATAATAATTTGAAATAGAATTTGAAGTATTATAGGTTGTTGTTATTAGAACGAATTATGAAAAATAAAAATAAAAATAGGATATTATAATTTACAACATAACTATATATAAATAAAGTATATTAAGAATAAATATTAAATGATTATAATACTCGGATGATGTTTCGATTGATATTAAACAATTCAAAATACGAACTTATATGAATGTTAAATAAACGGTGATCCGAAAATGAGTTATATAATTTATAGGCTTATTAAATATATATCTAGGAGTTATTTGTTAAGTTTTACACTTAGCATAAATTTACTCGAGGTTGGGAGCTAATAGTTAATTCATTTTTATTCGATAAATTTAAACAGTTAATGACCGAATTCTTTTACATTAATGACAAAAATAAATAAATTTAATTACTGTAAAAATTTGGGATTTTTCCGAAGACTTTTATCCGCCATGGATATACAACGGACCACGATACAATGTCCGAAAGTAAAACCGTCGATAGAAGCGGATAAACTATTCTATATTATTCTTCTGCACGTTCTTTACTTTCACATGATTGTGAGTAAATAAATCATTACTAATATCTTTGTACTATATATCCTATTAGATACCCGTGAATGAAGAATATGATTGATTATCACTGTGCTTAATTGTTATATAGAGTTTTTATTTCAATCAATTTCCACCCATTTATTTTCAATGACCTCATATGTTTTTAATGATATGTAGAGACATTTTACAAACATCTCAAATTATATATACATATACTTTTCACTTCATTCATCAATCAACAAAACCTTTTCCATTTTCATCAAACTCCTTGAACACCACAATCACCAAACAAGAGGCTATAATATATTATCTCTTGTTGATTCAATCACTTAAACCATCACTTAAACACCACCCGAACCTGCTGCATCCTGCTTGTTAGCTTGTCCGGGTTCGATCAATCACGAGATCAACCATAAACACCTTCACAAGTAAGTTTTCCTGTCTGTCTTCTAAATTTAACCACCACCTTTATCATATCAATCGCCAGAACACCCTCACAAGACCATCGGACACCACTTATTTTCCTGCATCCACTATTTTTGTTTTCCTTTTCTTCTTTCTTTTTACTTCAAAACAACCGTCACCTTCGAACCTACACTCACCATGAGCAGCGAGCCACCTATGTAATACCATTCCTACAGCTGCAACAGCTCGATGATTCAGTTTAATACTGCAGCCAACGGCTCCTGTTTTCGGATTCATTCCAATAACCAAAGGAACCTCCACTGCTTGAACCCTTTCAAATCACAAACCACCTATATATTTTTTTTTATTCTTTTTCACGACATAAAGGCATTAGCAACAGCCATTATTTTTATTTTTGTTACTTCATCCTTTTTGTCAACAAGTTAGTAAACCACCCACTTGAGCATGGACCCCTTTTTCTCCACTTGTGACAATAAACTTATTATTTAACTCAACTACTATAAACTATCAATTTGGACAGCTGTTTATGTCGAGTTAAAAGCCAAATAAAAAGAACAAACAACTAACCCCACTTCATTATAAAAAGAAAAATAAGAAACCGAGTGCTACCATATTTTATTTGGGTTTGTTTGCTACGGTGTACTATATGATATAGGATATCAATCTTGAATGGATGGTTGAAAAAGTTATATCTAGCTGGACACCATCGAGTAATGTTTTTCTTTTCTACTTTGGCTGAATCCTCCAACCTCACTCAAAAACCGTTATTATTTTATGGAGTGTATGTCTTCCTTTCATTTTCAACAGGCCATCGTGTTATAACAGGCCAACTTATTTGTTTGATGTAAAATGGGCCGTATACTATTAGTGATGTTTGGGCTAAGAATAAGGTTGGGTTTGTGAAGAGAATTGGGATATGAAAGTTCCAAGCCATCGTTCCAATTTCTTTCGGGTTCTTGTCAACGATATCACACACACACATACACTTATTTAATGGTGATAATGGAAGTGATAGGGATGATTATGATGAGGTTAGGATAAGTTGATGATATAGGATAAGGAAATGATAATGAATATCGTGATGACAGTGACGATGAACACGATGAATCAAACCCAATATTTTTTTTCTTTCTTCTCGATCGCTATAAATACGGTGGTGATAAATAAAGTGGTACATAAAATCATGAAAATGATGTTGATGATGATCTTAGGTTATAGGATGATGATAATAAAGATATAACGATAATAATTATATGATAATAATAAATGTATATTGATAATAATTAAATGATGATGACGATGTAGTGAGTATGATGATGGTGGTATTATCTCATGTTGAATATAATGATAATATGATTGTGATTATGGCTATGTTCATAATAATGATCATCGTGATGATGATCATGGATGTGGTGACGGTTATAGTTATTAGATGATGAATAAGTAAATGGGTCCTTTAAAAAGAAAACCGAATTTTGGGTTAAAACGATTTGGATCCGTATTATACTAGGAAATCACAAATGGAGTAATAGTTAAGGATGTTATGGGTTAGCGGGACGTCGCGGGTTCAAACCCGGACTGGGGCATTCTTGATATTTTTAAGGGCTACTTCTCGTGAGGTAGTTTTCTTGTCATTATTATTATTATTATTATTATTATTATTATTATTATTATTATTATTATTATTATTATTATTATTATTATTATTATTATTATTATTATTATTATTATTATTATCATTTTTACTACTAGTATTATTATTATTATTATTATTATTGCAAATATATTATTATTAAAAGAATCATTTTTAGTCAAGTTATTATTTATTTTTTTAGTTATTATTAAAATTATCTATTTTATTAAAGTTATCATGATTAGTAAAATTATCATTTTTAATAAAATTAAAGATGTTATTATTATTAGTATTATTTTACCAAATAAATATTAGTTACATAAAAAAAATATATTTAACACATATAACATAACTATATCAAATATTTTAAAAGTATATATAAAATAAATATATTTAATTAATTAATAAAACCTATAATTTATTAAATATAACAATTATATCACTAATATTATATAAATATGGACGATTACCATTATATGTGTTAATGTATATATAAATGATATAGGTTCGTGAATCCGAGGCCAATCCTGCATTGTTCCGTTTCGTCGTATGAATATTTTTACTACAAAATATTGTAGAGTGAGTTTCATTTGATTCCCTTTTTACTCTTTACATTTTTGGGACTGAGAATACATGCGCTTTTATAAATTTTTGACACAATAGACACAAGTACCTTAACTACCTTCTTTGATAGAATTATCTGGGATTGGGGTTGATTATTATGATACGCATTAGTCCCCGGTTTTTGTTAGAGCGTATGAGCTCCCGAGCCGGGTGGATGGTATATTATTTATGACATTTTGGCACCGGTTGTCCTATATTTTATAAACATGTGTTCAGCCGTGGGGTGTAAAGACCGGCACATAGGTTCTATATTTTGAAGGCACATGTATTCAGCCGTGGGGTGAAAGACCGGCACAGATGGTTACTATTATATTTTGAATCCTCATCAGGTGTTCTTCATTTGAAAGATATTTTTCGTGCAGTTGAAATGGGACTTCTGCACGTTTTATAATAAATGAAATCTTGTGGTCTATTAAAATGATGAAAATGAAATGATTACTATAAACTAATGAACTCACCAACCTTTTGTTTGACACTTGAAAGCATGTTTATTCTCAGGTTTGAAAGAAATCTTCCGCTGTGCATTAGCTCATTTTAAGGATATTACTTGGAGTCATTCATGACATATTTCAAAAGACATTGCATTCTAGTCGTTGAAGTTCAATAGAGATTATTAATAAGTAAATGACAGATTAGGTCAATTATAGTTTGGATATTATGAAATGGTATGCATACCTGTCAACTTTCGATGAAATGAAAGTTTGTCTTTTAAAAACGAATGCAATGCTTGTAAAATGTATCATATAGAGGTCAAGTACCTCGCGATGTAATCATATGTAATGTTCTCGTCCATATGGATTTGGTCGGGGCACTACAACCGGGCAGTTGCGTTTCCAGTGACCCATTTCACCGCAACCAAAGCACGGATCTTCCTTGGTGTTAGCTTTCCGGAAACCTTTTGCTTCTTGTTATTGTTGGTTGAGGTAACCATCTTCCCCTTTCCCTTGCCCTTGCCTTGGTAGGTGGGTCCTTTCCTCTTAGCCGTCTTTGGCTTAGAAGTGTTATGGTTTTTGGACCCACCTTCATTGATCATAAACATGGGTGAAGCCCTTTTACCCATGCTCGCTTCGGCCGTCTTAAGCATGGCATGTAATTCGCCAATGCTCTTATCCCATTCATTCATGTTGTAATTCATTACAAATGTGTCAAACCTCTTTGACAAGGAATTAAGGATAAGGTCCGTGGCTAATTCATTAGACACGTTGCAGTTTAGACGGTTCGCTCGATCAATTAGGCTTTTCATCTTAAGGACATAAGATGAAACGGATTAGGAGTCGTCCATCTGACATGCATGAAGCGTTCGAACCATTTCGAAGCACTCGACACTAGCTTGTTGAAGGAACATCTCTTTCAATTGTGTGATCATGTCATATGCACTATGATGCTCGAAATCCTTTTGGAGTTCTGGTATCATAGTCCCAAGCATGAGGCAAGAAACTTGCACCGAATCGGTGTAATATTTCTCCCAATAAGCCATGCCTTCCGTATCATCCTTGTCCGGTTGATCGGGAATGGGGTTTTCAAACACATACGCCCTATCCTCTAGTTTGAGGACAATTCTTAGATTTCAAAACCAATCCATGAAGTTCGTATGGTTGAGTTTTTCCTTTTCGAGGATTGACCTCAACGATGTGAAGACCCGTCCTAATCCATTCGGACGAAATCCATATCGATTATAAACGATTCACAACAGTTGATTACATCGCGAGGTATTTGACCTCTATATGACACATTTTACAAACATTGCATTCAATTTTAAAAGACATTCTTTCTTTACAACGAAAATTGACGGCATGCATACAATTTCAGAATATATCCAACTATAATTGACTTAATAATAATCTTGATGAACTCGACGACTCGAATGCAACGCCTTTTGAAATATGCCATGAATGACTCCAAGTAATGTTTCTAAAATGAGCAAATGCACAGCGGAAGATTTCTTTCATACCTGAGAATAAACATGCTTTCAATTGTCAACCAAAAGGTTGGTGAGTTCATTAGTTTATCATAAATAATCATTTCATAATTTTAACAGACCACAAGATTTCATATTTCCATTTCTCATAAACATACGTCCCATGCATAGAGACAAAAATATCATTCATATGAATTGAACACCTGGTAACTGACATTCACAATATGCATATAAGAATATCCCCATCATTCTGGGATCCTCCTTCGGACATGATATAAATTTCGAAGTACTAAAGCATCCGGTACTTTGGATGGGGCTTGTTGGGCCCGATAGATCTATCTTTAGAGTTTGCATCAATTAGGGTGTCTGTTCCCTAATTCTTAGATTACCAGACTTAATAAAAAGAGGCATATTCGATTAGATAATCCAACCATAGAATGTAGTTTCGATCACTTGTGTCCATTTCGTAAAACATTTATAAAAGCAGCGCATGTATTCTCAGTCCCAAAATTATATATTGCAAAAGCACTTAAAAAGGGAATAATGAAACTCACCTAATGTATTTTGTAGTAAAAATACATATGACTATATTGAACAATGCAGGGTTGGCCTCGGATTCACGAACCTATATCAATTGTATATTTATTAAAACATATAATCGTAATCGAGCAAGTTTATATATATTATTATTAATAATATACTTGTTATATTTCATGTTATTTGGATCATTTTAATATATTTAATTTAAATATTTTATATAGTTAATATTTATCATTATTTATATTATACATATATATGTAAGGTTTTATATATGATAACAATATATATTTGTGTATTAACTGATACATTTTATATATATAATTTAGTAATTATCATTTTAATAATAACCATATAATGATACGTAATATTAATATTATTGTAATGTATTGTTGTATAAAATATCTATTTGTAATAATACCAGTATTGACAAGAATGATAATAGTAATGATAATAATAATAGTAATAATATTAGTAGTAATAGTATCTATTTTAATGTATATGGTAATCTTAATAAAAATGCTAATTTTGATAATTTTAATTAAAATGATACTTTTAGTAAATGATAATAATATCAGTGCTAATAATACATATCAGATTTATCCTAAGTTTATTATAATTTCTAAACTTATGACTACAGTTTCTATAACTTAAATTTGTAATCGTATTCATAATTGTACCTATATTCAAATAATTATGACCATTTTTCATAATTTTTATCGTATCACTTTTATTATTAATTTTGTAACATGAATGTTGTTAATATGTTCATAATCATCTTAATGACGATAATCATAATATTACAATAATAATCATAATAATATTAATAATAATAATAATAATAATAATAATAATAATAATACTAATACTAATACTAGTAATAATAATAATAATATAGTGATAATAATAATAATAATAATACTTAATGATAATATTAGTAATAATAATAATGATAATACTATTAATTAGATAAATGATAATAATAATAATTATACTTTAATTCTTAGGAACTAATAACACTTATCTTAATAATAACCATAATCAATAATAATGATAACAATAATAATAATAATAATAATAATAATAATAATAATAATAATAATAATAATAATAATAATAATAATAATAATAATAATAATAATAATAATAATAATAATAATAATAATAATAATAATAATAATAATAATAATGAGAATAATAATAATTATTATAATAATAATGAAGTAATAACAATAACAATAAAAGACTACTACCTCACAAGAATAGGTTCCAAAAAGAATATAATTGCCCTTGCCCGGACTCGAACTCGAGACCTCTCGGATACACACAAACAACCTTAACCAACTGATCCATTCAATTTTTACTGATTATAACTCTTCTAAATATTATTTAACCTATTAACTTCTATATCCCTTTCATCTTCTCTTCAAACATATAAATCGGCCAAGACAGTTTTAAATTGTCCCAATTAAGATATTTTAAAACATTTGTAAATAATAGAAATCATATGTCAGATGTTAGCATTAAAAGGAAAACGAGAAAAAAAATAAAAAATAAAAAATAAAAATAAAAACTGCTACTGCAGTCTCGACGCATACAGAAAAAAAAATCTTGATTTTTAATTAGAGATCGTTTTAACAAAAACTTACTTCATGAAATAGGTTGCAAAACCCCTTTAGAAACTATCTGTGTACCTAATTGAATCTGAAACATCGAATTAAAAACGAATTTTGAGAAGAACTATTATTTTGACTTTTGAAAATATATCTTTGACTTCGAAATTCGGCTTTGATTTTATGAATTAAGAACTGAAACTTTATATATAGATTAAATGAAGGATTTCTAACAATCCTCCATTTATAGATTTTTAAATGCGACACAGAATCGTGATTTGGCTCAAAAGTTGAAGAACGGGTTTTGCAGTCTGTTTAAAAAAAATATTATTAATTTAACTAATTTAACAGTATTGGGTTGTTGAAATTGATAATGGAAATGGAAGGTAGTTCGAATGGATCCAATATTACAATGAATTAGTCGATCTTATAATGGAATCAGTCGACAGCTAGTACAAATATAACAGGAATTAAATAAGAAAAAAATATATAAAAGCAGATTACGTTATCTACTGTGTTTGGATGTTTTCTATTGATCGAATCACAATAGGGGACATAAACAAGATAATGCTACAGATTGAGAGCTACTGATAACAGATCCTGATTCCAAATGAGTACGTTCTATAATATAACGTATATTAATATATTAATTATTAGTAATTATAATTAATTAAAATCCTATTAATAATTGAATTAATAATAATAATAGTAATAATAATAATAATGTTAATATTATCAAATAATACTAAAAATGATATCAATAATAATTTATAATAATAATAATACTAATTATTAATGGTAATAATAATATCCAATAATAATACTAATATTAATCATAAATACTAAAATTAAAATTTTATTATTAGTTATAATACTAATGATATTAATAATCTTAATAAAGATAATAATAATACATAACCATTTATAGTAATTAAAATTATAATCTTACTACTAATTATGATATGAATAATGATAACAACAATACTAATAACACTAATATTAATAGTAGTTATGTAACAATTCAGTTGTATCAATTTCATATTTATGTAATATATAAAATATTAATAATAACTTTGTTATTAATATTAACTACATATTCTAATAATAGTAGTGAAAGTAATATTAATATTAGTAAAGGTAACAACTTAATTGCATTAGATTTCTTATCTATATCTATTATCTATAACAGTATAACTAATACTGATATTAATTATTAATATTAATATTAGTATTAATAATAATAATGAAAGTAATAAAATCTTATTTAATTTTTTTAATAATATATTGTTAATTATGTAATATTTAATAATCATATAATATATTATATAGTAACTTTTTACTGAATCTTTATCATTTAACTATATATATATTATTTAATAATATACATAAATCTCATATGTCTATATATTCATTTTAAATTTTACTTAATTATTTTGTATCTTATTTAACATATCTAATTCCAATGTTTAAATTATATTTTATACTTTTAAATTACTACACATATTTATATTTACATATATATATGTACAATTTTATTTACAAACAATGGTTCGTGAATCATCGGAATTAGTCAGAGAGTAATTGATTACGTGACTATAGTTCCAAAACTTTTGAGGTTAAAAATTACAGACTTTGCTTATCGTGTCGGAAACATATAAAGATAAAGTTTAAATTTAGTCAAAAATTCCCGGGTCGTCACAGTACCTACCCGTTAAAGAAATTTCGTCCCGAAATTTGAGTATGGTCATCATGGTTAACAATAAAAATGTTTTCATGATGCATATGAGTTGATAAATAGAGTTTTATCATTATTGATTAATACAGAAAAAATAATTTGATTATTCGAAGAGCACTAATGAAGCTATCACAATAAAGTGAAATGAATAAATGAAGTTTCATTTTAACTTTTGACGTTGCCTGGGTTGAATTCCGGAATTCAAGGGATTTAAAAGAAAATCTTGGAAATCTATAAGATCTGATTCTTCGGCGAATAAGGAAATTAAGATCTCTCTAATTAAATACGATGATCTGCTTCGATTACTCTGTCTGATATTTCCATTATAAATTAAACTCTTCCGTTCCATTATTTTCACCATTCCTATACTTTCCTTCTTGTTTCATACATCCAAAAGATTCTGAAAGTGCTTAATCCAGTTTCGATCCTTGTCATTATCCTTTCTATCGCAACAATCATACTCCTTTTCCAACTTTCACCAGAGGAATCTGCTTTCTTCTACTTCGCCCTTGGGGTTATAGTGTTTTTAATTCTCCCGTGTCTTTATGTTGCAATAAACGTCGACATACACGGTTTGTAATTTCGGTGTTGTTGTTGGGCTTTATATTTCCCCCTATGTATTGGATCTTCATACTTTTGTTTTCTCTTCCCGACTTTAAGTCAAGCGAATAATGATCCAGAATTCGTATATATGAATTTCGAAATGAACATAGTTAATGTTCTAAGATAGAAATGGTAATAGCACGATCTTGATTCGTCAAATTACCAGAATATCCAGGAAAGATAGAACTATCAAGGAAAATATGTTCTTGATATGTTTATAGATTAGACAGAACGTAAGAGCCGTGTAACATAGCACATGATGACGTTGTAATATGTGAATCATCACATTCCATTTAGAAACTCAGCATGACTTACTGTAATATAATCACGTTGATCAAGTGTCATTATATTATACTAACTCATGCATCAGTTCCCAACACTACTTTAAAAATATTCATATTTTAAATTCGAAAGTTTACAGAATATAGAAACTAACAGTTTCTATATGATGTAACACTGATAGCACTAAGAGATTAATGATTTCAGATAAGAATAGTTATGAAAATATATTCAGAAATATCAAGGATATTTATAATGAAATATACGATAATATCTCAGAATATCTAAGATCAGAGGATGATAGAAACTATTGTCTGCAAGGGTTTAGAGTAAGGAGCATGATATTCACTAAAGACTTTAGCAGACATTGAATCATTTGGATTCTTTGAAGTCAAACTTATTCTTTGTGATTTTTCCACGGCTTTCTTCATAGTTTCGCATAATCTGCTTTTCGGTACTAAATTTTTCTATTGAACGTTTCCAATATAATGACACACAGGAAGCACGAAGAGGTATATAATTTCGGACGAGAATATTTATGAAAATATCCTCAGAAATATCGAAGATATTGATGATGATATTTTGGAACTTCTAAGTTCGATGGTTGATGGAGAAAGATTTTCCGCAAGATTTTAACATGACTCCGGAGTAAGATATTCTCTAAAGATTTCAACGGATCCAGAATTACCTGAATCCTTTGAATATAAGGTTTGGTCCTTGTATTTGTCCTTGGTCTCCTTCATGGGTAGCTCAATTTGTTTTTCAATACCCAATTTCGAGCGTTCCTAACACTCCTTTCTTTATCATCAAACTTTTGGCCGTTTAGACCATCTACCATTATTCTGTTTCTTCTGCATTTAATGCTATGATATCTGAATCATCGGTTATTAATCCGAGGTGGTTTTAGGAAAATTATGTTTTTAGATGATTAAACGCTGATGGTAATATGGTGGAATATGAAAGGTTCCCTGGTAACAATAAAAGAGCACGCATATATATCAATGTTATAATAAGGTTATTTCGTACGAAAAGTCGAAGTTGTTTTGCTGGAGCTGTGACAAAATTTGGCTATTTTGAAGAAGAACTGCAAAGTTATTTTGGGTAATAATAACACTAAAGAAATTAGCACAGTTATGTATTGAACGTTTACTCAGTTTCCGAGAGTCTTTCAAGTGCATTACTATATGCATCAATCTTTTCTTCCGTAAATGAAGTGCGGTTGGTTCATCCTCTCGATTGAGGTGTTTTCAAGAATCATGAAAGGTTTGAACGCAGAATGTAATCGTGAAGATACAAATGTTGTTTAAGACGAAATCAAGTGGCAACTTGAAGAATTGTTTAGTTTCATATGTTATAATCAATATTTTAAATAATTTTAATTGTCCAATGTTATTAGTCCACAGTCGATAGTCCACAGTTGACAGTCCAATAATTCATATATAGTTTAATATATAATATTCGTATTAATTAATACGTGTCGTGACCCGTATACGTCTCAGACTCGATCACAACTCAAACTATATATATTATTGTAGAATCAACCTCAACCCTGTATAGAGAACTCAATCATTACTGCATATAGAGTGTCTATGGTGATTCCAAATAATATATATAGATGCGTCGGTATGATATGTCAAAACCTTGTATACGTGTCTCGATATTTAAAGTGCGTAAAATATATAACAGAAAATTAAATAACGATAAAAAAGTGCGTAAAGTAAATAACAGAAATTTAATGACGATAAATAAAATTGCGAGAATGTAAATTGCGATAAAATAAATTGCGATAAATAAAATGTAATCAGTTAGCTAGGATTTTGTTAGCGTGGATTCTTAACAAAATTTCTCATAGTTAATTTGTTTGTTTCTAACAAATTTTATTTTGTCCAATGTTTTCTTCATTATGCCACTTGTCGGATTCTGATAGGTCAAAATCCAAATATGAAATTGAATGAAAATGGTTATTCTGTGATGAACGGATTCGTATAGCTGTGGTTGCAAGTAGGATAGTAAATGACTGTTGAATCAGATTCGAAGAATGTACAGTGTAACTTATTAATGCAAAATCTAAATATTCCTCGGGTATTACCTACCCGTTAAAATATTTTCACCATTAACAGTTTGTACAATAAAAATTTTAATTACAATCTTTATGAAAACATATATACATATATATTTTCTTCAGACGTAATTATGGACTTAATGAGTCAATATGATATTAAACTCATTTGATTTACCGTTAGAATAAGAATATATAATCTCTAAAACATTAGAGATTACCTAATCGCCATGTTGAACGAAGATAAATGATGTAGAACGATTTGTAGAACAATGATTATACTAGAGGTACAGAATGAGATGTTGAGGCATGGATTGTTGAAACTTGGGTTGTTGGTTGTACTAGTCCCATTGGTGCTAAGGCTGGTGATGTTACCGGTGTTGGTGATACAGCTGGTGCTTGCAAATTGTATATCGTGCTCTCTAAATTTAATACTCGAGCTCGGAGTTCTCTAACTTCTTCTACTAACCCTGGTTGATTATCAGTGTGAGGTAGTGGTCGGATATCTTCTCTAGTTCCGTTAATGGTAGATTCAAGACGAAAAATTCTTGCAAATAGGGTATAAACGGTGTTGCGAACGGGTTCGCCGGTGAGCGGGTCAAGCACTCCAAGGTTAGGTGGTAGATTCGATTCATAATATGGAGTACCTTCTTCCCTTCTCCATAGGGTGAGTATGTCGCGAACCCACCCCCATTTTCTCCAGTAATCACGGTAGTTGATTGGTTGGTGTGCTCCTGTCACGCTGTCTTCGGAGTCAGAGGAACTTGGTTGATTCGTAGAGGCCATCTTACGCGATCTCAGGAAAGATTTTTGGTATGAAGAGTTTAGTGACAGCAATTTATAGTTGGATGGTATTCTCAATGCATAATTTGCATAGATATATATAGTACCAGGATCCCTTAAATTAAGGAGAAATTTACGAGAGATATCAGGCAAGGTCTACAGTAACAGATACGCTAAGATATGAATTGTCTGATACGCTAAGATATGAATTTTGTCTATACACTATTCATGCAGTCAATGCAGCAAGACGTGTCTAGACTAAGAATGATAAGTAGATAATTTTCGACACAAAATGATAAGCAAAACTTTTTGACATGCAGACACGGTCGAAGTTCAGACTTACTAATGCATCCTAATGACTTATCAGTTAGACACACTAATGCAGACCTGGTTCGCTAAGACCTCTGCTCTGTTACCAACTGTGAAGACCCATCCTAATCCATCCAGACGAAATCCATATCAATTATAAATGATTCACAACAGTTGATTACATCGCGAGGTATTTGACCTCTATATGACACATTTTACAAACATTACATTTAATTTTAAAAGACATTATTTCTTTACAACAAAAATTGACGGCATGCATACAATTTCAGAATATATCCAACTATAATTGACTTAATAATAATCTTGATGAACTCGACGACTCGAATGCAACGTCTTTTGAAATATGCCATGAATGACTCCAAGTAATGTTTCTAAAATGAGCAAATGCACAGCGGAAGATTTCTTTCATACCTGAGAATAAACATGCTTTCAATTGTCAACCAAAAGGTTGGTGAGGTCATTAGTTTATCATAAGTAATCATTTCATAATTTTAATAGACCACAAGATTTCATATTTCCATTTCTCATAAACATACGTCCCATGCATAGAGACAAAAATATCATTCATATGGATTGAACACCTGGTAACCGACATTCACAATATGCATATAAGAATATCCCCATCATTCCAGGATCCTCCTTCGAACATGATATAAATTTCGAAGTACTAAAGCATCCGGTACTTTGGATAGGGCTTGTTGGGCCCGATAGATCTATCTTTAGAGTTCGCGTCAATTAGGGTGTATGTTCCCTAATTCTTAGATTACCAGACTTAATAAAAAGGGGCATATTCGATTAGATAATCCAACCATAGAATGTAGTTTCGATCACTTGTGTCCATTTCGTAAAACATTTATAAAAGCAGCGCATGTATTCTCAGTCCCAAAATTATATATTGCAAAAGCACTTAAAAAGGGAATAATGAAACTCACCTAATGTATTTTGTAGTAAAAATACATATGACTATATTGAACAATGCAGGCTTGGCCTCGGATTCATGAACCTATATCAATTGTATATTTATTAAAACATATAATCGTAATCGAGCAAGTTTATATATATTATTTTTAATAATATACTTGTTATATTTCATGTTATTTGGATCATTTTAATATATTTAATTTATATATTTTATATAGTTAATATTTATCATTATTTATATTATACATATATATGTAAGGTTTTATATATGATAATAATATATATTTGTGTATTAACTGATACATTTTATATATATAATTTAGTAATTATCATTTTAATAATAACCATATAATGATACGTAATATTAATATTATTGTAATGTATTGTTGTATAAAATATCTATTTGTAATAATACCAGTATTGACAAGAATGATAATAGTAATGATAATAATAATAGTAATAATATTAGTAGTAATAGTATCTATTTTAATGTATATGGTAATCTTAATAAAAATGCTAATTTTGATAATTTTAATTAAAATGATACTTTTAGTAAATGATAATAATATCAGTGCTAATAATACATATCAGATTTATCCTAAGTTTCTTATAATTTATAAACTTATGACTACAGTTTCTATAACTTAAATTTGTAATCGTATTCATAATTGTACCTATATTCAAATAATTATGACCATTTTTCATAATTTTTATCGTATCACTTTTATTATTAATTTTGTAACATGAATGTTGTTAATATGTTCATAATCATCTTAATGACGATAATCATAATATTGCAATAATAATCATAATAATATTAATAATAATAATAATACTAATACTAATACTAGTAATAATAATAATAATATAGTGATAATAATAATAATAATAATAATAATAATAATAATAATAATAATAATAATAATAATAATAATACTTAATGATAATATTAGTAATAATAATAATGATAATACTATTAATTAGATAAATGATAATAATAATAATTATACTTTAATTCTTAGGAACTAATAACACTTATCTTAATAATAACCATAATCAATAATAATGATAACAATAATAACAATAATAATAATAATAATAATAATAATAATGATAATAATAATAATAATAATTATAATAATAATGAAGTAATAACAATAACAATAAAAGACTACTACCTCACAAGAATAGGTTCCAAAAAGAATATAATTGCCCTTGCCCGGACTCGAACCCAAGACCTCTCGGATACACACAAACAACCTTAACCAACTGACCCATTCGATTTTTACTGATTATAACTCTTCTAAATATTATTTAACCTATTAACTTCTGTTTCCCTTTCATCTTCTCTTCAAACATATAAATCGGCCAAGACAGTTTTAAATTGTCCCAATTAAGATATTTTAAAACATTTGTAAATAATAGAAATCAGATGTCAGATGTTAGCATTAAAAGGAAAACGAGAAAAAAAAATAAAAAATAAAAAAATAAAAATAAAAACTGCTACTGCAGTCTCGACGCATACAGAAAAAAAAAATCTTGATTTTTAATTAGAGATCGTTTTAACAAAAACTTACTTCATGAAATAGGTTGCAAAACCCCTTTAGAAACTATCTGTGTACCTAATTGAATCTGAAACATCGAATTAAAAACGAATTTTAAGAAGAACTATTATTTTGACTTTTGAAAATATATCTTTGACTTCGAAATTCGACTTTGATTTTATGAATTAAGAACTGAAAATTTGTATATAGATTAAATGAAGGATTTCTAACAATCCACCATTTATAGATTTTTAAATGTGACACAGAATCGTGATTTGGCTCAAAAGTTGAAGAACGGGTTTTGCAGTCTGTTTAAAAAAATATTATTAATTTAACTAATTTAACAGTATTGGGTTGTTGAAATTGATATTGGAAATGGAAGGTAGTTCGAATGGATCCAATATTATAATGAATTAGTCGATCTTATAATAGAATCAGTCGACAGCCAGTACAAATATAACAGGAATTAAATAAGAAAAAAATATATAAAAGCAGATTACGTTATCTACTGAGTTTAGATGTTTTATATTGATTGAATCACAATAGGGGATAGAAACAAGATAATTCTATAGATTGAGAGCTACTGATAACAGATCCTGATTCCAAATGAGTACGTTCTATAATATAATGTATATTAATCTATTAATTATTAGTAATTATAATTAATTAAAATCCTATTAATAATTGAATTAATAATAATAATAGTAATAATAATAATAATGTTAATATTATCAAATAATACTAAAAATGATATCAATAATAATTTATAATAATAATAATACTAATTATTAATGGTAATAATAATATCCAATAATAATACTAATATTAATCATAAATACTAAAATTAAAATTTTATTATTAGTTATAATACTAATGATATTAATAATCTTAATAAAGATAATAATAATACATAACCATTTATAGTAATTAACATTATAATCTTACTACTAAATATGATATGAATAATGATAACAACAATACTAATAACACTAATATTAATAGTAGTTATGTAACAATTCAGTTGTATCAATTTCATATTTATGTAATATACAAAATATTAATAATAACTTTGTTATTAATATTAACTACATATTCTAATAATAGTAGTGAAAGTAATATTAATATTAGTAAAGGTAACAACTTAATTGCATTAGATTTCTTATCTATATCTATTATCTATAACAGTATAACTAATACTAATATTAATTATTAATATGAATATTAGTATTAATAATAATAATGAAAGTAATAAAATCTTATTTAATTTGTTTAATAATATATTGTTAATTATGTAATATTTAATAATCATATAATATATTATATAGTAACTTTTACTGAATCTTTATCATTTAACTATATATATATTATTTAATAATATACATAAATCTCATATGTCTATATATTCATTTTAAATTTTACTTAATTATTTTGTATCTTATTTAACATATCTAATTTCAATGTTTAAATTATATTTTATAATTTTAAATTACTACACATATTTATATTTACATATATATATATGTACAATTTTATTTACAAATAATGGTTCGTGAATCATCGGAATTAGTCAGAGAGTAATTGATTACGTGACTATAGTTCCAAAACTTTTAAGGTTAAAAATTACAGACTTTGCTTATCGTGTCGGAAACATATAAAGATAAAGTTTAAATTTAATCAGAAATTCCCGGGTCGTCACAAACGATAGGTTGTTAAAGTTGATAGGTGCGTTTGGAATGTTGTTGTTATTGGCGGCCATCTACAAAATTTAACAAAGTTGTTTAAGTATCATTTTTAATTTAACAATCAATACCCTTTAAATCCAATTGATATTTATTAAATTTTAGAATCCAACGGTAAACCAAATTTCAGTTAGGTGACCTTTATCCCGTCATTTGATTTAGCTAGGTAGTCATTATATGACAATTGCAATCCTTTTACAACTTCTAAGTTATGGAATCATGCAATCCTTTTGCATGGCATATTTATTCTATCAACGCCTATTTGTTCCTCATGCTTCGGTGACCCTAAGTTCATGATTCCCAAATCAAGTCGTCCTACTTGTGTAAATGTGTAAATTTAACATACAAGTGGTTAGGTGACCTTTATCCCACAAGTGTGCAAAATTCACCTTAATCATATTAGTTTGCTCATAACGGTTAGGTGACCTTTATCCCATCATGAGTTCCCTAATATGCCTAAATGTCACACAATAAGGATGGCGTTTAATTTGTTTACCTTGTTAATTTAGGGATTTTAAGTTTTCATAATTTCTAGTTTAAGAAAACTATTGTACCATACATTAACATGCATTTAGTGTGTGGTTCATGTGAAAATCCATTTTTCATATTATGTAATAAAGCCAATTTTATTGCTTTGAAAATAAACCATTTTATTGTGTCTTAATAACCAATTATTAAATCCTTTTGCCACTTTTAATTGAACCAATAAATTGTCGTTTTGCATGTCGTTATTAATGTTTAATTTAACCAATTAAATTGTCATTTTGCTTGTTGTTAATTTGTGATTTACTTATAGCAACCAAACATACAAACACAATAAACAACCATTCATGCAAAACAAATATGTTCACGATCAAGCATTTTTTCGTAGACATTTGTTTAGACGAAAATAAATGCCACCGGTTAAGGGGTTATAACACAAAGTAGGAGATTTCAAAATCTCCCACTTAATCTTGTATCTTCCTTGTCTTCATCTTTTACAAAAAATATATCCTAATACATTTCTTCTAAAAAAAATGAAAATACAACCTAATCTATTTACATACCAAATATAAAATAAATTACTTAACCAAAATTAATACTACATACCAAATGAATAATTAATATTACAAACCAAATAGAATGAATATTACAACCAAATTGAAAGATTAACAAATCAACCAAACAAATATTCATTTAAACACAAGGTCATGGCTATGATTCTGAACATTAATTTATCAACAAATATGAACCAAATGGCAAGTCCAAAACCACTTTTAGAACCCCTACAAATTCGGCCAAAACCATCAACCCTCCCAAATCCATTAATTTTGCATTTTACTTTCATGCATGTTAGTAGAATGCAAAGTTGATGGGTTTTAAAGACCATATATAAGAAGAATATTTCATAGACTTCGGCTCTAGATACCATTGATGGAATTCAACATAACAACAAGTTCGAAATGTTAACATAATCACAACGCCATTTTATGATAGTTAAAGCAAGCGGAAGCAAAATTATTAAGAAAACAAGTTTATATGTTTAACCATTTAAATTGAATCCCATGTGAATATCAAGTCAAGAACATATGCTTACATATAACAATAAAGGAAGAAGATTATACCTCCTCAATTATAAATTGAGGGCTAAATTTGGACAGCAGAAAATGATGATGAAGATGATGGAAAAACACCTCTAACTTGAAGCCTCAAGTGTGTAATACCCCAAGCCTTTTGTGCACCAACACCACCCTTAATTTAGTTAGGATTTTGACACTTAATCAACTAGAAAAACAAGCAAGAGAACCTCTGTAGTGACTCGAACTTTTTCATGTTTATATATATTAAACGAAATTGGTAAATTTACATGATTAAATGTTTTCAACATGTTAAGCAATCAAACTTGTTAAGACTTGATTATTTGAAATGTGCTTCATATAGACAATTGACAACCCAAGTTGACCGGCGATTCACGAACGTTAAAAATTTATAAAACTACATGATGTTATATATATGGATATATATATGGTTAACATGAGATTATGGTAAGTAAGTATCTCACTAAGTATATTAATAATGAGTGATATACATAAAATGAGGTTATTGAATTAAGAAACTCGAAACGATATATATAACGATTATCGTTATAACAACGTCTTACTAAATACATATGAATCATATTAAGATATTGATACACTATGTTTAACATGATAAAATGATAATTAAGTATATCATTAAGTGTGTTAACAATGAACTACATATGTAAAACAAGACTACTAACTTAAGAATTTCGAAACGAGGCATATATGTAACGATTATCGTTGTAACGACATTTTTATGTATATATATCATATTAAGATATATTCATACATTATAATATCATGATAATGTAATAATTTAACATCTCATTTAAGTATAATAACAATGGATTAATTACATTTAACAAAATCGTTAACTTAAAGGTCTTAAAACAACACTTACATGTAATGACTAACGATGACTTAACGACTCAGTTAAAATGTATATACATGTAGTATTTTAATATGTATTCATACACTTTTGAAAGATTTCAAGACACTTATAAAAATACTTCTACTTAACAAAAATGCTTACAATTACATCCTCGTTCAGTTTCATCAACAATTCTACTCGTATGCACCTGTATTCGTACTCGTACAATACACAGCTTTTAGATGTATGTACTATTGGTATATACACTCTAATGATCAGCTCTTAGCAGCCCATGTGAGTCACAAAACATATGTGGGAACCATCATTTGGCAACTAGCATGAAATATCTCATAAAATTACAAAAATATTATAAATCATTCCTGAATTATTTACATGAAAACAAAATTACACATCCTTTATATCTAATCCATATACCAATGACCAAAAACACCTACAAACACTTTCATTCTTCAGTTTTCTTCATCTAATTGATCTCTCTCAAGTTCCATCTTCAAGTTCTAAGTGTTCTTCATAAATTCTAAAAGTTCTAGTTTCATAAAATCAAGAATACTTCCAAGTTTACTAGCTCACTTCCAATCTTGTAAAGTGATCATCCAACCTCAAGAAATCCTTGTTATTTACAGTAAGATATCACTCTAAATCAATTTAATACTCATATACAAACTTTGATTCAATTCCTATAACTATAACTATCTTAATTCGAGTGATAATCTTACTTGAACTTGTTTTCGTGTCATGATTCTACTTCAAGAACTTTCAAGCCATCCAAGATCCTTTGAAGCTAGATCATTTCTTGTCACTTCCAGTAGGTTTAGATACTAAACTTGAGGTAGTAATGATATTCATAACATCGTTCGATTCATACATATAAAACTTTCTTATTCAAAGATTTGAACATGTAATCACTAGAACATAGTTTAGTTAATTCTAAACTTGTTCGCAAACAAAGTTAATCCTTCTAACTTGACTTTTAAAATCAACTAAAAACATGTTCTATATCTATATGATATGCTAACTTAATGATTTAAAATCTGGAAACACGAAGAACACTGTAAAACCGGACATACGCCGTCGTAGTGAAACCGGGGGCTGTTTTGGGTTAAAAAAATAAAAACTATCTTAATCTTTGAATTGGAAGTTTGATTTTTGGAAAAATGATATTTCATATGAACATGATACTATATCCAAAAATCATGGTTAAACACAAAGTGAAAGTATGTTTTTCAAAATAGTCATCAAGATGTCGTTCTTTCGACGGAAATGACTACCTTTTTAGTAAATGACTTGTAACCTGTATTTCTGACTATAAACTTATACTTTTTCTGTTTAGTTTCATAAATTATAGTTCATTATGAAACCATAGCAATTTGATTCACTCAAAACGGATTTAAAACGAAGAAGTTATGGGTAAAACAAGATTGGATATTTTTTGATTGTTGTAGCTACGGGAAATATTGTAACAATTCTATACAAATCATATCCTAGCTAACTTATATTGTATTATATATGTATTCTAATATATTATGTAATCTTGGGATACTATAGACACGTATGCAAATGTTTTGACATATCATATCGACCCATGTATATATATTATTTGGAACAACCATAGACACTCTATATGCAGTAATGTTTGAGTTAGCTATACAGGGTTGAGGTTGATTCCAAAAATATATATACTTTGAGTTGTGTTCTAGCCTGAGACGTGTATACACTGGGTCATGGATTGATTCAAGATAATATATATCAATTTATTTCTGTACATCTAACTGCGGACAACTAATTGTAGGTTACTAACGAGGACAACTGACTAAATAACCTTAAATCATTAAAACGTAATAAAAATATTGTAAATATATTTTGAACATACTTTGATATATATGTACATATTTATTATAGGTTCGTGAATCGACCAGTGGCCAAGTCTTACTTACCGACGAAGTAAAAATCTGTGAAAGTGAGTTATAGTCCCACTTTTAAAATCTATAATTTTTTTGGGATGAGAATACATGAGATTTTATAAATGTTTTACAAAATAGACACAAGTAATCAAAAATACTTTCTATGTTGGATTATCGAACCGAATATGCCCCTTTTTAGCTTGGTAGCCTAAGAATTAGGGAAATGGCCCCTAATTGACGCGAATCCTAAAGATAGATCTATTTGGCACAACAAGCCTCATCCGAGTTATGGATGCTTTAGTACTTCGATTTATCATATCCGATGAGAGTCCCGGAATGATGGAGATATTCTATATGCATCTTGTTAAGGTCGGTTATCAGGTGTTCAACATATGAATGATTTTTATCTCTATGCAGTTTGCGAAATGCCTGATATGAGATGTGTTATAAAAATGAAATCTTGTGGTCTATTATTATGATTTGATAATATGTAGGTTAAACCTATAACTCCCCAACAATTTTGTTGACGTTTTAAGAATATTTATTCTCAGGTGATTATTAAGAGCTTCCGCTGTTGCATACTAAATTAAGGACAAGATTTGGAGTCCATGCTTATATAATATTGTTTAAAAACTGCATTCGAAGACTTATGTTGATGTGTAATATTATTGTAAATTATTATGTAATGGTCGTGTGAAAAACGCTATATTTTAGATTATCATTATTTGATAATAGTCGTAATATTTTAAAGGTTATGGTTTGTTCTAAAATCGAATGCAGTCTTTGAAAAACGTCTCATATAGAGGTCAAAACCTCGCAACGAAATCAATTAATATGGAACGTTTATAATCAATATGAACGGGACATTTCAGTTGGTATCCGAGCATTGGTCTTAGAGAACCAGAAAATTTGCATTAGTGTGTCTTATCGAGTTTGTTAGGATGCATTAGTGAATCTGGACTTCGACCGTGTTTTCTTTAAAAATGATTGCTTAATATTTTTTTTGTTGGAAACTACAAATTGTAACATGTAAATATTATGTGATATATTAATCTCTTAACGTGTTTGATATTGTGTGACAGATGTCTACCTATAGTACAAATCCCATCGACTCACCTAATAATAATGAAGAGTCGAATATATTTTGGGAAGATTCTCGAAGAGGAACCGGAAGAGGAGGAACCGGAAAAGGAGGAACCGGAAGAAGAGGAACCGAAAGAAGAGGAACCAGAAGAAGAGGAACCGGAAGAAGAAGAGGTTCCAGAGGAAGAAATATTGATACCCACAGTAAATAAATTAAATAAAAGAAAATCTTCAACCAACGGACCAATGTTAATAATGGTCAATGGTGTTTCTGCCGAGGAAGCAAAATATTGGGAAGATTACCAATTTTTTGATGAATCGGATCCCGATGAGGATTCCGATGATGTTATAGAAATTACCTCGACCCAATATAATATAGCAAAAGAAAATAATAAGGGAAAAGGTATAAAAATAGAGAAACCTAATTCCAACCCCGATGAACTTTATATGTATCGGCAACATCCGTATTTCCTAAATTGTAATAATAACCCGGGAACTTCTAAACCACCAGTTTTTTCTAAACCATTGTGCAAAACAACAGCTCGTATTAGGGGAGCACCATATATCCATAGGAAATTAGCAAAATGAACCAAGTCTGAAGAAGAAGAAATGTGTGAGTCGGATTAAAGAGTTGTAATCACGTTGTGTAATATATGTAATATAGTGTGCTTGTGCTTTATGATAAATGTAAAAATTTCTTGTATTGTTTGTTAATTATCTTTTATGAATCTAACCCTCGTCTATTTTTACAGTATAAAAACACAATATGGATGTTAAGGGTAAACAACTGAATATTTTAGAAGACCTACCAGAGGATATGATTGATGAAATCTTGTCTAGAGTGGGTCAGAATTCATCAGCACAATTAGTTATGGCGAAATTAACTTGTCAAATATTTGAAAGACTTTCTAGAAATGCCTTAGTTTATAAAAGGCTTTCCTTTGATAGGTGGGGTATATCACATTGGGGAGACCGTAAGTTACGCCGTGTTTTCTTTAAAGCGTTAAGTGCGGGGAACCCAAATGCAATTTTACGCTATGGGTTAAGAACCTATTTTGACTCAACATATCCCAACATAGGATTTCGTGAGTTAGAAAGAGCTTCTAACATGTAACATAAGGAAGCATGTTATGCTTACGAGTTAGTGATGTTAGCTTCTCACCAAAGTGAGAAAAAGAACATCGGATTACAACTTTTAAATAAAACCTTTCCACAAGTGACGAATTCAGTAGTTGGGGTAAGAAACAAGGTTTTTAGATTATTGCGGGGCTGTTGGACATTACGAAACCCTCGTCCCTTTGACGACGTTACAACATGCTGTCTTTTCAACGGTCACAATGGTTATGTTCCACAAGACCAAGGATGGGAAGTAGTCTTAATAAAACTAAAATGCATGACTTGTTTCTGGACATATGAATTACGTGTCTTTATTGCCTTTGTTGAACGACTTACGTATTAAATAGAATTGTCTTCGCAACTGTTTTGTATCAGAGTTTTTATGTGCTATATTTCATGATATATGTAAAATAGCGAAATTGTAAGTTTGCAAAATTTTGTATAAAAGTTTGAATGTGAAATATTATTATAATCAATGTTTCATATAGAATTGTAGTAGTTGAATTGTATGTTAGCTACTAAGTATGAACTTAACGGGTAGGTATTACCCGAATTAAAACTTATAAAATGCTAATATGAAGAAAAAGCTTTTATAAATGAGTTCATATTATGCTACGGAATACTATTCACTACTCTTAATATTTTATATGATTAACTTAATTCTTTTTGCTATTTTTGAAGGAAATGGCACCGACTACTTGTCAGAACTTGAACATGAGTGAGGAAGACTTCCGTGCTTTCCTTGCAGCAAATATAGCCACAGTACAGGCTGCAATGCAAAACAACAATAACTCAGGGTCTAGCAGTGGAGTTAACTCCACAGGAAACTGTGTAGGATGCTCCTACAAGGCTTTTACTGCCTGTAAACCTCTGGAATTCGATGGAACTGAAGGACCAGTCAGACTGAAACGATGGACCGAAAAGGTCAAATCTGTGTTTTCTATAAGCAAATGTACTGAGGAAGATAAGGTAAAGTACGACCACGCATACCTTCACAGGTACTGCGTTAACATGGTGGAATACCTATCTCGAACAAGTGGGACAAGATGCTGCTTACGCACTACCGCGGTCAGCATTCAAACACTTGATGAACGAGCAGTACCGTCCCAGAAACGAAGTCAATAAGCTCAAGACAGTGCTTAGAGAATTACGAACAAAGGGATTCGATATCACCACATACGAACGACGATTCACCGAGTTGTGTTTATTGTGCCCAAGAGTGTTCGAAGATGAAGAAGAGCATATCGATGCGTTTGTAAAGGGGTTACCAGAGAGAATTTAGGAGGATGTGAGTGCAAGCACGCCCACTTCAATACAAAAAGCAAGCCGAATGGCTCACAAACTTATAAACCAGATCGAGGGAAGGATTAAAGAGCAGGCGGCTGAGGAGGCCAAAATGAAACAAGTCAAGAGAAAGTGGGAAGAACCTAGTGACAAGAGTCACAATTTCAACAATCAACACCACAATCACAACCACAATCGCACCATTTTTCGCAACAACAAACGCAACAAAAACCATTCCAACAACAACAATGATCCTAACAACAATACCAACCGCAACAACAAAAATCCCAACAACAATCTCAATAACAACACTGGTAATCAAAATCAGAAAATTCCATGTCTAAGGTGTGAAGGGTACCATCCAACTACTTTTTGTCCAGCAACATGTACAAAATGTAATCGAAAGGGTCATGATACAACGAAGTGTGAAATTTATGGACCATTGGGTAAAGGAACAAGTAATGCCCACATTATTTGTTATGGATATGGGAAGAAGGGCCACTACAAAACTGCGTGTCCAAACCAGGGAAATAATAATGGGCAAATCCGTGGGAGAGTTTTTAACATTAATGCGGAAGAAGCGCAGGAAGACCCGGAGCTTGTTACGGGTACGTTTCTTATCGATGAAAAACCTGCTTATGTTTTATTTAATTCAGGTGCGGATAGAAGTTATATGAATAGAGATTTTTGTGCTAAATTAAGTGGTCCATTGACACCTATGAATAATAAATTTTTACTCAAATTAGCAAACGATAAATTAATTTCGGCAGATAAAATATGTCGGAATCGAGAAATTAAACTGGTTAGCGAAACGTTTAAGATCGATTTGATACCAGTAGAATTAGGGAGTTTTGATGTGATAATTGGCATGGACTGGTTGAAAAAGGAGAGAGCGGAAATCGTATGTTACAAAACTGCAATTCGTATTGTACGAGAAAAAGGAAAACCTATAATGGTGTACGGAGAAAAGAGCAACGCGAAGCTAAATCTTATTAGTAATTTGAAGGCGCAAAAACTAATAAGAAAAGGTTGCTATGCCATTCTAGCACACATCGAAGAAGTCAAACCCGAAGAAAAGGACATCAATGATGTTCCTGTCGCAAAAGAATTTCCCGATGTATTTCTGAAAGAATTACCGGGACTACCTCCACATCGATCTATTGAATTTCAAATAGATCTCGTACCAGGAGCTGCACCAATAGCTCGAGCTCTATACAGACTCGCACCCAGTGAAATGAAAGAACTCCAAAGCCAACTACAAGAACTTTTAGAGCGTGGTTTCATTCGACCAAGGACATCACCGTGGAGAGCTCCTATTTTGTTTGTCAAGAAGAAGGATGGTACATTAAGGTTGTGTATCAACTGTCGAGAGTTGAACAAACTTACCATCAAGAACCGCTACCCACTACCGAGAATTGATGACTTATTTGATCAACTACAAGGCTCGTCGGTTTATTCGAAGATTGATTTATGTTCTGAGTATCATCAAATGCGGGTGAAGGAGGATGATATTCCAAAGACTGCTTTTAGGACGCGTTACGGTCATTACGAGTTTATGGTTATGCCGTTTGGGTTGACTAACGCACCTGCTGTATTCATGGACGTCATGAACCGAGTGTGTAGACCATACCTTGACAAGTTTGTCATTGTTTTTATCGATGACATACTTATTTACTCAAAGAATGATCAAGAGCACGAAGAACATTTGAGAAAAGTGTTAGAGTTGTTGAGGAAAGAAAAACTGTACGCTAAGTTTTCAAAGTGTGCATTTTGGTTGGAAGAAGTTCAATTCCTTGGTCACATAGTGAACAAAGAATGTATTCAAGTGGATCCGGCAAAGATTGAAACCATTGAAAAGTGGAAAACCCCGAAAACTCCGAAGCATATATGCCAATTTTTAGGATTGGCAGGTTACTACAGAAGGTTCATCCAAGATTTTTCCAAAATAGCAAAACCCTTGACTGCATTAACGCATAAAGGGAAGAAATTTGAATGGAAGGATGAGCAGGAGAAAGCGTTTCAATTGTTGAAGAAAAAGTTAACTACGGCACCTATATTGTCATTGCCTGAAGGGAATGATGATTTTGTGATATATTGTGATGCCTCAAAGCAAGGCCTCGGTTGTGTATTAATGCAACGAATGAAGGTAATTACTTATGCATCCAGACAATTGAAGATTCACGAGCAAAATTATACGACTCACGATTTGGAATTGGGCGCTGTTGTTTTTGCATTAAAGACTTGGAGGCACTACTTATATGGGGTCAAAAGTATCATATATACCGACCACAAAAGTCTCCAACATATATTTAATCAGAAACAACTGAACATGAGGCAGCGTAGGTGGATTGAGTTATTGAATGATTACGATTTCGAGATTCGTTACCACCCGAGGAAGGCAAATCTGGTAGCCGATGCTTTGAGTAGAAAGGACAGAAAACTAATGCGCGTAAAAGCTATGAATATAATTATTCGTACTAACCTTACTACTCAAATAAAGGAGGCGCAACAGGGAGTTGTAAAAGAAGGAAAGTTGAAGAATGAAATACCCAAAGGATCGGAGAAATATCTTAATATTCGGAAAGACGGAACCCAGTATAGGGCTGAAAGAATTTGGGTACCAAAGTTTGGAGATGTGAGAGAAAAGGTACTTAAGGAAGCACATAAAACCAGATATTCAATACATCCCGTAGTGGGGAAGATGTACAAAGATCTCAAGAAATACTTTTGGTGGTCGGGTATGAAAGCCGATATTGCTAGATACGTAGGAGAATGTTTGACGTGTTCTAAGGTCAAAGCTGAACATCAGAAACCATCAGGTCTACTTCAACAACCCGAAATCCCGAAATGGAAATGGGAAAACATTACCATGGATTTCATTACTAAATTGCCAAGGACTGCAAGTGGTTATGATACTATTTGGGTAATAGTCGATCGTTTCACCAAGTCAGCACACTTTTTGCCAATGAGAGAAGATGATAAAATGGAGAAGTTGGCAAGATTATACTTGAAGGAAGTTGTCTCTAGACATGGAATACCAATCTCTATTATCTCTGATAGAGATGGCAGATTTGTTTCAAGGTTTTGGCAGACATTACAACAAGCATTGAGAACTCGTCTAGACATGAGTACTGCCTATCATCCATAAACCGATAGGCAGAGCGAAAGGACGATACAGACTCGTGAATACATGCTACGAGCATGTATTATTGATTTTGGAAACGGTTGGGATCGACATCTACCATTAGCAGAATTTTCCTACAACAACAGTTACCACTCGAGTATCGAAATGGCACCGTTCGAAGCACTTTATGGTAGAAAGTGTAGATCTCCAATTTGTTGGAATGAATTGTCGGATAGACAGATTACGGGTCGGGGGATAATCCAAGAAACTACAGAGAAAATCATCCAAATTCAAGAAAGGTTGAAAACTGCTCAGAGTCGACAAAAGAGCTACGCGGACCATAAAAGGAAATATATAGAATTTGAAATTGGGGAGATGGTCATGCTTAAGATTTCGCCTTGGAAAGGAGTTGTTCGATTTGGTAAATGGGGGAAACTAAATCCAAGATACATTGGACCATTCAACATTTTAGATCGTGTCGCACCAGTAGCCTACCGACTTGAATTATGTAGTGACCCGAACTTTTCCATGTTTATATATATTAATTGAGATTGATATTTATATGACTAAATGTTTCCAACATGTTAAGTAATCAAACTTGTTAAGACTTGATTAAATGAAATAAGTTTCATATAGAGAATTGATCACCCAAGTTTACCGGCGATTCACGAACGTTACAAAATTGTAAAAACTACATGTTGTGGTATATATAGACATATATATATGGTTTACATGAGATTATGATGCATAAGTATCTCACTAAGTATATTAACAATGTGTGATATACATAAGAAATGAGATTACTAAGTTAAGAAACTCGAAATGATATATATAACTATTATCGTTATGATAACGTCTACTAAATATATATGTATCATATTAAGATATTGATACACTATATTTAACATGATAAAATGATATTTAAATATATCATTAAGTGTGTTAACAATGAACTACATATGTAAAAAAACAAGACTACTAACTCAAGAATTACGAAACGAGACTTATATGTAACGATTATCGTTGTAACGATATTTTAATGTATATATCATATTAAGAGATATTCATACATCATAATATCATGATAATATAATAATTTAACATCTCATTTGATATAATAAACATTGAGTTAACAACATTAATTGAGATCGTTAACTTAAAGGTTTCAAAACAACACTTACATGTAACGACAAACGAAGACTTAACGACTCCATTAGAATGTATATACATGTTGTGGTTTGATATGTATTATTAAACTTTTGAAAGACTTCAAGACACATATCAAAGTACTTCTACTTAACAAAAATATTTACAATTACATCCTCGTTCAGTTTCATCAACAATTCTATTCGTATGCACCCGTATTCGTACTCGTACAATACATAGCTTTTAGATGTATGTACTATTGGTATATACACTCCAATGATTAGCTCTTAGTAGCCCATGTGAGTCACCTAACAAATGTGGGAACCATCATTTGGCAACTAGCATGAAATATCTCATAAAATTACAAAAATATTAGTAATCATTCATGACTTATTTACATGAAAACAAAATTACATATCCTTTATATCTAATCCATATACCAACGACCAAAAACACCTAAAAGCACTTTCATTATTCAATTTTCTTCATCTAATTGATCTCTCTCAAGTTCCATCTTCAAGTTCTAAGTGTTCTTCATAAATTCCATAAGTATAGTTTCATAAAAATCAAGAATACTTCCAAGTTTGCAAGTCTACTTCCAAGCTTTCTAATCCATTCCAAGTAATCATCTAAGATCAAGGAACCTTTGTTATTTATAGTAGGTTATCTTTATAATTCAAGGTAATATTCATATTCAAACTTTGATTCAATTTCTACAACTATAACAATCTTATTTCGAGTGAAAATCTTACTTGAACTGTTTTCGTGTCATGATTCTGCTTCAAGAACTTTCAAGCCATCCAAGGATCCTTTGAAGCTAGATCCATTTTTTTCATTTCTAGTAGTTTTATCCAGAAAACTTTAGGTAGTAATTATGTTCATAACATCATTCAATTCATACATATAAAGCTATCTTATTCGAAGGTTTAAACTTGTAATCACTAGAACATAGTTTAGTTAATTCTAAACTTGTTTGCAAACAAAAGTTAATCCTTCTAACTTGACTTTTAAAATCAAATAAACACATGTTCTATATTATATGCTAACTTAATGATTTAAAACCTGAAAACACGATGAACACCATAAAATCGGATATACACCGTCGTAGTGAAACCGGGGGCAGTTTTGGTTTGGATAATTAAAAACTATGATAAACTTTGATTTAAAAGTTGTTCTTCTGGGAAAATGATTTTTCATATGAACATGAAACTATATCCAAAAATCTTGGTTAAACTCAAAGTGAAAGTATGTTTTTCAAAATGGTCATCAAGATGTCGTTCTTTCGACGGAAATGACTACCTCTTTAGTAATTGACATGTAACTCAAATTTCCAACTATAAACCTATACTTTTTCTGTTTTGATTCTTAAATTAGAGATCAATATGAAACCATAGCAATTTGATTCACTCAAAACGGATTTAAAATGAAGAAGTTATGGGTAAAACAAGATTGGATATTTTTTATCTTTTTAGCTACGGGAAATGTTTAAAAAATCTATACAAATCATATCCTATCTAACTTATATTGTATTATACATGTATTCTAATATATTATGTAATCTTGGGATACCATAGACACGTATGCAAATGTTTTGACATATCATATTGACCCATGTATATATGTTATTTGGAACAACCATAGACACTCTATATGTATTAATGTTGGAGTTAGCTATACAGGGTTGAAGTTGATTCCAAAAATATATATACTTTGAGTTGTGATTTAGCCTGAGATGTGTATACACTGAGTTGTGGATTGATTCAAGATAATATATATCGATTTATTTCTGTACATCTAACTGTGGACAACTAGTTGTAGGTTACTAACGAGGGCAGCTGACTTAATACACTCAAATCTTTAAAACATAATAAAAATGGTTGTAATTATATTTTGATCATACTTTGATATATATGTACATATTTGTATAGGTTTGTGAATCGATCCGTGGTCAAGTCTTATTTCCGAGGAAGGAAATATCTGTGAAAGTGAGTTATAGTCCCATTTTTAAAATCTAATATTTTTGAGATGAGAATACATGCAGGTTTTATAAATGATTTACAAAATAGACACAAGTACGTGAAACTACATTCTATGGTTGAATTATCGAAATCGAATATGTCCCATTTTTATTAAGTCTGGTAATCTAAGAATTAAGGAACAGACACCCTAATTGACGCGAATCCTAAAGATAGATCTATTGGGCCTAACAAACCCCATCCAAAGTACTAGATGCTTTAGTACTTCGAAATTTATATCATATCCGAAGGGTGTCCCGGAATGATGGGGATATTCTTATATATGCATCTTGTTAATGTTGGTTACCAGGTGTTCACCATATGAATGATTTTTATCTCTATGTTCGGGATGTGTATTGAAATATGAAATCTTGTAGTCTATTGTTACGATTTGATATATATAGGTTAAACCTATAACTCACCAACATTTTTGTTGACGTTTAAAGCATGTTTATTCTCCGGTGAATACTAAGAGCTTCCACTGTTGCATACTAAAATAAGAACAAGATTTGGAGTCCATGTTTGTTTGATATTGTGTAAAAATTGCATTCAAGAAACATATGTCGATGTAATATATTTCTATTGTAAACCATTATTTAATGGTCGTGTGTAAACAGTATATTTTAGATTATCATTATTTGATAATCTACGTAATGTTTTTAAAACCTTTATTGATAAAATAAAGGTTATGGTTGTTTTAAAAATGAATGCAGTCTTTGAAAAACATCTCATATAGAGGTCAAAACCTCGCAACGACATCAATTAATATGGAACGTTTATAATCAATATGAATGGGACATTTCAATTGGTATCCGAGCGTTGGTCTTAGAGAACCAGAAAATTTGCATTAGTGTGTCTTATCGAGTTTGTTAGGATGCATTAGTGAGTCTGGACTTCGACCGTGTTTTCTTTAAAAATGATTGCTTAACATTTTTGTTGGAAACTATATATTATTAACATGTAAATATTATGTGATATATTAATCTCTTAACATGTTTGATATTGTGTGATAGATGTCTACCTCTAGCACAAATCCCATTGACTCACCTAATAATAACGAAGAGTCGAATATATATTGGCAAGATTCACAAGTTCCCGAAGAACCGGAAGAAGAGGAAACGGAACCGGAAGAAGAGGAACCAGAAGAAGACGAACCGGAAGAAGAAGAGGTTCCGGAGGGGGGAATAGTAGGAACTACAGAAAACCAGTCTAATAAAAGAAAATCCTCAACCAATGGACCAAAGTTAATAATGGTCAATGGTGTTTTCGCTAAGGAAGCAAAATATTGGGAAAATTACCAATTTTTCGATGAATCAGATCCTGATGAAGATTTCGATGATGTTATAGAAATTACCTCGACCCAATTTAATGAGGCAAAAGAAAATAATAAGGGAAAAGGCATCAAAATAGAGAAATCTGATTCCGACCACGATGAACTTTATATGTACCGTCAACACCCGTATTTTCAATATCGTGACAATAACCCGGGAACCTCTAAACCACCAGGTTTTTCTAAACCAATGTGGAAAACGACGACTCATATTATAGGAAAACCATATATTCCTAGAAAATTAGGAAAACGAACCAAGTCCGAAGAAAAAGAAACCAGTGATTTAGATTAGAAGGTTGTAATCATCTTGTGTATTATATGTATTGTAGTGTGCTTGTACTTTTATGTTCTATGTAAAAATTACTTGTATTGTTTGTTAATTATCTTTTATGAATCTAATCCTTGTCTATTTTACAGTATAAAAATAAAATGGACGTTAAGGGTAGACAACCGAATATTTTAGAAGACCTACCAGAAGATATGATTGAGGAAATCTTGTCTAGAGTCAGTCAGAATTCATTAGTACATTTAGTTATGACGAAATTAACTTGTCAAACATTTGAAAGACTTTCCAGAAATGCCTTAGTTTATAAAAGGCTTTTTTTTTATAGGTGGGGTATATCACATTGGGGAGACTTTAAGTTACGCTGTGTTTTCTTTAAAGCGTCAAATGCGGGGAACCCAAATGCAATTTTACGCTACGGGTTAAGAACCTATTTTGACTCAACATATCCCAACATAGGATTTCGTGAATTAGAAAGAGCTTCTAACATGCAACATAAAGAAGCATGTTACGCTTACGGGTTAGTGATGTTCGCTTCTTACCAAAGTGAGAAAAAGAACATCGGATTGCAGCTTTTAAATAAAACTTTCCCACAAGTGACAGATTCAGTAGTTCGGGTGAGAAACAAGGTTTTTAGATTATTACGGGGCTGTTGGACATTACAAAACCCTCGTCCTTTTGACGACATTAGAACATGCTGCCTAGCCAATGGTCATAACGGTTATTTTCCACAAGACCAAGGATGGGAAGTCGTCTTAGTAAAACCAGAATGCATGACTTGTTTCTGGACTTATGAATTATGTGTCTTTATTTCCTTTGCTGAACAACTTGCGTATTAACTAGAATTATCTTTAAAACTGTCCTGTATCATAGTGTACTATATTTCATGTTATATGTAATATAGCGAAGTTGTAAGTTTGAAGAATATTTGTATGTGATATATTATTATAATCAGTTTTTCATATGGAATTGTAGTAGTTGAATTGTATATTAGCTACTAAGTATGAACTTAACGGGTAGGTAGTACCCGAATTTAAACTTATAAAACGCTAATATGAAGAAAAATCTTTTATAAATGAGTTCATATTATGCTACGAGATACTATTGACTACTCTTAATATTCTGTATGATTAACTTGTTTCATTTGACTATTTTGAAGGAAATGGCACCGACTACTCGACATACCTTGAATATGAGCGAAGAGATATTTCGTGCCTTTCTTGCTTCAAAAATAGCCGTAGTATAGGCCGCGCTACATACCAACAATAACTCTGAATCTAGCAATATAGCTAACGGCGCAAGAAATTGTGTAGGATGCTCCTACAAGGAATTCACTGCCTGCAAACCTTCAGAATTTGATGGGACCGAAGGACCAATCGGATTGAAACGGTGGACCGAGAAAGTTGAATCGGTGTTTGCCATAAGTAAGTGTGCTGAAGGAGACAAAGTGAAGTACGCTACGCATACCTTCACAGGTATTGCGCTAACATGGTGGAATACCTATCTAGAGCAAGTGGGACAAGATGCTGCTTACGCACTACCGTGGTCAGCATTCAAGCACTTGATGAACGAGAAGTACCGTCCCAGAACCGAGGTCAATAAGCTCAAGTCAGAACTTAGAGAGTTACGAACACAGGGATTCGATATTACTTCGTACGAAAGACGATTCACAGAATTGTGCCTATTGTGTCCGAGAGCATTCGAAGATGAGGAAGAGAAGATCGCGTTTGTGAAAGTGTTACCGGAGAGAATCCAAGAAGATATAAGTTCACACGAGCCTGCCTCCATACAAAAGGCATGTAGAATGGCTCACAAACTAGTCAACCAGATTGAGGGAAGAACTAAAGAACAGGTGGCCGAAGAGGCCAATGTGAAGCTGGTCAAAAGAAAGTGGGAGGAAAATGGTGATAAGAGTCACCAAAACAACAACAACTTTCCCAACAATAGCAACATCAATCGCAACTACAACAAATGGAACAACAACAACAACAACTACAACAATCATCCCAACAATAATAACAACCGCAACAACAACAATCAGAAGCAGCTATGCCAAAGGTGTGAAAAGTATCACTCGGGGTTCTGCACCAAATTTTGTAACAAGTGTAAAAGAAATGGTCATAGCGCAGCGAAGTGTGAGGTCTACGGACCAGGGATTAACAGAACGAAAGGAACAAATAGTATCGGAACGAGTAATGGTGGAGCAAGTAGTGTCGGAGCAAGTTATGCCAATGTAGTTTGTTATAAATGTGGAAAATCGGGCCACATTATTAGAAATTTCCCGAACCAGGAGAACACGAATGGACAAGGCCGCAGAAGAGTTTTCAATATTAATGCGGCAGAGGCACAGGACGACCCGGAGCTTGTTACGGGTACGTTTCTTATTGACAATAAATCTGCTTACGTTTTATTTGATTCGGGTGCAGATAGAAGCTATATGAGTAGAGATTTTTGTGCTAAATTAAGTTATCCATTGACGCCGTTGGATAGTAAATTTTTACTCTAATTAGAAAACGGTAAATTAGTTTCAGCAGATTATATATGCCGGAATCGAGAAATTAAACTGGGTAGCGAAATATTTAAGATTGATTTGATACCAGTAGAGTTAGGGAATTTTGATGTAATAGTTGGCTGGACTGGTTGAAAAAGGTGAGAGCATAGGTCGTTTGTTACAAAAATGCGATTCGCATTATGCGTGAAAAAGGAAAACCTTTAATGGTGTACGGAGAAAAGAACAACGCGAAATTAAATCTTATTAGTAGTTTGAAGGAGCAAAAACTAATAAGAAAAGGTTGTTAAGTCATTCTAGCACACATCGAGGAAGTTAAACCTGAAGAAAAGAACATCAGTGATGTTTCCGTCACAAAAGAATTTCTCGATGTATTTCTGAAAGAATTACCGAGATTACCCCCACATCGATCCGTTGAATTTCAAATAGACCTTGTACCAGGAGCTGCACCAATAGCTCGTGCTCCATACAGACTCACACCCAGCGAAATAAAAGAATTACAAAGTCAGTTACAAGAACTTTTAGAGCGTGGTTTCATTCGACCAAGCACATCACCATGGGGAGCTCCTGTTTTGTTTGTCAAGAAGAAAGATGGTACATTCAGGTTGTGTATCGACTACCGAGAGTTGAACAAACTTACCATCAAGAACCGCTACCCACTACCAAGAATCGACGAATTATTTGATCAACTACAAGGCTCGTCTGTTTATTCGAAGATCGATTTACGTTCTGGATATCATCAAATGCGGGTGAAGTGTAGTGACCCGAACTTTTCCATGTTTATATATATATTAAATGAAATTGTTATTTACATGATTAAGTGTTTCCAACATGTTAAGCAATCAAACTTGTTAAGACTTGATTAATTGAAATAGGTTTCATATAGACAATTTACCACCCAAGTTGACCGGTGATTCACGAACGTTAAAACTTGTTAAAACTATATGATGAAATATATATGGATATATATATATATAGTTAACATAATATTATGATAAGTAAACATATCATTAAGTATATTAACAATGAACTACATATGTAAAAGCAAGACTACTAACTTAATGATTTTGAAACGAGACATATATGTAACGATTATCGTTGTAACGACACTTAATGTATATATATCATATTAAGAGATATTTATACATCATAATATCATGATAATATAATAATTTAAAATCTCATTTTATATTATAAACATTGGGTTAACAACATTTAACAAGATCATTAACCTAAAGGTTTCAAATCAACACTTACATGTAACGACTAACGATGACTTAACGACTCAGTTAAAATGTATATACCTGTAGTGTTTTAATATGTATTCATACACTTTTGAAAGACTTCAAGACACTTATCAAAATACTTCTACTTAACAAAAATGCTTACAATTACATCCTCGTTCAGTTTCATCAATAATTCTACTCGTATGCACCCGTATTCGTACTCGTACAATACACAGCTTTTAGATGTATGTACTATTGGTATATACACTCCAATGATCAGCTCTTAGCAGACCATGTGAGTCACCTAACACATGTAGGAACCATCATTTGGCAACTAGCATGAAATATCTCATAAAATTACAAAAATATGAGTAATCATTCATGACTTATTTACATGAAAACAAAATTACATATCCTTTATATCTAATCCATACACCAACGACCAAAAACACCTACAAACACTTTCATTCTTCAATTTTCTTCATCTAATTAATCTCTCTCAAGTTCTATCTTCAAGTTCTAAGTGTTCTTCATAAATTCTACAAGTTCTAGTTTTATAAAATCAAGAATACTTCCAAGTTTGCTAGCTTACTTCCAATCTTGTAGAGTGATCATCCAACCTCAAGAAATCTTTCTTATTTATAGTAAGATATCTTTATAATATAAGGTAATACTCATATTCAAACTTTGATTCAATTTCTATAACTATAACAATCTTATTTCGAGTGGAAATCTTACTTGAACTTGTTTTCGTGTCATGATTCTACTTGAAGAACTTTCAAGCCATCCAAGATCCTTTGAAGCTAGATCCATTTGTCTCTCGTCCAGTAGGTTTATCCACAAAAATTGAGGTAGTAATGATGTTCATAACATCATTCGATTCATACATATAAAGCTATCTTATTCGAAGGTTTAAACTTGAAATCACTAGAATATAGTTTAGTTAATTCTAAACTTGTTCGCAAACAAAAGTTAATCCTTCTAACTTGACTTTTAAAATCAACTAAACACATGTTCTATATATATATGATATACTAACTTAATGATTTAAGACCTGGAAACACGAAGAATACTGTAAAACCGGACATACACCGTCGTAGTAACACCGCGGGCTATTTTGGGTTAGTTAATTAAAAACTATGATAAACTTTGATTTAAAAGTTGTTCTTCTGGGAAAATGATTTTTCTTATGAACATGAAACTATATCCAAAAATAATGATTAAACTCAAAGGTGAAGTATGTTTTCTAAAATGGTCATCTAGACGTCGTTCTTTCGACTTAAATGACTACCTTTACAAAAACGACTTGTAACTTATATTTATGACTATAAACCTATACTTTTTCCTTTTTATATTCATAAAATAAAGTTCAATATGAAACCATATCAATTTGATTCACTCAAAATGGATTTAAAATGAAGAAGTTATGGGTAAAACAAGATTGGATAATTTTTCTTGTTGTAGCAACGTGAAAATTGGTACCAAATCTATATTAATCATATCCTAGCTAACTTATATTGTATTATACATGTATTCTAATATATTATGTAATCTTGGGATACCATAGACACATATGCAAATGTTTTGACATATCATATCGATCCATGTGTATATATTTTTTGGAACAACCATAGACACTCTATATGCAGTAATGTGGGATTTAGCTATACAGGGTTGAGGTTGATTCCAAAAATATATATACTTTGAGTTGTGATCTAGCCTGAGACGTGTATACACTATGTCGTGGATTGATTCAAGATAATATATATCAATTTTTTTCTGTACATCTAACGTTGGACAACTAGTTGTAGGTTACTAACGAGGACAGCTGACTTAATAAACTTAAAACTTCAAAATGTATTAAAAGTGTTGTAAATATACTTTGATATATATGTACATATTTGTTATAGGTTCATGAATCGACCAGTGGCCAAGTCTTACTTCCCGACGAAGTAAAAATCTGTGAAAGTGAGTTATAGTCCCACTTTTAAAATCTAATATTTTTGGGATGAGAATACATGCAGGTTTTATAAATAATTTACAAAATAGACACAAGTACGTGAAACTACATTCTATGGTTGAATTATCGAAATCGAATATGCCCCTTTTTATTAAGTCTGGTAATCTAAGAATTAGGGAACATATACCGTAATTGACGTGAATCCTAAAGATAGATCTATTGGGCCTAACAAACCCCATCCAAAGTACCGGATGCTTTAGTACTTCGAAATTTATATCATATCCGAAGGGTGTCCCGGAATGATGGGGATATTCTTATATATGCATCTTGTTAATGTCGGTTACCAGGTGTTCATCATATGAATGATTTTTATCTCTATGTATGGGATGTATATTGAAATATGAAATCTTGTGGTCTATTGTTACGATTTGATATATATAGGTTAAACCTATAACTCACCAACATTTTTGTTGACGTTTAAAGCATGTTTATTCTCAGGTGAATATTAAGAGCTTCTGCTGTTGCATACTAAAATAAGGACAAGATTTGGAGTCTATGTTTGTATGATATTATGTAAAAACTGCATTCAAGAAACATATGTCGATGTAATATATTTCTATTGTAAACCATTATGTAATGGTCGTGTGTAAACAGTATATTTTAGATTATCATTATTTGTTAATCTACATAATGCTTTTGAAACCTTTATTGATAAAATAAAGGTTATGGTTGTTTTAAAAATGAATACAGTCTTTGAAAAACATCTCATATAGAGGTCAAAACCTCGCAACGAAATCAATTAATATGAAATGTTTATAATCAATATGAACGGGTCATTTCAGTTGGTATCCGAGTGTTGGTCTTAGAGAACCAGAATTTTACATTAGTGTGTCTTATCGAGTTTGTTAGGATGCATTAGTGAGTCTGGACTTCAACAGTGTTTACTTGAAAAATGATTGCTTAACAAATTTTGTTGGAAACTATATATTATTAACATGTAAATATTATGTGATATATTAATCTCTTAACATGTTTGATATTGTGTGATAGATGTCTACCTCTAGCACAAATCCCATTGACTCACCTAATAATAACGAAGAGTCGAATATATATTGGCAAGATTCACAAGTTCCCGAAGAACCGGAAGAAGAGGAAACGGAACCGGAAGAAGAAGAACCGGAAGAAGAGGAACCAGAAGAAGAGGAACCGGGAGGAGAAGAGGTTCCAGAGGGGGGAATAGTAGGAACCACAGAAAACCGGTCAAATAAAAGAAAATTCTCAACCAATGGACCAAAGTTAATAATGGTCAATGGTGTTTCCGCTAAGAAAGCAAAATATTGGGAAAATTACCAATTTTCCGATGAATCGGATCCCGACAAGGATTCTGATGATGTTATAGAAATTACCCCAACACAATTTAATAAGGCAAAAGAGAACTATAAGGGAAAGGGCATAAAAATAGAGAAATTTGATTCCAAACCCGATGAACTTTATATGTATCGTCAACCCCCGTATTTCTTAAGTTGTGACAATAACTCGAGAACCTCTAAACCACCAGGTTTTTCTAAACCAATGTAGAAAATGACGGCTCGTATTAGGGGAACATCATATATCCCTAGAAACTTGGCAAAATGAACCAAAACAGAAGAAGAAACGAGCGAGTCGGAATAAGATAGTTGTATTCGTGTGGTGTAATATATGTAATATAGTGTGCTTATGCTTTATGATATATGTAAAAATTGCTTTTATTAATAAGTATTTTTTTTATAAATCTAACTCTTGTCTATTTTACAGTATAAAAACACAAAATGGATAGACAATCCAATATTTTAAGAGACCTACCCGGAGACATGATTGATGAAATCTTGTCTTGAGTCGGTCAGAATTCCTCGGCACAACTATTTAAGGCGAGATCAGTTTGTAAGACATTCAAAGAACGTTCCAAAATGCCTTGATTTATAAAAGGCTTTCGTTCGAAAGATGGGGGATATCACATTGGGAAATCCATAAGTTACGATGTGTTTACTTTGACGCATATATTGTGGGGAACCCAAATGCTATTTTACGCAACGGGTTAAGAAATTATTTTGACTCAATATATCCGAATATAGGACTTCGTGATTTAGAAAAAGTGGCTAACATGCAACATAAAGAAGCATGTTATGATTACGGGTTAGTAATGTTCGCTTCTCACCAAAGTGAGAACTGATGGAATTTGATAATCTTTTAATCAAACATGTTCTACACATTAACAAAGTTCATAAAACCCATTTTGTGAAGATTAAAGTAGGCGGAAGCATGTAAAGTTCATGTTATATAACAACCATTTTTGAAAGACAAATTCCATAAATATATCAAGTCTTGAATAATATGCTTACATACAACAAGTGGGTTTAGAGTTTTACCTCCTCAAGCTAGTTGAGGGCTACTACAAGATGATAAAGAAGATGATGATGAACAAGCAACTTCTAACTTGAAGCCTCAAGCTTTGTATACCCACAAGCCTTTTCCAAATCAACACCCTAGGAATTGGTTAGGATTTTTGACACTAATTAGCAAGCAAAACTAGCTTGAAGAACCTCTTCTTCCTCCTCAATATTTTCGGCCAAAAGAAAAAAATGGGAGAGAATTTTGCAAATTCAAAATGCTAGTAAGAGAGTGTGTGTGAAAAAAAGTGCAAGAGTGAATGCATGTGGATGGAGTATAATTACAAGTAAAAGCAAGCATGGGGTGGGTGTCTTGGTACCCCCAAAACTGCCACCACCCCTTCCCCTTATTTTTTTTTTTTTTTTTTTTAGCTTTTCATTTTATAAAATGTCTTGTAATAATTCCTTGATACATGCACATCCTTGTTAATTTAAATACATGCACATATTTTGATCTTATAAACCATTTATAAGATATATATGTTACTAACATATATATTTATATAATTTTATAAACCACTTTATAAAATTATAACACACATATAAATTTAATCATATAAATAATTAAACTTGCACTTATAATTATCCAAATAATTATTTCTTGCATTTTATCTTTAGAAAACCAATTTCTAAAATCTAAGTGTCAAGTATTTATTTTAAAGATCCACTCGTTAAAACAAATACATATAAAAGTTATTGTTGGCTTGTTATTGGGTATGACCCGACTTGGATCATAACATATTGGCTACATTAATTTACTATGTCTCTTGGGCATATGAAATACCTTCAATCTCCCACTTGCACGAGAAACATAAGAAATTAATGCAAGTGATGGATACCACCTAACGATCGTCCATCACCCCTAATATGTTATGACTTAGTGCCATTCAATAACATCATCCCTTTCGAGTTCCCATCTCGAATATGATTAGGTGAATCTTTCAATATATCCTTTTGTCCTAGATGTCATGTTAAATCCAAGAGACATAGAATGATCACTCTCTTATAGATTTAACTTTATCAGGCCTTAGACATCTGAGTCTCAACGAATAAGAGGGACAAATTCCATCTTGGCTACATACGTCCTGGACACTACACTTTGTACCATACCTGAAGCCTCCCTTATGAGCTACCTTTTCAGAATAGCGAAGGAAAGAATCAAGGCACGATATTCGGTGAATATCTGAACCCAATATGTGTCTCAGGTCAGAGGATACAATGATATTCTCCTTTACTCAAGACTACATGTGATCAACCACAAAGGCTCCATACAGTAAATCTTGAGAGCGGGTCTTCCAATATTTGTGTCCCACAAATATCTATGAACTTTGATTGCAACATTGCCCCACATTCACCATTTGAATGTTAACCAATCCAAGTTCATAATAGTCTAGACCTCACACTTGTTCCCACAAATGTGATCAACTACGGAATTTAGAATAATTATTTATTCATGGATAAAATATGCAAAATTGGAACATGACTCATAATTAAATTAATACCATAATTATATTAATGAGTCTGAACTAATTCGTTCCGTTACAATACATAAAATAGATCATTTCCAATCACTAGAATATCGAAGCCCTAATGCACAAACATGTCCCTCATGTTTTGTCCCATGTAAAAGCTTCGTGAGTGGATCCGCAACATTATGATCTGTGTGAACTTTGTGAATACATATCTTTCCCTTTTCAACTTCATCCCTGATGTAGTTGAATCTCCGCTCAATGTGATGAGTCTTTTGATGAGCGTGAGGTTCCTTGATTTGAGCAATCGCACCCTCGTTGTCACAAAAGATCTCAAGAGGGTCCTGAATGGAAGGGACCACTCCTAAGTCATCGATGAATTTCTTCATCCATTTAGCTTCCTGAGCTGCCAGTGAGGTGGCAATGTACTTCGACTCTGTAGTGGATAACGCAACAACATCCCGTTTTGAACTCTTCCAAGAGACCGCACCACCATTTAACATGAAGACATAACCGGATTGTGATCGAGAGTCATCTCGATCAGTTTGTAAAATCGCGTCCACGTAACCCTTTACAGCGAGTTCCTCCTCACCAGACCCATATATTAGAAACATATCCTTAGTTCTCCTTAGGTATTTCAATATACTTTTAACAGCAACCCAATGACTGTTTCCTGGGTTAATCTGGTATCTACTTGTCAAGCTTAGAGCGCATGACACATCCAGTCTAGTACATATCATTGCATACATGATAGACCCAATAGCAGATGCGTATGGGACATTTTTCATCCTCTCTTGTTCATCTTTTGTAGTGGGACACTGAGATGAACTGAGAACGGTTCCTCTTTGAATAGGTACCAAACCTTTCTTAGAGTTTTCCATCTTGAACCTTTTCAAGACCTTATCAATGTATGTACTTTGACTTAAACCTATCAATCTTTTGGATCTATTCCTATAGATCCCTATCCCCAATATATATTGTGCTTCTCCAAGATCCTTAATGGAGAAGCAACTCTTTAGCCAAGTTTTGACTTCTTGCATTGTGGTAATATCATTCCCAAATAATAATATATCATCCACATATAGCACAAGGAACATAACAGAGCTCCCACTAGCTTTCTTGTATACACAAGCTTCATCACCATTTTTAATGAAGCCAAATTTCTTTGCCTCTTCATTAAAACGATGATTCCACATTCTAGATGCTTGTTTCAATCCGTAGATTGATTTCTTTAACTTGCATACCTTTTTAGGATTTTTCGGATCAACAAAACCTTCGGGCTGTACCATATAGATATCTTCCTCAAGATATCCATTTAGGAAAGCGGTTTTGACATCCATTTGCCATATTTCATAATCATAATGAGCAGCAATGGCAAATAATATCCTAATAGACTTTAGCATTGCCATAGGCGAGAAAGTTTCATCATAGTCAACCCCTTGAGTTTGAGTGAAACCTTTTTCTACAAGTCTAGCTTTGTATGTATCCAAGTTTCCATGTATGTCGGTTTTCTTCTTGAAAAGCCATTTGCAATCAACTAGCTTGGAGCTAGGAGGTTGCACAACAAGTTCCCAAACTTGGTTTTCATACATGGATTGCATCTCGGCATTCATGGCTTCCTGCCATTTGTCTTTATCAATCCTTGATAAAGCATCTTCGTAGTTTTTCAGTTCATCCAAATCAACCGTATTGCAACCATCCACGAGAAAACCATATCTCTCAGGAGGATTACTAATCCTACTAGATCTACGAACGCTCTATATACTTTGATCATCCACATGATCATTTTCAACATCCTCATGTTGAGTGCTAGTGTCAACCATTTGTGTATCATTGACTTGATCTTGAACCTCTACAAGATCTATTTTCCTTTCACCATCACCTTCCATAAGGAATTTGGTTTCAAGGAATTCCGCCTTTCGAGCAACAAATACATTTTGCTCGGTCGGATCATAGAAATAGTATCCCATATCATCCTTGGGATATCCTTTGAAGATACACTTTGTGGATCAAGCATGTAACTTATTAGCAACATGGCACTTAGGATAAGCTTCACATCCCCATACTTTCAAGTATGATAGAGAAGGAGGTTTTCCAAACCACATCTCATGAGGAGTTCATTCCACTTTCTTGGTTGGGGCCATATTTAAGATACGGGCCGCGGAGCTTAGGCAATAACCCCAAAATGATAGAGGTAACGAACTTCTTGCCATCATAGATCGAACCATATCCATTAGGGTTCGGTTCCTCCTTTCGGAAACTCCATTAAGTTGGGGTGTTCCGGGTGGAGTAAGTTGTGAGATAATCCCACAACTCCTAAGATGATCTTGAAAAGCATCGCTTAGGTATTCACCTCCTCTATCGGTACGAAGTACCTTAATTGTCTTATTGAGTTGATTTTGTACTTCGTTTTGATATTCTTTAAATGCTTCAAAAGTTTCATCCTTGTGTCTTAATAAGTAGACATATCCGAAATGACTAAAGTCATCAATGAAGGTAACAAAGTATCTTTCACCATTCCTTGTCATGGGCTTAAAGGGTCCACACACATCCGAATGTATTAATCCCAATAAGTCTTTAGCCCTTTCATAGGTCCCTTTGAAAGGTGCTTTAGTCATCTTGCCTTGTAAACAAGATTCACATACTTCAAACGAATCCATTTCATTTGATTTCAAAAGTCCATTCTTTTGAAGTGTATGCATTCGATTCTTGTTTATGTGACCAAGGCGACAATGCCATAAGTAGGAATCACTCAAATCCCTTTTGAGTTTCTTGGTGCTAGTATGGTATATTGAGCTACTAGATGATGTGTCATCATGAACCAATTCATAAATTCCATTTGAAGGCGAAGCCTTAATATAGAATACATTATCTAAATAAACGTGGATATCATCATTAACAAAATTAAGATTAAAACCACATTGTTTCAAACGGGAAACGGAAATAATGTTTCGACATAAATCGGGTGCATACAAAACATCATTCAAAATAAGTTCCAAACCACTTGGAAGCTTTAACACAAAGTCTCCTTGAGCCTTCACTTGCACTTTGGCTCCATTACCCATAAAGAGACTTGATGTTCCCGCTTGCTTGCTACTTCTTTTGAACCCCTGCAATGAATTGCAAATGTGAGTTCCACATCCAGTGTCTAATACCCATGTATTAGAAGAAGTAATACTAAGCTCTATATATACCATATATATATTACCTGAGGTTTGCCCCGCTGTCATAACCCGTCCTTAACCATAAGAACGTGTTAGATAACGTATGATTTCATTGCGAGGTATTGACCTCTATATGCGACATTTTTAAAAAGGAAAACTGCATATATTATACATTACAAACCAAACCATTATTTTTGTTACAAGCTTTAGACAATAAAAAGATGATTATCGTTTAACGATAATCTTCGACTTACAAACTTTACAAATGATAATAACAACACGATTTCTAGCATATTTTACAACACACGTCCTCGGATATGCAGTTTTATTTTTGACACAAATATGAGTACGTATGATCCTGCTTAGATTCAACATAATGCAGCGGAAGCTTTAATTATCACCTGAGAATAAACATGTTTAAAAACGTCAACATAAAGTTGGTGAGATATAGGTTTAGTGCGCAGCAATATATATATATAGACCACAAGATTTCGTATATAAACAGTTTCATAAAAGTATTCTAAGTGGTTGAGCACTTGGTAACCATACTTAACATTTTCACGTCGCATATTCCCTTTAATATGAAATCTTACTACACCGTACCAAGTGTAGTCACCAAACGAAGTACTGTGCAACCGTTGAATACTGGTCGTCCAGTCCGGTTGGGGTTGTCAGGCCCGATAGATCTATCAACAGGATTCGCGTTTACAATACCGCTGTAAATATTAGTTACCAAGCTACAGGGAAGTATGCCAGTGGTACAACTCAACGTAGAACATATTTTTCAGTTACTTGTGTCCATATCGTAAAACATAAAATACATGTATTCTCATCCCGAAATATTTAGAGTTTAAAAGTGGGACTATATACTCACTCTTGTCTTGATGATATAAATAATTTGACTCGGTCTTCCGGTTGATATCACGAACCTATCCATATATAATATATCAATATGTTTTCATTTTAAAACAAACGTTATATATATATATACTTGTTATACTTTTAATATTTTGAATATTTCCTTAGTCCGTAGTTAGCATTCCGATGTTAGTAATTCAATTTTTAATGGTTCATTTTTAGATGTTTAATATACCCGCAATAAACAAAACCCCCAAAGAAATAAATAAAACCCCATCGTATATGTATTGGTCGAGATTAATCTTGACCCATGGTACCGGTGTTGTCAAATGACGTGTTGCGTACATAAAGTACCGGTGTTGTCAAATGACGTGTTGCGTACAATCATGGGATCTTATGATTAATCTTCTCGTGTTGTTTACGGGTGATCCTGAACCATATAAAATTGAATTATAAGTACATATATATAAAATATCATGTTATCTTAGAAATATGTGATTTATATCATTTTTTTCCAATTGATCCCGTAGTTGAAATGATCTAGGATAACCAATTTTGTTTCGGTCATAGTTTCTTCGTTACAAATCCGTTTTCGTTGATTCAAATTGCCATCTTCTTGGATCGAGTTCTTCTTTAAGACTATGAACTGTAAATACCTTGGTTTGTATTCAAAATCATACGGCATAAGTGAAACATTAGTGAAACATATGAAGTTAAACATTTTTGTTACAACAAAATCATTTAATGACCATTTTTCTAAAAATACTTATACTTTGAAAAACCAAGTTTTACCTTGTTAAATTAGCATATACATAAGTTATATTACAGGTCTTGAAGTATTTTAAAAGTTAAGTTAGAAGGATCTATTTAGTTTGCAAACAAGTTTGAAAACATTCAAACTATGTTCTTGTTGTTAAACTTTTGTACCACAAAATAAGATAGCTATATATATATGAATTGAATAAGGTTATGAACATAGATTCTACCTCAAGTTCCTTGGATAAGTTTGCTGTAAAAGAGGAGTAAGAAGCTAGAATCAAAAGGGTGATAGAAGTGGATGAAAGATTGGGAGTAAGTTGGTGTTCTTGGAGGGTTTTCTTGAAGTGTTTTTGTATGGTTTTCTTATGGTGTTTTAGTATGGTTTTTGAAGCTAGATCTTCTTGGAAACTTTGCTGAATTGATTAAGGGTTTTAAGGGTTGTGAAAGAGTGTGTGTTTAACTAAAAATGAGGTTAGAAAATGAACTAGAAATGGTGATACTTATAACCTAAAAAAAAACATGTATCATGTAATACATGATAAGATTTTTAGTTTGTAATTTTGTTAATTAGTCAAGTAATCATCCAAAAGTAATTACCTAGCTCTAAGGGCATGAATAATGGCTGGTTAGGTGGTGATTTTGATGTGTATTTACTATTAGTAAATACGTATAGGAGCTAGGTATGATACGAGTACAAATACTCTAGGTATACGTATAGAAATTTTGTGAAAAATGAAATGAGGATTCAAATATAGCTATCTTTTGTGAATACACTTATATGGTTTTATGTATTTAAGTTCTTTAAAAGTAATTAAATACATTACTTATACAATATATGTATAACATTATAAGTCTTAAGTATTTATGTCAAATAACGTTACGTATAGTTATTGTTTTGAAAACTTAAGTTAGTAGTTTCAAAATACACATATAACTTGTTGTTATTAATACAAAATGAGATATTAAAACATTTATTAATCATGTTAAATATGTATATATACATTTATATACACAAACGTATAATTATCATATATTGTATAGTTCGTGATATCATCGGTCAAACTAGACGGTCAAACGTTGTGTAAAACTCTTTTCGGAAATATAAGTCTCGACAATTTGGATTGCTTATCATGTTGGCAAGGTTTAATTTATGTAAATATTAATCTTATAAGTATAGTATGATCGAAAAAGTGCGGGTCGTTACATTACCTCCCCGTTAAATAAATTTCGTCCCGAAATTTTAAAATTGTACCTATTTTGCGTCATCGAGAAACAAGTGTGGATACTTTTGCTTCATCTGATCCTCTCGTTCCCAAGTAAACTCGGGACCTCCTCTAGCATTCCAACGAACCTTAACAATCGGTATATTACTCTGTTTGAGTTGTTTAACTTCACGGTCCATGATTTCGATTGGTTCTTCGACGAATTGTAGTTTCTCGTCGACATGAATTTCTTCAAGAGGAATGGTGAGGTCTTCCTTTGCAAGACACTTCTTAAGGTTTGAGACGTGAAAGGTATTATGTACTCCGGCGAGTTGTTGTGGTAACTCGAGTCGATAAGCTACCGGTCCAATGCGTTCGATGATCTTAAACGGGCCTACGTATCTTGGGTTCAGTTTACCCCTTTTTCCGAAACGTATTACACCTTTCCAACTCCAGGATGTATCGAATATCTTGTCTTATGTGCCTCGTTCAATATCAACTTCCTTAATCCACCCAACTTCGGTACCCAAATACGATTTGCAAAATATCGAATTCCATCTTCCCGCATAACGAGTTGCTTCGCATACTTCTTCATTATTTCATTTCCTATATTTTCTTTAGTAAGTGCTTCTCGTTGAACTTCTTTGATTTGTGAGTTGAGATTCATGCGAATTTTTATGTTCATCGCTCGTACTCGAATTGGTTCTCGTTCTTTTCTGCTTAAAGCATCAGCCACCACATTCGCCTTCCCGGGATGATAACGAATTTCACAATCATAGTCGTTTATTAACTCGACCCACCTACGTTGCCTCATGTTCAATTGTTTCTGATCAAAAATATGTTGAAGGCTTTTATGATCAGTAAACACAGTGAATTTAACCCCATACAAGTAGTGTCTCCACATCTTCAATGCAAACACGACTGCTCCCAATTCTAGATCATGCGTCGTATAATTCCGCTCGTGAATCTTCAATTGTCGGGATGCAAATGCAATTACTTTCTTTCGTTGCATAAGAACACAACCAAAACCTTGTCGCGAAGCGTCACAATATATTTCAAAATCATCGTTCCCTTCTGGTAACGATAAAATAGGCGCCGTAGTTAACTTCTTCTTCAATAATTGAAATGCGTTCTCCTGCTCCGAGGTCCATTCGTATTTCTTCCCTTTTTGCGTTAATGCTGTCAACGGCTTAGCTATTCGAGAAAAATCTTGAATAAACCTTCTATAATAACCGGCTAAACCCAAAAATTGGCGTATCTGCATTGGTGTCTTAGGAGTCTCCCATTTTTCAATGGCTTCAGTTTTTGCTGGATCAACCTGAATTCCTTCGCTATTAACAACGTGACCAAGAAATTGCACTTCTTTCAACCAGAAAGCACACTTAGAAAATTTAGCATACAGTTGTTCTTTTCTCAACAACTCCAGTATCAACCTTAAATGCTCTTCATGCTCTTGCTCACTCTTGGAATAGATAAGAATATCATCAATGAAAACGATAACAAACTTATCTAAATACGGACTACAAACTCGATTCATGAGGTCCATGAATACAGCTGGCGCATTCGTCAATCCAAACGGCATAACCAAAAATTCATAATGACCATAACGTGTCCGAAAAGCAGTTTTCGGAATGTCCTCTTCTTTAACGCGTAGTTGATGATAGCCCGATCTTAAGTCGATTTTCGAATAAACACATGATCCTTGCAATTGATCAAATAAGTCATCAATTCTCGGTAGTGGATACCGATTCTTGATAGTTAACTTATTTAATTCACGATAATCTATACACATTCGGAAAGATCCGTCTTTCTTCTTGACAAACAAAATTGGAGCTCCCCACGGTGATGTACTTGGTCGTATGAATCCACGGTCCAATAATTCTTTTAACTGACTTTGAAGTTCTTTTAATTCGGACGGTGCAAGTCTATATGGCGCACGAGCCACTGGTGCAGCTCCTGGTACTAAATCTATTTGAAATTCTACCGATCTAAATGGAGGTAATCCCGGCAATTCTTCCGGAAAAACTTCAGGAAAATCTCTTGCCACAGGCACGTCGTTGATGCACTTTTCTTTCTTTTCGATTTTATTAACATGTGCTAAAATAGCGTAACATCCCTTTTCTAAACACTTCTTGGCTTTCAAACAGCTAATGAGTTTTAGCTTTGAATTACCCTTCTCTCCATAAATCATCACCGGTATTTTATCCTTACCAGGAATACGAATTGCCTTCTTAGCACAAACAACTTCCGCTCCTATTTTGGACATCCAGTCCATGCCGACTATTACATCAAAACCTCCCAATTCTACGGGTATTAAGTCGATTTTAAACGTTTCTCCGGCTAAATTTATCTTACAATCACGACAAATTTTATCGGCTTTAATTAGCTTACCATTAGCTAACTCAATCAAGTACTTAGCATCTAGAGGTAATGATGAACAATTCAATTTAGTGTAAAAATTTATACACACGTAACTTCTATCGGCGCCAGTATCAAATAAAATAGATGCTGATAAGTTATTAATGGTAAACGTACCCGTAACAAGTTCCGGGTCTTCTCGTGCCTCTCTAGCATTAATAACAAACGCTCTTCCACGTGCAGGTCCGCCATTCTGATTCGGGCACTGACTCTTATAATGACCTTGTTTTCCACACCCAAAACAAGTAATGTTAGCCAAAGCAGTTCTATTTGCGTTGGTGGCAGGAGTCTTGTTGCCATTTGTAACGAGAGCCTTACAATCTTCCGCAAGATGACCTTGTCGATTACACTTGGTGCATAACACACTACAGTAACCAAAGTGATGTTTGTGGCAACGGTTGCATAAAGGATTTTGTCCTTTATAACCAAAGCTTAAACCACTACCCGCACCTTGCGTGTTTTCTTGTTTCTTAAAAGATTGTTGTTGGTTACCTCGATCATAATTTCCATTCCACTTTCTTTTGTTACTTGATACCTTCACCTCAGTAGTGAATGCTTTCTTATCCAGAATGACCTGATCCATTAACTCGTTCGCCATGGTTATAGCTTCATGAATTGTCTTAGGTTTCGACGCCGTAACGTTTGCCTTGACCTTCTTGGGCAAACCACCTTTGTACATTTCAATCTTCCGTGCTTCGGTTGGAACCAATTCAGGACATAGTAAAACCAATTCCATGAATCGCTGATTGTAGTTGGTGATTTCAGTACCAACCACCTTCAAACTTCGTAACTCGTCTTCTAACTTAATAACCTCATTCCTTGGACAATACTCGGTGATTATCATTGCTTTGAATTCTTCCCATGGAGTATCATAAGCTACATCTCCTCCTACCGCCTTCACATAATTCTTCCACCATGTGAGTGCACTATCTTGTAAAGTGCACGATGCAAACTTGGTCATGTCTTTTTCATCACAACCGCTGATTTTGAACACCGTCTCCATCTTTTCTATCCATCGGGTTAAACCGATAGGTCCTTCCGTTCCACTGAATGATGATGGCTTGCAAGCTTGGAACGTCTTGTAGGAGCATCCTACACGAGGATTTGGATTAACTGCAGCAGCTCTTGCAGCCTCAACCCATAACATTATGTCGTTCACTCGCTGGTTGATGAGTTCCTCGAGTTCTTGTTCCGTCATTCGATTCAATCGCGCCATTTCCTAATGAAAGAAAATAATTATTCACATGGATTATTATAGATGTAGTGTGTATTTATAGTACATTATAGCTTATTAATAATATGAACTAGGTATTATTATAAAAGCCTTTTCTTCTTATTAGCGTTTTATAATTATATCTTGGGTAGCACCTACCCGTTAATGTTCATACTTAATAGCTTAGTACAGAATCAATTACTACAATCTAAATAATACTTAACCATGGAAAATTATTGCATTTCATACTTCAATATTTTACATATGCTTATCTTACATCGAACATTAAGCAAACCACTCTATTAATATTATACAAAACATTATTCGGTTCCATGGTTTGACACAGCAGCGCATCGTTTGATCTATTTTCTAGGACGTTTAGACACAAAGATTTGCTTAACGCTTATCCTAACTGTCTGCCTATATTTTGGCTGTGGGACTGAAGAACTGGATGCTGGGACAGAACGAATAGGAATAGCGGGGATAGGGGTGGTAGTGTTGAGTGGAATTGGTGCCACATCATTCTCATTAAACTCGGGATTTGGATTTTCTAATTCATTAGCCTTTCGTTTCTTTCCTAGTTCGAACTCGTCTTTTGTAATTTCCTGTATTTCTTCCTCGGGTTCACTTTCCTCCTCGGGTTCACTTTCCTCCTCGGGTTCACTTTCCTCCTCGGGTTCACTTTCCTCCTCGGGTTCACTTTCCGGGTTCTCTATAGTTGGTTCATCCGGAATTTGTGAGTCTTCCCCAAGGATATCATTTTCGTCATCGGACAGGTTAATGACTGGAACGCCATCTGAAGATTCTGATTCGGAGTCGTTGATTGTGATAACAATTTTTGAGCTCGACATCTATCACACAACAACTAACCCATTAGTACTTATATAATATTTACATATAAATTTTAACCAACAGTGATAAGCAATGGTTTTTTTTTTTTTAAATCAGACCCGGTCAAAGTCCAGACTTACTAATGTATCCTAACGGCTTCTCGGTTAGACACACTAATGCAGACCTGGTTCGCTAAGACCAACGCTCTGATACCACATGTCATAACCCGTCCTTAACCATAAGAACGTGTTAGATAACGTATGATTTCATTGCGAGGTATTGACCTCTATATGCGACATTTTTAAAAAGGAAAACTGCATATATTATACATTACAAACCAAACCATTATTTTTGTTACAAGCTTTAGACAATAAAAAGATGATTATCGTTTAACGATAATCTTCGACTTACAAACTTTACAAATGATAATAACAACACGATTTCTAGCATATTTTACAACACACGTCCTCGGATATGCAGTTTTATTTTTGACACAAATATGAGTACGTATGATCCTGCTTAGATTCAACATAATGCAGTGGAAGCTTTAATTATCACCTGAGAATAAACATGTTTAAAAACGTCAACATAAAGTTGGTGAGATATAGGTTTAGTGCGCAGCAATATATATATATAGACCACAAGATTTCGTATATAAACAGTTTCATAAAAGTATTCTAAGTGGTTGAGCACTTGGTAACCATACTTAACATTTTCACGTCGCATATTCCCTTTAATATGAAATCTTACTACACCGTACCAAGTGTAGTCACCAAACGAAGTACTGTGCAACCGTTGAATACTGGTCGTCCAGTCCGGTTGGGGTTGTCAGGCCCGATAGATCTATCAACAGGATTCGCGTTTACAATACCGCTGTAAATATTAGTTACCAAGCTACAGGGAAGTATGCCAGTGGTACAACTCAACGTAGAACATATTTTTCAGTTACTTGTGTCCATATCGTAAAACATAAAATACATGTATTCTCATCCCGAAATATTTAGAGTTTAAAAGTGGGACTATATACTCACTCTTGTCTTGATGATATAAATAATTTGACTCGGTCTTCCGGTTGATATCACGAACCTATCCATATATAATATATCAATATGTTTTCATTTTAAAACAAACGTTATATATATATATATACTTGTTATACTTTTAATATTTTGAATATTTCCTTAGTCCGTAGTTAGCATTCCGATGTTAGTAATTCAATTTTTAATGGTTCATTTTTAGATGTTTAATATACCCGCAATAAACAAAACCCCCAACGAAATAAATAAAACCCCATCGTATATGTATTGGTCGAGATTAATCTTGACCCATGGTACCGGTGTTGTCAAATGACGTGTTGCGTACATAAAGTACCGGTGTTGTCAAATGACGTGTTGCGTACAATCATGGGATCTTATGATTAATCTTCTCGTGTTGTTTACGGGTGATCCTGAACCATATAAAATTGAATTATAAGTACATATATATAAAATATCATGTTATCTTAGAAATATGTGATTTATATCATTTTTTTCCAATTGATCCCGTAGTTGAAATGATCTAGGATAACCAATTTTGTTTCGGTCATAGTTTCTTCGTTACAAATCCGTTTTCGTTGATTCAAATTGCCATCTTCTTGGATCGAGTTCTTCTTTAAGACTATGAACTGTAAATACCTTGGTTTGTATTCAAAATCATACGGCATAAGTGAAACATTAGTGAAACATATGAAGTTAAACATTTTTGTTACAACAAAATCATTTAATGACCATTTTTCTAAAAATACTTATACTTTGAAAAACCAAGTTTTACCTTGTTAAATTAGCATATACATAAGTTATATTACAGGTCTTGAAGTATTTTAAAAGTTAAGTTAGAAGGATCTATTTAGTTTGCAAACAAGTTTGAAAACATTCAAACTATGTTCTTGTTGTTAAACTTTTGTACCACAAAATAAGATAGCTATATATATATGAATTGAATAAGGTTATGAACATAGATTCTACCTCAAGTTCCTTGGATAAGTTTGCTGTAAAAGAGGAGTAAGAAGCTAGAATCAAAAGGGTGATAGAAGTGGATGAAAGATTGGGAGTAAGTTGGTGTTCTTGGAGGGTTTTCTTGAAGTGTTTTTGTATGGTTTTCTTATGGTGTTTTAGTATGGTTTTTGAAGCTAGATCTTCTTGGAAACTTTGCTGGATTGATTAAGGGTTTTAAGGGTTGTGAAAGAGTGTGTGTTTAACTAAAAATGAGGTTAGAAAATGAACTAGAAATGGTGATACTTATAACCTAAAAAAAAACATGTATCATGTAATACATGATAAGATTTTTAGTTTGTAATTTTGTTAATTAGTCAAGTAATCATCCAAAAGTAATTACCTAGCTCTAAGGGCATGAATAATGGCTGGTTAGGTGGTGATTTTGATGTGTATTTACTATTAGTAAATACGTATAGGAGCTAGGTATGATACGAGTACAAATACTCTAGGTATACGTATAGAAATTTTGTGAAAAATGAAATGAGGATTCAAATATAGCTATCTTTTGTGAATACACTTATATGGTTTTATGTATTTAAGTTCTTTAAAAGTAATTAAATACATTACTTATACAATATATGTATAACATTATAAGTCTTAAGTATTTATGTCAAATAACGTTACGTATAGTTATTGTTTTGAAAACTTAAGTTAGTAGTTTCAAAATACACATATAACTTGTTGTTATTAATACAAAATGAGATATTAAAACATTTATTAATCATGTTAAATATGTATATATACATTTATATACACAAACGTATAATTATCATATATTGTATAGTTCGTGATATCATCGGTCAAACTAGACGGTCAAACGTTGTGTAAAACTCTTTTCGGAAATATAAGTCTCGACAATTCGGATTGCTTATCATGTTGGCAAGGTTTAATTTATGTAAATATTAATCTTATAAGTATAGTATGATCGAAAAAGTGCGGGTCGTTACACCCGCATCCCTCTTTTCCTTCAACTCCTTGAGGTAGACCGGGCAGTTTCGTCTCCAGTGACCCATTTCACCGAAACCGAAACATGGGTCTTCCTTGGGGTTTGCTTGTCCGGCAACCTTTTGCTTCTTGTTCTTGTTTTTGGTTGGGGTAACCATCTTCCCCTTTCCCTTGCCTTGATGAGCGGGTCCTTTCCTCTTAGCCGCCTTAGGCTTAGAGGTGTTGTTACCTTTGAACCCACCATCATTGATCATTAGCACGGGTGAAGCCCTTTTACCCATGCTAGTTTCGGCCGTCCTTAACATGCCATGAAGTTCACCAATGGTTTTATCCATCCCATTCATATTGTAATTAATTACAAATTGGTCAAACCTCTTTGACAAGGAGTTTAGGATAAGATCGGTGGCTAGCTCATTAGATATGTTGAGATTAAGACGGTTTGCGCGATCAATAAGGCTTTTCATTTTGAGGACATAAGAGGATACGGATTGGGTGTCATCCATACGACATGCATGTAGCGCTCGAACCGTTTCGAAGCGCTCGACACGTGCTTGTTGAAGGAACATCTCCTTCAATTGCGTAATCATGTCATATGCACTATGATGTTCGAAATCCTTTTGAAGTTCGGGTATCATAGTCCCAAGCATTAGGCAAGCGACTTGCACCGAATCGGCGCAATACTTGTCATAATAAGCCATGCCCTCTAGATCTTCCTCATCCGATTGGTCGGGAATAGGGTCCTCCAACACATACGCTTTATCCTCAAGTTTGAGGACAATCCTAAGATTATGGAACCAATCCATAAAGTTCGTATGGTTGAGTTTGTCTTTCTCGAGGAGAGACCTTAATGATAGGTTGTTTAGGTTAAGTGGTGCATTTTGCATGTTGTTGTTATTTGCGGCCATCTACAAAATTAACAAAGTTCATTTAAGTATCGATTTTAAATTTAATAAACAACACCCTTTTATAATTAATTGTCTTATTAAATATTAGAATCCAACGGTAAATCAAATTTTGGTTAGGTGACCTTTATCCCGTTATTTGATTTAGCTAGGTAGTCATTTATATGACAATTGCAATCCTTTTGCAACTTCTAAATTATGGGATCATGCAATCCTTTTGCATGGCATATTTATCACATCAACGCCTATTTGTTCCTCATGCTTCGGTGACCCTAAGTTCATGATTCCCAAATCAAGTTGTCCTACTTGTGTAAACATGTAAAATCAACATACAAGTGGTTAGGTGATCTTTATCCCACAAGCATGCGAATTTTACCTTAACCATATTAGTTAGTTCATAATGGTTAGGTGACCTTTATCCCATTATGAGTTCCCTACTATGTTCAAGTGTTCCCACAAAAGAATGGCGTTTAACTTGTTTACCTTGTTTTAGTTAAGGGATTTTAAATTTTCATAAATTCTAGTTTAAGAAAACATTTGCCATACACCAACATGCATTTGGTGTATAGTACATTATGAAAAACCAATTTTCATGTCATATTAGTAAAGCCAATTACATGATATAAACCATTTTATACATTAACATCATGTCCTTAATAACCATTTATTAGTGTCCTTTGTTGTTTTTATTATAACCAATTATAATGTCATTTTGCAAGTTGTAAATATGTGATAAATTGTAGCAACCAAACATACAAACAAAATAAACATGCAAAACAACCAAGTTCACAATCAAGCCAATTTGGTAGACATTTGTTTAGCCAAAACAAATGTCACCTTCTAAGGGTTATGACAAAGTAGGAGATTTACAAATCTCCCACTAGCTCTTGCATCCATCTTGTGTTCTTCATTCATCTTGAATCTTCATTCTTCATACTCTTTACAAAAAATATATCCTAATACATTTTTCTAGAAAATGAAATTACAACCTAATCTATTTTACATACCAAATATAAAATAAATTACAAATGAATAAATATTACAAATTATTACAAACCAAATGAATGAATTAATATTACAAATCATAAGAATGAATAAAACAACCACATCATACACACATGCAACCACAAGGCCAAGGCTTGATTGTGAACAACAACTAACAACAAAACTTGACCAAACTTGAAGTTCCAAACCCATTTTGGAACCCTTAAAATTCGGCCAAAATTAAACCCCACCCAAAATCCAAAATTTTTACATTCTAGTTTCATGCATGTTACTAGATTGTAAGATTAGTGGATTTAAAAGTCATAAACAAGAAGCATATTTCAAAGACCTTGGCTCTAGATACCATTGATGGAATTTGATAATCTTTTAATCAAACATGTTCTACACATTAACAAAGTTCATAAAACCCATTTTGTGAAGATTAAAGTAAGCGGAAGCATGTAAAGTTCATGTTATATAACAACCATTTTTGAAAGACAAATTCCATAAATATATCAAGTCTTGAATAATATGCTTACATACAACAAGTGGGTTTAGAGTTTTACCTCCTCATGCTAGTTAAGGGCTACTACAAGATGATGAAGAAGATGATGATGAACAAGCAACTTCTAACTTGAAGCCTCAAGCTTTGTATACCCACAAGCCTTTTCCAAATCAACACCCTAGGAATTGGTTAGGATTTTTGACACTAATTAGCAAGCAAAACTAGCTTGAAGAACCTCTTCTTCCTCCTCAATATTTTCGGCCAAAAAAAAATGGTAGAGAATTTTGCAAATTCAAAATGCTAGTAAGAGAGTGTGTGTGAAAAAAAGTGCAAGAGTGAATGCATGTGGATGGAGTATAATTACAAGTAAAAGCAAGCATGGGGTGGGTGTCTTGGAACCCCCAAAAACGCCACCACCCCTTCCTCTTATTTTTTTTTTTTTTTTTTTTTTTGCTTTTCATTTTATAAAATGTCTTGTAATAATTCCATGATACATGCACATCCTTGTTAATTTAAATACATGCACATATTTTGATCTTATAAACCATTTATAAGATATATATGTTACTAACATATATATTTATATAATTTTATAAACCACTTTATAAAATTATAACACACATATAAGTTTAATCATATAAATAATTAAACTTGCACTTATAATTATCCAAATAATTATTTCTTGCATTTTATCTTTAGAAAACCAATTTCTAAAATCTAATTGTCAAGTATTTATTTTAAGGATCCACTCGTTAAAACAAATACATATAAAAGGTGTTGTTAGCTTGTTATTGGGTATGACCCGACTTGGATCATAATATATTGGCCACATTAATTTACTATGTCTCTCGGGCATATGAAATACCTTCAAGAACAAGAACATCGGGCTACAACTATTAAACAAAACGTTCCCACAAGTGACGTAGTCGATAATTGGGGTAAGAAATTCGGTTTTTAGGTTATTACGAGACTGTTGGTCATTACGTAACCTTCATCCTTTTGACGACGTTACAACACATTGTCTTACTATCGGTCACAACGGTTATGTTCCACAAAACCAAGGATGGGAAGTGGTATTAGTAAAACCAGAATGCATGACTTGTTTCTGGACGTATGAATTATGTGTCTTTATTGCCTTTGCTGAACGCCTTATTTATTAACTAGAATTATCTTCGCAACTACTTTGTATCAAAGTTTTATGTGCTATATTTCATGCTATATGTAAAAAAAAGCGGTATTGTAAGTTTGCAAGTTATTGTATAAAGGTTTGAATATGATAATTTTTTTTTTTGTGATTAGTTTTTCATATAGAATTGTAGTAGTTGAAATGGTATGTTAGCTACTAAGTATGAACTTAATGGGTAGGTACTACCCGAATTAAAGAGTATAAAACGCTAATATGAAGAAAGAGCTTTTATAAATAAGTTCATATTACGCTATGAAATACTATTGACTACTTTTGATATTCTATATGATTAACTCGTTTCATTTGACTATTTTGAAGGAAATGGCATCGACTACTCGACACACCTTGAATATGGAGGAATTTCGTGCCTTTCTTGCTTCAAACATAGCCGCAGTACAGGCTGCACTACATACCAACAATAACCTTGGATCCAGCAGTACGGGAAATCATGTAGGATGCACCTACAAAGAATTCACTGCCTGCAAACCTTTGGAATTTGATGGAACCGAAGGACCGATCGGATTGAAACGGTGAACTGAGAAGGTCGAATCGGTGTTTGCCATAAGTAAGTGTACTGAAGAGGACAAAGTGAAGTACGCTACGCATACCTTCACAGGTTCTGCGTTAACATGGTGGAATACCTATCTAGAGCAAGTGGGACAAGATGATGCTTACGCACTACCGTGGTCAGCATTCAAGCACTTGATGAACGAGAAGTACCGTCCCAGAACCGAGGTCAATAAGCTCAAGACAGAACTTAGAGGGTTACGAACCCAAGGATTTGATATTACCACGTACGAAAGATGATTCACAGAATTATGCCTATTGTGTCCGGGAGCGTTCGAAGATGAGGAAGAGAAGATCGACGCATTTGTGAAAGGATTACCGGAAAGAATCCAAGAAGATATAAGTTCACACGAACCCGCCTCCATACAACAGGCATGTAGAATGGCTCACAAACTAGTGAACCAGATTGAAGAAATAATTAAAGAACAGACTGCTGAAGAGGCCAATGTGAAGCAAGTCAAAAGAAAGTGGGAGGAAAATGGTGATAAGAATCACCAATACAACAACAACAACAATTACAACAATAATCGCATCAACTATCCCAACAATCGCAACATCAATCACAACTACAACAAATGGCCCAACAACAACAACAACAACAACAACAACAACAACAACAACAACAACAACAACAACAACTACAACAATCATCCCAACAACAATAATAACCGCAACAACAACAACAATCAGAAGCAGCTATGCCAAAGGTGTGAAAAGTATCACCCGGGGTTCTGCACCAAATTTTGCAACAAGTGTAAAAGAAAATGGTCATAGCGCGACGAAGTGTGAGGTCTACGGACCAGGGGTTAATACAACGAAAGGAACAAATGGTGTCGGAACGAGTAATGGCCGAGCAAGTAGTGTCAAAGCAAGTTATGCCAATGTAGTTTGTTATAAATGTGGAAAACCGGGCCACATTATTAGAAATTGCCCGAACCAGGAGAACACGAATGGACAAGGCCGCGAAAGAGTTTTCAATATTAATGCGGCAGAGGCACAGGAAGACCCGGAGCTTGTTACGGGTACGTTTCTTATTGACAAAAAATCTTCTTACGTTATATTTGATTCGGGTGCGGATAGAAGCTATATGAGTAGAGATTTTTGTGCTAAATTAAGTTGTCCATTGACGCTTTTGGATAGTAAATTTTTACTCGAATTAGCAAATGGTAAATTAATTTCAACAGATAATATATGTCGGAATCGAGAAATTAAACTGGTTAGCGAAACATTTAAGATTGACTTGATACCAGTAGAGTTAGGGAGTTTTGATGTGATAATTGGTATGGACTGGTTGAAAGAAGTGAAAGCAGAGATCGTTTGTTACAAAAATGCAATTCGCATTATACGAGAAAAAGGAAAACCCTTAATGGTGTACGGAGAAAAGGGCAACACGAAGCTACATCTTATTAGTAATTTGAAGGCACAAAAACTAATAAGAAAAGGTTGCTATGATGTTCTAGCACATGTCGAGAAAGTACAAACTGAAGAAAAGAGCATCAATGATGTTCCCGTCGCAAAAGAATTTCCCGATGTATTTCCGAAAGAATTACCGGGATTACCCCCACATCGATCCGTTGAATTTCAAATAGATCTTGTACCAGGAGCTGCACCAATAGCTCATGCTCCTTACAGACTCGCACCCAGCGAGATGAAAGAACTGCAAAGCCAATAACAAGAACTTTTAGAGCGTGGTTTCATTCGACCAAGCACATCACCGTGGAGAGCTCCTATTTTGTTTGTCAAGAAGAAAGATGGTACATTCTGGTTGTGTATCGACTACCGAGAGTTGAACAAACTTACCATCAAGAACCGCTACCCACGACCGAGAATCGATGACTTATTTGATCAACTACAAGGCTCATCTGTTTATTCAAAGATTGACTTACGTTCCGGGTATCATCAAATGCGGGTGAAAGAAGATGATATTCCAAAGACTGCTTTCAGAACACGTTACGGTCATTACGAGTTTATGGTCATGCCATTTGGTTTAACTAATGCACCAGCTGTGTTCATGGACCTTATGAACCGAGTGTCTGGACCATACCTTGACAAGTTTGTCATTGTTTTCATTGATGACATACTTATTTACTCAAAGATTGACCAAGAACACGGTGAATATTTGAGAAAGGTGTTAGAAGTATTGAGGATGGAAAAATTGTACGCTAAGTTTTCAAAGTGTGCATTTTGGTTGGAAGAAGTTCAATTCCTCGGTCACATAGTGAACAAAGAAGGTATTAAGGTGGATCCGGCAAAGATAGAAACTGTTGAAAAGTGGGAAACCCCAAAAACTCCGAAACACATACGCCAGTTTTTAGGACTAGCTGGTTACTACAGAAGGTTCATCCAAGACTTTTCCAGAATAGCAAAACCCTTGACTGCATTAATGCATAAAGGGAAGAAATTTGAATGGAAGGATGAACAAGAGAAAGCGTTTGAGTTATTGAAGAAAAAGTTAACTACGACACCTATAATGTCATTACCTGAAGGGAATAATGATTTTGTGATATATTGTGACGCATCAAAGAAAGGTCTCGGTTGTGTATTAATGCAACGAATGAAGGTGGTTGCTTATACATCTAGACAATTACAGATTCACGAACAAATTATACGACGCATGATTTGGAATTAGGCGTGGTTGTTTTTGCATTAAAGACTTGGAGGCACTACTTATATGGGGTCAAAAGTATTATATATACCTACCACAAAAGTCTTCAACACATATTTAATCAGAAACAACTGAATATGAGACAGCGTAGGTGGATTGAATTGTTGAATGATTACAACTTTGAGATTCGTTACCACCCGGAAAAGGCAAATGTGGTAACCGACGCCTTGAGCAGAAAGGACAGAGAACCCATTCGAGTAAAATCTATGAATATAATGATTCACACTAACCTTACTACTCAAATAAAGGAGGCGCAACAAGGAGTTTTAAAAGAGGGAAATTTAAAGGATGAAATACCGAAAGGATCGGAGAAGCATCTTAATATTCAGGAAGACGGAACCCGGTATAGGGCTGAAAGAATTTGGGTACCAAAATTTGGAGATATGAGAGAAATGGTACTTAGAGAAGCTCATAAAACCAGATACTCAATACATCCTGGAACGGGGAAGATGTACAAGGATGTTAAGAAACATTTTTGGTGGCCAGGTATGAAAGCCGATATTGCTAAATATGTAGGAGAATGTTTGACGTGTTCTAAGGTCAAAGCTGAACATCAGAAACCATTAGGTCTACTACAACAACCTGAAATCCCGGAATGGAAATGGGAAAACATTACCATGGATTTCATCACTAGATTGCCAAGGACTGCAAGTGGTTTTGATACTATTTGGGTAATAGTTGATCGTCTCACCAAATCAGCACACTTCCTGCCAATAAGAGAAGATGACAAGATGGAGAAGTTAGCACAACTGTATTTGAAGGAAGTCGTCTCCAGACATCGAATACCAATCTCTATTATCTCTGACAGGTATGGCAGATTTACTTCAAGATTCTGGCAGACATTACAACAAGCATTAGGAACTTGTCTAGACATGAGTACTGCCTATCATCCACAAACGGATGGGCAGAGCGAAAGGATGATACAAACGCTTGAAGACATGCTACGAGCATGTGTTATTGATTTCGGAAACAGTTGGGATCGACATCTACCGTTAGCAGAATTTTCCTACAACAACAGCTATCATTCAAGCATTGAGATGGCGCCGTTTGAAGAACTTTATGGTAGAAAGTGCACGTCTCTAATTTGTTGGAGTGAAGTGGGGGATAGACAGATTACGGGTACGGAGATAATACAAAAAACTACCGAGAAGATCATCCAAATTCAACAACGGTTGAAAACCGCCCAAAGTCGACAAAAGAGCTAAGCCGACATTAAAAGAAAAGATATAGAATTTTAAATTGGAGAGATGGTCATGCTTAAGGTTTCAACTTGGAAAGGTGTTGTTCGATTTGGTAAACGAGGAAAATTAAATCCAAGGTATATTGGACCATTCAAGATTATTGATCGTGTCGGACCAGTAGCTTACCGACTTGAGTTACCTCAACAACTCGCGACTGTACATAACACTTTCCACGTCTCGAATTTGAAGAAATGTTTTGCTAAAGAAGATCTCACTATTCCGTTAGATGAAATCCATATCAACGAAAAACTTCAATTCATCGAAGAACCCGTCGAAATAATGGATCGTGAGGTTAAAAGACTTAAGCAAAATAAGATATCAATTGTTAATGTTCGATGGAATGCTCGTAGAGTACCCGAGTTCACCTGGGAATGAGAAGATCAGATGAAGAAGAAATACCCGCATTTATTTCCAGAAGATATGTCAACACCTCCAACTCCTTAAAATTTCGGGACGAAATTTATTTAACGGGTAGGTACTGTAGTGACCCGAACTTTTCCATGTTTATATATATATTAAATGAAATTGTTATTTACATGATTAAGTGTTTCCAACATGTTAAACAATCAAACTTGTTAAGACTTGATTAATTGAAATAGATTTCATATAGACAATTGACCACCCAAGTTGACCGGTGATTCACGAACGTTAAAACTTGTAAAAAATATATGATGAAATATATATGGATATATATATATAGTTAACATTATATTATGATAAGTAAACATATCATTAAGTATATTAACAATGAACTACATATGTAAAAGCAAGACTACTAACTTAATGATTTTGAAACGAGACATATATGTAACGATTATCGTTGTAACGACATTTAATGTATATATATAATATTAAGAGATATTCATACATCATAATATCATGATAATATAATAATTTAAAATCTCATTTGATATTATAAACATTGGGTTAACAACATTTAACAAGATCGTTAACCTAAAGGTTTCAAAACAACACTTACATGTAACGACTAACGATGACTTAACGACTCAGTTAAAATGTATATACATGTAGTGTTTAAGTATGTATTCATACACTTTTGAAAGACTTCAAGACACTTATCAAAATACTTCTACTTAACAAAAATGCTTACAATTTCATCCTCATTCAGTTTCATCAACAATTCTACTCGTATGCACTCGTATTCGTACTCGTACAATACACAGCTTTTAGATGTATGTACTATTGGTATATACACTCCAATGATCAGCTCTTAACAGCCCATGTGAGTCACCTAACATATGTAGGAACCATCATTTGGCAACTAGCATGAAATATCTCATAAAATTACAAAAATATGAGTAATCATTCATGACTTATTTACATGAAAATAAAATTACATATCCTTTATATCTAATCCATACACCAACGACCAAAAACACCTACAAACACTTTTATTCTTCAATTTTCTTCATCTAATTGATCTCTCTCAAGTTCTATCTTCAAGTTCTAAAGGTTCTTCATAAATTCTACAAGTTCTAGTTTCATAAAATCAAGAATACTTCCAAGTTTGCTAGCTTACTTCCAATCTTGTAGAGTGATCATCCAACCTCAAGAAATCTTTCTTATTTATAGTAAGATATATTTCTAATATAAGGTAATACTCATATTCAAACTTTGATTCAATTCTATAACTATAACAATCTTATTTCGAGTGGAAATCTTACTTGAACTTGTTTTCGTGTCATGATTCTACTTCAAGAACTTTCAAACCATCGAAGATCCTTTGAAGCTAGATCCATTTGTCTCTCTTCCAGTAGGTTTATCCACAAAACTTGAGGTAGTAATGATGTTCATAACATCATTCGATTCATACATATAAAGCTATCTTATTCGAAGGTTTAAACTTGAAATCACTAGAACATAGTTTAGTTAATTCTAAACTTGTTCGCAAACAAAAGTTAATCCTTCTAACTTGACTTTTAAAATCAACTAAACACATGTTCTATATCTATATGATATTCTAACTTAATGATTTAAAACCTGAAAACACGAAGAACACTGTAAAACCGGACATACGCCGTCGTAGTAACACCGCGGGCTGTTTTGGGTTAGTTAATTAAAAACTATGATAATGTTTGATTTAAAAATTGTTCTTCTGGGAAACTGATTTTTCTTATGAACATGAAACTATATCCAAAAATCATGATTAAACTCAAAGTGGAAGTATGTTTTCTAAAATGGTCATCTAGACGCCGTTCTTTTGACTGAAATGACTACCTTTACAAAAATGACTTGTAACTTATATTTCCGACTATAAACCTATAATTTTTATGTTTAGATTCATAAAATAGAGTTCAATATGAAACCATAGCAATTTCATTCACTCAAAACGGATTTAAAATGAAGAAGTTATGTGTAAAACAAGATTGGATAATTTTTCTTGTTGTAGCAACGTGAAAATTGGTAACAAATCTATATTAATCATATCCTAGCTAACTTATATTGTATTATACATGTATTCTAATATATTATGTAATCTTGAGATACCATAGACACGTATGCAAATGTTTTGACATATCATATCGACCCATGTGTATATATTATTTGGAACAACCATAGACACTCTATATGCAGTAATGTGGGAGTTAGCTATACAGGATTGAGCTTGATTCCAAAAATATATATACTTTGAGTTGTGATCTAGCCTGAGACGTGTATACACTGGGTCGTGTATTGATTCAAGATAATATATATCAATTTTTTTCTGTACATCTAACGTTGGACAACTAGTTGTAGGTTACTAACGAGGACAGCTGACTTAATAAACTTAAAACATCAAAATGTATTAAAAGTGTTGTAAATATATTTTGAATATACTTTGATATATATATATATGTACATATTTGTTATAGGTTCGTGAATCGACCAGTGGCCAAGTCTTACTTCCCGACGAAGTAAAAATCTGTGAAAGTGAGTTATAGTCCCACTTTTAAAATCTAATATTTTTGGGATGAGAATACATGCAGGTTTTATAAATGATTTACAAAATAGACACAAGTACGTGAAACTACATTCTATGGTTGAATTATCTAAATCGAATATGCCCCTTTTTATTAAGTCTGGTAATCTAAGAATTAGGGAACAGACACCCTAATTGACGCGAATCCTAAAGATAGATCTATTGGGCCTAACAAACCCCATCCAAAGTACCGGATGCTTTAGTACTTCGAAATTTATATCATATCCGAAGGGTGTCCCGGAATGATGGGGATATTCTTATATATGCATCTTGTTAATGTCGGTTACCAGGTGTTCATCATATGAATGATTTTTATCTCTATGTATGGGATGTATATTGAAATATGAAATCTTGTGGTCTATTGTTACGATTTGATATATATAGGTTAAACCTATAACTCACCAACATTTTTGTTGACGTTTAAAGCATGTTTATTCTCAGGTGAATATTAAGAGCTTCCGCTGTTGCATACTAAAATAAGGACAAGATTTGGAGTCCATGTTTGTATGATATTATGTAAAAACTGCATTCAAGAAACATATGTCGATGTAATATATTTCTATTGTAAACCATTATGTAATGGTCGTGTGTAAACAGTATATTTTAGATTATCATTATTTAATAATCTACGTAATGTTTTTAAAACCTTTATTGATAAAATAAAGGTTATGGTTGTTTTAAAAATGAATGCAGTCTTTGAAAAACGTCTCATATAGAGGTCAAAACCTCGCAACGAAATCAATTAATATGGAACGTTTATAATCAATATGAACGGGACATTTCATGAAGGAGGATGATATTCCAAAGACTGCTTTTAGGACGCGTTACGGTCATTACGAGTTTATGGTTATGCAGTTTGGATTGACTAATGCACCAGCTATGTTCATGGACTTTTAAAATCAACTAAACACATGTTCTATATCTATATGATATGCTAACTTAATGATTTAAAACCTGGAAACACGATGAACACTGTAAAACCGGATATACGCCGTCGTAGTGAAACCGGGGGCCGTTTTGGTTTGGATAATTAAAAACTATGATAAACTTTGATTTAAAAGTTTTTCTTCTGGGAAAATTATTTTTCATATGAACATGAAACTATATCCAAAAATCTTGGTTAAACTCAAAGTGAAAGTATGTTTTTCAAAATGGTCATCAAGATGTCGTTCTTTCGACGGAAATGACTACCTCTTTAGTAATTGACATGTAACTCAAATTTTCGACAATAAACATATACTTTTTCTTTTTGGATTCTTAAATTAGAGTTCAATATGAAACCATAGCAATTTGATTCACTCAAAACGGATTTAAAATGAAGAAGTTATGGGTCAAACAAGATTGGATATTTTTGATCTTTTTAGCTACGGAAAATGTTTAACAAATCTATACAAATCATATCCTAGCTAACTTATATTGTATTATACATGTATTTTAATATATTATGTAATCTTGGAATACCATAGACACGTATGCAAATGTTTTAACATATCATATCGACCCATGTATATATATTATTTGGAACAACCATAGACACTCTATATGCAGTAATGTTGGAGTTAGCTATACAGGGTTGAAGTTGATTCCAAAAATATATATACTTTGAGTTGTGATTTTGCCTGAGACGTGTATACACTGGGCCGTGGATTGATTCAAGATAATATATATCGATTTATTTCTGTACATCTAACTGTGGACAACTAGTTGTAGGTTACTAACGAGGACAGCTGACTTAATACACTCAAATCTTTAAAACATAATAAAAATGGTTGTAATTATATTTTGATCATACTTTGATATATATGAACATATTTGTATAGGTTCATGAATCGATCCGTGGTCAAGTCTTATTTCCGAGGAAGGAAATATCTGTGAAAGTGAGTTATAGTCCCACTTTTAAAATCTAATATTTTTGGGATGAGAATACGTGCAGGTTTTATAAATAATTTACAAAATAGACACAAGTACGTGAAACTACATTCTATGGTTGAATTATCGAAATCGAATATGCCCCTTTTTTATTAAGTCTGGTAATCTAAGAATTAGGGAACAGACACCCTAATTGACGCGAATCCTAAAGATAGATCTATTGGGCCTAACAAACCCTATCCAAAGTACCGGATGCTTTAGTACTTCGAAATTTATATCATATCTGAAGGGTGTCCCGGAATGATGGGGATATTCTTATATATGCATCTTGTTAATGTCGGTTACCAGGTGTTCACCATATGAATGATTTTTATCTCTATGTATGGGATGTGTATTGAAATCTAAAATCTTGTGGTCTATTGTTACGATTTGATATATATAGGTTAAACCTATAACTCACCAACATTTTTGTTGACATTTAAAGCATGTTTATTCTCAGGTGAATACTAAGAGCTTCCGCTGTTGCATACTATAATAAGGACAAGATTGGGAGTCCATGTTTGTATGATATTATTTAAAAACTGCATTCAAGAAACATATGTCGATGTAATATATTTCTATTGTGAACCATTATGTAATGGTCGTGTGTAAACAGTATATTTTAGATTATCATTATTTAATAATCTACGTAATGTTTTTAAAACCTTTATTGATAAAATAAAGGTTATGGTTGTTTTAAAAATGAATGCAGTCTTTGAAAAACGTCTCATATAGAGGTCAAAACCTCGCAACGAAATCAATTAATATGGAACGTTTATAATCAATATGAACGGGACATTTCAAATTACCTCAACAACTCGCCAATGTACATAATACCTTTCACGTCTCGAATCTAAAGAAGTGGTTAGTTAAAGAAGATCTCACTATTCCTTTAGACGAAATTAAAATCAATGAAAAACTACAATTCGTTGAAGAACCCGTCGAGATAATGGATCGTGAGGTTAAAAGGCTCAAGCAAAATAAGATACCGATCGTCAAGGTTCGATGGAATGCTCGTAGGGGACCCGAGTTCACCTGGGAGCGTGAAGATCAAATGAAGCTGAAATACCCGTACCTACTTCTAGAAGATTCGTCAACACCTTCAACCGCTTAAAATTTCGGGACAAAATTTATTTAACGGGTAGGTACTGTAGTGACCCGAACTTTTCCATGTTTATATATATTAAATGAAATTGGTATATTTACATGATTAAATGTTTTCAACATGTTAAGCAATCAAACTTGTTAAGACTTGATTATTTGAAATGTGCTTCATATAGACAATTGACCACCCAACTTGACCGGTGATTCACGTACGTTAAAAATTTGTAAAAACTACACGATGTTATATGTATGGATATATATATGGTTAAAATGAGATTATGGTAAGTAAGTATTTCACTAAGTATATTAACAATGAGTGATATACATAAAAATGAGTTTATTGAATTAAGAAACTCGAAACTATATATATAACGATTATCGTTATAACAACGTCTTACTAAATACATATGAATCATATTAAGATATTGATACACTATGTTTAACATGATAAAATTATAATTAAGTATATCATTAAGTGTGTTAACAATGAACTACATATGTAAAACAACACTACTAACTTAAGAATTTCGAAACGAGGCATATATGTAACGATTATCGTTGTAACGACATTTTAATGTATATATATCATATTAAAATATATTCATACATTATAATATCATGATAATGTAATAATTTAACATCTCATTTAAGTATAATAACAATGGATTAATTACATTTAACAAAATCGTTAACTTAAAGGTCTTAAAACAACTCTTACATGTAATGACTAACGATGACTTAACAACTCAGTTAAAATGTATATACATGTAGTATTTTAATATGTATTCATATATTTTTGAAAGACATCAAGACACTTATCAAAATACTTCTACTTAACAAAAATGCTTACAATTACATCCTCGTTTAGTTTCATCAACAATTCTACTCGTATGCACCCGTATTCGTACTCGTACAATACACAGCTTTTAGATGTATGTACTATTGGTATATACACTCCAATGATCAGCTCTTAGCAGCCCATGTAAGTTACTTAACACATGTGGGAACCATCATTTGGCAACTAGCATGAAATATCTCATAAAATTACAAAAATATTATAAATCATTCATGAATTATTTACATGAAAACAAAATTACACATCCTTTATATCTAATCCATATACCAACGACCAAAAACACCTAAAAACACTTTTATTCTTCAATTTTCTTCATCTAATTAATCTCTCTCAAGTTCCATCTCCAAGTTCTAAGTGTTCTTCATAAATTCTACAACTTCTAGTTATATAAAATCAAGAATACTTCCAAGTTTACTAGCTCACTTCCAATCTTGTAAAGTGATCATCCAACCTCAAGAAATCCTTGTTATTTACAGTAAGATATCATTCTAAATCAAGGTAATATTCATATACAAACTTTGATTCAATTCCTATAACTATAACTATCTTAATTCGAGTGATAATCTTACTTGAACTTGTTTTCGTGTCATGATTATACTTCAAGAACTTTCAAGCCATCCAAGATCCTTTGAAGCTAGATCATTTCTTGTCACTTCTAGTAGGTTTACCTACTAAACTTGAGGTAGTAATGATGTTCATAACATCGTTCGATTCATACATATAAAACTTTCTTATTCGAAGATTTGAACATGTAATCACTAGAACATAGTTTAGTTAATTCTAAACTTGTTCGCAAACAAAGTTAATCCTTCTAACCTGACTTTTAAAATCAACTAAACACATGTTCTATATCTATATGATATGCTAACTTAATGATTTAAAACCTGAAAACACGAAGAACACCGTAAAACCGGACATACGCCTTCGTAGTGAAACCGGGGGCTGTTTTGTGTTAAAAAATAAAAACTATCTTAATCTTTGAACTGGAAGTTTTTTTTTTCATAAATTAATAAAAACTATCCAAAAATCATGGTTAAACACAAAGTGAAAGTATGTTTTTCAAAATGGTCATCAAGATGTCGTTCTTTCGATGGAAATGACTACCTTTTTAGTAAATGACTTGTAACCTGTATTTCTGACTATACCCTTATACTTTTTCTATTTAGTTTCATATATTACAGTTCATTATGAAACCATATTAATTTGATTCACTCAAAACGGATTTAAAACGAAGAAGTTATGGGTAAAACAAGATTGGATATTTTTTGATTGTTGTAGCTACGGGAAATATTGTAACAATTCTATAAAAATCATATCCTAGCTAACTTATATTGTATTATACATGTATTCTAATATATTATGTAATCTTGGGATACCATAGACACGTATCCAAATGTTTTGACATATCATATCGACCCATGTATATATATAGTATTTGGAACAACCATAGACACTCTATATGCAGTAATGTTTGAGTTAGCTATACAGGGTTGAGGTTGATTCCAAATATATATATACTTTAAGTTGTGATCTAGCCTGAGACGTGTATACACTGGGTCATGGATTTATTCAAGATAATATATATCGATTTATTTATGTACATCTAACTGTGGATAACTAATTGTAGGTTACTAACGAGGACAGCTGACTTAATAAACTCAAATCATTAAAATGTAATAAAAATGTTGTAAATATATTTTGAACATACTTTGATATATATGTACATATTTGTTATAGGTTCGTGAATCGACCAGTGGCCAAGTCTTACTTCCCGATGAAGTAAAAATCTGTAAAAGTGAGTTATAGTCCCACTTTTAAAATCTATTATTTTTTTTTGGGATGAGAATACATGCGATTTTATAAATGTTTTACAAAATAGACTCAAGTAATCGAAAATACTTTCTATGTTGGATTATCGAACCGAATATGCCCCTTTTTAGCTTGGTAGCCTAAGAATTAGGGAAATGGCCCCAAATTGACGCGAATCCTAAAGATAGATCTATTTGGCCCAACAAGCCTCATCCGAGTTACGGATGCTTTAGTACTTCGATTTATCATATCTGATGAGAGTCCCGGAATGATGGGGATATTCTATATGCATCTTGTTAAGGTCAGTTACCAGGTGTTCAACATATGAATGATTTTTAGTATGCAACAGCGGAAGCTCTTTGTATTCACCTGAGAATAAACATGCTTTAAACGTCAACAAAAATGTTGGTGAGTTATAGCTTTAACCTATATATATCAAATCGTAACAAAAGACCACAAGATTTCATATTTCAATACACATCCCATACATAGAGATAAAAATCATTCTTATGGTGAACACCTGGTAACCGACATTAACAAGATGCATATATAAGAATATCCCCATCATTCCGGGACACCCTTCGGATATGATATAAATTTTGAAGTACTAAAGCATCCGGTACTTTGGATGGGGTTTGTTAGGCCCAATAGATCTATCTTTAAGATTCGCGTCAATTAGGGTGTCTGTTCCCTAATTCTTAGATTACCAGACTTAATAAAAAGGGGCATATTCGATTTCGATAATTCAACCATAGAATGTAGTTTCACGTACTTGTGTCTATTTTGTAAATCATTTATAAAACCCTCTTGTATTCTCATCCCAAAAATATTAGATTTTAAAAGTGGGACTATAACTCACTTTCACAGATTTTTACTTCGTCGGGAAGTAAGACTTGGCCACTGGTTGATTCACGAACCTATAACAATATATACATATATATCAAAGTATGTTCAAAATATATTTACAACACTTTTAATATATTTTGATGTTTTAAGTTTATTAAGTCAGCTGTCCTCGTTAGTAACCTACAACTAGTTGTCCACAGTTAGATGTACAGAAATAAATCGATAAATATTATCTTGAATCAATCCACGACCCAGTGTATACGTATCTCAGTATTGATCACAACTCAAACTATATATATTTTGGAATCAACCTCAATCCTGTATAGCTAACTCCAACATTCACATATAGAGTGTCTATGGTTGTTCCGAACTATATATAGATGTGTCGACATGATAGGTCGAAACATTGTATACGTGTCTATGGTATCTCAAGATTACATAATATACAATACAAGTTGATCAAGTTATGGTTGGAATAGATTTGTTACCAATTTTCACGTAGCTAAAATGAGAAAAATTATCCAATCTTGTTTTACCCATAACTTCTTCATTTTAAATCCGTTTTGAGTGAATCAAATTGCTATGGTTTCATATTGAACTCTATTTTATGAATCTAAACAGAAAAAGTATATTTTTATAGTCGGAAAAATAAGTTACAAGTCGTTTTTGTAAAGGTAGTCATTTCAGTCGAAAGAACGACGTCTAGATGACCATTTTAGAAAACATATTCCACTTTGAGTTTAACCATAATTTTTGGATATAGTTTCATGTTCATAATAAAAATCATTTTCTCAGAATAACAACTTTTAAATCAAATTTTATCATAGTTTTTAATTAACTAACCCAAAACAGCCCGCGGTGTTACTAAGACGGCGTAAATTCGGTTTTACGGTGTTTTTCGTGTTTCCAGGTTTTAAATAATTAAGTTAGCATATCATATAGATATAGAACATGTGTTTAGTTGATTTTAAAAGTCAAGTTAGAAGGATTAACTTTTATTTGCGAACAAGTTTAGAATTAACTAAACTATGTTGTAGTGATTACAAGTTTAAACCTTCGAATAAGATAGCTTTATATGTATGAATCGAATGATGTTATGAACATCATTACTACCTCAAGTTCCTTGGATAAACCTACTGGAAATGAGAAAAATAGATCTAGCTTCAAAGGATCCTTGGATGGCTTGAAAGTTCTTGAAGCAGAATCATGACACGAAAACAATTTCAAGTAAGATTTCCACTCGAAATAAGATTGCTATAGTTATAGAATTGAATTAAAGTTTGAATATGATTATTACCTTGTATTAGAAAGATAACCTACTGTAAGTAACAAAGGTTTCTTGATCTTGGATGATTACTTGGAATGGATTTAGAAAACTTGGAAGTAAACTTGCAATCTTGGAAGTATTCTTGATTTTATGAAACTAGAACTTTTGGAATTTATGAAGAACACTTAGAACTTGAAGATAGAACTTGAGAGAGATCAATTAGATGAAGAAAATTAAAGAATGAAAGTGTTTGTAGGTATTTTTGGTCGTTGGTGTATGGATTAGATATAAAGGATATGTAATTTTGTTTTCATGTAAATAAGTCATGAATGATTACTCATATTTTTGTAATTTTATGAGATATTTCATGCTAGTTGCCAAATCATGGTTCCCACATGTGTTAGGTAACTCACATGGGCTGCTAAGAGCTGATCATTGGAGTGTATATACCAATATTACATACATCTAAAAGCTGTGTATTGTACGAGTACGAATACGGGTGCATACGAGTAGAATTGTTGATGAAACTGAACGAGGATGTAATTGTAAGCATTTTTGTTAAGTAGAAGTATTTTGATAAGTGTCTTGAAGTCTTTCAAAAGTGTATGAATACATATTAAAACACTACATGTATATACATTTTAACTGAGTCGTTAAGTCATCGTTAGTCGTTACATGTAAGTGTTGTTTTGAAACCTTTAGGTTAACGATCTTGTTAAATGTTGTTAACCCAATGTTTATAATATCAAAAGAGATTTTAAATTATTATATTATCATGATATTATGATGTACGAATATCTCTTAATATGATATATATACATTAAATGTCGTTACAACGATAATCGTTACATATATGTCTCGTTTCAAAATCATTAAGTTAGTAGTCTTGTTTTTACATATGTAGTTCATTGTTAATATACTTAATGATATGTTTAATTATCATAATATCATGTTAACTATATATATAACCATATATATGTCATCATATAGTTTTTACAAGTTTTAACGCTCGTAAATCACCGGTCAACTTGGGTGGTCAATTGTCTATATGAAACCTATTTAAATTAATCAAGTCTTAACAAGTTTGATTGCTTAACATGTTGGAAACACTTAATCATGTAAATAAAAATTTCATTTAATATATATATAAACATGGAAAAGTTCGGGTCACTACAGTACCTACCCGTTAAATAAATTTCGTCCCGAAATTTTAAGCAGTTGGAGGTGTTGACGTATCTTCTGGAAATAAATGCGGGTATTTCTTCTTCATCCGATCTTCACGCTCCCAGGTGAACTCGGTTCCTCTACGAGCATTCCATCAAACCTTAACAATCGGTATCTTGTTTTGTTTAAGTCTCTTAACCTCACGATCCATTATTTCGACGGGTTCTTCAATGAATTGAAGTTTTTCATTGATTTGGATTTCGTCCAATGGAATAGTGAGATCTTCTTTAGCAAAACATTTCTTCAAATTTGAGACGTGGAAAGTGTTATGTACAGCCGCGAGTTGTTGAGGTAGCTCCAGTTGGTAAGCTACTGGTCCGACACGATCTATAATCTTGAATGGTCCAATGTACCTTGGATTTAGTTTCCCCCGTTTACCAAATCGAACAACACCTTTCCAAGGTGAAACCTTAAGCATGACCATTTCTCCAATTTCAAACTCTATATCTTTTCTTTTACTGTCCGTGTAGCTCTTTTGTCGACTCTGGGCGGTTTTCAATCTTTGTTGAATTTGGATGATTTTCTCGGTAGTTTCTTGTATTATCTCCGGACCCGTAATCTGTCTATCCCCCACTTCACTCCAAAAAATCAGAGACCTGCACTTTCTACCATAAAGTGCTTCAAACGGCGCCATCTCAATGCTTGAATGGTAGCTGTTGTTGTAGGAAAATTCTGCTAACGGTAGATGTCGATCCCAACTGTTTCCAAAATCAATAACAAAAGCTCGTAGCATGTCTTCAAGCGTTTGTATCGTCCTTTCACTCTGCCCATCAGTTTGTGGATGATAGGCAGTACTCATGTCTAGACGAGTTCCCAATGCTTGCAGTAATAGAGACTAGTTCCCAATCCTTTCGCTCTGCCCATCAGTTTCTCGTCCTTTCGCTCTGCCATCCCTATCAGAAATAATAGAGACTGGTATTCCATGTCTGGAGACGACTTCCTTCAAATACAGTCGTGCTAACTTCTCCATCTTGTCATCTTCTCTTATTGGCAGGAAGTGTGCTGATTTGGTGAGACGATCAACTATTACCCATATAGTATCAAAACCACTTGCAGTCCTTGGCAATTTAGTGATGAAATCCATGGTAATGTTTTCCCATTTCCATTTCGGGATTTCGGGTTGTTGAAGTAGACCTGATGGTTTCTGATGCTCAGCTTTGACCTTAGAACACGTCAAACATTCTCCTACGTATTTAGCAACATCGGCTTTCATACTCGGCCACCAAAAATGTTTCTTGAGATCCTTGTACATCTTCCCCGTTCTAGGATGTATTGAGTATCTGGTTTTATGAGCTTCTCTAAGTACCATTTCTCTCATATCTCCAAATTTTGGTACCCAAATCCTTTCAGCCCTATACCGGGTTCCGTCTTCCCGAATATTAAGATTCTTCTCTGATCCTTTGGGTAGTTCATCCTTTAAATTTCCCTCTTTTAAAACTGCTTGTTGCGCCTCCTTTATTTGAGTAGTAAGGTTAGTGTGAATCATTATATTCATAGATTTTACTCGAATGGGTTCTCTATCCTTTCTGCTCAAGGCGTCGGCTACCACATTTGCCTTCCCCGGGTGGTAACGAATCTCAAAGTCATAATCATTCAACAATTCAATCCACCTACGCTGCCTCATATTCCGTTGTTTCTGATTAAATATGTTTTGAAGACTTTTGTGGTCGGTATATATAATACTTTTGACCCCATATAAGTAGTGCCTCCAAGTCTTTAATGCAAAAACAACCACGCCTAATTCCAAATCATGCATCGTATAATTTTATTCGTGAATCTTCAATTATCTAGACGCATAAGCAATCACCTTCGTTCGTTACATTAATACACAACCGAGACCTTGATTTGATGCGTCACAATAAATCACAAAATCATCATTCCCTTCTGGCAATGACAATATAGGTGCCGTAGTTAGCTTTTTCTTCAATAATTGAAACGCCTTCTCTTGTTCATCCTTCCATTCAAATTTCTTCCCTTTATACGTTAATGCAGTCAAGGGTTTTGCTATTTTGGAGAAATCTTGGATGAATCTTCTGTAGTAACCAGCCAATCCTAAAAATTGACGTATATGCTTCGGAGTTTTTGGGGTTTCCCACTTTTCAACGGTTTCGATCTTTGCCGGGTCCACCTGGATACCTTCTTTGTTCACTATGTGACCGAGGAATTGAACTTCTTCCATCCAAAATGCACACTTTGAAAACTTAGCGTACAGTTTTTCTTTCCTCAATACTTCTAGCACTTTTCTCAAATGTTCTTCGTGCTCTTGATCATTCTTTGAGTAAATAAGTATGTCATCGATAAAAAAAATGACAAACTTGTCAAGATATTGCCCACACACTCGGTTCATAAGGTCCATGAACACAGCTGGTGCGTTAGTCAATCCAAACAGCATAACCCTAAACTCGTAATGACCATAACGCATCCTAAAAGCAGTTTTTGGAATATCATCCTCCTTTACTCGCATTTGATGATATCCAGAACGTAAATCGATCTTCGAATAAACTGACGAGCCTTGTAGTTAATCAAATAAGTCGTCAATTCTCGGCAGTGGATAACGGTTTTTGATGGTAAGTTTGTTCAACTCTCTGTAGTCAATACACAACCTAAATGCACCATCCTTCTTCTTGACAAACAAAACAGGAGCTCCCCATGGTGATGTGCTTGGTTGAATGAAACCACGTTCTAATAGTTTTTGCAGTTGGCTTTGCAGTTCTTTCATCTCGCTGGGTGCGAGTCTATAAGGAGCACGAGCTATTGGTGCAGCTCCTGGTACAAGATCTATTTGAAATTCAACGGATCGATGTGGGGGTAATCCCGGTAATTCTTTCGAAAATACATCGGGAAATTCTTTTGCGACGGGAACATCATTGATGCTCTTTTCTTCAGTTTGTACTTTCTCGACGTGTGCTAGAATAGCATAGCAACCTTTTCTTATTAGTTTTTGTGCCTTCAAATTACTAATAAGATGTAGCTTCGTGTTGCCCTTTTCTCCGTACACCATTAAGGGTTCTCCTTCTTCTCGTACAATGCGAATTGCATTTTTATAACATACGATCTCTGCTTTCACCTTCTTCAGCCAGTCCATGCCAACTATTACATCAAAACTCCCTAACTCTACTGGTATCAAATCAATCCTAAATATTTCGCTACCCAGTTTAATTTCTCGATTCCGGAATATATTATCTGCTGAAATTAATTTACCGTTTGCTAATTCGAGTAAAAATTTACTATCCAACGGCGTCAATGGACAACTTAATTTAGCACAAAAATCTCTACTCATATAGCTTCTATCCGTACCCGAATCAAATAAAACGTAAGCAGATTTATTGTCAATAAGAAACGTACCCGTAACAAGCTCCGGGTCTTCCTGTGCCTCTGCCGCATTAATATTGAAAACTCTTCCGCAGCCTTGTCCATTCGTGTTCTCCTGGTTCAGGCAATTTCTAATAATGTGGCCCGGTTTTCCACATTTATAACAAACTACATTGGCATAACTTGCTCCGACACTACTTGCTCCACCATTACTCATTCCGAAACCATTATTCCTTTCGTTCTGGTAATCCCTGGTCCGTAGACCTCACACTTCACCGCGCTATGACCATTTCTTTTACACTTGTTGCAAAATTTGGTGCAGAACCCCGAGTGATACTTTTCACACCATTGGCATAGCTGCTTCTGATTGTTGTTGTTGTTGCGGTTGTTATTGTTGTTGGGATGATTGTTGTAGTTGCTGTTGTTGTTGTTGTTGTTGTTGTTGTTGTTGTTGTTGTTGTTGTTGTTGTTGTTGTTGTTGTTGTTGTTGTTGTTGTTGGGCCGTTTGTTGAAGTTGCGATTGATGTTGCGATTGTTGGAATAATTGTTGCGATTATTATTGTAATTGTTGTTGTTGTTGTATTGGTGATTCTTATCACCGTTTTCCTCCCACTTTCTTTTGACTTGCTTCACATTGGCCTCTTCAGCCATCTGTTCTTAAATTCTTTCCTTAATCTGGTTCACTAGTTTGTGAGCCATTCTACATGCTTGTTGTATGGAGGCGGGCTCGTGTGAACTTATATCTTCTTGGATTCTTTCCGGTAATCCTTTCACAAACGCTTCGATCTTCTCTTCCTCATCTTCGAACGCTCCCGGACACAATAGGCACAATTCTGTGAATCGTCTTTCATACGTGGTAATATCAAATCCTTGGGTTCGTAACCCTCTAAGTTCTGTCTTGAGCTTATTGACCTCGGTTCTGGGACGGTACTTCTCATTCATCAAGTGCTTGAATGCTGACCACGGTAGTGCGTACGCATCATCTTGTCCCACTTGCTCTAGATAGGTATTCCACCATGTTAACGCAGAACCTGTGAAGGTATGCGTAGCGTACTTCACTTTGTCCTCTTCAGTACACTTACTTATGGCAAACACCGATTCGACCTTCTCGGTCCACCGTTTCAATTCGATCGGTCCTTCGGTTCCATCAAATTCCAAAGGTTTGCAGGCAGTGAATTCTTTGTAGGTGCATCCTACACGATTTCCTGTACTGCTAGATCCAAGGTTATTGTTGGTATGTAGCGTAGCCTGTACTGCGGCTATGTTTGAAGCAAGAAAAGTACAGAATTCCTCTTCATTCATATTCACGGTGTGTCGAGTAGTCGGTGCCATTTCCTTCAAAATAGTCAAATGGAACAAGTTAATCATACAGAATATTAAGAGTAGTTAATAGTATTTCGTAGCATAATATGAACTCATTTATAAAAGCTTTTTCTTCATATTAGCGTTTTATAAGTTTAAATTCGGGTAGTACCTACCCGTTAAGTTCATACTTAGTAGCTAATATACAATTCAACTACTACAATTCTATATGAAAAACTGATTATAATAATATTTCGCGTTCAAACTTTTATACAATATTTTACAAACTTACAATACCGCTTATTTTACATAAAGCATGAAATATAGCACACAATAACTTTGATACAAGATAGTTGTGAAGATAATTCTAGCTAGTACACAAGTCGTTCAGTAAAGGCAATAAAGACACGTAATTCATACGTCCGGAAACAAGTCATGCATTCTGGTTTTACTAGGACTACTTCCCATCCTTGGTCTTGTGGAACATAACCGTTATGACCGTTGATAAGACAGCGTGTTGTAACGTCGTCAAAGGGTTGAGGGTTACGTAATATCCAACAGTCCCTTAACAATCTAAAAACCTCATTTCTTACCCAATTACCGACTCCGTCACTTGTGGGAACGTTTTGTTTAATAGTTGTAGCCCGATGTTCTTGTTCTCACTTTGGTGAGAAGCGAACATTACTAATCCGTAAGCATAACATGCTTCTTTATGTTGCATGTTAGCCGCTTTTTCTAAATCACTAAGTCCTATATTCGGATATATTGAGTTAAAATAATTTCTTAACCCGTTGCGTAAAATAGCATTTGGGTTCCCCGCAATATATGCGTCAAAGTAAACACATCGTAACTTATGGATTTCCCAATGTGATATCCCCCATCTTTCGAACGAAAGCCTTTTATAAACCAAGGAATTCTTGGAACGTTCTTCAAATGTCTTACAAACTGATCTCGCCTTAAATAGTTGTGCCGAGGAATTCTGACCGACTCGAGACAAGATTTCATCAATCATGTCTCCGGGTAGGTCTCTTAAAATATTGGGTTGTCTATCCATTTTGTGTTTTTATACTGTAAAATAGACAAGAGTTAGATTCATAAAAAAATACTTATTAATACAAGCAATTTTTACATATATCATAAAGCATAAGCACACTATATTACATATATTACACCACACGAATACAACTATCTTATTCCGACTCGCTCGTTTCTTCTTCTTCTGTTTTGGTTCGTTTTGCCAAGTTTCTAGGGATATATGATGTTCCCCTAATAGGAGCCGTCGTTTTCTACATTGGTTTAGAAAAACCTGGTGGTTTAGAGGTTCCCGGGTTATTGTCACAACTTAAGAAATACGGGTGTTGACGATACATATAAAGTTCATCGGGTTTGGAATCAAATTTCTCTATTTTTATGCCCTTTCCCTTATTATTTTCTTTTGCCTTTTTAAATTCAGTTGGGGTAATTTCTATAACATCATCGGAATTCTCGTCGGAATCCGATTCATCGGAGAATTGGTAATCCTCCCAATATTTTGCTTCCTTGGCAGAAACACCATTGACCATAATTAACCTTGGTCGGTTGGTTGAGGATTTTCTTTTACTTAACCGTTTTATTATTTCCCCCACCGGTTCTATTTCCTCCTCCGGTTCCTCCTCTTCCGGTTCTGATTCTTCTTCCGGTTCTTCTTCGGGAACTTGTGAATCAGTCCAATATATATTCGACTCTTCGTTATTATTAGGTGAGTCAATGGGATTTGTGCTAGAGGTAGACATCTATCACACAATATCAAACATGTTAAGAGATTAATATATCACATAATATATACATGTTAATAATATATAGTTTCCAACAAAAATGTTAAGTAATCATTTTTAAAGAAAACACGGTCGAAGTCCAGACTCACTAATGCATCCTAACAAACTCGATAAGACACACTAATGCAAATTTTCTGGTTCTCTAAGACCAACGCTCGGATACCAACTGAAACGTCCCGTTCTTATTGATTAAAAACGTTCCATATTAATTGATTTCGTTGCGAGGATTTGACCTCTATATGAGACGTTTTGCAAAGACTGCATTCAATTTTAAAACAAACCATAACCTTTATTTCATAAATAAAGGTTTAAAAAGCTTTACGTAGATTATCAAATAATGATAATCTAAAATATCCTGTTTACACACGACCATTACATAATGGTTTACAATACAAATATGTTACATCGAAATCAGTTTCTTGAATGTAGTTTTTACACAATATCATACAAATATGGACTCCAAATCTTGTCCTTATTTTAGGTTGCAATAGCGGAAGCTCTTATTATTCACCTGAGAATAAACATGCTTTAAACGACAACAAAAATGTTGGTGAGTTATAGGTTTAACCTATATATATCAAATCGTAACAATAGACCACAAGATTTCATATTTCAATACACATCCCATACATAAAGATAAAAATCATTCATATGGTGAACACCTGGTAACCGACATTAACAAGATGCATATATAAGAATATCCCCATCATTCCGGGACACCCTTCGGATATGATATAAATTTCGAAGTACTAAAGCATCCGGTACTTTGGATGGGGTTTGTTAGGCCCAATAGATCTATCTTTAGGATTCGCGTCAATTAGGGTGTCTGTTCCCTAATTCTTAGATTACCAGACTTAATAAAAAGGGGCATATTCGATTTCGATAATTCAACCATAGAATGTAGTTTCACGTACTTGTGTCTATTTTGTAAATCATTTATAAAACCTGCATGTATTCTCATCCCAAAAATATTAGATTTTAAAAGTGGGACTATAACTCACTTTCACAGATTTTTACTTCGTCGGGAAGTAAGACTTGGCCACTGGTTGATTCACGAACCTATAACAATATATACATATATATCAAAGTATGTTCAAAATATATTTACAACACTTTTAATATATTTTGATGTTTTAAGTTTATTAAGTCAGTTGTCCTCGTTAGTAACCTACAACTAGTTGTCCACAGTTAGATGTACAGAAATAAATCGATAAATATTATCTTGAATCAATCCACGACCCAGTGTATACGTATCTCAGTATTGATCACAACTCAAACTATATATATTTTGGAATCAACCTCAATCCTGTATAGCTAACTCCAACATTCACATATAGAGTGTCTATGGTTGTTCCGAAATATATATAGATGTGTCGACATGATAGGTCGAAACATTGTATACGTGTCTATGGTATCTCAAGATTACATAATATACAATACAAGTTGATTAAGTTATGGTTGGAATAGATTTGTTACCAATTTTCACGTAGCTAAAATGAGAAAAATTATCCATTCTTGTTTTACCCATAACTTCTTCATTTTAAATCCGTTTTGAGTGAATCAAATTGCTATGGTTTCATATTGAACTCTATTTTATGAATCTAAACAGAAAAAGTATAGGTTTATAGTCGGAAAAATAAGTTACAAGTCATTTTTGTAAAGGTAGTCATTTCAGTCGAAAGAACGACGTCTAGATGACCATTTTAGAAAACATACTTCCACTTTGAGTTTAACCATAATTTTTGGATATAGTTTCATGTTCATAATAAAAATAATTTTCTCAGAATAACAACTTTTAAATCAAAGTTTATCATAGTTTTTAATTAACTAACCCAAAACAGCCCGCGGTGTTACTAAGACGGCGTAAATCCGGTTTTACGGTGTTTTTCGTGTTTCCAGGTTTTAAATAATTAAGTTAGCATATCATATAGATATAGAATATGTGTTTAGTTGATTTTAAAAGTCAAGTTAGAAGGATTAACTTTTATTTGCTAACAAGTTTAGAATTAACTTAACTATGTTGTAGTGATTACAAGTTTAAACCTTCGAATAAGATAGCTTTATATGTATGAATCGAATGATGTTATGAACATCATTACTACCTCAAGTTCCTTGGATAAACCTACTGGAAATGAGAAAAATATATCTAGCTTCAAAGGATCCTTGGATGGCTTGAAAGTTCTTGAAGCAGAATCATGACACGAAAACAATTTCAAGTAAGATTTCCACTCAAAATAAGATTGTTATAGTGATAGAAATTGAATTAAAGTTTGAATATGATTATTACCTTGTATTAGAAAGATAACCTACTGTAAGTAACAAAGGTTTCTTGATCTTGGATGATTACTTGGAATGGATTTAGAAAACTTGGAAGTAAACTTGCAATCTTGGAAGTATTCTTGATTTTATGAAACTAGAACTTTTGGAATTTATGAAGAACACTTAGAACTTGAAGATAGAACTTGAGAGAGATCAATTAGATGAAGAAAATTGAAGAATGAAAGTGTTTGTAGGTGTTTTTGGTCGTTGGTGTATGGATTAGATATAAAGGATATGTAATTTTGTTTTCATGTAAATAAGTCATGAATGATTACTCATATTTTTGTAATTTTATGAGATATTTCATGCTAGTTGCCAAATCATGGTTCTCACATGTGTTAGGTGACTCACATGGGCTGCTAAGAGCTGATCATTGGAGTGTATATACCAATAGTACATACATCTAAAAGCTGTGTATTGTACGAGTACGAATACGGGTGCATACGAGTAGAATTGTTGATGAAACTGAACGAGGATGTAATTGTAAGAATTTTTGTTAAGTAGAAGTATTTTGATAAGTGTCTTGAAGTCTTTAAAAAGTGAATGAATACATATTAAAACACTACATGTATATACATTTTAACTGAGTCGTTAAGTCATCGTTAGTCGTTACATGTAAGTGTTGTTTTGAAACCTTTAGGTTAACGATCTTGTTAAATGTTGTTAACCGAATGTTTATAATATCAAAAGAGATTTTAAATTATTATATTATCATGATATTATGATGTACGAATATCTCTTAATATGATATATATACATTAAATGTCGTTACAACGATAATCGTTACATATATGTCTCGTTTCAAAATCATTAAGTTAGTAGTCTTGTTTTTACATATGTAGTTCATTGTTAATATACTTAATGATATGTTTACTTATCATAATATCATGTTAACTATATATATAACCATATATATGTCATCATATAGTTTTTACAAGTTTTAACGCTCGTGAATCACCGGTCAACTTGGGTGGTCAATTGTCTATATGAAACCTATTTCAATTAATCAAGTCTTAACAAGTTTGATTGCTTAACATGTTGGAAACACTTAATCATGTAAATAACAATTTCATTTAATATATATATAAACATGGAAAAGTTCGGGTCACTACAGCAACCTTGCCCCACATTCATCCCGTGAATGTATGCCAATCCAAGTTCATTATAGTCTAAACCTTACATTTGCTCCCACAAATGTGATCGACTACGGAATTTAGAATAATTACTTATTCATGGATAAAATATGCAAAATAGGAACCTGACTCAAGATTAATAAAATTAACCCCATAATTATATTAATGAGTTTGAACTACTTCGTTCCGTTACAATACATAAAATAGATCACAACCAATCACTAGAATATCGAAGCCCTAATGCACTAACATGCCCTTGATGTTTTGCACCATTTAAGAGCTTCGTGAGTGGATCCGCTATATAAAGATATGTGTGAACTTTGCGAATACATATCTTTCCCTTTTCAACTTCATCCCTTATGTAGTTGAATCTCGGCTCAATGTAACGGGTCTTTTGGTGAGCACGAGGTTCCTTGATTTGAGCAATCACACCCTCGTTGTCACAAAAGATCTCAAGAGGGTCCTGAATGGAAGGGACTACTCCTAAGTCATCGATGAATTTCTTCATCCATGTAGCTTCCTGAGCTGCCAATGAGGCGGCAATGTACTCTGACTCTGTAGTGGATAAGGCAACAACATCCTGTTTTGAAATCTTCCAAGAGACCGCACCTCCATTTAGTGTGAATACATAACCGGATTGTGATCGAGAATCATCTCGATCAGTTTGGAAACTCGCGTCCACGTAACCTTTTACAGCGATTTCCTCCTCACCAGACCCATATATTAGAAACATATCCTTAGTCCTCCTAAGGTATTTCAATATACTTTTAACCGCAATCCAATGACTGTTTCCTTGGTTATTCTGGTATCTACTTGTCAAGCTAAGAGCGCATGACACATCCGGTCTAGTGCATATCATTGCATACATGATTGACCCAATAGCAGATGCGTACGGGACTTTCTTCATTCTCTCTTGTTCATCTTTCGTGGTAGGACACTGGGATGAACTGAGAAGCGTTCCTCTTTGAATAGGTACCAAACCTTTCTTAGAGTTGTCCATCTTGAACCTTTTCAAGATCTTTTCAATGTATGAACTTTGATTCAAACCTATCAGTTTCTTGGATCTATCCCTGTAGATCCCAATCCCTAAAACGTATTGTGCTTCTCCAAGATCCTTGATGGAGAAGCATTTACTTAACCAAGTTTTAACACCCTGCATTACCGGAATATCGTTCCCAAATAATAAAATATCATCCACATATAATACAAGGAACATGATAGTGCTCCCACTAGCTTTCTTGTATACACAAGCTTCATCAACATTTTTAATGAAACCAAATTTCTTGGCCTCCTCATTAAAAAGATGATTCCACATTCTAGATGCTTGTTTCAATCCGTAGATTGACTTCTTTAACTTGCATACCTTTTTAGGATTTTTCGGATCAACAAAACCTTCAGGCTGAACCATATAGATATCTTCCTCAAGATGTCCATTTAGGAAAGCGGTCTTGACATCCATTTGCCATATTTCATAATCATAATGAGCAGCAATGGCAAGTAATATCCTAATACACTTTAGCATTGCCACAGGCGAAAAAGTTTCATCATAGTCAACCCCTTGAGTTTTATTGAAACCTTTTGCTACAAGTCTAGCTTTATATGTATCCAAGTTTCCATGTATGTCGGTTTTCATTTTAAAAATCCATTTACAATCAACTAGCCTTGAGCCAGTAGGTTGTGCAACAAGTTCCCAAACTTGATTGTCATACATGGATTGCATCTCAGCGTTCATGGCTTCTTGCCATTTATCCTTATCAATCCTTGATAAAGCATCTTGGTAGTTTGTTGGTTCATCCAAATCAACCACATAGCAACCATCCATGAGAAACCCATATCTCTCAGGAGGATTACTAATCCTACCAGATCTGCGAACATCTTGTGTATTTTGATCATCCATTTGATCACTCTCAACATTTTCATGTTGAGTGCTAGTGTTAACTAATTGTGTATCATCTACTTGATCTTGAACCTCCTCAAGATCTATCTTCCTTTCACTATTACCTACCACTAGGAACTTAGTTTCAAGGAATTCCGCCTTCCGAGCAACAAATACATTTTGCTCGGTTGGATCATAGAAATAGTATCCCATATCATCCTTGGGATATCCTATGAAGATACACTTCATGGATCGAGCATTCAACTTATTAGGGACGTAACGCTTAGGATAAGCTTCACATCCCCATACCTTTAAGTATGATAGAGATGGAGGTTTTCCAAACCACATCTCATGAGGAGTTCGTTCCACTTTCTTGGTTGGGGCCATATTTAGAATACGAGCCGCGGAGCATAGACAATAACCCCAAAATTGTGTGATCATGTCATATGCACTATGATGCTCAAAATCCTTTTGGAGTTCTGGTATCATAGTCCCAAGCATGAGGCAAAAAACTTGCACCGAATCCGTGCAATATTTCTCCCAATAAGCCATGCCTTCCGTATCATCCTCGTCCGGTTGGTCGGGAATGATGTCTTCCAACACATACGCCCTATCCTCTAGTTTGAGGACAATTCTTAGATTGCTAAACCAATCCATGAAATTCGTATGGTTGAGTTTTTCCTTTTCGAGGATTGACCTCAACGATAGGTTGTTAAAGTTGATAGGTGCGTTAGGAATGTTGTTGTTGTTAATGGCAGTCATCTAAAAAATTTAACAAAGTTGTTTAAGTATCAATTTTAATTTAATAATCAATACCCTTTAAATCCAATTGATATATATTAAATTTTACAATCCAACGGTAAACCAAATTTCAGTTAGGTGACCTTTATCCCGTCATTTGATTTAGCTAGGTAGTCATTATATGACAATTGCAATCCTTTTGCAACTTCTAAGTTATGGAATCATGCAATCCTTTTGCATGGCATATTTATCCCATCAATGCCTATTTGTTCCTCATGCTTTGGTGACCCTAAGTTCATGATTCCCAAATCAAGTCGTCCTACTTGTGCAGACGTGTAAATTTAACATACAAGTGGTTAGGTGACCTTTATCTCACAAGTGTGTGAAATTCACCTTAATCATATTAGTTTGCTCATAATGGTTAGGTGACCTTTATCCCATTATGAGTTCCCTAATATTTTTAAGTGTCACACAAAAGGATGGCATTTAACTTGTTTGCTTTGTAAATAAGGGATTTTAAGTTTTCATTAATTCTAGTTTGAGATAACTTTTATACCATACACCAACATGCATTTAGTGTATGGTTCATTTGAAATCCATTTTCATGTCTTGTAATTAAGCCAATTACTTGATATAAACCATTTTATATATATGATCCTTTTATGATCTTAATAATCGTTTATTAATGTCCTTTTGCTACTTTTAATTTGACCAATTAAATTGTCGTTTTGCATGTCGATAATAATGTCTAATTTAACCAATTAAAATTCCATTTTACTTGTTGTTAACTTGTGTGATTAACTTGTAGCATACAAACATACAATCCACAATCATACAATAAACAACCATGCATGCAAAATAATATGTTCACAATCAAGCCAATTTGGTAGACATTTGTTTAGCCGAAAACAAATGCCACCGGTTAAGGGGTTATAACACAAAGTAGGAGATTTCAAAATCTCCCACTTAATCTTGCATCCTTCCCTATGTTCTTCATTGTCACCTTCTTGTATCTTCATTTTTACAAAATATATCCTAATACATTTTTCTCTAAAATGAAAATACAACCTAATCTATTTTACATGCCAAATATAAAATAAATTACATGACAAAATGAATAATATTACAAACCAATTGAATAAATATTATTACAAACCAAATGAATAATAAATAATCAACCAAACATGCAACCAAACAAACACAAGGTCTTGGCATTGATTGTGAACATTAACATACAACAAAATATGGAAAAATGGAATCACCCAAAACCCATTTTGGGTCTCCAAATTTTCGGCCAAAATTAAATACCCACCCAAACCCGATAATTTTTGTATTCCATTTTCATGCATGTACTTGGAATGCAAATATAGTGGGTTTAAAGATAATATAAGAAGCATAATCCATAGACCTCGGCTCTAGATACCATTGATGGAATTTAACAAGTTTCATAAACAACATGTTCTTATAGTTAACTTGATCATTAAACCAATTTAATGTAGTTAAAACAAGCGGAAACATTATGTAAAGTTCATGTTAACATGTTAAGCAATTAAGTTAAATTCTATGATAATATCAAGTCTTGGATAAATGCTTACAAATATAACAAGTAGAGAAGATATATATACCTCCTCAAACTAATTGAGGGTTGTTTTCAAAGTTGCAAGATGATAAAGAAGATGATGGAGAATATAGCTTCTAACTTGAAGCCTCAAGAGTGTAATACCCACAAGCCCTTATGCACTAACACCACCTTTGATAGAGTTAGAATTTAAGACACTTAAACACTTAGATTTAACAAGCAAAACCTCTTCTTTCTCCTATGAAGCTCACGGCCAATAGCAACACAAAAGGAGGAGAGAATAATTCAATTTTTGTTCTCACCAAAAGAATGAGTTCTTGCTTGGTTTTAGAGAATGCATGCTCTTAAGGAATGTGCCATTGAAAGTCACAAAACAAAGTATGGGGTGTCTCCCTTGGAGAACACAAAACCGTCCCCCATGTTGTCCATGTAACAAGATTTGCATTTTATAAAACATCTTATAAAATAACTTGTATATTAATATAAAACTTGTTATATGAAACATGCATTTGTTAAGTCACTTACATTTTATAAATCAATCTATAAAATATGACACAACATAATTATTTAAACCTATAAATAATTAAATATAAATTATCTAAATAATTTATCTCAAGTGTTAATATTTTAGAAACCCGATTTTCTAAAATCCAAGTGTCGCGTATTTATTTAATGATCCAATCATTAAGACTAAATACGTATAAGGTGTCGGTGAGCTTGTTATTGGGTATGACCGGAGTTGGATCATAACATGTTGGCCACATTAATTTAATATGACTCTCGGGCATATGAAATACCTTCAAGAACATCAACGAGTATTACAATTTATTTAATATTTTTTTAATATACTTTATTTGTATATAAATATGTTTTAAATAATAATTATTATTTTTACATAATTAATTCTTAACAATTACATCATAAATTATATTTCAAATTATATATATTTATTTAAATATATACATATCTATTTACAAGTAGTTGTTCGTGAATCGTCGAGAACGGTCGATGGTCAATTGAACAGTTCAAAATTTTTGAGACTCAACTTAACAGACTTTGCTTATCATGTCGAAACCATATAAAGATTAAGTTTAAATTTGGTCAGAAATTTTTGGATCGTCACAATTCAAACTTTGGTTCTTTTTCTATAACTATAACAATCTTATTTCGAGTGATAATCTTACTTGAACTTGTTTTCGTGTCATGATTCTACTTCAAGAACTTTCAAGCCATCCAAGAATCCTTTGAAGTTAGATCAATTTTTGTCATTTCCAGTTGGTTTACCTACTAAACTTGAGGTAGTAATGATGTTCATAACATCATTCGATTCATATATATAAAACTATCTTATTCGAAGATTTGAACATGTAATCACTAGAACATAGTTTAGTTAATTCTAAACTTGTTTGCAAACAAAGTTAATCCTTCTAACTTGACTTTTAAAATCAACTAAACACATGTTCTATATCTATATGATATGCTAACTTAATGATTTAAAACCTGGAAACACGAAGAACACCGTAAAATCGAACATACGCCGTCGTAGTAACACCGCGGGCTGTTTTGGGTTAGTTAATTAAAAACTATGATAAACTTTGATTTAAAAGTTGTTCTTCTGGTAAAATTATTTTTCTTATGAACATGAAACTATATCCAAAAATCATGGTTAAAATCAAAGTGGAAGTATGTTTTTTAAAATGGTCATCAAGACGTCATTCTTTCGACTAAAATGACTACCTCTTACAATATTGACTTGTAACCTGTATTTCTGACTATAAAGGTATACTTTTTCTGTTTAGTTTCATAAATTTCAGTTCATTATGAAACCATAGCAACTTGAATCACTCAAAACGGATTTAAAACGAAGAAATTATGGGTAAAATAAGATTGGATCATTTTGCTTGTTGTAGCTACGTGAAATTTGTAATAAATCTATACAAATCATAACTTAACTAACTTATATTGTATTATACATGTATTCTAACATATATTATGTAATCTTGGGATACCATAGACACGAATACAATATTTTGACATATCATATCGACCCATCTATACATATACTTCGGAACAACCATAGACACTCTATATGCAGTAATGTTTGAGTTAGATATACAGGGTTGAGGTTGATTCCAAAATAATATATATACTTTGAGTTGTGATCGAGTCTGAGATTTGTAGATATTGGGTCGTGGATTGATTCGAGATAATATATATTGCTTTATTTCTGTACATCTAACTGTGGATAACTAGTTGTAGGTTACTAACGAGGGCTGCTGACTTAACAAACTCAAATCATTAAAACGTAATAAAAATGTTTTAAATATATTTTGAACATACTTTGATATATATGTACATATTTGTTATAGGTTCGTGAATCGACCAGTGGCCAAGTCTTATTCCGATGAAGGAAAAATCTGTGAAAGTGAGTTATAGTCCCACTTTTAAATCTAATATTTTTAGGATGAGAATACATGCAGTTTTATAAAGGTTTTACAAAATAGACACAAGTACTTGAAATTACATTCTATGTTGGATTATGAATACCGAATATCACCCTTTTAGCTTTGTAGCCTAATAATTAGGGAACAGACACCCTAATTGACGCGAATCCTAAAGGTAGATCTACGGGCACTAACTCCCCCCATACTGGAAAATGGTATGCTTTAGTACTTCGAGTTATTAATACAGATGGATTTCTATTTTAGGGATATTCTATATGAATTTTGTTAATGTCGGTTACCAGGTGTTCAACATATGAATGATTTCTATACAGATTGTATGTTATTGAATGATGAAATCTTGTGGTCTATTATTACGATTTGATATATATAGGTTAAACCTATAACTCACCAATATTTTTATTGACGTTTAAAGCATGTTTATTCTCATGTGATTATTAAGAGCTTCCGCTGTTGCATGCTAAAATATGGACAAGATTTGGTGTCAGCATGCTTGTATAATATTGTTTAAAACTGCATTCGAGATTTACTTTGTTGTAACATATTAATATTGTAAACCAATATGTATTGGTCGTGTGTAAGTGTGATATTTTTAGATTATCAAATTCTTGATAATCTAGGTGGTGTCCTTTTAACTTTGTCAATAAAATAAAGGTTATGGTTTGTTTTAAAAACGAATACAGTCTTTAAAAAACATCTCATATAGAGGTCAAAACCTCACAAAGAAATCAATTAATATCAAACGTTTATAATCGATATGAACGGGACATTTCAGTTATTGTTGTTGAAACGGTTGTTGTAGTTGTGGTTGTTGTTGGAAAGTTTGTTGTAGTTATTGTTAGGATTGCGGTTATTGTTGCGATTGTTGTTGCGGTTGTTGGGATAGTTGTTGCGATTGTGGTTGTAATTGTTATTGTTGTTGTACTGGTGACTATTGTCACCGTTTTCCTCCCACTTCCTCTTGAGTTGTTTCATGTTGGCTTCTTCAGCCGCCTGCTCTTTAATTCTTCCCTCAATCTGATTTATGAGTTTATGAGCCATTCGACTTGCCTTTTGTATGGAAGCGGGCTCGTGTGAACTCACATCTTCTTGAATCCTTACTGGTAACCCTTTCACAAATGCGTCGATCTTCTCTTCTTCATCTTCGAACGCTCTTGGACACAATAGGCACAACTCTGTGAATCGTCGTTCATATGTGGTAATGTCGAACCCTTGTGTTCGTAACTCTCTAAGCTCTACCTTGAGCTTATTGACTTCGTTTCTAGGACGGTACTTGATGTTATGCGAGGTGTATATGAAATAGTTATATTTTTACTACGTAATACTATTAAATACGATACAATTTTATACAAGTTATTTATTTATTTATAGAGTGGAAATACCTAAACCTTGCTACAACACTATACGCAGTGTACCTAATCGTACAGTAGTGTAGTTTTTAGTAAGTCCGGTTCCTTCCGCAGGGAGCTAGCCAAGTTTAACGCTATATTTTTAAAACTATATTTGTATAAATATATATATATATATATATATATATATATATATATATATATATATATATATATATATATATAAGTAATATTATTATTATTATTATTATTATTATTATTATAAAGGGGAGTTTTTACCGTTTAATGACCGGTTTGTCAATTTTATGTCTTAAGTCGCAATTAAAACCTAATGTAAAATATTAAATATAAATACAACTTAATTTAAAGCGTAATGTAAATGACGATAAATAAAAATGCGATAATTAAAAGTGCAATAAATAAAATGACAGTAAATAAAAGTACGATGAAATATGAAATAAAGGAATTATGCTTATTTAAACTTCCGTAATCATGATGTTTGACGTGTTGATTTTAATTTATTACCATGGGTTAATTGTCCTTTGTCCTGAATTATTCGATATGTCCATACGGTTTTTTCCATAATAGTCCATCGGTCATAATTATAAAGTGCGAGTGTCTTCGTCAAATTATCCTTATACCCGAAGTCAAATATTCCAACTAATTGGGGACTCTTGTTTAATGAATACACCAGGTTATCGACTGCGTGTAGTCCAAGGTTTTAATACTTTGTTAACAATTACACCAATTACCCTTGAACGTAATCAACCCCTGTTTCAATGAGTCCATTGACTATTAATCCATCCCTGTGTCCGGTAAAATGAACAATTATTGGTATTTATAGATATCCTGCCCACCGTACCCGATTAAGCGTATGTGGTTATATATAGATACGTCAAATTGTAACCTTTATATTAAATTAACGAGGTATCGTTTAGTTAATATAAAGCCCATTAATAGCCCATAGTCTAATTTTCACAAGTGTCGTTTTTTTGTCCAAACCCCAATTATGGTATAAAGCCCAATTACCCCGTCTTTAATATTTAGCCCAACATCACGATTACTTCGGCTTAAATAAGCATAATAATAACTTAGCTACGAGTCATTAATTTAAAAAGGTTGAACATAACTTACAATGAATATTAATCGCGTAGTATTACATGGACAGAATTTCGACTTACAAACTTAAAACATTCGCCACTATAACCTTATTATTATTAACTTAAAATTAAAATTAAAATTAATATATATATTGAGAGTATGATGATAGATTAGAAAAAAGGTGTAAAAATTACGTCGAATTCATTGGATATTTATAGATGTGGCCAGACTTTTCACTCCATGCGATTGCATGGAGTTTGTTCCTCCAGGCCATGCGATCGCATGGCCGCCATTCCCTGCTCATAATGCAACTTAAACGTAGGCTGCTCGTATTAATATATTATATAATATAATATATATAATTTTATATAATATAATATATATAATTTTATATAATTATATATATTATATTATATTCTTATGCATAGTTGAATTGTACTTTTAGGTCTGTTGCGTTGCGCGTTTCTTCTCGGCTCAGGTCCCGGTTACGAATTTTCGAACGTCCTTTCGTACTATTTAATATCTTGTACTTTGCGTTTTGCGGCTTGTACTCTTATAATTTTAAGACGTTTCTCATCAATAAATTGAACCTCTTGGATTGTAATTTTTAGCGTTTTGGTCATTTGCATCTTCAATTCGTCGAATCTGTCTATTGTCTTTACCTTTTATTATTTAAACGAATATCACTTGTAAATAGAACAATTGCAACTAAAAGCTTGTCTTTCTTGAAGGATAATGCTATGAAATATATGTTCGTTTTTAGCATTATCAAATATTCCCACACATTAGCGTTGCTTGTCCTCAAGCAATATAGAACTTGAAATAAAAACATACTTGAATCACTTCTTTATTCTTCACACTTTGTACATCAGTGATTTCTATACGGCGGTATGAACAATGATAGTAACGTTGTGGTTTACAGTCCCACATGACTATAAAAATTTAGATCATTTAGAAAATTGGATCTTTATGAAAACTTTTGATCTTTTAAAAATTCAATCTAGCTTTTACCCTAGATAAGTTTTCCGGAATAACCCTTCATCGGTGTTTGCAAATTTTTGTGAGTTTTATGGGTTTCAGATTTGAAAATTATGGTTTTGTGTCACCCACTTGCTAACCTTGTATTGGGAAAGTAACACATCCAGTTTACTTGCTCCGTATATTACCTTTCGGTAAACTACCGTCTGGTTGTAAAGGAAAGCATTGAACAAGCAACTGTTAAGGCAATGTCCCGTGACATGCTTTTGATTATGGTCTATATCGTATCGGATGCAATTACTATCCTTTGTAGGAGCAATAGTAAAGATCACCCTATAGTTTTTCGGTCTGGCACAAAGTCCTGTCTTCGACCATGCTATGCAACCACCGTTCTTACGGTTGATACCCAATTTGGTTCAGGTGACCTAATGAATTCCAGGTGAATTCCTAGGATTTTACGTTCAATGGTAATGAACGCAATGAAAATGGGTTTTCAGAAAACAAATCGGTTTGTAATTTGATCAAAATATTTTCTCGTTCAAGCTCGAGTTTAGATATCTTTGAATTCCATGAGTTTGTAATTCTCAATCTTTAAGGTCAATCCCAAGGATTGAGTAATATCAGTCTTAAAAGCTGATTTTTGATCTTTAAGGAGGTTATCCTTTCTGGGGATCTGATTCATTAGTCTTATAAGCTAATTTGCACGGTGCCCCCCATTGTACGAGACAGATCCTCTAATGGTTAGGATAAGTCTGACCACTTGGCGACCCTGTTTGATGCTGAGGTCCATGGATTTCCAGCTGATTTTTGAGAAAACTTTTCAAGGTTTTTCGTAGACTCTACAACTGGTCTGGACGACAACTTCCTGACCTAAATCAAGAAGCACGCGTCTTTTTCTCGAAAGACTTTACTTCCTTTTAAATTCCATTTATATTACAATAAACTGGGTAAAACTTGATTAAAATCGTCCAAAACAAAAGTATCTTCAATTATTTGTACAAAAATATGTGATATATGTTCTAAATAACTTGGTAAATTTTTTCCACACTTGGCTTTTTATTTTCCTTTCTTTGCCTTTTTATTATCCTCTATTCCATTTTAAATGAATTCAAGCATTTTGGGTTGTTTCTTAATTTATGTACTTTCTGAGGTAACAATAATTTCGGTGTTAACACCTAGTTTTATCGTTCATAAATATGTATAAACATGATTTTGAGTTCATTTAGTTGGAAATTTTGAAAAATTTTACTAGAATTGGGTAGTCAGTATATAAGACTAGGGTTGTTCTTTATTATCAGAGAGCACTAGATTCTAATACAACTACTACGTTACTAGTATTTTTAATGGTAACCAAATGTTTAAATTAAAATTTTAAAACCCGAAAGAATTTAATCGCTTCCCACACTTAAGATCTTGCAATGCCCTCATTTGCAAGAAATTAGTAACAATTTAAATTATTGAGGGTGATTAGCGTAGAAAAATGATTAAATTTTACCAAAGTTTCCAAACATATTGTTGTTTATGTTGAATGATAAATGGTGCACATCATTTGTTCATTCCGTCTGTTGTTACATCACACTTGTTTTTTGTTTTGTCGTCAAAATTAATAGCTTTTGCTGAACTTAATGCCAGTCTTTGAAAATGCGCTGTTTTACCCTGTTGTGTACATGAGATAAAATACATACAATACAAATATAAACATGCATGGTAATTTGAAATGGGACTTAATATCCCACTTTCAAATTACAAAAATGAAATATTAGTACAAAATAATAAAAATATTAAACATTACATTAAAGTATAAAAATGTTAAATGCTTAGCATAAATAGATAAAAATAATAAAAGAGAAGACATCACCAATGGAACACTATTGATTTGGATAGGGGTTCCAGTTCATATCATCGTTTGGGTTCCATGGTTGGTGATAGGTGTTATGGTAGGCTTGATTTGGGTCGTACAGGTCAAAGGATGGTCGCATGTCGGGCTGATGTGGTGGATAGTAAGCAGGTCGAGTCGGTATGTAGTTATTTGGTATCTGATATGATAGCTGGCTCATAATTTGGTGCTGATGAACTTGCCAGATATCGTGTTGGCGTCGCCTGGAAGTCTCATACTCATTCGTGGCTTGTCACTGCTCATACCGACGATGCCTATCCTCATTAGTCATTTCTACCTCATCTATACGCTGGAAAACGTCAGTAGAACTATCCCTAATGACATCCCTAATGTCATCCACTTCCTCCATTTCCTCATCCGAACCCCTCTCTACCTGTGGATGGCGGCCCTGATATGGTATTGCCTGATTGCGTCTCCTAGTCAATACCTTTGCACCTTGATAGACTTGCACACCTAAAGTCTCGTCCTGTTCCCTACATACCATCATCGGACCCCCTTGATCCCTATCTACACCTAAATACTCTCTAATGAGAGTAACAAAAATGCCTCCTCCTATTATTCCCGCTTCCTGTATTCCTTCCACCATTTTGGACAGATAAAAACCAACATAGTAGGGGATATTAACAAAGCTTCTAGTGTTTCGAATGCACTTAAGGTAAAATAAATGGTGTAGGGTCATTTTCTCCTTGTTGTTACCTCTTTGTGTAATCGAGTTTGCTAAGAATCTATGTATTATATGAAGCTCGGCTTTACTAATATCTAAATAGGAGTATCTTCCTCCCCGCGTAAACACATTAAAATTTGATATACGCCTCCAGATGGCGTTAGCGTCAAAATTTCTATCTACCCGCTCACCATGATAAATCAAATTTGTACAATCAGGTGATTGTAATTTAGCGGGAGTGTAAATCTGTAAAGCCCTGGCCATGTCCAGCATGGACATCCTGTACATCCTACGGCCAAGTAAAAATCTAAGAAAACTCTTATCGTCTAACCTATCTACATCTTTATTAAAAGCAATCATAATCATTAGGTCAACACACCACTCTTTATATACAGGCCTACGAGTGGTAAATAAACGGTCCCAATCGGAAAAGGAAGAGCTACCATACCTTTGGATTAGATGCTGCCTAACTGGGTTAGCTAGGTCTACCCTTTCCAAAGGCTCCCAATCTATTACCCTTGGAACTTTTACATTTTTGGTCCAAAGCTTAAATTTGTTACTTTGGTACGTCGGGTAATCTCTCCAACTTCTATCAATCCTTAAATTGGGATGCAACTGTTCTTCATGAATTGTTGGGTGTTCTATTATATGGTGAATGGGAAATACTACGTAGTCAATAAAAAATTGTGGTTCTGGTTCATAGTATGGTACGTGTTGATCAAAATGTTGTTGTTGTTCAGGTTGTTGTTCCGGTTCCTGATATTGCATCTCTGGCTGTAGTTCCGGATCATGTTGCCTAGACGATGATGCACCGTCCGTATCTGTATTTCTCTGCAAAACACATTAAACACAAAATTGTGCATCCAAATATGCATTAGTGTTAGAAAAATAACAAATTAAAACAATTACAATAACATGTTTAATCCATATTGAACTTATACTCATTTTCATTTTTTCTTTTTTTATCAATTCTACACTTTTTCAAATAAGCATATATGAAAATGTTTATAAAGTTCACAAGTATTCAACTCAAATAACATGTCAAAATAATTATTACTAGCAATTAAACAAGTCTCAAAGGGCATTTATATCAAATTAATCAAGTTCATGAATTTTAGATTTAAAAAGTCCACTTTAATTCTCAAAAATCATGTTTAGGATCAATGTTTGGATCATTTAGCAACCTAAACATGTTACACTACTTAATTTAGCAATAATTCATGACAAAAATCAGCCATAACCTGTTTATATCAAAAAGCCCCAAATTGCTCAAGAACACAAACCCTAGATTTCTAAAAAATTTGAAGTTTTTGGCTTCAAATTATGTTAATTAGCATCAATCTAGGTTATACATGCATATTATATTAACAATTTAACTCTAATTACACTAGAAATTAACAAAATCAAATTATTTCAATTAATTAAAATTATCACAAAAAGTAGGAAATTTATGAGTTTAGGGGTAAAATTTTTACCTTCCTGCTTCCCCATCTGAGAAAAGACATGTTTGTAGCGGATTATTGCAAGAAATTTGGTTGAAAAATGAAGATTTTAGGTTTGTTTTTGTAGTTTTGCTCGTGTATATGTGTGTGTTTTGTGTGGGAGACAGAAGCAGTCGCTGGGTTTTATCATTTGCCCAGTTTTATGGGGTCATGCGACCACATGGTATTGAAGCACAAACCCCATGCGATCGCATGGGGTGTATTTTCCTTTTTCTTTCTTTTTTTTATAAAACCTTTTACTTATAAAATAATTAATTAATTTTAAAATTTTGTTTTCTTTTAGAATGAGGGCATTTCAGATCTTTGTCCTAGTTCGTCCCTCGACAAAAATTTAAAAATTTGTCATTTCAAAGCGTTGTTTTAAAAGCAAAGAATTTTGGATTTTTTTAAATATTTTTGGCATACTTTATATCTATAAGATTAAAAATAATGATAATAAAAGTTCTGGTCCTGCCCTTGGGTAAAGCAATTTCGGTTCAACGACCTAGTCTTCAACTCACGACGAATTTTAGAAATCATATTTTTAATTTAATGAAATGAAGTAAATTTTTTTTTTTAAATTCACACCAAACTTAAATTTAAAATGCATAAAATTAAAAATTCATATTAATATTATTAATATTTATATATTTTAGTTTTACAAACTTATATTGAAAATATTAATTTTAAAAATATTTAAAAACTTAAATATATTGGTTTTTAAATAATTTAATATTAATTTAAAAACGAGGTAAAAATAATTAAAAATATTTTTGGTCTTTTATCCCACTTTAATCAATCAAATATTAACAAAAATATACGTCCCTTTTCTGGGTAAAGTAATTTTGGCTAAATTACCTAGTTTACTGCTGACGAATTTCTGAAATATCTTTGGATTGACTGATTAAAGATATTTATACCTAAAGAATAAACGGTAAATTTCGCGGTGATGTAATAAATTTTTTTTGTATGATATCAATAATTTCAGTTTCGCATACCTAATTTTATTGAATATCAATTTAATACTTTATAGCGAACGATTCAGCGTTTACTATCAAAAGGTTAAAAGCAATAAATAAAAACAAATAAAAACTGTACATACTTACCTGTGAGATAGAATTCTCAGAGACCTGCTTTAGCCGACTCATAGGAGAGTCGTGTGATTTGGTTTTCCAAAGCTACATAAGTGTAACCTCGATTCTTCAATAACTTTTCTTCTAAACATATGAACGGTCCTTATCTGCATTGAGTAACAAATTCGGTATTTGAATATGTTTGATTGTTCGAACATTTACCTTCGTGTGACCATTTTCCGCATTTATGACATCTTTCAAGATGTCGTGCTCTTCTTTTTGTTGAGGATTTTGATTTTCCTTTACCGAAATGTATCTTATGATGATTCTTCCTGAGTTCTTTCCTCACTTCGTTCATTTTGCCTCTTATGAATGATACCAGTTCACTCGAAAAGATGTTATTATTACGTTTAGTAATCATAGCGTGTAGTAGTAGACCATGGTTCATGAAAGGACCCATCCTAATCCATCTGGACGAATACATTACATTTGGTTACATCGCGAGGTACTTGACCTCTATATGATACATTTTACAAACATTGCATTCGTTTTTAAAAGACAAACTTTCATTACATCGAAAGTTGATGACATGCCTACCATTTCATAATATATCCAACCATAATTGACTATCTTGATGAACTCAACGACTCGAATGCAACGTCTTTTGAAATATGTCATGAATGACTCCAAGTAATATCTCTAATATGAGCAAATGCACAGCGGAAGATTTCTTTCATACCTGAGAATAAACATGCTTTAAAGTGTCAACCAAAAGGTTGGTGAGTTCATTAGTTTAACATAAATAATCATTTCCATCATTTTAATAGACCACAAGAATTTCATTTTCAGTTCTCATAAATATACGTCCCATGCATAGAGACAAAAATAATCATTCATATGGTGAACATCTGGTAACCGACATTAACAAGATGCATATAAGAATATCCCCTATCATTCTGGGACATCCAACGGACATGATAAAACAACATCGAAGTACTAAAGCATCCGCAACCATGGATGGGGTTTGTTAGGCCCAATATATCTATCTTTAGGATTCGCGTCAATTAGTAGATCGGTTTACTAATTCTTAGGCTACCAAGCAAAAGGGGCATATTCTGCTTCGATCATTCACCCATATAATGTAGTTTCAATTACTTGTGTCTATTTCGTAAAACATTTATAAAAATTGCGCATGTATTCTCAGCCCAAAAATATAAAGGGTAAAAAGGCAAATGAAACTCACCATACTGTATTTTGTAGTAAAAATACATATTACGACATTGAACAAGTGTAGGGTTGGTCTTGGATTTACGAACCTATATCATTTGTATATCCATTAAAACATATAATGGAAATTTCATAAATTCATTTATTAATTATATAATATTTATGTGTTTGTAGTTATATAAGTTTTATACTAGATTCCATTTAAAAACATATCTTATTTATATATATTATATCTTATGTTATATCTGTTTATTTGGTATATATAGTTACAATAATTATTATTTATACATTTAGTTATATTACCATATCTATATCTATCTATATGTTTAGTATTAAATGTAAAATTCAATAATTTGTTATATATAAGTATTTATAAAAAAATATGTTAATATGTTTGATATATGGTTATATAGTTAAAATATTTGTAATAAGTATATTCTATGTACATTATTTATCGATTAAAAAATGATAGTTTTGATAATATTAATGATACTACATGTGATAATAATAATAATGATAATAATGATATTAAAATTTTTAATATGTTAGTAATACTAAATAAGATGATATTAATACTAATTTTAATGATAATAATAATGGTTTGTATTGTTTTCATAATAATAACAATAATAAAAATAATCATTCTCTTAATAATAATAATAATAATAATAAAAATAATAATAATAATAATAATAATAATAATAATAGTAATAATAATATTTAATGATAATACTAGTAATGATAATAATATTTGTGATAATAATAATTATATTATTAACCTTGGTTTATACCAACAACAATAATTAATAATAATAACAATAACAACAACAGTAATCATAATAATAATAATAATAATAATAATAATAATAATAATAATAATAATAATAATAATAATAATAATAATAATAATAATAATAATAATAATAATAATAATAATAATAATAATAATAATAATAAATTACTACCTCATGGAACTAGGCTCCTTAAAAAAATATTTCGCCACATACAAAACTCGAACCCGTGACCTCCCGCTCACACCCCAACACTCTGAACTGTTGGGCTGTTGCCCAGTTTCTGATTTAACTTGGTTTTATTTGCTTATAACCCGTATAAAGTCTGTTTCTCAATTCCCTCTTCTTCTTCTAAATTCCATCGACCATAAACCCGTTACCATACACAGAGTTTTATGATTTGAGTTAGGAATTTCCAACAGAAAACAAACGCTCTATATAAGAATTTGAACCATTTGCGAACAAAAGAAAATAAAAAATAAAAAATAGAAGAATAGCTGCTAGTGCAGCTTACGGTTTTCAAAAAAAAAAAATTGGTTTCGATTTTGAAAAGCATTATAGACACAGGTTATAACACGAAATATGTTTCAAATCAATCCTAGAAACTTTCTCATTCGTCAATTGTTCCAAAAACTCTAAAACGAATTCGAATTTAACGATGAACAATTCCTTTGACTTTTTAAAATTATACTTTGACTCGAAAATTTGAGCTTGATTGTAAAAATTGGATCTTGAGACTTTCCAGAAAGATTAAATGAACTATTCCTAATACAACTACATTCTTACATTTTCAAATATGATTAAAAATAAGGTTTTGGCTTAAATGAACTCAAGAGCAGAGGTACGAGATGTTTTCTGTTTAATAAAAAAAATTGTAATCTGATAACTAATATTGATGGAGTAAAAACTCATTTGCTTTCCCTAATATGTGATTTAATCAATTGATTTATAACCAAGGACTATCGACAGAATATAAGCCAGGAGGAAAAATACAAAAAAAAAAATAAAAGAAGGAAAAGACCTTAAACAGAATTCGACTTCTTCTGTTATTAATTTCGTGATTGGTACTTGAGTTAGATATTGGAATCAATTAGGTGCAGTAAGAAAGATACATATAACTGATTTGGATTTCCAAAATTATAATCATGATTTTATATTTATTAATAATTATAATTATATTAATATTATTCTAATTTCTAATAACAATAATGATAATAATATCAATAATAATAGTAATAAATATATTAATAATAATAATAAGTAATAATGATACAAAAAAAATGAAAATGTTAATAAGTGTAATAATAATAATCATAATAAAAATAATGTCGATAATATTATAAATAAATAATATTAATAATAACACTACTTATAATAATATTAGATATGATATTTCCAATGATAATCAAAATAAATTGTATTACTTTTATAATAAGAGTTCTTAATGATAATGGTAATAATAATATCTAATAAAAATGCTAATATTACTTATAATATCTAAAATTATAATTTTATTACTAGTTATAATGATATTAACCATGATAATAATAATAATAATAATAATAATAATAATAATAATAATAATAATAATAATAATAATAATAATAATAATAATAATAATAATACTATAACAAATCATATTTATCACACTTCATATCCATATATCAAGATAATAATAACCCTAATACTAATTTTAATATTAGTAGTAATTTTTATATAGTAATGAAAGTAATAACTTTGATACCATATATATACCTTTTTATTATAACTTATTTATTTACATTTTTAATTCTAATAGATTAAAGTGTATTTTATTAATTCAAAATTTTTATATACACTTATATTTATATATATATATATATATATATATATATATATATATATATATATATATATATATATATATATATATATATATATATATATATATATATATATATATATATTTACATATTTAGTTACACAACATTGTTCGTGAATCGTCGAAAATAGTCAAAGGTCAATTGAATATATGAAACAGTTCAAACTTTTTGAGACTCAATCTTACAGACTTGGCTTATCGTGTCGAAATCATATAAAGATTAAGTTTAAATTTGGTCAGAAATTTCCGGGTCATCACAGTTCAGATCAAAGGAATTCTTCATCTCGTAAAACCTAAAAGAAAGAAAAATTCAGAATGGAGGGAGAAGACTAGTTCTTTAGGGTCTGCTAGGGAAAGACCATTCGGATTCCATTTTCGAGAACTACACAAAAACAGAAAATCTAACTCTAACAAAAATATATATTATCCTTAAAAGATTTGATTCTCCCTACACTTAGTTAGTTGTGGTGTCGAAATTGTGATTAACTTCGTTTTCAATTGGACTATCTACAACTTGTATATCTCTGACTTTTGCTTCAAGCCAATTGTTGATTTCCTCTGTAACTTTCAAAAATTCAACTAATATTGCTTTTTCTTTAGGCGACAAATTGGATATTAATCGGTTACATAACATAAAATTCCCCTTAATCCTAGCATTTTAAATCCGTTTATAAAGTTTCTTCGTTGAACTATTGAAAACGGGTTCATCTAATTTCGTATCAATAACGGGGTTCTTTGTTATCGGTTTATCATTAGGTGTTTCTTCATCTTCCCCACACATAGGCGTTTTTATGGGTTCAATAATTTTGGTTGGTGGAGATCTAAACTTTCGATTCACAAAGGTAACCGATTTGTCACCATCCCTAAGTGTCATTTTACCTTCTCTTACATCAATGAATGCTTCGATGGTTGCTAAAAATGGGCGACCTAAAATTAGAGGAATATCAAGGTTTTCCTCTATATTAATAACTATAAAGTTTGCAACAAAGGTCAAACTTCCCACTTTAACAAGTAAATTATTGGCTATTCCAATCGGGTGTTTAATGGTTTGATCAAATAATTGAACACCTATTTTGGTTGGTCTTAATTTACTCACACCTAATCTTTTGTATAAGGAAAGAGGCATAACGTTTGCACTTGCTCCTAAATCTGCGAGTCCATTATACATAGCACCATCATTAAGCAAGCAAGAAATGATAAATTCACCTGGGTCTCCTACTTTAGTAAGTAGAGTTGGTTTGTTAACCTTTTTTGGGTGATCTTTTCTTAGTTCTTTCACTTCTACTTAAAATTCTTGTTCACATTTTTCTTCGTTTCTTGGAATGGAAGGTTTGTATAGGAATTCTTCTTCATCACTCCAATTTGAAGCTTCCCCGTCTTCCAATTTTGGGTTTTCATATGTTGTTGATAACATATTTATGTTTTCATTCTGAGGGTTTTCTTGAGTGGTGAAATTATGATTGACTTCATTATCAACTTCCATTGGACCATGTATGTAATGTTTAATTCTATGACCATTAACTTTAAATTCAATCCCATTTGAATTTATTAAATCTATTGTTCCGTATGGGAAAACTCTTTTGACTATGAATGGTCCAGACCATCTTGATTTCAATTTTCCCGGAAATAGCTTGAATCGTGAATTGAAAAGAAGGACTCTGTCTCCTTCCTTAAATTCTTTTGAACTTCTAATTCTTTTATCATGCCATTTCTTCGTTCTTTCTTTATAGATTAACGAATTTTCATATGCTTCATGTCTTAATTCTTCTAATTCGTTTAATTGACTTAACCGTAGACGTCCGGCTTCATGTAAATCAAGATTACAAGTCTTCAAAGTCCAAAATGCTTATTTCTACTGGAAGGTGACATGCTTTTTCGTAAACAAGTTTAAAAGGTGTGGTACCAATTGGAGTTTTGTAGGCTGTTCTAAAAGCCCAGAGTGCATCCTCCAATTTCATGGACCATTCCTTCGGATTTGATCCTACGGTTTTCTCTTGAATACGTTTTAATGCTCGGTTGGTATTTTCAACTTGTCTACTTGTTTGTAGATGATAATCGGTTGAGATTTTATGAGTTACTCCATATCTTTTGAGAACTTTCTCAAGTTGATTATTAAAAAAATGAGTATCCCGATCACTTATTAAAGCTTTCGGTGTTCCAAACCATGTAAAAAGACGTTTTAAGAAGTTGACTACAACTCGTGCATCATTAGTTGGGAGAGCTTGTGCTTTCGCCCATTTAGATACATAATCAATGGCAACAAGAATGTAGAGATTATTATGAGATTTTGGAAATGGACCCATAAAGTCAATACCCCAAACGTCAAATACTTCACATACTTGAATGACATTTTGTGGCATTTCATCACGTTGACTTATTTTTTTGGCCCTTTGACAAGCATCACAGGATTTACAAAGATAGTGTGCGTCTTTGAAAATTGTAGGCCAATAAAATCCAGCATCGTAGACTTTTCTTGCTGTGAGTTGAGGCCCATAATGCCCTCCTGTTGGTCCTGTGTGACAATGGTTTAAGATTTGACTAGCTTCATCTCCAAATACACATCGACGTATTATTCCACCTGGACAACTTTTAAACAAATGTGGATCTTCCCAAAAATAGTGTTTTATATCACTACAGAATTTCTTTCATTTTTGGTACGACAACCCCTTTTCAAGGAATCCACAAACTAAATAGTTTGCATAGTCTGCGAACCATGGAATTTCACTATAATCTAGTTTCAATAGATATGCATCAGGAAATTGTCTTGTATAGCCGATTCATTTAGAACTTCTAATTCGAGATTTTCAAGACGAGAAAGATGATCAGCGGCGAGATTTTCTGCTCCCTTTTTGTTTTGGATTTCAATATCGAACTCTTGTAAGAGTAAGATCCAACGGATTAATCGTGGTTTAGAATATTGTTTCGAAAATAGGTATCTAAGAGCAGAATGATCGGTATAGACCACCGTTTTAGCTAGAACGAGATATGAACGAAATTTGTCAAAAGCAAAGACAATAGCAAGGAGTTCTTTTTCACTAGTTGTGTAATTCGTTTGTGCTCCTTGTAACGTCTTACTAGCGTAATAAATAGGTTGAAATCGTTTTTCAATCCTTTGTCCTAAAACGGCTCCCATTGCAAAATCACTTGCATCGCACATGAGTTCAAATGGTAGATTCCAATTTGGAGTTATCATGATCTGTGCATTAGTGAGTTTTTCTTTAAGAATATTAAAAAATATGATGCATTCATCTGAAAAGATGAATGGAGCATCTTTTTCTAGGAGTTTATTCATAGGAGTGGCAATTTTAGAAAAGTCTTTTATTAAACGTCGGTAAAAACCGGCATGTCCTAGAAAACTCCTAACTCCTCTAACATTGGTGGGATGTGGAAGTTTAGCAATTACATCTACTTTAGCTCTATCCACTTCAATTCCTTCCTTTGAAATTTTATGACCAAGAACGATCCCTTCTTTAACCATGAAATGGCATTTCTCCCAATTAAGAACTAGATTTGATTGTTCGCATCTAATAAGCATTCGTTCAAGATTAACTAGACATGTTTCAAAAGTATCACCGAAGACCGAAGACTGAAAAGTCATCCATGAAAACTTCCATGCATTCTTCTAGCATGTCATGAAAAATCGCCATCATGCACCTTTGAAAGGTTGCAGGGGCATTGCAAAGTATAAATGACATGCATTTGTAAGCAAACATACCATAAGGTCACGTGAATGTGGTTTTCTCTTGGTCCTCGGGTGCTATTGGAATTTGAAAGTATCCGGAGAAACCATCAAGAAAACAATAATAACTATTCCCGGCTAATCTTTCCAACATTTGATCAATGAAAGGTAAGGGAAAGTGATATTTTCTGGTGGTGTAAGAACCAAATATTTATTGTACATGATGTATTTATGGCATACGATGCGTGTATGAAGTGTACGAAGCATGTACGTGTTGCTTGCTCGAACGTCGAAGGAAACTGGACGTTGTCTGAAGTGACAAGGTGTGTATGCATCTTTTCAACCCCAAATAATGTTTGTGTTGATATTTCAAAGCCTTACCATTGGAAAGAAAATCTTATTACGTTTCCAACGATATTTGATTCATCGAAAACGAAGCTACGGTCAAAAAGTTATGGCCAAAACAAGTTACTGAAAACTGACCTGAAGGTTGGAGCGGCGCTTCGATTGCGTCTGATGCAATTTTCAGCATTTTTAAAGGTTTTAAATGAGGGGTACTTTGGTCTTTTCACTTGGGGTCGGTTTGGGGTTATCAAAACTGATCCATTGATCATTGTGGATCACATTTCACTCATCAAACACTCTCATCAAACCCTAGAGTGAGAAACCCATTTTAAGTGAGAGAAAGCTCCATTTGGAGAAGAAGAAGTTTGATTCGGGTCAAGTCTCAAGTAATAAAGTTGTTCTACTCATCAACGGCATCATTTTGGCGGTATTGGTAAGTTGTAACTCCGAATTTCATTGTTTGATTTTGATATTCAAGTTAGGGTTTGAACTTGATTTGTAGAGAAACCCATTTAAACTCTTGAAGTGAGTTTATTGATGCTAGTAATTAGGTTTATTGTTATTGTTGGTGGATTTTGGGTTGGTGAACTAATTGGCCATGATTAGAACTTGTAATTTGGTTTAATCACTAGGTGTAGTGATTATGGAAGTATTGAAACTCTTTTGGGTGTGTTGGTTGACTAATTTTGACTAGAGTCAAAATTAGGGTTTGTTGATGATTATGACCCAATTGTCGATTTAATAAGGTTTATAAACTTAAAATTGATTAAGTTGAAGTATAAAACCGAGTTAAATATGTTTTGGTGTCAAAACTTGCTAATGGCGTGATGTTGACTTCTTATGGGTCAAAATTAGGGGTTAAGTGTCATTTTGGGCAAAATAGGTTTTTAACACCTATGATTGGGTTTAATTGGCATATTAGGACCATTCTCAGTTGTGTTAGTGATTATTGGTTAGTTTGGGCGCGGTTTATGCTTGGAAGTGCATTTGGGTCGAAATTGCACTAGTTGTCAATTTGAGTTGATTTGTATATCCACCCTAATTGTGTTACTTGTTATGTGATAAATGGAATAGGTACATTCCATCGGCGATTGCAGATTATTTGGTGGCATTCTTTAAGGCAACAAGGTGAGTGTTAATATCCTATGTGCATATGTATGTGTAGGATGGGTGCGGGTCGGGTGAAATGGTTCTCGATCATAGAGCTCACTTCACATATAGGTGGATTGATGGACTTGTGTATAGGTCCAATTGACACGGTTGTGCATTTTGGTTGACCACCTTTGACGAGGTGCACACTTTGTGTGTACGTTATCACATGGGCGGGTGATGTGGATTATATAACCCCAATGGTGAAGGGTTAATATTGTGAGTGGAGTAATTATACGTATGTGTATATGACGTGTTTATTTGTGGGTGTTATGGTATGAACCACGTGCCGGTGGTACCATGACATGTATGTGACGAGTATAAGATGTGAACCACGAGCCGGTAGCATCGAGTGTGAACCACGAGCCGGTAGCACTATAAAATAAGATGTGAACCACGAGCCGGTAGCATCGAGTGTGAACTACGAGCCGGTATCACTATAAAATAAGATGTTAACCACGAGCCGGTAACATTGAGTGTGAACCACGAGCTGGTAGCACTATAAAACGAGGCATGAACCACAAGCCGGTAGCGTCGAATTGTGAACCACGAGCCTGTAGCACTATAAAAGAGTATGACTCAAATGCGTATGGTGTGAACCACGAGCCGGTAGCACCATAGCGTTTATGGTTAACCATATTGTGTTTGTGATTGTTTAGCATGTTAAATATTGTATACGTATAATGTTGTATTGTTGTGATGTAGCTAACCCTCCGGGTGTAGCTTATTGGCATTTGTTCACATTGTCGTTGGTGAACTTACTCATTGTTGATGTTGTTAGCTTGTTGCTTAGTGATCGTACGGTATGCTTAGATTAGCTTGCCTTTATGCTTGGATGCTTCGGTATGTGTTATTTGATTATTAGTGTGGCGTGTCCATTTTATGCATATATATGTATGTAGTATATTCTCACTCACTAAGCGTTAGCTTACCCTCTCGTTGTTTACATTTTTATAGATTGAATGGATGCGGTGGCTCGGGTATGCGTGGGAACTAGTGGCTCGCGTAGTTGCTTTAGAAGGCTTGCTTTTGGATTAATTAGGATTGGGTAGCGTATCCCCAATCGCCATGCTCGACTCTTATTTTGTGTTTAAAATTGTGGGGTCGAAACTTGTATTTTATACTTAAAGGGTAAATTGGGTCAATGTGGGCCCCGCCTCGTAAAACTTATTTTATGAATGGAACGTGTTAGTTTTTTATATATGAATATGTTGTGAAAAGAGTTTTGTCTAAATACGTCGGGAAGTGGTCGAACATTTTCGCTAAGTTTGATTTTTGGGACAGGCCGAAATGGAGCGCCGCTCCAGGCCAAAATGGCGCGCCGCACCACTATGCTGTACAAGAATTTTTTTTTAATTGATATTTTCGCGTGATCGTTTGTATATCGGGTTGGGTTGTTACAAGTGGTGTCAGAGCATGGTCTAAGGGATTTAGGTGACTTGAGATAAGTGTCTAGACTTAGACTTTTGTGTGCGCTAAATTTTGTGCGGGATTTGTTGAATTACAGGTCGAAATGGGTTATTAGTTAGTGCCTTGTTTGTAGGTGGACTAACGTGTATATTAGTAATGCGGATATTATTAATGTACTATTGTGTTGTGATAATAATTCTTGCGTGTGTTTATATCACGTAGAATTTTGTTTGTGTTTGCATATATCATCGAGCGAAGCGGTCATTGTCCTAACGAGTTGATACGGCGTGTATGCGTAATAAGGACTTGCAAACTTTATTACGGGTACAAATGGTGTCTAACAAGTGATGTACCACGAGTGTTTAGCAAAATGGGGCGGTGTTGCATGTGTGGTTTTATACGTTCGTGATCTAATCGCTTTGCATTCCTTAGAATGGCGACGGGAGACGGGATCGAGACGAACGATGCGGAGTTTAACGCTAGAGTTGCAGCCACTGTTGCGGAGCAAGTGGGTGCGTTACGAGAAGAAATGGATAGGAAGTATTCCGAATTTTGGGGTAGTAGTGAAATGGAGCGTTGTCTTAAGAGCTTCATGAGGACTAAACCCCCGATGTATGATGGGAAACCGGATCCTTTGATAAGCACAACTTGGATTTCGAATGTCGAAGGGTGTTTTCGTACTATTGAATGCCCTGCTGAGAAGAGGACAAGACTCACTACTAGTTTGTTGCGGGGTAGGGCGAGTGATTGGTTGGATGGTAAGATTGATCTTGTCGGTGGTGAAATGTTTATGGCTTTATCGTGGGACGAATTTAAGGAGAAATTCTTCGAGGAGTTCCAGACTTCAGCCGATTTGTAGGAGTTATGTAATGAGTTGCGAAATTTGCGACAAGGATCTATGGATTTGAATACTCTCAAGACGACCTTTATGGCGAAGGATCGTTTTTTCCCGGAGTATTTGGGGAATGATCATTTGTTGATGCAAGATTTCTATCGAACCTTGAATAATGATTTGAAGAGTAAGATTAGCAGAGTTCAGGCAAAATCTTTTGCGGAGTTATTCGCTGCGGCTAGAGATTTCGAGTCGTATTCGCGATCGAAGGTTGGTGAACCTTCAAATGAGAGAAGGGTTGTTTCTTATGGTGCTCCATGTAAGGGGACTATGGGTCCGAGCGTGAGCACGGGTGGTACACGAACGGGTATATCGGATTCCAGTGCATCTAGGTGTTACAATTGTGGCGTGAGGGGTCACAAGTCTTAGGAATATCCGGTGCCAAAGGGTGATGGCACGGTATGCTTCAATTGCCAAGAAGAAGGACATCGTAAGTCAGAATGTCCCGAGTTAGCTGGGACGGGGGCGGCAAGGAGACGTTAAGGTACGTTTTGTTTTAATAAATATGTCCTTTGATTATTTATTATGTGCCGTTTGAGTTGGAGTATGTTAAATGCATCGTGTTGTGCATGTTATCGTCATGGGTGACGTTCCTAATGGAAGTACCCTATGGTGACGTTTTGATTGTTAGGCGAAGGGCATAAGACTTGGTGCAACCAATCGTTCCTTAGTATTGGGAAATGTTTCTACCAAGCCATGTGTGTGGGCTTTGGTGTTCGGATGTTAGAGCGTGTTCGCTCTCGTGTTGAAGTTGATGAACCGTGAGGTTCGTCGGGTGGATGAAACCATTGAGATCGAGTGTTTGATCTCGATGTATGTTGGTAAAGGGGTCTACTTGATGCGACATTAGTTGCCTCTTTTATACCTACTAGCGTGGTGTTCGACTCTGATTTTGTTGCGGTTACATTGTACTTAGGGTACCGAAGTGAAACCCTTAGTTACATGAGTGACTGGGTGAAGTTTGACAAGCTATAGCAATTGGATGATTACGAGAGTAGAGTTGTGTAATTTGCGGTACACTTTTCGTTCGAAGTGTTTAAGGATTGGTTGAAATCCTTCGTGTGCTCAAGATTGGAGCAAGATATGGTGATGGGAAGCGTGAACCCAATTGTTAGTAAAGTCTACCCTTGGTAGCGTTGCACGGGTGTACAAATTGTGGTTATGAGATGAAATTCCAAGTGGGGGAGTTACACTCTCGCACGAGGAGGTTTTGGTTGGAGAATTCGGATAATGCTTATGGTAGATCCGAAACTTGTGTTGGGACCTAGTTTTGGTCGATTTGTGGTAGAGTACAATTTTGGTTAAATTGTACTTATGATTTTGGATTTGAATCATCACCGAGGTGGTAATGGGGTAAATCTCGTTGAGAGATAATGGACGTTTTTGGTGAGCAAAGTGAAATCCCTCGGTTAAGGGATGTGTGTGTCGGATTCTCTTTTAGAGAATTATTGTTTTGTACCTATGTTTGATATAGGTGGTTCTTGCTCGATTGTGTGGATGGTTAGTATGTATGTGATTGATGAAGCATGACCGTTTGGGGTCCGCTGACTTCATCATGGGAGTATGTGATTGGTGAAGCATGACCGTTCGGGGTCCGCTGACTTCATCATGGGAGTAGTGATATATCGGTGAAGCATGACCGTTGACGGGGTCCGCTGACTTCATCCGGTGTTGAGTGATCTATCGGTTATTTTATACACCGATGGTGGGGTCGTAAGGACCGTGTGGTGTGATCTATCGGTTGTTTTATACACCGATGGTGGGATCGTGAGGACCATGTTGTGTGATTAGTGATACGATAGCCGTGTTTCGCTCACATGTTGTTACGGGTGTGACAATAGTCGATTTTGTACACCTTAGGTTTAGCGTTTCCATAGTCGTTTTGGGCGCTTTTGGTTTTAGCCGTTGCTTATGATGTTAGGATAGTGGCGTATTGGTTATATTGCACACTACAAAGGATGTTTAGTGGTAAGTGTAATCCGTAAGGATTCATGTGGTTCGATCTTCAACGTTCGGATTGTTGACTTTAGGTTGAGACTTGGTCGCTTTTAGCGTTGTCCTTCGTAAAGGTACGCTAAGGAATTGATATCTCGGTATGAGATTGGTTGAGTTTTTCCCGATATGGGGAATTGAGCAGGTTTTAGTGCTCGGATTGTGGTTTTGATAAATCGCGGGTGACAATTTTAGTTGTTAAAGGTGATTCATTGGGAAGAATTGTCTAGGAAACTTCGGATTGGAACTTATGATTGAGGGCCGTTGAGTAGTTTCGGATTAGTTAAGTGGAGAAGATCACGAGGATGTGATCGAGTTTAAGTGGGGGAGAGTTGTAAGACCCAAATATTTATTGTACATAATGTATTTATGGCGTACGATGCGTGTATGAAGTGTACGAAGCATGTACGTGTTGCTTGCTCTAACGTCGAAGGAAACTGGACGTTGTCTAAAGTGACAAGGTGTGTACGCATCTTTACAACTCCAAATAAAGTTTGTGTTGATGTTTTAAAGCCTTACCATTGGAAAGAAAATCTTATTACGTTTCCAACGATATTTGATTCATCGAAAACGAAGCTACGGTCAAAAAGTTATGGCCAAAACAAGTTACTGAAAACTGACCTGAAGGTTGGAGCGGCGCTCCACCTTATGGAGCGGCCCTCCAATTGCGTCTGATGCAATTTTCAGCATTTTTAAAGGTTTTAAATGAGGGGTACTTTGGTGTTTTCAATCGGGGTCGGTTTAGGGTCATCAAAACTGATCCATTGATCATTGTGGATCACATTTCACTCATCAAACACTCTCATCAAACCCTAGAGTGAGAAACCCATTTTAAGTGAGCGAAAGCTCCATTTGGAGAAGAAGAAGTTTGATTTGGGTCAAGTCTAAAGTATTAAAGTTGTTCTACTCATCAACGGCATCATTTTGGCGGTATTGGTAAGTTGTAACTCCGAATTTCATTGTTTGATTTTGATATTCAAGTTAGGGTTTGAACTTGATTTGTAGAGAAACCCATTTAAACTCTTGAAGTGAGTTTATTGATGCTAGTAATTAGATTTATTGTTATTGTTGGTGGATTTTGGGTTGGTGAACTAATTGACCATGATTAGAACTTGTAATTTGGTTTAATCACTAGGTGTAGTGATTATGGAAGTGTTGAAACTCTTTTGGGTGTGTTGGTTGACTAATTTTGACTAGAGTCAAAATTAGGGTTTGGTGATGATTATGACCCAATTGTCGATTTAATAAGGTTTATAAACTTAAAATGGATTAAGTTGAAGTATAAAACCTTGTTAAATATGTTTTGGTGTCAAAACTTGCTAATGGCGTGATGTTGACTTCTTATGGGTCAAAATTAGGGTTTAAGTGTCATTTTGGGCAAGATAGGTTTTTAACACCTATGATTGGGTTTAATTGGCATATTAGGACCATTCTCACTTGTGTTAGTGATTATTGGTTAGTTTGGGCACGGTTTATGCTTGGAAGTACATTTGGGTCGAAATTGCACTAGTTGTCAATTTGGGTTGATTTGTATATCTACCCAAATTGTGTTACTTGTTATGTGATAAATTGAATAGGTACATTCCATCGGCGATTGCGGATTATTCGGTGGCATTCTTCAAGGCGACAAGGTGAGTGTTAATATCCTATGTGCATAAGTATGTGTAGGATGGGTACGGGTCGGGTGAAGTGGTTCTCGGTCATAGAGCTCACTTCACATATAGGTGGATTGATGGACTTGTGTATAGGTCCAATTGGCACGGTTGTGCGTTTTGGTTGACCACCTTTGACGAGGTGCACACTTTGTGTGTACGTTATCACATGGGCGGGTGATGTGGATTATATAAACCCAATGGCGAAGGGTTAATATTGTGAGTGAAGTAATTATACGTATGTGTATATGACGTGTTTATTTGTGGGTGTTATGGTATGAACCACGTGCCGGTGGTACCATGACATGTATGTGATGAGTATAAGATGTGAACCACGAGCCGGTAGCATCGAGTGTGAACTACGAGCCGGTAGCACTATAAAATAAGATGTGAACCACGAGCCTGTAGCATCGAGTGTGAACCACGAGCCGGTAGCACTATAAAGTAAGATGTGAACCACGAGCCGGTAGCATCGAGTGTGAACCACGAGCCGGTAGTACTATAAAACAAGGCGTGAACCACGAGCCGGTAGCGTCGAAGTGTGATCCATGAGCCGGTAGCACTATAAAAGAGTATGACTCAAATGCGTATGGTGTGAACCACGAGCCGGTAGCACCATAGCGTTTATGGTTAACCATATTGTGTTTGTGATTGTTTAGCATGTTAAATATTGTATACGTATAATGTTGTATTGTTGTGATGTAGCTAACCCTCCGGGTGTAGCTTATTGGCATTTGTTCACATTGTCATTTGTAGTGACCCAAACTTTTCCATGTTTATATATATTAATTGAGATTGATATTTACATGACTAAATGTTTCCAACGTGTTAAGCAATCAAACTTGTTAAGACTTGATTAAATGAAATAAGTTTCATATAGACAATTGATCACCCAAGTTGACTGACGATTCACAAACATTACAAATTTATAAAAACTACATGTTGTGGTATATATAGACATATATATGGTTGACATGAGATTATGATGAGTAAGTATCTCACTAAGTATATTAACAATGTGTGATATACATAAGAAATGAGATTACTAAGTTAAGAAACTCGAAATGATATATATAACGATTATCGTTATGATAACGTCTACTAAATACATATGTATCATATTAAGATATTGATACACTATATTTAACATGATAAAATGATATTTAAATATATCATTAAGGGTGTTAACAATGAACTACATATGTAAAAACAAGACTACTAACTTAAGAATTACGAAACGAGACTTATATGTAACGATTATCGTTGAAACGATATTTTAATGTATATATCATATTAAGAGATATTCATACATCATAATATCATGATAATATAATAATTTAACATCTCATTTGATATAATAAACATTGGGTTAACAACATTAATTGAGATCGTTAACTTAAAGGTTTCGAAACAACACTTACATGTAACGACTAACGAAGACTTAACGACTCCATTAGAATGTATATACATGTTGTGTTTTGATATGTATTCTTACACTTTTGAAATACTTCAAGACACATATCAAAGTACTTCTACTTAACAAAAATGCTTACAATTACATCCTCGTTCAGTTTCATGAACAATTCTACTCGTATGCACCCGTATTCGTACTTGTACAATACACAGCTTTTAGATGTATGTACTATTGGTATATACACTCTAATGATCAGCTCTTAGCAGCCCATGTGAGTCACCTAACACATGTGAGAACCATCATTTGGCAGCTAGCATGAAATATCTCATAAAATTTCAAAAATATTAGTAATCATTCATGACTTATTTACATGAAAACAAAATTACATATCCTTTACATCTAATCCATATACTGTAGTGACCCGAACTTTTCCATGTTTATATATATTAATTGAGATTGATATTTACATGATTAAATGTTTCCAACATGTTAAGCAATCAAACTTGTTAAGACTTGATTAATTGAAATATGTTTCATATAGACAATTGACCACCCAAGTTGACCGGTGATTCACGAACGTTAAAACTTGTAAAAACTATATGATGACATATATATGCATATATATATAGTTAACATGATACTATGATAAGTAAACATATCATTAAGTATATTAACAATGAACCACATATGTAAAAACAAGACTACTAACTTAATGATTTTTAAAAGAGACATATATGTAACGATTATCGTTGTAAAGACATTTAATGTATATATATATCATATTAAGAGATATTCATACATGATAATATCATGATAATATAATAATTTAAAATCTCATTTGATATTATAAACATTGGGTTAACAACATTTAACAAGATCGTTAACCTAAAGGTTTCAAAACAACACTTACATGTAACGACTAACGATGACTTAACGACTCAGTTAAAATGTATATACATGTAGTGTTTTAATATGTATTTATACACTTTTGAAAGACTTCAATACACTTATCAAAATACTTCTACTTAACAAAAATGCTTACAATTACATCCTCGTTCAGTTTCATCAACAATTCTACTCGTATGCACCCGTATTCGTACTCGTAAAATACACAGCTTTTAGATGTATGTACTATTGGTATATACACTCCAATGATCAGCTCTTAGCAGCCCATGTGAGTCACCTAACACATGTGGGAACCATCATTTGGCAACTAGCATGAAATATCTCATAAAATTACAAAAATATGAGTAATCATTCATGACTTATTTACATGAAAACAAAATTACATATCCTTTATATCTAATCCATACACCAACGACCAAAAACACCTACAAATACTTTCATTCTTCAATTTTCTTCATCTAATTGATCTCTCTCAAGTTCTATCTTCAAGTTCTAAGTGTTCTTCATATATTCTACAAGTTCTAGTTACATAAAATCAAGAATACTTTCAAGTTTACTAGCTCACTTCCAATCTTGTAAGGTGATCATCCAACCACAAGAAATCTTTGTTTCTTACAGTAGGTTATCATTCTAATACAAGGTAATAATCATATTCAAACTTTGGTTCAATTTCTATAACTATAACAATCTTATTTCAAGTGATGATCTTACTTGAACTTGTTTTCGTGTCATGATTCTGCTTCAAGAACTTTGAGCCATCCAAGGATCCGTTGAAGCTAGATCCATTTTTCTCTTTTCCAGTAGGTTTATCCAAGGAACTTAAGGTAGTAATGATGTTCATGACATCATTCAATTCATACATATAAAGCTATCTTATTCGAAGGTTTTAACTTGTTATCACTAGAACATAGTTTAGTTAATTCTAAACTTGTTCGCAAACAAAAGTTAATCCTTCTAACTTGACTTTTAAAATCAACTAAAAACATGTTCTATATCTATATGATATGCTAACTTAATGATTTAAAACTTGGAAACACGAAAAACACCGTAAAACTGGATTTACGCCGTCTTAGTAACACCGCGGGCTGTTTTGGGTTAGTTAATTAAAAACTATGATAAACTTTGATTTAAAAGTTGTTATTCTGAGAAAATAATTTTATTATGAACATGAAACTATATCCAAAAATTATGGTTAAACTCAAAGTTGAAGTATGTTTTCTAAAATGGTCATCTAGACGTCGTTCTTTCGACTGAAATGACTACCTTTACAAAAATGACTTGTAACTTATTTTTCTGACTATAAATCTATACTTTTTCTGTTTAGATTCATAAAATAGAGTTCAATATGAAACCATAGCAATTTGATTCACTCAAAACGGATTTAAAATGAAGAAGTTATGGGTAAAACACGATTGGATAATTTTTCTCATTTTAGCTACGTGAAAATTGGTAATAAATCTATTCCAACCATAACTTAATCAACTTGTATTGTATATTATGTAATCTTGAGATACCATAGACACGTATACAATGTTTCGACCTATCATGTCAACACATCTATATATATTTCGGAACAACCATAGACACTCTATATGTGAATGTTGGAGTTAGCTATACAGGGTTGAGGTTGATTCCAAAATATATATAGTTTGAGTTGTGATCAATACTGAGATACGTATACACTGGGTCGTGGATTGATTCAAGATAATATTTATCGATTTATTTCTGTACATCTAACTGTGAACAACTAGTTGTAGGTTACTAACGAGGACAGCTGACTTAATAAACTTAAAACATCAAAATATATTAAAAGTGCTGTAAATATATTTTGAACATACTATGATATATATGTATATATTGTTATAGGTTCGTGAATCAACCAGTGGCCAAGTCTTACTTTCCAACGAAGTAAAAATCTGTGAAAGTGAGTTATAGTCCCACTTTTAAAATCTAATATTTTTGGGATGAGAATACATGCAGGTTTTATAAATGATTTACAAAATAGACACAAGTACGTGAAACTACATTCTATGGTTGAATTATCGAAATCGAATATGCCCCTTTTTATTAAGTCTGGTAATCTAAGAATTAGGGAACATACACCCTAATTGACGCGAATCCTAAAGATAGATCTATTGGGCCTAACAAACCCAATCCAAAGTACCGGATGCTTTAGTACTTCGAAATTTATATCATATCCGAAGGGTGTCCCGGAATGATGGGGATATTCTTATATATGCATCTTGTTAATGTCGGTTACCAGGTGTTCACTATATGAATAATTTTTATCTCTATGTATGGGATGTGTATTGAAATATGAAATCTTGTGGTCTATTATTATGATTTGATATATATAGGTTAAACCTATAACTCACCAACATTTTTGTTGACGTTTTAAGCATGTTTATTCTCAGGTAATTATTAAGAGCTTCCGCTGTCGCATACTTAAATAAGGACGAGATTTGGAGTCCATGCTTGTATGATATTGTGTAAAAACTGCATTCAAGAAACTTATTTTGTTGTAACATATTTGTATTGTAAACCATTATGTAATGGTCGTGTGTAAACAGGATATTTTAGATTATCATTATTTGATAATCTATGTAAAGATTTTTAAACCTTTATTGATGAAATAAAGGTTATGGTTTGTTTTAAAATGGATGAAGTCTTTGAAAAACGTCTCATATAGAGATCAAAACCTCGCAACGAAATCAATTAATATGGAACGTTTTTAATCAATAAGAACGGGACATTTTAGTTGGTATCCGAGCGTTGGTCTTAGAGAACCAGAATTTTGCATTAGTGTGTCTTATCGAGTTTTTTAGGATGCATTAGTGAGTCTGGACTTCGACAGTGTTTACTTGAAAAATGATTGCTTAACAAATTTTGTTGGAAACTATATATTTTTAACATGTGAATATTATGTGATATATTAATCTCTTAACGCGTTTGATATTATGTGATAGATGTCTACCTCTAGAACAAGTCCCATTGACTCACCTAATAATAATGAAGAGTCAAATGTAAATTGGAATGATTCGTGGACTGATTCACAAGTTCCCGAAGAGGAACCGGAAGAAGAGTCGGAACCGGAAGAAGAATCGGAACCGGAAGAAGAATCGGAACCGGATGAAGAAATAGAACCTGTGGGGGAAATAATAAAATGGTTAAGTAAAAGAAAATCTTCAACCAACCGACCAAGGTTAATTATGGTCAATGGTGTTTCCGCCAAGGAAGCAAAATATTGGGAGGATTACCAATTCTCCGATGAATCGGATTCCGACAAGAATTCCGATGATGTTATAGAAATTACCCCAACTGAATTTAAAAAGGCAAAAGAAAATAATAAGGGAAAGGGCATAAAAATAGAGAAATCTAATTCCAACCCCGATGAACTTTACATGTATCGTCAACCCCCGAAGCCCTTAAGTTGTAACAATGACCCGGGAACCTCTAAACCACCAGGTTTTTCTAAACCGTTGTGGAAAACGACAGCTAGTATTAGGGGAACATCATATATCCCTAGAAACTTGGCAAAACGAACCAAAACTGAAGAAGAAGAAACGAGCGAGTCGGAATAAGATAGTTGTATTCGTGTGGTGTAATATATGTAATATAGTGTGCTTATGCTTTATGATATATGTAAAAATTGCTTGTATTAATAAGTATTTTTTTTATGAATCTAACTCTTGTCTATTTTACAGTATAAAAACAAAAAATGGATAGACAACCCAATATTTGAAGAGACCTACCCGAAGACATGATTGATAAAATCTTGTCTAGAGTCGGTCAGAATTCTTCGGCACAACTATTAAAGGCGAGATCAGTTTGTAAGACATTCGAAGAACATTCCAAGAATGCCTTGGTTTATAAAAGGCTTTCGTTCGAAAGATGGGGGATATCACATTGGGAAATCCATAAGTTACGATGTGTTTACTTTGACGCATATATTGCGGGGAACCCAAATGCTATTTTATGCAATGGGTTAAGAAATTATTTTGACTCAATATATCCGAATATTGGACTTCGTGATTAAGAAAAAGCGGCTAACATGCAACATAAAGAAGCATGTTATGCTTATGGATTAGTAATGTTCGCTTCTCACCAAAGTGAGAACAAGAACATCGGGCTACAACTATTAAACAAAATGTTTCCACAAGTGACGGAGTCGGTAATTGGGGTAAGAAATGAGGTTTTTAGATTGTTACGGGACTGTTGGACATTACGTAACCCTCGTCCCTTTGACGACTTTACAACACGCTGTTTATCAATGGCCATAACGGTTATGTTCCACAAGACCAAGGATGGGAAGTAATCCTAGTAAAACCAGAATGCATGACTTGTTTCTGGACGTATGAATTACGTGTCTTTATTGCCTTTGCTGAACGACTTGTGTACTAGCTAGAATTATCTTCACAACCATCTTGTATCAAATTTATTGTGTGCTATATTTCATGCTATATGTAAAATAAGCGGTATTGTAAGTTTGTAAAATATTGTGTAAAAGTTTGAACGCGAAATATTATTATAATCAGTTTTTCATATAGAATTGTAGTAGTTGAATTGTATATTAGCTACTAAGTATGAACTTAACGGGTAGGTACTACCCGAATTTAAACTTATAAAACGCTAATATGAAGAAAAAGCTTTTATAAATGAGTTCATATTATGCTACGAAATACTATTAACTACTCTTAATATTCTGTATGATTAACTTGTTCCATTTGACTATTTTGAAGGAAATGGCACCGACTACTCGACACACCGTGAATATAAATGAAGAGGAATTCCGTACTTTTCTAGCTTCAAACATAGCCGCAGTACAGGCTGCACTACATACCAACAATAACCTTGGATCTAGCAGTACAGGAAATCGTGTAGGATGCACCTACAAAGAATTCACTGCCTGCAAACCTTTGGAATTTGATGGAACCGAAGGACCGATCGGATTGAAACAGTGGACCGAGAAGGTCGAATCCGTGTTTGCCATAAGTAAGTGTACTGAAGAGGACAAAGTGAAGTACGCTACGCATACCTTCACAGGTTCTGCGTTAACATGGTGGAATACCTATCTAGAGCAAGTGGGACAAGACGATGCGTACGCACTACCATGGTCAGCATTCAAGCACTTGATGAACGAGAAGTACCGTCCCAGAACCGAGGTCAATAAGCTCAAGACAGAACTTAGAGGGTTACGAACCCAAGGATTTGATATTACCACGTACGAAAGACGATTCACAGAATTGTGCCTATTTTGTCCGGGAGCATTCGAAGACGAGGAAGAGAAGGTCGACGCGTTTGTGAAAGGATTACCGGAAAGAATCCAAGAAGATATAAGTTCACACGAGCCCGCCTCCATACAACAGGCATGTAGAATGGCTCACAAACTAGTGAACCAGATTAAAGAAAGAATTAAAGAACAGACTGCTGAAGAGGCCAATGTGAAGCAAGTCAAAAGAAAGTGGGAGGAAAACGGTGATAAGAATCACCAATACAACAACAACAGCAATTACAACAATAATCGCAACAATTATCCCAACAATCGCAACATCAATCGCAACTACAACAAATGGCCCAACAACAACAACAACAACAACAACAACAACAACAACATCATCAACTACAACAATCATCCCAACAACAATAATAACCGCAACAACAACAACAACAATCAGAAGCAGCTATGCCAAAGGTGTGAAAAGTATCACTCGGGGTTCTGCACCAAATTTTGCAACAAGTGTAAAAGAAATGGTCATAGCGTGGTGAAGTGTGAGGTCTACGGGCCAGGGGTTAATAGAACGAAAGGAACAAATGGTGTCGGAACGAGTAATGGCGGAGCAAGTAGTGTCGGAGCAAGTTATGCCAATGTACTTTGTTATAAATGTGGAAAACCGGGCCACATTATTAGAAATTGGCCAAACCAGGAGAACACGAATGGACAAGGCCGTGGAAGAGTTTTCAATATTAATGCGACAGAGGCACAGGAAGACCCGGAGCTTGTTACGGGTACGTTTCTTATTGACAATAAATCTGCTTACGTTTTATTTGATTCGGGTGCGGATAGAAGCTATATGAGTAGAGATTTTTGTGCTAAATTAAGTTGTCCATTGATGCCTTTGGATAGTAAATTTTTACTCGAATTAGCAAATGGTAAATTAATTTCAGCAGATAATATATGTCGGAATCGAGAAATTAAACTGGTTAGCGAAACATTTAAGATTGATTTGATACCAGTAGAGTTAGGGAGTTTCGATGTGATAATCGGTATGGACTGGTTGAAAGAAGTGAAAGCAGAGATCGTTTGTTACAAAAATGCAAATCGTATTATACGAGAAAAAGGAAAACCCTTAATGGTGTACGGAGAAAAGGGCAACACGAAGCTACATCTTATTAGTAATTTGAAGGCACAAAAACTAATAAGAAAAGGTTGCTATGCTGTTCTAGCACACGTTGAGAAAGTACAAACTGAAGAAAAGAGCATCAATGATGTTCCCATTGCAAAAGAATTTCCCGATGTATTTCTGAAAGAATTACCGGGATTACCCCCACATCGATCCGTTGAATTTCAAATAGATCTTGTACCAGGAGCTGCACCAATAGCTCGTGCTCCTTACAGACTCGCACCCAGCGAGATGAAAGAACTGCAAAGCCAATTACAAGAACTTTTAGAGCGTGGTTTCATTCGACCAAGCACATCACCGTGGGGAGCTCCTGTTTTTTTTGTCAAGAAGAAAGATGGTACATTCAGGTTGTGTATCGACTACCGAGAGTTGAACAAACTTACCATCAAGAACCGCTACCCACTACCGAGAATCGACGACTTATTTGATCAACTACAAGGCTCGTATTTTTATTCAAAGATTGACTTACGTTTCGGGTATCATCAAATGCTGGTGAAAGAAGATGATATTCCAAAGACTGCTTTCAGAACACGTTACGGTCATTACGAGTTTATGGTCATGCCGTTTGGTTTAACTAATGCACCAGCTGTGTTCATGGACCTTATGAACCGAGTGTGTGGACCATACCTTGACAAGTTTGTCATTGTTTTCATTGATGACATACTTATTTACTCAAAGAATGACCAAGAACACGGTGAACATTTGAGAAAGGTGTTAGAAGTATTGAGGAATGAAGAATTGTACGCTAAGTTTTCAAAGTGTGCATTTTGGTTGGAAGACGTTCAATTCCTCAGTCACATAGTGAACAAAGAAGGTATTAAGGTGGATCCGGCAAAGATAGAAACTGTTGAAAAGTGGGAAACCCCGAAAACTCCGAAACACATGCGCCAGTTTTTAGGACTAGCTGGTTACTACAGAAGGTTCATCCAAGACTTTTCCAGAATAGCAAAACCCTTGACTGCATTAACGCATAAAGGGAAGAAATTTGAATGGAATGATGAACAAGAGAAAGCATTTCAGTTATTGAAGAAAAAGCTAACTACGGCACCTATATTGTCATTGCCTGAAGGGAATGATGATTTTGTGATTTATTGTGACGCATCAAAGCAAGGTCTCGGTTGTGTATTAATGCAACGAACGAAGGTGATTGCTTATGCGTCTAGACAATTGAAGATTCACGAACAAAATTATAAGACGCATGATTTGGAATTAGGCGCGGTTGTTTTTGCATTAAAGACTTGGAGGTACTACTTATATGGGGTCAGAAGTATTATATATACCGACCACAAAAGTCTTCAACACATATTTAATCAGAAACAACTGAATATGAGGCAGCGTAGGTGGATTGAATTATTGAATGATTACGACTTTGAGATTCGTTACCACCCGGGGAAGGCAAATGTGGTAGCCGATGCCTTGAGCAGGAAGGACAGAGAACCCATTCGAGTAAAATCTATGAATATAATGATTCATAATAACCTTACTACTCAAATAAAGGAGGCGCAACAAGGAGTTTTAAAAGAGGGAAATTTAAAGGATGAAATACCCAAAGGATCGGAAAAGCATCTTAATATTCGGGAAGACGGAACCCGGTATAGGGCTGAAAGGATTTGGGTACCTAAATTTGGAGATATGAGAGAAATGGTACTTAGAGAAGCTCATAAAACCAGATACTCAATACATCCTGGAACGGGAAAGATGTACAAGGATCTCAAGAAACATTTTTGGTGGCCGGGTATGAAAGCCGATGTTGCTAAATACGTAGGAGAATGTTTGACGTGTTCTAAAGTCAAAGCTGAGCATCAGAAACCATCGGGTCTACTTCAACAACCCGAAATCCCGGAATGGAAATGGGAAAACATTACCATGGATTTCATCACTAAATTGCCAAGGACTGCAAGTGGTTTTGATACTATTTGGGTAATAGTTGATCGTCTCACCAAATCAGCACACTTCCTGCCAATAAGAGAAGATGACAAGATGGAGAAGTTAGCACGAATGTATTTGAAGAAAATCGCCTCCAGACATGGAATACCAATCTCTATTATCTCTGATAGGGATGGCAGATTTATTTCAAGATTCTGGCAGACATTACAGCAAGCATTAGGAACTCGTCTAGACATGAGTACTGCCTATCATCCACAAACTGATGGGCAGAGCGATAGGACGATACAAACGCTTGAAGACATGCTACGAGCATGTGTTATTGATTTCAGAAACAGTTGGGATCGACATCTACCGTTAGCAGAATTTTCCTACAACAACAGCTACCATTCAAGCATTGAGATGGCGCCGTTTGAAGCACTTTATGGTAGAAAGTGCAGGTCTCCGATTTGTTGGAGTGAAGTGGGGGATAGACAGATTACGGGTCCGGAGATTATACAAGAAACTACCGAGAAGATCATCCAAATTCAACAACGGTTGAAAACCGCCCAAAGTCGACAAAAGAGCTACGCTGACATTAAAAGAAAAGATATAGAATTTGAAATTGAAGAGATGGTCATGCTTAAAGTTGCATCTTGGAAAGGCGTTGTTCGATTTGGTAAACGAGGGAAATTAAATCCAAGGTATATTGGACCATTCAATATTATTGATCGTGTCGGACCAGTAGCTTACCGACTTGAGTTACCTCAACAACTCGCGGCTGTACATAACACTTTCCACGTCTTGAATTTGAAGAAATGTTTTGCTAAAGAAGATCTCACTATTCCATTAGATGAAATCCAAATCAACAAAAAACTTCAATTCATCGAAGAACCCGTCGAAATAATGGATCGTGAGGTTAAAAGACTTAAGCAAAACAAGATACCAATTGTTAAGGTTCGATGGAATGCTCGTAGAGGACCCGAGTTCACCTGGGAGCATGAAGATCAGATGAAGAAGAAATACCCGCATCTATTTCCAGAAGATTCGTCAACACCTTCAACAGCTTAAAATTTCGGGACGAAATTTATTTAACGGGTAGGTACTGTAGTGACCCGAACTTTTCCATGTTTATATATATTAACTGAGATTGATATTTACATGATTAAATGTTTCCAACATGTTAAGCAATCAAACTTGTTAAGACTTGATTAATTGAAATATGTTTCATATAGACAATTGACCACCCAAGTTGACCGGTGATTCACGAACGTTAAAACTTGTAAAAACTATATGATGACATATATATGGATATATATATAGTTAACATGATACTATGATAAGTAAACATATCATTAAGTATATTAACAATGAACTACATATGTAAAAACAAGACTACTAACTTAATGATTTTTAAACGAGACATATATGTAACGATTATCGTTGTAAAGACATTTAATGTATATATATCATATTAAGAGATATTCATACATGATAATATCATGATAATATCATGATAATATAATAATTTAAAATCTCATTTGATATTATAAACATTGGGTTAACAACATTTAACAAGATCGTTAACCTAAAGGTTTCAAAACAACACTTACATGTAACGACTAACGATGACTTAACGACTCAGTTAAAATGTATATACATGTAGTGTTTTAATATGTATTTATACACTTTTGAAAGACTTCAATACACTTATCGAAATACTTCTACTTAACAAAAATGCTTACAATTACATCCTCGTTCAGTTTTATCAACAATTCTACTCGTATGCACCCGTATTCATACTCGTACAATACACAGCTTTTAGATGTATGTACTATTGGTATATACACTCCAATGATCAGCTCTTAGCAGCCCATGTGAGTCACCTAACACATGTGGGAACCATCATTTGGCAACTAGCATGAAATATCTCATAAAATTACAAAAATATGAGTAATCATTCATGACTTATTTACATGAAAACAAAATTACATATCCTTTATATCTAATCCATACACCAACGACCAAAAACACCTACAAACACTTTCATTCTTCAATTTTCTTCATTTAATTGATCTCTCTCAAGTTCTATCTTCAAGTTCTAAGTGTTCTTCATATATTCTACAAGTTCTAGTTACATAAAATCAAGAATACTTTCAAGTTTGCTAGCTCACTTCCAATCTTGTAAGGTGATCATCCAACCTTAAGAAATCTTTATTTCTTACAGTAGGTTATAATTCTAATACAAGGTAATAATCATATTAAAACTTTGGTTCAATTTCTATAACTATAACAATCTTATTTCAAGTGATGATCTTACTTGAACTTGTTTTCGTGTCATGATTCTGCTTCAAGAACTTTGATCCATCCAAGGATCCGTTGAAGCTAGATCCATTTTTCTCTTTTCCAGTAGGTTTATCCAAGGAACTTAAGGTAGTAATGATGTTCATAACATCATTCGATTCATACATATAAAGCTATCTTATTCGAAGGTTTAAACTTGTAATCACTAGAACATAGTTTAGTTAATTCTAAACTTGTTCGCAAACAAAAGTTAATCCTTCTAACTTGACTTTTAAAATCAACTAAACACATGTTCTATATCTATATGATATGCTAACTTAATGATTTAAAACTTGGAAACACGAAAAACACCGTAAAACCGGATTTACGCCGTCATAGTAACACCGCGGGCTGTTTTGGGTTAGTTAATTAAAAAATATGATAAACTTTGATTTAAAAGTTGTTATTCTGAGAAAATGATTTTTATTATGAACATGAAACTATATCCAAAAATTATGGTTAAACTCAAAGTGGAAGTATGTTTTCTAAAATGGTCATCTAGACGTCGTTCTTTCGACTGAAATGACTACCTTTACAAAAATGACTTGTAACTTATTTTTCTGACTATAAACCTATACTTTTTCTGTTTAGATTCATAAAATAGAGTTCAATATGAAACCATAGCAATTTGATTCACTCAAAACGGATTTAAAATGAAGAAGTTATGGGTAAAACAAGATTGGATAATTTTTCTCATTTTAGCTACGTGAAAATTGGTAACAAATCTATTCCAACCATAACTTAATCAACTTGTATTGTATATTATGTAATATTGAGATACCATAGACACGTATACAATGTTTCGACCTATCATGTCGACACATCTATATATATTTCAGAACAACCATAGACACTCTATATGTGAATGTTGGAGTTAGCTATACACGGTTGAGGTTGATTCCAAAATATATATAGTTTGAGTTGTGATCAATACTGAGATACGTATACACTGGGTCGTGGATTGATTCAAGATAATATTTATCGATTTATTTCTGTACATCTAACTGTGGACAACTAGTTGTAGGTTACTAACGAGGACAGCTGACTTAATAAACTTAAAACATCAAAATATATTAAAAGTGTTGTAAATATATTTTGAACATACTATGATATATATGTATATATTGTTATAGGTTCGTGAATCAACCAGTGGCCAAGTCTTACTTCCCGACGAAGTAAAAATCTGTGAAAGTGAGTTATAGTCCCACTTTTAAAATCTAATATTTTTGGGATGAGAATACATGCAGGTTTTATAAATGATTTACAAAATAGACACAAGTACGTGAAACTACATTCTATGGTTGAATTATCGAAATCGAATATGCCCCTTTTTATTAAGTCTGGTAATCTAAGAATTAGGGAACAGACACCCTAATTGACGCGAATCCTAAAGATAGATCTATTGGGCCTAACAAACCCCATCCAAAGTACCGGATGCTTTAGTACTTCGAAATTTATATCATATCCGAAAGGTGTCCCGGAATGATGGGGATATTCTTATATATGCATCTTGTTAATGTCGGTTACCAGGTGTTCACCATATGAATGATTTTTATCTCTATGTATGGGATGTGTATTGAAATATGAAATCTTGTGGTCTATTATTTTGATTTGATATATATAGGTTAAACCTATAACTCACCAACATTTTTGTTGATGTTTTAAGCATGTTTATTCTCAGGTAATTATTAAGAGCTTCCGCTGTCGCATACTTAAATAAGGACGAGATTTGGAGTCCATGCTTGTATGATATTGTGTAAAAACTGAATTCAAGAAACTTATTTTCTTGTAACATATTTGTATTGTAAACCATTATGTAATGGTCGTGTGTAAACAGGATATTTTAGATTATCATTATTTGATAATCTACGTAAAGCTTTTTAAACCTTTATTGATGAAATAAAGGTTATGGTTTGTTTTAAAATGAATGCAGTCTTTGAAAAACGTCTCATATAGAGGTCAAAACCTCGCAACGAAATCAATTAATATGGAACGTTTTTAATCAATAAGAACGGGACATTTCATATACCAAGGAACAAAAACACCTACAAACACTTTCATTCTTCAATTTTCTTCATCTAATTGATCTCTCTCAAGTTTCATCTTCAAGTTCTAAGTGTTCTTCATAAATTCCATAAGTATAGTTTCATAAAAATCAAGAATACTTCCAAGTTTGCAAGTCTACTTCCAAGCTTTCTAATCCATTCCAAGTAATCATCTAAGATCAAGGAACCTTTGTTATTTACAGTAGGTTGTCTTTCTAATTCAAGGTAATATTCATATTCAAACTTCGATTCAATTTCTACAACTATAACAATCTTATTTCGAGTGAAAATCTTAGTTGAACTGTTTTCGTGTCATGATTCTGCTTCAAGAACTTTCAAGCCATCCAAGGATCCTTTGAAGCTAGATCCATTTTTCTCATTTCCAGTAGTTTTATCCAGAAAACTTGAGGTAGTAATGATGTTCATAACATCATTCGATTCATACATATAAAGCTACCTTATTCGAAGGTTTAAACTTGTAATCACTAGAACATAGTTTAGTTAATTCTAAACTTGTTCGCAAACAAAAGTTAATCCTTCTAACTTGACTTTTAAAATCAACTAAACACATGTTCTATATCTATATGATATTCTAACTTAATGATTTAAAATCTGGAAACACGATGAACACCATAAAATCGGATATACGCCGTCGTAGTGAAAATGATTTAAAAGTTGTTCTTCTAATAAAAAATGATTTTTCATATGAACATGAAACTATATCCAAAAATCTTGGTTAAACTCAAAGTGAAAGTATGTTTTTTCAAAATGGTCATCAAGATGTCGTTCTTTCGATGGAAATGACTACCTCTTTAGTAATTGACATGTAACTTAAATTTCCGACTATAAACCTATACATTTTCTGTTTGGATTCTTAAATTAGAGTTCAATATGAAACCATATAAATTTGATTCACTCAAAACGGATTTAAAATGAAGAAGTTATGGGTAAAACAAGATTGGATATTTTTGATCTTTTTAGCTACGGGAAATGTTTAACAAATCTATACAAATCATATCCTAGCTAACTTATATTGTATTATACATGTATTCTAATTTATTATGTAATCTTGGGATACCATAGACACGTATGAAAATATTTTAACATATCATATCGACCCATGTATATATATTATTTGGAACAACCATAGACACTCTATATGCAGTAATGTTGAAGTTAGCTATACAAGGTTGAGGTTGATTCCAAAAATATATATACTTTGAGTTGTGATTTAGCCTGAGACGTGTATACACTGGGTCGTGGATTGATTCAAGATAATATATATCGATTTATTTCTGTACATCTAACCGTGGACAACTAGTTGTAGGTTATTAACGAGGACAGCTGACTTAATACACTCAAATCTTTAAAACATAATAAAAATGGTTGTAATTATATTTTGAACATACTTTGATATATATGTACATATTTGTTATAGGTTCGTGAATCGACCAGTGGCCAAGTCTTACTTCCCGACGAAGTAAAAATTTGTGAAGGTGAGTTATAGTCCCACTTTTAAAATCTAATATTTTTGGGATGAGAACACATGCAGGTTTTATAAATGATTTATAAAATAGACACAAGTACGTGAAACTACATTCTATGGTTGAATTATCGAAATCAAATATGCCCCTTTTTATTAAGTCTGATAATCTAAGAATTAGGGAACAGACATCCTAATTGACGTGAATCCTAAAGATAGATCTATTGGGCCTAACAAACCCCATCCAAAGTACCGGATGCTTTAGTACTTCGAAATTTATATCATATCCGAAGGGTGTCCCGGAATGATGGGGATATTCTTATATATGCATCTTGTTAATGGTCGGTTACCAGGTGTTCACCATATGAATGATTTTTATCTCTATGTATGGGATGTGTATTGAAATATGAAATCTTGTGGTCTATTGTTACGATTTGATATATATATATAGGTTAAACCTATAACTCACCAAAATTTTTGTTGACGTTTAAAGCATGTTTATTCTCGGGTGAATACTAAGAGCTTTCGCTGTTGCATACTAAAATAAGGACAAGATTTGGAGTCCATGTTTGTATGATATTGTGTAAAAATTGCATTCAAGAAACATATGTCGATGTAATATATTTCTATTGTAAACCATTATGTAATGGTCATGTGTAAACAGTATATTTTAGATTATCATTATTTGATAATTTACGTAATGCTTTTAAAACCTTTATTGATAAAATAAAGGTTATGGTTGTTTTAAAAATGAATGCAGTCTTTGAAAAACGTCTCATATAGAGGTCAAAACCTCGCAACGAAATCAATTAATATGGAACGTTTATAATCAATATGAACGGGACATTTCAGTTGGTATCAGAGCGTTGGTCTTAGAGAACCAGAAAATTTGTATTAGTGTGTCTTATCGAGTTTGTTAGCATGCATTAGTGAGTCTGGACTTCGACTGTGTTTTATTTAAAAATAATTGCTTAACATTTTTGTTGGAAACTATATATTATTAACATATAAATATTATGTGATATATTAATCTCTTAACATGTTTGATATTAAAAGGGATTTTAAGTTTTCATTATTTCTAGTTTGAGAAAACATTTATGCCATACACCAACGTGCATTTAGTGTATGGCACTTATGAAAATCCATTTTCATGTCATGTAATAATGCCAATTTTATTACTATGATATAAACCATTTTATATGTGCTATCCGTTTCTAGTTCTTAATAACCATTTATTAACGTCTTTTGTATTTCAATTTAACCAATTAAATTGTAGTTTTGTTCATTGCATATAGTTAATAATTTAACCAATTAAATTGTAGTTTTGCTTGTTGTTAACTTGTGTGATAACTTGTTGTAGTAACATACACAATCCACAATCATACAAAAATTAAAACAACCACGCATGCAAAACAAATGTTCACAATCAAGCCTTTTGGTAGGCATTTTGTTTAGCCGAAAACAAAATGCCACCAGTCAATGGGTAAAACACAAAGTAAGAGGTTTTAACCTCCCACTTAACCTCGCATCCACATGCATCTTGTGTTCTTCCTTGTGATCTTCATGCATCTTCATCTTGTTACAAAATATATCCTAATACATTTTGTCTAGAAAATGAAAATACAACCTAATCTAGTTTACATGCCAAATATAAAATAAATTACATAGCCAAATGAATATTATTACAAATTAATTGAATGAATAATTACAATCATATTGAAATTAACAAATCAACCAAACAAACATTCATTCAACCACAAGGTCTTGGCTATGATTGTGAACAACAACATATGAACAAAATATGAACCAAATGGCAAACCAAAACCCACTTTGGTACCCTCAAGAATTCAGCCAAAATAGCCACCCACCCAAAACCAATAATTTTTGCATTCTATTTTCATGCATGTACATAAAATGTAAAGTTATGGTGAGTTCAAAAACCATCTCGAAGCATATTTCAAGACTTCGGCTCTGATACCATTGATGGAATTCAACATAACAACAAGTTCATAATGTTTATATAATCACAAAACCAATTTATGAGTATTAAGGCAAGCGGAAGCATTATTTCATTTATAAACAAGTGTATATGTTAAACCATTTTGTCAATTAAATTCCATTAAGAATTATCAAGCCTTGAGTATATGCTTACAAACTAAGTAGAAGGAATAAGAATTTACCTCCTCAATGATGAATTGAGGGCTGAATTGGACAGCAAGTTGGTGAAGAAGATGATGGAGAATATAGCTTCTAACTTGAAGCCTTAAGTTGTAATACCCACAAGCTTTAGTGCACCAACACCACCCTTAATGTAGTTAGAATTTAATGACACTTGAATGAACAAAACCAAGCTTAAGAATCCCTTTCTTTCTGCCCAAAAATCACGACCAGCAGCAGCTAAAATGGACAGAATTTTGAGCTAGTTTTTACTTGAAATGTTGTATATTTACTAAGTAGAAGTCAAGGAATATCTTGGTCTTTTAATTACCCATGCACATAAGGAATGGTGTCACCTTAAAAGCCACAAAGATGCTAGCATGGGTGTCCTCATGGGGCTTCCAAATTCAGCTCATGGGTGGGTTTTATTTATAAAAAAAAAGACCATTGTTTTATAAAACTTGTAGAATATAAACCTTGTTACATCTAATTCCTTGCATTTGTTACTTACATATTTTATAAACCAAGTTATAAAATATAACACAACATAATTATTTAAACCTATAAATAATTAAATATAAATTATCCAAATAATTTATTTCAAGTGATAATATTTTAGAAAACCGATTTTCTAAAGTTCAAGTGTCGCGTATTTATTTAACGAACCAATCGCCAAGATTAAATACTTTTAAGGTGTCGGTAAGCTTGTTATTGGGTATGACCCGACTTGGATCATAACATATTAGTCACATTAATTTAATATGTCTCTCGGGCATACGAAAAACTTTCATCAACAACTCGCGGCTGTACATAACACTTTCCACGTCTCGAATTTGAAGAAATGTTTTGCTAAAGAAGATCTCACTATTCCGTTGGACGAAATCCATATCAATGAAAAACTTCAATTCATTGAAGAACCCGTCGAAATAATGGATCGTGAGGTTAAGAGACTTAAGCAAAACAAGATACCGATTGTTAAGGTTCGATGGAATGGTTGTAGAGGACCAGAGTTCACCTGGGAGCATGAAGATCAGATGAAGAAGAAATACCTGCATCTATTTCCAGAAGATTCGTCAACACCTTCAACAGCTTAAAATTTCGGGACGAAATTTATTTAACGGGTAGGTACTGTAGTGACCAGAACTTTTCCATGTTTATATATATTAATTGAGATTTATATTTACATGAATAAATGTTTCCAACGTGTTATGCAATCAAACTTGTTAAGACTTGATTAAATGAAATAAGTTTCATATAGACAATTGATCACCCAAGTTGACCGGCGATTCACGAACGTTACAAATTTGTAAAAACTACATGTTGTGGTATATATAGACATATATATATGGTTGACATGATATTATGATGAGTAAGTATCTCACTAAGTATATTAACAATGTGTGATATGTGAAGACCCGTCCCAATCCATCCGGACGAAGTCCATATCGATTATAAACGATTCACAACAGTTGATTACATCGCGAGGTACTTGAACTCTCTATGATACATTTTACAAACATTGCATTCATTTCTAAAAGACAAACTTTCTTTTCATCGAAAGTTGACGGCATGCATACCATTTCATAATACATTCAACTATAATTGACTTAATAATATTCTTGATGAACTCAACGACTCGAATGCAACGTCTTTTGAAATATGCCATGAATGACTCCAAGTAATATCTTTAAAAAAAATGAGCAAATGCACAGCGGAAGATTTCTTTTGTACCTGAGAATAAACATGCTTTCAAGTGTCAACCAAAAGGTTGGTGAGTTCATTAGTTTAACATAAATAATCATTTCCATCATTTTAATAGACCACAAGATTTTCATTTTCAGTTCTCATAAATATACGTCCCATGCATAGAGACAAAATATCATTCATATGGATCGAACACCTGGTAACCGACATTCACAATATGCATATAAGAATATCCCCATCATTCCGGGATCCTCCTTTGGACATGATATAAATTTCAAAGTACTAACGCATCTGGTACTTTGGATGGGGCTTGTTGGGCCCGATAGATCTATCTTTAGAGTTCGCGTCAATTAGGGTATCTGTGTGATGACCCGGGAATTTTCGACCAAATTTAAACTTAATCTTTATATGAATTCGACACGATAAGCAAAGTCTGTAATGTTGAGTCTCGAAAATGTTTGAACTGTTTCATATATTCAATTAACCTTCGACTGTTCTCGACGATTCATGAACAACTACTTGTAAATAGATACGTATATATATTAATTCGAAATATAATTTGAAATATTATATTATTTAGTTATTAGAATTCATTTTGTAAAATAAAATAATATAAGATATAATAAAATTTATTATTAAAATAAATCTACATATAAATATAAAAGTTTATTGAATACATTTATTAATTAAACACTCGGTTGACATTTCGTTAGTGTTCATATAAACCTAATACGAATTTATGAAGATTTAAAATAAAAGGTAGTCCGTAAATGTTGATGGCTAGCATATCACACGTTTATTATTATCATTACATTATTTATTATTATATATATTTCTATTTCAAATGGATTAGATACATAAATTAATGTCTTTTTCTGTATCATGTCAACTTCACTACTCAATTAACTAACCCACTTGTGAAATAAGAACACATCCGTGATATTGAATGGAGATTAAAGATTTCTATATTTACTTTACGATCATTTCATTTTCATCCATAATTCAATTATTAATGTAATTACACTGCTTGTGTCTAATTCATAATCATAATCTTTCTATATATATATATATATATATATATATATATACTTGATAAATATGCATGGGAACCACCGTCCTCAAATTTAACCACACCCAATGTTCCACTCCAATTATATAATACGTATACAGAAAGACCCCACTTGAAATTGATGACTAACAAGTTCTGTCTAATTCAAGGATCTCCCACAATCCACAATCTCTTCTTTTATTATATATATACATACATAGTAATAGCATAAATATAAAAAGCTCAATCATAACATTGCTTTCTGTTTAAAGTCCTAACCACTCCCTTTTTTTTCTTCAATAAGTTAAAACGCGTCCATTTATATGCTTACATTGACAAAACAAGATACATGCATATTATAATTATCAAGAATTACAACTAGTGCCTATCTATTGTTCTTATTCGATCACCAATCCAAACACAATCTCACTTTCTTCAAATAATGATACATATTAAATTATTATTCCACTTTCTGTTAGAAATCTTTATCTATTACTATCTACTCTATCTTTCTAGCTAATTACTATATCTATACATTTACATATATACGGGATTGATAGAGGAGACACTCCACTTACTTCTGTGGCACACACAAAAACAACACACCCACTTCTGTATCTTCTTCGATGTCGTCCTCTTTTGATCGACTAACCACACCTCCATAACCATCACCTCGATCCCTTTTACTTCTGGTTTAGACCCATAACAGACTCAAAACATCACCATGACAAAACACTGCTATAACATCATGCAAGAACCTTCTGCTAGCTGCTATCGTTTATTAATTTCTATTCGAAACCATTACTACAAGGAGTCAGACAAGCAGCCTGAACAGCTGTTGCATTCCTGTATATGACTGTCCAAAACAATCAAAACAAACAACTTTATGTAGCTATGACTACAGCTGACTTCTACTTCTATTTTCAATCATCACTTCACGGCTAAGACACCCAACCATTGATCATCATATATACCTGCTGCTGCTATTCTTTTCTTTCCTGTTTCGAATCAATCTCCAAGCACCACCACAGCCTCATCTGTTTCTGTTTCTATTCTGTTACAGCAAACAAAGGAATGATGATAATACAGATTCGATGAATAAGGTGAAGACTAAAGCTCATGATAATATATTGATATTGATATAATTATGATTATGAAAACAAATACATTATCTATTCTATTATGCCATAGCAATCTCCAAAAATCGTTAACCCTAATCAAACAACAACCTTTTTAATCAAGATTTGATCCTGTTTCTGGCTTTTGCTTATTCTACCTGCACTACTTACCCAACAAACTCTTTACGGTTGCTCTTTGAATGACTTAATTGTTGCTACAACCCTTAAACCCACAGTCACAACCATTAGAACCACCTCTACAAAAACCATCTTCACTATAACCAAAATACCAAGCACACATTATTAAAATTGTTAGATTTTTATTCTATTCGATAAAACATTCCAAACCTGAAATCCATGATCCATGACTACTGATGCCTGTACCTACGATATTTCGATTTGGAGCATATATCACAAAACGCGAATAAATATTGTTAGGTATAATTATAAAAATAATTATTATTATTAATCATTTATATATTTTTTTTACTCGTATATTTTTAAAACCAAAAGGGGAAACGAATTTAGTCTGGTATGACTATTGGGCTGCCCTCATCAAATTGGACTACAAATAAGCCCAACATGTTAATGTTAAATGATATGATTAATTAGGCTAAAATTATGACTAGTTACTAATATTTATATTATTATTATTATTATTATTATTATTATTATTATTATTATTATTATTATTATTATTATTATTATTATTATTATTATTATTATTATCATTATTATTATTATCATTATAATTTGTAATATAAATATTAGTATTATTCTTATTAGTAAAATCATTAGTTTTATAGTTCTTATTATCAGTATTATTATTAGTATTAACATTACTTTTATTAGTATTTTTAACTTTTTATTATTATTATTATTATCATTACTATTATGTCATTAATATTATCATTATTTTCATTACTACAAATTATTTTAGTATTATAATAACCATTATTTTATAGACAAAAGATATTTATATAGAAATATATATTTATTATATATATCATAAGTATATCTAAATTACTATTTTAATATAAAAATAACATATATATATATATATATATATATATATATATATATATATATATATATATATATATATATATATATATATATATATATATATATATATATATATATATAACATTGGAAATAATAAATACATTAATATTTTCAAATAAGTAATATATTAAATAATTAATATATATAACCTAGTATGAATGCCATTATATGTTTATCATATATTTTAATATATATATACAACTGATATAGGTTCGTGAATCCGAGGCCAACCCTGCATTGTGCAGTTGTTCAATATAGTCATATGTATTTTTACTACAAAATACATTAGGTGAGTTTCATTAATCCCTTTTTAAATGCTTTCGCAATATATATTTTGGGACTGAGAATACATGCGCTGTTTTTATAACTGTTTTACGAAATAGACACAAGTAATTGAAATTACGTTCTATGGTTGAATGATCGAACTGAATATGCCCCTTTTATTAAGTCTGGTAATCTAAGAATTAGGGAACAGACACCCTAATTGAAGCGAACTCTAAAGATAGATCTATCGGGCCCAACAAGATCCATCCAAAGTACCGGATGCTTTAGTACTTCGAAATTTATATCATGTCCGAAGGAGGATCCCGGAATGATGGGGATATTCTTATATGCATATTGTGAATGTCGATTACCAGGTGTTCAATCCATATGAATGATATTTTTGTCTCTATGCATGGGACGTATGATTATGAGAAATGGAAGTATCAAATCTTGTGGTCTATTAAAATTGTGAAATGATTATTTATGTTAAACTAATGAACTCACCAACCTTTTGATTGACACTTGAAAGCATGTTTATTCTCAGGTATGAAAGAAATCTTCCGCTGTGCATTTGCTCATATTATAGATATTACTTGGAGTCATTCATGGCATATTTCAAAAGACGTTGCATTCGAGTCGTCGAGTTCATCAAGATAATTATTAAGACAATTATAGTTGGATATATTATGAAATGGTACACATGTCTGTCAACTTTAGATGTAATGAAAGATTGTCTTTTCAAAACGAATGCAATGTTTGTAAAATGTATCATATAGAGGTCAAGTACCTCGCGATGTAATCTACTGTTGTGAATCATTTATAATCGATATGGACTTCATCTGGATGTATTAGGACGGGTCTTTACAGTTGGTATCAGAGCGAAGGTCTTAGCGAGTCAGGTCTTGCATTGGTATGTCTAACTGATAGTTGTTAGGATGCCTTAATGAGTCTGGACTTCGACGGAGTCTGCATGTCAAAAGTTTTGCTTACCATTTTTGTCGGAAATCATCTGCTTATCATCCTTAGGAAATTACCTGCTTATCATTCCTAGTCTAGACACATCTTACTGCAATGATTGCATAAATAGTGTATAGACAAAAATTCGTATCTTAGCGTATCTGCTAATTTATATCTTAGCATATCTGTTACTGTAGACTTTGCCTGACAGCTTTCGTAGATTCCTCCATAACTTATGGGATTTTAATATTATATATGCATATGTAAATTATGTATTGTAGGGTACTAATCTACATCCTATAATCTATTTCTTATCGAAAATCCTTCATCTGATTGTACGAGATGAATCCCTCAACCAGTTCAAATTCCTCGGATTCCGACAGCTATTCCGATATGGAGTTTCACTTAAGCTCCGAAAGCAGTGTCACCAAAATGAATCAACCAATCATCCATCCCCAATTCATCTGATGAGTTCATAGTCGACTTAATCAGTGGAGACGCGAAGAAGGGGATCCTTTTCACCAACTGATTTCACCTCTTGACAATGAACTTGAAGTGTTTACCGGCGAACCTGTTCGAGACACCATTTTCTCTCTCATTTCCAGAGTATCTCGTCACGATCATATACTATCTCAAATTCTAAACCTTATTCATCCGTTCGTTCCGACCGACAATCATTCCGGAATAATAGAAGAAGTCAGCGAACTTCGCGCTCAAGTAATCAATTTAGAAAACATGGTGCAAAACTTACCAGCTTCAGCAACATCACCGGCACCAATAGTACCATCAACAACCCAAGTCTCAACATCACATGTCTCAACATCTCATTCTGTACTTCGAGTATAATCATCGTTCTACATGACGTTCTACATCATTTATCTTCGTTCGACATGGCGATTATGTAATCTCTAATGTTTTAGAGATTATATATATTCCTGTTCTAACGGTAAATTAAATGAGATTAATATCATATTAACTCATTAAATCCATAATTACATCTGAAGAAAATATATATGCAAGTATATTTTCATAAAGATTGTAATTAAAAATTCTTTTGTACAAACTGTTAATGGTAAAAATATTTTAATGGGTAGGTAATACCCAAATAATATTTAGATTTCACATTAATAAATTACACTGTACATTCTTAGAATCAGATTTAATAGTCATTTACTATCCTACTTACATCCACCGATATACAAATCCGTTCACCACGAAATAACCATTTTCATTCAATTTCATATTTGGATTTTGATCTATCAGAATCCAACAAGTGGCATAATGAAGAAAACAATGGACAAGATAAAATTTGTTAGAAACAAACAAATTAACTATGAAAAATTTTGTTAAGAATCCACGCTAACAAAATCCTAGCTAACTGTTCCTAGCTAACTGTTGATTCCGTATTACATTTTAATTATCGTAATTTATTTATCGCAATTTAATTATCGCAATTTTAATTCTCGCAATTTTATTTATCGTCATTTAATTTATGTTATTCACTTTACGTACTTTATTTATCGTCATTTAATTTCTGTTATTTATTTTACGCACTTTAAATATCGGGACACGTATACAAGGTTTTGACATATCATATCGACGCATCTATATATATTATTTGGAATCACCATAGACACTCTATATGTAGTAATGATCAAGTTCTCTATACAGGGTTGAGGTTGATTCTACAATAATATATATACTTTGAGTTGTGATCGAGTCTGAGACATGTACACAGGTCACGATACATATTAACTCGAATATTATATATATAATTATATATGAATTATTGAATTGCTAACTGTGGACTACCAATATTGGACAATTAAAATGAATTAAAATATTGATTATAACATATGAAACTAAACAATTCTTCAAGTTTGCCACTTGATTCATCTTAAACTTCATTTGAATCTTGACAATTCCAATCTGCGTTCAAACCTTTCATAATTCTTGAAAAACACCTCAATCGAGAGGATGAACTAACCACACTTCATCTACGAGAGAAAAGATTGATGCATATAATTGTACACCTGAAAACACTCGGAAACTGAGTAAACGTTTAACGCGTAGCTATGCTAATTTCTTTAGTGTTACTATTACCCAAAATAACTTTGCAATCCCTTTTCAAATTAGACAATTTTGTTACAGCTTCAGCAAGTCAACTTCGACTTTTCATTCGAAGTAGCCTTACTATAATCCTGATATATACGATTACCCTTTTGATACCTGAGAATTCTTTTATATTCCACCATATTACCAGCAGACGTACCAGCAACCTCGTTGCTTTTTGGCTTAAATCTCTCTGACAAATCATTATATTTATTCATTGAAACCCTATCATATAATCATCCGCATCTTGTAACGAGGACTGCCATACCAATTACCGGGAATCAGCAATCAGTACTTTGAAAACTCACAGCATATCTACATCAACAGTTATATGTAAGACATTTATCTTTTAGAATTATGATCTCTCATTCTGAAATTCTGAAAAGCACTCAATCACAAATCAATACTCTGAATGTTGAAAAAGCAGAATGAAGCAGCAGAAACCATAAACAACCGTAAACGACCTTAATCATCGAAAGTTTGATGATAAAGAATAGTATGTTGGAAAAGCTCAGAAAAGTTGGAACTGAAAAACGGATTGAGCTAACCACGAAGGAGACCAAGGACAAATACAAGGACCATACCACATATTCAAAGAATCCAGGTAATTCTGGATCCGATGAAAACTTCAACGAATATCTTGCTCCGTACTCATGTTAAAATCTTGCGGAAAATCTTTCTTCATCAACCATAGAACTTAGAAATTCTAAAATATCATCATAAATATCTTCGATATTTTTGAAGATATTTTCATAAATATTCTCGTCCGAAATTATTTATCTCTTCGTGCTATCTATATTACATCATAAAGGAAACTACTTTAATTTCTAAATTTCTTTAAAATTCAAATTTAAAATATGAATGTTATTGAAGTAATGTTGGGAACTGATGCATGAGTTAGTATAATATAATTGCACTTGATCAACGTGATTATATTACAGTAAGTCATGCTGAGTTTCTAAATGAAACATGATGATTCACAGATTATAACGTCATCATGTGTCATGTTACATAACTCTTTCATTCTGATTAACTTATGAACATATCAAGAAACTATATTTTTGATAGTTCTATTCTCAGTGATTCAAGTAATTTGACAAATCAAATCGTACGACTACGTTCTTTCTTGTTTAGAACATTATGTTCATTCGAAGCTCCATACTTACGAATTCTTGACCGTTACTCGCTTTACTAGAGGCCGAGAGGATAATAAAAAGGCAAAGAGATCCAAAATATAAGAGAAAATATAAGGCCCAATAACAACACGGAGATTACAAACCGTGGATATTAATACGAATAGCAATATAAAGACACGGTATAATTAAGAATAGTATCATCCTAAGGTAATAGTAGAAGTAAACAGATTCTTCTGGAGGAAGATTGAAAAGAAGGATGACAGAAATGATAATTAGGAAAATATCAAGGATTAGAACTGAATTAAGCATTTTCACAATCTTTTGAATGTATGAACTAAGAAATAAAGTATAGGAATTGTGAGAATAATGGAACGGAAGAGTTTGATTTATAATGGAAGTATCAGACAGAGTAATCGAGGCAGATCACGGAATTTAATTATAGAGATCTTAATTTCTTTACTCACCGAAGAATCAAATCTTTTCGATTTCGAAAATTTTCTATAAATCCCTTGAATTCCGGAATTCAACCCTGTTTACGTCAAAAGCTTAAGAAAATCTTATTTTCTTCAATTCACTCTTTTGCGATAGCTTCATTCGTATTCTTAGAATAATCAAATTATTTTATCATTATTATTCAATGATGATAAACCTCTAATTATCAACTCATATTGGTCATGAAAACATTTTTATTTTTAGCCATGACCACCTCACTCAAATTTCAGGACGAAATTTCTTTAATGGGTAGGTACTGTGATGACCCGAGAATTTCCGACCAAATTTAAACTTAATCTTTATATGAATTCGACACGATAAGAAAAGTCTGTAATGTTGAGTCTCAAAAATGTTTGAACTGTTTCATATATTCAATTAACCTTCGACTGTTCTCAACGATTCACGAACAACTACTTGTAAATAGATACGTATATATATTAATTCGAAATATAATTTGAAATATTATATTATTTAGTTATTAGAATTCATTTTGTAAAATAAAATAATATAAGATATAATAAAATTTATTATTAAAATAAATCTACATATAAATATAAAAGTTTATTGAATACATTTATTAATTAAACACTCGGTTGACATTTCGTTAGTGTTCATATAAACCTAATACGAATTTATGAAGATTTAAAATAAAAGGTAGTCCGTAAATGTTGATGGCTAGCATATCACACGTTTATTATTATCATTACATTATTTATTATTATATATATTTCTATTTCAAATGGATTAGATACATAAATTAATGTCTTTTTCTGTATCCTGTCAACTTCACTACTCAATTAACTGACCCACTTGTGAAATAAGAACACATCCGTGATATTGAATGGAGATTAAAGATTTCTATATTTACTTTACGATCATTTCATTTTCATCCATAATTCAATTATTAATGTAATTACACTGCTTGTGTCTAATTCATAATCATAATCTTTCTATATATATACTTGATAAATATGCATGGGAACCACCGTCCTCAAATTTAACCACACCCAATGTTCCACTCCAATTATATAATATGTATACAGAAAGACCCCACTTGAAATTGATGACTAACAAGTTCTGTCTAATTCAAGGATCTCCCACAATCCACAATCTCTTCTTTTATTATATATATACATACATAGTAATAGCATAAATATAAAAAGCTCAATCATCACATTGCTTTCTGTTTAAAGTCCTAACCACTCCCTTTTTTTTTCTTCAATAAGTTAAAACACGTCCATTTATATGCTTACATTGACAAAACAAGATACATGCATATTATAATTATCAAGAATTACAACTAGTGCCTATCTATTGTTCTTATTCGATCACCAATCCAAACACAATCTCACTTTCTTCAAATAATGATACATATTAAATTATTATTCCACTTTCTGTTAGCAATCTTTATCTATTACTATCTACTCTATCTTTCTAGCTAATTACTATATCTATACATTTACATATATACGGGATTGATAGAGGAGACACTCCACTTACTTCTGTGGCACACACAAAAACAACACACCCACTTCTGTATCTTCTTCGATGTCGTCCTCTTTTGATCGACTAACCACACCTCCATAACCATCACCTCGATCCCTTTTACTTCTGGTTTAGACCCATAACAGACTCAAAACATCACCACGACAAAACACTGCTATAACATCATGCAAGAACCTTCTACTAGCTACTATCGTTTATTAATTTCTGTTCGAAACCATTACTACAAGGAGTCAAACAAGCAGCCTGAACAGCTGCTGCATTCCTGTATATGACTGTCCAAAACAATCAAAACAAACAACTTTATGTAGCTATAACTACAGCTGACTTCTACTTCTGTTTTCAATCATCACTTCACGGCTAAGACACCCAACCATTGATCATCATATATACCTGCTGCTGCTATTCTTTTCTTTCCTGTTTCGAATCAATCTCCAAGCACCACCACAGCCTCATCTGTTTCTGTTTCTATTCTGTTACAGCAAACAAAGGAATGATGATAATACAGATTCGATGAATAAGGTGAAGAATAAAGCTCATGATAATATATTGATATTGATATAATTATGATTATGAAAACAAATACATTATCTATTCTATTATGCCATAGCAATCTCCAAAAATCGTTAACCCTAATCAAACAACAACCTTTTTAATCAAGATTTGATCCTGTTTCTGGCTTTTACTTATTCTACCTGCACTACTTACCCAATAAACTCTTTACGGTTGCTCTTCGAATGACTTAATTGTTGCTACAACCCTTAAACCCACAGTCACAACCATTAGAACCACCTCTGCAAAAACCATCTTCACTATAACCAAAATACCAAGAACACATTATCAAAATTGTTAGATTTTTATTCTATTCGATAAAACATTCCAAACCTGAAATCCATGATCCGTGACTACTGATGCCTGTACCTACGATATTTCGATTAGAGCCAAAACAATTCCAGATATGTCAAACAATTTCATTATTCTTTTGATTACCATCAAGAACCCAAATCGAAACCCACCAAGACCAAAAATTATTAGTATTTATGATTGATACATTAAAAAGTACAGAGAAAATATACAGATGGATAATGATATTAGGAGAATAACAATAAACCAATTACCTACTTGAATCAATTGATGAATCGAATTTATGATAAGATCGATTAAGGGTGATTGCAAACCGATGAAGATCTGAACGGTGATGAGAATGAATCGATGATTTACAAAACAGTTATGACTTCTTCTGGATCGATCTGTTGAAGAATCGAAGGTTCTGCATCTTGCTTTTGAGAACCTCGATCTGATTTGCAGCAGATATCACAAAACGCGAATAAATATTGTTAGGTATAATTATAAAAATAATTATTATTATTAATCATTTATATAATTTTTTTACTCATATATTTTTAAAACCAAAAGGGGAAACGAATTTAGTCTGGTATGACTATTGGGCAGCCCTCATCAAATTGGACTAAAAATAAGCCCAACATTGTAATGTTAAATGATATGATTAATTGGGCTAAAATTATGACTAGTTACTAATATTTATATTATTATTATTATTATTATTATTATAATTATTATTATTATTATTATTATTATTATTATTATTATTATTATTATTATTATTATCATTATTATTATTATTATCATTATTATTTTTATTACTATTATCATAAGTATTAATATTATTAATAGTAATATTATTATCATTATAGTTTGTAATATAAATATTAGTATTATTCTTATTAGTAAAATCATTAGTTTTATAGTTCTTATTATCAGTATTATTATTAGTATTAACATTATTTTTATTAGTATTTTTAACTTTTTATTATTATTATTATTATCATTACTATTATGTCATTAATATTATCATTATTTCATTACTACAAATTATTTTAGTATTATAATAACCATTATTTTATAGATAAAAGATATTTATATAGAAATATATATTTATTATATATATCATAAGTATATCTAAATTACTATTTTAATATAAAAATAACATATATATATATATATATATATATATATATATATATATATATATATATATATATATATATATATAACATTGGAAATAATAAATACATTAATATTTTCAAATAAGTAATATATTAAATAATTAATATATATAACCTAGTATGAATGCCATTATATGTTTATCATATATTTTAATATATATATACAACTGATATAGGTTGGTGAATCCGAGGCCAACCCTGTATTGTTCAGTTGTTCAATATAGTCATATGTATTTTTACTACAAAATACATTAGGTGAGTTTCATTAATCCCTTTTTAAATGCTTTCGCAATATATATTTTGGGACTGAGAATACATGCGCTGTTTTTATAACTGTTTTACGAAATAGACACAAGTAATTGAAATTACGTTCTATGGTTGAATGATCGAGCTGAATATGCCGCTTTTATTAAGTCTGGTAATCTAAGAATTAGGGAACAGACACCCTAATTGACGCGAACTCTAAAGATAGATCTATCGGGCCTAACAAGCCCCATCCAAAGTACCGGATGCTTTAGTACTTCGAAATTTATATCATGTCCGAAGGAGGATCCCGGAATGATGGGGATATTCTTATATGCATATTGTGAATGTCGATTACCAGGTGTTCAATCCATATGAATGATATTTTTGTCTCTATGCATGGGACGTATGATTATGAGAAATGGAAGTATGATATCTTGTGGTCTATTAAAATTATGAAATGATTATTTACGTTAAACTAATGAACTCACCAACCTTTTGGTTAACACTTGAAAGCATGTTTATTCTCAGGTATGAAAGAAATCTTCCGCTGTGCATTTGCTCATATTATAGATATTACTTGGAGTCATTCATGGCATATTTCAAAAGACGTTGCATTCGAGTCGTTGAGTTCATCAAGATTATTATTAAGACAATTATAGTTGGATATATTACGAAATGGTACACATGTCTGTCAACTTTAGATGTAATGAAAGATTGTCTTTTCAAAACGAATGCAATGTTTGTAAAATCTATCATATAGAGGTCAAGTACCTCGCGATGTAATCAACTATTGTGAATCGTTTATAATCGATATGGACTTCGTCCGGATGGATTAGGACGGGTCTTCACAGTCTGTTCCCTAATTCTTAGATTACCAGACTTAATAAAAAGGGGCATATTCGATTTCGATCATTCAACCATATAATGTAGTTTCGATTACTTGTGTCTATTTCGTCAAACATTTATAAAAGTAGCGCATGTATTCTCAGTCCCAAAAATATATATTGCAAAAGCATTTAAAAAGGGAGCAAATGAAACTAAATGAAACTCACACATATAAATATTGTAAGACAGTTAATAAAACATTGCATGTATTCTCAGCCCAAAAACGTAAAGAGTAAAAGGGAGCAAATGAACTCACCTAATGTATTTTGTAGTAAAAATACATATGACGATATTGAACAATGCAGGGTTGACCTCGGATTCACGAACCTATATTATTTTTATATATATATTAACACACAAAATTGTAATAGAACAAATTTATATATATATATATATATATATATATATATATATATATATATATATATATATATATATATATATATATATTTAATTTGTGTATATATTCAAAATGATTTAATATCTATATAGTTATATTATTATATCCATATTTATTTATATACATTATTGTTTAGTGTTATATATTTAAAATTAATAGTCTGATATATGTACATATTTAAATAAATAATATTAGTGATTTAATTTATATAGTTATATGAAATATTAATATAATTATAGTATATGTAATAAGTATCTTTTATGTACAAAACATATATCTTTTTAAAAAGATAGCTTTTGATATTAATAATGATGTACTAATAATAATAATAATTTTATTAATAATAATACTAAAATAATGTTATTAATGATAAAAATAATAATATTGATAATACTAATACTAATAATAATGATAATAATTATTAAGAATCTTATTAAGGATAATAATAATGATAATTTTAATAATAAAGATAATCTTGCTATAAATGATAAGTTTAATACAACTTTTAAATTTTTAAAACTTTATATAATAAGAATGATAATAATAATAATAGTAGTAATAATAATAACTATAATATCTATAATAATAATAATACTTTTACCAATAATGATAATAATAATAATAATAATAATAATAATAATAATAATAATAATAATAATAATAATAATAATAATAATAATAATAATAATAATAATAATAGATTACAACCTTTGAAGAAAAGAGCTTTAAAAACATAACGTCACTGCCTAGGCTCGAACCCACAACCTCCTGTTTACCCAAAACCCATCTAAACCGTTCCTCTACTCATGACTTTCTGTTTTATCTTACAGCTTAAATCTATATAAGCCTTTTTCTGTTATTTCCATAACATTCGGCCCAACATCAATTTAAACGTTGGCCCAACAAGAATTCTGCCCAAGGTGATGACTTACTTAAAATACACCGGCCCAACAAGCATAAATATTACAGCCCACTTGTATAATAATAAATTTGGCCCAACAATTTAAATGAGTAAACCCGTTATTATTTTTATGAGCCCGATCTCGTTTCTGTTTCTTTTTAAAAATTGTATCATCGTCGTCTTTGTTAAAACAGAAATATAAGTGGACAAGTATTGTAGCAGCCGTTCGTGTTTGTTGGATTTGTGCCGCTCGAACCGTCGACAGAAACAAGAATTATCATCATACTTCGTCATCTACTACCATCACTTTTAAATCAGCCTCAATATCTTCTTTTACTGTTTTAATTCTTCTTCTTTCTTGTTGCAGTAAACGGAAAACGACACAGCAGCTGTAAATCATCATCGTCTTTATTGCAGAAATTATGCAGTTGCAGGTTTGTTTTTCTGATGTTCTTGGACTGAAACGGTGAACAACAGCATGAAGATAACCACAACCTATGGGTGTTTGGTTCATCATTAACTTGTATCATAACAGTCCTCGTGTATGTCATTGTATCATCATCTCTAGCTCGATCATCTTCATCATACTCCATTACCACCGGAATCATCATCAACACATCATCCTAATCATCACGACATCAAAATCATCATGGTCATCACTGTTTTCAAATCATCATCGTGATCTTCCATTATCATCATCATCATAACATACTCATATTCATAACCATCATCATACGATATCAAAACACCATCACGACTCGTGCATCATCTTCATCTTTATTTTAAAGTTTCAATATCGTTGTCGACTGAGAATAGATGCAGGACATCAGCGGATAGCATCATCATCTTTATTATTTTCATCCGTCATCATCAACGAATATGTGGTGATGGGTTTGCAGCCTTGTAATGAGGTTTTAAGTGAATGATAATGATGAAAGGTGATGGTTATGATGGTCATTGGACAAGAGAGAGAGGAGGAGGTGAGAGAGTGATAGAGGGATGATCAAAGTGGTGGTTATTTAATGGTGAAGAATCGGTGGATGAAAGGTGTTTGTCGTGGTTTCGAAGACGTACAAAAAGAACTCATGTAGTGGTTAAATGGTGGTGTCGGGTTGGATATGGTGGTGATATTCGGTGGTTCTCGGTGGTGATCGAAGGTGGGTTAGGGTGGTGATCGCCGGTGGTGGAAAAGTGGTGAGATTTGTGGAGGATAGAAAATGTGGAAGTAATGGATCAATGATCCAATTCTATATGCAGTTTGTATAGAAGTGTATATATATATATATATATATATATATATATATATATATATATATATATATATATTAGTCTAATTAATAATATTAATATTAATATAATAATAATAATTATTACCTACTTTAATAATAACATGTGAATGATGTGAATGAGCTGTAAGACATTACAAAATAGTTAAACAGCCAAAATAATTGGATTCTTTCTACCGACACTCTCACAGGATATTATATCGTGTCCATTGCTAAACAGTTGTCGTATAAAAGTGTTCCTAAAAATCCCAGACTTTTAGATTAAATATATTTAATTATTTCACTCATTAACTGTTTGAAACCTAATAAAAAAGGTTCGATAATTATTTATTTTCTATTCCAATTTATATGTACGGAGTACTAATATTTAAACTAAAAAGGATAAAAATATTTTAACCAATCTAGATTCTTCTTAACCAATTTACACTCCAACTTTTATTACAATTCATCATGAACATGTACAATATCTATATTAAAACTAACAAAACATCAACCGAGTGTTACTGACGTTCACCAAATAAGCTCAAAATCACTTATCTTTAATATATGCTCTTTCTATATATATATATAACCAATCTTAATTAAAAAGTTTAAGTAAATAATTATATTAATTATATATTTTTAAACAAATAAATATAATATTATATGTTTACAAGTATTATTATATATAAAATATAAATATCTATATATATATATATTTAATAACATAATAGTTTTTATTACATCGCATATTATTTTACATATTTATTTTTAACAATTAAATCATATATTATTTCAAATAATATTTTCAAATTAATGTATATGTATCTATTTATATATAGTTGTTCGTGAATCGTCGAGAATGGTCAAAGGTCAATTGAATATACAAAACAGTTCAAAGTTTTTGAGACTCAACATTACAGACTTTGCTTATCGTGTCGAATTCATATAAAGAGTAAGTTTAAATTTGGTCAGAAATTCCCGGGTCATCACAGTACCTACCCGTTAAAGAAATTTCGTCCTGAAATTTGAGTGAGGTGGTCATGGCTAACAATAAAAATGTTTTCATGATGAATATGAGTTGATAAATTGAATTTTATCATCATTGAGTAATATGGATAAAATGATTCAATTAATCGAGAAGTACGAGTGAAGCTATCACTAAATTGTGAAATGAGAAAGACATGTTTCATCATAACTTTTGACTAGTCATGGTTGAATTTAGAAAATAAGACTCGTCTTAACTTTTGACGATGTCTTGGTAGAATTCCAGAATTCTAGGGATTTAAAGAAAATTTTCGAAATCTACAAGATTTGATTCTTTGGCGAATAAGGGAAATTATGATTCTCTATAAATAAATACGGTGATCTGCCTTGATTACTCTGTCTGATATTTCCATTATAAATTAAACTTTTTCCGTTCCATTATTTTCACCATTCCTATCCCTTCTTTCTTAATTCTTACATCTAAAAGATTGTGAAAATGCTTAATCCAGTTCTGATCATTGTCCTTATCCTGACTATCGTCACAATCATTCTCCTTTTCCAACTTCCACTGGAGGAATCTGTTTTCTTCTACTTCGCCCTTGGGATTATAATGTTTTTAATTCTCCCGTGTCTTTATGTTGCGATAAACATTGATATACACGGTTCGTAATTTATGTGTTGTTATCGGGCTTTATATTCTCCCTTATATTTCAAAGCTCTATACTTTTGTTTTCTCTTCCCGACTTCAAGTCAAGCGAAAAATTGGTCCAAAATTTGTAGAAATAGAGTTTCGAATGATTATAATATTCTAAGCAGTAAAGAACGTGATAGCACGATTTGATTTTCAAATTTATCAACATCACGGAAGATAGAACCATCAAGAATACATTTTCTTGATTTGTTCAGGAGTTAAGTAGAATGAAAAAGTTATGTAACATGGCACATGATGACGTTATGATCTGTGAATCATCACGTCCCATTAGAAACCCAACATGACTTACTGTAATATAATCACGTTGATCAAGTGTCATTATATTATACTAACTCATGCATCAATTCCGAACATTACTTCAATAACATTCATATTTTAAGCTCGAAAGTTTACAGAATATAGAAACTAACAGTTTCTATATGATGTAACACAAAGGGATTAATGATATCAGATAAGAATAGTTATGAAAATATCTTCAGAAATATGGAGGATATTTATAATGAAAGATACAATGATATCTTGGAATTTCTAATATCAGAGGATGATGAAGAATATTGTCCACAAGGGTTTAGAGTAAGGAGCAAGATATTCGCTAAAGACTTAGCAGACATTGATTCATTTGGATTCTTTTGAAGTCAAACTTATTCTTTGTGATTTGTCCACGGCTTCCTTCATAGTTTCGCATAATCCGCTTTTCGATCCTAAATTTTCTATTGAGTGTTTCCAATACTCCATTCTTTATCATCAAACTTTCGACGGTTAAGGTCGTGTACAGTTTTTGCTGCTGTATTCAGCTTTTTCAACATTCAAAGTATTGATTTGTAGACTGAGTGCTTTTTCAGAATTTCAGAATGAATGATCATAATTCTAAGAGATGAATGTTATACATTTAACTGTTGATGTAGACATACTGTGAGTTTTCAAAGTACTAATTGCTGATTCCCGGTAATTGGAATGATAATTCTTGTTACAAGATGCAGATGAGTACATGATGAGACTTTAATAGATAAATGTAGTGATTTGTCGGAGAGATTTAAACCAAGAAGCAACGAGGTTGCTGGTACGTCTGCTAGTAATATGGTGAAATATAAAAGAATTCTCCGGTATCAAAAGGGTAATCATTTTTATCAGGATTATAGTAAGGCTACTTCGAATGAAAAGTCGAAGTTGACTTGCTGGAGCTATGACAAAATTGGCTACTTTGAAAAGGGATTGCAAAGTTATTTTTGCTAATAAATGCCAAAGGATCTAACGCAGCTACGTGTTAAACTTTTACTCAGTTGCCGGGAGTTTCTCAGGTGCAATACTATATACATAATTCTTTCCTTCCGTAGATAAAGTGCGGTTGGTTCATCCTCTCGATTGAGGTGTTTTCAAGAATCATGAAAGGTTTGAACGCAAATTGTAATCATCAAGATACAAATGAGGTTTAAGATGAAATCAAGTGGCAAACTTGAAGAATGTTTAGTTTCATATGTTATAATCAATATTTTAATTTCTTTTAATTGTCCAATGTTATTAGTCCACGGTCGATAGTCCACGGTAACAGTCCAATAATTCATATATAGTTTAATATACAATATTCGAATTAATTAATACGTGTCGTGACCCGTATACGTCTCAGACTCGATCACAACTCAAATTATATATATTATTGTAGAATCAACCTCAACCCTGTATAGAGAACTCGATCATTACTGCATATAGAGTGTCTATGGTTATTCCAAATAATATATATAAATGCGTCGATATGATATGTCAAAACCTTGTATACGTGTCCCGATATTTAAAGTGCGTAAAATAAATACAGAAATTAAATGACGATAAATAAAATTGCTAGAATATAAATTGCGATAATTAAATTGCGATAAAATAAAATGTAATACGGAATTAATAGTTAGCTAGGAACAGTTAGCTAGGATTTTGTTAGCGTAGATTCTTAATAGAATTTCATATTGTTAATTAATCTGTTTCTAATCAATTTTTATTGTGTCCATTATTTCTTCATTATGCCACTTGTTGGATTCTGATAGGTCAAAATCCAAATATGTAATTGGAAGAATATGGTTATTCTGTGGTGAACGAATTTGTATATCGGTGGATGTAAGTAGGATAGTGTGAAGACCCGTCCTAATCCATCCGGACGAAGTCCATATTGATTATAAACGATTCACAACAGTTGATTACATCTCGAGGTACTTGACCTCTATATGATACATTTTACATCATTGCATTCGTTTTTGAAAAGACAATCTTTCATTACATCGAAAGTTGACGGCATACATACCATTTTATAATATATATAACTATAATGGACTTAATAATAATCTTGATGAACTCAACGACTCGAATGCAACGTCTTTTAAAATATGTCATGAATGACTCCAAATAATATCTTTAAAATGAGCAATAACACAGCGGAAGACTTCTTTCATACCTGAGAATAAACATGCTTTAAAGTGTCAACCAAAAGGTTGGTGAGTTCATTAGTTTAACATAAATAATCATTTCCATCATTTTAATAGACCACAAGATTTCATATTACCATTTCTCATAAACTTACATCCCATGCATAGAGACAAAAATATCATTCATATGGATTGAACACCTGGCAACCGACATTCACAATATGCATTTAAGAATATCCCCATCATTTCGGGATCCTCCTTCGGACATGATATAAATTTCGAAGTACTAAAGAATCCGGTACTTTGGATGGGGCATGTTGGGCCCGATAGATCTATCTTTAGGATTCGCGTCAATTAGGGTGTCTGTTCCATAATTCTTAGATTACCAGACTTAATAAAAAGGGGCATATTCGATTTTGATAATTCAACCATATAATGTAGTTTGGATTACTTGTGTCTATTTCGTAAAATATTTATAAAAGCGCATGTATTCTCAGTCCCAAAACTATATATTGCAAAAGCATTTAAAAAGGGAGTAATGAAACTCACGCATATAAGTATTGTAAAACAGTTAATAAAGCATTTGCATGTATTCTCAGCCCAAAAATATAAAGAGTAAAAGGGAGCAAATGAAACTCACCTAATGTATTTTGTAATAAAAATACATATGACGACATTTAATAAGTGTAGGGTTGACCTCGGATTCACGAACCTATATCATTTGTATATTTATTAATACACATAATCATAATCGAACAAATTTATTTATTATATCTTAATTTATATATTATATATTTAATTTGGGTATATATTCAAAATGATTAATATCTATATTAATATATATTTGGTTAGTACTATATTAAAATACTTAAGTTGTTATATATGATTATTTATATATAAAATGTTCATATGATTATTAAATACTTATATGTAATATTACTAAAAGTATATTTTATATACAAAATATTTATTTGGTAAAATAATATCAATAATAGTAATAAAAGTATAGCGTAGTGTATTTTTATATAAAGGTATCTATTTATGATAATATTGTTAGGTTTGGTGACAACAAAATAATAATTTTATAAGAATGATAATAATGATTATAAGTTTAATAATAATAATACTAATGATTATAATAATAATAATAATAATAATAACGATAGTATTTGTAATACTACCTATGTTACTAATAATAATGATAATATTCTTATTCATAACTATAATCATAAGAATAATAATGATAACTAATACTTGCATGACAAAATTTATAATAATAAATACACTAGTAATGTTAATAATAATAATAATAATAATAATAATAATAATAATGGTTTTAATATTTATAACAGTAGTAATAATAACCTTAACATTAATATTAATGATGATAATAATTATAATAATAATACTTGTATTAATAATAATAATAAGTGTCCTAACTAACAATAATAATAACAATAATAATAATATTAGTAATAATAACAATAATACAATAGCAATAATAATTGTAATATCAATATTAATAATAAATATAATAATTAAAAAAAATAAGACTACCTTAGAAGCTTTTATAAAAAGAATGCATGGAACCGGATTCGAACCCTTGACCTCTCGCTAACCCAATACACACTCTAACCATCAGACCGTTTCAATTTTCCTGGAATAATCCCAACCCAGATTTATTTAACCCCTCCTTCTGTTTTCTCCTTCTTCTTCAGTTTAACAGTCGAAAGGAAAACCCAAAACAACATAATCATAACAAACAAAAATCACCTAATTATAAATGTAATTGAAATAGGTACGACTCGTGTGATTAACAGGATTAAATAATAAAAAAAATTTAAACATAACTGAAAGGACCCGTCCTAATCCACCACGATGAAGTCATCAACATTTGGTCCCATTGCGATGATCGGCTCCAAGTAATGTCCTTATATTGAGCAAATGCACAGCGGAAGACTTAATTCATACCTGAGAATAAACATGCTTTAAAGTGTCAACCAAAAGGTTGGTGAGTTCATAGGTTTATCATAACAATCATTTCAATATATTAATAGACCACAAGATTTCATAATCATAAACATAATATACTCGCAAGTGTATGTAAAGCATTCTAAGTGGTTGAGCACTTGGTAACCATACTTAACAGTTAATCAACGTCGCATATTCCCTTTATTATGAAATCTCACTATACCGTACCAAGTGTAGTCACCAAAACGAAGTACTGTGCAACCGTTGAATACTGGTTGTCCAGTCCGGTTGGGGTTGTCAGGCCCGATAGATCTATCAACAGGATTCGCATTTACAATACCCATGTAAATAGTAGTTACCAAGCTACAGGGAAATATGCCAGTGGTACAACTCAACGTAGAATATATTTTTAAGTACTTGTGTCTATTTTGTAAACATTTATAAAAGCAGCGTATGTATTCTCAGCCCAAAAATATATATTGCAAAAGCAATTAAAAAGGGAGCAAATGAAACTCACTTTTGCCTTGAAGGTATTTAATTCAACTTGGTCTCCGATAGATATCACGAACCTAACCATATATATAATATATCAACATATTATCTTTTTAAGTAATCGTTACATATATATATATATACTTTTAATACTTTTAATATTTTCTTAGTCCGTAGTTAGCAGTCCGATGTTAGTGGTCCACAATTAGTTGCTTAAATAAAATAAATAAATACCCCATCATATTCGTATTGATCAGAATTAATCTCGACCCATGGTACCATGTTGTCAAATGACGTGTTGCGTACATAAAGTACCATGTTGTCAAATGACGTGTTGCGTACAATCATGAGGTCTTATGATTAATCTTCTCGTGTTGTTTACGGGTGGTCCTGAAATATATAAAATCAAATCATAAGTAATTATATATAAAATATCATATTAATTAGAAAAGATATGATTAATTTACTTTTTCTCCAAATATTTTCGTAGCTAAACTAGCTTCGGATACCCGATCTTGTTTTAGTCGTAGTTTCTTCATTACAACTCCATTTTTGTTGGTTCAACTTGCCACTTCCTTGGATCGAGTCAAATTTTAAGAATATGAACTAAAAATACCTTAGTTTGTATTCAAAATCATAGGTTATAGGTCAAACTTTGGTGAAACTTATGAAAGTGATCATTTTCCATCATAAAAACAACATTTAATGATCATTTTTCTAAAAATACTTACACTTTGAGTTAAACCATGAAATTTTTATGTGTTAACATATTCATAAGAAATATCATTTTTCCACAACATGAACTTCCAATTCAAAGTTCAAGATGGTTTTTAATTATCCAACCCAAAACAGCCCCCGGTTGCACTCCGACGACGTAGATTCAGTTTTTAAGATGTTCTTTGTAAAACCAAGTTATATCTGATGGAATTCATCACATAAATAAGTTTTATAAACATGCATGTTATTAGATTTAAAGTGGAAGCATTTGATAGAATGAAAAACTTATATATATGTGTTTAACCTTTTAAACATGAATTCCATGATAAATAAAGTCTAGAAAATATGCTCAAAAGTAAAAGTGCTAGTTAAGGGTGTTTATACCTTCTCCTAAAATGGAGGTTGAAGAAGCAAGATGAAGATGATGAACTAGCTAGTTTCTCACTTGAAACCTCAATCCTTTGATACCCACAAACCTTTATGTATCAACACCCTTCTTTGGTTAGGATTTAAGACACCAAATGCAAGCAAAAATCAATTGAAGAATCCCTTTCTTCCTCCCCAAAATTTCGGCCAAAGGATGAACAAGGAGAGAGTTTTGATTTCAAATTTGCAAGTAATAATGTTATGTGTTGGAATGTGCAAGTAGGTGGAGTGTAGTAATAACAAAAGGCAAGCATGGGGAGGCTCTCTTGGAGTCCCCAAAACCGCCACCTTCCCACCTTTTTTTTTTTTTTTTGTTTTCCATTTTATAAACTTGTCTAGTTAAAACCCCATGTTACTTGCACATTATTAATATAAATACATGTACATGTTTTAACCTTCATAAACCACTTATAAGGTTAAATATATTACTTGCACATGTATATATATATATATATGTATAATTTTATAAACCACTTTATAAAATTATAACACACATATAAGTTTAATCATTAATAATTAAACTTGTACTTATAATCATCCAAATAATTATTTCTTGCATTTCATCTTTAGAAAACCAATTTCTAAAGTCTAAGTGTCAAGTATTCATTTTAAAGATCCACTCATTAAAACAAATACATAAAAGTGTTGACAGTTTGTTATTGGATATGACCCGACTTGGATCATAACATATTGGCCACATTAATTAATTATGTCTCTCGGGCATATGAAATACCTTCAATCTCCCACTTGCACGAGAAACATAAGGAATTAATGCAAGTGACGGATACCACCTAACGACCGTCCATCACCCCCAATGTGTTATGACTTGGTGCCATTCAATAACATCATCCCTTTCGAGTTCCCATCTCGAATATGATTTAGGTGAATCTTTCAATATATCCTTTCGTCCTAGATGTCATGTTAAATCCAAGAGACATAGAATGATCACTCTCATATAGATTTAACTTTATCAGGCCTTAGACATCCGACTCTCAACGAATAAGAGGGACAAATTCCATCTTGACTACATACGTTCCAGACACTACACCTTGTACCATACCTGAAGCCTCCCTTATGAGCTACCTTTTCAGAATAGCAAAGGAAAGAATCAAGGCATAATATTTGGTGAATATCTGAACCCAATATGTGTCTCAGGTCAGAGGATATAATGATATTCTCCTTTACTCAAGATTACATGTGATCAACCACAAAGGCTCCATATAGTAAATCTTGAGAGCGGGTCTTCCAATATTTGTGTCCCACAAATATCTATGAACCTTGGTCGCAACCTTGCCCCACATTCACCATTTGAATGCTAACTAATCCAAGTTCATAATAGTCTAGACCTCACACTTGTTCCCACAAATGTGATCAACTACGGAATTCAGAATAATAGTTTATTCATGGATAAAATATGCAAAATTGGAACATGACTCATAAATAAATTAATACCATAATTATATTAATGAGTTTGAACTAATTCGTTCCGTTACAATACATAAAATAGATCATTTCCAATCACTAGAATATCGAAGCCCTAATGCACAAACATCTCCCTCATGTTTTGGCCCATGTAAAAGCTTCGTGAGTGGATCCGCAACATTATGATCTGTGTGAACTTTGTGAATACATATCTTTCCCTTTTCAACCTCATCCCTAATGTAGTTGAATCTCCGCTCAATGTGACGAGTCTTTTGATGAGCACGAGGTTCCTTGATTTGAGCAATCGCACCCTCGTTGTCACAAAAGATCTCAAGAGGGTCCTAAATGGAAGGGACCACTCCTAAGTCGTCGATGAATTTCTTCATCCATGCAGCTTCCTGGGCTGCCAATGAGGCGGCAATGTACTCCGACTCTGTAGTGGATAACGCAACAACTTCCTGTTTTGAGCTCTTCCAAGAGACCGCACCACCATTCAACATGAAGACATAACCGGATTGTGATCGAGAGTCATCTCGATCAGTTTGGAAACTCGCGTCCACGTAACCTTTTACAGCGAGTTCCTCCTCACCAGACCCATATATTAGAAACATATCCTTAGTCCTTCTAAGGTATTTCAATATACATTTAACCGCAGTCCAATGACTATTTCCTGGGTTATTCTGGTATCTACTTGTCAAGCTTAAAGTGCATGACACATCCGGTCTAGTACATATTATTGCATACATGATAGACCCAATAGCAGATGCGTATGGGACTTTCTTCATTCTCTCTTGTTCATCTTTCGTGGTAGGACACTGAGATGAACTGAGAACGGTTCCCTTTTGAATAGGTACCAAACCTTTCTTAGAGTTTTCCATCTTGAACCTTTTCAAGATTTTATCAATGTATGTACTTTGACTTAAACCTATCAATCTCTTAGATCTATTCCTATAGATCTCAATCCCCAATATGTATTGTGCTTCTCCAAGATCCTTAATGGAGAAGCAACTCTTTAGCCAAGTTTTGACTTCTTGCATTGTGGTAATATCATTCCCAAACAATAATATATCATCCACATATAGCACAAGGAACATTATAGAGCTCCCACTAGCCTTCTTGTATACACAAGCTTCATCACCATTTTTAATGAAGCCAAATTTCTTTGCCTCTTCATTAAAACGATGATTCCACATTCTAGATGGTTGTTTCAATCCGTAGATTGATTTCTTTAACTTGCATACCTTTTTAGGATTTTTCGGATCAACAAAACCTTCGGGCTGTACCATATAGACATCTTCCTCAAGATATCCATTTAGGAAAGCGGTTTTGACATCCATTTGCCATATTTCATAGTCATAGTGAGCAGCAATGGAAAATAATATCCTAATAGACTTTAGCATTGCCACTGGCGAGAAAGTTTCATCATAGTCAAACCCTTGAGTTTGAGTGAAACCTTTTGCTACAAGTCTAGCTTTGTATGTATCCAAGTTTCCATGTATGTCGGTTTTCTTCTTGAAAAGCCATTTGCAATCAACTAGCTTAGAGCTAGGAGGTTGCACAACAAGTTCCCAAACTTGGTTTTCATACATGGATTGCATCTCGGCGTTCATGGCTTCCTGCCATTTATCTTTATCAATCCTTGATAAAGCATCTTTGTAGTTTGTCGGTTCATCCAAATCAACCGTATAGCAACCATCCACGAGAAACCCATATCTCTCGGGAGGATTACTAATCCTACTAGATCTTCGAACATCTTGTGTACCTTGATCATCCACTTGATCATTTTCAACATCCTCATGTTGAGTACTAGTGCCAACCAATTGTGTATCATCGGCTTGATCTTGTACCTCTACAAGATCTATCTTCCTTTCACCATCACCTTCCATAAGGAATTTGGTTTCAAGGAATTCCGCCTTTCGAGCAACAAATACCGTTTGCTCGGATAGATCATAGAAGTAATATCCCATGTCATCTTTGGGATATCCTATGAAGATACACTTTGTGGATCGAGCATGTAGCTTATTAGCTACATAACGCTTAGGATAAGCTTCACATCCCCATACTTTTAAGTATGAAAGAGAAGGTGGTTTTCCAAACCACATCTCATGAGGAGTTCGTTCCACTTTCTTGGTTGGGGCCATATTTAAAATACGAGCCGCGGAGCTTAAACAATAACCCCAAAATGATAGAGGTAACGAGCTTCTTGCCATCATAGATCGAACCATATCCATTAGGGTTCGGTTCCTCCTTTCGGAAACTCCATTAAGTTGGGGTGTTCCGGGTGGAGTAAGTTGTGAGATAATCCCACAACTCCTAAGATGATCTTGGAAGGCATCGCTTAGGTATTCACCTCCTCTATCGGTACGAAGTACCTTAATTGTCCTATTGAGTTGATTTTGTACTTCGTTTTGATATTCTTTGAATGCTTCAAACGTTTCGTCCTTGTGTCTTAATAACTAGACATATCCGAAACGACTAAAGTCATCAATGAAAGTAACAAAGTATCTTTCACCATTCCTAGTCATGGGTTTAAAGGGTCCACATACATCCGAATGTATTAATCCCAATAAATCTTTAGCCCTTTCATAAGTCCCTTTGAAAGGTGCTTTAGTCATCTTGCCTTGTAAACAAGATTCACATACATCAAACGAATCCATTTCATTTGATTTCAAAAGTCCATTCTTTTGAAGTGTATGCATTCAGTTCTTGTTTATGTGACCAAGGCGACAATGCCATAAATAGGAATCACTCAAATCCCTTTTGAGTTTCTTGGTGCTAGTATGGTATATAGAGCTCGATGATGCGTCATCATGAACCAATTCATAAATTCCATTTGAAGGCGAAGCCTTGAAATAGAATACATTATCTTTAGAAACATGAATATCATCATCAATAAAATTAACAACGTAACCACATTGTTTTAAGCGAGAAATAGAAATAATGTTTCTACACAAATCCGGAGCATACAAAACATTTTCTAAAATAAGTTCCAATCCGCTTGGAAGCTTCAAAATAAAATCTCCTTGAGCTTTAACATGCACCTTTGCACCATTGCCCATATAGAGACTTGATGTTCCCGCCTTATGATCACTTCTTTTGAACCCCTGCAAAGAATTGCAAATATGAGTTCCACATCCAGTGTCTAATACCCATGTATTAGAAGAAGTAATACTAAGCTCTATATATACCATATATATATTACCTGAGGTTTGCCCTGCATCCCTCTTGTCCTTCAACTCCTTAAGGTAGACCGGACAGTTTCGTTTCCAATGACCCATCTCACCGCAACCGAAACATGGGTCTTCCTTGGGATTTTCCTTCCCGGCTACCTTTTGCTTCTTAGCCTTGTTGATGGTTGGGGTAACCATCTTCCCCTTCCCTTTGCCTTGATGGGCGGGTCCTTTTCTCTTAGCCACCGTAGGCTTAGGGGTGTTACCTTTGGATCCACCTTGATCGATTGCTAACACGGGTAAAGCCCTTTTACCCATGCTAGTTTCCGCCGTTCTAAGCATACCGTGAAGCTCACCTATGCTCTTATCCATCCCATTCATATTGTAATTAATTACAAATTGATCAAACCTTTTTGATAGGGAGTTAAGGATAAGATCAGTGGCTAACTCATTAGATATGTTTAGGTTAAGACGGTTAGCACGATCGATAAGGCTTTTCATCTTAAGTACATAAGATGAAACCGATTGGGTATCGTCCATACGACAAGCATGTAGCACCCGAACCTTTTCGAAGCGCTCGACACGCGCTTGTTGAAGGAACATCTCCTTCAATTGTGTTATCATGTCGTATGCACTATGGTGCTCGAAATCCTTTTGGAGTTCGGGTATCATAGTCCCAAGCATTAAGCATGAGACTTGAAGGGAGTCGTGGCAATACTTATCGTAAGAGGCCATTGCCTCCACATCATTCTCATCCGGTTGATCGGGAATGGGGTCCTCAAGTACATACGCTTTATCCTCTTGTTTGAGGACAATCCGAAGATTGCGGAACCAATCCATAAAGTTGGTATGGTTGAGTTTGTCTTTCTCGAGGAGAGACCGTAACGATAGGTTGTTCATGTTAAGTGGTGCGTTTTGCATGTTGTTGTTGTTATTAGCGGCCATCTACAAAATTAACAAAGTTCATTTAAGTATTGATTTTAAATTTAATAAACAATACCCTTTTATATTATAATTGTTTAATTAAATCTTAGAATCCAACGGTAAATCAAATTTCGGTTAGGTGACCTTTATCCCGTCATTTGATTTAGCTAGGTAGTCATTTACATGACAATTACAATCCTTTTGCAACTTCTAAGTTATGGGATCATGCAATCCTTTTGCATGGCATATTAATCCCATCAACGCCTATTTGTTCCTCATGCTTCGGTGACCCTAAGTTCATGATTCCCAAATCAAGTCGTCCTACTTGTGTTAACATGTAAAATTAACAAACAAGTGGTTAGGTGACCTTTATCCCACTAGTGTGCGAAATTTACCTTATTCATATTAGTCCGCTCATGACGGTTAGGTGACCTTTATCCCGTCAAGAGTTTCTTAATATGTCTAAGTGTTTCCACAAAAGGATGGCGTTTAACTTGTTTACCTTGTTATAGTTAAAGGGATTTTAAGTTTTCTACATTCTAGTTTTAGAAAACAAAATGCTATACACCAACATGCATTTGGTGTGTAGTATATTATGAAAAACCTATTTTCATGTCCTTTTAGTAAAACCAATTACTAGTCATAAACCAATTTATTACCTTTTAAAATAAACCATTTTATTTAGTTCTAATAACCAATTATTAGTGTCGTTGTGTTATGTTTTATTATAACCATTTATAATGTATTTTGCAAGTTGTTAACATGTGATATAGTTGTAGCAACCAAACATACAAACATAGTAAACAAACATGCAAGCATAACAAAATTGTTCACAATCAAGAGCCAATATGGTGGACATTTGTTGAGCCAAAACAAATGTCACCGGTAAAGGGTTAAACACAAAGTAAGAGATTTTTCAAAATCTCCCACTTAACCTTGCATCCAAATGCTCCATCTTGTGTTCTTCCTTCATCTTCATGCATCTTCATTTCTTTTTACAAAAAAATAACCTACTACATTTTTCTAGAAAAAGAAATTACAACCTATTCTATTTTTACATGCCAAAATAGAAAAAATTACAACACAAAATTACAAAATAATTACAAATTATTACAAACCAAATGAATGAATATTACAACCATGAATAATAACCAAATCATTCAAACATCCAACCACATGGTCTAGGCTTGATTGTGAACAATATCATACAACAAATCTTGACTAAACTTGAAGTCCCAAACCCACTTTTGGGACCCCATATTTTCGGCCAAGAACCCACACCCACCAAAACCCATAATTTTTACATTCTACTTTTATGCATGTTAGTAGATTGTAAAGTAAATGGGTTTCCAAGCCATATACAAGAAGCATATTAACAAGACTTTGGCTCTAGATACCATTGATGGAATTCATCACATAAATAAGTTTTATAAACATGCATGTTATTAGATTTAAAGCGGAAGCATTTGATAGCATGAAAAACTTATATATATGTGTTTAACCTTTTAAACATGAATTCCATGATAAATAAAGTCTAGAAAATATGCTCAAAAGTAAAAGTGCTAGTTAAGGGTGTTTATACCTTCTCCTAAAATGGAGGTTGAAGAAGCAAGATGAAGATGATGAACTAGCTAGTTTCTCACTTGAAACCTCAAGCCTTTGATACCCACAAACCTTTATGTATCAACACCCTTCTTTGGTTAGGATTTAAGACACCAAATGCAAGCAAAAATCAATTGAAGAATCCCTTTCTTCCTCCCTAAAATTTCGGCCAAAGGATGAACAAGGAGAGAGTTTTGATTTCAAATTTGCAAGTAATAATGTTGTGTGTTGGAATGTGCAAGTAGGTGGAGTGTAGTAATAATAAAAGGCAAGCATGGGGAGGCTCTCTTGGAGTCCCCAAAACCGCCACCTTCCCACCTTTTTTTTTGTTTTTTTGTTTTCCATTTTATAAACTTGTCTAGTTAAAACCCCATGTTACTTGCACATTATTAATATAAATACATGTACATGTTTTAACCTTCATAAACCACTTATAAGGTTAAATATATTACTTGCACATGTATATATATATATATGTATAATTTTATAAACCACTTTATAAAATTATAACACATATATAAGTTTAATCATTAATAATTAAACTTGTACTTATAATCATCCAAATAATTATTTCTTGCATTTCATCTTTAGAAAACCAATTTCTAAAGTCTAAGTGTCAAGTATTCATTTTAAAGATCCACTCATTAAAACAAATACATAAAAGTGTTGACGGTTTGTTATTGGGTATGACCCGACTTGGATCATAACATATTGGCCACATTAATTAATTATGTCTCTCGGGCATATGAAATACCTTCAATATCTTGTTAGGTTAGCATATAATTATGATATATTGCGGGTCTTGAAGTGTTTTAAAAGTCAAGTTAGAAGGATCTATTTAGTTTGCAAACAAGTTTGAAATCATTCAAACTATGTCCTTGTTGTTAAAATTTTATACCACAAAATAATATAGCTATATGAATATGAATTGAATAAGATTATGAACAAGGTTACTACCTCAAGTTACTTGGACAAAGTTACTGCAAAATATAAGAAATAATCTTGAAATCAAAGAGTGGTGGAGTTAGATCAAAAGGTTGGAAGTAAACTTCTTCAAATGGGTGGTTATTTTGATATGTTCTTGAAAGAGTTTTCTTATAGTGTTTAAGGCTTGTAATTGAAGCTAAATGATGGGGAAAATGCTTGGAGATGATCAAGTATGAAGTTAGGAGTATTTTGAGAGAGAAATGAGGGTGTAGGTATGAGAAAATGGAGTGAAGAAATGGTGTTCATTTATAAAAACGTTTTTAGTTTAAAAAGAAAGAAAAGGATTCCTAATTTTGTTTTCTTACTAATAATTCATACTACTTGATAAATCCTAGTTACCTCATATCTAGGGCAGTAATAATGTTGATTAGGATGTTGATTTGATGTGTATATACCAATAGTAAATACGTATAGAAGCTGGGTATGATACGGGTACATATACCCTAGATATACGTATAGAAATCTTGAGGAAACGGAACGAGAATTCAAATATAGCTATCTTTTGTGAATATACTTATATTGTTTTATGTGTTTAAGTCCTTAAAAAGTGATTAAATACATTATATATACGATACATGTATAAGCATTATAGATTATAAGTATATATATTAAAGAATGTTACGTATAGTTATCGTTTTGAAAACTTAAGTTAGTAGTTTCAAAATATACTTATAACTCATTATCATTAGTACACAATGAGATGTTAAACCATCCTTAGATCATGTTAAATATATATATATATAAATACATATATATACACAAACGTATAATTATCGTATGTTATATAGTTCGTGATATCATCGGTCATATTGGACGGTCAAACGTTGTGTAAAACTCTTTTCAAAAACACAAGTCTCAACAATTTGGATTGCTTATCATGTTGGTATGGTTTAATTTATGTAAATATTAATCTCATAAGTATAATTTGGTCAGAAAATTCCGGGTCATTACAGTACCTACCCGTTAAAGAAATTTCGTCCCCGAAATTTGATAGTGGTTGTTATGGATAACAATAAGAAGGTTTTCATGACAAATATAAGGTGATAATGGAGTTTTATCATCATTGAGTAATGTTGATAAAACGATTCGATTATGCGAAGAATATAAATGAGACTATCGTAAAAGAGTGAGATGAGTAAAATATATTCGTCTTAACCGATGACGTAGTTATGATTGATTTCCGGGATTTAAGGGATTTAAAGAGAATCTTACGTAATAAGATTTGGTTCTTTGGTGATTAAGGAAATCAGGATCTTCTTTGATTATATGCAATAATCTGTTTCGATTGCTCTGTCGGATATTTCACTATAAATTCACCCCTTCGTTTCCTTATTTTCCACGACTCACACCTTCTATTCTTCCTCCCTTGATTCTTACTTTAAAGCATTCATCAATATGCTCCATCCAGTCCTGATTCTTGATATACTCCTAACTTTTATATCTGTCATTCTTCTTTTTCATCTATCACCAGAAGAATCTATTTACTTCTACTATACTCTTGTGTTTATAGTGTTTCTAATTCTCCCGTGTCTCTATATTGCTATCTGCATCGATATACACGGTTTGTAATTTCGGGGTTATTATCGGAGTTTATATTCTTCATTATTTTTCGGAGCTTCATGCTTTCGTTTTCTCTTCCCGACTTCGAGTCAAGCGAGTAATGGTCCGAAATTCGTAGATATGAAATTCAGAATGAACATAGCTAATGCTCTTAGAAGAAAATGGTAATAGAACGATTTTGATTTGTTAAATTACCAGAATACCCTGGAGAAGACCGAGTCATCCAGAAAAATATTCTCTTGATATGTTTAGAGATTAGATAGAATGTAAGAGTCGTGTAAATGGCACATGATGACGGTACTGTGAATCATCATGCTTCATTAGAAACTCAGCATGACTTACTGTAATATAATGACTTTGATCAAGTGTCATTATATTATACTAATCCATGCTTCAGTTCCCAACACTACTTCAAAACATTCATATTTTAAACTCGAAGGTTTCAGAATTTAGAAACTAACACAGTTTCTTTTATGTTGCAGATATTACGGAGAGATAAATGATCTCAGATAAGAATAGTTGTGAAAATATCGCCAGAAATATGGAGAATATTTATAATAGAACATACGAGAATATCTTAGAATTTCTAATATCAATGGATGATGAAGAAGATTTGTCTGTGAAGGTTTAGAATGAGAAATAAGATGTTTGCTAACGATTTTAGCAGGCACAGAATCATTTGGATTCTTTAAAGGCAAACTTATTCTTTGTGATTTGTTCACGGCTTTCTTCAAAGTTTCGAATAATCCACTTTTCAGTACTAAATTTTCTATCGAGCATTCCTAACACTACTTTCTTTATCATCAAACTTTTGGCCATTAAGATCATCTACAACTTGCTGCTTCATCAGCATTTTCAAAGTTAACTGATCTGGGTCATCGGTTATCAAACCGAGGTAGTTTTAGGAGAATTGTGTTTTTAGAATGATTAATCGCTGATGGTAATATTGTGGAATATAAAAGGTTCCCCAGTAACAATAAAGAGTACGCATACATATCGCGGTTATAATAAAGTTGTTTCGGATGAAAAGTCGGAGTTGACTTGCTGAAGCTATGACAAAATTAGCTACTTTGGAAAGGGATTGCAAAACGATCTTTGGTAATAACAATGTCAAAGGAACTAGAACAGATACGTATCAAACGTTTACTCAGTTTTCGAGGGTTTTTCAGGTGCATAACTATATGCATCAATCTTTTCTTCCATAGATGAAGTGCGGTTGGTTTATCCTCTCGATTGAGGTGTTTTTAAGAATCATGATAGATTTGAACGCTGATTGTAATCGTCGAGATACAATGAGGTTTAAGATGAAATCAAGTGGCAATCTTGAAGAAATGTTTAGTTTCATATGTTATAATCAATATTTTAATTCATTTTAATTGTCCAATGTCATTAGTCTACAGTCGATAGTCCACAGCAACAGTCCAATAATTCATATATAGTTTAATATATAATATACGAATTAATTAATATGTGTCGTGACCCGTATACGTCTCAGACTCGATCACAACTCAAACTATATATATTATTGTAGAATCAACCTCAACCCTGTATAGAGAACTCGATCATTACTGCATATAGAGTGTCTATGGTGATTCCAAATAATATATATAGATGCGTCGATATGATATGTCAAAACATTGTATACGTGTCCCGATATTTAAAGTGCGTAAAATAATTACAGAAATTAAATGACGATAAATAAAAGTGCGATAATTAAATTGCGATAAATAAACTGCGATAAATAAAATGTAATCAGTTAGCTAGGAACAGTTAGCTGGAACAGTTAGCGTGGATTCTTAACAAAATTTTTCATAGTTAATTTGTTTGTTTCTAACAGATTTTATTTTGTCGTATGTTTTCTTCATATGACACTTGTTGGATTCTGGGAAGTCAAAATCCAAATATAAAATTGAATGAAAATGGTTATTCTGCGGTGAACGGATACGTATATCGGTGGTTGTAAGTAGGATAGTAAATGACTGTTGAATCAGCTTCGACGAATGTACAATGTAACTTATTAAGATGAAATCTAATTATTCCTCGGGTATTACCTACCCGTTAAAAAAATATTTTCACCATTAATATTTTGTACAAAAGAACTTTTAATTACAATCTTTATGAAAACATATATACATATATATTTTCTTCAGATGAAATCATGAATTTAATGAGTTAATATGATATTAATCTCATTTGCTTTTCGGTTTGAGCTAGAATAAGAAATCTCTAAAACTTTTTGAAACCACATATTCTTCGCAGAATATCAATGAAGTTATGGATCAATACTTCATCGTTCATTATTGTTGGTACTCCTTGGTATCTATGGTGCGTATGATGTTGATGTTTGTGGGACATATTATGATGTCGAGACGTGTGATGCGGATGTTGTTTGTTAGTGGTGATGATGGTATTTTTGATGTTATTGATGGTGGTGTTGATTATGCTGCTGGTGCTGCTGCTGGTGTTTGCAACCTTCACACCATGTTCTCCAAAGCCGTCACGCGAGCGCGAAGTTCGTTAACTTCTGCTAGTACACCGGGATGATTGGCGGTTGGAGCGAGCGAATGAACAAGATTTGTAATATGGGATAGTATATAATCGTGATGAGATACTCTAGAAATGAGAGAGAAAATGGTGTTTCGAATAGGTTAGCCGGTAAGTGCTTCAGGTTCATCGCCAAGAGGGCAATTTGGTGGATGGAATGGATCACCTTCTTCTTGTCTCCAGTGATTTAGTATATTACGAACCCATCCCCAATTCATCCAGAATAGATGATGGGAAATTGGTTGATCCATTCCAGTGACGCTGCTTTCGGAGCCCGAATGGAAATCCATATCGGCATAACTGTCGGAATCTGAAGAATTCGAACTAGATGCGGAATCCATCTTGTATAATGGGGAAAATGAATTTTTGGTATGGAATAGATTATAGGAGTTAGATTTGGTACTCTTCAATACATAATATAATACCAAAATCCCGTAAATTACGGAGAATCTTTGAAAAGATATTAGTCAAAGTTCGCAATAACGTAAATGCAGTAAAACGTGTCTAGACTTATGAATGATAAGCAGGTAATTTCCTAAGGATGATAAGCAGATGATTTCCGACTAGAAATGATAAGCAAAACTTTTGACATGTAGACACGGTCGAAGTCCAGACTCATTAATACATCCTAACAACTACTAGTTAGACACACTAATGCAAGACCTGGTTCGCTACGACCACCACTCTGATACCAACTGAAAGGACCCGTCCTAATCCACCTGGACGAAGTCATCAACATTTAGTCCCATTGCGATGATCGGCTCTAAGTAATGTCCTTATATTGAGCAAATGCACAGCGGAAGACTTAATTCATACCTGAGAATAAACATGCTTTAAAGTGTCAACCAAAAGGTTGGTGAGTTCATAGGTTTATCATAACAATCATTTCAATATGTTAATAGACCACAAGATTTCATAATCATAAACATAATACACTCGCAAGTGTATGTAAAGCATTCTAAGTGGTTGAGCACTTGGTAACCATACTTAACAGTTAATCAACGTCGCATATTCCCTTTATTATGAAATCTCACGACACCGTACCAAGTGTAGTCACCAAAACGAAGTACTGTACAACCGTTGAATACTGGTTGTCCAGTCCGGTTGGGGTTGTCAGGCCCGATAGATCTATCAACAGGATTCGCGTTTACAATACCCATGTAAATAGTAGTTACCAAGCTACAGGGAAATATGGCAGTGGTACAACTCAACGTAGAATATATTTTTAAGTACCTGTGTCTATTTTGTAAACATTTATAAAAGCAGCGCATGTATTCTCAGCCTAAAAATATATATTGCAAAAGCAATTAAAAAGGGAGCAAATGAAACTCACTTTTGCCTTGAAGGTATTTAATTCGACTTGGTCTCCGATAGATATCACGAACCTAACCATATATATAATATATCAACATATTTTCTTTTTAAGTAATCATTACATATATATACTTTTAATACTTTTAATATTTTCTTAGTCCGTAGTTAGCAGTCCGATGTTAGTGGTCCACAATTAGTTGCTTAAATAAAATAAATAAAGACCCTATCGTATTCGTATTGATCAGAATTAATCTCGACCCATGGTACCATGTTGTCAAATGACGTGTTGCGTACATAAAGTACCGTGTTGTCAAATGACGTGTTGCGTACAATCATGAGGTCTTATGATTAATCTTCTCGTGTTGTTTACGGGTGGTCCTGAAATATATAAAATCAAATCATAAGTAATTATATATAAAATATCATATTAATTAGAAAAGATATGATTAATTTACTTTTTCTCCAAATATTTTCGTAGCTAAACTAGCTTCGGATACCCAATCTTGTTTTAGTCGTAGTTTCTTCATTACAACTCCGTTTTTGTTGGTTCAACTTGCCACTTCCTTGGATCGAGTCAAATTTTAAGAATATGAACTGAAAATACCTTAGTTTGTATTCGAAATCATAGGTTATAGGTCAAACTTTGGTGAAACTTATGAAAGTGACCATTTTCCATCATAAAAACAACATTTAATGATCATTTTTCTAAAAATACTTACACTTTGAGTTAAACCATGACACATTTATGTGTTAACATACTCATAAGAAATATCATTTTTCCAGAACATGAACTTCCAATTCAAAGTTCAAGATGGTTTTTAATTATCCAACCCAAAACAGCCCTCGGTTGCACTCCGACGACATAGATTCAGTTTTTAAGATGTTCTTTGTAAAACCAAGTTATATCTTGTTAGGTTAGCATATCATTATGATATATTACAGGTCTTGAAGTGTTTTAAAAGTCAAGTTAGAAGGACCTATTTAGTTTGCGAACAAGTTTGAAATCATTCAAACTATGTTCTTGTTGTTAAAATTTTATACCACAAAATAAGATAGCTATATGAATATGAATTGAATAAGATTATGAACAAGGTTACTACCTCAAGTTACTTGGACAAAGTTACTGCAAAATATAAGAAATAATCTTGGAATCAAAGAGTGGTGGAGTTAGATCAAAAGGTTAGAAGTAAACTTCTTCAAATGGGTGGTTATTTTGTTATGTTCTTGAAAGAGTTTTCTTATGGTGTTTAAGGCTTGTAATTGAAGCTAAATGATGGGGAAAATGCTTGGAGATGATCAAGTATGAAGTTAGGAGTATTTTGAGAGAGAAATGAGGGTGTAGGTATGAGAAAATGGAGTGAAGAAATGGTGTTCATTTATAAAAACGTTTTTAGTTTATAAAGAAAGAAAAGGATTCCTAATTTTGTTTTCTTACTAATAATTCATACTACTTGACAAATCCTAGTTACCTCATATCTAGGGCAGTAATAATGTTGATTAGGATGTTGATTTGATGTGTATATACCAATAGTAAATACGTATAGAAGCTGTGTATGATACGGGTACATATACCCAAGATATACGTATAGAAATCAAGAGGAAACGGAACGAGAATTCAAATATACCTATCTTGTTTTGTGAATATACTTATATTGTTTTATGTATTTAAGTCCTTAAAAAGTGATTAAATACATTATATATATGATACATGTATAAGCATTATAGATTATAAGTATATATATCAAAGAATGCTACGTATAGTTATCGTTTTGAAAACTTAAGTTAGTAGTTTCAAAATATACTTATAACTCATTATCATTAGTACACAATGAGATGTTAAACCATCCTTAGATCATGTTAAATATATATAAATACATATATATACACAAACGTATAATTATCGTATGTTATATAGTTCATGATATCATCGGTCATATTGGACGGTCAAACGTTGTGTAAAACTCTTTTCAAAAACACAAGTCTCAACAATTTGGATTGCTTATCATGTTGGTATGGTTTAATTTATGTAAATATTAATCTCATAAGTATAATTTGGTTAGAAAATTCCGGGTCATTTCAATAACCTAGTGCTGCTGTTGTTTCGTCGCTGTTACAGAAGAAAGAAAGAAAAAATCGTTTTTGATTTTTAGAAATTTTTAGACAATTGTTATAACATGAATTAAGTTTAAAATCATTCCTAGAATCTATATCAATCCTCAATTTCAACAAAAACACTGAAACACAAACGAATTTTGTGAAGAACATAAAGTTTGACTTTTTCTAAAGATTACGTTTGACTCTGAAATTAATATTCGATAGGAAAAATTGGATCTTAAAAATTTGTAGAGAGATCATTTGAATGATTCTTAACACAAATGCATTAGTACATTTTTCAATTAAAATCGAAATAGAGTTTTTTTAAAATTTATATCGCGAACAGGTATATACCTGTGTTCTTCACTCCTTTTTCTGTATTTCAATCGATTACAGTTGTTGTAATTGATAGTTGGTTATGGGAAGGTGGAGTAGTTTGTTTATCACTTGATTGGAATGAATTATACACAGAATTCAGTCGACAGATGGAAACAATTAGGAAACAGAAATGTAAAAAAAAAATATAAAGTTGAAAACTATGGCTAACAGCATTTGTTCACATCTGTAATCAAATAGGGTACTGGTAGCGACGTTTGGATACCAAAACAAAAATCAGAAACAGTTGATAACAATATGTAATGGATAGGTACGGTTATTCAAGGTTTATAGAATTTATATAATTATTATTAATAATTATTAATTATATTTATATTAATAATAATAATAGTTATATTAATAATTAATAGGAGAAATCATAAGGATGATAATAATTATATTATAAATGATAACAATAGTATATTGTATTATTTTCTATTAATAATAACTGTAAGAATAATAATGATATTAATAATAATAATAATAATAATAATAATAATAATAATAATAATAATAATAATAATAATAATAATAATAATAATAATAATAATAATATATAAAGACAATATTAATAATAATATGATAATATTGTTAATAACAATAATGATAATAATAATCATAATAATACTAATAATATAACAATTTACATGTACCAGGTTTCATATTAAAATTCTAATGATATTAATAATACTAATAATTATTGTAATAATAATAATATAACAACCATAATTTAATTTGTAATTAATATTACATATTATCGATTATGTGATACATTGTAAATTCATAACATATTTGAATATTTATACATTTTGTTATAAGTATGTATATTATTATATGTTCTTGCATATCATATATGTAAGTATGTAAATGCTTTACATATGTAAGTAATATATATATTTATTTAAAATTTTATATTCTTTCAACATATAATGTTTATATCTTATATATATATATAATACCCAATATACATATATTAATACTTCTTTTGGGATATCATATGTATATATATTTATATATTAATAGTGACTTAATTATCCTATTTATTATTTTTACATCTTTAATTCTAATTGATTAAAGTGTTTAATATGATATATAAACTCTTATATCTATTTTGATATATATTTATTTATACATAATTGTTCGTGAATCATCGGGAATAGTCAAAGGTTCACTGACTCCATTTAATAAATTTAAAGGTCAAATGTATGCATGAACACAGTTCAAAGTTTACGAGACTTCATCATTAAAAACTTTGCTTATCGTGTCAGAAACATATAAAGATTAAGTTTAAATTTGATCGGAAATTTTCGGATCATCACAGTACCTACCCGTTAAAAGAAATTTTATCCCGAAATTTGATAGAGGTCGTCATGGATAACAATAAGAATGTTTCTATAACAAATATGAGTTGATATATAGAGTTTTATCATCATTGAGTAATGTGGATAAAACAATACGTTTATGTGAAGAGCATGAGTGAAACTATCGCAAAAGAGTGAAATGAGAAAATTAAGTTTCTTCATATCTTTTGACGTAGATAGGATTGATTTCCGGAGTTCAAGGGATTTAGAGAAAATGTTCATAATAAGATTTGATTCTTCGGTAATTAAGGGAATTAGGATGCGCTTTAAATACGATCATCTATTTTGATTGCTCTGTCGGATATTTTACTATAAATCCACCCCCGTCGTTTCCTTACAACTCACACCTTCTATTCTTCCTCCCTCAACTCATATTTTACGCATTCATTAATATGCTCCATCCCGTTCTGATCCATGATATACTCCTAACTTTCATATCTGTCATTCTTCTCTTTCATCTACCACCGGAGGATTTTATTTACTTTTACTATTACCTTGGGGTTATAGTGTTTTTAATTCTCCAGTGTCTTTATGTTGCGATAAACATTGATATACACGGTTTGAAATTTCGGGGTTGTTATCGGGCTTTATATTTTTCTCTTATATTTTGGATCTCTTTGTCTTTTTATTATCCTCTCGACCTCTATTAAAGCGAGCAACAGTCCAAAATTCATAGATTTGAATTTCGAAATGAACATAGTTAATGTTCTAAGAAAGAAATCGTAATGGCACGATCTTGATTTGGTAAATTCCCAGAATATCCTGAAAGATAGAACTATCAAGAAGATATGTTCTTAATATGTTTAGAGATTGAGTAGAATGTAAGAGTCGTGTAAATGGCACATGATGATGGTACTGAGAATCATCACGTTTCATTAGAAACTCAGCATGACTTAATGTAATATAATCACGTTGATCAAGTGTCATTATATTATACTAACTCATGCATCAGTTCCCAACATTACTTCAATAACATTCATATTTTAAGCTCAAAAGTTTATAGAATATAGAAACTAACAGTTTCTATATGATGTAATACTGATAGCACGAAGAGATTAATGATTTCAGATAAGAATAGTTATAAAAATATCTCCAGAAATATGGAGGATATTTATAATGAAAGATACGATAATATCACGGAATATCTAAGATCAGAGGATGATAGAAACTATTATCTGCAAGGGTTTAGAGTAAGGAGCAAGATATTCACTAAAGACTTTAGCAGACATTGAATCATTTGGATTCTTTGAAGTCAAACTTATTATTTGTGATTTGTCCACGGCTTTCTTCCTAGTTTCGCATAATCTGCTTTTCGGTACTAAATTTTCTATTGAATGTTTTCAATATAATGATACACATGAAGCACGAGGAGGTATATAATTTCTAACGAGAATATTTATGAAAATATCCTCAGAAATATCGAAGATATTGATGATGATATTTTGGAATTTCTAAGTTCGATGGTTGATGGAGAAAGATTTTCAGCAAGATTTTTACATGACTTCGGAGCAAGATATTCTCTAAAGATTTCAACGGATCCAGAATTACCCGAATCCTTTGAATATAGGGTTTTGTCCTTGTATTTGTCCTTGGTCTCCTTCATGGGTAGCTCAATCTATTTTTCAATACCCAATTTTCTATCGAGCGTTCCTAACACTCCTTTCTTTATCATCAAACTTTTGGTCGTTTACGATTATCTACAGTTTCTGCTGCTTCATTCAGCTTTTTCAAAAGTTCAATGTATTAATTCGTAGGCTGGGTGATTTTCAAAATTTCAGAATGGAAGATCATTATTCTAAAAGATAAATGTTATACATATAACTGTTGATGTAGATATGCTGTGAGTTTTCAATGTACTGATTGCCGATTCCTCTACATTTAATGCTACCATATCTGAATCATTAGTTATCGATCCAAGGTGATTTCAAGTGGATTGTGTTTTTAGATGATTAAACGCTGATGGTAATATGGTGGAATATAAAAGGTTCCCCGGTAACAATAAAAGAACATACATATAAGTCAAGGTGATAATAAGGTTGTTTCGAACGAAAAGTTGAAGTTGATTTGCTGAAGCTGTGACAAAATTTGCTACTTTGAAAAGGGATCGCAAAGTTATTTTGCTAATAAATGCCAAAGGATCTGACGCGGCTACGTGTTAAACTTTTACTCAGTTGCCGAGAGTTTCTCAGGTGCATAACTATATGCACAAATCTTTCCTTCCGTAGATGAAGTGCGGTTGATTCATCCTATCGATTGAGGTGTTTGCAAGAATTATGAAAGTTTGAATACAGATTGGAATCGTCAAGATACAATTAAGGTTTAAGATGAAATCAAGTGGCAAACTTGAAGAATTGTTTAGTTTCATATATTATAATCTATATTTTATTTCATTTTAATTTTTCAATGTTATTAGTCCATAGTCGATAGTCCACAGTTGATAGTCCAATAATTCATATATAGTTTAATATATAATATTCGAATTAATTAAAAAGTATCGTGACCCGTATACGTCTCAGACTCGATCACAACTCAAAGTATATATATTATTGTAGAATCAACCTCAACCCTGTATAGAGAACTCGATCATTACTGCATATAGAGTGCCTATGGTGATTCCAAATAATATATATAGATGCGTCGATATGATATGTCAAAACCTTGTATACGTGTCCCGATATTTAAAGTGCGTAAAAATAATTAACAGAAATTAAATGACGATAATTAAAGTGCGTAAAGTAAATAACAGAAAATTAAATGATGATAAATAAAATTGCGAAAATGTAAATTGCGATAATTAAATTGCGATAAATAAAATATAATCAGTTAGCTAGGAACAATTAGCTAGGAACAGTTAGCGTGGATTCTTAACAAAATTCCTCATAGTTAATTTGTTTGTTTCTAACAAATTTTATTTTGTCAAATGTTTTCTTCATTATGCCACTTGTTGGATTCTGATATGTCAAAATCTAAATATGAAATTGGATGAAAAGGGTTATTCTGCGGTGAATGGATACGTATATCGGTGGTTGTAAGTAGGATAGTAAATGACTGTTGAATCAGATTCGAAGAATGTACAGTGTAACTTATTAATGCGAAATCTAAATATTCCTCGGGTATTACCTACCCGTTAAAATATTTTCACCATTAACAGTTTGTACAATAAAAATTTTAATTACAATCTTTATGAAAACATATATACATATATATTTTCTTCAGACGTAATTATGGATTTAATGAGTCAATGTGTTATTAAACTCATTAGATTTACGGCTAGAGCTAGAGTACATAATCTCTAAAACATTTGAGATTGCATAATCACCATGAAGGACGAAGATAGTTTATGTAGAACGATTCATAGAACGATGATTATGCTTGAGGTATAGATTGCGAGGTTGAGACGTGTGATGATGTTGTTGTTGTACTGGTTTTGCTGCTGGTGCTGCTGATGGTGGTACTGTTGCTGTCGGTGCTACAAGTGTTGTTGGTGCTAAGGTTGGTGATGATGTTGGTGTAGTAAGTATAGCTTGTAAATCACGCACCATTCTTGTCAGGTTTTCTGTCCTACCCTCTATCATTTCTATCCATCCACTCATCTGATTCGATAGAGCTTGATTATCAATTTGAATTTCCCTAACTTCTTCTAATATTCCCCTTCGATTGGTATTCGGAAGTAGAGGTTGAATATTTTCTGAGATTGCAATAATGCGACCTTCGAGGTGGAAAACTTTAGCAAGGAGGGTGAATACAGTGTTGCGCATAGGTTCCCCGGTGAGTACATCATTTTCTCCGATGTTAGGAGGTAAGTTTGGTTCGCAGTAGGGCTCGCCTTCTTCATTTCTCCATCGAGTGAGTAAGTCTCGGACCCACCCCCATTTCTTCCAGAAAGAAAAATAATTAAATGGTTGAGGCACTTCTTGTTCATTGACTTCGGAGTCTGCTTCAATATACATCTCGAAATCGCTTCCGGAACTAATGAAATCCAAGCTAGGTGTGTGACAACCCGGAAATTTCCAACCAAATTTAAACTTTAATCTTTATATGTTTCCGACACGATAAGCAATATTTGTTAAGTTAAATTTCAAGAATTTTAAACTATGTTCATACATTCATTCAACCTCGACCAAGTTCCAACGATTCACGAACCATTAAACGAATATGATTATATATGTATATGTGTATATATATTATAACTTGAAACGTAAACAAAATATTAGATTAAATACTTTATATGATTGTATCTGTTTCAAAATGTTTATCAATGGAATTAGAAGATAAGATCAAATGATTGAATTATCAGATATATTGAATTATGATTACAAATCTCTGTTGAAAGGCCCACGTTGATTTGAGAAATCTTTCCATTTTAACAATATTCGGAAAATGGTAAAGTGATTTATAAATAAGAACAAATTGTCAATCATTGAGAACTAGACAAAGGATAGTGGAAGATTGAATCTCATAAAGACTCGATTGACCTATTTAGTTTCAAACGTACAAAAACTTTTTCAGTTTAAAAAGAACTTTATTATTAAAACGTATATAACTTTTATAAATATCTAGAACCACTTTTGACAACTCATTACTTAACTAGTATGATAAAGATAACGATATTTATATTTTATTTTATTAAATGATTTAAATTAATATTATATATATTTATACGCGTATTATACGTACATAGTTTTATACTTTTACTATACTTAAACTTTACCTCTACTTTATTTTTACTTTACTTTAACTTTAATAATTCACTTTAATAATTCATACTTTAATAATTCACTTTAATAATTCATACTTTAATAATTCACTTTAATAATTCATACTTTAATAATTCACTTTAATAATTCAAAAATCTATTATAAATAGAATTCATTAGGTTTCATTATTTCATAGAAACTTGAAAATATTTTTCTCTAAACTCTCTCAATCGATTTACATATATATATTTACTCCGTATTATTTCAAGATATTATTAGTATACATAAAATATTACGACGGAGTGCTGTCCGAGTGATTTCGAAATTGTTTTTCGAGTAGGATAGGATTAAGGAAATTATGGGTTATAGCTATGGAGGTGATTGAGTATGGTTCATGGGTATGCTCGTGAGGTCAATATAGTGTTTATCATTTCCGTTGCGTCTACGTACCTTTCCTGCAATATTGAATCTCAATATTGATACGTGAGTACTCATAATTTAACTTTTACATACTAATAGTGTATCCCTGACTAATGCTCGAGTATTTAGGATTATGCATGCTTGTACTTTTGATATTGCCCTTAGACAGGTTAGGTTGAATCTTGAATTAGTTACACTTGCGGTTGAGATAAGGTATAAGATATGCATGTCCTTGGAAAGCTAGCGAAAAATTAAGAACTTTTCCTTTAGATATCGAATGGTTTCGATGAACGGATTAGAAGTTATAATCAATTGAATTTTCGATATTTTTATTAAAAATGATTATTATTATCGTCGTTCTAGTTTTATCTTATTATTATCATTATTATTATCTTTATCAATAAAAGGGATTTATCATTAAAAATTGTTATTTTTTTATTATTACTATCGTTATTATCGTTAAAGTTATAATTAGTATTATTATTATTATCCAATTATTATTATTATTATTATTATTAGTATTATTATTATTATTATCATTATTAATATATATATCATTATTTAAAAATGGTTATTGTTATTGTTATTATTATTATTACTATATTATCATTAAGATAATTATTAGTATTATCATTAATAATGTTATAGTAACTATCATTATTAATATTAGTGTAATTAAAACAAATATTTGTAACACCTAATTATTTTGATTACTATTATTATCATTATTATGAACACGATATAAAAGACGATTAAAAGCTATTAAACGAAACGATTAGGAAATAATGAGTAAGAGTATCATGATGAAATTAAAATATTATAAGATATTGATTTAAATAAAATTATCGTTCTTATTATTTTTATCATTACTATTATTATTAAAAGTATCGTTAGTATCAAAACTATCATTTTAACAAAAATTATCATTTTAATAGAAATGTCATTGTTACTATAAAATATTATTATTATTATTATTTTAAATAGAATTATTATTTTAAAGATAATATTAAAAATTATCATAAATATTAAAGTTATCATAATTAGAATTATCGTTTTATCATAATGTTATCTTAGTAATTATAAATATTGATATTTTTATAATAATAATTATTATTACAAAATAATACAACTTTTACTTACTATCATTATAGATATTATTTTATCAAATAAATATGTGATACAAACATATTTTACTACGTGTAATAACTTACTTTAATAATACCTATCATATTATCTTTATGATATTAAATGAACCTGGCCTATAAATTTTATTACTTAATATATATAAAAGTATATTTTATTATATAAATTTAATATAAAATTTTATTTATTAATAAATAAATTATATTATTTACTCTAATAAATCTTTTAAAAATATTTAAAAATATAAAGCGACGATATTTAAACTATATATTAATCATGTATAGATTTTTGGAAATTATTTTGAGTCAAATTTACTTTTGTTGACTTTTGCATATTAGTCTCGAGCATTAAGATTGTGGTACACTATGACTTGACCTAATTTGTTAGACAAATATTGACCAACACATAAATATATATAATTAATTTAGGTTCGTGAATCCGAGGCCAACCTTGCACTTGTTCAATGACGTTATATGTATTTTTACTACGAAATACAGTATGGTGAGTTTCATTGCCCTTTTACTCTTTACATTTTTTTGGGGCTGAGAATACATGCAAATGCTTTATTAACTGTTTTACAATATTTATATGCGTGAGTTTCATTGCCCTTTTACTCTTTACATTTTTTTAGGGCTGAGAATACATGCAAATGCTTTATTAACTGTTTTACAATATTTATATGCGTGAGTTTCATTTGCTCCTTTTTTCTCTTTACGTTTTTGGCCTGAGAATACATTCAAATGCTTTATTAACTGTTTTACAATATTTATATGCGTGAGTTTTCATTACTCCCTTTTTAAATGCTTTCGCAATATATATTTTTGGGACTGAGAATACATGCGCTTCTATAAATGTTTGACAAAATAGACACAAGTAATTGAAACTACATTCTATGGTTGAATTATCGAAATCGAATATGCCCCTTTTTATTAAAGTCTGGTAATCTAAGAATTAGGGAACAGACACCCTAATTGACGCGAATCCTAAAGATAGATCTATTGGGCCTAACAAACCCCATCCAAAGTACCGGATGCTTTAGTACTTCGAAATTTATATCATGTCCGAAGGAGGATCCCGGAATGATAGGGGATATTCTTATATGTATCTAGTTAATGTCGGTTACCAGGTGTTCACCATATGAATGATTATTTTTGTCTCTATGCATGGGACGTATATTTATGAGAACTGGAAATGAAATTCTTGTGGTCTATTAAAATGATGGAAATAAATTATTATGATAAACTAATGAACTCACCAACCTTTTGGTTGACACTTTAAAGCATGTTTATTCTCAGGTGTTAAAGAAATCTTCCGCTGTGCATTTGCTCATTTTAAAGATATTACTTGGAGTCTTTCATAGCATATTTCGAAGAACGTTGCATTCGAGTCATTGAGTTCATCAAAGATTATTATTAAATTAATTTATAGTTGGATAGTGGATATTATGAAATGGTATGCATGCCTGTCAATTTTCGATGTAAAGAAAGTTTGTCTTTTAAAAATGAATGCAATGTTTGTAAAATGTATCATATAGAGGTCAAATACCTCGCAATGTAATCAACTATTGTGAATCGTTTATAATGTATATGAACGGGTCCTTTCAAGGTGTAGGATCCATCTCTCAGGATCAGTTAAAGGGTTTTGATATGAAATGATTTTCGAATATCGAATGATATTCTTAATTATATATAGAATATCTATAGATATATACTTCAAAAGATCCCGTGAATTACGAAGAAAATTAAGGAAACGTGTCAGATAAAGTCTACAGTGACAGCTACGCTAAGATATCGATTTTGTCTATACACTATTCATGCAATCCTTGCAGTAAGATGTGTCTAGACTAAGAATGATAAGCAGGTAATTTCCTAAGGATGATAAACTGATGATTTCCGAAAAAAATGATAAACAAAATTTTTGACATGCAGACACAGTCGAAGTCCAGACCCACTAATGCATCCTAACGACTTATTAGTTATACACACTAATGAAGACCTGGTTTTCTAAGACCACCGCTCTGATACTAACTGTGAAGACCCGTCCTAATCCATCCGGAAGAAGTCCATATTGATTATAAACGATTCACAACAGTTGATTACATCGTGAGGTACTTGACCTCTATATGATACATTTTACATCATTGCATTCGTTTTTGAAAAGACAATCTTTCATTACATCGAAAGTTGACGGCATACAAACTATAATTGACTTAATAATAATCTTGATGAACTCAACGACTCGAATGCAACCTCTTTTGAAATATGTCATGAATGACTCCAAGTAATATCTTTAAAATGAGCAATAACACAGCGGAAGACTTCTTTCATACCTGAGAATAAACATGCTTTAAAGTGTCAACCAAAAGTTTGGTGAGTTCATTAGTTTAACATAAATAATCATTTCCATCATTTTAATAGACCACAAGATTTCATATTACCATTTCTCATAAACATACGTCCCATGCATAGAGACAAAAATATCATTCATATGGATCGAACACCTGGTAACCGACATTCACAATATGCATTTAAGAATATCTCCATCATTCCGGGATCCTCCTTCGGACATGATATAAATTTCGAAGTACTAAAGCATCCGGTACTTTGGATGGGGCTTGTTGGGTCCGATAGATCTATCTTTAGGATTCGCGTCAATTAGGGTGTCTGTTCCCTAATTCTTAGATTACCAGACTTAATAAAAAGGGGCATATTCGATTTCGATAATTCAACCATATAATGTAGTTTGGATTACTTGTGTCTATTTCGTAAAACATTTATAAAAGCGCATGTATTCTCAGTCCCAAAACTATATATTGCAAAAGCATTTAAAAAGGGAGTAATGAAACTCACGCATATAAGTATTGTAAAACAGTTAATAAAGCATTTGCATGTATTCTCAGTCCAAAAATATAAAGAGTAAAAGGAAGCAAATGAAACACACCTAATGTATTTTGTAGTAAAAATACATATGATGACATTTAACAAGTGTAGGGTTGACCTCGGATTCACGAACCTATATCATTTGTATATTTATTAATACACATAATCATAATCGAACAAATTTATTTATTATATCTTAATTTATATATTATATATCTAATTTGGGTATATATTCAAAATGATTAATATCTATATTAATATATATTTGGTTAGTATTATATTAAAATACTTAAGTTGTTATATATGATTATTTATATATAAAATGTTCATATGATTATTAAATACTTATATGTAATATTACTAAAAGTATATTTTATATACAAAATATTTATTTGGTAACATAATATCAATAATAGTAATAAAAGTATAGCGTAGTGTATTTTTATATAAAGGTATCTATTTATGATAATACTGTTAGTTTTGGTGACAACAAAATAATAATTTTATAAGAATGATAATAATGATTATAAGTTTAATAATAATAATACTAATGATTATATTAATAAAATAATGATAGTATTTGTAATACTACCTATGTTACTAATAATAATGATAATATTCTTATTCATAACTATAATCATACGAATAATAATGATAACTAATACTTGCATGACAAAATTTATAATAATAAATACACTAGTAATGTTAATAATAATAATAATAATGGTTTTAATATTTATAACAGTAGTAATAATAACCTTAACATTAATATTAATGATGACAATAATTATAATAATAATACTTGTATTAATAATAATAATAAGTGTCCTAACTAACAATAATAATAACAATAAAAATAATATTAGTAATAATAACAATAATACAATAGCAATAATAATTGTAATATCAATATTAATAATAAATATAATAATTAAAAAAATAAGACTACCTTAGAAGCTTTTATAAAAAGAATGCATGGAACCGGATTCGAACCCTTGACCTCTCGCTAACCCGATACACACTCTAACCATCAGACCGTTTCAATTTTCCTGGAATAATCCCAACCCAGATTTATTTAACCTCTCCTTATATTTTCTCCTTCTTCTTCAGTTTAACAGTCGACAGGAAAACCCAAAACAACATAATCATAACAAACAAAAATCACCTAATTATAAATGTAATTGAAACAGGTACGACTCGTATGATTAACAGGATTAAATAATAAAAAAAATTTAAACAGAACCTAGTGCTACTGTTGTTTCGTCGCTGTTACAAAAGAAAGAAAAAAAACATTTTTGATTTTTAGAAATTTTTAGACAATTGTTATAACATGAATTAAGTTTAAAATAATTCCTAGAATCTATCTCAATCCTCAATTTCAACAAAAACACTGAAACACAAACGAATTTTGTGAAGAACATAGAGTTTGACTTTTTCTAAAGATTACGTTTGACTCTGAAATTAATATTCGATAGGAAAAATTGGATCTTAAAAATTTGTAGAGAGATCATTTGAATGATTCTTAACACAAATGCATTAGTACATTTTGCAATTAAAATCGAAATAGAGTTTTTTTAAAATTTATATCACGAACAGGTATATACCTGTGTTCTTCACTCCTTTTTCTGTATTTCAATCGATTACAGTTATTGTAATTGATAGTTGATTATGGGAAGGTGGAGTAGTTTGTTTATCACTTGATTGGAATGAATTATACACAGAATTCAGTCGACAGATGGAAACAATTAGGAAACAGAAATGTAAAAAAAAAATATAATGTTGAAAACTATGGCTAACAGCATTTGTTCACATCTGTAATCAAATAAAGTACTGGTAGCGATGTTTGGATACCAAAACAAAAATCAGAAACAGTTGATAACAAAATGTAATGGATAGGTACGGTTATTCAAGGTTTATAGAATTTATATAATTATTATTAATAATTATTAATTATATTTATATTAATAACAATAATAGTTATATTAATAATTAATAGGAGAAATCATAAGGATGATAATAATTATATTATAAATGACAACAATAGTATATTGTATTATTTTCTATTAATAATAACTGTAAGAATAATAATGATATTAATAATAATAACAATAATAATAATAATAATAATAATAATAATAATAATAATAATAATAATAATAATAATAATAATAATAATAATAATAATAATAATAATAATAATAATAATATATAAAGACAATATTAATAATAATATGATAATATTGTTAATAACAATAATGATAATAATAATCATAATAATACTAATAATATAACAATTTACATGTACCAGGTTTCATATTAAAATTCTAATGATATTAATAATACTAATAATTATTGTAATAATAATATAACAACCATAATTTAATTTGTAATTAATATTACATATTATCGATTATGTGATACATTGTAAATTCATAACATATTTGAATATTTATACATTTTGTTATAAGTATATATATTATTATATGTTCTTGCATATTATATATGTAAGTATGTAAATGCTTTACATATGTAAGTAATATATATATGTATATATATATATATATATATATATATATATATATATATATATATATATATGTTTATTTAAATTTTTATATTCTTTCAACATATATTGTTTATATCTTATATATATATAATACCCAATATACATATATTAATACTTCTTTTTGGATATCATATGTATATATATTTATATATTAATAGTTACTTAATTATCCTATTTATTATTTTTACATCTTTAATTCTAATTGAGTAAAGTGTTTAATATCATATATAAACTCTTATATCTATTTTGATATATATTTATTTACACACAATTGTTCGTGAATCGTTGGGAATAGTCAAAGGTTCACTGAATCCATTTAATAAATTCAAAGGTCAAATGTATGCATGAATGCAGTTCAAAGTTTACGAGACTTCATCATTACAAACTTTGCTTATCGTGTCGGAAACATATAAAGATTAAGTTTAAATTTGATCGGAAATTTTTGGGTCATCACAGATAGTATATGACTGTCGAAACAGATTCGAAGAATGTACAATGTAACTTATTAATGTGAAATTTAAATAGTCCTCGAGTGTTACCTACGCGTTAAAATATTTTCACCATTAACAGTTTGTACAAGAGAATTTTTAATTACAATCTTTATGAAAACATATATACATATATATTTTCTTCAGATGTATTCATGGATTTAATGAGTTAATATGATATTAAACTCATTTGCTTTTCGGTTGGAACTAGAATAAATAATCTCTAAAACTTTAGAGATTACATATTTGACATGTCGAACGAAGATCATACTCAAAGTACAGATGATGATATTGAAGCATGGATTGTTGATGGTACTGGTGCTGTTATTGATTGTACTGTTGGTGCCAGTGATGTTGCTGAAGCTGGTACATTTTGCAACATATTCTCCGAGTTGATTATTCGAGCGCGAAGTTCGTTGACTTATTACTCCAGGATGAATGTCAGTCAGAACGAGCGGATGAATAAGGTTCAGAATTGTGGATAGAATATAATCTTGTCGAGTTACCCCGGAAATGAGACTGAAAATGGTGTCTCGAACAGGTTCACCGGTAAACGCTTCAGGTTCATTGTCAAGAGGTGAATTCGGTTGGTGGAAGGGATTGCCTTCTGCGCGTTTCCATTAATTAAGTCGACTACGAACCCATCAGATGAATTGATAATGGCTGATTGGTTGATTCATGCTGATGACGCTGTTTTCGGAGCATAGGTGAACATCTATGTCGGAATAGCTGTCGGAATAACTATCGGAATAGCTATCGGAATCTGAGGAACTCGAACTGGTTGTAGTATTCATTTCATACGATCAGATGAAGGATTTTTGATAAGAAATAAATTATACGATGTAGATTAGTACCCTGCAATACATAATTTACATATGCATATATAATACTAAAATCCCATAAGTTACGGAGGAATCTACGGAAGTTGTCAGGCAAAGTTACAGTAATAGATACGCTAAGATATGAAGTAGCAGATACGCTAAGATATGAATTTTGTCTATACACTATTCATGCAGTCAATGCAGTAAAACGTGTCTAGACTAAGAATGATAAGCAATTGATTCTCTAAGAATGATAAGCAGGTAATTTTTGACACCAAATGATAAGCAAAACTTTTGACATTCAGAAACGGTCAAAGTCCAGACTCACTAATGCATCTAAACAACTACTAGTTAGACACTCTAATTCAAGACCTAGTTCGCTAAGACCACCGCTCTGATACCAACTGTGAATACAGTGGGGACAACCACAGTCCCACCCAGTACCTTCCCAGCTAACCGCCTGGTGACCACTGAGTGTACCTCAGATACTGATTTTAGGGCCTGCCTCTCGGCTATTGCCAACCCTCGTAAGGGATCGCAAGGAGTAAGAGCCAATGCTTCGTCACAGGTAACACTGTGAGAACCTCCTTTACGACTAACCCGCCACACATGGACGGCGTTATACCAGCTCTGATACCAACTGTGAAGACCCGTCCCAATCCATCCGGACGAAGTCCATATCGATTATAAACGATTCACAACAGTTGATTACATCGCGAGGTACTTGACCTCTATATGATACATTTTACAAACATTGCATTCATTTCTAAAAGACAAACTTTCTTTTCATCAAAAGTTAACGGCATGCATACCATTTCATAATACATTCAACTATAATTGACTTAATAATAATCTTGATGAACTCAACGACTCGAATGCAACGTCTTTTGAAATATGCCATGAATGACTCCAAGTAATATCTTAAAAAAAAATTGAGCAAATGCACAGCGGAAGATTTCTTTCGTACCTGAAAATAAACATGCTTTCAAGTGTTAACCAAAAGGATGGTGAGTTCATTAGTTTAACATAAATAATCATTTCCATCATTTTAATAGACCACAAGATTTTCATTTTCAGTTCTCATAAATATACGTCCCATGCATAGAGACAAAATATCATTCATATGGATCGAACATCTGGTAACCGACATTCACAATATGCATATAAGAATATCCCCATCATTCCGGGATCCTCCTTCGGACATGATATAAATTTCGAAGTACTAAAGCATCCGGTACTTTGGATGGGGCTTGTTGGGCCCGATAGATCTATCTTTAGAGTTCGCATCAATTAGGGTGTCTGTTCCCTAATTCTTAGATTACCAGACTTAATAAAAAGGGGCGTATTCGATTTCGATCATTCAACCATATAATGTAGTTTCGATTACTTGTGTCTATTTCGTCAAACATTTATAAAAGTAGCGCATGTATTCTCAGTCCCAAAAATATATATTGCAAAAGCATTTAAAAAGGGAGCAAATGAAACTAAATGAAACTCACACATACAAATATTGTAAGACAGTTAATAAAACATTGCATGTATTCTCAGCCCAAAAACGTAAAGAGTAAAAGGGAGCAAATGAACTCACCTAATGTATTTTGTAGTAAAAATACATATGACGATATTGAACAATGCAGGGTTGACCTCGGATTCACGAACCTATATTATTTGTGTATATATATTAACACAAAAAATTGTAATAGCACAAATATATATATATATATATATATATATATATATATATATATATATATATATATATATATATATATATATATATATATATATATATATATATATATATATATATATATATATATATATATATATATATATATATATATATATATATATATATATTTAATTTGTGTATATATTTAAAATGATTTAATATCTATATAGTTATATTATTATATCCATATTTATTTATATACATTATTGTTTAGTGTTATATATTTAAAATCAATAGTCTGATATATGTACGTATTTAAATAAATAATATTAGTAATTTAATTTATATAGTTATATGAAATATTAATATAATTATAGTATATGTAATAAGTGAAATGTCCCGTTCTTATTGATTAAAAACGTTCCATATTAATTGATTTCGTTGCGAGGTTTTGACCTCTATATGAGACGTTTTTCAAAGACTGCATTCATTTTAAAACAAACCATAACCTTTATTTCATCAATAAAGGTTTAAAAAGCTTTACGTAGATTATCAAATAATGATAATCTAAAATATCCTATTTACACGCGACCATTACATAATGGTTTACAATACAAATATGTTACAACGAAATAAGTTTCTTGAATGCAGTTTTTACACAATATCATACAAGCATGGACTCCAAATCTCGTCCTTATTTAAGTATGCGATAGCGGAAGCTCTTAATAATCACCTGAGAATAAACATGCTTAAAACGTCAACAAAAAATATTGGTGAGTTATAGGTTTAACCTATACATTATCAAATCATAATAATAGACCACAAGATTTCATATTTCAATACACATCCCATACATAGAGATAAAAGTCATTCATATGGTGAACACCTGTTAACCGACATTAACAAGATGCATATTTAAGAATATCCCAATCATTCCTGGACACCCTTCGGATATGATATAAATTTCGAAGTACTAAAGCATCCGGTACTTTGGATGGGGTTTGTTAGGCCCAATAGATCTATCTTTAGGATTCGCGTCAATTAGGGTGTATGTTCCCTAATTCTTAGATTACCAGACTTAATAAAAAGGGGCATATTCGATTTCAATAATTCAACCATAGAATGTAGTTTCACATACTTGTGTCTATTTTGTAAATCATTTATAAAACCTGCATGTATTCTCATCCCAAAAATATTAGATTTTAAAAGTGGGACTATAACTCACTTTTACAGATTTTTTACTTCGTCGGGAAGTAAAACTTGGCCACTGGTCGATTCACGAACCTATAACAAATACGTACATATATATCAAAGTATGTTCAAAATGTATTTACAACACTTTTAATACATTTTGATGTTTTAAGTTTATTAAGTCGGTTGTCCTCGTTAGTAACCTACAACTAGTTGTCCACAGTTAGATGTACAGAAATAAATCCATATATATTATCTTGAATCAATCCACGACCCAGTGTATACATATCTCAGTATTGATCACAACTCAAACTATATATATTTTGGAATCAACCTCAACCCTGTATAGCTAACTCCAACATTCACATATAGAGTGTCTATGGTTGTTCCGAAATATATATAGATGTGTCGACATGATAGGTCGAAACATTGTATACGTGTCTATGGTATCTCAAGACTACATAATATACAATACAAGTTGATTAAGTTATGGTTGGAATAGATTTATTACCAATTTTCACGTAGCTAAAATGAGTAGTTTTTACCAATTTTGTTTTGCTCGCTATTTCTTCGTTTCTAATCCGTTTTGAGTGATTCAAGCGGCCACGGTTTCGAATTGAACTTGAATTTATGAAACTAAACAGAAAAGGTATAGGTTTATAGTTGGAAATACAAGTTACAAGTCGTTTTTGAAAGAGGTAGTCATTTCCGTCGAAAGAACGACATCTTGATGACTGTTTTGAAAAACATACTTTCACTTTGAGTTAAACCATGATTTTTGGATATGGTTTCATGTTCATAAGAAAAATCATTTTTCCAGAAGTATAGCTTTTAAATCAAAGTTTTTCATATTTTTTTATTATCCAAACCAAAACAGCCCCCGGTTGTAACTACGACAGCGTAAATCCGGTTTTATGATGTTTATCGTGTTTCCGGGTTTTAAATCATTAAGTTAGCATATCATATAGATATAGATCATGTGTATAGTTGATTTTAAAAGTGTAGTTAGAAGGATTAATTTTATTTACGAACAAGTTTAGAATTAACTAAACTATGTTCTAGTGATTACTAGTTTACCACTTCGAATATGATAGCTTTTTATGAATGAATCGAATGATATTATGAACATCATCACTACCTTAAGTTCCTTGGATAAACCTATTGGAAAAGAGAAAAATAGATCTAGCTTCAACGGATCCTTGGATGGCTCGAAGTTCTTGAAGCAGAATCATGACACGAAAACAAGTTGAAGTAAGATCATCACTTGAAATAAGATTGTTATAGTTATAGAAATTGAACCAAAGTTTGAATATGATTATTACCTTGTATTAGAATGATAACCTACTGTAAGAAATAAAGATTTCTTGAGGTTGGATGATCACCTTACAAGATTGGAAGTGACTTAGCAAACTTGAAAGTATTCTTGATTTTATGTAACTAGAACTTGTAGAATTTATGAAGAACACTTAGAACTTGAAGTTAAAACTTGAGAGAGATCAATTAGATGAAGAAAATAGAAGAATGAAAGTGTTTTTAGGTGTTTTTGGTCGTTGGTGTATGGATTAGATATAAAGGATATGTAATTTTGTTTTCATGTAAATAAGTCATGAATGATTACTCATATTTTTGTAATTTTATGAGATATTTCATGCTAGTTGCCAAATGATGGTTCCCACATGTGTTAGGTGACTCACATAGGCTGCTAAGAGCTGATCATTGGAGTGTATATACCAATAGTACATACATCTAAAAGCTGTGTATTGTACGAGTACGAATATGGGTGCATACGAGTAGAATTGTTGATGAAACTGAACGAGGATGTAATTGTAAGCATTTTTGTTAAGTTGAAGTATTTTGATAAGTGTATTGAAGTCTTTCAAAAGTGTATGAATACATATTAAAACACTACATGTATATACATTTTAACTGAGTCGTTAAGTCATCGTTAGTCGTTACATGTAAGTGTTGTTTTGAGACCTTTAGGTTAACGATCTTGTTAAATGTTGTTAACCCAAAGTTTATAATATCAAATGAGATTTTAAATTATTATATTATCATGATATTATGATATATTAATATATCTTAATATGATATATACATTTAAATGTCGTTACAACGATAATCGTTACATATATGTCTCGTTTCGAAATCCTTAAGTTAGTAGTCTTGTTTTTACTTATGTAGTTCATTGTTAATACACTTAATGATATATTTAATTATCATATTATAATGTTATATATAATATAACAATGTATTAATATGCTTCATATATATTTAGTAAGACGTGGTTATAACGATAATTGTTATATGTATCGTTTCGAGTTTCATACGTCAATAGTCTCCTTTTTAAGTATATAACTTATTGTTACTATTTTTAATGAGATACTTGATGATCATTATATCATGTTAAACATATATATTTATTCATTTATGTATCATCATGTCATATACAACTTATAGCGTTCGTGAATCATTGGTCAAACTGGGTAATCAGACGTTTACAAAATTTCTGTTTCAATTAACCAAGTCTTAACAAGTTTGATTGCTTAACATGTTGGAAAAATTTAATCATGTAAATATAGTTTTCATTAAACATATAATCATAGAAAGGTTCGAAAAAGTTCGGGTCACTACAGTACCTACCCGTTAAATAAATTTCGTCCCGAAATTTTAAGCGATTGGAGGTGTTGGCTCATCTTCTGGAAATAAGTGCGGGTACTTCTTCTTCATATGATCTTCTCGTTCCCAGGTGAACTCGGGTCCTCTACGAGCATTCCATCGAACCTTAACCATCGGTATCTTGTTTTGTTTAAGTCTCTTAACCTCACGATCCATTATTTCAACAGGTTCTTCAATGAATTGAAGTTTTTCATTGATTTGGATTTTGTCCAACAGAATAGTGAGATCTTCTTTAGCAAAACATTTCTTCAAATTCGAGACGTGGAAAGTGTTATGTACAGCCGTGAGTTGTTGAGGTAACTCAAGTCGGTAAGCTACTGGTCCGACACGATCAATAATCTTGAATGGTCCAATATACCTTGGATTTAATTTCCCTCGTTTACCAAATTGAACAACACCTTTCCAAGGTGCAACCTTAAGCATGACCATCTCTCCAATTTCAAATTCTATATCTTTTCTTTTAATGTCGGCGTAGCTCTTTTGTCGACTTTGGGGGGTTTTCAACCGTTGTTAAATTTGGATGATCTTCTCAGTAGTTTCTTGTATTATCTCTGGACCCGTAATCTGTCTATCCCCCACTTCACTCCAACAAATTGGAGACCTGCACTTTCTACCATAAAGTGCTTCAAACGGAGCCATCTCAATGCTTGAATGGTAGCTATTGTTGTAGGAAAATTCTGCTAACGGTAGATGTCGATCCCTACTATTTTCGAAATCAATAACACATGCTCGTAGCATGTCTTCAAGTGTTTGTATCGTCCTTTAACTCTGCCCATCAGTTTATGGATGATAGGCAGTACTCATGTCTAGACGAGTTCCTAATGCTTGCTGTAATGTCTGCCAGAATCTTGAAATAAATCTGCCATCCCTATCAGAGATAATAGAGATTGGTATTCCATGTCTGGAGACGACTTTCTTCAAATATAGTCGTGCTAACTTCTCCATCTTGTCATCTTCTCTTATTGGCAGGAAGTGTGCTGATTTGGTGAGACGATCAACTATTACCCAAATAGTATCAAAACCACTTGCAGTCCTTGGCAATTTAGTGATAAAATCCATGGTAATGTTTTCCCATTTCCATTCCAGGATTTCGGGTTGTTGAAGTAGACCTGATGGTTTCTGATGCTCCGCTTTGACCTTAGAACACATCAAACATTCCCCTATATATTTAGCAACATCGACTTTCATACCTGAACACCAAAAATGTTTCTTGAGATCCTTGTACATCTTCCCCATTCCAGGATGTATTGAGTATCTTGTTTTATGAGCTTCTCTAAGTACCATTTCTCTCATATCTCCAAATTTTGGTACCCAAATCCTTTCAGCCCTATACCGGGTTCCATCTTCCCGAATATTAAGATGCTTCTCCGATCCTTTGGGTATTTCATTCTTTAAATTTCCCTCTTTTAAAACTCCTTGTTGCGCCTCCTTTATTTGAGTAGTAAGGTTATTGTGAATCATTATATTCATAGATTTTACTCGAATGGGTTCTCTGTCCTTTCTACTCAAGGCATCGGCTACCACATTTTCCTTCCCTGGGTGGTAACGAATCTCAAAGTCGTAATCATTCAACAATTCAATCCACCTACGCTGCCTCATGTTCAGTTATTTCTGATTAAATATATGTTGAAGACTTTTGTGGTCGGTATATATAACACTTTTGACCCCATATAAGTAGTGCCTCCATGTCTTTAATGCAAAAACAACCGCGCCTAATTCCAAATCATGCGTCGTATAATTTTGCTCGTGAATCTTCAATTGTCTAGACGCATAAGCAATTACCTTCGTTCGTTGCATTAATACACAACCGAGACCTTGCTTTGAGGCGTCACAATATATCACAAAATCATCATTCCCTTCAGGAAATGACAATATAGGTGCCGTAGTTAGCTTTTTCATCAATAACTGAAACGCCTTCTCTTGTTCATCCTTCCATTCAAATTTCTTCCCTTTATGAGTTAATGCAGTCATGGGTTTTGCTATTTTGGAGAAATCTTGGATGAATCTTCTGTAGTAACTAGCCAATCCTAAAAATTGACGTATATGCTTCGGAGTTTTTGGGGTTTCCCACTTTTCAACGGTTTCGATCTTTGCCGGGTCCACCTGGATAACTTCTTTGTTCACTATGTGACCGAGGAATTGAACTTCTTCCAACCAAAATGCACACTTTGAAAACTTAGCGTACAGTTTTTCTTTCCTCAATACTTCTAGCACTTTTCTCAAATGTTCTTCGTGCTCTTGATCATTCTTTGAGTAAATAAGTATGTCATCGATGAAAACAATGACAAACTTGTTAAGATATGGCCCACACACTCGGTTCATAAGGTCCATGAACACAGCTGGTGCATTAGTCAATCCAAACGGCATAACCATAAACTCGTAATGACCATAACGCGTCCTAAAAGCAGTTTTTGGAATATCATCCTCCTTTACTCGCATTTGATGATATCCAGAACGTAAATCGATCTTCGAATAAACCGACGAGCCTTGTAGTTGATCAAATAAATCGTCAATTCTCGGCAGTAGATAACGGTTTTTGATGGTAAGTTTGTTCAACTCTCTGTAGTCAATACACAACCTAAATGTACCATCTTTCTTCTTGACAAACAAAACAGGAGCTCCCCATGGTGATGTGCTTGGTTGAATGAAACCACATTCTAATAGTTCTTGCAGTTGACTTTGCAGTTTTTTCATCTCACTGGGTGCGAGTCTATAAGGAGCACGAGCTATTGGTGCAGCTCCTGGTACAAGATCTATTTGAAATTCAACAGATCGATGTGGAGGTAGTCCCGGTAATTCTTTCGGAAATACATCGGGAAATTATTTTGCGACAAAAACATCATTGATGCTCTTTTCTTTAGTTTGTACTTTCTCGACATGTGCTAGTACAGCATAGCAACCTTTTCTTATTAGTTTTTGTGCCTTCAAATTACTAATAAGATGTAGCTTCATGTTTCCCTTTTCTCCGTACACCATTAAGGGTTCTCCTTCTTCTCGTACAATGCGAATTGCATTTTTATAACATACGATCTCTGCTTTCACCTTCTTCAGCCAGTCCATGCCAACTATTACATCAAAACTCCCTAACTCCACTGGTATCAAATCAATCTTAAATATTTCGCTACCCAGTTTAATTTCTCGATTCTGGCATATATAATCTGCTGAAATTAATTTACCGTTTGCAAATTCGAGTAAAAATTTACTATCCAACGGCGTCAATGGACAAGTTAATTTAGCACAAAAATCTCTACTCATATAGCTTCTATCAGCACCCGAATCAAATAAAACGTAAGCATATTTATTTTCAATAAGAAACGTACCTGTAAGAAGCTCCGGGTCTTCCTGTGCCTCTGCCGTATTAATATTGAAAACTCTTCCGCGGCCTTGTCCATTCGTGTTCTCCTGGTTCGGGCAATTTCTAATAATGTGGCCCGGTTTTCCACATTTATAACAAACTACATTGGCATAACTTGCTCCGACACTACTCGCTCCACCATTACTCGTTCAAACACCATTTGTTCCTTTCGTTCTGTTAACCCCTGGTCCGTAGACCTCACACTTCGCCGCGCTATGACCATTTCTTTTACACTTGTTGCAAATTTGGTGCAGAACCCCGAGTGATACTTTTCACACCTTTGGCATAGCTGCTTCTGATTATTGTGGTTGTTGCGGTTGTTATTGTTGTTGGGATGATTGTTGTAGTTGCTGTTGTTATTGTTGTTGTTGTTGTTGTTGTTATTGTTGGGCCGTTTGTTGTAGTTGCAATTGATGTTGCGATTGTTGGGATAGTTGTTACGATTATTGTTGTAATTGCTGTTGTTGTTGTATTGGTTATTCTTATCACCATTTTCCTCCCACTTTCTTTTGACTTGTTTCACATTGGCCTCTTCAGCCGCCTGTTCTTTAATTCTTTCCTCAATCTGGTTCACTAGTTTGTGAGACATTCTACATGCCTGTTATATGGAGGTGGGCTCGTGTGAACTTATATCTTCTTGGATTCTTTCCGGTAATCCTTTCACAAATGCGTCGATCTTCTCTTCCTCATCTTCGAACGCTCCAGGACATAATAGGCACAATTCTGTGAATCGTCTTTCATATGTGGTAATATCAAATCCTTGGGTTCGTAACCCTCTATGTTATGTCTTGAGCTTATTGACCTCGGTTCTGGGACGGTACTTCTCGTTCATCAAGTGCTTGAATGCTGACCATGGTAGTGCGTAAGCATCATCTTGTCCCACTTGCTCTAGATAGGTATTCCACCATGTTAACGCAGTACCTGTGAAGGTTTGCGTAGCGTACTTCACTTTGTCCTCTTCAGTACACTTACTTATGGCAAACACCGATTCGACCTTCTCGGTCCACTATTTCAATCCGATCGGTCCTTCGGTTCCATCAAATTCCAAAGGTTTGCAGGCAGTGAATTCTTTGTAGGTGCATCCTACACGATTTCCTGTACTACTAGATCCAAGGTTATTGTTGGTATGTAGCGCAGCCTGTACTGCGGCTATGTTTGAAGCAAGAAAGGCACGAAATTCCTCTTCGCTCATATTCAAGGTGTGTCGAGTAGTTGGTGCCATTTCCTTCAAAATAGTCAAATGAAACAAGTTAATCATACAGAATATTAAGAGTAGTCAATAGTAACTCGTAGCATAATATGAACTCATTTATAAAAGCTTTTTCTTCATATTAGCGTTTTATAAGTTTAAATTCGGGTAGTACATACCCGTTAAGTTCATACTTAGTAGCTAATATACAATTCAACTACTACAATTCTATATGAAAAACTGATTATAATAATATTTCGCGTTCAAACTTTTACACAATATTTTACAAACTTACAATACCGCTTATTTTACATATAGCATGAAATATAGCACACAATAAATTTGATACAAGATGGTTGTGAAGATAATTCTAGCTAGTACACAAGTCGTTCAGCAAAGGCAATAAAGATACGTAATTCATACGTCCAGAAACAAGTCATGCATTCTGGTTTTACTAGAACATAACCGTTATGGCTGTTGATAAGACAGCGTGTTGTAACGTCGTCAAAGGGACGAGGGTTACGTAATGTCCAACAGTCCTGTAACAATCTAAAAACCTCATTTCTTACCCCAATTACCGACTCCGTCACTTGTGGGAATGTTTTGTTTAATAGTTGTAGCCTGATGTTCTTGTTCTCACTTTGGTGAGAAGCGAACATTACTAACCCGTAAGCATAGCATGCTTCTTTAAGTTGCATGTTAGCCGCTTTTTCTAAATCACGAAGTCCTATATTCGGATATATTGAGTCAAAATAATTTCTTAACCCGTTGCGTAAAATAGCATTTGGGTTCCCCGCAATATATGCATCAAAGTAAACACATCGTAACTTATGGATTTCCCAATGTGATATCCCCCATCTTTCGAACGAAAGCCTTTTATAAACCAAGGCATTCTTGGAACGTTCTTTGAATGTCTTACAAACTGATCTCGCCTTAAATAGTTGTGCCGAGGAATTCTGACCGACTCTAGACAAGATTTCAATAATCATGTCTCCGGGTAGGTCTCTTAAAATATTGGGTTGTCTATCCATTTTGTGTTTTTATACTGTAAAATAGACAAGAGTTAGATTCATAAAAAAAAATACTTATTAATACAAGCAATTTTTACATATATCATAAAGCATAAGCACACTATATTACATATATTACACCACACGAATACAACTATTTTATTCCAACTCGCTCGTTTCTTCTTCTTCGGTTTTGATTCGTTTTTCCAAGTTTCTAGGGATATATGATGTTCCCCTAATACGAGCCGTCGTTTTCCACATTGGTTTAGAAAAACCTGGTGGTTTAGAGGTTCCCGGGTTATTGTCACAACTTAAGAAATACGGGTGTTGACTATACATATAAAGTTCATCGAGTTTGGAATCAAATTTCTCTATTTTTATGCCCTTTCTCTTATTGTTCTCTTTTGCCTTATTAAATTGTGTTGGGGTAATTTCTATAACATCATCGGAATCCTTGTCGGGATCCGATTCATCGGAGAATTGGTAATCCTCCCAATACTTTGCTTCCTTGGCGGAAACACCATTGACCATAATTAACTTTGGTTGGTTGGTTGAGGATTTTCTTCTACTTAACCGTTTTATTATTCCCCCACTGGTTCTATTTCTTCTTCCGATTCCGATTCTTCTTCCGGTTCCGATTCTTCTTCCGGTTCCGACTCTTCTTCCGGTTCCTCTTCGGGAACTTGTGAATCAGTCCACGAATCATTCCAATTTACATTTGACTCTTCATTATTATTAGGTGAGTCAATGGGACTTGTTCTAGAGGTAGACATTTATCACATAATATCAAACACGTTAAGAGATTAATATATCACATAATATTCACATGTTAAAAATATATAGTTTCCAACAAAATTTGTTAAGCAATCATTTTTCAAGTAAACACGGTCGAAGTCCAGACTCACTAATGCATCCTAACAAACTCGATAAGACACACTAATGCAAAATTCTGGTTCTCTAAGACCAACGCTCGGATACCAACTGAAATACAGTTAGGGACAACCACCGTCCCACCCAGTGCCTTCCCAGCTAACCGCCTGGTGACCACTGAGTGTACCTCAAATACTGATTTTAGGGCCTGCCTCTCGGCTACTGCCAACCCTCGTAAGGGATCGCAAGGAGTAAGAGCCAATGCTTCGTCACAGGTAACACTATGAGAACCTCCTTTACGACTAACCCGCCACACATGGACGGCGTTATACCAGCTCTGATGCCAACTGAAATGTCCCGTTCTTATTGATTAAAAACGTTCCATATTAATTGATTTCGTTGCGAGGTTTTGACCTCTATATGAGACGTTTTTCAAAGACTGCATTCATTTTAAAACAAACCATAACCTTTATTTCATCAATAAAGGTTTAAAAGCTTTACGCAGATTATCAAATAATGATAATCTAAAATATCCTTTTTACACGTGACCATTACATAATGGTTTACAATACAAATATGTTACAATGAAATAAGTTTCTTGAATGTAGTTTTTACACAATATCATACAAGCATGGACTCCAAATCTCGTCCTTATTTAAGTATGCGACAGCGGAAGCTCTTAATAGTCAACTGAGAATAAACATGCTTAAAACGTCAACAAAAAATGTTGGTGAGTTATAGGTTTAACCTATATATTATCAAATCATAATAATAGACCACAAGATTTCATATTTCAATACACATCCCATACATAGAGATAAGAATATCTCCATCATTCCGGGACACCCTTCGGATATGATATAAATTTTGAAGTACTAATGCATCTGGTACTTTGGATGGGGTTTGTTAGGCCCAATAGATCTATCTTTAGGATTCGCGTCAATTAGGGTGTATGTTCCCTAATTCTTAGATTACCAGACTTAATAAAAAGGGGCATATTCGATTTCAATAATTCAACCATAGAATGTAGTTTCACGTACTTGTGTCTATTTTGTAAATCATTTATAAAACCTACATGTATTCTCATCCTAAAAATATTAGATTTTAAAAGTGGGACTATAACTCACTTTTACAAATTTTTTACTTCGTCGGGAAGTAAGACTTGGCCACTGGTCGATTCACGAACCTATAATAAATATGTACATATATATCAAAGTATGTTCAAAATATATTTACAACACTTTTAATACATTTTGATGTTTTAATTTTATTAAGTCAGCTGTCCTCGTTAGTAACCTACAACTAGTTGTCCACAGTTAGATGTACACAAAAAAATCGATATATGTTATCTTGAATCAATCCATGACCCAGTGTATACATATCTCAGTATTGATCACAACTCAAACTATATATATTTTGGAATCAACCTCAACCTTGTATAGCTAACTCCAACATTCACATATAGAGTGTCTATGGTTGTTCCGAAATATATATAGATGTGTCGACATGATAGGTCGAAACATTGTATACGTGTCTATGATATCTCAAGATTACATAATATACAATACAAGTTGATTAAGTTATGGTTGGAATAGATTTGTTACCAATTTTCACGTAGCTAAAATGAGTAGTTTTTACCAATTTTGTTTTGCTCGCCATTTCTTCGTTTCTAATCCGTTTTGAGTGATTTAAGTGGCCACGGTTTCGTATTGAACTTGACTTTATGAAACTAAACAGAAAAGGTATAGGTTTATAGTTGGAAATACAAATTACAAGTCGTTTTTGAAAGAGGTAGTGATATCTGTCGAAAGAACGACATCTTGATGACTGTTTTGAAAAACATACTTTCACTTTGAGTTTAACCATGATTTTTGGATATGGTTTCATGTTCATAAGAAAAATCATTTTCCCAGAAGTATAGCTTTTAAATCAAAGTTTTTCATAGTTTTTTTATTATCCAAACCAAAACAGCCCCCGGTTATAGTTATAGAAATTGAACCAAAGTTTGAATATGATTATTACCTTGTATTAGAATGACAACCTAGTGTAAGAAACAAAGATTTCTTAAGGTTGGATGATCACCTTACAAGATTGGAAGTGAATTAGCAAACTTGAAAGTATTCTTGATTTTATGTAACTAGAACTTGTAGAATTTATGAAGAACACTTAGAACTTGAAGTTAGAACTTGAGAGAGATCAATTATATGAAGAAATTTGAAGAATGAAAGTGTTTGTAGGTGTTTTTGGTCGTTGGTGTATGGATTAGATATAAAGGATATGTAATTTTGTTTTCATGTAAATAAGTCATGAATGATTACTCATATTTTTGTAATTTTATGAGATATTTCATGCTAGTTGCCAAATGATGGTTCCCACATATGTTAGGTGACTCACATGGGCTACTAAGAGCTGATCATTAGAGTGTATATACCAATAGTACATACATCTAAAAGCTGTGTATTGTACGAGTACGAATACGGGTGCATACGAGTAGAATTGTTGATGAAACTGAACGAGGATGTAATTGTAAGCATTTTTGTTAAGTATAAGTATTTTGATAAGTGTCTTGAAGTCTTTCAAAAGTGTATGAATACATATTAAAACACTACATGTATATACATTTTAACTGAGTCGTTAAGTCATCGTTAGTCGTTACATGTAAGTGTTGTTTTGAGACCTTTAGGTTAACGATCTTGTTAAATGTTGTTAACCCAAAGTTTATAATATCAAATGAGATTTTAAATTATTATATTATAATGATATTATGATATATTAATATATCTTAATCTGATATATACATTTAAATGTCGTTACAACGATAATCGTTACATATATGTCTCATTTCGAAATCCTTAAGTTAGTAGTCTTGTTTTTACTTATGTAGTTCATTGTTAATACACTTAATGATATATTTAATTATCATATTATCATGTTATATATAATATAACAATGTATTAATATGCTTCATATATATTTAGTAAGACGTGGTTATAACGATAATCGTTATATGTATCGTTTCGAGTTTCATACGTCAATAGTCTCCTTTTTAAGTATATAACTTATTGTTACTATTTTTAATGAGATACTTGATGATCATTATATCATGTTAAACATATATATTTATTCATTTATGTATCATCATGTCATATACAACTTATAGCGTTCGTGAATCATTGGTCAAACTGGGTAATCAGACGTTTACAAAATTTTCGTTTCAATTAACCAAGTCTTAATAAGTTTGATTGCTTAACATGTTGGAAACATTTAATTATGTAAATATAGTTTTCATTAAACATATAATCATAGAAAGGTTCGAAAAAGTTCGGGTCACTACAATAAGTATCTTTTATGTACAAAACATATATCTTTTTAAAAAGATAGCTTTTGATATTAATAATGATGTACTAATAATAATAATAATTTTATTAACAATAATACTAAAATAATGTTATTAATGATAAAAATAATAATAATGATAATACTAATACTAATAATAATGATAATAATTATTAAAAATCTTATTAAGGATAATAATAATGATAATTTTAATAATAAAGATAATCTTGCTATAAATAATAAGTTTAATACAACTTTTAAAATTTTAAAACTTTATATAATAAGAATGATAATAATAATAGTAGTAATAATAATAACTATAATATCTATAATAATAATACTTTTACCAATAATGATAATAATAATAATAATAATAATAATAATAATAATAATAATAATAATAATAATAATAATAATAATAATAATAATAATAATAATAATAATAATAATAATAATAATAATAATAGAGTATAACCTTTTAAGAAAAGAGCTTTAAAAACATAACGTCACTACCTAGGCTCGAACCCACAACCTCCTGTTTACCCAAAACCCATCTAAATCATTCCTCTACTCATGACTTTCTGTTTTATCTTACAGCTTAAATCTATATAAGCCTTTTTCTGTTATTTCCATAACATTCGGCCCAAACAGCAATTTAAACGTTGGCCCAACAAGAATTCTGCCCAAGGTGATGACTTACCTAAAATACACCGGCCCAACAAGCATAAATATTACAGCCCACTTGTATAATAATAAATTTGGCCCAACAATTTAAATGAGTAAACCCGTTATTATTTTTATGAGCCCGATCTTGTTTCTGTTTCTTTTTAAAATTTGTATCATTGTCGTCTTTGTTAAAACAGAAATATAAGTGGACAAGTGTTGTAGCAGCCGTTCGTGTTTGTTGGATTTGTGCCGCTCGAACCGTCGGCAGAAACAAGAATTATCATCATACTTCGTCATCAACTACCATCACTTTTAAATCAGCCTCAATATCGTCTTTTACTGTTTTAATTCTTCTTCTTCCTTGTTGCAGTAAACGGAAAACGTCACAGCAGCTGTAAATCATCATCATGTTTATTGCAGAAATTATGCAGTTGCAGGTTTGTTTTTCTGATGTTCTTGGACTGAAACGGTGAACAACAGCAGGAAGATAACCACAACCGATGAGTGTTTGGTTCATCATTAAATTGTATCATAACAGTCCTCGTGTATATCCTTGTATCATCATCTCTAGCTCGATCATCTTCATCATACTCCATTACCATCGGAATCATCATCAACACATCATCCTAATCATCACGACATCAAAATCATCATGGTCATCACTGTTTTTAAATCATCATCAGGATCTTCCATTATCATCATCATCATAACATACTCATATTCATAACCATCATCATACGATATCAAAACACTATCACAACTCGTGCATCATCTTCATCTTTATTTTAAAGTTTCAATATCGTTGTCGACTGAGAACAGATGCAGGACATTAGCGGATAGCATCATCATCTTTATTATTTTCATTCGTCATCATCAACGAATATGTGGTGATGGGTTTTCGGCCTTGTAATGAGGTTTTAAGTGAATGATAATGATGAAAGGTGATGGTTAGGATGGTCATTTGACAAGAGAGAGAGGAGGAGGTGAGAGAGTGATAGAGGAATGATCAAAGTGGTGGTTATTTAATGGTGAAGAACCGGTGGATGAAAGGTGTTTGTCGTGGTTTCGAAGACGTACAAAAAGAACTCATGTAGTGGTTAAATGGTGGTGTCGGGTTGGATATGGTGGTGGTATTCGGTGGTTCTCGGTGGTGATCGAAGGTGGGTTAGGGTGGTGACCGCCGGTGGTGGAAAAGTGGTGAGATTTGTGGAGGATAGAAAATGTCGAAGTAATGGATCAATGATCCAATTCTATATGCAGTTTTTATAGAAGTGTATATATATATATATATATATATATATATATATATATATATATATATATATATATATATATATATATATATATATTAGTCTAATTAATAATATTAATATTAATATAATAATAATAATTATTACCTACTTTAATAATAACATGTGAATGATGTGAATGAGCTGTAAGACATTACAAAATAGTTAAACAGCCTAAATAATTGGATTCTTTCTAGCGACACTCTCACGGGATATTATATCGTGTCCATTGCTAAACAGTTGTCGTATAAAAGTGTTCCTAAAAATCCCAGACTTTTAGATTAAATATATTTAATTATTTTACTCATTAACTGTTTGAAACTTGATCAAAAAGGTTCGATAATTATTTATTTTCTGTTCCAATTTATATGTACAGAGTACTAATATTTAAACTAAAAAGGATAAAAATATTTTTAACCAATCTAGATTCTTCGTAACCAATTTACACTCCAACTTTTAGTTCAATTCATCATGAACATGTACAATATCTATATTAAAACTAACAAAACATCAACCGAGTGTTACCGACGTTTACCAAATAAGCTCAAAATCACTTATCTTTAATATATGCTCTTTCTATATATATAACCAATCTTAATTAAAAAGTTTAAGTAAATAATTATATTAATTATATCTTTTTAAACAAATAAATATAATATTATATATTTACAAGTATTATTATATATAAAATATAAATATCTATATATATATATATATATATATATATATATATATATATATATATATATATATATTTAATATCATAATAGTTTTTATTACATCGCATATTATTTTACATATTTATTTTTAACAATTAAATCATATATTATTTCAAATAATATTTTCAAATTAATGTATAAGTATTTATTTATATATAGTTGTTCGTGAATCGTCGAGAATGGTCAAAGGTTAATTGAATATACAAAACAGTTCAAAATTTTTGAGACTCAACATTACAGACTTTGCTTATCGTGTCGAATTCATATAAAGATTAAGTTTAAATTTGGTCGGAAATTCCTGGGTCATCACATGATATACATAAGAAATGAGATTACTAAGTTAAGAAACTCGAAATGATATATATAACGATTATCGTTATGATAACGTCTACTAAATACATATGTATCATATTAAGATATTGATACACTATATTTAACATGATAAAATGATATTTAAATATATCATTAAGTGTGTTAACAATGAACTACATATGTAAAAACAACACTACTAACTTAAGAATTATGAAACGAGACTTATATGTAACGATTATCTTTGTAACGATATTTTAATGTATATATCATATTAAGAGATATTCATACATCATAATATCATGATAATATAATAATTTAACATCTCATTTGATATAATAAACATTGGGTTAACAATATTAATTGAGATCGTTAACTTAAAGGTTGCAAAACAACACTTACATGTAACGACTAACGAAGACTTAACGACTCCATTAGAATGTATATACATGTTGTGTTTTGATATGTATTCTTACACTTTTGAAAGACTTCAAGACACATATCAAAGTACTTCTACTTAAAAATATGCTTACAATTACATCCTCGTTCAGTTTCATCAACAATTCGACTCGTATACACCCGTATTCGTACTCGTACAATACATAGCTTTTAGATGTATGTACTATTGGTATATATGCTCCAATTATCAGCTCTTAGCAGCCTATGTGAGTCACCTAACACATGTTGGAACCATCATTTGGCAACTAGCATGAAATATCTCATGAAATTACAAAAATATTAGTAATCATTCATGACTTATTTACATGAAAACAAAATTACATATCCTTTATATCTAAACCATATACCAAGGACCAAAAACACCTACAAACACTTTCATTCTTCAATTTTCTTCATCTAATTGATCTCTCTCAAGTTCCATCTTCAAGTTCTAAGTGTTCTTCATAAATTCTATAAGTATAGTTTCATAAAAATCAAGAATACTTCCAAGTTTGCAAGTCTACTTCCAAGCTTTCTAATCCATTCCAAGTAATCATCTAAGATCAAGGAACCTTTATTATTTACAGTAGGTTATCTTTCTAATTCAAGGTAATATTCATATTCAAACTTTGATTCAATTTCTACAACTATAACAATCTTATTTCGAGTGAAAATCTTACTTGAACGGTTTTCGTGTCATGATTTTGCTTCAAGAACTTTCAAGCCATCCAAGGATCCTTTGAAGCTAGATCCATTTTTCTCATTTCCAGTAGTTTTATCCAGAAAACTTGAGGTAGTAATGATGTTCATAACATCATTCGATTCATACATATAAAGCTATCTTATTCGAAGGTTTAAACTTGTAATCACTAGACTATAGTTTAGTTAATTCTAAACTTTTTTGCAAACAAAAGTTAATCCTTCTAACTTGACTTTTAAAATCAACTAAACACATGTTCTATATCTATATGATATGCTAACTTAATGATTTAAAACCTTGAAACACGATGAACACCATAAAATCGGATATACGCCGTCGTAGTGAAACCGGGGGCTGTTTTGGTTTGAATAATTAAAAAAACTATGATAAACTTTGATTTAAAAGTTGTTCTTCTGGGAAAATGATTTTTCATATGAACATGAAACTATATCCAAAAATATTGGTTAAACTCAAAGTGAAAGTATGTTTTTCAAAATGGTCATCAAGATGTCGTTCTTTCGATGGAAATGACTACCTCTTTAGTAATTGACATGTAACTTAAATTTCTGACTATAAACCTATACTTTTTATGTTTTTATTCTTAAATTAGAGTTCAATATGAAACCATAGCAATTTGATTCACTCAAAATGGATTTAAAATGAAGAAGTTATGGGTAAAACAAATTAGATATTTTTGATCTTTTTAGCTACGGGAAATGTTTAACAAATCTATACATATCATATCCTAGTTAACTTATATTGTATTATACATGTATTCTAATATATTATGTAATCTTGGATACCATAGACACGTATGCAAATGTTTTGACATATCATATCGACCCATGTATATATATTATTTGGAACAACCATAGACACTCTATATGCAGTAATGTTGGAGTTAGCTATACAGGGTTGAGGTTGATTCCAAAAATATATATACTTTGAGTTGTGATTTAGCCTGAGACGTGTATATACTGGGTCGTGGATTGATTCAAGATAATATATATATCGATTTATTTCTGTACATCTAACTGTGGACAACTAGTTGTAGGTTACTAACGAGGACAGCTGACTTAATACACTCAAATCTTTAAAACATAATAAAAATGGTTGTAATTATATTTTGAACATACTTTGATATATATGTACATATTTGTTATAGGTTCGTGAATCAACCAGTGACCAAGTCTTACTTCCCGACGAAGTAAAAATCTGTGAAGGTGAGTTATAGTCCCACTTTAAAAATCTAATATTTTTGGGATGAGAATACATGCAGGTTTTATAAATTATTTATAAAATAGACACAAGTACGTGAAACTACATTCTATGGTTGAATTATCGAAATCGAATATGCCCCTTTTTATTAAGTCTGGTAATCTAAGAATTAGGGAACAGACACCCTAATTGACGCGAATCCTAAAGATAGATCTATTGGGCCTAACAAACCCCATCCAAAGTACCGGATGCTTTAGTACTTTGAAATTTATATCATATCCGAAGGGTGTCCCGGAATGATGGGGATATTCTTATATATGCATCTTGTTAATGTCGGTTACCAGGTGTTCACCATATGAATGATTTTTATCTCTATGTATGGGATGTGTATTAAAATATGAAATCTTGTGGTCTATTGTTACGATTTGATATATATATAGGTTAAACCTATAACTCACCAACATTTTTGTTGACGTTTAAAGCATGTTTATTCTCAGGTGAATACTAAGAGCTTCCACTGTTGCATACTAAAATAAGGACAAGATTTGGAGTCCATGTTTGTATGATATTGTGTAAAAACTGCATTCAAGAAACATATGTCGATGTAATATATTTCTATTGTAAACCATTATGTAATGGTCATGTGTAAACAGTATATTTTAGATTATCATTATTTGATAATCTACGTAATGCTTTTAAAACCTTGATTGATAAAATAAAGGTTTTGGTTGTTTTAAAAATGAATGCAGTCTTTGAAAAACGTCTCATATAGAGGTCAAAACCTCGCAACGAAATCAATTAATATGGAATGTTTATAATCAATATGAACGGGACATTTCATCGTTGGTGAACTTACTCATTGTTGATGTTGTTAGCTTGTTGCTTATTGATTGTACGGTATGCTTACATTAGCTTGCCTTTACGCTTGGATGATTCGGTATGCATTATTTGGTTATTAGTGTGGCGTGTCCATTTTATGCATATATATGTATGTAGTATATTCTCACTCACTAAGTGTTAGCTTACCCTCTCGTTGTTTACATTTTTATAGATTGCATGGATGCGGTGGCTCGGGTAAGCATGGGAACTAGTGGCTAGCGTAGTTGCTTTAAAAGGCTTGCTTTTGGATTAATTAGGCTTGCTTTTGGATTAATTAGGATTGGGTAGCGTATCCCCAATCGCCATGCTCGGCTCTTATTTTGTGTTTAAAATTGTGGGGTCGAAACTTGTATTTTATACTTAAAGGGTAAATTGGGTCAATGTGAGCCCCGCCTCGTAAAACTTATTTTATGAATGGAACGTGTTAGTTTTTCATATATGAATATGTTGTGAAAAGCATTTTGTCTAAATACGTCGGGAAGTGGTCGAACATTTTCGCTAAGTTGAATTTTTGGGACAGGCCGAAATGGAGCGCCGCTCCAGGCCAAAATGGCGCACCGCGCCACTATGCTGTACAAGGAATTTTTTTTTTAATTGATATTTCCGCGTGATCGTTTGTATATCGGGTTGGGTTGTTACAGGTGGCGTCATTTAATTTTCTATAATCAATACAAACACGCCATCCTGTTACAGTCCTAATAGGAATAAGCTCATTTTTTTCATTTTTGATGAAAGTCATGCCACCCTTCTTAGGTACACATTGAACTGGGCTTACCCATGGACTATCAGAGATTGGATAAATTAAACCTGCATCTAGCAGTTTAATAATTTCTTTCTTAACAACATCTTGCATATTAGGATTTAGTCTTCGTTGGCGTTGCATATACGTTTTATAACCTTCTTCCATAAGGATTTTATATGTGCAATACGAAGGACTTATGCCTTTAATGTCATGAATCTTCCATGCAATAGCTGGTTTATGAGCTTTTAGCACAGAAATGAGTTGAGATTTTTCATTTTCCGTAAGGGAAGACAATATTATTACAGGTAATTCAGATTCATCATGTAAATAAGCGTATTCCAAATGGTTTGGAAGTGGCTATAACTCTAATGTCAGTGGTTCTTCTATCGATGATTTGTATCGATATCTGTCTTCCTCTTTTAGCATTTGAAGTTCTTCTGTTATTGGTTCGTATTCATTAGCCATGAGTGCGGCTAACATTTCAACTTCATCAATTGGTTCAGTTCCTTCTCCTAAAGAACATTCTCCTGTTCCTTGTAATTCTGGAAATTCTTGTAACAATTCTGCATGTGAATCTATAGTTTGAATATAATAACATGTATCATCTGTAGATTGCGGTTGTTGCATGGCTCTATCCACAGAAAAGGTAACACTCTCGTTCTCTATACTTAGGGTCAGTTTCTTACCGAACACTTCTATTATTGCTTTAGCCGTGTTTAAGAATGGTCTTGCTAATATGAGAGGAACTCGAGAATCTTCTTCCATGTCCAGAATAACAAAATCTACTGGAAATACTAAAGTACCAACTTTAACAAGCATGTTCTCCATTATCCCTCTAGGATATTTTACTGATCGATCGTGTGATGACCCGTCCTAATCCATCTGGACGAAGTCTTCAACAATTGGTCCCATTGCGAGGTTCTGACCTCTATATGCCGTGAACGACTCCATGTAATATGAGCAAATGCATAGCGGAAGATTTCTTTCATAACTGAGAATAAACATGCTTTAAAGTGTCAATCAAAAGGTTGGTGAGTTCATAAGTTTATCATAAAACAATAAAATTCATCATTTTGATAGACCACAAGATTTAAATGCTGCATGGTACAAATGGGCCCGAAACCTATACCCACCTATAATGTACATGCGATATCTTTTAAATACAGTACACATTTCTCGTGTACGAAACTATTTTTCATAAATCTTAGTAACCGTACACATATCTCGTGTACAAAATATCATACACATAACCTGTGTATAAAATCATTCTCTCGATACATAACATTCACTTTTCATTTCTTTCATAGCTTGGCTTGGTAACGACCTTAACATATAATGCGCATAATAATATCCCCAAAACAGAACATTTCATCTGTATAATAATCATATAAACTTCGAAGTACTAAACACCACGCCCACTAGCTCTTCTGAAATGTCCCGTTCTTATTGATTAAAAACGTTCCATATTAATTGATTTCGTTGCGAGGTTTTGACCTCTATATGAGACGTTTTTCAAAGACTGCATTCATTTTTAAAACAAACCATAACCTTTATTTCATAAATAAAGGTTTAAAAAGCTTTACGTAGATTATCAAATAATGATAATCTAAAATATCCTGTTTACACACGACCATTACATAATGGTTTACAATACAAATATGTTACATCGAAATCAGTTTCTTGAATGCAGTTTTTACACAATATCATTCAAACATGGACTCCAAATCTTGTCCTTATTTTAGTATGCAACAGCGGAAGCTCTTAGTATTCACCTGAGAATAAACATGCTTTAAACGTCAACAAAAATGTTGGTGAGTTATAGGTTTAACCTATATATATCACCTCGTAACAATAGACCACAAGATTTCATATTTCAATACACATCCCATACATAGAGATAAAAATCATTCATATGGTGAACACCTGGTAACCGACAATAACAAGATGCATATATAAGAATATCCCCATCATTCCGGGACACCCTTCGGATATGATATAAATTTCGAAGTACTAAAGCATCCGGTACTTTGGATGGGGTTTGTTAGGCCCAATAGATCTATCTTTAGGATTCGCATCAATTAGGGTGTCTGTTCCCTAATTCTTAGATTACCAGACTTAATAAAAAGGGGCATATTCGATTTCAATAATTCAACCATAGAATGTAGTTTCACGTACTTGTGTCTATTTTGTAAATCATTTATAAAACCTGCATGTATTCTCATCCCAAAAATATTAGATTTTAAAAGTGGGACTATAACTCACTTTCACAGATTTTTACTTCGTCGGGAAGTAAGACTTGGCCACTGGTTGATTCACGAACCTATAACAATATATACATATATATCAAAGTATGTTCAAAATATATTTACAACACTTTTAATATATTTTGATGTTTTTAGTTTATTAAGTCAGCTGTCCTCGTTAGTAACCTACAACTAGTTGTCCACAGTTAGATGTACAGAAATAAATCGATAAATATTATCTTGAATCAATCCACGACCCAGTGTATACGTATCTCAGTATTGATCACAACTCAAACTATATATATTTTGGAATCAACCTCAACCCTGTATAGCTAACTCCAACATTCACATATAGAGTGTCTATGGTTGTTCCGAAATATATATAGATGTGTTGTAACACCCTAGGTAAATCCCACATCGCCCATGGACATGAGTGATCATGGGATTATAAGGTAATACTCACGCTTAAATGACACAACGCGTTTTGGGATCACAGGCTGAGTAGAAGTGCGAGTACGTTGTGGTTAAGCGTGCTCGGGCGAGAGCACTACCAGGATGGGTGACCTCCTGGGAAAGTGCTTCTCGTGTGTGGTCGCCAAGAAAAAGCCGTGCGCCTGCGGGCAAAGCGGACAATATTGTGGTCATGTTAAGCTGGGGTGTTACATAATGGTATCAGAGCCACTCATGTGCCGTTGGGGGTGGTGGGGCAAACCTCATCGAGGACGATGAGTCCCTAAGGGGGGGTGAATGTAACACCCTAGGCAAATCCCACATCGCCCATGGACATGAGTGATCATGGGATTATAAGGTAATACTCACGCTTAAATGACACAACGCGTTTTGGGATCACAGGCTGAGTAGAAGTGCGAGTACGTTGTGGTTAAGCGTGCTCGGGCGAGAGCACTACCAGGATGGGTGACCTCCTGGGAAAGTGCTTCTCGTGTGTGGTCGCCAAGAAAAAGCCGTGCGCCTGCGGGCAAAGCGGACAATATTGTGGTCATGTTAAGCTGGGGTGTTACATCCTATTTGTTGGAGTGAAGTGGGGGATAGACAGATTACGGGTCCGGAGATTATACAAGAAACTACCGAGAAGATCATCCAAATTCAACAACGGTTGAAAACCGCCCAAAGTCGACAAAAGAGCTACGCTGACATTAAAAGAAAAGATATAGAATTTGAAATTGGAGAGATGGTCATGCTTAAAGTTGCACCTTGGAAAGGCGTTGTTCGATTTGGTAAACGAGGGAAATTAAATCCAAGGTATATTGGACCATTCAAGATTATTGATCGTGTCAGACCAGTAGCTTACCGACTTGAGTTACCTCAACAACTCGCGGCTGTACATAACACTTTCCACGTCTCGAATTTGAAGAAATGTTTTGCTAAAGAAGATCTCACTATTCCGTTAGATGAAATCCAAATCAACGAAAAACTTCAATTCATCGAAGAACCCGTCAAAAATAATGGATCGTGAGGTTAAAAGACTTAAGCAAAACAAGATACCAATTGTTAAGGTTCGATGGAATGCTCGTAGAGGACCCGAGTTCACCTGGGAGCGTGAAGATCATATGAAGAAGAAATACCCGCATCTATTTCCAGAAGATTCGTCAACACCTTCAACAGCTTAAAATTTCGGGACGAAATTTATTTAACGGGTAGGTACTGTAGTGACCCGAACTTTTCCATGTTTATATATATTAATGGAGAGTGATATTTATATGATTAAATGTTTCCAACATGTAAAGCAATCAAACTTGTTAAGACTTAATTAATTGAAATAGGTTTCATATAGACAATTGACCACCCAAGTTGACCGGTGATTCACGAACGTTAAAACTTGTAAAAACTATATGATGACATATATATGGTTATATATATAGTTAACATTATATTATGATAATTAAACATATCATTAAGTATATTAACAATGAACTACATATGTAAAAACAAGACTACTAACTTAATGATTTTGAAACGAGACATATATGTAACGATTATCGTTGTAACGACATTTAATGTATATATATCATATTAAGAGATATTCGTACATCATAATATCATGATAATATAATAATTTAAAATCTCTTTTGATATTATAAACATTGGGTTAACAACATTTAACAAGATCGTTAACCTAAAGGTTTCAAAACAACATTTACATGTAACGACTAACGATGACTTAACGACTCAGTTAAAATGTATATACATGTAGTGTTTTAATATGTATTTATACACTTTTGAAAGACTTCAATACACTTATCAAAATACTTCTACTTAACAAAAATGCTTACAATTACATCCTCGTTCAGTTTCATCAACAATTCTACTCGTATGCACCCGTATTCGTACTCGTACAATACACAGCTTTTAGATGTATGTACTATTGGTATATACACTCCAATGATCAGCTCTTAGCAGCCCATGTGAGTCACCTAACATATGTGGGAACCATCATTTGGCAACTAGCATGAAATATCTCATAAAATTACAAAAATATGAGTAATCATTCATGACTTATTTACATGAAAACAAAATTACATATCCTTTATATCTAATCCATACACCAACGACCAAAAACACCTACAAACACTTTAATTCTTCAATTTTCTTCATCTAATTGATCTCTCTCAAGTTCTATCTTCAAGTTCTAAGTGTTCTTCATAAATTCCAAAAGTTCTAGTTTCATAAAATCAAGAATACTTTCAAGTTTGCTAGCTCACTTCCAATCTTGTAAGGTGATCATCCAACCTCAATAAATCTTTGTTTCTTACATTAGGTTATCATTCTAATACAAGGTAATAATCATATTCAAACTTTGGTTCAATTTCTATAACTATAACAATCTTATTTCAAGTGATGATCTTACTTGAACTTGTTTTCGTGTCATGATTCTGCTTCAAGAACTTCAAGCCATCCAAGGATCCATTGAAGCTAGATCCATTTTTCTCTTTTCCAGTAGGTTTATCCAAGGAAATTAAGGTAGTAATGATGTTCATAACATCATTCGATTCATACATATAAAGCTATCTTATTCGAAGGTTTAAACTTGTAATCACTAGAACATAGTTTAGTTAATTCTAAACTTGTTCGCAAACAAAAGTTAATCCTTCTAACTTGACTTTTAAAATCAACTAAACACATGTTCTATATCTATATGATATGCTAACTTAATGATTTAAAACCTGGAAACACGAAAAACACCGTAAAACCGGATTTACGCCGTCGTAGTAACACCGCGGGCTGTTTTGGGTTAGTTAATTAAAAACTATGATAAACTTTGATTTAAAAGTTGTTATTCTGAGAAAATGATTTTTATTATGAACATGAAACTATATCCAAAAATTATGGTTAAACTCAAAGTGGAAGTATGTTTTCTAAAATGGTCATCTAGACGTCGTTCTTTCGACTGAAATGACTACCTTTACAAAAACGACTTGTAACTTATTTTTATGACTATAAACCTATACTTTTTCTGTTTATATTCATAAAATAGAGTTCAATATGAAACCATAGCAATTTGATTCACTCAAAACGGATTTAAAATGAAGAAGTTATGGGTAAAACAAGATTGGATAATTTTTCTCATTTTAGCTACGTGAAAATTGGTAACAAATCTATTCCAACCATAACTTAATCAACTTGTATTATATATTATGTAATCTTGAGATACCATAGACACGTATACAATGTTTCGACCTATCATGTCGACACATGTCATAACCCGTCCTTAACCATAAGAACTTGTTAAATAACGTATGATTTCATTGCGAGGTATTGACCTCTATATGCGACATTTTTAAAAGAAAAACTGCATATATTATACATTACAAACCATGATTCTTATTTTTGTTACAAGCTTTGGACAACATAAAAATGATTATCGTTTAGCGATAATCTTCGACTTACAAACTTTACATATAATGATAACAACACGGTTTCTAGCATATTTTACAACACAGATCCTCGGGTATGCAGTTTTATTTTTGACACAAATATGCGTACGCAAGATCCTGCTCAAATTCAACATTATGCAGCGGAAGCTTTAGTAATCTTCTGAGAATAGACATGTTTTAAAAGGTCAACATAAAGTTGGTGAGATATAGGTTTAGTGCCGGCAGCAATATATATATATAGACCACAAGATTTCGTATATAAACAGTTTAATAAAAATATTCTAAGTGGTTGAGCACTTGGTAACCATACTTAACATTTAATCACGTCGCATATTCCCTTTAATATGAAATCTTACTACACCGTACCAAGTGTAGTCACAAAACGAAGTATTGTGCAACCGTTGAATACTGGTCGTCCAGTCCGGTTGGGGTTGTCAGGCCCGATAGATCTATCAACAGGATTCGCGTTTACAATACCGCTGTAAATAACAGTTACCAAGCTACAGGGAAGTATGCCAGTGGTACAACTCAACGTAGAATATATTTTTCAGTTACTTGTGTCCATAACGTAAAACATAAAATACATGTATTTTCATCCCGAAATATTTAGAGTTTAAAAGTGGGACTATATACTCACTTTCGTCTTGAAGATATATATATAATTTGACTTGGTCTCCGGTTGATATCACGAACCTATCCATATATAATATATCAATACCTTTTCTTTTTTAACAAACGCCACATATATATACTTGTTATACTTTTAATACTTTGAATAATTCCTTAGTCCGTAGTTAGCAGTTCGTTGTTAGTAATTCAATTTTAATGGTTCATTTTTAGATGTTTAATATACCCGCAATGAAATAAATAAAACCCCCAACGAAATAAATAAAACCCCATCGTATATGTATTGGTTGAGATTAATCTTGACCCACGGTACCGGTGTTGTCAAATGACGTGTTGCGTACATAAAGTACCGGTGTTGTCAAATGACGTGTTGCGTACAATCATGGGATCTTATGATTAATCTTCTCGTGTTGTTTACGGGTGATCCTGAACCATATAAAATTGAATTATAAGTACATATATATAAAATATCATGTTAACTTAAAAAGATGTGATTTATTTAATTTTTCCCAATTATTTTCGTGGCTAAACTAGTCTTGGATATCCGATTTTGTTTCGGTCATAGTTTCTTCGTTACAACTCCGTTTTCGTTGATTCAACTTGCCATCTCCTTGGATCGAGTCCCTCTTTAAGACTATGAACTGTAAATACCTTAGTTTGTATTCAAAATCACACGGCATAGGTCAAACTTTAGTGAAACTTATGAAGTTAATCATTTTCCATGATGTAAACAACCTTAAATGATTATTTTTCTAAAAATACTTATACTTTGAGTTAAATCATGAAATTTTTATGTGTTATCATATTCATAGTAAAAATCATTTTTCCAGAAAATAAACCTCCAATTCAAAGTTTAAGATGGTTTTTAATTATCCAACCCAAAACAGCCCCCGGTGGCACTCCGACGTCGTAAAAATAGTTTTTAAGATAATCTTTGAAAAACCAAGTTATACCTTGTTAAATTAGCATATATTTAAGTTATATTACAGGTCTTGGAGTATTTTAAAAGTTAAGTTAGAAGGATCTATTTAGTTTGCAAACAAGTTTGAAAACATTCAAACTATGTTCTTGTTGTTAAAATTTTATACCACAAAATAAGATAGCTATATATATATGAATCGAATAAGGTTATGAACATAGATTCTACCTCAAGTTCCTTGGACAAGGTTGTTGTAAAAGAGGAGTAAGAACCTAGAACCAAAAGAGTGATGGAAGTGGATGAAAGATTGGAAGTAAGTTGGTGTTCTTGGAAGAATTTCTTGAAGTGTTTTTGTAAGGTTTTCTTATGAGGTTTAAGTGTTGTTTTTGAAGCTAAATGATGGGGAAAATACTTGGAGATGATCAAGTATGAAGTTAAGAGTATTTTGAGAGAGAAATGGAAGTGTAAGTATGAGAAAATGGGGTGAAGAAATGGTGTGCATGCATAAAAACGTTTTTAGGTTATAAAAGAAAAAAAAGATACCTAACTTTGTTTTCTTGCTAAATAATTCATGCTACTTGACAAAAGGTTGGTTCCACATGTTTCTTAATCATTTAAGGCTGCTAAGGAGCAGATTTTTATTGGTATATACCAATAGTAAATACATCTAGAAGCTGCGTATGATACGGGTACATATACCCTAGATATACGTGTAGAAATCTTTGAGAAAACGGAACGAGGATTCAAATATAGCTATCTTTTGTAAATATACTTATATTGTTTTATGTATGTAAGCCCTTTAAAAGTGATAAAATACATATCTATACGATGCATGTATAAGTATTATAGGTTATAAGTATTTATGTCGAAGAACGTTACGTATAGTTATCGTTTTGAAAACTTAAGTTAGTAGTTTCAAAATATACTTATAACTCATTGTTATTAGTACCCAATGAGATGTTAAACATCCTTAGATCATGTTAAATATATATAAATACATATATATACATAAACGTATAATTATCGTATGTTATATAGTTCGTGATATCATCGGTCAAATTGAACGGTCAAACGTTGTGTAAAACTCTTTTCGAAGACATAAGTCTCAACAATTTGGATTGCTTGTCATGTTGGTAAGGTTTAATTTATGTAAATATTAATCTTATAAATATAGAATGATCAAAAAAGTGCGGGTCATTACAGTACCTACCCGTTAAATAAATTTCGTCCCGAAATTTTAAAATTGTACCTATTTTGCGTCATCGGGAAACAAGTGTGGATACTTTTGTTTCATTTGATCCTCTCGTTCCCAAGTAAACTCAGGACCCCTTCGAGCATTCTAACGAACCTTAACGATCGGTATGTTGCTCTGCTTGAGCCGTTTAACTTCACGATCCATGATTTCGATTGGTTCTTCGATGAATTGTAGTTTCTCGTCGACATGGATTTCTTCAAGAGGAATGGTGAGGTCTTCCTTTGCAAGACACTTCTTAAGGTTCGAGACATGAAAGGTATTATGTACTCCGGTGAGTTGTTGCGGTAACTCGAGTCGATAAGCTACCGGTCCAATGCGTTCGATGATCTTGAACGGGCCTACATATCTTGGGTTCAGTTTACCCCTTTTTCCAAAACATATCACACCTTTCCAAGGTGACACCTTTAGCATAACCATGTCACCGATCTGAAACTCTAATGGTTTCCTTCGGACATCGGCGTAGCTCTTTTGGCGACTACGGGCTGTTTTCAATCTCTCCTTGATTTGTACTATCTTCTCAGTCGTTTCGTGTATGATCTCGGGACCAGTTAAATGTCGATCTCCTACTTCATTCCAACAGATAGGAGATCTACACTTCCTTCCATACAATGCTTCGAATGGTGCAACTTTAATGCTCGCATGATAACTATTATTATACGAGAATTCTGCTAACGGTAAATACTTATCCCATCCGTTTCCAAAATCGATCACACATGCCCTGAGCATGTCTTCAAGAGTCTGAATTGTTCTTTCACTCTGCCCGTCGGTTTGCGGATGATATGCGGTACTCATATCCAGACGAGTTCCTAGTGCCTCCTGTAGTGATTTCCAGAACTTTGAGGTAAATCTACTATCACGATCAGATATAATGGAAATAGGTATTCCATGCCTTGAAACAACTTCCTTTATATACAATCGTAATAGTTTCTCCATTCTATCTGTTTCCTTTATAGGCAAGAAATGTGCAGACTTGGTGAGACGATCAACAATCACCCAAATGGTGTCGTAACCCCAGGCAGTCTTTGGTAACTTCGTGATGAAATCCATGGTAATACCATCCCATTTCCATTCTGGGATTTCTGGTTGTTGAAGTAACCCTGACGGCTTCTGGTGTTCTGCTTTGACCTTGGAACAAGTTAAACACTCCCCAACATATGTTGCTACGTCTGTCTTTAAATTAGGCCACCAATAATGTGTCTTAAGATCTTGATACATCTTTCCAATTCCAGGATGTATCGAGTATCTTGTCTTATGTGCCTCGTTCAATATCAACTTCCTTAATCCACCCAACTTCGGTACCCAAATACGATTTGCAAAATATCGAATTCCGTCTTCCCGTATAACGAGTTGCTTCTCATACTTCTTCATTATTTCATTTCTTATGTTTTCTTTATTGAGTGCTTCTTGTTGAACCTCTTTGATTTGTGAGTTGAGATTCATGCGAATTTTTATGTTCATTGCTCGAACTCGGATTGGTTCTCGTTCCTTTCTGCTTAGAGCATCGGCCACTACGTTCGCTTTCCCGGGATGATAGCGAATTTCACAATCATAGTCATTTATTAACTCGACCCACCTACGTTGCCTCATGTTCAGCTGTTTTTGATCGAAAATATGTTGAAGGCTTTTATGATCAGTAAACACAGTGCATTTAACCCCATACAAGTAGTGTCTCCATATCTTCAATGCAAACACGACTGCTCCCAGTTCTAGATCATGCGTCGTATAATTCCGCTCGTGAATCTTTAATTGTCGGGATGCGTATGCAATAACTTTCTTCCGTTGCATAAGAACGCAACCAAAACCTTGTCGCGAAGCGTCACAATATATTTCAAAATCATCGTTCCCTTCTGGTAACGATAAAATAGGCGCCGTAGTCAACTTCTTTTTCAGTAATTGAAATGCAGTCTCCTGCTCAGAAGTCCATTCATATTTCTTCCCTTTTTGCGTTAACGCTGTCAACGGCTTAGCTATTCGGGAAAAATCTTGAATAAACCTTCTATAATAACCGGCTAAACCCAAAAATTGGCGTATCTGCATTGGTGTCTTAGGAGTCTCCCATTTTTCAATGGCTTCAATTTTTGCTGGATCAACCTGAATTCCTTTGCTACTAACAACGTGGCCAAGAAATTGCACTTCTTTCAACCAGAAAGCACATTTAGAAAATTTAGCATATAGCTGTTCTTTTCTCAACAACTCTAATATCAACCTTAAATGCTGCTCATGCTCTTGCTCACTCTTGGAATAGATAAGAATATCATCAATGAAAACGATAACAAACTTATCTAAATATGGACTACAAACTCGATTCATGAGGTCCATGAATACAGCTGGCGCATTCGTCAATCCAAACGGCATGACCAAAAATTCGTAATGACCGTAGCGTGTCCGAAAAGCAGTTTTCGGTATATCTTCTTCTTTGACACGTAATTGATGATAGCCCGATCTTAGGTCAATTTTCGAGTACACACATGATCCTTGGAGTTGATCAAATAAGTCGTCAATTCTCGGTAGTGGATACCGATTCTTGATAGTTAACTTATTTAATTCACGATAATCTATACACATTCGGAAAGATCCGTCTTTCTTCTTGACGAATAAAATTGGAGCTCCCCACGGTGAAGTACTTGGTCGTATGAATCCACGATCCAGTAATTCTTTTAACTGACTCTGAAGTTCTTTTAACTCGGACGGTGCAAGTCTATATGGAGCACGGGCAACCGGTGCAGCTCCTGGTACAAGATCTATTTGAAATTCTACAGATCTAAATGGAGGTAATCCCGGCAACTCTTCCGGAAATACTTCAGGAAAATCTCTTGCCACAGGCACGTCATTGATGCACTTCTCTTTTTCTTTCTTTTCGACTTTATTAACATGTGCTAAGATAGCATAGCACCCTTTCTTCAAGCACTTTTGAGCTTTCAAATAACTAATGAGTTTTAGCTTTGAGTTACCCTTCTCTCCATAAATCATTACTGGCGTTTTATTCTTACGAGGAATGCGAATTGCCTTCTTGGCGCACACAACTTCAGCTCCTATTTTGGACATCCAGTCCATGCCGACTATTACATCAAAACTTCCTAATTCTACGGGTATCAAATCAATCTTAAATGTTTCTCCGGCTAAATTTATTTTACAATCACGGCAAATTTTATCGGCTTTAATTAGTTTACCATTAGCTAACTCAATCATGTACTTAGCATCTAGAGGTAATGATGAACAATTCAATTTAGCGTGAAAGTCTCTACACACGTAACTTCTATCAGCACCAGTATCAAATATAATAGATGCGGATAAGTTATTAATGGTAAACGTACCCGTAACAAGCTCCGGGTCTTCACATGCCTCTCTAGCATTAATAACAAATGCTCTCCCACGTGCAGGTCCGATATTCTTCTCTGGATTCGGGCACTGGCTCTTATAGTGACCTTGTTTTCCACACCCAAAACAAATAATGGTAGCCAAAGCAGTTCTATTTGCATTGGTGGCAAGAGTCTTGGTACCATTTGTATTTGTAACGAGAGCCCTACAATCTTCAGCAAGATGACCCTTTCGATTACATTTGTTGCATACCACATTACAGTAACCAGAGTGATGTTTGTGGCATCGGTTGCATAAAGGATTTTGTCCTTTATAACCAAAGCTTAAACCACTACCCGCACCTTGCGTGTTTTCTTGTTTCTTAAAAGATTGTTGTTGGTTACCTCGATCATAATTTCCATTCCACTTTCTTTTGTTACCTGATACCTTCACATCAGTATTGGATACTTTCTTATCCATGATGACCTGATCCATTAGCTCGTTTGCCATGGTTATAGCTTCATGAATTGTCTTAGGTTTCGATGCTGTAACATTTGCCTTGACCTTTTTGGGCAAACCATCTTTGTACATTTCAATCTTCCGTTCTTCAGTTGGAACCAATTCAGGACATAGCAAAACTAATTCCATGAATCGCTGATTGTAGTTGGTGATTTCAGTACCAATAACCTTCAGACTTCGTAACTCATCTTCCAACTTCCTAACCTCGTTCCTTGGACAATATTCGTTGATTAACATTGTTTTGAATTCTTCCCACGGAGTATCATAAGCTACATCTCCTCCTACAGCCTTCACATAATTTTTCCACCACGTGAGTGCACTATCTTGTAAAGTGCACGATGCATACTTGGTCATGTCCTTTTCAACACAACCACTGATTTTAAACACAGTCTCCATCTTTTCTATCCACCGGGTTAAACCGATTGGTCCTTCTGTTCCACTGAATGATGAGGGCTTGCAAGCTTGAAAAGTTTTGTAAGTGCACCCCACACGAGGATTTGGGTTAACTGCAGCACCTCTTGCAGCCTCGACCCATAACATTCTGTCGTTCACTCGCTGATTGATGAGTTCCTGGATTTCTTGTTCCGTCATTCGATTCAATCGCGCCATTTCCTAATGAAAGAAAATAATTATTCACATGGATTATTATAGATGTAGTGTGTATTTATAGTACATTATAGCTTGTTAATAATATGAACCAGGTATTATTATAAAAGCCTTTTCTTCTTATTAGCGTTTTATAATTATATCTAGGGTAGTACCTACCCGTTAATGTCCATACTTAATAGCTTAGTACAGAATCAATTACTACCATCTAAATAATACTTAACCATGGAAAATTATTGCATTTCACACTTCACTATTTTACATATGCTTATCTTACATCGAACATTAAGCAAACCACACTAATAATATTATACAAAACATTATATGATCCCATGGTTTAATACGGCAGCGCATCGTTTGGTCTATTTTCTAGGACGTTTAGGTTCAAAGAATCGCTTAACGCTTATCCTGGCTGTCTGCCTATATTTTGGCTGTGGGACTGAAGAACTGGATGCCGGGATAGAACGAATAGGAATAGCGGGAATAGGGGTGGTAGTGTCTAGTGGAGTTGGTGCCACATCATCCTTACTAAACTCGGGATTTGAATTTTCTAATTCATTAGCCTTTCGTTTCTTTCCTAGTTCGAACTCGTCTTTTGTAATTTCCTGTATTTCTTCCTCGGGTTCACTTTCCTCCTCGGGTTCACTTTCCTCCTCGGGTTCACTTTCCTCCTCGGGTTCACTTTCCGGGTTCTCTATAGTCGGTTCATCCGGAATTTGTGAGTCTTCCCCAAAGATATTATTTTCGCCATCGGATAGGTTAATGACTGGAACACCATCTGAAGATTCTGGTTCGGAGTCGCTGAACGTGATGACAAGTTTTGAGCCCGACATCTATCACACAACAACTAACCCATTAGTACTACATAATATTTATATATAAATTTTAACCAACAATGATAAGCAATGGTTTTTAAATCAGACCCGGTCAAAGTCCAGACTTACTAATGTATCCTAACGACTTATCAGTTAGACACACTAATGCAAACCTGGTTCGCTAAGACCACCGCTCTGATACCACATGTCATAACCCGTCCTTAACCATAAGAACTTGTTAAATAACGTATGATTTCATTGCGAGGTATTGACCTCTATATGCGACATTTTTAAAAGAAAAACTGCATATATTATACATTACAAACCATGATTCTTATTTTTGTTACAAGCTTTGGACAACATAAAAATGATTATCGTTTAGCGATAATCTTCGACTTACAAACTTTACATATAATGATAACAACACGGTTTCTAGCATATTTTACAACACAGATCCTCGGGTATGCAGTTTTATTTTTGACACAAATATGCGTACGCAAGATCCTGCTCAAATTCAACATTATGCAGCGGAAGCTTTAGTAATCTCATGAGAATAGACATGTTTTAAAAGGTCAACATAAAGTTGGTGAGATATAGGTTTAGTGCCGGCAGCAATATATATATATAGACCACAAGATTTCGTATATAAACAGTTTAATAAAAATATTCTAAGTGGTTGAGCACTTGGTAACCATACTTAACATTTAATCACGTCGCATATTCCCTTTAATATGAAATCTTACTACACCGTACCAAGTGTAGTCACAAAACGAAGTACTGTGCAACCGTTGAATACTGGTCGTCCAGTCCAGTTGGGGTTGTCAGGCCCGATAGATCTATCAACAGGATTCGCGTTTACAATACCGCTGTAAATAACAGTTACCAAGCTACAGGGAAGTATGCCAGTGGTACAACTCAACGTAGAATATATTTTTCAGTTACTTGTGTCCATAACGTAAAACATAAAATACATGTATTCTCATCCCGAAATATTTAGAGTTTAAAAGTGGGACTATATACTCACTTTCGTCTTGAAGATATATATATAATTTGACTTGGTCTCCAGTTGATATCACGAACCTATCCATATATAATATATCAATACCTTTTCTTTTTAAACAAACGTCACATATATATACTTGTTATACTTTTAATACTTTGAATAATTCCTTAGTCCGTAGTTAGCAGTTCGTTGTTAGTAATTCAATTTTAATGGTTCATTTTTAGATGTTTAATATACCCGCAATGAAATAAATAAAACCCCCAACGAAATAAATAAAACCCCATCGTATATGTATTGGTCGAGATTAATCTTGACCCACGGTACCGGTGTTGTCAAATGACGTGTTGCGTACATAAAGTACCGGTGTTGTCAAATGACGTGTTGCGTACAATCATGGGATCTTATGATTAATCTTCTCGTGTTGTTTACGGGTGATCCTGAACCATATAAAATTGAATTATAAGTACATATATATAAAATATCATGTTAACTTAAAAAGATGTGATTTATTTAATTTTTCCCAATTATTTTCGTGGCTAAACTAGTCTTGGATATCCGATTTTGTTTCGGTCATAGTTTCTTCGTTACAACTCCGTTTTCGTTGATTCAACTTGCCATCTCCTTGGATCGAGTCCCTCTTTAAGACTATGAACTGTAAATACCTTAGTTTGTATTCAAAATCACACGGCATAGGTCAAACTTTAGTGAAACTTATGAAGTTAATCATTTTCCATGATGTAAACAACCTTAAATGATTATTTTTCTAAAAATACTTATACTTTGAGTTAAATCATGAAATTTTTATGTGTTATCATATTCATAGTAAAAATCATTTTTCCAGAAAATAAACCTCCAATTCAAAGTTTAAGATGGTTTTTAATTATCCAACCCAAAACAGCCCCCGGTGGCACTCCGACGTCGTAAAAACAGTTTTTAAGATAATCTTTGAAAAACCAAGTTATACCTTGTTAAATTAGCATATATTTAAGTTATATTACAGGTCTTGGAGTATTTTAAAAGTTAAGTTAGAAGGATCTATTTAGTTTGCAAACAAGTTTGAAAACATTCAAACTATGTTCTTGTTGTTAAAATTTTATACCACAAAATAAGATAGCTATATATATATGAATCGAATAAGGTTATGAACATAGATTCTACCTCAAGTTCCTTGGACAAGGTTGTTGTAAAAGAGGAGTAAGAACCTAGAACCAAAAGGGTGATGGAAGTGGATGAAAGATTGGAAGTAAGTTGGTGTTCTTGGAAGGATTTCTTGAAGTGTTTTTGTAAGGTTTTCTTATGAGGTTTAAGTGTTGTTTTTGAAGCTAAATGATGGGGAAAATGCTTGGAGATGATCAAGTATGAAGTTAAGAGTATTTTGAGAGAGAAATGGAAGTGTAAGTATGAGAAAATGGGGTGAAGAAATGGTGTGCATGCATAAAAACGTTTTTAGGTTATAAAGGAAAAAAAAGATACCTAACTTTGTTTTCTTGCTAAATAATTCATGCTACTTGACAAATGGTTGGTTCCACATGTTTCTTAATCATTTAAGGCTACTAAGGAGCAGATTTTTATTGGTATATACCAATAGTAAATACATCTAGAAGCTGCGTATGAGACGGGTACATATACCCTAGATATACGTGTAGAAATCTTTGAGAAAACGGAACGAGGATTCAAATATAGCTATCTTTTGTAAATATACTTATATTGTTTTATGTATGTAAGCCCTTTAAAAGTGATAAAATACATATCTATACGATGCATGTATAAGTATTATAGGTTAAAAGTATTTATGTCGAAGAACGTTACGTATAGTTATCGTTTTGAAAACTTAAGTTAGTAGTTTCAAAATATACTTATAACTCATTGTCATTAGTACCCAATGAGATGTTAAACATCCTTAGATCATGTTAAATATATATAAATACATATATATACATAAACGTATAATTATCGTATGTTATATAGTTCGTGATATCATCGGTCAAATTGAACGGTCAAACGTTGTGTAAAACTCTTTTCGAAGACATAAGTCTCAACAATTTGGATTGCTTGTCATGTTGGTAAGGTTTAATTTATGTAAATATTAATCTTATAAATATAGAATGATCGAAAAAGTGCGGGTCATTACATAGGAGACCTGCACTTTCTACCATAAAGTGCTTCAAACGGCGCCATCTCAATGCTTGAATGGTAGCTGTTGTTGTAGGAAAATTCTGCTAACGGTAGATGTCGATCCCAACTGTTTCCGAAATCAATAACACATGCTCGTAGCATGTCTTCAAGCGTTTGTATCGTCCTTTCACTCTGCCCATCAGTTTGTGGATGATAGGCAGTACTCATGTCTAGACGAGTTCCTAATGCTTGCTGTAATGTCTGCCAGAATCTTGAAATAAATCTGCCATCCCTATCAGAGATAATAGAGATTGGTATTCCATGTCTGGAGATGACTTCCTTCAAATACAGTCGTGCTAACTTCTCCATCTTGTCATCTTCTCTTATTGGCAGGAAGTGTGCTGATTTGGTGAGACGATCAACTATTACCCAAATAGTATCAAAACCACTTGCAGTCCTTGGCAATTTAGTGATGAAATCCATGGTAATGTTTTCCCATTTCCATTCCGGGATTTCGGGTTGTTGAAGTAGACCTGATGGTTTCTGATGCTCAGCTTTGACCTTAGAACACGTCAAACATTCTCCTACGTATTTAGCAACATCGGCTTTCATACCCGGCCACCAAAAATATTTCCTGAGATCCTTGTACATCTTCCCCGTTCCAGGATGTATTGAGTATCTGGTTTTATGAGCTTCTCTAAGTACCATTTCTCTCATATCTCCAAATTTTGGTACCCAAATCCTTTCAGCCCTATACCGGGTTCCGTCTTCCCGAATATTAAGATGCTTCTCCGATCCTTTGGGTATTTCATCCTTTAAATTTCCCTCTTTTAAAACTCCTTGTTGCGCCTCCTTTATTTGAGTAGTAAGGTTATTATGAATCATTATATTCATAGATTTTACTCGAATGGGTTCTCTGTCCTTCCTGCTCAAGGCATCGGCTACCATATTTGCCTTCCCCGGGTGGTAACGAATCTCAAAGTCGTAATCATTCAACAATTCAATCCACCTACGCTGTCTCATATTCAGTTGTTTCTGATTAAATATGTGTTGAAGACTTTTGTGGTCGGTATATATAATACTTTTGACCCCATATAAGTAGTGCCTCCAAGTCTTTAATGCAAAAACAACCGCGCCTAATTCCAAATCATGCGTCGTATAATTTTGTTCGTGAATCTTCAATTGTCTAGACGCATAAGCAATCACCTTCGTTCGTTGCATTAATACACAACCGAGACCTTGCTTTGATGCGTCACAATAAATCACAAAATCATCATTCCCTTCAGGCAATGACAATATAGGTGCCGTAGTTAGCTTTTTCTTCAATAACTGAAACGCTTTCTCTTGTTCATCATTCCATTCAAATTTATTCCCTTTATGCGTTAATGCAGTCAAGGGTTTTGCTATTCTGGAAAAGTCTTGGATGAACCTTCTGTAGTAACCAGCTAGTCCTAAAAACTGGCGTATGTGTTTCAGAGTTTTCGGGGTTTCCCACTTTTCAACAGTTTATATCTTTGCCGGATCCACCTTAATACCTTCTTTGTTCACTATGTGACCGAGGAATTGAACTTCTTTCAACCAAAATGCACACTTTGAAAACTTAGCGTACAATTCTTCCTTCCTCAATACTTCTAACACCTTTCTCAAATGTTCACCGTGTTCTTGGTCATTCTTTGAGTAAATAAGTATGTCATCAATGAAAACAATGACAAACTTGTCAAGGTATGGTCCACACACTCGGTTCATAAGGTCCATGAACACAGCTGGTGCATTAGTTAAACCAAACGGCATGACCATAAACTCGTAATGACCGTAACGTGTTCTGAAAGCAGTCTTTGGAATATCATCTTCTTTCACCCGCATTTGATGATACCCGGAACGTAAGTCAATCTTTGAATAAACAGACGAGCCTTGTAGTTGATCAAATAAGTCGTCGATTCTCGGTAGTGGGTAGCGGTTCTTGATGGTAAGTTTGTTCAACTCTCGGTAGTCGATACACAACCTGAATGTACCATCTTTCTTCTTGACAAACAAAACAGGAGCTCCCCACGGTGATGTGCTTGGTCGAATGAAACCACGCTCTAAAAGTTCTTGTAATTGGCTTTGCAGTTCTTTCATCTCGCTGGGTGCGAGTCTGTAAGGAGCACGAGCTATTGGTGCAGCTCCTGGTACAAGATCTATTTGAAATTCAACGGATCGATGTGGGGGTAATCCCGGTAATTCTTTCGGAAATACATCGGGAAATTCTTTTGCAATGGGAACATCATTGATGCTCTTTTCTTCAGTTTGTACTTTCTCGACGTGTGCTAGAACAGTATAGCAACCTTTTCTTATTAGTTTTTGTGCCTTCAAATTACTAATAAGATGTAGCTTCGTGTTGCCCTTTTCTCCGTACACCATTAAGGGTTTTCCTTTTTCTCGTATAATGCGAATTGCATTTTTTGTAACAGATGATCTCTGCTTTCACTTCTTTCAACCAGTCCATACCGATTATCACATCAAAACTCCCTAACTCTACTGGTATCAAATCAATCTTAAATGTTTCGCTAACCAGTTTAATTTCTCGATTCCGACATATATTATCTGCTGAAATTAATTTACCATTTGCTAATTCGAGTAAAAATTTACTATCCAAAGGCGTCAATGGACAACTTAATTTAGCACAAAAATCTCTACTCATATAGCTTCTATCCGCACCCGAATCAAATAAAACGTAAGCAGATTTATTGTCAATAAGAAACGTACCCGTAACAAGCTCCGGGTCTTCCTGTGCCTCTGCCGCATTAATATTGAAAACTCTTCTGCGGCCTTGTCCATTCGTGTTCTCCTGGTTCGGGCAATTTCTAATAATGTGGCCCGGTTTTTCACATTTATAACAAACCACATTGGCATAACTTGCTCCGACACTACTTGCTCCGCCATTACTCGTTCCGACACCATTTGTTCCTTTCGTTCAATTAACCCCTGGTCCGTAGACCTCACACTTCGCCGCGCTATGACCATTTCTTTTACACTTGTTGCAAAATTTGGTGCAGAACCCCGAGTGATACTTTTCACACCTTTGGCATAGCTGCTTCTGATTGTTGTTGTTGTTGCGGTTATTATTGTTGTTGGGATGATTGTTGTAGTTGTTGTTGCTGTTGTTGTTGTTGTTGTTGTTGGGCCGTTTGTTGTAGTTACGATTGATGTTGCGATTGTTGGGATAATTGTTGCGATTATTGTTGTAATTGCTGTTGTTGTATTGGTGACTCTTATCACCGTTTTCCTCCCACTTTCTTTTGACTTGCTTCACATTGGCCTCTTCAGCAGTCTGTTCTTTAATTCTTTCTTCAATCTGGTTCACTAGTTTGTGAGCCATTCTACATGCCTGTTGTATAGAGGCGGTCTCGTGTGAACTTATATCTTCTTGGATTCTTTCCGGTAATCCTTTCACAAATGCGTCGTTCTTCTCTTCCTCATCTTCGAATGCTCCCGGACACAATAGGCACAATTCTGTGAATCATCTTTCGTACGTGGTAATATCAAATCCTTGGGTTCGTAACCCTCTAAGTTCTGTCTTGAGCTTATTGACCTCGGTTCTGGGACGGTACTTCTCGTTCATCAAGTGCTTGAATGCTGACCACGGTAGTGCGTACACATCGTCTTGTCCCACTTGCTCTAGATAGGTATTCCACCATGTTAACGCAGAACCTGTGAAGGTATGCGTAGCGTACTTCACTTTGTCCTCTTCAGTACACTTACTTATGGCAAACACCGATTCGACCTTCTCGGTCCACCGTTTCAATCCGATCGGTCCTTCGGTTCCATCAAATTCCAAAGGTTTGCAGACAGTGAATTCTTTGTAGGTGCATCCTACACGATTTCCTGTACTGCTAGATCCAAGGTTATTGTTGGTATGTAGCGCAGCCTGTACTGCGGCTATGTTTGAAGCTAGAAAAGTACGGAATTCCTCTTCATTCATATTCACGGTGTGTCGAGTAGTCGGTGCCATTTCCTTCAAAATAGTCAAATGGAACAAGTTAATCATACAGAATATTAAGAGTAGTTAATAGTATTTCGTAGCATAATATGAACTCATTTATAAAAGCTTTTTCTTCATATTAGCGTTTTATAAGTTTAAATTCGGGTAGTACCTACCCATTAAGTTCATACTTAGTAGCTAATATACAATTCAACTACTACAATTCTATATGAAAAACTGATTATAATAATATTTCGCGTTCAAACTTTTATACAATATTTTACAAACTTACAATACCGCTTATTTTACATAAAGCATGAAATATAGCACACAATAACTTTGATACAAGATAGTTGTGAAGATAATTCTAGCTAGTACACAAGTCGTTCAGCAAAGGCAATAAAGACACGTAATTCATACGTCCAGAAACAAGTCATGCATTCTGGTTTTACTAGGACTACTTCCCATCCTTGGTCTTGTGGAACATAACCGTTATGGCCGTTGATAAGACAGCGTGTTGTAACGTCGTCAAAGGGACGAGGGTTACGTAATGTCCAACAGTCCCGTAATAATCTAAAAACCTCATTTCTTACCCCAATTACCGACTCCGTCACTTGTGGAAACGTTTTGTTTAATAGTTGTAGCCCGATGTTCTTGTTCTCACTTTGGTGAGAAGCGAACATTACTAATCCGTAAGTATAACATGCTTCTTTATGTTGCATGTTAGCCGCTTTTTCTAAATCACGAAGTCCAATATTCGGATATATTGAGTCAAAATAATTTCTTAACCCGTTGCGTAAAATAGCATTTGGGTTCCCCGCAATATATGCGTCAAAGTAAACACATCGTAACTTATGGGTTTCCCAATGTGATATCCCCCATCTTTCAAACGAAAGTCTCTTATAAACCAAGACATTCTTGGAACGTTCTTCGAATGTCTTACAAACTGATCTCGCCTTAAATAGTTGTGCCGAGGAATTCTGGCCGACTCTAGACAAGATTTCATCAATCATGTCTCCGGGTAGGTCTCTTAAAATATTGGGTTGTCTATCCATTTTGTGTTTTTAAACTGTAAAATAGACAAGAGTTAGATTCATAAAAAAAATACTTATTAATACAAGCAATTTTTACATATATCATAAAGCATAAGAACACTATATTACATATATTACACCACACGAATACAACTATCTTATTCCGACTCGCTCGTTTCTTCTTCTTCGGTTTTGGTTCGTTTTGCCAAGTTTCTAGGGATATATGATGTTCCCCTAATACGAGCCGTCGTTGTCCACATTGGTTTAGAAAAACCTGGTGGTTTAGAGGTTCCCGGGTCATTGTTACAACTTAAGGACTTCGGGGGTTGACGATACATATAAAGTTCATCGGGGTTGGAATTAGATTTCTCTATTTTTATCCCCTTTCCCTTATTATTTTCTTTTGCCTTTTTAAATTCAGTTGGGGTAATTTCTATAACATCATTGGAATTCTCGTCGGAATCCGATTCATCGGAGAATTGGTAATCCTCCCAATATTTTGCTTCCTTGGCGGAAACACCATTGACCATAATTAACCTTGGTCGGTTGGTTGAGGATTCTCTTTTACTTAACCGTTTTATTATTTCCCCCACCGGTTCCGATTCTTCTTCCGGTTCCGATTCTTCTTCCGGTTCCGATTCTTCTTCCGGTTCCGACTCTTCTTCCGGTTCCTCTTCGGGAACTTGTGAATCAGTCCACGAATCATTCCAATTTACATTTGACTCTTCATTATTATTAGGTGAGTCAATGGGACTTGTTCTAGAGGTAGACATCTATCACATAATATCAAACACGTTAAGAGATTAATATATCACATAATATTCATATGTTAAAAATATATAGTTTCCAACAAAAACGTTAAGCAATCATTTTTAAAGAAAACACGGTCGAAGTCCAGACTCACTAATGCATCCTAACAAACTCGATAAGACACACTAATGCAAATTTTCTGGTTCTCTAAGACCAACGCTCTGATACCAACTGAAATGTCCCGTTCTTATTGATTAAAAACGTTCCAAACTAATTGATTTCGTTGCGAGGTTTTGACCTCTATATGAGACGTTTTTCAAAGACTGCATTCATTTTTAAAACAAACCATAACCTTTATTTCATAAATAAAGGTTTAAAAAGCTTTACGTAGATTATCAAATAATGATAATCTAAAATATCCTGTTTACACACGACCATTACATAATGGTTTACAATACAAATATGTTACATCGAAATCAGTTTCTTGAATGCAGTTTTTACACAATATCATTCAAACATGGATTCCAAATCTTGTCCTTATTTTAGTATGCAACAGCGGAAGCTCTTAGTATTCACCTGAGAATAAACATGCTTTAAACGTCAACAAAAATGTTGGTGAGTTATAGGTTTAACCTATATATATCACCTCGTAACAATAGACCACAAGATTTCATATTTCAATACACATCCCATACATAGAGATAAAAATCATTCATATGGTGAACACCTGGTAACCGACAATAACAAGATGCATATATAAGAATATCCCCATCATTCCGGGACACCCTTCGGATATGATATAAATTTCGAAGTACTAAAGCATCCGGTACTTTGGATGGGGTTTGTTAGGCCCAATAGATCTATCTTTAGGATTCGCGTCAATTAGGGTGTCTGTTCCCTAATTCTTAGATTACCAGACTTAATAAAAAGGGGCATATTCGATTTCAATAATTCAACCATAGAATGTAGTTTCACGTACTTGTGTCTATTTTATAAATCATTTATAAAACCTGCATGTATTCTCATCCCAAAAATATTAGATTTTAAAAGTGGGACTATAACTCACTTTCACAGATTTTTACTTCGTCGGGAAGTAAGACTTGGCCACTGGTTGATTCACGAACCTATAACAATATATACATATATATCAAAGTATGTTCAAAATATATTTACAACACTTTTAATATATTTTGATGTTTTAAGTTTATTAAGTCAGCTGTCCTCGTTAGTAACCTACAACTAGTTGTCCACAGTTAGATGTACATAAATAAATCGATAAATATTATCTTGAATCAATCCACGACCCAGTGTATACGTATCTCAGTATTGATCACAACTCAAACTATATATATTTTGGAATCAACCTCAACCCTGTATAGCTAACTCCAACATTCACATATAGAGTGTCTATGGTTGTTCCGAAATATATATAGATGTGTCGACATGATAGGTCGAAACATTGTATACGTGTCTATGGTATCTCAAGATTACATAATATACAATACAAGTTGATTAAGTTATGGTTGGAATAGATTTGTTACCAATTTTCACGTAGCTAAAATGAGAAAAATTATCCAATCTTGTTTTACTCATAACTTCTTCATTTTAAATCCGTTTTGAGTGAATCAAATTGCTATGGTTTCATATTGAACTCTATTTTATGAATCTAAACAGAAAAAGTATAGGTTTATAGTCAAAAAAATAAGTTACAAGTCGTTTTTGTAAAGGTAGTCATTTCAGTCGAAAGAACGACGTCTAGATGACCATTTTAGAAAACATACTTCCACTTTGAGTTTAGCCATAATTTTTGGATATAGTTTCATGTTCATAATAAAAATCATTTTCTCAGAATAACAACTTTTAAATCAAAGTTTATCATAGTTTTTAATTAACTAACCCAAAACAGCCCGCGGTGTTACTACGACGGCGTAAATCCGGTTTTACGGTGTTTTTCGTGTTTCCAGGTTTTAAATCATTAAGTTAGCATATCATATAGATATAGAACATGTGTTTAGTTGATTTTAAAAGTCAAGTTAGAAGGATTAACTTTTGTTTGCGAACAAGTTTAGAATTAACTAAACTATGTTCTAGTGATTACAAGTTTAAACCTTCGAATAAGATAGCTTTATATGTATGAATCGAATGATGTTATGAACATCATTACTACCTTAATTTCCTTGGATAAACCTACTGGAAAATAGAAAAATGGATCTAGCTTCAATGGATCCTTGGATGGCTTGAAGTTCTTGAAGCAGAATCATGACACGAAAACAAGTTCAAGTAAGATCATCACTTGAAATAAGATTGTTATAGTTATAGAAATTGAACCAAAGTTTGAATATGATTATTACCTTGTATTAGAGTGATAACCTACTGTAATAAACAAAGATTTCTTGAGGTTGGATGATCACCTTACAAGATTGGAAGTGAGCTAGCAAACTTGAAAGTATTCTTGATTTTATGAAACTAGAACTTTTGGAATTTATGAAGAACACTTAGAACTTGAAGATAGAACTTAAGAGAGATCAATTAGATGAAGAAAATTGAAGAATGAAAGTGTTTGTAGGTGTTTTTGTTCGTTGGTGTATGGATTAGATATAAAGGATATGTAATTTTGTTTTCATGTAAATAAGTCATGAATGATTACTCATATTTTTGTAATTTTATGAGATATTTCATGCTAGTTGCCAAATGATGGTTCCCACATATGTTAGGTGACTCACATGGGCTGCTAAGAGCTGATCATTGGAGTGTATATACCAATAGAACATACATCTAAAAGCTGTATATTGTACGAGTACGAATACGGGTGCATACGAGTAGAATTGTTGATGAAACTGAACGAGGATGTAATTGTAAGCATTTTTGTTAAGTAGAAGTATTTTGATAAGTGTATTGAAGTCTTTCAAAAGTGTATAAATACATATTAAAACACTACATGTATATACATTTTAACTGAGTCGTTAAGTCATCGTTAGTCGTTACATGTAAATGTTGTTTTGAAACCTTTAGGTTAACGATCTTGTTAAATGTTGTTAACCCAATGTTTATAATATCAAAAGAGATTTTAAATTATTATATTATCATGATATTATGATGTACGAATATCTCTTAATATGATATATATACATTAAATGTCGTTACAACGATAATCGTTACATATATGTCTCGTTTCAAAATCATTAAGTTAGTAGTCTTGTTTTTACATATGTAGTTCATTGTTCATATACTTAATGATATGTTTAATTATCATAATATAATGTTAACTATATATATAACCATATATATGTCATCATATAGTTTTTACAAGTTTTAACGTTCGTGAATCACTGGTCAACTTGGGTGGTCAATTGTCTATATAAAACCTATTTCAATTAATCAAGTCTTAACAAGTTTGATTTCTTAACATGTTGGAAACATTTAATCATATAAATATCACTCTCAATTAATATATATAAACATGGAAAAGTTCGGGTCACTACATCTTCCGTCTAGTGAACATTCTGGGTGGGGGTGTTAAATCCGGTAGCTACCTTTAGGATTCGCGTCAATTAGGCGTGCACTAATTCTCAAAATTAGTGATGTTCCCTAATTCTTAGGTTACCAAGCAATAATAATCAGGGGGAAAAATATTCATATCAATTGTGGCAATTATCACGTCCACATAATTCAATGGTGGCAATTATCACGTCTACATAATTCATTCGAGGAATGTTTTGCTTGTGTCTATCTCGTCAAACATTTATAAAAGCATTTCATGTATTCGTAGTTCAAAATGTATTTCAAAAGCATTTAATAAAGCAGTTGTAAAAGTAGCGCATGTATTCTCATTCCCAAAATTGTAAAGAGTAAAAGGGAGCAAATGAACTCACAATGCATACGACGAAACTGAACAATGCAGGGTTGACCTCGGATTCACGAACCTATATCATTCATATATATATTAAAACATATAATCGTAATCGAGCAAATTTATATTTATTTAGGTATGTATTAAGATTAATATTTATAGATAATTTTATTAATATTTATAAAAAATTATAATGCTTATTTGATATATAATTTAGTTAATGTTATATCAATATAAATAATATTATATCATAATATTAAGTATTATTAGTATACTTATGTTATAATATATTTTTATATAAATTTCTTTTGTTTGTAACATAATAGTTATAATAATACAAGGATAAGTATAATATTAATAATAATAATTTTTAATACTACTAATAATAATAATGATAATAATAATAATAATAATAGTTTTAATAAAAAATGATAATAATGATAAGATAAAGATGATAGTTTTTATAAAGATAACATTTTTACTAATAACGGTGATTTTAATAATAATGATAGTTTTAATAGAAATTTTAATAGTCATAATAATAATAATAATAATAATAATAATAATAATAATAATAATAATAATAATAATAATAATAATAATAATAATAATAATAACAACATAACTACCTCAAAAGAATAAGCTCCAAAAATAATTGCCATAGCTCGGGCTCGAACCCGAGACCTCTCGCTTACACATACACACCCCTAACCATTCCTCTGACTATTGCTTTTCTAATTTATATCCTAGTTTAAATTAATTTAACCCGTTTATTATTTTATGTGTCATTATCTATCCTCCATGATCATCCTTGTAAACCTTGTGTACATCATCATCCTCATAACCGTATAGCTTTTTCATCATCATCATTTTATCTATCATCTAACGCATCAACATCAACTTAATCATTTATGTATCATCTTCTAAACATCATCAGTATCTTCACAGAAACATCACTATATTCATCATCATATCAGTTTATCATAAACTCACGAATCATCATCTAAACATCGAAATCATCATCATCCTTATTATTTAGCATCATCATCAAACGTCTAACATACTCCTTATCATCATCACTTATCATTCATAACCATAATTATAATCATATCCACGGTCAATGTCATTATCCCATCATCATCTTCACTTAAACGTCATCATCATAATCATATATTCATTTCACAGTTCAATATACATGTTCCATTTCATCATAATAACTTCATTTATACAGTAATATGTTTGCAGAAACATGAATTAACTGCAGCAAGTTCGTTAATATATTTTGACCCAATATTATCAATAGAACCGTGATTAAAAGAAAAAAATGAAATGGTGTCTAGTCTTCTGTATTAAAAGAAAAAAATGGAATAATTTCTTAACAACCTCATCAAGTGTTTCGACCAAATCAAAAAAATATGTGGCCCAATCATATGAAAGGGTTTTGGCTAAAAGAAGCACTATACGGTTTGTAAAAAAAATGTTTAATATCATAAAGTGTGGTGGGGTTTATTAGTTAATGGATGTCGGCTACAAGAAAATAAAAAGAACGGGTAGTTGTTTTATGAAATCATATAATTTCATAGTGGGTTATCACTTTACTAGTATTTGGTCATAAAGAAAAAGGAGCACACTAGTTAACTTCAACTTTACAGCGTTTATCATGATGGCTCGATTGTTAACAGGTGTCTATAACATTTAGGATTTTAAAATAGAAAGGCGATTAGTGGGGATAATGTGAAGTGGCTAAAAAGGTGTCAGGTTTTCAAATATTTAAGCAGAAAACAATTGTTAAGTCGAATGTTATAGAGAGAGAGAACGAGAGGTGGTGTGTGGTTGTTTGCACCTGCAGAAACATAAGAGAAAAATGTGAGTGTTGGTTGGTTTGTCGAGTTAAATCGAGAATAAACAGAAGATGATGCAAGTGGTGATGGTGTGTCACGATTTCAAGAATGCAGCAGCAAGTATTAAAGAGGGTCCTTTAATGTTCTAGGTCTTCCTTATCACAACAAAGAATGATTTAGATTTGGGTTGTAAACTAAACGCGAAATCAAAACAGTATTATTAACAAGAAAGTCGTGTTCAAAGTGGATTTGTTGGTGATCTTACTCGTTAATAGCAGCATGCGAAACTACAGTGATGATAATCAAGGGTGAAGTAGTGTGTAGGAAGGTGGTGATGAATAATGGTGGGTTTCGATAATGAAGTGGTTGATGATCAAATGTATACAAGGTGATGGTTTGATCAAATATGAACATACATACATATATATTTATGTCATCTATATGTATATATGTATTAAATGTGCAAGTGAAATGATGAGTAATGAAATGAGACAAAATTTTGTAGGTGAGGTTTGAGAAATAAAACATACGAACAGGGTAGTTGCTGTTTTTCCTCATTCTTCTATTTTGAATTATATATATACAGTTTTTAGATATTTGTGATTGATAAAGGTAATGGTAGGTTGATTGATAAACTGATTAGCTATAATGGATTGGTTATATAACTTTGTGGTTATCGTTTTCTTCTTCATCATACAACCAGTACAGAAAATAACATAAAGAAATAAAAGGTGAATGTGATTGCTAACAAACTAGTACGATTTCTGATGTTGAGGTTGACAGGTTGTACAATTTAGAACAGAAGGAGAAGAAAAATAAGTAAAGAAGAAAATGACTTCAAACTAATTTTGTTTGATTTGAGTCAGGAATTCAATTTGATTACCAATCTATTAGACACAAATTGGAAGTAGGATAGTGACTAGAAACCACTTCGTACTCCTTATCTGTATTTATAAAGTTTATAAATTATACAGTTAGTATTAACCATTAATAGATATGTAAGTAATAATAATAATTCTTATTGATATGATAATAATTATATTAATAATGCTGATTAATAAAAATAAAAATACTAATAATAATGAGAGAAATACTTATAATATTAATAAAAGTAATAATAATAATATGATGATATTAATAATAACAATAATAATAATCTTAATAAATTTAATAATGATAATAATAATAAAAATTGTAATAAAAATTTCAATTTAAAAAGATAATTTTTAGTAATACTAATCATAATTGATTTTATGTTTTTTAATTCTAGTAACTATAAAATTTTATTATTATATTTCAATTTGTTACATACACATTTATATATATACATATCTATACACAATTAATTGTTCGTGAACCGCCGGGAATGGTAAAAGAAAAATGCATTCGTATAAACTATTCCAAAGTTTTCGAGACGCAACATTACAAACTTTGCTTATCGTGTCGAAATCATAACAAGATTAGGTTTAAATTTGATCAAAAATTTCCTGGTCATCACAGATCGGCTAGTTGTATGCTTATTCGTGTTGGTTTCAATTCTCCAAGGTCTAGTTTAGCGTATAGTGAATACGGCATTAAATTTATACTAGCACCTAAGTCTGCCAATGCTTCTATTGAACTAAGACTACAAAGAAAACATGGAATTGTGAAACTTCCTGGATCTGATAGTTTTTCTGGTATCTTATTCAACAGCACTGCAGAACAATTAGCATTCATTGTAACAGCTGAGAGTTCTTCCATTTTCTTTCTATTTGTGATTAGATCTTTCAAGAATTTGGCATATCTAGGCATTCCTGAAATCACATCAATGAAAGGAAGATTGACATTTATTTGTATAAACATAACCAAGAATTTGGATTGCTCGGCTTCAAGTCTTTCTTTTCTCATTTTACTCGGGTAAGGAAGTGGTGGTTGGTATGGTTTAACATAAGGTTTAGCCTTAACTGTGTTATCTTCATTAACCTTTTCAACTACCAGTTCTGTTTCCTTCTCTTGCTCACGCTGTGTTTCTTGTGGAATAGGAATAGAGTCATCAGAATTTACAGGAATTTCAGGTGGTTTAAGTGTAATACCACTTCTTGTGGTAATGGCTTTAGCTGTTTCATTCCGGGGGTTAGCATTTGTATTGCTAGGTAGACTTCCCGGTTTTCTTTTACCTATCAACCTTGCTAGGTTACTTACTTCTTGTTCCAGATTTTGGATTGAAGCTTGTTGATTTCTAAATGCTTGAGCATTTTGTTCATTGGTTTGTTTCTGAGATGTAAAAAATTGTGTTTGAGATTCAACTAGCTTCGACATCATGTCTTCAAAATTTGTTTTTTTATCATCGGTTTGTGGTGGTTTAATTGGAAAAATAGGTCTTTGCTGATTGTAAGTATTGTTAGATACTTGTTGATTGCAAGGACCTTGTTGATTGTTGTATGGAACATTTTGGTTATAATTCTGATTTTGATTGTAGTTTGGTCTTGGCGGTTGATAATTACTTTGATAATTATTTCCAGGCCTTTGGTTCATGTATGAAACATTCTCTCTTTATTCCATTGTTAGTTCAATACTGAGACAGTCTTTTGTAAAATGTGGTCCTCCACACTGCTCACAACTAATTCGTATTGTATGAATATCCTTAGTCATCTTTTCCATTCGTCTCTCGAAAGCATCTATCTTTGCAGAAATGGAATCAAAGTCATGGCTAGAATTGGCTCTAGCTGCTTTAGATGATCTAACAATGTCTTTTTCTTGATGCCACTCATGTGAGTGGGAAGCAGTGTTATCAATAATTTTGTAAGCTTCAGTTGCAGTTTTCTTCATAATGGAACCACCAGCTGCTATGTCGATGTCTTTTCGTGTAGTAATATCGCATCCTTGATAGAATATTTGTACTATTTGATAAGTGTCTAAACCATGTTGAGGACATCCTCTTAACAACTTTCCAAATCTTGTCCCCCTCATATAGAGTTTCATTTGGCTTTTGCGTGAATGTAACAATTTCTCCTTGAAGTCTCACAGCTTTAGATGCCGGAAAGAATTGTTTAAGAATTTTTTCAACTAAAACATCCCATGTATCAACCGCCTCTTCAGGTAATGATTCTAACCAATCTTTGGCTTCTCCCTTTAAAGTCCAGGGAAATAACATGAGATAGATCTGTTCTTCCTCTACTTCTCTTATTTTAAATAGAGTACAGATCCTATTAAAGGTTCGAAGATGTTCATTTGGATCTTCCTTTGGCGCACCACTAAATGGACATTGATTAGTTACCATGTGTAGGATTTGTCCTTTGATTTCATAATCTAGCGCATTAATGTCTGGTTGAGTAATGGCATGACCTTGGCGAGTGCGTTTAGCTCTCATTCGGTCTTCCATACTTAGAGGTTCCAGATTTTCCATGATTGAAATTATTGAATCTGAATCACTAGAGGATTCTGACTTAATGGTTTCTTCCTCGACAATCTCTGGATGAGTGATTTGTGGTTCAGGAGGAATGATTAGTGGTTCAGGATCTCTGAATTGTCCCTGAATATCCTCCGGATTCTCAATTGTGAGGTTGGGGTCAAAAAATGGATTATCGGAAATTTGAATTGGAGTACTTGGTCGACTTGATGACGATTCTAAAGAAAAATCAACGGTGACAATGTTGGCTAGATGTCTTGATCGAGTTACAGGTGGTGAACGTATGAAAGGTGGTGAACGTTTTGCTCGGTGCATTCACTGAATATACTATTAGTTATAAAAGATAAAAATTATATAAGTTATCAAATTAATAGACTTTTCTGATTTTGCCCACGTTTCAAATAGACAATAGATGCAGCAGGTAGCCATGACCCTTTAAATCGGAAGCCCACAACTCGCCACTAACAAATCTAACTATTACTACGAACCAGAAAAATTTGGATGTCTATCAATTTAACCGCTTAAAATAATTTTTCGTCAAAATTTAAAGAAAATAAAGAAAATTCTATATCCTAAAGAACTATAGTGTCGAGAAATAAGAAAGAAAAAGAATGCGTCGAAAAACATCGAAAAATAAAAGGTCGAAAAATAATCGTCGAAAAACAAACAGTCGAGAAATAAAAATAAGAAAATAAAGCATCGAAATTTAAAAGACTAAAAATTAAATATTAAAAGTTGCGTCTAAAGGTATTAAAGCTTAAAAGGAATTCTATATCCAAAACGGCAATAACTTAATAGGCACTAAAATCTATTAAAACTAAAGCGATAAGCGACGTCGTAAAATTCTAAAGCGCCTAAGTCTTCATCTAAAGAAAAAGCACTTAAGGGATTTTACGGCAAAACCTAAAAATCTAAAAATATAAAATAGCTACGGCAAATACTAAATTTAAACTAATTACGAACGAAAAATATAAAAATTACGAATTAAACGATAAAAATATAAATTATAACTAAAATGATAAAAATACAAATTTTATAAAAATATTATTTTTATATTATTATTTTATAAAAGTATTAATTTTTAAAACTAATTAAAACTAATTATAACTTAAAAATATAAATTAAATAAAACTAAAACTAATTAATAAGATAATTAACCCAAATTAGGTTAATAATAATAATAATAATCTATTTAAACCCTAAACCGTATTAATTGCGTACTAGGTTTCAGCTGTCAGACTAACTCATGCGACCGCATGAGATTTGGGCATCTGATCCATGCGATCGCATGAAACAAGTTACCAGGCCTGCTGTTGGGCTTCGATAGGCTTCGGCCCATTTTCAATTTAATTATTATTAGGATTTTAATTTTCTAAATATTACAAAATATTTATTTAAACTTATATTTATAAATAATAATACTTATTAATTATATATATAAAGTCTAGATTTTATATATATATATATATATATATATATATATATATATATATATATATATATATATATATATATATATATATATATATATATATATATATATATATATATATATATATTAAATTATAGAAAATATAATATATAATAAAAACTTATATTTATAAAAAAATACCTATTAGTTTTTGTAAATTAAAAACCTTTTTAATTTAAACACTTAAAAATATAGAAATATATTTTTCTTTTCTTTTTGTTTTTATATTTTTGTATTTTTAACGAAATATTTTTTACAAAATAAGAAATATTATATTTTTACAAAAATATCTTAAAAACTAATTTTTTATAGCATTTCGCTTCGGCCTTCCCCGGCAGTGGCGCCAAAAATACTTGATGTTATGCGAGGTGTATATAAAATAGTTATATTTTTACTACGAAATACTATTAAATACGATACAATTTTATAAAAGTTATTTATTTATTTATAGAGTAGAAATACCTAAACCTTGCTACAACACTATTGGCAGTGTACCTAATCATACAGTAGTGTAGTTTTTAGTAACTCCGGTTCATTCCGCAGGGAGCTAGCCAAGTTTAACGCTATATTTTAAAACTATATTTGTATAAATATATATATATATATATATATATATATATATATATATATATATATATATATATATATATATATATATATATATATATATATATATATATATATATATATATATATATATATAAGTAATATTATTATTATTATAAAAGGGGGGTTTTACCGTTTAATGACCGGTTTGTCGATTTTATGTCTTAAGTCGCAATTAATACCTAATGTAAAATATTAAATATAAATACAACTTAATTTAAAGCGTAAAGTAAATGACGATAAATAAAAATGCGATAATTAAAAGTGCGATAATTAAAAGTGCAATAAATAAAATGACAGTAATAAAAGTACGATGAAATATGAAATAAAGGAATTATGCTTATTTAAACTTCCGTAATCATGATGTTTGACGTGTTGATTTTAATTTATTACCATGGGTTAATTATCCTTTGTCCTGGATTATTTGATATGTTCATACGGTTTTGTCCATAATAGTCCATCGATCATAATTATAAAGTGCGAGAGTCTTTGTCAAATTATCCTTATACCCGAAATCAAATATTCCAACTAATTGGGGATTCGAACTGTAACAAGGTCTTAATACTTTGTTTAATGAATACACCAGGTTATCGACTGCGTGTAGTCAAAGGTTTTAATACTTTGTTAACAATTACACCAATTACCCTTGAATGTAATCCACCCATGTTTCAGCGAGTCCATTGACTATTAATCCATCCCCGTGTCCGGTAAAATGAATAATTATTGGTATTTATAGATATCCTGCCCACTGTACCCGATTAAGCGTATGTGGTTATATATAGATACGTCAAATTGTAACCTTTATATTAAATTAACGAGGTATCGTTTAGTTAATATAAAGCCCATTAATAGCCCATAGTCTAATTTCCACAAGTGTCGTTCTTTTGTCCAAACCCCAATTATGGTACAAAGCCCAATTACCCCGTCTTTAATATTTAGCCCAACATCACGATTACTTCGGCTTAAATAAGCATAATAATAACTTAGCTATGGGACATTAATTTAAAAAGGTTGAACATAACTTACAATGAGTATTAATCATGTAGTATTACACGGACAGAATTTCGACTAACAAACTTAAAACATTCGCCACTATAACCTTATTATTATTAACTTAAAATTAAAATTAAAATTAATATATATATTGAGAGTATGAAGATAGATTAGAAAAAGGTGTAAAAATTACGTCGAATTTTCTGGCTATTTATAGGTGTGGCCAGACTTTTCACTCCATGCGATCGCATGGAGTTTGTTCCTCCAGGCCATGCGATCACATGGCCGCCATTCCCTGCTCACAATGCAACTTAAACGTGGGCTGCTCGTATTAATATATTATATAATACAATATATATAATTTTATATAATTATATATATATTATATTATATTCTTATGCATAGTTGAATTGTACTTTTAGGTCCTTTGCGTTGCGCGTTTCTTCTCGGCTCAGGTCCCGGTTGCGGATTTTCGAACGTCCTTTCGTACTATTTAATATCTTGTACTTTGCATTTTGCGGCTTGTACTCTTGTAATTTTGAGACGTTTATCATCAATAAATTGAACCTCTTGGATTGTACTTTTGTACTTTTTAGCGTTTTGGTCATTTGCGTCTTCAATTCGTCGAATCTGTCTTTTGTCTTTACCTTTTATTATTTAAACGAATATCACTTGTAAATAGAACAATTACAACTAAAAGCTTGTCTTTCTTGAAGGATAATGCCATGAAATATATGTTGCCTTTTAGCATTATCAGTACTGCTCGTTCATCAATTGCTTGAATGCCGACCACGGTAGTGCGTAAGCAGCATTTTGTCCTACCTGTTCAAGATAGGTGTTCCACCACGTTAACGTAGTACCTGTGAAGGTATGCGCAGCGTACTTAACTTTGTCCTCTTCAGTACACTTACTTATGGCAAACACCGATCCTACCTTCTCGGTCTACCGTTTCAATCAAATTGGTCCTTCGGTTCCATCAAATTCCAAAGGTTTGCAGGCAGTGAATTCTTGGTAGGAGCAACCTATACGATTTCTTGCGCCGTTAGCTGCATTGCTAGATTTAGAGTTATTGTTGGTATGTAGCGCAGCCTGTACTGCAGCTATGTTTGCAGTAAGAAAGGTACGAAATTCTTCTTCGCTCATATTCATGGTGTGTCTAGTAGTCGGTGCCATTTCCTTCAAATAGTCAATGAATCAAGTTATTCATACAGAATATTAAGAGTAGTTAATAGTATTTCGTAGCATAATATGAACTCGTTTATAAAAGCGTTTTCTTCGTATTAGCGTTTTATAATTTATAATTCGGGTAATACCTACCCGTTAAGTTCATACTTAGTAGCTAATATACAATTCAACTACTACAATTCTATATGAAAACTGATCATAATATTTCGTGTTCAACTTCTATACAATATCTTACAAACTTACAATACCGATATTTTACATATAGCATGGAACATAGCACACAATAATTTTGATACAAGACAGTTTTGAAGATAAATCTAGTTAATACGCAAGTCGTTCAGCAAAGGCAATAAAGACACATAATTCATAAGTCCAGAAACAAGTCATGCATTCTGATTTTACTAAGACGACTTCCCATCCTTGGTCTTGTGGGAAGTAACCGTTATGACTGTTGGCTAGACAACATGTTGTAATGTCATCAAAAGAACGAGGGTTACGTAATGCCCAACAGCCTCGTAACAATATAAAAACCTTGTTTCTCACCCCAACTACTGAGTCCGTCACTTGTGGGAATGTTTCATTTAATAGTTGTAATCCGATGTTCTTTTTCTCACTTTGGTGAGAAGCAAACATCACTAACCCGTAAGCATAACATGCTTCTTTATGTTGCATGTTAGAAGCTCTTTCTAAAGCACTAAGTCCTATGTTGAGATATGTAGAGTCAAAATAGGTTCTCAACCCATAGCAAAAAATTGCTTCTGGGTTTCCTGCATTTAATGCTTTAAAGAAAACACAGTGCAACTTATGGTCTCCCCAATGTGATATACCCCATCTATCAAAGGAAAGCCTTTTATTAACTAAGGCATTCATGGAACGTCTTTCAAATATTTGATAAACTAATTTTGCCATAAATAGTTGTGTCGATAAATTCTGACCGACTCTAGATAAGATTTCATCAATCATATCCCCTGGTAGGTCTTCTAAAATATTTGGTCATCTATCCTTAACGTCCATTTTATGTTTTTTATACTGTAAAATAGACAAGGATTAGATTGGTAAAAGATAATTAACAAACAATACAAGTTATTTTTACATAGAACATAAAAGTACAAGCACACTACAATACATATGAATCATATTAAGATATTGATACACTATATTTAAACATGATAAATGATAAGTAAACATATCATTAAGTGTATTAACAATGAACTACATATGTAAAAACAAGACTACTAACATAAGGATTTCGAAACGAGACATATATATAACGATTATCGTTGTAACGACATTTAAGTGTATATATATCATATTAAGATATATTAATACATCATAATATCATGATAATGTAATAAATTAACATCTCATTAGATATAATAAATAATGGGTTAACAACATTTAACAAGATCATTAACTTAAAGGTTTCAAAACAACACTTACATGTAACGACTAACGATGACTTAACGACTCAGTTAAAATGTATATACATGTAGTATTTTAATATTTATTCATACACTTTTGAAAGACTTCAAGACACTTATCAAAATACTTTTACTTAACAAAAATGCTTACAATTATATCCTCATTCATTTTTATCAACAATTCTACTCGTATGCACTCGTATATGTACTCGTACAATACCCAGCTTCTAAATGTATTTACTATTAGTATATACACTCCAATGATCAGCTCTTAGTAGCCCTTCTGAGTCACCTAACACATATGGGAACTATCATTTAACATCTAGCAAGAAATATCTAACAAAACAACAAACTAATGGAGCCTATATAGGATGCTTAAGTTCACGTGAATATGAGAGCTCACAAACACATTCACTTTGCAATTTTCTTGAATCAAATTACTCTCTCTCAAGTGTTCTTCCATTTTTCGAAGTGTTCTTCATCATCTTCATCAAAAACTAGCTCAATCTAGTTCATAAATCCATACATAAACCAAGTTACAAAACAACTACTCAAGAACACACCAACAACACTTTCAAGTTTGCTAGCTTACTTTCAATCTTGCAAATCCATTTCAAGTGATCATCCAAACTCAAGAAATCTTTCTTATTTACAGTATGATATCTTTCAAATACAAGGTAATACTCATATTCAAACTTTGTTTCAATTTCTATATCTATAATAATCTTATTTTGAGTAGAAATCTTACTTGAACTTGTTTTCGTGTCATGATTCTACTTCAAGAACTTTCAAGCCATCCAAGGATCCTTTTGTGACGACCCGGAAATTTCCGACCAAATTTAAACTTAATCTTTATAAGATATCGACAAGATAAGCAAAGTCTATAATATTGAGTCACGAAAATTTTAAACTGTTTCAATATATTCATTTAACCTCAGACTATTCCAGACGATTCACGAACAAATGGTTATAAATAAATATGTATATATACATAAATTCAAGTATTTATGATAGTTTGAAATTATAAAATATAATTTAAACATTAGAATTGAATATATAAAATGTAATACAAAATAACATATAGAATAATTAAGTTGCTATTAAAATGATTAAATAAATAAATAAATAAATATATATATATATATATATATACACATGGTTTCTGTACTGAATTAATATTATATGTATATTACTATATATATGAAATATATAAGTATTAACTAATTAATATGTGTATTAGACATTGTTAAATACTACCGACTTAAATATATGTAATATCATATATATTAAATTACTAAAGGATAAAATATAATTGCCATATTGATAATATTAGTACTTTCATTAAAATAAAGATTTATAATAAAAATCAGTATTAATAGTATTATTAATATTATTATAAATTTGATACATTAAAATTGTTATAATTATTATTAATATTAGTGTTACTAGTATTAATAAAATTCTTATTATACTTGATAGTAAATTATGATCTCTGTCATTTTTAAATTTTTATTATTATTAAAACTATTAATTAATATTAATAAGGGTATAATTAATATTATTATTATTAAGTTTCTTTATATATTTAATATACTAATATATATATATATATAGTTATACAAATAAAGATATAAATAAATACATATACATATACAAATTACAGTAATAATGTTATGATTATCAGTTTATTATTATTATCAATGTTATGTATTATTATTGTAATTTGTATATGTATATGTATTTATTTGTATATGTATTATTACTGTAATTTGTATATGTATATGTATTTATTATCAATGTATTTACTGTAATTTGTTATTATTATTACTATTAATACCATTATTATTAATTATTAAGATAATTATTAATTATTAGTTATAAAATCTAATGAAGAATCATACAGATAGCTACCTCTATCGATTTCCTTTTATAATTTTCTTTCTATCTACTCTTGTTACCAGTCAGTATCAGAATCTCAATACACTCCAAATCTGTTATGAAGGATCGTCCTTTATTATTATTATTGTTCTTTCTTTTCTCTTATTTAATTGTTGTATTGAAAAAGTGAGGTACCTCCTGCCTAATTCGTTACAAGTCTACCTCAAGTAATCACATCATGTTTTTACTTCAATTATCAAACACATTATTTATGTCAATGACAGCAATTCAAGATTGAAAAACCAAAAATTTAACAAGAAAGCTCGACACCTATGTTTTTTTTTTTCTTTTCATGAATCAATTTCAACTTCGCTTGCTCAAACTCTTGTCTCGGTTGATGCTAAACTCGACCATCATCAAAGACGTTCCATCATCGACAAGTCACCTCATGTCACAACCACACCACCACCAACCTACAAACCACCATCTCTCTCATTAATCCCTCTTTCTCTTCGGTGATGTTAGAAAACCACCACCACACATCCATCTTTACCACCACCTTCTTCAAAGTCGACAAGCATCAACCCGTCACCATCTTGAAACCAAACACACCACTAAACGAGTTCTATATGACTGCTATTGTTGCTATGAAATCTCTTTTGTGTTGCCATGTCCCTATTCATTCAAGCTGTTATCCAATGGTCCTGTAATGTTTAAAATTCGAAGAATAAAAGATAAAGGATGATGACTAATACTCGATGGAAACCAGCTGTGTACCCACTGATTAACATATTATTATATGTTGTGAGATAGTTTAGGTAAATCCATTAAACTAATGCAACTTGGGCTCATAAACTACTATCCTATTGTTTTTAGAATAATATCGATATCTTTAAGGATTGATGCTGCGTAAATATTTTTTTTGTTGGTCGACAGCATCAAACACATAACCCCACCACTCATCAATGAACTTACATTTAAACACGCAGATGGAGTTTTGAATTCATTAAACCAAAATTTTACACATGAAACTTGGGCCATTTAAACTTGTCTAGGACTAGTGTATATTGGGCTTGGAATACTCGCAATTGGGAAGTAAGGAGCTGAGGCGAAACAGATGAATGGTTGATGAGGTAGATGATACGTAAGATGATGATGTTTAATGATGAGATGATCAACGATTTTTTTTATTTTGCTGGAACCAGGCTGACGGTCTTTATTATGGGTGTTGGACCATGTGATTAGTGTAGTTGGGCTGAGCTAGTTAATCATGTTGAGCTTTTAAAATGGACTATGATGATAAGGTATATAAATTGGGTCGTGGACTATGGTTTGGCATTGAACCGTATAAATCTTCTGTTGGGACAAATATATGATAATGATGATGATCAAACGATGAATGATCATTTATGATATATGGTAGATGATAATGGTATAGTGAAATATGATATGATGAGTGATATGATAATCATGATAGTGATTAGAATGATGTATACGATGGTAGTGATGATATGATTAATGATAAAAAGTTAGGTAATGAAAGTGAAACAAATTAGATTTGGGTTAAGTATAGTTAAGGTTTGATTTATTCAGAAAAATAGAAACGGATCAACGGTTACGAGTGTTATCAAATTAGCTGGATGTCGCGGGTTCAATCCCGGACTTGGGCATTTTTTTAAGAGCTACTTCTATTGAGGTAGTATTTTCATTAATATTATTATTTTTATTATTTATATTTATTATTATTATTATTATTATTATTATTATTATTACTATTATTATTATTATTATTATTATTATTATTATTATTATTATTATTATTATTATTATTATTATTATTATTATTATTATTATTATTATTATTATGAACATAAGTATTATTACTTTTACAAATTATTATCTTTATTATTATTTTTACAACAAATAAATATTATGTATAAAAAATTATACTTATAATAACATTACATATTATAAACATTTTTTTATATATATCTATAAATATTCATATATAACAAATGATGTATTTTTAATATAATGTTAAACATATATAAATATTAATATAATTATATAAACATTAGTCATTTTTAAAGATACATACAAATTAAATATATATATAATATATAATTTAAGATACAATAAATTTGTTCAATTACAAATATATGGGTTAATATATATAAATGATATAGGTTCGTGAATTCGAGGCCAACCCTACTCTTGTTAAATGACGTCATATGTATTTTTACTACAAAGTACAGTATGGTGAGTTTCATTTGCTCCCTTTTTAATTGCTTTTGCATTATATATTTTTGGGCTGAGAATACATGCACTGTTTTATAAATGTTTGACGAAATAGACACAAAAACTAATCCCATTTTTAAAACTCTTTAAATGTTTTGGGATGAATAAATGAGATTTTTGATTTACAAAATAGTTCCGTCAAAAACTAAATTCTATGTAGAGTTGTATCAACAAATATTTTTGGTTACACCTCAGGCTGTAGAATAGAACTATAGATTACTATATGATGTTTAGCATGGATTATTATATGCTGTTTAGTATTGATTTTAAATTCTAAGCTGAGTTGTATCATTAAATATTTTTGTTACACCTCAATGTAGAATAATTTTATAAAATGTTTTATAAATCTATTGGACCTAACGAACCCCATCCAAAGTACCGGATACTTTAGTACTTCGATGTTGTTTTTATCATGTTCGAAGGATTTCCCGAAAAGATAGGGGATATTCTTATATGCATCTTGTTAATGTCGGTTACCAGGTGTTCACCATATGAATGATTATTTTTGTCTCTATGCATGGGATGTATATTTATGAGAAATGAAAATCTTGTGGTCTATTAAAATGATGGAAGTGATTATTTATGTTAAACTAATGAACTCACAAACCTTTTGGTTGACACTTTAAAGCATGTTTATTCTCATGTATGAAAGAAATCTTCCGGTGTGCATTTGCTCACTTTAGAGATATTGCTTGGAGTCATTCATGACATATTTCAAAAGACGTTGCATTCGAGTCGTTGAGTTCATCAAGATTATTATTAAGTCAATTATAGTTGGATATATTATGAAATGGTATGCATGTCGTCAACTTTCGATGTAATGAAAGTTTGTCTTTTAAAAATGAATGCAACGTTTGTAAAATGTATCATATAGAGGTCAAGTACCTCGCGATGTAACCAAACGTAATGTATTCTTCCAGATGGATTAGGACGGGTCGTTAGAGTTGGTATCAAAGCATTGGTCTTAGCGAACCAGGTCTTGCATTAGTGTGTCTAACTAATAATTGTTTAGATGCATTAGTGAGTCTGAACTTCGACCGTGTCTGCATGTCAAAAGTTTTGCTTATCATTTCGTGTCGAAAATTACCTACTTATCATCCTTAGGAAATTACCTTCTTATCATTCTTAGTCTAGACACTTCTTATTGCATTGATTATATGAATAGTGTAGAGACAAAATTCATATCTTACGTATCTAAAAATTCATATCTTAGCTTATCTGTTACTGTAGACTTTGCCTGACAGCTTCAGTAGATTCCTCCGTAACTTATGGGATTTTAGTATTATATATGCATATATAAATTATGTATTGCAGGGTACTAATCTACATCCTATAATCTATTTCATATTGAAAATCCTTCATCTGATCGTACGAGATGAATTCCTCAACCAGTTCGAGTCCCTCAGATTCCGATAGCTATTCCGACATGGATATTCACCTAAGCTTTGAAAACGGTGTCACCAGAATGAATCAATCAATCAGCCATCCCCAATTCATCTGATGGGTTAGTAGCCTACTTAATCATTGGAGACAAGAAAAAGGTGATCCTTTCCACCAACCGAATTCACCTCTTGGCGATGAACCTGAAGCACTTACCGGCGAACCTGTTCGTAATACCATTTTCTCTCTCATTTCCAGAGTATCTCGTCACGATTATATACTATCTTACCTTTCAGACCTTATTCATCCGCTCGTTCCGATCGACAATCATCCTGGAGTAATAAGTCAACGAACTTCGCCCTCGAATAATAAATTTGGAGAATATGGTGCAAAATGTACCAGCTTCAGCAACATCACTGGCACCAACAGTACCATCAGTAACAGCACCAGTACCATCAACAATCCATGCCTCAACATCTCATTCTGTACCTCGAGTATAATTATCGTTCTACGAATCGTTCTACATCATTTATCTTTGTTCGACATAACGATTATGTAATCTCTAATGTTTTAGAGATTATATATTCTTATTTTAACGGTAAATCTAATGAGTCTAATATCATATTGACTCATTAAATCCCTGACTACATCTGAAGAAAATATATATGTATATATGTTTTCATAAGGATTGTAATTAAAAATTCTTTGTAAAAACTGTTAATGGTGAAAATATTTTAACGGGTAGATAATACCCGAGGAATAATTAGATTTTACATTAATAAGTTACACTGTACATTCTTCGAATCTGATTCAATAGTCATTTACTATCCTACTTACATCCACCGATATACAAATCCGTTCGCCGAAAAATAATCATTTTCATCCAATTTCATATTCGGATTTTGATTTACCAGAATCTAACAAGTGGCATAATGAAGAAAACATTGGACAAAATAAAATTTGTTAGAAACAAATAAATTAACTATGAGAAATTCTATTAAGAATCCACGCTAACAAAATCCTAGCTAACTGTTCTTAGCTAACTGTTAATTCCGTATTACATTTTAATTATCGCAATTTATTTATCGCAATTTATTTTATCGCAATTTTAATTCTCGCAATTTTATTTATCGTCATTTAATTTCTGTTATTTACTTTACGCACTTTATTTATCGTCATTTAATTTCTGTTATTTATTTTATGCATTTAAATATCGGGACACGTATACAAGGTTTTGACATATCATATCGACGGATCTATATATATTATTTGGAATAACCATAGACACTCTATATGCTATAATGATCGAGTTCACTATAAAGGGTTGAGGTTGATTCTCAAATAATATATATAGTTTGAGTTGTGATCGAGTCTGAGACATGTACACGGGTCACGATATGTATTAATTAATTCGAATATTATATATTAAACTATAAATGAATTATTGGACTGTCAACTGTGGACTATCGACTGAGGACTAATAACATTGGACAATTAAAATGAATTAAAATATCGATTAAAACATATGAAACTAAACAATTCTTCAAGTTTGCCACTTGATCTCATCATAAACCTCATTTATATCTTGACGATTACAATATGTGTTCAAACCTTTCATGATTTTTGAAAACACCTCAATCGAGAGGATGAACCAACCTTACTTCATCTACAGAAAGAAAAGATTGATGCGTATAGTTATGCAACTGAAAACTCTCGAAAACTGAATAAACGTTTAATGCATAGCTGTGCTAATTCCTTTAGCGTTATTATTACTGAAAATAACTTTGCAATCTATTTCCAAAGTAGCTAATTTTGTCACAGCTCCAGCAACTCAATTTCGACTTTTCGTTCGAAACAACCTTATTATAACCTTGATATATGTGCGTGCTCTTTTATTGTTACCGGGGAACCTTTTATATTCCACCATATTACCATCAGCATTTAATCATCTAAAAACACAATTCTCCTTCAACCACCTCAGATTGATAACCGATGATTCAGATATCGTAGCATTAAATGCAGAGGAAACAGAAAAATTGTAGATGGTCTAAACGGCTAAAAGTTTGATGATAAAGAAGGGAGTGTTAGGAACGCACGATAGAAAATTTGGTACTGAAAAACATATTGAGCAAACCATGAAGGAGACCAAGGCCAAATACAAGGACCATACTATATATTCAAAGAAACCAGGTAATTCTGGATCCGATGAAACCTTCAACGAATATCTTGCTCCGTACACATGTTAAAATCTTGTGGAAAATCTTTCTTCATCAACCATCGAACTTAGAAATTCCAAAATATCATTATAAATATCTTCGATATTTCTGAAGATATTTTCATAAATATTCTCGTTAGAAATTATTAATCTCTTCGTGCTATCTATATTACATCATAAAGGAAACTACTTTAGTTTCTAAATTTCTTTAAAATTTGAGTTTGAATTATGAATGATTTTGAAGTAGTGTTAGAAATTGATGCATGAGTTAGTATAATATAATGACACTTGATCAACGTGATTATATTACAGTAAGTTATGCATAGTTTCTAATGAGACGTGATGATTCACATATCATAACGTCATCATATGTGCCATGTTACATAACTCTTTCATTCTACTTAACTCCTGAACAAATGAAGAAAATGTATTCTTGATGGTTCTATCTTCCGTGATGTTGATAAATTTGAAAATCAAATCGTGCTATCACATTCCTTCCTGCTTAGAACATTATAATCATTCGAAACTCTATATCTACAAATTCTGGACCATTATTCGCTTGACTTGAAGTCGGGAAGAGAAAACAAAAGCATAGAGCTTCGAAATATAAGGGAGAATATAAAGCCCGATAACAACACATAAATTATAAACCGTGTATATCAATGTTTATCGCAACATAAAGACACGGGGGAATTAAAAATATTATAACCCCAAGGGCGAAGTAGAATAAAGCAGATTCCTTTGGTGGAAGTTGGAAAAGGAGAATGATTGTTGCGATAGTAAGGATAAGGACAAGGATCAGAACTGGATTAAGCATTTTCACAATCGTTTGGATGTATGAACTAAGAAAGAAAGTATAGGAATGATGAGAATAATAGAACGGAAGAATTTAATTTATAATGGAAATAACAGACAGTGTAATCGAGGGAGATCACCGTATTTAATTATAGTGATCTTAATTTCCTTATTCGCCGAAGAATCAAATCTTTTAGATTTCGAAGATTTTCTTTAAATCCCTCAAATTCCGGAATTCAACCCTCTACGTCAAAAGTCAAGACGCACCTTATTTTCTAAATTCAATCATGACTAGTCAAAAAGTTATGATGAAACAATGTCTTTCTCATTTCGCTATTTAATAATAGCTTCACTCGTACTCTTCGAGTAGTCAAATTGTTTTATCCATATTACTCGATGATGATAAAACTCTATCTATCAACTCATATTCGTCATGAAAACATTCTTATTGTTAGCTATGACGACAACAATCAAATTTCGGGATGAAATTTCTTTAACGGGTAGGTACTGTGACGACCCGGAAATTTTCGACCAAATTTAAACTTAATCTTTATAAGATATCGACAAGATAAGCAAAGTCTATAATATTGAGTCACGAAAATTTTAAACTATTTCAATATATTCATTTAACCTCAGACTATTCCAGACGATTCACGAACAAATGGTTATAAATAAATATGTATATATATATATATATATATATATATATATATATATATATATATATATATATATAAATTCAAGTATTTATAATAGTTTGAAATTATAAAATATAATTTAAACATTAGAATTGAATATATAAAATGTAATACAAAATAACATATAGAATAATTAAGTTGCTATTAAAATGATTAAATAAATAAATAAATAAATAAATAAATAAATATATATATATATATACACACACACACACAAGGTTTCTGTACCTAATTAATATTATATGTATATTACTATATATATGAAATATATAAGTATTAACTAATTAATATGTGTATTAGACGTTGTTAAATACTACCTACTTAAATATATGTAATATCATATATATTAAATTACTAAAGGATATAATATAATTGTCATATTGATAATATTAGTACTTTCATTAAAATAAAGATTTATAATAAAAATCAGTATTAATAGTATTATTAATATTATTATAAATTTGATACATTAAAATTGTTATAATTATTATTAATATTAGTGTTACTAGTATTAATAAAATTCTTATTATATTTGACAGTAAATTATGATCTCTGTCATTTTTAAATTTTTATTTTTATTAAAACTATTGATTAATATTAATAAGGGTATAATTAATATTATTATTGTTAAGTTTCTTTATATATTTAATATACTAATATATATATATATATATATATATATATATATATATATATATATATATATATATATATATATATATATATATATATATATATATATATATATATATATATATATATATATATATATATAGTTATACAAATAAAGATATAAATAAATACATATACATATACAAATTACAGTAATAATGTTATGATTATCAGTTTATTATTATTATTATTATTATTATTATCAATGTTATGTATTATTATTGTTATTATTATTACTATTAATACCATTATTATTAATTATTAAGATAATTATTAATTATTAATTATAAAATCTAATGAAGAATCATACAGCTAGCTACCTCTATCGATTTCCTTTTGTAATTTGCTTTCTGTCTACTCTTGTTAACAGTCAGTATCAGAATCTCAATACACACCAAATCTGTTATGAAGGATCGTCCTTTATTATTATTATTTTTCTTTCTTTTCTCTTATTTAATTGTTGTATTGAAAAAGTGAGGTACCTCCTGCCTAATTCGTTACAAGTCTACCTCAAGTAATCACATCATGTTTTTACTTCAATTATCAAACACATTATTTATATCAATGACAGCAATTCAAGATTGAAAAACCAAACATTTAACAAGAAAGCTCGACACCTATGTTTTTTTTTCTTTTCAAGAATCAATTTCAACTTCTCTTACTCAAACTCTTGTCTCGGTTGATGCTAAACTCGACCATCATCAAAGACGTTCCATCATCGACAAGTCGCCTCATGTCACAACCACACCACCACCAACCTACAAACCACCATCTCTCTCATTAATCCCTCTTTCTCTTCGGTGACGTTAGAAAACCACCACCACACGTCCATCTTTACCACCACCTTCTTCAAAGTCGACAACCATCAACCCGTCACCATCTTGAAACCAAACACACCACTAAACGAGTTCTATATGACTACTACTGTTGCTATGAAATCTCTTTTGTGTTGCCATGTCCCTGTTCGTTCAAGCTGTTATCCAATGGTCCTGTAATGTTTAAAATACGAAGAATAAAAGATAAAGGATAATGACTAATGAAAGGACCCGTCCTAATCCATCCGGACGAATACATTACATTTGGTTACATCGCGAGGCACTTGACCTCTATATGATACATTTTACAAATATTGCATTCGTTTTTAAAAGACAAACTTTCATTACATCAAAAGTTGTCGGCATGCATACCATACCCTAACATATCCAACTATAATTGACTTAGTAATAATCTTGATGAACTCAACTACTCGAATGCAACGTATTTTGAAATATGTCATGAATGACTCCAAGTAATATCTCTAAAATGAGCAAATGCACAGCGGAAGATTTCTTTCATACCTGAGAATAAACATGCTTTAAAGTGTCAACCAAAAAGGTTGGTGAGTTCATTAGTTTATCATAAAGAATCATTTCATAATTTTAATAGACCACCAGATTTCATATTTCCAATTCTCATAAACATACGTCCCATGCATAGAGACAAAAATCATTCATATGGATTGAACACCTGGTAACCGACATTCACAATATGCATATAAGAATATCCCCATCATTCCGGGATCCTCCTTCGGACATGATATAAATTTCGAAGTACTAAAGCATCCGGTACTTTGGATGGGGCTTGTTGGGCCCGATAGATCTATCTTTAGGATTCTCGTCAATTAGGGTGTCTGTTCCCTAATTCTTAGATTACCAGACTTAATAAAAAGGGGCATATTCGATTTCGATAATTCAACCATATAATGTAGTTTCGATTACTTGTGTCTATTCCGTAAAACATTTATAAAAGCGCATGTATTCTCAGTCCCAAAAATATATATTGCAAAATCAATTAAAAAGGGAGTAATGAAACTCACCTAATGTATTTTGTAGTAAAAATACATATGACACAACTGAACAATGCAGGGTTGGCCTCGGATTCACGAACCTATATCATTTATATTTCTATTAATTAAAATATATAATAGAGATATCATAAATTTGTTTATTAATATATATTATTTCTATATTTTGTAATTATATAAGATTTTTACTAGATTCCATTTAAAACATATACTTTATTTTATATCTTAAATTATATGTTACATATATTTATTTTGTACATATATTTAAAGTGACAAATATTTTTATATATTTAGTTGTGTCAATATATCTAAATATATTATATGACCAGTATTATATTTAAAATCATTAGTTGATTTTATGTAAGTATTTATATAAATACTATTAATATGTTTGATATATTGTATATGAAATATTAATGTACTTTTAGTATATGTAAAGAATATATTTTATGTACAAAATATTTAGCTGTTAAAAATGTTAGTTTTGATAACAAGGATTTACTCATAATAATAATAATTTTATTGATAATGATAATACTAATAATTACATAAATGATACTAATACTAATATTAATAATAGTTCGTAATATTATCATAACAACATTTATAATAATAATCTTAATTTTAATAGTACTTCTATTGTTATTAATGATATTAATAATAACATTAATAATGATGTTACATAATAGTAAAGTGATAGTAACATTAATCATAATCATACTAATACCTAATAATAATAATAGTTGTTACTTACTACATATATTAGTAATATTAATAACAATAATAACTATCATACTAATATTAATGACAATAAAAATAATAATCATAACAATAATGATGATAATAATAATAATAATAATAATAATAATAATAATAATAATAATAATAATGATAATAATAATAATAAAATAAAATAGAAAAACTACCTCAATCAAATGGGTTCCAAAAAAAAAAAGACTTAACAGTCCATGCTGGGAATTGAACCCACAACCACTTGCTATCCCGACAACACCCAAGACCATCGAACCATTTTCATTTTTCTGTAATCATACCCCTTTGAAAATTTATAACCCGTAATTATTTTTATTTTCAACTTCATCTTCCTCACTAAATATCAAAAGCATCGATCATGGATCTTTAAAATCAAAACAATGAAATTATTTTATTTAAGACACATAAACATCCATATATAAATATATATATAGCTGTGTTTGTAATTTTAACAAGAAAAACCAAAATAAAAAAAATAAAAAAAGACCCCTGCTGCTCGATGCAGAATAAAAAAAATTTGATTGATCACTAAGAACGTTTTTTAGATTATGCTTTCAATACAAAATGTGTTTTAAATCGTCTTTAAAAAGTTATAAATTGTCGATTTCAACAGAAACATTAACACAATTACAAATTTTGTGATGAACACAATTTTTGACTTTTAACAACTAAAACTTTGACTTCGAAATTACGAATCGATAAAAGGAATTGAAGGTTGTAACTTTGCAGATAGTTTGGTTAGGGGATTCCTAACATAACTGTAATTTTAGATTTACAAAATATTTTTCGAATTCGATTTTTGACCAAAAAGATGAGTTACAGGGGAAAACCGACGGGTTCTCTTTTATTAAAAAAAATTCTGTTTAATCCCAATCTTAATAGAAATTAAAAGGGTTGTATTGGATGTTGAGAGTGTAATGTTGACTGAATTGTTTATGATCACTAGCCAATCGATTTAATAATGGTTTATGTGAATTCGCCAGACTAGTTGTGCCAAGGAAGAACAAAACAAAAAAAATTAAAGGGGATAATGACCCTAAACAGACTTTTGTTATATCTTGTGATTAAATCTCGACTGATATCAATTTTTGGAGACAGAAACAAACTTACCAATATTTGATGTTGAAAGGAAACTGTCTTTATTCTCCATATTATTATTTATCTAATATTATTACTTGATAATATTTAATAAAAATACAATAATAAAAAGAATAGAATTAATAATAATATTAATAATACTAAGTAATAAAAATTATGATATTAATGATATCAGAAATTAAATATATCAAATTTCATACTTTTGTATTATATATATACTAACAATATTAACACTAGTACTAATATTTAATATTTATATTAATAATATTAACAATGAAAGTAATAATAATAATAATAATAATATTAGTAATGATAACGATTTTAAATGTACTAAATTTCATTTCTATATATTATCTATTAAGAATAATAATATAGCTAATACTGATGTTAATATTAAAGGTAATAACAATTTTATTATAACAACTATATTTAATAATTTAGTAATACATATAATAGATTATATATTATTATATAATAATGAGTATAATACATTTTAATAATAATAACTAATAATAATGAAGGTATAACAAGTTACATGTTTCCATTTATATAATAATATTAATAATACAGATATAGGTATTAATAGTAATAAAAGCAGTAATATTATAACATATGTTGAATATTTAATATTTAATATTTATATATTTATAAGTAATTATTAATAAGAATAACGTATAGTTTCATATCATATATATATATATATATATTTATTTTAATAATAGTTGATTATTATTACTTTACATTTTTTTTATTTTTTTTTATTTTTACACACAATTGTTCGTGAATCGTCGAGAGCAGTCAAAGGTCAATTGAATATATGAACATTGTTTCAAAATTTTCTAAACTCAACATTACATACTTTGCTTATTGTATCGAAATCATATAAAGATTAAGTTTAAATTTAGTTAGAAATTCCCGGGTCGTCACAACTAATACTCGATGGAAACCAGCTGTGTACCCACTGATCAACATATTATTATATATTGTGAGATAGTTTAGGTAAATCCATTAAACTAATGCAACTTGGGCTCATAAACTACTATCCTATTGTTTTTAGAATAATATCGATATTTTAAAGGATTGATGCTGCGTGAATATTTTTTTTGTTGGTCGACAGCATCAAACACATTACCCCATCACTCATCAATGAACTTACATTTAAACACGCAGTTGGAGTTTTGAATTCATTAAACCAAAATTTTACACATGAAACTTGGGCCATTTAAACTTGTCTAGGACTAGTGTATATTGGGCTTGGAATACTCGAAATTGGGCAGTAAGGAGCTGAGGCCAAACAGACGAGTGGTTGATAAGGTAGATGATGCGTAAGATGATGATGTTTAATGATGAGATGATCAACGATTTTTTTTTTGCTGGAACCAAGCCGCCGGTCTTTATTATGGCTGTTGGGCCATGTGATTAGTGTAGTTGGGCAGAGCTAGTTAATCATGTTGAGCTTTTAAAATGGACTATGAAGATAAGGTATATAAATTGGGCCGTGGACTATGGTTTGGCATTGAATCGTATAAATCTTCTGTTGGGATAAATATATGATAATGATGATGATCAAACGATGAATGATGATTTATGATATATGGTAGATGATAATGGTATAGTGAAATATGATATGACGAGTGATATGATAATCATGATAGTGATTAGAATGATGTATACGATGGTAGTGATGATATGATTATTGATAAAAAGTTAAGAAATGAAAGTGAAACAAATTACATTTGGGTTAAGTATAGTTAAGGTTTGATTTATTCAGAAAAATAGAAACGGATCAACGGTTACGAGTGTTATCGGGTTAGCTGGATGTCGCGGGTTCAATCCCGGACTTGGGCATTTTTTTTAAGAGCTACTTCTATTGAGGTAGTATTTTCATTAATATTATTATTATTATTTATATTTATTATTTATTATTTTTATTATTATTATTATTATTATTATTATTATTATTATTATTATTATTATTATTATTATTATTATTATTATTATTATTATTATTATTATGAACATAAGTATTATTACTTTTACAAATTATTATCATTATTATTATTTTTACAACAAATAAATATTATGCATATAAAATTATACTTATAATAACATTACATATTATAAACATTTTTTTTATATATATGTATAAATATTCATATATAATAAATGATGTATTTTTAATATAATGTTAAACATATATAAATATTAATATAATTATATAAACATTACTCATTTTTAAAGATAAATACAAATTAAATATATATAATATATAATTTAAGATACAATAAATTTGTTCGATTACAAATATATGTGTTAATATATATAAATGATATAGGTTTGTGAATCCGAGGCCAACCTTACCCTTGTTAAATGACGTCATATGTATTTTTACTACAAAATATAGTATGGTGAATTTCATTTGCTCCCTTTTGTGACAACCCGGAAATTTCCGACCAAATTTAAACTTAACCTTTATATGTTTCTGACACGATAAGCAGAATTTGTAATGTTGAATCTCAAAAAGTTTGGAACTACATTCATGTAATCAATTACCCTTTGACCGTGTTCGACTATTCATGAACAATTATGTGTATATAGATATGTATATATAATATATAATATTAACTGAAAACATTAACAAAGTATTAGATATATGATGCTTTACATAAACATATTTGTTTCAATATATTTATTGATAGAATTAAGAGATAATATCAAATGATTGAATTATCAGATACATTATGATATGATTACGGGCCTATGTTATGAGGTCCACTGTGATTTAAGAAATCTATTTTTTTTTTGACAACTCATTACTTAACCAGTATGATAAAGATAACGATATTTATATTTTATTTTATTAAATATATATATATATATATATATATATATATATATATATAACGATTTAAATTAATATTATATATATTTTTATACGCGTATTATACGTACATAGTTTTATATTTTTACTATACTTTAACTTTACCTTTACTTTACTTTTACTTTACTTTAACTTTAATAATTCATACTTTAATAATTCACTTTAATAATTCATACTTTAATAATTCACTTTAATAATTCATACTTTAATAATTCACTTTAATAATTCATACTTTAATAATTCACTTTAATAATTCAAAAATCTATTATAAATAGAATTCAATAGGTTTCATTATTTCATAGAAACTTGAAAATATATTTCTCTAAACTCTCTCAATCGAATTACATATATATATATATATATATATATATATATATATATATATATATATATATATATATATATATATATATTTACTTAGTATTATTTCAAGATATTATTAGTATACATAAAATACTACGACGGAGTTATATTCAGACGATTTCAAAATAAGTTTTCAAATGGGATAGAGCTAAGGAAATTATGGGTTATAGCTATGAAAGTTATGGGTATTGATCGAGGGTATTGCTCGTGAGGTCAACCTAACGTTTATCATTTTCGTTGCGTCTACGTACTTTCCTGCAATATTGAATCACAATATTGATACATGAGCATTCATATCTTATCTTTTATATATTAATAGTGTATCCCTAACTAGTGCTCGAGTATATATGATTATGCATGTTTGTATGCTTAGTTTCATCGTTAAATAGTTTATGATAAATCACAAATTTGATACATATGCTACTGAGATAAGTTATATGATATGTATGTCGTTGAAAATCTGAAGAAAAAATTAATAACTTTTCATTTAGAAATCGTGTGGTTTCGATGAACGGATTAAAAGATATGGTCAACTGAATTATCATTAATTTTAATATTATTATTAAAATGATTATTATAACTGTTATCAGTTGATGTTATTACTAAAATTATCTTTATTACTAAAAATTAATATTTTTATTGAAACTATCATTTTATTATTTTTATCATTATTATTATTATCAATATTATTTTATCAAATAAATATGCGTACAAAGATATTTTTACCACACGTAATGTAATTACATTAATAATACATACCACTATATTTTTATGATATTAAGTGAATTTTATAAATTTTATTATTTGAGATATATAAAAGTATATTTTTATCATATATGAATTTTAATATAAATTTTTATTTATTAATAAATGACTTGTATTATTTAGTATAATAAGATCTGATAAATATATTTAAATATATAAAACTAATATATATAAGTTATATAATAAACATGTATAGATTTTGGAAGTCATTTTGGGTCAAGTTGACTTTTGTTGACTTTTATATGTCGGTCTCGAGCATTAGGATTGTGATACACTACGACTTGACCTAAATTGTTAGACAGATATTGACCAACATATAAATATATATACTTAATATAGGTTCGTGAATCCGAGACAAACACTGCACTTGTTCAGTGCCGTCATATACATAATTGCTACGAAATACAGTATTGTGAGTTTCATTTGCTCCCTTTTTATATATATTTTTGGGCTGAGAATACATGCGCTGATTTATAAATGTTTTACGAAATAGGCACAAGTACTAAAACTAATTCTATGTGGGTTTAAACCAGAAATATACCCTTAGCTTGGTAACATTAAACTACTTGTCTATGTACGGTAGGCGCGAATCCTAAAGATAGATCTATTGGGTCTGACAAACCCCATCCTGACTATGGGATGCTTTAGTACTTTGAGGTTATTTTAAACAAACCTGATCTGGTGTACTTCAGAGGGTAAAACATGAACGTTAAAGCTTGTTACCGGGTGCCTACAACTTATAGAATACTTTTATACACTTGCGAGTGTACGGATATTTATAGAAACTGAAATCTTGTGGTCTATTACTATTACGGAAATGATGGATTATGATAAACTAATGAACTCACCAACCTTTTGGTTGACACTTTAAAGCATGTTTATTCTCAGGTATTAAAGAATTCTTCCACTGTGCATTAGCTCATTTTAAGGATATTACTTGGAGTCATTCAAGACATACTTTGAAAGACGTTGCATTCGAGTCGTTGAGTTCATCAAGATTAATATTAAGTCAATTATAGTTGGATGTAATATGAAATGGTATGCATGCCATCAATTTTTGATGTAAAGAAAGTTTGTCTTTTAAAAACGAATGCAATGTTTGTAAAACGTATCATATAGAGGTCAAATACCTCGCGATGTAATCAACTATTGTGAATCGTTTATAATGTATATGAACGGGTCCTTTCAGTTGGTATCAGAGCGGTGGTCTTAGCGAACCAGTTCTTGCATTAGTGTGTCTAACTGATAGTTGTTAAGATGCATTAGTGAGTCTGGACTTCGACCGTGTCTGCATGTCAAAAGTTTTGCTTATCATTTTTAGTCAGAAATCATCTACTTACCATCCTTAGGAAATTACCTGCTTATCATTCTTAAGTCTAGACGTGTTTTCCTACATTTATTGCGTAATAGTGTATAGACGAATTCTTATCTTAGCATATCTGTTACTATGAACTTTAACTGACATCTTTCAAAGATTCCTCCGTAATTTATGGGATTTTGGTATTATATATACATATGTAAATTATATATTGAAGAATATCAAATCTAAATTCTACAATCTATTTCATACCAAAAAAAAAAATTATTTCCCTGATCATACAAGATGGATCCCTCAACCAGTTCGAGTTCCTCGAATTCTGACAGCTATGCCGATAAGGATTTCCACATGAGCTCCGAAAGCAACGTGACCGGAATGGATCAACCAATTAGCCATCATCTATTCTGGATGAATTGGGGATGGGTTCGTAATCTACTTAACCATTGGAGACAAGAAGAATGCGATCCCTTTCATCCACCACATTGCCCTCTTGGCAATGAACCTGAAGCACTTACCGGTGAACCTGTCCGAAACACCATTTTCTCTCTCATTTCCAGAGTATCTCGTCATAATTATATACTACACCAAATTCTAGATCTTATTTATCCGCTCGTCCGAACCGACAATCACCCCGGTGTAATAGAAGAAGTCAACGAGCTTCGCGCTCGGGTAGTGGCTTTGGAGAATATGGTGCAAAGGTTACAAACACCAGCAGTAGCACCAGCAGCATAACCAGTACCACCATCAACAACATCAACAGTACCATTACCACCACCAACAACAATCGCATCGCAAACCTCAACTTCACAATCTGTCCCACGAGCATCGATGTCATACATCATGTAGATACCAAGGAATACCACAACGATGAAGTATTGATTCATAACTTCATTGGGGAAACATTCTACGGTGATTATGTAATTTCTAAAGTTTAGAAATTATCTATCCTAGCCTTAACCATAAATCAAATGAGTTTAATTTAATATTAACTCATTAAATCAATATTACATCTGAAGAAATATACACATATATATTTCCATAAAGACTGTAATAAAATTCTTTTGTACAAAATATTAATTGTGAAATTTTTTTTTTTTTAACGGGTAGGTAATACCCGAGAGATATATAAATTCACAATTAATATGTTACATTCTTCGAATCTGATTCAGCAAATCATCCATTATACTCCCTACTTTCACAACAATATACATTCTTTTATAGAAATCAAAACAACCATACTCATTCAAAATCTAATTACATATTCTGATTTTGAAATCTCAGAATTCGATTCAAGATATAACCGAAATCATCACTCTTAGATTCCTACATCTTTCAAAACTATACTTTGACTTCAAAACTGTCCTAGAACCTCATTTCTATTCATGGAACTCACAAAAATATTTGTATCATTCAAAATCTTAGAACGTCATATGTATATTAACAATTACAATATGTGTTCAAACACTTCGAAATTCCTAAAGACATGCGAGATGATGATCCAACCACATATTACCCACTGTCATGCATCTGAAAAGCTCTCGAAACCAAAGTTATAGTTTAACACGTATCCGTGTAAGATCCTTTGATATTTATTACCAAATATAATTTTTCAATCTCTTACCAAAATAGACAGTTTTGTCACAGCTCCAGCAAATCACCTTCATTTGTTTATACGAATAAACCTTATTATAACAATTACCCCTTCATCATTGTTACCGGGGAACCTTTCATATCTCGCCACATTAGCAGTAAACTTATCAACAACTTCATTAACCTTTGACTTAAGCCTCTCCGAAAAGCCACTATACTTATTCATTAAAACCCCATCATGTACTCACCTACATCCTGTAACAATAATTGTCACACCAACAACTGGGAATTAGCAATCAGTATTTTGAATTTCGCGACAATTTTACGTCAAAAGTTATACATATAACGTCTATCTCCTAGACTTACATACTTCGAATGTGAATTTTCTGAAAAACATCCCAAACTATGAACTAGTTCTCCGAAATTGGAAAAATGCTGATGAAGCAGCAAAAACTGTAAATGACATTAACAGTCAAAAGTTTGATGATAAAGAATAGTATGGTGGTAAAGCTGAGAAAAAGAGAAGGTTTGAAACTGGAAAACGGATTGAGCAGACCATGAAAGAGGCTGTGGACAAATCACAAAGACTAAACCTGCCTTCAAGGGATCCAAATGATTCAGTGTCTACTGAAATCGTTAGCAAACACCTTACTTCTCATTCTAAACCTTCACAGATAAATCTTCTTCATCATCCATATTATCGTATCTTTTATTATAATATCTTCGATATTCCTGAAGATATTTTCACAACTATTCTTATTCGATATCTTTTATCTCTTCGCAATATCTGCATTACAACATAAAAAGAAACTGTGTTAGTTTCTAAATTTAAAAAAAAAATTGAATTTAAAATAGGAATGTTTTTGAAGTAATGTTGGGAACTGAAGCATGAGTTAGTATAATATAATGACACTTGATCAACGTGATTATATTACAGTAAGTCATGCTGAGTTTCTAATGGAACGTGATGATTCACAGAACATACCGTCATCATGTACTGTTTACAAGACTCTTACATTCTACCCAATTTTCAAACATATTAAGAACATATCATCTTGATAGCTCTATATTTTCGGATATTCTGGTAATTTGCCAAATCAAGATCGTGCCATTACGATTTTCTTCTTGGAACATTAACTATGTTCATCCAAAAATTCATATCTACGAATTCTGGACTATTATCCGCTTGACTTAAGATCGGGAAGAGAAAACGAAAGCATGAAGCTCCGAAATATAATGGAGAATATAAAGCCCGATAACTACCTCGAAATTACAAACCGTGTATATAAATGCGTATAGCAATATAAACACACGGGAGAATGAAAAACACAATAACCCCAAGGTAATGGTAGAAGAAAATAACTTCCTCCGGTGGTAGATGAAAAAGAAGAATGACAGATATGAAAGTTAAAAGTATATCAAGAATCAATACTGGATGAAGCATATTAACGAATGCTTTAAAGTATGAATTGGGGAGAAAGACTAGAAGGTGTGAGCTGTGGAAATAAAGAAACGAAGGGGATGGAATTATAGTAAAATATCAGACAGAGAAATCGAGAAAGATTATCGCATTTAATCAAAGAAGATCCTGATTTCCTTAATCGCCGAATAACCAAATCTTATTGCAAAGATTTTCTTTAAATCCCATGAATTCAGGAAATCAATCATAACTACGTCATCGGTTAAAACGAATATACGTGTACTCATTTCACTCTCTTGCGATAGCTTCACTTATACTCTTCGCGTAATCAAATTGTTTTATCTATATTACTCAATGATGATAAAACTCTATTTATCAACTCATATTCGTCATGAAAACATTTTTATAGTTAGCCATGACGATCTCGATCAAATTTCGGGACGAAATTTCTTTAACGGGTAGGTACTGTGACAACCCGGAAATTTCCGACCAAATTTAAACTTAACCTTTATATGTTTCTGACACGATAAGCAGAATTTGTAATGTTGAATCTCAAAAAGTTTGGAACTACATTCATGTAATCAATTACCCTTTGACCGTGTTCGACTATTCACGAACAATTATGTGTATATAGATATGTATATATAATATATAATATTAACTGAAAACATTAACAAAGTATTAGATATATGATGCTTTACATAAACATATTTGTTTCAATATATTTATTGATAGAATTAAGAGATAATATCAAATGATTGAATTATCAGATACATTATGATATGATTACGGGCCTATGTTATGAGGTCCACTGTGATTTAAGAAATCTATTTTTTTTTTTGACAACTCATTACTTAACCAGTATGATAAATATAACGTTATTTATATTTTATTTTATTAAATATATATATATATATATATATATATATATATATATATATATATATATATATATATATATATATATATATATATATATATATATATATAACGATTTAAATTAATATTATATATATTTTTATACGCGTATTATACATACATAGTTTTATATTTTTACTATACTTTAACTTTACCTTTACTTTACTTTTACTTTACTTTAACTTTAATAATTCATACTTTAATAATTCACTTTAATAATTCATACTTTAATAATTCACTTTAATAATTCATACTTTAATAATTCACTTTAATAATTCATACTTTAATAATTCACTTTAATAATTCAAAAATCTATTATAAATAGAATTCAATAGGTTTCATTATTTCATAGAAACTTGAAAATATATTTCTCTAAACTCTCTCAATCGAATTATATATATATATATATATATATATATATATATATATATATATATTTACTTAGTATTATTTCAAGATATTATTAGTATACATAAAATACTACGACGGAGTTATATTCAGACGATTTCAAAATAAGTTTTCAAATGGGATAGAGCTAAGGAAATTATGGGTTATAGCTATGAAAGTTATGGGTATTGATCGAGGGTATTGCTCGTGAGGTTAACCTAACGTTTATCATTTTCGTTGCGTCTACGTACTTTCCTGCAATATTGAATCACAATATTGATACGTGAGCATTCATATCTTATCTTTTATATATTAATAGTGTATCCCTAACTAGTGCTCGAGTATATATGATTATGCATGTTTGTATGCTTAGTTTCATCGTTAAATAGTTTATGATAAATCACAAATTTGATACATATGCTACTGAGATAAGTTATATGATATGTATGTCGTTGAAAATCTGAAGAAAAAATTAATAACTTTTCATTTAGAAATCGTGTGGTTTCGATGAACGGATTAAAAGATATGGTCAACTGAATTATCATTAATTTAAATATTATTATTAAAATGATTATTATAACTGTTATCAGTTGATGTTATTACTAAAATTATCTTTATTACTAAAAATTAATATTTTTATTGAAACTATCATTTTATTATTTTTATCATTATTATTATTATCAATATTATTTTATCAAATAAATATGCGTACAAAGATATTTTTACCACACGTAATGTAATTACATTAATAATACATACCACTATATTTTTATGATATTAAGTGAATTTTATAAATTTTATTATTTGAGATATATAAAAGTATATTTTTATCATATATGAATTTTAATATAAATTTTTATTTATTAATAAATGACTTGTATTATTTAGTATAATAAGATCTGATAAATATATTTAAATATATAAAACTAATATATATAAGTTATATAATAAACATGTATAGATTTTGGAAGTCATTTTGGGTCAAGTTGACTTTTGTTGACTTGTGCATGTCGGTCTCGAGCATTAGGATTGTGATACACTACGACTTGACCTAAATTGTTAGACAGATATTGACCAACATATAAATATATATACTTAATATAGGTTCGTGAATCCGAGACAAACACTGCAATTGTTCAGTGCCGTCATATACATAATTGCTACGAAATACAGTATTGTGAGTTTCATTTGCTCCCTTTTTATATATATTTTTGGGCTGAGAATACATGCGCTGATTTATAAATGTTTTACGAAATAGGCACAAGTACTAAAACTAATTCTATGTGGGTTTAAACCAGAAATATACCCTTAGCTTGGTAACATTAAACTATTTGTCTATGTACGGTAGGCGCGAATCCTAAAGATAGATCTATTGGGTCTGACAAACCCCATCCTGACTATGGGATGCTTTAGTACTTTGAGGTTATTTTAAACACACCTGATCTGGTGTACTTCAGAGGGTAAAACATGAACGTTAAAGCTTGTTACCGGGTGCCTACAACTTATAGAATACTTTTATACACTTGGGAGTGTACGGATATTTATAGAAACTGAAATCTTGTGGTCTATTACTATTACGGAAATGATGGATTATGATAAACTAATGAACTCACCAACCTTTTGGTTGACACTTTAAAGCATGTTTATTCTCAGGTATTAAAAAATTCTTCCGCTGTGCATTAGCTCATTTTAAGGATATTACTTGGAGTCATTCAAGACATACTTTGAAAGACGTTGCATTCGAGTCGTTGATTTCATCAAGATTAATATTAAGTCAATTATAGTTGGATGTAATATGAAATGGTATGCATGCCGTCAATTTTTGATGTAAAGAAAGTTTGTCTTTTAAAAACGAATGCAATGTTTGTAAAACGTATCATATAGAGGTCAAATACCTCGCGATGTAATCAACTATTGTGAATCATTTATAATGTATATGAACGGGTCCTTTCACCTTTTTAATTACTTTTGCATTATATATTTTTGGGCTGAGAATACATGCGCTGTTTTATAAATGTTTGACGAAATAGATACAAAAACTAATCCCATTTTTAAAACTCTTTAAATGTTTTGGGATGAATAAATGAGCTTTTTGATTTACAAAATAGTTCCGTCAAAAACCAAATTCTATGTAGAGTTGTATCAACAAATATTTTTGGTTACACCTCAGGCTGTGGAATAGAACTATAGATTACTATATGCTGTTTAGCATGGATTATTATGAAATGTCCCGTTCATATTGATTATAAATGTTCCATATTAATTGATTTCGCCGAGAGGTTTTGACCTCTATATGAGACATTTTTCAAAGACTGCATTCATTTTTAAAACAACCATAACCTTTATTTTATCTATAAAGGTTTAAAAAGCATTACGTAGATTATCAAATAATGATAATCTAAAATATACCGTTTACACACGACCATTACATAATGGTTTACAATAAGAATATATTACATCAAAAATAAGTTTCTTGAATGCAGTTTTTACATAATATCATACAAGCATGGACTTCAAATCTTGTCCTTATTTTAGTATGCAACAGCGGAAGCTCTTAATAATCACCTGAGAATAAACATGCTTAAAATGTCAACAAAAATGTTGGTGAGTTATAGGTTTAACCTATATATTATCAAATCATAATAATAGACTTCAAGATTTCATATTTCAATATACATCCCATACATAGAGATAAAATTCATTCATATGTTGAACACCTGGTAACCGACATTAACAAGATGCATATAAGAATATCTCCTATCATTCCGAGAAATCCTTCGAACATGGTAAAAACGAATTCGAAGTACTAAAGCATCCGGTACTTTGGATGGGGTTCGTTAGGCCCAATAGATCTATCTTTAGGATTCGCGTCAATTAGTAGATCGGTTTACTAATTCTTAGGTTACCAAGCAAAAGGGGCATATTCAGCTTCGATCATTCACCCATATAATGTAGTTTCAATTACTTGTGTCTATTTCGTAAAACATTTATAAAACTGCATGTATTCTCATCCCAAAATATTAGATTTTAAAAGTGGGACTATAACTCACTTTCTCAGATTCTTACTTCGTCGGGAAGTAAGACTTGGCCACTGGTCGATTCACGAACCTATAACAAATATGTACATATATATCAAAGTATGTTCAAAATATATTTACACCATTTTTAATACATTTTAATGTTTTAAGTTTATTAAGTCAGCTGTCCTCGTTAGTAATGAAATGTCCCGTTCTTATTGATTAAAAACGTTCCATATTAATTGATTTCGTTGCGAGGTTTTGACCTCTATATGAGACGTTTTTCAAAGACTGCATTCATTTTAAAACAAACCATAACCTTTATTTCATCAATAAAGGTTTAAAAAGCTTTACGTAGATTATCAAATAATGATAATCTAAAATATCCTGTTTACACACGACCATTACATAATGGTTTACAATACAAATATGTTACAACAAAATAAGTTTCTTGAATGCAGTTTTTACACAATATCATACAAACATGGACTCCAAATCTCATCCTTATTTAAGTATGCGACAGCGGAAGCTCTTAATAATCACCTGAGAATAAACATGCTTAAAACGTCAACAAAAATGTTGGTGAGTTATAGGTTTAACCTATATATATCAAATCATAATAATAGACCACAAGATTTCATATTTCAATACACATCCCATACATAGAGATAAAAATCATTCATATGGTGAACACCTGGTAACCGACATTAACAAGATGCATATATAAGAATATCCCCATCATTCCGGGACACCCTTCGGATATGATATGAACATCATTACTATCTTAAGTTCCTTGGATAAACCTACTGGAAAAGAGAAAAATGGATCTAGCTTCAACGGATCCTTGGATGGCTCGAAGTTCTTGAAGCAGAATCATGACACGAAAACAAGTTCAAGTAAGATCATCACTTGAAATAAGATTGTTATAGTTATAGAAATTGAACCAAAGTTTGAATATGATTATTACCTTGTATTAGAATGATAACCTACTGTAAGAAACAAAGATTTCTTGAGGTTGGATGATCACCTTACAAGATTGGAAGTGAGCTAGTAAACTTGAAAGTATTCTTGATTTTATGTAACTAGAACTTGTAAAATATATGAAGAACACTTAGAACTTGAAGATAGAACTTGAGAGAGATCAATTAGATGAAGAAAATTGAAGAATGAAAGTGTTTGTAGGTGTTTTTGGTCGTTGTTGTATGGATTAGATATAAAGGATATGTAATTTTGTTTTCATGTAAATAAGTCATGAATGATTACTCATATTTTTGTAATTTTATGAGATATTTCATGCTAGTTGCCAAATGATGGTTCCCACATGTGTTAGGTGACTCACATGGGCTGCTAAGAGCTGATCATTTTATTGTATATACCAATAGTACATACATCTAAAAGCTGTGTATTGTACGAGTACGAATACGGGTGCATACGAGTAGAATTGTTGATGAAACTGAACGAGGATGTAATTGTAAGCATTTTTGTTAAGTAGAAGTATTTTGATAAGTGTCTTGAAGTCTTTCAAAAGTGTATGAATACATATTAAAACACTACATGTATATACATTTTAACTGAGTCGTTAAGTCATCGTTAGTCGTTACATGTAAATGTTGTTTTGAAACCTTTAGGTTAATGATCTTGTTGAATGTTGTTAACCCATTGTTTATTATAACAAATGAGATGTTAAATTGTTATATTATCATGATATTATGATATATAATATATCTCAGTATGATGTATATACAGTTAAATGTCGTTACAACGATAATCGTTACATATATGTCTCGTTTCGAAATCATTAAGTTAGTAGTCTTATTTTTACATATGTATTTCATTGTTAATACACTTAATAATATATTTACTTATCATTTAACATAATTAACCAAGTGTATCAATATCTTAATATGATTCATATGTACCTAGTAAGACGTTGTTATAACGATAATCGTTATATATATCGTTTTCGAGTTTCTTAAATTAATAGTCTCATTTTTATTTATATAACTCATTGTTAAAATACCTAATGAAATACATACTTATAATAAAAACATGTTAACTATATATATAACCATATATATGTCATCGTATAGTTTTTACAAGTTTTAACGTTCGTGAATCACCGGTCAACTTGGGTGGTCAATTGTCTATATGAAACATATTTCAATTAATCAAGTCTTAACAAGTTTGATTGCTTAAGATGTTGGAAACATTTAATCATGTAAATATCAATCTCAATTAATATATATAAACATGGAAAAGTTCGGGTCACTACAGTACCTACCCGTTAAATAAATTTCGTCCCGAAATTTTAAGCTGTTGAAGGTGTTGACGAATCTTCTGGAAATAGATGCGGGTATTTCTTCTTCATCTGATCTTCACGCTCCCAGGTGAACTCGGGTCCTCTACGAGCATTCCATCGAACCTTAACAATTGGTATCTTGTTTTGCTTAAGTCTTTTAACCTCACGATCCATTATTTCGACGGGTTCTTCGATGAATTGAAGTTTTTCGTTGATTTGGATTTCATCTAACGGAATAGTGAGATCTTCTTTAGCAAAACATTTCTTCAAATTCGAGATGTGGAAAGTGTTATGTACAGCCGCGAGTTGTTGAGGTAACTCAAGTCAGTAAGCTACTGGTCCGAAACGATCAATAATCTTGAATGGTCCAATATACCTTGGATTTAATTTCCCTCGTTTACCAAATCGAACAACGCCTTTCCAAGGTGCAACTTTAAGCATGACCATCTCTCCAATTTCAAATTCTATATCTTTTTTTTTAATGTCAGCGTAGCTCTTTTGTCGACTTTGGGCGGTTTTCAACCGTTGTTGAATTTGGATGATCTTCTCGGTAGTTTCTTGTATAATCTCCGGACCCGTAATCTGTCTATCCCCCACTTCACTCTAACAAATCGGAGACCTGCACTTTCTACCATAAAGTGCTTCAAACGGCGCCATCTCAATGCTTGAATGGTAGCTGTTGTTGTAGGAAAATTCTGCTAACGGTAGATGTCGATCCCAACTGTTTCCGAAATCAATAACACATGCTCGTAGCATGTCTTCAAGCGTTTGTATCGTCCTTTCACTCTGCCCATCAGTTTGTGGATGATAGGCAGTACTCATGTCTAGACGAGTTCCTAATGCTTGCTGTAATGTCTGCCAGAATCTTGAAATAAATCTGCCATCCCTATCAGAGATAATAGAGATTGGTATTCCATGTCTGGAGACGACTTCCTTCAAATACAGTCGTGCTAACTTCTCCATCTTGTCATCTTCTCTTATTGGCAGGAAGTGTGCTGATTTGGTGAGACGATCATCTATTACCCAAATAGTATCAAAACCACTCGCAGTCCTTGGCAATTTAGTGATGAAATCCATGGTAATGTTTTCCCATTTCTATTCCGGAATTTTGGGTTGTTGAAGTAGACCTGATGGTTTCTGATGCTCAGCTTTGACCTTAGAACATGTCAAACATTCTCCTACGTATTTAGCAACATCGGCTTTCATACCCGGCCACCAAAAATGTTTCTTGAGATCCTTGTACATCTTCCCCGTTCCAGGATGTATTGAGTATCTAGTTTTATGAGCTTCTCTAAGTACCATTTCTCTCATATCTCCAAATTTTGGTACCCAAATCCTTTCAGCCCTATACCGGGTTCCGTCTTCCTGAATATTAAGATGCTTCTCCGATCCTTTGGGTATTTCATCCTTTAAATTTCCCTTTTTTAAAACTCCTTGTTGCGCCTCCTTTATTTGAATAGTAAGGTTATTATGAATCATTATATTCATAGATTTTACTCGAATGGGTTCTCTATCCTTCCTGCTCAAGGCATCGGCTACCACATTTGCCTTTCCCGGGTGGTAACGAATCTCAAAGTCGTAATCATTCAATAATTCAATCCACCTACGCTGCCTCATATTCAGTTGTTTCTGATTAAATATGTGTTGAAGACTTTTGTGGTCGGTATATATAATACTTTTGACCCCATATAAGTAGTGCCTCCAAGTCTTTAATGCAAAAACAACCACTCCTAATTCCAAATCATGCGTCGTATAATTTTGTTCGTGAATTTTCAATTGTCTAGACGCATAAGCAATCACCTTTGTTCGTTGCATTAATATACAACCGAGACCTTGCTTTGATGCGTCACAATAAATCACAAAATCATCATTCCCTTCAGGCAATGACAATATAGGTGCCGTAGTTAGCTTTTTCTTCAATAACTGAAACGCTTTCTCTTGTTCATCATTCCATTCAAATTTCTTCCCTTTATGCGTTAATACAGTCAAGGGTTTTGCTATTCTGGAAAAGTCTTGGATGAACCTTCTATAGTAACCAGCTAGTCCTAAAAACTGGCGTATGTGTAGTGACCCGAACTTTTCCATGTTTATATATATTAATTGAGATTGATATTTACATGATTAAATGTTTCCAACATGTTAAGCAATCAAACTTGTTAAGACTTGATTAATTGAAATATGTTTCATATAGACAATTGACCACCCAAGTTGACTGGTGATTCACGAACGTTAAAACTTGTAAAAACTATACAATGACATATATATGGTTATATATATAGTTAACATGTTTTTATTATAAGTATGTATCTCATTAGGTATTTTAACAATGAGTTATATACATAAAAATGAGACTATTAATTTAAGAAACTCGAAAACGATATATATAACGATTATCGTTATAACAACGTCTTACTAGGTACATATGAATCATATTAAGATATTGATACACTTGGTTAATTATGTTAAATGATAAGTAAATATATTATTAAGTGTATTAACAATGAAATACATATGTAAAAATAAGACTACTAACTTAATGATTTCGAAACGAGACATATATGTAACGATTATCGTTGTAACGACATTTAACTGTATATACATCATACTAAGATATATTATATATCATAATATCATGATAATATAATAATTTAACATCTCATTTGTTATAATAAACAATGGGTTAACAACATTCAACAAGATCGTTAACCTAAAGGTTTCAAAACAACATTTACATGTAACGACTAACGATGACTTAACGACTCAGTTAAAATGTATATACATGTAGTGTTTTAATATGTATTCATACACTTTTGAAAGACTTCAAGACACTTATCAAAATACTTCTACTTAACAAAATGCTTACAATTACATCCTCGTTCAGTTTCATCAACAATTTTACTCGTATGCACCCGTATTCGTACTCGTACAATACACAGCTTTTAGATGTATGTACTATTGGTATATACACTCCAATGATCAGCTCTTAGCAGCCCATGTGAGTCACCTAACACATGTGGAAACCATCATTTGGCAACTAGCATGAAATATCTCATAAAATTACAAAAATATGAGTAATCATTCATGACTTATTTACATGAAAACAAAATTACATATCCTTTATATCTAATCCATACACCAACGACCAAAAACACCTAAAAACACTTTCATTCTTCAATTTTCTTCATCTAATTGATCTCTCTCAAGTTCTATCTTCAAGTTCTAAGTGTTCTTCATATATTTTACAAGTTCTAGTTACATAAAATCAAGAATACTTTCAAGTTTGCTAGCTCACTTCCAATCTTGTAAGGTGATCATCCAACCTCAAGAAATCTTTGTTTCTTACAGTAGGTTATCATTCTAATACAAGGTAATAATCATATTCAAACTTTGGTTCAATTTCTATAACTATAACAATCTTATTTCAAGTGATGATCTTACTTGAACTTGTTTTCGTGTCATGATTCTGCTTCAAGAACTTAGAGCCATCCAAGGATCCGTTGAAGCTAGATCCATTTTTCTCTTTTCCAGTAGGTTTATCCAAGGAACTTAAGGTAGTAATGATGTTCATAACATCATTCGATTCATACATATAAAGCTATCTTATTCGAAGGTTTAAACTTGTAATCACAAGAACATAGTTTAGTTAATTCTAAACTTGTTCGCAAACAAAAGTTAATCCTTCTAACTTGACTTTTAAAATCAACTAAACACATGTTCTATATCTATATGATATGCTAACTTAATGATTTAAAACCTGGAAACACGAAAAACACCGTAAAACCGGATTTACGCCGTCGTAGTAACACCGCGGGCTGTTTTGGGTTAGTTAATTAAAAACTATGATAAACTTTGATTTAAAAGTTGTTATTCTGAGAAGATGATTTTTATTATGAACATGAAACTATATCCAAAAATTATGTTTAAACTCAAATTGGAAGTATGTTTTCTAAAATGGTCATCTAGACGTCGTTCTTTCGACTGAAATGACTACCTTTACAAAAACGACTTGTAACTTATTTTTCTGACTATAAACCTATACTTTTCTGACTTGAAACCATAGCAATTGGATTCACTCAAAACGGATTTAAAATGAAGAAATTTATGGGTAAAACAAGATTGGATAATTTTTCTCATTTTAGCTACGTGAAAATTGGTAACAAATCTATTCCAACCATAAGTTAATCAACTTGTATTGTATATTATGTAATCTTGAGATACCATAGACACGTATACAATGTTTCGACCTATCATGTCGACACATCTATATATATTTCGGAACAACCATAGACACTCTATATGTGAATGTTGGAGTTAGCTATACAGGGTTGAGGTTGATTCCAAAATATATATAGTTTGAGTTGTGATCAATACTGAGATACGTATACACTGGGTCGTGGATTGATTCAAGATAATATTTATCGATTTATTTCTGTACATCTAATTGTGGACAACTAGTTGTAGGTTACTAACGAGGACAGCTGACTTAATAAACTTAAAACATCAAAATATATTAAAAGTGTTGTAAATATATTTTAAACATACTTTGATATATATGTATATATTGTTATAGGTTTGTGAATCAACCGGTGGTCAAGTCTTACTTCCCGACGAAGTAAAAATCTGTGAAAGTGAGTTATAGTCCCACTTTTAAAATCTAATATTTTTGGGATGAGAATACATGCAGGTTTTATAAATGATTTACAAAATAGACACAAGTACGTGAAACTACATTCTATGGTTGAATTATCGAAATCGAATATGCCCCTTTTTATTAAGTCTGGTAATCTAAGAATTAGGGAACAGACACCCTAATTGACGCGAATCCTAAAGATAGATCTATCGGGCCCAACAAGCCCCATCCAAAGTACCGGATGCTTTAGTACTTCGAAATTTATATCATATCCGAAGGGTGTCCCGGAATGATGGGGATATTCTTATATATGCATCTTGTTAATGTCGGTTACCAGGTGTTCACCATATGAATGATTTTTATCTCTATGTATGGGATGTGTATTGAAATATGAAATCTTGTGGTCTATTGTTACGATTTGATATATATAGGTTAAACCTATAACTCACCAACATTTTTGTTGACGTTTAAAGCATGTTTATTCTCAGGTGAATATTAAGAGCTTCCGCTGTTGCATACTAAAATAAGGACAAGATTTGGAGTCCATGTTTGTATGATATTGTGTAAAAACTGCATTCAAGAAACTGATTTCGATGTAACATATTTGTATTGTAAACCATTATGTAATGGTCGTGTGTAAACATGATATTTTAGATTATCATTATTTGATAATCTACGTAAAGCTTTTTAAACCTTTATTTATGAAATAAAGGTTATGGTTTGTTTTAAAAATGAATGCAGTCTTTGAAAAACGTCTCATATAGAGGTCAAAACCTCGCAACAAAATCAATTAATATGGAACGTTTTTAATCAATAAGAACGGGACATTTCAGTTGGTATCCGAGCATTGGTCTTAGAGAACCAGAAAATTTACATTAGTGTGTCTTATCGAGTTTGTTAGGATGCATTAGTGAGTCTGGACTTCGACCGTGTTTTCTTTAAAAAATGATTGCTTAATATTTTTGTTGGAAACTATATATTTTTAACATATGAATATTATGTGATATATTAATCTCTTAACGTGTTTGACATTATGTGATAGATGTCTACCTCTAGAACAAGTCCCATTGACTCACCTAATAATAATGAAGAGTCAAATGTAAATTGGAATGATTCGTGGACTGATTCACAAGTTCCCGAAGAGGAACCGGAAGAAGAGTCGGAACCGGAAGAAGAATCGGAACCGGAAGAAGAATCGGAACCGGATGAAGAAATAGAACCGGTGGGAGAAATAATAAAACGGTTAAGTAAAAGAAAATCCTCAACCAACTGACCAAGGTTAATTATGGTCAATGGTGTTTCCGCCAAGGAAGCAAAATATTGGGAGGATTACCAATTCTCCGATGAATCGGATTCCGACAAGAATTCCGATGATGTTATAGAAATTACCCCAACTGAATTTAAAAAGGCAAAAGAAAATAATAAGGGAAAGGGCATAAAAATAGAGAAATCTAATTCCAACCCTGATGAACTTTATATGTATCGTCAACCCCCGAAGTCCTTAAGTTGTAACAATGACCCGGGAACCTCTAAACCACCAGGTTTTTCTAAACCAATGTGGACAACGACAGTTAGTATTAGGGGAACATCATATATCCCTAGAAACTTGGCAAAACGAACCAAAACCGAAGAAGAAGAAACGAGTGAGTCGGAATAAGATAGTTGTATTCGTGTGGTGTAATATATGTAATATAGTGTGCTTATGCTTTATGATATATGTAAAAATTGCTTGTATTAATAAGTATTTTTTTATGAATCTAACTCTTGTCTATTTTACAGTTTAAAAACACAAAATGGATAGACAACCCAATATTTTAAGAGACCTACTCGGAGACATGATTGATGAAATCTTGTCTAGAGTCGGTCAGAATTCCTCAGCACAACTATTTAAGGCGAGATCAGTTTGTAAGACATTCGAAGAACGTTCCAAGAATGTCTTGGTTTATAAGAGACTTTCGTTTGAAAGATGGGGGATAGAAACCCATAAGTTACGATGTGTTTACTTTGACGCATATATTGCGGGGAACCCAAATGCTATTTTACGCAACGGGTTAAGAAATTATTTTGACTCAATATATTCGAATATTGGACTTCGTAATTTAGAAAAAGCGGCTAACATGCAACATAAAGAAGCATGTTATGCTTACGGATTAGTAATGTTCGCTTCTCACCAAAGTGAGAACAAGAACATCGGGCTACAACTATTAAACAAAACGTTTCCACAAGTGACGGAGTCGGTAATTGGGGTAAGAAATGAGGTTTTTAGATTCTTATGGGACTGTTGGACATTACGTAACCCTCGTCCTTTTGACGACGTTACAACACGCTGTCTTATCAATGGCCATAACGGTTATGTTCCACAAGACCAAGGATGGGAAGTAATCCTAGTAAAACCAGAATGCATGACTTGTTTCTGGACGTATGAATTACGTGTCTTTATTGCCTTTGCTGAACGACTTGTGTACTAGCTAGAATTATCTTCACAACTATCTTGTATCAAAGTTATTGCGTGCTATATTTCATGCTTTATGTAAAATAAGCGGTATTGTAAGTTTGTAAAATATTGTATAAAAGTTTGAACGCGAAATATTATTATAATCAGTTTTTCATATAGAATTGTAGTAGTTGAATTGTATATTAGCTACTAAGTATGAACTTAACGGGTAGGTACTACCCGAATTTAAACTTATAAAACGCTAATATGAAGAAAAAGCTTTTATAAATGATTTCATATTATGCTACGAAATACTATTAACTACTCTTAATATTCTGTATGATTAACTTGTTCCATTTGAATATTTTGAAGGAAATGGCACCGACTACTCGACACACCGTGAATATGAATGAAGAGGAATTCCGTACTTTTCTAGCTTCAAACATAGCCGCAGTACAGGCTGCGCTACATACCAACAATAACCTTGGATCTAGCAGTACAGGAAATCGTGTAGGATGCACCTACAAAGAATTCACTGCCTGCAAACCTTTGGAATTTGATGGAACCGAAGGACCGATCGGATTGAAACGGTGGACTGAGAAGGTCGAATCGGTGTTTGCCTTAAGTAAGTGTACTGAAGAGGATAAAGTGAAGTACGCTACGCATACCTTCACAGGTTCTGCGTTAACATGGTGGAATACCTATCTAGAGCAAGTGGGACAAGACGATGCGTACGCACTACCGTGGTCAGCATTTAAGCACTTGATGAACGAGAAGTACCGTCCCAGAACCGAGGTCAATAAGCTCAAGACAGAACTTAGAGGGTTACGAACCCAAGGATTTGATATTACCACGTACGAAAGACGATTCACAGAATTGTGCCTATTGTGTCCGGGATCATTCGAAGATGAGGAAGAGAAGATCGACGCGTTTGTGAAAGGATTACCGGAAAGAATCCAAGAAGATATAAGTTCACACGAGCCCGCCTCTATACAACAGGCATGTAGAATGGCTCACAAACTAGTGAACCAGATTGAAGAAAGAATTAAAGAACAGACTGCTGAAGAGGCCAATGTAAAGCAAGTCAAAAGAAAGTGGGAGGAAAACGGTGATAAGAATCACCAATACAACAACAACAGCAATTACAACAATAATCGCAACAATTATCCCAACAATCGCAACATCAATCGCAACTACAACAAACGGCCCAACAACAACAACAACAACAACAACAACAACAACAACAACAACTACTACAACGATCATCCCAACAACAATAATAACCGCAACAACAACAACAATCAGAAGCAGCTATGCCAAAGGTGTGAAAAGATTCACTCGGGGTTCTGCACCAAATTTTGCAACAAGTGTAAAAGAAATGGTCATAGCGCGGCGAAGTGTGAGGTCTACGGACCAGGGGTTAATAGAACAAAAGGAACAAATGGTGTCGAAACGAGTAATGGCGGAGCAAGTAGTGTCGGAGCAAGTTATGCCAATGTAGTTTGTTATAAATGTGGAAAACCGGGCCACATTATTAGAAATTGCCCGAACCAGGAGAACACGAATGGACAAGGCCGCAGAAGAGTTTTCAATATTAATGCGGCAGAGGCACAGGAAGACCCGGAGCTTGTTACGGGTACGTTTCTTATTGACAATAAATCTGCTTACGTTTTATTTGATTCGGGTGCAGATAGAAGCTATATGAGTAGAGATTTTTGTGCTAAATTAAGTTGTCCATTGACGCCTTTGGATAGTAAATTTTTACTCGAATTAGCAAATGGTAAATTAATTTCAGCAGATAATATATGTCGAAATCGAGAAATTAAACTGGTTAGCGAAACATTTAAGATTGATTTGATACCAGTAGAGTTAGGGAGTTTTGATGTGATAATCGGTATGGACTGGTTGAAAGAAGTGAAAGCAGAGATCGTCTGTTACAAAAATGCAATTCGCATTATACGAGAAAAAGGAAAACCCTTAATGGTGTACGGAGAAAAGGGCAACACGAAGCTACATCTTATTAGTAATTTGAAGGCACAAAAACTAATAAGAAAAGGTTGCTATGCTGTTCTAGCACACGTCGAGAAAGTACAAACTGAAGAAAAGAGCATCAATGATGTTCCCATTGCAAAAGAATTTCCCGATGTATTTCCGAAAGAATTACCGGGATTACCCCCACATTGATCTGTTGAATTTCAAATAGATCTTGTACCAGGAGCTGCACCAATAGCTCGTGCTCCTTCCAGACTCGCACCCAGCGAGATGAAAGAACTGCAAAGCCAATTACAAGAACTTTTAGAGCGTGGTTTCATTCGACCAAGCACATCACCGTGGGGAGCTCCTGTTTTGTTTGTCAAGAAGAAAGATGGTACATTCAGGTTGTGTATCGACTACCGAGAGTTGAACAAACTTACCATCAAGAACCGCTACCCACTACCGAGAATCGACGACTTATTTGATCAACTACAAGGCTCGTCTGTTTATTCAAAGATTGACTTACGTTCCGGGTATCATCAAATGCGGGTGAAAGAAGATGATATTCCAAAGACTGCTTTCAGAACACGTTATGGTCATTACGAGTTTATGGTCATGCCGTTTGGTTTAACTAATGCACCAGCTGTGTTCATGGACCTTATGAACCGAGTGTGTGGACCATACCTTGACAAGTTTGTCATTGTTTTCATTGATGACATACTTATTTACTCAAAGAATGACCAAGAACAAGGTGAACATTTGAGAAAGGTGTTAGAAGTATTGAGGAAGGAAGAATTGTACGCTAAGTTTTCAAAGTGTGCATTTTGGTTGGAAGAAGTTCAATTCCTCGGTCACATAGTGAACAAAGAAGGTATTAAGGTGGATCCGGCAAAGATAGAAACTGTTGAAAAGTGGGAAACCCCGAAAACTCCGAAACACATATGCCAGTTTTTAGGACTAGCTGGTTACTACAGAAGGTTCATCAAAGATTTTTCCAGAATAGCAAAACCCTTGACTGCATTAACGCATAAAGGGAAGAAATTTGAATGGAATGATGAACAAGAGAAAGCGTTTCAGTTATTGAAGAAAAAGCTAACTACGGCACCTATATTGTCATTGCCTGAAGGGAATGATGATTTTGTGATTTATTGTGACGCATCAAAGCAAGGTCTCGGTTGTGTATTAATGCAACGAACGAAGGTGATTGCTTATGCGTCTAGACAATTGAAGATTCACGAACAAAATTATACGACGCATGATTTGGAATTAGGAGCGGTTGTTTTTGCATTAAAGACTTGGAGGCACTACTTATATGGGGTCAAAAGTATTATATATACCGACCACAAAAGTCTTCAACACATATTTAATCAGAAACAACTGAATATGAGGCAGCGTAGGTGGATAGAATTGTTGAATGATTACGACTTTGAGATTCGTTACCACCCGGGGAAGGCAAATGTGGTAGCCGATGCCTTGAGCAGGAAGGACAGAGAACCCATTCGAGTAAAATCTATGAATATAATGATTCATAATAACCTTACTACTCAAATAAAGGAGGCGCAACAAGGAGTTTTAAAAGAGGGAAATTTAAAGGATGAAATACCCAAAGGATCGGAGAAGCATCTTAATATTCAGGAAGACGGAACCCGGTATAGGGCTGAAAGGATTTGGGTACCAAAATTTGGAGATATGAGAGAAATGGTACTTAGAGAAGCTCATAAAACCAGATACTCAATACATCCTGGAACGGGGAAGATGTACAAGGATCTCAAGAAACATTTTTGGTGGCCGGGTATGAAAGCCGATGTTGCTAAATACGTAGGAGAATGTTTGACGTGTTCTAAGGTCAAAGCTGAGCATCAGAAACCATCAGGTCTACTTCAACAACCCGAAATCCCGGAATGGAAATGGGAAAACATTACCATGGATTTCATCACTAAGTTGCCAAGGACTGCAAGTGGTTTTGATATTATTTGGGTAATAGTTGATCGTCTCACCAAATCAGCACACTTCCTGCCAATAAGAGAAGATGACAAGATGGAGAAGTTAGCACGACTGTATTTGAAGGAAGTCGTCTCCAGACATGGAATACCAATCTCTATTATCTCTGATAGGGATGGCAGATTTATTTCAAGATTCTGGCAGACATTACAGCAAGCATTAGGAACTCGTCTAGACAGGAGTACTTCCTATCATCCACAAACTGATGGGCAGAGCGAAAGGACGATACAAACGCTTGAAGACATGCTACGAGCATGTGTTATTGATTTCGGAAACAGTTGGGATCGACATCTACCGTTAGCAGAATTTTCCTACAACAACAGCTACCATTCAAGCATTGAGATGGCGCCGTTTGAAGCACTTTATGGTAGAAAGTGCAGGTCTCCGATTTTTTGGAGTGAAGTGGGGGATAGACAGATTGCGGGTCCGGAGATTATACAAGAAACTACCGAGAAGATCATCCAAATTCAACAACGGTTGAAAACCGCCCAAAGTCGACAAAAGAGCTACGCTGACATTAAAAGAAAAGATATAGAATTTGAAATTGGAGAGATGGTCATTCTTAAAGTTGCACCTTGGAAAGGCGTTGTTCGATTTGGTAAACGAGGGAAATTAAATCCAAGGTATATTGGACCATTCAAGATTATTGATCGTGTCGGACCAGTAGCTTACCGACTTGAGTTACCTCAACAACTCGCGGCTGTACATAACACTTTCCACGTCTCGAATTTGAAGAAATGTTTTGCTAAAGAAGATCTCACTATTCCATTAGATGAAATCCAAATCAACGAAAAACTTCAATTCATCGAAGAACCCGTCGAAATAATGGATCGTGAGGTTAAAAGACTTAAGCAAAACAAGATACCAATTGTTAAGGTTCGATGGAATGCTCGTAGAGGACCCGAGTTCACCTGGGAGCGTGAAGATCAGATGAAGAAGAAATACCCGCATCTATTTCCAGAATATTCGTCAACACCTTCAACAGCTTAAAATTTCGGGACGAAATTTATTTAACGGGTAGGTACTGTAGTGACCCAAACTTTTCCATGTTTATATATATTAATTGAGATTGATATTTACATGATTAAATGTTTCCAACATGTTAAGCAATCAAACTTGTTAAGACTTGATTAATTGAAATATGTTTCATATAGACAATTGACCACCCAAGTTGACCGGTGATTCACGAACGTTAAAACTTGTAAAAACTATACAATGACATATATATGGTTATATATATAGTTAACATGTTTTTATTATAAGTATGTATCTCATTAGGTATTTTAACAATGAGTTATATACATAAAAATGAGACTATTAATTTAAGAAACTCGAAAACGATATATATAACGATTATCGTTATAACAACGTCTTACTAGGTACATATGAATCATATTAAGATATTGATACACTTGGTTAATTATGTTAAATGATAAGTAAATATATTATTAAGTGTATTAACAGTGAAATACATATGTAAAAATAAGACTACTAACTTAATGATTTCGAAACGAGACATATATGTAACGATTATCGTTGTAACGACATTTAACTGTATATACATCATACTAAGATATATTATATATCATAATATCATGATAATATAATAATTTAACATCTCATTTGTTATAATAAACAATGGGTTAACAACATTCAACAAGATCGTTAACCTAAAGGTTTCAAAACAACATTTACATGTAACGACTAACGATGACTTAACGACTCAGTTAAAATGTATATACATGTAGTGTTTTAATATGTATTCATACACTTTTGAAAGACTTCAAGACACTTATCAAAATACTTCTACTTAACAAAAATTCTTACAATTACATCCTCGTTCAGTTTCATCAACAATTTTACTCGTATGCACCCGTATTCGTACTCGTACAATACACATCTTTTAGATGTATGTACTATTGGTATATACACTCCAATGATCAGCTCTTAGTAGCCCATGTGAGTCACCTAACACATGTGGGAACCATCATTTGGCAACTAGCATGAAATATCTTATAAAATTACAAAAATATGAGTAATCATTCATGACTTATTTACATGAAAACAAAATTACATATCCTTTATATCTAATCCATACACCAACGACCAAAAACACCTACAAACACTTTCATTCTTCAATTTTCTTCATCTAATTGATCTCTCTCAAGTTCTATCTTCAAGTTCTAAGTGTTCTTCATATATTTTACAAGTTCTAGTTACATAAAATAAGAATACTTTCAAGTTTGCTAGCTCACTTCCAATCTTGTAAGGTGATCATCCAACCTCAAGAAATCTTTTTTTCTTACAGTAGGTTATCATTCTAATACAAGGTAATAATCATATTCAAACTTTGGTTCAATTTCTATAACTATAACAATCTTATTTCAAGTGATGATCTTACTTGAACTTGTTTTCGTGTCATGATTCTGCTTCAAGAACTTAGAGCCATCCAAGGATCCGTTGAAGCTAGATCCATTTTTCTCTTTTCCAGTAGGTTTATCCAAGGAAATTAAGGTAGTAATGATGTTCATAACATCATTCGATTCATACATATAAAGCTATCTTATTCGAAGGTTTAAACTTGTAATCACTAGAACATAGTTTAGTTAATTCTAAACTTGTTCGCAAACAAAAGTTAATCCTTCTAACTTGACTTTTAAAATCAACTAAACACATGTTCTATATCTATATGATATGCTAACTTAATGATTTAAAACCTGGAAACACGAAAAACACCGTAAAACCGGATTTACGCCGTCGTAGTAACACCGCGGGCTGTTTTGGGTTAGTTAATTAAAAACTATGATAAACTTTGATTTAAAAGTTGTTATTCTGAGAAGATGATTTTTATTATGAACATGAAACTATATCCAAAAATTATGGTTAAACTCAAATTGGAAGTATGTTTTCTAAAATGGTCATCTAGACGTCGTTCTTTCGACTGAAATGACTACCTTTACAAAAACGACTTGTAACTTATTTTTCTGACTATAAACCTATACTTTTCTGTTTAGATTCATAAAATAGAGTTCAATATGAAACCATAGCAATTGGATTCACTCAAAACGGATTTAAAATGAAGAAGTTATGGGTAAAACAAGATTGGATAATTTTTCTCATTTTAGCTACGTGAAATTTGGTAACAAATCTATTCCAACCATAAGTTAATCAACTTGTATTGTATATTATGTAATCTTGAGATACCATAGACACGTATACAATGTTTCGACCTATCATGTCGACACATCTATATATATTTCGGAACAACCATAGACACTCTATATGTGAATGTTGGAGTTAGCTATACAGGGTTGAGGTTGATTCCAAAATATATATAGTTTGAGTTGTGATCAATACTGAGATACGTATACACTGGATCGTGGATTGATTCAAGATAATATTTATCGATTTATTTCTGTACATCTAATTGTGGACAACTAGTTGTAGGTTACTAACGAGGACAGCTGACTTAATAAACTTAAAACATCAAAATATATTAAAAGTATTGTAAATATATTTTAAACATACTTTGATATATATGTATATATTGTTATAGGTTCGTGAATCAACCGGTGGTCAAGTCTTACTTCCCGACGAAGTAAAAATCTGTGAAAGTGAGTTATAGTCCCACTTTTAAAATCTAATATTTTTGGGATGAGAATACATGCAGGTTTTATAAATGATTTACAAAATAGACACAAGTACGTGAAACTACATTCTATGGTTGAATTATCAAAATCGAATATGCCCCTTTTTATTAAGTCTGGTAATCTAAGAATTAGGGAACAGACACCCTAATTGACGCGAATCCTAAAGATAGATCTATCGGGCCCAACAAGCCCCATCCAAAGTACCGGATGCTTTAGTACTTCGAAATTTATATCATATCCGAAGGGTGTCCCGGAATGATGGGGATATTCTTATATATGCATCTTGTTAATGTCGGTTACCAGGTGTTCACCATATGAATGATTTTTATCTCTATGTATGGGATGTGTATTGAAATATGAAATCTTGTGGTCTATTGTTACGATTTGATATATATAGGTTAAACCTATAACTCACCAACATTTTTGTTGACGTTTAAAGCATGTTTATTCTCAGGTGAATATTAAGAGCTTCCGCTGTTGCATACTAAAATAAGGACAAGATTTGGAGTCCATGTTTGTATGATATTGTGTAAAAACTGCATTCAAGAAACTGATTTCGATGTAACATATTTGTATTGTAAACCATTATGTAATGGTCGTGTGTAAACAGGATATTTTAGATTATCATTATTTGATAATCTACGTAAAGCTTTTTAAACCTTTATTTATGAAATAAAGGTTATGGTTTGTTTTAAAAATGAATGCAGTCTTTGAAAAACGTCTCATATAGAGGTCAAAACCTCGCAACGAAATCAATTAATATGGAACGTTTTTAATCAATAAGAACGGGACATTTCAGTATGTGTTTAGGAGTTTTCGGGGTTTCCCACTTTTCAACAGTTTCTATCTTTGCCGGATCCACCTTAATACCTTCTTTGTTCACTATGTGACCGAGGAATTGAACTTCTTCCAACCAAAATGCACACTTTGAAAACTTAGCGTACAATTCTTCCTTCCTCAATACTTCTAACACCTTTCTCAAATGTTCACCGTGTTCTTGGTCATTCTTTGAGTAAATAAGTATGTCATCAATGAAAACAATGACAAACTTGTCAAGGTATGGTCCACACACTCGGTTCATAAGGTCCATGAACACAGCTGGTGCATTAGTTAAACCAAACGGCATGACCATAAACTCGTAATGACCGTAACGTGTTCTGAAAGCAGTCTTTGGAATATCATCTTCTTTCACCCGCATTTGATGATACCCGGAACGTAAGTCAATCTTTGAATAAACAGACGAGCCTTGTAGTTGATCAAATAAGTCGTCGATTCTCGGTAGTGGGTAGCGGTTCTTGATGGTAAGTTTGTTCAACTCTCAGTAGTCGATACACAACCTGAATGTACCATCTTTCTTCTTGACAAACAAAACAGGAGCTCCCCACGGTGATGTGCTTGGTCGAATGAAACCACGCTCTAAAAGTTCTTGTAATTGGCTTTGCAGTTCTTTCATCTCGCTGGGTGCGAGTCTGTAAGGAGCACGAGCTATTGGTGCAGCTCCTGGTACAAGATCTATTTGAAATTCAACAGATCGATGTGGGGGTAATCCCGGTAATTCTTTCGGAAATACATCGGGAAATTCTTTTGTAATGGGAACATCATTGATGCTCTTTTCTTCAGTTTGTACTTTCTCGACGTGTGCTAGAACAGCATAGCAACCTTTTCTTATTAGTTTTTGTGCCTTCAAATTACTAATAAGATGTAGCTTCGTGTTGCCCTTTTCTCCGTACACCATTAAGGGTTTTCCTTTTTCTCGTATAATGCGAATTGCATTTTTGTAACAGACGATCTCTGCTTTCACTTCTTTCAACCAGTCCATACCGATTATCACATCAAAACTCCCTAACTCTACTGGTATCAAATCAATCTTAAATGTTTTGCTAACCAGTTTAATTTCTCGATTCCGACATATATTATCTGCTGAAATTAATTTACCATTTGCTAATTCGAGTAAAAATTTACTATCCAAAGGCGTCAATGGACAACTTAATTTAGCACAAAAATCTCTACTCATATAGCTTCTATCCGCACCCGAATCAAATAAAACGTAAGCAGATTTATTGTCAATAAGAAACGTACCCGTAACAAGCTCCGGGTCTTCCTGTGCCTCTGCCGCATTAATATTGAAAACTCTTCCGCGGCCTTGTCCATTCGTGTTCTCCTGGTTCGGGCAATTTCTAATAATGTGGCCCGGTTTTCCACATTTATAACAAACTACATTGGCATAACTTGCTCCGACACTACTTGCTCCGCCATTAATTGTTCCGACACCATTTGTTCCTTTCGTTCTATTAACCCCTGGTCCGTAGACCTCACACTTCGCCGCGTTATGACCATTTCTTTTACACTTGTTGCAAAATTTGGTGCAGAACCCCGAGTGATTCTTTTCACACCTTTGGCATAGCTGCTTCTGATTGTTGTTGTTGTTGTTGCGGTTATTAGTGTTGTTGGGATGATTGTTGTAGTTGCTGTTGTTGTTGTTGTTGGGATGATTGTTGTAGTTGCTGTTGTTGTTGTTGTTGTTGTTGTTGTTGTTGGGCCTTTTGTTGTAGTTGTGATTGATGTTGCGATTGTTGGGATAATTGTTGCGATTATTGTTGTAATTGCTGTTGTTGTTGTATTGGTGATTCTTATCACCGTTTTCCTCCCACTTTCTTTTGACTTGCTTCACATTGGCCTCTTCAGCAGTCTGTTCTTTAATTCTTTCTTCAATCTGGTTCACGAGTTTGTGAGCCATTCTACATGCCTGTTGTATAGAGGCGGGCTCGTGTGAACTTATATCTTATTGGATTCTTTCCGGTAATCCTTTCACAAATGCGTCGATCTTCTCTTCCTCATCTTCGAATGCTCCCGGACACAATAGGCACAATTCTGTGAATCGTCTTTCGTACGTGGTAATATCAAATCCTTGGGTTCGTAACCCTCTAAGTTCTGTCTTGAGCTTATTGACCTCAGTTCTGGGACGGTACTTCTCGTTCATCAAGTGCTTGAATGCTGACCACGGTAGTGCGTATGCATCGTCTTGTCCCACTTGCTCTAGATAGGTATTCCACCATGTTAACGCAGAACCTGTGAAGGTATGCGTAGCGTACTTTACTTTGTCCTCTTCAGTACACTTACTTATGGCAAACACCGATTCGACCTTCTCGGTCCACCGTTTCAATCCGATCGGTCCTTCGGTTCCATCAAATTCCAAAGGTTTGCAGGCAGTGAATTCTTTGTAGGTGCATCCTACACGATTTCCTGTACTGCTAGATCCAAGGTTACTGTTGGTATGTAGCGCAGCCTGTACTGTGGCTATGTTTGAAGCTAGAAAAGTACGGAATTCCTCTTCATTCATATTCACGGTGTGTCGAGTAGTCAATGCCATTTCCTTCAAAATAGTTAAATGGAACAAGTTAATCATACAGAATATTAAGAGTAGTTAATAGTATTTCGTAGCATAATATGAACTCATTTATAAAAGTTTTTTCTTCATATTAACGTTTTATAAGTTTAAATTCGGGTAGTACCTACCCGTTAAGTTCATACTTAGTCGCTAATATACAATTCAACTACTACAATTCTATATGAAAAACTGATTATAATAATATTTCGCGTTCAAACTTTTATACAATATTTTACAAACTTACAATACCGCTTATTTTACATAAAGCATGAAATATAGCACACAATAACTTTGATACAAGATAGTTGTGAAGATAATTCTAGCTAGTACACAAGTCGTTCAGCAAAGGCAATAAAGACACGTAATTCATACGTCCAGAAACAAGTCATGCATTCTGGTTTTACTAGGACTACTTCCCATCCTTGGTCTTGTGCAACATAACCGTTATGGCCGTTGATAAGACAGCGTGTTGTAACTTCGTCAAAGGGACGAGGGTTACGTAATGTCCAACAGTCCCGTAATAATCTAAAAACCTCATTTCTTACCCCAATTACCGACTCTGTCACTTGTGGAAACGTTTTGTTTAATAGTTGTAGCCCGATGTTCTTGTTCTCACTTTGGTGAGAAGCGAACATTACTAATCCGTAAGCATAACATGCTTCTTTATGTTACATGTTAGCCGCTTTTTCTAAATCACGAAGTCCAATATTCGGATATATTGAGTCAAAATAATTTCTTAACCCGTTGCGTAAAATAGCATTTGTGTTCCCCGCAATATATGCGTCTAAGTGAACACATCGTAACTTATGGGTTTCCCAATGTGATATCCCCCATCTTTCAAATGAAAGTCTCTTATAAACCAAGACATTCTTGGAACGTTCTTCGAATGTCTTACAAACTGATCTCGCCTTAAATAGTTGTACCGAGGAATTCTGGCCGACTCTAGACAAGATTTCATCAATCATGTCTCCGGGTAGGTCTCTTAAAATATTGGGTTGTCTATCCATTTTGTGTTTTTAAACTGTAAAATAGACAAGAGTTAGATTCATAAAAAAAATACTTATTAATACAAGACATTTTTTCATATATCATAAAGCATAAGAACACTATATTACATATATTACACCACACGAATACAACTATCTTATTCCGACTCGCTCGTTTCTTCTTCTTCGGTTTTGGTTCGTTTTTCCAAGTTTCTAGGGATATATGATGTTCCCCTAATACGAGCCGTCGTTGTCCACATTGGTTTAGAAAAACCTGGTGGTTTAGAGGTTCCCGGGTCATTGTTACAACTTAAGAACTTCGGGGGTTGACGATACATATAAAGTTCATCGGGGTTGGAATTAGATTTCTCTATTTTTATGCCCTTTCTCTTATTATTTTCTTTTGCCTTTTTAAATTCAGTTGGGGTAATTTCTATAACATCATTGGAATTCTCGTCGGAATCCGATTCATCGGAGAATTGGTAATCCTCCCAATATTTTGCTTCCTTGGCGGAAACAGCATTGACCATAATTAACCTTGGTCGGTTGGTTGAGGATTCTCTTTTACTTAACCGTTTTATTATTTCCCCCACCGGTTCCGATTCTTCTTCCGGTTCCGATTCTTCGTCCGGTTCCGATTCTTCTTCCGGTTCCGACTCTTCTTCCAGTTCCTCTTCGGGAACTTGTGAATCAGTCCACGAATCATTCCAATTTACATTTGACTCTTCATTATTATTAGGTGAGTCAATGGGACTTGTTCTAGAGGTAGACATCTATCACATAATATCAAACACGTTAAGAGATTAATATATCACATAATATTCATATGTTAAAAATATATAGTTTCCAAGAAAAATGTTAAGCAATCATTTTTAAAGAAAACACGGTCGAAGTCCAGAATCACTAATGCATCCTAACAAACTCGATAAGACACACTAATGCAAATTTTCTGGTTCTCTAAGACCAACGCTCGGATACCAACTGAAATGTCCCGTTCTTATTGATTAAAAACGTTCCATATTAATTGATTTCGTTGCGAGGTTTTGACCTCTATATGAGACGTTTTTCAAAGACTGCATTCATTTTAAAACAAACCATAACCTTTATTTCATCAATAAAGGTTTAAAAAGCTTTACGTAGATTATCAAATAATGATAATCTAAAATATCCTGTTTACACACGACCATTACATAATGGTTTACAATACAAATATGTTACAACAAAATAAGTTTCTTGAATGCAGTTTTTACACAATATCATACAAACATGGACTCCAAATCTCGTCCTTATTTAAGTATGCGACAGCGGAAGCTCTTAATAATCACCTGAGAATAAACATGCTTAAAACGTCAACAAAAATGTTGGTGAGTTATAGGTTTAACCTATATATATCAAATCATAATAATAGACCACAAGATTTCATATTTCAATACACATCCCATACATAGAGATAAAAATCATTCATATGGTGAACACCTGGTAACCGACATTAACAAGATGCATATATAAGAATATCCCCATCATTCCGGGACACCCTTCGGATATGATATAAATTTCGAAGTACTAAAGCATCCGGTACTTTAGATGGGGCTTGTTGGGCCCGATAGATCTATCTTTAGGTTTCGCGTCAATTAGGGTGTCTGTTCCCTAATTCTTAGATTACCAGACTTAATAAAAAGGGGCATATTCGATTTTGATAATTCAACCATAGAATGTAGTTTCACGTACTTGTGTCTATTTTGTAAATCATTTATAAAACCTGCATGTATTCTCATCTCAAAAATATTAGATTTTAAAAGTGGGACTATAACTCACTTTCACAGATTTTTACTTCGTCGGGAAGTAAGACTTGGCCACTGGTTGATTCACGAACCTATAACAATATATACATATATATCAAAGTATGTTCAAAATATATTTACAACACTTTTAATATATTTTGATGTTTTAAGTTTATTAAGTCAGCTGTCCTCGTTAGTAACCTACAACTAGTTGTCCACAGTTAGATGTACAGAAATAAATCGATAAATATTATCTTGAATCAATCCACGACCCAGTGTATACGTATCTCAGTATTGATCACAACTCAAACTATATATATTTTGGAATCAACCTCAACCCTGTATAGCTAACTCCAACATTCACATATAGAGTGTCTATGGTTGTTCCGAAATATATATAGATGTGTCGACATGATAGGTCGAAACATTGTATACGTGTCTATGGTATCTCAAGATTACATAATATACAATACAAGTTGATTAAGTTATGGTTGGAATAGATTTGTTACCAATTTTCACGTAGCTAAAATGAGAAAAATTATCCAATCTTGTTTTACCCATAACTTCTTCATTTTAAATCCGTTTTGAGTGAATCAAATTGCTATGGTTTCATATTGAACTATATTTTATGAATCTAAATAGAAAAGTATAGGTTTATAGTCGGAAAAATAAGTTACAAGTCGTTTTTGTAAAGGTAGTCATTTCAGTCGAAAGAACGACGTCTAGATGACCATTTTAGAAAACATACTTTCACTTTGAGTTTAATCATAATTTTTAGATATAGTTTCATGTTCATAATAAAAATCATTTTCTCAGAATAACAACTTTAAAATCAAAGTTTATCATAGTTTTTAATTAACTAACCCAAAACAGCCCGCGGTGTTACTACGACGGCGTAAATCCGGTTTTACGGTGTTTTTCGTGTTTCCAGGTTTTAAATCATTAAGTTAGCATATCATATAGATATAGAACATGTGTGTAGTTATTTTTAAAAGTCAAGTTAGAAGGATTAACTTTTGTTTGCGAACAAGTTTAGAATTAACTAAACTATGTTCTAGTGATTACGAGTTTAAACCTTCGAATAAGATAGCTTTATATGTATGAATCGAATGATGTTATGAACATCATTACTACCTTAAGTTCCTTGGATAAACCTACTGGAAAAGAGAAAAATGGATCTAGCTTCAACGGATCCTTGGATGGCTCGAAGTTCTTGAAGCAGAATCATGACACGAAAACAAGTTCAAGTAAGATCATCACTTGAAATAAGATTGTTATAGTTATAGAAATTGAACCAAAGTTTGAATATGATTATTACCTTGTATTAGAATGATAACCTACTGTAAGAAACAAAGATTTCTTGAGGTTGGATGATCACCTTACAAGATTGGAAGTGAGCTAGCAAACTTGAAAGTATTCTTGATTTTATGTAACTAGAACTTGTAAAATATATGAAGAACACTTAGAACTTGAAGATAGAACTTGAGAGAGATCAATTAGATGAAGAAAATTGAAGAATGAAAGTGTTTGTAGGTGTTTTTGGTCGTTGGTGTATGGATTAGATATAAAGGATATGTAATTTTGTTTTCATGTAAATAAGTCATGAATGATTACTCATATTTTTGTAATTTTATGAGATATTTCATGCTAGTTGCCAAATGATGGTTCCCACATTTGTTAGGTGACTCACATGGGCTGCTAAGAGCTGATCATTGGAGTGTATATACCAATAGTACATACATCTGATAGCTGTGTATTGTACGAGTACGAATACGGGTGCATACGAGTAGAATTGTTGATGAAACTGAACGAGGATGTAATTGTAAGCATTTTTGTTAAGTAGAAGTATTTTGATAAGTGTCTTGAAGTCTTTCAAAAGTGTATGAATACATATTAAAACACTACATGTATATACATTTTAACTGAGTCGTTAAGTCATCGTTAGTCGTTACATGTAAATGTTGTTTTGAAACCTTTAGGTTAATGATCTTGTTGAATGTTGTTAACCCATTGTTTATTATAACAAATGAGATGTTAAATTGTTATATTATCATGATATTATGATATATAATATATCTCAGTATGATGTATATACAGTTAAATGTCGTTACAACGATAATCGTTACATATATGTCTCGTTTCGAAATCATTAAGTTAGTAGTCTTATTTTTACATATGTATTTCATTGTTAATACACTTAATAATATATTTACTTATCATTTAACATAATTAACCAAGTGTATCAATATCTTAATATGATTCATATGTACCTAGTAAGACGTTGTTATAACGATAATCGTTATATATATCGTTTTCGAGTTTCTTAAATTAATAGTCTCATTTTTATTTATATAACTCATTGTTAAAATACCTAATGAAATACATACTTATAATAAAAACATGTTAACTATATATATAACCATATAAATGTCATCGTATAGTTTTTACAAGTTTTAACGTTCGTGAATCACCGGTCAACTTGGGTGGTCAATTGTCTATATGAAACATATTTCAATTAATCAAGTCTTAACAAGTTTGATTGCTTAAGATGTTGGAAACATTTAATCATGTAAATATCAATCTCAATTAATATATATAAACATGGAAAAGTTCGGGTCACTACAAGTAACCTACAACTAGTTGTCCACAATTAGATGTACAGAAATAAATCGATATATATATATTTTCTTGAATCAATCCATGACCCAGTGTATACACGTCTCAGGCTAGATCACAACTCAAAGTATATATATTTTTGGAATCAACTTTAACCCTGTATAGCTAACTCCAACATTACTGCATATAGAGTGTCTATGGTTGTTCCAAATAATATATATACATGGGTCGATATGATATGTTCATAAATTTGCATACGTGTCTATGGTATCCCAAGATTACATAATATATTAGAATACTTGTATAATACAATATAAGTTAGCTAGGATAAGATTTGTATAGATTTGTTACAAAATTTCACGTAGCTACAACAAGAAAAATTATCCAATCTTGTTTTACCCATAACTTCTTCGTTTTAAATCCGATTTGAGTGAATAAAATTGCTATGGTTTCATATTGAACTCTATTTTATGAATCTAAACAGAAAAGGTATAGGTTTCTAGTAGGAAATATAAGTTACAAGTCATTTTTGTAAGAGGTAGTCATTTCAGTCGAAAGAACGACGTCTTGATGACCATTTTGAAAAACATACTTCCACTTTGAGTTTAACCATGATTTTTAGATATAGTTTCATGTTCATAAGAAAAATCATTTTTCCAGAAGAACAACTTTTAAATCAAAGTTTATCATAGTTTTTAATTAACTAACCCAAAACAGCCCGCAGTGTTACTACGACGGCGTATATCCGGTTTTACGGTGTTTTTAGTGTTTTCCGGTTTTAAATCATTAAGTTAGCATATCATATAGATATATAACATGTGTTTAGTTGATTTTAAAATTCAATTTAGAAGGATTAACTTTTATTTGCGAACAAGTTTAGAATTAACTAAACTATGTTCTAGTGATTACATGTTCAAATCTTCGAATAAGATAGTTTTATATGTATGAATCGAATGATGTTATGAACATCATTACTACCTAAAATTTAGTAGGTAAACCTACTGGAAGTGACAAGAAATGATCTAGCTTCAAAGGATTTTGGATAGCTTGAAAGTTCTTGAAGTAGAATCATGACACAAAAACAAGTTCAAGTAAGATTATCACTCGAATTAAGATAGTTATAGTTATAGGAATTGAATTAAAGTTTTTATATGAGTATTACCTTGATTTGGAATGATATATTACTGTAAACAACAAGGATTTCTTGAAGTTGGATGATCACTTTACAAGATTGGAAGTGAGCTAGTAAACTTGGAAGTATTCTTGATTTTATGAAACTAGAACTTGTAGAATTTATGAAGAACACTTAGAACTTGAAGATGGAACTTGAGAGAGATCAATTAGATGAAGAAAATTGAAGAATGAAAGTGTTTTTAGGTATTTTTGGTCGTTGGTATATGGATTATATATAAAGGATATGTAATTTTGTTTTAATGTAAATAAGTCATGAATGATTACTAATATTTTTGTAATTTTATGAGATATTTCATGCAAGTTGTCAAATGATGGTTAACACATGTGTTAGGTGACTCACATGGGCTGCTAAGAGCTTATCATTGGAGTGTATATACCAATAGTACATACATCTAAAAGTTGTGTATTGTACGAGTACGAATACGGGTGCATACGAGTAGAATTGTTGATGAAACTGAACGAGGATGTAATTGTAAGCATTTTTGTTAAGTAGAAGTATTTTGATAAGTGTCTTGAAGTCTTTCAAAAGTGTATGAATACATATTAAAACACTACATGTATATACAATTTAACTGAGTCGTTAAGTCATCGTTAGTCGTTACATGTAAATATTGTTTTGAAACCTTTATGTTAACGATCATGTTAAATGTTGTTAACCCAATATTTATTATATCTAATGAGATGTTAAATTATTATATTATCATGATATTATGATATATTAATATATCTTAATATGATATATACACATTTAAATGTCGTTATAACGATAATTGTTACATATATATCTCGTTTCGAAATCCTTAAGTTAGTAGTCTTGTTTTTACATATGTAGTTCATTGTTAATATACATAATGAAATGTTTACTTATCATTTATCATGATTAAACATAGTGTATCAATATCTTAATATGATTCATATGTATTTAGTAAGACGTTGTTATAACGATAATCGTTATATATATCGTTTCGAGTTTCTTAAATCAATAAACTCAATTTTATGTATATAACTCATAGTTAAAATGCCTAATGAGATACTTACTTATCATAATATCATGTTAACTATATATATAATCATATATATGTCATCATATAGTTTTTACAAGTTTTAACGTTCGTGAATCAACGGTCAACTTGGGTGGTCAATTGTCTATATGAAACCAATTTCAATTAATAAAGTCTTAACAAGTTTGATTGCTTAACATGTTGGAAACATTTTATTATGCAAATATAGTTTTCATTTAATATATATAAATATAGAAAAGTTCGGGTCACTACAGTACCTACCCGTTAAATAAATTTCGTCCCGAAATTTTAAGCAGTTGGAGGTGTTGACGTATCTTCTGGAAATAAGTGCGGGTATTTCTTCTTCATCTGATCTTCTCATTCCCAGGTGAACTCGGGGCCTCTACGAGCATTCCATCAAACCTTAACAATTGGTATCTTTTTTTTTTTTAAGTCTTTTAACCTCACGATCCATTATTTCGACGGGTTCTTCGATGAATTGAATTTTTTCGTTGATTTGGATTTTGTCTAACGGAATAGTGAGATCTTCTTTAGCAAAACATTTCTTCAAATTCGAGACGTGGAAAGTGTTATGTACAGCAGCGAGTTGTCGAGGTAACTCAAGTCGGTAAGCTACTGGTCCGACATGATCAATAATCTTGAATGGTCCAATATACCTTGGATTTAATTTCCCTCGTTTACCAAATCGAACAACGCCTTTCCAAGGTGCAATTTTAAGCATGACCATCTCTCCAATTTCAAATTCTATATCTTTTCTTTTAATGTCGGCGTAGCTCTTTTGTCGACTTTGGGCGGTTTTCAACTGTTGTTAAATTTGAATGATCTTCTCGGTAGTTTCTTGTATTATCTCTGGACTCGTAATCTGTCTATCCCCCACTTCACTCCAACAAATCGAAGACCTGCACTTTCTACCATAAAGTGCTTCAAATGGTGCCATCTCAATGCTTGAATGGTAGCTGTTGTTGTAGAAAAATTATGCTAACGGTAGATGTCGATCCCAACTGTTTCCGAAATCAATAACACATGCTCGTAGCATGTCTTCAAGCATTTGTATCGTCCTTTCACTCTGCCCATTAGTTTGTGGATGATAGGCAGTACTCATGTCTAGACGAGTTCCTAATGCTTGCTGTAATGTCTGCCAGAATCTTGAAATAAATCTGCCATCCCTATCAGAGATAATAGAGATTGGTATTCCATGTCTGGAGACGACTTTCTTCAAATACAGTCGTGCTAACTTCTCCATCTTGTCATCTTCTCTTATTGGCAGGAAATGTGCTGATTTGGTGAGACGATCAACTATTACCCAAATAGTATCAAAACAACTTGCAGTCCTTGGCAATTTAGTGATGAAATCCATAGTAATGTTTTCCCATTTCCATTCCAGGATTTTGGGTTGTTGAAGTAGACCTGATGGTTTCTGATGCTCCGCTTTGATCTTAGAACACGTCAAACATTCCCCTACGTATTTAGCAACATCGGCTTTCATACCCGGCCACCAAAAATATTTCTTGAGATCCTTGTACATCTTCCCCGTTCCAGGATGTATTGAGTATCTGGTTTTATGGGCTTCTTTAAGTACCATTTCTCTCATATCTACAAATTTTGGTACCCAAATCCTTTCAGCCCTATACCGGGTTCCGTCTTCCCGAATATTAAGATGCTTCTCCGATCCTTTGGGTATTTCATCTTTTAAGTTTTCCTCTTTTAAAACTCCTTATTGCGCCTCCTTTATTTGATTAGTAAGGTTAGTGTGAATCATTATATTCATAGCTTTTACTCGAATGGGTTCTTTTTCCTTTCTGCTCAAGGCGTCGGCTACCACATTTGCCTTCCCCGGGTGGTAACGAATCTCAAAGTCGTAATCATTCAACAATTCAATCCACCTACGCTGCCTCATATTCATTTGTTTCTGATTAAATATGTGTTGAAGACTTTTGTGGTCGGTATATATAATACTTTTGACCCCATATAAGTAGTGCCTCCAAGTCTTTAATGCAAAAACAACCGCGCCTAATTCCAAATCATGCGTCGTATAATTTTGTTCGTGAATCTTCAATTGTCTAGATGCATAAGCAATTAATTTCGTTCGTTGCATTAATACACAACCGAGACCTTGCTAATATATCACAAAATCATCATTCCCTTCAGGTAATGAGAATATAGGTTTCATAGTTAACTTCTTCTTCAATAACTGAAATGCTTTCTCTTGTTCATCTTTCCATTCAAATTTCTTCCCTTTATGCGTTAATACATTCAAGGGTTTTGCTATTCTGGAAAAGTCTTGGATGAACCTTATGTAGTAACCAGCTTGTCCTAAAAACTGGCGTATGTGTTTTGGAGTTTTCGGGGTTTCATACTTTTCAACGGTTTCAATCTTGGCTGGATCCACCTGAATACCTTCTTTGTTCACTATGTGACCGAGGAATTGAACTTCTTTCAACCAAAATGCACACTTTGAAAACTTAGGGTACAGTTTTTCTTTTCTCAGCAACTCTAGCACTTTTCTCAAATGTTCTTCGTGCTCTTGATCATTCTTCGAGTAAATAAGTATATCATCGATGAAAACAATGACAAACTTGTCAAGATATGGCCTACACACTCGGTTCATGAGGTCCATGAACACAGCTGGTGCGTTAGTCAATCCAAACGGCATAACCATAAAATCGTAATGACCGTAACGCGTTCTAAAAGCAGTCTTTGGAATATCATCCTCCTTCACCCGTATTTGATGATATCCAGAACGTAAATTGATCTTTGAATAAATATACGAGCCTTGTAGTTGATCAAATAAGTCATCGATTCTCGGTAGTGGGTAGCGGTTCTTGATGGTAAGTTTGTTCAACTCTCAGTAGTTGATACACAACCTGAATGTACCATCTTTCTTCTTGACAAATAGAATAGGAGCTCCCCATGATGATGTACTTGGTCGAATTAAACCACGCTCTAAAAGTTCCTGTAACTGACTTTGCAATTCTTTCATTTCGCTGGGTGCGAGTCTGTATTGTAGTGACCCGAACTTTTCCATGTTTATATATATTAAATGAAATTGATATTTACATGATTAAGTGTTTCCAACATGTTAAGCAATCAAACTTGTTAAGACTTGATTAATTGAAATAGGTTTCATATAGACAATTGACCACCCAAGTTGACCGGTGATTCACGAACGATATATATAACGATTATCGTTATAACAACATCTTACTAATTACATATGAATCATATCAAGATATTGTTACACTACGCTTAATCATGATAAATGATAAGTAAACATTTCATTATGTATATTAACAATGAACTACATATGTAAAACAAGAGTACTAACTTAAGAATTTCGAAACGAGACATATATGTAACGATTATCGTTGTAACAACATTTAACTGTATATATATCATACTAAGGGTAGTGACCCGAACTTTTCCATGTTTTTATATATTAATTGAGATTGATATTTACATGATTAAATGTTTCCAACTTGTTAAGCAATCAAACTTGTTAAGACTTGATTAATTGAAATATGTTTCATATAGACAATTGACCACCCAAGTTGACCAGTGATTCACGAACGTTAAAACTTGTAAAAACTATATGATGACATATATATGGATATATATATAGTTAACATGATACTATGATAAGTAAACATATCATTAAGTATATTAACAATGAACTACATATGTAAAAACAAGACTACTAACTTAATGATTTTTAAACGAGACATATATGTAACGATTATCGTTGTAAAGACATTTAATGTATATATATCATATTAAGAGATATTCATACATGAAAATATCATGATAATATAATAATTTAAAATCTCATTTGATATTATAAACATTGGGTTAACAACATTTAAGAAGATCGTTAACCTAAAGGTTTCAAAACAACACTTACATGTAACGACTAACGATGACTTAAGGACTCAGTTAAAATGTATATACATGTAGTGTTTTAATATGTATTTATACACTTTTGAAAGACTTCAATACACTTATCAAAATACTTCTACTTAACAAAAATTCTTACAATTACATCCTCGTTCAGTTTCATCAATAATTCTACTCGTATGCACCCGTATTCGTACTCGTACAATACACAGCTTTTAGATGTATGTACTATTGGTATATACACTCCAATGATCAGCTCTTAGCAGCCCATGTGAGTCACCTAACACATGTGGGAACCATCATTTGGCAACTAGCATGAAATATCTCATAAAATTACAAAAATATGAGTAATCATTCATGACTTATTTACATGAAAACAAAATTACATATCCTTTATATCTAATCCATACACCAACGACCAAAAACACCTACAAACACTTTCATTATTCAATTTTCTTCATCTAATTGATCTCTCTCAAGTTCTATCTTCAAGTTCTAAGTGTTCTTCATAAATTCTACAAGTTCTAGTTACATAAAATCAAGAATACTTTCAAGTTTGCTAGCTCACTTCCAATCTTGTAAGGTGATCATCCAACCTCAAGAAATCTTTGTTTCTTACAGTAGATTATCATTATAATACAAGGTAATAATCATATTCAAACTTTGGTTCAATTTCTATAACTATAACAATCTTATTTCAAGTGATGATCTTACTTGAACTTGTTTTCGTGTCATGATTCTGCTTCAAGAACTTCGAGCTATCCAAGGATCCGTTGAAGCTAGATCAATTTTTCTCTTTTCCAGTAGGTTTATCCAAGGAACTTAAGGTAGTAATGATGTTCATAACATTATTCGATTCATACATATAAACCTATCTTATTCGAAGGTTTAAACTTGTAATCACTAGAACATAGTTTAGTTAATTCTAAACTTGTTCGTAAACAAAAGTTAATCCTTCTAACTTGAATTTTAAAATAAACTAAACACATGTTCTATATCTATATGATATGCTAACTTAATGATTTAAAACCTGAAAACACGAAAAACACCGTAAAATCGGATTTACGCCGTCGTAGTAACACCGCGGGCTGTTTTGGGTTAGTTAATTAAAAACTATGATAAACTTTGATTTAAAAGTTGTTATTCTGAGAAAATAATTTTTATTATGAACATGAAACTATATCCAAAAATTATGGTTAAACTCAAAGTAGAAGTATGTTTTCTAAAATGGTCATCTAGACATCGTTCTTTCGACTGAAATGACTACCTTTACAAAAACAACTTGTAACTTATTTTTCCGACTATAAACCTATAATTTTTCTGTTTAGATTCATAAAATAGAGTTCAATATGAAACCATAGCAATTTGATTCACTCAAAACGGATTTAAAATGAAGAAGTTATGGGTAAAACAAGATTGGATAATTTTTCTCATTTTAGCTACGTGAAAATTGGTAACAAATCTATTCCAACCATAACTTAATCAACTTGTATTGTATATTATGTAATCTTGAGATACCATAGACACGTATACAATGTTTCGACCTATCATGTCGACACATCTATATATATTTCGGAACAACCATAGACACTCTATATGTGAATGTTGGAGTTAGCTATACATGGTTGAGGTTGATTTCAAAATATATATAGTTTGAGTTATGATCAATACTGAGATACGTATACACTGGGTCGTGGATTGATTCAAGATAATATTTATCGATTTATTTCTGTACATCTAACTGTGGACAATTAGTTGTAGGTTACTAACGAGGACAGCTGACTTAATAAACTTAAAACATCAAAATATATTAAAAGTGTTGTAAATATATTTTGAACATACTTTGATATATATGTATATATTGTTATAGGTTCGTGAATCAACCAGTGTCCAAGTCTTACTTCCCGATGAAGTAAAAATCTGTGAAAGTGAGTTATAGTCCCACTTTTAAAATCTAATATTTTTGGGATGAGAATACATGCAGGTTTTATAAATGATTTACAAAATAGACACAAGTACGTGAAACTATATTCTATGGTTGAATTATCGAAATCGAATATGCCCCTTTTTATTAAGTCTGGTAATCTAAGAATTAGGGAACAGACACCCTAATTGACGCGAATCCTAAAGATAGATCTATTGGGACTAACAAACCCCATCCAAAGTACCAGATGCTTTAGTACTTCGAAATTTATATCATATCCGAAGGGTGTCCCGGAATGATGGGGATATTCTTATATATGCATCTTGTTAATGTCGGTTACCAGGTGTTCACCATATGAATGATTTTTATCTCTGTGTATGGGATGTGTATTGAAATATGAAATCTTGTGGTCTATTATTATGATTTGATATATATAGGTTAAACCTATAACTCACCAACATTTTTGTTGACGTTTTAAGCATGTTTATTCTCAGGTGATTATTAAGAGCTTCCGCTGTTGTATACTTAAATAAGGACGAGATTTGGAGTCTATGCTTGTATGATATTGTGTAAAAACTGCATTCAAGAAATATATTTTGTTGTAACATATTTGTATTGTAAACCATTATGTAATGGTCGTGTGTAAACAGGATATTTTAGATTATCATTATTTGATAATCTACGTAAAGCTTTTTAAACCTTTATTGATGAAATAAAGGTTATGGTTTGTTTTAAAATGAATGCAGTGTTTGAAAAATGTCTCATATAGAGGTCAAAACCTCGCAACGAAATCAATTAATATGGAACGTTTTTAATCAATAAGAACGGGACATTTCAGTTGGTATCCGAGCGTTGGTCTTAGAGAACCAGAATTTTGCATTAGTGTGTCTTATCGAGTTTGTTAGGATGCATTAGTGAGTCTGGACTTCGACCGTGTTTACTTGAAAAATGATTGCTTAACAAATTTTGTCGGAAACTATATATTTTTAACATGTGAATATTATGTGATATATTAATCTCTTAACGCGTTTTATATTATGTGATAGATGTCTACCTCTAGAACAAGTCCCATTGACTCACCTAATAATAATGAAGAGTCAAATGTAAATTGGAATGATTCGTGGACTGATTCACAAGTTCCCGAAGAGGAACCGGAAGAAGATTCGGAACCGGAAGAAGAATCGGAACCGGAAGAAGAATCGGAACCGGATGAAGAAATAGAACCGGTGGGGGAAATAATAAAACGGTTAAGTAAAAGAAAATCCTCAACCAACCGACCAAGGTTAATTATGGTCAATGGTGTTTCCGCCAAGGAAGCAAAATATTGGGAGGATTACCAATTCTCCGATGAATTGGATCCCGACGAGAATTCCGATGATGTTATAGAAATTACCCCAACTGAATTTAAAAATGCAAAAGAAAATAATAAGGGAAAGGGCATAAAAATAGAAAAATCTAATTCCAACTCCGATGAACTTTATATGTATCGTCAACCCCCGAAGTCCTTAAGTTGTAACAATGACCCGGGAACCTCTAAACCACCAGGTTTTTCTAAACCAATGTGGAAAACGACGGCTCGTATTAGGGGAACATCATATATCCCTAGAAACTTGGCAAAACGAACCAAAACTGAAGAAGAAGAAACAAGCGAGTCGGAATAAGATAGTTGTATTCGTGTAGTGTAATATATGTAATATAGTGTGCTTATGCTTTATGATATATGTAAAAATTGCTTGTATTAATAAGTAATTTTTTTTATGAATCTAACTCTTGTCTATTTTACAGTATAAAAATACAAAATGGATAGACAACCCAATATTTTAAGAGACCTACCCGGAGACATGATTGATGAAATCTTGTCTAGAGTCGGTCAGAATTCTTCGGCACAACTATTTAAGGCGAGATCAGTTTGTAAGACATTCGAAGAACGTTCCAAGAATGCCTTGGTTTATAAAAGGCTTTCGTTCGAAAGATAGGAGATATCACATTGGGAAATCCATAAGTTACGATGTGTTTACTTTGACGCATATATTGCGGGAAACCCAAATGCTATTTTACGCAATGGGTTAAGAAATTATTTTGACTCAATATATCCGAATATTGGACTTCGTGATTTAGAAAAAGCGGCTAACATGCAACATAAAGAAGCATGTTATGCTTACGGATTAGTAATGTTCGCTTCTCACCAAAGTGAGAACAAGAACATCGGGCTACAATTATTAAACAAAACGTTCCCACAAGTGACGGAGTCGGTAATTGGGGTAAGAAATGAGGTTTTTAGATTATTACGGGACTGTTGGACATTACGTAACCCTCGTCCCTTTGACGACGTTACAACACGCTGTCTTATCAACGGCCATAACGGTTATGTTCCACAAGACCAAGGATGGGAAGTAATCCTAGTAAAACCAGAATGCATGACTTGTTTCTGGACGTATGAATTACGTGTCTTTATTGCGTTTGCTGAACGACTTGTGTACTAGCTAGAATTATCTTCACAACCATCTTGTATCAAATTTATTGTGTGCTATATTTCATGCTATATGTAAAATAAGCGGTATTGTAAGTTTGTAAAATATTGTGTAAAAGTTTGAACGCGAAATATTATTATAATCAATTTTTCATATAGAATTGTAGTAGTTGAATTGTATATTAGCTACTAAGTATGAACTTAACGGGTAGGTAGTACCCGAATTTAAACTTATAAAACGCTAATATGAAGAAAAAGCTTTTATAAATGAGTTCATATTATGCTACGAAATACTATTAACTAGTCTTAATATTCTGTATGATTAACTTGTTCCATTTGACTATTTTGAAGGAAATGGCACCGACTACTCGACACACCGTGAATATGAATGAAGAGGAATTCCGTACTTTTCTAGCTTCAAACATAGCCGCAGTACAGGCTGCGCTACATACCAACAATAACCTTGGATCTAGCAGTACAGAAAATCGTGTAGGATGCACCTACAAAGAATTCACTGCCTGCAAACCTTTGGAATTTGATGGAACCGAAGTACCGATCGGATTGAAACGGTGGACCGAGAAGGTCGAATCGGTGTTTGCCATAAGTAAGTGCACTGAAGAGGACAAAGTGAAGTACGCTACGCATACTTTCACAGGTTCTGCGTTAACATGGTGGAATACCTATCTAGAGCAAGTGGGACAAGACGATGCGTACGCACTACCGTGGTCAGCATTCAAGCACTTGATGAACGAGAAGTACCGTCCCAGAACCGAGGTCAATAAGCTCAAGACAGAACTTAGAGGGTTACGAACCCAAGGATTTGATATTACCACGTACGAAAGACAATTCACAGAATTGTGCCTATTGTGTCCGGGAGCATTCGAAGATGAGGAAGAGAAGATCGACGCGTTTGTGAAAGGATTACCGGAAAGAATCCAAGAAGATATAAGTTCATACGAGCCCACCTCCATACAACAGGCATGTAGAATGGCTCACAAACTAGTGAACCAGATTGAACAAAGAATTAAAGAACAGACTGCTAAAGAGGCCAATGTGAAGCAAGTCAAAAGAAAGTGGGAGGAAAACGGTGATAAGAATCACCAATACAAAAACAACAGCAATTACAATAATAATCGCAACAATTATCCCAACAATCGCAACATCAATCGCAACTACAACAAATGGCCCAACAACAACAACAACAGCAACTACAACAATCATCCCAACAACAATAATAACCGCAACAACAACAACAATCAGAAGCAGCTATGCCAAAGGTGTGAAAAGTATCACTCGGGGTTCTGCACCAAATTTTGCAACAAGTGTAAAAGAAATGGTCATAGCGCGGCGAAGTGTGAGGTCTACGGATCAGGGGTTAATAGAACGAAAGGAACAAATGGTGTCGGAACGAGTAATGGCGGAGCAAGTAGTGTCGGAGCAAGTTATGCCAATGTAGTTTGTTATAAATGTGGAAAACCGGGCCACATTATTAGAAATTGCCCGAACCAGGAGAACACGAATGGACAAGGCCGCGGAAGAGTTTTCAATATTAATGCGGCAGAGGTACAGGAAGACCCGGAGCTTGTTACGGGTACGTTTCTTATTGACAATAAATCTGCTTACGTTTTATTTGATTCGGGTGCAGATAGAAGCTATATGAGTAGAGAATTTTGTGGTAAATTAAGTTGTCCATTGACGCCTTTGGATAGTAAATTTTTACTCGAATTAGCAAATGGTAAATTAATTTCAGCAGATAATATATGTCGGAATCGAGAAATTAAATTGGTTAGCGAAACATTTAAGATTGATTTGATACCAGTGGAGTTAGGGAGTTTTGATGTGATAATCGGTATGGACTGGTTGAAAGAAGTGAAAGCAGAGATCGTTTGTTACAAAAATGCAATTCGCATTATACGAGAAAAAGGAAAACCCTTAATGGTGTACGGAGAAAAGGGCAACACGAAGCTACATCTTATTAGTAATTTGAAGGCACAAAAACTAATAAGAAAAGGTTGCTATGCTGTTCTAGCACACGTCGAGAAAGTACAAACTGAAGAAAAGAGCATCAATGATGTTCCCATTGCAAAAGAATTTCCCGATGTATTTCCGAAAGAATTATCGGGATTACCCCCACATCGATCCGTTGAATTTCAAATAGATCTTGTACCAGGAGCTGCACCAATAGCTCGTGCTCCTTACAGACTCGCACCCAGCGAGATGAAAGAACTGCAAAGCCAATTACAAGAACTTTTAGAGCGTGGTTTCATTCGACCAAGCACATTACCGTGGGGAGCTCCTGTTTTGTTTGTCAAGAAGAAAGATGGTACATTCAGGTTGTGTATCGACTACCGAGAGTTGAACAAACTTACCATCAAGAACCGCTACCCACTACCGAGAATCGACGACTTAGTTGATCAACTACAAGGCTCGTCTGTTTATTCAAAGATTGACTTACGTTTCGGATATCATCAAATGCGGGTGAAAGAAGATGATATTCCAAAGACTGCTTTCAGAACATGTTACGGTCATTACGAGTTTATGGTTATGCCGTTTGGTTTAACTAATGCACCAGCTGTGTTCATGGACCTTATGAACCGAGTGTGTGGACCATACCTTGACAAGTTTGTCATTGTTTTCATTGATGACATACTTATTTACTCAAAGAATGACCAAGAACACGGTGAACATTTGAGAAAGGTTTTAGAAGTATTGAGGAAGGAAGAATTGTACGCTAAGTTTTCAAAGTGTGCATTTTGGTTGGAAGAAGTTCAATTCCTCGGTCACATAGTGAACAAAGAAGGTATTAAGGTGGATCCGGCAAAGATAGAAACTGTTGAAAAGTGGGAAACCCCAAAAACTCCAAAACACATACGCCAGTTTTTAGGACTAGCTGGTTACTACAGAAGGTTCATCCTAGACTTTTCCAGAATAGCAAAACCCTTGACTGCATTAACGCATAAAGGGAAGAAATTTGAATGGAATGATGAACAAGAGAAAGCGTTTCAGTTATTGAAGAAAAAGCTAACTACGGCACCTATATTGTCATTGCCTGAAGGGAATGATGATTTTGTGATTTATTGTGACGCATCAAAGCAAGGTCTCGGTTGTGTATTAATGCAACGAACGAAGGTGATTGCTTATGCGTCTAGACAATTGAAGATTCACGAACAAAATTATACAGCGCATGATTTGGAATTAGGCGCGGTTGTTTTTGCATTAAAGACTTGGAGGCACTACTTATATGGGGTCAAAAGTATTATATATACCGACCACAAAAGTCTTCAACACATATTTAATCAGAAACAACTGAATATGAGGCAGCGTAGGTGGATTGAATTGTTGAATGATTACGACTTTGAGATTCGTTACCACCCGGGGAAGGCAAATGTGGTAGCCGATGCCTTGAGCAGGAAGGACAGAGAACCCATTCGAGTAAAATCTATGAATATAATGATTCATAATAACCTTACTACTCAAATAAAGGAGGCGCAACAAGGAGTTTTAAAAGAGGGAAATTTAAAGGATGAAATACCCAAAGGATCGAAGAAGCATCTTAATATTCGGGAAGACGGAACCCGGTATAGGGCTGAAAGGATTTGGGTACCAAAATTTGGAGATATGAGAGAAATGGTACTTAGAGAAGCTCATAAAACCAGATACTCAATACATCCTGGAACGGGGAAGATGTACAAGGATCTCAAGAAACATTTTTGGTGGTCGGGTATGAAAGCCGATGTTGCTAAATACGTAGGAGAATGTTTGATGTGTTCTAAGGTCAAAGCTGAGCATCAGAAACTATCAGGTCTACTTCAACAACCCGAAATCCCGGAATGGAAATGGGAAAACATTACCATGGATTTCATCACTAAATTGCCTAGGACTGCAAGTGGTTTTGATACTATTTGGGTAATAGTTGATCGTCTCACCAAATCAGCACACTTCCTGCCAATAAGAGAAGATGACAAGATGGAGAAGTTAGCACGACTGTATTTGAAGGAAGTCGTCTCCATACATGGAATACCAATCTCTATTATCTCTGATAGGGATGGCAGATTTATTTCAAGATTATGGCAGACATTACAGCAAGCATTAGGAACTCGTCTAGACATGAGTACTGCCTATCATCTACAAACTGATGGGCAGAGCGAAAGGACAATACAAACGCTTGAAGACATGCTACGAGCATGTGTTATTGATTTCGGAAACAGTTGGGATCGACATCTACCGTTAGCAGAATTTTCCTACAACAACAGCTACCATTCAAGCATTGAGATGGCGCCGTTTGAAGCACTTTATGGTAGAAAGTGCAGGTCTCCGATTTTTTGGAGTGAAGTGGGGAATAGACAGATTACGGGTCCAGAGATTATACAAGAAACTACCGAGAAGATCATCCAAATTCAACAGCGGTTGAAAACCGCCCAAAGTCGACAAAAGAGTTACGCTGACATTAAAAGAAAATATATAGAATTTGAAATTGGAGAGATGTCATGCTTAAAGTTGCACCTTGGAAAGACGTTGTTCGATTTGGTAAACGAGGGAAATTAAATCCAAGGTATATTGGACCATTCAAGATTATTGATCGTGTCGGACCAGTAGCTTACCGACTTGAGTTACCTAAACAACTCGCGGCTGTACATAACACTTTCCACGTCTCGAATTTGAAGAAATATTTTGCTAAGAAGATCTCACTATTCCGTTAGATGAAATCCAAATCAACGAAAAACTCCAATTCATCGAAGAACCCGTCGAAATAATGGATCGTGAGGATAAAAGACTTAAGCAAAACAAGACACCAATTGTTAAGGTTCGATGAAATGCTCGTAGAGGACCTGAGTTCACTTGGGAGCGTGAAGATCAGATGAAGAAGATTCGTCAACACCTTCAACAGCTTAAAATTTCGTCAACACCTTCAACAGCTTAAAATTTCGGGACGAAATTTATTTAACGGGTAGGTACTGTAGTGACCCGAACTTTTCCATGTTTATATATATTAATTGAGATTGATATTTACATGATTAAATGTTTCCGACTTGTTAAGCAATCAAACTTGTTAAGACTTGATTAATTGAAATATGTTTCAAATAGACAATTGACCACCCAAGTTGACCGGTGATTCACGAACGTTAAAACTTGTAAAAACTATATGATGACATATATATGGATATATATATAGTTAACATGATACTATGATAAGTAAACATATCATTAAGTATATTAACAATGAACTACATATGTAAAAACAAGACTACTAACTTAATGATTTTTAAACGAGACATATATGTAACGATTATCGTTGTAAAGACATTTAATGTATATATATCATATTAAGAGATATTCATACATGATAATATCATGATAATATAATAATTTAAAATCTCATTTGATATTATAAACATTGGGTTAACAACATTTAACAAGATCGTTAACCTAAAGGTTTCAAAACAACACTTACATGTAACGACTAACGATGACTTAACGACTCAGTTAAAATGTATATACATGTAGTTTTTTAATATGTATTTATACACTTTTGAAAGACTTCAATACACTTATCAAAATACTTCTACTTAACAAAAATTCTTACAATTACATCCTCGTTCAGTTTCATCAATAATTCTACTCGTATGCACCCGTATTCGTACTCGTACAATACACAGCTTTTAGATGTATGTACTATTGGCATATACACTACAATGATCAGCTCTTAGCAGCCCATGTGAGTCACCTAACACATGTAGGAACCATCATTTGGCAACTAGCATGAAATATCTCATAAAATTACAAAAATATGAGTAATCATTCATGACTTATTTACATGAAAACAAAATTACATATCCTTTATATCTAATCCATACACCAACGACCAAAAACACCTACAAACACTTTCATTCTTCAATTTTCTTCATCTAATTGATCTCTCTCAAGTTCTATCTTCAAGTTCTAAGTGTTCTTCATAAATTCTACAAGTTCTAGTTACATAAAATCAAGAATACTTTCAAGTTTGCTAGCTCACTTCCAATCTTGTAAGGTGATCATCCAACCTCAAGAAATCTTTATTTCTTACAGTAGGTTATCATTCTAATACAAGGTAATAATCATATTCAAACTTTGGTTAAATTTCTATAACTATAACAATCTTATTTCAAGTGATGATCTTACTTGAACTTGTCTTCGTGTCATGATTCTGCTTCAAGAACTTCGAGCCACCCAAGGATCCGTTGAAGCTAGATCCATTTTTCTCTTTTCCAGTAGGTTTATCCAAGGAACTTAAGGTAGTAATGATGTTCATAACATCATTCGATTCATACATATAAACCTATCTTATTCGAAGGTTTAAACTTGTAATCAATAGAACTTAGTTTAGTTAATTCTAAACTTGTTCGCAAACAAAAGTTAATCCTTCTAACTTGACTTTTAAAATCAACTAAACACATTTCTATATCTATATGATATGCTAACTTAATGATTTAAAACCTGAAAACACGAAAAACACCGTAAAACCGGATTTACGCCGTTGTAGTAACACCGCGGGCTGTTTTGGGTTAGTTAATTAAAAACTATGATAAACTTTGATTTAAAAGTTATTATTCTGAGAAAATAATTTTTATTATGAACATGAAACTATATCCAAAAATTATGGTTAAACTCAAAGTGGAAGTATGTTTTCTAAAATGGTCATCTAGACGTCGTTCTTTCGACTGAAATGACTACCTTTACAAAAACAACTTGTAACTTATTTTTCCGACTATAAACCTATAACTTTTTCTGTTTAGATTCATAAAATAGAGTTCAATATGAAACCATAGAAATTTGATTCACTCAAAACGGATTTAAAATGAAGAAGTTATGGGTAAAACAATATTGGATAATTTTTCTCATTTTAGCTACGTGAAAATTGGTAACAAATCTATTCCAACCATAACTTAATCAACTTGTATTGTATATTATGTAATCTTGAGATACCATAGACACGTATACAATGTTTCGACCTATCATGTCGACACATCTATATATATTTCGGAACAACCATAGACACTCTATATGTGAATGTTGGAGTTAGCTATACAGGGTTGAGGTTGATTCCAAAATATATATAGTTTGAGTTGTGATCAATACTGAGATACGTATACACTGGGTCGTGGATTGATTCAAGATAATATTTATCGATTTATTTCTGTACATCTAACTGTGGACAACTAGTTGTAGGTTACTAACGAGGACAGCTGACTTAATAAACTTAAAACATCAAAATATATTAAAAGTGTTGTAAATATATTTTGAACATACTTTGATATATATGTATATATTGTTATAGGTTCATGAATCAACCAGTGGCCAAGTCTTACTTCCTGACGAAGTAAAAATCTGTGAAAGTAAGTTATAGTCCCACTTTTAAAATCTAATATTTTTGGGATGAGAATATATGCAGGTTTTATAAATGATTTACAAAATAGACACAAGTACGTACAACTATATTCTATGGTTGAATTATCGAAATCGAATATGCCCCTTTTTATTAAGTCTGGTAATCTAAGAATTAGGGAACAGACAACCTAATTGACGCGAATCCTAAAGATAGATCTATTGGGCCTAACAAACCCCATCCAAAGTACCGGATGCTTTAGTACTTCGAAATTTATATCATATCTGAAGGGTGTCCCGAAATGATGGGGATATTCTTATATATGCATCTTGTTAATGTCGGTTACCAGGTGTTCACCATATGAATGATTTTTATCTCTATGTATGGGATGTGTATTGAAATATGAAATCTTGTGGTCTATTATTATGATTTGATATATATAGGTTAAACCTATAACTCACCAACATTTTTGTTGACGTTTTAAGCATGTTTATTCTCAGGTGATTATTAAGAGCTTCCGCTGTCGCATACTTAAATAAGGACGAGATTTGGAGTCCATGCTTGTATGATATTGTGTAAAAACTGCATTCAAGAAACATATTTTATTATAACATATTTGTATTGTAAACCATTATGTAATGGTCGTGTGTAAACAGGATATTTTAGATTATCATTATTTGATAATCTACGTAAAGCTTTTTAAACCTTTATTGATGAAATAAAGGTTATGGTTTGTTTTAAAATGAATGCAGTGTTTGAAAAACGTCTCATATAGAGGTCAAAACCTCGCAACGAAATCAATTAATATGGAACGTTTTTAATCAATAAGAACGGGACATTTCTCTAAGACATATTAATATATCATAATATCATGATAATATAATAATTTAACATCTCTTTAGATATAATAAACAATGGGTTAACAACATTTAAGAAGATCGTTAACCTTAAGGTTTCAAAAGAACATTTACATGTAACGACTAACGATGACTTAACGACTCAGTTAAAATGTATATACATGTAGTGTTTTAATATGTATTCATACACTTTTGAAAGAATTCAAGACACTTATCAAAATACTTCTACTTAACAAAAATGCTTACAATTACATCCTTGTTCAGTTTCATCAACAATTCTACTCGTATGCACCCGTATTCGTACTCGTACAATACACAGCTTCTAAATGTATGTACTATTGGTATATACACTCTAATGATCAGCTCTTGGCATCCCATTTGAGTGACCTAACACATGTGGGAACCATCATTTGGCAACTAGCATGAAATATCTCATAAAATTACAAAAATATTAGTAATCATTCATGACTTATTTACATGAAAACAAAATTACATATCCTTTATATCTAATCTATATATCAACGACCAAAAACACCTAAAAACACTTTCATTCTTCAATTTTCTTCATCTAATTGATCTCTCTCAAGTTCCATCTTCAAGTTCTAAGTGTTCTTCATAAATTCTACAAGTTCTAGTTTCATAAAATCAAGAATACTTCCAAGTTTACTAGCTCACTTCCAATCTTGTAAAGTGATCATCCAACCTCAAGAAATCATTTTTGTTTACAGTAAGATATCATTCTAAATCAAGGTAATACTCATATACAAACTTTGATTCAATTCCTATAACTATAACTATCTTAATTCAAGTGATAATCTTACTTGAACTTGTTTTCGTGTCATGATTCTACTTCAAGAACTTTCAAGCCATCCAAGATCCTTTGAAGCTAGATCATTTCTTGTCACTTCCAACAGGTTTACCTAATAAACTTGAGGTAGTAATGATGTTCATAACATCATTCGATTCATACATATAAAACTATCTTATTCGAAGATTTGAACATGTAATCACTAGAACATAGTTTAGTTAATTCTAAACTTGTTCGCAAACAAAAGTTAATCCTTCAAACTTGACTTTTAAAATCAACTAAACACATGTTCTATATCTATATGATATGCTAACTTAATGATTTAAAACCGAAAAACACGAAAAACACCGTAAAACCGGATATACGCCGTCGTAGTAACACCGCGGGCTGCTTTGGGTTAGTTAATTAAAAACTATGATAAACTTTGATTTAAAAGATGTTCTTCTGGGAAAATGATTTTTCTTATAAACATAAAACTATATCCAAAAATCATGGTTAAACTCAAAGTGGAAGTATGTTTTCAAAAATGGTCATCTATACGTCATTCTTTTGACTAAAATGTTTAGATTCAAAAAATAGAGTTCAATATGAAATCATAGCAATTTGATTCACTCAAATCGGATTTAAAACGAAGAAGTTATGGGTAAAACAAGATTGGATATTTTTTGATTGTTGTAGCTACGGAAAATATTGTAACAATTCTATACAAATCATATCCTAGCTAACTTATATTGTATTATACATGTATTCTATGGAATCTTGGGATACCATAGACACGTATGCAAATGTTTTGACATATTATATCGACCCATGTATATATATTATTTGGAACAACCATAGACACTCTATATGCAGTAATGTTGGAGTTAGCTATACAGGGTTGAGGTTGATTCCAAAAATATATATACTGTGAGTTGTGATCTAGCCTGAGACATGTATACACTGGGTCGTGGATTGATTCAAGATAATATATATCGATTTATTTCTGTACATCTAACTGTGGACAACTAGTTGTAGGTTACTAACAAGGACAGCTGACTTAATAAATTTAAAACAGTAAAAAGTATTAAAAATGTTGTAAATATATTTTGAACATACTTTGATATATATGTACATATTTGTTATAGGTTCGTGAATTGACCAGTGGCCAAGTCTTACTTCCCGACGAAGTAAAAATCTGTGAAAGTGAGTTATAGTCCCACTTTTAAAATCTAATATTTTGGGATGAGAATACATGCAGTTTTATAAATGTTTTACGAAATAAACACAAGTAAATGAAACTACATTATATGGGTGAATGATCGAAGCCGAATATGCTCCTTTTGCTTGGTAACCTAAGAATTAGTAAATCGATCTACTAATTGACATGAATCCTAAAGATAGATCTATTGGACCTAACGAACCCCATCCAAAGTATCGGATGCTTTAGTACTTCAAATTCGTTTTTATCATGTCCGAAGGATTTCCCTGAATGATAGGGGATATTCTTATATGCATCTTGTTAATGTCGATTACTAGGTGTTCACCATATGAATGAATTTTATCTCTATGTACGGGATGTATATTGAAATATGAAATCTTGTGGTCTATTATTATGATTTGATAATATATAGGTTAAACCTATAACTCACCAACATTTTTGTTGACGTTTTAAGCATGTTTATTCTCAGGTAATTATTAAGAGCTTCCGCTGTTGCATACTAAAATAAGGACAAGATTTGGAGTCCATGCTTGTATGATATTATGTAAAAACTGCATTCAAGAAACTTATCTTTGATGTAATATATTCTTATTGTAAACCATTATGTAATGGTCGTGTGTAAACGGTATATTTTAGATTATCATTATTTGATAATCTACGTAATGCTTTTTAAACCTTTATCGATAAAATAAAGGTTAAGGTTGTTTTAAAAATGAATGCAGTCTTTGAAAAACGTCTCATATAGAGGTCAAAACCTCGCGACGAAATCAATTAATATGGAACGTTTATAATCAATATGAATGAGACATTTCAGTTGGTATCCGAGCGTTGGTCTTAGAGAACCAGAAAATTGCGTTAGTGTGTCTTACCGAGTTTGTTAGGATGCATTAGTGAGTCTGGACTTCGACCTTGTTTTTCTTCAAAAACGATTGCTTAACATATTTTTTGTTGGAAACTATATATTATTAACATGTAAATATTATGTGATATATTAATCTCTTAACGTGTTTGATATTATGTGATAGATGTCTACCTCTAGTACATATCCCATTGATTCACCTAATAATAATGAAGAGTCGAATATATTTTGGGAAGATTTACAATTTCCCGAAGAGGAACCGGAAGAGGAGGAACCGGAAGAGGAGGAACCGGAAGAAGAGGAACCAGAAGAGGAGGAATCGGAAGAGGAGGAACCAGAAAAAGAAGAGGTTCTAGAGGAAGAAATATTGATACCTATAGTAAATCGATTAAATAAAAGAAAATCCTCAACCAATCGACCAAAGTTAATAATGGTCAATGGTGTTTCCGCCGAGGAAGCAAAATATTGGGAAGATTACCAATTTTCCGATGAATCGGATCCCGATGAGGATTCCGATGATGTTATAGAAATTACCTCGACCAAATTTAATAAAGCGAAAGAAAATAATAAGGGAAAAGGTATAAAAATAGAGAAACCCGATTCCAACCCCGATGAACTTTAGTTGTATCAGCAACATCCGTATTTCCTAAAATATAACAATGACCCGGGAACCTCTAAACCACCAGGTTTTTCTAAACCATTATGGAAAACGACGGCTCGTATTAGAGGAACAACATATATTCCTAGAAAATTAGGAAAACGAACTAAGTACGAAGAAGATGAAGAAACCAGTGATTCAGATTAGAGGGTTGTAATTATGTTGTGTATTATATGTATTGTAGTGTGCTTGTACTTTTATGTTCTATGTAAAAATTGCTTGTATTGTTTATTATTACGAATATAATCCTTGTCTATTTTACAGCATAAAAATAAAATGGACGTTAAGGGTAGACAACCGAATATTTTAGAAGACCTACCAGAGGATATGATTGAGGAAATCTTGTCTAGAGTCGGTCAGAATTCATCAGCACATTTAGTTATGGCGAAATTAACTTGTCAAATATTTGAAAGACTTTCCAGAAATGCCTTAGTTTATAAAAGGCCTTCCTTTGATAGGTGGGGTATATCACATTGAGGAGACCGTAAGTTACGCCGTATTTTCTTTAAAGCATTAAATGCGGGGAACCCAAATGCAATTTTACGCTACGGATTAAGAACCTATTTTGACTCAACATATCCCAACATAGGATTTCGTGAATTAGAAAGAGCTTCTAACATGCAACATAAAGAAGCATGTTATGCTTACGGGTTAGTGATGTTCGCTTCTTACAAAAGTGAGAAAAATATCATCGGATTGCAGCTTTTAAATAAAACCTTCACAAGTGACGGATTCAGTAGTTGGGGTGAGAAACAAGGTTTTTAGATTATTACGGGGCTGTTGGACATTACGAAACCCTCGTCCTTTTGACGACATTACAACATGCTTCCTAGCCAATGGTCATAACGGTTATTTTCCACAAGACCAAGGATGGGAAATCGTCTTAGTAAAACCAGAATGCATGACTTATTTCTGGACTTATGAATTATGTGTCTTTATTTCCTTTGTTGAACAACTTGCGTATTAACTAGATTTATCTTCAAAACTGTCATGTATCATAGTGTACTCTATTTCATGTTATATGTAATATAGCAAAGTTGTAAGTTTGAAGAATATTTGTATGTGATATATTATTATAATCAGTTTTTCATATGGAATTGTAGTAGTTGAATTGTATATTAGCTACTAAATATGAACTTAACGGGTAGGTTGTACCCGAATTTAAACTTATAAAACGCTAATATGAAGAAAAAGCTTTTATAAATGAGTTCATATTATGCTACGAAATACTATTGACTACTCTTAATATTCTGTATGATTAACTCGATTCAGTTGGCTATTTTTAAGGAAATGGCACTGACTACTCGACACACCATGAATATTAGCGAAGAGGAATTTCGTACCGTTCTTGCTGCAAACATAGCCACAGTACAGGCTGCGCTACATACCAACAATAATTCTGAATCTAGCAATGCAGCTAACGGCGCAAGAAATCGTGTAGGATACTCCTACAAAGAATTCACTGCCTGCAAACCTTTAGAATTTGATGGAACCGAAGGACCAATTGGATTGAAACGGTGGAACGAGAAAGTTGAATCGGTGTTTTCCATAAGTAAGTGTACTGAAGAGGAAAAGTTAAGTATGCTACGCATACCTTCACAGGTACTGCGTTAACGTGATGGAACACTTATCTTGAATAGGTAGGACAAAATGCTTCTTACGCACTACTGTGGTTGGCATTCAAGCAATTGATGAACGAGCAGTACCGTCCTAGAAACGAAGTCAATAAACTCAAGGCAGAACTTAGAGAGTTACGAACACAAGGGTTCGACGTTACCACATATGAACGACGATTCACAGAGTTGTGCCTATTGTGTCCGGGAGCATTCGAAGATAAAGAAGAGAAGATAGACGCATTTGTAAAAGGGTTACCAGTAAGGATTCAAGAAGATGTGAGTTCACACGAGCCCGCTTCTATACAGAAGGCAAGTCGAATGGCTCATAAACTCATAAATTGGATTGAGGGAAGAATTAAAGAGCAGCCGGTCGAAGAAGCCAACACGAAACAACTCAAGAGGAAGTGGGAGGAAAATGGTGACAAGAGTCACCAGTACAACAACAACAATTACAACCACAATCGCAACAATTATCCCAACAACCGCAACAATAACCGCAATCCTAACAATAACTACAACAAACATCCCAACAACAACAACTACAACAACCGTTTCAACAATAATTACAATCCCAACAACAACCTTAATAACAACAACGGCAACAAAAACCAAAAACAGCCATGTCATAGGTGTGAAGAAAATCATCAGGGGTTTTGCACGGCATTTTGCAACAGGTGTAAAAGAAATGGTCATAACGCGACAAAGTGTGAGGTCTACGGACCAAAGTTTAACAGAACTAAAGGAACAAATAATGTCGGAACAAGTAATGCCGAAACGAATAGTGTCAGAGCAAGTAATACCGACGCTGTTTGTTATAAATGTGGAAAACCGGGCCACATTATTAGAAATTGCCCGAATCAGGGGAATACTAATGGGCAGGGCCGTGGAAGAGTTTTCAATATTAATGCGGCAGAAGCACAGGAAGACCCAGAGCTTGTTACGGGTACGTTTCTTATTGACGATAAATCTGCTTATGTTTTATTTGATTCGGGTGCGGATTGAAGCTATATGAGTAGAGAATTTTGTGCAAATTAAGTTGCCCATTGACGCCTTTGGATAGTAAATTTTTACTCGAATTAGCAAACAGTAAATTAATTTCAGCATATAATATATGTCGGGAGAGAGAAATTAAACTGGGGATGAAACGTTTAAAATTGATTTAATACCAGTCGAGTTAGGGAGTTTTGATGTAATAATTGGCATGGACTGGTTGAAGAAGGTAAGAGCAGAGGTCGTTTGTTACAAAAATGCGATTCGCATTATGCGTGAAAAAGAAAAACCTTTAATGGTGTACGGAGAAAAGAACAACGCGAAATTAAATCTTATTAGTAGTTTGAAGGCGCAAAAACTAATAAGAAAAGGTTGTTACATCATTCTAGCACACATCGAGGAAGTTAAACCTGAAAAAAAGAAAATCAGTGATGTTCCTGTCGCAAAGAATTTCCTGATGTATTTTCGAAAGAATTACCGGGATTACCCCCACATCGATCCGTTGAATTTCAAATAGACCTTGTACCAGGAGCTGCACCAATAGCTCGTGCTCCATACAGACTCACACCCAGCGAAATGAAAGAATTACAAAGTCATTTACAGAAACTTTTAGAGCGTGGTTTCATTCGACCAAGCACATCACCATGGGGAGCTCCTATTTTGTTTGTCAAGGAGAAAGATGGTACATTCAGATTGTGTATTGACTACAGAGAGTTGAACAAACTTACCATCAAGAACCGCTACCCACTACCGAGAATCGACGACTTATTTGATCAACTACAAGGCTCGTCTGTTTATTCGAAGATCGATTTACGTTCTGGATATCACCAAATGCGGTTGAAAGAGGATGACATTCCGAAGACTGCTTTTAGGATGCGTTACGGTCATTACGAGTTTATGGTTATGCCGTTTGAATTGACTAACGCACCAGCTATGTTCATGGACTTCATGAACCGAGTGTGTGGGCTATATCTTGACAAGTTTGTCATTGTTTTCATCGATGACATACTTATTTACTCGAAGAATGATCAAGAGCACGAAGAACATTTGAGAAAAGTGCTAGAGTTGCTGAGAAAAGAAAAACTGTACGATAAGCTTTCAAAGTGTGCATTTTGGTTGGAAGAAGTTCAATTCCTCGGTCACATAGTGAACAAAGAAGGTATTCAGGTGGATCCAGCATAGATTGAAACCGTTGAAAAGTGGGAAACCCCGAAAACTCTGAAACACATACGTCAGTTTTTAGGACTAGCTGGTTACTACAGAAGGTTCATCCAAGACTTTTCCAGAATAGCAAAACCCTTGACTGCATTAACGCATAAAGGGAAGAAATTTGAATGGAAAGATGAACAAGAAAAAGCATTTCAATTGTTAAAGAAAAAGTTAACTACGGCACCTATATTGTCATTACCTGAAGGGAATGATGATTTTGTGATATATTGTGACGCCTCAAAGCAAGGTATCAGTTGTGTATTAATGCAACGAACGAAAGTAATTGCTTATGCGTCTAGACAATTGAAGATTCACGAACAGAGTTATACGATGCATGATTTGGAATTAGGTGCGGTTGTTTTTACATTAAAGACTTGGAGGCACTACTTATATGGGGTCAAAAGTATTATATATACTGACCACAAAAGTCTTCAACACATATTTAATCAGAAACAACTGAATATGAGGCAGCATAGGTGGATTGAATTGTTGAATGATTACAACTTTGAGATTCGTTACCACCCAGGGAAGGCAAATGTAGTAGCCGACGCCTTGAGCAGAAAGGACAGAGAACCCATTCGAGTAAAAGATATGAATATAATGATTCACACTAACCTTACTACTCAAATAAAGGAGGCGCAACAAGGAGTTTTAAAAGAGGGAAATTTAAAGGATGAAATACCCAAAGAATCGGAGAAGCATCTTAATATTCAGGAAGATGGAACCCGGTATAGGGCTGAAAGAATTTGAGTACCAAAATTTGGAGATATGAGAGAAATGGTACTTAGAGAAGCTCATAAAACCAGATACTCAATACATCCTGGAACGGGGAAAATGTACAAGGATCTCAAGAAACATTTTTGGTGGCCAGGTATAAAAGCTGATGTTGCTAAATACGTAGGGAAATGTTTGACGTGTTCTAAGGTCAAAGCGGAGCATCAAAAACCATCAGGTCTACTTCAACAACCCGAAATCCCGGAATGTAAATGGGAAAACATTACCATGGATTTCATCACTAAATTGCCAAGGACTGCAAGTGGTTTTGATACTATTTGGGTAATAGTTGATCGTCTCACCAAATCAGCACACTTCCTGCCAATAAGAGAAGATGACAAGATGGAGAAGTTAGCACGGCTGTATTTGAAGGAAGTCGTCTCCAGACATGGAATACCAATCTCTATTATCTCTGATAGGGATGGCAGATTTATTTCAAGATTCTGGCAGACATTACAGCAAGCATTAGGAACTCGTCTAGACATGAGTACTGCCTATCATCTACAAACTGATGGACAGAGTGAAAGGACGATACAAATGCTTGAAGACATGCTACAAGCATGTGTTATTGATTTCGGAAACAGTTGAGTTCGACATCTACCGTTAGCAGAATTTTCCTACAACAACAGCTACAATTCAAGCATTGAGATGGCGCCATTTGAAGCACATTATGGTAGAAAGTGCAGGTCTCCAATTTGTTGGAGTGAAGTGGAGGATAGATAGATTACGGGTCCGGAGATAATACAAGAAACTACCGAGAAGATTATCCAAATTCAACAACGGTTGAAAACCGCCCAAAGTCGACAAAAGAGCTACGCCGACATTAAAAGAAAAGATATATAATTTGAAATTGGAGATATGGTCATGCTTAAGGTTGCACCTTGGAAAGGCGTTGTTCGTTTTGGTAAACGAGGAAAATTAAATCCAAGGTATATTGGACCATTCAAGATTATTGATCGTGTCTGACCAGTAGCTTACCGACTTGAGTTACCTCAACAACTCGCGGCTGTACATAACACTTTCCATGTCTCGAATTTGAAGAAATGTTTTGCTAAAGAAGATCTCACTCTTCCGTTAGACGAAATCCAAATCAACGAAAAACTTCAATTCATCGAAGAACCCGTCGAAATAATGGATCGTGAGGTCAAAAGACTTAAACAAAACAAGATACCAATTGTTAAGGTTCGATGGAATGTTCGTAGAGGACCTGAGTTCACCTGGGAACGAGAAGATTAGATGAAGAAGAAATACCCGCACTTATTTCCAGAAGATACGTCAACACCTCCAACTGCTTAAAATTTCGGGACAAAATTTATTTAACGGGTAGGTACTGTAGTGACCCGAACTTTTTCATGTTTGTATATATTAAATGAAATTGATATTTACATGATTAAGTGTTTCCAACATGTTAAGTAATCAAACTTCTTAATACTTGATTAATTGAAATAGGTTTCATATAGACAATTGACCACCCAAGTTGACCGGTGATTCACGAACGTTAAAACTTGTAAAAAATATATGATGACATATATATGATTATATATATAATTAACATGATATTATGATAAGTAAGTATCTCACTAGGTATTTTAACAATGAATTATATACATAAAATTGTGTTTATTGAATTATGAAACTCGAAACGATATATATAACGATTATCGATTTAACAACGTCTTACTAATTACATATGAATCATATTAAGATATTGTTACACTATGTTTAATCATGATAAATGATAAGTAAACATGTCATTATGTATATTAATAATGAACTACATGTGTAAAACAAGACTACTAACTTAAGAATTTCGAAACGAGACATATATGTAACGATTATCGTTGTAACAACATTTAACTGTATATATATCATACTAAGATATATTAATATATCATAATATCATGATAATGTAATAATTTAACATCTCTTTAGATATAATAAATAATGTCTTAACAACATTTAACAAGATCGTTAACCTAAAGGTTTCAAAACAACATTTACATGTAACGACTAACGATGACTTAACGACTCAGTTAAAATGTATATACATGTAGTGTGTTAATATGTATTCATACACTTTTGAAAGACTTCAAGACACTTATCAAAATACTTCTACTTAACAAAAATGCTTACAATTACATCCTTGTTCAGTTTCATCAACAATTCTACTCGTATGCACCTGTATTCGTACTCGTACAATACACAGCTTCTAAATGTATGTACTATTGGTATATACACTCCAATGATCAGCTCTTGGCAGCCCATTTGAGTGACCTAACACATGTGGGAACCATCATTTGGCAACTAGCATGAAATATCTCATAAAATTACAAAAATATTAGTAATCATTCATGACTTATTTACATGAAAACAAAATTACATATCCTTTATATCTAATCCATATACCAATGATCAAAAACACCTACAAACAGTTTCATTCTAAAATTTTCTTCATCTAATTGATCTCTCTCAAGTTCCATCTTCTAGTTCTAAGTGTTCTTCATAAATTCTACAAGTGCTAGTTTCATGAAATCAAGAATACTTCCAAGTTTACTAGCTCACTTCCAATCTTGTAAAGTGATCATCCAAACCTCAAGAAATCCTTGTCGTTTATAGTAAGATATTATTCTAAATCAAGGTAATACTCATATACAAACTTTGATTCAATTCCTATAACTATAACTATCTTAATTCGAGTGATAATCTTACTTGAACTTGTTTTCGTGTCATGATTCTACTTCAAGAACTTTCAAGCCATACAAGATCCTTTGAAGCTAGATCATTTCTTGTCACTTCCAGTAGGTATACCTACTAAACTTGAGGTAGTAATGATGTTCATAACATCATTCGATTCATACATATAAAACTATCTTATTCGAAGATTTGAACATGTAATCACTAGAACATAGTTTAGTTAATTCTAAACTTGTTCGCAAAAAAAGTTAATCCTTCTAACTTGAATTTTAAAATCAACTAAAAACATGTTCTATATCTATATGATATGCTAACTTAATGATTTAAAACCGGAAAACATGAAAAACACCGTAAAACCGGATATACGCCGTCGTTGTAACACCGCGGGCTATTTTGAGTTAGCTAATTAAAAACTATGATAAACTTTGATTTAAAAGTTGTTCTTCTGGGAAAATGATTTTTCTTATGAACATGAAACTATATCCAAAAATCATGGTTAAACTCAAAGTGGAAGTATGTTTTTCAAAATGGTCATCAAGACGTCGTTCTTTCGACGGAAATGACTACCTCTTACAAAAATGACTTGTAACTTATATTTTGGAATATAAACCTATACCTTTTCTGTTTAGATTCATAAAATATAGTTCAATATGAAACCATAGCAATTTGATTCACTCAAATCGGATTTAAAACGAAGAAGTTATGGGTAAAACAAGATTGGATATTTTTTTATTGTTGTAGCTACGGGAAATATTGTAACAATTATATACAAATCATATCCTAGCTAACTTATATTGTATTATACATGTATTCTAATGTAATATTGGGATACTATAGACATGTATGCAAATGTTTTGACATATCATATCGACCCATATGTATATATTATTTGGAACAACCATAGACACTCTATATGCAGTAATGTTGGAGTTAGCTATACAGGGTTGAGGTTGATTCCAAAAATATATATACTTTGAGTTGTGATCTAGCCTGAGACGTAGTGTATACACGACCCAGTGTAAATATATTGGTGTAAATATATCTTGAATCAATCCACGACCCAGTGTATACACGTCTCAGGCTAGATCACAACTCAAAGTATATATATTTTTGGAATCAACCTCAACCCTGTATAGCTAACTCCAACATTACTGCATATAGAGTGTATATGGTTGTTCCAAATAATATATATACATGGATCGATATGATATGTCAAAACATTTGCATACGTGTCTATGGTATCCCAAGATTATATAATATATTAGAATACATGTATAATACAATATAAGTTAGCTAGTATATGATTTGTATAGATTTGTTACAAAGTTTCACCACTACAACAAAAGTGCACTTATAGGACCTTTTCCCCTGGGACCTAGTAAAATAAGGTCGTAAAAGCTACTTAGATAGGACCAGACAATATTTAGAGTGAGGTCCTAAAGAGCTATTTTCTGGGACACATTATTTTTTTGTGTCCTATTATCAAATATTTTCATAGGACACTTAGAAAGTGGATCCTAATAGACGAGCTTATAAGACCTTTATTCGTTAGTATCTCATTATGTGTTTATGTAATAGGACACTTGTTATGAACGTTATATGAAATATACGTTTAGAGGCCACTTATTTCAGAAAGTCTTATTATATTGTACCATTATAAGACATTTTGTACATATGTCCTATACATGTATGTTATTAGGACGAATTAGTTTTGGGGTCCTAATAATCATAATAGGTAATATGATATAATAGGACATTTAAATTGTGTATCATATAAAGGGACTTTATAAGACATTTAAATGTGTGTGTCTTATTTTTGATAGAGTAATAGGACACATGATATGACGGTCACATGAAAGTTAATCTTTATAATACATTTATTTATGTGAGTCGTTTTATAGTAGATATAATTGGACACTTAAATTCTTTAATAGAACACTTTAGTTTTTGAGGTCATAATTATCATATGATTTCATAGGACACTTTAATTGTGAATCATAAAATGTTTCGTTATAAGACATTTAACGGTTTAGTGTCGCGTTATGTGTTAATTCAATAGGACACTTTATATAAAAGTCTTATGAAATAAACTATCATAGGACATTTATTTGTCCTAGTTGTATTATATATTTAGCTACTAGGACATGTAATACTTATGTCGTATCATTGTCAATTTTTAGAACACTTTTAGTTTTTGAGTTCATAATTATCATATGATTTCATAGGACACTTTAATTGTGAATCATAAAATGGTACTTTATAAGACATTTAATGGTTTAGTGTCGCATTATGTGTTAATTTAATATCACACTTTATATTAAAGTCATATGAAATAAACTATAATTGGATATTTATTTGTCCTAATCATATTACATATTTAGCTAATAGGACATGTTATACTTATGTCGTATCATTGTCAATTTTTAAGACAATTTTAGTTTTTGGGGTCATAATTATCATATGATTTCATAGGACACTTTAATTGTGAATCATAAAGTGGTAGTTTATAAGACATTTAACAGTTTAGTGTCGCATTACTTGTTAATTTAATAAGACACCTTATATAAAAGTCATATTAACTATAGTATCATAGGACATTTATTTGTCTTAGTCGTATCATATCTTAAGCTAATAGGGCATGTCATTCTTATGCCGTATCATTTATTTCAACGACAATCATCATTTGCACATACACACGCGTTTGGGAGGAAACCCGAATCGCATTACAAAAACCCGCGCATTTAACCATCCCGAGGGACATGCGGACTGGGTTTGAATCCTGAATGGACCAGGGAGAAAACCCCTTTGGGGTCAATATGGGTATCCATATTTTAAGCAGATTAATTAATAGGATGGGCAGAGCGAGACTCGAACCTATGACCTAACATAACCCCAGTCCCAACACACTAGATAAAAGGGATGTCATATTAAGTTTTATAAAAAAAAAAAAACTTCAATTCTTTAGTAGGACGAATTAATGAACATAAGTTTTGATTTGCTATATCCAAGTAAGTTTCATTTAAAACTATTGTTGATCAAGTTATAGCGTATAAAATAACATTTTATGACTTATAAAAAGCCTCCTAAAATGCCATATTTGTTTACACGGTAGGTAAATTAAAATTGAACTCAAATGTTCTATCATTGGGTTATCACTGTGATGACATTCCGTATTTTTAGCCTTAATATGCCTCACACTTCTACCCTCAACCACATATATAAGATCCATACTTCAAACATCATGTACAGTTTAAACACACATAAAATAACTTTTAGCCATAATTGGTATGATCTTTGAAAAGAAAAAGATATATAACTGGTATGACAAATATTTAACAGAATGTAAGAAAGAAAACGATAGATATCGTCTATTGCAAGAATCTGAACAGTTATGTCTTATACATGTGAATTTGATTGATACAAGTTGGTGGTGAGCCGCGCTTCATTGCGGTTGAATTGCAATCGATCTTGCGGTTAATGTTGTTAGTTATTTGAAATGTTAGAGATAAGTGATTGCTTGCTGGCAGTTTGGTGTTATTCTCGGGTTCTATTTGCGATATTAGTGCTTGGTATGGTTGGCCAATTAGTTCCATTTCTGATTCTTCAAAGAAGGTAAATGCTGTCTCTCCCATGTCGTCTGCAAACACGACTTTGAAACAGTACCTGCAATTTTTATTTTGGTTAGATAGTGATGGAAGCTATTTCGAATACAATTATTTGTACCTATGATTATCGTCTTATCGCCCGTGGGCTGTGGTCGATGCAACCTATATCGGTTCCGATATATAAGAGTTTTTTTTTTTTTTTGCATGTTTCGCAGTCATTATAGCACCAGATACGTTGGTCTTCTACTTTGATGATCTTTCCTTCGCATGTGAAAAGATGGCCCTATTACTGTGAGTTTATGTAAAATGGTTAATAAGAAAGCATGAAACCCTAACTATTTATGCAAAGGAATGAATTTTATTCTGACAATTGTAGCAGTTGTTAGTGAAAATCATGGGTCATAGGGGTTTTACTAAGAAGATAACTTAGTTGGCCTGATTTTGGGATAGATTCAGCTAACAATAAGCAAGGTTTAATGTATTTTTGTTTTCAGAATTGGGATTGGATTGTAATTACCACTTGATATGTATTTGTTGTTGTTGTCAACATGATGTTGGTTTTTGGTCATATTGTGACTGTTTGATATGGGTAACAGGAAACAGTTGGTCAACATATATTCGGGGTTTACTTATTTACAATTTTAGTTGACGAACTTCTACTACGCTGTTGTTAGTCATTTATTGCGAACGGGTCTCAATTACAAAGTGTAATAAACTGAAGATAAAATGAAGTATGGTGTTACCTAGAAAGTGAATCGGGTTCCTGTGAGTACATATGCGGTATTTTTCTGTTCTGGTATTTCTCATCCTCTAGATTTGTGAATGGCATTCTGTAGAGCCCTGCTGATGAGTCCATTGCAAAATTGTCTTGGAACCTGTTTACGATGTTCAGTGTAATCAGATGAACATAAAGATGAACATCTAACTATGTCATCTTCCTGATCAGCAGGTGGATCGACGTCTTTAGAAACCCACACACGTCCTTGTTCATAACAACCATGGTAGCGCAAATGATTACCCCGAGAACACGATCTAACACGCTCTTCGAACCAAAAATTAGAATCACAATTGGTATAACTATAACTGCAGTTGCCAAGATCTTGATAGAATGACGAAACATCTAGCAAAGAAAACACCAAAGATCTAAAAACTAATTATAAATATAATCATGCAACAACAAAATTTGTAAGACAACATACTCCAGCAACATTATCAACAGGAGATCGATATATTTGATCGCTAGAACCAAATGATCTTGTGGCGCGTTCATTATTAATCGCTGCAAATTGAAAGAAAATTACTAAAAGCTGTTTCATATGAACCACAAATTTAAAAGTTTGTAACTACAGAATACCACAAAGACTACCTAAAAAAAGCTTACCATTCATACATACTTGAGTCAAGATATCTGATACACAAATAACAGAAGCCTGAGAATCTTCAAAACCACTTCAAAAAGTGTCAGAAGTACCAATAACCGAGGCGGTCAACATTTTCAGTCGACAAATCAACATTAGCAGATGACCTTTCTTGGTGTTTCTTAGGAGGAATTATGCAACAAAAATTCACTAACAAAACACCTAGTAAAGTTAACACAGGCAACCAACAAACCTATGCTAAATACCACTACCACACACAACATAACTACTTCTAAATCTGTTAAGCAAGCATATGTATACGACATTAAGGAAAAAGAATACCGTAAAAAAATTAGAAGAACAATGAAAACGGAAAATATAAGCATGAGGGAAACTTACTTAACGAAGACGGCATAAAACCTTTCTCAAATCAATTACAGTTGATTAGTCCTAAATTATGGATGTTGAGTTAGATATTAGATATCATGTTGAACTTGAAAATTAAGGATAAATGCTGACCTGAGATTCATATAATCGCTTTTGTTTTGATTCATCAACCGTCAATTTTGGGCGACCGTAGATGAATATATCTGCTACAGAAATTGTTGATTTGGTTTCCCACGAATGATTTCACTTCAAATTTGACAGGAAAAAATTCAGATATGAAGAAGATGTTTGTGGAATTAGGGCGAATGTATGTTTTTTTAGATAGTAAAGGGGAAAAAAATAGTCAGTACATGTTTGGGAAGATGCTTCCAGATTTTACATACAATGCAACCAAATTATCAATACAAACTGATGTTAGTCTCAAATACACCCAAATAATTTGTACTAATTTTTTAAGGGGCTATATATTATAAAAAAATATAAGTTTTGCTTTGCTATAATCGGACATAATTTCTAAAATAATTTGTATCATCATAAATAATAATACTAGTATAGTAGTATAAAAGAACAATCGGTAGTTGATAATCAGCTTGTGGAATGACCTCAGACCATATGTTTGAGTCGTTTAGATCGACTGTAACCAGCTTGTACTTTGGAGCGTCCATAATCGATCACAACTTCTTGAGTAATTCATGTTTTAGCTAATTTTATTTATTTTTCCATTAGAGATAAAAAAAAATAAAAAAATAAAAAATAGCCCGAATCAAATCATTTACTAAGTTAGTTGAAATCTCCGCCTTTACAAACTGCTAAAATGATAACCCTAAAGCATATAACAGATTTTATTAAGCGAATCTTGGCGTTAATGCAAAGAGCTTGAAGGACCATATAGTTTTACCTTAACAGCTTCATAAGCAGCTTTTCAGGCAACAACGGCAGCCTCAACATCACCAGTATGCCCAACCATGTCACCATTTCGTATGTGACCACATGTACCTAAAATCACATTGAATTAAATGCTTAAAATTATTATATATTTAAACCAAAGATATTTATTTGACGTACAAAGGAAGATTATGAGTTACTTGGTTGAATATACCAGACTACCACTAAGGATAGCATCACAGATCTTCTCACCGATCTCCAAAGCTTTCATTTTTGGTTGAACATTGAGGGTAATTCTACTGTCACTAGGAATTTCAGCATATTCTTCCCACTCTGAATTACAATATCCAGCTCGGTTTCCATTTTAGAAAAACGTGACATGACCGAATTTGACAGTCTCACTGTGGTGCAGGGAAAACAAAGGTGGTTAGGTTTAAGTAGGAACCAGCAATGAAAAATCATCAAATGTCATGTTACCTACCAAGATAAGAAAATGATAATCATGTATCGACAACCTTAGGGATCTGAACAGACTGACTCTAATATAGTCGGAAAATGAAGACATACAAAATTATTGATCAATAAAGTTACCATTCATTTTCGATTCCTATTTGATTTCATCAGCCAAAGCTTTTGCAACTTCATAATTAAGATATTTACATTCATCATCGACATCAGCATAGTTTGAGCGATACAATCTGTGGTAATTTCAACAATGTAGAGAAAACAACTACATGATTAAACTTAGGGGAAACCATGAACCAAACCTTATATACACAAAGCATTAAAAATAATTCTTAGATAAACAATTAAATGCATAACAAATTTGAACAAAACAAGTACCTAGGGTTTGAGGATGAATGATAAAAGTTGAAGTAAACAGTCCAATTGAATCTAGATACGGGATCTGTGAAAATATTAACATCGGGTAGAGCTAGATCATCATCTAAATTTGTGTTCGCCTAGAGTACCCATTTTTCCAGCCATTGCTTGATCCTGAATCGCCATCTGATATCAGCTACTTATGAATTGATTGATCCTGAATCACCATCTGATTACGAAGAAATTGAAAACTTGTTCAAAAAATTGTGAGCGTATTGTTCAAGAAGCGAAATTGTTCAAGAAGCGAAAATCTTAGGAGGTTAATGCCATGTGGAAATAAAAATTTTGGACGGATTAAATTTCTCCCAAGTTTTTTGTTCATTCCCGCTTGAAAGTTTGATAACAAGAGTAATAAAATCCCAATTTTATAAAATTATTTATTATTTATTACGGACTATTTATAATTTTAGAAAACCTAATATATTTTGCTAATATTATTATACGGTACATTATTAATATGTTAATTATATTTGGTTAGAAAAAACATGTATAAGTATTTGCTTTATTCTTGATAAAACTTTGACTTTTTTATCGTTGGTTCCTTCATTATACACCAAAAAGCTAACAGCGTCTCTCATTTTTTTTTGCTAACAACGTCCTTCCATTATCAAATTTAAACATACAAAGTCCCTCCGTCAACCACCCATTAGTAATTTCCGTTAAATCATGATATGTGCCTTGCATGTAAGGGACATTTCTAATGGATCGTTAACGGACATTTGTAATGGATGGTTGATGGAGGGACTTGGTATGTTTAAATGGATTAATGGAATGATGTTGTTAGCTAAAAATAATCGGAGGGACGCTGTTAGCTTTTTAGTCTCCCTCACTTCCAATGGCCACATCTTTTTATGGCTACTTCGTGGAGTTTCTGGCGGTTTGATGGTTGCTGTGGCACACTTAGCCTCTTTCCACTATCGTTCTCGTGTTAGGTTTGACTAAAATGCTGACCACCCATTGCGGCCTTTCGTGGTGCCAATGTTGTGGTACCCTTTGTCTGCCAATCAAGTGTTCCACCAACGAGTTAGTGGTGGTCTTCTATTCTACACCAGCTGCCAGCTGATGTCACTCACCCGACGATTGACCATCATAAAAAACAGGGCCACCAAACGGTCATAGACAACTTCCAGCTGGTTCATATTTTTTCTGACTTTTTTCAAGCCTTATGTTCTTGACATAGTCGTCGACTGGCCATAGAAAATTTGATACTCCATTCGTCCCACTATAAGTGTCCATCATTGACTTTTCAATTTTCTTTGTTAAATTTGATTGTAAGTATTTTTTATCTGTGTTGTATAAAATTTGATGAAATTTATATGAATGAAAACACAATTAACACTCAATACGTTCATATAATTTTAATAAATATTATACAATACAAATAAAAATATTTACAGTCAAAGTTAATAAACAAAGGTTTTGAAAAGTGAATTGAGAACACTTATATTTGAACGAAGTGAATATAAAAGATAAAGTTACCCATACCATATAAAAATCTTAATTATATTTTTCACCAATATGAAATGCAATCCTTTTCAATTATATATATATATATATATATATATATATATATATATATATATATATATATATATATATATATATATATATATATATATATATATTCACACATACATCTATATAAATCATGTGAGTTAATCCATGTGTCAGCTAGGGATGGTATCGGGTGGTTTTGGACCGGGTCGAGGTAATCCCAGACCCGAACCTAATTAAAATTTTTTATCCTAAACCCAAACTCACACACGTCGGGTCTCTATCATTTACTATTTGTCGAGTTATCGGGTGTGATAACCTGGAAATTTTCGACTAAATTTAAACCTAACTTCGACTAGTTCTAACAACTCACGAACAATTATTCATAAATAATTATGCATTTCTGTAATATTATAACTATTAATCTATAAGTAATAAATAAAGAGTGGCATTTATATAAATAATAAAATAATTGGGAACTAAATAAAAAATAAATACAAATCATGAATTAGTAAAAAGAAAATAATACTTATCATGTAGTGAATGTAAAAAAAATATATATAATAATAATAATAATAATAATAATAATAATAATAATAATAATAATAATAATAATAATAATGAGACTAAAAAATCTTAAACAAATACATCCTTATGTTGACTAAAAATAATATATATATATATATATATATATATATATATATATATATATATATATATATATATATATATATATATATATATATATATATATATATATATATATATATATATATATATATATATATATATATATAAACTAGTACCATCTATTGTTGACTAAAAGAAGTATAAATCATAAATTATAACATCCTTATATTAACTAACACTCTAATACTTGCACTATATAAATACCCCTAGACTCCTAGTTTCTTATTCACAAATTACACCAAAATCCCCTCTATAAAAACTTGAAGAACTCTTGAGGTAATATTTTCTTTTTATTTTCTTATTTATTTTTATTCACTTTATTTATTTCTTAAATTTTTACCCAATTGTTATTTTAAATTATTAATAAATATTCACATCAGTAGTATTTGTTTGGAAATTATTTAGAACAGTAGTAGTACTTATAAAAATAATTATGATAAGTTTTGAAATATTATTTTTAGTTAATTACGAATTAAATACTAATTAAACACGAAAATCATATAAAATTCGTAATAAAAATATACACAGTAAATAAAAATTAATAAATAATTTTTGTAGGTTCATAAACTTTGTCTAGGTCTGACAAAATTATAAAAATTAATTTATGGGTTGAATTAATAATTATTACATAATTAAACACTATTATTATGTAAACAGGAGTTAAATAAGGAAATAATTGTAAAAATAAATAAATATTTTTATAAATATTTTTCTACTGGTTATTTAACTGTAAGAAACTTATAAAAATTTTAAAAATAATTATTTATGTTTATTTGGTATTTTATGTAGAAGTAAACTTGTTTTGTGTTTAAATTAAGAATAAAAAAATATAAATACAAAATTTTAATAAAATACTTTCTTAATTTTTTCTACTGATTTTTATAATTAACTAAGACTATAAAAATTATGTATATGATTAATAGGTATTTAATTAATTATTTAGGTATATTATGGATAATATTGGGTTAACAAAGTTCTATATTATTAAGTATCTTGTAAATTAAATAACAAATAGTATAACCAATTATGTTATATATAGTACGTGTTAGTAATTAGTATATTATAACTATTAAATTAATCTAAGTCAATATAGTAATTATAGCTTGAAAAATAATGCGTATATAATTATAAAACTATTAATAATTATGTAATACTAATAGTAAATATATATATATATATAATTAACTTAACTATATAATAAAAGTTTATACACCTATAATATGTGAAGGTTATAATCAAGATAACGTGCACTATATATGAACCTCAGCGCTACATATGGCCTAGGGTGGTCCTTGTTGCCTTAGAGGAACTGCTTATGGATTTCGAATGTCATGACATAGATTCTGGTCAAGAATCCTGGGCGCCCGGTAACAACTGATGATTCTAGTGACTTGTATGATAGTAACGAGATTTGAAATAGTCATACAACGTCTTATTAAAGTTTATAACCCGAACTTTCTATAATTGGAAAGTTACTAAAAGTGGAAACTTTCCATAGATAGTGACCTTTCCGAAAATGGAATTTCTTTTAGAAAGCTATTATCATTAGTATAGTTACTATACTTATATCTATTAGAAAACATCTGATCGTACATTCTATCTCTAGGTTGATATTTCTGGTCTACTTCAATTACAGCTACTTCCTAGTAAAATCTTTGTTATGTTATTTTAAGGTGAGTTTTCATAGTTCCCTTTTTATATATATTTTTGGGCTGAGAATACATGCGCAACTTTTATAATTATTTTACATTTAGACACAAGTAATCAAACTTTTATGCTATATACGTGCTTTGCCATGCTAAATTCCTGCCGTAATATCGTTAATTGCTGAGGTATAAGATGGAAACTTAATTATTGTGAACAGATCTATTGAGAATAACGTCTCTAATCATTTGACCTCTGGTCTTTGGTTACATAATAATGATTCAACGACATGAATAACAAGTGTCACTGGGTAACTTTGTTTAGTCACGATATTACAAACATCACCTCTTTCGATTGATATATTTGGTATTAATCAACTTTAAATTGAAATCTTGTGGTCTAATGCTATACTGAACTATTGATATATGATAAACCTATGAACTCACTCAACCTCGTGTTGACTTTTTAAGCATGTTTATTCTCAGGTACTTAAATGTTGCTTCCGCTGTATATCTGCTGCTTTGATGATGATTTCTTGCCATGCTTGGAGTCTTCATGCATTACTTACTAATTTATTTAAAAACATTTAATGCTCTAAATACAATGTAATCTATTTATCTTCCGCTGCAAAACTCAATAAAACGTCTCATATAGAGTTGTTCTCGTTTATACAACTGTGATTTGATATAATTAGTCACAAATACCCCAGGCCCTATTTGGGGGTGTGACATCGGGATTCCCGATGGATAAACTGGTATCTCCATTTACTTAATAACTTTCGAGTTACCGAGTTTTTTTTACGAGTATCGAATTTCAGTTGTTATTCATTCTCATTCACTATTCATCTATTTCACTTTTTTATTTCAATAATGCTATTAAAATTAGTACTAAATCTAATTGACTATATACAAATATCGAATAATATGACAATATCACATCCTACCTATTAAATTTATTAATGAAATTAAAATTCCTTTCGAATCATATATACAGATTAAGTATGCGAGTTTGTACCAAAACTTATCCCAATACTCAAACACACAAAATAGGTTAAAATCATCTCCATACTCGGCCCACGACCCGAACCAGATTCAAAAGTGTCGAATTTCGAGTTACAATCGAGTACACTAATCTCTTTCTGACATGGAATTTTGTTAATAAACAATGCTTAATTAGGATTAAACCAACAATATGCAATTACGGGAACCAAATTAAAAAGAAACTAATGCACGCACAACCTTACCGGAGAAAAGCTGACACACATCACTTCAATAACATAATGACTGGAAGGACTTTATTCGATGTATTTCTCTCATGACTCATAGAAGGTTAGCTAACATAGTAGTAAAGAAACTTGTGTTCTCAGCTTCTGTCTATTTCATATGGATTGAAAGGAACAGCCGCTGCTTCAAAGGAAAGTCACACTCGATGGATGAGATTTATGATTTGATTTGATTTGATTTGATCTACAGTTAGAATGAAATTGATGACGTTGAAATTTAAACACTCTAGTAAGGTGCAGCTCTTGAAAGATGGATGAAAGATTCTGTAAGTCGCTTGTTTGTTTTAGTTTATGGTTGTTGGTTGTTTTAGGCAATGTTAGCCGTTGGTTGTTGGTAGTGGGTGTTGGTTTGCCCTTTTTCGTTCTTTGTACCTCATTGTACATATCTTATTGTCAATAAAAATTACCGGGTGATATTCTTTTTAAAAAAATTGTAAAAAGTTTGATTAACATGGGAAAGAATCGGAGTGAATTTTAAAAATATTGAACTATTTTACAAAGTAAAATTTCAACTCACCCGCAATTTATCTCCAAAATTTTTTATCCCAAAATTTAAACGGACTGTAGATACTGCTTAACCTAATTCCACTCTTTCACCCCTAAAATACATTTGTAACCATCTTAATACACACGATCGATTTGCACCATTTACCTTCTCCTTTCTTCCTTTTTTCTTATCTGGCATATATACTTCCCGATGTTTTGCAATTGAAGCTGTGCTCATCTTAGGGTTTGTTCTAATGGGCGATTCATATTAGGGTTTTTTGCGTATACTCGATGCTATTTGTGATTCGTGTGGTGCTCATCTACCTGCTCTCAGACGATTCTTAGGGGAGATTAATGTTAGGGTTTGCTCATCTATCTGCTCCCAAATGATTCTTATGGGCAATTATTGTTAGGGTTTGAGATGAAAATCAAACAGTCCTAATTATTTTGTACCTAATGATAATGGTTTAATTATTCAATGTAAAATTTTGAGCATCGGTGCAATTACTTTTGAATTTTCTTCCATCTAGTGAGTTGCAATTCATGTCGTTACGTTGTTTCTAAACTTTTTTTTGGTTAAAAGTTTAGTTAATTCTTGTAATTAATCATCATTAGATCTTTTATGCGATTTTTTTGCACAGATGTACCTACAATCGTTGCGTTCTTTTCTTAATTTGAGTAACCAGTTGTTGGATCTTAGTACATTATTTATTTCCAAATTAGAGATAGCATTTTTTTTTACTGTCTGGCATATATTCTCTAGTGGGGATCCTTTATCTTAATACTACTGGTGTTGCAACAGATGAGCTTTATCACCATACCTTAATATGCAGTTAATGATAATTGTTATATTTTTTGTACTTGCAGTCTTTAAATGCTTAGTACATGATACTTTTATGTAACTCAAGAATTATATGGTGTTTTTCAAACATTATTCTAATTGAGAGACTGATTAAACATGTAACCAGCACTGATTTTAATATATGTATTGCGTTGAATTGTTAGATACGAGATTGGTTCATTGAATTGTTAGATTCACAGGTTACGGTTTTGAATTTGATTAGATTTAAGAGATACCATGTAAACCATCAATGTCTTTGTTGTTGATAGATTGGAAGAGTCTGCCTCCTATGATGAAATCAAATATGTTATCAAGTAAACATCGTGTTTGATCCTGTTTTGTTTCATTGATGCTCTTTACCTTGGTTATAATGTCAATAATTTGGGTGAGTTTTTAGGGAGGAATCTGAAGGAAGATGAAGGGAATCATAGGTTATACTTTGTGGGAGACGACATGTCTAGTATATTTGATGCTAAGGCTGGAATCGTTTAAATAACAATATTTGACATTTGATGGTTTGTGGAATGACCTCGATCTGAATAACTTGAAGCAGAGTATGGTTTAATTCTAGAAACCAAAAAAGGTATGAATAACTTGAAACATGTCTAGTATATTTTATGGTTGTCGATTATTTTAATGATGCTAAAATTGAATTGTGATAGGTTCATAGGTTGCTAAATTTAACCACCTAAGTGCCATAACAAGTGATCATTGTAGAGATCGAGACTTTTGTGGAGTTGGTACTAAATTTTCTATTAGCTAAGGTGAGTACTCTTACTTGTTTTGGTTATAACTTCAAGTCAAGTAGTATATAAATATAAATGGTATACTAATTGTGGTGTTGTTATTGAACTAATATTTTTGTCAAATGGGTCTATTGTTTTGTTAAGTGACTCAGCAAACGTGAATAAGTTACATTGACGCGATGTTTCGGCGGTGGAGATCCGCATTGTCGAACCTACAATGAGTACTGTTATCAATTTACTCTTAATGACATGGTTGGGTAAGTAGTTATGTTGTGTTTATATTGTATTTTAATTAAAATGGTGATAGTCAAGCGGGCAACGAACTTGTTAAAGGTGTTGGAATTGTGCCTTATGGGCTATTAAATTGGCTAAAGGCTATGAAAGTGCCAACGGGTGTATATCTTGCTAAGTGAGCTTAGTTTATTTTGATTGTTTTTTATTGTATTTTCGTCTGGTTATGTTTGGTAGGGGCCATTTGGTTAGAGATGATTTGTGTGCGGTACGCCTTCAACATGTCCTTAAAAAAGGTGTTGATGTGGTTAGGCCATTTGATTCGATTAAGAAAGTTGAAGACGCTACAGGCGTAACTATCGCGTGGCTTTCTACGTTCATATCGGTATGTCTACCATAAATTTATGATAATATTAATTTTTATAATAACATGCACTTTTATGCTTATAAATATATGATTTTTTTTTTACAGATGGTACCCTTGGATTAATAAAGATACGTGTTGACCGAAGATGTTCTTCGTTGTTTTTCATTATTTTTAGTTTTTTGTCGATTGTTATTTCAGTATTGATATGTTAGATTATCTATGAATTTTTCGGTGTTTTTCAATTTATGAGTACAATTTATTAAAATATGATTATGTTTTATTTTAAATTTATTTTTAATAGAAATTATTAATCGAATGTCTAAAAGTTGAATTAAATAAAATTTAGGCCCGAATATATGGATCCAATAATCTGATCCGGGCCCAAATAATCAAACCGATCCGAATACATGAATCGTAAAAGAACCCGAACCGAACATGAATATCTGACTCGGATCCGAATATAGAAACCTATTCAGAACTATGACTTGATAGGAATCATTATATTTGGACCCTTTATGTGATACCAAAGTAACATTTGTGTATATTGAGACCTGTTTTCTTGGTACTAAACAAAAATATTGATACATTAGGACCTTTTTTATTGGTACTAATGTAGTATTTTTTTATATATAATAGGACTCTTATTTAGGTACTAACTGTAACGACCCGGATTTTTCCGATCGTTTTACACTTATAAGATTAATATTTACATAAATTAAACCTTACCAACATGATAAGCAATCCAAATTGTTGAGACTTATGTTTTTGAAAAGAGTTTTACACAACGTTTGACCGTCTAGTTTGACCGATGATATCACGAACTATATAACATATGATAATTATACGTTTGTGTATATATAGGTATATATACATATTTAACATGATTTATGGATGTTTTAATATCTCATTTTGTATTAATAACAATAAGTTATAAGTATATTTTGAAACTACTAACTTAAGTTTTCAAAACGATAACCATACGTAACGTTATTTGACATAAATACTTATAACATATAATGTTTATACATATATCGTATATGTAATGTATTTAATCACTTTTAAGGACTTAAATACATAAAACAATATAAGTATATTCACAAAAGATAGGTATATTTGAATTCTCATTCCATTTTTCACAAGATTTCTATACGTATATCTAGAGTATATGTACTCGTATCATACCTAGCTTCTATACGTATTTACTATTGGTATATACACATCAAATCACCACCAACCAGCCCTTGTTCATGCCTTATGTATAAGGTAACTACTTTTGTTATCTAGTATGACAATTTCACATGATTTAAAAGATTTTTTCACAAAATTACAAACTTATACACCTTTTACACCACCATTTATACTCCATTCCATTTTCATTTTACTACACATTTCCTTTAACTAAAACACACTCTTTTAAGAAAGAAAAAAATCCCTTAAACACTCCAGCAAATTTTCATCATGAACTAGCTTCAAAAACAACATTTAAACATCATAAGAAAATCCTTTCAAGAACACTTCAAAAATTCTTCCAACTATACAAGTTTACTTCCAATCTTTCATCCAATTCCATCACTCTTTTAGTTCTAGGTTTTCACTCCTCTTTTACAGCAATCTTGTCCAAGTAACTTGAGGTAGTAACTTTGTTCATAACCTTATTCGATTCATATATATATAGCTATCTTATTTTGTGGTATAAAATTTTAACAACAAGAACATAGTTTGAATGTTTTCAAACTTGTTTGCAAACTAAATAGATCCTTCTAACTTAACTTTTAAAATACTTCAAGACCTGTAATATAACATAAATATATGCTAATTTAACAAGGTATAACTTGGTTTTTCAAAGAACACCTTAAAAACTGAATTTACGACGTCGGAGTGTAACCGGGGGCTGTTTTGGGTTGGATAATTAAAAACTATCTTGAACTTTGAATTGGAGGTTTATTTTCTGGAAAAATGATATTTACTATGAATATGATAACACATAAAAATTTCATGATTTAATTCAAAGTATAAGTATTTTTAGAAAAATGGTCATTAAATGATGTTTTGTAACAAAAATGATTAACTTCATAAGTTTCACTAAAGTTTGACCTATGACCTGTGATTTCGAATACAAACTAAGGTATTTACAGTTAATATTCTTAAAGAGGGACTCGATCCAAGGAAGTGGCAAGTTGAACCAACGAAAACGGAGTTGTAACGAAGAAACTATGACCGAAACAAAATCGGATATCCAAGACTAGTTTAGCCACGAAAATAATTGGAGAAAAATTAAATAAATCACATCTTTTTAAAATAACATGATATTTTATATATATGTACTCATAATTTAATTTTATATGGTTCAGGATCACCCGTAAACAATACGAGAAGATTAAACATAAGATCCCATGATTGTACGCAACACGTCATTTGACAACACCGGTACTTTATGTACGCAACACGTCATTTGACAACACCAGTACCGTGGGTCAAGATTAATCTCGACCAATTCAAATACATCGGGGGTTTTATTTATTTCGATGGGGGTTAAACACCTAAATATGAACCATTAAAATTGAATTACTAACATCGGACTGCTAACTACGGACTAAGGAATTATTAAAAGTATTATAAGTATATATATGTAACGATTGTTTAAAAAGAAAAGGTATTGATATATTATATATGGATATGTTTGTGATATCAATCGGAGACCAAGTCGAAATTACATATCTTCAAGACAAAAGTGAGTATATAGTCCCACTTTTAAACTCTAAATATTTCGGGATGAGAATACATGTATTTTTATGTTTTACGTTATGGACACAAGTAACTGAAAAATATATTCTACGTTGAGTTGTACCACTGGCATATTTCCCTGTAGCTTGGTAACTAATATTTACAGCGGTATTGTAAACGCGAATCCTGTTGATAGATCTATCGGGCCTGACAACCCCAACCGGACTGGACGACCAGTATTCAACGGTTGCACAGTACTTCGTTTCGTGACTACACTTGGTACGGTGTAGTAAGATTTCATAATAAAGGGAATATGCGACGTGATTAAATGTTAAGTATGGTTACCAAGTGCTCAACCACTTAGAATATTTTTATTAAAATGTTTACATATGAAATCTTGTGTTCCATTGTTATAACGCTGCTAGCATCAAACCTATATATCTCACCAACTTTATGTTGACGTTTTAAAGTATGTTATTTTCAGGTATGAATTAAGTCTTCCGCTGTGCATTAGCTCATGTTAAGGATACTACTTGGGACCTTTTAAGCCATGATACAAAGACGTTGCATTCGAGTCATTGGAGTTCAATAGAAAATATTAATAAGTAAATGACAGATTAGGTCATTTGGATATTATGAAATGTTAGACGAAAATGTCAAATATTGATGTAATGATAGTTTGCCTTTTAAGAATAAATGCAACGTTTGTAAAATGTATCATATAGAGGTCATGTACCTCGCAATGTTATCATATGTTATTGTATTCGTCCCTATGGATTGGGTCGGGTCGTCTCATGTGGTATCAGAGCGTTGGTCTTAGCGAACCAGGCCTTGCATTAGTGTGTCTAACTGGTAGTTGTTAGGATGCATTAGTGAGTCTGGACTTTGACCGTGTGTACATGTCAAAAGTTTTGCTTATCATATCTAGTCGAAAATCATCTGCTTATCATCCTTAGGAATTGCCTGCTTAGTATTCTTAAGTCTAGACACGTCTTACTGCATTTAGTGCATCGATAGTGTATAGACAAAATTCGTATCCTAGCGTATCTGTTGCTATAGACATTGCCTGACGAATTTCAAAGATTCTCCGTAATTCACGGGATTTTGAGTATTATAAATACATATGTAAATTATGTATTGAAGAATACCAAACCCAAACTCCTATAATCTATTCCAAACCAAAAATCCATTTCCCCGACTATACAAGATGAACTCCGCGTCCAGTTCGAATTCTTCCGACTCCGACAGCTACGCTGATATGGATTTCCATTCGGGCTCCGAAGGCAGCGTCACTGGAATGGATCAACCAATTTCTCATCATCTATTCTGGATGAATTGGGGATGGGTTCGTAGTATACTAAATTATTGGAGACAAGAAGAAGGTGATCCCTTTCACCCACCGAATTGCCCCATTGGCGACGAACCTGAAGCACTTATCGGCGAACCTGTTCGAGAAACCATTTTCTCTCTCATTTCTCGAGTATCTCGTCACGATTATATCCTATCCCATATTTCGGATCTTGTTCATTCGCTCACTCCAACCGCCAATCATCCTGGTGTACTAGCAGAAATTAACGAACTTCGCGCTCGTGTAACGGCTTTGGAGAACACGGTGCGAAGGTTACAAACACCAGCAGCAGCACCAGCAGCATAACCAGTACCGTTAACAACATCAACCTTGCAATCTTCAGTACCAGTAGCATCATCGACGTCAACAGCATCATCAGCATCAACACCAACCGTATCATTACCACCACCAACAATCACATCCGCACCACGTACCTCAACATCATCATCTGAACTTCGAATATGATCTTTGTTCTACATATCATTCTACACCGATTACCTCTTCTTTACGCATCGTTCTTCGTTCGACATGACGATTATGTAATCTCTAATGTTTTGGAGATTATGTAATCTAGTAATAACGATAAATCAAATGAGTTGAATATTTTATTGACTCATTAAATTCATAGTTACATCCGAAGAAAATATATATGCAAATATATTTTCATAAAGATTGTAATTAAAAATTTCTTTCGTACAAACGGTTAATGATGAAATATTTTAACGGGTGGGTAGTACCCAAGGAATATTTAGAATTCACATTAACAAGTTACACTGTACATTCTTCGAATCTGATTCAACGATCATTTATTATCATACTTACAATTATCGATATACGTATCCGTTCACCCCAGATTAACCATTTCCATTTAAATTTCATATTTGGATTTTTACCTATCCGAATCTAACAAGTGGCATAATGAAGAAACATTGGCAAAATAAAAATTGTTAGAAACAGATGAATTAATTAATTGAAATTGTGATAGGATTACACGCTAACTGTTCCGGCTAACTGTTCCCAGCTAACTGATTAATATTTAATTTATCGCAATTTACATTCTTGCAATTTTAATTTTTGTACTTTACATACCGTCGGGACACATGTACAACAACACGTCGGATTAATTCTGAGACAACACGTTGTATAATGGGTCATGATATATATTTATTTATTTTACGCATTTTAAATAACGGGACACGTGTACAAGGTTTCGACTTATCATATTGACCCATCTATATATATATTTCGGAACAACCATAGACACTCTATATTTGAAGGTGGGAGTTGGTTATACAGGGTCGGAGTTGATTCCAAAATATATATATACTTTGAGTTGTGATCGACACCGAGACCGGTACACGGGTCACGATACGTATTAAGTAATTCGAATATTATATATTTAGTTCATATATGAATTTATTGAACCATTGGACAATCGGACTATTGGACTACTAACTTTGGATAATTAAAAATGAGTTAAAATGATGATTATTACATATGAAACTAAACAATCCTTCAAGTTTGCCACTTGATTCTATTTTAAACCTCATTTGTATCTTGACGATTACAATTCGCATTCACAACTTTTCATGATTCTTGAAAACATCTCGATCGAGAAGTTGAACCAGTCGCACCTCGTCTACGGAAGAAAGATTTATGCATACAGTTATGCACCTGAAAATTTTCGAACTCGAAGTTATAGTTAAAACGTATCCGCATCGAATTCCTTATCATCCATTAGCAAAAACAATCACGCGATTCCTTTTCAATTAACTAATTTTGTCACAGCTCCACTTCGATATCTCAGTAAGACTACTCTTATTACAATCTCGATATATATATATATACGTTGTTCTTTAGCCATCGTTACCGGAGAACATTTTATATTCCATCATATTACCATCAGCGTTTAATCATCTAAAAATACAATTCTCCTTAAACCATCTTGGTTTGATAACCAATGACCCAGATCCGATAACTTTGAAAATACTGACGAAGCAGCATGTTGTATAAGGTCTTAATGACCAAAAGTTGATGATAAAAGAAGGAAGTGTTAGGAACGCTCGATAGAAAATTGGTACTGAAAACCGGATTGAGCAAACCATGAAGGAGACTCTGAACAAGTTACAAGGACTAAACTTGTACATAAAGAATTATGACGATTCTATAGCAAACACCTTGCTTCTGAATCTAAACTCTTACGGGTCAATCTTCATCATCATCCTTCGACATTAGAAATTCTAAGATATTATCATATCTTTCATTATAAATATCCTCAATATTTCTGAAGATATTTTCACCACTATCCTTATCTGAAATCATTTATCTCTCTGTAATATCTGCGTTACAATATAAAGGAAACTGTGTTAGTTTCTAAATCCATCAAGTTTAAAATAGGAATGTTCTGAAGCAGTGTTGGGAACTGATGCATGAATTAGTATAATATAATGAAACTTGATCAACTTCATTATATTACAGTAAGTCATGTTAAGTTTCTAATGGAATGTGATGATTCACAGTACCGTCATCATGTGCCATGTTACACGGCTTTTACATTCTATCCAATTCCGAAACGTATTAAGAACAAATCATCTTGATAGTTCTATTTTCCTGGATATTCTGGTAATTTGACAAATCAAAATCGTGCCATTACCATTCCTTTCTTAGAGCTTTAGCTATGTTCATTCCGAATTTTACACCTACGAATTCCGAACTATTGATCGCTTTACTCAAGGACGGGAAGAAGAAACGAAGGGATAAAGTCCCAAAATAGAAAGTGGGGTATAGATCACAGCAAATAGAAGAGAGTATTAACTATGGATGACAATGATTATGGAAAACAGAAGCAGGAGCATTGAAATATAAGGAAAGATATCAAACCCAATAACCACCCAGAAACTACAAACCGTGTATATCAATACGTATGGCGACGTAGAGACACGGGAGAATTAGAAACATTATAATTCCAAGAAAATCATAAAAGTGAATAGATTCTTCTAGCGGTAGATGAAAGAGAAGAATGAAAGATATGAAAATTAGAAGTATAACAAAAATCAGAACGGGATGAAGCATTTTAAAGGATACCTTAAGGTATGAATTAGAGGAGGAATAGTAAGAGATGTGAGGTATGGAAGTAAGAAAGGGAAGGAGGTGGATTTATAGTGAAATATCCGACAAAGAAATCGAAACAGATTATCGTATTAAATCAAAGGAGATCCTGTTTTCTAAATCATCGAAGAACCAAATCTTATTACATAAGATTTTCTTTAAATCCCTTAAATTCTGGAAATCAATCCTAATCTCGACATCGGTTAAAACAATTCCATATTCACTCATTTCATTCTTTTGTGATAGCTTCACTCGTGCGCTTCACATGATCGAATCGTTTTATCCATATCTTCCAATAATGATAAAACTCTATTAATACCTCATATTCATCATGAAAACATTCCTATTGTTATTTATGACAACCTCTACCAAATTTCGGGACGAAATTTCTTTAACGGGTGGGTACTGTAACGACCCTGATTTTTCCGATCGTTTTACACTTATAAGATTAATATTTACATAAATTAAACCTTACCAACATGATAAGCAATCCAAATTGTTGAGACTTATGTTTTTGAAAAGAGTTTTACACAACGTTTGACCGTCTAGTTTGACCGATGATATCACGAACTATATAACATATGATAATTATACGTTTGTGTATATATAGGTATATATACATATTTAACATGATTTATGGATGTTTTAATATCTCATTTTGTATTAATAACAATAAGTTATAAGTATATTTTGAAACTACTAACTTAAGTTTTCAAAACGATAACCATACGTAACGTTATTTGACATAAATACTTATAACATATAATGTTTATACATATATCGTATATGTAATGTATTTAATCACTTTTAAGGACTTAAATACATAAAACAATATAAGTATATTCACAAAAGATAGCTATATTTGAATTCTCATTCCATTTTTCACAAGATTTCTATACGTATATCTAGAGTATATGTACTCGTATCATACCTAGCTTCTATACGTATTTACTATTGGTATATACACATCAAATCACCACCAACCAGCCCTTGTTCATGCCTTATGTATAAGGTAACTACTTTTGTTATCTAGTATGACAATTTCACATGATTTAAAAGATTTTTTCACAAAATTACAAACTTATACACCTTTTACACCACCATTTATACTCCATTCCATTTTCATTTTACTACACATTTCCTTTAACTAAAACACACTCTTTTAAGAAAGAAAAAAAATCCCTTAAACACTCCAGCAAATTTTCATCATGAACTAGCTTCAAAAACAACATTTAAACATCATAAGAAAATCCTTTCAAGAACACTTCAAAAATTCTTCCAACTATACAAGTTTACTTCCAATCTTTCATCCAATTCCATCACTCTTTTAGTTCTAGGTTTTCACTCCTCTTTTACAGCAATCTTGTCCAAGTAACTTGAGGTAGTAACTTTGTTCATAACCTTATTCGATTCATATATATATAGCTATCTTATTTTGTGGTATAAAATTTTAACAACAAGAACATAGTTTGAATGTTTTCAAACTTGTTTGCAAACTAAATAGATCCTTCTAACTTAACTTTTAAAATACTTCAAGACCTGTAATATAACATAAATATATGCTAATTTAACAAGGTATAACTTGGTTTTTCAAAGAACACCTTAAAAACTGAATTTACGACGTCGGAGTGTAACCGGGGGCTGTTTTGGGTTGGATAATTAAAAACTATCTTGAACTTTGAATTGGAGGTTTATTTTCTGGAAAAATGATATTTACTATGAATATGATAACACATAAAAATTTCATGATTTAATTCAAAGTATAAGTATTTTTAGAAAAATGGTCATTAAATGATGTTTTGTAACAAAAATGATTAACTTCATAAGTTTCACTAAAGTTTGACCTATGACCTGTGATTTCGAATACAAACTAAGGTATTTACAGTTAATATTCTTAAAGAGGGACTCTATCCAAGGAAGTGGCAAGTTGAACCAACGAAAACGGAGTTGTAACGAAGAAACTATGACCGAAACAAAATCGGATATCCAAGACTAGTTTAGCCACGAAAATAATTGGAGAAAAATTAAATAAATCACATCTTTTTAAAATAACATGATATTTTATATATATGTACTCATAATTTAATTTTATATGGTTCAGGATCACCCGTAAACAATACGAGAAGATTAAACATAAGATCCCATGATTGTACGCAACACGTCATTTGACAACACCGGTACTTTATGTACGCAACACGTCATTTGACAACACCAGTACCGTGGGTCAAGATTAATCTCGACCAATTCAAATACATCGGGGGTTTTATTTATTTCGATGGGGGTTAAACACCTAAATATGAACCATTAAAATTGAATTACTAACATCGGACTGCTAACTACGGACTAAGGAATTATTAAAAGTATTATAAGTATATATATGTAACGATTGTTTAAAAAGAAAAGGTATTGATATATTATATATGGATATGTTTGTGATATCAATCGGAGACCAAGTCGAAATTACATATCTTCAAGACAAAAGTGAGTATATAGTCCCACTTTTAAACTCTAAATATTTCGGGATGAGAATACATGTATTTTTATGTTTTACGTTATGGACACAAGTAACTGAAAAATATATTCTACGTTGAGTTGTACCACTGGCATATTTCCCTGTAGCTTGGTAACTAATATTTACAGCGGTATTGTAAACGCGAATCCTGTTGATAGATCTATCGGGCCTGACAACCCCAACCGGACTGGACGACCAGTATTCAACGGTTGCACAGTACTTCGTTTCGTGACTACACTTGGTACGGTGTAGTAAGATTTCATAATAAAGGGAATATGCGACGTGATTAAATGTTAAGTATGGTTACCAAGTGCTCAACCACTTAGAATATTTTTATTAAAATGTTTATATATGAAATCTTGTGTTCCATTGTTATAACGCTGCTAGCATCAAACCTATATATCTCACCAACTTTATGTTGACGTTTTAAAGTATGTTATTCTCAGGTATGAATTAAGTCTTCCGCTGTGCATTAGCTCATGTTAAGGATACTACTTGGGACCTTTTAAGCCATGATACAAAGACGTTGCATTCGAGTCATTGGAGTTCAATAGAAAATATTAATAAGTAAATGACAGATTAGGTCATTTGGATATTATGAAATGTTAGACGAAAATGTCAAATATTGATGTAATGATAGTTTGCCTTTTAAGAATAAATGCAACGTTTGTAAAATGTATCATATAGAGGTCATGTACCTCGCAATGTTATCATATGTTATTGTATTCGTCCCTATGGATTGGGTCGGGTCGTCTCACTAACAGAGTAATGAGACCATTTTTGTTAGTCCTTAAGAAATATAAAACTTAAATAGGACCTCTTTGTTGGTACTAATGTAAATTATTTTTACTTTTGGGACCTTTTTGTATGTCTCGATCTAAATAAAAGTCACTCAATATGCACTTGTAAGGACTTTTCTGTGTGGTCTTAATAATATTATAGGACCCGATAATTGGTTTCATAATCTTATTACCTTTTAGGACACTTTTTTGCGTCTATATTTTATACGACCGCCTTAGTTGGTTCACATCACTTGTTGGTTCTATCAGGCCAAAAGGTCCTATAAAGTGACATTATAGGACCAATTTGGGTGTCCTATATGTACACTTTTGTTGTAGTGCACGTAGTTACAACAAGAAAACTTATCCAATCTTGTTTTACCCATAACTTCTTCGTTTTAAATCCGATTTGAGTGAATCAAATTGCTATGGTTTCATATTGAACTATATTTTATGAATCTAAATAGAAAAATTATAGGTTTATAGTCAGAAATATAAGTTACAAGTCATTTTTGTAAGAGGTAGTTATTTCAGTCGAAAGAACAACGTCTTGATGACCATTTTGAAAACATACTTTCACTTTGAGTTTAACCATGATTTTTGGATATAGTTTCATGTTCATAAGAAAAATTATTTTTCCAGAAGAACAACTTTTAAATCAAAGTTTATCATAGTTTTTAATTAACTAACCCAAAACAGCCCGCGGTGTTACTACTACGGCGTATATCCGGTTTTACGGTGTTTTTAGTGTTTTTCGGTTTTAAATCATTGAGTTATCAAATCATATAGATATAGAACATGTGTTTAGTTGATTGTAAAAGTCAAGTTAGAAGGATTAACTTTTGTTTACCAACAAGATTAGAATTAACTAAACTATGTTCTAGTGATTACATGTTCAAATCTTCGAATAAGATAGTTTTATATGTATGAATCGAATGATGTTATGAACATCATTACTACCTCAACTTTAGTAGGTAAACCTACTGGAAGTGACAAGAAATGATCTAGCTTCAAAGGATCTTGGATAGCTTGAAAGTTCTTGAACTAGAATCATGACACAAAAACAAGTTCAAGTAAGATTATCACTCGAATTAAGATAGTTATAGTTATAGGAATTGAATCAAAATTTATATATGAGTTTTACCTTGATTTGGAATGATATCTTACTGTAAACAATAAGGATTTCTTAAAGTTGGATGATCACTTTACAAGATTGGAAGTGAGCTAGTAAACTTAGAAGTATTCTTGATATTATGAAACTAGAACTTGTAGAATTTATGAAGAACACTTAGAACTTGAAGATGGAACTTGAGAGAGATCAATTAGATGAAAAAAATTTAAGAATGAAAGTGTTTATAGGTGTTTTTGGTCGTTGGTATATGGATTAGATATAAAGGATATGTAATTTTGTTTTCATGTAAATAAGTCATGAATGATTACTAATATTTTTGTATTTTTATGAGATATTTAATGCTAGTTGGCAAATGATAGTTTCCACATATGTTAGGTGACTCACATAGGCTGCTAAGAGCTGATCATTTGAGTGTATATACCAATAGTACATACATCTAAAAGCAGTGTATTGTACGAGTACGAATACGGGTGCATACGAGTAGAATTGTTGATGAAACTGAACGAGGATGTAATTGTAAGCATTTTTGTTAAGTAGAAGCATTTTGATAAGTTTCTTGAAGTCTTTCAAAAGTGTATGAATACAAAGTAAAACACTACATGTATATAAATTTTAACTGAGTCGTTAGTCGTTACATGTAAATGTTGTTTTGAAACCTTTAAGTTAACGATCATGTTAAATATTGTTAACCCAATGTTTATTATATCTAATGAGATGTTAAATTATTATATTATCATTATATTATGATATATTAATATATCTTAATATTATATATACACATTTAAATGTCGTTACAACGATAATCGTTACATATATGTCTCGTTTCAAAATCCTTAAGTTAGTAGTCTTGTTTTTACATATGTAGTTCATTGTTAATATACATAATGACATGTTTACTTATCATTTATCATGATTAAACATAGTTTATCAATATCTTAATATGATTCATATGTATTTAGTAAGACATTGTTATAACGATAATCGTTATATATATCGTTTCGAGTTTCTTAAATCAATAAACTCAATTTTATGTATATAACTCTTAGTTAAAATACCTAATGAGATACTTACTTATCATAATATCATTTTAACTATATATATAATCATATATATTTCATCATATAGTTTTTACAAGTTTTAACGTTCGTGAATCACCGGTCAACTTAGGTGGTCAATTGTCTATATGAAACCTATTTCAATTAATCAAGTCTTAACAAGTTTGATTGCTTAACATGTTGGAAACATTTAATCATGCAAGTATAGTTTTCATTTAATATATATAAACATAGAAAAGTTCGAGTCACTACATATTATATGCCGTTTAACATTGATTTTAAATTCTAAGCTGAGTTGTATCATTAAATATTTTTGTTACACCTCAATGTAGAATAATTTTATAAAATGTTTTATAAATCTATTGGGCCTAACGTGAAAGGACCCGTCCAAATCCATCCGGGCAAAGTCCGTTTTGATTACAAACGATTCACAATAGTTGATTACATCGCGAGGTACTTGACCTCTATATGATACATTTTACAAACATTGCATTCGTTTTTAAAAGATAAACTTTCATTTACATCGACAGTTAACAGCATGCATACCATTTTATAATATATCCATCTATAATTGACTTAATAATAATCTTGATGAACTCAATGACTCGAATGCAACGTCTTTTGAAATATGTAAAGAACGACTCCAAGTAATATCTCTAAAATGAGCAAATGCACAGCGGAAGATTTCTTTCGTACCTGAGAATAAACATGCTTTAAAGTGTCAACCAAAAGGTTGGTGAGTTCATTAGTTTAACTTAAATAATCATTTCCATCATTTTAATAGACCACAAGATTTCCATATTCAGTTCTCATAAATATACGTCCTATGCATAGAGACAAAAATATCATTCATATGGATTGAACACCTGGTAACCGACATTCACAATATGCATATAAGAATATCCCCATCATTCCGGGATCCTCCTTCGGACATGATATAAATTTTGAAGTACTAAAGCATCCGGTACTTTGGATGGGGCTTGTTGGGCCCGATAGATCTATCTTTAGAGTTCGCGTCAATTAGGGTGTCTGTTCCCTAATTCTTAGATTACCAGACTATATAAAAAGGGCATATTCGATTAGATAATCCAACCATAGAATGTAATTTTAAGTACTCGTGTCTATTCCGTAAAACAGTTATAAAAGCAGCGCATGTATTCTCAGTCCCAAAAATATATATTGCAAAAGCATTTAAAAAGGGAATAATGGAACTCACCTAATGTATTTTGTAGTAAAAATACATATAACGACATTAAACAACGCAGGGTTTGCCTCAGATTCACGAACCTATATCATTTGTATATTTATTAATATACATAGTTGTAATCGAACAATATATATATATATATATATATATATATATATATATATATATATATATATATATATATATATATATATATATATAATTTATTAGTTATATACTTTTTATATTAATAATATATATATGTTTTGTATATTTATTTTGTTATATAATATATTACTTTTCGTTATGTTATATGTATTAACTATATTTTTATATATGTATATATTATTTGTTTGTAAAAAAAAAATAGTAATATTGGTAGTATTATCATAAACTTAGAGATGGCAAAATTTATAACAGTGTTAATACCTAATATTATTAGTAAAGGTAGTAATGTTAATAATAACTCTATTAGTGATAATAATAGTGATATTAACAATAATATTTGTGAAAAGTATTAATTCTACTATTAATGATAGTTATAATATTGATTTTAGTAATTACATAATAATAATTCATATAATAATACAATATTGGTACATATGTTAATATTAACGTTCCTATTATTTACAGAAAGATACTACTACTAATATTTACGAAGATGACATTAATTCGTAATATTTTGATAATGATAATAATAATAAACCCTTTTATCATAAAGATAATAACATTAAAATTATAAAACTCAATAATAATTTTATGAGTACTACTATCGATAATAATAATTTGTATTATGATATTAATAATAATACTAATAATACTTAGTGAGAGTAATAATGATAACAATATTGACCATATTAATAATCATGTTACAATGGTTAATAATAATAATAATAATCAACCTAATAATAACAATAATAATAATAATAATAATAAGTGATAATAACATTAATAAAATAATAACCATAATAATAATAACAATATTAATAATATAGAAATAATAATAATAATAATAATAATAATAATGGAAATATAAGTAAGAGTATATACCCTAAAAGCTTTATCTAAAAAGAAGATATGCCACGAACCGGGCTCGAACCCGAGACCTCTCGCTAACCCATAAACTCCCATGACCACTCCACCACTTCACCTTTTTCTGAATTAAAACGCAACATAAATTATTTAACCCCAGTTATCTGTTTTTCTCTTCTTCTTCCTAATTGCAAGTCGACACATCACCATGTTTAATTTTACAACAAATACAAACACGAATTCTGGATTCAATAATCATCATAGGAACAATTTTATGTAATTAGTTTGATTAACACAAAAGAAAAAAAAACGAAATTAAATAAAAAAAAAGGCTGCAGATGCAGCGAAATTAAAAAAAAATAATGTTTTCAAAATGGAGAGCTTTTTAGTTGAAACTTCCTACATGAAAAAGATTTCAAATCCCTCTTAAAAACTATCTGTAACCTCAATTGTACCTTTAACATCGATTTGAACCCGAATTTTTCGATGAACAAATAGTTTGACTTTTGTAATTGAAACTTTGACTCGGAAATTAAACCTCGATACGATGAATTAGACTATAAAATTTGACAGATAGTTTGAGAAGGAGATTCTAAACATTTTTGCATTTACACATTTTGACATTTGAATCGTTTTCGAAGCTTAAAAAAAAGAACCGTACAGAGATGAACGAGCTGTACTATATAAATTTTCTATTTAAATTTGATAACTTAAACTAATGAAATTGATAAGTGATAATGATAGAGAATACAGAGTGAGCAAAACAAAATAATTTCGTTGATTTATGGAGTACACTGGTCGACAACTTCCAACTCAGAAACAGAAAAATATAAAAAAAATAAATATAATCCTAACAGATTTTGTTTGATAGCTGGTTGTACGATATGGCAGTCGAATTTAGAACAGTTAGAAGTACAAATTAGGAGCAGTAAGTCACTAATTGATTGTGATGGATCATTATAAATATTATGTGATTAGATCAGTACCATATATATATATATATATATATATATATATATATATATATATATATATATATATATATATAGGCATTTTTATGTAATTGTATTTATTTATTATCCATTGTATATTTATCCAAATAATTATATAGTTTATATATATCTGTCTAGTTAGTTATATTATATTCTATATGAGTTATAATATTATTTATCATACAACATTAATATTTAACATTAATATTAATAATAATACCAAAACTAATAATATTAATAATTATTAATACAGAATAATAATATTGATGATATTAAAATCATAATAATACTAATAAGAACAATGGCAACAATAAAATGATAATCTTTAGTAATCAAGTTAATAATACTTTTAATAACCCAAATAATAATTAAATTTATAGCGATACTAATTATAGTCATAATAATAAGATTATAGTTTTATTATTATAATAAATATATTAACATTGATAATTATAATGTTAATAATAACAATAACATAACCAATCAAATGTAGTAAATTTCATATTATAATTTTAATAGTATTCATGGTATTTTTATTAATTATTAATAATATAACAACTAAGATTAAACTTGTAATTAATATTACAATTATTAACTATGTAATATTTAATAATTATAATAACACATGTATTTATATTTTTAAATATATATGTATCTATTTACAATTATTTGTTCGTGAATCTTTGAGAATGGTCGAAGGGTAAATGCATATATGAAACTAGTTCAAAAATTTTGAGACTCAATATTACAGACTTTGCTTATCGTATCGAAATCAAATAAGATTCAATTTTTAAATTTGGTCGGAAATTCCCGGGTCATCACAGTACCTACCCGTTAAAGAAATTTCGTCCCGAAATTTGAGTGAGGTCGTCATGGCTAACAATAAAAATGTTTTCATGACAAATATGAGTCGATAAATTGAGTTTTATTATCATCGAGTAATATGGATAAAAATAATTCGATTATTCGAAGAGTACGAATGAAGTTATTACCGAAGAGTGAAATAGGAAAGTAAAGATTTATCTTAACTTTTGATAGAGTCAGGGTTGAATTCCGGAATTTAAGGGATTTAAAGAAAATCTTCGAAATCAAAAAGATTTGATTCTTCGGCGAATAATGAAATTAAGATCTCTCGAATTAAATGCAGTGATCTGCTTTGATTACTCTGTCTGATATTTCCATTATAAATTAAACTCTTCCGTTCCATTATTCTCACCCTTCCTATACTTTCCTTATTATTTCATACATCCAAAAGATTCTGAAAATGCTTAATCCAGTTCTGATCCTTGTCCTCATCCTTATTATCGCAACAATCATTCTACTTTTCCAACTTCCACCAGAGGAATCTGTTTTGTTCTACTTCGCTCTTGGGGTTATAGTGCTTTTAATCCTCCCGTGTCTTTATGTTGCTATAAACATTGATATACACGGTTTGTAATTTATGTGTTGTTATCGGCTTTATATCTTTCCTTATACTTTGAAGTCCTTGTTTCTGTTTTCTATAATCATTGTCATTCACAGTTAATGCCCTCTCCTATTTGCTGTGATTTATACCCCCCATCTCTATTTCGGAGATTCATTCTTTTGTTTTCTCTTCTCGCTTTAAATTAAGCGAATAATGGTCCAGAATTCGTAGACATAGAGTTTTAAATGATTATAATGTTCTAAGCAGGAAAGAACATGATAGCACGATTTGATTTTCAAATTTATCAACATCACGGAAGGTAGATTCATCAAGAATACATTTTCTTGATATGTTCAGAAGTTAAGTAAAATGAAAGAGTTATGTAACATGACACATGATGATGGTATGATCTACTGTGAACCATCATCACGTTTCATTAGAACTCAGCATGACTTACTGTAATATAATCACGTTGATCAAGTGTCATTATATTATACTAACTCATGCATCAGTTCCCAACATTACTTCAATAACATTCATATTTTAAGCTCGAAAGTTTACAGAATATAGAAACTAACAGTTTCTATATGATGTAACACTGATAACATGAAGAGATTAATGATTTCAAATAAGAATAGTTAAAAAAAATATCTTCAGAAATATGGAGGATATTTATAATGAAAGATACGATGATATCTTAGAATTTCTAATATCGATGGATGATGAAGAAGATTTATCCGTAAGAGTTTAGATTCGGAAGCAAGGTATTCGCTAAAGATTTCATCAGAAACAGAATCATTTGGATTCTTTGAAGTCAAACTTATTCTTTGTGATTTGTCCACGGCTTTCTTCATAGTTTCGCATAATCTGCTTTTCAGTACTAAATTTTCTATTGAATGTTTCTAATATAATGATACACAGGAAGCACGTAGAGGTATATAATTTCGGACGAGAATATTTATGAAAATATCCTCAGAAATATCGAAGATATTGATGATGATATTTTGGAATTTCTAAGTTCGATGGTTGATGGAGAAAGATTTTCCGCAAGATTTTAACATGACTTCGGAGCAAGATATGCTCTAAAGATTTCAACGGATCCAGAACTACCTGAATCCTTTGAATATAGGATTTGGTTAAATGTATACGTATCTCAGTGGTGAAATGTAAACAGTTCCCCGGTAATGATAACGAAAGTTGGGCTTATAAATCAAGTTATAATAAGTTTAATCCGAATGAAAGTCAAAGTTGATTTGCTGGAGCTATGACAAAATTGGCTAACTGGGAAAGGAATTGTAAAGTTATTTTCGGTATTAACAACGCCAAAGGAGCTAGCACAGATACGTGTTAAACGTTTACTTATGTTCTGAGTGTTTTCAGGTGCATAACTATATGCATCAATCTTTTCTTTCGTTGATGAAGTGTGGTTGGTTCATCCTCTCGATTTAGGTGTTTTCAAGAATCCTGAAAGGTTTGAACGCAGATTATATTCGTCAAGATACAAATGAGGTTTAAGATAAAATCAAGTGGCAACTTGAATAATTGTTTAGTTTCATATGTTATTATCAATATTTTAATTCATTTTAATTATCCACTGTTGGTAGTCCTCAGTTGATTAGTCCACAGTTAGCTAGGAACAGTTAGCTAGGATTTTTGTTAGCGTGGATTCTTAACAAAATTTCTCATAGTTAATTTGTTTGTTTCTAACAAATTTTATTTCGTCCACTGTTTTCTTCATTATGCCACTTGTTGGATTCTGATAAATCAAAATCTAAATATGAAATTGGATGAATATGGTTATTCTGTGGTGAACGGATTTGTATAGCTATGGTTGCAAGTAGGATAGTAAATGACTGTGGAATCAGATTTGAAGAACGTACAATGTAACTTATTAATGTGAAATTTAAATATTCCTCGGGTATTACCTACCCGTTAAAATATTTTCACCATTAACAGTTTGTTCAAGAGAATTTTTAATTACGATCTTTATGAAAACATATATACATATATATTTTCTTCAGATGTATTAATGGATTTAATGAGTTAATATGATATTAAACTCAATTGCTTTTCGGTTGAACTAGAATAAATAATCTCTAAAACTTTAGAGATTACATATTCGTCATGTCGAACGAAGATAAATGAGGTAGAACGATACGTAGAACGAAGATCATACTCAAAGTACATATGATGATATTGAAGCATGGATTGTTGATGGTACTGGTGCTATCATTGATGGTACTGTTGGTGCCGGTGATGTTGCTGAAGCTGGTACATTTTGCACCATATTCTCCGAATAGATTATTCGAGCGCGAAGTTCGTTGTCTTATTACTCCAGGATGATTGTCGGTAACGAGCGGATGTATAATGTTCAGAATTGTGGATAGAATATAATCTTGTCGAGTTACCCTGGAAATGAGACTGAATATGGTGTTTCGAACAGGTTCGCCGGTAAACGCTTCAGGTTCATTGTCAAGAGGTGAATTCGGTTGGTGGAAGGGATTACCTTCTGCGCGTTTCCATTAATTAAGTCGACTACGAACCCATCAGATGAATTGTTGATGGTTGATTGGTCGATTCATGTCGATGACGCTGTTTTCGGAGCTTAGGTGAACATCTATGTCGGAATAGCTGTCGGAATAACTATCGGAATAGCTATCGGAATCTGAGGGACTCGAACGGGTTGTAGGATTCATCTCGTACGATCAGATGAAGGATTTTCGATAAGAAATAGATTGTAGGATATAGATTAGTACCCTGCAATACATAATTTACATATGCATATATAATACTAAAATCCCATAAGTTACGGAGGAATTCTACGGAAGTTTTCAGGCAAAGTTACAGTAACAGATACGCTAAGATATGCAGTAGCAGATACGCTAAGATATAAATTTTTTCTATACACTATTCATGCAGTCAATGCAGTAAAACGTGTCTAGACTAAGAATGATAAGAAAGTGATTCTCTAAGAATGATAAGCATGTAATTTTCGACACGAAATGATAAGCAAAACCTTTGCCATGCAGACACGGTCGAAGTCCAGACTCTCTAACGAATCCTAACGAATTATCAGTTAGACACACTAATGTAGACCTGGTTCGCTAAGACCAGCGCTCTGATACCAACTGAAAGGACCCGTCCTAATCCATCTGGACGAAGTCCGTTTTGATTACAAACGATTCACAATAGTTGATTACATCGCGAGGTACTTGACCTCTATATGATACATTTTACAAACATTGCATTCGTTTTTAAAAGATAAACTTTCATTTACATCGACAGTTAACAGCATGCATACCATTTTATAATATATCCATCTATAATTGACTTAATAATAATCTTGATGAACTCAATGACTCGAATGCAACGTCTTTTGAAATATGTAAAGAACGACTCCAAGTAATATCTCTAAAATGAGCAAATGCACAGCAGAAGATTTCTTTCATACCTGAGAATAAACATGCTTTAAAGTATCAACCAAAAGGTTGGTGAGTTCATTAGTTTAACTTAAATAATCATTTCCATCATTTTAATAGACCACAAGATTTCCATATTCAGTTCTCATAAATATACGTCCTATGCATAGAGACAAAAATACAATTCATATGGATTGAACACCTGGTAACCGACATTCACAATATGCATATAAGAATATCCCCATCATTCCGGGATCCTCCTTCGGACATGATATAAATTTCGAAGTACTAAAGCATCCGGTACTTTGGATGGGGCTTGTTGGGCCCGATAGATCTATCTTTAGAGTTCGCGTCAATTAGGGTGTCTGTTCCCTAATTCTTATATTACCAGACTATATAAAAAGGGCATATTCGATTAGATAATCCAACCATAGAATGTAATTTTAAGTACTCGTGTCTATTCCGTAAAACAGTTATAAAAGCAGCGCATGTATTCTCAGTCCCAAAAATATATATTGCAAAAGCATTTAAAAAGGGAATAATGGAACTCACCTAATGTATTTTGTAGTAAAAATACATATAACGACATTAAACAACGCAGGGTTTGCCTCGGATTCACGAACCTATATCATTTGTATATTTATTAATATACATAGTTGTAATCGAACAATATATATATATATATATATATATATATATATATATATATATATATATATATATATATATATATATATATATATATATATAAATTTATTAGTTATATACTTTTTATATTAATAATATATATATGTTTTGTATATTTATTTTGTTATATAATATATTACTTTTCGTTATGTTATATGTATTAACTATATTTTTATATATGTATATATTATTTGTTTGTAAAAAAAAAAAAATAGTAATATTGGTAGTATTATCATAAACTTAGAGATGGCAAAATTTATAACAGTGTTAATACCTAATATTATTAGTAAAGGTAGTAATGTTAATAATAACTCTATTAGTGATAATAATAGTGATATTAACAATAATATTTGTGAAAAGTATTAATTCTACTATTAATGATAGTTATAATATTGATTTTAGTAATTACATAATAATAATTCATATAATAATACAATATTGGTACATATGTTAATATTAACGTTCCTATTATTTACAGAAAGATACTACTACTAATATTTACGAAGATGACATTAATTCGTAATATTTTTATAATGATAATAATAATAAACCCTTTTATCATAAAGATAATAACATTAAAATTATAAAACTCAATAATAATTTTATGAGTACTACTATCGATAATAATAATTTGTATTATGATATTAATAATAATACTAATAATACTTAGTGAGAGTAATAATTATAACAATATTGACCATATTAATAATCATGTTACAATGGTTAATAATAATAATAATAATAATAAACCTAATAATAACAATAATAATAATAATAATAAGTGATAATAACATTAATAAAATAATAACCATAATAATAATAACAATATTAATAATAATAGAAATAATAATAATAATAATAATAATAATAATAATAATAATAATAATAATAATAATAATAATAATAATAATAATAATAATAATAATAATAATGGAAATATAAGTAAGAGTATATACCCTAAAAGCTTTATCTAAAAAGAAGATATGCCACGAACCGGGCTCGAACCCGAGACCTCTCGCGCTAACCCATAAACTCCCATGACCACTCCACCACTTCACCTTTTTCTGAATTAAAACGCAACATAAATTATTTAACCCCAGTTATCTGTTTTTCTCTTCTTCTTCCTAATTGCAAGTCGACACATCACCATGTTTAATTTTACAACAAATACAAACACGAATTCTGGATTCAATAATCATCATAGGAACAATTTTATGTAATTAGTTTGATTAACACAAAAGAAAAAAAACGAAATTAAATAAAAAAAAAAGGCTGCAGATGCAGTGAAGTTAAAAAAAAAAATAATGTTTTCGAAATGGAGAGCTTTTTAGTTGAAACTTCCTACATGAAAAAGATTTCAAATCCCTCTTAAAAACTATCTGTAACCTCAATTGTACCTGTTACATCGATTTGAACCCGAATTTTTCGATGAACAAATAGTTTGACTTTTGTAATTGAAACTTTGACTCGGAAATTAAACCTCGATACGATGAATTAGACTATGAAATTTGACAGATAGTTTGAGAAGGAGATTCTAAACATTTTTGCATTTACACATTTTGACATTTGAATCGTTTTCGAAGCTTGAAAAAAAAAGAACCGTACAGAGATGAACGAGCTGTACTATATAAATTTTCTATTTAAATTTGATAACTTAAACTAATGAAATTGATAAGTGATAATGATAGAGAATACAGAGTGAGTAACACAAAATAATTTCGTTGATTTATGGAGTACACTGGTCGACAACTTCCAACTCAGAAATAGAAAAATATAAAAAAAAAATATAATCCTAACAGATTTTGTTTGATAGCTGGTTGTACGATATGGTAGTCGAATTTAGAACAGTTAGAAGTACAAATTAGGAGCAGTAAGTCACTAATTGATTGTGATGGATCATTATAAATATTATGTGATTAGATCAGTACCATATATATATATATATATATATATATATATATATATATATATATATATATATATATATGCATTTTTATGTAATTGTATTTATTTATTATCCATTGTATATTGATCCAAATAATTATATAGTTTATATATATCTGTCTAGTTAGTTATATTATATTCTATATGAGTTATAATATTATTTATCATACAACATTAATATTTAACATTAATATTAATAATAATAACAAAACTAATAATATTAATAATTATTAATAGAGAATAATAATATTGATGATATTAAAATCATAATAATACTAATAAGAACAATGGCAACAATAAAATGATAATCTTTAGTAATCAAGTTAATAATACTTTTAATAACCCAAATAATAATTAAATTTATAGCGATACTAATTATAATCATAATAATAAGATTATAGTTTTATTATTATAATAAATATATTAACATTGATAATTATAATGTTAATAATAACAATAACATAACCAATCAAATGTAGTAAATTTCATATTATAATTTTAATAGTATTCATGGTATTTTTATTAATTATTAATAATATAACAACTAAGATTAAACTTGTAATTAATATTACAATTATTAACTATGTAATATTTAATAATTATAATAACACATGTATTTATATTTTTAAATATATATGTATCTATTTACAATTATTTGTTCGTGAATCTTTGAGAATGGTCGAAGGGTAAATGCATATATGAAACTAGTTCAAAAATTTTGAGACTCAATATTACAGACTTTGCTTATCGTATCGAAATCAAATAAGATTCAATTTTTAAATTTGGTCGGAAATTCCCGGGTCATCACATAACGAACCCCATCCAAAGTACCGGATGCTTTAGTACTTCGATGTTGTTTTTATCATGTCCGAAGGATTTCCCGAAATGATAGAGGATATTCTTATATGCATCTTGTTAATGTCGGTTACCAGGTGTTCACCATATGAATGATTATTTTTGTCTCTATGCATGGGACGTATATTTATGAGAAATGAAAATCATGTGGTCTATTAAAATGATGGAAATGATTATTTATGTTAAACTAATGAACTCACCAACCTTTTGGTTGACACTTTAAAGCATGTTTATCCTCAGGTATGAAAGAAATCTTCTGCTATGCATTTGCTCACTTTAGAGATATTACTTGGAGTCATTCATGACATATTTCAAAAGACGTTGCATTCAAGTCGTTGAGTTCATCAAGATTATTATTAAGTCAATTATAGTTGGATATATTATGAAATGGTATGAATTCCATCAACTTTCGATGTAATGAAAGTTTGTCTTTTAAAAACGAATGCAATGTTTGTAAAATGTATCATATAGAGGTCAAGTACCTCGAGTTGTAACCAAATGTAATGTATTCGTCCAGATGGATTAGGACGGGTCATTAGACCTTTGAAGCTAGATCTATTTTTCTCATTTATAGTAGGTTTATCCACAGAACTTGAGGTAGTAATGATGTTCATACCATCATTCGAATCATATATATAAAACTATCTTATTCGAAGGTTTAAACTTGTTATCACTAGAACATAGTTTAGTTAATTCTAAACTTGTTCGCAAACAAAAGTTAATCCTTCTAATTTTGACCTCTAAAATCAACTAGACACATGTTCTATATCTATATGATATGCTAACTTAATGATTTAAAACCAGAAAACACGAAAAATACCGTAAAACCGGATATACGCCGTCGTAGTAACACCGCGGGCTGTTTTGGGTTAGTTAATTAAAAACTATGATAAACTTTGATTTAAAAGTTGTTCTTCTGGGAAAATGATTTTTCTTATGAACATGAAACTATATCCAAAAATCATGGTTAAACTCAAAGTGGAAGTATGTTTTTCAAAATGGTCATCAAGACGTCGTTCTTTCGACTGAAATGACTACCTCTTATAATATTGACTTTTAACATGTATTTCCGACTATAAACTTATACTTTTTCTATTTAGATTCATAAACTTAAGTTCAATATGAAACCATAGCAACTTGAATCACTCAAAACGGATTTAAAACAAAGAAGTTATGGGTAAAACAAGATTGGATAATTTTGCTTGTTGTAGCTACGTGAAAATTGGAAACAAATATATATTAATCATATCCTAGCTAACTTATATTGTATTATACATGTATTCTAATATATTATGTAATCTTGGGATACCATAGACACGTATACAAATGTTTTGACATATCATATCAACCCATTTATATATATTATTTGGAACAACCATAGACACTCTATATGCTGTAATGTTTGAGTTAGCTATACAGGGTTGAGGTTGATTCCAAAAATATATATACTTTGAGTTATGATCTAGCCTAAGACGTGTATACACCGGGTCGTGGATTGATTCAAGATAATATATATCAATTTATTTCTGTACATCTAACTGTAGACAACTAGTTATAGTTTACTAAAGAGGACAGCTGACTTAATAAAATTAAAACAGTAACGTATTAAAAATGTTGTAAATATATTTTGAACATACTTTGATATATATGTACATATTTGTTATAGGTTCGTGAATCGACCAGTGATCAAGTCTTACTTTCCGACGAAGTAAAAATCTGTGAGAGTGAGTTATAGTCCCACTTTTAAAATCTAATATTTTTGGGATGAGAATACATGCAGATTTATAAATTTTTTATGAAATAGACACAAGTAAATGAAACTACATTATATGGGTGAATGATCGAATCCGAATATGCCCCTTTTTTCTTGGTAGCCTAAGAATTAGTACACCGATCTACTATTTGACGCGAAACCTAAAGATAGATCTATTGGGCCTAACAAACCCCATCCAAAGTACCAGATGCTTTAGTACTTCGAATTCGTTTTTATCATGTTCGATGGATTTCCCGAAATGAAAGGGGATATTCTTATATGCATCTTGTTAATGTCGGTTACCAGGTGTTCACCATATGAATGATTTTTATCTCTATGTATGGGATGTATATTGAAATATGAAATCTTGTGGTCTATTATTACGATTTGATAAATATATAGGTTAAACCTATAACTCACCAACATTTTTGTTGACGTTTAAAGCATGTTTATTCTCAGGTGATTATTAAGAGCTTCCGCTGTTGCATGCTAAAATATGGACAAGATTTGGTGTCAGCATGCTTGTATAATAATGTTTAAAACTGCATTCGAGATTTACTTTGTTGTAACATATTAATATTGTAAACTAATATGTATTGGTAGTGTGTAAGTGTGATATTTTTATATTATCATTTCTTGATAATCTAGGTGGTGTCATTTTAACCTTGTCGATAAAATAAAGGTTATGGTTTGTTTTAAAAAAGAATGCAGTCTTTGAAAAACGTCTCATATAGAGGTCAAAACCTCGCAAAGAGATCAATTAATATGAAACGTTTATAATCGATATGAACGGGACATTTCAGCAAACAACCCCAATGCTTGTCCTTTATAGTTATGACTTGCAGTCTTCTTGTCTGCGAGAGTGTGTTGGTCTAGACAAGCCAATGTCTGTTACCCAAACTAAAATTTTCTGCCACGCGAGAGCTAGAGATCATCCGTTAAGGATGCAGGATGCACGTAATTGCTATCATATTGTGAGTCAAAATGTAACCAAACACTTCTATTCAATAAATCAAATATATTTATTATAAAATAAATCAAATTCTTAAGTCATATCCAAATGAAAACTTATTGCAACCATGAAAGAAATATGAACTCTCTTACAATTAAAATAAAACAACATTTTAAGTAAATAAAAAAATGGAAGTTCTTGAAAAAGGTGGGGTGATCAATTCCTAGTGTTTCACCCTGACAATTATATGTAAAAAATTTTCAAATTAGTTGCATGCCAAGTACGAGGTACTCGTTCTCCATTAATTCCTCCCTTGGTCATCCCCTATATCACACACACATATACTGACAATTTTTTTTATCTAGCTTTCTCTCTACTACTTCTCCATTACACCTTCAACCATCTTCATCCATATTTATATCATCTTCATCTTTTTCAACAAGAACCATCTTCAAAAATAGTAACATCCATTTCAATTACACATAGTTTACATCATGATTTCTAGTCCTTTCTATGTTAAAGTAAGGATGTAGTGATAAGAACATAGTGTGTTACCAACGCACAAGGATTGTTCAAGAGCTTTTTCACCATCCAACCATAAAAAGGGCCGAGATCTATCATTTACATGTTTTGTTTTGGTTATTACACTAAGTTATAACAAGGGTTCTCATCAACTAGATCTTAATGAAAGAGCATAGTGTTTTAAACACCATGATTGTTCATAAGACTTAGTATTGATCTAGAAAGACAAGACTCTTAAAAAATGAAGTTTAATGTATAACAAGACTTATAAACATCATAACTTATAGATCTATACACATAAAATCAAGAGAAAATGGTTAAAACGTAAGAATACACTTTTTCTTAAATCTGTCCAAAATTTCTACTTGAAGTCTATGACTTAAAAAAAAAAAAACTTATGCTTAGTCTCCGGAACTCATCATTTACTATGATCATCATATATATGTTTATGACTTCCAATAAATTTTTCATGAACTATCTCAAAGAAAAATTCAATTTTCATTTTGATTTTATGACTCAAGGTTCAGATTTCAAGCAATCTGACCAAGATTCAAAAGATCATGTATAAATCAAATTATTGTTGGGATTTAACAAGTTTCATAATACTTAAAACCATTTTAAGAATCAAACAAAGCAGAAGCATATATATCATTTTAGAACTTGTTTTTTTTAACCATTTAAAGTTAAATCCCGAGAAGGATCAAGTTGTGGAATATACTTACAAACTACAAGCGGGTTAAGAGATTATACCTCCTCAAGCTTGTTGAGGGTTAATTCGAATGAGCAAGATGATGATGGAATAACTACTCGTAACTTGAAGTCTCAAGAGAGTAATACTCACAAGCCTTTTGTGACCAACACCACCAATGATTTAGTTAGGATTTTAATCACTTGATGGACTAAATTACCAAGCAAAACTCCCTCTTTTCTCTTGTTTGGATTCGGCTAGCAGCAAAAAAAGAAGAGCAAGAGAGAGTTTTTCCAACTTGTATTATAATTACTTGAGTGTTTTTTTTAGTTTAAAAGCATAAGCATGCACTTAAGGAAGTGTGTATTAAAAGTTACCAATAAATGAGCATGGGTAAACCCCCTTTTTGCTTCCCAAAAAACACCACCAAGGGGATTTCAAAAGGAATAAATAATTTTTATAAAACTAGTTATAAAAAACCCATGTATTTGTTAAGTTACTTTTATTTTATAAACCAATTTATAAAATATAACACAACATAATTATTTAAACCTATAAATAATTAAATCCTTGTCTAATAAGTTATCCAAATAATTTATCTCAAGTGATAATATTTTAGAAAACTGATTTTTCTAAAATCCAAGTGTCGCGTATTTATTCAATGATCCAATCGTTAAGATTAAATACATATAAGGTGTCGGTAAGCTTGTTATTGGGTATGACCCGACTTGGATCAAAACCATAGGCGAAGCCAGAAATTAGGGTTAAGGTGTGACAACTCGGAAATTTCCAACCAAATTTAAACTTTAATCTTTATATGTTTCCGACACGATAAGCAATATTTGTTAAGTTAAATTTCAAGAATTTTAAACTATGTTCATACATTCATTCAACCTCGACCAAGTTCCAACGATTCACGAACCATTAAACGAATATGATTATATATGTATATGTGTATATATATTATAACTTGAAACGTAAACAAAATATTAGATTAAATACTTTATATGATTGTATCTGTTTCAAAATGTTTATCAATGGAATTAGAAGATAAGATCAAATGATTGAATTATCAGATATATTGAATTATGATTACAAGTCTCTGTTGAAAGGCCCACGTTGATTTGAGAAATCTTTCTATTTTAACAATATTCAGAAAATGGTAAAGTGATTTATAAATAAGAACAAATTGTCAATCATTGAGAACTAGACAAAGGATAGTGGAAGATTGAATCTCATAAAGACTCGATTGATCTATTTAGTTTCAAACGTACAAAAACGTTTTCAGTTTAAAAAGAACTTTATTATTAAAACGTATATAACTTTTATAAATATCTAGAACCACTTTTGATAACTCATTACTTAACTAGTATGATAAAGATAAAGATATTTATATTTTATTTTATTAAATATATATAACGATTTAAATTAATATTATATATATTTATACGCGTATTATACGTACATAGTTTTATACTTTTACTATACTTAAACTTTACCTTTACTTTATTTTTACTTTACTTTAACTTTAATAATTCACTTTAATAATTCATACTTTAATAATTCACTTTAATAATTCATACTTTAATAATTCACTTTAATAATTCATACTTTAATAATTCATGCTTTAATAATTTACCTTAATAATTCAAAAATCTATTATAAATAGAATTCAATAGGTTTCATTATTTCATAGAAACTTGAAAATATTTTTCTCTAAACACTCTCAATCGATTTACATATATATATTTACTCCGTATTATTTCAAGATATTATTAGTATACATAAAATATTACGATGGAGTGCTGTCCGAGTGATTTTGAAATTGTTTTTCGAATGGGATAGGATTAAGTAAATTATGGGTTATAGCTATGGAGGTGATTGAGTATGGTTCATGGGTATGCTCGTGAGGTCAATATAGTGTTTATCATTTCCGTTGCGTCTACGTACCTTTCCTGCAATATTGAATCTCAATATTGATACGTGAGTACTCATAATTTAACTTTTACATACTAATAATGTATCCCTGACTAGTGCTCGAGTATTTAGGATTATGCATGCTTGTACTTTGATATTGCACTTAGACAGGTTAGGTTGAATCTTGAACTAGTTACACTTGCGGTTGAGATACGGTATAAGATATGGATGTCCTTGAAAAGCTAGCGAAAAATTAAGAACTTTTCCTTTAGATATCGAATGGTTTCGATGAACGGATTAGAAGTTATAATCAATTGAATTTTCGATATTTTTATTAAAAATGATTATTATTATCGTCGTTCTAGTTTTATCTTATTATTATGATTATTATTATCTTTATCAATAAAAGGGATTTATCATTAAAAATTGTTATTTTTTTTATTACTATCGTTATTATCGTTAAAGTTATAATTAGTATTATTATTATTATTATCCAATTATTATTATTATTATTAGTATTATTATTATTATTATTATCATTATTAATATATATATCATTATTTAAAAATGGTTATTGTTATTGTTATTATTATTATTACTATATTATCATTAAGATAATTATTAGTATTATCGTTAATAATGTTATAGTAACTATCATTATTAATATTAGTGTAATTAAAACAAATATTTGTAACACCTAATTATTTTGATTACTATTATTATCATTATTATGAACACGATATAAAAGATGATTAAAAGCTATTAAACGAAACGATTAGGAAATAATGGGTAAGAGTATCATGATGAAATTAAAATATTATAAGATATTGATTTAGATAAAATTATCGTTCTTATTATTTTTATCATTACTATTATTATTAAAAGTATCGTTAGTATTAAAACTATCATTTTAACAAAAATTATCATTTTAATAGAAATGTCATTGTTACTATAAAATATCTTTATTATTATTATTTTAAATAGAATTATTATTTTAAAGATAATATTAAAATTATCGTAAATATTAAAGTTATCATAATTAGAATCATCGTTTTATCATAATGTCATCTTAGTAATTATAAATATTGATATTTTTATAATAATAATTATTATTACAAAATAATACAACTTTTACTTACTATCATTATAGATATTATTTTATCAAATAAATATGTGATACAAACATATTTTACTATGTGTAATAACTTACTTTAATAATACCTATCATATTATCTTTATGATATTAAATGAACCCTATAAATTTTATTACTTAATATATATAAAAGTATATTTTATTATATAAATTTAATATAAAATTTTATTTATTAATAAATAAATTATATTATTTACTCTAATAAATATTTTAAAAATATTTAAAAATATAAAACGACGATATTTAAACTATATATTAATCATGTATAGATTTTTGGAAATTATTTTGAGTCAAATTTACTTTTGTTGACTTTTGCATATTAGTCTCGAGCATTAGGATTGTGGTACACTATGACTTGACCTAATTTGTTAGACAAATATTGACCAACACATAAATATATATAATTAATTTAGGTTCGTGAATCCGAGGCCAACCTTGCACTTGTTCAATGACGTTATATGTATTTTTACTACGAAATACAGTATGGTGAGTTTCATTTGCTCCCTTTTTAAATGCTTTTGCAATATATATTTTTTGGGACTGAGAATACATGCGCTGCTTTTATAACTGTTTTACGAAATAGACACAAGTAATCGAAACTACATTCTATGGTTGAATTATTAAACCGAATATGCCCCTTTTTAGTCTGGTAATCTAAGAATTAGGGAACAGACACCCTAATTGACGCGAATCCTAAAGATAGATCTATTGGGCCTAACAAACCCCATCCAAAGTACCGGATGCTTTAGTACTTCGAAATTTATATCATGTCCGAAGGAGGATCCCGGAATGATAGGGGATATTCTTATATGTATCTAGTTAATGTCGGTTACCAGGTGTTCACCATATGAATGATTATTTTTGTCTCTATGCATGGGACGTATATTTATGAGAACTGGAAATGAAATTCTTGTGGTCTATTAAAATGATGGAAATAAATGATTATGATAAACTAATGAACTCACCAACCTTTTGGTTGACACTTTAAAGCATGTTTATTCTCAGGTGTTAAAGAAATCTTCCGCTGTGCATTTGCTCATTTTAAAGATATTACTTGGAGTCTTTCATAGCATATTTCGAAGAACGTTGCATTCGAGTCATTGAGTTCATCAAAGATTATTATTAAATAAATTTATAGTTGGATAGTGGATATTATGAAATGGTATGCATGCCTGTCAATTTTCGATGTAAAGAAAGATTGTCTTTTAAAAACGAATGCAATGTTTGTAAAATGTATCATATAGAGGTCAAATACCTCGCAATGTAATCAACTATTGTGAATCGTTTATAATGTATATGAACGGGTCCTTTCAGTTGGTATCAGAGCGGTGGTCTTAGCGAACCAGGTCTGCATTAGTGTGTCTAACTGATAAGTCGTTAGGATGCATTAGTGAGTCTGGACTTCGACCGTGTCTACATGTCAAAAGTTTTGCTTATCATTTCTAGTCGGAAATCATCTGCTTATCATCCTTAGGAAATTACTTGCTTATCATTATTAGTCTAAACACGTCTTGCTACATTAATTGCATGAGTAGTGTATAGACAAAATTCATATCTTAGCGTATCTGCTAAATCATATCTTATCGTATCTGTTACTTTAAACTTTGTCTGACATATTCCGTAAATTCCTCCGTAATCTATGAAATCTTTTGCTCTATATATATAGATATTCTATGTAATTAGAATACCATTCGATAGCCGGAAAATCATTTCATATCGAAAAATCCTTTATTCAATCGTACTAAATGGAATTCGTCATTAGTTCAAGTTCCTCAGATTATGAAACCCACTCAAGCTCCGAAAGCAGTATGACCGGAATGGATCAACCAATCAGTCATCACCTATTCTGGATGAATTGGGGATGGGTTCGTAGCCTCCTCAATCATTGGAGACAAGAAGAAGGTGATCCCTTCCATCCACCACATTGCCCTCTTGACGAAGAAACTGAAGCACTTACCGGTGAACCTGTCCGAAACACCATTTTCTCGCTCATTTCCAGAGTATCTCGTCACGATTATATATTACATCAAATTTTAGATTTTATTTATCCGATCGTCCGAACCGACAATCACCCCAGTGTAATAGAAGAAGTCAACGAGCTTCGCGCTCGGGTAGTGGCTTTGGAGAATATGGTGCAGAGATTACAAACACCAGCAGCAGCATCAGCAGCATAACTAGTACCACCATCATCAACGCCAACAGTACCATTACCACCTCCAACCACAACCGCGTCGTAAACCTCAACTTCACAATCTTTTCCACGAGCATCAACATCATACGCACCATTGATACCAAGGAGTACCAACAACAATAACTGACGAAGTATTAATTCATAACTTCATTAGAGAAACATTTCGCGGCGATTATGTAATCTCTAAAGTCTTAGAGATTATCTAATCTAGCCCTAACCATAAATCAGTTAAGCGAACCAAAATGATAGAAGGAAGAGTAGAAACCGTGACAAAAATGGTGTGTGATTAACAAGCTAAACTTGCTTTACCAACAGCATCAACAGTACCGTCAGCGTTACCAGCATCGTCAGTACAGTCAACATCCGAATCAACAACACAGATAAAATCACAAACTCCGTCAGTTCAAGAATCACTGTAGACCTCATTACGAATCAATAACGTGTATATTGTATCAACGAGTTATGAAGAATTAACTCATTCCCTCTGAAGAAATTATATGTATATTATATATATATATATATATATATATATATATATATATATATATATATATATATATATATATATATATATATATATATATATATATATATATTGAAATAAATCTTTCCGTGCTAAGCTATTGTGTGTGAATCTTAACTACTCGGTTAATTCATATTACAAATATGCAATAATGTACGTCCTTCGGCCGCAACTTAACCAGCGTTAACTACAATCTCTGTCGTAATTCAACAAATTCCAATTCATAATAAATCAAGTATATATTTGATTTTACACTTTCATCATCGATGTACCCGAAACTTTTCAGATAATATCATTCGTACTTTGCGAAATTCTCAAGAATTCCACGAACCGAACATCATACATCAATAAATAACGAAGTATTGATTCATAATTTCAATGTCATTAAAGAAATACTGCGTAAAAGTTATGTACTTTTTAAAGCCTTTAGGGATTATTCAATTCTAGTTTCAACCGTAAATCAAATGAGTTTAATTTAACATTAACTCATTAAATCTATGTTACATCTAAAGAAAATATACATATATATATTTTCATAAAGACTGTAATAAAATTCTTTTGTACAAAATATTAATTGTGAAATTTTTTTTAACGGGTAGGTAATACCCGAGAGATATATAAATTCACAATTAATATGTTACATTTTTCGAATCTGATTCAGCAAATCATCCATTATACTCCCTACTTTCACAACAATATACATTCTTTTATAGAAATTAAAACAACCATACTCATTCAAAATTTAATTACATATTCTGATTTTGAAATCTCAAAATTCAACTTGAGATATGACCAAAATCATCACTCTTAGATCCTTACATCTTTCACAAGCTATATTTTGACTTCAAAACTGTGTTGGAACATCAAATGTATGTTAACGATTACAATCTGTGTTCAAACCCTTCGAAAATTTCTGAAGACACTTCGAATGATGAGCAATCGAGATGATGATCCAACCACATGTTACCCACAGTTATGTACCCGAAAAACTCTTGAAACCAAAGTAAAAGTTTAAACAACGTATCCGCATCAGATTCTTTGGCATTTATTAGCAAAAATAACTTTGTGACTCCTATTCAAAGTAGCCAGTTTTGTCACAGCTCCAGCAAGTCAACTTCAACTTTTCAGTCAGACTAACCTTATTATAACCTTGAGATATACACCATCGTTACCAGGAAACCTTTTACATTCCACCACATTATTAGCAGATGTACCAACAACTTCATTACCATTTGACTTTAGACTCTCCAAAAAGTCATTATAATTATTCATTGAAACCCCATCATTTACTCATTCGCATCTTGTAATGAGAATTGCCATACGAATCATTGGGAATTAGCAATCAGTATTTTGAAATCTCGCAGCATGTCTACGCCAATAGTTATATGTGTATATATAACGTCTATCTTCTAGACTTAATTTGAATGTGAAGTTTCTGAAAAACACTCCGAACTACGAATTGATTCTCCGGAAAAAAATGCTGATGAAGCAGCAAAAACTATAAACGACTTTAAACGGTAAAAGCTGGATGATAATGATGAAGTGTGCTGGCAAAGCGCAGAAAAAGAGAAGTTTTGGAACTGGAAAACGGATTGAGCAAAGTAGGAAGGAGGCTGTGGACAAATTACAAAGACTGAACCTGACTTCAAAGGATCCAAATGATTCAGTACCTGCTGAAGTCATTAATGAATACCTTGCTCCTGACTCTAAACCCCTGCGGACAATATTCTTCATCATCCTCTGATATTAGAAATTCTAAAATATCATCATATCTTTCATTATAAATATCCTCCATATTTCTGAAGATGTTTTCTTAATTTTTCTTATTTGAAATCATTTACCTCTTCTCGCTATCTGTATTACATCATAAAAGAAACTATTTTAGTTTCTAAATTCTGAAACATTCAAGTTTAAAATAGGAATATTTTGAAGTAGTGTTGGGAACTGAAGCATGAATTAGTATAATATAATGACACTTGATCAATGTGATTATATTACAGTAAATCATGCTGAGTTTCAAAATGGAACGTGATGATTCACAGATCATAACATCATCATGTGCCATGTTATACGACTCTTGTATTTTATTTAACCTCTAAAATATCAAGAAAATATTTCTTGATGATTCGGCCTTTTCCAAGGTATTCTAGTAATTTGACAAGTCAAGATCGTGCCATCACAATTTGCTTCCTAGAACATTAACAATGTTCATTCCGAAATTCATATCTGTGAATTCTGGACCATTACAAGCGGTGCTTAATCGCAAGAAGAAGAAACAAAAGGACAAAACTCCGAAATAGAAATTGGGGTATAAATTGCAGCAAATAAAAGAGAGCATTAACTGTGAATGATAATGATTATAGAAGACAGAAGCAGAGACTTTGAAATATAAGGGAACATATAAAGCCCAACGACAAACCAGAAATTTTAAACCATATATATCGATGCATATAGCAATATAAAGACACAGGAGAACTAGAAACACTATAAACCCAAGAGTATAGTAGAAGTAAATAGATTCTTGCGGTAGATGAAAAAGAAGAATGACCGATATGAAAGTTAGAAGTATATCGAGAATCAGAACTGGATGGAGCATATTGATGAATACTTTAAAATATGAGTTGAGGGGGAAAGAATAGAAGGTGATGAAACATGACTAGGAACTTAGAAATCAACAGATTTAACTCACACAATGGCGGAATAAGTGAATCAAACCCTCTAGTGAATAGGTTAAGTTTTTTTTTTAATTAATTTAGTCAAACCACAACTAAATCAAGTGTGATTAGATCAACACCTAGAGCTATTATTCACCACCTGGGTGATTTGGACTGAGAGAGAATCGGAGGAGCTCACTAGATCTGAGTGTGTGTAACAAATGAGAGGCTTAACCTAAAATGAAGAACATAAGACTTTATATACCCCTGCTGTTGACTCACCCATACGATTCATTCATCACATGTACGAGTTGGCTTCATCAGCCGTACGGGTGATCACTCACTCGTGTCTTCTCATTTAGGTTGTAATTGTGACTTAGCTCAGCATCAACCGTGCGTATGAGCATGTCAGCCGTACTAGTGAGGCTTCACTCGTACATCTGACTAAGTCTAACATAGTCAAACATCTAAATATCATTCCTGCAGTTCCTGTAACCACATACAAACACGGATAGGATAATAACGAGCAATCATGGTGGCCTGTAAATTGTTGTACCTGCAATGGACGTGGGTAGATGTCTAGGGACTTGCATAAAATGCATCAACAGAAGGTGTGAGTTGTAAGGAAACGAAGGAGGTGAATTTATAAGAAAATCACCGACAGAACAATTAAAATGGACGATCGCATTTAAAGCGGATCCTAATTCCCTTGATTACCAGATTGTCAAATCTTATTAAGAAGATTTTCTTCAAATCCCTTGAAATCTGGGAATCAATCATATCTACGTCAAACGATAAGATGAATCTACACTTACTCATTTCACTCTTCTATGTTAGCTTCATTCGTACTCTTCATATAAATGGATTGTTTATCCAAATTATTCGCTGATGATAAAACTCTAATTTTCAGCCCGTATGCATCTTGAAAACATACTTATTATCATTCACGACCTTTCCACTCAAATTTCGGGACGAAATTTCTTTAACGGGTAGGTACTGTGACAACCCGGAAATTTCCAACCAAATTTAAACTTTAATCTTTATATGTTTCCGACACGATAAGCAATATTTGTTAAGTTAAATTTCAAGAATTTTAAACTATGTTCATACATTCATTCAACCTCGACCAAGTTCCAACGATTCACGAACCATTAAACGAATATGATTATATATGTATATGTGTATATATATTATAACTTGAAACGTAAACAAAATATTAGATTAAATACTTTATATGATTGTATCTGTTTCAAAATGTATATCAATGGAATTAGAAGATAAGATCAAATGATTGAATTATCAGATATATTGAATTATGATTACAAGTCTCTGTTGAAAGGCCCACGTTGATTTGAGAAATCTTTCTATTTTAACAATATTCGGAAAATGGTAAAGTGATTTATAAATAAGAACAAATTGTCAATCACTGAGAACTAGACAAAGGATAGTGGAAGATTGAATCTCATAAAGACTCGATTGATCTATTTAGTTTCAAACGTACAAAAACGTTTTCAGTTTAAAAAGAACTTTATTATTAAAACGTATATAACTTTTATAAATATCTAGAACCACTTTTGATAACTCATTACTTAACTAGTATGATAAAGATAAAGATATTTATATTTTATTTTATTAAATATATATAACGATTTAAATTAATATTATATATATTTATACGCGTATTATACGTACATAGTTTTATACTTTTACTATACTTAAACTTTACCTTTACTTTATTTTTACTTTACTTTAACTTTAATAATTCACTTTAATAATTCATACTTTAATAATTCACTTTAATAATTCATACTTTAATAATTCACTTTAATAATTCATACTTTAATAATTCATGCTTTAATAATTCACTTTAATAATTCAAAAATCTATTATAAATAGAATTCAATAGGTTTCATAATTTCATAGAAACTTGAAAATATTTTTCTCTAAACTCTCTCAATCGATTTACATATATATATTTACTCCGTATTATTTCAAGATATTATTAGTATACATAAAATATTACGATGGAGTGCTGTCCGAGTGATTTCGAAATTGTTTTTCGAATGGGATAGGATTAAGTAAATTATGGGTTATAGCTATTGAGGTGATTGAGTATGGTTCATGGGTATGCTCGTGAGGTCAATATAGTGTTTATCATTTCCGTTGCGTCTACGTACCTTTCCTGCAATATTGAATCTCAATATTGATACGTGAGTACTCATAATTTAACTTTTACATACTAATAGTGTATCCCTGACTAGTGCTCGAGTATTTAGGATTATGCATGCTTGTACTTTGATATTGCCCTTAGACAGGTTAGGTTGAATCTTGAATTAGTTACACTTGCGGTTGAGATACGGTATAAGATATGCATGTCCTTGGAAAGCTAGCGAAAAATTAAGAACTTTTCCTTTAGATATCGAATGGTTTCGATGAACGGATTAGAAGTTATAATCAATTGAATTTTCGATATTTTTATTAAAAATGATTATTATTATCGTCGTTCTAGTTTTATCTTATTATTATGATTATTATTATCTTTATCAATAAAAGGGATTTATCATTAAAAATTGTTATTTTTTTTATTACTATCGTTATTATCGTTAAAGTTATAATTAGTATTATTATTATTATTATTATCCAATTATTATTATTATTAGTATTATTATTATTATTATCATTATTAATATATATATCATTATTTAAAAATGGTTATTGTTATTGTTATTATTATTATTACTATATTATCATTAAGATAATTATTAGTATTATCGTTTATAATGTTATAGTAACTATCATTATTAATATTAGTGTAATTAAAACAAATATTTGTAACACCTAATTATTTTGATTACTATTATTATCATTATTATGAACACGATATAAAAGACGATTAAAAGCTATTAAACGAAACGATTAGGAAATAATGGGTAAGAGTATCATGATGAAATTAAAATATTATAAGATATTGATTTAGATAAAATTATCGTTCTTATTATTTTTATCATTACTATTATTATTAAAAGTATCGTTAGTATTAAAACTATCATTTTAACAAAAATTATCATTTTAATAGAAATGTCATTGTTACTATAAAATATCTTTATTATTATTATTTTAAATAGAATTATTATTTTAAAGATAATATTAAAATTATCGTAAATATTAAAGTTATCATAATTAGAATCATCGTTTTATCATAATGTCATCTTAGTAATTATAAATATTGATATTTTTATAATAATAATTATTATTACAAAATAATACAACTTTTACTTACTATCATTATAGATATTATTTTATCAATTAAATATGTGATACAAACATATTTTACTATGTGTAATAACTTACTTTAATAATACCTATCATATTATCTTTATGATATTAAATGAACCCTATAAATTTTATTACTTAATATATATAAAAGTATATTTTATTATATAAATTTAATATAAAATTTTATTTATTAATAAATAAATTATATTATTTACTCTAATAAATATTTTAAAAATATTTAAAAATATAAAACGACGATATTTAAACTATATATTAATCATGTATAGATTTTTGGAAATTATTTTGAGTCAAATTTACTTTTGTTGACTTTTGCATATTAGTCTCGAGCATTAGGATTGTGGTACACTATGACTTGACCTAATTTGTTAGACAAATATTGACCAACACATAAATATATATAATTAATTTAGGTTCGTGAATCCGAGGCCAACCTTGCACTTGTTCAATGACGTTATATGTATTTTTACTACGAAATACAGTATGGTGAGTTTCATTTGCTCCCTTTTTAAATGCTTTTGCAATATATATTTTTTGGGACTGAGAATACATGCGCTGCTTTTATAACTGTTTTACGAAATAGACACAAGTAATCGAAACTACATTCTATGGTTGAATTATTAAACCGAATATGCCCCTTTTTAGTCTGGTAATCTAAGAATTAGGGAACAGACACCCTAATTGACGCGAATCCTAAAGATAGATCTATTGGGCCTAACAAACCCCATCCAAAGTACCGGATGCTTTAGTACTTTGAAATTTATATCATGTCCGAAGGAGGATCCCGGAATGATAGGGGATATTCTTATATGTATCTAGTTAATGTCGGTTACCAGGTGTTCACCATATGAATGATTATTTTTGTCTCTATGCATGGGACGTATATTTATGAGAACTGGAAATGAAATTCTTGTGGTCTATTAAAATGATGGAAATAAATGATTATGATAAACTAATGAACTCACCAACCTTTTGGTTGACACTTTAAAGCATGTTTATTCTCAGGTGTTAAAGAAATCTTCCGCTGTGCATTTGCTCATTTTAAAGATATTACTTGGAGTCTTTCATAGCATATTTCGAAGAACGTTGCATTCGAGTCATTGAGTTCATCAAAGATTATTATTAAATAAATTTATAGTTGGATAGTGGATATTATGAAATGGTATGCATGCCTGTCAATTTTTGATGTAAAGAAAGATTGTCTTTTAAAAACGAATGCAATGTTTGTAAAATGTATCATATAGAGGTCAAATACCTCGCAATGTAATCAACTATTGTGAATCGTTTATAATGTATATGAACGGGTCCTTTCATAAGGGGGGCTCGACTTTATTATAAATCGTAAAATCATAATGAATGAACGTTGTGGTCACATACTTTGAACGATAGTACCAATTTCTTTTTGGCCTTCAACCAATTTCTTTCTCTTCCACTAGTTTTCAATAATAACAATGATATCTTTAACATTAAATCATCTCAAACTAATGTAACTTACATTAAATTTATTGAATAACAATGGTTAAACTTGGGTTGTTGGGGGTGGCTGAGCACCACCCTATCCTCCCTTGTCTCCGCCATTGATCAAAACATATTAGCCACATTAATTTAATATGTCTCTCGGGCATACGAAATACTATCAATCTCCCACTTGCACGAGAAACATAAGAAATTAATGCAAGTGATGGATACCACCTAACAACCGTCCATCACCCCTAATATGTTATGACTTTGTGCCATTCAATAACATCATCCCTTTCGAGTTCCCATCTCGAACATGAATAGGTGAATCTTTCATCACATCCTTTTGTCCTAGATGTCATATTAAATCCAAGAGACACGGAGTGATCACTCTCTTCTAGATTTAACTTTATTAGGCCTTAGACATCTGACTCTCAACGAATAAGAGGGACAAATTCCATCTTGACTACATATGTCCTAAATATATACCTTGCATTATGCCTGAGCTCTTCCTTATGAACTACCATATTTCAGAATAGCGAAGGAAAGAATCAAGGCACAATACTTGGTAAATATCTGAACCCAATATGTATCTCAGGTCAGAGGATACAATGACATTCGCCTTTACTCAAGATTACATGTGATCAACCCCAAAGGCACCATTCAGTAAATCTTGAGAGCGGGTCTTCCAATATTTGTATCCCACAAATATCTATGAACCTTGGTTGCAACCTTGCCCCACATTCAGCCTGAGAATGTATACCAATCCAAGTTCATAATAGTCTAGACCTCACACTTGTTCCCACAAATGTGATCGACTACGGAGTTTAGAATAATTACTTATTCTTGGATAAAATATGCAAAATAGGAACATGACTCAAGATTAATAAATTAACACCATAATTATATTAATGAGTTTGAACAACTTCGTTCCATTACAATACATAAAATAGGTCACAACCAATCACTAGAATATCAAAGCGCTAATGCACTAACATGTCCTTCATGTTTTGCTTCATGTAAGAGCTTCGTGAGTGGATCCGCTATATTAAGATCTGTGTGAACTTTGCAAATACATATCTTTCCCTTTTCAACTTCATCCCTTATGTAGTTGAATCTCTGCTCAATGTGACGGGTCTTTTGGTAAGCACGAGGTTCCTTGATTTGAGCAATCGCACCCTCGTTGTCACAAAAGATCTCAAGAGGGTCCTGAATGGAAGGGACTACTCCTAAGTCGTTGATGAATTTCTTCATCCATGCAGCTTCTTGAGCTGCCAATGAGGCGGCAATGTATTCTGACTCTGTAGTGGATAATGCAACAACATCCTGTTTTGAACTTTTCCAAGAGACCACACCTCCATTTTACGTGAAGACATAACCGGATTGTGATCGAGAATCATCTCGATCAGTTTGGAAACTCGCATCCACGTAACCTTTTACTGCGAGTTCCTCCTCACCAGACCCGTATATTAGAAACATATCCTTAGTCCTCTTAAGGTATTTCAATATACTTTTAACCGTAATCTAATGACTGTTTCCAGGTTTATTCTGGTATCTACTTGTCAAGCTAAGAGTGCATGACACATCCGGTCTAGTGCATATCATTGCATACATGATTGATCCAATAGCAGACGCATATGGGACATTCTTCATTATCTCCTGTTCATCTTTTGTGGTGGGGCACTGAGATGAACTGAGGAGCGTTCCTCTTTGAATAGGTACCAAACCTTACTTAGAATTCTCCATCTTGAACCTTTTCAAGACCTTTTCAATGTATGCACTTTGATTCAAACCTATCAATTTCTTGGATCTATTTCTGTAGATCCCAATCCCCAAAACATAGTGTGCTTCTCCAAGATCCTTAATGGAGAAGCATCTACTTAGCCAAGTTTTAACACATTGCATTGCCGGAATATCATTTCCAAATAACAATATATCATCCACATATAGTACAAGGAACATGATAGTGCTCCCACTAGCTTTCTTGTATACACAAGCTTCATCACCATTTTTAATGAAGCCAAATTTCTTGGCCTCCTCATTAAAACGATGATTCCACATTCTAGATGCTTGTTTCAATTCGTAGATTGACTTCTTTAACTTGCATACTTTATTAGGATATTTCGGATCAACAAAACCTTCAGGCTGAACCATATAGACATCTTCCTCAAGATATCCATTTAGGAAAGCGGTCTTAACATCCATTTGCCATATTTCATAGTCATAATGAGCAGCAATGGAAAATAATATCCTAATAGACTTTAGCATTGCCACAGGCGAAAAAGTTTCATCATAGTCAACCCCTTGAATTTGAGTGAAACCTTTTGCTACAAGTCTAGCTTTATATGTATCCAAGTTTCCATGTATGTTGGTTTTCTTCTTGAAAAGCCATTTACAATCAACTAGCCTGGAGCAGTAGGTTGTACAACCAGTTCCTAAACTTGGTTGTCATACATGGATTGCATCTCAGCATTCATGGCTTCCTGTCATTTATCTTTATCAATCCTTGATAAAGCATCTTGGTTATTTGTTGGTTCATCTAAATCAACCACATAGCAACCATCCATGAGAAACCCATATCTTTTAGGAGGATTACTAATCCTACCAGATCTGTGAACGTCTTGTATACTTTGATCATTCTCAACATTTTCACATTGAGTTCTAGTGTCAACCAATTGTGTATCGTCTACTTGATCTTGAACCTCTTCAAGATCTATCTTCCTTTCACTATTACCTTCCATTAGGGACTTGGTTTCAAGGAATTCCGCTTTTCGAGCAACAAATACATTTTGCTCGGTTGGATCATAGAAATAGTATCCCATATCATCCTTGGGATATCCTATGAAGATACACTTCGTGGATCGAGTATTCAGCTTATTAGTGACAAAGCATTTTGGATAAGCTTCACATCCCCATACTTTAAAGTATGATAGAGAAGGAGGTTTTCCAAACCACATCTCATGAGGAGTTCATTCCACTCTCTCGGTTGGGGCCATATTTAAAATTCAAGCCGCAGAGCATAGACAATAACCCCAAAATGATAGAGGTAACGAGCTTCTTGCCATCATAGATCGAACCATATCCATTAAGGTTCGATTCCTCCTTTCGGACACTCCATTAAGTTGGGGTGTTCAAGGAGGAGTAAGTTGTGAGATAATACCACAACCTTTAAGATGATCTTGGAAAGCATCGCTTAGGTATTCACCTCCTCTATCAGTAGGAAGTACCTTGATTGTCTTGTTGATTTGATTTTGTACTTCGTTTTGATATTCTTTGAATGCTTCAAAAGTTTCGTCCTTGTGCCTACATAAATAGACATATCCAAAATGACTGAAGTCATCAATGAACGTAATGAAGTATCTTTCACCATTCCTAGTCATGGGCTTAAAGGGTCCACATACAGCTGAATGTATTAATTCCAATAAGTCCTTAGCCCTTTCATAGGTCCCTTTGAAAGGTGTTTTAGTCATTTTTCCTTGTAAACAAGATTCACATACATCAAATGAGTAGCTCACTTGATTTCAAAAGACCATTCTTTTGAAGTGTATGCATTCGGTTCTTGTTTATGTGACTAAGGTGACAATGCCATAAGTAGGAATCACTCAAATCCTTTTTGAGTTTCTTGGTGTTTGCATGGAACATTGAGCTATTGTATGTTGTGTCATCATGAACCAATTCATAAATACCATTCAAAGGTGAAGCCTTAAAATAGAACACATTATCTAAAGAAACATGGATATCATCATTGATAAAATTAAAATCAAAACCACATTTTCTTAAACGGGAAATAGAAATAATGTTTCGAGTCAAATCAGGAGCATACAAAACATTTTTCAACACAAGCTCCAAACTAGTTTGTAGCTTCAAAACAAAGTCTCCTTGAGCTTCTACGTGCACCTTTGAACCATTTCCCATAAAGAGACTTATTGTTCCCGTATCTAGTTTACTTCTTTTGAACCCCTGTAAAGAATTGCATATATGAGTTCCACATCCTGTGTCTAATACCCATGTATTAGAAGAAGTAATACTAAGCTCAATGTATACCATATATACATTACCCGAGGTTTGCCCTGCATCCCTATTTTCTTTCAACTCCTTTAGGTAGATCAGCCAGTTGCGTTTCCAGTGACCCATTTCACCGTAACCAAAGCACGAATCTTCCTTGGGGTTTGCTTGACCGGCACCTTTTGCTTCTTGTTTTTTGTTGGTTGGGGTAACCATCTTCCCCTTTCCTTTACCCTTGCCTTGATATGCGGGTCCTTTCCTCTTAGCCACCTTTGGCTTAAAAGTGGAATTGTTCTTGGACCCACCTTCATTGATCATAAGCACGGATGAAGCCCTTTTACCCATGCTTGATTCGGCCGTCCTAAGCATGGCATGCAATTCGCCAATGCTCTTATCCCTACCATTCATGTTGTAATTCATCACGAATGTGTCAAACCTTTTTGACAAAGAGTTGAGAATAAGGTCCGTGGCTAATTCATTAGACACGTTACAGTTTAGATGGTGCAATTGATCAATTAGGCTTTTCATCTTAAGGACATAAGATGAAATGAATTGGGAGTCGTCCATTCGACATGCATGAAGCACTCGAACCGTTTCAAAGCGCTCGACACGAGCTTGTTGAAGGAACATCTCCTTCAATTGCGTGATCATGTCATATGCTCTATGATTCTCGAAGTCCTTTTGGAATTAGGGGACGATGGTCCCAAGCATAAGTCAAGAAACTTGTACCGAATCGGCGCAATATTTCTCCCAATATGTCATACCTTCGGCACCATCCTCTTCGGGTTGGTCGGGAATGGGGTCTTCCAACACATACGCCCTATCCTCAAGCTTGAGGACAATTCTTAGATTGCGATACCAATCCATGAAATTCGTATGTTTGAGTTTTTCCTTTTCGAGTAAGGACCTTAAAGATAGGTTGTTAATGTTGATTGGTGCGTTTGGAATGTTGTTATTGGCGGCCATCTACAAAATTTAACAAAGTTCATTTAAGTATCATTTTTAATTTAACAATCAATACCCTTTTATATCCAATTGATATATTAAATTTTAGAATACAACGGTAAACCAAATTCCGGTTAGGTGACCTTTATCCCGTTATTTGATTTAGCTAGGTAGTCATTTATATGATAATTGAAATCCCTTTGCAACTTCTAAGGTATGAGATCATGCAATCCTTTTGCATGGAATATTTATCAAATCAACGCCAATTTGTTCCTCATGCTTCGGCGACCCTAAGTTCATGATTCCCAAATCAAGTCGTCCTACTTGTGTAAACATGTAAACTTAACATACAAGTGGTTAGGTGACCTTTATCCCACAAGCATGTGAAATTCACCTTAATCATGTTAGTTTGCTCATAACGGTTAGGTTACGTTTATCCCATCATGAGTTCCTTAATATGCCTAAGTGTCACACAAAAGGATGGCGTAAAACTTGTTTACCTTGTTTATCAAAGGGATTTTAAGTTTTCATTAATTTTAGTTTAAGAAAACATTTATACCCTACACTAACATGCATTTAGTGTGTGGTACATATAAAAATATTTTCATGTCTTCTAATAAAGCCAATTTTATTACTTTCAAATAAACCATTTTATTATGTTTTAATAACCAATTATTAAATCCTTTAGCCATTTTTAATTTAACCAATATAAATTAAAGTTTTGCACTTTGCACGTTGTTAATAATTTCTAATTTAACCAATTAAATTATAGTTTTGTTTTGTCAATTTTCTTGTAGCAACCATACATACAATCCATAATCAAACAAATAAACAACCACGCATGCAAAATAATAATGTTCACAATCAAGCCAATTTGGTAGACATTTGTTTAGCCGAAAACAAATGTCACCGGTTAAAGGGGACATACACCAATTTGGAGATTCCAAAATCTCCCACTAAATCTTTTATTCTTCCTTGTCTCCATCTTGTGCATCTTCATTTTTTACAAAAAATATATCCTAATACATTTTTTTCTAGAAAATGAAAATACAACCTAATCTATTTTACATACCAAATATAAAATAAATTACATAACCAAATGAATAAATAATATTACATGTCAAATGAATAAATAATATTACATGCCAAATGAATAAATAATATTACATACCAAATGAATAAATATTAAATCAAACAAGCATGCAGCCAACCACAAGGTCAAGGCTAGGATTATGAACATTAACTTACAACAAATATGACCTTACAACAAATATGACCAAAAATGAAAGAACCCAAAACCCACTTTTGGGTCCCCAAAGTTTCGGCCAAAAAAAATAACCCACCAAAACCTGAAAAAATTTTGCATTCTATTTTCATGCATGTTCATAGTATGCAAATATAGTGGGTTTAAAAGAATATCACGAAGCATATTCCAACAACTTCGGCTCTTGATACCATTGTTGGGATTTCACAAGTTTCATAATACTTAAAACCATTTTAACAATCAAACAAAGCGGAAGCATATATATCATGTTAGAACTTGTTTTCTTTAACCATTTAAAGTTAAATCCAAAGAAGGATCAAGTCATGGAATATACTTACAAACTACAAGTGGGTTAAGAGATTATACCTCCTCAAGATTGTTGAGGGTTAATTCGAATGAGTAAGATAATGATGAAGATGATGGAATAACTACTTCTAACTTGAAGTCTCAAAAGAGTAATACCTACAAGCTTTTTGTAACCAACACCACCAATGATTTAGTTAGGATTTCAGACACTTGATGGACTAAATTACCAAGCAAAACTCCCTCTTTTATCTTGTTTGGATTCGGCTAGCAGCAAAAAAAAGGAGAGCAAGAGAGAGTTTTTCCAACTTTTATAATTACTTGAGTGTTTTTTAGTTTAAAAGCATAAGCATGCACTTAAGGAAGTGTGTATTAAAAGTAACCAATAAATGAGCATGGGTAAACCCCATTTTTGCTTCCCAAAAAACGCCACCAAGGGGATTTCAAAAGGAATAAATAATTTTTATAAAACTAGTTATAAAAAACCTATGTATTTGTTAAGTTACTTTTATTTTATAAACCAATTTATAAAATATAACACAACATAATTATTTAAACCTATAAATAATTAAATCCTTGTCTAATAAATTATCCAAATAATTTATTTCAAGTGATAATATTTTAAAAAACTGATTTTTCTAAAATCCAAGTGTCGCGTATTTATTCAATGATCCAATCGTTAAAATTAAATACGTATAAGGTGTCGGTAAGCTTGTTATTGGGTATGACCGGACTTGGATCAAAACATATTAGCCACATTAATTTAATATGTCTCTCGGACAGACGAAATACTATCAATTATAAGATAGATCTGGAAATATATGAATATTATTTAAAACTAGACATAATATGGAAAATATGGCAAGTTGAATCACCAAAAACCATTAAGTAATCATTGAGATTAAAAGAGTCTTCTGTAAACATACTAAAGAAGAATAAAAAATGAGTTTTGCTATTTTTAAACTTGGCTAAAAGTTTATAGTGCAAAACTGGACTGTTTTGCACATTCATGAAAAATGGCCATTTTAACTAACATTTACGTAGAGTTAAGGTACCACACTTATATGATTGTTTAGAGAACTCATAAAATTAACTTTCAGAAGTGGAAGCAACTGATTTAAGTAAATACTCAATAATTTATTCTTGTGGGAAAGTGGTGTTTCAAATCAGAATATTTAAGAATAAAAACTATAAGGTTTAAGTAAACTAAGAAATCGAGAAACCGAAACGAATACTTAAAACTCATAATCTCAGATTATAAACTTAATAAAATACTATATTTAGTATAGTGTGGCCTTTGATTATGACGTATTATCTAGGTCCCGAGCTCGGATCACCGCAAATCGCTTAAATCGTTTATACTAGGTCAGAATATAGGACTTCGTGATTTAAGAATCGGCTATTTTACGCAACGGGTTAAGAAATTATTTTGACTCAATATATTCGAATATAGGACTTCGTGATTTAGAAAAAGCGGCTAACATGCAACATAAAGAAGTATGTTATGCTTACGGGTTAGTAATGTTCGCTTCTCACCAAAGTGAGAACAAGAACATCGGGCTACAACTATTAAACAAAACGTTCCCACAAGTAACGGAGTCGGTAATTGGGGTAAGAAATGAGGTTTTTAGGTTATTACGAGACTGTTGGTCATTACGTAACCTTCATCCTTTTGACGACGTTACAACACATTGTCTTACTATCGGTCACAACGGTTATGTTCCACAAAACCAAGGATGGGAAGTGGTATTAGTAAAACCAGAATGCATGACTTGTTTCTGGACGTATGAATTACGTGTCTTTATTGTCTTTACTGAACGCCTTATTTATTAACTAGAATTATCTTCGCAACTACTTTGTATCAAAGTTTTATGTGCTATATTTCATGCTATATGTAAAAAAAAGCGGTATTGTAAGTTTGCAAGTTATTGTATAAAGGTTTGAATATGATATTTTTTTTTGTGATTAGTTTTTCATATAGAATTGTAGTAGTTGAAATGGTATGTTAGCTACTAAGTATGAACTTATCGGGTAGGTACTACCCAAATTAAAGTGTATAAAACCCTAATATGAAGAAAAAGCTTTTATAAATAAGTTCATATTACGTTACGAAATACTATTGACTAATCTTGATATTCTATATGATTAACTCGTTTGATTTGACTATTTTGAAGGAAATGGCACCGACTACTCGACACACCTTGAATATGAGCGAAGAGGAATTTTGTGCCTTTCTTGCTTCAAACATAGCCGCAGTACAGGCTGTGCTACATACCAACAATAACCTTGGATCTAACAGTACAGGAAATCGTGTAGGATGCACCTACAAAGAATTCACTGCCTGCAAACCTTTGGAATTTGATGGAACCGAAGGACCGATCGGATTGAAACGGTGGACCGAGAAGGTCGAATCGGTGTTTGCCATAAGTAAGTGTACTGAAGAGGACAAAGTGAAGTATGCTACGCATACCTTCACAAGTTCTGCGTTAACATGGTGGGATACCTATCTAGAGCAAGTGGGACAAGATGATGCTTATGCACTACTGTGGTCAGCATTCAAGCACTTGATGAACGAGAAGTACCGTCCCAGAACCGAGGTCAATAAGCTCAAGACAGAACTTAGAGGGTTACAAACCCAAGGATTTGATATTACCACGTTCGAAAGACGATTCACATAATTATGCCTATAAGTTCACACGAGGAAGAGAAGATCGACGCGTTTGTGAAAGGATTACCGGATAGAATCCAAGAAGATATAAGTTCACACGAGCCCGCATCCATACAACAGGCATGTAGAATGGCTCACAAACTAGTGAAGCAGATTGAAGAAAGAATTAAAGAACAGACTGCTGAAGAGGCCAATGTGAAGCAAGTCAAAAGAAAGTGGGAGGAAAACGGTGATAAGAATCACCAATACAACAACAACAGCAATTACAACAATAATCGCAACAACTATCCCAACAATCGCAACATCAATCGCAACTACAACAAATGGCCTAACAACAACAACAACAATCAGAAGCAGCTATGCCAAAGGTGTGAAAAGTATCACTCGGGGTTCTGCACCAAATTTTGCAACAAGTGTAAAAGAAATAGTCATAGCGCGGCGAAATGTGAGGTCTACGGACCAGGGGTTAACAGAACGAAAGGAACAAATGGTGTCGGAACGAGTAATGGCGGAGCAAGTAGTGTCGGAGCAAGTTATGCCAAAGTAGTTTGTTATAAATGTGGAAAACCGGGCCACATTATTAGAAATTGCCCGAACCAGGAGAACACGAATGGACAAGGCCGCGGAAGAGTTTTCAATATTAATGCGGCAGAGGCACAGGAAGACCCGGAGCTTGTTACGGGTACGTTTCTTATTGACGATAAATCTGCTTATGTTTTATTTGATTCAGGTGCGGATAGAAGCTATATGAGTAGAGAATTTTGTGCTAAATTAAGTTGCCCATTGGCGCCTTTGGATAGTAAATTTTTACTCGAATTAGCAAATGGTAAATTAATTTCAGCAGATAATATATGTCGGAATCGAGAAATTAAACTGGTTAGCGAAACATTTAAGATTGATTTGATACCAGTAGAGTTAGGGAGTTTTGATGTGATAATCGGTATGGACTGGTTGAAAGAAGTGAAAGCAGAGATAGTTTGTTACAAAAATACAATTCGCATTATACGAGAAAAAGGAAAACCCTTAATGGCGTACGGAGAAAAGGGCAACACGAAGCTACATCTTATTAGTAATTTGAAGGCACAAAAACTAATAAGAAAAGGTTGCTATGCTGTTCTAGCACACGTCGAGAAAGTACAAACTAAAGAAAAGAGCATCAATGATGTTCCCGTCGCAAAAGAATTTTCCGATGTATTTCCGAAAGAATTACCGGGATTACCCCCACATTGATCCGTTGAATTTCAAATTGATCTTGTACAAGGAGCTGCACCAATAGCTTGTGCTTCGTACAGACTCGCACCCAGCGAGATGAAAGAACTGCAAAGCCAATTACAAGAAATTTTAGAGCGTGGTTTCATTTGACCAAGCACATCACCGTGGGGAGCTCCTGTTTTGTTTGTCAAGAAGAAAGATGGTACATTCAGGTTGTGTATCGACTACCGAGAGTTGAACAAACTTACCATCAAGAACCGCTACCCACTACCGAGAATCAACGACTTATTTGATCAACTACAAGGCTCGTCTGTTTATTCAAAGATTGACTTACGTTCCGGGTATCATCAAATGCGGGTGAAAGAAGATGATATTCCAAAGACTGCTTTCAGAACATGTTACGGTCATTACGAGTTTATGGTCATGCCGTTTGGTTTAACTAATGCACCAGTTGTGTTCATGGACCTTATGAATCGAGTGTGTGGGCCATACCTTGACAAGTTTGTCATTGTTTTCATTGATGACATACTTATTTACTCAAAGAATGACCAAGAACACAGTGAACATTTGAGAAAGGTGTTAGAAGTATTGAGGAAGGAAGAATTGTACGCTAAATTTTCAAAGTGTGCATTTTGGTTGGAAGAAGTTCAATTCCTCGGTCACATAGTGAACAAAGAAGGTATCCTGGTGGACCCGGCAAAGATCGAAACCGTTGAAAAGTGGGAAACCCCAAAAACTCCGAAGCATATACGTCAATTTTTAGGATTGGCTGGTTACTACAGAAGATTCATCCAAGATTTCTCCAAAATAGCAAAACCCTTGACTGCATTAACGCATAAAGGGAAGAAATTTGAATGGAAGGATGAACAAGAGAAGGCGTTTCAATTATTGAAGAAAAAGCTAACTACGGCACCTATATTGTCATTGCCTGAAGGGAATGATGATTTTCTGATTTATTGTGACGCATCAAAGCAAGGTCTCGGTTGTGTATTAATGCAACGGACGAAGGTGATTGCTTATGCGTCTAGAAAATTGAAGATTCACGAGCAAAATTATACGACGCATGATTTGGAATTAGGCGCGGTTGTTTTTGCATTAAAGACTTGGAGGCACTACTTATATGGGGTCAAAAGTATTATATATATCGACCACAAAAGTCTTCAACACATATTTAATCAGAAACAACTGAATATGAGGCAGCGTAGGTGGATTGAATTGTTGAATGATTACGACTTTGAGATTTGTTACCACCCGGGGAAGGCAAATGTGGTAGCCGACGCCTTGAGCAGGAAGGACAGAGAACCCATTCGAGTAAAATCTATGAATATAATGATTTACAATAATCTTACTACTCAAATAAAGGAGGCGCAACAAGGAGTTTTAAAAGAGGGAAATTTAAAGGATGAAATACCCAAAGGATCGGAGAAGCATCTTAATATTCGGGAAGATGGAACTCGGTATAGGGCTGAAAGGATTTGGGTACCAAAATTTGGAGATATGAGAGAAATGGTACTTAGAGAAGCTCATAAAACCAGATACTCAATACATCCTGGAACGGGGAAGATGTACAAGGATCTCAAGAAACATTTTTGGTGGCCGGGTATGAAAGCCGATGTTGCTAAATACGTAGGAGAATGTTTGACGTGTTCTATGGTCAAAGCTGAGCATCAGAAACGATCAGGTCTACTTCAACAACCCGAAATCCTGGAATTTAAATGGGAAAACATTACCATGGATTTCATCACTAAATTGCCAAGGACTGCAAGTGGTTTTGATACTATTTGGGTAATAGTTGATCGTCTCACCAAATCAGCACACTTCCTGCCAATAAGAGAAGATGACAAGATGGAGAAGTTAGCACGACTGTATTTGAAGGAAGTCGTCTCCAGACATGGAATACCAATCTCTATTATCTCTGATAGGGATGGCAGATTTATTTCAAGATTCTGGCAGACATTACAGCAAGCATTAGGAATTCGTCTAGACATGAGTAATGCCTATCATCCATAACTGATGGGCAGAGCGAAAGGACGATACAAACGCTTGAAGACATGCTACGAGCATGTGTTATTGATTTCAAAAATAGTTGGGATCGACATTTACCGTTAGCAGAATGTTCCTACAACAACAGCTACCATTCAAGCATTGAGATGGCGCCGTTTGAAGCACTTTATGGTAGAAAGTGCAGGTCTCTGATTTGTTGGAGTGAAGTGGGGGATAGACAGATTACGGGTCCGGAGATAATACAAGAAACTACCGAGAAGATCATCCAAATTCAATAACGGTTGAAAAGAGCCCAAAGTCGACAAAAGAGCTACGCTGACATTAAAAGAAAAGATATAGAATTTGAAATTGGAGAGATGGTCATGCTTAAAGTTGCACCTTGGAAAGGTGTTGTTCGATTTGGTAAACGAGGGAAATTAAATCCAAGGTATATCGGACCATTCAAGATTATTGATCGTGTCGGACCAGTAGCTTACCGACTTGAGTTACCTCAACAACTCACGGCTGTACATAACACTTTCCACGTCACGAATTTGAAGAAATGTTTTGCTAAAGAAGATCTCACTATTCCGTTAGATGAAATCCAAATCAACGAAAAACTTCAATTCATCGAAGAACCCGTTGAAATAATGGATCGTGAGGTTAAAAGACTTAAGCAAAACAAGATACCAATTGTTAAGGTTCGATGGAATGCTCGTAGAGGACCCGAGTTCACCTGGGAATGAGAAGATCAGATGAAGAAGAAATACCCGCATTTATTTCCAGAAGATACGTCAACACCTCCAACTGCTTAAAATTTCGGGATGAAATTTATTTAACTGGTAGGTACTGTAGTGACCCGAACTTTTCCATGTTTATATATATATTAAATAAAATTGTTATTTACATGATTAAGTGTTTCCAACATATTAAGCAATCAAACTTGTTAAGACTTGATTAACTGAAATAGGTTTCATATAGACAATTGACCACCCAAGTTGATCGGTGATTCACGAACGTTAAAACTTGTAAAAAACTATATGATGACATATATATGGTTATATATATAGTTAACATGATATTATGATAAGTAAACATATCATTAAGTATATTAACAATGAACTACATATGTAAAAACAAGACTACTAACTTAATGATTTTGAAACGAGACATATATGTAACGATTATCATTGTAACGACATTTAATGTATATATATCATATTAAGAGATATTCGTACATCATAATATCATGATAATATAATAATTCAATCCACCTACGCTGCCTCATATTCAGTTGTTTCTGATTAAATATGTGTTGAAGACTTTTGTGGTCGGTATATATAATACTTTTGACCCCATATAAGTAGTGCCTCCAAGTCTTTAATGCAAAAACAACCGCGCCTAATTCCAAATCATGCGTCATATAATTTTGTTCGTGAATCGTCAATTGTCTAGACGCATAAGCAATCACCTTCGTTCGTTGCATTAATACACAACCGAGACCTTGCTTTGATGCGTCACAATAAATCACAAAATCATCATTCCCTTCAGGCAATGACAATATAGGTGCCGTAGTTAGCTTTTTCTTCAATAACTGAAACGCTTTCTCTTGTTCATCATTCCATTCAAATTTCTTCCCTTTATGCGTTAATGCAGTCAAGGGTTTTGCTATTCTAGAAAAGTCTTGGATGAACCTTCTGTAGTAACCAGCTAGTCCTAAAAACTGGCGTATGTGTTTCGGAGTTTTTGGGGTTTCCCACTTTTCAACAGTTTCTATCTTTGCCGGGTCCACCTTAATACCTTCTTTGTTCACTATGTGACCGAGGAATTGAACTTCTTCCAACCAAAATGCACACTTTGAAAACTTAGCGTACAATTCTTCCTTCCTCAATACTTCTAACACCTTTCTCAAATGTTCACCGTGTTCTTGGTCATTCTTTGAGTAAATAAGTATGTCATCAATGAAAACAATGACAAACTTGTCAAGGTATGGTCCACACACTCGGTTCATAAGGTCCATGAACACAGCTGGTGCATTAGTTAAACTAAACGGCATGACCATAAACTCGTAATGACCGTAACGTGTTCTGAAAGCAGTCTTTGGAATATCATCTTCTTTCACCCGCATTTGATGATACCCGGAACGTAAGTCAATCTTTGAATAAACAGACGAGCCTTGTAGTTGATCAAATAAGTCGTCGATTCTCGGTAGTGGGTAGCGGTTCTTGATGGTAAGTTTGTTCAACTATCGGTAGTCGATACACAACCTGAATGTACCATCTTTCTTCTTGATAAACAAAACAGGAGCTCCCCACGGTGATGTGCTTGGTCGAATGAAGCCACGCTCTAAAAGTTCTTGTAATTGGCTTTGCTGTTTTTTCATCTCGTTGGGTGCGAGTCTGTAAGGAGCACGAGCTATTGGTGCAGCTCCTGGTACAAGATCTATTTGAAATTCAACGGATCGATGTGGGGGTAATCCCGGTAATTCTTTCGGAAATACATCGGGAAATTCTTTTGCGACGGGAACATCATTGATGCTCTTTTCTTCAGTTTGTACTTTCTCGACGTGTGCTAGAACAGCATAGCAACCTTTTCTTATTAGTTTTTGTGCCTTCAAATTACTAATAAGATGTAGCTTCGTGTTGCCCTTTTCTCCGTACACCATTAAGGGTTTTCCTTTTTCTCGTATAATGCGAATTGCATTTTTTTAACAAACGATCTCTGCTTTTACTTCTTTCAACCAGTCCATACCGATTATCACATCAAAACTCCCTAACTCTACTGGTATCAAATCAATCTTAAATGTTTCGCTAACCAGTTTAATTTCTCGATTCCGACATATATTATCTGCTGAAATTAATTTACCATTTGCTAATAATAGTAAAAATTTACTATCCAAAGGCGTCAATGGACAACTTAATTTAGCACAAAAATCTCTACTCATATAGCTTCTATCCGCACCCGAATCAAATAAAACGTAAGCAGATTTGTTGTCAATAAGAAACGTACCCGTAATAAGCTCCGGGTCTTCCTGTGCCTCTGCCGCATTAATATTGAAAACTCTTCCGCGGCCTTGTCCATTCGTGTTCTCCTGGTTCGGGCAATTTCTAATAATGTGGCCCGGTTTTCCACATTTATAACAAACTACATTGGCATAACTTGCTCCGACACAACTTGCTCCACCATTACTCGTTCCGACACGATTTGTTCCTTTCGTTCTATTAACCCCTGGTCCGTAGACCTCACACTTCACCGCGCTATGACCATTTCTTTTACACTTGTTGCAAAATTTGGTGCAGAACCCCGAGTGATACTTTTCACACCTTTGGCATAGCTGCTTCTGATTGTCGTTGTTGTTGCGGTTATTATTGTTGTTGGGATGATTGTTGTAGTTGCTGTTGTTGTTGTTTTTGTTGTTGTTGTTGTTGGGCCGTTTGTTGTAGTTGCGATTGATGTTGCGATTGTTGGGATAATTGTTGCGATTATTGTTGTAATTGCTGTTGTTGTTGTATTGGTGATTCTTATCACCATTTTCCTCCCACTTTCTTTTGACTTGCTTCACATTGGCCTCTTCAGCAGTCTGTTCTTTAATTCTTTCTTCAATCTGGTTCACTAGTTTGTGAGCCATTCTACATGCCTGTTGTATGGAGGCGGGCTCGTGTGAACTTATATCTTCTTGGATTCTTTCCGGTAATCCTTTCACAAACGCGTCGATCTTCTCTTCCTCATCTTCGAATGCTCCTGGACACAATAGGCACAATTCTGTGAATCGTCTTTCGTATGTGGTAATATCAAATCCTTGGATTCGTAACCCTCTAAGTTCTATCTTGAGCTTATTGACCTCGGTTCTGGGACGGTACTTCTCGTTCATCAAGTGCTTGAATGCTGACCACGGAAGTGCGTAAGCATCATCTTGTCCCACTTGCTCTAGATAGGTATTCCACCATGTTAACGAAGAACCAGTGAAGGTATGCGTAGTGTACTTCACTTTGTCCTCTCCAGTACACTTACTTATGGCAAACACCGATTCGACCTTCTCGGTCCACCGTTTCAATCCGATCGGTCCTTCGGTTCCATCAAATTCCAAAGGTTTGCAGGCAGTGAATTCTTTGTAGGTGCATCCTACACGATTTCCTGTACTGCCAGATCTAAGGTTATTGTTGGTATGTAGCGCAGCCTGTACTGCGGCTATGTTTGAAGCTAGAAAAGTACGGAATTCCTCTTCATTCATATTCACGGTGTGTCGAGTAGTCGGTGCCATTTCCTTCAAAATAGTCAAATGGAACAAGTTAATCATACAGAATATTAAGAGTAGTTAATAGTATTTCGTAGCATAATATGAACTCATTTATAAAAGCTTTTTCTTCATATTAGCGTTTTATAAGTTTAAATTTGGGTAGTACCTACCCGTTAAGTTCATACTTAGTAGTTAATATACAATTCAACTACTACAATTCTATATGAAAAACTGATTATAATAATATTTCGCGTTCAAACTTTTACACAATATTTTACAAACTTACAATACCGCTTATTTTACATATAGCATGAAATATAGCACACAATAAATTTGATACAAGATGGTTGTGAAGATAATACTAGCTAGTACACAAGTCGTTCAGCAAAGGCAATAAAGACACGTAATTCATACGTCCAGAAACAAGTCATGCATTCTGGTTTTACTAGGATTACTTCCCATCCTTGGTCTTGTGGAACATAACCGTTATGGTCGTTGATAAAACAGCGTGTTGTAACGTCGTCAAAGGGACGAGGGTTACGTAATGTCCAACAGTCCCGTAACAATCTAAAAACCTCATTTCTTACCCCAATTACCAACTCCGTCACTTGTGGGAACGTTTTGTTTAATAGTTGTAGCCCGATGTTCTTGTTCTCACTTTGGTGAGAAGCGAACATTACTAACCCGTAAGCATAACATGCTTCTTTATGTTGCATGTTAGCCGCTTTTTCTAAATCACGAAGTCCTATATTCGGATATACTGAGTCAAAATAATTTCTTAACCCGTTGCGTAAAATAGCATTTGGGTTCCCCGCAATATATGCGTCAAAGTAAACACATCGTAACTTATAGATTTCCCAATGTGATATCCCCCATCTTTCGAATGAAAGCCTTTTATAAACCAAGGCATTCTTGGAACGTTCTTCGAATGTCTTACAAACTGATCTCGCCTTAAATAGTTGTGCCGAAGAATTCTGACCGACTCTAGACAAGATTTCATCAATCATGTCTCCGGGTAGGTCTCTTAAAATATTGGGTTGTCTATCCATTTTGTGTTTTTATACTGTAAAATAGACAAGAGTTAGATTCATAAAAAAAATACTTATTAATACAAGCAATTTTTACATATATCATAAAGCATAAGCACACTATATTACATATATTACGCCACACGAATACAACTATCTTATTCCGACTCGCTTGTTTCTTCTTCTTCGGTTTTGGATCGTTTTGCCAAGTTTCTAGGGATATATGATGTTCCCCTAATACGAGCCGTCGTTGTCCACATTGGTTTAGAAAAACCTGGTGGTTTAGAGGTTCCCGGGTCATTGTTACAACTTAAGGACTTCGGGGGTTGACGATACATATAAAGTTCATCGGGGTTGGAATTAGATTTCTCTATTTTTATGCCCTTTCCCTTATTATTTTCTTTTGCCTTTTTAAATTCAGTTGGGGTAATTTCTATAACATCATCGGAATTCTCGTCGGAATCCGATTCATCGGAGAATTGGTAATCCTCCCAATATTTTGCTTCCTTGGCGGAAACACCATTGACCATAATTAACCTTGGTCGGTTGGTTGAGGATTTTCTTTTACTTAACCGTTTTATTATTTCCCCCACCGGTTCTATTTCTTCATCCGGTTCCGATTCTTCTTCCGGTTCCGATTCTTCTTCCGGTTCCGACTCTTCTTCCGGTTCCTCTTCGGGAACTTGTGAATCAGTCCACGAATCATTCCAATTTACATTTGACTCTTCATTATTATTAGGTGAGTCAATGGGACTTGTTCTAGAGGTAGACATCTATCACATAATATCAAACGCGTTAAGAGATTAATATATCACATAATATTCACATGTTAAAAATATATAGTTTCCAACAAAATTTGTTAAGCAATCATTTTTCAAGTAAACACGGTCGAAGTCCAGACTCACTAATGCATCCTAACAAACTCGATAAGACACACTAATGCAAAATTCTGGTTCTCTAAGACCAACGCTCGGATACCAACTGAAATGTCCCATTCTTATTGATTAAAAACGTTCCATATTAATTGATTTCGTTGTGAGGTTTTGACCTCTATATGAGACGTTTTTCAAAGACTTCATTCATTTTAAAACAAACCATAACCTTTATTTCATCAATAAAGGTTTAAAAAGCTTTACGTAGATTATCAAATAATGATAATCTAAAATATCCTGTTTACACACGACCATTACATAATGGTTTACAATACAAATATGTTACAACAAAATAAGTTTCTTGAATGCAGTTTTTACACAATATCATACAAGCATGGACTCCAAATCTCGTCCTTATTTAAGTATGCGACAGCGGAAGCTCTTAATAATCACCTGAGAATAAACATGCTTAAAACGTCAACAAAAATGTTGGTGAGTTATAGGTTTAACCTATATATATATATATCAAATCATAATAATAGACCACAAGATTTCATATTTCAATACACATCCCATACATAGAGATAAAAATCATTCATATGGTGAACACCTGGTAACCGACATTAACAAGATGCATATATAAGAATATCCCCATCATTCCGGGACACCCTTCGCATATGATATAAATTTCGAAGTACTAAAGCATCCGGTACTTTGGATGGGGTTTGTTAGGCCCAATAGATCTATCTTTAGGATTCGCGTTAATTAGGGTGTCTGTTCCCTAATTCTTAGATTACCAGACTTAATAAAAAGGGGCATATTCGATTTCGATAATTCAACCATAGAATGTAGTTTCACGTATTTGTGTCTATTTTGTAAATCATTTATAAAACCTGCATGTATTCTCATCCCAAAAATATTAGATTTTAAAAGTGGGACTATAACTCACTTTCACAGATTTTTACTTCGTCGGGAAGTAAGACTTGGCCACTGGTTGATTCACGAACCTATAACAATATATACATATATATCAAAGTATGTTCAAAATATATTTACAACACTTTTAATATATTTTGATGTTTTAAGTTTATTAAGTCAGCTGTCCTCGTTAGTAACCTACAACTAGTTGTCCACAGTTAGATGTACAGAAATAAATCGATAAATATTATCTTGAATCAATCCACGACCCAGTGTATACGTATCTCAGTATTGATCACAACTCAAACTATATATATTTTGGAATCAACCTCAACCCTGTATAGCTAACTCCAACATTCACATATAGAGTGTCTATGGTTGTTCCGAAATATATATAGATGTGTCGACATGATAGGTCGAAACATTGTATACGTGTCTATGGTATCTCAAGATTACATAATATACAATACAAGTTGATTAAGTTATGGTTGGAATAGATTTGTTACCAATTTTCACGTAGCTAAAATGAGAAAAATTATCCAATCTTGTTTTACCCATAACTTCTTCATTTTAAATCCGTTTTGAGTGAATCAAATTGCTATGGTTTCATATTGAACTCTATTTTATGAATATAAACATAAAAGTATAGGTTTATACACGGAAAAATAAGTTACAAGTCGTTTTTGTAAAGGTAGTCATTTCAGTCGAAAGAACGACGTCTAGATGACCATTTTAGAAAACATACTTCCACTTTGAGTTTAACCATAATTTTTGGATATAGTTTCATGTTCATAATAAAAATAATTTTCTCAGAATAACAACTTTTAAATCAAAGTTTATCATAGTTTTTAATTAACTAACCCAAAACAGCCCGCGGTGTTACTACGACGGCGTAAATCCGGTTTTACGGTGTTTTTCTTGTTTTCAGGTTTTAAATCATTAAGTTAGCATATCATATAGATATAGAACATGTGTTTATTTGATTTTAAAAGTCAAGTTAGAAGGATTAACTTTTGTTTGCGAACAAGTTTAGAATTAACTAAACTATGTTCTAGTGATTACAAGTTTAAACCTTCGAATAAGATAGCTTTATATATATGAATCGAATGATGTTATGAATATCATTACTACCTTAAGTTCCTTGGATAAACCTACTGGAAAAGAGAAAAATGGATCTAGCTTCAATGGATCCTTGGATGGCTCGAAGTTCTTGAAGCAAAATCATGACACGAAAACAAGTTCAAGTAAGATCATCACTTGAAATAAGATTGTTATAGTTATAGAAATTGAACCAAATTTTGAATATGATTATTACTTTGTATTAGAATGATAACCTACTGTAAGAAACAAAGATTTCTTGAGGTTGGATGATCACCTTACAAGATTGGAAGTGAGCTAGCAAACTTGAAAGTATTCTTGATTTTATGAAACTAGAACTTTTGGAATTTATGAAGAACACTTAGAACTTGAAGATAGAACTTGAGAGAGATCAATTAGATGAATAAAATTGAAGAATGAAAGTGTTTGTAGGTGTTTTTGGTCGTTGGTGTATGGATTAGATATAAAGGATATGTAATTTTGTTTTCATGTAAATAAGTCATGAATGATTACTCATATTTTTGTAATTTTATGAGATATTTCATGCTAGTTGCCAAATGATGGTTCCCACATGTGTTAGGTGACTCACATGGGCTGCTAAGAGCTAATCATTGGAGTGTATATACCAATAGTACATACATCTAAAAGCTGTGTATTGTACGAGTACGAATACGGGTGCATACGAGTAGAATTGTTGATGAAACTGAACGAGGATGTAATTGTAAGCATTTTTGTTAAGTAAAAGTATTTTGATAAGTGTCTTGAAGTCTTTCAAAAGTGTATGAATAAATATTAAAACACTACATGTATATACATTTTAACTGAGTCGTTAAGTCATCGTTAGTCGTTACATGTAAATGTTGTTTTGAAACCTTTAGGTTAACGATCTTGTTGAAGGTTGTTAACCCATTGTCTATTATAACAAATGAGATGTTAAATTGTTATATTATCATGATATTATGATATATAATATATCTTAGTATGATGTATATACAGTTAAATGTCGTAACAACGATAATCGTTACATATATGTCTCGTTTCGAAATCATTAAGTTAGTAGTCTTATTTTTACATATGTATTTAATTGTTAATACACTTAATAATATATTTACTTATCATTTAACATAATTAACCAAGTGTATCAATATCTTAATATGATTCATATGTACCTAGTAAGACGTTGTTATAACGATAATCGTTATATATATCATTTTCGAGTTTCTTAAATTAATAGTCTCATTTTTATGTATATAACTCATTGTTAAAATACCTAATGAGATACATACTTATAATAAAATCATGTTAACTATATATATAACCATATATATGTCAACGTATAGTTTTTACAAGTTTTAACGTTCGTGAATCACCGGTCAACTTGGGTGGTCAATTTTCTATATGAAACCTAATTCAATTAATCAAGTCTTAACAAGTTTGATTGCTTAACATGTTGGAAACACTTAATCATGTAAATAACAATTTCATTTAATATATATATATACACATGGAAAAGTTCGGGTCACTACAATATACATGTAGTGTTTTAATATGTATTCATACACTTTTGAAAGACTTCAAGACACTTATCAAAATACTTGTACTTAACAAAAATGCTTATAATTACATCCTCGTTCAGTTTCATCAACAATTCTACTTGTATGCACCCGTATTCATACTCGTACAATACACAGCTTTTAGATGTATGTACTATTGGTATATACACTCCAATGATCAGATCTTAGTAGCCCATGTGAGTCACCTAACACATGTGGGAACCATCATTTGGAAACTAGCATGAAATATCTCATAAAATTACAAAAATATGAGTAATCATTCATGACTTATTTACATGAAAACAAAATTACATATCCTTTATATCTAATCCATACACCAACGACCAAAAACACCTACAAACACTTTCATTCTTCAATTTTCTTCATCTAATTGATCTCTCTCAAGTTCTATCTTCAAGTTCTAAGTGTTCTTCATAAATTCTACAAGTTCTAGTTTCGTAAAATCAAGAATACTTCCAAGTTTGCTAGCTTACTTCCAATCTTGTAGAGTGATCATCCAACCTAAAGAAATCTTTCTTATTTATAGTAAGATATCTTTCTAATACAAGAACTTTCAAGCCATCCAAGGATCCTTTGAAGCTAGATCCATTTTTCTCATTTCCAGTAGCTTTATCCAGAAAACTTGAGGTAGTAATGATGTTCATAACATCATTCGATTCATACATATAAAGTTATCTTATTCGAAGGTTTAAACTTGTAATCACTAGAACATAGTTTAGTTAATTCTAAACTTGTTCGCAAACAAAAGTTAATCCTTCTAACTTGACTTTTAAAATCAACTAAACACATGTTCTATATCTATATGATATGCTAACTTAATGATTTAAAACCTGGAAACACGAAAACACCGTAAAACCGGATTTTCGCTGTCGTAGCAACACCGCGGGCTGTTTTGGGTTAGTTAATTAAAAACTATGATAAACTTTTATTTAAAAGTTGTTCTTCTGGGAAAATGATTTTTCTTATGAACATGAAACTATATCCAAAAATCATGGTTAAACTCAAAGTGAAAGTATATTTTTCAAAATGGTCATCAAGACGTCGTTCTTTCGACTGAAATGACTACCTCTTACAAAAATGACTTGTAACTTATATTTCCGACTATAAACCTATACTTTTTCTGTTTATATTCATAAAATAGAGTTCAATATGAAACCATAGCAATTTGATTCACTCAAAACGGATTTAAAATGAAGAAGTTATGGGTAAAACAAGATTGGATAATTTTTCTTGTTGTAGCAACGTGAAAATTGGTAACAAATCTATATTAATCATATCCTAGCTAACTTATATTGTATTTTACATGTATTCTAATATATTATGTAATCTTGGGATACCATAGACACGTATGCAAATGTTTTGACATATCATATCGACCCATGTGTATATATTATTTGGAACAACCATAGACACTCTATATGCAGTAATGTGGGAGTTAGCTATACAGCGTTGAGGTTGATTCCAAAAATATATATACTTTGAGTTATGATCTAGCCTGAGACGTGTATACACTGGGTCGTGGATTGATTCAAAATAATATATATCAATTTTTTTCTGTACATCTAACGTTGGACAACTAGTTGTAGGTTACTAACGAGGACAGCTGACTTAATAAACTTAAAACATCAAAATGTATTAAAAGTATTGTAAATATATTTTGAATATACTTTGATATATATGTACATATTTTTTATAGGTTCGTAAATCGACCAGTGGCCAAATCTTACTTACCGACGAAGTAAAAATCTGTGAAAGTGAGTTTCATTTGCCTTTTTACCCTTTATATTTTTAGGCTGAGAATGCATGCGCAATTTTTATAAATGTTTTACGAAATAGACACAAGTAATTGAAACTACATTATATGGGTGAATGATCGAAGCCGAATATGCCCCTTTTGCTTGGTAACCTAAGAATTAGTAAACCGATCTACTAATTGACGTGAATCCTAAAGATAGATCTATTGGGCCTAACAAACCCCATCCAAAGTACATGATGCTTTAGTACTTCGAAATTTATATCATATCCGAAGGGTGTCCCGGAATGATGGGGATATTCTTATATATATGCATCTTGTTAATGTCGGTTACCAGGTGTTCACCATATGAATGATTTGTATCTCCATGTATGGGGTGTATATTGAAATATGAAATCTTGTGGTCTATTGTTAAGATTTGATATATATAGGTTAAACTGTAACGACCCGGAATTTTCCGATCGTTCTATACTTATGAGATTAATATTTACATAAATTAAACCTTACCAACATGATAAGCAATCTAAACTGTTGAGACTTATAATTTTGAAAAGAGTTTTACACAACGTTTGACCGTCCAATTTGACCGATGATATCACGAACTATATAACACACGATAATTATACGATTATGTATATGTACATATCTATACATATTTAACATGATTTAAGGATGGTTTAACATTTCATTGTGAACTAACAACAATGAGTTATAAGTATAATTTGAGACCACTAACTTAAGTTTTCAAAACGATAACTATATGTAACGTTCTTTGACATATATACTTACAATCTATAATGTGTTGTGATTTATGTCACCAATATGATTTAAGTGTAATGGGATTAATTTGTAATCAAAATAATCTTGATAAATATCGAACAAGTTTGGGGAAGTGTGGAGTGCACACTTGTTTGAACTTATCTTGATTATGACGGGGGTTCGGGGGCAGCGCCCCCGATATGCGGGGTCCAAGGGGTGGCAACCCCTGGAGGGGTCCAAGGGGCAGAGCCCCTGGCTGGGGTTGAGCTAACATTGCTTTATTAAAAATGTCTTAAAATTTTATTTTTGGCACGGTTGGACCCAAAATAAAAGCCCGATTTTGAGCTTCTTTTACCGTATCATACCCATCATCCATACGTATTTACTATTGGTAAATACACATCAAATCAATATCCTTATCAGCTTTAGATCTGCCCTAGATAAGAGGGAATCTTATTTGTAAGCTAGCATACATTATTACTCAAAAATTCAACACAATAATTTGTCCTTGTTCCCTCAACAACCAGACTGTCCTATAAGTATCACCATCACCTTGGTTTTTCATTTCATTCTTACAACCATCTTTCTCTAACCAAAAAAAAAACACACTCTTAGGAACTCTAAGTGTTCTTCACAATCTCAGCAAATACTCATGAAGAACTAGCTTCATGAACAACCTATAATCATCATAAGAAAGTTTGATCAAGATTATTTTCTATCTTTTCCAGTAGCTTTATCCAAGTAACTTGAGGTAGTAACCTTATTCATAATCGTATTCAATTCATATTTATATAGCTATCTTATTTTGTGTTATAAAATTTTTAACAACAAGAACATAGTTTGAATGATTTCAAACCTGTTCGCAAACTAAATAGATCCTTCTAATTTGATTTTTAAAACACTTCAAAACCTGTAATATATCATATTATGACAAAATTGGATTAATCATATCTTGGCTAATTAACATAATATTTAATATATATTTACTTATGATTTGATTTTATATATTCCAGGACCACCCGTAAACAACACGAGAAGATTAATCATAAGACCTCATGATTGTACGCAACACATCATCTGACAACACGGTACTTTATGTACGCAACACGTCATTTGACAACATGGTACCATGGGTCGAGATTAATTCTGATCAATACGAATACGATGGGGTCTTTATTTATTTTATTGAGCAAATAATTATGGACCATTAACAACAGACTGCTAACTACGGACTAAGAAAATATTAAAAGTATTATAAGTATATATATATATATAAATATATATGTAACGATTACTTGAAAAGAAAATATGTTGATATATTATATATATGGTTAGGTTCGTGATATCTATCGGAGACCAAGTCGAGTTAAATACATTCAAGGAAAAGGTGAGTATATAGTCCCACTTTTAAACTCTAAATATTTCGGGATGAGAATACATGCATTTTATGATTTACGTTATGGACACAAGTGATTAAAAATATATATTCTACGTTGAGATGTACCACTGGCATACTTCCCTGTAACTTGGTAACTATTATTTACATGAGGTATTGTAAACGCGTATCCTGTTGATAGATCTATCGGGCCTGACAACCCCAACTGGACTGGACGACCAGTATTCAACGGTTGCATAGTACTTCGTTTCGGTAACTACACTTGGTACGGTGTAGTAAGATTTCATAATAAAGGGAATATGCGTCGTTGATTAAATGTTAAGTATGGTTAACAAGTGCTCAACAACTTAGAATATTTTTATTAAAACGTTTATATATGAAATCTTGTGGTCTATATTTATAACGCTGCCGGCATTAAACCTATATCTTACCAACTTTATGTTGACGTTTTAAGCAAGTTTATTCTCAGGTGATAACTAAAAGCTTCCGCTGCAACATGTTGAATTTAAGCAAGATCTTGAGTATGCATATTTGTGTCAAAAATAAAACTGCATATCGGAGGATTTGTAATGTAAAATATGTTGGAGGTCGTATTGCTATTATCACATGTAAAGTTTGTAAGTCTAAGATTATCGCTAAATGATAATCATTATTAAGTTGTTTAAACCTTGTATTTGTAATAAAAGCTATGGTTTGTATTGTAAAAATGAATGCAATTTTTGAAAAATGTCGCATATAGAGGTCAATACCTCGCGATGAAATCATATGTTATTGTATTCGTCCTTATGGTTAAGGTCGGTTTATGACATAAACCTATAACTCACCAACATTTTTGTTGACATTTAAAGCATGTTTATTCTCAGGTGAATATTAAGAGCTTCCACTGTTGCATACTAAAATAAGGACAACATTTGGAGTCCATGTTTATATGATATTATGTAAAAACTGCATTCAAGAAATATATGTCGATGTAATATATTCTATTGTAAACCATTATGTAATGGTCGTGTGTAATGCTTTTGAAACCTTTGTTGATAAAATAAAGGTTATGGTTGTTTTAAAAATGAATGCAGAATTTGAAAAACGTCTTATATAGAGGTCAAAACCTCGCAACGAAATCAATTAATATGGAACGTTTATAATCAATATGAACGGGACATTTCATGGTGAACGACTAAGAGGAGGAAAAAGGGGAAAAAGGTCAATTTTCATGCATTCCAATTTAATTCCATGACTTGATATGTCTTGCATGCAAGTAAACTTAGGGGTTAAGTTTGCATGTAATTAAGTGTTACTTAATTAAGGCTTAATCCAATGCAAAGTTGATTAGGGTGTTAATGGTGCTAGTGATCATAAACTTAAGGTTAATTTGATGGTTATAGCTTAATGTGAGTGAACTAGCATTTGATTAGTGTTAAGGAGTGTATGCATCTAGTTTATTTGTATTTTAACAAATAAAGTCTTGTATTTTTACGTAACAAAATACTTATAATTGTTCATTTACATACTTGTACATTTATATATATATATATATATATATATATATATATATATATATATATATATATATATATATATATATATATATATATATATATATATATATATATATATATATATTACATATATGAATGTTGAATATTTTATCGTAGTTACGGTATGGATTCGAGTTTAAGTGAAAGTGCATTTTCATAAATACTTATGAAATTTTGAAGTTCCGTTGAAAAGGTGAAAGACTTAACAAAAATACTTTGCTTGTCATGTCGGAAATAAAATCCTTTCCGGTTTAGATGTATACTTATACCTTATTATAGTTCATAATGTATATGTGTAAGCATAAGAGTGTGTCTAAGGGTTTGTGTGATTGTGCAAACATCAAGAAAATTCCAAGAAGCGAAAATAATAGTTTGCTTATCGTCGTAGAATTTTTATTACTAGATTTGAAAAAAATTAGTCGGAAAATTTGGGGTTGTCACAGTACCTACCCGTTAAAGAAAATTTTGTCCCAAAATTTTGGGTAGCATCTGCTGAGGGTGTGATATCAAAAGATGACAATACTTATGTTCACTGTACTAATATAGTCGACGTTGTGTCTGTCCTTCAAGTGATAGTATTGGGATTTCCGTATGAATTATTGTAATATAATCACGTTAGCTCGACGTCATTATATTGTGTCCGTTCATAATTTCTTCTTCTCTTTAGACAATGTTTGGAAATTCTGTATGATTTACTGTAATATAATCATGTTAATTAGGCATCATTATATTACTCTAGATCATACATCCATTCCAACATTACTCCATATGATCCAAAGGAATGTGGTCTGTGACGACCCAGAAATTTCTGATCAAATTTAAAGTTAATTTTAATATGGTTTCGACACGATAAGCAAAGTCTGTAATGTTGAGTCACGAAAATGTTGGAACAGTGTTCATAAATTCAATTACCCTTTGACTGTGCTCACCGATTCACGAATAATTAATTGTAAATAGATATGTGTGTATGTGTATATAAATAATAATTCAAAATATAATTTGAAGTATTATATGTTGTAGTAATTAAAAATTAATAAAATAAAAATAGGATATTATAATAATTATTATTTAAAATATATCTCTATATATAAATAAAATATATTAAAAATAAATACTAAATGATTGTAATACTCGTTTAATGTTTCGATTGATATTAAGCAAGTTAAATTCAAACTTATGTAATTTTAAAATAAACGGTGATACGAAAATGAGTTCTATAAATTTTAGGCTTATTAAAAATGTATTTAGGAACTATTTGTTAAGTTTTAACACTTTTTATATTTTACCCAGGACCGAGCGCGGACAGTTGATGTAATTTTTATTTAATAAATTACTGACCGTTTTATAATGACTAAAATAAATAAGGTTAATTAATATAAAATTTGGGATTTTTCAGAGTATTCTTATCCGCCACTGATTAACGACGAGGTGTGAAATTTAGTCCGTAATAGGCGACGACTAACTAATTTAATTGCACGTTTTAATTTTTAAATATTATTATATTATATATTTACATTCACAATTCATTGGATCCACCAATTGATTGATAATTACCGTTTTAAAAGTTTCAATTCATTCACTTCGTTACAAATTACTTTTGATGATTGATAATGTGATTGAAGATTGCTGTTTCAATTTGGTTTTATCTAGTATCCAAATTTTTAGATACATGACTACATACATATTCATTCAACGCATTAAACAAACCCACTAGTCCTACTTCTTTTATTCCCTTTATGTTTAAGTCTAAGAATCATCTCAACCCACTTGATATATATATATATATATATATATGTGTGTGTATATATATATATATATATATATATATATATATATATATATACATATAAGCATATACACCCATGATGGATTATCACAGCCCATCATCATATACCTTCTAATCCTATTTCTATCTTCTTCAGTTTACTAAACCACAATATCTCTCAACACAATCATCAACTTTAAACTGCAAATAGATGAACCGTTTTTCTATTTACTCTTTATTCTCTATGACACATATAAATATATATTCGTCACCCTCATTCAAAGACATCACACTCGCTGTAACAACACCCAGACCCTACTGTTTCTGCTCGATTTTTCAGTTCAACCGCCACCCCACAATCCTACTATCGTAAGGACCCACTCACACACTTAACCTCAATCACCACAAATCACCATCAGCATACTATACAAGTATATATTATGATCCCTATACCACATTTTTCCTGCAAAAATATAAACGAGGTATTCAAATACTGTGCACACTACTTACATGTATCAACATAAAAAAATTGTAAAGAAACCTACCATGATCACTCATTATGCAAATACTACGAAATTAGTACTAGAACAAGCTGGAGCACTATATGAGGAGTAGATTCGTAAATCACAGTAGTAGCATAAACAATAAATGAATATGAATTAGATGTTCATTTTACTCAGCATGATTATAGTATTATACACATATCATAATCCATAAACCATACCTTCTTCCTACACTCTATATCAAACCGTTACTTGAAACCTTCATGCTCAAACACCGGCACTTTCATTGACACCACCATCATACAACCAGGACTGCAAGATGACTGCTACTGCTGCTGCACTTTATAAATCCTATTTCATTCAACCTCTGCTACTGTTCTGTTACTGTTTCCGGTTAAGTTTGAACACCAATATAACCACCATCAATCACAGCTACAGCTGCTATACTTTTCTATTCTATTCATCTCGACAAACCCCAAAACATGCTCAAACTATTCTGTGTCTGTTCAAGACCCAACCATCATCACAGACCCATTAAACCACCACCATTAAATCCACTAAAATTGCTGTTGCATACTGCTTATTTCCTCTTGTTTTAAAGCCAACCAAATCTTTTATGTGTTGCTACTACTCGTTTCTTTTCAATCAAGCCTCAAATCAAAACCCAAACCTAAATAGCTTGCTAATTGTGTTTTTGTACTACTGCAAAACGGAACAAGAACACTGCTATTGCTGCAAACTTGGAAGTATTCTTGATTTTATGAAACTAGAACTTGTAGAATTTATGAAGAACACTTAGAACTTGAAGATAGAACTTGAGAGAGATCAATTAGATGAAGAAAATTGAAGAATGAAAGTGTTTGTAGGTGTTTTTGGTCATTGGTGTATGGATTAGATATAAAGGATATGTAATTTTGTTTTCATGTAAATAAGTCATGAATGATTACTCATATTTTTGTAATTTTATGAAATATTTCATGCTAGTTGCCAAATGATGGTTCCCACATGTGTTAGGTGACTCACATGGGCTTCTAAGAGCTGATCATTGGAGTGTATATACCAATAGTACATACATCTAAAAGCTGTGTATTGTACGAGTACGAATACGGGTGCATACGAGTAGAATTGTTGATGAAACTGAACGAGGATGTAATTGTAAGCATTTTTGTTAAGTAGAAGTATTTTGATAAGTGTCTTGAAGTCTTTAAAAAGTGTATGAATACATATTAAAACACTACATATATATACATTTTAACTGAGTCGTTAAGTCATCGTTAGTCGTTATATGTAAGTGTTGTTTTGAAACCTTTAGGTTAACGATCTTGTTAAATGTTGTTAACCCATTATTTATTAAATCAAATGAGATGTTAAATTATTACATTATCATGATATCATGATTTATTAATATATCTTAATATGATATATATACATTAAATGTCGTTACAATGATAATCGTTACATATATGTCTCGTTTCAAAATCATTAAGTTAGTAGTCTTATTTTTACATATGTAGTTCATTGCTAATATACTTAATGATATGTTTACTTATCATAATATCATGTTAACTATATATATATCCATATATATGTCATCATATAGTTTTTACAAGTTTTAACGTTCGTGAATCGCCGGTCAACTTGGGTGGTCAATTGTCTATATGAAACCTATTTCAATTAATCAAGTCTTAACAAGTTTGATTGCTTAACATGTTGAAACCACTTAATCATGTAAATAACAATTTTATTTAATATATATATAAACAAGGAAAACTTCAGGTCACTACAGTACCTACCCGTTAAATAAATTTCGTCCCGAAATTTTAAGCAGTTGGAGGTGTTGACGTATCTTCTGGAAATAAATGCGGGTATTTCTTCTTCATCTGATCTTCTCATTCCCAGGTGAACTCAGGTCCTCTACGAGCATTCCATCGAACCTTAACAATTGGTATCTTGTTTTGTTTAAGTCTTTTAACCTCACAATCCATTATTTCGACGGGTTCTTTGATGAATTGAAGTTTTTCGTTGATTTGGATTTTGTCTAACGGAATAGTGAGATCTTATTTAGCAAAACATTTCTTCAAATTCGAGACGTGGAAAGTGTTATGTACAGCCGCAAGTTGTTGAGGTAACTCAAGTCGGTAAGCTACTAGTCCGACACGATCAATAATCTTGAATGGTCCAATATACCTTAGATTTAATTTACCTCGTTTACCAAATCGAACAACGCCTTTCCAAGGTGCAACCTTAAGCATGACCATCTCTCCAATTTCAAATTCTATATCTTTTCTTTTAATGTCGGCATAGCTCTTTTGTCGACTTTGGGCGGTTTTCAACCGTTGTTGAATTTGGATGATCTTCTCGGTAGTTTCTTGTATTATCTCCGGACCCGTAATCTGTCTATCCCCCACTTCACTCCAACAAATTGGAGACCTGCACTTTCTACCATAAAGTGCTTCAAACAGTGCCATCTCAATGCTTGAATGATAGCTGTTGTTGTAGGAAAATTCTGCTAACGGTAGATGTCGATCCCAACTGTTTCCAAAATCAATAACACATGCTCGTAGCATGTCTTCAAGCGTTTGTATTGTCCTTTCACTCTGCCCATCAGTTTATGGATGATAGGCAGTACTCATGTCTAGACGAGTTCCTAATGCTTGCTGTAATGTCTGCCAGAATCTTGAAATAAATCTGCCATCCCTATCAGAGATAATAGAGATTAGTATTCCATGTATGGAGACGACTTCCTTCAAATACAGTCGTGCTAACTTCTCCATCTTGTCATCTTCTCTTATTGGCAGGAAGTGTGCTGATTTGGTGAAACGATCAACTATTACCCAAATAGTATCAAAACCACTTGCAGTCCTTGGTAATTTAGTGATGAAATCCATGGTAATGTTTTCCCATTTCCATTCCGGGATTTCAGGTTGTTGTAGTAGACCTGATGGTTTCTGATGTTCAGCTTTGACCTTAGAACACGTCAAACATTCTCCTACATATTTAGCAATATCGGCTTTCATACCTGGCCACTAAAAATGTTTTTTAAGATCCTTGTACATCTTCCCCGTTCCAGGATGTATTGAGTATCTAGTTTTATGAGCTTCTCTAAGTACCATTTCTCTCATATTTCCAAATTTTGGTACCCAAATCCTTTCAGCCCTATACCGGGTTCCGTCTTCCCGAATATTAAGATGCTTCTCTGATTCTCTGGGTATTTCATCCTTTAAATTTCCCTCTTTTAAAACTCCTTGTTGTGCCTCCTTTATTTGAGTAGTAAGGTTATTGTGAATCATTATATTCATAGATTTTACTCGAATGGGTTCTCTGTCCTTCCTGCTCAAGGCATCGGCTACCACATTTGCCTTCCCCGGGTGGTAACGAATCTCAAAGTCGTAATCATTCAACAATTCAATCCACCTACGCTGCCTCATATTCAGTTGTTTCTGATTAAATATGTGTTGAAGACTTTTGTGGTCGGTATATATAATACTTTTGACCCCATATAAGTAGTGCCTCCAAGTCTTTAATGCAAAAACAACCGCGCCTAATTCTAAATCATGCGTCGTATAATTCTGTTCGTGAATCTTCAATTGTCTAGACGCATAAGCAATTACATTCATTCGTTGCATTAATACACAACCGAGACCTTGCTTTGAGGCGTCACAATATATCACAAAATCATCATTCCCTTCAGGTAATGACAATATAGGTGCCGTAGTTAACATTTTCTTTAACAATTGAAATGCTTTCTCTTGTTCATCTTTCCATTCAAATTTCTTCCCTTTATGCGTTAATGCAGTCAAGGGTTTTGCTATGCTGGAAATGTCTTTGATGAACCTTCTGTAGTAACCCGCTAGTCCTAAAAAATGGCGTATGTGTTTCGGAGTTTTCGGGGTTTCCCACTTTTTAACGGTTTCGATCTTTGCTGGATCCACCTGAATACCTTCTTTGTTCACTATGTGACCGAGGAATTGAACTTCTTCCAACCAAAATGCACACTTTGAAAACTTACCGTACAGTTTTTCTTTTGTCAGCAACTCTAGCACTTTTCTCAAATGTTCTTCGTGCTCTTGATCATTGTTCGAGTAAATAAGTATGTCATCGATGAAAACAATGACAAACTTTTCAAGATATGGCCCACACACTCGGTTCATAAGGTCCATGAACACAGCTGGTACGTTAGTCAATCCAAACGGCATAACCATAAATACGTAATGACCATAACGCGTCCTAAAAGTAGTTTTTGGAATATCATCCTCCTTTACTCGCATTTGATGATATCCAGAACGTAAATCGATCTTCGAATAAATCGACGAGCCTTGCAGTTGATCAAATAAGTCGTCAATTCTCGGCAGTGGATAACGGTTTTTGATGGTAAGTTTTTTCAACACTCTGTAGCCAATACATGACCTAAATGTACCATCCTTCTTCTTGACAAACAAAATAGGAGCACCCCATGGTGATGTGCTTGGTCGAATGAAAACACGTTCTAATAGTTCTTGCAGTTGGCTTTGCAGTTCTTTCATCTCACTGGGTGCGAGTCTATAAGGAGCACGAGCTATTGGTGCAGCTCCTGGTACAAGATCTATTTGAAATTCAACAGATCGATGTGGAGGTAGTCCCGGTAATTCTTTCGGAAATACATCGGGAAATTCTTTTGCGACGGGAACATCATTGATGATCTTTTCTTCAGTTTGTACTTTCTCGACATGTGCTAGAACAGCATAGCAACCTTTTCTTATCAGTTTTTGTGCCTTCAAATTACTAATAAGATGTAGCTTCATGTTGCCCTTTTCTCTGTACACCATTAAGGTTTTTCCTTTTTCTCGTATAATGCGAATTGCATTTTTGTAACAAACGATCTCTGCTTTCACTTCTCTCAACCAGTCCATACCGATTATCACATCAAAACTCCCTAACTCTACTGGTATCAAGTCAATCTTAAATGTTTCGCTAATCAGTTTAATTTCTCGATTCAGACATATATTATCTGCTGAAATTAATTTACCATTTGCTAATTTGAGTAAAAATTTACTATCCAAAGGCGCCAATGGGCAACTTAATTTAGCACAAAATTCTCTACTCATATAGCTTCTATCCTCACCCGAATCAAACAAAACATAAGAAGATTTATCGTCAATAAGAAACGTACCCGTTACAAGCTCCGGGTCTTCATGTGCCTCTGTCGCATTAATATTGAAAACTCCTCTGTGGCCTTGTCCATTCGTGTTCTCCTGGTTCGGGCAATTTCTAATAATGTGGCCCAGTTTTCCACATTTATAACAAACTACATTGACATAACTTGCTCTGACACTACTCGTTCCAACACCATTTGTTCCTTTCATTCTGTTAACCCCTTGTCCATAGACCTAACACTTCGCCGCGCTATGACCATTTCTGTTACACTTGTTGCAAAATTTGGTGCAGAACCCCGAGTGATACTTTTCACACCTTTAGCATAGCTGCTTCTGATTGTTGTTGTTGTTGTTGTTGTTGTTGTTGCGGTTGTTATTGTTGTTGGGATGATTGTTGTAGTTTTTGTTGTTGTTGTTGTTGTTGGGCCATTTGTTGTAGTTGCGATTGATGTTGTGATTGTTGGGATAGTTGTTGCGATTATTGTTGTAATTGCTGTTGTTGTTGTATTGGTGATTCTTATCACCATTTTCCTCCCACTTTCTTTTGACTTGCTTCACATTGGCCTCTTCAGCAGCCTGTTCTTTAATTCTTTCCTCAATCTGGTTCACTAGTTTGTGAGCCATTCTACATGCCTGTTGTATGGAGGCGGGCTCGTGTGAACTTATATCTTCTTGGAATCTTTCCGGTAATCCTTTCACAAACGCGTCGATCTTCTCTTCCTCATCTTCGAACACTTTCGGACATAATAGGCACAATTCTGTGAATCGTCTTTCGTACGTGGTAATATCAAATCCTTGGGTTCGTAACCCTTTAAGTTCTGTCTTGAGCTTATTGACCTCGGTTCTGGGACGGTACTTCTCATTCATCAAGTGCTTGAATGCTGACCACGGTAGTGCATAAGCATCATCTTGTCCCACTTGCTCTAGATAGGTATTCCACCATGTTAATGCAGTACCTGTGAAGGTATGCGTAGCGTACTTCACTTTGTCCTCTTCAGTACACTTACTTATGGCAAACACCTATTCGACCTTCTAGGTCCACCGTTTCAATCCGATCGGTCCATCGGTTCCATCAAATTCCAAAGGTTTACAAGCAGTGAATTCTTTGTAGGTGCATCCTACATGATTTCTTGCGCCGTTAGCTGCATTGCTACATTCGGAGTTATTGTTGGTATCTAACGCAGCCTGTATTGTGGCTATGTTTGCAGCAAGAAAGGTACGAAATTCCTCTTCGCTCATATTCATGGTTTGTCGAGTAGTCGGTGCCATTTCCTTCAAATAGTCAAATGAAACAAGTTAATCATACAGAATATTAAGAGTAGTCAATAGTATCTCGTAGCATAATATGAACTCATTTATAAACGCTTTTTCTTCATATTAACGTTTTATAAGTATAAATTCGGGTAGTACCTACCCGTTAAGTTCATACTTAGTAGCTAATATACAATTCAACTACTACAATTCTATATAAAAAACTGATTATAATAATATTTCGCGTTCAAACTTTTACACAATATTTTACAAACTTACAATACCGCTTATTTTACATATAGCATGAAATATAGCACACAATAACTTTGATACAAGATTGTTGTGAAGATAATTCTAGCTAGTACACAAGTCGTTCAGTAAAGGCAATAAAGACACGTAATTCATACGTCCAGAAACAAGTCATGCATTCTGGTTTTACTAGGACTACTTGTGACAACCAGGAAATTTCCAACCAAATTTAAACTTTATCTTTATATTATTCCGACATGATAAGCAAAGTTTGTTAAGTTAAATCTCAAGAATTTTAAATTGTGTTCATACATTCATTATAACCTCGACCAAATTCCGACGATTCACGAACCGTTATATATAAATAAATATGTATATATATATTATAACTTGAGAATATTAATAAAGTATTAAACGTATAATACTTTACATGAACGTATTTGTTTCAATATGTTTATCGATGGAATTAGAAGATAATATCAAATGATTGATTTATCAGATACATTATGATATGATTACGGGTCTATGTTATGAGGTCCACTGTAATTTAAGAAATCTATTCTTTTTGACAACATTCGGAAAATGGTAAAGTGATTTATAAGTAAGAACGTGAAGTGTAAATAACTTTGATGTTGGATATCGACAAGTTATGTAACTTGACATTTTTCATTAAGATGATTTCATACGTTTATTTAACCTTTGAAGTTTATCCCATGCTTCACCAACAAACTGTAATTTAAAAACTTGAAACCTATTATGAATATATATTATTCTACTTTTCTAAAACATTTTATGATATAACGATTTCCATTATTTTAACCTTTAAACAAAATGATTCTTAAAAATATATTTGGTTTTGGAAAACAAAATTATTATATTTATTTGATTTAGTTTCAAACGTACAAAAACGTTTTCAGTTTAAAAAGAACTTTATTATTAAAACGTATATAACTTTTATAAATATCTAGAACCACTTTTGACAACTCATTACTTAACCAGTATGATAAAGATAACGATATTTATATTTTATTTTATTAAATATATATAACAATTTAAATTAATATTATATATATTTATACGCGTATTATACGTACATAGTTTTATACTTTTACTATACTTAAACTTTACCTTTACTTTATTTTTACTTTACTTTAACTTTAATAATTCATACTTTAATAATTCACTTTAATAATTCATACTTTAATAATTCACTTTAATAATTCATAGTTTAATAATCCACTTTAATAATTCATACTTTAATAATTCACTTTAATAATTCATACTTTAATAATTCACTTTAATAATTCAAAAATCTATTATAAATAGAATTCAATAGGTTTCATTATTTCATAGAAACTTGAAAATAGTTTTCTCTAAGCTCTCTCAATCGATTTACATATATATATTTACTCCGTATTATCTCAAGATATTATTAGTATACATAAAATATTACGACGGAGTGCTGTCCGAGTGATTTCGAAGTTGTTTTTTCGAGTGGGATAGGATTAAGGAAATTATGGGTTATAGCTATGGAGGTGATTGAGTATGGTTCAGGGGTATGCTCGTGAGGTCAATACAGTGTTTATCATCTCCGTTGCGTTTACGTACCTTTCCTGCAATATTGAATCTCAATATTGATATGTGAGTACTCATAATTTAATTTTTACATACTAATAGTGTATCCCTGACTAGTGCTCGAGTATATAGGATTATGCATGCTTGTACTTTTGATATTGCCATTAGATAGGTTATGTTGATTCCTGAATTAGTTACATATACGATTGAAATAAGGTATAAGATATGCATGTCATTGGAAAGCTAGCGAAAAATAGTTGAATTTTGGTTTAAGAATCACTTGAATCCAAGTAACGGTTAGAAAGTTATGAAATAAACAAATTGCATAATTAATTTCGTAATTAAAATTGCTGATGATAATTAGTGAACTAATTTTATGGGTTATAAAAAGTGGTTATTTGGATTCTACTCGTCGAGTAGATGAATTTTCATATAAAGCACGTCTCGTTTCGTTGAACGGTTGTCAAGTTATGGACAAAAGAAGTTTTGCAAATTTTGATGAAATGTCGAAACGAGAACTGAAATTCTCGCTGATCTGCGTTGTTTCATATATAAAAAAAATACCACTAAATTCTTTGCTGTAAGATCTAACAAACGACTCTAGCTGTTTGTCAATTCGAGTCTCGATGATTTTTCTAAAAATCATCAAAGTTCACGGTTTGGTCACATTTTAAAATTTTAAAAAGAGCTGAAACTTTTTTATTTAAAAATGTCAGTTTTGTATCAGTTGTCATGGTCGGCCTGATATGTGTTTACTCTTGCCAAAATTCATGTTATATCTTTGTGGTAACGAGAATTTGCAGGCTTTGACTGTTTGTCAATACGAGTTTTGAGGAATTTTCTAAAAATCTCCAAAGTAGGCTACTCGGTCACTTTTGTAAATTTATTAAAGCTGAAAAATTAACTTTGAAACGCCGAAAACGCATTGGCAACTACGAGTTGTCTAGGTTTAGTTTACTTCTGTAATATTTATGCTTAATTTTTTTGGTAATGTGTAACTTTTATCTTTGGCCGTTTATCAATCGGAGTTCCGATAATTTTTCTAAAAATAGCTGAAGTGGTCCGTTTAGTCATGTTTGACCGAAAATCATTTTTGTATAAGTTATTATATATTTGCATGCGACCTCATTTTGACTTTGACCTTTGACTTTTGACTTTAACCTTTGACTTTTGACTTTGAACTTTGATTTTTCCTGTTAACTTTTCAGTTAACTTTTTGTGTTGATTTTCTCTAAAAAAAAAAAAAAAAAATAAAAAATAAACCTAAAATACTATTTTATGATTATGAAACCATTTGTGTTATGTTGTTTCACACGTCACCTTTTACTAGAATCTTAATTGAGCATGAGTAATATAACATGTTACTATACTGTAGAGTCAGACTCGAGCTATAGGATAGAATTACACTATGACCTGACCTAAATTGCTATACAAATATTGACCAACATATAAATATATATAATTAATATAGGTTCGTGAATCCGAGGCCAACCTTGCACTTGTTCAATGACGTTATATGTATTTTTACTACGAAATACAGTATGGTGAGTTTCATTTGCTCCCTTTTTAAATGCTTTTGCAATATATATTTTTGGGACTGAGAATACATGCGTTGTTTTTATATCTGTTTTACGAAATAGACACAAGTAATCAAAACTACATTATATGGTTGAATTATCCAAATCGAATATGCCCCTTTTTATTAAAGTCTGGTAATCTAAGAATTAGGGAACAGACACCCTAATTGACGCGAATCCTAAAGATAGATCTATTGGGCCTAACAAACCCCATCCAAAGTACCGGATGCTTTAGTACTTCGAAATTTATATCATGTCTGAAGGAGGATCCCGGAATGATAGGGGATATTCTTATATGCATATTGTTAATGTCGGTTACCAGGTGTTCACCATATGAATGATTATTTTTGTCTCTATGCATGGGACGTATATTTATGAGAACTGGAAATGAAATTCTTGCGGTCTATTAAAATGATGGAAATAAATGATTATGATAAACTAATGAACTCACCAACCTTTTGGTTGATACTTTAAAGCATGTTTATTCTCAGGTGTTAAAGAAATCTTCCATTGTGCATTTGCTCATTTTAAAGATATTACTTGGAGTCTTTCATAGCATATTTCGAAGAACGTTGCATTCGAGTCATTGAGTTCATCAAAGATTATTATTAAATCAATTTATAGTTGGATAGTGGATATTATGAAATGGTATGCGTGCCTGTCAATTTTCGATGTAAAGAAAGATTGTCTTTTAAAAATGAATGCAATGTTTGTAAAATGTATCATATAGAGGTCAAATACCTCGCAATGTAATCAACTATTGTGAATCGTTTATAATGTATATGAACGGGTCCTTTCAGTTGGTATCAGAGTGGTGGTCTTAGCGAACCAGGTCTGCATTAGTGTGTCTAACAGATAAGTCGATAGGATGCATTAGTGAGTCTGGACTTTGACCGTGTCTGCACGTCAATAGTTTTGCTTATCATTTTGTGTCAAAAATTAACTACTTATCATCCTCAGGAAATTACCTGCTTATCATTTTTAGTCTAAGACACGTCTTGCTACATTGATTGCATGAATAGTGTATGGACAAAAATTCATATCTTAGCGTATCTGCTAAATCATATCTTATCTTATCTATTACTGTAAACGTTGCCTGATATATCCCGTAAATTCCTCCGTAATTTACGAAATATTTTGTTCTATATATATGGATATTCTATGTAATTAGAATACCATCCGATAACCGAAAATCATTTCATATCGAAAAAAAATAAAAATAAAAATCCTTATTCAATCGTACGAAATGGAATTCATCATTAATTCAAGTTCCTCGAATTTCGAAATGGAATCCCACTCCAGCTCCGAAAGCAGTGTGACCGGAATAGATCAACCAATCAGTCATCACCTATTCTGGATGAATTGGGGATGGGTTCGTAGCCTCCTCAATCATTGGAGACAAGAAGAAGGATATCCCTTCCATCCACCACATTGCCCTCTTGATGAAGAACCTGAAGCACTTACCGGTGAACCTGTTCGAAACACCATTTTCTCGCTCATTTCCAGAGTATCTCGTCACGATTATATATTACATCAAATTTTAGATTTTATTTATCCGCTCGTCCGAACCGACAATCACCCCGGTGTAATAGAAGAAGTCAACGAGCTTCGCGCTTGGGTAGTGGCTTTGGAGAATATGGTGCAGAGATTACAAACACCAGCAGCAGCATAACCAGTAACACCATCATCAACGCCAATAGTACCATTACCACCCCAACCACAACCACGTCGTAAACCTCAACTTTACACTCTATCCCATGAGCACCAATGTCATACGCCCTGTAGATACCAAGGAATACCAACAACAATAACCGACGAAGTATTAATTCATAACTTCATTGGAGAAACATTCCGCGCAGATTATGTAATCTCTAAAGTCTTAGAGATTATCTAATCTAGCCCTAACCATAAATCAGTTAAGCGAATCAAAATGATAGAAGGAAGAGTAGAAACCCTAACAAAAATGGTGTGTGATTAACAAGCTAAACTTGTTTTACCAACAGCATCAACAGTACCGTCAGCGTCACCAGCATCATCAGTACAGTCAACATCAGAATCAACAACACCTATAACATCACAAACTCCGTCAGCTCAAGAATCACTATGGACATCATTACGAATCAATAATCCGTATATTGTATCAACGAGTTATGAAGAATTAACTCATTCCCTTTGAAGAAATTATATGTATATTTTATATACTTTGAAATAAAAATAAATCTTTCCGTGCTAAGCTATTGTGTGTGAATCTTAACTACTCGGTTAATTCATATTACAAATATGCAATAATGTATGTCCTTCAGCAGCAACTTAACCAGCGTTAACTACAATCTCTGTCGCAATTCAACAAATTCCAATTCATAATAAATCAAGTATATATTTGATTTTACACTTTCATCATCGATGTACCCGAAACTTTTCAGATAACATCATTCGTACTTTGCGAAATTCACAAGAATTCCACTAACCGAACATCATACATCAACAAATAACGAAGTATTGATTCATAATTTCAATGTCATTAAAGAAATACTGCGTAAAAGTTATGTACTTTTTAAAGCCTTTAGGGATTATTCAATTCTAGTTTCAACTGTAAATCAAATGAGTTTAATTTAACATTAACTCATTAAATCTATGTTACATCTGAAGAAAATATACATATATATATTTTCATAAAGACTGTAATAAAATTCTTTTGTACACAATATTAATTGTGAAATTTTTTTTTAACGGGTAGGTAATACCCGAGAGATATATAAATTCACAATTAATATATTACATTCTTCGAATCTGATTCAGCAAATCATCCATTATACTCCCTACTTTCACAACAATATACATTCTTTTATAGAAATCAAAACAACCATACTCATTCAAAATTTAATTACATATTCTGATTTTGAAATCTCAAAATTCAACTTGAGATATGACCAAAATCATCACTCTTAGATCCTTACATCTTTCACAAGCTATATTTTGACTTCAAAACTGTGTTAGAACATCAAATGTATGTTAACGATTACAATCTGTGTTCAAACCCTTCGAAAATTTCTGAAGACACTTCGAATGATGAGCAATCGAGATGATGATCCAACCACATGTTACCCACAGTTATGTACCCGAAAAACTCTTGAAATCAAAGTAAAAGTTTAAACAACGTATCCGCGTCAGATTCTTTAGCATTTATTAGCAAAAATTACTTTACGACTCCTATTCAAAGTAGCCAGTTTTATCACAGCTCCAGCAAGTCAACTTCGACTTTTCAGTCAGACTAACCTTATTATAACCTTGAGATATACACCATCGTTATCAGGGAACCTTTTACATTCCACCACATTATTAACAGATGTATCAACAACTTCATTACCCTTTGACTTTAGCCTCTCCAAAAAGTCATTATAATTATTCATTGAAACCCCATCATTTACTCATTCGCATCTTGTAATGAGAATTTCCATACGAATCATTGGGAATTAGCAATCAGTATTTTGAAATCTCGCAGCATGTCTACGCCAACAGTTATATGTGTATATATAACGTATATCTTCTGGACTTAATTTGAATGTGAAGATTCTGAAAAACACTTCGAACTACGAATTGGTTCTCCGAAAATGGAAAAATACTGATGAAGCAGCAAAAAAAAAACTATAAACGACCTTAACAGTAAAAGTTTGATGATAATGAATAGGTGTGCTGGCAAAGCGCAGAAAAAGAGAAGTCTTGGAACTGGAAAACGGATTGAGCAAAATAGGAAGGAGGCTGTGAACAAATTACAAAGACTGAACCTGACTTCAAAGGATCCAAATAATTCAGTATCTGCTGAAGTCATTAACGAATACCTTGCTCCTGACTCTAAACCCCCGCGAACAATATTCTTCATCATCCTCTGATATTAGAAATTCTAAAATATCATCATATCTTTAATTATAAATATCCTCCATATTTCTGAAGATATTTTCTTAATTTTTCTTATTTGAAATCATTTACCTCTTCGCGCTATCTGTATTACATCATAAAAGAAACTATTTTAGTTTCTAAATTCTGAAACATTCAAGTTTAAAATAGGAATATTTTGAAGTAGTGTTGGGAACTGAAGCATGAATTAGTATAATATAATGACACTTGATCAATGTGATTATATTACAGTAAGTCATGCTGAGTTTCTAAATGGAACGTGATAATTCACAGATCATAACATCATCATGTGCCATGTTATACGACTCTTGTATTCTATTTAACCTCTAAAATATCAAGAAAATATTTCTTGATGATTCGGCCTTTTCCAAGGTATTTTAGTAATTTGACAAGTCAAGATCGTGCCATCACAATTTCCTTCCTAGAACATTAACAATGTTCATTTCGAAATTCATATCTGTGAATTCTGGACCATTACAAGCGGTGCTTAATCGCAAGAAGAAGAAACGAAAGGACAAAACTCCGAAATAGAAATTGGGGTATAAATTGCAGCAAATAAAAGAGAGCATTAACTGTGAATGATAATGATTATAGAAGACAGAAGCAGAGACTTTGAAATATAAGGGAACATATAAAGCCCAACGACAAACCAGAAATTATAAACCATATATATCGATGCATATAGCAATATAAAGACACGGGAGAACTAGGAACACTATAAATCCAAGAGTATAGTAGAAGTAAATAGATTCTTCCAGCGGTAGATAAAAAAAGAAGAATGACCGATATGAAAGTTAGAAGTATATCGAGAATCAGAACTGGATGGAGCATATTGATGAATACTTTAAAATATGAGTTGAGGGGGAAAGAATAGAAGGTGATGAAACATGACTAGGAACTTAGAAATCAACAGATTTAACTCACACAATGGCAGAATAAGTGAATCAAACCCTCTAGTGAATAGGTTAAGTTTTTTTTGATTAATTTAGTCAAACCACAACTAAATCAAGTGTGATTAAATCAATTATTCACCACCTGGGTGATTTGGACTGAGAGAGAATCGAAGGAGCTCACTAGATCTAAGTGTGTGTAACAAATAAGAGGCTTAACCTAAAATGAAGAACATAAGACTTTATTGTAACATCCCGTGATTTTCCGTTTAATTTATTTTAACACCGTCTTTTTTTTTATATAATATCTTTCGTTATTCAAATTTGTATCTTTCGTTAGCTAACGTTCATAATATTCTCGTTATCTAATTATAAAGTCATCCGTTACTCGAACGTTTTTAAAATATTCGTTGGGTTAATTCCCGCACCCGCTTTGAAACTCGAGGGACCGAGATTGCCAAATGGGCAAACTAGTTGACTAGGTCAACTAGTCAACCCACTTACCACATCCATTCATTTCATCTCCACCTCCCACCTTCATCCTCCTCTTTCTCTCTACTTCCCATTTTTGAACTCAAAACCCTCAAACATAAAATCATCATCTAAATCCGATTGGAGAAGCAAACATCAAAACAAATTACATTTTCGTGATCCTCTCTTCATCCTCTACATTTTGATACCAATATCATCAAGTTTAGGTAACATTTCTAAAACTCTAGATTTCTCTAAATTCGTGTTTTTGACTTGAAATGGTGTTAGTTAGTGTCTATGGCTCATTGTGATGTCGTGTATGTAATTTGTATGCTCGATTTGTTGTTTTTGGTGTAACTAGCTTGAATATGAAAATTGCTTGCTTAATCTTTGATTTTGGATGATTAAAAGTTGTTTAATTGTTAAAGTTCATGTATTAAATGTGTTACTAGCATCATTAGCTTCAAATTGATGTGTGGGTTGATTAAGAAAACTTCAAAAACATGATTATTGATTTTGAGATGTTTGACTAGGGTTTGATAGTTCTTGACATGAATTTTTGGATGCTTGAATGTCATGGAATGCTAATTGTTAGTATTTAATAGTAATGTATGCTTCATTACCTTCAAAACGGCATATCATATGTGTGAATTGGTTTCCCGAAACTCAAAATGCAATTGATGAACTTGAAACTTAGGAAATGGACTTTTATTGTTCGCTTGATGAGATTTCGGCTATTGTAAATGATGTTATTGTTGGACCATAAGTGCTTAGTTGTATTCCTCGTCAAATTACCTTTCTAATGATATATGATATGCGTTTTAAATGTTTTCGGTGCATGAAATGTGTTAAATTGTGTTTTGGGTCGTGACTTAGACCAATTTTCTGCAAACAACATGTTTCCCAGGTAGTGCGCGCCGCGCACATACCTGCGCGCCGCGCAGAATTAGAAATCCCAGATGTTTGCCTTCGTGGTTAAGTTCTGACCAGGATTTACACTTGGGTTGCGCGCCGCGCATATGCCCAGCTCATTTTTGTTTTTATTTTTCCTTTCACAAAATGTTTCCCGCTTAACCGTAACTCCGATTAACATGAAACTTGGCCATTCTGCTCATAAATGATTTCTCATCATGGGAAAATTGTCGGATACCCGACCCGACCCCGTTGACTTTGACTTTGACCAAGTTTGACTTTTAGTCAAACTTAACCAAACGATTATACAATCGTTCTAACATACTTAACTACTTGTATCGTGCATGAAACTTGACAAATTGATTCACATGCTATATTAATCGAGTCGTAACGAGCCATAGGACTAATTGAACATCTTTGACCGTTTGTGTTTACCGTTATTAATACAACCTATATGTTTAGGTCAAGACTAGCTTTGTCTTTGCACGCGTTTACTTGTCGAAGTACTTTATTAACTCTTGCACTCAAGGTAAGATCATAGTCCCACTTTTACTCTTTTTGAACTTATATTTGGGATGAGAAAACATAAACGATTCTTTTGAACTAAGTGAACACAAGAACGGGAAAACAAACATTCTACAAACGAGTTTAGAACAAAAATCCTCAATTCGATTATCATTAGTTACAGTTGCCGGGTGTAAGCGAGAACTTATGTTATATGGCCATATGGGTTGACAACCCTCATCTTTGACGGTTCGCTACCGTCTACGGATGAAATATATTTTCGAGAATCAGTGTTTGTTCTAGCACTATGGATGGGGTATACAATGGATGGAATGTTAAGCTTTGATAATTGGGTGCTCGTGAAACAAACTTTTGGAATGTATTACTATTATTTCATTGATGCAAATCTTGTGGTTCACTTGTACTTACTTACTTTTACTCACTTGCTTACTTAAACCTATGATTTCACCAACGTTTTCGTTGACAGATTTCTATGTTTTTCTCAGGGCTTGCACGATATGTGAAACATGCTTCCGCTTACTATTTGATACTTGCATTGGATGTCGAGTATACGTGCATTTCATGGAGCGTCTTTTGACTTTACTTTAAACCGTGTCGCCTAGATTTCATTCGTATTATAACGTTGTAACTTAACTTTTGGTTGAACAATTCTTGTAAACTTTGGAAACAATCTTTATTTTGAAATGAAGGCGACATATTTTGGTCAAACGTTGTCATAATGACTTATGACCTGGTGATGGGACCCATGTAGACGACGCCGTCACTTGACGATTTGTCGGGGTCGCTACAAGTGGTATCAGAGCCTTGGTTGTAGGGATTTAGAGTTCATTTGTGTCCACCCCGAGTCATAGGGTACATAGGTGAATCTAGACTACAACCGGCATATAGACTGAAGTAGGAATTATTTGACTAATTGTGCATTTATACTCGAACTCTTCTATCATATCTAACTCGTATTCGATCTTGATCTTACGTTGATAAATTTTGTTGATGCGCCACCTTGACTTTATGAAGTAATGTTAAATGCACATGAGAATCAGGGTAATATAATTTCCGGGATTATATTACGGTGATTCACATGGACGTTCCGACATTATGACATAGAGAATTTAAGGCGAGTCAAGGAAAATTTTCTCTCTATCCTTATTCCATGCCACGGTTAGTATTGTTGAAAATACTAACCAACGATATTCTTGTCTCATGAAGGAACAATGGCTCACCAAGGTCAACACAACACTCCTCTCGAAACTCTAGAACAAGCTCTTCAACGAATGATAACCACCGCCGTGGGTACGGCCGTGGCCAATCACTTTTCTAACAACAACAATCATGGAGCCGGAAATTCAATCGAAGGTTGCTCCTATAAGAACTTCATGAAGTACAATCCTCCCACTTTCGATGGAACCGGGGGACCGGTTACTCTCACCCGATGGTTTGAACAAACAGAATCCGTTTTTAGCATAAGCGGTTGTCAGGACCAAGATAAGGTCAAGTTTTCCACCCTCACTCTTACCGGTATCGCTCTCTCATGGTGGAACACGTATGTACAATCAGTGGGTATCGATGAAGCCCTTACACTCTCTTGGACCGAATTAAGAGAAAGAATGATCACCGAATACTTCCTGCGCGATGAGACTCGAAGGCTCGAGCAAGGGCTAAGGAAATTAAGAACGGTCGGGAATGACCTCGGAGCTTATAATCAACGGTTTACCGAACTAGTCTCAATGTGTCCAAATCTCATGACTCCCGAATCCCTAAGAGTCGAACTTTACATGGATGGCCTCCCTAAGAGCATTCAACACGGGGTAATGGCATCCCAACCCACTAACCTACAAGAGGCTTTAACAAAGGCCCACCAAACTTTAGAAAGGGTGAATGAAATGGAAGCACCGGTACGAATGGTCGAGAACCACCCGGGTAACAACAAAAGAAAATGGGAAGCCTCGCAACCAAGCAACCACAACAATAACAACATCTCCAAGAAGCCTTTCATCCCCGGCGGCAAGAAGGGGTATGCCGGAACCCTACCTCACTGTAACAAGTGTCGCAAACATCATTTTGGTGAATGTGGCAAACCATTTTGCATCAAGTGTCAAAGAAGTGGCCATGTGGCCCATGTCCGTAAGGGTACCGTTACCGTCGCTCGAAGGGTGCCCAACGCACACAGGACGGGTGCATGCTTTGAGTGTGGCCAACTGGGTCATTTTAGGAATGTGTGCCCAAGGAAGAAATCAACCCCAACGCACGCCATTGAACTTTCAACATCGACACCTAGGATGCCCGAGACGACGATGGACTAGTCACGGGTACGTTTCTTCACAACGAACCGTATACTTCATACTTGTTCGATTCGATTACCGCTAGACGTTTTACAACCAAGACTTTGACTTGTACTCATTACCTTCCATCTTTTCCCCTAGATACTATTTAGGCGATTTAAGCGACCAACGGAAAAATATTGTGTGCCTATAAATATTATCGGAGGATACGTTAAGAAATTGAACTCGACACCAATAGAACTAAGGAACTCAAAACCTATTCATTAAGGAGAAATTGTTGCCCTACATTTATGTATAGATTATTATGAACTAACAAATTTTCGGTTGGAAACCGATACCCTCTCCCTCGCATCCATGACCTCATGATTATTTGCACGAATCCCGTATGTTCCAAATCGACCTCCGTTCCGGTTATCATCAATTGGGGGTTAAGTGAGACGATGTCTCCTAAGCCACTTTCCGAACTCGCAACGTTAGTTGTAAATCTCTCTTAGTACCGTTTGATTTATTTAGGGCTCGCCCGTATCCATAAACCTCTTGAACCGCGTATGCAAATTCATATAGACTAATCTGTTATCGTATTTATAGATGACATCTTAACTTATTCAAGTAAAGAAGGAAAACGAACAACATCACCATCTTAAGCTCGAACTTTTGAGAAAAGAGCAACTCTATACCAAAGTCTCTGAGTGAGAATTTCTGTTGAACGAAGTCCAATTTTCTAGACCATGATGTTTATGGTCAGGTCGTTACAATCAATCTCGAAATCAAGCCACATGTAATCAGGAAACTCTCCCAACTCAGACTTGTATTCGTAAAATCTTAGAACTCGCTGTTATTACCGAAGATTCATTTCTGACTTTTCTCGTGTTACACGACTTCTAACCTCGTTAACTCATTGAGGGAAAATTTAAACCTCTCCGTGTTCGAACCTTGAGCGTGATTCTTCACACCAACATTTCTAGTTAAATTCGTATAGCAACAGATGGAACTCAAACATGAAAATATTTCTACTTGAACGCCGAAAGGCATACTCTCTCGACTCAAAAATCAACGTAACTAAAATTCGTTATTTTGCACGAAGAATTCGAATACTAAATTGTGGATCCGATCAATTTTCTCGTCATCTCATACCACACTACATACCTCTGATATTTCACCGTTACTGTCTGATATTACGGGAATTTAAGATAACACACACTCCAAGGATACCTCATTCTTCTTTGACTTAACGTCCTTGTGTTGCTGATAATTGGCCAACTACTATTCAACCCCGAACTATACAACTACGTGTACTATCTCGTTTCCTTTTTCAAACCTCAACTTTTGACAACTAGATGCACGATATGGCTACCTCGAGATGTAAACTCACCATATTCTAAGTCCTCATTCCGCTCCTATCTTTATCGCTCGCACTTCCGTATAAGGAAACTTTTTGTAAAACTTCTCAATAGATAGAGAAACTCCTCATATTACATTAATATTCGCCACGAGGGTGAGTAGTCCTAACGAACATTTTCGAACCCTAACTAACCTGTTCAAACATATCTTAAGAGATTCTATTCCAACACGGTGCATCCTTGTCAATTATCCCGTATCGAAATACTCGTTTCACTTCTAGTTTTTACAAGAAACCTTGGAGACCCGCTTAGACATGAGTACCGCGTACCACCCACAAACCGACGAACCGAGCAAACGAACGATTTACGTCTTGGAAAGGCATGTCACAAACTCGTATTGTCACCTTTAGTAGATCACTCTTACAACAGTAGTTACCACTCGTGTCTTCACACGCACTTTCCGAAACCCTATAAGACCGCTAATGTCATACCCCTATTAATTTAACCAAAGCATCAACCACCGAAATCTGAACTCCATCAAGAAACAACAATTGAGATCGTTCAAGTCCGAGAAGGGCTCGAGACAACCCATTGTCGCCAGAAGAGTTATACCAAACTTAGATGAAAACCTCACCAAACCCAGTGTGTAACCGCGTAATATTGAGAAACCGCACCTTGGAAGGGTGTAATCCATTTTGGGAAAATCGAGAAAGGCTATATCCGCAATATCGAACCTTTTGAAACCTTGGGGCGTATTGGAACCGCTTCCTACCATTTAGAACTTCCGACTCAATTAAGTTTCCGTTTATCCTACATTTCGTGTAACAAACTTAGAAACATGTCATGCGGAACAGGAATGTGCAATCCTTTTAGATGCACCAAATATTGATGACAAACTCCTCTTCATGGGAAAACTGGTTGAAATCATGGATCGTAAAACCAAGCCCTAATACAACGTAACACCCCGACTATCCAAATTCGTGGAATGTCCAAGAAAGTACCTTCAATCATTCGTAGAGTTACTACACTAAGTCTCGAGTAAGAGACATCGACTATTACTTCCAACTAAATTTCGGGACGAAATTTCTTTTGAGGTGTGGATAATGTAACATCCCGTGATTTTTCGTTTAATTTATTTTAACACCGTCTTTTTTTTATATAATATCTTTCGTTATTCAAATTTGTATCTTTCGTTAGCTAACGTTCATAATATTCTCGTTATCTAATTATAAAGTCATCCGTTACTCGAACGTTTTTAAAATATTCGTTGGGTTAATTCCCGCACCCGCTTTGAAACTCGAGGGACCGAGATTGCTAAATGGGCAAACTAGTTGACTAGGTCAACTAGTCAACCCACTTACCACATCCATTCATTTCATCTCCACCTCCCACCTTCATCCTCCTCTTTCTCTCTACTTCCCATTTTTGAACTCAAAACCCTCAAACATAAAATCATCATCTAAATCCGATTGGAGAAGCAAACATCAAAACAAATTACATTTTCGTGATCCTCTCTTCATCCTCTACATTTTGATACCAATATCATCAAGTTTGGGTAACATTTCTAAAACTCTAGATTTCTCTAAATTCGTGTTTTTGACTTGAAATGGTGTTAGTTAGTGTCTATGGCTCATTGTGATGTCGTGTATGTAATTTGTATGCTCGATTTGTTGTTTTTGGTGTAACTAGCTTGAATATGAAAATTGCTTGCTTAATCTTTGATTTTGGATGATTAAAAGTTGTTTAATTGTTAAAGTTCATGTATTAAATGTGTTACTAGCATCATTAGCTTCAAATTGATGTGTAGGTTGATTAAGAAAACTTCAAAAACATGATTATTGATTTTGAGATGTTTGACTAGGGTTTGATAGTTCTTGACATGAATTTTTGGATGCTTGAATGTCATGGAATGCTAATTGTTAGTATTTAATAGTAATGTATGCTTCATTACCTTCAAAACGGCATATCATATGTGTGAATTGGTTTCCCGAAACTCAAAATGCAATTGATGAACTTGAAACTTAGGAAATGGACTTTTATTGTTCGCTTGATGAGATTTCGGCTATTGTAAATGATGTTATTGTTGGACCATAAGTGCTTAGTTGTATTCCTCGTCAAATTACCTTTCTAATGATATATGATATGCGTTTTAAATGTTTTCGGTGCATGAAATGTGTTAAATTGTGTTTTGGGTCGTGACTTAGACCAATTTTCTGCAAACAACATGTTTCCCAGGTAGTGCGCGCCGCGCACATACCTGCGCGCCGCGCAGAATTAGAAATCCCAGATGTTTGCCTTCGTGGTTAAGTTCTGACCAGGATTTACACTTGGGTGCGCGCCGCGCAACCCATTGCGCGCCGCGCATATGCCCAGCTCATTTTTGTTTTTATTTTTCCTTTCACAAAATGTTTCCCGCTTAACCGTAACTCCGATTAATATGAAACTTGGCCATTCTGCTCATAAATGATTTCTCATCATGGGAAAATTGTCGGATACCCGACCTGACCCCGTTGACTTTGACTTTGACCAAGTTTGACTTTTAGTCAAACTTAACCAAACGATTATACAATCGTTCTAACATACTTAACTACTTGTATCGTGCATGAAACTTGACAAATTGATTCACATGCTATATTAATCGAGTCGTAACGAGCCATAGGACTAATTGAACATCTTTGACCGTTTGTGTTTACCGTTATTAATACAACCTATATGTTTAGGTCAAGACTAGCTTTGTCTTTGCACGCGTTTACTTGTCGAAGTACTTTATTAACTCTTGCACTCAAGGTGAGATCATAGTCCCACTTTTACTCTTTTTGAACTTATATTTGGGATGAGAAAACATAAACGATTCTTTTGAACTAAGTGAACACAAGAACGGGAAAACAAACATTCTACATACGAGTTTAGAACAAAAATCCTCAATTCGATTATCATTAGTTACACTTGCCGGGTGTAAGCGAGAACTTATGTTATATGGCCATATGGGTTGACAACCCTCATCTTTGACGGTTCGCTACCGTCTACGGATGAAATATATTTTCGAGAATCAGTGTTTGTTCTAGCACTATGGATGGGGTATACAATGGATGGAATGTTAAGCTTTGATAATTGGGTGCTCGTGAAACAAACTTTTGGATTGTATTACTATTATTTCATTGATGCAAATCTTGTGGTTCACTTGTACTTACTTACTTTTACTCACTTGCTTACTTAAACCTATGATTTCACCAACGTTTTCGTTGACAGATTTCTATGTTTTTCTCAGGGCTTGCACGATATGTGAAACATGCTTCCGCTTACTAGTTGATACTTGCATTGGATGTCGAGTATACGTGCATTTCATGGAGCGTCTTTTGACTTTACTTTAAACCGTGTCGCCTAGATTTCATTCGTATTATAACGTTGTAACTTAACTTTTGGTTGAACAATTCTTGTAAACTTTGGAAACAATCTTTATTTTGAAATGAAGGCGACATATTTTGGTCAAACGTTGTCATAATGACTTATGACCTGGTGATGGGACCCATGTAGACGACGCCGTCACTTGACGATTTGTCGGGGTCGCTACATTTATATACCCCTGCTGTTGACACACCCATACGATTCATTCATCACACGTACGAGTTGGCTTCATCAACCGTACGGGTGATCACTCACTCGTGTCTTATCATTTAGGTTGTAATTGTGACTTAGCTCAGCATCAACCATGCGTATGAGCGTGTCAGCCGTACTAGTGAGGCTTCACTCGTACGTCTGACTAAGTCTAACATAGTCAAACATCTAAATCTCGTTCCTGCAGTTCCTGTAACCACATACAAACACAGATAGGATAATAACGAGCAATCATGGTGGCCTGTAAACTGTTGTACCTGCAATGGACGTGGGTAGATGTCTAGGGACTTGCATAAAATGCATCAACAGATGGTGTGAGTTGTAAGGAAACGAAGGAGGTGAATTTATAAGAAAATCTCCGACAGAACAATTAAAATGGATGATCGCATTTAAAACGGATCCTAATTCCCTTGATTACCGGAGAGTCAAATCTTATTAAGAAGATTTTCTTCAAATCCCTTAAAATCTGGGAATCAATCATATCTACGTCAAATGATAAGATGAATCTACACTTACTCATTTCACTCTTCTATGTTAGCTTCATTCGTACTCTTCATATAAATGGATTGTTTATCCAAATTATTCGCTGATGATAAAACTCTAATTTTCAGCCCGTATGCATCATGAAAACATACTTATTATCATTCACGACCTTTCCACTCAAATTTCGGGACGGAATTTCTTTAACGGGTAGGTACTGTGACAACCCGGAAATTTCCAACCAAATTTAAACTTTAATCTTTATATGATTCCGACACGATAAGCAATATTTGTTAAGTTAAATTTCAAGAATTTTAAACTATGTTCATACATTCATTCAACCTCGACCAAGTTCCAACGATTCACGAACCATTAAACGAATATGATTATATATGTATATGTGTATATATATTATAACTTGAAACGTAAACAAAATATTAGATTAAATACTTTATATGATTGTATCTGTTTCAAAATGTTTATCAATGGAATTAGAAGATAAGATCAAATGATTGAATTATCAGATATATTAAATTATGATTACAAGTCTCTGTTGAAAGGCCCACGTTGATTTGAGAAATGTTTTCATTTTAACAATATTCGAAAAATGGTAAAGTGATTTATAAATATGAACAAATTGTCAATCATTGAGAACTAGACAAAGGATAGTGGAAGATTGAATCTCATAAAGACTCGATTGATCTATTTAGTTTCAAACGTACAAAAACGTTTTCAGTTTAAAAAGAACTTTATTATTAAAACGTATATAACTTTTATAAATATCTAGAACCACTTTTGACAATTCATTACTTAACTAGTATGATAAAGATAACGATATTTATATTTTATTTTATTAAATATATATAACGATTTAAATTAATATTATATATATTTATACGCTTATTATATGTACATAGTTTTATACTTTTACTATACTTAAACTTTACCTTTACTTTATTTTTACTTTACTTTAACTTTAATAATTCATACTTTAATAATTCACTTTAATAATTATACTTTAATAATTCACTTTAATAATTCATACTTTAATAATTCACTTTAATAATTCAAAAATCTATTATAAATAGAATTCAATAGGTTTCATTATTTCATAGAAACTTGAAAATAGTTTTCTCTAAACTCTCTCAATCGATTTACATATATATATTTACTCCGTATTATCTCAAGATATTATTAGTATACATAAAATATTACGACGGAGTGCTGTCCGAGTGATTTCGAAGTTGTTTTTTTCGAGTGGGATAGGATTAAAGAAATTATGGGTTATAGCTATGGAGGTGATTGAGTATGGTTCAGGGGTATGCTCGTGAGGTCAATATAGTGTTTATCATCTCCGTTGCATTTACGTACCTTTCCTGTAATATTGAATCTCAATATTGATATGTGAGTACTCATAATTTAATTTTTACATACTAATATTGTATCCCTAACTAGTGCTCGAGTATATAGGATTATGCATGCTTGTACTTTTGATATTGCCATTAGATAGGTTATGTTGATTCCTGAATTAGTTACTTATACGATTGAAATAAGGTATAAGATATGCATGTCGTTGGAAAGCTAGCGAAAAATAGTTGAATTTTGGTTTAAGAATCACTTGAATCCAAGTAACGGTTAGAAAGTTATGAAATAAACAAATTGCATAATTAATTTCGTAATTAAAATTGCTGATGATAATTAGTGAACTAATTTTATGGGTTATAAAAAGTGGTTATTTGGATTCTACTCGTCGAGTAGATGAATTTTCATATAAAGCACGTCTCGTTTCGTTGAACGGTTGTCAAGTTATGGACAAAAGAAGTTTTGCAAATTTTGATGAAATATCGAAACGGGAACTGAAATTCTCGTTGATCTGCGTTGTTTCATATATAAAAAGAAATACCACTGAATTCTTTGCTGTAAGATCTAACAAACGACTCTGGCCGTTTGTCAATTCGAGTCTCGATGATTTTTCTAAAAATCATCAAAGTTGATGGTTTGGTCACATTTTAAAATTCTAAAAAGAGCTGAAACTTTTTTATTTAAAAATGTCAGTTTTGTATCAGTTGTCATGGTCGGCCTGATATGTGTTTACTCTTGCCAAAAATCATTTTATATCTTTGTGGTAACGAGAATTTGCAGGCTTTGACCGTTTGTCAATACGAGTTTTGAGGAATTTTCTAAAAATCTCCAAAGTAGGCTACTCGGTCACTTTTGTAAATTTATTAAAGCTGAAAAATTAACTTTGAAACGCCGAAAACGCGTTAGCAACTACGAGTTGTCTAGGTTTAGTTTACTTCTGTAATATTTATGCTTAATTTTTTTGGTAATGTGTAACTTTTATCTTTGGCCGTTTATCAATCGGAGTTCCGATAATTTTTCTAAAAATAGCTGAAGTGGCCCGTTTAGTCATGTTTGACCGAAAATCATTTTTGTATAAGTTATTATATATTTGCATGCGACCTCATTTTTACTTTGACCTTTGACCTTTGACTTTTGACTTTAACCTTTGACTTTTGACTTTGAACTTTGATTTTTCCTTTTAACTTTTCAGTTAACTTTTTGTGTTGATTTTCTCTAAAAAAAAAAAAAAAAAAAAAAAAAAAAAAAAAAAACCTAAAATACTATTTTATGATTATGAAACCATTTGTGTTACGTTGTTTCACACGTCACCTTTTACTAAAATCTTAATTGAGCATGAGTAATATAACAAGTTACTATACTGTAGAGTCAGACTCGAGCTATAGGATAGAATTACACTATGACCTGACCTAAATTGCTATACAAATATTGACCAACATATAAATATATATAATTAATATAGGTTCGTGAATCCGAGGCCAACCTTGCACTTGTTCAATGACGTTATATGTATTTTTACTACGAAATACAGTATGGTGAGTTTCATTTGCTCCCTTTTTAAATGCTTTTGCAATATATATTTTTGGGACTGAGAATACATGCGTTGTTTTTATAACTGTTTTATGAAATAGACACAAGTAATCAAAACTACATTATATGGTTGAATTATCCAAATCGAATATGCCCCTTTTTATTAAAGTCTGGTAATCTAAGAATTAGGGAACAGACACCCTAATTGACGCGAATCCTAAAGATAGATCTATTGGGCCTAACAAACCCCATCCAAAGTACCGGATGCTTTAGTACTTCGAAATTTATATCATGTCTGAAGGAGGATCCCGGAATGATAGGGGATATTCTTATATGCATATTGTTAATGTCGGTTACCAGGTGTTCACCGTATGAATGATTATTTTTGTCTCTATGCATGGGACATATATTTATGAGAACTGGAAATGAAATTCTTGCGGTCTATTAAAATGATGGAAATAAATGATTATGATAAACTAATGAACTCACCAACCTTTTGGTTGACACTTTAAAGCATGTTTATTCTCAGGTGTTAAAGAAATCTTCCGCTGTGCATTTGCTCATTTTAAAGATATTACTTGGAGTCTTTCATAGCATATTTCGAAGAACGTTGCATTCGAGTCATTGAGTTCATCAAAGATTATTATTAAATCAATTTATAGTTGGATAGTGGATATTATGAAATGGTATGCATGCCTGTCAATTTTCGATGTAAAGAAAGATTGTCTTTTAAAAACGAATGCAATGTTTGTAAAATGTATCATATAGAGGTCAAATACCTCGCAATGTAATCAACTATTTTGAATCGTTTATAATGTATATGAACGGGTCCTTTCACAGAGAATTTGCATTAGTGTGTCTTATCGAGTTTGTTAGGATGCATTAGTGAGTCTGGACTTTGACCGTTTTTGATTTCGAAAACTATTGCTTATCCTTGTTGGTTAAAAATTAATATGTAAATATTATGTGGTATTAACGTGCTAGTTGTTATGTGATAGATGTCTGGCTTAGAACTTATTATCACATTCAGCGACTCCGAACCAGACTCTTCAGATGGTGTTCCAGTCATTAATCTATCCGATGATGAAAACGACACCTTTGGGGAAGACTCACAAGTTCCGGATGAATCAATTGAAGAGGAACTAGAAAGTGATCCTGAGGAGGAAGAAATACAGGAAATTACGAAAGACAAGTTCGAACGAGGAAAGAAACGAAAGGCTACTGAAATGGAAAATCTAAATCCCGAGTCTAGAGAGGATGTTGTGGCACCAACTCCACCAAATACTTCCACACCTATTCCTGCTATTCCTATTAGTTCTATCCCGACATCCAGTTCTTCGGTTCCTCAGCCAAAACGCAGGGAGACAACCAGGATAACCTTTAAGCGATTTCTTTGAACACAAACTCTTTGGGTTAAATGATGCGCTGTTGTTTTAAACCATGGGATCATATAATGTTTTGTATAATATTACTAGTGTGGTTTGCTTAATGTTTGATGTAAGATAAGCATATGTAAAATAGTGAAGTGTGAAATGCAATAATTTTCCATGGTTAAGTATTATTTGGGTGGTAGTAATTGATTTTCGCACTAAGCTATTAAGTATGAACTTTAACGGGTAGGTACTACCCTAGATATAATTATAAAACGCTAATAAGAAGAAAAGGCTTTTATAATAATAACTAGTTCATATTATTAATAAGCTACGATGTACTGTAAATACATACTACATCTATAATATTCCATGTGAATAATTATTTTTTCATTCTTATTGAAGATTATGGCGCGATTGAACCGAATGACGGAACAAGAAATCCAGGAACTCATCAATCAGCGAGTGAACGACAGAATGTTATGGGTCGAGGCTGCAAGAGGTGCTGCAGTTAACCCAAATCCTCATGTGGGGTGCACTTACAAAACTTATCAAGGTTGCAAGCCCTCATCATTCAGTGGAACAGAAGGACCGGTCGGTTTAACCCGGTGGATCGAAAAGATTGAGTCTGTGTTTAAAATCAGTGGTTGTATTGAGAAGGACATGACCAAGCATGCATCGTGCACCCTACAAGATAGTGCACTCACGTGGTGGAAAAACTATGTGAAGGCCGTAGGAGGAGATGTAGCTTATGATACTCCTTGGGAAGAATTCAAAACAATGCTAATCAACGAATATTGTCTAAGGAACGAGGTTAGGAAGTTGGAAGCTGAATTACGAAGCCTGAAAGCTGTTGGTACTGAACTCACCAACTACAATCAGCGATTCATGGAATTAGCTTTGCTATGTCCCGAATTGGTACCAACCGAAGAACGAAAGATTGAACTGTACAAAGACGGTTTACCTAAAAAGGTCAAGGCAAATGTTACAGCATCCAAACCCAAGACTATTCATGAAGCTATCACCATGGCGAACGAATTGATGGACCAGATTATTCTGGATAAGAACACCGATGTCAAGACATCGAGAAACAAAAGAAAGTAGGAAGGTAATCATCAACAATCCAACAAGAAACAAGAAACCACGCAAGGTGCGGGTAGCGGTTCAAACTCATGTTACAAAGGACGAAATCCTTTATGTAACAGATGCCACAAACATCACTCTGGTTATTGTAATGTGGTGTGCAACAATTGTAATCGAAAAGGTCATCTTGCTGAAGATTGTAGGGTTCCCGCTACAAATACAAACGGTACCAAGACTCCAGCCACCAATGCAAATAGAACTGCCTTGGCCACTGTTACTTGTTATGGGTGTGGGAAACAGGGTCATTATAAGAGCCAGTGTCCGAATCCAGAGAAGAATAATGGATCTGCACGTGGAAGAGCATTTGTTATTAATGCTAGAGAGGCGTGTGAAGACCCGGAGCTTGTTACGGGTACGTTTACCATTAATAACTTATCCGCATCTATTATATTTGATACTGGTGCCGATAGAAGTTACGTGTGTAGAGACTTTTACGCTAAATTGAATTGTTCATCATTACCTCTAGATGCTAAGTACATGATTGAGTTAGCTAATGGTAAACTAATTAAAGCCGATAAAATTTGCCGTGATTGTAAAATAAATTAAGCCGGAGAAACATTTAAGATTGATTTGATACCCGTAGAATTAGGAAGTTTTGATGTAATAGTCAGCATGGACTGGATGTCCAAAATAGGAGCTGAAGTTGTGTGTGCCAATAAGGCAATTCGCATTCCTCGTAAGGATAAAACGCCAGTAATGATTTATGGAGAGAAGGGTAACTCAAAGCTAAAACTCATTAGTTGTTTGAAAGCTCAAAAGTGCTTGAAGAAAGGGTGCTATGCTATCTTAGCAAATGTTAATAAAGTCGAAACGAAGGAGAAAGTAAAGAGCATCAATGATGTGCCTGTGACAAGAGATTTTCCTGAAGTCTTTCTGGAAGAGTTGCCGAGATTACCTCCATTTAGATCTGTAGAATTTCAAATAGATCTAGTACCAGGAGCTGCCCCAGTGGCTCGTGCTCCATATAGACTTGCACCATCTGAGATGAAAGAGTTACAAAGCCAGTTACAAGAATTACTGGACCGTGGTTTCATTCGACCGAGCACTTCACCGTGTGGAGCTCCGATTTTATTCGTCAAGAAGAAAGATGGATCTTTCCGAATATGTATAGATTATCGTGAATTAAATAAGTTAACTATCAAGAATCGGTATCCACTACTGAGAATTGATGATTTATTTGATCAATTGCAAGGATCATGTGTTTACTCGAAAATTGACCTAAGGTCGGGCTATCATCAACTACGCGTCAAAGAAGAAGATATTCCGAAAACTGCTTTTCGGACACGTTACGGTCATTATGAATTTTTGGTCATGCCGTTTGGATTAACGAATGCGCCAGCTGTATTCATGGACCTCATGAATCGAGTTTGTAGTCCGTATTTAGATAAGTTTGTTATCGTTTTCATTGACGATATTCTTATCTATTCCAAGAGTGAGCAAGAGCATGAACAGCATTTAAGATTGGTATTAGAATTGTTAAGAAAAGACCAATTATACGCCAAATTTTCTAAGTGTGCATTTTGGTTAAAAGAAGTGCAATTTCTTGGTCATGTTGTTAGTAGCAAAGGAATTCAGGTTGACCCAGCTAAAATTGAGGCCATTGAAAAATGGGAGACTCCTAAGACACTAACGCAGATACGCCAATTTTTGGGTTTAGCCGGTTATTATAGAAGGTTTATTCAAGATTTTTCTCGAATAGCTAAACTATTGACAGCGTTAACACAAAAAGGGAAGAAGTACGAATGGACCTTTGAGTAGGAGAGTGCATTTCAATTACTCAAGAAGAAGTTGACCACGGCACCTATTTTATCGTTAACTGAAGGGATCGATGATTTTGAGATATATTGTGACGCTTTGCGACAAGGTTTTGGTTGCGTCCTTATGCAACGAAAGAAAGTTATTGCATACGCATCCCGACAATTGAAGATTCACGAGCGGAATTATACGACGCATGATCTAGAATTGGGGGCAGTAGTGTTTGCATTGAAGATATGGAGACACTATTTATATGGAGTTAAATGCACTGTGTTTACTTATCATAAAAGCCTTCAACATATTTTCGATCAGAAGCAGCTGAACATGAGGCAACGTAGGTGGGTCGAGCTGATAAACGACTACGATTGTGAGATTTGCTATCATCCCGGGAAAGCGAATGTAGTGGCCGACGCTTTAAGTAGAAAGGAACGAGAACCAATTCGAGTACGAGCAATGAACATAAAAATTTGCATGAATCTCAACTCACAAATCTAAGAGGCTCAACGAGAAGCTCTTACTAAAGAAAACATAGGAAATGAAATAATGAAGAAGTATGCGAAGCAACTCGTTATACGGGAAGACGGAATTCGATATTTTTCAAACCGTATTTGGGTACCGAAGTTGGGTGGATTAAGGAAGTTGATATTGAATGAGGCGCACAAGACAAGATACTCGATACATCCTGGAGTTGGAAAGATGTACCAAGATCTTAAGACGCATTATTGGTGGCCTAATTTAAAGATAGACGTTGCAACGTATGTTGGGGAATGTTTAACTTGTTCTAAAGTTAAAGCAGAACACCAGAAGCCGTCAGAGTTACTTCAACAACAAGAAATCCCAGAATGCAAATGGGATGGTATTACCATGGATTTCATCACAAAGTTACCTAAGACTGCCTGGGGTTATGACACCATTTGAGTAATAGTTGATCGACTCACCCAATCTGCACATTTCTTTCCTATAAAGGAAATGGATAGAATGGAGAAACTATTACGACTGTACATAAAGGAAATTATTTCAAGGCATGGAATACCTATTTCCATTATATCCGATCGTGATAGTAGATTTACATCAATGTTCTGACGATCACTATAGGAGGCCCTAGGAACTCGTTTGGATATGAGTACCGCATATCATCCGCAAATTGACGGTCAGAGTGAAAGAACAATTCAGACTCTTGAAGACATGCTTAGGGCATGTGTGATCGATTTTGGAAACGGATGGGATAAATATCTACCATTAGCAGAATTATCGTATAATAATAGTTATCATGCGAGCATTAAAGCTGCACCATTCGAAGCACTGTATGGAAGGAAGTGTAGATCCCCTATCTGTTGGAACGAAGTAGGAGATCGGCAATTAACTGGACCCGAGATCATCCATGAAACTACTTAGAAGATAGTGCAAATCAAGGAGAGATTGAAAACAGCCCGTAGTCGCCAAAATAGCTACGCCGATGTCCGAATGAAACCATTAGAGTTTCAGATCGGTGACATGGTTATGTTAAAGGTGTCACCTTGGAAAGGTGTAATACGTTTTGGAAAAAGAGGTAAACTGAACCCAAGGTATGTAGGCCCGTTCAAGATCATCGAACGCATTGGACCGGTAGCTTATCGACTCGAATTACCATAACAACTCACTGGAGTACATAATACATTTCACGTTTCAAACCTTAAGAAGTGTCTTGCAAAGGAAGACCTCACCATTCCTCTTGAAAAAATCCAAGTCGACATACCAATCGAAATCATGGACCGTGAAGTTAAACAACTCAAGCAGAGCAACATACCAATCGTTAAGGTTCGTTGGAATTCTCGAAGGGATCCCAAGTTTACTTGGGAACGAGAGGATCAGATGAAACAAAAGTACCCACATTTCTTTCCTGAGAACGCAAAATAGGTACAATTTTAAAATTTCGGGACGAAATTTATTTAACGGGTAGGTACTGTAACGACCCGGAATTTTCCGATAGTTCTATACTTATGAGATTAATATTTACATAAATTAAACCTTACCAACATGATAAGCAATCCAAACTGTTGAGACTTATATTTTTGAAAAGAGTTTTACACAACGTTTGACCGTCCAATTTGACCGATGATATCACGAACTATATAACACACGATAATTATACGATTATGTATATGTACATATCTATACATATTTAACATGATTTAAGGATGGTTTAACATTTCATTGTGAACTAACAACAATGCGTTATAAGTATACTTTGAGACCACTAACTTAAGTTTTCAAAACGATAACTATATGTAACGTTCTTTGACATATATACTTACAATCTATAATGTGTTGTGATTTATGTCACCAATATGATTTAAGTGTAATGGGATTAATTTGTAACCAAAATAATCTTGATAAATATCGAAAAAAGTTTGGGGAAGTGTGGAGTGCACACTTGTTTGAACTTATCTTGAGTATGACGGGGGTTCGGGGGCAGCGCCCCCGATAAGCGGGGTCCAAGGGGTGGCAACCCCTGGCGGGGTCCAAGGGGCAGAGCCCCTGGCTGGGGTCGATTTTGAGCTTCTTTTACCGTATCATACCCATCATCTATACGTATTTACTATTGGTAAATACACATCAAATCAATATCCTTATCAGCCTTAGATCTGCCCTAGATAAGAGGGAATCTTATTTGTAAGCTAGCATACATTATTACTCAAAAATTCAACACAATAATTTGTCCTTGTTCCCTCAACAACCAGACTGTCCTATAAGTATCACCATCACCTTGGTTTTTCATTTCATTCTTACAACCATCTTTCTCTAACCAAATACACACTCTAAGGAACTCTATGTGTTCTTCACAATCTCAGCAAATACTCATGAAGAACTAGCTTCATGAACAACCTATAATCATCATAAGAAAGTTTGATCAAGATTATTTTCTATCTTTTCCAGTAGCTTTATCCAAGTAACTTGAGGTAGTAACCTTATTCATAATCTTATTCGATTCATATTTATATAGCTATCTTATTTTGTGTTATAAAATTTTTAACAACAAGAACATAATTTGAATGATTTCAAACATGTTCGCAAACTAAATAGATCCTTCTAATTTGATTTTTAAAACACTTCAAAACTTGTAATATATCATATTATGACAAAATCAGATTAATCATATCTTGGCTAATTAAAATAATATTTAATATATATTTACTTATGATTTGATTTTATATATTTCAGGACCACCCGTAAACAACACCGGAAGATTAATCTTAAGACCTCATGATTGTACGCAACACGTCATCTGACAACACGGTACTTTATGTACGCAACACGTCATTTGACAACATGGTACCATGGGTCGAGATTAATTCTAATCAATACGAATACGATGGGGTCTTTATTTATTTTATTGAGCAACTAATTGTTGACCATTAACAACAGACTGCTAACTACGGACTAAGAAAATATTAAAAGTATTATAAGTATATATATATGTAACGATTACTTGAAAAGAAAATATGTTGATATATTATATATATGGTTAGGTTCGTGATATCTATCGGAGACCAAGTCGAGTTAAATACTTTCAAGGAAAAGGTGAGTATATAGTCCCACTTTTAAACTCTAAATATTTCGGGATGAGAATACATGCATTTTATGATTTACGTTATGGACACAAGTGATTAAAATTATATATTCTACGTTGAGTTGTACTACTGGCATATCTCCCTGTAACTTAGTAACTACTATTTACATGCGGTATTGTAAACGCGAATCCTGTTGATAGATCTATCGGGCCTGACAACCCCAACCGGACTGGACGACCAGTATTCAACGGTTGCACAGTACATCGTTTCGGTGACTACACTTGGTACGGTGTAGCAAGATTTCATAATAAAGGGAATATGCGACGTTGATTAAATGTTAAGTATGGTTATCAAGTGCTCAACAACTTAGAATATTTTTATTAAAACGTTTATATATGAAATCTTGTGGTCTATATTCATAACGCTGCTGGCATTAAACCTATATCTCACCAACTTTATGTTGACGTTTTAAGCATGTTTATTCGCAGGTGATAACTAAAAGCTTCCGCTGCAACATGTTGAATTTAAGCAAGATCTTGAGTATGCATATTTGTGTCAAAAATAAAACTGCATATCGGAGGATTTGTAATTTAAAATATGTTAGAAGTCGTATTGTTATTATCACATGTAAAGTTTGTAAGTCTAAGATTATCGCTAAATGATAATCATTATTATCTTGTTTAAACCTTGTATTTGTAATAAAAGTTATGGTTTGTATTGTAAAAACGAATGCAGTTTTTGAAAAACGTCGCATATAGAGGTCAATACCTCGCGATGAAATCATATGTTATTGTATTCATCCTTATGGTTAAGGTCGGGTTATGACAGTTTATAAAAGGCTTTCCTTTGATAGGTGGGGTATATCACATTGGGGAGACCGTAAGTTACGCCGTGTTTTCTTTAAAGCGTTAAATGCGGGGAACCCAAATGCAATTTTACTTTACGGGTTAAGAACCTATTTTAACTCAACATATCCCAACAGAGGATTTCGTGAATTAGAAAGAGCTTCTAACATGCAACATAAAGAAGCATGTTATGCTTACGGGTTAGTGATGTTCGCTTCTTACCAAAGTGAGAAAAAGAACATCGGATTGCAACTTTTAAATAAAACCTTCCCACAAGTGACGGATTCAGTAGTTGGGGTGAGAAACAAGGTTTTTAGATTATTACGGGGCTGTTGGACATTATGAAACTCTCGTCCTTTTGATGACATTACAACATGCTACCTAGCTAATGGTCATAACGGTTATTTTCCACAAGACTAAGGATGGGAAGTCATCTTAGTAAAACCAGAATGCATGACTTATTTCTGGACTTATGAACTACGTGTCTTTATTTCCTTTGCTGAACAACTTGCGTATTAACTAGGTTTATCTTCAAAAACTGTCATGCATCAATGTGTACTATATTTCATGTTATATGTAATATAGCGAAGTTGTAAGTTTGAATAATATTTGTATGTGATATATTATTATAATCAGTTTTTCATATGGAATTGTAGTAGTTGAATTGTATATTAGCTACTAAGTATGAACTTAACGGGTAGGTAGTACCCGAATTTAAACTTATAAAACGCTAATATGAAGAAAAAGCTTTTATAAATGAGTTCATATTATGCTACGAAATACTATTGACTACTCTTAATATTCTGTATGATTAACTCGATTCAGTTGGCTACGGAATTTCGTATCTTTCTTGCTGTAAACATAGCCGCAGTACAGGCTGCGCTACATACCAACAATAACTCTGAATCTAGCAATGCAGCTAACGGCGCAAGAAATCATGTAGGATGCTCCTACAAAGAATTCATAGCCTGCAAACCTTTAGAATTTCATGGAACCGAAGGACCAATTGGATTGAAACGGTGGACCGAGAAAGTCGAATCGATGTTTGCCATAAGTAAGTGTACTGAAGAGGATAAAGTTAAGTACGCTACGCCTACCTTCACACGTACTCCGTTAACGTGGTATTGTAATAGTTAATAAACTCAAGGCAGAACTTAGAGAGTTACGAACACAAGGGTTCGACGTTACCACATATGAACGACGATTCACATAGTTGTGCCTATTGTGTCCGGGGGCATTCGAAGATGAAGAAGAGAAGATCGATGCATTTGTAAAAGGGTTACCAGTAAGGATTCATGAATATGTGAGTTCACACGAGCCCGCTTCTATACAGAAGGCAAGTCGAATGGCTCATAAACTCATAAATCAGATTGAGGGAAGAATTAAAGAGCAGGCGGCCGAAGAAGCCAACACAAAACAACTTAAGAGGAAGTGGGAGGAAAATGGTGACAAGAGTCACCAGTACAACAACAACAACAATTACAATTACAACCACAATCGCAACAACTATCCCAACAACCGTAACAACAATCGCAACAATAACTGCAATCCTAACAATAACTACAACAAACATCCCAACAACAACAACAACTACAACAACCATTTCAACAACAATAACAACCCCAACAACAACCTCAATAACAACAACGGCAACAAGAACCAAAAACAGCCATGTCATAGCTGTGAAGAAAATCACCAGGGGTTTTGCACGACATTTTACAATAGGTGTAAAAGAAATGGTCATAGCGCGACAAAGTGTGAGGTCTATTCACCAAAGTTTAACAGAACTAAATGAACAAATAATGTCGGAACAAGTAATGCCGAAACGAATAGTGTCGGAGCAAGTAATACCACCGCTGTTTGTTATAAATATGGAAAACCGGGCCACATTATTAGAAATTGCCCGAATCAGGGGAATACTAATGGGCAGGGCCGTGGAAGAGTTTTCAATATTAATGCGGCAGAAGCACAGGAAGACCCGGAGCTTGTTATGGGTACGTTTCTTTTTGACGATAAATTAATTTCAGCAGATAATATATGTCGGGATAGAGAAATTAAACTGGGTGATGAAACGTTTAAGACTGATTTAATACCAGTCGAGTTAGGGAGTTTTGATGTAATAATTGGCATGGACTGGTTGAAGAAGGTAAGAGCAGAGGTCGTTTGTTACAAAAATGAGATTCGCATTATGCGTGAAAAAGGAAAACCTTTAATGGTGTACGGAGAAAAGAACAACGCGAAATTAAATCTTATTAGTAGTTTGAAGGTGTAAAAACAAATAAGAAAAGGTTGTTACGTAATTCTAGCACACATCGAGGAAGTTAAACCTGAAGAAAAAAACATCAGTGATGTTCCCGTCGCAAAAGAATTTCCCGATGTATTTCCGAAAGAATTACCGGGATTACCCCCACATCGATTCGTTGAATTTCAAATTGACCTTGTACCAGGAGCTGCACCAATAGCTCGTGCTCCATACAGACTCGCACCCAGCAAAATGAAAGAATTACAAAGTCAGTTACAGGAACTTTTAGAGCGTGGCTTCATTCGACCAAGCACAACACCATGGGGAGCTCCTTTTTGTTTGTCAAGAAGAAAGATGGTACATTCAGGTTGTGTATCGACTACCGAGAGTTGAACAAACTTACCATCAAGAACCGCTACCCACTACCGAGAATCGATGACTTATTTGATCAACTACAAGGCTCGTCTGTTTATTCGAAGATCGATTTACGTTCTGGATATCATCAAATGCGGGTAAAGGAGGATGATATTCCAAAGACTGCTTTTAGGATGCGCTACGGTCAGTACGAGTTTATGGTTATGCCATTTGGATTGACTAACGCACCAGCTGTGTTCATGGACCTCATGAACCGAGTGTGTGGGCCATATCTTGACAAGTTGTGAAATGACCCGTTCATATACAATATAAACGATTCACAATAGTTGATTACATCGCGAGGTAATTGACCTCTATATGATACATTTTACAAACATTGCATTTGTTATTAAAAGACAAACTTTCTTTACATCGAAAGTTGATGGCAAGCATACTATTTCATAATACGTCCAACTATAATTGATTTAATAATAATCTTGATGAACTCAACGACTCGAATGCAACGTCTTTTGAAATATGTCATGAATGACTCCAAGTAATATCTCTAATATGAGCAAATGCACAACGGAAGATTTCTTTCATACATGAGAATAAACATGCTTTAAAGTGTTAAGCAAAAGGTTGGTGAGTTCATAGGTTTATCATAAAACAATAAAATTTCAATATTTTGATAGACCATAAGATTTAAATGTTGCATGGTATAAATGGGCGCGAATCCTATACCCACCTGTAATGTACATGCGATATCTTTTAAATACAGTACACCTTTCTCATGTACGAAATCCTTTTTCATAAATCTTAGTAACCGTACACATATCTCGTGCACAAAAATAACATACACATAACCTGTGTATAAAATCATTCTCTCGATACATAACATTCACTTTGCATTGCTTTCATAGCTTGGCTTGGTAACCGACCTTAACATATAATGCGCATAATAATATCCCCAAAACAGAACATCTCGTCTGTATAATAATCATATAAACTTCGAAGTACTAAACACCACGCCCACTAGCCCTTCCGTCTAGTGAACATTATGGGTGGGGGTGTTAAACCCGGTAGCTACCTTTAGGATTCGCGTCAATTAGGCGTGCACTAATTCTCAAAATTAGTGATGTTCCCTAATTCTTAGGTTACCAAGCAATAATAATTAGGGGAAAACTATTCATATCAATTGTGGTAATTATCACGTCCACATAATTCAATTGTGGTAATTATCACGTCCACATAATTCAATGGTGGCAATTACCACATACACATAATTAATTCAAGGAATGTTTTGCTTGTGTCTATCTCATCAAACATTTATAAAAGCATTTCATGTATTCGCAGTTCAAAATATATTTCAAAAGCATTTAATAAAGCAGTTGTAAAAACAGCGCATGTATCCTCAGTCCCAAAAATGTAAAGAGTAAAAGGGAATCAAATGAACTCACCTAATGTATTTTGTAGTAAAAATATATATGACGTCATTGAACAAGTGTGGGGTTGGTCTCGGATTCACGAACCTATATCATTTATATATTAACACACATATTTGTAATCGAGCAAATTTATTATATTTTAAATTATATATTATATATTTTAATTTATATATATCTTTAAAAATGACCAATATTTATATAGTTATATTAATATTTATATATGATTAATATTATATTAAAAATACATCATTTGTTATATATAAATGTTTATATAAAAAATATGTTTATTATATGTAATATTCTTATAAGTAAAATCTTATTTGCATAATATTTATTTGATGTAAAAATAATAATAATGATAATACTAGTAATGATAATAATTTTTTTTTAATAATAATAATACTTATGCTAATAATAATAATAATAATAATAATAATAATAATAATAATAATAATAATAATAATAATAATAATAATAATAATAATAATAATAATAAAAGATATATTACTACCTCAAAGGCTTTTCCATAAATAGTGCCTGAGTCCGGGCTAGAACCCGAGACCTCTCGTTTAAACCAATTCCTTCCAAGCCATTGGTCCATTAATTTGTTTTTGTTTTAATTTGCTCGTTAATAAAGTTAACCCATGAAACCGTTTCATCTAATCACCACTAAACATTATCATAATCCTTTTTACCTAGCTACATCATCATTATCATTCGAATCATTTGCCATCTATCATCATCATCAAATCCATCATAATACCATCATCATGATTTTTCCAATATTTATTCATCATCATGGCTTCGTAACCAAACAAATGAATCTGCTGGGCACCATTTTCGTTGGGCCAGAAATAATCATTGGGCTTAAGTTATTTCTTGTTGGGCCTTAAAGAAATATCGGGTTTGCTATTGAAATAGAAGGAGCATTTTGCAATTTGGTTTGGTTGTGGTCCTGGGTCTGCCCGAAAGAACACAGAAATATAAACCATTTGCAAATTCATTAAAATATGAATGGCCCGACGTGGAAAATTTATTCACAGCTCATGTAACTATATGCGGTCCAATTTGCTAAGCAGAATAACAAATCTATTTTTCTTGGATTCTTTATTATTTGAACGGCAACCATAGGATGAGTTGGAAGTGGGGTTCGGTCAGGAGAAAAGAAATCATAAAGGGATAATAATGTTATTCACCACTTGGTACATAACTCCTTCCTGCTGTGTTTTGGTCGAATAAATAAAAAGAATAACAAAAAGTGAATCGATCAGTGGAGGTGAGTATCAACTTCTATAATCACATTTTGGGTATGTGTAATGTATTTATCTTACTTTTGGCTAACCACTAAATTATGTCTAGTAGCACCATCGAAATTTGTCTCCATGAGTGATAATGCTATGTATTTAATATTCAAACATCCTATTTGACAAGTCCATAAAATATAAACATTTTCATTTATTTGTTGTAACCGGAAACAGGAAACAGACAAAGACGTTTGGCATCAGCAAATCAAGATGTGATGGTTCGTTTAGTAGGGCATTTTTTTGTGAGTTCAAAGTGATGGTTACACAAGGTGAAAGATGGTTGTCGATGGTCTATGGTGATAGAAATAGAAACATGAAGTAGCAGTACACACGAGCATTAATGTTGTAGTCTTGTTCGATCCAATCAGAAACAGATGCATCAAGTAATAGCAGTGAGGTGTGACGGTTTGGGTGGGTTTGGTTGTTTTCATTCAAAATAGAAAATATGCAAGTTATTATTGTTGGTGTTTCGAAAATCATGAAAGAAGCACAAAGAGAAATAAGACGCAAAGGTTGGATTGGTGTTGATTGGTGGTGTTTGAACAACAAAAGATAGAAACTGAACGAATGTGGTGGTGACTTAATGGACGGAGAAGATAGTGGTTTTCAAGGTGTTTGATGGATCGATGGTTAAGGTTGGTGATTATAATTTGGTGATGATGGGGGTGGTAATCACGATGGTGGTGAGGGCCGTAGGTGGGTGGATGATCATGGGTTCAACAAAAGGTTAACGAAAATGATATCACTTACAAGTTAAATATCGGCTGTAGCATCTCAATGATGATTCTCAGACATAACTGAAATGAAATAGTAGAAATGAAGTGGTAGTTTGGCTATGGCTGAGTTCCACGACCATGAACAAAGAAGAAAAAAAAATATATCGAAAAAAAATCTATAATTCTATGTTTTTGTTGTAGTGGGTTGAACTATGGTGGTAGTGGAGGATACCGGTGGTGAAAGGTGTCGTCTAACAATGAAAACAGGGAATAATATGCAGTGGGATCGATGAGCGAAGAAGGAGAGTTAGATGGGTGGTGATGGCTATGTGTTTCTACTTAACTAATTCACACACATTTACATATACATTTAGAGTTGATGATTAAGATTAGAAACTACAAAGTTCCATTCAATTGAAATATTAGGTACTGACAAATACAAATGGGTGAAAGAACAGAGAAAAGGGAAGAAGAAAATATTAAGGTCGATATTGATATCTAATCTAAATTGGCTGTTTATGTGATTTTGGTTTTGGCATATTCAAGATCCCAGACAGGAATAATTTCGATGATGATATATAATGAATTTGAATTTGAATTCTTCATCTGATCTTTATTAATATTAGTAAATAAAAATAATAATAAAAAATATGATAAGACAGTTAATAAATTTAGAAATAAAAATACTAATAATAATTAATAGAAATAATAATTAAAATATTAATAATTAAAATAATACCAATAATAAGAGTGATATCAATTTTTAATGATATTTAATAATATGCATAACAAGAATAATAATGTTAATATTATTAATAGTAATAACGTTTAATGATATTAGATATGTTAATATTGATAGTAATAATGATATAAATTATGCATATCAAATTTTATGTATATACATTTAATAATACTGTTACTAATTTTTTTATTAGTATTAAAAATAAAATGAGAGTAATAAGTATAATAACTATCTTTTAATTAATTTATTATATTATTTAATAAGTATGTAATATATATATATATATATATATATATAAATATATATATATATATATATATATATATATATATTATATAATATCTTTTTATCCAATATTAAATATTTATATATATATATATATATATATATATATATATATATATATATATATATATATATATATATATATATATATATATATATATATATGTATATATATATATATATATATATATATATATACATATATATATACCATTACAATATATTTATACACACATATCTATTTACAATTAATTGTTCGTGAATCGTCGAGAGCAGTCGAAGGTCAATTGAATATATGAAATAGTTCAAAATTCCAGAGACTCAACATTACAGACTTTGCTTATCGTGTCGAATTATCGTGTCGAATTCATATAAAGATCAAGTTTAAATTCGGTCGGAAATTTCCGGGTCGTCACAGTACCTACCTGTTAAAGAAATTTCATCCCGAAATTTGTGTGAGGTCATCATGGTTAACAATAAAAATGTTTTTATGACGAATATGAGTTGATAAGTAGAGTTTTATCATTATTGAGTAATATAGATAAAACGATTCGATTATGTGAAGCGTACGAGTGAAGTTGTCATAAAAGAATGAAATGAGGCTTTTAAGATTCGTCTTACGTTTGACGTGGTCACGTTTGAATTCCGGAATTCAACGGATTTAAAAGAAAATCTTCGATATCTATAAGATTTGATTCTTCGGTGAATAAGAAAATTAGGATCTCTTTAATTAAATGCTATCATCTGCCTCGATTGCTTTGTCTGATATTTTCACTATAAATTAAACTCTTCCGATCCATTATTCTTACTATTCCCATACTTTCTTTCTTAGTTTCATACATCCAAAAGATTTTGAAAATGCTAAATCCAGTTCTGATCCTTGTTATTTTCCTGACTATCGCTTCTATCATTCTTTTTTTTCATTTACCACCGGAGGAATTTGTTTACTTCTAATTCGCTATTGAGGTTATTGTTTTTATCATACTCCCGTGTCTTTATGTTGCGATAAACATTGATATACACGGTTTGTAATTTCCGTGTTGTTATTGGGCTTTATATTTTCTCTTATATTTTGGAGCTCCATGCTCTTGTTTTCTCTTCCCGACTTTAAGTCAAACGAATAATAGTCCAGAATTTCGTAGATATCGAGTTTCAAATGATTATAACGTTCTAAGCAAGAAGGAACGTAATAGCACGATTTGATTTGGTAAACTACCAGAACCACTAAGAATGGAACTATCAAGAATATAATTTCTTGATACGTTCAGAGATTAAGAAGAATGAAAGAGTTATGTAACATGAGACATGATGATGATATGATCTACTGTGAACCATCATCACGTTTCATTAGAAACTCAGCATGACTTACTGTAATATAATCACGTTGGCCAAGCGTCATTATATTATACCAACCCATGCTTCAATTTCCAACATTTCTCCACAATTCACTCATAATTTATACTTAGATTTTACATAAGTTTTCAATATAATGGAATACAGAAAAACACGAAGAGGTAGATAATTTCGGACAAGAATATTTATGAAAAAATCCTCAGAAATATCGAAGATATTTATGATGATATTTTGGAGTTTCTAAGTTCGGAGGTTGATGAAGAAAATTTTTTCGCAAGATTTTAACATGACTTTGGAGCAAGATATACTCTAAAGATTTCGGCGGATCCAGAATTTCCTGGATTCTTTGAATTCAGAGTTTGGTTCTAGTATTTGTCCTTGGTCTCCTTCATGATTAGCTCAATTCATTTTTAAGTACCAAATTCTTAACCGAGCGTTCCCAACACTCTATTCTTTATCATCAACCTCTTGGCTATTTAGACTATCTACAGTTTTACTGTTTCCTCTGCATTTAATGCAGCTATATCTGAATCGTTGGTTATTAAACCGAGGTGGTTCAAGAGAATTGTGTTATTAGATGAGTAACCGCTGATGGTAATACGGTGAAATATAAAAGGTTCCCCGGTAACAATAAAAGAGTACGCATATATATCAAGGTTATAATATGTTTTTTTCGAACAACAAGTCGAAGTTGACTTGCTGGAGCTGTGATAAAATTTGCTACCTTGAAAGGGATTACCAAGTTATTTTGGGTAATAATAACACTAAAGAAATTAGCACAGCTACGTGTTAAACGTTTACTCAGTTTTCGAGAATTTTTCAGGTGCATAACTATATGCATAAATCTTTCCTTCCGTAGATGAAGTGCGGTTGGTCCATCCTCTCGATTGAGGTGTTTTTAAGAATCATGAAAAGTTTGAACGCAGATTGTAATCGTCAAGATACGAACGAGGTTTAAGATGAAATCAAGTGACAAACTTGAAGAATTTTTTAGTTTCATATGTTATAATCAATAATTTAATCCATTTTAATTGTCCAATGTTGATAGTCCATAGTTAGCAATTCAATAATTCATATATATATAATTTTCGAATTAATTAATATGTATCGTGACCCGTGTACATGTCTCAGACTCGATCACAACTCAAAGTATATATATTATTATAGAATCAACCTCAACCCTGTATAGCGAACTCAAGCATTACAGCATATAGAGTGTCTATGGTTATTCAAAATAATATATATACATGCGTCGATATGATATGTCAAAACTTTGTATGCGTGTCCCGATATTTAAAGTGCGTAAAATAAATAACAGAAATTAAATGACGATAATTAAAATTGCGAGAATGTAAATTGCGAGAATGTAAATTGCGATAATTAAATTGCGATAAATAAAATGTAACCAGTTAGCTAGGAACAGTTAGCTGGAACAGTTAGCGTGGATTCTTAACAAAATTCTTCTCATAATTAAATTGTTTTTTTCTAACAAATTTTATTTGTCCAATGTTTTCTTCATTATGCCACTTGTTGGATTCTGATAAGTCAAAATCCAATTATGAAGTTGAATGATAATGGTTATTTTGTGGTGAATAGATTCGTATATCTATGGATGTAAGTAGGATAGTAAATGAATGTTGAATCAGATTCGAAGAATGTACAATGTAAATTATTAATAAGAAATCTAAATATTCCTCGGGTATTACATACCCGTTAAAATATTTTCACCATTAACAGTTTGTACAAAAGAATTTTTAATTACAATCTTTATAAAAACATATATACATATTTATTTTCTTCAGACGTAATCATGGATTTAATGAGTCAATGTGATATTAAACTCATCAGATTTACGGTTAAAACTAGAGTACATAATCTCTAAAACATTAGAGATTACATAATTGCTATGAAGGACGAAGATAGTTTATGTAGAACTATTCGTAGAACGATTCGTAGAACGATGATTATACTCGAGGTACAAAATGAGATGTTGAGACGTGTGACGTTGAAACTTGGGTTGTTGGTGGTAATGGTATTGATGTTAGTGGTACTGTTGGTGCCGGTGATTTTGTTGAAGCTGGTACGTTTTGCACCATATTTTCCAGGGCTACAACTCGGGCGCGAAGCTCGTTGATTTCTTATATTATTTCTGGATGATTATTGGTCGGAACGAGGGAATGAATAAGGTTTAGAATTTTAGATAGAATATAATCGTGGCGAGATACTCTGGAGATGATTTTGAAAATGGTTTTTTGGACAGGTTCGCCGGTAAGTGCTTCAGGTTATTCACCAAGAGGTGAATTTTAGTTGATGGAAAGGATCGCCTTCTTCGCGTCTCCATGGATTAAATCGACTACGAACCCATTCTTAATTCATCCAGAATAGATGATAGTTAAATGGTTGATCCATTCCGGTTATACTGCTTTCAGAGCTCGAGTGAAAATTCATGTCGGAATAGCTGGCGGAATAACTATCGGAATAGCTATTGAAATTTGAGGGACTCAAAATGGTTGCAGGATTCATCTCATACGATCAGATGAAGGATTTTTTATAAGAAATAGATTATAGGATGTAGATTAGTACCCTGCAATACATAATTTACATATGCATATATAATACTAAAATCCCATATGTTACGGAGGAATCTACGGAATGTGTTAGGCAAAGTTTACAATACCAGATATACTAAGATATGAATTAGCAGATACGCTAAGATATGAATTTTGTCTATACACTATTCATGCAATCTAGGTAGTATGATATGTCTAGATTAAGAATGATAAGCAAGAAATTTTTGACACGAAATGATAAGCAAAACTTTTGACATGCAGACACGGTCGAAGTCCAGACTCACTAATGCATCCTAACGACTTATCAGTTAGACACACTAATGCAGACCTAGTTCGCTAAGACCACCGCTCTGATACCAACTGAAATGAACTGTTCATATACAATATAAACGATTCACAATAGCTGATTACATCACGATGTAATTGACCTCTATATGATACATTTTACAAACATTGCATTCATTTTTAAAAGATAAACTTTTTTTACATCGAAAGTTGACAGCAAGCATACTATTTTATAATACCTCCAACTATAATTGACTTAATAATAATCTTGATGAACTCAACGACTCGAATGCAACATCTTTTGAAATATGTCATGAATGACTCCAAGTAATATCTCTAATATGAGCAAATGAACAGCGGAAGATTTCTTTCATACCTGAGAATAAACATGCTTTAAAGTGTCAACCAAAAAGTTGATGAGTTCATAGGTTTATCATAAAACAATAAAATTCATCATTTTGATAGACCACAAGATTTAAATGATGCATGGTACAAATGTGCCCGAATCCTATACTCACCTGTAATGTACATGTGATATCTTTTAAATACAGTACACCTTTCTCGTATACGAAATCCTTTTTCATACATCTTAGTAACCGTACACATATCTCATGCACAAAAATAACATACACATAACCTGTGTATAAAATCATTCTCTCGATACATAACATTCAATTTTCATTGCTTTCATAGCTTGGCTTGATAACCGACCTTAACATATAATGCACATAATAATATCCCCAAAACAGAACATCTCGTCTGTATATTAATCATATAAACTTCAAAGTACTAAACACCACGCCCACTAGCCCTTCTGTCTAGTGAACATTCTGGGTGGGGGTGTTAAACTCGGTAGCTACCTTTAGGATTCGCGTCAATTAGGCGTGCACTAATTCTCAAAATTAGTGATGTTCCCTAATTCTTAGGTTACCAAGCAATAATAATCAGGGGAAAAATATTCATATCAATTGTGGCAATTATCACGTCCACATAATTCAATGGTGGCAATTATCACGTCCACATAATTAATTTGAGGAATGTTTTGCTTGTGTCTATCTCGTAAAACATTTATAAAAGCATTTCATGTATTCACAGTTCAAAATATATTTCAAAAGCATTTAATAAAGCAGTTGTAAAAACAGCGCATGTATCCTCAGTCCTAAAAATGTAAAGAGTAAAAGGGAATCAAATGAACTCACCAAATGTATTTTGTAGTAAAAATACATATGACGTCATTGAACAAGTGTAGGGTTGGTCTCGGATTCACGAACCTATATCATTTACATATTAACACACATATTTGTAATCGAGCAAATTTATTATATTTTAAATTATATATTATATATATTTAATTTATATATATCTTTAAAAATGACCAATATTTATATAGTTATATTAATATTTATATATGATTAATATTATATTAAAAATACATCATTTGTTATATATGAATGTTTATATAAAAAATATGTTTATTATATGTAATATTCTTATAAGTAAAATCTTATTTGCATAATTTTTATTTGATGTAAAAATAATAATAATGATAATACTAGTAATGATAATAAATTTTTTTTAATAATAATAATACTTATGCTCATAATAATAATAATAATAATAATATAATAATAATAATAATAATAATAATAATAATAATAAAAGATATATTACTACCTCAAAGGCTTTTCCATAAATAGTGCCTGAGTCTGGGCTCGAACCCGAGACCTCTCGTTTAAACCAATTCCTTCCAAGCCATTGGTCCATTAATTTGTTCTTGTTTTAATTTGCTCGTTAAAAAAAGTTAACCTATGAAACCGTTTCATCTAATCACCACTAAACATTATCATAATCCTTTTTCCCTAGCTACATCATCATTATCATTCGAATCATTTTCCATCTATCATCATCATCAAATCCATCATAATACCATCATCATCATTTTTCCAATATTTATTTATCATCATGGCTTCGTAACCAAACAAATGAATCTGCTGGGCACCATTTTCGTTGGGCCAGAAATAATCATTGGGCTTAAGTTATTTCTTGTTGGGCCTTAAAGGAATATCGGGCTTGCTATTGAAATAGAAGGAGCATTTTGCAATTTGGTTTGGTTGTGATCCTGGGTCTGCCCGAAAGAACACAGAAACATAAACCGTTTACAAATTCGTTAAAATATGAATGGCCCGACATGGAAAATTTATTCACAGCTCATGTAACTATATGCAGTCCAATTTGCTAAGCAGAATAACAAATCTATTTTTCTTGGATTCTTTATTATTTGAACAGCAACATAGGATGAGTTGGAAGTGGGGTTCGTTCAAGAGAAAAGAAATCATAAAGGGATAATAATGTTATTCACCACTTGGTACATAACTCCTTCCTGCTGTGTTTTGCTCGAATAAATAAAAAGAATAACAAAAAGTGAATCGATCAGTGGAGGTAAGTATCAACTTTTATAATCACATTTTGGGTATGTGTAATGTCTTTATCTTACTTTTGGCCAACCACTAAATTATGTCTAGTAGTACCATCGAAATTTGTCTCCATGAGTGATAATGATATATATTTAATATTCAAACATCCCATTTGACAAGGCCATAAAATATAAACATTTTCATTTATTTGTTGTAACCGGAAACAGGAAACAGACAAAGACGTTTGGCATCAGCAAATCAAGCTGTGATGGTTCGTTTAGTATGGCATTTTTTGTGAGTTCAAAGTGATGGTTACACAAGGTGAAAGATGGTTGTCGATGGTCTATGGTGATAGAAATAGAAACGTGAAGTAGCAGCACACACGAGCATCAATGTTGTAGTCTTGTTCAATCTAATCAGAAACAGATGCATCAAGTAATAGCAGTGAGGTGTGACGGTTTGGGTGGGTTTGGATGTTGTCATTCAAAATAGAAAATATGCAAGTTATTATTGTTGGTGTTTTGAAAATCATGAAAGAAGCACAAAGAGAAATAAGACGCAAAGGTTGGATTGGTGTTGATTGGTGTTGTTTGAACAACAAAAGATAGAAACTGAACGAATGTGGTGGTGACTTAATGGATGGAGAAGATAGTGGTTTTCAAGGTGTTTGATGGATCGATGGTAAAGGTTGGTGATTGTAATTTGGTGATGATGGGGGTGGTAATCACGATGGTGGTGAGGGCCGTAGGTGGGTGGATGATCATGGGTTCAACAAAAGGTTAAAGAAAATGGTATCACTTACAAGTTAAATATCGGCTGTAGCATCTCGATGGTGATTCTCGAACATAACTGAAATGAAATAGTAGAAATGAAGTGGTAGTTTGGCTATGGCTGAGTTCCACGACCATGAACAAAGAAGAAAAAAAATATATCGAAAAAAAAAAGAATCTATAATTCTATGTTGGCGTTGTAGTGGGTTGAACTATGGTGGCGGTGGAGGATACCGGTGGTGAAAGGTGTCGTCTAACAACGAAAACAGGGAATAATATGCAGTGGGATCGATGAGCAAAGAAGGAAAGTTTGATGGGTAGTGATGGCTATGTGTTTCTACTCAACTAATTCACACACATTTACATATACATTTAGAGTTGGTGATTAAGATGTGAAACAACAAAGTTCCATTTAATTGAAATATTAGGTACTGACAAATACAAATGGGTGAAAGAACAGAGAAAAGGGAAGAAGAAAATATTAAGGTCGATATTGATGTCTAATCTAAATTGGCTGTTTATGTGATTTTGGTTTTGGCATATTCAAGATCCCAGACAGGAATAATTTCGATGATGATATATAACGAATTTGAATTTGAATTCTTCATCTGATCTTTATTAATATTAGTAAATAAAAATAATAATAAAAAATATGATAAGACAGTTAATAAATTTAGAAATAAAAATACTAATAATAATTAATAGAAATAATAATTAAAATATTACCAATAATAAGAGTGATATCAATTTTTAATGATATTTAATAATATGCATAACAAGAATAATAATGTTAATATTATTAATAGTAATAATATTAATGATATTAGAAATGTTAATATTGATAGTAATAATGATATAAATTATGCACATCAAATTTTATGTCTATACATTTAATAATACTGATACTAATTTTTTATTAATATTAAAAATAAAATGAGAGTAATAAGTATAATAACTATCTTTTAATTAATTTATTATATTATTTAATAAGTATGTAATATATATATATATATATATATATATATATATATATATATATATATATATATATATATATATATATATATATATATATATATATATATATTATATAATATCTTTTTATCAAATATTGAATATATATATATATATATATATATATATATATATATATATATATATATACCATTACAATATATTTATACACACATATCTATTTACAATTAATTGTTCGTGAATCGTCAAGAGCAGTCGAAAGTCAATTGAATATATGAAATAGTTTAAAATTTCAGAGACTCAACATTACAGACTTTGCTTATCGTGTCGAATTATCGTGTCGAATTCATGTAAAGATCAAGTTTAAATTTGGTCGGAAATTTCCGGGTCGTCACAAGTTTGTCATTATTTTCATCGATGATATACTTATTTACTCGAAGAATGATCAAGAGCACGAAGAAAATTTGAGAAAAGTGCTAGAGTTGATGAGAAAAGAAAAACTGTACGCTAAGTTTTCAAAGTGTAAATTTTGGTTGGAAGAAGTTCAATTCCTCGGTCATATAGTGAACAAAGAAGGTATTTAGGTGGATACATCAAAGATTGAAACCGTTGAAAAGTAAGAAACCCCAAAAACTCCGAAACACATACGCCAATTTTTTGGGCTAGCTGGTTATTACAGGAGATTCATCCAAGATTTTTCTAAAATAGCAAAACCCTTGACTGCATTAACGCATAAAGGGAGGAAATTTGAATGGAAGGATGAACAAGAAAAAGCGTTTCAATTGTTGAAGAAAAAGTTAACTACGTCACCTATATTGTCATTACCTGAAGGGAATGATGATTTTGTGATATATTGTGATTCCTCAAAGCAAGGTCTCGGTTGTGTATTAATGCAACGAACGAAAGTAATTGCTTATGCGTCTAGACAATTGAAAATTCACGAGCAGAATTATACGACGCATGATTTGGAATTAGGCGCAGTTGTTTTTGCATTAAAGACTTGGAGGCACTACTTATATGGGGTCAAAAGTATTATATATACTAACCACAAAAGTCTTCAACACAAATTTAATCAGAAACAACTGAACATGAGGCAGCGCAGATGGATTGAATTGTTGAATATTACGACTTTGAGATTCGTTACCACCCAGGGAAGGCAAATGTAATAGCCGACGCCTTGAGCAGAAAGGACAGAGAACCCATTCGTGTAAAATCTATGAATATAATGATTCACACTAACCTTACTACTTAAATAAAGGAGGCGCAACAAGGAGTTTTAAAAGAGGGAAACTTAAAAGATGAAATACCCAAAGAATCGGAGAAGAATCTTAATATTCGGGAAGACGGAACCCGGTATAGGGCCGAAAGAATTTGGGTATCAAAATTTGGAGATATGAGAGAAATGGTACTTAGAGAAGCTCATAAAACCAGATACTCAATACATCCTGGAACGGGGAAGATGTACAAGGATCTCAAGAAACATTTTTGGTGGCCAGGTATGAAAGACGATGTTGCTAAATACGTAGGGGAATGTTTGACGTGTTCTAAGGTCAAAGCAGAGCATCAGAAACCATCAGGTCTACTTCAACAATCCGAAATTCCGGAATGGAAATGGGAAAACATTACCATGGATTTCATTACTAAATTGCCAAGGACTGCAAGTGGTTTTGATACTATTTGGGTAATAGTTGATCGTCTCACCAAATCAGCACACTTCCTTCCAATAAGAGAAGATGACAAGATGGAGAAGTTAGCACGAATGTATTTGAAGGAAGTCGTCTCAGGACATGGAATACCAATCTCTATTATCTCTGATAGGGATGGCAGATTTATTTCAAGATTCTGGCAGACAGTACAGCAAGCATTAGGAACTTGTCTAGATATGAGTACTGCCTATCATCCACAAACTGATGGGCAGAGCGAAAGGATGATACAAACGCTTGAAGACATGCTACGATCATGTGTTATTGATTTCGGAAACAGTTGGGATCGACATCTACTGTTAGTAGAATTTTCCTACAACAACAGCTACCATTCAAGCATTGAGATGGCGCCGTTTGAAGCACTTTATGGTAGAAAGTGCATGTCTCTGATTTGTTGGAGTGAAGTGGGGGATAGACAGATTACGGGTCCGGAGATAATACAAGAAAATACCGAGAAGATCATCTAAATTCAACAACGGTTGAAAACCGCCCAAAGTCGACAAAAGAGCTACGCCGACATTAAAAGAAAAGATATAGAATTTGAAATTGGAGAGATGGTCATGCTTAAGGTTGCACCTTGGAAAGGCGTTGTTCGATTTAGTAAACGACGGAAATTAAATCCACGGTATATAGGACCATTCAAGATTATTGATCGTGTCGAACCAGTAGCTTACCGACTTGAATTACCACAACAACTCGCGGCTGTACATAACACTTTCCACGTCTCAAATTTGAAGAAATGTTTTGCTAAAGAAGATCTCACTATTCCGTTAGACGAAATCCAAATCAACGAAAAACTTCAATCCGTCGAAGAACCCGTCAAAATAATGGTTCGTGAGGTTAAAAGACTTAATCAAAATAAGATACCAATTGTTAAAGTTCGATGGAATGCTCGTAGAGGACCCGAGTTCACCTGGGAATGAGAAGATCAGATGAAGAAGAAATACCTGCACTTATTTCCAGAAGATACGTCAACACCTCTAACTGCATAAAATTTCGGGACGAAATTTATTTAACAGGTAGATACTGTAGTGACCCGAACTTTTCCATGTTTATGTATATTAAATGAAATTTTTATTTACATGATTAAGTGTTTCCAACATGTTAAGCAATCAAACTTGTTAAGACTTGATTAACTGAAATAGGTTTCATATAGACAATTGACCACCCAAGTTGACCGGTGATTCACGAACGTTAAAACTTGTAAAAACTATATGATGACATATATATAATTATATATATAGTTAACATGATATTATGATAAGTAAGTATCTCATTAGGTATTTTAACAATGAGTTATATACATAAAATTGAGTTTATTGAATTAAGAAACTCGAAACGGTATATATAACGATTATCGTTATAACAACGTCTTACTAAATACATATGAATCATAATAAGATATTGATACACTATGTTTAATCATGATAAATGATAAGTAAACATGTCATTAAGTGTATTAACATTGAACTACATATGTAAAAACAAGACTACTAACTTAATGATTTCGAAACAAGACATATATGTAACGATTATTGTTGTAACAACATTTAACTGTATATATTTCATACTAAGATGTATTAATATATCATAATATCATGATAATTTAATAATTTAACATCTCATTAGATATAATAAACATTGGGTTAACAACATTTAACATGATCGTTAACTTAATGGTTTCAAATCAACATTTACATGTAACGACTAACGATGACTTAACGACTCAGTTAAAATGTATATACATGTAGTGTTTTAATATGTATTCATACTCTTTTGAAAGACTTCAAGACACTTATCAAAATACTTCTACTTAACAAAAATGCTTACAATTACATCCTCGTTCCGTTTCATCAACAATTCTACTCGTATGCACCTGTATTCGTACTCGTACAATACACAGCTTTTAGATGTATGTACTATTAGTATATACACTCCAATGATCAGATCTTAGCAGCCCATGTGAGTCACCTAACACATGTGAGAACCATCATTTGGCAACTAGCATTAAATATCTCATAAAATTACAAAAATATTAGTAATCATTCATGACTTATTTACATGTAAACAAAATTACACATCCTTTATATCTAATCCATATACCAACGACCAAAAATAAATACAAACACTTTCATTCTTCAATTTTCTTCATCAAATTGATCTCTCTCAAGTTCTATCTTCAAGTTCTAAGTGTTTTTCATAAATTCTATAAGTTCTAGTTTCATAAAATCAAGAATACTTCCAAGTTTGCTAGCTTACTTCCAATCTTGTAAAGTGATCATCCAACCTCAAGAAATCTTTCTTATTTACATTAATATATCTTTCTAATACAAGGTAATACTCATATTCAAACTTTGATTCATTTTCTATAACTTTAACAATCTTATTTCGAGTGGAAATCTTACTTGAATTTGTTTTCGTGTCATGATTCTATTTCAAGAACTTTCAAGCCATCCAAGGATCCTTTGAAGCTAGATCTATTTTTCTCATTTCCAGTAGGTTTATCCACAAAACCTGAGGTAGTAATGATGTTCATAACATCATTTGATTCATATATATAAAACTACCTTATTCGTAGGTTTAAACTTGAAATCACTAGAACATAGTTTAGTTAATTCTAAACTTGTTCACAAAAAAAGGTTAATCCTTCTAACTTGACTTTTAAAATCAACTAAACACATGTTCTATATCTATATAATATGCTAACTTAATGATTTAAAACCTGAAAACACGAAAAACACCGTAAAACTGGACATACGCCGTCGTAGTAACACTGCGGGCTGTTTTGGGTTGGTTAATTAAAAACTATGATAAACTTTGATTTAGAAGTTGTTCTCTTGGGAAAATGATTTTTCTTATGAACATGAAACTATATCCAAAAATCATGGTTAAACTCAAAGTGAAAGTATGTTTTCCAAAATGGTCATCAAGACGTCGTTCTTTCGACTGAAATGACTACCTCTTACAAAAATGACTTGTAACTTATATTTTCGACTATAAACTTATACTTTTTCTGTTTATATTCATAAAATAGAGTTCAATATGAAACCATAGCAATTTGATTCACTCAAAACGGATTTAAAACGAAGAAGTTATGGGTAAAAAAAGATTGGATATTTTTTTGATTGTTGTAGCTGCGGGAAATATTGTAACAATTCTATACAAATCATATCCTAGCTAACTTATATTGTATTATACATGTATATTATGTAATCTTGGGATACCATAAACACGTATGCAAATGTTTTGACATATCATATCGACCCATGTATATATATTATTTGGAACAACCACAGACACTCTATATGCAGTAATGTTTGAGTGAGCTATACAGGGTTGAGGTTGATTCCAAAAATATATATATTTTGAGTTGTGATCTAGCCTGAGACATGTATACACTGGGTCGTGGATTGATTCAAGATAATATATATCAATTTATTTCTGTACATCTAACTATGGACAACTAGTTATAGGTTACTAACGAGGACAACTGACTTAATAAACTTAAAACATCAAAATGTATTAAAAATGTTGTAAATATATTTTGAAAATACTTTGATATATATGTACATATTTGTTATAGGTTCGTGAATCGACCAGTGGCCAAGTCTTACCTCCCGATGAAGTAAAAATCTGTGAAAGTGAGTTATAGTCCCACTTTTAAAATCTAATATTTTGGGATGAGAATACATGCAGTTTTATAAATGTTTTATGAAATAGACACAAGTAAATGAAACTACATTATATGGGTGAATGATCGAAGCCGAATAAGCCCCTTTTGTTTGGTAACCTAAGAATTAGTAATCCGATCTACTAATTGACGCGAATCCTAAAGATAGATCTATTGGGCCTAACAAACCCCATCCAAAGTACCGGATGCTTTAGTACTTCGAATTCGTTTTTATCATGTCCGAAGGATTTCTCGAAATGATAGGGGATATTCTTATATGCATCTTGTTAATGTCGGTTATCAGGTGTTCACCATATGAATGAATTTTATCTATATGTATGGGATGTATATTGAAATATGAAATTTTGTGGTCTATTATTATGATTTGGTAATATATAGGTTAAACCTATAACTCACCAACATTTTTGTTGATGTTTTAAGCATGTTTATTCTCAGGTGATTATTAAGAGCTTCCGCTGTTGCATACTAAAATAAGGACAAGATTTGGAGTCCATGCTTGTATGATATTATGTAAAAACTGCATTCAAGAAACTTATTTTTGATGTAATATATTCTTATTGTAAACCATTATGTAATGGTCGTGTGTAAACGGTATATTTTAGATTATCATTATTTGATAATCTACGTAATGATTTTTAAATCTTTATCGATAAAATAAAGGTTATGGTTGTTTTAAAAATGAATGCAGTCTATGAAAAACGTCTCATATAGAGGTCAAAATCTCGCGACGAAATCAACTAATATGGAACGTTTATAATCAATATGAACGGGACATTTCAAGCATTGCCACAGGCGAAAAAGTTTCATCATAGTCAACCCCTTGAGTTTGAGTGAAACCTTTTGCTACAAGTCTAGGTTTATATGTATCCAAGTTTCCATGTATGTCGGTTTTCTTCTTGAAAAGCCATTTACAATCAACTAGCCTGGAGCTAGTTGGTTGTGCAACAAGTTCCCAAACTTGGTTGTCATACATGGATTGCATCTCAGCGTTCATGGCTTCCTGCCATTTATCTTTATCAATCCTTGATAAAGCATATTGGTAGTTTGTTGGTTCATCCAAATCAACCTTATAGCAACCATCAATGAGAAACCCATATTTCTCAGGAGGATTACTAATCCTACTAGATCCGCGAACGTCTTGTATACTTTGATCATCCATTTGATCATTCTTAACATTTTCATGTTGAGTGCTAGTGTCAACCAACTGTGTATCATCTACTTGATCTTGAACCTCTTCAAGATCTATCTTTCTTTCACTATTACCTTCCATTAGGAACTTAGTTTCAAGGAATTTCGCCTTTCAAGCAACAAATACATTTTGCTCGATTGGATCATAGAAATAGTATCCCATCTTCATCCTTGGGATATCCTATGAAGATACACTTCGTAGATCGAGCATTCAGCTTATTAGCGACGAAGCGCTTAGGATAAGCTTCATATTCTAATGACCCGTCCTAATCCATCTGGATGAATACATTACATTTGGTTACATCGCGAGGTACTTGACCTCTATGTGATACATTTTACAAACATTGCATTCATTTTTAAAAGACCAAGTTTCATTACATCGAAAGTTGACGGCATGCATACCACTTCATAATATATCCCACTATAATTGACTTAATAATAATAATACCGATGAACTCAATGACTCGAATGCAACGTCTTTGGAAATATGTCATGTATGATTCCAAGTAATATCTCTAAAATGAGCAAATGCACTGCGGAAGATTTCTTTAATACCTGAGAATAAACATGCTTTCAAGTGTCAACCAAAAGACTAGTGAGTTCATTAGTTTTTCATAATCAATCATTTTCAATAATATAATAGACCACAAGATACTCATAATAAGAAAACAATCTGTGCAGGTCTATTCCTGCTGTAAAATCATTCATATGAAGAACACCTGAACCTTTCAAACAACTCACCAACGGTAGCTAATGCGTAGTGAAATGACAAAATCACCTCACCGTGGTAGTTAATACAATATAATTCTTACAATGGGGGCTAATGCGTACACAATGCAAAATCATCCCTCCGAGGGTAGCTGAAACGGGGGCTAATGCGTACGCAATGCAAAATCATCCCTCCGTTACCAACTACAAAGTCGACTATAATACAATACAATACATCGGGGGCTAGTGCGTGCATGCAATGCAAAATCATCCCGCCGATGGTAGTTAAAACGGGAGCTAATGTGTACGCAATGCAATATCATCTCTCCGTTAAATACTAAATCGAACCTCTGAATCCAAATAATTCTATCATAGAATGTAGTTTTGAATAGGTGTGTCTATTCCGTCAATCATTTATAAAAATAGTTCATGTATTCTCAGTTTAAAAATATATCTCAAAAGTATTTAGGAAACAGTTATAAAAGCAGCGCATGTTTCCTTAGTCCCAAAAATGTAAAGAGTAAAAGGGAATCAAATAAAACTCACAATACTGTATTTTGTAGTAAAAATACATATGATGAAACTGAACAATGCAGGGTTGGCCTCGGATTCACGAACCTATATCATTTATATATGTATTAAAACATATACTTGTATTCGAACAAATATATATATTATTATTAGTGATATAACTGTTATTTTAATGAATTTTATGTTCCATTAATATCTTTAATATATCTATTTTAAATAAATAATTATTATTTATTATCATAATAATAAACTTATTAATATTAACATATTAAATACTTGTTAAATATAGATTTATACAAAACATTATATTTCCTATAATTAGGTACTAATTATATTAATATAGGTTTTAACCAAAAGTATATTTTTATATAAATACATATTTTTATATATATAACTCCTGTTGTATTATTTTTAATTACCATATTAATAATATTTCATTAATATTTATTTAAACTATATGTATTATATATTTCTCATTTATAGTCGTAATGTTATCCATACTTTTAATATATTTATATATGATTCATGTGAAGTTATCATTTTCATTTTAAAGTTATTAAGTATATTAGGTAGTAGTTACTAATGAAATTCTCGCTAACACTTACGCTAAAGTTTAAATCTTTATGTATTAACTATATACAGCTAAATATTTGTGTATATATATATATATATATATATATATATATATATATATATATTCCTTTCATATAACTATATAAATTGTCATGACTTTCATCATCAAATTATCTTATCATAATACCTCATAATATAATACCAATCTTATATATATTAATCACAATGCTTATCCTTTATACCTTATACTTTATTTTTAAGTCATAACCATAACAATAATAATAATAATAATAATAATAATAATAATAATAATAATAATAATAATAATAATAATAATAATAATAATAATAATAATAATAATAATAATAATAATAATAATAATAATAATAATAATAATAAAATTAATGATAGAATTAGAATTACTATCTTTAAGAGTGAGATTTAAAAAGAATTGCCATAGTCAGACTCGAACCCGCGACCACCCGGTTACACACCCATGTTCTTAACCATCCCTCCAATTCTGTTTTCTGTAACTAAACTCAATTCATTAAGTGTTAACCCGTTTTCCCTTACTGCTTCATATTCCTCTTCTTCTTCTACAAACGTGATCGAATTAAACTTGAATCAAATCCTAACCGTGACTTTATGATTTGTTTTAGGATTATCCAACAACATATAAACGATCTATCTATGTCTCTGAATTATTTGAAACGAAAAAAATAAAAAAATAAAAAGTTAAAACCGCTGCACAGCAGCTCACGGTTTATTTACAAAAAAAAATTTAGTTTTTGATTTAGAGTACGTAATAGATTATGGTTACAACATAAAATAATTTGTAAATCATCTATAGAAACTATTGGAATCATCAATTTACCTTGAAACACAAACACGAATTCGAATTTTGCGATGAACGATTCGTTTGACTTTTTATAAATAAACTTTAACTCGAAAATTCTTGATCAATAAAATGAATTGGAACCTCAATGTTTGCAGATAGTTTGAGTAATTTCTTCGTAACACAACTGCAATTATAATTTTTTAAATTGATTTGTATTCGATCAGTTGAAGAAAATGAGAACATAACAGAGTTATCGCTGAAAAGAAAAAAAAATATATAACTGAATGATTCTGTTTTAATTCAATTGAATAAAGGATGTAATTGATTTTGTGTAATTGTTAGTGATAGTGGAAAAATTCGAATCACTTTACAGCCTAATTGATAGAATTATATAAGGGGTATGGACATCGACAGTTTTGTCAATCAAATACATAAAATGGAGAAAAATTACAACAGATAAAATTAGAACAGGAATCGAATTAAATAAAATAAAAAGGAATCTAGTTGTATGATTTGCACTAATGATAGGGATATGAAATGAGTTAAAGGCTGAATTTATCAATCTAACACAGTATGTGAAACAGGTTTTGATATATACACCGTACTAAAATCAGTATACATTAATAAATATAATATTAATATTATTAATAATAATATAAATACTAATAATCATAATAAAGGAAATAATAATATTACTAATACTAATATTAATCTAAATAATAAAAAATACAATTTTCCACTAGTTATAATATGATATTAATAATGATAACAATAATACATATAACAAATCAAATGTATCTTATTTTATATTATAATTTCTAATAATATTAATAATATTACTAATAATAATGAATCTAATAACAATATAACAATTATAGTTAGATTTGTAATTATATTAATATTAAAGTTATATAATATGATAACATTCATTTAATATTTCTATATTTTATATATATTACAAATAATTAATAATATAAATCATATATATATATATATATATATATATATATATATATATATATATATATATATATATATATATATATATATATATATATATATATATATATATTCATTTTAATAGTGACGTAATTATTTTATTTATCATTTTACATTTTTTCATTCTAATTGATTGAGGTATATTTTATTATCTCAAAATATTATATATATACTCTTCGTGAATCGTCGAGGATGGTCACAGGTTTGAGTGTATTCATGAAAACAGTTCAAAGATTTGAAGATTCAATTAAATAGACTTTGCTTATCATATCGAAATTATATAAAGATTAAATTTAAATTTGCTCGGAAATTTACGGGTCGTCACACACATCCCCATACTTTCAAGTATGATAGAGAAGGAGGTTTTCCAAACCACATCTCATGAGGAGTTCGTTCCACTTTCTTGGTTGGGGCCATATTTAAAATACGATCCGCAGAGCATAGACAATAACCCCAAAATGATAGAGGTAACGAGCTTCTTGCCATCATAGATCGAACCATATCCATTAGGGTTCGGTTCCTCCTTTCGAATACTCCATTAAGTTAGGGTGTTCTAGGAGGAGTAAGTTGTGAGATAATCCCACAACCTTTAAGATGATCTTGGAAAGCATCGCTTAGGTATTCACCTCCTCTATCGGTACGAAGTACCTTGATTGTCTTATTGAGTTGATTTTGCACTTCGTTTTGATATTCTTTGAATGCCTCAAAAGTTTCGTCCTTGTGTCTTAACAAGTAGACATATCTGAAACGATTGAAGTCATCAATGAAAGTAACGAAGTATCTTTCACCATTCCTAGTCATGGGCTTAAAGGGTCCAGATACATCCGAATGTATTAATCCCAATAATTCTTTAGCCCTTTCATAGGTCCCTTTGAAAGGTGATATTTTTCCTTGTAAACAAGATTCACACACATCAAATGAGTCTAGTTCACTTGATTTCAAAAGACCATTCTTTTGAAGTGTATGCATTCAGTTCTTGTTTATGTGACCAAGGCGACAATGCCATAGGTAGGAATCACTCAAATCCCTTTTGAGTTTCTCGGAGTTTGCATGGACCATCATTAAGAGTGATATTTAAAAAGAATTGTCATAGTCAGACTCGAACCCGCGACCACCCGGTTACACACCCATGTTCTTAACCATCCCTCCAATTCTGTTTTCTGTAACTAAACTCAATTCATTAAGTGTTAACAAGTTTTCCCTTACTGCTTCATATTCCTCTTCTTCTTCTACAAACGTGATCGAATTAAACTTGAATCAAATCCTAACCGTGACTTTATGATTTGTTTTAGGATTATCCAACAACATATAAACGATCTATCTATGTCTCTGAATTATTTGAAATGAAAAAAATAAAAAAATAAAAAGTTAAAACCGCTGCACAGCAGCTCACGGTTTATTTACAAAAAAAAAAATTTAGTTTTTGATTTAGAGTACGTAATAGATTATGGTTACAACATAAAATAATTTGTAAATCATCTATAGAAACTATTGGAATCATCAATTTACCTTGAAACACAAACACGAATTCGAATTTTGCTATGAACGATTCGTTTGACTTTTTATAAATAAACTTTGACTCAAAAATTCTTGATCAATAAAATGAATTGGAACCTCAATGTTTGCAGATAGTTTGAGTAATTTCTTCCTAACACAACTACAATTATAATTTTTGAAATTGATTTGTATTCGATCAGTTGAAGAAAATGAGAACATAACAGAGTTATCGCTGAAAAGAAAAAAAATATATAACTGAATGATTCTGTTTTAATTCAATTGAATAAAGGATGTAATTGATTTTGTGTAATTGTTAGTGATAGTGGAAAAATTCGAATCACTTTACAGCCTAATTGATAGAATTATATAAGGGGTATGGACATCGACAGTTTTGTCAATCAAATACATAAAATGGAGAAAAATTACAACAGACAAAATTAGAACAGGAATCGAATTAAATAAAATAAAAATGAATCTAGTTGTATGATTTGCACTAATGATAGGGATATGAAATGAGTTAAAGGCTGAATTTATCAATCTAACACAGTATGTGAAACAGGTTTTGATATATACACCGTACTAAAATCAGTATACATTAATAAATATAATATTAATATTATTAATAATAATATAAATATAAATACTAATAATCATAATAAAGGAAATAATAATATTACTAATACTAATATTAAACTAAATAATAAAAATTACAATTTTCCACTAGTTATAATATGATATTAATAATGATAACAATAATACATATAACAAATCAAATGTATCTTATTTTATATTATAGTTTCTAATAATATTAATAATATTACTAATAATAATGAATGTAATAACAATATAACAATTATAGTTAGATTTGTAATTATATTAATATTACAGTTATATAATATGATAACATTCATTTAATATTTATATATTTTATATATATTACAAATAATTAATAATATAAATCATATATATATATATATATATATATATATATATATATATATATATATATATATATATATATATATATATATATATATATATATATATATATTCATTTTAATAGTGACTTAATTATTTTATTTATCATTTTACATTTTTTCATTCTAATTGATTGAGGTATATTTTATTATCTCAAAATATTATATATATATACTCTTCGTGAATCGTCGAGGATGGTCAAAGGTTTGAGTGTATTCATGAAAACAGTTCAAAGATTTGAAGATTCAATTAAATAGACTTTGCTTTTCATATCGAAATTATATAAAGATTAAGTTTAAATTTGGTCGGAAATTTACGGGTCGTCACACACATCCCCATACTTTCAAGTATGATAGAGAAGGAGGTTTTCCAAACCACATCTCATGAGGAGTTCGTTCCACTTTCTTGGTTGGGGCCATATTTAAAATACGAGCCACAGAGCATAGACAATAACCCCAAAATGATAGAGGTAACGAGCTTCTTGCCATCATAGATCGAACCATATCCATTAGGGTTCGGTTCCTCCTTTCGAATACTCCATTAAGTTAGGGTGTTCTAGGAGGAGTAAGTTGTGAGATAATCCCACAACCTTTAAGATGATCTTGGAAAGCATCGCTTAGGTATTCACCTCCTCTATCGGTACGAAGTACCTTGATTGTCTTATTGAGTTGATTTTGCACTTCGTTTTGATATTCTTTGAATTCCTCAAAAGTTTCATCCTTGTGTCTTAACAAGTAGACATATCTGAAACGATTGAAGTCATCAATGAAAGTAACGAAGTATCTTTCACCATTCCTAGTCATGGGCTTAAAGGGTCCAGATACATCCGAATGTATTAATCCCAATAAGTCTTTAGCCCTTTCATAGGTCCCTTTGAAAGGTGACATTTTTCCTTGTAAACAAGATTCACACACATCAAATGAGTCTAGTTCACTTGATTTCAAAAGACCATTCTTTTGAAGTGTATGCATTCAGTTCTTGTTTATGTGACCAAGGCGACAATGCCATAGGTAGGAATCACTCAAATCCCTTTTGAGTTTCTTGGAGTTTGCATGGACCATTGAGCTATTGTATGATGTGTCATTATGAACCAATTCATAAATACCATTCAAACGCGAAGCCTTGAAATAGACCACATTATCTAAAGAAACATGGATATCATCATCAATAAAATTAAAATCAAAACCACATTATCTTAAACGGGAAATAAAAATAATGTTTCGAGTCAATTCAGGAGCATATAACACATTTTTCAAAACAAGCTCCAAACCAGTTTGTAGCTTTAAAACAAAGTCTCCTTGAGCTTCTACGTGCACCTTTACACCATTTCCCATGAAGAGACTTGTTGTTCCCGCTTCTTGTTTACTTCTTTTGAACCTCTGCAAAGAATTACAAATATGAGTTCCACATCCTGTGTCTAATACCCATGTATTAGAAGAAGTAATACTAAGCTCAATGTATACCATATACCGTATATACATTGCCTGAGGTGTACTCTGATAGACTTCTCTTACCAAGAGGTGACACAGATAGTGTACTCTGAATCGGTATTCGCGATTGAGTTTAAAGCATAATAGGAAAGCATTTCGACAACATACAAAAACCATAATATTATTTCGGCATTATAACTAATTACATCATAGCATACACTAAAGATAACTACTCGCTAATCATGGCAACAACATCACAAAACATAAGGATAGAAGACATTATATAAAGATAAAGGATAGAAGTACCAGTAGATTAAACGAGTTCTGAATACAAAAGTCACAACTTCAAACTCCATACCGCTCCTAATACAATCTTCGGCGTTCTTTTTCGGATACTAAATTTCCCGCACGGAGTCGAAGACCTTGAAAGTATGACTAATATTGTACAAGAGAGAGAAAGAAGTGAATTAAAGTGTGTATTGGAATGAATGATAAAGACCCTTTCAATAAGCTTGATTTTTTCTGTAAACGGCTGACAGGCCGTTTAGCAAACCCTTTGGCAAGGGTTGCAGGGGACGTTTGCCAGACTAGCCCGTTTAGCATGGCCATTTGATTTGGGCGTATGGCAGGCCGTTTACCATACTGGCAGGCGGTAGCCCGTTTGGCAAGTCGTTTGGCTTGCTGATTTGCTGGATCGTAACTTGATTTCTTGTCTTTCACTGTTTTCTCTCTAGAATCATCGTTTTAGCTCCGATTCTCTTGATTCTTTTTGCACCATCTTCGTAATTACTTGATCTTCAATTTTAACCGACGAAGCGGGTATTTTGCCGATGAAATTCGAAACTTTCTTATTTTTGGGCCTTAATACCGGGGTGAAACGTGACTTTTTTAGCCGATATCAAGAGCTCTTTTACTTCACCTTATGTGGTCTATATTTTAATTTGTATTATTACAGAATTTCAGGCATATGAAAATACATTCATGCTTCCCATTGGAGAAACAATTACGCGCTTTCTGTTGAGTCGTGAGTTATATAAGGAAAGATATGGAAATGGTTTTTTAGTCGCTAAGCATTCTTGAACTGTCGTGGAAGATTCACCGATTTTAGGATATAGTCAACCCTCTTACCGTCTTCAACGGTCGAGAGTGACAAACTTCCCGTTTGAACTTAGGCGTTCAATTGCCGGCAGGTTGTTGACGATGAATGTGTAAAGTAAGTATCGTAGTTAGAAATGTGAATTGGATATTGGCCATCCAACAATCAACTGGAAAGAGTATAACCTACATGATTTACTAGGATATTCATGATAGAATCTTTACAGTGGAGTTCTTTCCCATAGAACATTCGATGAGTCAAAAAATGGTTCACCCAACCAATCTTTGCGGCATTCCTTCTCCGAGGAATAATCCTTACTAGTTCATCTTCATAGACTCAAACTTCTCGATTATCCTTGCAGTGTAGTGCCTCTTTCATGGATTCCAGTAAAACAGTAATGACGGTTAAATTGTAATGTTTGTGACGACCCGGGAATTTCCGACTAAATTTAAACCTAAACTAATATTGATTTCGATACGATGAGCAAAGTCTGTAATGTTGAGTCACAAATATTTTAAACTGTTTCATATATTTGTTTGGCTTTCGACCATTCCCGACGATTCACGAACAACTATTTGTAAATAGATAACATATATATTTAAATAGGTATAGGTATTTATAATTTGTAATATAATTTAGAATATTATGATTATTAGGATTTATATTGTAATAAATAAAATAAAATGCGATTAATGGAAACTATAGATTATAATAATATATATATAAATATATATATAAATATTACTTGTAAATATATAATATTATATTTAGTTGTTTAAAAGAATATAATCAATATATTTATTTACTTAAACTTGTTAATTAAGAATTGATATATATATATATATATATATATATATATATATATATATATATATATATATATATATATGGTTATAGTATTATTATTACTAATATTATTATTATCAATAATATTATTGGTATTATTATAATTAGTATTATTATTATTATTATTAATATTATTGTTATAAGTTTTATAGTTATCATTACCATTATCAATAATAATAATATTATTAATGTTATTATTATATTATTGTAAACTTTTATTATCATTAGTTACAAAATAAAGAGTATTACTATTATTATATATTGTTAGTTAGTAATATTAATAGTAATTATGTTATATAAATATAAATACTGATAAAGGGAAAATGCAGGTTTTACAAATATAAATAAAGATGCTACAGATAATACAACTAATACTAAATATATATAAATGCATAAGAAATTGCTAACATCCCTATCAAACATATTTCTTCTTCCTCTTTCTGTATTCTCGTGACATCAGGTTTAGAATTATCAACATTACCTTTTGACTTAATCGATTTTTTTTAGAAACAATCACTCAGATCATTCAAAAATCTGTAACTATAGAATGCAACTTTTAATTCTTTAATTTTATTTCATGACCTGAGCGAATAATGCCTGTGTACTAATGATGTTATGCGAGGGGTATATAAAATAGTATTAATTTTACTAGAAAATACTATTAAATACGATACAATTTTACACAAGTGATTTATTTATTTATAGAGTGGATATACCTAAACCTTGCTACACACTTATAGGCAGTGTACCTAATCGTATAGTAGTGTAGTTTTTAGTAAGTCCGGTTCGTTCTACAGGGAGACTTAGCCAAGCTTAACGCTATATTAGTTTTAACTTATAATTGTAAAAATACAAAAATATATATAAGTAGTATTGTTATTATAAAGGGGGGTATTTACCGTTTAATGACCGGTTTGTCGATTTTAAAACTTTAGTCGCAGTTATAACCTAATGTAAAATATTAAAAATAAATATAACTTAATTTAAATCGTAAAGTAAATAACGATAATGATATTGCGATAAATAAAAATGCGAAAAATAAAAATTGCGACAATTAAAGAGTACGATAATTAAAAATGCAATTAAATAAAATGACAATAAATAAAAGTGCAATAATTAAAAGTGCAATTAAATATGAAATAAAAGAATTATGCTTATTTAAACTTCCATAATCATGATGTTTGACGTGTTGATTTTAGTTTTATTACCATGGGTTAATTGTCCTTTGTCCTGGATTATTCGATATGTCCATACGGATTTGTCCATAATAGTCCATCAGTCATAATCATAAAGTGCGAAAGTATTTGTCAAATTATTCTTATTCCCGAAGTCAAATATTCCAACTAATTGGAGATTCGAATTGTAACAAGGTCTTAATACTTTGTTTAATGAATACACCAGGTTATCGACTGCGTGTAGTCCAAGGTTTTACTACTTTGTTAACAATTACACCAATTACCCTTGAATGTAATCCACCCCTATTTCAACAAGTCTATTAACTATTAATCCAGTTCTGTGTCCAGTAAAATGAACAATTATTGGTATTTATAGATATCCCACCCACCGTGCCCGATTAAGCGTATGTGGTTATATATAAATACGTCAAATTATAAGTCTATATATTAAATCAACGAGGTATCATTTAGTTAATATAAAGCCCGTTAATAGCCCATAGTCTAATTTCTACAAGTGTCGTTCTTTTGTCCAAACCCCAATTATGGTCCGAAGCCCAATTATCCCGTCATTAATATTTAGTCTAACATCACGATTACTTCGGCTTAAATAAGCATAATAATAACTTAGCTACGAGACATTAAATTAAAAATAACATTAACCATAACTTACAGTGATTAAAAATAGCGTAGCGTTACACGAACAGAATTTCGACTTACACCCTGACAACATTCGCTAACATACCCTTATTATTAGAATTAAAATTAAAATTAAAATTAAAATTATAATTAAATATATATATATATATATATATATATATATATATATATATATATATATATACGTTTGATAGATAGAGAGATAGTATGGATATATGATCAACCAAAACTGCGAATTTATCGGGGTGTGGCCTGCCACCTACTGCCATGCGATCGCATGGAAAATGTGCTTCCAGGCCATGCGATCGCATGGCCACTTTTTCCATCTCACAAGAGCTTGTTTCCTAGCTTGCCGACGGTTTTTATTATAATATATAATATATAAATAATTTATATAATTATTTAAATATTATATTTTATTCTCTAGCATAGTAGACTTGTAATTTTTAGTCCGTTACGTCGAGCGTTGAGAGTTGACTTTGGTCCCGGTTCCGGTTTTTCGAACGTCCTTTCGTATAATTTAATATCTTGTACTTTGCATTTCGCATCTTGTACTCTTGTAATTTTGAGATGCTTCTTATCAATAATTGGAACCACTTTGATTGTACTTTGTACTTATGAGCTTTTTGGTCGTTTGCGTCTTCAATTCGTCGAATCTGTCTTTTGTCTTCACCTTTTATTATTTAAATGAATATCACTTGTAAATAGAACAGTTGCAACTAAAAGCTTGTCTTTCTTGAGGGATAATGCTATGAAATATATGTTCATTTTTAGCATTATCAACTAAGTGTCGAGCCGATTAAACTACAAAACCAATCATTCTTTTTAATTCTATCTTCGATTTAACATAGAACCATCGTCACTCCAATCTTTAACAAGATTATCCACTACTCCTTCTCTGTTTAACTATTAACCACCACCTCAAACCACTACTCTTATCTTCTTGAACCAACCTTTTACTGCCCGATAGACCACGATAGACCACCACCTTACAAACTACCTCTACCTCCATCACTCATAACCTATCAAAACAAAACCCACATGAATATTGTTACCATCAAGTACAACCGTTTGAACCATCGTTTTGCTGCCTTCTGTTCGAACCACATCCACCTTCCATCACCATTGACAATCTCTCTCTCCTAAGCTTTGTAACCAAGAACCATCAATCAACCACCCTCTTCTTCAACCCTCGATAACCACCATGAACTATCACTTTGATCACTTGCAGTCCCATCTTGCTGCTACCGTCGCCAGACCTAAACAACCTCAAAATACTATCACCTCATCATTGTATCCACACCACCATCAACTAATGCAACTACGGTATTGCTATACTACCTATTTTTATTTAGTTATTGTTTCTGCTACAACCCACAACCCATAACCGATAACTATCATCATTGTTGTGATGATGTTTTAGACCACCTCCAAATAACTTAATCTGCTGCTGTAGATTTCTGTTTTGATCACACATTAATCACCTCCACTGCTGCCACTAACCGCCCCTTCTATTACCACCTTTGTTATTCTCTTTCTCGCTTTTCGTTCCAGTATTGTCGCCCAACAAAACCCATTTCAAACCCACATCGTCTTCATCTGTTTTGTACACCTACTACTCGAGGTATTTGATAGGATTTTAAACACAGAAAATGAAGTAATAATTAAAATTTGGAGGTAATGATGTGATAATGAACATGATGAGCGATGATAAGGATGTTTTCTTATTCTTTATTCGGTTAGTATAACAACCATTTGATGTGATTACATTATTTTCCTATGGTGGGCCGAACTCAACCTAACACAACAATAATTATTGTCGATATGTAATACCACTACTTTAAGTCCTAATATTATATGCTAACGTGGCCATAACCTTTCTCATGGGTCACGGATTTAACAAAAACATTGTAGTGACCCGAACTTTTCCATGTTTATATATATTAATTGAGATTGATATTTACATGATTAAATGTTTCCAACATGTTAAGCAATCAAACTTGTTAAGACTTGATTAATTGAAATATGTTTCATATAGACAATTGACCACCCAAGTTGACCGGTGATTCACGAACGTTAAAACTTGTAAAAACTATATGATGACATATATATGGATATATATATAGTTAACATGATACTATGATAAGTAAACATATCATTAAGTATATTAACAATGAACTACATATGTAAAAACAAGACTACTAACTTAATGATTTTTAAACGAGACATATATGTAACGATTATCGTTGTAAAGACATTTAATGTATATATATCATATTAAGAGATATTCATACATGATAATATCATGATAATATAATAATTTAAAATCTCATTTGATATTATAAACATTGGGTTAACAACATTTAACAAGATCGTTAACTTAAAGGTTTCAAAACAACACTTACATGTAACGACTAACGATGACTTAACGACTCAGTTAAAATGTATATACATGTAGTGTTTTAATATGTATTTATACACTTTTGAAACACTTCAATACACTTATCAAAACACTTCTACTTAACAAAAATGCTTACAATTACATCCTCGTTCAGTTTCATCAACAATTCTACTCGTATGCACCCGTATTCGTACTCGTACAATACACAGCTTTTAGATGTATGTACTATTGGTATATACACTCCAATTATCAGCTCTTAGTAGCCCATGTGAGTCACCTAACACATGTGGGAACCATCATTTGGAAACTAGCATGAAATATCTCATAAAATTACAAAAATATGAGTAATCATTCATGACTTATTTACATGAAAACAAAATTACATATCCTTTATATCTAATCCATACACCAATGACCAAAAACACCTAAAAACACTTTCATTCTTCAATTTTCTTCATCTAATTGATCTCTCTCAAGTTCTAAGTGTTCTTCATATATTCTACAAGTTCTAGTTACCTAAAATCAAGAATACTTTCAAGTTTGCTAGCTCACTTCCAATCTTGTAAGGTGATCATCCAACCTCAAGAAATCTTTGTTTCTTACAGTAGGTTATCATTCTAATATAAGGTAATAATCATATTCAAACTTTGGTTCAATTTCTATAACTATAACAATCTTATTTCAAGTGATGATCTTACTTGAACTTGTTTTCGTGTCATGATTCTGCTTCAAGAACTTCGGGCCATCCAAGGATCCATTGAAGCTAGATCCATTTTTCTCTTTTCTAGTAGGTTTATCCAAGGAACTTAAGGTAGTAATGATGTTCATAACATCATTTGATTCATACATATAAAGCTATCTTATTCGAAGGTTTAAACTTGTAATCACTAGAACATAGTTTAGTTAATTCTAAACTTGTTCGCAAACAAAAGTTAATCCTTCTAACTTGACTTTTAAAATCAACTAAACACATGTTATATATCTATATAATATGCTAACTTAATGATTTAAAACCTGGAAACACGAAAAACACCGTAAAACCGGATTTACGCCGTCGTAGTAACACCGCGGGCTGTTTTGGGTTAGTTAATTAAAAACCATGATAAACTTTGATTTAAAAGTTGTTATTCTGAGAAAATGATTTTTATTATGAACATGAAACTATATCCAAAAATTATGGTTAAACTCAAAGTGGAAGTATGTTTTCTAAAATGGTCATCTAGACGTCGTTCTTTCGACTGAAATGACTACCTTTACAAAAACGACTTGTAACTTATTTTTCCGACTACAAACCTATACTTTTTCTGTTTAGATTCATAAAATAGAGTTCAATATGAAACCATAGCAATTTGATTCACTCAAAACGGATTTAAAATGAAGAAGTTATGGGTAAAACAAGATTGGATAATTTTTCTCATTTTAGCTACGTGAAAATTGGTAACAAATCTATTCCAACCATAACTTAATCAACTTGTATTGTATATTATGTAATCTTGAGATACCATAGACACGTATACAATGTTTCGACCTATCATGTCGACACATCTATATATATTTCGGAACAACCATAGACACTCTATATGTGAATGTTGGAGTTAGCTATACAGGGTTGAGGTTGATTCCAAAATATATATAGTTTGAGTTGTGACCAATACTGAGATACGTATACACTGGGTCGTGGATTGATTCAAGATAATATTTATCGATTTATTTCTGTACATCTAACTGTGGACAACTAGTTGTAGGTTACTAACGAGGACAGCTGACTTAATAAACTTAAAACATCAAAATATATTAAAAGTGTTGTAAATATATTTTGAACATACTTTGATATATATGTATATATTGTTATAGGTTCGTGAATCAACCAGTGGCCAAGTCTTACTTCCCGACGAAGTAAAAATCTGTGAAAGTGAGTTATAGTCCCACTTTTAAAATCTAATATTTTTGGGATGAGAATACATGCAGGTTTTATAAATGATTTACAAAATAGACACAAGTACATGAAACTACATTCTATGGTTGAATTATCGAAATCGAATATGGCCCTTTTTATTAAGTCTGGTAATCTAAGAATTAGGGAACAGACACCCTAATTGACGCGAATCCTGAAGATAGATCTATTGGGCTTAACAAACCTCATCCAAAGTATCGGATGCTTTAGTACTTCGAAATTTATATCATATCCGAAGGGTGTCCCGGAATGATGGGGATATTCTTATATATGCATCTTGTTAATGTCGGTTACCAGGTGTTCACCATATGAATGATTTTTATCTCTATGTATGGGATGTGTATTGAAATATGAAATCTTGTGGTCTATTATTATGATTTGATATATATAGGTTAAACCTATAACTCACCAACATTTTTGTTGACGTTTTAAGCATGTTTATTCTCAGGTGATTATTAAGAGCTTTCGCCGTCGCATACTTAAATAAGGACGAGATTTGGAGTCCATGCTTGTATGATATTGTGTAAAAACTGCATTCAAGAAACTTATTTTGTTGTAACATATTTGTATTATAAACCATTATGTAATGGTCGTGTGTAAACAGGATATTTTAGATTATCATTATTTGATAATCTACGTAAAGCTTTTTAAACCTTTATTGATGAAATAAAGGTTATGGTTTGTTTTAAAATGAATGCAGTCTTTAAAAAATGTCTCATATAGAGGTCAAAACCTCGCAACGAAATCAATTAATATGGAACATTTTTAATCAATAAGAACGGGACATTTCAGTTGGTATCCGAGCGTTGGTCTTAGAGAACCAGAATTTTGCATTAGTGTGTCTTATCGAGTTTGTTAGGATGCATTAGTTAGTCTGGACTTCGACCTTGTTTACTTGAAAAATGATTGTTTAACAAATTTTGTTGGAAACTATATATTTTTAACATGTGAATATTATGTGATATATTAATCTCTTAACGCGTTTGATATTATGTGATAGATGTCTACCTCTAGAACAAGTCCCATTGACTCACCTAATAACAATGAAGAGTCAAATGTAAATTGGAATGATTCGTGGACTGATTCATAAGTTCCCGAAGAGGAACCGGAAGAAGAGTCGGAACCGGAAGAAGAATCAGAACCGGAAGAAGAATCGGAACCAGATGAAGAAATAGAACAGGTGGGGAAAATAATAAAACGGTTAAGTAAAAGAAAATCCTCAACTAACCGACCAAGGTTAATTATGGTCAATGGTGTTTCCGCCAAGGAAGCAAAATATTGGGAGGATTACCAATTCTCCGATGAATCGGATTCCGACGAGAATTCCGATGATGTTATAGAAATTACCCCAACTGAATTTAAAAAGGCAAAAGAAAATAATAAGGGAAAGGGCATAAAAATAGAGAAATCTAATTCCAACCCCGATGAACTTTATATGTATCGTCAACCCCCAAAGTCCTTAAGTTGTAACAATGACCCGGGAACCTCTAAACCACCAGGTTTTTTCTAAACCAATGTGGAAAACGACGGCTCGTATTAGGGGAACATCATATATCCCTAGAAACTTGGCAAAACGAACCAAAAACCGAAGAAGAAGAAACAAGCGAGTCGGAATAAGATAGTTGTATTCGTGTGGTGTAATATATGTAATATAGTGTGCTTATGCTTTATGATATATGTAAAAATTGCTTGTATTAATAAGTATTTTTTTTTAATCTAACTCTTGTCTATTTTACAGTATAAAAACACAAAATGGATAGACAACCCAATATTTTAAGAGACCTACCCGGAGACATGATTGATGAAATCTTGTCTAGAGTCGGTCAGAATTCTTCGGCACAACTATTTAAGGCGAGATCAGTTTGTAAGACATTCGAAGAACGTTCCAAGAATGCCTTGGTTTATAAAAGGCTTTCGTTCGAAAGATGGGGGATATCACATTGGGAAATCCATAAGTTACGATGTGTTTACTTTGACACATATATTGCGGGGAACCCAAATGCTATTTTACGCAATGGGTTAAGAAATTATTTTGACTCAATATATCCGAATATTGGACTTCGTGATTTAGAAAAAGCGGCTAACATGCAACATAAAGAAGCATGTTATGCTTACGGATTAGTAATGTTCGCTTCTCACCAAAGTGAGAACAAGAACATCGGGCTACAACTATTAAACAAAACGTTTCCACAAGTGACGGAGTCGGTAATTGGGGTAAGAAATGAGGTTTTTAGATTGTTACGGGACTGTTGGACATTACGTAACCCTCATCCCTTTGACGACGTTACAACACGATGTCTTATCAACGGCCATAACAGTTATGTTCCACAAGACCAAGGATGGGAAGTAATCCTAGTAAAACCAGAATGCATGACCTGTTTCTGGACGTATGAATTACGTGTATTTATTGCCTTTGCTAAACGACTTGTGTACTAGCTAGAATTATCTTCACTTCCATCTTGTATCAAATTTATTGTGTGTGCTATATTTCATGCTATATGTAAAATAAGCGGTATTGTAAGTTTGTAAAATATTGTGTAAAAGTTTGAACGGGAAATATTATTATAATCAGTTTTTCATATAGAATTGTAGTAGTTGAATTGTATATTAGCTACTAAGTATGAACTTAACGGGTAGGTACTACCCGAATTTAAACTTATAAAACGCTAATATGAAGAAAAAGCTTTTATAAATGAGTTCATATTATGCTACGAAATACTATTAACTACTCTTAATATTCTGTATGATTAACTTGTTCCATTTGACTATTTTGAAGGAAATGGCACCGACTACTCGACACACCGTGAATATGAATGAAGAGGAATTCCGTACTTTTCTAGCTTCAAACATAGCCGCAGTACAGGCTGCGCTACATACCAATAATAACCTTGGATCTAGCAGTACAGGAAATCGTGTAGGATGCACCTACAAAGAATTCACTGCCTGCAAACCTTTGGAATTTGATGGAACCGAAGGACCGATCGGATTGAAACGGTGGACCGAGAAGGTCGAATCGGTGTTTGCCATAAGTAAGTGTACTGAAGAGGACAAATTGAAGTACGCTACGCATACCTTCACAGGTTCTGCGTTAACATGGTGGAATACCTATCTAGAGCAAGTGGGACAAGACGATGCGTACGCACTACCGTGGTCAGCATTCAAGCACTTGATGAACGAGAAATACCGTCCCAGAACCGAGGTCAATAAGCTCAAGACAGAACTTAGAGGGTTACGAACCCAAGGATTTGATATTACCACGTACGAAAGACGATTCACAGAATTGTGCCTATTGTGTCCGGGAGCATTCGAAGATGAGGAAGAGAAGATCGACGCGTTTGTGAAAGGATTACCGGAAAGAATCCAAGAAGATATAAGTTCACATGAGCCCGCCTCCATACAACAGGCATGTAGAATGGCTCGCAAACTAGTGAACCAGATTGAAGAAAGAATTAAAGAGCAGACTGCTGAAGAGGCCAATGTGAAGCAAGTTAAAAGAAAGTGGGAGGAAAATGGTGATAAGAATCACCAATACAACAACAACAGCAATTACAACAATAATCGCAACAATTATCCCAACAATCGCAACATCAATCGCAACTACAACAAACGGCCCAACAACAACAACAACAACAACAACAACAACAGCAACTACAACAATCATCCCAACAACAATAATAACCGCAACAACAACAACAATCAGAAGCAGCTATGCCAAAGGTGTGAAAAGTATCACTCGGGGTTCTGCACCAAATTTTGCAACAAGTGTAAAAGAAATGGTCATAGCGCGACGAAGTGTGAGGTCTACGGACCAGGGGTTAATAGAACGAAAGGGACAAATGGTGTCGGAACGATTAATGGCGGAGCAAGTAATGTCGGAGCAAGTTATGCCAATGTAGTTTGTTATAAATGTGGAAAACCGGGCCACATTATTAGAAATTGCCCGAACCAGGAGAACACGAATGGACAAGGCCGCGGAAGAGTTTTCAATATTAATGCGGCAGAGGCACAGGAAGACCCGGAGCTTGTTACGAGTACGTTTCTTATTGACAATAAATCTGCTTACGTTTTATTTGATTCGGGCGCGGATAGAAGCTATATGAGTAGAGATTTTTGTGATAAATTAAATTGTCCATTGACGCCTTTGGATAGTAAATTTTTACTCACATTAGCAAATGGTAAATTAATTTCAACAGATAATATATGTCGGAATCGAGAAATTAAACTGGTTAGCGAAATATTTAAGATTGATTTGATACCAGTAGAGTTAGGGAGTTTTGATGTGATAATTGGTATGGACTGGTTGAAAGAAGTGAAAGCAGAGATCGTTTGTTACAAAAATGCAATTCGCATTATACGAGAAAAAGGAAAACCCTTAATGGTGTACGGAGAAAAGGGCAACACGAAGCTACATCTTATTAGTAATTTGAAGGCACAAAAACTAATAAGAAAAGGTTGCTATGCTGTTCTAGCACACGTCGAGAAAGTACAAACTGAAGAAAAGAGCATCAATGATGTTCCCATTGCAAAAGAATTTCTCGATGTATTTCTGAAAGAATTACCGGGATTACCCCCACATCGACCCGTTGAATTTCAAATAGATCTTGTACCAGGAGCTGCACCAATAGCTCGTGCTCCTTACAGATTCGCACCCAGCGAGATGAAAGAACTGCAAAGCCAATTACAAGAACTTTTAGAGCGTGGTTTCATTCGACCAAGCACATCACCGTGGGGAGCTCCTGTTTTGTTTGTCAAGAAGAAAGATGGTACATTCAGGTTGTGTATCGACTACTGAGAGTTGAACAAACTTACCATCAAGAACCGCTACCCACTACCGAGAATCGATGACTTATTTGATCAACTACAAGGCTCGTCTGTTTATTCAAAGATTGACTTACGTTCCGGGTATCATCAAATGCGGGTGAAAGAAGATGATATTCCAAAGACTGCTTTCAGAACACGTTACGGTCATTACGAGTTTATGGTCATGCCGTTTGGTTTAACTAATGTACCAGCTGTGTTCATGGACCTTATGAACCGAGTGTGTGGACCATACCTTGACAAGTTTGTCATTGTTTTTCATTGATGACATACTTATTTACTCAAAGAATGACCAAGAACACGGTGAACATTTGAGAAAGGTGTTAGAAGTATTGAGGAAGGAAGAATTGTACTCTAAGTTTTCAAAGTGTGCATTTTGGTTGGAAGAAGTTCAATTCCTCGGTCACATAGTGAACAAAGAAGGTATTAAGGTGGATCCGGCAAAGATAGAAACTGTTGAAAAGTGGGAAACCTCGAAAACTCCGAAACACATACGCCAGTTTTTAGGACTAGCTGGTTACTACAGAAGGTTCATCCAAGACTTTTCCAGAATAGCAAAACCCTTGACTGCATTAACGCATAAAGGGAAGAAATTTGAATGGAATAATGAACAAGAGAAAGCATTACAGTTATTGAAGAAAAAGCTAACTACGGCACCTATATTGTCATTGCCTGAAGGGAATGATGATTTTGTGATTTATTGTGACGCATCAAAGCAAGGTCTCGGTTGTGTATTAATGCAACGAACGAAGGTGATTGCTTATGCGTCTAGACAATTGAAGATTCACGAACAAAATTATACGACGCATGATTTGGAATTAGGCGCGGTTTTTTTTCATTAAAGACTTGGAGGCACTACTTATATGGGGTCAAAAGTATTATATATACTGACCACAAAAGTCTTCAACACATATTTAATCAGAAACAACTGAATATGAGGCAGCGTAGGTGGATTGAATTATTGAATGATTACGACTTTGAGATTCGTTACCACCCGGGGAAGGCAAATGTGGTAGCCGATGCCTTGAGCAGGAAGGACAGAGAACCCATTCGAGTAAAATCTATGAATATAATGATTCATAATAACCTTACTACTCAAATAAAGGAGGCGCAACAAGGAGTTTTAAAAGAGGGAAATTTAAAGGATGAAATACCCAAAGGATCAGAGAAGCATCTTAATATTTGGGAAGACGGAACCCGGTATAGGGCTGAAAGGATTTGGGTACCAAAATTTGGAGATATGAGAGAAATGGTACTTAGAGAAGCTCATAAAACCAGATACTCAATAAATCCTAGAACGGGGAAGATGTATAAAGATCTCAAGAAACATTTTTGGTGGCCGGGTATGAAAGCCGATGTTGCTAAATACGTAGGAGAATGTTTGACGTGTTCTAAGGTCAAAGCTGAGCATCAGAAACCATCAGGTCTACTTCAACAACTCGAAATCCCAGAATGGAAATGGGAAAACATTACCATGGATTTCATCACTAAATTGCCAAGGACTGCAAGTGGTTTTAATACTATTTGGGTAATAGTTGATCGTCTCACCAAATCAGCACACTTCCTGCCAATAAGAGAAGATGACAAGATGGAGAAGTTAGCACGATGAAGGAAGTCGTCTCCAGACATGGAATACCAATCTCTATTATCTCTGATAGGGATGGCAGATTTATTTCAAGATTCTGGCAGACATTACAGCAAGCATTAGGAACTCGTCTAGACATTAGTACTGCCTATCATCCACAAACTGATGGGCAGAGCGAAAGGACGATATAAACGCTTGAAGACATGCTACGAGCATGTGTTATTGATTTCGAAAACAGTTGGGATCGATATCTATCGTTAGCAGAATTTTCCTACAACAACAGCTACCATTCAAGCATTGAGATGGCGCCGTTTGAAGCACTTTATGGTAGAAAGTGCAGGTCTCTGATTTGTTGGAGTGAAGTGGGGGATAGATAGATTACGGGTCCGGAGATTATACAAGAAACTACCGAGAAGATCATCCAAATTCAACAACGGTTGAAAACCGCCCAAAGTCGACAAAAGAGCTACGCTGACATTAAAAGAAAAGATATAGAATTTGAAATTGGAGAGATGGTCATGCTTAAAGTTGCACCTTGGAAAGGCGTTGTTCGATTTGGTAAACGAGGAAAATTAAATCCAAGGTATATTGGACCATTCAAGATTATTGATCGTGTCGGACCAGTAGCTTACCGACTTGAGTTACCTCAACAACTCGCGGCTGTACATAACACTTTCAACGTCTTGAATTTGAAGAAATGTTTTGCTAAAGAAGATCTCACTATTCCGTTAGATGAAATCCAAATCAACGAAAAACTTCAATTCATCGAAGAACCCGTCGAAATAATGGATCGTGAGGTTAAAAGACTTAAGCAAAACAAGATACCAATTGTTAAGGTTCGATGGAATGCTCGTAGAGGACCCGAGTTCACCTGGGAGCGTGAATATCAGATGAAGAAGAAATACCCACATCTATTTCCAGAAGATTCGTCAACACCTTCAACAGCTTAAAATTTCGGGACGAAATTTATTTAACGGGTAGGTACTGTAGTGACCCGAACTTTTCCATGTTTATATATATTAATTGAGATTGATATTTACATGATTAAATGTTTCCAACATGTTAAGCAATCAAACTTGTTAAGACTTGATTAATTGAAATATGTTTCATATAGACAATTGACCACCCAAGTTGACCGGTGATTCACGAACGTTAAAACTTGTAAAAACTATATGATGACATATATATGGATATATATATAGTTAACATGATACTATGATAAGTAAACATATCATTAAGTATATTAACAATGAACTACATATGTAAAAACAAGACTACTAACTTAATGATTTTTAAACGAGACATATATGTAACGATTATCGTTGTAAAGACATTTAATGTATATATATCATATTAAGAGATATTCATACATGATAATATCATGATAATATAATAATTTAAAATCTCATTTGATATTATAAACATTGGGTTAACAATATTTAACAAGATCGTTAACCTAAAGGTTTCAAAACAACACTTACATGTAACGCCTAACGATGACTTAACGACTCAGTTAAAATGTATATACATGTAGTGTTTTAATATGTATTTATACACTTTTGAAAGACTTCAATACACTTATCAAAATACTTCTACTTAACAAAAATGCTTACAATTACATCCTCGTTCAGTTTCATCAACAATTCTACTCGTATGCACCCGTATTCGTACTCGTACAATACACGGCTTTTAGATGTATGTACTATTGGTATATACACTCCAATGATCACCTCTTAGCAGCCCATGTGAGTCACCTAACACATGTGGGAACCATCATTTGGCAACTAGCATGAAATATCTCATAAAATTACAAAAATATGAGTAATCATTCATGACTTATTTACATGAAAACAAAATTACATATACTTTATATCTAATCCATACACCAACGACCAAAAACACCTAAAACACTTTCATTCTTCAATTTTCTTCATCTAATTGATATCTCTCAAGTTCTATCTTCAAGTTCTAAGTGTTCTTCATATATTCTACAAGTTCTAGTTACATAAAATCAAGAATACTTTCAAGTTTGCTAGCTCACTTCCAATCTTGTAAGGTGATCATCCAACCTCAAGAAATCTTTGTTTCTTACAGTAGGTTATCATTCTAATATAAGGTAATAATCATATTCAAACTTTGGTTCAATTTCTATAACTATAACAATCTTATTTCAAGTGATGATCTTACTTGAACTTGTTTTCGTGTCATGATTCTGCTTCAAGAACTTCGAGCCATCCAAGGATCTGTTGAAGCTAGATCCATTTTTCTCTTTCCAGTAGGTTTATCCAATTAACTTAAGGTAGTAATGATGTTCATAACATCATTCGATTCATACATATAAAGCTATCTTATTCGAAGGTTTAAACTTGTAATCACTAGAACATAGTTTAGTTAATTCTAAACTTGTTCGCAAACAAAAGTTAATCATTCTAACTTGACTTTTAAAATCAACTAAACACATGTTATATATCTATATGATATGCTAACTTAATGATTTAAAATCTGGAAACACGAAAAACACCGTAAAACCGGATTTACGCCGTCGTAGTAACACCGCGGGCTGTTTTGGGTTAGTTAAAAAAAAACTATGATAAACTTTGATTTAAAAGTTGTTATTCTGAGAAAATTATTTTTATTATGAACATGAAACTATATCCAAAAATTATGGTTAAACTCAAAGTGGAAGTATGTTTTCTAAAATGGTCATCTAGACGTCGTTCTTTCGACTGAAATGACTACCTTTACAAAAACGACTTGTAACTTATTTTTCCGACTATAAACCTATACTTTTTCTGTTTAGATTCATAAAATAGATTTCAATATGAAACCATAGCAATTTGATTCACTCAAAACGGATTTAAAATGAAGAAGTTATGGGTAAAACAAGATTGGATAATTTTTCTCATTTTAGCTACGTGAAAATTGGTAACAAATCTATTCCAACCATAACTTAATCAACTTGTATTGTATATTATGTAATCTTGAGATACCATAGACACGTATACAATGTTTCGACCTATCATGTCGACACATCTATATATATTTCGGAACAACCATAGACACTCTATATGTGAATGTTGGAGTTAGCTATACAGGGTTGAGGTTGATTCCAAAATATATATAGTTTGAGTTGTGATCAATACTGAGATACGTATACACTGGGTCGTGGATTGATTCAAGATAATATTTATCGATTTATTTCTGTACATCTAACTGTGGACAACTAGTTGTAGGTTACTAACGAGGACAGCTGACTTAATAAACTTAAAACATCAAAATATATTAAAAGTGTTGTAAATATATTTTGAACATACTTTGGTATATATGTATATATTGTTATAGGTTCGTGAATCAACCAGTGGCCAAGTCTTACTTCCCGACGAAGTAAAAATCTGTGAAAGTGAGTTATAGTCCCACTTTTAAAATCTAATATTTTTGGGATGAGAATACATGCAGGTTTTATAAATGATTTACAAAATAGACACAAGTACATGAAACTACATTCTATGGTTGAATTATCGAAATCGAATATACCCCTTTTTATTAAGTCTGGTAATCTAAGAATTAGGGAACAGACACCCTAATTGACGCGAATCCTAAAGATAGATCTATTGGGCTTAACAAACCCCATCCAAAGTACCGAATGCTTTAGTACTTCGAAATTTATCTCATATCCGAAGGGTGTCCCGGAATGATGGGGAAATTCTTATATATGCATCTTGTTAATGTCGGTTACCAGGTGTTCACCATATGAATGATTTTTATCTCTATGTATGGGATGTGTATTGAAATATGAAATCTTGTGGTCTATTATTATGGTGAACACAAGATTTCATATTTCAATATCAAATCATAATAATAGACCACAAGATTTCATATTTCAATACACATCCCATACATAGAGATAAAAATCATTCATATGGTGAACACCTGGTAACCGACATTAACAAGATGCATATATAAGAATATCCCCATCATTCCGGGACACCCTTCGGATATGATATAAATTTCGAAGTACTAAAGCATCCGGTACTTTGGATGGGGTTTGTTAGGCCCAATAGATCTATCTTTAGGATTCGCGTCAATTAGGGTGTCTGTTCCCTAATTCTTAGATTACCAGACTTAATAAAAAGGGGCATATTCGATTTTGATAATTCAACCATAGAATGTAGTTTCACGTACTTGTGTCTATTTTGTAAATCATTTATAAAACCTGCATGTATTCTCATCCCAAAAATATTAGATTTTAAAAGTGGGACTATAACTCACTTTCACAGATTTTTACTTCGTCGGGAAGTAAGACTTGGCCTCTAGTTGATTTACGAACCTATAACAATATATACATATATATCAAAGTATGTTCAAAATATATTTACAACACTTTTAATATATTTTGATGTTTTAAGTTTATTAAGTCAGCTGTCCTCGTTAGTAACCTACAACTAGTTGTCCACAGTTAGATGTACAGAAATAAATCGATAAATATTATCTTGAATCAATCCACGACCCAGTGTATACGTATCTCAGTATTGATCACAACTTAAACTATATATATTTTGGAATCAACCTCAACCCTGTATAGCTAACTCCAACATTCACATATAGAGTGTCTATGGTTGTTCCGAAATATATATAGATGTGTCGACATGATAGGTCGAAACATTGTATACGTGTCTATGGTATCTCAAGATTACATAATATACAATACAAGTTGATTAAGTTATGGTTGGAATAGATTTGTTACCAATTTTCACGTAGCTAAAATGAGAAAAATTATCCAATCTTGTTTTACCCATAACTTCTTCATTTTAAATCCGTTTTGAGTGAATCAAATTGCTATGGTTTCATATTGAACTCTATTTTATGAATCTAAACAGAAAAAGTATAGGTTTATAGTCGGAAAAATAAGTTACAAGTCGTTTTTGTAAAGGTAGTCATTTCAGTCGAAAGAACGACGTCTAGATGACCATTTTAGAAAACATACTTCCACTTTGAGTTTAACCATAATTTTTGGATATAGTTTCATGTTCATAATAAAAATCATTTTCTCAGAATAACAACTTTTAAATCAAAGTTTATCATAGTTTTTAATTAACTAACCCAAAACAGCCCGCGGTGTTACTACGACGGCGTAAATCCGGTTTTACGGTGTTTTTCGTGTTTCCAGTTTTTAAATCATTAAGTTAGCATATCATATAGATATATAACATGTGTTTAGTTGATTTTAAAAGTCAAGTTAGAAGGATTAACTTTTGTTTGCGAACAAGTTTAGAATTAACTAAACTATGTTCTAGTGATTACAAGTTTAAACCTTCGAATAAGATAGCTTTATATATATGAATCGAATGATGTTATGAACATCATTACTACCTTAAGTTCCTTGGATAAACCTACTGGAAAAGAGAAAAATGGATCTAGCTTCAATGGATCCTTGGATGGCTCGAAGTTCTTGAAGCAGAATCATGACACGAAAACAAGTTCAAGTAAGATCATCACTTGAAATAAGATTGTTATAGTTATAAAAATTGAACAAAAGTTTGAATATGATTATTACCTTGTATTAGAATGATAACCTACTGTAAGAAATAAAGATTTCTTGAGGTTGGATGATCACCTTACAAGATTGGAAGTGAGCTAGCAAACTTGAAAGTATTCTTGATTTTATGTAACTAGAATTTGTAGAATATATGAAGAACACTTAGAACTTGAAGATAGAACTTGAGAGAGATCAATTAGATGAAGAAAATTGAAGAATGAAAGTGTTTGTAGGTGTTTTTGGTCGTTTGTGTATGGATTAGATATAAAGGATATGTAATTTTGTTTTCATGTAAATAAGTCATGAATGATTACTCATATTTTTGTAATTTTATGAGATATTTCATGCTAGTTGCCAAATGATGGTTCCCACATGTGTTAGGTGACTCACATGGGCTGCTAAGAGGTGATCATTGGAGTGTATATACCAATAGTACATACATCTAAAAGCTGTGTATTGTACGAGTACGAATACGGGTGCATACGAGTAGAATTGTTGATGAAACTGAACGAGGATGTAATTGTAAGCATTTTTGTTAAGTAGAAGTATTTTGATAAGTGTATTGAAGTCTTTCAAAAGTGTATAAATACATATTAAAACACTACATGTATATACATTTTAACTGAGTCGTTAAGTCATCGTTAGGCGTTACATGTAAGTGTTGTTTTGAAACCTTTAGGTTAACGATCTTGTTAAATGTTGTTAACCCAATGTTTATAATATCAAATGAGATTTTAAATTATTATATTATCATGATATTATCATGTATGAATATCTCTTAATATGATATATATACATTAAATGTCTTTACAACGATAATCGTTACATATATGTCTCGTTTAAAACTCATTAAGTTAGTAGTCTTGTTTTTACATATGTAGTTCATTGTTAATATACTTAATGATATGTTTACTTATCATAGTATCATGTTAACTATATATATATCCATATATATGTCATCATATAGTTTTTACAAGTTTTAACGTTCGTGAATCACCGGTCAACTTGGGTGGTCAATTGTCTATATGAAACATATTTCAATTAATCAAGTCTTAACAAGTTTGATTGCTTAACATGTTGGAAACATTTAATCATGTAAATATCAATCTCAATTAATATATATAAACATGGAAAAGTTCGGGTCACTACAGTACCTACCCGTTAAATAAATTTCGTCCCGAAATTTTAAGCTGTTGAAGGTGTTGACGAATCTTCTGGAAATAGATGCGGGTATTTCTTCTTCATCTGATCTTCACGCTCACAGGTGAACTCGGGTCCTCTACGAGCATTCCATCGAACCTTAACAATTGGTATCTTGTTTTGCTTAAGTCTTTTAACCTCACGATCCATTATTTCGACGGGTTCTTCGATGAATTGAAGTTTTTCGTTGATTTGGATTTCATCTAACGGAATAGTGAGATCTTCTTTAGCAAAATATTTCTTCAAATTCGAGACGTGGAAAGTGTTATGTACAGCCGCGAGTTGTTGAGGTAACTCAAGTCGGTAAGCTACTGGTCCGACACGATCAATAATCTTGAATGGTGCAATATACCTTGGATTTAATTTCCCTCGTTTACCAAATCGAACAACGCCTTTCCAAGGTGCAACTTTAAGCATGACCATCTCTCCAATTTCAAATTCTATATCTTTTCTTTTAATGTCAGCGTAGCTCTTTTGTCGACTTTGGGCGGTTTTCAACCGTTGTTGAATTTGGATGATCTTCTCGGTAGTTTCTTGTATAATCTCCGGACCCGTAATCTGTCTATCCCCCACTTCACTCCAACAAATCGGAGACCTGCACTTTCTACCATAAAGTGCTTCAAACGGCGCCATCTCAATGCTTGAATGGTAGCTGTTGTTGTAGGAAAATTCTGCTAACGGTAGATGTCGATCCCAACTATTTCCGAAATCAATAACACATGCTCGTAGCATGTCTTCCAGCATTTGTATCGTCCTTTCGCTCTGCCCATCAGTTTATGGATGATAGGCAGTACTCATGTCTAGACGAGTTCCTAATGCTTGCTGCAATGTCTGCCAGAATCTTGAAATAAATCTGCCATCCCTATCAGAGATAATAGAGATTGGTATTCCATGTCTGGAGACGACTTCCTTCAAATACAGTCGTGCTAACTTCTCCATCTTGTCATCTTCTCTTATTGGCAGGAAGTGTGCTGATTTGGTGAGACGATCAACTATTACCCAAATAGTATCAAAACCACTTGCAGTCCTTGGCAATTTAGTGATGAAATCCATGGTAATGTTTTCCCATTTCCATTCCGGGATTTTGGGTTGTTGAAGTAGACCTGATGGTTTCTGATGCTCAGCTTTGACTTTAGAACACGTCAAACATTCTCCTACGTATTTAGCAACATCGGCTTTCATACCCGGCCACCAAAAATGTTTCTTGAGATCCTTGTACATCTTCCCCGTTCCAGGATGTATTGAGTATCTGGTTTTATGAGCTTCTCTAAGTACCATTTCTCTCATATCTCCAAATTTTGGTACCCAAATCCTTTCAGCCCTATACCGGGTTCCGTCTTCCCGAATATTAAGATGTTTCTCCGATCCTTTGGGTATTTCATCCTTTAAATTTCCCTCTTTTAAAACTCCTTGTTGCGCCTCCTTTATTTGAGTAGTAAGGTTATTATGAATCATTATATTCATAGATTTTACTCGAATGGGTTCTCTGTCCTTCCTGCTCAAGGCATCGGCTACCACATTTGCCTTCCCCGGGTGGTAACGAATCTCAAAGTCGTAATCACTCAATAATTCAATCCACCTACGCTGCCTCATATTCAGTTGTTTCTGATTAAATATGTGTTGAAGACTTTTGTGGTCGGTATATATAATACTTTTGACCCCATATAAGTAGTGCCTCCAAGTCTTTAATGCAAAAACAACCGCGCCTAATTCCAAATCATGCGTCGTATAATTTTGTTCGTGAATCTTTAATTATCTAGACGCATAAGCAATCACCTTCGTTCGTTGCATTAATACACAACCTAGACCTTGCTTTGATGCGTCACAATAAATCACAAAATCATCATTCCCTTCAGGCAATGACAATATAGGTGCCGTAGTTAGCTTTTTCTTCAATAACTGAAACGCTTTCTCTTGTTCATCATTCCATTCAAATTTCTTCCCTTTATGCGTTAATGCAGTCAAGGGTTTTGCTATTCTGGAAAAGTCTTGGATGAACCTTCTATAGTAACCAGCTAGTCCTAAAAACTGGCGTATGTGTTTCGGAGTTTTCGGGGTTTCCCACCTTTCAACAGTTTCTATCTTTGCCGGATCCACCTTAATACCTTCTTTGTTCACTATGTGACCGAGGAATTGAACTTCTTCCAACCAAAATGCACACTTTGAAAACTTAGCGTACAATTCTTCCTTCCTCAATACTTCTAACACCTTTCTCAAATGTTCACCGTGTTCTTGGTCATTCTTTGAGTAAATAAGTATGTCATCAATGAAAACAATGACAAACTTGTCAAGGTATGGTCTACACACTCGGTTCATAAGGTCCATGAACACAGCTGGTGCATTAGTTAAACCAAACGGCATGACCATAAACTCGTAATGACCATAACGTGTTCTGAAAGCAGTCTTTGGAATATCATCTTCTTTCACCCGCATTTGATGATACCCGGAACGTAAGTCAATCTTTGAATAACCAGACGAGCCTTGTAGTTGATCAAATAAGTCGTCGATTCTTGGTAGTGGGTAGCGGTTCTTGATGGTAAGTTTGTTCAACTCTCGGTAGTCGATACACAACCTGAATGTACCATCTTTCTTCTAGACAAACAAAACAGGAGCTCCCCACGGTGATGTGCTTGGTCGAATGAAACCACGCTCTAAAAGTTCTTGTAATTGGCTTTGCAGTTCTTTCATCTCACTGGGTGCGAGTCTGTAAGGAGCACGAGCTATTGGTGCAGCTCCTGGTACAAGATCTATTTGAAATTCAACGGAACGATGTGGGGGTAATCCCGGTAATTCTTTCGAAAATACATCGGGAAATTCTTTTGCGACGGGAACATCATTGATGCTCATTTCTTCAGTTTGTACTTTCTCAACGTGTGCTAGAACAGCATAGCAACCTTTTCTTATTAGTTTTTGTGCCTTCAAATTACTAATAAGATGTAGCTTCGTGTTGCCCTTTTCTCCGTACACCATTAAGGGTTTTCCTTTTTCTCGTATAATGCGAATTGCATTTTTATAACAAACGATCTCTGCTTTCACTTCTTTCAACCAGTCCATACCGATTATCACATCAAAACTCTCTAACTCTACTGGTATCAACTCAATCTTAAATGTTTCGCTAACCAGTTTAATTTCTCGATTCCGACATATAATATCTGCTGAAATTAATTTACCATTTGCTAATTCGAGTAAAAATTTACTATCCAAAGGCGTCAATGGACAACTTAATTTAGCACAAAAATCTCTACTCATATAGCTTCTATCCGCACCCGAATCAAATAAAACGTAAGAAGATTTATTGTCAATAAGAAACGTACCCGTAACAAGCTCCGGGTCTTCCTGTGCCTCTGCCGCATTAATATTGAAAACTCTTCCGCGGCCTTGTCCATTCGTGTTCTCCTGGTTCGGGTAATTTCTAATAATGTGGCCCGATTTTCCACATTTATAACAAACTACATTGGCATAACTTGCTCTGACACTACTTGCTCCGCCATTACTCGTTCCGACACCATTTGTTCCTTTCGTTCTATTAACCCCTGGTCCATAGACCTCACACTTCGCCGCGCTATGACCATTTCTTTTACACTTGTTGCAAAATTTGGTGCAGAACCCCGAGTGATACTTTTCACACCTTTGGCATAGCTGCTTCTGATTGTTGTTGTTGTTGCGGTTATTATTGTTGTTGGGATGATTGTTGTAGTTGCTGTTGTTGTTGTTGTTGTTGTTGGGCCGTTTGTTGTTGTTGCGATTGATGTTGCGATTGTTGGGATAATTGTTGCGATTATTGTTGTAATTGCTGTTGTTGTTGTATTGGTGATTCTTATCACCGTTTTCCTCCCACTTTCTTTTGACTTGCTTCACATTGGCCTCTTCAGCAGTATGTTCTTTAATTCTTTCTTCAATCTGGTTCACTAGTTTGTGAGCCATTCTACATGCCTGTTGTATGGAGGCGGGCTCGTGTGAACTTATATCTTCTTGGATTCTTTCCGGTAATCCTTTCACAAACGCGTCGATCTTCTCTTCCTCATCTTCGAATGCCCCCGGACACAATAGGCACAATTCTGTGAATCGTCTTTCGTACGTGGTAATATCAAATCCTTGGGTTCGTAACCCTCTAAGTTCTGTCTTGAGCTTATTGACCTCGGTTCTGGGACGGTACTTCTCGTTCATCAAGTGCTTGAATGCTGACCACGGTAGTGCGTACGCATCGTCTTGTCCCACTTGCTCTAGATAGGTATTCCACCATGTTAACGCAGAACCTGTGAAGGTATGCGTAGCGTACTTCACTTTGTCCTCTTCAGTACACTTACTTATGGCAAACACCGATTCGACCTTCTCGGTCCACCGTTTCAATCCGATCGGTCCTTCGGTTCCATCAAATTCCAAAGGTTTGCAGGCAGTGAATTCTTTGTAGGTGCATCCTACACGATTTCCTGTACTGCTAGATCCAAGGTTATTGTTGGTATGTAGCGCAGCCTGTACTGCGGCTATGTTTGAAGCTAGAAAAGTACGGAATTCCTCTTCATTCATATTCACGGTATGTCGAGTAGTCGGTGCCATTTCCTTCAAAATAATCAAATGGAACAAGTTAATCATACAGAATATTAAGAGTAGTTAATAGTATTTCGTAGCATAATATGAACTCATTTATAAAAGTTTTTTCTTCATATTAGCGTTTTATAAGTTTAAATTCGGGTAGTACCTACCCGTTAAGTTCATACTTAGTAGCTAATATACAATTCAACTACTACAATTCTATATGAAAAACTGATTATAATTATATTTCGCGTTCAAACTTTTACACAATATTTTACAAACTTACAATACCGCTTATTTTACATATAGCATGAAATATATAACACAATAAATTTGATACAAGATGGTTGTGAAGATAATTCTAGCTAGTACACAAGTCGTTCAGCAAAGGCAATAAAGACACGTAATTCATACGTCCAGAAACAAGTCATGCATTCTGGTTTTACTAGGATTACTTCCCATCCTTGGTCTTGTGGAACATAACCGTTATGGCCGTTGATAAGACAGCGTGTTGTAACATCGTCAAAGGGACGAGGGTTACGTAATGTCCAACAGTCCCGTAACAATCTAAAAACCTCATTTCTTACCCCAATTACCGACTCCGTCACTTGTGAGAACATTTTGTTTAATAGTTGTAGCCCAATGTTCTTGTTCTCACTTTGGTGAGAAGCGAACATTACTAATCCGTAAGCATAACATGCTTCTTTATGTTGCATGTTAGCCTCTTTTTCTAAATCACGAAGTCCAATATTCGGATATTTTGAGTCAAAATAATTTCTTAACCCATTGCGTAAAATAGCATTTGGGTTCCCCGCAATATATGTGTCAAAGTAAACACATCGTAACTTATGGATTTCCCAATGTGATATCCCCCATCTTTCGAACGAAAGCCTTTTATAAACCAAGGCATTCTTGGAACGTTCTTCGAATGTCTTACAAACTGATCTCGCCTTAAATAGTTGTGCCGAAGAATTCTGACTGACTCTAGACAATATTTCATCAATCATGTCTCCGGGTAGGTCTCTTAAAATATTGGGTTGTCTATCCATTTTGTGTTTTTATACTGTAAAATAGACAAGAGTTAGATTCATAAAAAAAAAAAATACTTATTAATACAAGCAATTTTTACATATATCTTAAAGCATAAGCACACTATATTACATATATTACACCACACGAATACAACTATCTTATTCCGACTCGCTTGTTTCTTCTTCTTCGGTTTTGGTTCGTTTTGCCAAGTTTCTAGGGATATATGATGTTCCCCTAATACGAGCCGTCGTTTTCCATATTGGTTTAGAAAAACCTGGTGGTTTAGAGGTTCCCGGGTCATTGTTACAACTTAAGGACTTCGGGGGTTGACGATACATATAAAGTTCATCGGGGTTGGAATTAGATTTCTCTATTTTTATGCCCTTTCCCTTATTATTTTCTTTTGCCTTTTTAAATTCAGTTGGGGTAATTTCTATAACATCATCGGAATTCTCATCGGAATCCGATTCATCGGAGAATTGGTAATCCTCCCAATATTTTGCTTCCTTGGCGGAAACACCATTGACCATAATTAACCTTGGTCGGTTGGTTGAGGATTTTCTTTTACTTAACCGTTTTATTATTTCCCCCACCGGTTCTATTTCTTCATCCGGTTCCGATTCTTCTTCCGGTTCCGATTCTTCTTCCGGTTCCGACTCTTCTTCCGGTTCCTCTTCGGGAACTTGTGAATCAGTCCACGAATCATTCCAATTTACATTTGACTCTTCATTATTATTAGGTGAGTCAATGGGACTTGTTCTAGAGGTAGACATCTATCACATAATATCAAACGCGTTAAGAGATTAATATATCACATAATATTCACATGTTAAAAATATATAGTTTCCAACAAAATTTGTTAAGCAATCATTTTTCAAGTAAACACGGTCGAAGTCCAGACTCACTAATGCATCCTAACAAACTCGATAAGACACACTAATGCAAAATTCTGGTTCTCTAAGACCAACGCTCGGATACCAACTGAAATGTCCCGTTCTTATTGATTAAAAACGTTCCATATTAATTGATTTTGTTGCGAGGTTTTGACCTCTATATGAGACGTTTTTCGAAGACTGCATTCATTTTAAAACAAACCATAACCTTTATTTCATCAATAAAGGTTTAAAAAGCTTTACGTAGATTATCAAATAATGATAATCTAAAATATCCTGTTTACTTACAACCATTACATAATGGTTTACAATACAAATATGTTACAACAAAATAAGTTTCTTGAATGCAGTTTTTACACAATATCATACAAGCATGGACTCCAAATCTCGTCCTTATTTAAGTATGCGACAGCGGAAGCTCTTAATAATCACCTGAGAATAAACATGCTTAAAACGTCAACAAAAATGTTGGTGAGTTATAGGTTTAACCTATATATATCAAATCATAATAATAGACCACAAGATTTCATATTTCAATACACATCCCATACATAGATATAAAAATCATTCATATGGTGAACACCTGGTAACCGATATTAACAAGATGCATATATAAGAATATCCCCATCATTTCGGGACACCCTTCGGATATGATATAAATTTCGAAGTACTAAAGCATCCGGTACTTTGGATGGGGTTTGTTAGGCCCAATAGATCTATCTTTAGGATTCGCGTCAATTAGGGTGTCTGTTCCCTAATTCTTAGATTACCAGACTTAATAAAAAGGGGCATATTCGATTTTGATAATTCAACCATAGAATGTAGTTTCACGTACTTGTGTCTATTTTGTAAATCATTTATAAAACCTGCAAGTATTCTCATCCCAAAAATATTAGATTTTAAAAGTGGGACTATAACTCACTTTCACAGATTTTTACTTCGTCGGGAAGTAAGACTTGGCCACTGGTTGATTCACGAACCTATAACAATATATACATATATATCAAAGTATGTTCAAAATATATTTACAACACTTTTAATATATTTTGATGTTTTAAGTTTATTAAGTCAGCTGTCCTTGTTAGTAACCTAGAACTAGTTGTCCACAGTTAGATGTACAGAAATAAATCGATAAATATTATCTTGAATCAATCCACGACCCAGTGAGTCACCATGTGAGTAACCATGTTAGGTGACCCACATGTGTTAGGTGACTCACATGGGCTGCTAAGAGCTGATCATTGGAGTGTTAGGTGACTCACATGGTGACTCACTGGGTTGTGGATTGATTCAAGATAATATTTATCGATTTATTTCTGTACATCTAACTGTGGACAACTAGTTGTAGGTTACTAACGAGGACAGCTGACTTAATAAACTTAAAACATCAAAATATATTAAAAGTGTTGTAAATATATTTTGAACATACTTTGATATATATGTATATATTGTTATAGGTTTGTAAATCAACCAGTGGCCAAGTCTTACTTCCCGACGAAGTAAAAATCTGTGAAAGTGAGTTATAGTCCCACTTTTAAAATCTAATATTTTTGGGATGAGAATACATGCAGGTTTTATAAATGATTTACAAAATAGACACAAGTACGTGAAACTACATTCTATGGTTGAATTATCGAAATCGAATATGCCCCTTTTTATTAAGTCTGGTAATCTAAGAATTAGGGAACAGACACCCTAATTGACGTGAATCCTAAAGATAGATCTATCGGGCCCAACAAGCCCCATCCAAAGTACCGGATGCTTTAGTACTTCGAAATTTATATCATATCCGAAGGGTGTCCCGGAATGATGGGGATATTCTTATATATGCATCTTGTTAATGTCGGTTACCAGGTATTCACCATATGAATGATTTTTATCTCTATGTATGGGATGTGTATTGAAATATGAAATCTTGTGGTCTATTATTATGATTTGATATATATAGGTTAAACCTATAACTCACCAACATTTTTGTTGACTTTTTAAGCTTGTTTATTCTCAGGTGATTATTAAGAGCTTCCGCTGTCGCATACTTAAATAAGGACGAGATTTGGAGTCCATGCTTGTATGATATTGTGTAAAAACTGCATTCAAGAAACTTATTTTGTTGTAACATATTTGTATTGTAAACCATTATGTAATGGTCGTGTGTAAACAGGATATTTTAGATTATCATTATTTGATAATCTACGTAAAGCTTTTTAAACTTTTATTGATGAAATAAAGGTTATGGTTTGTTTTAAAATGAATGCAGTCTTTGAAAAACGTCTCATATAGAGGTCAAAACCTCGCAACGAAATCAATTAATATGGAACGTTTTTAATCAATAAGAACGGGACATTTCAGTTGGTATCCGAGCGTTGGTCTTAGAGAACCAGAATTTTGCATTAGTGTGTCTTATCTAGTTTGTTAGGATGCATTAGTGAGTCTGGACTTCGACCGTGTTTACTTGAAAAATGATTGCTTAACAAATTTTGTTGGAAACTATATATTTTTAACATGTGAATATTATGTGATATATTAATCTCTTAACGCATTTGATATTATGTGATAGATGTCTACCTCTAGAACAAGTCCTATTGACTCACCTAATAATAATGAAGAGTCAAATGTAAATTGGAATGATTCGTGGACTGATTCACAAGTTCCCGAAGAGGAACCGGAAGAAGAGTCGGAACCGGAAGAAGAATCGGAACCGGAAGAAGAATCGGAACCGGATGAAGAAATAGAACCGGTGGGGGAAATAATAAAACGGTTAAGTAAAAGAAAATCCTCAACCAACCGACCAAGGTTAATTATGGTCAATGGTGTTTCCGCCAAGGAAGCAAAATATTGGGAGGATTACCAATTCTCCGATGAATCGGATTCCGACGAGAATTCCGATGATGTTATAGAAATTACCCCAACTGAATTTAAAAAGGCAAAAGAAAATAATAAGGGAAAGGGCATAAAAATAGAGAAATCTAATTCCAACCCCGATGAACTTTATATGTATCGTCAACCCCCGAAGTCCTTAAGTTGTAACAATGACCCGGGAATCTCTAAACCACCAGGTTTTTCTAAACCAATGTGGAAAACGACGGTTCATATTAGGGGAACATCATATATCCCTAGAAACTTGGCAAAACGAACCAAAACCGAAGAAGAAGAAACAAGCGAGTCGGAATAAGATAGTTGTATTCGTGTGGTGTAATATATGTAATATAGTGTGCTTATGCTTTATGATATATGTAAAAATTGCTTGTATTAATAAGTATTTTTTTTTATGAATCTAACTCTTCTCTATTTTACAGTATAAAAACACAAAATGGATAGACAACCCAATATTTTAAGAGACCTACCCGGAGACATGATTGATGAAATCTTGTCTAGAGTCGGTCAGAATTCCTCGGCACAACTATTTAAGGCGAGATCAGTTTGTAAGACATTCGAAGAACGTTCCAAGAATGCCTTGGTTTATAAAAGGCTTTCGTTCGGAAGATGGGGGATATCACATTGGGAAATCCATAAGTTACGATGTGTTTACTTTGACGCATATATTGCGGGGAACCCAAATGCTATTTTACGCAACGGGTTAAGAAATTATTTTCACTCAGTATATCCGAATATAGGACTTCGTGATTTAGAAAAAGCGGCTAACATGCAACATAAAGAAGCATGTTACGCTTACGGGTTAGTAATGTTTGCTTCTCACCAAAGTGAGAACAAGAACATCGGGCTACAACTATTAAACAAAACGTTCCCACAAGTGACGGAGTCGGTAATTGGGGTAAGAAATGAGGTTTTTAGGTTATTACGAGACTGTTGGTCATTACGTAACCCTCGTCCCTTTGACGACGTTACAACACGCTGTCTTATCAACGGCCATAACGGTTATGTTCCACAAGACCAAGGATGGGAAGTAGTCCTAGTAAAACCAGAATGCATGACTTGTTTCTGGACGTATGAATTACGTGTCTTTATTGCCTTTGCTGAACGACTTGTGTACTAGCTAGAATTGTCTTCACAACTATCTTGTATCAAAGTTATTGTGTGCTATATTTCATGCTTTATGTAAAATAAGCGGTATTGTAAGTTTGTAAAATATTGTATAAAAGTTTGAACGTGAAATATTATTACAATCAGTTTTTCATATAGAATTGTAGTAGTTGAATTGTATATTAGCTACTAAGTATGAACTTAACGGGTAGGTACTACCCGAATTTAAACTTATAAAATGCTAATATGAAGAAAAATCTTTTATAAATGAGTTCATATTATGCTACGAAATACTATTAACTACTCTTAATATTCTGTATGATTAACTTGTTCCATTTGACTATTTTGAAGGAAATGGCACCGACTACTCGACACACCGTGAATATGAATGAAGAGGAATTCCGTACTTTTCTAGCTTCAAACATATCCGCGGTACAGGCTGCGCTACATACCAACAATAACCTTGGATCTGGCAGTACAGGAAATCGTGTAGGATGCACCTACAAAGAATTCACTGCCTGCAAACCTTTGGAATTTGATGGATCCGAAGGACCGATCGGATTGAAACGGTGGACCGAGAAGGTCGAATCGGTGTTTTCCATAAGTAAGTGTACTGAAGAGGACAAAGTGAAGTACGCTACGCATACCTTCACAGGTTCTGCGTTAACATGGTGGAATACCTATCTAGAGCAAGTGGGACAAGACGATGCGTACGCACTACCGTGGTCAGCATTCAAGCACTTGATGAACGAGAAGTACCGTCCCAGAACCGAGGTCAATAAGCTCAAGACAGAACTTAGAGGGTTACGAACCCAAGGATTTGATATTACCACGTATGAAAGACGATTCACAGAATTGTGCCTATTGTGTCCGGGAGCGTTCGAAGATGAGGAAGAGAAGATCGACGCATTTGTGAAAGGATTACCGTAAAGAATCCAAGAAGATATAAGTTCACACAAGCCCGCCTCTATACAACAGGCATGTAGAATGGCTCACAAATTAGTGAACCAGATTGAAGAAAGAATTAAAGAACAGACTGCTGAAGAGGCCAATGTGAAGCAAGTCAAAAGAAAGTGGGAGGAAAACGGTGATAAGAATCACCAATACAACAACAGCAATTACAACAATAATCGCAACAATTATCCCAACAATCGCAACATCAATCGCAACTACAAAAAACGGCCCAACAACAACAACAACAACAACAGCAACTACAACAATCATCCCAACAATAATAATAACCGCAACAACAACAACAATCAGAAGCAGCTATGCCAAAGGTGTGAAAAGTATCACTCGGGGTTCTGCACCAAATTTTGCAACAAGTGTAAAAGAAATGGTCATAGCGCAGCGAAGTGTGAGGTCTACGGACCAGGGGTTAATAGAACGAAAGGAACAAATGGTGTCGGAACGAGTAATGGCGGAGCAAGTAGTGTCGGAGCAAGTTATGCCAATGTAGTTTGTTATAAATGTGGAAAACCGGGCCACATTATTAGAAATTGCCCGAACCAGGAGAACACGAATGGACAAGGCCGCGGAAGAGTTTTCAATATTAATGCGGCAGAGGCACAGGAAGACCCGGAGCTTGTTACGGGTACGTTTCTTATTGATAATAAATCTGCTTACGTTTTATTTGATTCGGGTGCGGATAGAAGCTATATGAGTAGAGATTTTTGTGCTAAATTAAGTTGTCCATTGATGCCTTTGGATAGTAAATTTTTACTCGAATTAGCAAATGGTAAATTAATTTCAGCAGATAATATATGTCGGAATCGAGAAATTAAACTGGTTAGCGAAACATTTAAGATTGATTTGATACCAGTAGAGTTAGGGAGTTTTGATGTGATAATCGGTATGGACTGGTTGAAAGAAGTGAAAGCAGAGATCGTTTGTTACAAAAATGCAATTCGCATTATACGAGAAAAAGGAAAACCCTTAATGGTGTACGGAGAAAAGGGCAACACGAAGCTACATCTTATTAGTAATTTGAAGGCACAAAAACTAATAATAGAAAAGGTTGCTATGCTGTTCTAGCACACATCGAGAAAGTACAAACTGAAGAAAAGAGCATCAATGATGTTCCCATTGCAAAAGAATTTCCCGATGTATTTCCGAAAGAATTACCGGGATTACCCCCACATCGATCCGTTGAATTTCAAATAGATCTTGTACCAGGAGCTGCACCAATAGCTCGTGCTCCTTACAGACTCGCACCCAACGAGATGAAAGAACTGCAAAGCCAATTACAAGAACTTTTAGAGCATGGTTTCATTCGACCAAGCACATCACCGTGGGGAGCTCCTGTTTTGTTTGTCAAGAAGAAAGATGGTACATTCAGGTTGTGTATCGACTACCGAGAGTTGAACAAACTTACCAACAAGAACCGCTACCCACTACCGAGAATCGACGACTTATTTGATCAACTACAAGGCTCGTCTGTTTATTCAAAGATTGACTTACGTTCTGGGTATCATCAAATGCGGGTGAAAGAAGATGATATTCCAAAGACTGCTTTCAAAACACGTTACGGTCATTACGAGTTTATGGTCATGCCGTTTGGTTTAACTAATGCACCAGCTGTGTTCATGGACCTTATGAACCGGGTGTGTGGACCATACCTTGACAAGTTTGTCATTGTTTTCATTGATGACATACTTATTTACTCAAAGAATGACCAAGAACACGGTGAACATTTGAGAAAGGTGTTAGAAGTATTGAGGAAGGAAGAATTGTACGCTAAGTTTTCAAAGTGTGCATTTTGGTTGGAAGAAGTTCAATTCCTCGGTCACATAGTGAACAAAGAAGGTATTAAGGTGGATCCGGCAAAGATAGAAACTGTTGAAAAGTGGGAGACCCCGAAAACTCCAAAACACATACGCCAGTTTTTAGGACTAGCTGGTTACTACAGAAGGTTCATCCAAGACTTTTCCAGAATAGCAAAACCCTTGACTGCATTAACGCATAAAGGGAAGAAATTTGAATGGAATGATGAACAAGAGAAAGCGTTTCAATTATTGAAGAAAAAGCTAACTACGGCACCTATATTGTCATTGCCTGAAGGGAATGATGATTTTGTGATTTATTGTGACGCATCAAAGCAAGGTCTCGGTTGTGTATTAATGCAACGAACGAAGGTGATTGCTTATGCGTCTAGACAATTGAAGATTCACGAACAAAATTATATGACGCATGATTTGGAATTAGGCGCGGTTGTTTTTGAATTAAAGACTTGGAGGCACTACTTATATGGGGTCAAAAGTATTATATATACCGACCACAAAAGTCTTCAACACATATTTAATCAGAAACAACTGAATATGAGGCAGCGTAGGTGGATTGAATTATTGAATGATTACGACTTTGAGATTCGTTACCACCCGGGGAAGGCAAATGTGGTAGCCGATGCCTTGAGCAGGAAGGACAGAGAACCCATTCGAGTAAAATCTATGAATATAATGATTCATAATAACCTTACTACTCAAATAAAGGAGGCGCAACAAGGAGTTTTAAAAGAGGGAAATTTAAAGGATGAAATACCCAAAGGATCGGAGAAGCATCTTAATATTCGGGAAGACGGAACCCGGTATAGGGCTAAAAGGATTTGGGTACCAAAATTTGGAGATATGAGAGAAATGGTACTTAGAGAAGCTCATAAAACCAGATACTCAATACATCCTGGAACGGGGAAGATGTACAAGGATCTCAAGAAACATTTTTGGTGGCCGGGTATGAAAGCCGATGTTGCTAAATACGTAGGAGAATGTTTGACGTGTTCTAAAGTCAAAGCTGAGCATCAGAAACCATCAGGTCTACTTCAACAACCCAAAATCCTGGAATGGAAATGGGAAAACATTACCATGGATTTCATCACTAAATTGCCAAGGACTGCAAGTGGTTTTGATACTATTTGGGTAATAGTTGATCGTCTCACCAAATCAGCACACTTCCTGCCAATAAGAGAAGATGACAAGATGGAGAAGTTAGCACGACTGTATTTGAAGGAAGTCGTCTCCAGACATGGAATACCAATCTCTATTATCTCTGATAGGGATGGCAGATTTATTTCAAGATTCTGGCAGACATTGCAGCAAGCATTAGGAACTCGTCTAGACATGAGTACTACCTATCATTCACAAACTGATGGGCAGAGCGAAAGGACGATACAAACGCTTGAAGACATGCTACGAGCATGTGTTATTGATTTCGGAAATAGTTGGGATCGACATCTACCGTTAGCAGAATTTTCCTACAACAACAGCTACCATTCAAGCATTGAGATGGCGCCGTTTGAAGCACTTTATGGTAGAAAGTGCAGGTCTCCGATTTGTTGGAGTGAAGTGGGGGATAGACAGATTACGGGTCCGGAGATTATACAAGAAACTACCGAGAAGATCATCCAAATTCAACAACGGTTGAAAACCGCCCAAAGTCGACAAAAGAGCTACGCTGACATTAAAAGAAAAGATATAGAATTTGAAATTGGAGAGATGGTCATGCTTAAAGTTGCACCTTGGAAAGGCGTTGTTCGATTTGGTAAACGAGGGAAATTAAATCCAAGGTATATTGCACCATTCAAGATTATTGATCGTGTCGGACCAGTAGCTTACCGACTTGAGTTACCTCAACAACTCGCGGCTGTACATAACACTTTCCACGTCTCGAATTTGAAGAAATGTTTTGCTAAAGAAGATCTCACTATTCCGTTAAATGAAATCCAAATCAACGAAAAACTTCAATTCATCGAAGAACCCGTCGAAATAATGGATCGTGAGGTTAAAAGACTTAAGCAAAACAAGATACCAATTGTTAAGGTTCGATGGAATGCTCGTAGACGACCCGAGTTCACCTGGGAGCTTGAAGATCAGATGAGGAAGAAATACCCGCATCTATTTCCAGAAGATTCGTCAACACCTTCAACAGCTTAAAATTTCGGGACGAAATTTATTTAACGGGTAGGTACTGTAGTGACCCGAACTTTTCCATGTTTATATATATTAATTGAGATTGATATTTACGTGATTAAATGTTTCCAACATGTTAAGCAATCAAACTTGTTAAGACTTGATTAATTGAAATAGGTTTCATATAGACAATTGACCACCCAAGTTGACCGGTGATTCACGAACGTTAAAACTTGTAAAAACTATATGATGACATATATATGGATATATATATATAGTTAACATGATATTATGATAAGTAAACATATCATTAAGTATATTAACAATGAACTACATATGTAAAAACAAGACTATTAACTTAATGATTTTTAAACGAGACATATATGTAACGATTATCGTTGTAAAGACATTTAATGTATATATATCATATTAAGAGATATTCATACATGATAATATCATGATAATATAATAATTTAAAATCTCATTTGATATTATAAATATTGGGTTAACAACATTTAACAAGATCGTTAACCTAAAGGTTTCAAAACAACACTTACATGTAACGACTAACGATGACTTAACGACCCAGTTAAAATGTATATACATGTAGTGTTTTAATATGTATTTATAAATTTTTGAAAGACTTCAATATACTTATCAAAATACTTCTACTTAACAAAAATGCTTACAATTACATCCTCGTTCAGTTTCATCAACAATTCTACTCGTATGCACCCGTATTCGTACTCGTACAATACACAGCTTTTAGATGTATGTACTATTGGTCTATACACTCCAATGATCAGCTCTTAGCAGCCCATGTGAGTCACCTAACACATGTGGGAACCATCATTTGGCAACTAGCATGAAATATCTCATAAAATTACAAAAATATGAGTAATCATTCATGACTTATTTACATGAAAACAAAATTACATATCCTTTATATCTAATCCATACACCAACGACCAAAAACACCTACAAACACTTTCATTCTTCAATTTTCTTCATCTAATTGATCTCTATCAAGTTCTATCTTCAAGTTCTAAGTGTTCTTCATATATTCTACAAGTTCTAGTTACATAAAATCAAGAATACTTTCAAGTTTGCTAGCTCACTTCCAATCTTGTAAGGTGATCATCCAACCTCAAGAAATCTTTGTTTCTTACAGTAGGTTATCATTCTAATACAAGGTAATAATCATATTCAAACTTTGGTTCAATTTCTATAACTATAACAATCTTATTTCAAGTGATGATCTTACTTGAACTTGTTTTCATGTCATGATTTTGCTTCAAGAACTTCGAGCCATCCAAGGATCCATTGAAGCTAGATCCATTTTTCTCTTTTCCAGTAGGTTTATCCAAGGAACTTAAGGTAGTAATTATGTTCATAACATCATTCGATTCATACATATAAAGCTATCTTATTCGAAGGTTTAAACTTGTAATCACTAGAACATAGTTTAGTTAATTCTAAACTTGTTCGCAAACAAAAGTTAATCCTTCTAACTTGACATTTAAAATCAACTAAACACATGTTCTATATCTATATGATATGCTAACTTAATGATTTAAAACCTGGAAACACGAAAAACACCGTAAAACCGGATTTACGCCGTCGTAGTAACACCGCGGGCTGTTTTGGGCTAGTTAATTAAAAACTATGATAAACTTTGATTTAAAAGTTGTTATTCTGAGAAAATGATTTTTATTATGAACATGAAACTATATCCAAAAATTATGGTTAAACTCAAAGTGGAAGTATGTTTTCTAAAATGGTCATCTAGACGTCGTTCTTTCGACTGAAATGACTACCTTTAAAAAAAACGACTTGTAACTTATTTTTCCGACTATAAACCTATACTTTTCTGTTTAGATTCATAAAATAGAGTTCAATATGAAACCATAGCAATTTGATTCACTCAAAACGGATTTAAAATGAAGAAGTTATGGGTAAAACAAGATTGGATAATTTTTCTCATTTTAGCTACGTGAAAATTGGTAACAAATCTATTCCAACCATAACTTAATCAACTTGTATTGTATATTATGTAATCTTGAGATACCATAGACACGTATACAATGTTTCGACCTATCATGTCGACACATCTATATATATTTCGGAACAACCATAGACACTCTATATGTGAATGTTGGAGTTAGCTATACAGGGTTGAGGTTGATTCCAAAATATATATAGTTTGAGTTGTGATCAATACTGAGATACGTATACACTAGGTCGTGGATTGATTCAAGATAATATTTATCGATTTATTTCTGTACATCTAACTGTGGACAACTAGTTGTAGGTTACTAACGAGGACAGCTGACTTAATATACTTAAAACATCAAAATATATTAAAAGTGTTGTAAATATATTTTGAACATACTTTGATATATATGTATATATTGTTATAGGTTTGTGAATCAACCAGTGGCCAAGTCTTACTTCCCGACGAAGTAAAAATCTGTGAAAGTGAGTTATAGTCCCACTTTTAAAATCTAATATTTTTGGGATGAGAATACATGCAGGTTTTATAAATGATTTACAAAATAGACACATGTACGTGAAACTACATTCTATGGTTGAATTATCGAAATCGAATATGCCCCTTTTTATTAAGTCTGGTAATCTAAGAATTAGGGAACAGACACCCTAATTGACGCGAATCCTAAAGATAGATCTATCGGGCCCAACACGCCCCATCCAAAGTACCGGATGCTTTAGTACTTCGAAATTTATATCATATCCGAAGGGTGTCCCGGAATGATGGGGATATTCTTATATATGCATCTTGTTAATGTCGGTTACCAGGTGTTCACCATATGAATGATTTTTATCTCTATGTATGGGATGTGTATTGAAATATGAAATCTTGTGGTCTATTATTATGATTTGATATATATAGGTTAAACCTAAAACTCACCAACATTTTTGTTGACGTTTTAAGCATGTTTATTCTCAGGTGATTATTAAGAGCTTCTGCTGTCGCATACTTAAATAAGGACGAGATTTGGAGTCCATGCTTGTATGATATTGTGTAAAAACTGCATTCAAGAAACTTATTTTGTTGTAACATATTTGTATTGTAAACCATTATGTAATGGTCGTGTGTAAACAGGATATTTTAGATTATCATTATTTGATAATCTACGTAAAGCTTTTTAAACCTTTATTGATGAAATAAAGGTTATGGTTTGTTTTAAAATGAATGCAGTCTTTGAAAAACGTCTCATATAGAGGTCAAAACCTCGCAACGAAATCAATTAATATGGAACGTTTTTAATCAATAAGAACGGGACATTTCAGTGTATACGTATCTCAGTATTGATCACAACTCAAACTATATATATTTTGGAATCAACCTCAACCCTGTATAGCTAACTCCAACATTCACATATAGAGTGTCTATGGTTGTTCCGAAATATATATAGATGTGTCGAAATGATAGGTCGAAACATTGTATACGTGTCTATGGTATCTCAAGATTACATAATATACAATACAAGTTGATTAAGTTATGGTTGGAATAGATTTGTTACCAATTTTCACGTAGCTAAAATGAGAAAAATTATCCAATCTTGTTTTACCCATAACTTCTTCATTTTAAATCCGTTTTGAGTGAATCAAATTGCCATGGTTTCATATTGAACTCTATTTTATGAATCTAAACAGAAAAAGTATAGGTTTATAGTCAGAAAAATAAGTTACAAGTCATTTTTGTAAAGGTAGTCATTTCAGTCGAAAGAACGACGTCTAGATGACCATTTTAGAAAACATACTTCCACTTTGAGTTTAACCATAATTTTTGGATATAGTTTCATGTTCATAATAAAAATCATTTTCTCATAATAACAAATTTTAAATCAAAGTTTATCATAGTTTTTAATTAACTAACCCAAAACAGCCCGCGGTGTTACTACGCCGGCGTAAATCCGGTTTTACGGTGTTTTTCGTGTTTCCAGGTTTTAAATCATTAAGTTAGCATATAATATAGATATAGAACATGTGTTTAGTTGATTTTAAAAGTCAAGTTAGAAGGATTAACTTTTGTTTACGAACAAGTTTAGAATTAACTAAACTATGTTCTAGTGATTACAAGTTTAAACCTTCGAATAAGATAGCTTTATATATATGAATTGAATGATGTAATGAACATCATTACTACCTTAAGTTCCTTGGATAAACCTACTAGAAAAGAGAAAAATGGATCTAGCTTCAATGGATCCTTAGATGGCTCGAAGTTCTTGAAGCAGAATCATGACACGAAAACAAGTTCAAGTAAGATCATCACTTGAAATAAGATTGTTATAGTTATAAAAATTGATCCAAAGTTTGAATATGATTATTACCTTGTATTAGAATGATAACCTACTGTAAGAAATAAAGATTTCTTGAGGTTGGATGATCACCTTACAAGATTGGAAGTGAGCTAGCAAACTTGAAAGTATTCTTGATTTTATGTAACTAGAATTTGTAGAATATATGAAGAACACTTAGAACTTGAAGATAGAACTTGAGAGAGATCAATTAGATGAAGAAAATTGAAGAATGAAAGTGTTTGTAGGTGTTTTTGGTCGTTGGTGTATGGATTAGATATAAAGGATATGAAATTTTGTTTTCATGTAAATAAGTCATGAATGATTACTCATATTTTTGTAATTTTATGAGATATTTCATGCTAGTTGCCAAATGATGGTTCCCACATGTGTTAGGTGACTCACATGGGCTGCTAAAAGCTGATCATTGGAGTGTATATACCAATAGTACATACATCTAAAAGCTGTGTATTGTACGAGTATGAATACGGGTGCATACGAGTAGAATTGTTGATGAAACTGAACGAGGATGTAATTGTAAGCATTTTTGTTAAGTAGAAGTATTTTGATAAGTGTATTGAAGTCTTTCAAAAGTTTATAAATACATATTAAAACACTACATGTATATACATTTTAACTGAGTCGTTAAGTCATCGTTAGGCGTTACATGTAAGTGTTGTTTTGAAACCTTTAGGTTAACGATCTTGTTAAATGTTGTTAACCCAATGTTTATAATATCAAATGAGATTTTAAATTATTATATTATCATGATATTATCATGTATGAATATCTCTTAATATGATATATATAAATTAAATGTCTTTACAACGATAATCATTACATATATGTCTCGTTTAAAAATCATTAAGTTAGTAGTCTTGTTTTTACATATGTAGTTCATTGTTAATATACTTAATGATATGTTTACTTATCATAGTATCATGTTAACTATATATATATCCATATATATGTCATCATATAGTTTTTACAAGTTTTAACGTTCGTGAATCACCGGTCAACTTGGGTGGTCAATTGTCTATATGAAACATATTTCAATTAATCAAGTCTTAACAAGTTTGATTGCTTAACATGTTGGAAACATTTAATCATGTAAATTTCAATCTCAATTAATATATATAAACATGGAAAATTTCGGGTCACTACAAGATATGTGTACGGTTACTGAGATATATGAAAGATGATTTCGTACACGAGAAAAGTGTACTGTATTTAAAAGATATCGCATGTACATTACAGGTGGGTATAGGATTCGGGCCCATTTGTACCATTCAGGATTTGAATCTTGTGGTCTATTAAAATGATGAATTTTATTGTTTTATGATAAACCTATGAACTCACCAACCTTTTGGTTGACACTTTAAAGCATGTTTATTCTCAGGTATGAAAGAAATCTTGCGCTGTGCATTTGATCATATTACATGGAGTCGTTTATGGCATATAGAGGTCAGAACATCGCAATGGGACCAACTATTGAAGACTTCGTCCAGATGGATTAGGACGGGCTTTGACATGTGGTATCAGAGCGGTGGTCTTATCGAACCAGGTCTTGCATTAGTGTGTCTAACTAGTAGTTGTTAGGATGCATTAGTGGGTCTGGACTTCGACCGTGTCTGCATGTCAAAAGTTTTGCTTATCATTTAGTGTCGAAAATTATTTGCTTATCATCCTTAAAGTCTAGACACATCTTACTGCCTCTATTGCATAGACGGTGTATAGATAAATTCATATCTTAGCGTATATGTTATTGTTACCTTTGCCTGACAGCTTTCGTAGATTCCTCCGTAACTTATGGGATTTTAGTATTATATATGCGTATGTAAATTATGTATTGCAGGGTATTAATCTAATCCTATAATCTATTTCTTATTGAAAATCCTTCATCTAATCGTACGAGATGAATCCCTCAACTAGTTCGAGTCCCTCAGATTTCGATAGCTATTCCGATAGTTATTCCGACAGCTATTCAGATATGGAGTTTCACCTAAGCTTCGAAAGCAGTGTCACCAAAATGAATTAACCAATTCATTTGATGGGTTTGTAGCCTACTTAATCAATGGAGACGCGAAGAAGGCGATCCTTTCCACCAACCGAATTCACCTCTTGACAATGAACCTGAAGCGTTTACCGGCGAACCTGTTCGAGAGACCATTTTCTCTCTCATTTCCAGAGTATCTCATCACGATCATATACTATCTCAGATTCTAAACCTCGTTCATCCACTCGTCCGAACTGATAATCATCCCGGTATAATAGAAGAAGTCAACGAGCTTCGCGCCCGAGTTATAGCCTTGGAAAATATAGTGCAAAACATACCAGCTTCAACAACGTCACCGGTACCAAGAGTACCATTAGTAGCAGCACCGGTACCACCAAAAATATCATATTGACTCATTAAATCCATGATTACATCTGAAAAAATATATATGTATATATATTTTTTCATAAAGATAGTAATTAAAAATTCTTTCGTACAAACTGTTAATGGTGAAAATATTTTAACGAGTAGGTAATACCCTAAAAATATTTAGATTTCACATTAATAATTTACACTGAACATTCTTCGAATCTGATTCAATAGTCATTTACTATCCTACTTACATCCATCGATATACGAATCCGGTCACCACAAAATAGCCATTTTCATTCAATTTCATATTTGGATTTTGACTTCTTGGACAAAATAAAATTTGTTAGAAACAAACAAATTAACTATGAGAAGAATTTTGTTAAGAATCCACGCTAACTGTTCCTAGCTAACTTGTTACATTTTATTTATCGCAATTTAATTATCGCAATTTACATTCTCTTAATTTAAATTTTCGCAATTTTATTTATCGTCATTTAATTTCTGTTATTTATTTTACGCACTTTAAATATCGGGACACGTATACAAGGTTTTGACATATCATATCGACGCATCTATGTATATTATTTGGAATAACCATAGACACTCTATATGCAGTAATGCTGGAGTTAGCTATACAGGGTTGAGGTTCATTCTACAATAATATATGTAGTTTGAGTTGTGATCGAGTCTGAGACATGTACACGGGTCACGATACGTATTAATTAATTCGAATATTATATATTAAACTATATATGAATTATTGGACTATCGACTGTGGACTAAAAACATTGGACATTTAAAATGAATTAAAATATTGATTATAACATATGAAACTAAACAATTCTTTAAGTCTGCCACTTGATTTCATCTTTAACCTCATTTGTATCTTGACGATTCCAATCTGCGTTCAAACCTTTCATGATACTTGAAAACACCTCAATCGAGAGGATGAACCAACCGCACTTCATCTACGAAAGAAAAGATTGATGCAGATAGTTATGCACCTTAAAACACTCGGAACCTGAGTAAATGTTTAACACGTATCTGTGCTAGCTTCTTTGACATTATTATTACCGAAAATAACATTGCAATTCTTTTTCAAATTAGCCAATTTTGTCACAGCTCCAACAAATCAACTTCGACTTTTCATTCGATTTAGCCTTATTATAACCTCAATATATAAGTTTTCCTTTCGACATCATCATCAGGGAACCATTTATGTTATACCGCATTAGCAGTAAATTTACCAGCAACTTCATTACTCATTGGCCTAAGTCTCTCCAAACAACCATTATATTTGTTCGTTAAACTCTATCATGTACTTATTGGCATCTAATGACGAGAACTGCCATACCAGTTACCGGATATCAGCAATCAGTATTTTGAAATCTCGCAGCATGTCTACATCAACAGTTATATGTATACATATAACATTTATCTCTTAGAATTATGATCTTCCATTCTGAAATTCTAAAAAGCACCCAGTCTGTGAATTAATGCTCTAAATTGTGAAAAGATGAATGAAGCAACAAAAACTGTAAACGACCTCAACAGCCAAAAGTTGATGATAAAGAATTGTATGTTAGCAAAGCTCAGAAAAAGTTTGAAACTGAAAAACTGATTGAGCAAACTACGAAGGAGTCTCTGAACAAATCACAAGGACTAAACTTATACATTAAGAATCCTGATGATTCTGTTTCTGATGAAATATTTAGAGAATACCTTGCTCTTGACTCTAAACCTTGAGGACAAATCTTCTTCATCATCCTTCGATCTTAGAAATTTCAAAATATCATCATAAATATCTTCGATATTTCTGAGGATATTTTCATAAATATTCTTGTCTGAAATCATCTATCTCTTCGCGCTACCAGTGTTACATCATATAAGAAACTGTTAGTTTCTATATTCTGTAAACTTTTAAGTTAAACTATGAATGTTTTTGAAGTAGTGTTGGGAACTGATGCATGAGTTAGTATAATATAATGACACTTGATCAACGTGATTATATTACAGTAAGTCATGCTGAGTTTCTAATGGGACATGATAATTCACATATCATAACGTCATCATGTGCCATGATACATGACTCTTACATTCTGCCTAACTTCTGAACATATCAAGAAAGTATATTCTTGATAGTTCTATTCTCAGTTATTCAGTTAATTTGATAAATCAAATCGTGAGATTACGTTCTTTCTTAATTAGAACATTAAGTTCATTCGAAACTCCATACTTATGAATTCTGGACCGTTACTCGCTTTACTAGAGATCGAGAAGAGAATAAAAAGGCAAAGAGCTCCAAAATATAAGAGAAAATATAAAACTCAATAACAACGCAGAGGTTACAAACCGTGGATATTAATACGAATAGCAATATAAAGACACGGTAGACTTAAGAATAGTATCACCCCAAGGTAATAGTAGAAGTAACCAGATTCTTCTGGTGGAAGATTAAAAAGAAGGATGACAGAAATGATAATTAGGAAAATATCAAGGATTAGAACTGGATGAAGCATTTTCACAATCTTTTAGAAGTAAGAATTAAGAATGAAAGTATATGGATGATGAAAATAATGGAACGGAAAAAGTTTATTTATAGTGGATATACCAGACAAAGCAATCGATACAGATGATCGCATTTAATGGAAGAGATCTTAATCTCCTTATTCACCGAAGAATAAGATCTTTTAGATTTCAAAATTTTTCTCTAAATCCCTTGAATTCCGGAATTCAACCAAGACAACGTCAAAAGCTAAGACGCACCTTATTTTCTAAGTTCCACCGTGACTACGTCAAAAGTTAAATCTCTATCTCAATCTATTGTGACAGCCTCATTCGTACATTTCACCTAATCAAATCGTTTTATCGATATTAGTCAATAATGATAAAACTCCAATTATCCACTCATATTCGTCATGAAAACATTTTTATTGTTAGCCATGACCACCTCACTCAAATTTCGGGACGAAATTTCTTTAACGGGTAGCTACTGTGACGACCCGGTAATTTCCGACTAAATTTAAACCTAATCTAATATTGATTTCGATACGATGAGCAAAGTCTGTAATGTTGAGTCACAAATATTTTGAACTGTTTCATATATTCGTTTGGCTTTCGACCATTCCCGACGATTCACGAACAACTATTTGTAAATAGATAACATATATATTTAAATAGGTATAGGTATTTATAATTAGAAATATAATTTAGAATATTATGATTATTAGGATTTATATTGTAATAAATAAAATAAAATGCGATTAATGGAAACTATAGATTATAATAATATATATAAAAATATATATATAAATATTACTTGTAAATATATAATATTATATTTAGTTGTTTAAAAGAATATAATCAATATATTTATTTACTTAAACTTGTTAATTAAGAATTGATATATATATATATATATATATATATATATATATATATATATAAATGGTTATAGTATTATTATTACTAATATTATTATTATCAATAATAATATTGGTATTATTATAATTAGTATTATTATTATTAATAATATTATTGTTATAAGTTTTATAGTTATCATTACCATTATCAATAATAATAATATTATTAATGTTATTATTATATTATTATAAACTTTTATTATCATTAGTTACAAAATAAAGAGTATTACTATTATTATATATTGTTAGTTAGTAATATTAATAGTAATTATGTTATATAAATATAAATACAGATAAAGGGAAAATGCAGGTTTTACAAATATAAATAAAGATGCTACAGATAATACAACTAATACTAAATATATATAAATGCGTAAGAAATTGCTAACATCCCTATCAGACATATTTCTTCTTCCTCTTTCTGTATTCTCGTGACATCAGGTTTAGAATTATCAACATTACCTTTTGACTTAATCGATTTTTTTTAGAAACAATCACTCAGATCATTCCAAAAACTGTAACTACCGAATGCAACTTTTAATTCTTTAATTTTATTTCATGACCTGAGCGAATAATGCCTGTGTACTAAGTGTCGAGATGATTAAACTACAAAACCAATCATTCTTTTTATTTCTATCTTCGGTTTAACATAGAACCATCATCACTCCAATCTCTAACAAGATTATCCACTACTCCTTCTCTGTTTAACTATTAACCACCACCTCAAACCACTACTCTTATCTTCTTGAACCAACCTTTTACTGCCCGACTTCTTTTTGTTTCTGATGATAACCGAACAACCACGATAGACCACCACCTTGCAAACTACCTCTACCTCCATCACTCTTAACCTATCAAAACAAAACCCACATGAATATTGTTACCATCGAGTACAACAGTTTGAACCATCGTTTTGCTGCCTTCTGTTCGAACCACATCTACCTTCCATCACCATCGACAATCACTCTCTCCTAAGCTTTGTAACCAAGAACCATCAATCAACCACCCTCTTCTTCAACCCTCGATAACCACCATGAACTATCACTTTGATCACTTGCAGTCCCATCTTGCTACTACCGTCGCCACACCTAAACAACCTCAAACTACTATCAACTCATCATTTTATGCACACCACCATCAACTAATGCAACTACGGTATTTCTATACTACCTATTTTTATTTAGTTATTGTTTTTGCTACAACCCACAACCCATAACCGATAACTATCTTCATTGTTGTGATGATGTTTTAGACCACCTCCAAATAACTTAATCGGTTACTGCAGATTTCGGTTTTGATCACACATAAATCACCTCCACTGCTACCACTAACCGCCCCTTCTATCACCACCTTTGTTATTCTCTTTCTCGCTTTTCATTCCTGTATTGTCGCCCAACAAAACCCATTTCAAACCCACACCGTCTTCATCTATTTTGTACACCTACTACTCGAGGTGTTTGATAGGATTTTAAAGGCAGAAAATGAAGTAATAATTAAAATTTGGAGGTAATGATATGATAATGAACATGATGAGCGATGATAAGGATGTTTTCTTATTATTTATTCGGTTAGTATAACAACCACTTGATGTGATTACATTATTTTCCTATGGTGGGCCGAACTCAACCTAACACAACACTAATTATTGTCGATATGTAATACCACTACTTTAAGTCCTAATATTATATGCTAACATGGCCATAACCTTTCTCATGGGTCACGGATTTAACAAAAACATCATGGGTCATGGGACCCCTTTTAATCATACATGGTTAAAGATTGATGATGTTATGTCTTGATAATTTATACGATGATTTCGTAAATAAAGTGGATGATGATGAAGGTTAATAACGATGCAACGATGAAGATGAACTGAGATAATGATGTGTTTGTGATCCTGTTATCAGACGAATCCCATAGCCAAAAATTACATCGAGCAGTTTATATGTTTTTAATAGATTATTGGGTCGTGATCCAAGAGTTGGTATTGGGCCGAATTTCTTAATTGATGTGTTGGGCCGAAATTTGGTTATGTTTATGTGATTGGGCCGTGTGGTGATGAACATAGATGTATGATATGATGATAAACGTGAAGGTATTTTGTATGTCCGAGAGACATATTAAATTAATGTGGCTAATCTGTTATGATCCAAGTCAGGTCATACCCAATAACAAGCTTACCGACACCTTATATGTATTTAATCTTAACGATTGGATCGTTAAATAAATACGCGACACTTAAACTTTGGAAAATCGGTTTTCTAAAATATTATTACTTGAGATAAATTATTTGGATAATTTATATTTAATTATTTATAGGTTTAAATAATTATGTTGTGTTATATTTTATCAAAGGTTATAAAATGTATAAGTAACAAAATATATGTATATATATTTATACATGGGTTTATAAATATTGTTTTATAAAACAATTTGCATATTATAATGCCCATGATGTGTGCAGAATTTGGGACTCCAAGAAAGTGCTCACATGCTTGTTTTGCTACTTCCTATATACACAACTTCATAGGTGCATGTCTCACACTTGAATCAAGGCTCGACTCACTTTCTCTCAAGTAATACTAGACTTTTATACTTGTAAAAACTGCACAGAATTCTGCTCTAAAAGAGCTGAAGGCCGTGGCCTATTTGGGACTCAAGGGAGTTCATATTTTGGTTTTTACAAGCTCATATCTAGTGTCAATCAAATCCTAACTAATTACAACGGTGTTGGGGTTATTGCTTGTGGGTATTACACACTTGAGGCTTCAAGTTAGAAGCTCTAATTTCATCATCTTCATCATCACCTTGCAACTTTGTAAACTACCCTCAACTAGCTTGAAGAGGTAAGCATTTATCCAAGACTTGATATTATCATGGAATTTAACTTAATAGCTTTGCATATAAACATGAACTTATCATCATGCTTCCGATTTCTATAACTATCATAAAATGGTTTCATGAACAAGTTAACTTAAAGGACATGTTGTTTATAAAGTTGTTAAATTCCATCAATGGTATCTAGAGCCGAGGTCTATGGATTATGCTTCTTATATTGTCTTTAAACCCACTAATTTTGCAATCCAAGTACATGCATGAAAATGGAATATAAAAATTGTCGGGTTTGGGAGGGTTGCATGTTTGGCCGAATTATTGGTAACCCAAAATGGGTTTTGGGTTGTTCCATTCTGGTCAAATTTGTTGTATGTTGTTGTTCACAATCTTGCCATGACCTTGTGTATGTATGGATGAATGTTTGGTTGATTATTTATTATTCATTTGGTTTGTAATAATATTTATTCAATTGGTTTGTAATAATATTATTTTGGTTATGTAGTTTATTTTATATTTGGTATGTAAAATAGATTAGGTTGTATTTTCATTTTTTAGAAATATGTATTAGGATATATTTTTGTAAAAATGAAGATGCAAGATGAAGACAAGGAAGATGCAAGATTAAGTGGGAGATTTGAAATCTCCTACTTTGTGTTATAACCCTTTACCGGTGGCATTTGTTTTCGGCTAAACAAATGTTCACCAAATTGGCTTGATTGTGAACATATTTATTTTGCATGCATGGTTGTTTTATGATTGTGGATTGTATGTTTGTATGCTACAAGTTAATCACACAAGTTAACAACAAGAAAAATGACAATTTAATTGGTTAAATTAAACATTATTAACGACATGCAAAACGTCAATTTAAATGGTTAAATTAAAAACGGCTAAAAGGACATTAATAAACGGTTATTAAGAACATGATAAGGATCATATATAAAATGGTTTATATCAAGTAATTGGCTAAAATTACAAGACTTGAAAATGGATTTCAAATAAACCATACACTAAATGCATGTTGGTGTATGACATAAAAGTTTTCTTAAACTAGAATTAATGGGAACTTAAAATCTCTTCTAATAACAAGGTAAACAAGTTAAACGCCATCCTTTTGTGCAACACTTAAAAATATTAGGGAACTCATAATGGGATAAAGGTCACCTAACCGTTATGAGCAAACTGAATTTCGCACACTTGTGGGATAAAGGTCACCTAACCACTTGTATGTTAAATTTACACGTTTACACAAGTAGGATGACTTGATTTGGGAATCATGAACTTAGGGTCACCGAAGCATGAGAAACAAATAGGCATTGATGGGATAAATATGTCATGCAAAAGGATTGCATGATCCCATAACTTAGAAGTTGCAAATGGATTGCAATTGTCATGCAATGACTACCTAGCTAAATCAAATGACGGGATAAAGGTCACCTAACCGAAATTTGGTTTACCGTTGGATTCTAAAAAATAATAAATATCAATTGGATTTAAATGGTATTGATTGTTATATTAAAATTAATACTTAAACAACTTTGTTAAATTTTGTAGATGGCCGCCAATAACAACAACAACATTCCAAACGCACCTATCAACTTTAACAACCTATCGTTGAGGTCAATACTCGAAAAGGAAAAACTCAACCATACGAACTTCATGGATTGGTTCTGCAATCTAAGAATTGTCCTCAAACTAGAGGACAGGGCGTATGTGTTGGAAGACCCCATTCCTGATCAACCGGACGAGGATGATACGGAAGGCATGGCTCATTGGGAGAAATATTGCACCGATTCATTGCAAGTTTCTTGCCTCATGCTTGGGACTATGATACCTGAACTCCAAAAGGATTTTGAGCATCATAGTGCATATGGCATGATCACACAGTTGAAGGAGATGTTCCTTCAACAAGCTCGTGTCGAGCGCTTTCAAATGGTCCGAGCGCTTCATGCATGTCGGATGGACGACTCCCAATCCATTTCATCTTATGTCCTTAAAATGAAAAGCCTAATTGATCGAGCAAACCGTCTAAATTGCAACGTGTCTAATGAATTAGCCACGGACCTTATCCTTAATTCCTTGTCAAAGAGGTTTGACACATTTGTAATGAATTACAACATGAACGGATGGGATAAAAGCATTGGCGAATTACATGTCATGCTTAAGACGGCAGAGGCAAGCATGGGTAAAAGGGCTTCACCCGTGTTTACGATCAATGAAGGCGAGTCCAAAAACCATAACACTTCTAAGCTGAAGGAGGCTAAGAGGAAGGGACCCGTCTTCCAAGGCAAGGGAAAAGGAAAAGGGAAGATGGTTACCCCAACCAACAACAACAAAAAGCAAAAGGTTGCCGGAAAGGCTAACCCCAAGGAAGATCCGTGCTTTGGTTGCGGTGAAATGGGTCACTGGAAACGCAACTGCCCGGTCTACCTTAAGGAGTTGAAGGAAAAGAGGGATGCAGGGCAAACCTCAGGTAATGTATATATGGTATACATTGAGCTTAGTATTACTTCTTCTAATACATGGGTATTAGACACAGGATGTGGAACTCATATTTGCAATTCTTTGTAGGGGTTCAAAAGAAGTGATCAAGATGCGGGAACAACAAGAGTCTTCATGGGAAATGGAGAGAGGGTGCAAGTGAAAGCTCAAGGAGACTTTGTTTTAAAGCTACCAAGTGGTTTGGAGCTTGTTTTGAAAAATGTTTTGTATGCACCCGATTTATCTCGAAACATTATTTCTGTATCCCGTTTGAAACAATGTGGTTTTAATCTTAATTTCATTAATGATGATATCCATGTTTCTTTAGATAATGTGTTCTATTTTAAGGCTTCACCTTCGAATGATATTTATGAATTGGTTCATGATGACACATCATACAATAACTCAATATACCATGCAAACACCAAGAAACTCAAAAGTGATTTGAGTGATTCCTAATTATGGCGTTGTCGCCTTGGTCACATAAATAAGAATCGAATGCATACACTTCAAAAGAATGGCCTTTTGAAATCAAATGAACTAGACTCGTTTGATGTATGTGAATCTTGTTTACAAGGCAAAATGACTAAAGCACCTTTCAACGAGACCTATGAAAGGGCTAAGGACTTATTGGGATTAATACATTTGGATGTATGTGGACCCTTTAAGCCCATAACTAGGAATGGTGAAAGATACTTCGTTACTTTCATTGATGACTTCAGTCGTTTCGGATATGTCTACTTGTTAAGACATAAGGACGAAACTTTTGAGGCATTCAAAGAGTATCAAAACAAAGTACAAAATCAACTCAATAAGACAATCAAGGTACTTCGTACCGATATAGGAGGTGAATACCTAAGTGATACTTTCCAAGATCATCTTAGAAGTTGTGGGATTATCTCGCAACTAACTCCTCCTAGAACACCCCAACTAAATGGAGTTTCTGAAAGGAGGAACCGAACCCTAATGGATATGGTTTGATCTATGATGGCTAGAAGCTCGTTACCTCTATCATTTTGGGGTTATTGTCTATGCTCCGCGGCTCGTATTTTAAATATGGCCCCAACCAATAAAGTGGAATGAACTCCTCATGAGATGTGGTTTGGAAAACCTACATCTCTATCATACTTAAAGGTATGGGGATGTGAAGCTTACCCTAAGCATTACGTCCCTAATAAGTTGAATGCTCGATCCACGAAGTGTATCTTCATAGGATATCCCAAGGATGATATGGGATACTATTTCTATGATCCATCAGAGCAAAATGTATTTGTTGCTCGGAAGGCGGAATTCCTTGAAACTAAGTTCCCAATGGAAGGAAATAGTGAAAGGAAGATAGATCTTGAAGAGGTTCAAGATCAAGTAGATGATGCACAATTGGTTGACACTAGTACTCAACATGAAAATGTTGAGAGTGATCAAATGGATGATCAAAATACACAAGACGTTCGCAAATCTGGTAGGATTAGTAATCCACCTGAGAGATATGGGTTTCTCATGGATGGTTGCTATGTGGTTGATTTGGATGAACCAACAAACTACCAAGATGCTTTATCAAGGATTGATAAAGATAAATGGCAGGAAGTCATGAACGCTGAGATGCAATCCATGTGTGACAACCAAGTTTGGGAACTTGTTGAACAACCTACTAGATCAAGGCTGGTTGATTGTAAATGGCTTTTCAAAATGAAAACAGACATACATGGAAACTTGGGTACATATAAAGCTAGACTTGTAGCAAAAGGTTTCACTCAAACTCAAGGGGTTGACTATGATGAAACTTTTTCGCCTGTGGTAATGCTAAAGTCTATTAGGATATTACTTGCCATTACTGCTCATTATGATTATGAAATATGGCAAATGGATGTCAAGACCGCTTTCCTAAATGGACATCCTGAGGAAGATGTCTATATGGTTCAGCCTGAAGGTTTTGTTGATCCTAAATATCCTAAAAAGGTATGCAAGTTAAAGAAGTCAATCTACGGATTGAAACAAGCATCTAGAATGTAGAATCATCATTTTAATGAGGAGGCCAAGAAATTTGGCTTCATTAAAAATGGTGATGAAGCTTGTGTATACAAGAAAGCTAGTGGGAGCACTATCATGTTCCTTGTACTATATGTAGATGATATATTGTTATTTGGGAACGATATTCCGGTAATGCAAGGTGTTAAAACTTGGTTAAGTAAATGCTTCCCCATCAAGGATCTTGGAGAAGCACAATACATTTTGGGAATTGGGATCTACAGGGATAGATCCAAGACACTGATAGGTTTGAATCAAAGTGCATACATTGAAAAGATCTTGAAAAGGTTCAAGATGGAGAACTCTAAGAAAGGTTTGGTACCTATTCAAAAGGGAACACTTCTCAGTTCATCTCAGTGCCCCACCACGAAAGATGAACAGGAGAGAATAAAGAAAGTCCCATATGCGTCTGCCATTGGGTCAATCATGTATGCAATGATATGCACTAGACCGGATGTGTCATGCGCTCTTAGCCTGACAAGTAGATACCAGAATAACCCAGGAAACAGTCATTGTGTAGTGACCCGAACTTTTCCATGTTTATATATATTAATTGAGATTGATATTTACATGATTAAATGTTTCCAACATGTTAAGCAATCAAACTTGTTAAGACTTGATTAATTGAAATAGGTTTCATATAGACAATTGACCACCCAAGTTGACCGGTGATTCACGAACGTTAAAACTTGTAAAAAAACTATATGATGACATATATATGGTTATATATATAGTTAACATGATATTATGATAAATAAACATATCATTAATTATATTAACAATGAACTACATATGTAAAAACAAGACTACTAACTTAATGATTTTGAAACGAGACATATATGTAACGTTTATCATTGTAACGACATTTAATGTATATATATCATATTAGGAGATATTCGTACATCATAATATCATGATAATATAATAATTTAAAATCTCTTTTGATATTATAAACATTGGGTTAACAACATTTAACAAGATCGTTAACCTAAAGGTTTCAAAACAACACTTACATGTAACGACTAACGATGACTTAACGACTCAGTTAAAATGTATATACATGTAGTGTTTTAATATGTATTTATACACTTTTGAAAGACTTCAATACACTTATCAAAATACTTCTACTTAACAAAAATGCTTACAATTACATCCTCGTTCAGTTTCATCAACAATTCTACTCGTATGCACCCGTATTCGTACTCGTACAATACACAGCTTTTAGATGTATGTACTATTGGTATATACACTCCAATGATCAGCTCTTAGCAGCCCATGTGAGTCACCTAACACATGTGGGAACCATCATTTGGCAACTAGCATGAAATATCTCATAAAATTACAAAAATATGAGTAATCATTCATGACTTATTTACATGAAAACAAAATTTCATATCCTTTATATCTAATCCATACACCAACGACCAAAAACACCTACAAACACTTTCATTCTTCAATTTTCTTCATCTAATTAATCTCTCTCAAGTTCTATCTTCAAGTTCTAAGTGTTCTTCATAAATTCCAAAAGTTCTAGTTTCATAAAATCAAGAATACTTTCAAGTTTGCTAGCTCACTTCCAATCTTGTAAGGTGATCATCCAACCTCAAGAAATCTTTGTTTCTTACAGTAGGTTATCATTCTAATACAAGGTAATAATCATATTCAAACTTTGGTTCAATTTCTATAACTATAACAATCTTATTTCAAGTGATGATCTTACTTGAACTTGTTTTCGTGTCATGATTCTGCTTCAAGAACTTCGAGCCATCCAAGGATCCATTGAAGCTAGATCCATTTTTCTCTTTTCCAGTAGGTTTATCCAAGGAAATTAAGGTAGTAATGATGTTCATAACATCATTCGATTCATACATATAAAGCTATCTTATTCGAAGGTTTAAACTTGTAATCACTAGAACATAGTTTAGTTAATTCTAAACTTGTTCGCAAACAAAAGTTAATCCTTCTAACTTGACTTTTAAAATCAACTAAACACATGTTCTATATCTATATGATATGCTAACTTAATGATTTAAAACCTGGAAACACGAAAAACACCGTAAAACCGGATTTACGCCGTCGTAGTAACACCGCGGGCTGTTTTGGGTTAGTTAATTAAAAACTATGATAAACTTTGATTTAAAAGTTGTTATTCTGAGAAAATGATTTTTATTATGAACATGAAACTATATCCAAAAATTATGGTTAAACTCAAAGTGGAAGTATGTTTTCTAAAATGGTCATCTAGACGTCGTTCTTTCGACTGAAATGACTACCTTTACAAAAACGACTTGTAACTTATTTTTCCGACTATAAACCTATACTTTTTCTGTTTAGATTCATAAAATAGAGTTAAATATGAAACCATAGCAATTTGATTCACTCAAAACGGATTTAAAATGAAGAAGTTATGGGTAAAACAAGATTGGATAATTTTTCTCATTTTAGCTACGTGAAAATTGGTAACAAATCTATTCCAACCATAACTTAATCAACTTGTATTGTATATTATGTAATCTTGAGATACCATAGACACGTATACAATGTTTCGACCTATCATGTCGACACATCTATATATATTTCGGAACAACCATAGACACTCTATATGTGAATGTTGGAGTTAGCTATACAGGGTTGAGGTTGATTCCAAAATATATATAGTTTGAGTTGTGATCAATACTGAGATACGTATACACTGGGTCGTGGATTGATTCAAGATAATATTTATCGATTTATTTCTGTACATCTAACTGTGGACAACTAGTTATAGGTTACTAACGAGGACAGCTGACTTAATAAACTTAAAACATCAAAATATATTAAAAGTGTTGTAAATATATTTTGAACATACTTTGATATATATGTATATATTGTTATAGGTTCGTGAATCAACCAGTGGCCAAGTCTTACTTCCCGACGAAGTAAAAATCTGTGAAAGTGAGTTATAGTCCCACTTTTAAAATCTAATATTTTTGGGATGAGAATACATGCAGGTTTTATAAATGATTTACAAAATAGACACAAGTACGTGAAACTACATTCTATGGTTGAATTATCGAAATCGAATATGCCCCTTTTTATTAAGTCTGGTAATCTAAGAATTAGGGAACATACACCCTAATTGACGCGAATCCTAAAGATAGATCTATTGGGTCTAACAAACCCCATCCAAAGTACTGGATGCTTTAGTACTTCGAAATTTATATCATATCCGAAGGGTGTCCCGGAATGATGGGGATATTCTTATATATGCATCTTGTTATTGTCGGTTACCAGGTGGTCACCATATGAATGATTTTTATCTCTATGTATGGGATGTGTATTGAAATATGAAATCTTGTGGTCTATTGTTACGATTTGATATATATAGGTTAAACCTATAACTCACCAACATTTTTGTTGACGTTTAAAGCATGTTTATTCTCAGGTGAATATTAAGAGCTTCCGCTGTTGCATACTAAAATAAGGACAAGATTTGGAGTCCATGTTTGTATGATATTGTGTAAAAACTGCATTCAAGAAACTGATTTCGATGTAACATATTTGTATTGTAAACCATTATGTAATGGTCGTGTGTAAACAGGATATTTTAGATTATCATTATTTGATAATCTACGTAAAGCTTTTTAAACCTTTATTTATGAAATAAAGGTTATGGTTTGTTTTAAAAAGGAATGCAGTCTTTGAAAAACGTCTCATATAGAGGTCAAAACCTCGCAACGAAATCAATTAATATGGAACGTTTTTAATCAATAAGAACGGGACATTTCAGTTGGTATCCGAGCGTTGGTCTTAGAGAACCAGAAAATTTGCATTAGTGTGTCTTATCGAGTTTGTTAGGATGCATTAGTGAGTCTGGACTTCGACCGTGTTTTCCTTAAAAATGATTGCTTAACATTTTTGTTGGAAACTATATATTTTTAACATATGAATATTATGTGATATATTAATCTCTTAACGTGTTTGATATTATGTGATAGATGTCTACCTCTAGAACAAGTCCCATTGACTCACCTAATAATAATGAAGAGTCAAATGTAAATTGGAATGATTTGTGGACTGATTCACAAGTTCCCGAAGAGGAACCGGAAGAAGAGTCGGAACCGGAAGAAGAATCGGAACCGGAAGAAGAATCGGAACCGGATGAAGAAATAGAACCGGTGGGGGAAATAATAAAACGGTTAAGTAAAAGAAAATCCTCAACCAACCGACCAAAGTTAATTATGGTCAATGGTGTTTCCGCCAAGGAAGCAAAATATTGGGAGGATTACCAATTCTCCGATGAATCGGATTCCGACGAGAATTCCGATGATGTTATAGAAATTACCCCAACTGAATTTAAAAAGGCAAAAGAAAATAATAAGGGAAAGGGCATAAAAATAGAGAAATCTAATTCCAACCCCGATGAACTTTATATGTATCGTCAACCCCCGAAGTCCTTAAGTTGTAACAATGACCCGGGAACCTCTAAACCACCAGGTTTTTCTAAACCAATGTGGACAATGACGGCTCGTATTAGGGGAACATCATATATCCCTAGAAACTTGGCAAAACGAACCAAAACCGAAGAAGAAGAAACGAGCGAGTCGGAATAAGATAGTTGTATTCGTGTGGTGTAATATATGTAATATAGTGTTCTTATGCTTTATGATATATGTAAAAATTGCTTGTATTAATAAGTATTTTTTTTATGAATCTAACTCTTGTCTATTTTACAGTTTAAAAACACAAAATGGATAGACAACCCAATATTTTAAGAGACCTACCCGGAGACATGATTGATGAAATCTTGTCTAGAGTCGGCCAGAATTCTTCGGCACAACTATTTAAGGCGAGATCAGTTTGTAAGACATTCGAAGAACGTTCCAAGAATGTCTTGGTTTATAAGAGACTTTCGTTTGAAAGATGGGGGATATCACATTGGGAAACCCATAAGTTACGATGTGTTTACTTTGACGCATATATTGCGGGGAACCCAAATGCTATTTTACGCAACGGGTTAAGAAATTATTTTGACTCAATATATCCGAATATTGGACTTCGTGATTTAGAAAAAGCGGCTAACATGCAACATAAAGAAGCATGCTATGCTTACGGATTAGTAATGTTCGCTTCTCACCAAAGTGAGAACAAGAACATCGGGCTACAACTATTAAACAAAACGTTTCCACAAGTAACGGAGTCGGTAATTGGGGTAAGAAATGAGGTTTTTAGATTATTACGGGACTGTTGGACATTACGTAACCCTCGTCCCTTTGATGACGTTACAACACGCTGTCTTATCAACGGCCATAACGGTTATGTTGCACAAGACCAAGGATGGGAAGTAGTCCTAGTAAAACCAGAATGCATGACTTGTTTCTGGACGTATGAATTACGTGTCTTTATTGCCTTTGCTGAACGACTTGTGTACTAGCTAGAATTGTCTTCACAACTATCTTGTATCAAAGTTATTGTGTGCTATATTTCATGCTTTATGTAAAATAAGCGGTATTGTAAGTTTGTAAAATATTGTATAAAAGTTTGAACGCGAAATATTATTATAATCAGTTTTTCATATAGAATTGTAGTAGTTGAATTGTATATTAGCTACTAAGTATGAACTTAACGGGTAGGTACTACCCGAATTTAAACTTATAAAACGCTAATATGAAGAAAAAGCTTTTATAAATGAGTTCATATTATGCTACGAAATACTATTAACTACTCTTAATATTCTGTATGATTAACTTGTTCCATTTAACTATTTTGAAGGAAATGGCACCGACTACTCGACACACCGTGAATATGAATGAAGAGGAATTCCGTACTTTTCTAGCTTCAAACATAGCCGCAGTACAGGCTGCGCTACATACCAACAATAACCTTGGATCTGGCAGTACAGGAAATCGTGTAGGATGCACCTACAAAGAATTCACTGCCTGCAAACCTTTGGAATTTGATGGAACCGAAGGACCGATCGGATTGAAACGGTGGACCGAGAAGGTTGAATCGGTGTTTGCCATAAGTAAGTGTACTGAAGAGGACAAAGTGAAGTACGCTACGCATACCTTCACAGGTTCTGCGTTAACATGGTGGAATACCTATCTAGAGCAAGTGGGACAAGACGATGCGTACGCACTACCGTGGTCAGCATTCAAGCACTTGATGAACGAGAAGTACCGTCCCAGAACCGAGGTCAATAAGCTCAAGACAGAACTTAGAGGGTTACGAACCCAAGGATTTGATATTACCACGTACGAAAGACGATTCACAGAATTGTGCCTATTGTGTCCGGGAGCATTCGAAGATGAGGAAGAGAAGATCGACGCATTTGTGAAAGGATTACCGGAAAGAATCCAAGAAGATATAAGTTCACACGAGCCCGCCTCCATACAACAGGCATGTAGAATGGCTCACAAACTAGTGAACCAGATTGAAGAAAGAATTAAAGAACAGACTGCTGAAGAGGCCAATGTGAAGCAAGTCAAAAGAAAGTGGGAGGAAAACGGTGATAAGAATCACCAAAACAACAACAACAGCAATTACAACAATAATCGCAACAATTATCCCAACAATCGCAACATCAATCGCAACTACAACAAACGGCCCAACAACAACAACAACAACAACAACAACAACAACAACAACAACAGCAACTACAACAATCATCCCAACAACAATAATAACCGCAACAACAACAACAATCAGAAGCAGCTATGCCAAAGGTGTGAAAAGAATCACTCGGGGTTCTGCACCAAATTTTGCAACAAGTGTAAAAGAAATGGTCATAGCGCGGCGAAGTGTGAGGTCTACGGACCAGGGGTTAATAGAACGAAAGGAACAAATGGTGTCGGAACGAGTAATGGCGGAGCAAGTAGTGTCGGAGCAAGTTATGCCAATGTAGTTTGTTATAAATGTGGAAAACCGGGCCACATTATTAGAAATTGCCCGAACCAGGAGAACACGAATGGACAAGGCCGCGGAAGAGTTTTCAATATTAATGCGGCAGAGGCACAAGAAGACCCGGAGCTTGTTACGGGTACGTTTCTTATTGATAATAAATCTGCTTACGTTTTATTTGATTCGGGTGCGGATAGAAGCTATATGAGTAGAGATTTTTGTGCTAAATTAAGTTGTCCATTGATGCCTTTGGATAGTAAATTTTTACTCGAATTAGCAAATGGTAAATTAATTTTAGCAGATAATATATGTCGGAATCGAGAAATTAAACTGGTTAGCGAAACATTTAAGATTGATTTGATACCAGTAGAGTTAGGGAGTTTTGATGTGATAATCGGTATGGACTGGTTAAAAGAAGTGAAAGCAGAGATCGTTTGTTACAAAAATGCAATTCGCATTATACGAGAAAAAGGAAAACCCTTAATGGTGTACGGAGAAAAGGGCAACACGAAGCTACATCTTATTAGTAATTTGAAGGCACAAAAACTAATAAGAAAAGGTTGCTATGCTGTTCTAGCACACGTCGAGAAAGTACAAACTGAAGAAAAGAGCATCAATGATGTTCCCATTGCAAAAGAATTTTCCGATGTATTTCCGAAAGAATTACCGGGATTACCCCCACATCGATCCGTTGAATTTCAAATAGATCTTGTACCAGGAGCTGCACCAATAGCTCGTGCTCCTTACAGACTCGCACCCAGCGAGATGAAAGAACTGCAAAGCCAATTACAAGAACTTTTAGAGCGTGGTTTCATTCGACCAAGCACATCACCGTGGGGAGCTCCTGTTTTGTTTGTCAAGAAGAAAGATGGTACATTCAGGTTGTGTATCGACTACCGAGAGTTGAACAAACTTACCATCAAGAACCGCTACCTACTACCGAGAATCGACGACTTATTTGATCAACTACAAGGCTCATCTGTTTATTCAAAGATTGACTTACGTTCCGGGTATCATCAAATGCGGGTGAAAGAAGATGATATTCCAAAGACTGCTTTCAGAACACGTTACGGTCATTACGAGTTTATGGTCATGCCGTTTGGTTTAACTAATGCACCAGCTGTGTTCATGGACCTTATGAACCGAGTGTGTGGACCATACCTTGACAAGTTTGTCATTGTTTTCATTGATGACATACTTATTTACTCAAAGAATGACCAAGAACACGGTGAACATTTGAGAAAGGTGTTAGAAGTATTGAGGAAAGAAGAATTGTACGCTAAGTTTTCAAAGTGTGCATTTTGGTTGGAAGAAGTTCAATTCCTCGGTCACATAGTGAACAAAGAAGGTATTAAGGTGGATCCGGCAAAGATAGAAACTGTTGAAAAGTGGGAAACCCCGAAAACTCCGAAACACATACGCCAGTTTTTAGGACTAGCTGGTTACTACAGAAGGTTCATCCAAGACTTTTCCAGAATAGCAAAACCCTTGACTGCATTAACGCATAAAGGGAAGAAATTTGAATGGAATGATGAACAAGAGAAAGCGTTTCAGTTATTGAAGAAAAAGCTAACTACGGCACCTATATTGTCATTGCCTGAAGGGAATGATGATTTTGTGATTTATTGTGATGCATCAAAGCAAGGTCTCGGTTGTGTATTAATGCAACGAACGAAGGTGATTGCTTATGCGTCTAGACAATTGAAGATTCACGAACAAAATTATACGACGCATGATTTGGAATTAGGCGCGGTTGTTTTTGCATTAAAGACTTGGAGGCACTACTTATATGGGGTCAAAAGTATTATATATACCGACCACAAAAGTCTTCAACACATATTTAATCAGAAACAACTGAATATGAGGCAGCGTAGGTGGATTGAATTATTGAATGATTACGACTTTGAGATTCGTTACCACCCGGGGAAGGCAAATGTGGTAGTCGATGCCTTGAGCAGGAAGGACAGAGAACCCATTCGAGTAAAATCTATGAATATAATGATTCATAATAACATTACTACTCAAATAAAGGAGGCGCAACAAGGAGTTTTAAAAGAGGGAAATTTAAAGGATGAAATACCCAAAGGATCGGAGAAGCATCTTAATATTCGGGAAGACGGAACCCGGTATAGGGCTGAAAGGATTTGGGTACCAAAATTTGGAGATATGAGAGAAATGGTACTTAGAGAAGCTCATAAAACCAGATACTCAATACATCCTGGAACGGGGAAGATGTACAAGGATCTCAAGAAACATTTTTGGTGGCCGGGTATGAAAGCCGATGTTGCTAAATACGTAGGAGAATGTTTGACGTGTTCTAAGGTCAAAGCTGAGCATCAGAAACCATCAGGTCTACTTCAACAACCCGAAATCCCGGAATGGAAATGGGAAAACATTACCATGGATTTCATCACTAAATTGCCAAGGACTGCAAGTGGTTTTGATACTATTTGGGTAATAGTTGATCGTCTCACCAAATCAGCACACTTCCTACCAATAAGAGAAGATGACAAGATGGAGAAGTTAGCACGACTGTATTTGAAGGAAGTCGTCTCCAGACATGGAATACCAATCTCTATTATCTCTGATAGGGATGGCAGATTTATTTCAAGATTCTGGCAGACATTACAGCAAGCATTAGGAACTCGTCTAGACATGAGTACTGCCTATCATCCACAAACTGATGGGCAGAGCGAAAGGACGATACAAACGCTTGAAGACATGCTACGAGCATGTGTTATTGATTTCGGAAACAGTTGGGATCGACATCTACCGTTAGCAGAATTTTCCTACAACAACAGCTACCATTCAAGCATTGAGATGGCGCCGTTTGAAGCACTTTATGGTAGAAAGTGCAGGTCTCCGATTTGTTGGAGTGAAGTGGGGGATAGACAGATTACGGGTCCGGAGATTATACAAGAAACTACCGAGAAGATCATCCAAATTCAACAACGGTTGAAAACCGCCCAAAGTCGACAAAAGAGCTACGCTGACATTAAAAGAAAAGATATAGAATTTGAAATTGGAGAGATGGTCATGCTTAAAGTTGCACCTTGGAAAGGCGTTGTTCGATTTGGTAAACGAGGGAAATTAAATCCAAGGTATATTGGACCATTCAAGATTATTGATCGTGTCGGACCAGTAGCTTACCGACTAGAGTTACCTCAACAACTCGCGGCTGTACATAACACTTTCCACGTCTCGAATTTAAAGAAATGTTTTGCTAAAGAAGATCTCACTATTCCGTTAGATGAAATCCAAATCAACGAAAAACTTCAATTCATCGAAGAACCCGTCGAAATAATGGATCGTGAGGTTAAAAGACTTAAGCAAAACATGATACCAATTGTTAAGGTTCGATGGAATGCTCGTAGAAGACCCGAGTTCACCTGGGAGCGTGAAGATCAGATGAAGAAGAAATACCCGCATCTATTTCCAGAAGATTCGTCAACACCTTCAACAGCTTAAAATTTCGGGACGAAATTTATTTAACGGGTAGGTACTGTAGTGACCCGAACTTTTCCATGTTTATATATATTAATTGAGATTGATATTTACATGATTAAATGTTTCCAACATGTTAAGCAATCAAACTTGTTAAGACTTGATTAATTGAAATAGGTTTCATATAGACAATTGACCACCCAAGTTGACCGGTGATTCACGAACGTTAAAACTTGTAAAAAAACTATATGATGACATATATATGGTTATATATATAGTTAACATGATATTATGATAAATAAACATATCATTAATTATATTAACAATGAACTACATATGTAAAAACAAGACTACTAACTTAATGATTTTGAAACGAGACATATATGTAACGTTTATCATTGTAACGACATTTAATGTATATATATCATATTAGGAGATATTCGTACATCATAATATCATGATAATATAATAATTTAAAATCTCTTTTGATATTATAAACATTGGGTTAACAACATTTAACAAGATCGTTAACCTAAAGGTTTCAAAACAACACTTACATGTAACGACTAACGATGACTTAACGACTCAGTTAAAATGTATATACATGTAGTGTTTTAATATGTATTTATACACTTTTGAAAGACTTCAATACACTTATCAAAATACTTCTACTTAACAAAAATGCTTACAATTACATCCTCGTTCAGTTTCATCAACAATTCTACTCGTATGCACCCGTATTCGTACTCGTACAATACACAGCTTTTAGATGTATGTACTATTGGTATATACACTCCAATGATCAGCTCTTAGCAGCCCATGTGAGTCACCTAACACATGTGGGAACCATCATTTGGCAACTAGCATGAAATATCTCATAAAATTACAAAAATATGAGTAATCATTCATGACTTATTTACATGAAAACAAAATTTCATATCCTTTATATCTAATCCATACACCAACGACCAAAAACACCTACAAACACTTTCATTCTTCAATTTTCTTCATCTAATTAATCTCTCTCAAGTTCTATCTTCAAGTTCTAAGTGTTCTTCATAAATTCCAAAAGTTCTAGTTTCATAAAATCAAGAATACTTTCAAGTTTGCTAGCTCACTTCCAATCTTGTAAGGTGATCATCCAACCTCAAGAAATCTTTGTTTCTTACAGTAGGTTATCATTCTAATACAAGGTAATAATCATATTCAAACTTTGGTTCAATTTCTATAACTATAACAATCTTATTTCAAGTGATGATCTTACTTGAACTTGTTTTCGTGTCATGATTCTGCTTCAAGAACTTCGAGCCATCCAAGGATCCATTGAAGCTAGATCCATTTTTCTCTTTTCCAGTAGGTTTATCCAAGTAAATTAAGGTAGTAATGATGTTCATAACATCATTCGATTCATACATATAAAGCTATCTTATTCGAAGGTTTAAACTTGTAATCACTAGAACATAGTTTAGTTAATTCTAAACTTGTTCGCAAACAAAAGTTAATCCTTCTAACTTGACTTTTAAAATCAACTAAACACATGTTCTATATCTATATGATATTCTAACTTAATGATTTAAAACCTGGAAACACGAAAAACATCGTAAAACCGGATTTACGCCGTCGTAGTAACACCGCGGGCTGTTTTGGGTTAGTTAATTAAAAACTATGATAAACTTTGATTTAAAAGTTGTTATTCTGAGAAAATGATTTTTATTATGAACATGAAACTATATCCAAAAATTATGGTTAAACTCAAAGTGGAAGTATGTTTTCTAAAATGGTCATCTAGACGTCGTTCTTTCGACTGAAATGACTACCTTTACAAAAACGACTTGTAACTTATTTTTCCGACTATAAACCTATACTTTTTCTGTTTAGATTCATAAAATAGAGTTAAATATGAAACCATAGCAATTTGATTCACTCAAAACGGATTTAAAATGAAGAAGTTATGGGTAAAACAAGATTGGATAATTTTTCTCATTTTAGCTACGTGAAAATTGGTAACAAATCTATTCCAACCATAACTTAATCAACTTGTATTGTATATTATGTAATCTTGAGATACCATAGACACGTATACAATGTTTCGACCTATCATGTCGACACATCTATATATATTTCGGAACAACCATAGACACTCTATATGTGAATGTTGGAGTTAGCTATACAGGGTTGAGGTTGATTCCAAAATATATATAGTTTGAGTTGTGATCAATACTGAGATATGTATACACTGGGTCGTGGATTGATTCAAGATAATATTTATCGATTTATTTCTGTACATCTAACTGTGGACAACTAGTTATAGGTTACTAACGAGGACAGCTGACTTAATAAACTTAAAACATCAAAATATATTAAAAGTGTTGTAAATATATTTTGAACATACTTTGATATATATGTATATATTGTTATAGGTTCGTGAATCAACCAGTGGCCAAGTCTTACTTCCCGACGAAGTAAAAATCTGTGAAAGTGAGTTATAGTCCCACTTTTAAAATCTAATATTTTTGGGATGAGAATACATGCAGGTTTTATAAATGATTTACAAAATAGACACAAGTACGTGAAACTACATTCTATGGTTGAATTATCGAAATCGAATATGCCCCTTTTTATTAAGTCTGGTAATCTAAGAATTAGGGAACAAACACCCTAATTGACGCGAATCCTAAAGATAGATCTATTGGGTCTAACAAACCCCATCCAAAGTACCGGATGCTTTAGTACTTCGAAATTTATATCATATCCGAAGGGTGTCCCGGAATGATGGGGATATTCTTATATATGCATCTTGTTATTGTCGGTTACCAGGTGTTCACCATATGAATGATTTTTATCTCTATGTATGGGATGTGTATTGAAATATGAAATCTTGTGGTCTATTGTTACGATTTGATATATATAGGTTAAACCTATAACTCACCAACATTTTTGTTGACGTTTAAAGCATGTTTATTCTCAGGTGAATATTAAGAGCTTCCGCTGTTGCATACTAAAATAAGGACAAGATTTGGAGTCCATGTTTGTATGATATTGTGTAAAAACTGCATTCAAGAAACTGATTTCGATGTAACATATTTGTATTGTAAACCATTATGTAATGGTCGTGTGTAAACAGGATATTTTAGATTATCATTATTTGATAATCTACGTAAAGCTTTTTAAACCTTTATTTATGAAATAAAGGTTATGGTTTGTTTTAAAAAGGAATGCAGTCTTTGAAAAACGTCTCATATAGAGGTCAAAACCTCGCAACGAAATCAATTAATATGGAACGTTTTTAATCAATAAGAACGGGACATTTCACATTGGTTTGCTGTCAAAAGTATATTGAAATACCTTAGAAGGACTAAGGATATGTTTCTGATATATGGGTCTGGTGAGGAGGAACTCTCTGTAAAAGGTTACGTGGATGTGAGTTTCCAAACTGATCGAGATGATTCTCGATCACAATCCGGTTATGTCTTCACGTTAAATGGAGGTGCAGTCTTTTGGAAGAGTTCAAAACAGGATGTTGTTGCTTTAACCACTACGGAGTTGGAATACATCGCCGCATCATTGGCAGCTCAGGAAGCTGCAAGGATGAAGAAATTCATCGACGACTTAGGAGTAGTCCCTTTCATTCAGGACCCTCTTGAGATCTTTTTTGACAACGACGGTACGATTGCTCAAATCAAGGAACCTCGTGCTCACCAAAAGACCCGTCACATTGAGCGGAGATTCAACTACATAAGGGATAAAGTTGAAAAAGGAAAGATATGTATTCGCAAAGTTCACACAGATCTTAACATAGCAGATCCACTCACGAAGCTCTTACATGGATCAAAGCATGCAGGACATGTTTGTGCTTTAGGGCTTCGATATTCTAGTAATTGGTCATGATCTGTTTTAAGTATTGTATCGGAACGAAATTGTTCAAACTCATCAATATAATATGGTACTAATTTATTTTGAGTCATATTCCTATTTTGCATATTTTATCCATGAATGAGTAATTATTCTAAATTCCGTAGTCGATCACATTTGTGGGGAACAAGTGTGAGGTTTAGACTATTATGAACTTGGATTGGTATACATTCACGGGATGAATGTGGGGCAAGGTTGCAACCAAGGTTCATAGATATTTGTGGGACATAAATATTGGAAGACCCGCCCTCAAGACTTACTAACTGGAGCCTTTGTGGTTGATCACATGTAATCTTGAGTAAAGGCGAATATCATTGTATCCTCTGACCTGAGATACATATTGGGTTCAGATATTTACCAAGTATTGTGCCTTGATTTCGCTATTCTGAAATATGGTAGTTCATAAGGAAGAGCTCAGGTATAATGCAAGGTGTATATTTAGGACGTACGTAGTCAAGATGGAATTTGTCCCTCTTATTCGTTGAGAGTCAGATGTCTAAGGCCTAATAAAGTTAACCCTAGAAGAGAGTGATCAATCTGTGTCTCTTAAATTTAACATGACATCTAGGACGAAAGGATATAATGAAGGATTCACCTATTCATATTCGAGATGGAAACTCGAAAGGGATGATGTTATTGAATGACACAAAGTCATAACATATTGGGGCTGATGGACGGTTGTTAGGTGGTATCCGTCACTTGCATTAATTTCATATGTTTCTCGTGCAAGTGGGAGATTGAAGGTATTTCGTATGCCCGAGAGACATATTAAATTAATGTGGCTAATGTGTTATGATCCAAGTTGGGTCATACCCAATAACAAGCTTACCGACACCTTATATGTATTTAATCTTAACGATTGGATCGTTAAATAAATACGCGACACTTAAACTTTGGAAAATTGGTTTTCTAAAATATTATTACTTGAGATAAATTATTTGGATAATTTATATTTAATTATTTATAGGTTTAAATAATTATGTTGTGTTATATTTTATAAAAGGTTATAAAATGTATAAGTAACAAAATATATGTATATATATTTATACATGGGTTTATAAATATTGTTTTATAAAACAATTTGCATATTATAATGCCCATGATGTGTGCAGAATTTGGGACTCCAAGAGAGAGCTCACATGCTTGTTTTGCTACTTCCTATATACACAACTTCATAGGTGCATGTCTCACACTTGAACCAAGGCTTGACTCACTTTCTCTCAAGTAATACTAGACTTTTAAACTTGTAAAAACTGCACATAATTCTGCTCTAAAAGAGCTGAAGGCCGTGGCCTATTTGGGACTCAAGGGAGTTCATATTTTGGTTTTTACAAGCTCATATCTAGTGTCAATCAAATCCTAACTAATTACAAAGGTGTTGGGGTTATTGCTTGTGGGTATTACACACTTGAGGCTTCAAGTTAGAAGCTCTAATTTCATCATCTTCATCATCACCTTGCAACTTTGTAAACTACCCTCAACTAGCTTGAGGAGGTATATATATCTTCTCTACTTGTTATATTTGTAAGCATTTATCCAAGACTTGATATTATCATGGAATTTAACTTAATAGCTTTGCATATAAACATGAACTTATCATCATGCTTCCGCTTTCTATAACTATCATAAAATGGTTTCATGAACAAGTTAACTTAAAGGACATGTTGTTTATAAAGTTGTTAAATTCCATCAAAACGTTCACCTGATGATGTTGTCTGATTATGATAATCGTTAATAATAAGGTTAAATGAATTTAAATTGCTAACTAAAACAAGAAATCATAGATAGTTCGATGGTCAGGGGTGTTGATAGTGGAACAAGAAGTCGTGGGTTTGATTCCCGTCCTTGGCAACTTATTTCTTTTATATATATATGAAAAGTATTACGAATATAAATATTTTATAAAGAAGTATATATATATATATATATATATATATATATAATATATTTATAATAATATTTTTTATATATAAATAAATATATATATATATATATATATATATATATATATATATATATATATAAAATATTATTATAAATATATTATAAAGATATAAATCTCAATTCATTAGTTAATTAATGAAAAACATTGGTAAAAATAACAATTAAAATCACTAATAATAATACATATATTCGATTACGATTATATATGTATTAATGAATATACAAATGATATAGGTTCGTGAATCCGAGGCCAACCCTGCATTGTTCAAAGTCGTCATATGTATTTTTTTACTACGAAATACATTATGGTAAGTTTCATTTGATTCCCTTTTACTCTTTACATTTTTGGGACTGAGAATACATGCGCTATTTTTACAACTGCTTTATTAAATGCTCTTGAAATATGTTTTAAACTGTGAATATATGAAATGCTTTTATAAATGTTTGACGAGATAGACACAAGCAAAACATTCCTCGAATGAATTATTATGCAGACAGAAGTTCTGCGGATTATTATTGAATTATGTGGACATGATAATTGCCACCGTTGAATTATGTGGACATGATAATTGCCACCATTGAATTATGTGGATATGATAATTGCCACCAATTGATATGAATGTTATGTATCGATGTGGAGTCTTCACCCCGAGTGGAGTCTTAACACATTGAATTATGTATTCTCAGTCCCAAAAATGTAAAGAGTAAAAGGGAGCAAATGAACTCACCTAATGTATTTTGTAGTAAATCATACCCTGATTATTATCTTCAACACATACCACGGTCATCATCATACTTAATACATTCATCATCATCATCAAGCATCATAAGCATCTTTACTCCCTTCATTCTTGGTCTCGTAAAAACAGAAAGAGAAACTACCTCTACATTCGATTAAAGGAGGTACCACACATATGGTGTTAAGGCCCAATGCTATAGAAAATCCTACGGCCCAATTCTATTGAGCAGACCCAATTTATCACAAGCCCAATCCTAAAATAGAATGATACACGTTAAGCAACTAAATAAGCCCAACTATTAATTAAATTCTAGGTCCAGTAGCATAAACAAAATATATGGTCCAATTTAATAGGGAGGTTGGTGGCGTGTTATCTCAACAGGAAATGAATTGAGCAAGATATTTAAAGGGGTCACAGCATGAAATCCACTATCCCTTTAAATATTCAAATGGGGTTATATATTTAGGACTTGTTGGTCATGAATGAGAACACTCAAAAGCAAAAGAAATGATAAAATAGCTGTTTGATTTCTCGAACACAAACAGACAAGTTAAACAATGACTGTACAACAGGAGAGGAAAACAGAAAAATATTTGCAGCAGTAGCTTAGTAATTCGATTAGAAACATAAGATAATTCAGCTAGTGGTATAGGTGACGAGTTGGTGGTGGATTTGGGGTTTACATAGAAGAGAAATGGAGAGGGGGAAAGGAAGAAAAACAACATGACTATATCAGTTATCTAAAGTTGTTTGGTTTGCTAACAATGAGAAGTAACAATAAGTTTATGGGTAACAAGGGTGATGGGTTCACGGTTATAAACAGGAATAGGAAAATAGAAAACTGTTGTGTTATGGTGGTTAACGGTTTGGGTGAAGGTGGTGGTGATTTTTCTTTGAGGGACTGTACCCGCAACCATAATAGTAGAACAGCAGCTGCAGCAAGAGCTGCTACTCACGTGAGTACAGAAGCAATAAACAAATGTGCAGTAGCCTATAGGTTTTTAATTGGTAGAATTCTTTGTGTCGACTGAATAGAGAAAGAAACGGAAAGCATGATAGTGTACAATAGCGAAGGTCGTGATTGTTTGGTTCGTGGTTTACGTATAATGGAAAATGAAACAAGAAATGGGTGAGGGTGGAGATGGGTTGTAGGATGGCCGATGGTTATGGTTTGGTGATGATCCATGGACTGACTCACAAACCTCAAAAAGTGCAGATGTTTCCTCGTTTTGTTTAAAGGTATAGCAACCCAAAAAAAAATAAAAAATAAAAGTGATGGTTATTTAAATGTTGATAATCATGATGTCTATATATATCAATATTGTAAGTCTTAACATGTAAGGCAACAATCACAGTAATCCTTATTTAAGTAATTCATGAAGTTAGTGGGATTAAGTGAAACATTTAAGTAGTACTAAATCATTCGATATTAATGTCTTGATTCGGATACATTCAATCAATTCAGAATAAAATATGTACAATATTAATAATATAAAAAATTATAATATAATAAAGGTAATCAATCACGAGAATTGAAACAGGAAAGCCATCTTAATTTTTGTTCCTATGTACCGACAGTTTGGTTGAGATATGATATCGTGTTCATTGCTAAACAGTTAAAATATAAAAGTGTTCTTAAAAATCCCAAACTTTTAAATTAAATGTCTTTATTTAATTAGGTTATTATGGTATAAAATTTAGTCATTAATTTAATAAATAAAAAGTACATCAACTGTCCCTCTCATTTAGGAGTATAATATAAAAAGTGTTAAAATTAAATAATTAGATTCTAAATATACTTTTAATAAGACTGTAACTTATATAACACATTTTCGGATCACTGTTTATTTTAAAATCATATAAGTTTGAATTAAACTTGCTTAATATCAATCGGGACATCAAACGAGCATTACAATCATTAAATATTTATTTTCAACATACCTATTTATATCAAGGTTGCAAAAGACGCGAGACGGGGTCGAGACGGTCGGGTCCTAAAAGGGTCGAGACGGTCGAAGGTCAATTGAATATATGAACATCGTTTCAATGTTTTCTAGACTCAACATTACATACTTTGCTTATCATATCGAAATCATATAAAGATTAAGTTTAAATTTGGTCGAAAATTCCCGGGTCATCACACGAAGTACTAAAGCATCCGGTACTTTGGATGGGGTTTGTTAGGCCCATTAGATCTATCTTTAGGATTCGCGTCAATTAGGGTGTATGTTCCCTAATTCTTAGATTACCAGACTTAATAAAAAGGGGCATATTCGATTTCGATAATTCAACCATAGAATGTAGTTTCACGTACTTGTGTCTATTTTGTAAATCATTTATAAAACCTACATGTATTCTCATCCCAAAAATATTAGATTTTAAAAGTGGGACTATAACTCACTTTCACAGATTTTTACTTCATCGGGAAGTAAGACTTGGCCACTGGTTGATTCACAAACCTATAACAATATATGCATATATATCAAAGTATGTTCAAAATATATTTACAAAACTTTTAATACATTTTGATGTTTTAAGTTTATTAAGTCAGCTGTCCTCGTTAGTAACCTACAACTAGTTGTCCACAGTTAGATGTACAGAAATAAATCGATAAATATTATCTTGAATCAATACACGACCCAGTATGTACGTATCTCAGTATTGATCACAACTCAAACTATATATATATTTTGGAATCAACCTCAACCCTGTATAGCTAACTCCAACATTCACATATAGAGTGTCTATGGTTGTTCCGCAATATATATATCGATGGGTCGACATGATAGGTCGAAACATTGTATACGTGTCTATGGTATCTCAAGATTACATAATATACAATATAAGTTGATTAGGTTATGGTTGGAATAGATATATTACTAACTTTCACGTAGGTAAAATGAGTAGTTTTTATCAATCTTGTTTTACTCGCCATTTCTTCGTTTCTAATCCGTTTTGAGTGATTCCAGTGGCCATGGTTTCATATTGAACTTAACTTTACGAATCTAAACAGAAAAAGTATAAGTTTATAGTCGGAAATACAAGTTACATCTTGAGTTTAACCATGATTTTTGGATATAGTTTCATGTTCATAAGAAGAATCATTTTTCTAGAAGTATAGCTTTTAAATCAAAGTTCTTCTTAGCTTTTAATTATCTCAACCAAAACAGCCCCCGGTTTTACTACGACGGCGTATATCCAGTTTTATGGTGTTTATCGTGTTTCCGGGTTTTAAATCATTAAGTTAGCATATCATATAGATATATAACATGTGTTTAGTTGATTTTAAAAGTCTAGTTAGAAGGATTAACTTTATTTACAAACAAGTTTAGAATTAACTAAACTATGTTCTAGTGATTACAAGTTTATAACGTTGAATAAGACAGCTTTTTATGTATGAATCGAATGATGTTATGAACATCATTACTACCTCAAGTTCCTTGGATAAACCTACTGGAAATGATAAAAATGGATCTAGCTTCAAAGGATCCTTGGATGGATTGAAAGTTCTTGAAGCAGAATCATGACACGAAAACAATTTCAAGTAAGATTTCCACTCGAATTAAGATTGTTATAGTTATAGAAATTGAATTAAAGTTTGAATATGATTATTACCTTGTATTAGAAAGATAACCTAATGTAAGTAACAAAGGTTTCTTGATCTTGCATGATTACTTGGAATGGATTTAGAAAACTTGGAAGTAAACTTTCAATTTTGTAAGTCTTCTTGATTTTATGAAACTAGAACTTTTGGAATTTATGAAGAACACTTAGAACTTGAAGATAGAACTTGAGAGAGATCAATTAGATGAAGAAAATTGAAGAATGAAAGTGTTTGTAGGTGTTTTTGGTCGTTGGTGTATGGATTAGATATAAAGGATATGTAATTTTGTTTTCATGTAAATAAGTCATGAATGATTACTCATATTTTTGTACTTTTATGAGATATTTCATGCTAGTTGCCAAATGATAGTTCCCACATGTGTTAGGTGACTCACATGGGCTGCTAAGAGCTGATCATTGGAATGTATATACCAATAGTACATACATCTAATTGTAAGAATTTTTGTTAAGTAGAAGTATTTTGATAAGTGTCTTGAAGTCTTTCAAAAGTGTATGAATACATATTAAAACACTACATGTATATACATTTTAACTGAGTCGTTAAGTCATCGTTAGTCGTTACATGTAAGTGTTGTTTTGAAACCTTTAGGTTAACGATCTTGTTAAATGTTGTTAACCCAATGTTTATAATATCAAAAGAGATTTTAAATTATTATATTATCATGATATTATGATGTACGAATATCTCTTAATATGATATATATACATTAAATGTCGTTACAACGATAATCGTTACATATATGTCTCGTTTCAAAATCATTAAGTTAGTAGTCTTGTTTTTACATATGTAGTTCATTATTAATATACTTAATGATATGTTTACTTATCATAATATCATGTTAACTATATATATAACCATATATAAGTCATCATATAGTTTTTTACAAGTTTTAACGTTCGTGAATCACCGGTCAACTTGGGTGGTCAATTGTCTATATGAAACCTATTTCAATTAATCAAGTCTTAACAAGTTTGATTGCTTAACATGTTGGAAAAACTTAATCATGTAAATAACAATTTCATTTAATATATATAAACATGGAAAAGTTCGGGTCACTACAGAAAACAGTCAAAAAGTATATTCTATATAGTAGAGCTCCCAATATTGAATTTAACCAATTAGATACATAAGTATCCGTACCCGAAAAGCCTAGTCACTCATAGTCTAAAAGTGACCCGTGAAAAAAGTCTGAGCATTCAATTAGTTTAACTACTAAGTCCGGATGTGGTTGCCAAACCCAGATAGATATATCTCTGTTATTCGTGTTTACCAAATCCAGGCAATTAACAATATTAGAATCGGGATTTCAGGGGACTATAAAAGTTACTCCGTAGAATATAGTTTGGTTACTCATGTCCACAGCGTAAATCATAAGAGAAACAAAATTCTCATTTCAAGATTTAATGTGTTTATAAAGAACCACAAAGTTCACTTATATCAACTACGGAATACATAATACATAAAAAGTATTAAAACAATAAACCGCTTTAGAAAAGTATAAAACATGTAGTAAAACAATAAACATGTTTTAATAACGAAAAGCATGAAATAAACATCAAGCATGATTCTCAGCCCCCAAAAGTATTGAAAAAGGGAACTATGAAACTCACTTATAACGAACTTTATAAAATCATAAAGCATAGTAAAACAGTAAGCATATTTTGGAAAACATAAAACATGTCTTAAAAAATTAAGCATGATTCTTAGCCCAAAATGTATTGAAAAAAAAAGGGAACTATGAAATTTACTTATAACGAACTTTATAAGATCATAAAGCATAGTAAAATAGTAAGCATATTTTGGAAAACATAAAACATATCTTAAAATATTAAGCATGATTCTCAGCCCAAAATGTATTGAAAAAAAAGGGAACTATGAAACTCACTTTGCAATAAACAAGTGTTCGTGTTGTCAGTCACGATGTTGAAGCCAACAGATGAAATACGAGACATTGTACCTAAGTCAATTGGTTTAGGTCAGAGACTATATTATACTAAATATAGTGTTTGATTAATTTTATGCTTTGAGTTGGTAAGTTTTACATATTCGTTTCGGTTTTCGGTTTCGTTTAGTACTTAGTTTTCCAACTTAGTATTTTCAAATTTTTCTGTTTCGGACCAACATTTTGACCGTAGTGTTTCTCACAAAATATACATCCATTTAGGATGATATTACCACCCATCGAAAGGTCTTGTGTCTAGTTTTCAAATAGGTAAGGTTCTGTTTGAGACTCAATTTAAAAGTTCGTCAACATTGAGAATTTCTACGGGTGTGCAAAACGTCCAAATTTACACTATAAGCTTCCATGCAAGCTTAAAATTAGTAAAACACATTTATTTGACTTGAGAATGTTACAGAGGGTTTAGAAGACGTAAATAAACATATATTTAAAAGGATTCATCTTCCATGTCTTCACTAACTTGTTTTTTATAAGTGGTGTTCTAGACCTTCATTATACTACAAAAATTTGATAGGTCAATTAGAGATGGCCATTTCTTGATTAATACTACATATTTTTAATTGTTTAAAGTTGTGATTTACTCCTATATGTGTTCCATTTAAAGAATAAAAGCTTATATTTCTAGAACCTTTTTAGTTATTGATTTTTACTTAATCCTTTTGACCTTGGTCAGATCTGTCCAAAATCTGACATATAGTGAGAAAATAAAAATGAAAAATGCCTTTTTCTTTGAGATAATTCTTGAAAACTTTATAGAGAGTCAAGAACATATATATGAACAACATATCTTAAAATGAGCCTCAAAAACAAAGTTTAAGTTGGTTTTTAAGTCGTGATCCCAAAACTGTTTTCTGGGACAGATCTTGGATTAAGTGTTGTGTATCATGTTTGACCCACCTTTACATGTGTTTAAGTTACGAAATCATAATATTTTATTTGTTTTATGTATTATAAGATAATTTCAAGTTATTTACCTTCAAATGATGATAATTTTCTTAAAAAATAAGATGGAGGTGATGAAGATCTTGAAGATGTTCTTGGATGAGAGTGTTTGAGAAGGAGTAAAAAATAAAATGTATGTGTGTGTTTGTGTTGTGAACGACCAAGAGGAGGAAAAAGGGGGAAAAAGGTCAATTTTCATGCAATCTAATTTAATGCCATGACTTGATATGTCTTGCATGCAAGTAAACTTAGGGGTTAAGTTTGCATGTAATTAAGTATTACTTAATTAAGGCTTAATCCAATGCAAAGTTGATTAGGGTGTTAATGGTGCTAGTGATCATAAACTTAAGGTTAATGGTGATGGTTATAGCTTAATGTGAGTGAACTAGTATTTGATTAGTGTTAAGGAGTGTATGCATCTAGTTTACTTGTATTTTAACAAATAAAGTCTTTTATTTTTACTTAACGATATAATTATAATTGTTCATTTACATACTTGTATATATATATAAATTACATATAGGAGTGTTGAATATTTTATCGTAGTCATGATATGGATTCGAGTTTAAGTGAAAGTGCATTTTTATAAATACTTATGAAATTTTAAAGTTCCATTGAAAAGGTGAAAGACTTAACAAAAATATTTTGCTTGTCATGTCGAAAATAAAATCCTTTCCGGTTTAGATGTATACTTATACCTTATTATAGTTCATAATGTATATGTGTAGGCATAAGGGTGTGTCTAAGGGTTTGTGTGATTCTGCAAACATCAAGAAAATTCCAAGAAGCGAAAAATAGTTTCCTTATCGTCCTGGGAATTTTATTACTAGATTTAAAAACAAATAGTCAGAAAAGAGGTTTGAATGGTCTACAGATCAGGAGTCAGCATTCCATTTGTTAAAACAGAAGTTAACCCCTGCACCAATATTATCACTTCCGGAAGGAAATGATGATTTTATGGTTTTTTGCAATACATCACGACAAGGAATGGGTTGTGTATTAATACAACGGCAGAAGGTCATTGCTTACCCCTCGTCAACTAAAGAATTATGAGAAGAATTATACAACTCATGATTTGGAGCTTTGAGCTGTAGTATTTACACTAAAGATGTGGAGGCATTATTTATACGGAACCAAGTGCACAATATATATAGACCACAAGAGTCTTCAGCATATCTTTGATCAGAAGCAGTTAAATATGAGACAGAGACGTTGGTTAGAGCTTCTAAATGACTATGACTGCGACATCAGATATCATCCAAGGAAAGCCAATGTTGTAGCTGATGCATTAAGTCGCAAAGAAAGAGTTAAGCCTCTTAGAGTCAGGTCATTGAATATGACTGTCCGAACAAATCTTTTATCGCATATTCAAGATGTACATGTAGAGGCTATGAAGGAACAGAATGTGAAACATGAAGGTGTCAGTGACAAAGACAAAAGGTTTGAATTAAAGGGTAATGGTACTCGATATTTCAATGATAGAATTTGGGTACCAAAGTTTGGTGGACTAAGAGAGCTTGTGTTGGATGAAGCACACAAGACGAGGTATTCAATTCATCCATAGTTAGGGAAGATGTATCATGACCTAAAGGAATATTATAGGTGGCCGAATATGAAGGCTGAGATAGCTACCTACGTAGGAAAATGCCTGACATGCTCGAAAGTCAAGGCTGTGAATCAAAAACCCTCGGGATTATTGCAGCAGCCTGAGATTCCTGAATGGAAGTGGGAGAAGATTACCATGGACTTTATCATAAAACTACCAAAGACTGCAAATGGTTATGACACTATTTGGGTAGTAGTTGATCGTCTTACGCAATCTGCACATTTCTTACCAATGAGAGAAACCGATAAAATGGAGAAGTTGGCAAGATTGTATATCAAGGAAATTGTCTCTAGACATGGAGTTCCAGTTTCTATTATCTCCTACAGAGATAGTAGATTAACGTCTAGGTTTTTGGCAATCTTTAAAACAACCTTTAGGTACTCGATTAAACATGAGTACGGCCTATCATCCGCAAAGGGCAAAGTGAGGGAACTGTTCAGTCTCTGGATGACATGCTCCGAGCATGTGTAATTAATTTTGGTAATGGTTGGGATAAGTATTTACCATTGGCAGAATTCTCGTATAACAATAGTTATCATGCAAGTATTAAGGCTGCACCATTTGAGGGCCTATATGGAAGAAAGTGTAGATCGCCATTATGTTGGAGTGAGATTGGTGATACACAATTGACAGGCCCTGAAATTATCCATGAAACAACCGAAAAGATCTTACAGATCCAAGAAAGATTGAAGAGTGCAAGGAGTAAGCATAAGAGCTATGTCGATATTTGAAGAAAACCTTTAGGATTTCAGGTGCATGATGTTGGGATTTAACAAGTTCATAAACACTTAAACCATTTAAGAATCATTTCAAAGCAGAAGCATAAAACCGATTTATAACTTGTTTTACTTTAACCAAATAAAGTTAAATCCCAATAAAAGATCAAGCTATGAAATATACTTGCAAACTAAAAGTGGGTTTAGAGTTTTTACCTCCTCAAGCTAGTTGAGGGTTACTTCAAAGATGATGATGAAGATGATGAAAATGGAGCTTCTAGCTTGAAGCCTCAAGTGTGTAATACCCAAAGCTTTTACCCAAACACCCTTAGCTTAGTTAGGATTTGATTCTAACACTTGAATAAGCTTGCAAAAAAAAAAAAAATTGAACCCTCTCACACTCTTGAAATGTTTCGACCAGATTTAGGGGAGGAGGGAGAGAAAATTTTGCATGTTTACTTGATAGTTGGAAGAGTGTGCCAGTAACCCTTTAGTGGGATGAGTTAGCTTGCATATGTAGAAGTGAAAACATGTAAAAAGGAGCCAATCACCATCCATGCAACCCACAACCTCCCATGCCACTTAAATGTAATATAAATTTGAATTTTGTAAAATTAACTTATATAAAATAAATTTATATAATACTTGTACATTTTATTTATGTATACATTATTTTATAAAACCAATTTTATAAAATGTAACATAAAATAATTAATTATTTAACCTATAAATAATTAAATTCTTTATATATATAAATTATTCCATAATTTATATATACATATCAAGTAATTTTATTTTAGAAACCATTTTCTAAAATTCAAGTGTCACGTATTTATTTAATGATCCAATCGTTAAGATTAAATACGTATAAGGTGTCGGTAAGCTTGTTATTGGGTATGACCTGACTTGGATCATAAAAAATTAGCCACATTAATTTAATATGTCTCTCGGGCATACGAAATACCTTCAATCTCCCAATTGCACGAGAAACATAAGAAATTAATGCAAGTGATGGATAGCACCTAACGACCGTCCATCACCCCCAATATGTTATGACTTAGAGCCATTCAATAACATCATCCTTTGCGAGTTCCCTTCTCGAATATGAATAGGTGAATCTTTCATTACATCCTTTTGTCCTAGATGTCATGTTAGATCCAAGAGACACAGAGTGATCACTCTCTTCTAGATTTAACTTTATCAGGCCTTAGACATCTGACTCTCAACGAATAAGAGGAACAAATTCCATCTTGACAACATACATCCTAAATATATACTTTGCATTATACCTGAGCTCTTCCTTATGAACTACCATATTTCAGAATAGTGAAGTAAAGAATCAAGGCACAATACTTGGTAAATATCCGAACCCAATATGTATCTTAGGTTAGAGGATACAATGATATTCACCTTTACTCAAGATTACATGTGATCAACCACAAAGGCTCAATTAAGTAAATCTTGAGGGCGGGTCTTCCAATATTTGTATCCCACAAATATCTATGATCCTTGGTTGCAACCTTGCCCCACATTCAGCTCGTGAATGTATACCAATCCAAGTTCATAATAGTCTAGACCTCACACTCGTTCCTACAAATGTGATCGACTACAAAATTTAGAATAATTACTTATTCATGGATAAAATATGCAAATTAGGAACATGACTCAAGATTAATAAATTAACACCATAATTATATTAATGAGTTTGAAACACTTCGTTCCATTGTAATACATAAAACAGATCACAACCAATCACTAGAATATCGAAGCCCTAATAAACTAACATGCCTTTCATGTTTTGTACCATGTAAGAGCTTCGTGAGTGGATCCCCTATATTAAGATCTGTGTGAACTTTGGGAATACAAATCTTTCCCTTTTCAACTTCATCCCTTATGTAGTTGAATCCCCGCTCAATGTGACGGGTCTTTTGGTGAGCACGAGGTTCCTTGATTTGAGCAATCGCACCCTCATTGTCACAAAAGATCTCAAGCGGGTCCTGAATGGAAGGGACTACTCCTAAGTCGTCGATGAATTTCTTCATCAATGCAGTTTCCGGAGCTGCCAATGAGGAGGCAATGTACTCCGACTCTGTAGTGGATAAAGCAACAACATCCTGTTTTGAACTCTTCCAAGAGACCTCTCCTCCATTTAATGTGAAGACATAATCGGATTGTGATCAAGAATCATCTCAATCAGTTTGGAAACTCACATTCACGTAACCTTTTACTGCGAGTTCCTCCTCACCAGACCCATATATTAGAAACATATCATTAGTCCTCCTAAGGTATTTCAATATACTTTTAACCGCAATCCAATGACTGTTTCCTGGGTTATTCTGGCATCTACTTGTCAAGCTAAGAGCGCATGACACATTCGGTCTAGTGCATATCATCGCATACATGATTGACCCAATAGCAGATGCATATGGGACATTCTTCATTCTCTCATGTTCATCTTTCATGGTGGGGCACTGAGATGAACTAAGGATCGTCCCTCTTTGAATAGGTACCAAACCTTTCTTAGAGTTCTCCATCTTGAACCTTTTCAAGACCTTTTCAATGTATGCACTTTGATTCAAACTTATCAATTTCTTGGAACTATCTCTGTAGATCCCAATCCCCAAAACATATTGTGCTTCTCCAAGATCCTTAATGGAAAAACATTTACTTAGCCAAGTTTTAACACCTTGCATTGCCGGAATATCATTTCCAAATAACAATATATCATCCACATATAGTACAAGGAACATTATAGTGCTCCCACTAGCTTTCTTGTATACACAAGCTTCATCACCATTTTTAATGAATCCAAATTTCTTGGCATCCTCATTAAAAAAATGATTCCACATTCTAGATGCTTGTTTCGATCTGTAGATTGACTTCTTTAACTTGCATACCTTTTTAGGATATTTCGGATAAACAAAACCTTCAGGCTGTACCATATAGACATCTTCCTCAAGATATCCATTTAGGAAAGTGGTCTTGACATCCATTTGCCATATTTTATAATCATAATGAGCAGCAATGGCAAATAATATCCTAATAGACTTTAGCATTGCCACAGGCGAAAAGGTTTCATCATAGTCAACCCCTTGAGTTTGAGTGAAACCTTTTGCTACAAGTCTAGCTTTATATGTATCCAAGTTTCCATGTATGCCGGTTTTTTTCTTGAAAATCCATTTACAATCAACTAGCCTAGAGCTAGGAGGTTGCACAACAAGTTCCCAAACTTGGTTGTCATACATGGATTGCATCTCAGCGTTCATGGCTTCCTGCCATTTATCTTTATCACTTCTTGATAAAGCATCTTGGTAGTTTGTTGGTTCATCCAAATCAACCACATAGCAACCATCCATGACAAACCCATATCTCACAGGAGGATTACTAATCCTACCAGATCTACGAACGTCTTGTACACTATGATCATCCATTTGATCATTCTCAATGTTTTCATATTGAGTGCTAGTGTCAACCAATTGTGTATCATCTACTTGATCTTGAATCTCTTCAAGATCTATCTTCCTTTCACTATTACCTTCCATTAGGAACTTAGTTTCAAGGAATTCCGCCTTTCGAGCAACAAATACATTTTGTTCAGTTGGATCATAGAAATAGTATCCCATATCATCCTTGGGATATCCTATGAAAATACACTTCGTAGATCGAGCATTCTGTAGAGACCCGTCCTAATCCATCCGGACGAAGTCCATATCGATTATAAATGATTCACAACAGTTGATTACATCGCGAGGTACTTGACCTCTATATGATACATTTTACAAACATTGCATTCGTTTTTGAAAAGACAATCTTTCATTACATCGAAATTTGGCAACATGCATACCATTTCGTAATATATCTTACTATAATTGACTTAATAATAATCTTGATGAACTCAACGACTCGAATGCAACATCTTTTGAAATATGTTATGAATGACTCCTAGTAATATCTCTAAGACGAGCAAATGCACAGCGGAAGATTTCTTTCGTACCTGAGAATAAACATGCTTTCAAGTGTCAACCAAAAGGTTGGTGAGTTCATTAGTTTAACATAAATAATCATTTCATAATTTTAATAGACCACAAGATTTCATATTTCCATTTCTCATAAACATACGTCCCATGCATAGAGACAAAATATCATTCATATGGATTGAACACCTGGTAACCGACATTCACAATATGCATATAAGAATATCCCCATCATTCCGGGATCCTCCTTCGGACATGATATAAATTTCGAAGCACTAAAGCATCCGGTACTTTGGATGGGGCTTGTTGGGCCCGATAGATCTATCTTTAGGATTCGTGTCAATTAGGGTGTCTGTTCCCTAATTCTTAGATTACCAGACTTAATAAAAAAGGGCATATTCGATTTCGATAATTCAACCATATAATGTAGTTTCGATTACTTGTGTCTATTTCGTAAAACAGTTATAAAAACAGCGCATGTATTCTCAGTCCCAAAAATATATATCGCAAAAACATTTAAAAAGGGATTAATGAAACTCACCATATTGTATTTTGTAGTAAAAATACATATTACGATATTTAACAACTGAACAATGCAAGATTGGCCTCAGATTCACGAATCTATATTAGTATTATATATCAGATAATATCATAAACGTATAATTATAATAAATCGAATATTAATTATATAATATTTATAAAAGTTTTATGTTAAATTCCAATATGTACTTTATTTATTTATTACATCCTTAAATTTATATGTTATATAAGTATATTAAATATATTTGTTTTTATATACTATAATATTAAGTTATCATAATATTCAATTATTAATACTAAGATAGATGTTCTTTGGTAAATATTTTAATAATTTTATTTATAACTTATAATAATATATTTATATTTATGTTATTGATACCGTATTATATTTTAATGTTCATGTAAGTTATATAATGTTTTACTTTATCTATAAAATTTTATAATAATGTCTAATTAATATTATATCAATCTTTTATAATAAAATTACAATTTATCTTTTATGAATAAATTTAGTTAATATATAATAATTATATCCATGTTATTAATGATATTATATGCAAATTTAAATAATAATAACATATTAAATATAATAATTTGTAATGTATTTTGAAATCTTTATATGAAAATTTTAATAATAATAATAATAATTATCATAATGATACAAACTTTAGAGATATTTTTATTAGTAATGTTTATAATAATAATAATAATAATAATAATAATAATAATAATAATAATAATAATAATAATACTAATAATAATAATAATAATAATAAATAAATAAATAAATAAATCAATAATAAATAAAGATCTGTACGCGTTGTCTCTGTTCCCAAATCAGATCGAGAGAAAGAGAGAAAAAAAGAAAAAAAATGCAGAGAAGAGCGATTCAGGATTTAGGGTTTTTCGATCCTTCAACAGATCAATTAATCAATAATCATAAATGTTTAATAGGCATCGGTTCATTATCGTCATCGTTCAGTCATCGTTATCATCAATCCCTAATCATCTTTGTCATCGAAGAACAATCAAAGAAACTGAAGTAGTTGTTGGTGTGTAATTGATGTTCGTTAAAATTAAGAAGGAAGATTCATCATCGTATCGTGTAGTACCAAGGATTGCATCAAATTATCATCCATCGTTCATGAAATCGGTTCTTTAATTGATTAATTAGGTAATTGGTTCCTTATCAATCTGTTAATTCCTTTATTCCTCTATATACATTCTGTATCCTAATTTGATCGAACAAAATCAATCGTCTACAATAACTGTATTTACTAATATAATTGATTTTATAATTTCCCCAATTTGGATTCAAAAAAAAAATTAAATCGTCGGTTAGACTGACATCATCTTTTCTGTTTTTGCGAGTTCATCTAATTCGTTTCACTTATGGCTGCAACAATTCATCTGTATTTATTCTTACATTTATTAATATTTGTTAGGTATGCTTTTTGTATTAAATTTGCAAAACTTTAATTTATAAGTTCTAGTATGTTTTCTGTATGTAAATTAGTTTGAACTTTGGAAATCTTTAATTGGAATCTAAGTTATTAAATTTGAGTTTATTAAAATAATTAGATGATAAAGATTTATAGATTGATAACATGTTTATGGAGTGAAGGTTGAACAAGAAATGATCAATAGGTAGCAGGTGGTTTTGGTTCTCTTTGCAGATTAAACAGAAAACAGAATACAACAGAAGTTGGGAATGATCGTGCAGCAGTCACACATATGGTGCTGGTTTGTTGTGAAAACAGAATGCAGAAAATGAATTATACAGCAGTTATAGTTATTAACTTTATCAAGGAGATGATCAAATGATGTTTGATTTGTTTGCAGGTCGACAGAAACAAGAACAAATGGGTATAATAACTTTTATGATGGAGTTATGGTTTGAGTAACCTGAAAGCAGAAAGATGTTGCAGCGGCTGCACCAGTCCTTTGATGGTGGGTCTTCGATAGAGAAACAGGAAAACAATCGATGAAGGTTGTTTTGAGGGTGAAGGTGATCTGCTAAAATGGTTTAGCCAAAGGGTGGTGGTGATTTGGTTGGTTATTGAATTCAACAGAACACAGGTCAATAGTATTGAATCGTGCAAGTGAGGGTGATCTAGTGACGATATTAAGGTTGTGTTCATGGGTGGTTTATGGTGGATGAAAGGTTGTAAGGGAGTTGGATGGAAAAGTGGTGCAAGTGTTCACAATGGGTTGAAAGACTTAATAATTGCTTGCATTTTCTTCATCACATGTATCGAATACATACAAGAGGTTGTTATTTGGTTTTGTTGTAATTGGCTAATGTCAATTAGTGTGGGGTATTAGATTTTGATGATAGCAACCATATTTTGCTCATGTTACTGATTGAATTAGTATATGTATATATAATAGTAATTAAAACAATGAGTCATGAATCCAGTTGTAAATTTTGTAGGCAAGTCATCGACATTAAATTACAAGTGGAACTCTAATTGATTGGCTTTGCATATATATATATATATATATATATATATATATATATATATTAATGAGTTAAAGAAATACTACTATGAATGATAGCACTAGTGAATACAAGGTGGTCTTGAAAGGTAGAAATCATATTAGTGTTTTATACCGAAAGTATTATGAATTGCATATCTCCATCTAACTTATATAGTGGCTAAAGAGTTAAATGAGATTGGACTACTAATCAAATTTTGATTGCAGGCAATGAAGGTTAAAATGTAAATGGCTCACAATTCCATTTGATCTGTCTACATAAAAATCTCAAGTTTATGTATAACTTGTTTAATTTTAATCGAAACGTCAATCGAATATTACGATGATTTAATATTTAATTTTAATATATTTTATTTATATATATATAGATATATCATATTTTTTTATATTATTTTACATATTAAATTTTAATAATTAAATCATATAATATTTTAAATTATTTATTTTTTTTCCAATTATTATTATATACCCATATATTTAAATATATGTGCATCTATTTAAAATAGTGGTTCGTGAAACGTCAAGAGTAGTCGAAGGGAAATTGATTACATGAATATAATTCTAAAACTTTCGAGACTCAACAATACAGATTTTTGCTTATCGTTTCGGAAACATATAAAGATTAAAGTTTAAATTTGGTTGGAAATTCTCGGGTCATCACACATTCAGCTTATTTGCCACAAAGCGCTTAGGATAAGCTTCACATCCCCATACTTTCAAGTATGATAGAGAAGGAAGTTTTCCACACCATATCTCTTGAGGAGTTCGTTCCACTTTCTTGGTTGGGGCCATATTTAAAATACGAGCCGCAGAGCATAGACAATAATCCCAAAATGATAGAGGTAACGAGCTTCTTTCCATCATAGATCGAACCATATCCATTAGGGTTCGGTTCCTCCTTTCGAAAACTCCATTAAGTTGGGGTGTTCCAGGAGGAGTAAGTTGTGAGATAATCCCACAACCTCTAAGATGATCTTGGAAAGCGTCGCTTAGGTATTCACCTCCTCTATCGGTACGAAGTACCTTGATTGTCTTATTGAGTTGATTTTGTACTTCGTTTTGATACTCTTTGAATGCCTCAAAAGTTTCATCCTTATGTCTTAACAAGTAGACATATCCGAAACGACTAAAGTCATCATTGAAAGTAACGAAGTATCTTACACCATTCCTAGTCATGGGCTTAAAGGGTCCACATACATCCGTATGTATTAATCCCAATAAGTCTTTGGCCCTTTCATAGGTCCCTTTGAAAGGTGCTTTTGCCATTTTGCCTTGTATACAAGATTCACATACATCAAATGAGTCTAGCTCACTAGATTTCAAAAGGCCATTCTTTTGAAGTGTATGCATTCGATTCTTGTTTATGTGACCAAGGCGACAATGCCATAAGTAGGAATCACTCAAATCCCTTTTGAGTTTCTTGGTGTTTGCATGGAACATTGAGCTATTGCATGATGTGCCATCATGAACCAATTCATAAATATCATTCGAAGGCGAAGCCTTAAAATAGAAAACAATATAAAAAGAAACATGGATATCATCATCGATGAAATTAAAATCAAAACCACATTGTCTTAAACGGGAAATAGAAATAATGTTTCGAGCCAAATCAGGAGCATACAAAACATTTTTCAAAACAAGCTCCAACCCAGTTTGTAGCTTTAAAACAAAGTCTCCTTGAGCTTCTACGTGCACCTATGCACCATTTCCCATGAAGAGACTTGTTGTTCCCGCTCCTTGTTTACTTCTTTTGAACCCCTGCAAAGAATTGCAAATATGAGTTCCACATCCTGTATCTAATACCCATGTATTAGAAGAAGTAATACTAAGCTTAATGTATACCATATATACATTACCTGAGGTTTGCCCTGCATCCCTCTTTTCTTTCAATTCCTTAAGGTAGATCGGGCAGTTGCGTTTCCAGTTACCCATTTCACCGCAACCAAAGCACGGATCTTCCTTGGGGTTAGCTTGACCGACAACCTTTTGCTTCTTGTTTTTGTTGGTTGGGGTAACCATCTTCCCCTTTCCCTTACCCTTGTCTTGGTAGGCGGGTCCTTTCCTCTTAGCCACCTTTGGCTTAGAAGTGGAATTGTTCTTGGACCCACCTTCATTGATCATAAGCACGAGTGAAGCCCTTTTACCCATGCTCGATTCGGCCAACCTAAGCATGGCATGCAACTCGCCAATGCTCTTATCCCAACCATTCATGTTGTAATTCATTACGAATGTGTCAAACCTTTTTGACAAAGAGTTGAGGATAAGGTCCGTGGCTAATTCATTAGACACATTGCAATTTAGACAGTGTAATTGTTCAATAAGGATTTTCATCTTAAGGACATAAGATGAAAAAGATTGGGAGTCGTCCATTCAACATGCATGAAGCGCTCGAACCGTTTCAAAGCGCTCTACACGAGCTTGTTAGAGGAACATCTCCTTCAATTGTGTGATCATGTCAAATGCACTATGATGCTGGAAGTCCTTTTGGAGTTCGGGGACCATGGTACCAAGCATAAGGCAAGAAACTTGCAACGAATCGGCGCAATATTTCTCCCAATATGCCATACCTTCGGCATCATCCTCCTCGGGTTGGTCGGGAATGGGGTCCTCCAACACATACGCCCTATCCTCAAGCTTGAGGACAATTCTTAGATTGTGGTACCAATACATGAAATTCGTATGGTTGAGTTTATCTTTTTCGAGTAAGGACCTTAACGATAGGTTATTAAAGTTGATTGGTGTGTTTGGAATGTTGTTATTATTGGCGGCCATCTACAAAATTTAACAAAGTTCGTTTAAGTATCATTTATAATTTAACAAGCAATACCCTTATATATCCAATTAATATATTAAATTTTAGAATCCAACGGTAAACCAAATTCCGGTTAGGTGACCTTTATCCCGTTATTTGATTTAGCTAGGTAGTCATTTGAATGACAATTGCAATCATTTTGCAACTTCTAAGGTATGGGATCATGAAATCCTTTTGCATGGCATATTTATCCCAACAACGCCTATTTGTTTCTTATGCTTTGGTGACCCTAAGTTCATGATTCCCAAATCAAGTCATCCTACTTGTGTAAACATATAAACTTAACATACAAGTGGTTAGGTGACCTTTATCCCACAAGCATACAAAATTCACCTTAATCATATTAGTTGGCTCATAACGGTTAGGTTGTAGTGACCCGAACTTTTCCATGTTTATATATATTAATTGAGATTGATGTTTACATGATTAAATGTTTCCAACATGTTAAGCAATCAAACTTGTTAAGACTTGATTAATTGAAATAGGTTTCATATAGACAATTGACCACCCAAGTTGACCGGTGATTCACGAACGTTAAAACTTGTAAAAAAACTATATGATGACATATATATGGTTATATATATAGTTAACATGATATTATGATAAGTAAACATATCATTAATTATATTAACAATGAACTACATATGTAAAAACAAGACTACTAACTTAATGATTTTGAAACGAGACATATATGTAACGTTTATCGTTGTAACGACATTTAATGTATATATATCATATTAAGAGATATTCGTACATCATAATATCATGATAATATAATAATTTAAAATCTCTTTTGATATTATAAACATTGGGTTAACAACATTTAACAAGATCGTTAACCTAAAGGTTTCAAAACAACACTTACATGTAACGACTAACGATGACTTAACGACTCAGTTAAAATGTATATACATGTAGTGTTTTAATATGTATTTATACACTTTTGAAAGACTTCAATACACTTATCAAAATACTTCTACTTAACAAAAATGCTTACAATTACATTCTCGTTCAGTTTCATCAACAATTCTACTCGTATGCACCCGTATTCGTACTCGTACAATACACAGCTTTTAGATGTATGTACTATTGGTATATACACTCCAATGATCAGCTCTTAGCAGCCCATGTGAGTCACCTAACACATGTGGGAACCATCATTTGGCAACTAGCATGAAATATCTCATAAGATTACAAAAATATGAGTAATCATTCATGACTTATTTACATGAAAACAAAATTACATATCCTTTATATCTAATCCATACACCAACGACCAAAAACACCTACAAACACTTTCATTCTTCAATTTTCTTCATCTAATTGAACTCTCTCAAGTTCTATCTTCAAGTTCTAAGTGTTCTTCATATATTTTTCAAGTTCTAGTTACATAAAATCAAGAATACTTTCAAGTTTGCTAGCTCACTTCCAATCTTGTAAGGTGATCATCCAACCTCAAGAAATATTTGTTTCTTACAGTAGGTTATCATTCTAATACAAGGTAATAATCATATTCAAACTTTGGTTCAATTTCTATAACTATAACAATCTTATTTCAAGTGATGATCTTACTTGAACTTGTTTTCGTGTCATGATTCTGCTTCAAGAACTTCGAGCCATCCAAGGATCCATTGAAGCTAGATCCATTTTTCTCTTTTCCAGTAGGTTTATCCAAGGAACTTAAGGTAGTAATGATGTTCATAATATCATTCAATTCATACATATAAAGCTATCTTATTCGAAGGTTTAAACTTGTAATCACTAGAACATAGTTTAGTTAATTCTAAACTTGTTCGCAAACAAAAGTTAATCCTTCTAACTTGACTTTTAAAATCAACTAAACACATGTTCTATATCTATATGATATGCTAACTTAATGATTTAAAACCTGGAAACACGAAAAACACCGTAAAACCGGATTTACGCCGTCGTAGTAACACCGCGGGCTGTTTTGGGTTAGTTAATTGAAAACTATGATAAACTTTGATTTAAAAGTTGTTATTCTGAGAAAATGATTTTTATTATGAACATGAAACTATATCCAAAAATTATGGTTAAACTCAAAGTGGAAGTATGTTTTCTAAAATGGTCATCTAGACGTCGTTCTTTCGACTGAAATGACTACCTTTACAAAAACGACTTGTAACTTATTTTTCTGACTAGAAACCTATACTTTTTTTGTTTAGATTCATAAAATAGAGTTCAATATGAAACCATAGCAATTTGATTCACTCAAAACGGATTTAAAATGAAGAAGTTATGGGTAAAACAAGATTGGATAATTTTTCTCATTTTAGCTACGTGAAAATTGGTAACAAATCTATTCCAACCATAACTTAATCAACTTGTATTATATATTATGTAATCTTGAGATACCATAGACACGTATACAATGTTTCGACCTATCATGTCGACACATCTATATATATTTCGGAACAACCATAGACACTCTATATGTGAATGTTGGAGTTAGCTATACAGGGTTGAGGTTGATTCCAAAATATATATAGTTTGAGTTGTGATCAATACTGAGATACGTATACACTGGGTCGTGGATTGATTCAAGATAATATTTATCGATTTATTTCTGTACATCTAACTGTGGACAACTAGTTGTAGGTTACTAACGAGGACAGCTGACTTAATAAACTTAAAACATCAAAATATATTAAAAGTGTTGTAAATATATTTTGAACATACTTTGATATATATGTATATATTGTTATAGGTTCGTGAATCAACCAGTGGCCAAGTCTTACTTCCCGACGAAGTAAAAATCTGTGAAAGTGAGTTATAGTCCCACTTTTAAAATCTAATATTTTTGGGATGAGAATACATGCAGGTTTTATAAATGATTTACAAAATAGACACAAGTACGTGAAACTACATTCTATGGTTGAATTATCGAAATCGAATATGCCCCTTTTTATTAAGTCTGGTAATCTAAGAATTAGGGAACAGACACCCTAATTGACGCGAATCCTAAAGATAGATCTATTGGGCCTAACAAACCCCATCCAAAGTACCGGATGCTTTAGTACTTCGAAATTTATATCATATCCGAAGGGTGTCCCGGAATGATGGGGATATTCTTATATATGCATCTTGTTATTGTCGGTTACCAGGTGTTCACCATATGAATGATTTTTATCTCTATGTATGGGATGTGTATTGAAATATGAAATCTTGTGGTCTATTGTTACGATTTGATATATATAGGTTAAACCTATAACTCACCAACATTTTTGTTGACGTTTTAAGCATGTTTATTCTCAGGTGATTATTAAGAGCTTCCGCTGTCGCATACTTAAATAAGGACAAGATTTGGAGTCCATGCTTGTATGATATTGTGTAAAAACTGCATTCAAGAAACTTATTTTGTTGTAACATATTTGTATTGTAAACCATTATGTAATGGTCGTGTGTAAACAGGATATTTAAGATTATCATTATTTGATAATCTACGTAAAGTTTTTTAAACCTTTATTGATGAAATAAAGGTTATGGTTTGTTTAAAAATGAATGCAGTCTTTGAAAAACGTCTCATATAGAGGTCAAAACCTCGCAACGAAATCAATTAATATGAAACGTTTTTAATCAATAAGAACGGGACATTTCAGTTGGTATCCGAGCGTTGGTCTTAGAGAACCAGAATTTTGCATTAGTGTTTCTTATCGAGTTTGTTAGGATGCATTAGTGAGTCTGGACTTCGACCGTGTTTACTTGAAAAATGATTGCTTAACAAATTTTGTTGGAAACTATATATTTTTAACATGTGAATATTATGTGATATATTAATCTCTTAACGCGTTTGATATTATGTGATAGATGTCTACCTCTAGAACAAGTCCCATTGACTCACCTAATAATAACGAAGAGTCAAATGTAAATTGGAATGATTCGTGGACTGATTCACAAGTTCCCGAAGAGGAACCGGAAGAAGAGTCGGAACCGGAAGAAGAATCGGAACCGGAAGAAGAATCGGAACCGGATGAAGAAATAGAACCGGTGGGGGAAATAATAAAACGGTTAAGTAAAAGAAAATCCTCAACCAACCGACCAAAGTTAATTATGGTCAATGGTGTTTCCGCCAAGGAAGCAAAATATTGGGAGGATTACCAATTCTCCGATGAATCGGATTCCGACGAGAATTCCGATGATATTATAGAAATTACCCCAACTGAATTTAAAAAGGCAAAAGAAAATAATAAGGGAAAGGGCATAAAAATAGAGAAATCTAATTCCAACCCCGATGAACTTTATATGTATCGTCAACCCCCGAAGTCCTTAAGTTGTAACAATGACCCGGGAACCTCTAAACCACCAGGTTTTTCTAAACCAATGTGGACAACGACGGCTCGTATTAGGGGAACATCATATATCCCTAGAAACTTGGCAAAACGAACCAAAACCGAAGAAGAAGAAACGAGCGACTCGGAATAAGATAGTTGTATTCGTGTGGTGTAATATATGTAATATAGTGTTCTTATGCTTTATGATATATGTAAAAATTGCTTGTATTAATAAGTATTTTTTTATGAATCTAACTCTTGTCTATTTTACAGTTTAAAAACACAAAATGGATAGACAACCCAATATTTTAAGAGACCTACCCGGAGACATGATTGATGAAATCTTGTCTAGAGTCGGCCAGAATTCTTCGGCACAACTATTTAAGGCGAGATCAGTTTGTAAGACATTCGAAGAACGTTCCAAGAATGTCTTGGTTTATAAGAGACTTTCGTTTGAAAGATGGGGGATATCACATTGGGAAACCCATAAGTTACGATGTGTTTACTTTGACGCATATATTGCGGGGAACCCAAATGCTATTTTACGCAACGGGTTAAGAAATTATTTTGACTCAATATATCCGAATATTGGACTTCGTGATTTAGAAAAAGCGGCTAACATGCAACATAAAGAAGCATGTTATGCTTACGGATTAGTAATGTTCGCTTCTCACCAAAGTGAGAACAAGAACATCGGGCTACAACTATTAAACAAAACGTTTCCACAAGTGACGGAGTCGGTAATTGGGGTAAGAAATGAGGTTTTTAGATTATTACGGGACTGTTGGACATTACGTAACCCTCGTCCCTTTGATGACGTTACAACACGCTGTCTTATCAACGGCCATAACGGTTATGTTGCACAAGACCAAGGATGGGAAGTAGTCCTAGTAAAACCAGAATGCATGACTTGTTTCTGGACGTATGAATTACGTGTCTTTATTGCCTTTGCTGAACGACTTGTGTACTAGCTAAAATTGTCTTCACAACTATCTTGTATCAAAGTTATTGTGTGCTATATTTCATGCTTTATGTAAAATAAGCGGTATTGTAAGTTTGTAAAATATTGTATAAAAGTTTGAACGCGAAATATTATTATAATCAGTTTTTCATATAGAATTGTAGTAGTTGAATTGTATATTAGCTACTAAGTATGAACTTAACGGGTAGGTACTACCCGAATTTAAACTTATAAAACGCTAATATGAAGAAAAAGCTTTTATAAATGAGTTCATATTATGCTACGAAATACTATTAACTACTCTTAATATTCTGTATGATTAACTTGTTCCATTTAACTATTTTGAAGGAAATGGCACCGACTACTCGACACACCGTGAATATGAATGAAGAAGAATTCCGTACTTTTCTAGCTTCAAACATAGCCGCAGTACAGGCTGCGCTACATACCAACAATAACCTTGGATCTAGCAGTACAGGAAATTGTGTAGGATGCACCTACAAAGAATTCACTGCCTGCAAACCTTTGGAATTTGATGGAACCGAAGGACCGATTGGATTGAAACGATGGACCGAGAAGGTCGAATCGGTGTTTGCCATAAGTAAGTGTACTGAAGAGGACAAAGTGAAGTACGCTACGCATACCTTCACAGGTTCTGCGTTAACATGGTGGAATACCTATCTAGAGCAAGTGGGACAAGATGATGCGTACGCACTACCGTGGTCAGCATTCAAGCACTTGATGAACGAGAAGTACCGTCCCAGAACCGAGGTCAATAAGCTCAAGACAGAACTTAGAGGGTTACGAACCCAAGGATTTGATATTACCACGTACGAAAGACGATTCACAGAATTGTGCCTATTGTGTCCGGGAGCATTCGAAGATGAGGAAGAGAAGATCGACGCATTTGTGAAAGGATTACCGGAAAGAATTCAAGAAGATATAAGTTCACACGAGCCCGCCTCTATACAACAGGCATGTAGAATGGCTCACAAACTAGTGAACCAGATTGAAGAAAGAATTAAAGAACAGACTGCTGAAGAGGCCAATGTGAAGCAAGTCAAAAGAAAGTGGGAGGAAAACGGTGATAAGAATCACCAATACAACAACAACAGCAATTACAACAATAATCGCAACAATTATCCCAACAATCGCAACATCAATCGCAACTACAACAAACGGCCCAACAATAACAACAACAACAACAACAACAACAACCACAGCAACTACAACAATCATCCCAACAACAATAATAACCGCAACAACAACAACAATCAGAAGCAACTATGCCAAAGGTGTGAAAAGAATCACTCGGGGTTCTGCACCAAATTTTGCAACAAGTGTAAAAGAAATGGTCATAGCGCGGCGAAGTGTGAGGTCTACGGACCAGGGGTTAATAGAACGAAAGGAACAAATGGTGTCGGAACGAGTAATGGCGGAGCAAGTAGTGTCGGAGCAAGTTATGCCAATGTAGTTTGTTATAAATGTGGAAAACCAGGCCACATTATTAGAAATTGCCCGAACCAGGAGAACACGAATGGACAAGGCCGTGGAAGAGTTTTCAATATTAATGCGGTAGAGGCACAGGAAGACCCGGAGCTTGTTACGGGTACGTTTCTTATTGACAATAAATCTGCTTACGTTTTATTTGATTCGGGTGCGGATAGAAGCTATATGAGTAGAGATTTTTGTGCTAAATTAAGTTGTCCATTGACGCCTTTGGATAGTAAATTTTTACTCGAATTAGCAAATGGTAAATTAATTTCAGCAGATAATATATGTCGGAATCGAGAAATTAAACTGGTTAGCGAAACATTTAAGATTGATTTGATACCAGTAGAGTTAGGGAGTTTTGATGTGATAATCGGTATGGACTGGTTGAAAGAAGTGAAAGCGGAGATCGTTTGTTACAAAAATGCAATTCGCATTATACGAGAAAAAGGAAAACCCTTAATGGTGTACGGAGAAAAGGGCAACACGAAGCTACATCTTATTAGTAATTTGAAGGCACAAAAACTAATAAGAAAAGGTTGCTATGCTGTTCTAGCACACGTCGAGAAAGTACAAACTGAAGAAAAGAGCATCAATGATGTTCCCATTGCAAAAGAATTTCCCGATGTATTTCCGAAAGAATTACCGGGATTACCCCCACATCGATCCGTTGAATTTCAAATAGATCTTATACCAGGAGCTGCACCAATAGCTCGTGCTCCTTACAGACTCGCACCCAGCGAGATGAAAGAACTGCAAAGCCAATTACAAGAACTTTTAGAGCGTGGTTTCATTCGACCAAGCACATCACCGTGGGGAGCTCCTGTTTTGTTTGTCAAGAAGAAAGATGGTACATTCAGGTTGTGTATCGACTACCGAGAGTTGAACAAACTTACCATCAAGAACCGCTACCCACTACCGAGAATCGACGACTTATTTGATCAACTACAAGGCTCGTCTGTTTATTCAAAGATTGACTTACGTTCCGGGTATCATCAAATGCGGGTGAAAGAAGATGATATTCCAAAGACTGCTTTCAGAACACGTTATGGTCATTACGAGTTTATGGTCATGCCGTTTGGTTTAACTAATGCACCAGCTGTGTTCATGGACCTTATGAACCGAGTGTGTGGACCATACCTTGACAAGTTTGTCATTGTTTTCATTGATGACATACTTATTTACATAAAGAATGACCAAGAACACGGTGAACATTTGAGAAAGGTGTTAGAAGTATTGAGAAAGGAAGAATTGTACGCTAAGTTTTCAAAGTGTGCATTTTGGTTGGAAGAAGTTCAATTCCTCGGTCACATAGTGAACAAAGAAGGTATTAAGGTGGATCCAGCAAAGATAGAAACTGTTGAAAAGTGGGAAACCCTGAAAACTCCGAAACACATACGCCAGTTTTTAGGACTAGCTGGTTACTACAGAAGGTTCATCCAAGACTTTTCCAGAATAGCAAAACCCTTGACTGCATTAACGCATAAAGGGAAGAAATTTGAATGGAATGATGAACAAGAGAAAGCGTTCCAGTTATTGAAGAAAAAGCTAACTACGGCACCTATATTGTCATTGCCTGAAGGGAATGATGATTTTGTGATTTATTGTGATGCATCAAAGCAAGGTCTCGGTTGTGTATTAATGCAACGAACGAAGGTGATTGCTTATGCGTCTAGACAATTGAAGATTCACGAACAAAATTATACGACGCATGATTTGGAATTAGGCGCGGTTGTTTTTGCATTAAAGACTTGGAGGCACTACTTATATGGGGTCAAAAGTATTATATATACCGACCACAAAAGTCTTCAACACATATTTAATCAGAAACAACTGAATATGAGGCAGCGTAGGTGGATTGAATTATTGAATGATTACGACTTTGAGATTCGTTACCACCCGGGGAAGGCAAATGTGGTAGCCGATGCCTTGAGCAGGAAGGACAGAGAACCCATTCGAGTAAAATCTATGAATATAATGATTCATAATAACCTTACTACTCAAATAAAGGAGGCGCAACAAGGAGTTTTAAAAGAGGGAAATTTAAAGGATGAAATACCCAAAGGATCGGAGAAGCATCTTAATATTCGGGAAGACGGAACCCGGTATAGGGCTGAAAGGATTTGGGTACCAAAATTTGGAGATATGAGAGAAATGGTACTTAGAGAAGCTCATAAAACCAGATACTCAATACATCCTGGAACGGGGAAGATGTACAAGGATCTCAAGAAACATTTTTGGTGGCCGGGTATGAAAGCCGATGTTGCTAAATACGTAGGAGAATGTTTGACGTGTTCTAAGGTCAAAGCTGAGCATCAGAAACCATCAGGTCTACTTCAACAACCCGAAATCCCGGAATGGAAATGGGAAAACATTACCATGGATTTCATCACTAAATTGCCAAGGACTGCAAGTGGTTTTGATACTATTTGGGTAATAGTTGATCGTCTCACCAAATCAGCACACTTCCTACCAATAAGAGAAGATGACAAGATGGAGAAGTTAGCACGACTGTATTTGAAGGAAGTCGTCTCCAGACATGGAATACCAATCTCTATTATCTCTGATAGGGATGGCAGATTTATTTCAAGATTCTGGCAGACATTACAGCAAGCATTAGGAACTCGTCTAGACATGAGTACTGCCTATCATCCACAAACTGATGGGCAGAGCGAAAGGACGATACAAACGCTTGAAGACATGCTACGAGCATGTGTTATTGATTTCGGAAACAGTTGGGATCGACATCTACCGTTAGCAGAATTTTCCTACAACAACAGCTACCATTCAAGCATTGAGATGGCGCCGTTTGAAGCACTTTATGGTAGAAAGTGCAGGTCTCCGATTTGTTGGAGTGAGGTGGGGGATAGACAGATTACGGGTCCGGAGATTATACAAGAAACTACCGAGAAGATCATCCAAATTCAACAACGGTTGAAAACCGCCCAAAGTCGACAAAAGAGCTACGCTGACATTAAAAGAAAAGATATAGAATTTGAAATTGGAGAGATGGTCATGCTTAAAGTTGCACCTTGGAAAGGCGTTGTTCGATTTGGTAAACGAGGGAAATTAAATCCAAGGTATATTGGACCATTCAAGATTATTGATCGTGTCGGACCAGTAGCTTACCGACTTGAGTTACCTCAACAACTCGCGGCTGTACATAACACTTTCCACGTCTCGAATTTGAAGAAATGTTTTGCTAAAGAAGATCTCACTATTCCGTTAGATGAAATCCAAATCAACGAAAAACTCCAATTCATCGAAGAACCCGTCGAAATAATGGATCGTGAGGTTAAAAGACTTAAGCAAAACAAGATACCAATTGTTAAGGTTCGATGGAATGCTCGTAGAGGACCCGAGTTCACCTGGGAGCGTGAAGATCAGATGAAGAAGAAATACCCGCATCTATTTCCAGAAGATTCGTCAACACCTTCAACAGCTTAAAATTTCGGGACGAAATTTATTTAACGGGTAGGTACTGTAGTGACCCGAACTTTTCCATGTTTATATATATTAATTGAGATTGATGTTTACATGATTAAATGTTTCCAACATGTTAAGCAATCAAACTTGTTAAGACTTGATTAATTGAAATAGGTTTCATATAGACAATTGACCACCCAAGTTGACCGGTGATTCACGAACGTTAAAACTTGTAAAAAAACTATATGATGACATATATATGGTTATATATATAGTTAACATGATATTATGATAAGTAAACATATCATTAATTATATTAACAATGAACTACATATGTAAAAACAAGACTACTAACTTAATGATTTTGAAACGAGACATATATGTAACGTTTATCGTTGTAACGACATTTAATGTATATATATCATATTAAGAGATATTCGTACATCATAATATCATGATAATATAATAATTTAAAATCTCTTTTGATATTATAAACATTGGGTTAACAACATTTAACAAGATCGTTAACCTAAAGGTTTCAAAACAACACTTACATGTAACGACTAACGATGACTTAACGACTCAGTTAAAATGTATATACATGTAGTGTTTTAATATGTATTTATACACTTTTGAAAGACTTCAATACACTTATCAAAATACTTCTACTTAACAAAAATGCTTACAATTACATTCTCGTTCAGTTTCATCAACAATTCTACTCGTATGCACCCGTATTCGTACTCGTACAATACACAGCTTTTAGATGTATGTACTATTGGTATATACACTCCAATGATCAGCTCTTAGCAGCCCATGTGAGTCACCTAACACATGTGGGAACCATCATTTGGCAACTAGCATGAAATATCTCATAAGATTACAAAAATATGAGTAATCATTCATGACTTATTTACATGAAAACAAAATTACATATCCTTTATATCTAATCCATACACCAACGACCAAAAACACCTACAAACACTTTCATTCTTCAATTTTCTTCATCTAATTGAACTCTCTCAAGTTCTATCTTCAAGTTCTAAGTGTTCTTCATATATTTTTCAAGTTCTAGTTACATAAAATCAAGAATACTTTCAAGTTTGCTAGCTCACTTCCAATCTTGTAAGGTGATCATCCAACCTCAATAAATCTTTGTTTCTTACAGTAGGTTATCATTCTAATACAAGGTAATAATCATATTCAAACTTTGGTTCAATTTCTATAACTATAACAATCTTATTTCAAGTGATGATCTTACTTGAACTTGTTTTCGTGTCATGATTCTGCTTCAAGAACTTCGAGCCATCCAAGGATCCATTGAAGCTAGATCCATTTTTCTCTTTTCCGGTAGGTTTATCCAAGGAACTTAAGGTAGTAATGATGTTCATAATATCATTCGATTCATACATATAAAGCTATCTTATTCGAAGGTTTAAACTTGTAATCACTAGAACATAGTTTAGTTAATTCTAAACTTGTTCGCAAACAAAAGTTAATCCTTCTAACTTGACTTTTAAAATCAACTAAACACATGTTCTATATCTATATGATATGCTAACTTAATGATTTAAAACCTGGAAACACGAAAAACACCGTAAAACCGGATTTACGCCGTCGTAGTAACACCGCGGGCTGTTTTGGGTTAGTTAATTAAAAACTATGATAAACTTTGATTTAAAAGTTGTTATTCTGAGAAAATGATTTTTATTATGAACATGAAACTATATCCAAAAATTATGGTTAAACTCAAAGTGGAAGTATGTTTTCTAAAATGGTCATCTAGACGTCGTTCTTTCGACTGAAATGACTACCTTTACAAAAACGACTTGTAACTTATTTTTCTGACTAGAAACCTATACTTTTTTTGTTTAGATTCATAAAATAGAGTTCAATATGAAACCATAGCAATTTGATTCACTCAAAACGGATTTAAAATGAAGAAGTTATGGGTAAAACAAGATTGGATAATTTTTCTCATTTTAGCTACGTGAAAATTGGTAACAAATCTATTCCAACCATAACTTAATCAACTTGTATTATATATTATGTAATCTTGAGATACCATAGACACGTATACAATGTTTCGACCTATCATGTCGACACATCTATATATATTTCGGAACAACCATAGACACTCTATATGTGAATGTTGGAGTTAGCTATACAGGGTTGAGGTTGATTCCAAAATATATATAGTTTGAGTTGTGATCAATACTGAGATACGTATACACTGGGTCGTGGATTGATTCAAGATAATATTTATCGATTTATTTCTGTACATCTAACTGTGGACAACTAGTTGTAGGTTACTAACGAGGACAACTGACTTAATAAACTTAAAACATCAAAATATATTAAAAGTGTTGTAAATATATTTTGAACATACTTTGATATATATGTATATATTGTTATAGGTTCGTGAATCAACCAGTGGCCAAGTCTTACTTCCCGACGAAGTAAAAATCTGTGAAAGTGAGTTATAGTCCCACTTTTAAAATCTAATATTTTTGGGATGAGAATACATGCAGGTTTTATAAATGATTTACAAAATAGACACAAGTACGTGAAACTACATTCTATGGTTGAATTATCGAAATCGAATATGCCCCTTTTTATTAAGTCTGGTAATCTAAGAATTAGGGAACAGACACCCTAATTGACGCGAATCCTAAAGATAGATCTATTGGGCCTAACAAACCCCATCCAAAGTACCGGATGCTTTAGTACTTCGAAATTTATATCATATCCGAAGGGTGTCCCGGAATGATGGGGATATTCTTATATATGCATCTTGTTATTGTCGGTTACCAGGTGTTCACCATATGAATGATTTTTATCTCTATGTATGGGATGTGTATTGAAATATGAAATCTTGTGGTCTATTGTTACGATTTGATATATATAGGTTAAACCTATAACTCACCAACATTTTTGTTGACGTTTTAAGCATGTTTATTCTCAGGTGATTATTAAGAGCTTCCGCTGTCGCATACTTAAATAAGGACAAGATTTGGAGTCCATGCTTGTATGATATTGTGTAAAAACTGCATTCAAGAAACTTATTTTGTTGTAACATATTTGTATTGTAAACCATTATGTAATGGTCGTGTGTAAACAGGATATTTAAGATTATCATTATTTGATAATCTACGTAAAGTTTTTTAAACCTTTATTGATGAAATAAAGGTTATGGTTTGTTTAAAAATGAATGCAGTCTTTGAAAAACGTCTCATATAGAGGTCAAAACCTCGCAACGAAATCAATTAATATGAAACGTTTTTAATCAATAAGAACGGGACATTTCATAGGTGACTTTTATCCCATCATGAGCTCCCTAATATGCCTAAGTGTCACACAAAAGGATGGCGTTTAACTTGTTTGCCTTGTTAATTAAGGGATTTTAAGTTTTTCCTAATTTCTAGTTTAAGAAAACATTTATGCCATACACTAACATGTATTTAGTGTGTGGTTCATGTGAAAATCCATTTTTCATATCATGTAATAAAGCCAATTTTATTACTTTAAAAATAAAACATTTTATTATGTCTTAATAACCAATTATTAAATCCTTTTAGCCATTTTAATTTAACCAATTTAAATTAAAGTAGTGCACTTTGCATGTGGTTAACAATATCCAATTTAACCGATTAAATCATAGTTTTGTCGATTTTGTTATAGCAACCAAACATACAATCTATAATCAAACAACTAAACAACCACACATGCAAAAATATGTTCACAATCAAGCCTTTTGGTGGACATTTGTTTAGCCGAAAACAAATGTCACGGTTAATGGGTCATAACACAAAGTAGGAGATTTAACATCTCCCACTAAATCTTGCATCCAAATGCATGTGTTCTTCCTTTGCTCCATCTTGTGCATCTTCATTCTTTTTACAAAAAATATATCCTAATACATTTTTCTCTAGAAAATGAAAATACAACCTAATCTATTTTACATACCAAATATAAAATAAATTACATAACCAAATGAATAAATAAAATTACATGCCAAAAAAAATAATAATTAATATTACATACCAAATGAATAATTAATCAACCAAACAAGCATGCAACCAAAAACAAGGTCAAGGCTAGGATTGTGAACATCAACATGCAACCAAACATGACTAAAATGGAAGAGCCCAAACCCATTTTGGGTCTCCAAAATTCGGCCAAAATATACACCCACCCAAAACCCAAGATTTTTTCATTTTACATTCATACATGTTCATAAAATGAAAAACAAAGTGGGTTTAAAAGAAAATCTCGAAGCATATTCCATGAACTTCGGCTCTAGATACCATTATTGGGATTTAACAAGTTCATAAACACTTAAACCATTTAAGAATCATTTCAAAGCGGAAGCATAAAACCGATTTATAACTTGTTTTACTTTAACCAAATAAAGTTAAATCCCAATAAAAGATCAAGCTATGAAATATACTTACAAACTAATAGTGGGTTTAGAGTTTTTACCTCCTCAAGCTAGTTGAGGGTTACTTCAAAGATGATGATGAAGATGATGAAAATGGAGCTTCTAACTTGAAACCTCAAGTGTGTAATACCCAAAGCTTTTACCCAAACACCCTTAGCTTGGTTAGGATTTGATTCTAACACTTGAATAAGCTTGCAAAAAAAAATTTGAACCCTCTCACACCCTTGAAATGTTTCGGCCAGATTTAGGGGAGGAAGGAGAGAAAATTTTGCTTGTTTACTTGATAGTTGGAAGAGTGTGCCAGTAACCCTTTAGTGGGATGAGTTAGGTTGCATATGTAGAAGTGAAAGCATGTAAACAGGAGCCAATCACCATCCATGCAACCCATAACCTCCCATGCCACTTAAATGTAATATAAATTTGAATTTTATAAAAATAACTTATATAAAATAAATTTATATAGTACTTACACATTTTATTTATGTGTACATAATTTTATAAAACCAATTTTATAAAATGTAACATAAAATAATTAATTATTTAACTTATAAATAATTAAATTCTTTATATATATAAATTATTCCATAATTTATATATACATATCAAGTAATTTTATTTTAGAAACCATTTTCTAAAATTCAAGTGTCGCGTATTTATTTAATGATCCAATCGTTAAGATTAAATACGTATAAGGTGTCGGTAAGCTTGTTATTGGGTATGACCCGACTTGGATCATAAAACATTAGCCACATTAATTTATTATGTCTCTCGGGCATACGAAATACCTTCAGGTGACAGAGTCATGCTCAAAGTATCTCCATGGAAGGGTGTGATCAGAATCGGGAAGGGAGGAAAACTAAGCCAAAGATATGTAGGACTTTTTGAGGTTATTGAAAGAATTGGTCCAGTTGCCTATAGATTTAAATTACCACAAGAGCTCAGCGGCATTCACAACACTTTTTACATCTCTAAATTAAAGAAGTGTTTATCTGATGAGAATTTAATAATTCCTCCAGAAGAACTACGTATCGACGATATGCTGCATTTTATTGAGGAAGTAGTAGAGATTGTGGATCGTGAGGAAAAGAGACTGAAGCATAGTAGAATACCGATTGTTAAAGTCCGCTGGAATGCGTGTAGAGGTCCAGAATTTACTTGGGAACGAGAGGACCATATAAAACAGAAATACCCTCATTTGTTCGATGACATCACAAGACGTAAACCAAGTATCTCTTAAATTTCGAGACGAAATTTTCTTAACGAGTAGGTAATGTCACAACCCTGACTTTTTCGACTAGGTTTTCATAACCTAAGTTGAAGGGATTTCAATCTCTATATGATAAGTAACGTGTTTTTGTCGAGTCTTTTAATTTTAATAAGACTTTAAGTATTCATAGGTATTCATGAATACTTACTTTTACTTAAACTCGAATCTATACCGTGACTACGATAAAATATTCAAAACTTTCCTATTTAATTTATATATATATATATATATATATATATATATATATATATATATATATATATATATATATATATATATATATATATATATATATATATATATATATATATATATATATATATATATCCTGTTAAGTAAAAATACAAGACTTTATTTGTAAAATTACAAGTAACTAAATACATACACTCATTAGCCTTAATCAAAAACTAGTACACACATTAAGCCATAAACACCACATTAAACCTTAAGTATATAACGACTAGCACCATTAAGCTAATTAACCACCTTTGCATGGGATTAATAGTTAATTAACCTCCATCTAATAAGATGCATTTCCATCCCATCACCCATTTAATGTTTCCATGAGAGAAAGACTTTTTGTCCCCTCCCTATTTCCCTCCCTTGGACATCCCCTATATCACACACACATACACTCACAATTTTTTTTATCTGGCTTTCTCTCTACTGCTTCTCCATTACACCTTCAACCATCTTCATCCATATTTATATCATCTTCATCTTTTTCAACAAGAACCATCTTCAAAAATAATAAGAACTATTTCAATTACACAGAGTTTACATAATGATTTGTAGTCCTTTCTATGTTAAAGCAAGGACGTAGTGATAAGAACATAGTGTGTTATCAACACACAAGGATTGTTCAAGAGCTTTTTCACCATACAACCATAAAAAGGGCTAAGATCTATCATTTACAAGTTTTTTTTTGGTTATTACACTAAGTTATAACAAGGGTTCTCATCAACTAGATCTTAATGAAAGAACATAGTATTTTAAACACCATGATTGTTCATAAGACTTAGTATTGATCTAGCAAGACGAGACTCTTAAAACATGTCGTTTAATGTATAAGAAGACTTATAAACATCATAACTTATAGATCTATACACATAAATTCAAGAGAAAATGGTTAAAACTCAAAAATACACTTTTTTAAATCAGTCCAAAATTTCTACTTGAAGTCCATGACTTAAAAACCAACTTATTCTTGGTCTCGGGAACTCATCTTTTAGTATAATGTTCATATATATGTTCATGACTTCCAGTAGAGTTTTCATGAACTATCTCAAAGAAAAAGTCATTTTTCATTTTTATTTTGTGACTCAAGGTCCAGATTTGAAGCAATCTAACCAAGATTGAAAAGATCAAGTATAAATCAAATTATAAGATAGATCTGGAAATATAGGATTATGATTTGAAAACTAGACATAATAAGGAAAATATGGCAAGTTGAATCACCAAAAACCATTAAGTAATCATTGAGAAATAGTCTCAACAAGTTGATACAAGATTTTGTTGTGATCAGATTTGAGTCAAAAAGATCATCATTAAAAAATATTTTACAAGCAATCTTTAAGTAATTCCTTTTGCACGTACGTTTATTAATACTATAAGAGTCCTCTGTAAAAATACTAAATGAAACAAATGATTTTTGCTATTTTTAAACTTGGCTAAGCTTTTATAGTTCAAAACATGATTGTTTTGCATATTCATGAATAATGGTCATTTTAACTAACTTTTACTTAGAGTTAAGGTACCACACTTATATGGTTGTTTAGATAACTCATAAAATTACTTTTGTGATGTGGAATCAACTGATTTAAGTAAAAACTCAATGATTTACGATTGTGAGGAATTGGTGTTTCAAATCAGAATATTTAAGAATGAAAACTATAAGGTTTAAGGAAACTGAAACGAATACTTAAAACTAATAACTCAGTTTATAAACTTAATAAAATACTATATTTAGTATAGTATGGTCTCCGACCATGACTTATTATCTAGGTCTCAAGCCCGGATCACCGGCAAATCGCTTAAATCGCACGTTCCGAGCTTGCATCATCACTAGTGGGTTTATAATCCCATTTTAATTAACTTTTCTATAATTTTGGATGAGATATTACTTGTTTACTTTTTTATATATTGGAGTTAAGTACATTAACCATATTCTATGTTAGAGTAACAAAGGGTAATTTAGAAAGCCCGATATCATTAATTACTGGTTTGGTAAACGCGAATAATATGAAAAGATCTATTGAGGGTGACTCGTCACATCAGGCTAGGCCTTTAAGGCTATCAGATGTATAACCTTTGAATCTTGCACTTAGACCTTAAGTGATGCTTATTTTTGGGTACTTGTTTCGTTAATGTTCGATATCGAAAGCTCATGAACTAGAATATGTTTTAACTATTTTGTAATGAAATCTTGAGGTCTGTTAACACCTATTTCCTTATGAGGTAAGGCTTAGTGTGTCAACATGATACTAGAAGTAATCTAGATTTAGGTGGGCGAGTGTTTCCGATTGATGTTTGCTCTTGGGAAATAGTCCCTGCAGACCCGGTTCACAAGTGTATAAACTTGTGGGATGGCTTAATCAATCTGTCATCCGCAGAGCGTATAGTGCTAGCCGGATGACTTCTAGTGAGAGAAAGTGCTAGAGAGAGATGAAGTCTCATCTCTCAAGTTTGTCAAAATGTCCGAACTCTGTAAAATGACGACCCAAGGGGTCTATTTATAGTTTCAGATCTACCGGATTGTTCGGGAACACGTGTCAGATAATGATACATTCTATTACTTGTGATCCGAAATTTATGCTAAAAGTGGCGTTCTCCGGCCAGGGCTTATGCGCTAGGCGGCCTTCAGGGCTTACGCATGACGAAGCAGCCTGTACAGCGGAGAACGCTGGACAGATAATTCCACAAAACTGCTGTTTCCAGTCTTCTTGATGCTACTTTTATGCAACCATTATGTCTTTTATGCGTGTATAGGATAGGATACACCATTAAGTCACCCCAGTTTAATGACTTAAGCATTTGAAAAATGATTAAGTTGTTAAACTTTTGATAACGCATGCCAAACTAGCCTATTCATTGCCCATTTGCATCGGGGAAAACATTACAAGCATTAAATGCAGACAAATTTTACTAACTCTATGATGATTAACTTTAAATGGTTGAGAATCTCCACACGCCTTCAGCTGTAAAAAGTGTCATTTCGTACCCCACGTTTAAACGTACCCGTACATGTGTCACAATCGTGTCCATAAAAATTGCATCAACAAACTCCTATATAAACCGGCATAACCCTTTTATCTTCACTTTTTTACCTTTGCCAAGATCTAAAAAGCACATTTCCTCTTAAATCTTCATCGCTTTCTCCAACCTTCAACTCTTTAAGGTTTTATCGTCTTCCAAGGTCAGTTACACTTCATCTTACTGCTATTTCTTTCCTGTTGATATCTTTTTACTTTATTATCATGGCTTCTGCACCGAGTACTGGCCAAGAACACGCAGAGCCTTCTTCTTCAAATGCTGCTGACATTCCAGAAGTTAGCACGATGGCATCATCACTAATAGGAGAATACTTAGATAGTTTGAAGATTGCTTTTCGCCATCTTAATCAATACAACCCTGTTCTTCCTACCAACAGGCAAACTGCCAACCATCCTCCTGCCGGAAAAATTAATTTATACGCCTTACAACTTACTCATGGAAACCTCCGTGTTCCCCCTACTAACTTTCTTCTTCGCCTTCTTAGATATTATAAGGCCTGCCTTAGCCAAATTCATCCCCATGGCTTTCAAAAAATTATCCTTTTTGAAATGTACTATAATGCCAGCAATATTAAGCCTCGCATTAAAGTTTTTATCTCTTTGTTTAGAATTTGCACGATTAGAGACTGCTGGCTTACTATTGATAGTAAACGAAATACTCACTTTGTTGGTACAAATAGAGTATCAAACTTGAAGGACTGGAAGAGTCCGTTTTTATTTGTTGATGAGACTGTTATTCCGGAGGAATATTCCGTTGTTCGGAAATGGGGTGCTATTGATGCTGGTGTAGGAAAGGGTGTTAAGATTTCTGCCGCAGAGCAGCAGATAGTAAATAGTTTGAAAGATCTCCGCCTTCCGCCCAGATCATACGAGAAGTATGAGGGGATTCTTGTGCTATGTAGAGTGAGTCAAGAATGGCCAAGCACTTCTGTGCCAGTACTCCGTGAGAAGAATCAGGGTAGGATGTGATATGATCATCCTAATATATGTATAAATGCTTGTCTATTGTTTATCATGTATGCTTATATTGTTGTCCATGTTTAATTTTTGCATCCAACTCCGAGATGCAGGTTCGCTCTGCTCTTTTATCCGTCGATCTTGAGGATGAAGTGAAGATCACTAACCGTGCTAAAACTGCTGAAGAGCTAGAGGCAGAGAGGGCTGTAGCTGAGGCTAAGGCTGCTGTTGATGCTGCTGTTACTGAAAAGGGTGAAGAAATCGTTGTTAGCAGTTCTGACACTGAGTCCGGGTCTGAACAGACAGATACTGAATGGACAGCGGATGACACCACCACCGTCGAGCAGTAGACATCAGGCCCGGTTGACATCACGGGTGAAACTGTAATGACCCGGATTTTTCCGATCGTTTTATACTTATGAGATTAATATTTACATAAATTAAACCTTACCAACATGATAAGCAATCCAAAATGTTGAGACTTATGTTTTTGAAAAGAGTTTTACATAACATTTGACCGTCCAATTTGACCGATGATATCACGAACTATAGAACACACGATAATTATACGATTATGTATATATACATATTTAACATGATTTAAGGATGGTTTAACGTCTCATTGTGTACTAACAACAATGAGTTATAGGTATATTTTGAGATCACTAACTTAAGTTTTCAAAATGATAACTATATGTAACATTCTTTGACATATATACTTATAATCTATAATGTGTTGGTGATTTATGCCACCAATTTGATTTAAGTGTAATGGGATTAATTTGTTAACCAAAATAATCTTGATAAATAGCGAACAAGTTTGGGAAAGTGTGGAGTGCACACTTGTTTGAACTTATCTTGATCATGACGGGGGTTCGGGGGCAGCGCCCCCGATAGCGGGGTCCAAGGGGTGGCAACCCCTGGCGAGGTCCAAGGGGCAGTGCATTTCAATTACTGAAGAAGAAGTTGACTACAGCACCTATTTTATCGTTACCTGAAGGGAACGATGATTTTGAGATATATTGTGACGCTTTGCGACAAGGTTTTGGTTGCGTCCTTATGCAACGGAAGAAAGTTATAGCATACGCATCCCGATAATTGAAGATTCACGAGCGGAATTATACGATGCATGATTTAGAATTGGGAGCAGTAGTGTTTGCATTGAATATATGGAGACACTATTTATATGGGGTTAAATGCACTGTGTTTACTGATCATAAAACCCTTCAACATATTTTTGATCAGAAACAGCTGAACATGAGGCAACGTAGGTGGGTCGAGCTGATAGATGACTATGATTGTGAAATTCGCTATCATCCCGGGAAAGCGAACGTGGTAGCTGACGCTCTAAGCAGAAAGGAACGGGAACCAATTCGAGTACGAGCATTGAACATAAAAATTCGCATGAATCTCAACTCACAAATCAAAGAGGCTCAACGAGAAGCTCTTACTAAAGAAAACATAGGAAATGAAATAATGAAGAAGTATGGGAAACAACTCGTTATACGGGAAGACGGAATTCGATATTTTGCAAACCGTATTTGGGTACTAAAGTTGGGTAGATTAAGGAAGTTGATATTGAATGAGGCACATAAGACAAGATACTCGATACATCCTGGAGTTGGAAAGATGTATCAAGATCTTAAGACGCATTATTGGTGGCCTAATTTAAAGACAGACGTTGCAACATATGTTGGGGAATGTTTAACTTGTTCCAAAGTTAAAGCAGAACATCCGAAGCCGTCAGGGTTACTTCAATAACCAGAAATCCCAGAATGGAAATGGGACGGTATTACCATAGATTTCATCACGAAGTTACCTAAGACTGCCTGGGGTTATGACACCATTTGGGTAATAGTTGATCGTCTTACCAAATCTGCACATTTCTTGCCTATAAAGGAAACTGATAGAATGAAGAAACTATTACGATTATACATAAAGGAAATTGTTTCAAGGCATGGAATACCTATTTCCATTATATCTGATCGTGATAGTAGATTTACATCAAAGTTCTGGCAATCACTACAGGAAGCCCTGGGAACTCGTTTGGATATGAGCACTGCATATCATCCACAAACTGACGGGCTAAGTGAAAGAACAATTCAGACTCTTGAAGACATGCTCAGGGCATGTGTGATCGATTTTGGAAACGGATGGGATAAATATCTACCATTAGCAGAATTCTCGTATAATAATAGTTATCATGCGAGTATTAAAGCTGCACCATTTGAAGCACTGTATGAAAGGAAGTATAGATCCCCTATCTGTTGGAATGAAGTAGGAGATCGACAATTAACTGGTCCCGAGATCATACACGAAACGACTGAGAAGATAGTACAAATCAAGGAGAGATTGAGGAGGGCCCGTAGTCGCCAAAAGAGCTACGCCAATGTCCGAAGAAAATTATTAGAGTTTTAGATCGGTGACATGGTTATGCTAAAGGTGTCACCTTGGAAAGGTGTAATACTTTTCGGTAAAATGGGTAAACTGAACCCAAGGTATGTAGGCCCATTCAAGATCAATGAACGCATTGGACCGGTAGCTTATCTACTCGAGTTACCACAACAACTCATCGGAGTACATAATATGTTTCACGTTTCAAATCTTAAGAAGTGTCTTGCAAAGGAAGACCTCACCATCCACTTGAAGAAATCCAAGTCGACGAGAAACTACAATTCATAGAAGAACTAGTTGAAATCATGGACCGTGAAGTTAAACGGCTCAAGCAGAGCAACATACCAATCGTTAAGGTTCGTTGGAATGCTCGAAGGGGTCCCGAGTTTACTTGGGAATGAGAGGATCATACGAAACAAAAGTATCCACATTTGTTTCCCCATGACGCAAAATAGGTACAATTTTAAAATTTCGGGACGAAATTCATTTAACGGGTAGGTACTGTAACGACCCGGATTTTTCCGATCGTTTTATACTTATGAGATTAATATTTACATAAATTAAACCTTATCAACATGATAAGCAATCTAAAATGTTGAGACTTATGTTTTTGAAAAGAGTTTTACACAACGTTTGACCGTCCAATTTGACCGATGATATCACAAACTATATAACACACGATAATTATACGATTATGTATATATACATATCTATACATATTTAACATGATTTAAGGATGGTTTAACGTCTCATTGTGTACTAACAACAATGAGTTATAGGTATATTTTGAGATCACTAACTTAAGTTTTCAAAACGATAACTATATATAACATTCTTTGACATATATACTTATAATCTATAATGTGTTGGTGATTTATGTCACCAATATGATTTAAGTGTAATGGGATTAATTTGTTAACCAAAATAATCTTGATAAATAGCGAACAAGTTTCGGAAAGTGTGGAGTGCACACTTGTTTGAACTTATCTTGATCATGACGGAGGTTCGGGGGCAGCGCTCCTGATAGCGGGGTCCAAGGGGTGGCAACCCCTGGCTGGGTCCAAGGGGCAGAGCCCCTGGCTCAAGCATTGCTTTATTAAAAATGTCTTAAAATTTTATTTTGGCCCGGTTAACCCAAAATAAAAGCCCAGTTTTGAGCCTCTTTTACAGTTATAAACCCGTCCATATTTGAATTCTCGTTCCGTTTTCTCAAAATTTCTACAAGTATATCTAGTGTATATGTAACCGTATCATACCCACCTTCTATACGTATTTACTATTAGTATATACCAACAATAAACTCCAATGATCAGCCACTAGACATGATGTTACATGTGGGAATCAACCATTTAACCTCATGTATGACTTATATGCAAGAAAACAAACTAAATATCCTATATATCCATCCCATAATCACATCATTTTGCACACACACACACATACAATTTCATTTCCAATTTTCTTTCAAGTTAATTCACTCCCTAATCTCTCTTCATGTACCTACTCAAGAACGTATCAATATAGTCATCCGATTTCAAGGAGATTACTTCCAATCTTTCAATCCCACTACACCACTCTTTTGATTCCAAGATTTTTGTTATCTTTTCGAGTAGCTTTATCCAAGTAACCTGAGGTAGTAACCTTATTCATAATCTTATTCGATTCATATTTATATAGCTATCTTATTTTGAGTTATAAATTATAACAACAAGAAAATAGTTTGAATGATTTCAAACTTGTTCGCAAACTAAATAGATCCTTCTAACGTGACTTTTTAAAATACTTCAAGACCTGTAATATATCATAATGATATGTTAACTTAACAAGATACAACTTGTTTTTACAAAGAACACCTTAAAACAAAATCGGGTATCCGAAGCTAGTTTAGCTACGAAATTAATTGGAGTAAAACTAAACTAATCATATTTTTGCTAATTAATATGATATTTTATATATATTTACTTATGATTTGATTTTATATATTTCAGGACCACCCGTAAACAATACGAGAAGATTAATCATAAGACCTCATGATTGTACGCAACACGTCATTTGACAACACGGTACTTTATGTACGCAACACGTCATTTAACAACATGGTACCATGGGTCGAGATTAATTCTGATCAATACGAATACGATGGGGTCTTTATTTATTTTATTGAGCAACTAATTGTGGACCATTAACAACAGACTGCTAACTACGAACTAAGAAAATATTAAAAGTATTATAAGTGTGTATATATATATATATATATATATATATATATATATATATATATATATATATATATATATATATATATATATATATATATATATATGTATATATATATGTAACGATTACTTGAAAAGAAAATATGTTGATATATTATATATATGGTTAGGTTCGTGATATATATCGGAGACCAAGTCGTGTTAAATACCTTCAAGGCAAAAGTGAGTATATAGTCCCACTTTTAAACTCTAAATATTTCGGGATGAGAATACATGCATTTTATGATTTACATTATGGACACAAGTGATTAAAAATATATATTCTACGTTGAGTTGTACCACTGGCATACTTCCTTGTAACTTAGTAACTACTATTTACATGAGGTATTGTAAACGCGAATCCTGTTGATAGATCTATCGGGCCCGACAACCCCAACCGGACTGGACGACCAATATTCAACGGTTGCACAGTACTTCGTTTCAGTGACTACACTTGGTACGGTGTAGTAAGATTTCACAATAAAGGGAATATGCGACGTTGATTAAATGTTAAGTATGGTTATCAAGTGCTCAACAACTTAGAATATTTTTATTAAAACGTTTATATATGAAATCTTGTAGTCTATATTTATAACGCTGCCGGCATTAAACCTATATCTCACCAACTTTATGTTGACGTTTTAAGCATGTTTATTCTCAGGTGATAACTAAAAGCTTCCGCTGCAACATGTTGAATTTAAGCAAGATCTTGAGTATGCATATTTGTGTCAAAAATAAAACTGCATATCGGAGAAGTTGTAATGTAAAATACGTTGGAAATCGTGTTGTTATCATCACATGTAAAGTTTGTAAGGCTAAGATTATCGCTAAACGATAATCATTATTATGTTGTTTAAACTTTGTATTTTTAATAAAAGTTATGGTTTGTATTGTAAAAACGAATGCAGTTTTCTTTGAAAAATGTCGCATATAGAGGTCAATACCTCGCGATGAAATCGTATGTTATTATATTTGTCCTTATGTTTTAGGACGGGTTATGACAGAAACAAACCCCACTCCTCCAATTAGAAAGACAAGGAAGAAGTGCATAGGCTCCAAAAGGGGAAAAAGTACCGAGGGGACCAACAGCAGAAACGCAGAAGAAGTATGTCTATTCTGCTTTTTCTTCATAATGCACATGTCTTTGCTTATAACTGTTATATTTGTTCATAATGCTAATTTGTTTCTGTTAGTGATTTTAGCAGAGTCTAACGATAGCCAAGGGAAGGCCACTGAAGGTGATGAACTGAGGCCGGAGGAGAACCTTGAAGGTGAAGGAGATAAGGGTCTGAAAACTCCTCACCCAAACTTTACTCCATTTAATGAATCCGAATTCCATGAGTCGAGGACGGAGGACGACGCCTCCTATCATTCTCCACCTCCTAGCTCTACTATCCCTCCTATCACCTCATCCAATGTGCAAGAGCCATCTCTTCCTGCTCATGTGAGGACATTGCAGGCGATCTTTGAGAATCCTGCTACTAAGGACAAAGAATTTTCAACTCTTCTTCAGGTATGAATGATAAAACCTCCTGCATGTATATGCTTACAATTTATTTATGTGAGTTACTTGAAATTAACTATAAAAATTTTTCTTCTGCAGGGTTATGCTATCCCTGAGCTAAAACCCCGTTTCACCGCTCTCCGCTCTGAACAGCTCAGGGAATCAACTGCTGCAGCTCATGTATTGCTGACCAACCATCTGGATTCTGTGCTGCAACTGCAGAAGCAACAGGAGTCCATTCTTGCCTTTGCCCTACCGAAATTGCTCAAGGTGCAAATGCTCGCAAGAGAGCTGCTGATGCTGAGCGTGCCTTGACTGATGCTCAAAATATATTGAAGGCTCGAGAAGCTGAGCTGAAAAGTGCTCAGGATACCGTTGTTGATCTGCAAGAGGAGAAGAACAGGTTGGTGGATGCTGAAAAGAAAAAGTTTGAAGAGGAGCAGGTGAAAGTGGGTGAGCTGGAGAAGCAGCTGAGTGCAGAGAAGGAAAAGTCTGCTGAGCTTCTCCAGAGGGCGGAGGAAGGCGAGGGTAACTTTGCTGAGCTTAAAAAGGGTATACCAGGTCTGATAGCTAAGGTTCTTAGGTCCAAGCTTGTTGGAGACTCCTACAATGATTATGTTGATGTCATGCGTACCCATGCTATTTCTGATGTGACAGATAAATTGACCAGACGCCTTGCTCCAAACCAGAATCTCCCTGATGCTTCCTGGAACTCTGGAGAAGGTCAATGAAGCAATGGATAAGTTGGTTAATCTGAAAATAGATGTGTATGATGAAGTATGCAGCAGGGAAGAGTCATCTGCTCAGGATGTGCTTAATGTGGAATTTTCATAAATTTGTAACTATTTGATGAACAACTGTTTGTAATAAATTTTGACATTTTGGATGCCATAAATATGTATTACTTTAATGGTTGTGTCTCCTTGCATACTTGTTCCAATTATTTTGTTGTTTCCTGCTTAGAACAAATCTGTGATGCACTGAGGCATATAATAAATTTGTTATGTACAATTGTACATTGTATATCTGAGCAAAGCACTTAGAAAAGTGTTTAAGGTGATTCATTTTTGGATGTTTTGCATTGTTATCTTCAGCTAAATTAGCAACATATCAAAAATTCACTTAGCAAACATTATGCCTTCAAACATTCAGTAGGACATTTGTAGTTTGTTATACGCTTTCTGTCATCAAATTAATGAGGAATAGTTATGAAGTGTTCTTTGAAGAGTGATTATAAAATAATCTTTCCACCATACGCCTTCCGTCATAAAGTATATGAGGAAGAATTGTGTAATATTTTTGGCCTTCATATAAAATATAAACTTCTTTCGTTCTGTGAAGTAAGTTTTTATAATGTTTGTCATGACAAGTATCTGAGTTTTTTATTTTGCCTTGGTGCGTTCTAGTAAGACTTTAACGTTTTCTAGCCGATCCATTGTGCCTTTGCTGGCCGGCACAAAAGCTTCCGCCATCGGAGGTATAAAAATACTCTCCTTCTGAGGGCAGGATATAAATGCAATGTTTTACATTTGTCACATGTGAAGCGACCCGACCTAATCCATCTGGACGAAGTCTTCAACAGTTGGTCCCATTGCGAGGTTCCGACCTCTATATGCCATGAACAACTCCATATAATATGAGAAAATGCACAGCGGAAGATTTTTTTCGTACCTGAGAATAAACATGCTTTAAAGTATCAACCAAAAGGTTGGCGAGTTCATAGGTCTATCTTAAAAAAATAAAATTCATCATTTTGATAGACCACAAGATTTAAATATTGCATGGTACAAATGGGCCCGAATCCTATACCCACCTGTAATGTACATGCTATATCTTTTAAATACAGTACATCTTTCTTGTGTACGAAACCATTTTCATAAATCATAGTAACCGTACACATATCTCGTGCACAAAAATAACATACACATAACCTGTGTATAAAATCATTCTCTCGATACATAACATTCATATCAATTGGTGGCAATTATCATGTCCACATAATTCAATGGTGGCAATTATCATGTCCACATAATTCAATGGTGGCAATTATCATGTCCACATAATTCAATGGTGGCAATTCTCATGTCCACATAATTCAATAATAATCCGCAGAACTTCTCTCTGCACAATAATTCATTCGAGGAATGTTTTGTTTGTGTCTATCTCGTCAAACATTTATAAAAGCATTTCATGTATTCGCAGTTCAAAATATATTTCAAAAGCATTTAATAAAGCAGTTGTAAAAACAGCGCATGTATTCTCAGTCCAAAAATGTAAATAGAAAAAGGGAGCAAATGAACTCACAATATTGTATTTTGTAGTAAAAATACATATGACGTCATTTAACAAGTGTAGGGTTGACCTCAGATTCACGAACGTATAACATTTATATATATATTAACACATATAACTGTAATCGAACAAATTTATTATATCTTAATTTGTATATTATATATATTTAATTTGTATGTATCTTTAAAAATGACTAATGTTTATATAGTTATATTAATATTTATATATGATTAATATTATATATAAAAAAATACATCATTTGTTATATATGAATATTTATATATATAAAAAAATATGTTTATAATATGTAATATTATTATAAGTATAATTTTATATACATAATATTTATTTGTTGTAAAAATAATAATAATGATAATACTAATAATAAAAATAATGACAAAAATAATAATGATAATAATTTGTAAAAATATTAATACTTATGTTCATAATAATAATAATAATACTAATAATAATAATAATAATAATAAAATATAAATAATAATAATAATATTAATGAAAATACTACCTCAATAGAAGTAGCTCTTAAAAATAAGGTTCAAGACCGGGTTTGAACCCGCGACATCCCGCTAACCCGATAACATCCTTAACCCTTCTTCCGTTTCTATTTTTCTGATTTATTTAACATCCTAAATATATTTAACTTGTATATCTCTGTTTCGTCATCAACCCATGTTCATCATCAAAATAATCATCGAATCATCTTCTATGATTATCAGTTAACAACCTCATCATCATGCTTTTCATCACAACATCGTTCATAAGCATCATCATCATCGAAAATGTATGATCCTCATCGTTTTAAATTTGATAAACTTGTTTGTTAGGCCCAATAAACACACAAGTTCACGACTACAAATATAATACGTCCGCCATATTATATATATAAAAAAATAATATTAACATCAAGATTATGACCCATGTTTTCCACCAACTAGTCCCAGTTTGATATCAATCTGTCGGCCATGAAATTTGAGTTGTCAACATGCACTTGTTTCTTAACTATCATTTTCTCCACTTATATTAATTTAAATAAAAAAAATAATACCACTGAAAGAGATATGTGGGTGTTTGCATTCGTGGCCTGCCATGTTTTCTTACTCTCTTTTTCTTTTAAAAAAGAAATTACGGAACTTGTATACTTCCGAATTAATAAAGCATTCTCAGGGCCCTAACGATCACCAACAATGTGTATGTCGTGTTAGTTGGGACGGGACCAGAGGGTATTTTAAATGACTTGCTGCAAACTCATTACTATAATTTATAGTAATTCGATGTCCACCATAAATTAAGTAATACTCCGTTACATCAAGGAAACCAAGTGGGTACAACAACCTTCATTACCCCTTTTAATTTATTGAGCAAGTGTGCTTCATTCCACAAACATGTGTTGGTGTGTAATGAAATGAATAAAGGAGTCAAAAGTTTAAGTGGGGTAATAGGAAAATGATTTAGTAACCTCCATCTTTGTATAATCCATCAAACGTTATTATCAAGTGGGAGTTGTTTGATTACTTTCGGCAAATAAAAAAAATAATAATAATCGCACTACAAATTGGCACGTCCATTTCACCTTTCCTTCTTTAGATATCTTCATTATTTAATCCCTTTATCTTTTATATAATGGAGAATAGAAACAGCTATAGGAAAACAGAAGAGAGAACCGTATGGTTTTGGTGATGATCTCGAGCAGAATTTGATGTACATCAGAAATTTAGCGTGGCAGAAGATTATAGTAGTGCAGCAGTTAAGTTCTCTGACTAGGGTGATGGGTTTTAAGTTGATGGAAATGGATTTTAGTTTGCATAGGTACTGAAGCATTCAAGTAACAGTTTGTGTGATTTGGTGTTCAAAGGCGGCGGTTAACTGGTGGATTACTTGTGATGATATTCGATTATAAACATAAATATAGTAGCTAGTTTTCTCGGACAGAATTGAGGGAGATAAAGGTGGTGGCGTTTGATGGGTGGTGCAAGGTTTCAAGTGGTTGTTTAATCGCAGTTGAGGAAATCAAGAAACGATTGTGGTGTGTGTGGTGATAATTTTAATGAAGTTTAGGGTGGCGGTTATGTTGGTGCTTTGTGAATATGTACTAAGAGATGAAGAAGAGAGTGCAGATAGAGAGATGGTGGTGTTGAATTCACAAAGAAGAAACAGAAAAAGATAACTAAACGGTGGTGATAAAATGGGTTTAAAATAAAACGGTCTCTTTATATATTTATTTGGTTTTCCTTTATTTTTCATTCAAATTGTGTTAACAGAAGATATACAGAGGTTAAGTATTAATATTTCAACTTAATTGACTCCATTAACGTTTGTTGTATAGCTAAGATCTGTCGACACCCAAATATTCCATAAGGTACTAAGAAAATAATAAAAATAAATAAAAGAGGATTTGATAGCTAACAATATTTCGATATATCTGTGTGGATTTCGTTCTTGTAACAGATCTTTGGAGACAGGAATCAATCTCCTACAGTTTTTGAAAAAGATGTGAAACAGAATACGTAATTCTCCCATTTTTTATATATATATATGTATCGCATTTATATAATTATATACATTTATATATGTATTTATATATATATATATATATATATATATATATATATATATATATATATATATATATATATATATATATATATATATATATATATATATATATATATATATATCAATATTTTCATATACGTACATGTATTTATACATATGTATCTGTAGTTGCATAATTTGGTTGTATATATCCGTATATGTATATATCAAATTTCTTATTTTTGATAGTTAACTAATATAATTATATTAATAGTATTAATTTTAATAATACTAATAATAATATTATTAATAATATTACTATTACTACTAAAGTCTAATAATGGTAGATGATAAATAATAAAATAATAACATTAATGTTAACAACAATGTTAATTACCAATAAAGATAATATTAATATAAATGATAATAATAATCTTATTCGTTATAATAATATTAATAGTAATATTACTAATATAAATAAAAATGTTAATATCATTATTGATAATAATAATCAGAGTAGTACTAATATTTTTAGCTATAACAAATTATGCTTATCAAATCTCATTTATATATACTATATATTTATTTCCAATGATTAAATGGTATCATATTTAATTAAATTAATATATGAAATTATATTTATACTTATATATATTATTTATTTATTTAAGTGTTTATTTACACACAAATGTTCGTGAATCGTCGGGCATAGGTCAAAAGGGTAAATGCATCAATGTAACTGTTCTAAAGTTTTTGAGACTCAACATTACAGACTTTGCTTATCGTGTCGGAAACATATAAAGATTAAGTTGAATTTTGGTCGGAAATTCCCAGGTCATCACAGTACCTACCCGTTAAAGAAATTTCGTCCCGAAATTTGAGTGAGGTGGTCATGGTTAACAATAAAAATATTTTCATGACAGATATGAGTTGGTAAATAGAGTTTTATTATTATTGAGTAATATGGATAAAACAATTCGATTATTCGAAGAGCACGAATGAAGCTATCACTAAATAGTGAAATGAGAAAGACAAGTTTCATCATAACTTTTGACTAGTCATGGTTGAATTTAGAAAATAAAGTACGTCTTAACTTTTGACGGAGCCAGAGTTGAATTCCGGAATTCAATGGATTTAAAGAAAAATCTTCGAAATCTAAAAGATTTGATTCTTCGGCGAATAAGGAAATTAAGATATCTATAATTAAATACGGTTATCTGTCTCGATTACACCGTCTGATATTTTCATTATAAATTAAACTCTTCCGTTCCATTATTCTCACTATTCCTATTCTTTCTTCCTTAGTTCGTACATCCAGAAGATTGTGAAAATACTTAATCCCATTCTAATCCTTGATATTTTCCCAATTATCATTTCTGTCATCCTTCTTTTCATTCTTCCACCATAAAACTCTGTGTACTTCTACTATTGCCTTGGGTTGATACTATTCTTAATTATACCGTGTCTTTATATTGATATTCGTATTATTATCCACGGTTTGTAATTTATGTGTTGTTATCGGGCTTTATATCTTCTCTTATACTTCGAAGTCCTTGCTTCTGTTTTTTATAATCATTGTCATCCCCAGTTAATACTCCCCCCCTATTTACTGCGATTTATACTCCAAATTCTATTTCGAAGCTTTGTCCCTTCGTTTCTTCTTCTTGCGATTAGGCATCTCTTATAATGGTCTAAAATTCGCAGATATAAGTTTCAGAATGAACATTGTTAATGTCCTAAGAAAGAAACGGTAATAGCACAATCTGACTTGTCAAATTACCAGAATTCAAGGAAATATAGGACTGTCAAGAAAAATATGTTCTTAATATGATTATAGATTAGACAGAACGTAAGAGTTGTGTAACATAGCACATGATGAAGTTATGATCTGTCAATCATCACATTCCATTTAGAAACTCAGCATGACTTACTGTAATATAATCACGTTGATCAAGTGTCATTATATTATACTAACTCATGCATCAATTTCGAATACTACTTCAAAAATATTCATAATTTAAACTCGAAAGTTTACAGAATATAGAAACTAACATTTTCTATATGATGTAACACTGATATCACGAAGAGATTAATGATTTCAGATAAGAATAGTTATGAAAATATCTTCAGAAATATGGAGGATATTTATAATGAAAGATACGATAATATCTTGGAATTTCTAATATCGAAGGATGATGAAGAAAATTTGTCCGTAAAGGTTTAGAGTCAGGAGTAAGGTATTCGCTAAAGGTTTCATCAGAAACAGAATCATTAGGATTCCTAATGTACAAGTTTAGTCCTTGTGATTTGTTCAGAGACTTCTTTGTAGTTTGCTCAATCAGTTTTTCAGTTTTAAACTTTTTCTGAGCTTTGCCAACATACAATTCTTTATCATCAACTTTTGGTTGTTGAGGTCGTTTACAGTTTTTATTGCTTCATTCAACTCTTCAGAATTCAGATTATTAATTCACAGGCTGGGTGCTTTTCAGAATTTCAGAATGGAAGATCATAGTTCTAAGAGATTAATGTTATATAGATACATATAACTGTTGTTGTGGAAACGTTGCGAGACTCACAATACAGATTTGCTGCTTTCCGGTATTTGGTATGATAGTTCTCGTTACATGATGCGAATTAGTATATGATAGAGTTTCAATGAATATAATAATTTTTCGAAAAATTAAAGATCAAAGAAGTTGCTGGTAAGTTTACTGCTAATGTGGTGGAATATAAACGATTCTCCGGTAACGATAATGAAAGGCAAACTTATATATCAAGGTTATAATAAGACCAATCCGGATGAAAAGTCGAAGTTGACTTGCTGAAGATGTGACAAAACTGGCTATTTTGGAAAGCGATTGCAAAGTTATTTTCGGTAATAATAACGCTAAAGGAATTAGCACAGCTACGCGTTAAACGTTTACACAGGTTCCGAGTGTTTTCAGGTGCATAACTATATGCATCAATCTCTTCTTTCGTAGATGGAGTGTGGTAGGTTCATCCTATCGATTGAAGTGTTTTCAAGAATTATGAAAGGTTTGAATCGCATATTGTAATCGTCAAGATACAAATGAGGTTTAAAATGAAATCAAGTGGCAAACTTGAAGAATTGTTTAGGTTCATAAGTTATAATCAATATTTTAATTCATTTTAATTGTCCAATGTTGATAGTCCTCAGTTTGATAGTCCACAGTTAGCAATTCAATAATTCATATATAATTATATATATAATATTCGAATTAATACGTATCGTGACCCGTATACGTCTCAGACTCGATCACAACTCAAAGTATATATATTATTGTAGAATCAACCTCAACCCTCTATAGAGAACTCGACCATTACTACATATAGAGTGTCTATGGTGATTCCAAATAATATATATAGATACGTCGATATGATATGTCAAAACCTTATATACGTGTCCCGATATTTAAAGTGCGTAAAATAAATACAGAATTTAAATGACGATAAATAAAATGCGTAAAGTAAATGACGGAAATTAAATGACGATAAATAAAATTGCGAGAATATAAATTGCGATAAATAAATTGCGATAATTAAAAGGTAATACGGAATTAACAGTTAGCTAGGAACAGTTAGCTAGGATCTTGTTAGCGTGGTTTCTTAACAAAATTTCATATTGTTAATTAGTCTGTTTCTAATCAATTTTTATTGTGTCTATTATTTATTCATTATGCCACTTGTTGGATTCTGATAGGTCAAAATTCAAATATGAAATTAGATGAATATGGTTATTCTGTGGTGAACGGATTTGTATCTCTGTAAATGTAAGTAGGATAGTAAATGAATGTTGAATCAGATTTGAAAGAATGTATAATGTAACTTATTAATGTGAAATCTGAATATTCCTCGGGTATTACCTACCCGTTAAAATATTTTCACAATTAACACTTTGTACGAAAGATTTTTTAATTACAATCTTTATGAAAACATATATACATATATATTTTCTTCAGGTGTAATCATGGATTCATTGAGTTAATATGATATTAAACTCATTTGGTTTACCGTTAGAACTAGGATACATAATCTCTAAAACATTTAGAGATTACTTAATTGCCATGAAGAACGAAGATAATCGATGTAGAACGATACGTAGAACGATGATTATACTCGAGGTACAGAATGAGATGTTGAGGCATGGATTGTTGATGGTACTGGTGCTGTTACTGATGGTACTGTTGGTGCCGGTGATGTTGCTAAAGCTGGTACTTTTTGCACCATATTTTCCAAATTTATTTTTAGAGCGCGAAGTTTTTTGACTTCTTTCATTATTCCAGAATGATTGTCGGTCGGAACGAGTGGATGAATAAGATATAGAATTGTGGATAGAATATAATCTTGGCTAGATATTCGGGAAACGAGAGAGAAAATAGTATTACAAACAGGTTCGCCGGTAAGTATTTCAGGTTCATCGCCAAGAGGTAAATTCGGTTGGTGGAATGGAAAAGATCGCTTTCTTCTTGTCTCTGTTGGTTTAGTCGACTACGAACCCATTGCCATTTCATCCCGAATTGGTGATGACTGATTTTGTTGATCCATTCCAGTTATACTGCTTTCGGAGTTCGAGTGGAAATCCATATCAGAATAGCTGTCAGAATAATTATCGGAATAGCTATCGGAATCTGAGGAACTCGAACTGGTTGAGGGATTCATCTTGTACGATCAGATGAAGGATTTTAGATAAGAAATAGATTATAGGATGTAGATTAGTACCTTGCAATACATAATTTACATATGCATATATAATACTAAAAATCCCATAAGTTATGGAGGAGTCTATGGAAGCTGTCAGGCAAAGGTAACCATAACAGATATGCTAAGATATGAATTTATCCATACACTATTCATGTAATCAATGCAGTAAAACGTGTCTAGACTAAGAATAATGAGCAGGTAATTTCCTAAGGATGATAAGCAGATGATTTCCGACAAAAACGATAAGCAAAACTTTTGACATGCAGACACGGTCGAAGTCCAGACTCACTAATGCATCCTAACAACTATCAGCTAGACACACTAATGCAAGACCTGGTTCGCTAAAACCACCGCTCTGATACCAACTGAAGCGACCTGACCTAATCCATCTGGACGAAGTCTTCAATAGTTGGTCCCATTGCGAGGTTCTGACCTCTATATGCCATGAACGACTCCATATAATATGAGCAAATGCACAGCGGAAGATTTCTTTCGTACCTGAGAATAAACATTCTGTAAAGTATCAACCAAAAGGTTGGTGAGTTCATAGGTTTATCTTAAAAAAATAAAATTCATCATTTTGATAGACCACAAGATTTAAATGTTGCATGGTACAAATGGGCCCGAATCCTATACCCACCTGTAATGTACATGCTATATCTTTTAAATACAGTACATCTTTCTTGTGTACGAAACCATTTTCATAAATCATAGTAACCGTACACATATCTCGTGCACAAAAATAACATACACATAACCTGTGTATAAAATCATTCTCTCGATACATAGCATTCATATCAATTGGTGGCAATTATCATGTCTACATAATTCAATGGTGGCAATTATCATGTCCACATAATTCAATGGTGGCAATTATCATGTCCTCATAATTCAATGGTGGCAATTATCATGTCCACATAATTCAATAATAATCCGCAGAACTTCTGTCTACACAATAATTCATTCGAGGAATGTTTCGTTTGTGTCTATCTCGTCAAACATTTATAAAAGCATTTCATGTATTCGCAGTTCAAAATATATTTCAAAAGCATTTAATAAAGCAGTTGTAGAAACAGCGCAAGTATTCTCAGTCCAAAAATGTAAAGAGAAAAAGGGAGCAAATGAACTCACAATATTGTATTTTGTAGTAAAAATACATATAACGTCATTTAACAAGTGTAGGGTTGACCTCAGATTCACGAACCTATAACATTTATATATATATTAACACATATAACTGTAATCGAACAAATTTATTATATCTTAAATTATATATTATATATATATATTTAATTTGTATGTCTCTTTAAAAATGACTAATGTTTATATAGTTATATTAATATTTATATATGATAAATATTATATATAAAAAAATACATCATTTGTTATATATGAATATTTATATATATATAAAAAATATGTTTATAATATGTAATATTATTATAAGTATAATTTTATATACATAATATTTATTTGTTGTAAAAATAATAATAATGATAATACTAATAATAAAAATAATGATAAAAATAATAATGATAATAATTTGTAAAAATAATAATACTTATGTTCATAATAATAATAATAATAATACTAATACTAATAATAATAATAATAATAAAAAAATATAAATAATAATAATATTAATGAAAATACTACCTCAATAGAAGTAGCTCTTAAAAATAAGGCTCAAGACCGGGTTTGAACCCGCGACATCCCGCTAGCCCGATAACATCCTTAACCCTTCTTCCGTTTCTATTTTTCTGATTTATTTACCATCCTAAATATATTTAACTTGTATATCTCTGTTTCATCATCAACCCATGTTCATCATCAAAATAATCATCGAATCATCTTCTATGATTATCAGTTCACAACCTCATCATCATGCTTTTCATCACAACATCATTCATAAGCATCATCATCATCGAAAATGTATGATCCTCATCGTTTTAAATTTGATAAACTTGTTTGTTAGGCCCACTAAACACACAAGTTCACGACTACAAATATAATACGTCCGCCATATTATATATAAAAAAAATATTAACATCAAGATTATGACCCATGTTTTCCACCAACAAGTCCCAATTTGATATCAATCTGTCGGCCATGAAATTTGAGTTGTCCCCATGCACTTGTTTCTTAACTATCATTTTCTCCACTTATATTAATTTAAATAAAAAATAATAATACCACTGAAAGAGATATGTGGGTGTTTGCATTCGTGGCCTGCCACATTTTCTTACTCTCTTTTTCTTTTAAAAAGGAAATCACGGAACTCGTATACTTCCGAATTAATAAAGCATTCTCAGGGCCCTAACGATCACCAACAATGTGTATGTCGTGTTAGTTGGGATGGGACCAGAGGGTATTTTAAATCACTTGCTGCAAACTCATTTCTATAATTTATAGTAATTCGATGTCCACCATAAATTAAGTAATACTCCGTTACATCAAGGAAACCAAGTGGGTACAACAACCTTCATTACCCCTTTTAATTTATTGAGCAAGTGTGCTTCATTCCACAAACATGTGTTGGTGTGTAATGAAATGAATAAAGGAGTCAAAAGTGTATGTGAGGTAATAGGAAAATGATTTAGTAACCTCCATCTTTGTATAATCCATCGAACGTTATTATCATGTGGGAGTTGTTTGATTACTTTCGGTAAATAAAAAAAAAATAATCGCACTACAAATTGGCACGTCCATTTCACCTTTCCTTCTTTAGATATCTTCATTATTTAATCCCTTTATCTTTTATATAATGGAGAATAGAAACAGCTATAGGAAAATATAAGAGAGAACCGTATGGTTTTGGTGATGATCTCGAGCAGAATTTGATGTACATCAGAAATTTAGCGTGGCAGAAGATTATAGCAGTGCAGCAGTTAACTTCTCCGACTAGGGTGATGGGTTTTAAGTTGATGGAAATGGATTTTAGTTTGGATAGGTACTGAAGCATTCAAGTAACAGTTTTTGTGATTTGGTGTTCAAAGGTGGCAGTTAACTGGTGGATTACTTGTGATGATATTCGAGTATAAACATAAATATAGTAGCTAGTTTTCTCGGACAGAATTGAGGGAGATAAAGGTGGTGGCGTTTAATAGGTGGCGCAAGGTTTCAAGTGGTTGTTTAATCACGGTTGAGGAAATCAAGAAACGATTGTGGTGTGTGTGGTGATAATTTTAATGAAGTTTAGGGTGGCGGTTATGTTGGTACTTTTCGAATATGTACTAAGAGATGAAGAAGAGAGTGCAGATAGAGAGATGGTGGTGTTGAATTCACAAAGAAGAAACAGAAAAAGATAATTAAACGGTGGTGATAAAATGGGTTTAAAATAAAATGGTCTCTTTATATATTTATTTGGTTTTCCTTTCTTTTTCATCCAAATTGTGTTAACAGAAGATATACAGAGGTTAAGTATTAATATTTCCCTTTAATTGACTCCATTAACGTTTGTTGTATAGCTAAGATCCGTCGACACCCAAATATTCCATAACGTACTAAGAAAATAATAAAAAAAGAGAGGATTTGATAGCTAACAACATTTGGATATATCTGTGTGGATTTCGTTCTTGTAACAGATCTTGAGAGACAGGAATCAATCTCCTACAGTTTTTGAAAAAGATGTGAAACAGAATACGTAATTCTCCCATTATATATATATATATATATATATATATATATATATATATATATATATATATATATATATATATATATATATGTATCGCATTTATATAATTATATACATTTATATATGTATTTATATATATATATATATATATATAAATATATATATCAATATTTTCATATACGTACATGTATTTATACATATGTATCTGTAGTTGCATAATTTGGTTGTATATATCCGTATATGTATATATCAAATTTCTTTTTTTTTTGATAGTTAACTAATATAATTATATTAATAGTATTAATTTTAATAATACTAATAATAATATTATTAATAATATTACTATTACTACTAAAGTCTAATAATGGTAGATGATAAATAATAAAATAATAACATTAATGTTAACAACAATGTTAATTACCAATAAAGATAATATTAATATAAATGATAATAATATTCTTATTCGTTATAATAATATTAATAGTAATATTACTAATGTAAATAAAAATGTTAATATCATTATTGATAATAATAATGAGAGTAGTACTAATATTTTTAGCTATAACAAATTATGCTTATTAAATCTCATTTATATATACTATATATTTATTTCCAATGATTAAATGGTATCATATTAATTTAAATTAATATATGCAATTATATTTATACTTATATATATTATTTATTTATTTAAGTGTTTATTTACACACAAATGTTCGTAAATCATCGGGCATAGGTCAAAAGGGTAAATGCATCAATGTAACTGATAAGGCTAAAAAGGAACATATATTTCATAGCATTATCCCCCAAGAAAGACAAGATTTTAGTTGCAATTGTTCCATTTTCAAGTAATATTCGTTTATTTTAAATAAGTGCGAAGACAAAAGGCGAAAACGACGATTTGAAGACAAAAATGTCCAAAAAGCTAAAAAGTACAAGATACAATTAAAAAGGTTCAAATTATTGATGAAGAACGTCTAAAAATGACAGGAGTACAAGTTACAAAACGCAAAGTACAAGATATTAAATTGTACGCAAGGACGTTCGAAAATCCGAAACCGGGACATGAGTCAACTCTCAACGCTCGACGCAACGGTGTAAAAATTACGAGTCAACTATGCACAAGAATAAAATATAATATTTAAATAATTCATAATAAGAATAATATTAAATAATAAAAAGTTGTTAATTGAGCATAGTTCAGGGGTCGTAAATGAAAATTGCAATTCTAATTTGCCTATAAAAGGCTATGTAATTTGATCGATATAATATACCTTTTTTCGATCATATTTTCTATCCCTTTTTCGATCCATCTATCAAATATCTATATCTAATATCCAATATCTATATTCTATATCTCTATCATAATGTTAACTTAATAAGATATAACAATAATCTTAATTTTAATTTTAAATTATGATAATAATAAGATTTATGATAGAGATCGTTTGAGTGTGTAAGTCGAAATTCTGTCCGTGTAACGCTACGCTATTTTTAATCATTGTAAGTTATGTTCAACCTTTTTACATTAATGTCTCGTAGCTAAGTTATTATTATGCTTATTTAAAACGAAGTAATCATGATGTTGGGCTAATTACTAAAATTGGGTAATTGGGCTTTGTACCATAATTGGGGTTTGAACAAAAAAACGACACTTGTGGAATTTAGACTATGGGCTATTAATGGGCTTTATATTTGTTAATTTGTTAATATAAAGATTTACAATTGGGCGTCCCTATAATTTACCATATACACTCAATCGGACACGATGGGCGGGGTATTTATATGTACGAATAATCATTCATTTAACCGGACACGGGAATGGATTAATAGCCACTAGAATAATTAAAACAGGGGTGAAATTATGTACAAGGACACTTGGTATAATTGATAACAAAATATTAAAACCTTGGGTTACACTCAGTCGACATCCTGGTGTAATTATTAAACAAAGTATTAAAATCTTGTTACAGTTTAAGTCCCCAATTAGTTAGAATATTTAACTTCTGGTATAAGAATAATTTGACGAGGACACTCGCACTTTATATTTATAACTGATGGACTGTTATGGACAAAAACCAGACGGACATATTAAATAATCCAGGACAAAGGACAATTAACCCATGGGCATAAAACTAAAATCAACACGTCAAACATCATGATTACGGAAGTTTAAATAAGCATAATTCTTTTATTTCATATTTAATTTCCTTTATTTTATATTTAATTGCACTTCTAATTATCGCATTTTTTTTTTAATTATCGCAAGTTTATTTTATCGCACTTTTATTATTCGCAATTTCATTATCGTTATTTACATTATGCTTTAATTTAAGTCTTGTATTTATTTTTAATATTTTACATTTGGTTTTAACTGCGACTAAAGTTTTAAAATCGACAAACCGGTCATTAAACGGTAAAAACCCCCCTTTATAATAATAATATTACTTATATATATATATATATATATATTTGTATTTTTACAATTATTGTGTGTAAAAAAATATAGTGTTATACTTCACGAGCTTCCTGTGGAACGAACCGGACTTACTAAAAACTATACTATAATACGATTAGGTACACTGCCTATAAGTGTTGTAGCAAGGTTTAAGTATATCCACTCGATAAATAAATAAATAACTTGTGTAAAATTGTAGCATATTTAATAGTATTTCGCACTAAAAATAATACTATTTTGTATACACCCCCTACGACATCAGTAACTCTTCCAAAGTTTTTGAGACTCACCATTACAGACTTTGCTTATCGTAATTTTTACTAATAACCTTATACAAGTTATTTTATTTATTGTAAATAAGTCTCCCCACACTCAAATTTACTAATTACACAAAGTTATTTCGTAGTAAAAAAAAAAACGGGCACATTTATATTTATAACGACATGACCAATGAAATATGTAATTTTGCTACCTAATTATTAAAGTATTTTTTTTTTTTAATAACACTCTAGTTACAATTTTTAGTATTAAGATTAGTTTTGCCATAGTTATTTTTATTTCTAGATTTTTTTAGGATTGCCGTAAAATCCCTTAAGTGCTTATTCCTTAAACTAAGTTTTAGGCGCTTTAGAATTTTGCGACGCCATTTTTCGTGCTACTTTCTTATTTTTATTTATCTTTCGACGCCGTTTACCTATGTATCAATTACAATTCCAATTAGTGATCTCTATTTGTAGTTTTAATTTTAAGATAGTGATAGTTATAAGGTTGGATTAACCGCGTGTTTACAAACCACTCTTCGTCTTTTTCATTTTTCGACACTTTTCGACGCGCACTCTTTTTCTCTCTTATTTCTCGTCATTCTAGTTTTTAGGACTTAGAATTTTTTCTACTTCTTCTCTAAATTTCTTAAAATTATGAAAATTTATTTTAAGTGGTTAAATTGATAGACATCAAAATTTTCTGGTTCGTAGTAATAGTTGGATTTGTACGTGGACCGGGTTATTGGAGCCAAACAGTCCTCAATTATATTGAGACCAAACGAATCCTGCCCCTCTGCTGCATCTTTTGGCTATTCGAAACGTGGGCAAAATCCGAAAAGTCTATTAATTGGACAACTTATATAAGTTTTTCTTATTTTTATAACTAATAGGATATTCTGTGAATGCACCGAGCAAAACGTTCACCACCTTTCATACGTTCACCACCTGTAACTCGATCAAGACATTTAGCAAATATAACCGCCGTTGATTTTTCTTTAGAATCGTCATCCAGTCGACCAAGTACTTCAGTTCAAATTCCCGATAATCCATTTTTTGAACCCGACCTCACAATTGAGAATCCGGAGAATACCCAGGGATAATTCCGAGACCCTGATCCACTAATTATTCATCCGGAACCACCAATCATTCAAACAGAGATTGTTGAGGAACGAACCATTAAATCAGAATCCTCTAGTGATTCGTATTCAACAAATTCAATTATGGAAGTAACGGAACCTCTAAGTATGGAAGATCGAATGAGAGCCACACGCACGGGCCAAGGTCACGCCATTATTAAGCCAGAAGTTAATGCGCCAGATTATGAAATCAAAGGACAAATTCTACACATGGTAACTAACCAATGCCAATTCAGTGGTGCACCGAATGAAGATCCTAACGAACACCTTCGTACGTTTAAAAGAATTTGTACACTATTCAAAATCCGAGAAGTGGAAGATGAGCAGATCTATCTCATGTTGTTTCCCTGGACTTTAAAGGGAGAAGCCAAAGATTGGTTAGAATCGTTACCTGAAGGGGCGATTGACACATGGGATGTTTTAGTTGAAAACTTTCTTAAACGATTCTTTCCGGCATCCAAAGCCGTGAGACTTCAAGGAGAAATTGTTACGTTCGCGCAAAAGCCAAATGAAACATTATATGAGGTGTGGACAAGATTCGGAAGGATGTTGAGAGGATGTCCTCAACACGGTTTAGACACTTACCAAATAGTACAAATATTCTACCAAGGTGTCAACGTTGCTACACGAAAAGACATCGACATAACAGCCGGTGGTTCCATTATGAAGAAAACCGCAACTGAAGCTTACAAAATTATTGATAACACAGCATCCCACTCACATGAGTGGCACCAAGAAAAAGATATATTTCGATCATCTAAAGCGGCTAGAGCTGATTCTAGCCATGACTTTGATTCCGTTTCCGCAAAAATAGATGCTTTCGAAAGACGAATGGAAAAGATGAATAAAGATATTCACGCAATAAGAATCAGTTGTGAGCTATGCGGTGGACCACACTTATTGAAAGATTGTCACATTGAACCAACCATGGAACAACGAGAGAATGTTTTCTATATGAACCAAAGGCCGGGAAATAATTATCAAAATAATTATCAACCGCCAAAGCTAAACTTCAATCGAAATCAAAACATTCTTTACAATCCAAAAGGACCATAACTGGTATAACCAACAAGGTCCGAATAACCAACCAACTCAAAACAACACTTTCAATCAACAAAGACCTGGCTTATATAAACCACAACAACAAACCGAAGAGAAAAAGTCAAATATGGAAGACGTGGTATTCAAGCTAGTTGAATCTCAAACACAATTTATTGAAACTCAAACCCAAACGAACGAGAGGTTTGATCAGTCATTAAGAACTCAACAAGCTTCCATTTTGAATCTAGAAAAACACGTAGGTACTCTTGCTAGCATGATGAGTGAGAGGGAACAAGGAAAGCTACCGAGTAATACTGAAGTAAATCCTCGGAAAGAGAATGTTAATATGGTGTCAACAAATTCTGAAAAACCAGCTCCAGAAGATGGGAAGGTTTTAGATGTGAGTAACAATGAAGAAGTTACATCACCACCACCACCCGAGTATGTAAAGCCAGTGGTGACACCATACAAACCACCCATCCCGTTTAAAAGAAAAGGAGTTGAGTATGAGCAAGTAATAAGTAATAAAGATTGTGATACTTCTAGAAAGAAGAAGAAGAAAAAGAATAAGAAAGTACAAGAAACAAAAGCCGTAGAAGTAAACCCGGTGAATACAGTTCCACCAAAACCTCCACCTAGGGTAGGTGATTCGGGTGAATTTATTGTTCCTTGTCTACTTAGTGATTGTGTCATGTATGATGCACTAGCAGATTTAGGTGCAAGTGTGAGTGTTATGTCTCTTTCATTATATAAGAGATTAGGAGTAGGTGAGTTAAGTCCAATGGAAATGAGTGTTCGACTCTTTGATCAAACCATTAAGCACCCAGTTGGAATTGCTGACAACCTACCCATTCAAGTAGGTAATTTAACCTTTCTAGTCGAATTCATTGTCATTGACATAGAAGAGGACCCAAACATTCCTCTAATTTTAGGTCGACCATTCTTTGCGTCCACCGGGGCGTTATTTGATGTAGGAAATGGAAGAATGACACTTAAAAGTGGTGACAAATCTATCACCTTTATGATTCGAAAGTCTAAATCTCCACCAACCAAGACCGTTGAACCAGAAAAAACGATTGGTAAGAACCATGTTGTTTTACCAACTCCAACGGTAGTGCTTAATAATAATAAAACGCCTAAGTGTGGGGAAAATGAAGTAACACCTAATGATGACATGATAACAAAGAACCCCGTTATTGATACGAAATTAAATGACTCCGTTATTAACAGTTCAATGAAGAAACTTTTTAAACGGGCTATTGATGCTAGAAGTAAGGGGAACTTTAAGTTATGTAACCGGTTAGTATCCAATCTGTCGCCTAAAGAAAGGGCGAAGCTAGTTGAATTATGGGATATTACGGAAGAAGCCGGACACTGGCTTAACGAAAAAGTCACAGATAGGCAAGTTGATTATGGACCAAGAGAAATTGACAGTGAAGTTAATCACAATTTCAACACCACAGCTACCTAAGTGTGGGGAGATTCGAATGTTCTAAAAAGATAATGCTGTCTAAAGTTATTTGTTCTGTTCTCGTGTAGTTCCGAGAATGGAATCCGATTGGTCTTTTCCGCTAGCAGACACTAAAGAACTAGTCTTCTCCCTCCATTCTGAATTTTTTTTTTTTAGGTTTTATTTGAAATTAATATGCATTTTAATTTATGTTTTATTGTGATTTTAAAAAACAAAATTTACTTTATTTCTTTAAGTTAAAAATATGATTTTTAAAATTCGTCGTAAGTTGAAGACTAGGTCATTGAACCGAAATTGCTTTACCCGAGGGAGGGACGAGAGTTATTATTATCATTATTTTTAATCTTATTGATTTAAAGTATGCCAAAAAAATAAAAATAAAAACCCAAAAATCTTAGCTTTTAAAACAATCGCTACAAAAAGACAAATTTTAAAATTTTGTCGAGGGACGGACTAGGGCATCGTTCCGAAACGCCCTCATTCTTAAAAGAAACAAATTTTTAAAATTAATTAATATTTGTTTTATAAGTTAAAGGTTTTATAAAAAAAAAAAATAGTATGTATATATTTATTTGTAGTTTATCTTACAAGACAGGGTAAAACAACGCGTTTTCAAAGACTGGCATTAAGTTCAGCAAAAGTAACTAATTTTAACAACAAGATGCAAAATTATATGTGATGTAACAACAAACGGAATGAACAAATGACGTGCACCATTTATCATTCAAAACAAACGCCAATATGTTTGGAAGTTTTGGTCAAATTTAATCACTTTACTACGCTAATCACCCTCAATAATTTAAATTGTTACTGGTTTCTTGCAAATGAGGGCATTGCAAGATCTTAAGTGTGGGAAGGGGTTAAATTCTTTCGGATTTAAATTTTTTTTTTTGATTTAAACACTTGGTTACCATTAAAAATACTAGTAACGCAGTAGTTGTATTAGAATCTAGTGCTCTCCGATAACAAGGAACAACCCTAGTCTTATATACTGACTACCCATTTCTAGTAAATTTTTCAAAATTTTCAACAAAATGAATTCAAAATCATGTTCATACATATTTATGAACGATGAAAAGTAGGTCATTGAGCCGAAATTATCGTTACCTCGGAAAGGACATAAATTGAGAAACAACTAAAATGTTAGAATTCATTTAAGAATGGAATAGAGGAGAAAAAGGCAAAGAAAAACATAAATAAAAGCCAAGTGTGGGAAAACTTTACCAAGTTATTCAAAACATATATCACATATTTTTGTACAAACAATTGAAAATACTTTTGTTTTGGACGATAATCAACTGTTTTACCCGAGGAAAGAAAAGAAGAGATGGATCTACACGATGAATCAATTCCATCATTTAAAAGGAAGTAAAGTCTTCCGAAAAAGACACGCGCTTCTTGATTTAGGTCAGGAAGTTGTCGTCCAGACCAGCTGTAGGTTGACGAAAAATCTAGAAAAGTCATCACTAAAATCAGTAGGAAATCCACGAACCTCAGCATCAAACAGGGTCGCCATGTGGTCAGATTTATCCTAACCATGAGAAGGATTTATCTCGTACAATGGGGAGGCACCGTGCAAATTAGCTTGATAAGACTAATGAATCAGATCCCCAGAAAGGATAATCTCCTTAAAGATTAAAAATCAGCTTTTAAGACTGATATTATTCAATCCTAGAGATTGACCTTAAAGATTGAGAATTCAAACTCATGGAATTCAATGATATCTAAACTCGAGCTTGAACGAGAAAATATTTTGATCAAAAATTACAAACCGATTTGTTTTCTGAAAAACCATTTTCAATGCGTTCATTACCATTGAACGTAAAATCCTAGGAATTCACCTGGAATTCATTAGGTCACCTGAACCAAATCGGGTGTCAACCGTAAGAACGGTGGTTGCATAGCATGGTCGGAGACAGGACCTTGTGCCAGACCGAAAAAATTATAGGATGATCTTTACTATTGCTCCTACCAAGGATAGTTCTAGCATCTGACACGTAATTAGACCATGAACAAATACATGTCATTAGACATTGCCTTAACAGTTTCTTGTTCATCGCTTTCCTTTACAACCGGACGGTAGTTTACCGAAAGGTAATATACGGAACATGTAAACTGGATGTGTGCTTTCCAATACCGGGATAGCAGTGGATAACACGAACCTAAAAGTTTTTAGCCAAAATATTGATCCACAAACATATTTTGCAACACCGATGGTGGATCAAATCAGAAAACTTGTCTAGGGTAAAATCTAGCTTGAATTTTCAAAAGATCAAATGTTTTCATAAAGATCCAATTTCCTTAAAGGATCTAAATTTTTATAGTCATGTGGGACTGTAAACCGCCTTTCAAATGTGCACTTTGCTTTGGAAACCGAAAGTAAATCGGCTATTTGATTGCAAGTGTCGTTGACCTAAACCCAAGGCAACTGTGGATGACACACCCACCTTTAACCATATCGTTACTATCATTGTTTATACCGCCATATCAAAATCACTGATGTATAAAGTGTGAAGAATAAAGAAGTGATTTGTATGTTTTTTATTTCAAGACTATATTGCTTGAGGACAAGCAATGCTCAAGTGTGGGGATATTGATAAGGCTAAAAAGGAACATATATTTCATAGCATTATCCCCCAAGAAAGACAAGATTTTAGTTGCAATTGTTCCATTTTCAAGTAATATTCGTTTATTTTAAATAAGTGCGAAGACAAAAGGCGAAAACGACGATTTGAAGACAAAAAGGTCCAAAAAGCTAAAAAGTACAAGATACAATTAAAAAGGTTCAAATTATTGATGAAGAACGTCTAAAAATGACAAGAGTACAAGTTACAAAACGCAAAGTACAAGATATTAAATTATACGCAAGGACGTTCGAAAATCCGAAACCGGGACATGAGTCAACTCTCAACGCTCGACGCAACGGTGTAAAAATTACGAGTCAACTATGCACAAGAATAAAATATAATATTTAAATAATTCATAATAAGAATAATATTAAATAATAAAAAGTTGTTAATTGAGCATAGTTCAGGGGTCGTAAATGAAAATTTCAATTCTAATTTGCCTATAAAAGGCTATGTAATTCGATCGATATAATATACCTTTTTTCGATCATATTTTCTATCCCTTTTTCGATCCATCTATCAAATATCTATATCTAATATCCAATATCTATATTCTATATCTCTATCATAATGTTAACTTAATAAGATATAACAATAATCTTAATTTTAATTTTAAATTATGATAATAATAAGATTTATGATAGAGATCGTTTGAGTGTGTAAGTCGAAATTCTGTCCGTGTAACGCTACGCTATTTTTAATCATTGTAAGTTATGTTCAACCTTTTTACATTAATGTCTCGTAGCTAAGTTATTATTATGCTTATTTAAAACGAAGTAATCATGATGTTGGGCTAATTACTAAAATTGGGTAATTGGGCTTTGTACCAAAATTGGGGTTTGAACAAAAGAACGACACTTGTGGAATTTAGACTATGGGCTATTAATGGGCTTTATATTTGTTTAACTAAATGATAATTTGTTAATGTTAATATAAAGATTTACAATTGGGCGTCCCTATAATTTACCATATACACTCAATCGGACACGATGGGCGGGGTATGTATATGTACGAATAATCGTTCATTTAACCGGACACGGGAATGGATTAATAGCCACTAGAATAATTAAAACATGGGTGAAATTATGTACAAGGACACTTGGTATAATTGATAACAAAATATTAAAACCTTGGGTTACACTCAGTCGACATCCTGGTGTAATTATTAAACTAAGTATTAAAATCTTGTTACAGTTTAAGTCCCCAATTAGTTGGAATATTTAACTTCGGGTATAAGAATAATTTGACGAGGACACTCGCACTTTATATTTATAACTGATGGACTGTTATGGACAAAAACCAGACGGACATATTAAATAATCCAGGACAAAGGACAATTAACCCATGGGCATAAAACTAAAATCAACACGTCAAACATCATGATTACGGAAGTTTAAATAAGCATAATTCTTTTATTTCATATTTAATTTCCTTTATTTTATATCTAATTGCACTTCTAATTATCGCATTTTTTTTAATTATCGAAAGTTTATTTTATCGCACTTTTATTATTCGCAATTTCATTATCGTTATTTACTTTATGCTTTAATTTAAGTCTTGTATTTATTTTTAATATTTTACATTTGGTTTTAACTGCGACTAAAGTTTTAAAATCAACAAACCGGTCATTAAACGGTAAAAACCCCCCTTTATAATAATAATATTACTTATATATATATATATTTGTATTTTTACAATTATTGTGTGTAAAAAAATATAGTGTTATACTTCACGAGCTCCCTGTGGAACGAACCGGACTTACTAAAAACTATACTATAATACGATTAGGTACACTGCCTATAAGTGTTGTAGCAAGGTTTAAGTATATCCACTCGATAAATAAATAAATAACTTGTGTAAAATTGTAGCATATTTAATAGTATTTCGCACTAAAAATAATACTATTTTGTATACACCCCCTACGACATCAGTAACTGTTCCAAAGTTTTTGAGACTCAACATTACAGACTTTGCTTATCGTGTCGGAAACATATAAAGATTAAGTTTAATTTTGGTCGGAAATTCCCGGGTCATCACAACAGGCAGCACTTTGCATAAGAAATATAAAATTTTATTGATTAGTACTGTGCAATACATAAACAATTGATGACGAATTTAGGTGGATCAAGCCTAATTAGTACATCACGAACGTTTAATGTATGCAATTGAAAACATAGGCACTGTAAAGATGACCACTATGGTCTACAGTAAATTGATAAATTTTGTTCTTCAGAAATGTTAACAAACTGCTCTTATTAAAATGAAAAAGTTTGTTCTTGATAAAATGCTGGAATTTGTTTCTTCAAACGCCAAGCGCCTAGCACCGTCCGGCATGAACACTTGATCATGGTATAAAGAACTCCTGAACCTCATTCTCTTTGAACAACCGATTACGCCTCCTCTGGTTCATATTGCCTTCTGGTAAGTTTGCAAATGTGGATCGTTCCCTTGTTGGTGCCACATACTCTGAGTGTATGGCGGCTACTCCGTTCGGGGTTAGGAATCTGATATCTGCATGAGCCGTTGATGTTATCGCTCCAAATTTAGCTAACGCTACATGTCCAAAAAGGACATTAAATCGAGAGTTGCCATCCAAAATAGTGAAATCGATTGTTTTAGTTCTCAATAGTGGAATGTTCCCAAAACTACCTCCAAACGAACTCGACCCATTGCATTCACTGGCGTTCCTATTAGCCCTGAAACCTTCAAACTCGTCCGCCTAGCTCTAACCTGCATATGCCTTGGAAAAGCCTTGAAATAATGCCAATAAATGATGTCAGCCTCACTTCCTGTATCTGTGTAAATATGGCCGATGAACTTGTTTGCAATTTCTGCTGAAATGACCACTGGCTGAACTCACAAGGCCCAATTTTGAATTGGTTGAAAAATGATTGGGGCATATCTCCAGCTATCAACATTGTTATCCGACTGCTCACCATCCTCATAGTGACTTTCACTAAACCACACCATTTTGATTACAACGTCTGGAGTTGACTCACGCTCCGTGACCCGGTCTCCCTTCTTCTGTTCTCACCTCGACGACCTCTTCCACCATCATTCTTTTGCCATCCAAATTTCCTACGAGGATCATTTCTCCTATATTGTTTTCCTTGCAACAAGTGGTTTAACTCTCCTGCTTTGATTTTCGCAATGATTTCTCTCATCAGAGATTTGCAATTATCTGTATCATGACCCCATGCCTCATGAAAGTCACACCATAGTTCACTTTTTGGACCCTCTCTTTCCTCCATGGGTGTTGGAGGATTGAAAGTGGTTCGAATTGGCTCAGTGAAAAGAATCTCTTTTGGAGTTTTAGTCAGCGCCATTATCAACGGATGTCTCTCTATTGGCCTTCTGTTGTGATGAAAATCATTGGGATGATTGTTGCCTCTCCATCCACCATTGGAATTGTCATTCCTCCTCTGATTTCTGTCAAAGTACCGCCCTCCGTTGTGCGGTTTGCCACTGCTACTGCCATCAAACTTGTTCATCCACCGCTCACCGGCTCGAACATGCTTATGTGTAACTTCCAACGCCTGATGCAGAGTTTTTGGCAAGTCATACCTTAATGCATGGACAAGTGCACTAACCCGTCACTGATCCAAACAGAAAATGAAACCATATACTAGCTGAGATTCTAGACAATCAAGTATCTTCTGTGCTTCAAGTGTGTATCGCTTCATGAAATTACTCAAGGACTCATTGTGATGCATTGTGATCTCATGTGCATCAAGATGTGTTAAAGTACAGCTTCGAAGATTTTGATACTGCATAACAAACTTTGCACGGAGGTCCAAATAACTTGTGATGCTTCTTGGCGGTAAGCTAGCAAACCATTCCCTTGCCATTTTCTGCAGCACCATTGGAAACATATGACAAGCTACCTCTTCATCCCAATGCTGCAACCTCATTGCACCTTCAAACATAGTGAGGAAATTCTCAGGATCTGTGGTACCATCATAAACTCCAATTACCGGTATGCCAAGATTTCTAGGAAACAGATAGTTAGTAATTCGATCAATAAAACATTGAGTGGATTCTGCCATAGCTGTGGTTTTGTAGCTTGTTCTCCAGTGATTAAAGCGAAAAAATTATCCACAGCCACGGCACGGACAGCGGGCTACGCTAAGCGTTGCTTATACTTTGCCGGAGCCGTCTGCTTAAGGATGTCATTTAAAAGCAATACTGCCTGCTTCTCAGACATGAACTCATCTTTGTCAATTTCATCATCAGAATCATAGCTCAAGTCATTATCATCCTCAGAATCATCAATAAGACTCCCCAGCTTATCAAGTAGTCTTGATAACCTGTACTTTGATATAGATTGCTTTTTCATGATTTGCTTATCTTTGCCATCCGCCATCCGTCGAAAAGGTATGAATGATGGACATCACCGTGGTTGCATCAACGCTCGCCTCTCTGGATTAGTGACAAAGTTTGGAAGCCTTTCTGCACTTGTAGTTGTTGTTTCTTCGATTACTGGCCTTTTCTCTGAATTAGTTGCCAAACACTTAAGCCTTTCTGCAGTTTCAGCAACTCTTTCTTCAATCGTATCGTCTGGTGGCAGAACAGGTACATCTTCAATAGTGATTGTGTCTTCAGTTAATGGATTGTTGACTGCTTCAAGTACAAATGGAGCTTCAGTTATTTTTGTTCCTTTTCCGTTTCACGTGTTCTTTGCATTAGTGGATGGTGCCATTGTTAACACCTATTTCCTTATGAGGTAAGGCTTAGTGTGACAACGCGATACTAGAAGTAATCTAGCTTTAGGTGGGTGAATGTCTTGGGAAATAATCCCTGCAGACCCGGTTCACAAGTGTATAAACTTGTGGGGTAGCTTAATCAATCTGTCGTCCGCAGACCGTATAGTGCTAGCCGGATGACTTCTAGTGAGAGAAAGTGCTAGAGAGAGAGATGAAGTCTCAGCTCTCAAGTTTGTCAAAATGTCTGAACTCTGTAAAATGATGACCCAATGGGTCTATTTATAGTGTCAGATCCACCGGATTGTTCGGGAACACGTGTCAGATGATGATATGTTCTGTTACTTGTGATCCGAAATTTATGCTGAAAGTGGCGTTCTCCGGCCAGGGATTACGCGCTAGGCGGCCTTCAGGGCTTACATATGACGAACCAGCCTGTATAGCGGAGAACGCTGGACGGATAATTCCACAAAACTGTTGTTTCCAATCTTCCCAATGCTACTTTTATGCAACCATTATGCCTTTTGTACACCATTAAGGTCCATTAACATTATTGTTGTAACTAAACCTATAAAGTCACCAATATTTATATTGACGTTTTTAAGTATATTTCTCAGGTACTTAAGCATTCAGGAGCATTTCAAGTCGGACATCGTGGAGTCTAGAGATCTTTTGTTTTTAACTAGTGTTGTTGTGCTAGTTAATATTTGTTTCGATGTATTTGTACTGTACTTATGTTGTATTTTCATAACCGCGATGTACCAAAAACTAAAACAGAGACCATGGTGTAAAAATAAATAAGTATTTTTCCTGACGTCGTTAACTATAGACTGGGACGCTATGATCACGATACGTCTCAGGAAATCGAGGCGGGGTCGTGACATCTCATGTGTTGTTCTTATGAGTAGTACGATGCACCCACAAAACACTTGGGAGCTCATCAACGCACTTATTTCGATAAAAGCCCTGGCGCACCTTTATTCCCCTTACGATATCTCGGTTTGTTACTTCACATTGTCCATTTGCCTACGGGTGAGCGACTGAAGTACATGCCTGCTTGATATTAAGTTCTTGACACCAGCTTCTGAAAGGCTCGCCTTCAAACTGAGTACCATTGTCGTTGACAATTTCATTGGGGATACCATACATGCACATAATATCTTCCCAAAAGAAGTTTTGAATGCACATGCTAGTAATTATTGCCAATGCCTTCGCCTCTACTCACTTAGTGAAGTAATTGATTGCTACCACCAAGAATTTTATTCCTACTATGCAAACAATGATAATGTAAATACTCTTAAAGCACGTATATTTCAAAATATTACACAAGTACATTATTACATGTGTACCTAAGCACGCAATGATTGGGATGAAAATGTCGATGGCCCATTTACAGAATGACCATGCTGCCATTATTGGTATCATGGGATGCCGCGGTGCTCGACTTATCGGTGCATGTTGTTGACACGATTGGCATGTCCTTACATTTTTCGATGCATCGTTGTGAATGGTAGGCCAATAATACCCTATGCGCATCACTTTTGCAGCGATAGTTCTGTATCCTGAGTGTAAGGCACAAGACCCATCGTGAACTTCTCGAAGCACCTCTTGAGCCCAATGCACAACAGGCTTGGCCCGAAATAATATTTCCTATATAAGACACCTTCGATTAACGCGTACATGGGGGATTTCATGCGAATCTTTCGTGCTTCTTTTTCGTCTACTGGAAGTTAGCCCTCAGTTAGGAATTTCACTAATGGTGTCATCCTATTGGGTATTCCTCCTTGATGGGCACAATAGTTAATTTCTCAATAATGGATTTTTCTGCTGGCACTTTAACCTATACGTTCTTGCACAGATGATCGAAGGACAGGGTGGCCAACTTACTAAGCGCGTCTACTTTCTTGTTTTGTCCCCTAGGTACCTTCGTTAACCTAAAAACATCGAATTCATTTGCCAATTCGTGCACTAGCTCCATGTATCGCTGTATGGAGACTTCATGCGCCCCAAACGTCCTATTGACCTGGTTAGCGACCAATGTGAATCTGCATACGTGTCCAAGTGTTTTATTCCAAGTTGTTGCGCTATGCGCATCCCAGAAAGTAACACTTCACACTCAGATTCGTTGTTAGTCACAGCAAATGTGAATTGGAGCTCATAACTATGCTCCTCTCCATCAGGCTCTGTGAGGACCAATCCGGCAACCGTGCCTTCGGGTCCAGAAGCACCATCTGTATACAATTCCCAAACTTGATTTTTGTCACAACCAATTGTAGTACATTCCGTGAGTATCTCTACCTCTCCTATTGTTTCAGCCAAGTAATCCACAAGTATCTGGCCTTTTACCGTCATGTACAGGGAGTAATTGATTTAATGCTCTCCCAACTCAATGGCCCACTTAGCAAATTGACCCATTACCTCAGGCTTGTATAACACTTGTTACCACATATTATCAGCAAACCATAATTAATTCAAGCGTGTATTTAGCATCTTACATGATTGTGAAAATAAGGAATCGGGATGCGGGTGCCGCGACTTATACCTGTCTTATTGGTTGGTCAGTTAACACCACTATTGGATGCTCCTGGAAGTACATGCATAGCCGTCGATCTGTGTGTACTAGAGCATACACTAGTTTTTCAATGCATGGATAGTGGACCTCACTGCCACTAAGTGCTTTTCTGACAAAATACACAGGCAATTATACATGCGCTACACTAATGGGAAACACACAATAAATATTACATTCAGTACCTAATTCAAGCCCCAATATGAGACATACCTGCCCCCATCTGTGACTAGAACAGAACTGATAGCCTCCTTTGAAATTGCAAGATACAACATCAACGTCTCTCCTGCTATAGGCGCAGTTAAAGTAGGCAACACCCTTAGGAGTGTCTTTATCTCGAAGAAAGCCTTTTCGGCCTCCTCAGTCAACCTGAAGTCCGACTTTTTCAATGAATTTTTGGGAGTGTGGAAAATTGGTAATGACCGCTCCGCGGCTTTTCACAGGAACCTCGTTAGTGCAACCAACTTTCCTGTAAAACTTTGAACTTCTTTCCTAGATTTTTAAGATTTAATTCGTTCCACAGCTTCAATATTTTTGGGATTAGCCTTGATTCCTCTTAGCGTAACTATATGTCCCAAGAACTTGCCTTCTTCTTCCCCAAAGTTGCACTTTGTGGGATCGATTCATATTGATTTTTCTTAGAGAGTTGAACGTCTCTAGGATATCGGCCAACAGTTATACCTCTGTATCGCTTTTTATGACCAAGTCACCTACATAATCCTCAAGACTTCTACCGATTTGATCCATGAACGCCACATCCACTACCCTCTGGTATGTTGCCCTCACATTTTTCAACCCGGAGAGCATTTTTGTATAGTAATAAATACCCAGTCGGTGTGGAATGCAGCTTTATCATCATCAGCTTCTGCCATCTGGATCTGGTGATACCCCATATACGCATCCAAAAAGCATTTGAACCTGAAACCAGAAAGAGATTCAAACTTTTCATTCAATTTCAAGTAAAGGATAGTTGTCCTTAGGGCACGCATTTTTAATATCTTTGAAGTTGATGCACATGCGCCATGAGCCATCTAATTTTTTAACCAAAACAGGATTTTCAAACCAGGTTTGATACCGTACCTCCCTCAGTATGTTCGCATGAACCAACTTATCTACTTCCAAACTTAACCATTCATTTATTTCGGGCGCCATCGGGCGCTTCTTCTGGCACACTAGAGTCATGTTCGGATTCACATTAAGCTTATGCTCAGCGATACTATGTGGACCCCAGTTATATCGTCTTTGCACCATGCAAAAATATCCATATTAGCTACCAGTATATCGCGCAGCTGAATCTTGATTTCGTCTGAGAGATACTTTGAATGCGCTTATCGGGATACTTTGGATTAACAAGAATAGAACTACTTTATACCTGCTCGTTGATCGTAGGCAATGGTTTAAGTGGAGTAATCGAGGCGCATAGCGCTCTTTCGGACCCCGTCCAGATGGTGGCAATACCTTGCCTAGTGGGAAACTTGATCATGCCGTGAACAGTAGAGGGTACCACACCAAATTTCTGCAAAGCCACCCACCCTAGAAGTGCGTTATAACATGAATAAGAGCGTACCACACAGAATTCAACAGGGACAACTCGTGTGCGGGTTGAGTCATCATTTTCAACTAATTCTAATTCAATCTCGATGCACCCTAATGTCCATGCTGATTCACCATAAAAACCCGATAAAACGGTCGTGGGAAAACACATTTTAGATTTGATTGTCGCAGGGAGTTGCCTAAAGTAGTGCTCATACATCACATGACATTAATGCATGTATTGATGTTTAATTGCCTTACATTATACCGGCAGTCAGTAATGCAACCTTTCATAATTATGGGAGCATGTGAAGGATTAATTGTTTGCAACGGAGGGAAGGTGATAGCTTCCAATTCCCATTCATCCAATTGCTCTGCCTTGCGCCTCTGACCAGAATGCCACGCATGCACCATATTTATTGTTTTATTAGATTTTTTGTTGCTTCCTTTCTTTTGGTTCATCGCATCTTTCTCTGAATGGTTGTTATGCGACGAAGCTCCTTGATTTTTAACTAGTTTTAGGTGATTAAGCTCACCCTTCCTTAAGCACTCGATTACTTTTTCGATAAAGGATTTGCAGCGATCGATTTCATGTCCATAATTGTCATGGAATACAAAAATTTTCAACTTGTCTCTTCTAGCATATTCTGACATTTTGGCAGGAGCCGCAAACTTCAAACAGATCGGTTTAGTTGCTAGGATCTCCTTCGGTGTTTTAGTCAATTCGCGTATAATCACGAAATTCTGACTTGGGAAGTGACCCTTTCCATGATCAGAGTTGGTTGACTTTTGAAACTTGTTAATGTATTTTGATGATGCAGAGCCTTGGCTATAACTGTCAAACTTGCGCTTTGATCCCCTGGTTTTTCCTCGATAAGAATTGTGATCTTTGTTACCTCTGCTAACGGAATTTTTGCCACTATTTCACGTAGTATCCTCTCTCGCACACATATGCTCCTGCACTTCTTTGATGGCCTCTGTTAGGGTATCGGGGACCTTTAGGAACAGGCGTTGCCACGGGGTGAGGTGCCGATATTTACGCAACCCGTGTATGAAACCAGATACCTTTGGGATTTCAGACAGTCCAGACATCTTTGCAACTTCCTTGGTATATCGAAGTATGAACTACCCAAGGGACTCACTTCCCCCTGCCTGATGTCGTGACATTCACATGCGTCCTTTTTCGTGCACATGTTACGAGTGGCAACGGCAAATTGCTAAACCATTCCCTCGCGAACCCCCTGTAGTAAAGTTTGAAATTATAGGCACTTGGTTACATAATTCCAAGCCCGGGCGTGCGCAGTTCCTTCGTATCTTTGTAAAACATCATGTGGATCTGTCATGCCATCGTACCATCCCCTAGTTAAAGGAATGATAACAGGAGATTCAGGTAGATAGTTAGCAATATGGGGTGCGAACTTTTCATTAGCTGGCGCGACTTCCATGAAAGGTTTTACCTTTCGCCCCATTATCCCTGCAAAGAAGTTATCTAACACTTCTTCACCTTTTTCTTGCACTATGAATGCCTACGCATATTTTTCTGGCGTAGCTTGGGCCAGTATGGCCAATAAATCTTCCTGACTCTTTTTCTTGCTTTCCCCCGCAGAATGTGTAGTGCGCCCATAAGACGTACTTGGGGAAACCAAAGATGATAAGCTGGGAATAGGCTAAGGCCTACGCTTTCTTCGTACATTATCCAAGGGAGTGCGATCATTAGTTAGACAACCAACATCAATGTTCTGCCCCGCTAGATATTCACATGTGCTCGCAGGTGTCATTTTTCGTATAATATGAACTGTTGACTTTGGCAAGGAGTATATGGGAAAGCACCCCACTGTAGTAATAGGGGTTTCTTCCTAATAATCATAATTGTCGTCCTCATCATCTTCATCGCCCGGTGCCCAATACTCGTCAGTTTTTCGCAGCGTAAATGGCTGAGACACCGGAGGAACAATAGTTGATGATGTTGTTGATTTTTAAGGGAGCTTTACTGCTCCAGTTCTTGAAGTCCTGCTTGTGACAAAATTCTTGTCCTGGTTCGCTTGTTTCGTTCCCGTAAAGTCAGAACCATGAGAACGAGATGACTAATTGTTACTAGACTTTCCCATTGCTACCTGTTACACAAGAACAACCACAAAATTATTATAAGCTTTATAGTTAATCATTCGTAACGTACAAAACTTCTCACAAAATTCTAGGTATGGTCCTACAGATGGCGCAAATTGATCGAACAAAATCTGTTCCAACAGGTAGGTTAATGTTGAGTGCATGATGGAGTGTTTAAAGACGTTTATAGCTTTGATCTTCGGTCCGGTTTATCGTGGATACCCCTAATAGTGATGATGATCTACAAAAGGGTAATCAAAGATATGTCTACCATTGATGGCGGTTACTACAACAATTGCCACTAAAGGTGGTTGTATAGGGTTTATGTTCAAAGAACATAGCTGTTACCGTAAGATCGTTTTCTGGATACAATCAGATAGTCGAGTAATATAGAGAAACTTTGATATCAAATAAAGGGGTCAGGGTGGTATTTATAATAAAACTCTAACCCTAGTTTATCCTTAATTCGTTCTAGATCCTTCCCGGAAAACAACCATAAATAACAGTGTTATAGTTAGAAAAGGATTGTAGTTAATTAAAAATAAAATTACATAGCAAAGACTGATCACGTGCCTCCTAATCAAGCAGTTTAGTTATTCAAGATGTGTGTTCTGCACGTGATACGCACAAGCGCCATGCGCGTTGACACACGTATCATTAATATCAATTTCAAAAATACCATCACTTGGATAGACATTAAGATAAAAAATATTATCCTTAGAAACTGGAATATCAAAGTGCGTAAATGCAAGTTCAAAACCAATATCTTTTAAACTATATTGCTCCTAATACTAAGAGCATAATAACATTGTTTGTTAATGCATTTTGCGTACGTCCCTAGACATCTATCCCACGTCCATGGTAGGTACTTCAGTTTGTGGGTTACCATGATCGTTCGTTGTTATCCTATCTATGTTTACTTGTAATTACAGGTACTACAGGATTAAGATATGGAAGTTTGCCTAACTTAGACTCTGCCAGACGCACGAGTGAAGCCTTACTCGTACGGCTGACAAGCTTATAGGCACGAGTGTTCTGAGCTGAGTCTCAAACCTAATTTGGTTACACTTACATGAGTGAGTGATCACCCGTACGGTTGAGTCTGTCCACTCTTATGAGTAAGACATGACTCGTACCATTGACTTAACAGCAGGGGTATATATTGTGTTGTGTTCTTCATTTTAGGTTAAGCCTCTCATTTTACACAATCACTCAGATCTGGTAAACTGTCCGATTCTCTCTTTGTGCTTCATGCCTAAATCCTTTCAAAAGGTGAATAATAGCTCTAGGTGTTGATCTAATCACACAATCATTGTTGTCATTTGACTAAATCAATCCCAAAAAGCATTTTCATATTCACTAGAGGGTTTGATTCACTATTCCACCTTTGTGTGAGTTAAATCTGTTGGAATCGAAGTTCCTAGTCATGTTTCATCATTGATATCAGAGCGTTGGATGAGGTTTCAACATCATCCTAGTGATTTTTGGTGATTTAGAGTCTATTATTTTAGGTTTTGAGTTTAGAGGATTTTGGATCAAAATGTTATCATCTTTATGTTTGTAATAGTGATTAGAGAGTGTGTTTATGTTAGTTTAGTGCTAATCCAGCTTGTGGAAGAAGAAATTGTTGTTTAACATCATTTTATTTTGATTTAGAGTGATTAAGTGTGTACAGCAGGTCACATGAGTGAGTCAAGTGAAGAACACTCAATCGCACGTGTGAGCTCACGAGTGAGCTCATCCGCACAGTTTAGCATAACCTTGATTAGGTTAAGAGGTTTCAGGTTAATCACACGAGCGATCACACGGTTAACTATTGACGTGTACGATTGATCACACGGTTGATCATTACTCGCACGTTTGAGGTTTAGTGAAATGTCCCGTTCTTATTGATTAAAAACGTTCCATATTAATTGATTTCGTTGCGAGGTTTTGACCTCTATATGAGACGTTTTTCAAAGACTGCATTCATTTTAAAACAAACTATAACCTTTATTTCATCAATAAAGGTTTAAAAAGCTTTACGTAGATTATCAAATAATGATAATCTAAAATATCCTGTTTACACACGACCATTACATAATGGTTTACAATACAAAAATGTTACAACAAAATAAGTTTCTTGAATGCAGTTTTTACACAATATCATACAAGCATGGACTCCAAATCTCGTCTTTATTTAAGTATGCGACAGCGGAAGCTCTTAATAATCACCTGAGAATAAACATGCTTAAAACGTCAACAAAAATGTTGGTGAGTTATAGGTTTAACCTATATATATCAAATCATAATAATAGACCACAAGATTTCATATTTCAATACACATCCCATACATAGAGATAAAAGTCATTCATATGGTGAACACCTGGTAACCGACATTAACAAGATGCATATATAAGAATATCCCCATCATTCCGGGACACCCTTCGGATATGATATAAATTTCGAAGTACTAAAGCATCCGGTACTTTGGATGGGGTTTGTTAGGCCCAATAGATCTATCTTTAGGATTCGCGTCAATTAGGGTGTCTGTTCCCTAATTCTTAGATTACCAGACTTAATAAAAAGGGGCATATTCGATTTCGATAATTCAACCATAGAATGTAGTTTCACGTACTTTTGTCTATTTTGTAAATCATTTATAAAACCTGCATGTATTCTCATCCCAAAAATATTAGATTTTAAAAGTGGGACTATAACTCACTTTCACAGATTTTTACTTCGTCGGGAAGTAAGACTTGGCCACTGGTTGATTCACAAACCTATAACAATATATACATATATATCAAAGTATGTTCAAAATATATTTACAACACTTTTAATATATTTTGATGTTTTAAGTTTATTAAGTCAGCTGTCCTCGTTAGTAACCTACAACTAGTTGTCCACAGTTAGATGTACAGAAATAAATCGATAAATATTTTCTTGAATCAATCCACGACCCAGTGTATACGTATCTCAATATTGATCACAACTCAAACTATATATATTTTGGAATCAACCTCAACCATGTATAGCTAACTCCAACATTCACATATAGAGTGTCTATGGTTGTTCCGAAATATATATAGATGTGTCGACATGATAGGTCGAAACATTGTATACGTGTCTATGGTTTCTCAAGATTACATAATATACAATACAAGTTGATTAAGTTATGGTTGGAATAGATTTGTTACCAATTTTCACGTAGCTAAAATGAGAAAAATTATCCAATCTTGTTTTACCCATAACTTCTTCATTTTAAATCCGTTTTGAGTGAATCAAATTGCTATGGTTTCATATTGAACTCTATTTTATGAATCCAAATAGAAAAAGTATAGGTTTATAGTCGGAAAAATAAGTTACAAGTCATTTTTGTAAAGGTAGTCATTTCAGTCGAAAGAACGACGTCTAGATGACCATTTTAGAAAACATACTTCCACTTTGAGTTTAACCATAATTTTCTCAGAATAACAACTTTTAAATCAAAGTTTATCATAGTTTTTAATTAACTAACCCAAAACAGCCCGCGGTGTTACTACGACGGCGTAAATCCGGTTTTACGGTATTTTTCGTGTTTCCAGGTTTTAAATCATTAAGTTAGCATATCATATAGATATATAACATGTGTTTAGTTGATTTTAAAAGTCAAGTTAGAAGGATTAACTTTTATATGCGAACAAGTATAGAATTAACTAAACTATGTTCTAGTGATTACAAGTTTAAACCTTCGAATAAGATAGCTTTATATGTATGAATCGAATGATGTTATGAACATCATTACTACCTTAAGTTCCTTGGATAAACCTACTGGAAAAGAGAAAAAATGGATCTAGCTTCAACGGATCCTTGGATGGCTCGAAGTTCTTGAAGCAGAATCATGACACGAAAACAAGTTCAAGTAAGATCATCACTTGAAATAAGATTGTTATAGTTATAGAAATTGAACCAAAGTTTGAATATGATTATTACCTTGTATTAGAATGATAACCTACTGTAAGAAACAAAGATTTCTTGAGGTTGGATGATCACCTTACAAGATTGGAAGTGAGCTAGCAAACTTGAAAGTATTCTTGATTTTATGTAACTAGAAATTGTAGAATTTATGAAGAACACTTAGAACTTGAAGATAGAACTTGAGAGAGATCAATTAGATGAAGAAAATTGAAGAATGAAAGTGTTTGTAGGTGTTTTTGGTCGTTGGTGTATGGATTAGATATAAAGGATATGTAATTTTGTTTTCATGTAAATAAGTCATGAATGATTACTCATATTTTTGTAATTTTATGAGATATTTCATGCTAGTTGCCAAATGATGGTTCCCACATGTGTTAGGTGACTCACATGGGCTGCTAAGAGCTGATCATTGGAGTGTATATACCAATAGTACATACATCTAAAAGCTGTGTATTGTACGAGTACGAATATGGGTGCATACGAGTAGAATTGTTGATGAAACTGAACGAGGATGTAATTGTAAGCATTTTTGTTAAGTAGAAGTATTTTGATAAGTGTATTGAAGTCTTTCAAAAGTGTATAAATACATATTAAAACACTACATGTATATACATTTTAACTGAGTCGTTAAGTCATCGTTAGTCGTTACATGTAAGTGTTGTTTTGAAACCTTTAGGTTAACGATCTTGTTAAATGTTGTTAACCCAATGTTTATAATATCAAATGAGATTTTAAATTATTATATTATCATGTATGAATATCTCTTAATATGATATATATACATTAAATGTCTTTACAACGATAATCGTTACATATATGTCTCGTTTAAAAATTATTAAGTTAGTAGTCTTGTTTTTACATATGTAGTTCATTGTTAATATACTTAATGATATGTTTACTTATCATAGTATCATCTTAACTATATATATATCCATATATATGTCATCATATAGTTTTTACAAGTTTTAACGTTCGTGAATCACCGGTCAACTTGGGTGGTCAATTGTCTATATGAAACATATTTCAATTAATCAAGTCTTAACAAGTTTGCTTGCTTAACATGTTGGAAACATTTAATCATGTAAATATCAATCTCAATTAATATATATAAACATGGAAAAGTTCGGATCACTACAGTACCTACCCGTTAAATAAATTTCGTCCCGAAATTTTAAGCTATTGAAGGTGGTGACGAATCTTCTGGAAATAGATGCGGGTATTTCTTCTTCATCTGATCTTCACGCTCCCAGGTGAACTCGGGTCCTCTACGAGCATTCCATCGAACCTTAACAATTGGTATCTTGTTTTGCTTAAGTATTTTAACCTCACGATCCATTATTTCGACGGGTTCTTCGATGAATTGGAGTTTTTCGTTGATTTGGATTTCATCTAACGGAATAGTGAGATCTTCTTTAGCAAAACATTTCTTCAAATTCGAGACATGGAAAGTGTTATGTACAGCCGCGAGTTGTTGAGGTAACTCAAGTCGGTAAGCTACTGGTCCGACACGATCAATAATCTTGAATGGTCCAATATACCTTGGATTTAATTTCCCTCGTTTACCAAATCGAACAACGCCTTTCCAAGGTGCAACTTTAAGCATGACCATCTCTCCAATTTCAAATTCTATATCTTTTCTTTTAATGTCAGCGTAGCTCTTTTGTCGACTTTGGGCGGTTTTCAACCGTTGTTGAATTTGGATGATCTTCTCGGTAGTTTCTTGTATAATCTCCGGACCCGTAATTTGTCTATCCCCCACTTCACTCCAACAAATCGGAGACCTGCACTTTCTACCATAAAGTGCTTCAAACGGCGCCATGTCAATGCTTGAATGGTAGCTGTTGTTGTAGGAAAATTCTGCTAACGGTAGATGTCGATCCCAACTGTTTCCGAAATCAATAACACATGCTCGTAGCATGTCTTCAAGCGTTTGTATCGTCCTTTCGCTCTGCCCATCAGTTTGTGGATGATAGGCAGTACTCGTGTCTAGACGAGTTCCTAATGCTTGCTGTAATGTCTGCCAGAATCTTGAAATAAATCTGCCATCCCTATCAGAGATAATAGAGATTGGTATTCCATGTCTGGAGACGACTTCCTTCAAATACAGTCATGCTAACTTCTCCATCTTGTCATCTTCTCTTATTGGCGGGAAGTGTGCTGATTTGGTGAGACGATCAACTATTACCCAAATAGTATCAAAACCACTTGCAGTCCTTGGCAATTTAGTGATGAAATCCATGGTAATGTTTTCCCATTTCCATTCCGGGATTACGGGTTGTTGAAGTAGACCTGATGGTTTCTGATGCTCAGCTTTGACCTTAGAACACGTCAAACATTCTCCTACGTATTTAGCAACATCGGCTTTCATACCCGGCCACCAAAAATGTTTCTTGAGATCCTTGTACATCTTCCCCGTTCCAGGATGTATTGAGTATCTGGTTTTATGAGCTTCTCTAAGTACCATTTCTCTCATATCTCCAAATTTTGGTACCCAAATCCTTTCAGCCCTATACCGGGTTCCGTCTTCCCGAATATTAAGATGCTTCTCCGATCCTTTGGGTATTTCATCCTTTAAATTTCCCTCTTTTAAAACTCCTTGTTGCGCCTCTTTTATTTGAGTAGTAAGGTTATTATGAATCATTATATTCATAGATTTTACTCGAATGGGTTCTCTGTCCTTCCTGCTCAAGGCATCGGCTACCACATTTGCCTTCCCCGGTTGGTAACGAATCTCCAAGTCGTAATCATTCAACAATTCAATCCACCTACGCTGCCTCATATTCAGTTGTTTCTGATTAAATATGTGTTGAAGACTTTTGTGGTCGGTATATATAATACTTTTGACCCCATATAAGTAGTGCCTCCAAGTCTTTAATGCAAAAACAACCGCGCCTAATTCCAAATCATGCATCATATAATTTTGTTCGTGAATCTTTAATTGTCTAGACGCATAAGCAATCACCTTCGTTCGTTGCATTAATACACAACCGAGACCTTTCTTTGATGCGTCACAATAAATCACAAAATCATCATTCCCTTCAGGCAATGACAATATAGGTGCCGTAGTTAGCTTTTTCTTCAATAACTGAAATGCTTTCTCTTGTTCATCATTCCATTCAAATTTCTTCCCTTTATGCGTTAATGCAGTCAAGGGTTTTGCTATTCTGGAAAAGTCTTGGATGAACCTTCTGTAGTAACTAGCTAGTCCTAAAAACTGGCGTATGTGTTTCGGAGTTTTCGGGGTTTCCCACTTTTCAACAGTTTCTATCTTTGCCGGATCCACCTCAATACCTTCTTTGTTCACTATGTGACCGAGGAATTGAACTTCTTCCAACCAAAATGCACACTTTGAAAACTTAGCGTACAATTCTTCCTTCCTCAATACTTCTAACACCTTTCTCAAATATTCACCGTGTTCTTGGTCATTCTTTGAGTAAATAAGTATGTCATCAATGAAAACAATGACAAACTTGTCAAGGTATGGTCCACACACTCGGTTCATAAGGTCCATGAACACAGCTGGTGCATTAGTTAAACCAAACGGCATGACCATAAACTCGTAATGACCGTAACGTGTTCTGAAAGCAGTCTTTGGAATATCATCTTCTTTCACCCGCATTTGATGATACCCGGAACGTAAGTCAATCTTTGAATAAATAGACGAGCCTTGTAGTTGATCAAATAAGTCGTCGATTCTCGGTAGCGGGTAGCGGTTCTTGATGGTAAGTTTGTTCAACTCTTGGTAGTCGATACACAACCTGAATGTACCATCTTTCTTCTTGACAAACAAAACAGGAGCTCCCCACGGTGATGTGCTTGGTCGAATGAAACCATGCTCTAAAAGTTCTTGTAATTGGCTTTGCAGTTCTTTCATCTCGCTGGGTGCGAGTCTGTAAGGAGCACGAGCTATTGGTGCAGCTCCTGGTACAAGATCTATTTGAAATTCAACGGATCGATGTGGGGGTAATCCCGGTAATTCTTTCGGAAATACATCGGGAAATTCTTTTGCAATGGGAACATCATTGATGCTCTTTTCTTCAGTTTGTACTTTCTCGACGTGTGCTAGAATAGCATAGCAACCTTTTCTTATTAGTTTTTGTGCCTTCAAATTACTAATAAGATGTAGCTTCGTGTTGCCCTTTTCTCCGTACACCATTAAGGGTTTTTCTTTTTCTCGTATAATGCGAATTGCATTTTTGTAACAAACGATCTCTGCTTTCACTTCTTTCAACCAGTCCATACCGATTATCACATCAAAACTCCCTAACTCTACTGGTATCAAATCAATCTTAAATGTTTCGCTAACCAGTTTAATTTCTCGGTTAAGACATATATTATCTGCTGAAATTAATTTACCATTTGCTAATTCGAGTAAAAATTTACTATCCAAAGGCGTCAATGGACAACTTAATTTAGCACAAAAATCTCTACTCATATAGCTTCTATCCGCACCCGAATCAAATAAAACATAAGCAGATTTATTGTCAATAAGAAACGTACCCGTAACAAGCTCCGGGTCTTCCTGTGCCTCTGCGGCATTAATATTGAAAACTCTTCCGTGGCGTTGTCCATTCGTGTTCTCCTGGTTCGGGCAATTTCTAATAATGTGGCCCGGTTTTCCACATTTATAAGAAACTACATTGGCATAACTTGCTCCGACACTACTTGCTCCGCCATTACTCGTTCCGACACCATTTGTTCCTTTCGTTCTATTAACCCCTGGTCCGTAGACCTCACACTTCGCCGCGCTATGACCATTTCTTTTACACTTGTTGCAAAATTTGGTGCAGAACCCCGAGTGATACTTTTCACACCTTTGGCATAGCTGCTTCTGATTGTTGTTGTTGTTGCGGTTATTATTGTTGTTGGGATGATTGTTGTAGTTGCTGTTGTTGTTGTTGTTGTTGGGCCATTTTTTGTAGTTGCGATTGATGTTGCGATTGTTGGGATAATTGTTGCGATTATTGTTGTAATTGCTGTTGTTGTTGTATTGGTGATTCTTATCACCGTTTTCCTCCCACTTTCTTTTGACTTGCTTCACATTGGCCTCTTCTGCAGTCTGTTCTTTAATTCTTTCTTCAATCTGGTTCACTAGTTTGTGAGCCATTCTACATGCCTGTTGTATGGAGGCGGGCTCGTGTGAACTTATATCTTCTTGGATTCTTTCCGGTAATCCTTTCACAAACGCGTCGATCTTCTCTTCCTCATCTTCGAATGCTCCCGGACACAATAGGCACAATTCTGTGAATCGTCTTTCGTACGTGGTAATATCAAATCCTTGGGTTCGTAACCCTCTAAGTTCTATCTTGAGCTTATTGACCTCGGTTCTGGGACCGTACTTCTCGTTCATCAAGTGCTTAAATGCTGACCACGGTAGTGCGTACGCATCGTCTTGTCCCACATGCTCTAGATAGGTATTTCACCATGTTAAAGCAGAACCTGTGAAGGTATGCGTAGCGTACTTCACTTTGTCTTCTTCAGTACACTTACTTATGGCAAACACCGATTCGACCTTCTCGGTCCACCGTTTCAATCCGATCGGTCCTTCGGTTCCATCAAATTCTAAAGGTTTGCAGGCAGTGAATTCTTTGTAGGTGCATCCTACACGATTTCCTGTACTGCTAGATCCAAGGTTATGGTTGGTATGTAGCGCAGCCTGTACTGAGGCTATGTTTGAACGCTAGAAAAGTACGGAATTCCTCTTCATTCATATTCACGGTGTGTCGAGTAGTCGGTGCCATTTCCTTCAAAATAGTCAAATGGAACAAGTTAATCATACAGAATATTAAAGTAGTTAATAGTATTTCGTAGCATAATATGAACTCATTTATAAAAGCTTTTTCTTCATATTAGCGTTTTATAAGTTTAAATTCGGGTAGTACCTACCCGTTAAGTTCATACTTAGTAGCTAATATACAATTCAACTACTACAATTCTATATGAAAAACTGATTATAATAATATTTCGCGTTCAAACTTTTACACAATATTTTACAAACTTACAATAACGCTTATTTTACATATAGCATGAAATATAGCACACAATAAATTTGATACAAGATGGTTGTGAAGATAATTCTAGCTAGTACACAAGTCGTTCAGCAAAGGCAATAAAGACACGTAATTCATACATCCAGAAACAAGTCATGCATTCTGGTTTTACTAGGATTACTTCCCATTCTTGGTCTTGTGGAACATAACCGTTATGGCCGTTGATAAGACAGCGTGTTGTAATGTCGTCAAAGGGACGAGGGTTACGTAATGTCCAACAGTCCCGTAACAATCTAAAAACCTCATTTCTTACCCCAATTACCGACTCCATCACTTGTGGGAACGTTTTGTTTAATAGTTGTAGCCCGATGTTCTTATTCTCACTTTGGTGAGAAGCGAACATTACTAATCCGTAAGCATAACATGCTTCTTTATGTTGCATGTTAGCCGCTTTTTCTAAATCACGAAGTCCAATATTCGGATATATTGAGTCAAAATAATTTCTTAACCCATTGCGTAAAATAGCATTTGGGTTCCCCGCAATATATGCGTCAAAGTAAACGCATCGTAACTTATGGATTTCCCAATGTGATATCCCCCATCTTTCGAATGAAAGCCTTTTATAAACCAAGGCATTCTTGGAACGTTCTTCGAATGTCTTACAAACTGATCTCGCCTTAAATAGTTGTGCTGAAGAATTCTGACCGACTCTAGACAAGATTTCATCAATCATGTCTCCGGGTAGGTCTCTTAAAATATTGGGTTGTCTATCCATTTTGTGTTTTTATACTGTAAAATAGACAAGAGTTAGATTCATAAAAAAAAAATACTTATTAATACAAGCAATTTTTACATATATCATAAAGCATAAGCACACTATATTACATATATTACACCACACGAATACAACTATCTTATTCCGACTCGCTTGTTTCTTCTTCTTCGGTTTTGGTTCGTTTTGCCAAGTTTCTAGGGATATATGATGTTCCCCTAATACGAGCCGTCGTTTTCCACATTGGTTTAGAAAAACCTGGTGGTTTAGAGGTTCCCGGGTCATTGTTACAACTTAAGGACTTCGGGGGTTGACGATACATATAAAGTTCATCGGGGTTGGAATTAGATTTCTCTATTTTTATGCCCTTTCCCTTATTATTTTCTTTTGCCTTTTTAAATTCAGTTGGGGTAATTTCTATAACATCATCGGAATTCTCGTCGGAATCCGATTCATCGGAGAATTGGTAATCCTCCCAATATTTTGCTTCCTTGGCGGAAACACCATTGACCATAATTAACCTTGGTCGGTTGGTTGAGGATTTTCTTTTACTTAACTGTTTTATTATTTCCCCCACCGGTTCTATTTCTTCATCCGGTTCCGATTCTTCTTCCGGTTCCGATTCTTCTTCCGGTTCCGACTCTTCTTCCGATTCCTCTTCGGGAACTTGTGAATCAGTCCACGAATCATTCCAATTTACATTTAACTCTTCATTATTATTAGGTGAGTCAATGGGACTTGTTCTAGAGGTAGACATCTATCACATAATATCAAACGCGTTAAGAGATTAATATATCACATAATATTCACATGTTAAAAATATATAGTTTCCAACAAAATTTGTTAAGCAATCATTTTTCAAGTAAACACGGTCGAAGTCCAGACTTACTAATGCATCCTAACAAACTCGATAAGACACACTAATGCAAAATTCTGGTTCTCTAAGACCAACGCTCGGATACCAACTGAAATGTCCCGTTCTTATTGATTAAAAACGTTCCATATTAATTGATTTCGTTGCGAGGTTTTGACCTCTATATGAGACGTTTTTCAAAGACTGCATTCATTTTAAAACAAACTATAACCTTTATTTCATCAATAAAGGTTTAAAAAGCTTTACGTAGATTATCAAATAATGATAATCTAAAATATCCTGTTTACACACGACCATTACATAATGGTTTACAATACAAATATGTTACAACAAAATAAGTTTCTTGAATGCAGTTTTTACACAATATCATACAAGCATGGACTCCAAATCTCGTCCTTATTTAAGTATGCGACAGCGGAAGCTCTTAATAATCACCTGAGAATAAACATGCTTAAAACGTCAACAAAAATGTTGGTGAGTTATAGGTTTAACCTATATATATCAAATCATAATAATAGACCACAATATTTCATATTTCAATACACATCCCATACATAGAGATAAAAGTCATTCATATGGTGAACACCTGGTAATCGACATTAACAAGATGCATATATAAGAATATCCCCATCATTCCGGGACACCCTTCGGATATGATATAAATTTCGAAGTACTAAAGCATCCGGTACTTTGGATGGGGTTTGTTAGACCCAATAGATCTATCTTTAGGATTCGCGTCAATTAGGGTGTCTGTTCCCTAATTCTTAGATTACCAGACTTAATAAAAAGGGGCATATTCGATTTCGATAATTCAACCATAGAATGTAGTTTCACGTACTTGTGTCTATTTTGTAAATCATTTATAAAACCTGCATGTATTCTCATCCCAAAAATATTAGATTTTAAAAGTGGGACTATAACTCACTTTCACAGATTTTTACTTCGTCGGGAAGTAAGACTTGGCCACTGGTTGATTCACAAACCTATAACAATATATACATATATATCAAAGTATGTTCAAAATATATTTACAACAATTTTAATATATTTTGATGTTTTAAGTTTATTAAGTCAGCTGTCCTCGTTAGTAACCTACAACTTGTAGTGACCCGAACTTTTCCATGTTTATATATATTAATTGAGATTGATATTTACATGATTAAATATTTGCAACATGTTAAGCAATCAAACTTGTTAAGACTTGATTAATTGAAATATGTTTCATATAGACAATTGACCACCCAAGTTGACCGGTGATTCACGGACGTTAAAACTTGTAAAAACTATACAATGACATATATATGTTTATATATATAGTTAACATGTTTTTATTATAAGTATGTATCTCATTAGGTATTTTAACAATGAGTTATATACATAAAAATGAGACTATTAATTTAAGAAACTCGAAAACGATATATATAACGATTATCGTTATAACAACGTCTTACTAGGTACATATGAATCATATTAAGATATTGATACACTTGGTTAATTATTTTAAATGATAAGTAAATATATTATTAAGTGTATTAACAATGAAATACATATGTAAAAATAAGACTACTAACTTAATGATTTCGAAACGAGACATATATGTAACGATTATCGTTGTAACGACATTTAACTGTATATACATCATACTAAGATATATTATATATCATAATATCATGATAATATAATAATTTAAAATCTCATTTGTTATAATAAACAATGGGTTAACAACATTCAACAAGATCGTTAACCTAAAGGTTTCAAAACAACATTTACATATAACGACTAACGATGACTTAACGACTCAGTTAAAATGTATATACATGTAGTGTTTTAATATGTATTCATACACTTTTGAAAGACTTCAAGACACTTATCAAAATACTTCTACTTAACAAAAATGCTTACAATTACATCCTCGTTCAGTTTCATCAACAATTCTACTCGTATGCACCCGTATTCGTACTCGTACAATACACAGCTTTTAGATGTATGTACTATTAGTATATACACTCCAATGATCAGCTCTTAGCAGCCCATGTGAGTCACCTAACACATGTGGGAACCATCATTTGGCAACTAGCATGAAATATCTCATAAAATTACAAAAATATGAGTAATCATTCATGACTTATTTACATGAAAACAAAATTACATATCCTTTATATCTAATCCATACACCAACGACCAAAAACACCTACAAACACTTCCATTCTTCAATTTTCTTCATCTAATTGATCTCTCTCAAGTTCTATCTTCAAGTTCTAAGTGTTCTTCATAAATTCCAAAAGTTCTAGTTTCATAAAATCAAGAATACTTTCAAGTTTGCTAGCTCACTTCCAATCTTGTAAGGTGATCATCTAACCTCAAGAAATCTTTGTTTCTTACAGTAGGTTATCATTCTAATACAAGGTAATAATCATATTCAAACTTTGGTTCAATTTCTATAACTATAACAATCTTATTTCAAGTGATGATCTTACTTGAACTTGTTTTCGTGTCATGATTCTGCTTCAAGAACTTCGAGCCATCCAAGGATCCGTTGAAGCTAAATCCATTTTTATCTTTTCCAGTAGGTTTATCCAAGGAACTTAAGGTAGTAATTATGTTCATAACATCATTCGATTCATACATATAAAGCTATCTTATTCGAAGGTTTAAACTTGTAATCACTAGAACATAGTTTAGTTAATTCTAAACTTGTTCGCAAACAAAAGTTAATCCTTCTAACTTGACTTTTAAAATCAACTAAACACATGTTCTATATCTATATGATATGCTAACTTAATGATTTAAAACCTGGAAACACGAAAAACACCGTAAAGCCGGATTTACGCCGTCGTAGTAACACCGCGGGCTGTTTTGGGTTAGTTGATTAAAAACTATGATAAACTTTGATTTAAAAGTTGTTATTCTGAGAAAATGATTTTTATTATGAACATGAAACTATATCCAAAAATTATGGTTAAACTCAAAGTGGAAGTATGTTTTCTAAAATGGTCATCTAGACGTCGTTCTTTCGACTAAAATGACTACCTTTACAAAAATGACTTGTAACTTATTTTTCCGACTATAAACCTATACTTTTTCTGTTTAGATTCATAAAATAGAGTTCAATATGAAACCATAGCAATTTGATTCACTCAAAACGGATTTAAAATGAAGAAGTTATGGGTAAAACAAGATTGGATAATTTTTCTCATTTTAGCTACGTGAAAATTGGTAACAAATCTATTCCAACCATAACTTAATCAACTTGTATTGTATATTATGTAATCTTGAGATACCATAGACACGTATACAATGTTTCGACCTATCATGTCGACACATCTATATATATTTCGGAACAACCATAGACACTCTATATGTGAATGTTGGAGTTAGCTATACAGGGTTGAGGTTGATTCCAAAATATATATAGTTTGAGTTGTGATCAATACTGAGATACGTATACACTGGGTCGTGGATTGATTCAAGATAATATTTATCGATTTATTTCTGTACATCTAACTGTGGACAACTAGTTGTAGGTTACTAACGAGGACAGCTGACTTAATAAACTTAAAACATCAAAATATATTAAAAGTGTTGTAAATATATTTTGAACATACTTTGATATATATGTATATATTTTTATAGGTTCGTGAATCAACCAGTGGCCAAGTCTTACTTCCCGATGAAGTAAAAATCTGTGAAAGTGAGTTATAGTCCCACTTTTAAAATCTAATATTTTTGGGATGAGAATACATGCAGGTTTTATAAATGATTTACAAAATAGACACAAGTACGTGAAACTACATTCTATGTTTGAATTATAGAAATCGAATATGCCCCTTTTTATTAAGTCTGGTAATCTAAGAATTAGGGAACAGACACCCTAATTGACGCGAATCCTAAAGATAGATCTATTGGGCCTAACAAACCCCATCCAAAGTACCGGATGCTTTAGTACTTCGAAATTTATATCATATCCGAAGGGTGTCCCGGAATGATGGGGATATTCTTATATATGCATCTTGTTAATGTCGGTTACCAGGTGTTCACCATATGAATGATTTTTATCTCTATGTATGGGATGTGTATTGAAATATGAAATCTTGTGGTCTATTATTATGATTTGATATATATAGGTTAAACCTATAACTCACCAACATTTTTGTTGACATTTTAAGCATGTTTATTCTCAGGTGATTATTAAGAGCTTCCGCTATCGCATACTTAAATAAGGACGAGATTTGGAGTCCATGCTTGTATGATATTGTGTAAAAACTGCATTCAAGAAACTTATTTTGTTGTAACATATTTGTATTGTAAACCATTATGTAATGGTCGTGTGTAAACATGATATTTTAGATTATCATTATTTGATAATCTACGTAAAGTTTTTTAAACCTTTATTGATGAAATAAAGGTTATGGTTTGTTTTAAAATGAATGCAGTCTTTGAAAAACGTCTCATATAGAGGTCAAATCCTCGCAACGAAATCAATTAATATTGAACGTTTTTAATCAATAAGAACGGGACATTTCAGTTGGTATCCGAGCGTTGGTCTTAGAGAACCAGAATTTTGCATTAGTGTGTCTTATCGAGTTTGTTAGGATGCATTAGTGAGTCTGGACTTCGACCGTGTTTACTTGAAAAATGATTGCTTAACAAATTTTGTTGGAAACTATATATTTTTAACATGTGAATATTATGTGATATATTAATCTCTTAACGCGTTTGATATTATGTGATAGATGTCTACCTCTAGAACAAGTCCCATTGACTCACCTAATAATAATGAAGAGTCAAATGTAAATTGGAATGATTCGTGGACTGATTCACAAGTTCCCGAAGAGGAACCGGAAGAAGAATCGGAACCGGAAGAAGAATCGGAACCGGATGAAGAAATAGAACCGGTGGGGGAAATAATAAAACAGTTAAGTAAAAGAAAATCCTCAACCAACCGATCAAGGTTAATTATGGTCAATGGTGTTTCCGCCAAGGAAGCAAAATATTGGGAGGATTACCAATTCTCCGATGAATCGGATTCCGACGAGAATTCTGATGATGTTATAGAAATTACCCCAACTGAATTTAAAAAGACAAAAGAAAATAATAAGGGAAAGGGCATAAAAATAGAGAAATCTAATTCCAACTCCGATGAACTTTATATGTATCGTCAACCCCCGAAGTCCTTAAGTTGTAACAATGACCCGGGAACCTCTAAACTACCAGGTTTTTCTAAACCAATGTGGAAAAATTACGGCTCGTATTAGGGGAACATCATATATCCCTAGAAACCTGGCAAAACGAACCAAAACCGAAGAAAAAGAAACGAGCGAGTCGGAATAAGATAGTTGTATTCGTGTGGTGTAATATATGTAATATAGTGTGCTTATGCTTTATGATATATGTAAAAATTGCTTGTATTAATAAGTATTTTTTTATGAATCTAACTCTTGTCTATTTTACAGTTTAAAAACACAAAATGGATAGACAACCCAATATTTTAAGAGACCTACCCGGAGACATGATTGATGAAATCTTGTCTAGAGTCGGTCAGAATTCCTCGGCACAACTATTTAAGGCGAGATCAGTTTGTAAGACATTCGAAGAACGTTCTAAGAATGCCTTGGTTTATAAAAGGCTTTCGTTTGAAAGATGGGGGATATCACATTGGGAAATCCATAAGTTACGATGTGTTTACTTTGCCGCATATATTGCGGGGAACCCAAATGCTATTTTACGCAATGGGTTAAGAAATTATTTTGACTCAATATATCCGAATATTGGACTTCGTGATTTAGAAAAAGCGGCTAACATGCAACATAAAGAAGCATGTTATGCTTACGGATTAGGAATGTTCGCTTCTCACCAAAGTGAGAACAAGAACATCGGGCTACAACTATTAAACAAAACGTTCCCACAAGTGACAGAGTCGGTAATTGGGGTAAGAAATGAGGTTTTTAGATTGTTACGGGACTGTTGGACATTACGTAACCCTCGTCCCTTTGACGACATTACAACACGCTATCTTATCAACGGCCATAACGGTTATGTTCCACAAGACCAAGGATGGGAAGTAGTCCTAGTAAAACCAGAATGCATGACTTGTTTCTGGACGTATGAATTACGTGTCTTTATTGCCTTTGCTGAACGACTTGTGTACTAGCTAGAATTATCTTCACAACTATCTTGTATCAAAGTTATTGTGTGCTATATTTCATGCTTTATGTAAAATAAGCGGTATTGTAAGTTTGTAAAATATTGTATAAAAGTTTGAACGCGAAATATTATTATAATCAGTTTTTCATATAGAATTGTAGTAGTTGAATTGTATATTAGCTACTAAGTATGAACTTAACGGGTAGGTACTACCCGAATTTAAACTTATAAAACGCTAATATGAAGAAAAAGCTTTTATAAATGAGTTCATATTATGCTACGAAATACTATTAACTACTCTTAATATTCTGTATGATTAACTTGTTCCATTTGACTATTTTGAAGGAAATGGCACCGACTACTCGACACACCTTGAATATGAATGAAGAGGAATTCCGTACTTTTCTAGCTTCAAACATAGCCGCAGTACAGGCTGCGCTACATACCAACAATAACCTTGGATCTAGCAGTACAAGAAATCGTGTAGGATGCACCTACAAAGAATTCACTGCCTGCAAACCTTTGGAATTTGATGGAACCGAAGGACCGATCGGATTGAAACGGTGGACCGAGAAGGTCGAATCGGTGTTTTCCATAAGTAAGTGTACTGAAGAGGATAAAGTAAAGTACGCTACGCATACCTTCACAGGTTCTGCGTTAACATGGTGGAATACCTATCTAGAGCAAGTGGGACAAGACGATGCGTACGCACTACCGTGGTCAACATTCAAGCACTTGATGAATGAGAAGTACCGTCCCAGAACCGAGGTCAATAAGCTCAAGACAGAACTTAGAGGGTTACGAACCCAAGGATTTGATATTACCACGTACGAAAGACGATTCACAGAATTGTGCCTATTGTGTCCGGGAGCATTCGAAGATGAGGAAGAGAAGATCGACGCGTTTGTGAAAGGATTACCGGAAAGAATCCAAGAAGATATAAGTTCACACGAGCCCGCCTCCATACAACAGGCATGTAGAATGGCTCACAAACTCGTGAACCAGATTGAAGAAAGAATTAAAGAACAGACTGCTGAAGAGGCCAATGTGAAGCAAGTCAAAAGAAAGTGGGAGGAAAACGGTGATAAGAATCACCAATACAACAACAACAGCAATTACAACAATAATCGCAACAATTATCCCAACAATCGCAACATCAATCGTAACTACAACAAACGGCCCAACAACAACAACAACAACAACAGCAACAACAACAGCAACTACAACAATCATCCCAACAACAATAATAACCGCAACAACAACAACAATCAGAAGCAGCTATGCCAAAGGTGTGAAAAGAATCACTCGGGGTTCTGCACCAAATTTTGCAACAAGTCTAAAAGAAATGGTCATAGCGCGGCGAAGTGTGAGGTCTACGGACCAGGGGTTAATAGAACGAAAGGAACAAATGGTGTCGGAACGAGTAATGGCGGAGAAAGTAGTGTCGGAGCAAGTTATGCCAATGTAGTTTGTTATAAATGTGGAAAACCGGGCCACATTATTAGAAATTGCCCGAACCAGGAGAACACGAATGGACAAGGCCACGGAAGAGTTTTCAATATTAATGCGGCAGAGGCACAAGAAGACCCGGAGCTTGTTACGGGTACGTTTCTTATTGACAATAAATCTGCTTACATTTTATTTGATTCGGGTGCGGATAGAAGCTATATGAGTAGAGATTTTTGTGCTAAATTAAGTTGTCTATTGACGCCTTTGGATAGTAAATTTTTACTCGAATTAGCAAATGGTAAATTAATTTCAGCATATAATATATGTCGGAATCGAGAAATTAAACTGGTTAGCAAAACATTTAAGATTGATTTGATACCAGTAGAGTTAGGGAGTTTTGATGTGATAATCGGTATGGACTGGTTGAAAGAAGTGAAAGCAGAGATCGTCTGTTACAAAAATGCAATTCGCATTATACGAGAAAAAGGAAAACCCTTAATGGTGTACGGAGAAAAGGGCAACACGAAGCTGCATCTTATTAGTAATTTGAAGGCACAAAAACTAATAAGAAAAGGTTGCTATGCTGTTCTAGCACACGTCGAGAAAGTACAAACTGAAGAAAAGAGCATCAATGATGTTCCCATTGCAAAAGAATTTCCAGATGTATTTTCAAAAGAATTACCGGGATTACCCCCACATCGATCCGTTGAATTTCAAATAGATCTTGTACCAGGAGCTGCACCAATAGCTCGTGCTCCTTACAGACTCGCACCCAGCGAGATGAAAGAACTGCAAAGCCAATTACAAGAACTTTTAGAGCGTGGTTTCATTCGACCAAGCACATCACCGTGGGGAGCTCCTGTTTTGTTTGTCAAGAAGAAAGATGGTACATTCAGGTTGTGTATCGACTACCGAGAGTTGAACAAACTTACCATCAAGAACCGCTACCCACTACCGAGAATCGACGACTTATTTGGTCAACTACAAGGCTCGTCTGTTTATTCAAAGATTGACTTACGTTCTGGGTATCATCAAATGCGGGTGAAAGAAGATGATATTCCAAAGACTGCTTTCAGAACACGTTACGGTCATTACGAGTTTATGGTCATGCCGTTTGGTTTAACTAATGCACCAGCTGTGTTCATGGACCTTATGAACCGAGTGTGTGGACCATACCTTGACAAGTTTGTCATTGTTTTCATTGATGACATACTTATTTACTCAAAGAATGACCAAGAACACGGTGAACATTTGAGAAAGGTGTTAGAAGTATTGAGGAAGGAAGAATTGTACGCTAAGTTTTCAAAGTGTGCATTTTGGTTGGAAGAAGTTCAATTCCTCGGTCACATAGTGAACAAAGAAGGTATTAAGGTGGATCCGGCAAAGATAGAAACTGTTGAAAAGTGGGAAACCCCGAAAACTCCGAAACACATACGCCAGTTTTTAGGACTAGCTGGTTACTACAGAAGGTTCATCCAAGACTTTTCCAGAATAGCAAAACCCTTGACTGCATTAACGCATAAAGGGAAGAAATTAGAATGGAATGATGAACAAGAGAAAGCGTTTCAGTTATTGAAGAAAAAGCTAACTACGGCACCTATATTGTCATTGCCTGAAGGGAATGATGATTTTGTGATTTATTGTGACGCATCAAAGCAAGGTCTCGGTTGTATATTAATGCAGCAAACGAAGGTGATTGCTTATGCGTCTAGACAATTGAAGATTCACGAACAAAATTATACGACGCATGATTTGGAATTAGGCGCGGTTGTTTTTGCATTAAAGACTTGGAGGCACTACTTATATGGGGTCAAAAGTATTATATATACCGACCACAAAAGTCTTCAACACATATTTAATCAGAAACAACTGAATATGAGGCAGCGTAGGTGGATTGAATTATTGAATGATTACGACTTTGAGATTCGTTACCACCCGGGGAAGGCAAATGTGGTAGCCGATGCCTTGAGCAGGAAGGACAGAGAACCCATTCGAGTAAAATCTATGAATATAATGATTCATAATAACCTTACTACTCAAATAAAGGAGGCGCAACAAGGAGTTTTAAAAGAGGGAAATTTAAAGGATGAAATACCCAAAGGATCGGAGAAGCATCTTAATATTCGGGAAGACGGAACCCGGTATAGGGCTGAAAGAATTTGGGTACCAAAATTTGGAGATATGAGAGAAATGGCACTTAGAGAAGCTCATAAAACCAGATACTCAATACATCCTGGAACAGGGAAGATGTACAAGGATCTCAAGAAACATTTTTGGTGGCCGGGTATGAAAGCCGATGTTGCTAAATACGTAGGAGAGTGTTTGACGTGTTCTAAGGTCAAAGCTGAGCATCAGAAACCATCAGGTCTACTTCAACAACCCGAAATCCCGGAATGGAAATGGGAAAACATTACCATGGATTTCATCACTAAATTGCCAAGGACTGCAAGTGGTTTTGATACTATTTGGGTAATAGTTGATCGTCTCACCAAATCAGCACACTTCCTGCCAATAAGAGAAGATGACAAGATGGAGAAGTTAGCACGACTGTATTTGAAGGAAGTCGTCTCCAGACATGGAATACCAATCTCTATTATCTCTGATAGGGATGGCAGATTTATTTCAAGATTCTGGCAGACATTACAGCAAGCATTAGGAACTCGTCTAGACATGAGTACTGCCTATCATCCACAAACTGATGGGCAGAGCGAAAGGACGATACAAACGCTTGAAGACATGCTACGAGCATGTGTTATTGATTTTGGAAACAGTTGGGATCGACATCTACCGTTAGCAGAATTTTCCTACAACAACAGCTACCATTCAAGCATTGAGATGGTGCCGTTTGAAGCACTTTATGGTAGAAAGTGCAGGTCTCCAATTTGTTGGAGTGAAGTGGGGGATAGACAGATTACGGGTCCGGAGATTATACAAGAAACTACCGAGAAGATCATCCAAATTCAACAACGGTTGAAAACCGCCCAAAGTCGACAAAAGAGCTACGCTGACATTAAAAGAAAAGATATAGAATTTGAAATTGGAGAGATGGTCATGCTTAAAGTTGCACCTTGGAAAGGCGTTGTTCGATTTGGTAAACGAGGGAAATTAAATCCAAGGTATATTGGACCATTCAAGATTATTGATCGTGTCGGACCAGTAGCTTACCGACTTGAGTTACCTCAACAACTCGCGGCTGTACATAACACTTTCCACGTCTCGAATTTGAAGAAATGTTTTGCTAAAAAAGATCTCACTATTCCGTTAGATGAAATCCAAATCAACGAAAAACTTCAATTCATCGAAGAACCCGTCGAAATAATGGATCGTGAGGTTAAAAGACTTAAGCAAAACAAGATACCAATTGTTAAGGTTCGATGGAATGCTCGTAGAGGACCAGAGTTCACCTGGGAGCGTGAAGATCAGATGAAGAAGAAATACCCGCATCTATTTCCAGAAGATTCGTCAACACCTTCAACAGCTTAAAATTTCAGGACGAAATTTATTTAACGGGTAGGTACTGTAGTAACCCGAACTTTTCCATGTTTATATATATTAATTGAGATTGATATTTACATGATTAAATGTTTCCAACATGTTAAGCAATCAAACTTGTTAAGACTTGATTAATTGAAATATGTTTCATATAGACAATTGACCACCCAAGTTGACCGGTGATTCACGAACGTTAAAACTTGTAAAAACTATACAATGACATATATATGGTTATATATATAGTTAACATGTTTTTATTATAAGTATGTATCTCATTAGGTATTTTAACAATGAGTTATATACATAAAAATGAGACTATTAATTTAAGAAACTCGAAAACGATATATATAACGATTATCGTTATAACAACGTCTTACTAGGTACATATGAATCATATTAAGATATTGATACACTTGGTTAATTATGTTAAATGATAAGTAAATATATTATTAAGTGTATTAACAATGAAATACATATGTAAAAATAAGACTACTAACTTAATGATTTCAAAACGAGACATATATGTAACGATTATCGTTGTAACGACATTTAACTGTATATACATCATACTAAGATATATTATATATCATAATATCATGATAATATAATAATTTAAAATCTCATTTGTTATAATAAACAATGGGTTAACAACATTCAACAAGATCATTAACCTAAAGGTTTCAAAACAACATTTACATGTAACGACTAACGATGACTTAACGACTCAGTTAAAATGTATATACATGCAGTGTTTTAATATGTATTCATACAATTTTGAAAGACTTCAAGACACTTATCAAAATACTTCTACTTAACAAAAATGCTTACAATTACATCCTCGTTCAGTTTCATCAACAATTCTACTCGTGCACCCGTATTCGTACTCGTACAATACACAGCTTTTAGATGTATGTACTATTGGTATATACACTCCAATGATCAGCTCTTAGCAGCCCATGTGAGTCACCTAACACATGTGGGAACCATCATTTGGCAACTAGCATGAAATATCTCATAAAATTATAAAAATATGAGTAATCATTCATGACTTATTTACATGAAAACAGAATTACATATCCTTTATATCTAATCCATACACCAACGACCAAAAACACCTACAAACACTTTCATTCTTCAATTTTCTTCATCTAATTGATCTCTCTCAAGTTCTATCTTCAAGTTCTAAGTATTCTTCATAAATTCCAAAAGTTCTAGTTTCATAAAATCAAGAATACTTTCAAGTTTGCTAGCTCACTTCCAATCTTGTAAGGTGATCATCCAACCTCAAGAAATCTTTGTTTCTTACAGTAGGTTATCATTCTAATACAAGGTAATAATCATATTCAAACTTTGGTTCAATTTCTATAACTATAACAATCTTATTTCAAGTGATGATCTTACTTGAACTTGTTTTCGTGTCATGATTCTGTTTCAAGAACTTCGAGCCATCCAAGGATCCGTTGAAGCTAAATCCATTTTTCTCTTTTCCAGTAGGTTTATCCAAGGAACTTAAGGTAGTAATGATGTTCATAACATCATTCGATTCATACATATAAAGCTATCTTATTCGAAGGTTTAAACTTGTAATCACTAGAACATAGTTTAGTTAATTCTAAACTTGTTCGCAAACAAAAGTTAATCCTTCTAACTTGACTTTTAAAATCAACTAAACACATGTTCTATATCTATATGATATGCTAACTTAATGATTTAAAACCTGGAAACACGAAAAACACCGTAAAACCAGATTTACGCCGTCGTAGTAACACCGCGGGCTGTTTTGGGTTAGTTGATTAAAAACTATGATAAGCTTTGATTTAAAAGTTGTTATTCTGAGAAAATGATTTTTATTATGAACATGAAACTATATCCAAAAATTATGGTTAAACTCAAAGTGGAAGTATGTTTTCTAAAATGGTCATCTAGACGTCGTTCTTTCGACTGAAATGACTACCTTTACAAAAACGACTTGTAACTTATTTTTCAGACAAAAAACCTAAACTTTTTCTGTTTAGATTCATAAAATATAGTTCAATATAAAACCATAGCAATTTGATTCACTCAAAACGGATTTAAAATGAAGAAGTTATGGGTAAAACAAGATTGGATAATTTTTCTCATTTTAGCTACGTGAAAATTGGTAACAAATCTATTCCAACCATAACTTAATCAACTTGTATTGTATATTATGTAATCTTGAGATACCATAGACACGTATACAATGTTTCGACCTATCATGTCGACACATCTATATATATTTCGGAACAACCATAGACACTCTATATGTGAATGTTGGAGTTAGCTATACAGGGTTGAGGTTGATTCCAAAATATATATAGTTTGAGTTGTGATCAATACTGAGATACGTATACACTGGGTCGTGGATTGATTCAAGATAATATTTATCGATTTATTTCTGTACATCTAACTGTGGACAACTAGTTGTAGGTTACTAACGAGGACAGCTGACTTAATAAACTTAAAACATCAAAATATATTAAAAGTGTTGTAAATATATTTTGAACATACTTTGATATATATGTATATATTGTTATAGGTTCGTGAATCAACCAGTGGCCAAGTCTTACTTCCCGACGAAGTAAAAATCTGTGAAAGTGAGTTATAGTCCCACTTTTAAAATCTAATATTTTTGGGATGAGAATACATGCAGGTTTTATAAATGATTTACAAAATAGACACAAGTACGTGAAACTACATTCTATGGTTGAATTATCGAAATCGAATATGCCCCTTTTTATTAAGTCTGGTAATCTAAGAATTAGGGAACAGACACACTAATTGACGCGAATCCTAAAGATAGATCTATTGGGCCTAACAAACCCCATCCAAAGTACCGGATGCTTTAGTACTTCGAAATTTATATCATATCCGAAGGGTGTCCCGGAATGATGGGGATATTCTTATATATGCATCTTGTTAATGTCGGTTACCAGGTGTTCACCATATGAATGATTTTTATCTCTATGTATGGGATGTGTATTGAAATATGAAATCTTGTGGTCTATTATTATGATTTGATATATATAGGTTAAACCTATAACTCACCAACATTTTTGTTGACGTTTTAAGCATGTTTATTCTCAGGTGATTATTAAGAGCTTCCGCTGTCGCATACTTAAATAAGGACGAGATTTGGAGTCCATGCTTGTATGATATTGTGTAAAAACTGCATTCAAGAAACTTATTTTGTTGTAACATATTTGTATTGTAAACCATTATGTAATGGTCGTGTGTAAACAGGATATTTTAGATTATCATTATTTGATAATCTACGTAAAGTTTTTTAAACCTTTATTGATGAAATAAAGGTTATGGTTTGTTTTAAAATGAATGCAGTCTTTGAAAAACGTCTCATATAGAGGTCAAAACCTCGCAACGAAATCAATTAATATGGAACGTTTTTAATCAATAAGAACGGGACATTTCACAACTAGTTGTCCACAGTTAGATGTACAGAAATAAATCGATAAATATTTTCTTGAATCAATCCACGACCCAGTGTATACGTATCTCAGTATTGATCACAACTCAAACTATATATATTTTGGAATCAACCTCAACCCTGTATAGCTAACTCCAACATTCACATATAGAGTGTCTATGGTTGTTCCGAAATATATATAGATGTGTCGACATGATAGGTCGAAACATTGTATACGTGTCTATGGTATCTCAAGATTACATAATATACAATACAAGTTGATTAAGTTATTGTTGGAATAGATTTGTTACCAATTTTCACGTAGCTAAAATGAGAAAAATTATCCAATCTTGTTTTACCCATAACTTCTTCATTTTAAATTCGTTTTGAGTGAATCAAATTGCTATGTTTTCATATTGAACTCTATTTTATGAATCTAAACAGAAAAAGTATAGGTTTATAGTTGTAAAAATAAGTTACAAGTCATTTTTGTAAAGGTAGTCATTTCAGTCGAAAGAACGACGTCTAGATGACCATTTTAGAAAACATACTTCCACTTTGAGTTTAACCATAATTTTTGGATATAGTTTCATGTTCATAATAAAAATCATTTTCTCAGAATAACAACTTTTAAATCAAAGTTTATGATAGTTTTTAATTAACTAACCCAAAACAGCCCGCGGTGTTACTACGACGGCGTAAATCCGGTTTTACGGTGTTTTTCGTGTTTCCAGGTTTTAAATCATTAAGTTAGCATATCATATAGATATAGAACATGTGTTTAGTTGATTTTAAAAGTCAAGTTAGAAGGATTAACTTTTGTTTGCAAACAAGTTTAGAATTAACTAAACTATGTTCTAGTGATTACAAGTTTAAACCTTCGAATAAGATAGCTTTATATGTATGAATCGAATGATGTTATGAACATCATTACTACCTTAAGTTCCTTGGATAAACCTACTGGAAAAGAGAAAAATGGATCTAGCTTCAACGGATCCTTGGATGGCTCGAAGTTCTTGAAGCAGAATCATGACACGAAAACAAGTTCAAGTAAGATCATCACTTGAAATAAGATTGTTATAGTTATAGAAATTGAACCAAAGTTTGAATATGATTATTACCTTGTATTAGAATGATAACCTACTGTAAGAAACAAAGATTTCTTGAGGTTGGATGATCACCTTACAAGATTGGAAGTGAGCTAGCAAACTTGAAAGTATTCTAGATTTTATGTAACTAGAACTTGTAGAATTTATGAAGAACACTTAGAACTTGAAGATAGAACTTGAGAGAGATCAATTAGATGAATAAAATTGAAGAATGAAAGTGTTTGTATTTGTTTTTGGTCGTTGGTGTATGGATTAGATATAAAGGATATGTAATTTTGTTTTCATGTAAATAAGTCATGAATGATTACTCATATTTTTGTAATTTTATGAGATATTTCATGCTAGTTGCCAAATGATGGTTCCCACATGTGTTAGGTGACTCACATGTGCTGCTAAGAACTGATCATTGGAGTGTATATACCAATAGTACATACATCTAAAAGCTGTGTATTGTACGAGTACGAATACGGGTGCATACGAGTAGAATTGTTGATGAAACTGAATGAGGATGTAATTGTAAGCATTTTTGTTAAGTAGAAGTATTTTGATAATTGTATTGAAGTCTTTCAAAAGTGTATAAATACATATTAAAACACTACATGTATATACATTTTAACTGAGTCGTTAAGTCATCGTTAGTCGTTACATGTAAGTGTTGTTTTGAAACCTTTAGGTTAACGATCTTGTTAAATGTTGTTAACCCAATGTTTATAATATCAAATGAGATTTTAAATTATTATATTATCATGATATTATCATGTATGAATATCTCTTAATATGATATATATACATTAAATGTCTTTACAACGATAATCGTTACATATATGTCTCGTTTAAAAATCATTAAGTTAGTAGTCTTGTTTTTACATATGTATTTCATTGTTAATATACTTAATAATATGTTTACTTATCATAGTATCATGTTAACTATATATATATCCATATATATGTCATCATATAGTTTTTACAAGTATTAACATTCGTGAATCACCGGTCAACTTGGGTGGTCAATTGTCTATATGAAACATATTTCAATTAATCAAGTCTTAACAAGTTTAATTGCTTAACATGTTGGAAACATTTAATCATGTAAATATCAATCTCAATTAATATATATAAACATGGAAAAGTTCGGGTCACTACATTTAGTGTCTTGTTCTTATAGTAACTAAGGTCACACGTACGTCTGAGTTAGTGACACGTACGGTTGAGGTAGATTTTTAGTGACTCGTACGACTGAGATCACTGAACCGCACGGTTTACGTGTTTGCTAATATTGTTAAGAAGTATAATTGACACGAGTATGCGTTAGCTGCACTGTTAGTTCAGGGTATCACGAGTATTACTCAACAATTACTCCTTGGTGAACGTGAATCCGGGAGTGGTACAAAATGTCCAAGATTGATGAATATGCATAACTACTCTACATGGAAGTCTAGAATTAAGATTTGGTCCGATGGTCAAGATACGAAACTTTGGAAGTATATTGAATTAGAATTTCAATGGCCACGTTCACCTGTTACAAATGAGTTATATACTCTGCATAATATGCCCTCAGAAGTGTTGGGATTTAACATGTTTCAAAAACTTAAAACCCATTTAAGAAATAAACTTTGCGGAAGTGTGTAAAACTGATTACAACCTTGTTACACTTTTAACCGATTAAAGTCAAATCCCAAATCAGATCAAGTTGTGAAATATGCTTACAAACTACAAGTGAGTTAAGAGATAATACCTTCTCCTAGTTAGGTGGTGGGTGATGAAGATGATGATGATGAATGCAAGCTTCAAATGGATGAAACCTCAAGTAGATATACCCCAAGCTTGACACCAATACCTTGTAGATTTGGTTAGGATTTTCCTCACTTGAAATTACATTGCAAAACCTCAAGAACACCTATTCTTTTCCCTTGCAAATTTCGGCCAGAATTAATGGGAGAAAGGGAGAGTGTTTTTGCAATGTTTGATATGTGTATTTTGCATATCTTAGTAGTACCCAAAGTGCCTAGGTACTTATGCATATGGAGGGTGGGAAGCAACCACATTAAATGACCAATTAAATGTGTCTAGGACATACAAACTTGCACTTCCAATGTCACTCCCACTTTATAAAATAGTTTATATAAAAAACAAATTTTATAAACTTCCATATTATTTGTTACGTACACTTTATTTATAAAACCCATTTTATAAAATGTAACATAACTTAATTAATTATTTAAGCAATAAATAATTAAATTCGCGTTATATAAATTATTCCATAATTTATATACATATCAAGTGATTTAAGAAAACCATTTCTCTTATAATTCAAGTGTCGTGTAGTTTGATCAACGAACCAATCGCTAAGATCAAATACGAATAATGTGTCGGTAAGCTTGTTATTGGGTATAACCCGACTTGGATCAAAACATATACTAGCCACATTAATTTAATATGTCTCTCAGCCATAAGTAGGAATCACTCAAATCCCTTTTGAGTTTCTTGGTGTTTGCATAGAATATTGAGCTATTGTATGATGTGTCATTATGAATCAATTCATAAATACCATTCAAAGGCGAAGCCTTGAAATAGAACACATTATCTAAAGAAACATGGATATCATCATTAATAAAATTAAGATCAAAACTACATTGTCTTAAACGGGATATATAAATAATGTTTTGAGTCAAATCAGGAGCATACAAAACATTTTTCAAAATAAGCTCCAAACCAGTTTGTAGCTTCGAAAAAAAGTCTCCATGAGCTTCTACGTGCACCTTTGCACCATTTCCCATGAAGAGAGTTGTTGTTCCCGCATCTAGTTTACTTCTTTTGAACCCCTGCAATGAATTGCAGATATGAGTTCCACATTCGGTGTCTAATACCCATGTATTAGAAGAAGTAATACTAAGCGCAACGTATACCATGTATACATTACCCGAGGTTTGCCCCGAATCCCTCTTTTCTTTCAACTCCTTTAGGTAGATTGGGCAGTTGTGTTTCCAGTGACCCATTTCACCGCAACCAAAGCATGGATCTTCCTTGGGGTTTCCTTTATGAGCAACCTTTTGCTTCTTGTTTTTGTTGGTTGGGGTAACCATCTTCCCCTTTCCCTTGCCCTTGCCTTGGTAGGCGGGTCCTATCCTCTTAGCTACCTTTGGCTAAAAAGTGGAATCATCCTTGGACCCACCTTCATTGATCATAAGCACGGGTGAAGCCCTTTTACCCATGCTTGATTCGGCCGTCCTAAGCATGACATGCAATTCGCCAATGCTTTAATCCTAACCATTCATGTTGTAATTCAACACGAATGTGTCAAACCTTTTTGACAAAGAGTTAAGGATAAGGTCCGTGGCTAATTAATTAGACACGTTACAGTTCAGACTGTGCAATCAATCAATTAGGCTTTTCATTTTAAGAACATAGGATGAGACCGATTGGGAGTCTTCCATTCGACAAGCATGAAGCGCTCGAACCGTTTCGAAGTGATCAATACGAGCTTGTTGAAGGAACATCTCCTTCAACTGAGTGATTAACTCATATGCCCCATGATGCTCAAAGTCCTTTTGGAGCTCGGGGATCATGGTCCCAAGAATAAGGCAAGAAACCTGCACCGAATCGGTGCAATATTTCCCCCAATATGCCATACTTCGACATCATCCTCTTCGGGTTTATCGGGAATGGGGTTTTCCAACACATAAGCCCTATCCTCAAGCTTGAGGACAATTCTTAGATTGTGATACCAATCCATGAAATTCGTATGGTTGAGTTTTTCCTTTTCGAGGATGGACCTCAATGATAGGTTATTAAAGTTGATTGGTGCATTAGGAATGTTGTTGTTATTGGCGGCCATCTACAAAATTTAACAAAAGTTCGTTTAAATATTAATTTTAATTTAATAATCATTACCCTTTTCAAATCCAATTGATATATTAAATTTTAGAATCCAACGGTAAACTAAATTTCGGTTAGGTGACCTTTATCCCGTTATTTGATTTAGCTAGGTAGTCATTTATATGACAATTGCAATCCCTTTGCAACTTCTAAGGTATGGGATCATGCAATCCTTTTGCTTGGCATATTTATCCCATCAATGCCTATTTCTTCCTCATGCTTCGGTGACCCTAAGTTCATGATTCCCAAATCAAGTCGTCCTAATTGTGTAAACATGTAAACTTAACATACAAGTGGTTAGGTGACCTTTATCCCACAAGCATGCGAAATTTACCTTAATCATATTAGTTTGCTCATAACGGTTAGGTGACCATGATCCCATCATGAGTTCCCTAATATGCCTAAGTGTCACTCAAAAGGATGGCGTTAAACTTGTTTCCTTTGCATGTAAAGGGGTTTTTAAGGTTTCACTATTCTAGTTCAAAAAAACTTTTTTATACCATACACTAACATGCATTTACTGTGTGGTACATGTGAAAATCCATTTTTCATGTCATATAACAAAACCAATTTTTATTACTACCAAGTCCTTTTGGTCACTATAAATTTAACCAATTAAATTTTAGTTTATATTCTTTGCGAGTTGTTAATATGTAAGATAAACTTGTAGCATACAAACATACAATCCACAATCAAACAATAAACAACCAAGCATGCAAATAATATATTCACAATCAAGCCAATTTGGTAGACATTTGTTTAGCCGAAAATAAATGTCACCGGTCAATGGGGACAAACACAAATTTGGAGATTCCAAAATCTCCCAATAAATCTTGCATCCAAATGTTTCCTCTTTGTGTTCTTCCTTGTCACCATCTTGTATCTTCATCTAGTTACAAAAATATATCCTAATACATTTTTCTATAGAAAATGAAAATACAACCTAATATATTTTACATACCAAATATAAAACAAATTACATGACCAAATGAATAATTATTATTACAAACCAACTGGATAATAACAAATTAACCAAACATACAACCAAACACAAGGTCAAGGCTTAGATTGTGAACATCATCATACAACCAAGTATGACCCTTCCCTTTAACCCGAACAGCCAGATTAATTACAGGTCATCCCCACCCAAAACCCGAAAAGTTTTGCATTCTACTTTCATGCATGTTGATAGAATGCAAATGTAGTGGGTTTAATAACCATCTCGAAGCATATTCCAAACAACTTCGGCTCTAGATACCATTGTTGGGATTTAACATGTTTCAAAAACTAAAAACCCATTTAAGAAATAAACTTTGCGGAAGCGTGTAAAACTGATTACAAACATGTTATACTTTTAACTGATTAAAGTCAAATACAAAATCGGATCAAGTTGTAAAATATGCTTACAAACTACAAGTGAGTTAAGAGATAATACCTTCTCCTAGTTAGGAGGAGGCTGATGAAGATGATGATGATGAATGCAAGCTTCAAACGGATGAACCTTGCAAAACCTCAAGAACACCTATTCAAACAGATGATGATGACACCAACAGATGATGACACCAACACCTTGTAGATTTGGTTAGGATTTTCCTCACTTGAAATTACCTTGCAAAATCTCAAGAACAGCTATTCTTTTCGCTTGCAAATTTCGGCCAAAATTAATGGGAGAACTGGAGAGTGTTATTGCAATGCCTTATATGTGTATTTTGCATATCTTAGTAGTACCCAAAGTGCCTAGTGTAGAGACCCGTCCTAATCTATCTGGACGAAGTCCATATCGATTACAAACTATTCACAATAGTTGATTACATCGCGAGGTACTTGACCTATATATGATACATTTTACAAACATTGCATTCGTTTTTAAAAGACAAACTTGCTTTACATCGAAAGTTGACGACACGCATGCCATTTCGTAATATATCCAACTATAACTGACTTAATAATAATCTTGATGAACTCAACGACTCGAATGCAACGTCTTTTGAAATATGTCATGAATGACTCCAAGTAATATCTTTAAAATGATCAAATGCACAACAGAAGATTTCTTTCGTACCTGAGAATAAACATGCTTTAAAGTGTCGACCAAAAGGTTGGTGAGTTCATTAGTTTAACATAAATAATCATTTCCATCATTTTAATAGACCACAAGATTTTCATTTTCAATTCTCATAAATAAACGTCCCATGCATAGAGACAAAAATAATCATTCATATGGATTGAACACCTGGTAACCGACATTCACAATATGCATATAAGAACATCCTTATCATTCCGGGATCCTCTTTCGGACATGATATAAATTTTGAAGTACTAAAGCATCCGGTACTTTGGATGTGGCTTGTTGTGCCCGATAGATCTATCTTTAGGATTCGCATCAATTAGGGTGTCTGTTCCTTAATTCTTAGATTACCAGACTAAAAAGGGGCATATTCGGTTTAATAATCCAGCCATAGAATGTAGTTTTAAGTACTTGTGTCTATTTCGTAAAACAGTTATAAAAGCAGCGCATGTATTCTCAGTCCCAAAAATATATATTGCAAAAGCATTTAAAAAGGGAGCAAATGAAACTCACTATACTGTATTTTGTAGTAAAAATACATATGACGACATTGAACAATTGCAGGGTTGGCCTCGGATTCACGAACCTATATCATTTGTACATTTATTAATATATCTAATGGTAATCGAACAAATATATTTATAAGTTTATTAGTTATATACTTTTTACATATAAGTCTCTTTTGTTTGTAAAATTAATATTTATAATACTATTAAGGTAAAGATATTAATACCTATGATAAAAATGATAGTTTTACTAATAATGATTCTCTTAATAATAATATAGTTGTAAAAATAATAATTTTTAATAATAATACTAATGATAATATTAATAATAGTAGTACTTATGTTAATAGTGATAATAATAATAATTATAGAGATATCTATTTTGTTAATTATGGTTATAAGTTTAATTATAACCATTCTAATAATCGTATTAACAAAAATAATGATATTATTACTAATACCTTTGTTGATAATACTATAATATTACTAACAGTTTGTAAGATGATACTAATAATAATATTTATAGTGATAATTTGTATTATGTTCATAAAAATGATAATAATAATAATAATAATAGTAATGCTAACAATTATAACAATAATACTTAATACTAGTAAATAATAATAATAATCATAATGATAATAATAATAATAATAATAGAAATAATAATAATATCAAATTATACCTTTGTAGCATTAAAAATAATTAACTGTCCGAGACGGGACTCGAACCCACGACCTCACGCCCAACCGCAAACACTCCCTAACCAACACTCTGTCTCTCTCTTTTCTTAAATATCTCATAGATTTATTTCCTTTAACTTATCTTTTCTGCTTCCTTTCTTCTTCTTAAAAAAAAAAGGTGCCACGACCGAAGATTGAACCCATGACCTCTCGGTAACACACATCACTCTTAAACCTTTTCACCATTTCTGTTTTGCTGATAATACCAAACTTATATTTTCTTATAACCCGCAACAGCATACCATAATCTCTTCATCACCATTTTGATTTATATGCCCAACATAACAACATGTATATTTATAACTTTCGGCCCAATAACCAAATAACGGACCATGTCTTATTAAAGAAGTGAACTGATGCAGTTATTAGTTTAAAAAAAATAATAAACTGGGGTAGCTAAGATTCGAACTCAAGACCACTCGTTAAATGCAAACACATGCCAACCATTATGCTGCCATAACAATTCTGTTTTGAACTCACAGAAATAATTATGTAACCTCTATTTCTATCCGATTCTTTTTCTCATTCTTCTACAATTAAACGTTCGTAATTATTAATGATCATAATCCTACTATGATCAAAATCATAACATTCATCATATATCACGTATGATCATTAACATCATTTAATTCTTATTTTCGTTTCAACATTTATCGGTATTATCTTAATCATCATCAACCTCCTCATCATACCTTCATAATAATCACTCGATCATCAAAAAAAATAAAAAAAATCATCATCGTCCTTTTTTAAAAAAAAATTTCATCACAGTATCATTGTTTTGATTTTATGTGCAAATCATCTTCTATCATCGAGTTAACATCATTTGACATTTTTATTACGTCACTAATCATCATCTCTTTCGTGTGAGAAGGTTTTGGGTCACAAAATAAAACACTTACAGCAGCAGCCATGCTGTTGTCATCGATAGAAACCGAACCCAGAACTGTTGCTACGTGTGATGGTTTTTGAGCAGCAGTAATAAGTTATGGTAGTGGTTTTTAATTGAATAAGAAAGGAAAAGAGAGATGGAAGAGAGAGTTGGATTACAATTTGGTTGTGGTGATTGAGTCACGGCATAGAAGCAGAAACAGTTTGTAGTCGTGGTGGTGATTGGTTGTGTTGATGGCGGGTTTAGGGTGGTGGTGATCGTAGGGTGGTGCTCGACAAAACTAAACAAGAAAACGAAAAAAAATATAGCGTTTATAGAGTGGTAGTGATGGTGTTTCAAGGGTGACAGATGGTGGTGATAATCATGGTGGTTGTAGGGTGGTTAGTGGTAGGGTGATGATGGTCGATGATTGATGTAGTTAGGAGAAAGGAAGTGAGTAAGTATGATATACTGATGTTGTAGCGTGAGGGTACGAAATAGTATTATTTTTAATACAAAATACTACAAAATATGACACAAGTTTTATTAATTTACGGATGGGATATACCTAAACCTTGCTACAACACTATAGGCAGTGTACCTAATCGTAGAGTAGTGTAGTTTTTAGTAAGTCCGGTTCGTTCCACAGGGAGCTGGTGATACTTACTATATTTTTAACTATATTTATATAAAATATATATAATTATATAAGTAGTAATATTATTATAAAAGGGGTTTTTTTACCGTTTAATGACCGGTTTGTCGATTTTATATTTTTAAGCGTAAAGATAAATGACAATAATTAAAGTGCGTAAAATATATAAATGACGATAAATAAAATAACAATAAATAAAATTGCGATAGAATATGAAATAAAAGGGTTATGCTTATTTAAACTTCCGTAATCATGATGTTTAACGTTTTGATTTTAATTAATTGTTACTCGGGTTAATTGTCCTTTGTCATGGTTTATTTGATACCTATCTGGTTTTTGTCCATAATAGTCCATCGGTCATAAATATAAAGTGCGAGTGTCCTCGTCAAATTACCCTTATACCCGAAGTCAAATATTCCAACTAATTAAGGATTTAAACTGTGACGCAATTATCACTTCTGTCAACAATTACACCAGTTATCACTTTATGTAATCCACCCCTGTTTTGATTAGATATGAATATTAATTTACCCACTTGATCAGTTTGAATAATCAATTACCCAACCCGAATAATTAATTAAATGATTATAATAGATTCCATATGAACGTCACTAAATAGGACAACCATAATCATTATTAATCATTAGGATAATTAATTTGAAGATAGGTTCGACAGACTCCAATGAGTTGTCACTCAATTAGACAATACCCCCCATCTATTAATAGTCAATAGTCCAATTTCCACAAGTGTCGGTCTTTTGTCCAAACCTTAATTATGGTACAAAATTCAATAACCCCGTCTTAATATTTTAGCCCAACATCACGATTACTTCGGCTCAAATAAGCATAATAATAACTTAGTTACGAGACATTAAATTAAAAAGGAAGAACATAGCTTACAGTGGTGATTAATTTGGTAGCGTTACACGGACAGAGTTCTGACTTAAAACCCGTAAATTATTTGTTACATAACTAAATTATTATTATTGAAATTAAAATTAAAATTAAAATTATAATAAATATATATATACGTTTACATAATTGAGAGAGAGATAGATTTTTGAGATTGAAAAGAGGTACCTAAAACTGAACGAAAACATTGCCTTTTATAGGCAAATTATAAATTTGAATTTTCATTTATGACCCCTGAACTATGCTCAATTAACAACTTTTTATTATTTAATATTATGAATTATTTAAATATTATATTTTATTCTTGTGCATAGTTGACTCGTAATTTTTACACCGTTGCGTCGAGCGTTGAGAGTTGACTCATGTCCCGGTTCCGGATTTTCGAACGTCCTTTCGTACTATTTTATATCGTGTACTTTGCGTTTTGTAACTCGTACTCTTGTCATTTTAAGACGTTCTTCATCAATAATTTGAACCTTTTTAATTGTATCTTGTACTTTTGAGCTTTTTGGACCTTTTTATCTTCAATTTGTCGAATCTGCCTTTTGTCTTCGCACTTATTTGATATAAACGATTATTACTTGAAAATGGAACAATTGCAACTAAAATCTTGTCTTTCTTGGGGGATTTTGCTATGAAATATATGTTCCTTTTTAGCCTTATCAATATCCCCACACTTGAGCGTTGCTTGTCCTCAAGCAATACAGTCTTGAAATAATATAATACATCACACGAATCACTTATTTATTCTTCACACTTTGTACATCAGTGATTTTGATAGAGCGGAATAAACAATGATATTAACAATAGAACCATGGTTAAAGGTGGGTGTGTCATCCACAGTTGCCTTGGGTTTAGGTCAACGACACTTGCAATCAAATAGCCGATTTACTTTCGGTTTCCAAAGCAAAGTGCACATTTGAAAGGCGGTTTACAGTCTCACATGACTATAAAAATTTAGATCCTTAAGGAAATTGAATCTTTATGAAAACATTTGATCTTTTGAAAATTCATTCTAGCTTTTACCCTAGATAAGTTTTCTGATTTGATCCACCATCGGTGTTGCAAAATTTATTTGTGGATCAATATTTTGGCTAAAAACTTTTAGGTTCGTGTAATCCACTGCTATCTCGGTATCGGAAAGCACACATCCAGTTTACTTGTTCCGTATATTACCTTTCGGTAAACTACCGTCTGGTTGTAAAGGAAAGCGATGAACAAGAAACTGTTAAGGCAATGTCTAATGACATGCAGATGATTATGGTCTTTTAACGTGTCGGATGCTAGTACTATCCTTGGTAGGAGCAATAGTAAAGATCATCCTATGATTTTTCGGTCTGGCACAAGGTCCTGTCTTCGACCATGCTATGCAACCACCGTTCTTACGGTTGACACCCGATTTGGTTCAGGTGACCTAATGAATTCTGATGAATTCTCAGGATTTTACGTTCAATGGTAATGAACGCATTGAAAATGGGTTTTCAGAAAACAAATCGGTTTTAATTTTGATCAAAATATTTTCTCGTTCAAGCTCGAGTTTAGATATCATTGAATTCCATGAGTTTGAATTCTCAATCTTTAAGGTCAATCTCTAGGATTGAGTAATATCAGTCTTAAAAGCTGATTTTTAATCTTTAAGGAGATTATCCTTTCTGGGGATCTGATTCATTTGTCTTATCAAGCTAATTTGCACGGTGCCCCCCCATTGTACGAGATAAATCCTTCTCATGGTTAGGATAAATCTGACCACTTGGCGACCCTGTTTGATGCTGAGGTCCGTGGATTTCCTGCTGATTTTAGAGATGACTTTTCTAGATTTTTCGTCAACCTACAGCTGGTCTGGACGACAATTTCTTGACCTAAATCAAGAAGCGCGTGTCTTTTTCGGAAGACTTTACTTCATTTTAATGATGGAATTGATTCATCGTGTAGATCCATCTTTCTTTCAAAAGTATTACAGTAAACAGGGTAAAACTGATTAGTATCGTCCAAAGCAAAAGTACCTGCAATAATTCTTATACAAAAATGTGATAGATAGTTTTTAATTGAATAACTTGTACATTCTCCCCACACTTAGCTTTTATTTATTCTTTTCTTTGCCTTTTTATTCTCTTCTATCCCATTTTAAATGAATTCAAGCGTTTTGAGTTGTTTCTCAATTTATGTCCTCGAGGTAACAATAATTTCGGCATTAACACCTAGTTTTATCGTTCATAAATATGTATAAACATGATTTTGAATTCATTTAGTTGAAATTTTTTTCAAATTTTCACAAAATTTGGCAATTAAAACAAGTGTAAACCCGAAAGAATTTATAACCCTTCCCCACACTTGAGATCTTGCAATGCCCTCATTTGCAAGAAATCAGTAAAAATTTAAATTCATGAGGGTGATTAGTGTAGGAAAGTGATTAAAAATACCCAGTTTGCAAACATATTATTGTTATTTCACATTTGATATTTTGTTTCTTGTCGTCAAAATTAGTAGCTTTTGCTGAACTTAATGTTAGTCTTTGAAAGTGCGTTGTTTTACCCTGTTGTTTACATGATAAAATACAAACATATATACATATTTTTAAAGTTGGGTATATTAACCCACGTTCAAAAATTTATAAAATCAAATAATTTTATTTTTTTTGCATACTTTAAATCAATAAAATTAAAAATAATGATGACAAAATTTTTCGCCACGCCCTCGGGTAAAGTAATTTCGGCTCAACGACCTAGTCTTCAACTCACGACGAATTTTAGAAATCATTTTTTTTTCAACTTAATGAAATAAAGTAAATTTTTGTTTTTAAATTCACACAAAACTTAAAAAGAAAACATATTAATTTCATATAAAACCTAAAAAACAAAAAAATTCAGAATGGGGGGAGAAAACTAGTTCTTTAGTGTCTGCTAGTGGAAAAGACCAATCGGATTCCATTCTCGAAACTACACGAGAACAGAACAACTAACTCCAAACAGCATTTTCTTTTTAGAATATTTGAATCTCCTCACACTTAGGTAGATGTGGTGTCGAAATTGTGATTAACTTCATCGTCAATTTCTCTTGGACCATAATCAACTTGCCTATCTGTGACTTTTTCTTTAAGCCAGTGCCCGGCTTCTTCCGTAATATCCCATAATTCAACTAGCTTCGCCTTTTCTTTAGGCGACAGATTGGATACTAACCGGTTACATAACTTAAAGTTCCCCTTACTTCTAGCATCAATAGCCCGTTTAAAAAGTTTCTTCATTGAACTGTTAATAACGGGGTCATCTAATTTCGTATCAACAACGGGGTCCTTTGTTATTGGGTTATCATTAGGTGTTACTTCATTTTTCCCACACTTAGGCATTTCATTATTGCTAAGCACTGCCGTTGGAGTTGGTAAAACAACATGGTTATTACCAATCGTTTTTATTGGTTCAACGGTTTTGGTTGGTGGAGGTTTAGATTTTTGAATCATAAAGGTGATCGATTTGTCATCACTTTTAAGTGTCATTCTTCCATTTCCTACATCAAATAACGCCCCGTTGGACGCAAAGAATGGTCGACCTAAAATTAGAGGAATGTTTGGGTCCTCTTCTATGTCAATGACAATGAATTCGACTAGAAAGGTTAAATTACCTACTTGAATGGGTAGGTTGTCAGCAATTCCAACTGGGTGCTTAATGGTTTGATCAAAGAGTCGAACACTCATATCCGTTGGACTTAACTTACCTACTCCTAATCTCTTATATAATGAAAGAGGCATTATTTGATAGTTAATAAACTTGTTGAAACAGGGGTGAATTACATTCAAGGGTAATTGGTGTAATTGTTAACAAAGTAGTAAAACCTTGGTTTACACGCAGTCGATAACCTGGTGTATTCATTAAACAAAGTATTAAAACCTTGTTACAATTCGAATCCCCAATTAGTTGGAATATTTAACTTCGGGTATAAGAATAATTTGACGAGGACACTCGCACTTTATATTTACGACTGATGGACTGTTATGGACAAAAACCAGACGGACATATTAAATAATCCAGGACAAAGGACAATTAACCCATGGGCATAAAACTAAAATCAACACGTCAAACATCATGATTACGGAAGTTTAAATAAGCATAATTCTTTTATTTCATATTTAATTTCCTTTATTTTATATTTAATTGCACTTCTAATTATCGCACTTTTATTTATTGTTATTTAATCGCACTTTTAATTATCGTACTTTTTAATTATCGCAATTTTATTTTATCGCACTTTTATTATTCGCAATTTCATTATCGTTATTTACTTTACGCTTTAATTTAAGTCTTGTATTTATTTTTAATATTTTACATTTGGTTTTAACTGCGACTAAAGTTTTAAAATCGACAAACCGGTCATTAAACGGTAAAAACCCCCCTTTATAATAATAATATTACTTATATATATATTTGTATTTTTATAAAAGTAAACTAATATAGCGTTAAGCTTTATTTAAAGATTTCCCTGTGGAACGAACCGGACTTACTAAAAACTACACTACTTTACGATTAGGTACACTGCCTATAAGTGTTGTAGCAAGGTTTAAGTATATCCATTCTATAAATAAATAAATACTTGATGTCAAAGCTAAGGGGTATAAAATACTATTGAAGTTTACAACGAAATACTATTAAATACGATACAATTTTACACAAGATATTTGACACAATTATGCTAGTGCATCATACATGACACAATCACTAAGTAGACAAGGAACAATAAATTCAATCGGATCACCTATCCTAGGAGGAGGTTTTGGTGGAACTGTCTTCACCGGGTTTACTTCTACGGCTTTTGTTTCTTGTACTTTCTTATTCTTTTTCTTCTTCTTTCAAGAGGTATCACAAACTTTATTACCTATTACTTGCTCATACTCAACTCCTTTTCTTGGAAACCGGATGGGTGGTCTGTATGGTGCCACCACTGGCTTTACATACTCGGGTGGTGGTGGTGGTGTAACTTCTTCATTTTTACTTACATCTAAAACCTTCCCATCTTCTGATGCTGGTTTTTCAGAATTTGTTGAAACCATATTAACATTTTCATTCTGAGGATTTACTTCAGTATTACTCGGTAGCTTTCCTTGTTTCCTTTCACTCATCATGCTAGCAAGAGTACCTACGTGTTTTTCTAGATTCAAAATGGAAGCTTGTTGAGTTCTTAATGAATGATCAAACCTCTCATACATTTGGGTTTGAGATGTAATAAATTGTGTTTGAGATTCCATTAGCTTTGCCATCATTTCTTCTAGATTTGGCTTTTTCTCTTCGATTTGTTGTGGTGGTTTATACAAGCCATGTCTTTGTTGATTGAAAGTGTTGGTTTGAGTTGGTTGGTTATTTGGACCTTGTTGGTTGTACGAGTTATTGTTTGGTCCATTTGGATTGTAAAGAATGTTTTGATTTCGATTGAAGTTTAGCCTTGGCGGTTGATAATTATTTTGATAATTATTTCCAGGCCTTTGGTTCATATAGGAAACATTCTCTCATTATTCCATCGTTTGTTCAATGTGACAGTCTTTCATTAAGTGTGGTCCACCGCATTGCTCACAACTAATTCGTATTGCATGAATATCTTTATTCATCTTTTTCATTCGTCTCTCGAAAGCATCTATTTTTGCGGAAACGGAATCAAAGTTATGGCTAGAATCGGCTCTAGCCGCTTTAGATGAACGATATATATCTTTCTCTTGGTGCGACTCATGAGAGTGGGAGGCTGTGTTATCAATAATTTTGTAAGCTTCAGTTGCAGTTTTCTTCATAATGGAACCACCAGCTGTTATGTCGATGTCTTTTCGTGTAGCAACATTGACACCTTGGTAGAATATTTGTAATATTTGATAAGTGTCTAAACCGTGTTGAGGACATCCTCTCAACAACTTTCCAAATCTTGTCCACGCCTCATATAGAGTTTCATTTGACTTTTGTGTAAACGTAACAATTTCTCCTTGAAGTCTCACGGCTTTAGATGCCGGAAAGAATTGTTTAAGAAATTTTTCAACTAAAACATCCCATGTATCAATCGCCCCTTCAGGTAACGATTCTAACCAATCTTTGGCTTCTCCCTTTAAAGTCCAGGGAAATAACATGAGATAAATTTGTTCGTCTTCCACTTCTCGGATTTTGAATAGTGTACAGATCCTATTAAACGTACGAAGATGTTCGTTTGGGTCTTCATTCGGCGTACCACTATATTGGCACTGATTAGTTACCATGTGTAGGATTTGTCATTTAATTTCATAATCTGGAGCATTAACTTCTGGTTTAATAATGGCGTGACCTTGGCCAGTGCGTTTAGCTCTCATTCGGTCTTTCATACTTAAAGGTTCCAGATTCTCCATAATTGAATTTGTTGAATCGGTATCACTAGATGATTCTGATTTAATAGTTCGTTCCTCAATAATACTTGTTTGAATGATTGGTGGTTCCGGAGGAAAGTTTAATGGTTCAGGATCTACGAACCGTTCCTGAATATTCTCCGGATTCTCAATTGTGAGGTTGGGTTCAAAAAATGGATTATCGGAAATTTGAACTGAAGTACTTGGTCGACTGGATGATGATTCTAAAGAAAAATCAACGGCAGTTATATTTGCTAAATGTCTTGATCTAGTTACAGGTGGTGAACGTACAAAAGGTGATGAACGTCTTGCTCGGTGCATTCACTGAATATCCTATTAGTTTTTAAAAAGGAAAGAAAAATTATATAAGTTATCCAATCAATAGACTTTTCTGATTTTGCCCACGTTTCGAATAGCCAAAAGATGCAGCAGAGGGGCAGGATTCGTTTGGTCTCAATATAATTGAGGACTGTTTGGCTCCAATAACCCGGTCCACGTATAAATCCAACTATTACTACGAACCAGAAAATTTTGATGTCTATCAATTTAACCACTTAAAATAAATTTTCGTAATTTTAAGAAATTTAGAGAAGAAGTAGAAAAAATTCTAAGTCCTAAAAACTAGAATGGCGAGAAATAAGAGAGAAAAAGATTGCGCGTCGAAAAGTGTCGAAAAATGAAAAAGACGAAGAGTGGTTTGTAAACACGCGGTTAATCCAACCTTATAACTATCACTATCTTAAAATTAAAACTACAAATAGAGATTACTAATTGGAATTGTAATTGATACATAGGTAAACGGCGTCGAAAGATAAATAAAAATAAGAAAGTAGCACGAAAAATAGCGTCGCAAAATTTTAAGGCACCTAAATCTTAGTCTAAAGAAAAAGCACTTAAGGGATTTTACGGCAAAACTAAAAATTCTAGAAGTAAAAATAACTATGGCAAAACTAAACTTAATACTAAAAGTTGCGAATATAGTCTAAAAATCTAAAGGTAATAAAACTAAAAAAAAAAAATTTTTATAGACAAAATCTTAAAAATATATTTTTTTATAATTTTTTTTTTTTTTTTTTACGTTTTTTTTTTTTTTTACGTTTTTGTTTTTTTTTTTACGTTTTTGTTTACGTTTTTTTTTTACGTTTTTGTTTTTTTTTTTACGTTTTTTTTTTTTTTTTTTTTTATATTTTTGCAAATATAAATTAAAAATATAGCGTTTTAGTGTTCCCCGGCAGCGGCGCCAAAAATACTTGATGTTGTAGCGTGAGGGTACGAAATAGTATTATTTTTAATACAAAATACTACAAAATATGACACAAGTTTTATTAATTTACGGATGGGATATACCTAAACCTTGCTACAACACTATAGGCAGTGTACCTAATCGTAGAGTAGTGTAGTTTTTAGTAAGTCCGGTTCGTTCCACAGGGAGCTGGTGATACTTACTATATTTTTAACTATATTTACATAAAATATATATAATTATATAAGTAGTAATATTATTATAAAAGGGGGTTTTTTTACCGTTTAATGACCGGTTTGTCGATTTTATATTTTTAAGCGTAAAGATAAATGACAATAATTAAAGTGCGTAAAATATATAAATACCGATAAATAAAATAACAATAAATAAAATTGCGATAGAATATGAAATAAAAGGGTTATGCTTATTTAAACTTCCGTAATCATGATGTTTAACGTTTTGATTTTAATTAATTGTTACTCGGGTTAATTGTCCTTTGTCATGGTTTATTTGATACCTATCTGGTTTTTGTCCATAATAGTCCATCGGTCATAAATATAAAGTGCGAGTGTCCTCGTCAAATTACCCTTATACCCGAAGTCAAATATTCCAACTAATTAAGGATTTAAACTGTGACGCAGTTATCACTTCTGTCAACAATTACACCAGTTATCACTGTATGTAATCCACCCCTGTTTTGATTAGATATGAATATTAATTTACCCACTTGATCAGTTTGAATAATCAATTACTCAACCCGAATAATTAATTAAATGATTATAATAGATTCCATATGAACGTCACTAAATAGGACAACCATAATCATTATTAATCATTAGGATAATTAATTTGAAGATAGGTTCGACAGACTCCAATGAGTTGTCACTCAATTAGACAATACCCCCCATCTATTAATAGTCAATAGTCCAATTTCCACAAGTGTCGGTCTTTTGTCTAAACCTTAATTATGGTACAAAATTCAATAACCCCGTCTTAATATTTTAGCCCAACATCACGATTACTTCGGCTCAAATAAGCATAATAATAACTTAGTTACGAGACATTAAATTAAAAAGGAAGAACATAGCTTACAGTGGTGATTAATTTGGTAGCGTTACACGGACAGAGTTCTGACTTAAAACCCGTAAATTATTTGTTACATAACTAAATTATTATTATTGAAATTAAAATTAAAATTAAAATTATAATAAATATATATATACGTTTACATAATTGAGAGAGAGATAGATTTTTGAGATTGAAAAGAGGTACATAAAACTGGACGAAAACATTGCCTTTTATAGGCAAATTATAAATTTGAATTTTCATTTATGACCCCTGAACTATGCTCAATTAACAACTTTTTATTATTTAATATTATTCTTATTATGAATTATTTAAATATTATATTTTATTCTTGTGCATAGTTGACTCGTAATTTTTACACCGTTGCGTATAGCGTTGAAAGTTGACTCATTTCCCGGTTCCGGATTTTCGAACGTCCTTTCGTACTATTTTATATCGTGTACTTTGCGTTTTGTAACTCGTACTCTTGTCATTTTTAGACGTTCTTCATCAATAATTTGAACCTTTTTAATTGTATCTTGTACTTTTGAGCTTTTTGGACCTTTTTGTCTTCAATTTGTCGAATCTGCCTTTTGTCTTCGCACTTATTTGATATAAATGATTATTACTTGAAAATGGAACAATTGCAACTAAAATCTTGTCTTTCTTGGGGGATTTTGCTATGAAATATATGTTCCTTTTTAGCCTTATCATATACATATATCACACCTATATATAACTATGTCTATATAATAATAAGAATATAATTATAATGTACAATCAAATGCAATCAAATGCACAGTAAACTAAAGTGACAACAATTCAATTCTGGTGATTTTATTTGTCCATATGTTACCGACACTTTACCATAGATGATTATATCGTGTCCATTGCTAAACGGCTAACGTTTAAAAGTGTTCCTAAAAATCCTAAATTTTTAGATTAACTATATTTAATTATTTCATTCATTACCTGTTTGAAACCTGATCAAAAAGGTTCGAAAATTATTTATTTTCTGTTCCAATTTATATGTACGGAGTACTAATATTTAAACTTAAAAAGGTCAAAATACTTTTAACAAATCTAAAATCTTCGTAATCGATTTACAGTTTAACTTTTATTTTAATCCTTCATAGACTCATGTTAAATCTATATGAACGCTAACGAAATGTCCACCGAGTATTACTGACGTTTACTAATTAAGCTTGAAATCATTTATTTTTAATATATTCCCCTTCTATATATAAACAGTTTTAAAAATAGCAAGTTTAATTTCTAAAACAAATATATTATATATTTTTAAACAATAGATTTAATATAACTTTATATATTTACAAGTAATATTTATATACATATTTATATATATCTATATATTCATAAATATAGTTTCCATTACATAGCATTTTATTTTATTTATTTTACAATATAAATTAAATTATATAATATTCCAAATTATATTTCAAATTATAAATACCTATTTAATTATATATGTTATCTATTTACAAATAGTTGTTCGTGAATCGTCGGGAATAGTCAAAGGTTAAATATATCCATGTAACAGTTCAAAAATTCTGAGACTCGGGATAACAGACTTTGCTTATCGTGTTGAAACCATATAAAGATTAAGTTTAAATTTGGTCGAAAATTTCCGGGTCGTCACAGTACCTACCCGTTAAAGAAATTTCTTCCCGAAATTTGATCGAGTTTGTCATGACTAATCATAAAAATGTTTTTATGACGAATATGAATTGGTATAAAGAGTTTTATCACTATTGAGTAATATAGATAAAACGATTCGATTACTTGAAGAGTACAAGTGAAGCTATCACAAAAGGAACGAACTGAGAAATAAAGTTTCGTCATAACTTTTGACGTTGTCTTGGTTGAATTCAGAAAATAAGGTGCGTCTTAACTTTTGACGTAGAGGGTTGAATTCTGGAATTCGAGGGATTTAAACAAAATCTTCGAAATCTGAAAGATTTGACTCTTCGATGAGTAAGGAAATTAAGATCTCTATAATTAATTACGGTGATCTGTCTCGATTACTCTGACTAATATTTCCATTATAAATTAACTCATCCGTTCCATTATTCTCACCATTCCTATATTTTCTTTCTTTGTTCATACATCCAAAAGATTGTGAAAATGCTTAATCCAGTTCTAATCCTTGATATTTTCCTAATTATCATTTCTGTCATTCTTCTTTTAAATCTTCTATAAAAAAAATTAAATAAATCTGTTTACTCCTACTGTTACCTTGGGGTGATACTATTCTTAATTCTATCGTATCTTTATATTGCTATTCGTATTAATATCCATGGTTTGTAACCTTCGGTTTGTTATTGGGCTTTATATTTTCTCTTATATTTTGGATCTCTTTGCCTTTTTATTGTCTTCTCGGCCTCTAGTAAAGCGAGTAACGGTCCAGAATTCGTAAGTATTGAGTTTCAAATAAACTTAATGTTCTAAACAATAAAGAACCTAATAGCATGATTTGATTTGTCAAATTACCTGAGTCACTGAGAATAGAACTATCAAGAACATACTTTCTTGATATGTTCAGAAGTTAAGCAGAATGAAAGAGTTATGTAACATGGCACGTGATGATGTTATGGTCAGTGAATCATTATGTCCCATAAGAAACTCAGCATGACTTACTGTAATATAATCACGTTGATCAAGTGTCATTATATTATACTAATTCATGCATCAATTTCTTTACATTTCTAAAGGATTTATTCATAAATTAAACTTAGATTTTTCAGAAGTTTTCAATATAATGAAACACAGGAAGCACTAAGAGGCATATAATTTCGGACGAGAATATTTATGAAAATATTCTCAGAAATATCGAAGATATTGATGATGATATTTTAGAATTTCTAAGTTCGATGGTTAATGGAGAAAGATTTTCCGCAAGATTTTAACATGACTTCGGAGCAAGATATTCTCTAAAGATTTCAACGGATCCAGAATTATCTGGATTCTTTGAATATAGGGTATGGTCCTTGTATTTGTCCTTGGTCTCCTTCATGGTTAGCTCAATCCGTTTTCCAGTTCCAACGTTTCTGAACTTTTCCAACATACTATTCTTTATCATCAAACTTCCGACGACTAAGGTCGTTTATGATTGCCTACAGTTTCTGCTGCTTCATTCAGCTTTTTCAACATTCAGAGTATCGATTTGTAAACTAGGTGCCTTTTAGAATTTTAGAATGGAAGATCATAGTTCTAAGAGATGAATGTCATACATATAACTGTTGATGTAGATATGCTGTGATTTTTCAAAGTACTGATTGCTGATTTCCGGTAATTGGTATGGCAGTTCTCGTTACAAGATGCGGATGAGTATATGATAGGGTTCAATGAATAAATATAATGATTTATCAGAGAGATTTAAGCCAAGAAGCATCGAGGTTGTTGGTACGTCTGCTGGTAATATGGTGGAATATAAAAGAATTCTCTGGTATCAAAAGGGTAATCATATATATCAGGATTATAGTAAGACTACTTTAAATGAAAAGTCAAAGTTCACTTGCTGGAGCTGTGTCAAAATTGGCTACTTTGAAAAGGGATCGCAAAGTTATTTTTGTTAATAAATGCCAAAGGATCTGACGCGACTACGTGTTAAACTTTTACTCAGTTGTTGAGAGTTTCTCAGGTGCATAACTATATGCATAAATCTTTTCTTCCGTAGATGAAGTGCGGTTGATTCATCCTATCGATTGAGGTATTTTCAAGAATCATGAAAGATTTGAACGCAGATTGTAATAGTCAAGATATAAATGGGGTTTAAGATGAAATCAAGTGGCGACTTGAAGAATTGTTTAGTTTCATAGGTTATAATCAATATTTTAATTCATTTTAATTGTCCAATGTTATTAGTCCACAGTCAATAGTCCACAGTTAACAATCTAATAATTCATATATAGTTTAATATATAATATTCGAATTAATTAATACGTATCGTGACCCGTGTACATGTCTCAGACTCGATCACAACTCAAATTATATATATTATTGTAGAATCACCTCAACCCTATATAGAGAACTCGATCATTACTGCATATAGAGTGTCTATGGTTATTCCAAATAATATATATAAATGCGTCGATATGATATGTCAAAACCTTGTATACGTGTCCCGATATTTAAAGTGCGTAAAATAAATAACAGAAATTAAATAACGATAAATAAAGTGCGTAAAGTAAATAACAGAAATTAAATGACGATAAATAAAATTGCGAGAATATAAATTGCGATAAATAAATTGCGATAAAATAAAATGTGATGCAGAATTAACAGTTAGCTAGGATCTTGTTAGCGTGGTTTCTTAACAAAATTTCATATTGTTAATTAGTCTGTTTCTAATGAATTTTTATTGTGTCCATTATTTCTTCATTATGCCACTTGTTGGATTCTGATAAGTCAAAATCCAAATATGAAATTGAATTTGAATGAAAATAGTTATTCGGTGAGGAACGGATTCGTACTTCTATGGTTGTAAGTAGGATAGTAAATGACTATTGAATCAGATTCGGAGAATCTACAGTGTAACTTATTAATGTGAAATCTAAATATTTCTAGGGTATTACCTACCCGTTAAAATATTTTCACCATTAACAATTTGTACAAAAAAAATTTTAGTTACAATCTTTATGAAAATATACTTACATATATATATTTTCTTCAGATGTAATATAGATTTAATGAGTTATTATGATATTAAACTCATTTGATTTACCGTCAGAACATGAATATATAATCTCTAAAACATTAGAGATTACATAATCATCATGAGGAACGAAGATGTAGAACGTCATGTAGAACGATGATTATACTCGAGGTACAGAATGAGATGTTGAGGCATGAATTTTTGATGGTACGGGTGCTGTTACTGATGGTACTGTTGGTGCCGGTGATGTTGCTGAAGCTGGTACATTTTGCACCATATTCCCCAAATTGATTATTTGAGCGCGAAGTTCGTTGACTTCTTTCATTACACCGGGATGATTGTCGGTCGGAACGAGCGGATGAATAAGGTTTAGAATTTTAGATAGAATATAATCGTGGTGAGGTATTCGGGAAATAAGGGTGAACATGGTGTTTTGGACTGGTTCGCCAGTAAGTGCTTCGGGTTCTCCGTCAAGTGGTGAATTCGGTTGGTGGAAGGGATCGCCTTCTTCGCGTCTCTATTGATTAAGTCGACTACGAACCCATCAGATGAATTGAGGATGGCTGATTGATTGATTCATTCTGGTGACACCGCTTTCGGAGCTTAGGTGAATATCCATGTCGGAATATCTGTCGGAATAACTATCGGAATAACTATCGAAATCTGAGGGACTCGAACTGGTTGAGGGATTCATCTCGTACGATCAGATGAAGGATTTTTGATAAGAAATAGATTATAGGATATAGATTAGTACCCTGCAATACATAATTTACATATGCATATATAATACTAAAATCCCATAAGTTACGGAGGAATCTACGGAAGCTGTCAGGCAAAGTCTACAGTAGCAGATATGCTAAGATATGAATTATGTAATGACCCGAACTTTTCCATGTTTATATAAATATTAAATGAAATTGTTATTTACATGATTAAGTGCTTCCAACATGTTAAGCAATCAAACTTGTTAAGACTTGATTAATTGAAATAGGTTTCATATAGACAATTGACTACCCAAGTTGACCGGTGATTCACGAACGTTAAAACTTGTAAAAACTATATGATGACATATATGTGGTTATATATATAGTTAACATGATATTATGATAAGTAAACATATCATTAAGTATATTAATAATGAACTACATATGTAAAAACAATACTACTCATTTATCGATTTTGAAACGAGACATATATGTAACGATTATCGTTGTAACGACATTTAATGTATATATATCATATTAAGAGATATTCGTACATCATAATATCATGATAATATAATAATTTAAAATCTCATTTGTTATGATAAACAATGGGTTAACAACATTCAACAAGATCGTTAACCTAAAGGTTTCAAAACAACATTTACATGTAACGACTAACGATGACTTAACGACTCAGTTAAAATGTATATACATGTAGTGTTTTAATATGTATTCATACACTTTTGAAAGACTTCAACACACTTATCAAAATACTTCTACTTAACAAAAATGCTTACAATTAAATCCTCGTTCAGTTTCATCAACAATTCTACTCGTATGCACCCGTATTCGTACTCGTACAATACACAGCTTTTAGATTTATGTACTATTAGTATATACACTCCAATGATCAGCTCTTAGCAGCCCATGTGAGTCACCTAACACATGTGGGAACCATCATTTGGCAACTTGCATGAAATATCTCATAAAATTACAAAAATATGAGTAATCATTCATGACTTATTTACATGAAAACAAAATTACATATCCTTTATATCTAATCCATACACCAACGACCAAAAACACCTACAAACACTTTCATTCTTCAATTTTCTTCATCTAATTGATCTCTCTCAACTTCTATCTTCAAGTTCTAAGTGTTCATAAATTCCAAAAGTTCTAATTTCATAAAATCAAGAATACTTCCAAGATTGCAAGTTTACTTCCAAGTTTTCTAAATCCATTCCAAGTAATCATCCAAGATCAAGAAACCTTTGTTACTTATAGTAGGTTATCTTTCTAATACAAGGTAATAATCATATTCAAACTTTAATTCAATTTCTATAACTATAACAATCTTATTTTGAGTGGAAATCTTACTAGAAATTGTTTTCGTGTCATGATTCTGCTTCAAGAACTTTCAAGCCATCCAAGGATCCTTTGAAGCTAGATCTATTTTTCTCATTTCCAGTAGGTTTATCCATGGAACTTGAGGTAGTAATGATGTTCATAACATCATTCGATTCATACATATAAAGCTATCTTATTCGAAGGTTTAAACTTGTAATCACTAGAACATAGTTTAGTTAATTCTAAACTTGTTCGCAAATAAAAGTTAATCATTCTAACTTGACTTTTGAAATCAACTAAACACATTTTATATATCTATATTATATGCTAACTTAATGATTTAAAACCTGGAAACACGAAAAACACCGTAAAACCGGATTTACGCCGTCGTAGTAACACCGCGGGCTGTTTTGGGTTAGTTAATTAAAAACTATGATAAACTTTGATTTAAAAGTTGTTATTCTGGGAAAATGATTTTCATTATGAACATGAAACTATATACAAAAATTATGGTTAAACTCAAAGTGGAAGTATGTTTTCTAAAATGGTCATCTAGACGTCGTTCTTTCGACTTAAATGACTACCTTTACAAAAATGACTTGTAACTTATTTTTCTGACAATAAACCTATACTTTTTTTGTTTAGATTCATAAAATAGAGTTCAATATGAAACCACAGCAATTTGATTCACTCAAAACGGATTTAAAATGAAGAAGTTATGGGTAAAACAAGATTGGATAATTTTTCTCATTTTAGCTACGTGAAAATTGGTAACAAATCTATTCCAACCATAACTTAATCAACTTGTACTGTATATTATGTAATCTTGAGATACCATAGACACGTATACAATGTTTCGACCTATCATGTCGACACATCTATATATATTTCGGAACAACCATAGACACTCTATATGTGAATGTTGGAGTTAGCTATACAGGGTTGAGGTTGATTCCAAAATATATATAGTTTGAGTTGTGATCAATACTGAGATACGTATACACTGGGTCGTGGATTGATTCAAGATAATATTTATCGATTTATTTCTGTACATCTAACTGTGGACAACTAGTTGTAGGTTAGTAACGAGGACATCTGACTTAATAAACTTAAAACATCAAAATATATTCAAAGTGTTGTAAATATATTTTGAACATACTTTGATATATATGTATATATTGTTATAGGTTCGTGAATCAACCAGTGGCCAAGTCTTACTTCTCGACGAAGTAAAAATCTGTGAAAGTGAGTTATAGTCCCACTTTTAAAATCTAATATTTTTGGGATGAGAATACATGCAGGTTTTATAAATGATTTACAAAATAGACACAAGTACGTGAAACTACATTCTATGGTTGAATTATCGAAATCAAATATGCCCCTTTTTATTAAGTCTGGTAATCTAAGAATTAGGGAACATACACCCTAATTGACGCGAATCCTAAAGATAGATCTATTGGGCCTAACAAACCCCATCCAAAGTACCGGATGCTTTAGTACTTCGAAATTTATATCATATCCGAAGGGTGTCCCGGAATGATGGGGATATTCTTATATATATGCATCTTGTTAATGTCGGTTACCAGGTGTTCACCATATGAATGATTTTTATCTCTATGTATGGGATGTGTATTGAAATATGAAATCTTGTGATCTATTGTTACGATTTGATATATATAGGTTAAACCTATAACTCACCAACATTTTTGTTGACGTTTAAAACATGTTTATTCTCAGGTGAATACTAAGAGCTTCCGCTGTTGCATACTAAAATAAGGACAAGATTTGGAGTCCATGTTTGTATGATATTGTGTAAAAACTGCATTCAAGAAATTGATTTCGATGTAACATATTTGTATTGTAAACTATTATGTAATGGTCGTGCGTAAACATGATATTTTAGATTATCATTATTTGATAATCTACGTAAAGCTTTTTAAACCTTTAATTATGAAATAAAGGTTATGGTTTGTTTTAAAATGAATGCAGTCTTTGAAAAATGTCTCATATAGAGGTCAAAACCTCGCAACGAAATCAATTAATATGGAACGTTTTTAATCAATAAAAACGGGACATTTCAGTTGGTATCCGAGCGTTAGTCTTAGAGAACCAGAATTTTGCATTAGTGTGTCTTATCGAGTTTGTTAGGATGCATTAGTGAGTCTGGACTTCGACCGTGTTTACTTGAAAAATGATTGCTTAACAAATTTTGTTGGAAACTATATATTTTTAACATGTGAATATTATGTGATATATTAATCTCTTAACGCGTTTGATATTATGTGATAGATGTCTACCTCTAGAACAAGTCCCATTGACTCACCTAATAATAATGAAGAGTCAAATGTAAATTGGAATGATTCGTGGACTGATTCACAAGTTCTCGAAGAAGAACCGGAAGAAGAATCAGAACCGAAAGAAGAATCAGAACCGAAAGAGGAGGAACCGGAGGAGGAAATAGAACCGGTGGGGGAAATAATAAAACGATTAAGTAAAAGAAAATCCTCAACCAACTGACCAAGGTTAATTATGGTCAATGGTGTTTCCGCCAAGGAAGCAAAATATTGGGAGGATTACCAATTCTCCGATGAATTGGATTCCGACGAGAATTCCGATGATGTTATAGAAATTACCCCAACTGAATTTAAAAAGGCAAAAGAAAATAATAAGGGAAAGGGCATAAAAATAGAGAAATCTAATTCCAACCCCGATGAACTTTATATGTATCGTCAACCCCCGAAGCCCTTAAGTTGTAACAATGACCCGGGAACCTCTAAACCACCAGGTTTTTCTAAACCAATGTGGAAAACGACGGCTCGTATTAGGGGAACATCATATATCCCTAGAAACTTGGCAAAACGAACCAAAACCGAAGAAGAAGAAACGAGCGAATCGGAATAAGATAGTTGTATTCGTGTGGTGTAATATATGTAATATAGTGTGCTTATGCTTTAAGATATATGTAAAAATTGCTTGTATTAATAAGTATTTTTTTTATGAATCTAACTCTTGTCTATTTTACAGTATAAAAACACAAAATGGATAGACAACCCAATATTTTAAGAGACCTACCCGGCGACATGATTGATGAAATCTTGTCTAGAGTCGGTCAGAATTCTTCGGCACAACTATTTACGGCGAAATCAGTTTGTAAGACATTCGAAGAACGTTCCAAGAATGTCTTGGTTTATAAGAGACTTTCGTTTGAAAGATGGGGGATATTACATTGGGAAACCCATAAGTTACGATGTGTTTACTTTGACGCATATATTGTGGGGAACCCAAATGCTATTTTACGCAACGGGTTAAGAAATTATTTTGACTCAATGTATCCGAATATAGGACTTCATGATTTAGAAAAAGCGGCTAACATGAAACATAAAGAAGCATGCTATGCTTGCGGGTTAGTAATGTTCGCTTTTCACCAAAGTGAGAAAAAGAACATCGGGCTATAACTATTAAACAAAACGTTCCCACAAGTGACAGAGTCGGTAATTGGGGTAAGAAATGAGGTTTTTAGGTTATTATGAGACTGTTGGTCATTACGTAACCCTCGTCCCTTTGACAACGTTACAACACGCTGTCTTATCAACGGCCATAACGGTTATGTTCCACAAGACCAAGGATGGGAAGTAGTCCTAGTAAAACTAGAATGCATGACTTGTTTCTGGACGTAAGTGAACGACTTGTGTACTAGCTAGAATTATCTTCACAACTATCTTTATCAAAGTTATTGTGTACTATATTTCATGCTTTATGTAAAATAAGCGGTATTGTAAGTTTGTAAAATATTGTATAAAAGTTTGAACGCGAAATATTATTATAATCAGTTTTTCATATAGAATTGTAGTAGTTGAATTGTATATTAGCTACTAAGTATGAACTTAACGGGTAGGTACTACCCGAATTTAAACTTATAAAACGCTAATATGAAGAAAAAGCTTTTATAAATGAGTTCATATTATGCTACGAAATACTATTAACTACTCTTAATATTCTGTATGATTAACTTGTTCCATTTGACTATTTTGAAGGAAATGGCACCGACTACTCGACACACCGTGAATATGAATGAAGAGGAATTCCGTACTTTTCTAGCTTCAAACATAGCCGCAGTACAGGCTGTGCTACATACCAACAATAACCTTGGATCTAGCAGTACAGGAAATCGTGTAGGATGCACCTATAAAGAATTCACTGCCTGCAAACCTTTGGAATTTGATGGAACCGAAGGACCGATCGGATTGAAACGGTGGACCGAGAAGGTCGAATCGGTGTTTGGCATAAGTAAGTGTACTGAAGAGGAAAAAGTGAAGTACGCTAGGCATACCTTCACAGGTTCTGCGTTAACATGGTGGAATACCTATCTAGAGCAAGTGGGACAAGATGATGCTTACGCACTACCGTGGTCAGCATTCAAGCACTTGATGAACGAGAAGTACCGTCCCAGAACCGAGGTCAATAAGCTCAAGACAGAACTTAGAGGGTTACGAACCCAAGGATTTGATATTACCACGTACGAAATACGATTCAAAGAATTATGCCTATTGTGTCTGGGAGCGTTCGAAGATGAGGAAGAGAAGATCGACGCGTTTGTGAAAGGATTACCGGAAAGAATCCAAGAAGATATAAGTTCACACGAGCCCGCCTCCATACAACAGGCATGTAGAATGGCTCACAAACTAGTGAACCAGATTGAAGAAAGAATTAAAGAACAGACTGCTGAAGAGGCCAATGTGAAGCAAGTCAAAAGAAAGTGGGAGGAAAACGGTGATAAAAATCACCAATACAACAACAACAGCAATTACAACAATAATCGCAACAATTATCCCAATAATCGCAACATCAATCGCAACTACAACAAACGGCCCAACTGAAAGGACCCGTTCATATACATTATAAACGATTCACAATAGTTGATTACATTGCGAGGTATTTGACCTCTATATGATACATTTTACAAACATTGCATTCGTTTTTAAAAGACAATCTTTCTTTACATCGAAAATTGACAGGCATGCATACCATTTCATAATATCCACTATCCAACTATAAATTGATTTAATAATAATCTTTGATGAACTCAATGACTCGAATGCAACGTTCTTCGAAATATGCTATTGAAGACTCCAAGTAATATCTTTAAAATGAGCAAATGCACAGCGGAAGATTTCTTTAACACCTGAGAATAAACATGCTTTAAAGTGTCAACCAAAAGGTTGGTGAGTTCATTAGTTTATCATAATCATTTATTTCCATCATTTTAATAGACCACAAGAATTTCATTTCCAGTTCTCATAAATATACGTCCCATGCATAGAGACAAAAACAATCATTCATATGGTGAACACCTGGTAACCGACATTAACTAGATACATATAAGAATATCCCCTATCATTCCGGGATCCTCCTTCGGACATGATATAAATTTCGAAGTACTAAAGCATCCGGTACTTTGGATGGGGTTTGTTAGGCCCAATAGATCTATCTTTAGGATTCGCGTCAATTAGGGTGTCTGTTCCCTAATTCTTAGATTACCAGACTTTAATAAAAAGGGGCATATTCGATTTCGATAATTCAACCATAGAATGTAGTTTCAATTACTTGTGTCTATTTCGTCAAAACATTTATAAAAGCGCATGTATTCTCAGTCCCAAAAATATAAAGGGTAAAAAGGCAAATGAAACTCACCATACTGTATTTCGTAGTAAAAATACATATAACGTCATTGAACAAGTGCAAGGTTGGCCTCGGATTCACGAACCTAAATTAATTATATATATTTATGTGTTGGTCAATATTTGTCTAACAAATTAGGTCAAGTCATAGTGTACCACAATCCTAATGCTCGAGACTAATATGCAAAAGTCAACAAAAGTAAATTTGACTCAAAATAATTTCCAAAAATCTATACATGATTAATATATAGTTTAAATATCGTCGTTTTATATTTTTAAATATTTTTAAAAGATTTATTAGAGTAAATAATATAATTTATTTATTAATAAATAAAATTTTATATTATATTTATATAATAAAATATACTTTTATATATATTAAGTAATAAAATTTATAGGGTTCATTTAATATTATAAAGATAATATGATAGGTATTATTAAAGTAAGTTATTATACGTAGTAAAATATGTTTGTATCAAATATTTATTTGATAAAATAATATCTATAATGATAGTAAGTAAAAGTTGTATTATTTTGTAATAATAATTATTATTATAAAAATATCAATATTTATAATTACTAAGATGACATTATGATAAAATGATAATTCTAATTATGATAACTTTAATATTTACGATAATTTTTAATATTATCTTTAAAATAATAATTCTATTTGAAATAATAATAATAATGATATTTTATAGTAACAATGACATTTCTATTAAAATGATAATTTTTGTTAAAATGATAGTTTTAATACTAACGATAATTTTAATAATAATAGTAATGATAAAAATAATAAGAACGATAATTTTATCTAAATCAATATCTTATAATATTTTAATTTCATCATGATACTCTTACCCATTATTTCCTAATCGTTTCGTTTAATTGCTTTTAATCGTCGTTTATATCATGTTCGTAATAATGATAATAATAGTAATCAAAATAATTAGGTGTTACAAATATTTGTTTTAATTACACTAATATTAATAATGATAGTTACTATAACATTATTAACGATAATACTAATAATTATCTTAATGATAATATAGTAATAATAATATTAACAATAACAATAACCATTTTTAAATAATGATATATATATTAATAATGATAATAATAATAATAATAATAATAATAATAATAATACCAATAATAATAATAATAATAATAATAATAATAATAATAATAATAATAATTGGATAATAATAATAATACTAATTATAACTTTAACGATAATAACGATAGTAATAATAAAAAAATAATAATTTTTTTTAATGATAAATCCTTTTATTGATAAAGATAATAATAATAATAATAATAATAATAATAATAATAATAATAATAATAATAATAATAATAATAATAATAATAATAATAATAATAATAATAATAATAATAAGATAAAACTGGAACGACGATAATAACGACGATAATAATAATCATTTTTAATAATAATACAAAAATTCGATGGACTATAACTTCAAATCCGTTCATCGAAATCATTCGATATCTAAATGAAAAGTTCTTAATTTTTCGCTAGCTTTCCAACAACATGCATATCTTATACCTTATCTCAGTCGCATATATAACTAATTCAGGATTCAACATAACCTAACTAAAGGCAATATCAAAAGTACAAACATGCATAATCCTATATACTCGAGCACTAGTCAGGGATACACTATTAGTATGTAAAAGTTAAATTATGAGTACTCACGTATCAATATTGAGATTCAATATTGCAGGAAAGGTACGTAGACTCAACGGAGATGATAAATACTATATTGACCTCGCGAGCATACCCATGAACCATACCCAATCACCTCCATAGCTATAACCCATAATTTCCTTAATCCAATCCCACTCGAAAAACAATTTCGAAATCACTCGGACAGTACTCTGACGTAATATTTATGTATACTAATAATATCTTGAAATAATATGGAGTAAATATATATATGTAAATCGATTGAGAGAGTTTAGAGAAAAATATTTTCAAGTTTCTATGAAATAATGAAGCCTATTGAATTCTATTTATAATAGATTTTTGAATTATTAAAGTGAATTATTAAAGTATGAATTATTAAAGTGAATTATTAAAGTATGAATTATTAAAGTGAATTATTAAAGTATGAATTATTAAAGTGAATTATTAAAGTATGAATTATTAAAGTATGAATTATTAAAGTGAATTATTAAAGTTAAAGTTAAAGTAAAGTAAAAATAAAGTAAAGGTAAAGTTTAAGTATAGTAAAAGTATAAAACTACATAATACGTATAATACGCGTATAAATATATATAATATTAATTTAAATCATTATATATATTTAATAAAATAAAATATAAATATCGTTATCTTTATCATACTAGTTAAGTAATGAGTTGTCAAAAGTGGTTCTAGATATTTATAAAAGTTATATACGTTTTAATAATAAAGTTCTTTTTAAACTGAAAACATTTTTGTACGTTTGAAACTAAATAGATCAATCGAGTCTTTATGAGATTCAATCTTCCACTATCCTTTGTCTAGTTCTCAATGATTAACAATTTGTTCTTATTTATAAATCACTTTACCATTTTCTGAATATTGTTAAAATAGAAAGATTTCTCAAATCAACGTGGGCTTTTCAACAGAGACTTGTAATCATAATTGAATATATCTGATAATTCAATCATTTGATCTTATCTTCTAATTCCATTGATAAACATTTTGAAACAGATACAATCATATAAAGTATTTAATCTAATATTTTGTTTACGTTTCAAGTTATAATATATATATACACATATACATATATAATCATATTCATTTAATGGTTCGTGAATCGTTGGAACTTGGTCGAGGTCGAATGAATGTATGAACATAGTTTAAAATTCTTGAAATTTAACTTAACAAATATTGCTTATCGTGTCGGAAACATATAAAGATTAAAGTTTAAATTTGGTTGGAAATTTCTGGGTTGTCACAGTACCTACCCGTTAAAGAAATTTCGTCCCGAAATTTGAGTGGAAAGCTCGTGAATGATAATAAGTATGTTTTCATGATGCATACGGGCTGAAAATTAGAGTTTTATTATCAGCGAATAATTTAGATAAACAATCCATTTATATGAAGAGTACGAATGAAGCTAACATAGAAGAGTGAAATGAGTAAGTGTAGATTCATCTTATCATTTGACGTAGATATGATTGATTCCCAGATTTCAAGGGATTTGAAGAAAATCTTCTTAATAAGATTTGACTCTCCGGTAATCAAGGGAATTAGGATCCGCTTTAAATGCGATCGTCCATTTTAATTGTTCTGTCGGAGATTTTCTTATAAATTCACCTCCTTCGTTTCCTTACAACTCAAACCTTCTGTTGATGCATTTTATGCAAGTCCCTAGACATCTACCCACGTCCATTGCAGGTACAACAGTTTACAGGCCACCATGATTGTTCGTTATTATACTATCCGTGTTTGTATGTGGTTACAGGAACTGCAGGAACGAGATTTGGATGTTTGACTATGTTAGACTTAGTCAGACGTCCGAGTGAAGCCTCACTCGTACGGCTGATAGGCTCATACGCACGGTTGATACTGAGCTAAGTCACAGTTACAACCTAAATGAGAAGACACGAGTGAGTGATCACCCGTACAGCTGATGAAGCCAACTCGTATGTGTGATGGATGAATCGTACGGGTGAGTCAACAGCAGGGGTATATAAAGTCTTATGTTCTTCATTTTAGGTTAAGCCTCTCATTTGTTACACACACTCAGATCTGGTGAGCTCCTCCGATTCTCTCTCAACCCAAATCACCCAGGTGGTGAATAATAGCTCTAGGTGTTGATCTAATCACACTTGATTTAGTTATGGTATGACTAAATTAATCCCAAAACGCTTAACCTACTTACTAGAGGGTTTGATTCACTTATTCCGTCATTGTGTGAGTTAAATCTGTTGATTTCTAAGTTCCTAGTCATGTTTCATCACCTTCTATTCTTTCCCCCTCAACTCATATTTTAAAGTGTTCATCAATATGCTCCATCCAGTTCTGATTCTCGATATACTTATAACTTTCATATCGGTCATTCTTCTTTTTCATCTACCGCCAGAAGAATCTATTTACTTCTACTATACTCTTGGGTTTATAGTGTTTCTAGTTCTCCCGTATCTTTATATTGCTATATGCATCGATATATATGGTTTATAATTTTTGGTTTGTCGTTGGGATTTATATCTTCCCTTATATTTCAAAGTCTCTGTTTCTATTTTCTATAATCATTGTCATCCACAGTTAATGCTCTCTTTTATTTACTGCAATTTATACCCCAATTTCTATTTCGGAGTTTTGTCCTTTCGTTTCTTCTTCTTGCGATTAAGCACCGCTTGTAATGGTCCAGAATTCACAGATATGAATTTCGGAATGAACATTGTTAATGTTCTAGGAAGGAAATTGTGATGGCACGATCTTGACTTGTCAAATTACTATTATACCTTGGAAAAGGCCGAATCATCAAGAAATATTTTCTTGATATTTTAGAGGTTAAATAGAATACAAGAGTCGTATAACATGGCACATGATGATGTTATGATCTGTGAATCATCACGTTCCATTTAGAAACTCAGCATGAATTACTGTAATATAATCACGTTGATCAAGTGTCATTATATTATACTAACTCATGCTTCAGTTTCCAACACTACTTCAAAAACATTCATAGTTTAAACTCAAAGGTTTACAGAGTATAGGAACTAAACAGTTTCCTTTTTGATGTAATCCAGATAGCGCAAAGAGATAAATGATTCCAGATAAGAATAGGTAAGAAAATATCTTCAGAAATATGGAGGATATTTATAATGAAAGATATGATGATATTTTAGAATATCTAAGATCAGAGGATGATGAAGAATATTATTCACAAGGGTTTAGAGTCAGGAGTAAGGTATTTAATAATAATTTCAGCAGACACTGAATCATTTGGATTCTTTGAAGGCAGGTTTAGTCTTTGTGATTTGTCCATAGCCTCCTTCATGGTTTGCTTAATCCGTTTTCCAGTTCCAAACCTTCTCTTTTTCTAAGCTTTTCCAACACACTATCCTTTATTATCAAACTTTTGACTGTTAAGGTCGTTTACAGTTTTTGCTGCTTCATCAGCATTTTTCAAACTTCGGAGAACTAGTTCGCAGTTTAGGGTGTTTTTCAGAAACTTCACATTCAAAGTATATAAGTCTAGGAGATAGACGTTATATATACACCTATAACTGTTGGCAGAGACATGCTGCAAGATTTCAAAATACTAATTGCTGATTCCCAGTAATTGGCATGACAATTCTTGTTACAAGATGCGGATGAGTAAATGATGGGGTTTCGATAAATATAATGACTTTTCGGAAAGTCAAAGATCAGTGAAGTTGTTGGTAAGTTTATTTTTAATGTGGTGAGACATAAAAGGTTCTCCGGTAACAATGACGAAAGGGTAACGTCTATATCAAGGTTATAATAAGACTGTTTCAACTGAAAAGTCGAAGTTGACTTGCTAAAGCTGTGACAAAACTGACTAATTTGAAAAGGAATCGCAAAGTTATTTTTGCTAATAAATGCCAAAGGGTCTGACACGGATACGTGTTAAATTATGACTCTGGTTTCGAGAGCTTTTCAGATGCAAGACTGTGGTTAATATGTGGTTGGATCATTATCTCGATTGTTTATTATTTGAAGTGTCTTCAGGAATTTTGAAGGATTTTGAACACAGATTGTAATCGTTAATATACATTTGATGTTCTAACACACTTTTGAAGTCAAAGTATAGCTTTGAAAGATGTAGGAATCTAAAAGTGATAGTACCGATTATATCTCGAATTAAATTCTGAGATTTTAAAATCAGAATATGTAATTGGGTTTGAATTAGTATGGTTGTTTTAATTTCTATGAAAGAATGTATATTATTGTGAAAGTAGGAAGTATAATTGATAATTTGCTTAATCTGATTCGAAGAATGTAACATATTAATTGTGAATTTATATATATCTCTCGAGTATTACCTACCCGTTAAAAAATTTTCACAATTAATATTTTGTACATAAGAATTTTATTACAGTCTTTATGAAAATATATATGTATATATTCTCCTCAGATGTAACATAGATTTTAATGAGTTAATACTAAATTAAACTCATCCGATTTACGGTTGGAACTAGAATTGAATAATTCCTTGAAGGCTTTAGAGGTTACATAAGTATTTCTTCAATAATATTGAAATTATGAATCAATACTTCGTTATTTGTTGAGATGTGATGTTGGTTTTCGTTAAATTCTTGTGAACTTCGCAAAGTACGAATGATGTTATCTGAAAAGTTTCGGTTACATCAATGATGAAGTGTAAAATCAAATATATACTTGATTTATTAGGAATTGGAATTTGTTGAATTGAGACAGAGATTGTAGTTAACGATGGTTAAGTCGCGGGCGAGGGACGTACATTATTGCATATTTATAATATGAATTAACCGAGTAGTTAAGATTCACACACAATAGCTTAGCACGGAAAGATTTATTTTTTATTTCAAAATATATATATAAAAAATATATATATATATAATTTCTTCAGAGGGAATGAGTGAATTCTTCATAACTTGTTGATACAATATACACGTTATTGATTCGTAATGATGTCTACAGTGATTCTTGAACTGACGGAGTTTGTGATATTATAGGTATTGTTGATTCTGATGTTGACTGTACTGACGATGCTGGTGACGTTGACGGTACTGTTGATGCTGTTGTTAAAACAAGTTTAACTTGTTAATCACACACCATTTTTGTCAGGGTTTCTACTCTTCCTTCTATCATTTTGGTTCGCTTAACTGATTTATGGTTAGGGCTAGATTAGATAATCTCTAAGACTTTAGAGATTATATAATCGCCGCGGAATGTTTCTCCAATGAAGTTATGAATTAATACTTCGTCAGTTATTGTTGTTGGTACTCCTTGGTATCTATGGTGCGTATGACGTTGATGCTAGTGGGACAGATTGTGAAGTTGAGGTTTACAACGCGGTTGTGGTTGGAGGTGGTAATGGTACTGTTGGCGTTGATGATGGTGGTACTGGTTATGCTGCTGGTGCTGCTGCTGGTGTTTGTAATCTCTGCACCATATTCTCCAAAGCCACTACCCGAGCGCGAAGTTCGTTGACTTCTTCTATTATTCCAGGATGATTGTTGGTCGGAACGAGCGGATAAATAAAATCTAGAATTTGATGTAGTATATAATCGTGACGAGATACCCTGGAAATGAGAGAGAAAATGGTGTCTCGAACAGGTTCGCCGGTAAGTGCTTCAGGTTCTTCTCCAAGAGGGCAATGTGGTGGATGGAAAGGATCGCCTTCTTCTTGTTTCCAATGATTGAGGAGGCTACGAACCCATCCCCAATTCATCCAGAATAGGTGATGACTGATTGGTTGATCCATTCCGGTCACACTGCTTTCGGAGCTTGAGTGAGATTCCATTTCGGAATCCGAGTGACTTGAACTGATGACAAATTCCATTTCGTACGATTGGATAAAGGATTTTCGATATAAAATGATTTTTCGGCTATCGGTTGGTATTCTATTTACATAGGATATCTATATATAGAGATCAAAAGATTTCATAGATTACGGAGGAATTTGCGGGATATGTCAGGCAAAGTTTAAAGTAACAGATACGATAAGATATGATTTAGCAGATACGCTAAGATATGAATTTTGTCTATACACTACTCATGCAATTAATGTAGCAAGACGTGTCTAGACTAATAATGATAAGTAGATAATTTCCTATGGATGATAAGCAGATGATTTCCGACTAGAAATGATAAGCAAAACTTTTGACATGCAGACACGGTCGAAGTCCAGACTCACTAATGCATCCTAACGACTTATCAGTTAGACACACTAATGCAGACCTGGTTCGCTAAGACCACCGCTCTGATACCAACTGAAAGGACCCGTTCATATACATTATAAACGATTCACAATAGTTGATTACATTGCGAGGTATTTGACCTCTATATGATACATTTTACAAACATTGCATTCGTTTTTAAAAGACAATCTTTCTTTACATCGAAAATTGACAGGCATGCATACCATTTCATAATATCCACTATCCAACTATAAATTGATTTAATAATAATCTTTGATGAACTCAATGACTCGAATGCAACGTTCTTCGAAATATGCTATTGAAGACTCCAAGTAATATCTTTAAAATGAGCAAATGCACAGCGGAAGATTTCTTTAACACCTGAGAATAAACATGCTTTAAAGTGTCAACCAAAAGGTTGGTGAGTTCATTAGTTTATCATAATCATTTATTTCCATCATTTTAATAGACCACAAGAATTTCATTTCCAGTTCTCATAAATATACGTCCCATGCATAGAGACAAAAACAATCATTCATATGGTGAACACCTGGTAACCGACATTAACTAGATACATATAAGAATATCCCCTATCATTCCGGGATCCTCCTTCGGACATGATATAAATTTCGAAGTACTAAAGCATCCGGTACTTTGGATGGGGTTTGTTAGGCCCAATAGATCTATCTTTAGGATTCGCGTCAATTAGGGTGTCTGTTCCCTAATTCTTAGATTACCAGACTTTAATAAAAAGGGGCATATTCGATTTCGATAATTCAACCATAGAATGTAGTTTCAATTACTTGTGTCTATTTCGTCAAAACATTTATAAAAGCGCATGTATTCTCAGTCCCAAAAATATAAAGGGTAAAAAGGCAAATGAAACTCACCATACTGTATTTCGTAGTAAAAATACATATAACGTCATTGAACAAGTGCAAGGTTGGCCTCGGATTCACGAACCTAAATTAATTATATATATTTATGTGTTGGTCAATATTTGTCTAACAAATTAGGTCAAGTCATAGTGTACCACAATCCTAATGCTCGAGACTAATATGCAAAAGTCAACAAAAGTAAATTTGACTCAAAATAATTTCCAAAAATCTATACATGATTAATATATAGTTTAAATATCGTCGTTTTATATTTTTAAATATTTTTAAAAGATTTATTAGAGTAAATAATATAATTTATTTATTAATAAATAAAATTTTATATTATATTTATATAATAAAATATACTTTTATATATATTAAGTAATAAAATTTATAGGGTTCATTTAATATTATAAAGATAATATGATAGGTATTATTAAAGTAAGTTATTACACGTAGTAAAATATGTTTGTATCAAATATTTATTTGATAAAATAATATCTATAATGATAGTAAGTAAAAGTTGTATTATTTTGTAATAATAATTATTATTATAAAAATATCAATATTTATAATTACTAAGATGACATTATGATAAAATGATAATTCAAATTATGATAACTTTAATATTTACGATAATTTTTAATATTATCTTTAAAATAATAATTCTATTTGAAATAATAATAATAATGATATTTTATAGTAACAATGACATTTCTATTAAAATGATAATTTTTGTTAAAATGATAGTTTTAATACTAACGATAATTTTAATAATAATAGTAATGATAAAAATAATAAGAACGATAATTTTATCTAAATCAATATCTTATAATATTTTAATTTCATCATGATACTCTTACCCATTATTTCCTAATCGTTTCGTTTAATTGCTTTTAATCGTCTTTTATATCATGTTCGTAATAATGATAATAATAGTAATCAAAATAATTAGGTGTTACAAATATTTGTTTTAATTACACTAATATTAATAATGATAGTTACTATAACATTATTAACGATAATACTAATAATTATCTTAATGATAATATAGTAATAATAATATTAACAATAACAATAACCATTTTTAAATAATGATATATATATTAATAATGATAATAATAATAATAATAATAATAATAATAATAATACCAATAATAATAATAATAATAATAATAATAATAATAATTGGATAATAATAATAATACTAATTATAACTTTAACGATAATAACGATAGTAATAATAAAAAAATAATAATTTTTTTTAATGATAAATCCTTTTATTGATAAAGATAATAATAATAATAATAATAATAATAATAATAATAATAATAATAATAATAATAATAATAATAATAATAATAATAATAATAATAATAATAATAAGATAAAACTGGAACGACGATAATAACGACGATAATAATAATCATTTTTAATAATAATACAAAAATTCGATGGACTATAACTTCAAATCCGTTCATCGAAATCATTCGATATCTAAATGAAAAGTTCTTAATTTTTCGCTAGCTTTCCAACAACATGCATATCTTATACCTTATCTCAGTCGCATATATAACTAATTCAGGATTCAACATAACCTAACTAAAGGCAATAGCAAAAGTACAAACATGCATAATCCTATATACTCGAGCACTAGTCAGGGATACACTATTAGTATGTAAAAGTTAAATTATGAGTACTCACGTATCAATATTGAGATTCAATATTGCAGGAAAGGTACGTAGACTCAACGGAGATGATAAATACTATATTGACCTCGCGAGCATACCCATGAACCATACCCAATCACCTCCATAGCTATAACCCATAATTTCCTTAATCCAATCCCACTCGAAAAACAATTTCGAAATCACTCGGACAGTACTCTGACGTAATATTTATGTATACTAATAATATCTTGAAATAATATGGAGTAAATATATATATGTAAATCGATTGAGAGAGTTTAGAGAAAAATATTTTCAAGTTTCTATGAAATAATGAAGCCTATTGAATTCTATTTATAATAGATTTTTGAATTATTAAAGTGAATTATTAAAGTATGAATTATTAAAGTGAATTATTAAAGTATGAATTATTAAAGTGAATTATTAAAGTATGAATTATTAAAGTGAATTATTAAAGTATGAATTATTAAAGTATGAATTATTAAAGTGAATTATTAAAGTTAAAGTTAAAGTAAAGTAAAAATAAAGTAAAGGTAAAGTTTAAGTATAGTAAAAGTATAAAACTACATAATACGTATAATACGCGTATAAATATATATAATATTAATTTAAATCATTATATATATTTAATAAAATAAAATATAAATATCGTTATCTTTATCATACTAGTTAAGTAATGAGTTGTCAAAAGTGGTTCTAGATATTTATAAAAGTTATATACGTTTTAATAATAAAGTTCTTTTTAAACTGAAAACATTTTTGTACGTTTGAAACTAAATAGATCAATCGAGTCTTTATGAGATTCAATCTTCCACTATCCTTTGTCTAGTTCTCAATGATTAACAATTTGTTCTTATTTATAAATCACTTTACCATTTTCTGAATATTGTTAAAATAGAAAGATTTCTCAAATCAACGTGGGCTTTTCAACAGAGACTTGTAATCATAATTGAATATATCTGATAATTCAATCATTTGATCTTATCTTCTAATTCCATTGATAAACATTTTGAAACAGATACAATCATATAAAGTATTTAATCTAATATTTTGTTTACGTTTCAAGTTATAATATATATATACACATATACATATATAATCATATTCATTTAATGGTTCGTGAATCGTTGGAACTTGGTCGAGGTCGAATGAATGTATGAACATAGTTTAAAATTCTTGAAATTTAACTTAACAAATATTGCTTATCGTGTCGGAAACATATAAAGATTAAAGTTTAAATTTGGTTGGAAATTTCTGGGTTGTCACACCAACAACAACAACAACAACAACAACAACAACAACAACAACAACAACAGCAACTACAACAATCATCCCAACAACAATAACAACCGCAACAACAACAACAATCAGAAGCAGCTATGCCAATGGTGTGAAAAGTATCACTCGGGGTTTTGCACCAAATTTTGCAACAAGTGTAAAAGAAATGGTCATAGCGTGGCGAAGTGTGAGGTCTATGGACCAGGGGTTATCAGAACGAAAGGAACAAATGATGTCAGAACGAGTAATGGCGGAGCAAGTAGTGTCAGGGCAAGTTATGCCAATGTACTTTGTTATAAATGTGGAAAACCGGGCCACATTATTAGAAATTGCCCGGACCAGGAGAACATGAATGGACAAGGCCGCGGAAGAGTTTTCAATATTAATGCGGCAGAGGTACAGGAAGACCCGGAGCTTGTTACGGGTACGTTTCTTATTGACAATAAATCTGCTTACGTTTTATTTGATTCGGGTGCGGATAGAAGCTATATGAGTAGAGATTTTTGTGCTAAATTAAGTTGTCCATTGACGCCGTTGGATAGTAAATTTTTACTCGAATTAGCAAACGGTAAATTAATTTCAGCAGATAATATATGCCGGAATCGAGAAATTAAACTGGGTAGCGAAATATTTAAGATTAACTTGATACCAGTAGAGTTAGGGAGTTTTGATGTGATAATCGGTATAGACTGGTTGAAAGAAGTGAAAGCAGAGATCGTTTGTTATAAAAATGCAATTCGCATTATACGAGAAAAAGGAAAACCCTTAATGGTGTACGGAGAAAAGGGCAACACGAAGCTACATCTTATTAGTAATTTGAAGGCACAAAAACTAATAAGAAAAGGTTGCTATGCTGTTCTAGCACACGTCGAGAAAGTACAAACGGAAGAAAAGAGCATCAATGATGTTCCCGTCGCAAAAGAATTTCCCGATGTATTTCCGAAAGAATTACCGGGATTACCCCCACATTGATCCGTTGAATTTCAAATAGATCTTGTACCAGGAGCTGCACCAATAGCTCGTGCTCCTTATAGACTCGCACCCAGCGAGATGAAAGAACTACAAAGCCAACTGCAAGAACTATTAGAACGTGGTTTCATTCAACCAAGCACATCACCATGGGGAGCTCCTGTTTTGTTTGTTAAGAAGAAGGATGGTACATTTAGGTTGTGTATTGACTACAGAGAGTTGAACAAACTTACCATCAAAAACAATTATCCACTGTCGAGAATTGACAACTTATTTGATCAACTACAAGGCTCGTCGGTTTATTCGAAGATCGATTTACGTTCTGGATATCATCAAATGCGAGTAAAGGAGGATGATATTCCAAAAACTGCTTTTAGGACGCGTTATGGTCATTACGAGTTTATGGTTATGCCATTTGGATTGACTAACGCACCAGCTGTGTTCATGGACCTTATGAACCGAGTGTGTGGGCCATATCTTGACAAGTTTGTCATTGTTTTTATTGATGACATACTTATTTACTCAAAGAATGATTCAGAGCACGAAGAATATTTGAGAAAAGTGCTAGAAGTATTGAGGAAAGAAAAACTGTATGCTAAGTTTTCAAAGTGTGCATTTTGGTTGGAAGAAGTTCAATTCCTCGGTCACATAGTGAACAAAGAAGGTATCCAGGTGGACCCGGCAAAGATCGAAACCGTTGAAAAGTGGAAAACCCAAAAAACTCTGAAGCATATACGTCAATTTTTAGGATTGGCTGGTTACTACAGAAGATTCATCCAAGATTTCTCCAAAATAGCAAAACCCTTGACTGCATTAACGCATAAAGGGAAGAAATTTGAATGGAAGGATGAACAAGAAAAGACGTTTCAATTATTGAAGAAAAAGCTAACTACGGCACCTATATTGTCATTGCCTGAAGGGAATGATGATTTTGTGATTTATTGTGACGCATCAAAGCAAGGTCTCGGTTGTGTATTAATGCAACGAACGAAGGTGATTGCTTATGCGTCTAGACAATTGAAGATTCACGAACAAAATTATACGACGCATGATTTGGAATTAGGCGCGGTTGTTTTTGCATTAAAGATTTGGAGGCACTACTTATATGGGGTCAAAAGTATTATATATACCGACCACAAAAGTGTTCAACACATATTTAATCAGAAACAACTGAATATGTGGTAGCGTAGGTGGATTGAATTGTTGAAAGATTATGACTTTGAGATTCGCTACCACCCGGGGAAGGCAAATGTGGTAGCCGACGCCTTGAGCAGAAAGGACAGAGAACCCATTCGAGTAAAATCTATGAACATAATGATTCACACTAACCTTACTACTCAAATAAAGGAGGCGCAACAAGGAGTTTTAAAAGAGGGAAATTTAAAGGATGAAATACCCAAAGGATCGGAGAAACATATTAATATTTGGGAAGACGGAACCTGGTATAGGGCTGAAAGAATTTGGGTACCAAAATTTGGAGATATGAGAGAAATGGTACTTAGAGAAGCTCATAAAATCAGATACTCAATACATCCTGGAACGGGGAAGATGTACAAGGATCTTAAGAAACATTTTTGGTGGCCGGGTATGAAAGCCGATGTTGCTAAATACGCAGGAGAATGTTTTACCATGGATTTCATCACTAAATTGCCAAGAACTGCAAGTGGTTTTGATACTATTTGGGTAATAGTTGATCGTCTCACCAAATCAGCACACTTCCTGCCAATAAGAGAAGATGACAAGATGGAGAAGTTAGCACGACTGTATTTGAAGGAAGTCGTCTCCAGACATGGAATACCAATCTCTATTATCTCTGATAGGGATGGCAGATTTATTTCAAGATTCTGGCAGACATTACAGCAAGCATTAGGAACTCGTCTAGACATGAGTACTGCCTATCATCCACAAACTGATGGACAGAGCGAAAGGATGATACAAACACTTAAAGACATGCTACGAGCATGTGTTATTGATTTCGGAAACAGTTGGGATCGACATCTACCGTTAGCAGAATTTTCCTACAACAACAACTACCATTCAAGCATTGAGATGGCGCCGTTTGAAGCACTTTATGGTAGAAAGTGCAGGTCTCCGATTTGTTGGAGTGAAGTGGGGGATAGACAGATTACGGGTCCGGAGATAATACAAGAAACTACCGAGAAGATCATCCAAATTCAACAACGGTTAAAAACTGCCCAAAGTCGACAAAAGAGCTACGCGGACAGTAAAAGAAAAGATATAGAGTTTGAAATTGGAGAAATGGTCATGCTTAAGGTTTCACCTTGGAAAGGCGTTGTTCGATTTGGTAAGCAGGGGAAACTAAATCCAAGGTACATTGGACCATTCAAGATTATAGATCGTGTCAGACCAGTAGCTTACCAACTGGAGCTACCTTAACAACTCGCGACTATACATAACACTTTCCACGTCTCAAATTTCAAGAAATGCTTTTCTAAAGAAGATCTCACTATTCCGTTGGACGAAATCCAAATCAATGAAAAACTTCAATTCATTGAAGAACCCGTCGAAATAATGGATCGTGAGGTTAAGAGACTTAAACAAAACAAGAAACCGATTGTTAAGGTTCGATGGAATGCTCGTAGAGGACCCGAGTTCACCTGGGAGTGTGAAGATCAGATCAAGAAGAAATACCCACAATTATTTCCAGAAGATACGTCAACACCTCCAACTTCTTAAAATTTCGGGACGAAATTTATTTAACTGGTAGGTACTGTAGTGACCCGAACTTTTCCATGTTTATATAAATATTAAATGAAATTGTTATTTACATGATTAAGTGTTTCCAACATGTTAAGCAATCAAACTTGTTAAGACTTGATTAATTGTAATAGGTTTGATATAGACAATTGACCACCCAAGTTGACCGGTGATTCACGAACGTTAAAACTTGTAAAAACTATATGATGACATATATATGGTTATATATATAGTTAACATGATATTATGATAAGTAAACATATCATTAAGTATATTAATAATGAACTACATATGTAAAAACAAGACTACTAACTTAATGATTTTGAAACGAGACATATATGTAACGATTATCATTGTAACGACATTTAATGTATATATATCATATTAAGAGATATTCGTACATCATAATATCATGATAATATAATAATTTAAAATCTCATTTGTTATGATAAACAATGGGTTAACAACATTCAACAAGATCGTTAACCTAAAGGTTTCAAAACAACATTTACATGTAACGACTAACGATGACTTAACGACTCAGTTAAAATGTATATACATGTAGTGTTTTAATATGTATTCATACACTTTTGAAAGACTTAAACACACTTATCAAAATACTTCTACTTAACAAAAATGCTTACAATTACATCCTCGTTTAGTTTCATCAACAATTCTACTCGTATGCACCCGTATTCGTACTCGTACAATACACAGCTTTTAGATGTATGTACTATTGGTATATACACTCCAATGATTAGCTATTAGTAGCCCATGTGAGTCACCTAACACATTTGGGAACCATCATTTGGCAACTAGCATAAAATATCTCATAAAATTACAAAAATATGAGTAATCATTCATGACTTATTTACATGAAAACAAAATTACATATCCTTTATATCTAATCCATACACCAACGACCAAAAACACCTACAAACACTTTCATTCTTCAATTTTCTTCATCTAATTGATCTCTCTCAAGTTCTATCTTCAAGTTCTAAGTGTTCTTCATAAATTCCAAAAGTTCTAGTTTCATAAAATCAAGAATACTTCCAAGATTGCAAGTTTACTTCCAAGTTTTCTAAATCCATTCCAAGTAATCATCCAAGATCAAGAAACCTTTGTTACTTACAGTAGGTTATCTTTCTAATACAAGGTAATAATCATATTCAAACTTTAATTCAATTTCTATAACTATAACAATCTTATTTCGAGTGGAAATCTTACTTGAAATTGTTTTCGTGTCATGATTCTGCTTCAAGAACTTTCAAGCCATCTGTAACGACCCAGAATTTTCTGACCAAATTATACTTATGATATTAATATTTACATAAATTAAACCATACCAACATGATAAGCAATCCAAATTGTTGAGACTTGTGTTTTTGAAAAGAGTTTTACACTACGTTTGACCGTTCAATATGACCGATGATATCACGAACTATATAACATACGATAATTATACGTTTGTGTATATATATGTATTTATATATATTTAACATGATTTAAGGATGGTTTAACATCTCATTGTGTACTAATGACAATGAGTTATAAGTATATTTTGAAACTACTAACTTAAGTTTTCAAAACGATAACTATACGTAACATTCTTTGATATATATACTTATAATCTATAATGCTTATACAAGTATCGTATATATAATGTATTTAATCACTTTTTAAGGACTTAAATACATAAAACAATATAAGTATATTCACAAAATATAGCTATATTTGAATTCTCGTTCCGTTTTCTCAAGATTTCTATACGTATATCTAGGGTATATGTACCCGTATCATACCCAGCTTCTATACGTATTTACTATTGGTATATACACATAAAATCAACATCCTAATCAACATTATTACTGCCCTAGATATAAGGTAACTAGGATTTGTCAAGTAGTATGAATTATTAGTAAGAAAATAAAATTAGGAATCCTTTTCTTTCTTTATAAACTAAAAATGTTTTTATAAATGAACACCATTTCTTCACTCCATTTTCTCATATCTACACCCTCATTTATCTCTCAAAATACTCCTAACTTCATACTTGATCATCTCTAAGCATTTTCCCCATCATTTAGCTTCAATTACAAGCCTTAAACACCATTAAAAAAAAACTCTTTCAAGAACATATCAAAATAACCACCCATTTGAAGAAGTTTACTTCCAACCTTTTGATCTAACTCCACCACTCTTTGATTCCAAGATTATTTCTTATCTTTTGCAGTAACTTTGTCCAAGTAACTTAAGGTAGTAACCTTGTTCATAATCTTATTCAATTCATATTCATATAGCTATCTTATTTTGTGGTATAAAATTTTAACAACAAGAACATAGTTTGAATGATTTCAAGCTTGTTCGCAAACTAAATAGATCCTTCTAACTTGACTTTTAAAACACTTCAATACCTGTAATATATCATAATGATATGCTAACCTAACAAGATATAACTTGGTTTTACAAAGAACATCTTAAAAACTGAATCTACGTCGTCAGAGTGCAACCGGGGGCTGTTTTGGGTTGGATAATTAAAAACCATCTTGAACTTTGAATTGGAAGTTCATGTTCTGGAAAAATGATATTTATTATGAATATGTTAACACATAAAAATTTCATGGTTTAACTCAAAGTGTAAGTATTTTTAGAAAAATGATCATTAAATGTTGTTTTTATGATGGAAAATGATCACTTTCATAAGTTTCACCAAAGTTTGACCTATAACCTATGATTTTGAATACAAACTAAGGTATTTTCAGTTCATATTCTTAAAATTTGACTCGATCCAAGGAAGTGGCAAGTTGAACCAACAAAAACGGAGTTGTAATGAAGAAACTACGACTAAAACAAGATTGGGTATCCGAAGCTAGTTTAGCTACGAAAATATTTGGAGAAAAAGTAAATTAATCATATCTTTTCTAATTAATATGATATTTTATATATAATTACTTATGATTTGATTTTATATATTTCAGGACCACCCGTAAACAACACGAGAAGATTAATCATAAGACCTCATGATTGTACGCAACACGTCATTTGACAACACGGTACTTTATGTACGCAACACGTCATTTGACAACATGGTACCATGGGTCGAGATTAATTCTGATCAATACGAATATGATGGGGTCTTTATTTATTTTATTTAAGCAACTAATTGTGGACCACTAACATCGGACTGCTAACTACGGACTAAGAAAATATTAAAAGTATTAAAAGTATATATATATGTAACGATTACTTAAAAAGAAAATATGTTGATATATTATATATATGGTTAGGTTCGTGATATCTATCGAAGACCAAGTCGAATTAAATACCTTCAAGGCAAAAGTGAGTTTCATTTGCTCCCTTTTTAATTGCTTTTGCAATATATATTTTTGGGCTGAGAATACATGCGATGCTTTTATAAATGTTTACAAAATAGACACAAGTACTTAAAAATATATTCTACGTTGAGTTGTACCACTGGCATATTTTCCTGTAGCTTGGTAACTACTATTTACATGGGTATTGTAAACGCGAATCCTGTTGATAGATCTATCGGGCCTGACAACCCCAACCGGACTGGACGACCAGTATTCAACGGTTGCACAGTACTTCGTTTTGGTGACTACACTTGGTACGGTGTAGTGAGATTTCATAATAAAGGGAATATGCGACGTTGATTAAATGTTAAGTATGGTTACCAAGTGCTCAACCACTTAGAATGCTTTACATACACTTGCGAGTGTATTATGTTTATGATTATGAAATCTTGTGGTCTATTAACATATTGAAATGATTGTTATGATAAACCTATGAACTCACCAACTTTTTGGTTGACACTTTAAAGCATGTTTATTCTCAGGTACGAATTAAGTCTTTCGCTGTGCATTTGCTCAATATAAGGACATTACTTGGAGCTGATCATCGCAATGGGACCAAATGTTGATGACTTCGTCCAGGTGGATTAGGACGGGACCTTTCAGTTGGTATCAGAGCGGTGGTCATAGCGAACCAGGTCTTGCATTAGTGTGTCTAACTAGTAGTTGTTAGGATGCATTAATGAGTCTGGACTTCGACCGTGTCTACATGTCAAAAGTTTTGCTTATCATTTCTAGTCGGAAATCATCTGCTTATCATCCTTAGGAAATTACCTGCTTATCATTCATAAGTCTAGACACGTTTTACTGCATTTACTGCATTGATAGTGTATAGACGAATTCTTATCTTAGCATATCTGTTATTGCGAACTTTGACTGATATCTTTTCAAAGATTCTCCGTAATTTATGGGATTTTGGTATTATATATACATATGTAAATTATGTATTGAAGAGTACCAAATCTAACTCCTATAATCTATTCCATACCAAAAATTCATTTTCCCCATTATACAAGATGGATTCCGCAACTAGTTCGAATTCTTCAGATTCTGACCGTTATGCCGATATGAATTTTCATTCGGGCTCCGAAAGCAGTGTCACCGGAATGGATCAACCAATTTTCCATCATCTATTCTGGATGAATTGGGGATGGGTTCGTAATATGCTAAATCACAGGAGACAAGAAGAAGGTGATCCATTCCATCCACCAAATTGCCCTCTTGGCGATGAACCTGAAGCATTTACCAGTGAACTTATTCGAAACACCATTTTCTCTCTCATTTCTAGTGTATCTCATCACGATTATATACTATCCCATATTACAAATCTTGTTCATTCGCTCGCTCCAACCGCCAATCATCCCGGTGTACTAGCAGAAGTTAACGAACTTCGCGCTCGCGTGACGGCTTTGGAGAACATGGTGCGAAGGTTACAAACACCAGCAGCAGCACCAGCAGCATAATCAGCACCACCATCAATAACATCAACAATACCATCATCACCACTAACAAACAACATCCGCATCACACGTCTCGACATCATAATCTGTCCCACAAACATCAACATCATACGCACCATTGATACCAAGGAGTGCCAACAATAATGAACGATGAAGTATTGATCCATAACTTCATTGATATTCTGCGAAGAATATGTGGTTTCAAAGAGTTTTAGAGATTTCTTATTCTAGCTCAAACCAAAAAGCAAATGAGATTAATATCATATTAACTCATTAAATTCATGATTTCATCTGAAGAATATATATATGTATATATGTTTTCATAAAGATTGTAATTAAAAGTTCTTTTGTACAAAATATTAATGGTGAAATTTTTTTTTTTTAACGGGTAGGTAATACCCGAGGAATAATTAGATTTCATCTTAATAAGTTACATTGTACATTCGTCGAAGCTGATTCAACAGTCATTTACTATCCTACTTACAACCACCGATATACGTATTCGTTCACCGCAGAATAACCATTTTCATTCAATTTCATATTTGGATTTTGACTTCCCAAAATCCAACAAGTGGCATATGAAGAAAACATATGACAAAATAAAATCTGTTAGAAACAAACAAATTAACTATGAAAAATTTTGTTAAGAATCCACGCTAACTGTTCCAGCTAACTGTTCCCAGCTAACTAATTACATTTTATTTATCGCAGTTTATTTATCGCAATTTAATTATCGCACTTTTATTTATCGTCATTTAATTTCTGTAATTATTTTACGCACTTTAAATATCGGGACACGTATACAATGTTTTGATATATCATATCGACGCATCTATATATATTATTTGGAATCACCATAGACACTCTATATGCAGTAATGATCGAGTTCTCTATACAGGGTTGAGGTTGATTCTACAATAATATATATAGTTTGAGTTGTGATTGAGTCTGAGACGTATACGGGTCACGACACGTATTAATTAATTCGTATATTATATATTAAACTATATATGAATTATTGGACTGTTACTGTGGACTATCGACTGTGGACTAATGACATTGGACAATTAAAATGAATTAAAATATTGATTATAACATATGAAACTAAACATTTCTTCAAGATTGCCACTTGATTTCATCTTAAACCTCATTGTATCTCGACGATTACAATCAGCGTTCAAATCTATCATGATTCTTAAAAACAACTCAATCGAGAGGATAAACCAACCGCACTTCATCTACGGAAGAAAAGATTGATGCATATAGTTATGCACCTTAAAAACCCTCGGAGACTGAGTAAACGTTTGACACGTATCTGTTCTAGTTCCTTTGACATTGTTAATACCGAAGATCGTTTTGCAATCCCTTTCCAAAGTAGCTAATTTTGTCACAGCTCCAGCAAGTCAACTCCGACTTTCCATCCGAAACAACTTTATTATAACCGCGATATAAATGCGTACTCTTTATTGTTACTCGGGAACCTTTTATATTCCACAATATTACCAGCAGCGATTAATCATTCTAAAAACACAATTCTAAAGAAACTACCTCGGTTTGATAACCGATGACCCAGATCAGTTAACTTTGAAAATGCTGATGAAGCAGCATGTTGTAGATGATCTTAATGGCCAAAAGTTTGATGATAAAGAAAGGAGTGTTAGGAACGCTCGATAGAAAATTTAGTACCGAAAAGCGGATTATGCAAAACTATGAAGAAAGCCGTGGACAAATCACAAAGAATAAGTTTGCCTTCAAAGAATCCAAATGATTCTGTGCCTGCTGAAATCGTTAGCAAACATCTTATTTCTCATTCTAAACCTTCACAGACAAATCTTCTTCATCATCCATTGATATTAGAAATTCTAAGATATTCTCGTATGTTCTATTATAAATATCCTCCATATTTCTGGCGATATTTTCACAACTATTCTTATCTGAGATCATTTATCTCTCCGTAATATCTGCAACATAAAAGAAACTGTGTTAGTTTCTAAATTCTGAAACCTTCAAGTTTAAAATATGAATGTTTTGAAGTAGTGTTGGGAACTGAAGCATGGATTAGTATAATATAATGACACTTGATCAATGTCATTATATTACAGTAAGTCATGCTGAGTTTCTAATGAAGCATGATGATTCACAGTACCGTCATCATGTGCCATTTACACGACTCTTACATTCTATCTAATCTCTAAACATATCAAGAGAATATTTTTCTGGATGACTCGGTCATCTCCAGGGTATTCTGGTAATTTAACAAATCAAAATCGTTCTATTACCATTTTCTTCTTAGAGCATTAGCTATGTTCATTCTGAATTTCATATCTACGAATTCCGGACCATTACTCGTTTGACTCGAAGTCGAAAAGAGAAAACGAAAGCATGAAGCTCCGAAAAATAACGAAGAATATAAACTCCGATAATAACCCCGAAATTACAAGCTGTATATATCGATGCAGATAGCAATATAGAGACACGGGAGAATTAGAAACACTATAAACACAAGAGTATAGTAGAAGTAAATAGATTCTTCTGGTGGTAGATGAAAAATAAGAATGACAGATATAAAAGTTAGGAGTATATCAAGAATCAGGACTGGATGGAGCATATTGATGAATGCTTTAAAGTAAGAATCAAGGGAGAAAGAATAGAAGGTGTGAGTCGTGAAAAATAAGGAAACGAAGGGGTAAATTTATAGTGAAATATCCGACAAAGAAATCGAAACAGATTATTGCATATAATCAAAGAAGATCCTGATTTCCTTAATCACCAAAGAACCAAATCTTATTACATAAGATTCTCTTTAAATCCCTTAAATCCCGGGAATCAATCATAACTACGTCATCGGTTAAGACGAATATATTTTACTCATCTCACTCTTTTACGATAGTCTCATTTATATTCTTCGCATAATCGAATCATTTTATCTACATTACTCAATGATGATAAAACTCCATTATCACCTTATATTTGTCATGAAAACCTTCTTATTGTTATCCATAACAACCTCTATCAAATTTCGGGGACGAAATTTCTTTAACGGGTAGGTACTGTAACGACCCAGAATTTTCTGACCAAATTATACTTATGAGATTAATATTTACATAAATTAAACCATACCAACATGATAAGCCATCCAAATTGTTGAGACTTGTGTTTTTGAAAAGAGTTTTACACTACATTTGACCGTCCAATATGACCGATGATATCACGAACTATATAACATACGATAATTATACGTTTGTGTATATATATGTATTTATATATATTTAACATGATTTAAGGATGGTTTAACATCTCATTGTGTACTAATGACAATGAGTTATAAGTATATTTTGAAACTACTAACTTAAGTTTTCAAAACGATAACTATACGTAACATTCTTTGATATATATACTTATAATCTATAATGCTTATACAAGTATCGTATATATAATGTATTTAATCACTTTTTAAGGACTTAAATACATAAAACAATATAAGTATATTCACAAAATATAGCTATATTTGAATTCTCGTTCCGTTTCCTCAAGATTTCTATACGTATATCTAGGGTATACGTACCCGTATCATACCCAACTTCTATATGTATTTACTATTGGTATATACACATCAAATCAACATCCTAATCAACATTATTACTGCCCTAGATATAAAGTAACTAGGATTTGTCAAGTAGTATGAATTATTAGTAAGAAAACAAAATTAGGAATCCTTTTCTTTCTTTATAAACTAAAAACGTTTTTATAAATGAACACCATTTCTTCACTCCATTTTCTCATATCTACACCCTCATTTATCTCTCAAAATACTCCTAACTTCATACTTGATCATCTCTAAGCATTTTCCCCATCATTTAGCTTCAATTACAAGCCTTAAACACCATTAAAAAAAAACTCTTTCAAGAACATATCAAAATAACCACCCATTTGAAGAAGTTTACTTCCAACCTTTTGATCTAACTTCACCACTCTTTGATTCCAAGATTTATTCTTATCTTTTGCAGTAACTTTGTCCAAGTAACTTGAGGTAGTAACCTTGTTCATAATCTTATTCAATTCATATTCATATAGCTATCTTATTTTGTGGTATAAAATTTTAACAACAAGAACATAGTTTGAATGATTTCAAACTTGTTCGCAAACTAAATAGATCCTTCTAAATTGACTTTTAAAACACTTCAAGACCTGTAATATATCATAATGATATGCTAACTTAACAAGATATAACTTGGTTTTACAAAGAACATCTTAAAAACTGAATCTACCTCGTCAGAGTGCAACCGGGGGCTGTTTTGGGTTGGATAATTAAAAACCATCTTGAACTTTGAATTGGAAGTTCATGTTCTGTAAAAATGATATTTATTATGAATATGTTAACACATAAAAATTTCATGGTTTAACTCAAAGTGTAAGTATTTTTAGAAAAATGATCATTAAATGTTGTTTTTATGATGGAAAATGATCACTTTCATAAGTTTTACCAAAGTTTGACCTATAACCTATGATTTTGAATACAAACTAAGGTATTTTCAGTTCATATTCTTAAAATTTGACTCGATCCAAGGAAGTGGCAAGTTGAACCAACAAAAATGGAGTTGTAATGACGAAACTACGACTAAAACAAGATTGGGTATCCGAAGCTAGTTTAGCTACGAAAATATTTGGAGAAAAAGTAAATTAATCATATCTTTTCTAATTAATATGATATTTTATATATAATTACTTATGATTTGATTTTATATATTTCAGGACCACCCGTAAACAACACGAGAAGATTAATCATAAGACCTCATGATTGTACGCAACACGTCATTTGACAACACGGTACTTTATGTACGCAACACGTCATTTGACAACATGGTACCATGGGTTGAGATTAATTCTGATCAATACGAATACGATGGGGTCTTTATTTATTTTATTTAAGCAACTAATTGTGGACCACTAACATCGGACTACTAACTACGGACTAAGAAAATATTAAAAGTATTAAAAGTATATATATATGTAACGATTACTTAAAAAGAAAATATGTTGATATATTATATATATGGTTAGGTTCGTGATATCTATCGAAGACCAAGTCGAATTAAATACCTTCAAGGCAAAAGTGAGTTTCATTTGCTCCCTTTTTAATTGCTTTTGCAATATATATTTTTGGGCTGAGAATACATGCGCTGATTTTATAAATGTTTACAAAATAGACACAAGTACTTAAAAATATATTCTACGTTGAGTTGTACCACTAGCATATTTTCCTGTAGCTTGGTAACTACTATTTACATGGGTATTGTAAACGCGAATCCTGTTGATAGATCTATCGGGCCTGACAACCCCAACCGGACTGGACGACCAGTATTCAACGGTTGCACAGTACTTCGTTTTGGTGACTACACTTGGTACGGTGTAGTGAGATTTCATAATAAAGGGAATATGCGACGTTGATTAAATGTTAAGTATGGTTACCAAGTGCACAATCACTTAGAATGCTTTACATACACTTGCGAGTGTATTATGTTTATGATTATGAAATCTTGTGGTCTATTAACATATTAAAATGATTGTTATGATAAACCTATGAACTTACCAACCTTTGGGTTGACACTTTAAAGCATGTTTATTCTCAGGTACGAATTAAGTCTTCCGTTGTGCATTTGCTCAATATAAGGACATTACTTGGAGCCGATCATCGCAATGGGACCAAATGTTGATGACTTCGTCCAGGTGGATTAGGACGGGTCCTTTCAGTTGGTATCAGAGCTGGTTTAATGTCGTTTATGAGCGGGTTAATCGTTGAGGGGGTTCTCACAGTGTTACCTATGACGAAGCATTGGCTCTTACTCCTCGCGGTCCCTATTAGGGTTGGCTATACGTTGCCGAGAGGCGGGCCGTAAAATTAGTGTCTAAGGTACGCTCAGTGGTCACCAGACGGTTAGCTGGGAAGGCACTGAGTGGGATGCGTCCCCACTATTTCAGTTGGTATCAGAGCGGTGGTTGTAGCGAACCAGGTCTTGCATTAGTGTGTCTAACTAGTAGTTGTTAGGATGCATTAATGAGTCTGGACTTCGACCGTGTCTACATGTCAAAAGTTTTGCTTATCATTTCTAGTCGGAAATCATCTGCTTATCATCCTTAAGAAATTACCTGCTTATCATTCATAAGTCTAGACACGTTTTACTGCATTTACTGCATTGATAGTGTATAGACGAATTCTTATCTTAGCATATCTGTTATTGCGAACTTTGACTGATATCTTTTCAAAGATTCTCCGTAATTTACGGGATTTTGGTATTATATATACATATGTAAATTATGTATTGAAGAGTACCAAATCTAACTCCTATAATCTATTCCATACCAAAAATTCATTTTCCCCATTATACAAGATGGATTCCGCATCTAGTTTGAATTCTTCAGATTCCGACAGTTATGCCGATATGGATTTCCATTCGGGCTCCGAAAGCAGCATCACCGGAATGGATCAACCAATTTCCCATCATCTATTCTGGATGAATTGGGGATGAGTTCGTAATATACTAAATCACTGGAGACAAGAAGAAGGTGATCCATTCCATCCACCAAATTGCCCTCTTGGCGATGAACCTGAAGCACTTACCGGCGAACCTATTCGAAACACCATTTTCTCTCTCATTTCTAGAGTATCTCGTCATGATTATATACTATCCCATATTACAAATCTTGTTCATTCACTTGCTTCCACCGTCAATCCTTCCGCTGTACTAGCAGAAGTTAACGAACTTCGCGCTCTCGTGACGGCTTTGGAGAACATGGTGCGAAGGTTGCAAACACCAGCAGCAGCACCAGCAGCATAATCAGCACCACCATCAATAACATCAACAATACCATCATCACCACTAACAAACAACATCCGCATCACACGTCTCGACATCATAATCTATCCCACAAACATCAACATCATACGCACCATAGATACCAAGGAGTACCAACAATAATGAACGATGAAGTATTGATCCAATACTTCATTGATATTCTGCGAAGAATATGTGGTTTCAAAAAGTTTTAGAGATTTCTTATTCTAGCTCAAATCGAAAAGCAAATGAGATTAATATCATATTAACTCATTAAATTCATGATTTCATCTGAAGAAAATATATATGTATATATATTTTCATAAAGATTGTAATTAAAAGTTCTTTTGTACAAAATATTAATGGTGAAATTTTTTTTTAACGGGTAGGTAATACCCGAGGAATAATTAGATTTCATCTTAATAAGTTACATTGTACATTCGTCGAAGCTGATTCAACAGTCATTTACTATCCTACTTACAACCACCGATATACGTATCCGTTCACCGCAGAATAACCATTTTCATTCAATTTCATATTTGGATTTTGACTTCCCAGAATCCAACAAGTGGCATATGAAGAAAGCATATAACAAAATAAAATCTGTTAGAAACAAACAAATTAACTATGAAAAATTTTGTTAAGAATCCACGCTAACTGTTCCAGCTAACTGTTCCTAGCTAACTGATTACATTTTATTTATCGCATTTTATTTATCGCAATTTAATTATCGCAATTTTATTTATCGTCATTTAATTTCTGTAATTATTTTACGCACTTTAAATATCGGGAAACGTATACAATGTTTTGACATATCATATCGACGCATATATATATATTATTTGGAATTACCATAGACACTCTATATGCAGTAATGATCGAGTTCTCTATACAGGGTTGAGGTTGATTCTACAATAATATATATAGTTTGAGTTGTGATCGAGTCTGAGAGGTATACGGGTCACGACACGTATTAATTAATTCGTATATTATATATTAAACTATATATGAATTATTGGACTGTTACTGTGGACTATCGACTGTGGACTAATGACATTGGACAATTAAAATGAATTAAAATATTGATTATAACATATGAAACTAAACATTTCTTCAAGATTGCCACTTGATTTCATCTTAAACCTCATTATATCTCGATGATTACAATCAGCGTTCAAATCTATCATGATTCTTAAAAACACCTCAATCGAGAGGATAAACCAACCGCACTTCATCTATGGAAAAAAAGATTGATGCATATAGTTATGCACCTGAAAAACCCTCAAAAACTGAGTAAATGTTTGACACGTATCTGTTCTAGTTCCTTTGACATTGTTATTACCGAAGATCGTTTTGCAATCCCTTTCCAAAGTAGCTAATTTTGTCACAGCTCCAGCAAGTCAACTCTGACTTTTCATTCGAAACAACTTTATTATAACTGCGATATATATGCGTACTCTTTATTGTTACTGGGGAACCTTTTATATTCCACAATATTACCATCAGCGATTAATCATTCTAAAAATACAATTCTCCTGAAACTACCTCGGTTTGATAACCGATGACCCAGATCAGTTAACTTTGAAAATGCTGACGAAGCAGCATGTTGTAGATGATCTTAATGGCCAAAAGTTAGATGATAAAGAAAGGAGTGTTAGGAACGCTCGATAGAAAATTTAGTACCGAAAAGCGGATTATGTGAAACTATGAAGAAAGCCGTTGACAAATCACAAAGAATAAGTTTGCCTTTAAAGAATCCAAATGATTCTGTGCCTGCTGAAATCGTTAGCAAACATCTTATTTCTCATTCTAAACCTTCACAGACAAATCTTCTTCATCATCTATTGATATTAGAAATTCTAAGATATTCTCGTATGTTCTATTATAAATATCCTCCATATTTCTCGAGATATTTTCACAACTATTCTTATCTGAGATCATTTATCTCTCCGTAATATCTGCAACATAAAAGAAACTGTGTTAGTTTCTAAATTCTGAAACCTTCGAGTTTAAAATATGAATGTTTTGAAGTAGTGTTGGGAACTGAAGCATGGATTAGTATAATATAATGACACTTGATCAACGTCATTATATTACAGTAAGTCATGCTGAGTTTCTAATGAAGCATGATGATTCATAGTACCGTCATCATGTGCCATTTACACGACTCTTACATTCTATCTAATCTCTAAACATATCAAGAGAATATTTTTCTGGATAACTCGGTCTTCTCTAGGGTATTCTGGTAATTTAACAAATCAAAATCGTTCTATTACTATTTTCTTCTTAGAGCATTAGCTATGTTCATTTTGAATTTCATATCTACGAATTCTGGACCATTACTCGCTTGACTCGAAGTCGGGAAGAGAAAACGAAAGCATAAAGCTCCGAAAAATAATGAAGAATATAAACTTCGATAATAACCCCGAAATTACAAACCGTGTATATCGATGCAGATAGAAATATAGAGACACGAGAGAATTAGAAACACTATAAATACAAGTGTATAGTAGAAGTAAATAGATTCTTCTTGTGGTAGATGAAAAAGAAGAATGACAGATATAAAAGTTAGGAGTATATCAAGAATCAGGAATGGATGGAGCATATTGATGAATGCTTTAAATTAAGAATTAAGGGAGAAAGAATAGATGGTGTGAGTCGTGGAAAATAAGGAAACGAAGGGGTGAATTTATAGTGAAATATCCGACAGAGCAATCGAAACAGATTATTGCATATAATCAAACATGATCCTGATTTCCTTAATCACCAAAGAACCAAATCTTATTACGTAAGATTCTCTTTAAATCCCTTAAATCCCGGAAATCAATCATAACTACGTCCTCGGTTAAGACGAATATATTTTACTCATCTCACTCTTTTACGATAGTCTCATTTATATTCTTCGCATAATCGAATCGTTTTATCTACATTACTCAATAATGATAAAACTCCATTATCACCTTATATTTGTCATGAAAACCTTTTTATTGTTATCCATAACAACCTCTATCAAATTTCGGGGACGAAATTTCTTTAATGGGTAGGTACTGTAATGACCCGAAATTTTCCGACCAAATTATACTTATGAGATTAATATTTACATAAATTAAACCATACCAACATGATAAGCAATCCAAATTGTTGAGACTTGTGTTTTTGAAAAGAGTTTTACACAACGTTTGACCGTCCAATATGACCGATGATATCACGAACTATATAACATACGATAATTATATGTTTGTGTATATATATGTATTTATATATATTTAACATGATCTAAGGATGGTTTAACATCTCATTGTGTACTAATGACAATGAGTTATAAGTATATTTTGAAATTACTAACTTAAGTTTTCAAAACGATAACTATACGTAACATTCTTTGATATATATACTTATAATCTATAATGCTTATACATGTATCGTATATATAATGTATTTAATCACTTTTTAAGGACTTAAATACATAAAACAATATAAGTATATTCACAAAAGATAGCTATATTTGAATTCTCATTCCGTTTCCTCAAGATTTCTATACGTATATCTAGGGTATATGTACCCGTATCATACCCAGCTTCTATACGTATTTACTATTGGTATATACACATCAAATCAACATCCTAATCAACATTATTACTGCCCTAGATATGAGGTAACTAGAATTTGTCAAGTAGTATGAATTATTAGTAAGAAAACAAAATTAGGAATCCTTTTCTTTCTTTATAAACTAAAAACGTTTTTATAAATGAACACCATTTCTTCACTCCATTTTCTCATACCTACACTCTCATTTCTCTCTCAAAATACTCCTAACTTCATACTTGATCATCTCCAAGCATTTTCCCTATCATTTAGCTTCAATTACAAGCCTTAAACACCATAAGAAAACTCTTTCAAGAAAATATCAAAATAACCACCCATTTGAAGAAGTTTACTTCTAACCTTTTGATCTAACTCCACCACTCTTTGATTCCAAGATTATTTCTTATATTTTGCAGTAACTTTGTCCAAGTAACTTGAGGTAGTAACCTTATTCATAATCTTATTCAATTCATATTCATATAGCTATCTTATTTTGTGGTATAAAATTTTAACAACAAGAACATAGTTTGAATGATTTCAAACTTGTTGGCAAACTAAATAGATCCTTCTAACTTGACTTTTAAAACACTTCAAGACCTGTAATATATCATAATGATATGCTAACCTAACAAGATATAACTTGGTTTTACGAAGAACATCTTAAAAACTGAATCTACGTCGTCGGAGTGCAACCGGGGGCTGTTTTAGGTTGGATAATTAAAAACCATCTTGAACTTTGAATTGGAAGTTCATGTTCTGGAAAAATGATATTTCTTATGAATATGTTAACACATAAAAATTTCATGGTTTAACTCAAAGTGTAAGTATTTTTAGAAAAATGATCATTAAATGTTGTTTTTATGATGGAAAATGATCACTTTCATAAGTTTCACCAAAGTTTGACCTATAACCTATGATTTCAAATACAAACTAAGGTATTTTCAGTTCATATTCTTAAAATTTGACTCGATCCAAGGAAGTGGCAAGTTGAACCAACAAAAACGGAGTTGTAATGAAGAAACTACGACTAAAACAAGATTGGGTATCCGAAGCTAGTTTAGCTACGAAAATATTTGGAGAAAAAGTAAATTAATTATATCTTTTCTAATTAATATGATATTTTATATATAATTACTTATGATTTGATTTTATATATTTCAGGACCACCCGTAAACAACACGAGAAGATTAATCATAAGACCTCATGATTGTACGCAACACGTCATTTGATAACACGGTACTTTATGTACGCAACACATCATTTGACAACATGGTACCATGGGTCGAGATTAATTCTGATCAATACGAATACGATGGGGTCTTTATTTATTTTATTTAAGCAACTAATTGTGGACCACTAACATCGGACTGCTAACTACGGACTAAGAAAATATTAAAATTATTAAAAGTATATATATATATGTAACGATTACTTAAAAAGAAAATATGTTGATATATTATATATATGGTTAGGTTCGTGATATCTATCAGAGACCAAGTCGAATTAAATACCTTCAAGGAAAAAGTGAGTTTCATTTGCTCCCTTTTTAATTGCTTTTGCAATATATATTTTTGGGCTGAGAATACATGCGCTGCTTTTATAAATGTTTACAAAATAGACACAAGTACTTAAAAATATATTCTACGTTGAGTTGTACCACTGGCATATTTCCCTGTAGCTTGGTAACTACTATTTACATGGGTATTGTAAACGCGAATCCTGTTGATAGATCTATCGGGCCTGACAACCCCAACCGGACTGGACAACCAGTATTCAACGGTTGCACAATACTTCGTTTTGGTGACTACACTTGGTACGGTGTAGTGATATTTCATAATAAAGGGAATATGCGACGTAATGTTAAGTATTGTTACCAAGTGCTCAACCACTTAGAATGCTTTACATACACTTGCGAGTGTATTATGTTTATGATTATGAAATCTTGTGGTCTATTAACATATAGAAATGATTGTTATGATAAACCTATGAACTCACCAACCTTTTGGTTGACACTTTAAAGCATGTTTATTCTCAGGTACGAATTAAAACTTCCGCTGTGCATTTGCTCAATATAAGGACATTACTTGGAGCCGATCATTGCAATAGGACCAAATGTTGATGACTTCATCCAGGTGGATTAGGACGGGTCCTTTCAAGTTTAAATTTGGTTGGAAATTTTCGGGTTGTCACATTCTTCATAAATTCTACAAGTTCTAGTTTCATAAAATCAAGAATACTTCCAAGTTTGCTAGCTTACTTCCAATCTTGTAGAGGGATCATCCAACCTCAAGAAATCTTTATTATTTACAGTAAGATATCTTTCTAATACAAGGTAATACTCATATTCAAACTTTGATTAAATTTCTATAACTATAACAATCTTATTTCGAGTGGAAATCTTACTTGAACTTGTTTTCGTGTCATGATTCTGCTTCAAGAACTTTCAAGCCATCCAAGGATCCTTTGAAGCTAGATCCATTTTTCTCATTTCCAGTAGCTTTATCCAGAAAACTTGAGGTAGTAATGATGTTCATAACATCATTCGATTCATACATATAAGCTATCTTATTTGAAGGTTTAAACTTGTAATCACTAGAACATAGTTTAGTTAATTCTAAACTTGTTCGCAAACATAAGTTAATCCTTCTAACTTGACTTTTAAAATCAACTAAACACATGTTCTATATCTATATGATATGCTAACTTAATGATTTAAAACCTGGAAACACGAAGAATACTGTAAAACTGGACATACGCCGTCGTGGATTGATTCATAAAATAGAGTTCAATATGAAACCATAGCAATTTGATTCACTCAAAACGGATTTAAAATGAAGAAGTTATGGGTAAAACAAGATTGGATAATTTTTCTTGTTGTAGCAACGTGAAAATTGGTAACGTATCTATATTAATCATATCCTAGCTAACTTATATTGTATTATACATGTATTCTAATATATTATGTAATCTTGGGATACCATAGACACGTATACAAATGTTTTAACATATCATATCGACCCTTGTTTATATATTATTTGAAACAACCATAGACACTCTATATGCAGTAATGTAGGAGTTAGCTATACAGGGTTGAGGTTGATTCCAAAAATATATATACTTTGAGTTGTGATCTAGCCTGAGACGTGTATACACTGGGTCGTGGATTGATTCAAGATAATATATATCAATTTTTTTCTGTACATCTAACGTTGGACAACTAGTTGTAGGTTACTAACGAGGACAGCTGACTTAATAAACTTAAAACATCAAAATGTATTAAAAGTGTTGTAAATATATTTTGAATATACTTTGATATATATGTACATATTTGTTATAGGTTCGTGAATCGACTAGTGGCCAAGTCTTACTTCCCGACGAAGTAAAAATCTGTGAAAGTGAGTTATAGTCCCACTTTTAAAATCTAATATTTTTGAGATGAGAATACATGCAGGTTTTATAAATGATTTACAAAATAGACACAAGTACGTGAAACTACATTCTATGGTTGAATTATCGAAATCGAATATGCCCCTTTTTATTAAAGTCTGGTAATCTAAGAATTAGGGAACAGACACCCTAATTGATGCGAATCCTAAAGATAGATCTATTGGGCCTAACAAACCTCATCCAAAGTACCGGATGCTTTAGTACTTCGAAATTTATATCATATCCGAAGGGTGTCCCGGAATGATGGGGATATTCTTATATATGCATCTTTTTAATGTTGGTTACCAGGTGTTCACCATATGAATTATTTTTATCTCTATGTATGGGATGTATATTGAAATATGAAATCTTGTGGTCTATTGTTACGATTTGATATATATAGGTTAAACCTATAACTCACCAACATTTTTGTTGAAGTTTAAAGCATGTTTTTTTCTCAGGTGAATATTAAGAGCTTCCGCTGTTGCATACTAAAATAAGGACAAGATTTGGAGTCCATGTTTATATGATATTATGTAAAAACTGCATTCAAGAAACATATGTCGATGTAATATATTTCTATTGTAAACCATTATGTAATGGTCGCGTGTAAACAGTATATTTTAGATTATCATTATTTGATAATCTACGTAATACTTTTGAAACCTTTATTGATAAAATAAAGGTTATGGTTGTTTTAAAAATGAATGCAGTCTTTGAAAAACGTCTCATATATAGGTCAAAACCTCGTAACGAAATCAATTAATATGGAACGTTTATAATCAATATGAATGGGACATTTCAGTTGGTATCCGAGCGTTGGTCTTAGAGAACCAGAAAATTTGTATTAGTGTGTCTTATCGAGTTTGTTAGGATGCATTAGTGAGTCTGGACTTCGACCGTGTTTTCTTTAAAAATGATTGCTTAACATTTTTGTTGGAAACTATATATTTTTAACATGTGAATATTATGTGATATATTAATCTCTTAACGTGTTTGATATTATGTGATAGATTTCTACCTCTAGAACAAGTCCCATTGACTAACCTAATAATAATGAAGAGTCAAATGTAAATTGGAATGATTCGTGGACTGATTCACAAGTTCCCGAAGAGGAACCGGAAGAAGAGTCGGAACCGGAAGAAGAGTCGGAACCGGAAGAAGAAATAGAACCAGTGGGGGAAATAATAAAATGGTTAAGTAGAAGAAAATCCTCAACCAACCGACCAAAGTTAATTATGGTCAATGGTGTTTCTGCCAAGGAAGCAAAGTACTGGGAGGATTACCAATTCTCCGATGAATCGGATCCCGACAAGGATTCCGATGATGTTATAGAAATTACCCAAACACAATTTAATAAGGCAAAAGAGAACAATAAGAGAAAGGGCATAAAAATAGAGAAATTTGATTCCAAACACGATGAACTTTATATGTATCGTCAACACCCGTATTTCTTAAGTTGTGACAATAACCCGGGAACCTCTAAACCACCAAGTTTTTCTAAACCAATGTGGAAAATGACGGCTCGTATTAGGGGAACATCATATATCCCTAGAAACTTGGAAAAACGAACCAAAACTGAAGAAGAAGAAACGAGCGAGTCGGAATAAGATAGTTGTATTCGTGTGGTGTAATATATGTAATATAGTGTGCTTATGCTTTATGATATATATAAAAATTTCTTGTATTAATAAGTATTTTTTTATGAATCTAACTCTTGTCTATTTTACAGTATAAAAATACAAAATGGATAGACAACCCAATATTTTAAGAGACCTACCCGGAGACATGATTGATGAAATCTTGTCTAGAGTCGGCCAGAATTCCTCGGCATAACTATTTAAGGCGAGATCAGTTTGTAAGACATTCGAAGAACGTTCCAAGAATGCCTTGATTTATAAAAGGCTTTCGTTCGAAAGATGGGGGATATCACATTGGAAAATCCATAAGTTAAGATGTGTTTACTTTGACGCATATATTGCGGGGAACCCAAATGCTATTTTACGCAACGGGTTAAGAAATTATTTTGACTCAATATATCCGAATATAGGACTTCGTGATTTAGAAAAAGCGGCTAACATGCAACATAAAGAAGCATGTTATGCTTATGGGTTAATGTTCGCTTCTCACCAAAGTGAGAACAAGAACATCGGGCTACTACTATTAAACAAAACGTTCCCATAAGTGACGGAGTCGGTAATTGGGGTAAGAAATGAGGTTTTTAGGTTATTACGAGACTGTTGGTCATTACGTAACTTTCATCCTTTTGACGACGTTACAACACATTGTCTTACTATCGGTCACAACTGTAGAGACCTGTCCTAATCCATCCAGACGAAGTCCATATCAATTATAAATGATTCACAACAGATGATTACATCGCGAGGTACTTGACCTCTATATGATACATTTTACAAATATTGCATTCGTTTTTGAAAAGACAATCTTTCATTACATCGATGGTTGACAGCATGCATACCATTTCATAATATATCCAACTATAATTGACTTAATAATAATCTTGATGAACTCGATGACTCGAATGCAACGTCTTTTGAAATATGCCATGAATGAATCCAAGTAATATCTATAAAATGAGCAAATGCACAGCGGAAGATTTCTTTCGTACCTGAGAATAAACATGCTTTCAAGTGTCAACCAAAAGGTTGGTGAGTTCATTAGTTTAACATAAATAATCATTTCATAATTTTAATAGACCACAAGATTTCATATTTTCATTTCTCATAAACATACGTCCCATGCATAGAGACAAAAAATATCATTCATATGGATTGAACACTTGGTAACCGACATTAACAATATGCATATAAGAATATCCCCATCATTCCGGGATCCTCCTTCGGACATGATATAAATTTCGAAGTACTAAAGCATCCGGTACTTTGGATGGGGCTTGTTGGGCCCGATAGATCTATCTTTAGAGTTCGCGTCAATTAGGGTGTCTGTTCCCTAATTCTTAGATTACCAGACTTAATAAAAGGGGCATATTCGATTTCGATAATTCAACCATAGAGTATAGTTTTGATTACTTGTGTCTATTTCGTAAAACAGTTATAAAAACATCGCATGTATTCTCAGTCCCAAAAATATATATTGCAAAAGCATTTAAAAAGGGATTAATGAAACTCATGCATATAAATATTATAAAACAGTTAATAAAGCATTTGCATGTATTCTCAGCCCAAAAATGTAATGAGTAAAAAGGGAGCAAAGGAACTCACATACTGTATTTTGTAGTAAAAATACATATAACGACATTGAACAAGTATAGGGTTGGCCTCGGATTCACGAACCTATATCATTTGTATATTTATTAATATACATAATGGTAATCGAATAATTATATATATAAATTTACTAATTATATCATTTTATATTAATAATATATATATATATATATGTTTCATATATTCACTTTTGTACAGAAAGATATAAATTTCATTATGTTATATGTTTTGAATATATTTTTATATAATTTGCTTGTTAAAAATAATGTAGTATTTATAATAATGTTATTAATGGTAAAATGATAATAATGATAATACTGTTATAATTTAGTAGGCTTATAACTACCTTTAATGGTTATAAGAATAAAGAGAGAAAAAGAGAGAATAAGGAGAGAAGAAATATTGATATTGATATTTCAAGAGAAATGGTACTCCTTAAATGGTTACCATACATGTCTATTTATAGTATAAAATATTACTATGCAAGAAATATAATAATAATAAAATTAACATTCAATCTAGATATTTTATAACACTCCCCCTTGGATGACAATTTTATTAGAGAATAACTAGTACTGCCTCGTTAAAAACCTTGCTAAAGAAAACCCATTGGGATAAAACTTTAGCTAAGGGAAAAAGAGTGCAGTATAGAGTTGACTCCTCCTCAAGTAGGCAACGCTTGAGTTGTTACATCTTCTGAACATGCCTCATGCCAATATTATGAACGTGTGTTCTGAAAATAGTAGTTGGCAGTGCTTTGGTATAAAGATCAGCAGAGTTGTTGATTGAACGTATCTCATTTTAATCTAGTTGTCTTTTACGAGATCTTGAGTATATGAGAAGAATCTGAGGTTTTCATCTGAAACTGTATCATCTAAATCTTTTATGTACAAGTTTAGCCTCTGTGATTTGTCTACAGTCTCCTTCATGGTTTGCTCAAACCCTTGTTTCAATTCCTATTCCCTTGTAGTCTTTTCTGAGCCTTACCAACATACCATTCTTTTCCATCAAACTTATGACCGTTAAGACCGTCTATGGCTTTGGCGCCTCGTCAGTATTTATATTTTGTTCAGTCACTTTTGATACTCTTCTTTCATTTGTATTATGCAAGCTACATTATCTTCATATATAGTTGTTGGTGAAGATAGTTGTTAGTCTTTTATAGCGTTCTAGTCCACAAGAATCAATAATGATTTGTGTCATTGATCTCAACCAAACACATTTTCGAGTAGTTTCATATAATGCAATCACTTCGTCATGATTTGATGATGTTGCAACAAGTGTTTGTTTTAAGAACGTCATGATTTTGTGGTACCTCCATTTAGGAATACATATCGAGTTTGAGATTTATCTTTATGAGGATTTGATGAATGACCTATATATACATAATCAACCAAATCTTGTTTTGAAACGTTAGAATAAAATAATTTTAAATCAGCAGTTTCTCAAGGGTATCAAAATATGTGTTTGATCCCGCTCCATTGTTATTTGAGCTGAATCTTGCCAACAAATTAACTGCAAGAGAAATGTCAGGTCTTGTATAATCTATAAGATACATAAGAACCTCAATTGCACTAAAATATAGAACTTCCGATCTGTTAAAATTTTCATGATCTTCGCAGGGATGAAATAGATCAGTGTCAATATTGAGTGATCTAACAACAATGAGTTTGTCTTTAAAAAAAATGTTTTAAAATCTTTTCGGTATAAGTTGTTTGATGTACAAGTAAACCATTAGGCATATGCTCAATTTGCAATCCAAGGTAATACTTGATTTTTTCAAGATTTTTTATTTCAAAATAATTCTTTAGAAGTTGAATAATTTCATAGATTTCTTTATCTGTTCATATGATGTTAAGAACATTGACATAAACAACTACGATCAGATATCCGAACATTGTTTTTATAAAACATACGTGCAAAATAAGTTTATAAGTATACCCATTTTTTTTTATCAAGTAGTCATTTAATCGGTTATGCCACATACGTCCCGTTTGTATAAACCCATTTAGAAATCTTTGTGATTTAATGGAATATATTCCCTTGGGTTTTACATTAGATGCTTATGATACCTTAACCCTTTAGGTATATTCATATATATCATTATTAAGTGATCCATACAGATAAGTAGTAACAACATTCATGAGATGCATTTAAATAACTACTAGGTTGATTAAGTATCTAATAAGTAATTGTATCCATTACAGGAGGATAAGTTTTCCTCCTAATTCATTTCTGGTATTTGTGGGAAATATTGAGTTACAAGTCTAGTTTTGCCTTGTAACTTCATTTGCACATTTTTTCGCATAAAAATTCATTTGTATCCCATACGTTTCACATCTTTAAAAGTGATAACGATTGATCCGAAAACTTTTCTTTTATCGAGCGATTCTAATTCAGCTCGTATTGTTCCTTTCCATTGAGCTCAATCATGTCCATTTTGTATATTCAATGACAGATTTTAGTTCCAGATCATCATCTTTATTCCTGATGTCATTGTAACATTATATGAAAATATCTCATAGAGATTTTAATTTCATTTCGGTTCCATAATATTGCATAATTTGTCGAAATTTTAGTATTTACATTTATCAATATCCTCTGCAGAAGGAATATTGATTTGTGGTTCTTCTTGAACACTTTCTTTTACCTCATTATCAGCTGATTTTATTTTTCGAGGATTTTTATCTTCGGAACCAATTGATCTTCCACGTTTGATGCGTGGCAAAGACTCAATAGTGACATTATTGCCAACTTTTGGAATTTCAATTCGAGCTGAAGCATTTATCGCTGGTATATATGATTTAGTCACTCTTTTTATATCTGTAAATGCATCAGGTAATTGATTTACAAGTTCTTGCATATGCATTATTTTTGAACTTTAATTTCGCATTCATTTGTGCGAGGATCAAGATACCTTAATTGATGTTCATACCATGAAACATCATTTTCTTTATTTTTCATTTCTCCCCCTAATCTAGGGAACAACGTTTCATTAAAATGACAATCAGCAAAACGTGCTGTAAAAACATCACCCATCATGGGTTCAATATATCTTATGATTGAAGATGTTTTATATCCAAAATATATTGCCATCTTTCTTTGAAGAACCATTTTATTGTGTTGTGGTGATACAATTGGAACATACACTGCACAACCAATGTTCTAAGGTGGAAAATATTTGGCTCTTGGCCAAAATCAAGTAGTAAGTGAAAATACTTATGACTTCCACATGGTCTAATGCGAATTAATGTCGCATCATGTAAATTTACATGTCCACATATAAATATTGAGAGTTTTGTACTCATTATCAATTGTCTAGTTATTAGCTGCAAGCGTTTATCTTATTAATTCAGCTAAATAAATTTTGTGTATGCACATGAGCAACTGGATGTTCAACAACAATTCCTGTAGATATATAATGATCATTAAATGTTTTAGATGTTAACTCACCAGCATTATCAAGTCTCATCCTTTTAATGGTGTAATCAGAATAATGTGTTCTCAATTTAATAATTTGTGCAAGAAACTTTGCAAATGCCATATTACGGCTTGATAACATACAAATATGAGACCATCCGCTAGATGCGTCTATTAGAACCATGAAATATCAAAATGGTTCACATGATGGATGAATTGGTTCATATATCTTACCTTGAATTCTTTCAAGAAACATTTGTGATTCTTTTTCACAATATACTTTTCATTAGTCACCATATATGCTTTCCATTAATCACCATATGTGTTTTTTTTTGTTCATATATCCTTTTCACCATATACGCTTTTAATCATATGTACTGTGTTTTTCATCATATGCGCTTTTAATCATATGCGCTTTTCATCATATACGCTGCGCTTTTCATCATATTCGCTTTTTATCATATGCGCTGCATTTCCATTTATAAACACCAATTATGTTTGCATAATTGCATTCACTGATGTTTTAATTGGCATCCATGTTCAAGGACTCATTTGAATTTTTAGATGATGTGATTTCTAATATTTGACAGTGATATACGAGTAGTATAATGTGTTTAAACATATCATATCATTCAATATTCATGTAATTAATCTGAAAATATTATTTTCACATATAATGGTTTGTAATTTCCGAAACTATGCATATCGAATAAATCTTGGTTAATTATTTGTTTGTTTGTATATCATGGGTTTTGTGGAGTACTACAACCACTCATCCATCTCCCTATATTCAAAAGATTTAGTATGCCTTACCATATTATTGAGGAGAAATGAAATGAAAATAGATTTAATTTATTAGTATTAGAAAACAAAGGAACGGAAGCCGTTGATATTTTTCATTCAATCATTCCTTTAAAATTGAAAAGATCTCATTTCCTTCCCTCTCCGAAAATAGAGTCATAGTAGAAGCTTTATATATATATATATATATATATATATATATATATATATATATATATATATATATATTTTAAGAGACATCCAATTGAACTCTTGTTCGTTGAAACAATTTGACTATATTTTTAACTCCCCATTATTAAACGGGCCATTTTGATGCACACCCTTAAAAAAAATAATTTGTTTTTTTTTAAGTTTTATTATTCAACCTCCTTTTTTTTTCAACGGTCACGTTTTTAACAAAACATTTGACAAGTTTGGAAAAAGTTTTTTTTTTTTTTTTTTTTTAACATAAACAAATGTACTCCGTACTTTAATTTGAGAAGTAACCGAGTAATAATTAACGACTGTTGTTCCATAAAAAAACTTTTTTTTTTACGTTACCCGTAAATTATAAAAAAAATTTTTTTGTTTAAAAAGAACTTTCTACTGAGTTAAATGCATCATGTTAGTAATTTAGTATTTTGCACATATCGAAATCCTTGATTTACTCATGCATGTCTCAAAATATACGAGTAATTATTTTGTTGTCACGAATAGAGCTAGGTAACATATCCTACACTTTCGCATATAACTAAACATCTATCTTGGTTCCAAAGTTAGATTTAATTATCACATAATTTAATAATACTAATAAATTATACATGTTAAAATAGAAATTACGGAGTAACTAATGTTTCGATTATCTTTTTCTACTATTACTTCTATATTACCCTTTTTAATTTTTGTTGACTCGGTGAACAGTACTTTTGTCTTTCTGAACTCGTAACTTTCTTTTGAGATTCAACTACTTTCTTAGTGTTAGGTTGACAAGATTATTAGTGAGAGGTTATTGGTGAGACACGTATTTACATAACACCCACCTGTATGTTTACTCTTTATCTTTTTCATTGGTTCATTCTCTGTATCTAAAATCACCCACTTCCTTACATACCAATATTTCTTCATGTACTTGGTATCTAAAATCAAAATCACGAATTCTTTTTTTTTATGGAAACACCTTATTTTAGTCGTTTTGAAAGTGGATATTTAAAGTTACTAGACCACATGTTCCTTCACTGAAAGTGGGTAGTTGGGTTAGTAGCCTACGTGTTGCTTTCCCCATTTTTTTAACTGGTAAAAAAAAATTATATGGAGTAAAATAATCAGGATCCATAAAACAAACAAACCCTTACCTACCATTCATCTTTGAAGCTTACTTTCTGGAGCAGACACCATAAACGATCAACCAAAATAAGAAATTATACATAAATAATAAATTTTAAGAATAAACATTAGTATGCATGAAATAAATAATGATTAATTGCATAAGTAATCATAAATGTTAGATAACATATAAAGATCCCATCGTATCCGTATTGATCGGAATTAATCTCGACCCATGGTACCGTGTTGTCAAATGACGTGTTGCGTACATAAAGTACCGTGTTGTCAAATGACGTGTTGCGTACAATCATGAGGTCTTATTAACATAAATATAAATGTTAGTGAAGTTAATAAGAGTTAGATTACAGAAAATATAATTCAGGTGGTATAACCGACCATATATAACTTAAATAACATAAATATAAATGTTAGTGAAGTTAGTAAAAGTTAGATTACAGAAAATATAATTTAGGCGGTATAACCGACCATATATAACTTAAATAACATAAATATAAATGTTAGTGAAGTTAATAAGAGTTAGATAATTTCTTACCTTGATTAGTGACATGTGCTTGCTTAGATAAACCTTGATTATACGGAGCACTTCGTGCTGATAACGTGTTATAATTCAGTAGGCTTATAACTACCTTTAATGGTTATAAGAACAAAGAGAGAAAAAGAGAGAATAAGGAGAGAAGAAATATTGATATTGATATTTCAAGAGAAATGGTACTCCTTAAATGGTTACCATACATGTCTATTTATAGTATAAAATATTACTATGCAAGAAATATAATAATAATAAAATTAACATTCAATCTAGATATTTTATAACAAATACTTATTATTACAAATAAAGATAATAATGTTAATAATTATTTTAATGGTTATGGTAATGATAATGAATATCGTATTTATAACTGTAAAATATGAATTTTATTGTTAATGATCGTTATGATAATGATTTTTGTAATTATATATTATTAATACTCACAATAATATAAATGATGATACTTATAATTATATTAGTGGTAATAGTAATAGAAATCCTAATATTAATTTTTAATGATTATAAGAATAACTTGTAGTATGATAGTTATAGTAATGCTTAACTTACTCATAAGAACAATAATAATTGTATCAATCTTATTACTAATGTTAATCTTAATGATAATACTCTTGTTAATAGTAATAATAATAATAATTTAAAAAAATGATACCAATAAGATTATTAATGATACTAGTTTGTATTAATTTCATACTAACAATAATAATAACAATCCTACTCATAATAATAATTATATTAATATTAATACTAATAATTACGCTAATAATAATAATACTTAGTGATATTTCTTAAAAACAAAAAAAATGTTAATATTATTAACCATAATATTTATGTTAGATAATAATAATAACAATAATAATAAATATAATAATAATAATAATAATAATAATAATAATAATAATAATAATAATAATAATAATAATAATAATAATAATAATAATAATAATAATAAGGAAATGATAATAATAAGGGTAAAGTAACTACCTCAATAGAAATAAGGTTTTTTAAAAAAAATTGGCACCAGTCAGCCTCGAACCCGTGACCTCTCGTAAATCACCCAACACCTAAACCATTCACGCTATTCTGTTTTTCTGATTAAATAAGGAACCCACTAATATTTAATCCATCTTTCTTCCTGAATTCTTTTCATCTCCTTCTTCTTCACAGATCCGATCAAAGAATCAACACCAATTTGTTTATCTCATCAAACCACGACTTTTGATTCACGAATATAATACTTATAAATAAATAAAATCAAATATTCATTGTAAACAAAAAAAAATTAAAGTTACAGCATTGCTGCTGTTCGAACCGTCGGACAAAAAAAAATATATTGAACTCGAATTTGGGAAAGTTTTAGCCAAAAGTTTTAACATCAAGTATGTTTTAAATCACTTCTATAAACGATAAAAATTACCAATTTAACTCATACTGGAACCAAAATTTCGAATTTAGATGAAGAACATTTGTTGACTTTTAAAGTTTTAAACTTTGACTCAAAAATTGATACTCAATACGAAAAATTTAACTTTGAAAACTTGCAGACAGTTTGAGTAAGAGATTTAGAATACATCTGCAATTTTACATTGTTGAAATTCGATTGAAATTCTAGGTATTGATAAAACAATTCATGAACAGAGTGTCGAGTATATTTCCATCTTTTCTGTTAAATTCAGCAGCCAATAGTCATTGATTGTATTTGTATTTGATATTGTGAATGTGAAGATGAATGAGTTTATCAAAAACTCTGATTGCTCGTTTGTTTTGTAGTCTAGATAACTCGACAGGAAATAATCAAATCAGATAAAAAGAACATAAAATAAAATAAAAGGACAGCAATCCTAACAGAATTTGTTTGATACTGAGTGGATTTGGAATCAATTTGTACTAATGATACAGTTATATTTTGGATGGTTACGTGATTTAAGTCCTGCTTCCAAATCCATATATAAGATTTTATTTATGAATATTATTACTAATTAATAATTAATAATTATATTTATATAAATAATAATAATCTAAATAATTTAATACTGATTTTCTTAAAATATAAATATCCGCATATAACTGTATATATATATTGTATATATATACGTATATATCGATCTCTATATATGCATATCTATTATATTTATATATTTATTTTTATAGCTTATAATTAATATTATTAACAAATATAACTAGAATAATAATACTATTAATAATCATAATAATTATATTTAAAATTTATTATTAGTTATGATGATATTAATATTATTAATGATATTTATAATAATAATAATAATATAGTAACTTATACTTATCAATTTATTCATGTTATATCTCATATTAGAATTAGTAATATTAATAAAACAAATATTAATATCAATATTAATATTAGTAATAATAATGGAAATAATAATAATAATATTGATATATCATTTATATTTTAACTCGTAATTATAAATAATATATTAACTTTCCACTATATAACAATATTTATTAAATATTATATATCACAATATATTAATAATTATTATTAGAATTCATATATAGAATCATAATATTATATATGTAAAATGGTAATTTATTTATTCTATTTATTATTTCACATTCTTAATTCCTAAGGTTTAAAGTATACATTATGGATTATATATGTCCATATATTTATATTTACATGTACCTATTTATTTACAAAGTAAAGTTCGTGAATCGTCGGAAATGGTCAAAGGTTAAATGAATCCATGAAAATAGTTTCAAAGTTTTCGAGACTCAACATTACAGATTTTTGCTTATCGTGTCGGGAACATATAAAGATTAAAGTTTAAATTTGATCGGAAATTCCCGGGTCATCACAGTACCTACCCGTTAAAGAAATTTCGTCCCGAAATTTGAGTGAGGTGGTCATGGCTAACAAATAAAATGCATTCTTAACGAATATGAGTTGATAAATCGGGTTTTATCATTATTGATTAATATAGATAAAACAATTCGATTACTCGAAGAGTACGAGTGAAGCTATCATAAAAGATTAAAATGAGTAAATGCAGATTTGTCTTAACTGGTGACGTAGTCAGGGTTGAATTCCAGAATTCAAGGGATTTAAAAGAAAATCTTCGAAATCAAAAAGATTTGATTCTGCGGCGAATAAGGAAATTAAGATCTCTATAATTAAATACCGTGATCTGCCTCGATTACTCTGTCTGATTTTTTTTTCCATTATAAATCAAACTCTTCCGTTTCGTTATTCTCACCATTCCTATACTTTCTTTCTTAGTCCATACATCCAAAAGATTGTGAAATGCTTAATCCCGTTCTAATCATTGATGTTTTCTTAATCATCATTTCTGTCATCCTTCTTTCCAATCTTCCATCAGAAGAATTCTGTTTACTCCTACTATTACCTTGGGGTAATACTATCCTTAATTATTCCATGTCTTTATATTGTTATTCGTATTCATATCCACGGTTTGTAACCTCCGTGTTGTTATTGGGCTTTATATTTCCTCTTATATTTTGGAGCTTTGTCCCTTCGTTTCTTCTTCTTGCGATTAAACACCGCTTGTAATGGTTCAGAATTCGCAGATATAAACTTCAGAATGAATATTGTTAATGTTCTAAAAAGGAAATCGTAATGGCACGATTTGTTTTGTCGAATTACCAGAATCACTGAGAATAGAACTATCAAGAATATATTTTCTTGATATGTTCAGAAGTTAATTTGAATGAAAGAGTTATGTAACATGGCACATGATGACGTTATGATCTGTGAATCATCACATTCCATTAGAAACTCAGCATGACTTACTGTAATATAATCACGTTGATCAAGTGTCATTATATTATACTAACACATGCATCAGTTTCCAACATTACTTCAATAACATTCATATCTTAAGCTTGAAAGTTTACAGAATATAGAAACTAACAGTTTCTATATGATGTAACAATGATAACACCAATAGATTAATGATTTCGGATAAGAATAGTTATGAAATTATCTTCAGAAATATGGAGGATATTTATAATGAAAGATACGATGGTATCTTGGAATTTCTAATATCGATGGATGATGAAGAATATTTATCCGTAAGGGTTTAGATTCGGAAGCAAGGTATTCGTTAAAGATTTCATCTGAAACAGAATCATTTGGATTCTTTGAAGTCAAACTTATTCTTTGTGATTGGTCCACGGATTTCTTCATAGTTTCGCATAATCTGTTTTTCAGTACTAAATTTTCTATTGAATGTTTCCAATATAATGATACACAGGAAGCACGAAGAGGTATATAATTTCGGACGAGAATATTTATGAAAATATCCTCAAAAATATCGAAGATATTGATGATGATATTTTAGAATTTCTAAGTTCGATGGTTGATGAGGAAGATTTTCCGCAAGATTTTAACATGAGTACAGAGCAAGGTATTCGTTGAAGGTTTCATCGGATCCAGAATTACCTGGATTCTTTGAATATATGGCATGGTCCTTGTATTTGTCCTTGGTCTCCTTCGTGGTTAGCTCAATCCGTTTTCCAGTTCCAACTTTTCTGAGCTTTTCCAACATACTATTCTTTATCATCAAACTTCCAATGATTAAGGTCGTTTACGGTTGTCTATGGTTTCTGCTGCTTCATTCAGCTTTTTCAACATTCAGAGTATAGGTTTGTGACTGAGTGCTTTTCAGAAATTCAGAATGAGAGATCATAATTCTTAGAGATAAATGTCATACATATAACTGTTGATGTAGATATGCTGTGAGTTTTCAAAGTACTGGTTGCTGATTCCTGGTAATTGTTATGGCAGTTCTCGTTACAAGATGCGGATGAGTATATGATAGGGTTTCAATGAATAAATATAATGATTTGTCAGAGAGATTTAAGCCAAGAAGCAACGAGGTTGCTAGTACGTTTATTGCTAATGTAGTGAGATATAAACGGTTTTCCGGTATTGATGACGAAAGGCAACTTTTATATCAGGGTTATAATAAGCTAAACCGAGTGAAAAGTCGAAGTAGGCTTGTTGGAGTTGTGACAAAATTTACTACCTTGAAAAGGGATTGTGAAGTTATTTTGGGTAATAATAATGCTAAAGGATCTAACACAGATACATGTTAAACGTTTATTCAGGTTCCGAGTATTTTCAGGTCATAGCTATATGCATCACTCTTTCCTTCCGTAAATGATGTGCGATTGGTTCATCCTCTCGATTGAAATGTTTTCAAGAATCATGAAAGGTTTGAACGCAGATTGAAATCGTCAAGATACAAATGAGGTTTAAAATGAGATCAAGTGGCAAACTTGAAGAAATGTTTAGTTTCATATGTTATAGTCAATATTTTAATTCATTTTAATTATCCAATGTTGGTAGTCCACAGTTGATAGTCCACAGTTAGCAATTCAATAATTCATGTATAGTTGAATATATAATATTCGAATTAATTAATACGTAACGTGACCCGTATTCGTCTCAGACTCGATCATAACTCAAAGTATATATATTATTATAGAATCAACCTCAACCCTGTATAGCTAACTCCCGCATTACTGCATATAGAGTGTCTATGGTTATTCCAAATAATATATATAGATGCGTCGATATGATATGTCAAAACCTTGTATACATGTCCCGATATTTAAAGTGCGTAAAATAAATACAGAAATTAAATGACAATAAATAAAGTGCGTAAAGTAAATAACAGAAATTAAATGACGATAAATAAAATTGCGAGAATGTAAATTGCGATAATTAAATTGCGATAAATAAAGTGTAATCAGTTAGCTGGGAACAATTAGCTAGGAACAGTTAGCGTGGATTCTTAACAAAATTTCTCCTAGTTAATTTGTTTGTTTCTAACAAATTTTATTTTGTCAAATGTTTTCTTCATTATGCCACTTGTTGGATTCTGATAAGTCAAAATCCAAATATGAAGTTGAATGAAAATGGTTATTTTGCAGTGAACGGATACGTATATCGGTGTTTGAAAATGGGATAGTAAATGACTGTTGAATCAGATTCGAAGAATGTACAATGTAACTTATTAATGTGAATCTTAAATATTCCTTGGGTATTACCTACCCGTTAAAATATTTTCACCATTAACAGTTTGTACGAATGAATTTTTAATTACAATCTTTATGAAAATGTACTTACATATATATTTTCTTCAGATGTAATCATAGATTTAATGAGTTAATATAATATTAATCTCATTTGATTTACCGTTATAACTAGAATATATAATCTCTAAAACATTAGAGATTACATAATCGCCATGAAGAACGAAGATAATTGATGTAGAACGATACGTAGAACGATGATTATACTAGAGGTACAGAATGAGATGTTGAGGCATGGATTGTTGATGGTACTGGTGCTGTTACTGATGGTACTGTTGGTGTCAGTGATGTTGCTGAAGCTGGTACATTTTGCACCATATTCTCAAATTTTATTTCTCGAGCGCGAAGTTTGTTGACTTCTTCTATTATTCCGGGATGATTGTCGGTCAGAACGAGCGAATGAATAAGGTTTAGAATTGTGGATAGAATATAATCGTGGCGAGATATTCGGGAAATGAGGGTGAAAATGGTATTTTGGACTGGTTCGCCGTAAGTGTTTCGGGTTCTTCGTCAAGAGGTGAATTCGGTTGGTGGAAGGAATCTCCTTCTTCTTGTCTCCATTAATTAAGTCGACTACGAACCCGTCAGATGTATTGATATTTGATGATTGGTTTATTCATTCTGGTGATGCTGGTTTCGGAGCTTAGATGAATATCCATGTCGGAATAGTTGTCGGAATCCGAGGAATTCGAACTGGTTGAGGGATTCATCTCGTACGATCAAATGAAGGATTTTTGATAAGAAATAGATTATAGGATGTAGATTAGTACCCTGCAATACATAATTTACATATGCATATATAATACTAAAATCCCACAGTACGGAGGAATCTACAAAAGCTGTCAGGCAAAGGTAACAATAACAGATACGCTAAGATATGAATTTTGTCTATACACTATTCATGCAGTCATTGCAGTAAGATGTGTCTAGACTTAGAATGATAAGCAAATGATTCCCTAAGAATGATAAGCAGGTAATTTCCTAAGTGTGATAAGCAGATGATTTCCGACTAGAAATGATAAGCAAACCTTTTGACATGCAGACACGGTCGAAGTCCAGACTCACTAATGCCTCCTAATGACTTATCAGTTAGACACACTAATGCTGACCTGGTTCGGTAAGACCTCTGCTCTGATACTAACTTTAGAGACCCGTCCTAATCCATCCGGACGAAGTCCATATCAATTATAAACGATTCACAACAAATGATTACATCGCGAGGTACTTGACCTCTATATGATACATTTTACAAACATTGCATTCGTTTTTGAATAGACAATCTTTCATTACATCGAAAGTTGACAGCATGCATACCATTTCATAATATATCCAACTATAATTGACTTAATAATAATCTTGATGAACTCGACGACTCGAATGCAACGTCTTTTGAAATATGCCATGAATGAATCCAAGTAATATCTATAAAATGAGCAAATGCACAGCAGAAGATTTCTTTCGTACCTGAGAATAAACATGCTTTCAAGTGTCAACCAAAAGGTTGGTGAGTTCATTAGTTTAACATAAATAATCATTTCATAATTTTAATAGACCACAAGATTTCATATTTCCATTTCTCATAAACATACGTCCCATGCATAGAGACAAAAAATATCATTCATATGGATTGAACACCTGGTAACCGACATTAACAATATGCATATAAGAATATCCCCATCATTCCGGGATCCTCCTTCGGACATGATATAAATTTCGAAGTACTAAAGCATCCGGTACTTTGGATGGGGCTTGTTGGGCCCGATAGATCTATCTTTAGAGTTCGCGTCAATTAGGGTGTCTGTTCCCTAATTCTTAGATTACCAGACTTAATAAAAGGGGCATATTCGATTTCGATAATTCAACCACAGAGTGTAGTTTCGATTATTTGTGTCTATTTCGTAAAACAGTTATAAAAACATCGCATGTATTCTCAGTCCCAAAAATATATATTGCAAAAGCATTTAAAAAGGGATTAATGAAACTCACGCATATAAATATTATAAAACAGTTAATAAAGCATTTGCAAGTATTCTCAGCCCAAAAATGTAATGAGTAAAAAGGGTGCAAAGGAACTCACATACTGTATTTTGTAGTAAAAATACATATAACGACATTGAACAAGTATAGGGTTGGCCTCGGATTCATGAACCTATATCATTTGTATATTTATTAATATACATAATGGTAATCGAATAATTATATATATAAATTTACTAATTATATCATTTTATATTAATAATATATATATATGTTTCATATATTCACTTTTGTACAGAAAGATATAAATTTCATTATGTTATATGTTTTGAATATATTTTTATATAATTTGCTTGTTAAAAATAATGTACTATTTATAATAATGTTATTAATGGTAAAATGATAATAATGATAATACTTATTATTACTAATAAAGATAATAATGTTCATAATTATTTTAATGGTTATGGTAATGATAATGAATATCGTATTTATAACTGTAAAATATGAATTTTATTGTTAATGATAGTTATGATAATGATTTTTGTAATTATATATTATTAATACTCACGATAATATAAATGATGATACTTATAATTATATTAATGGTAATAGTAATAGAAATCCTAATATTAATTTTTAATGATTATAAGAATAACTTGTAGTATGATAGTTATAGTAATGCTTAACTTACTCATAAGAACAATAATAATTGTATCAATCTTATTACTAATGTTAATCTTAATGATAATACTCTTGTTAATAGTAATAATAATAATAATTTAAAAAAAATGATACCAATAAGATTATTAATGATACTAGTTTGTATTAATTTCATACTAACAATAATAATAACAATCCTACTCATAATAATAATTATATTAATATTAATACTAATAATTACGCTAATAATAATACTTAGTGATATTTCATAAAAACAAAAAAAATGTTAATATTATTAACCATAATATTTATGTTACATAATAATAATAACAATAATAATAAATATAATAATAATAATAATAATAGTAATAATAATAATAATAATAATAATAATAATAATAATAATAATAATAATAATAATAATAATAATAATAATAATAATAATAATAATAATAATAAGGAAATGATAATAATAAGGGTAAAGTAACTACCTCAATAGAAATAAGGTTTTTAAAAAAAAATTGTCATCAGTCAGCCTCAAACCCGTAACCTCTCGTAAATCACCCAACACCTAAACCATTCACGCTATTCTATTTTTCTGATTAAATAAGGAACCCACTAATATTTAATCCATCTTTCTTCCTGAATTCTTTTCATCTCCTTCTTATTCATAGATCCGATCAAAGAATCAACACCAATTTGTTTATCTCATCAAACCACGACTTTTGATTCACGAATATAATACTTATAAATAAATAAAATCAAATATTCATTGTAAACAAAAAAAAAATAAAGTTATGCTGTTCGAACCGTCGGACAAAAAAAAATATATTGAACTCGAATTTGGGAAAGTTTTAGCCAAAAGTTTTAACATCAAGTATGTTTTAAATCACTTCTATAAACGATAAAAATTACCAATTTAACTCATACTGGAACCAAAATTTCGAATTTAGATGAAGAACATTTGTTGACTTTTAAAGTTTTAAACTTTGACTCAAAAATTGATACTCAATACGAAAAATTTAACTTTGAAAACTTGCAGACAGTTTGAGTAAGAGATTTCGAATACATCTGCAATTTTACATTGTTGAAATTCGATTGAAATTCTAGGTATTGATAAAACAATTCATGAACAGAGTGTCGAGTATATTTCCATCTTTTCTGTTAAATTCAGCAGCCAATAGTCGTTGATTGTATTTGTATTTGATATTGTGAATGTGAAGATGAATGAGTTTATCAAAAACACTGATTGTTCGTTTGTTTTGTAGTCTAGATAACTCGACAGGAAATAATCAAATCAGATAAAAAGAACATAAAATAAAATAAAAGGACAGCAATCCTAACAGAATTTGTTTGATACTGAGTGGATTTGGAATCAATTTGTACTAATGATACAGTTATATTTTGGATGGTTACGTGATTTAAGTCCTGCTTCCAAATCCATATATAAGATTTTATTTATGAATATTATTACTAATTAATAATTAATAATTATATTTATATAAATAATAATAATCTAAATAATTTAATACTGATTTTCTTAAAATATAAATATCCACATATAAGTGTATATATATATTGTATATATATACGTATATATCGATCTCTATATATGCATATCTATTATATTTATATATTTATTTTTATAGCTTATAATTAATATTATTAACAAATATAACTAGAATAATAATACTATTAATAATCATAATAATTATATTTAAAATTTATTATCAGTTATGATGATATTAATATTATTAATGATATTTATAATAATAATAATAATAATATAGTAACTTATACTTATCAATTTATTCATGTTATATCTCATATTAGAATTAGTAATATTAATAAAACAAATATTAATATCAATATTAATATTAATATTAGTAATAATAATGGAAATAATAATAATACTATTGATATATCATTTATATTTTAACTCGTAATTACAAATAATATATTAACTTTACACTATATAACAATATTTATTAAATATTATATACCACAATATATTAATAATTATTATTAGAATTCATATATAGAATCATAATATTATATATGTAAAATGGTAATTTATTTATTCTATTTATTATTTCACATTCTTAATTCCTAAGGTTTAAAGTATACATTATGGATTATATATGTCCATATATTTATATTTACATGTACCTATTTATTTACAAAGTAAAGTTCGTGAATCGTCGGAAATGGTCAAAGGTTAAATGAATCCATGAAAATAGTTTCAAAGTTTTCGAGACTCAACATTACAGATTTTTGCTTATCGTGTCGGGAACATATAAAGATTAAAGTTTAAATTTGATCGGAAATTCCCGGGTCATCACAAGAACGGTTATGTTCAACAAAACCAAGGATGAGAAGTGGTATTAGTAAAACCAGAATGCATGACTTGTTTCTGGACGTATGAATTACGTGTCTTTATTGCCTTTGCTGAACGCCTTATTTATTAACTAGAATTATCTTCGCAACTACTTTGTATCAAAGTTTTATGTGCTATATTTCATGATATATGTAAAAAAAAAGCGGTATTGTAAGTTTGCAAGTTGTTGTATAAAGGTTTGAATGTGATATTTTTTTTTTTTTTTGTGATTAGGTTTTCATATAGAATTGTAGTAGTTGAAATGGTATGTTAGCTACTAAGTATGAACTTAACGGGTAGGTACTACCCGAATTAAAGAGTATAAAATGCTAATATGAAGAAAGAGCTTTTATAAATAAGTTCATATTACGCTACGAAATACTATTGACTACTCTTGATATTCTATATGATTAACTCATTTCATTTGACTATTTTGAAGGAAATGGCACCGACTACTCGACACACCTTGAATATGAGCGAAGAGGAATTTCGTGCCTTTCTTGCTTCAAACATAGCCGCAGTATAGGCTGCGCTACATACCAACAATAACTCCGAATCTAGCAATGCAGCTAACGGCTCAAGAAATCGTGTAGGATGCACCTACAAAGAATTCACTGCCTGCAAACCTTTGAAATTTGATGGAACCGAAGGACCGATCGGATTGAAACGGTGGACCGAGAAGGTCGAATCGGTGTTTGCCATAAGTAAGTGTACTGAAGAGGACAAAGTGAAGTACGCTACGCATACCTTCACAGGTACTGCATTAACATGGTGGAATACCTATCTAGAGCAAGTGAGATAAGATGATTCTTACGCACTACCGTAGTCAGCATTCAAGCACTTGATGAATGAGAAGTACCATCCCAGAACCGAGGTCAATAAGCTCAAGACAGAACTTAGAGGGTTATGAACCCAAGGATTTGATATTACCACGTACGAAATAAGATTCACAGAATTGTGCCTATTTTGTCCGAGAGCGTTCGAAGATGAGGAAGAGAAGATCGACACGTTTGTGAAAGGATTACCGGAAAGAATCCAAGAAGATATAAGTTCACACGAGCCCGCCTCCATACAACAGGCATGTAGAATGGCTCACAAACTAGTGAACCAGATTGAGGAAAGAATTAAAGAACAGGCAGCTGAAGAGGCCAATGTGAAGCAAGTCAAAAGAAAGTGGGAGGAAAACAGTGATAAGAATCACCAATACAACAACAACAGCAATTACAACAATAATCGCAACAAGTATCCCAACAATCGCAACATCAATCGTAACTACAACAAACGGCCCAACAACAACAACAACAACAACAACAACTACAACAATTATCCCAACAATAATAACAACCGCAACAACAACAACAATCAGAAGCAGCTATGCCAAAGGTGTGGAAAGTATCACTCGGGGTTCTGCACCAAATTTTGCAACAAGTGTAAAAGAAATGGTCATAGCGCGGCGAAGTGTGAGGTCTATGGACCAGGGGTTAACAGAACGAAAGGAACAAATGGTGTCGGAATGAGTAATGGCGAAGCAAGTAGTGTCGGAGCAAGTTATGCCAATGTAGTTTGTTATAAATGTGGAAAATCGGGCCACATTATTAGAAATTGCCCGAACCAGGAGAACACGAATGGACAAGGCCGTGGAAGAGTTTTCAATATTAATGCGGCAGAGGCACAGGAAGACCCGGAGCTTGTTACGGATACGTTTCTTATTGACAATAAATCTGCTTACGTTTTATTTGATTCAGGTTCAGATAGAAGCTATATGAGTAGAGATTTTTTTGCTAAATTAAGTTGTCCATTGACGCCGTTGGATAGTAAATTTTTACTCGAATTAGCAAACGGTAAATTAATTTCAGCAGATTATATATGCCGAAATCAAGAAATTAAACTGGGTAGCGAAATATTTAAGATTGATTTGATACCGGTAGAGTTAGGGAGTTTTGATGTAATAGTTGGCATGAACTGGCTGAAGAAGGTGAAAGCAGAGATCGTATGTTATAAAAATGCAATTCGCATTGTACGAGAAGAAGGAGAACCCGTAATGGTGTACGGAGAAAAGGGCAACACGAAGCTGTAATGACCCGGAATTTTCCAACCAAATTATACTTATAAGATTAATATTTACATAAATTAAACCATACCAACATGATAAGCAATCCAAATTGTTGAGACTTGTGTTTTTGAAAAGAGTTTTACACAACGTTTGACCGTCCAATATGACCGATGATATCACGAACTATATAACATACGATAATTATACGTTTGTATATATATATGTATTTATATATATTTAACATGATCTAAGGATGGTTTAACATCTCATTGTGTACTAATGACAATGAGTTATAAGTATATTTTGAAACTACTAACTTAAGTTTTCAAAACGATAACCATACGTAACATTCTTTGATATATATACTTATAATCTATAATGCTTGTACATGTATCGTATATGTAATGTATTTAATCACTTTTTAAGGACTTAAATACATAAAACAATATAAGTATATTCACAAAAGATAGCTATATTTGAATTCTCGTTCCGTTTCCTCAAGATTTCTATACGTATATCTAGGGTATATGTACCCGTATCATACCCAGCTTCTATACGTATTTACTATTGGTATATACACATCAAATCAACATCCTAATCAACATTATTACTGCCCTATATATGAGGTAACTAGGATTTGTCAAGTAGTATGAATTATTATTAAGAAAACAAAATTAGGAATCCTTTTCTTTCTTTATAAACTAAAAACGTTTTTATAAATGAACACCATTTCTTCACTCCATTTTCTCATACCTACACCCTCATTTCTCTCTCAAAATACTCCTAACTTCATACTTGATCATCTCCAAGCATTTTTCCCATCATTTAGCTTCAATTATAAGCCTTAAACACCATAAGAAAACTCTTTCAAGAACATATCAAAATAACCACCCATTTGAAGAAGTTTACTTCCAACCTTTTGATCTAACTCCACCACTCTTTGATTCTAAGATTATTTCTTATCTTTTGCAGTAACTTTGTCCAAGTAACTTGAGGTAGTAACCTTGTTCATAATCTTATTCAATTCATATTCATATAGCTATCTTATTTTGTGGTATAAAATTTTAACAACAAGAACATAGTTTGAATGATTTCAAACTTGTTCGCAAACTAAATAGATCCTTCTAACTTGACTTTTAAAACACTTCAAGACCTGTAATATATCATAATGATATGCTAACCTAACAAGATATAACTTGGTTTTACAAAGAACATCTTAAAAACTGAATCTACGTCGTCGGAGTGCAACCGGGGGCTGTTTTGGGTTGGATAATTAAAAACCATCTTGAACTATGAATTGGAAGTTCATGTTCTGGAAAAATGATATTTCTTATGAATATGTTAACACATAAAAATTTTATGGTTTAACTCAAAGTGTAAGTATTTTTAGAAAAATGATCATTAAATGTTGTTTTTATGATGGAAAATGATCATTTTCATAAGTTTCACCAAAATTTGACCTATAACCTATGATTTCGAATACAAACTAAGGTATTTTCAGTTCATATTCTTAAAATTTGACTCGATCCAAGGAAGTGGCAAGTTGAACCAACAAAAACGGAGTTGTAATGAAGAAACTACTACTAAAACAAGATTGGGTATCCGAAGCTAGTTTAGCTAAGAAAATATTTGGAGAAAAAGTAAATTAATCATATCTTTTCTAATTAATATGATATTTTATATATAATTACTTATGATTTAATTTTATATATTTCAGGACCACCCGTAAACAACACGAGAAGATTAATCATAAGACCTCATGATTGTACGCAACACGTCATTTGACAACACGGTACTTTATGTACGCAACACGTCATTTGACAACATGGTACCATGGGTCGAGATTAATTCTGATCAATACGAATATGATGGGGTCTTTATTTATTTTATTTAAGCAACGATTACTTAAAAAGAAAATATGTTGATATATTATATATATGGTTAGGTTCGTGATATCTATCGGAGACCAAGTCGAATTAAATACCTTCAAGGCAAAAGTGAGTTTCATTTGCTCCCTTTTTAATTGCTTTTGCAATATATATTTTTAGGCTGAGAATACATGCACTGCTTTTATAAATATTTACAAAATAGACACAAGTACTTAAAAATATATTCTACGTTGAGTTGTACCACTGGCATATTTCCCTGTAGCTTGGTAACTACTATTTACATGGGTATTGTAAACGCAAATCCTGTTGATAGATCTATCGGGCCTGACATGTAGTGACCCGGAAAATTTCGACTAATTTTGAACCAAACTCATGATACGATTTCATAATTCTGACATGATAAGCAAAGTCCGTTATGTTGCGTCTCAAAATTTTTGAACTGTTTCATATATTCAATTGACCTTCGACCATTCCCGACGATTCATGAACAATTATTTGTTAATAGATATGTGTGTATATATATAAATAATAATTGGAAGTATAATTTTAATATTGAATGATGTTGCTTTGAAATATGATATTATAATAATTACTATTTAAAGCATATCTATATATACATAAATGTATATTAAAAAATAAATATTAAATGATTGTAATACTCGTTTGATGTCCCGATTGATATTAAGTAAGTTAAAAATCAAAGTTATATGATTTTAAAATAAACGGTAATCCAAAACTGAGTTCTATGATTTTTAGGCTTACTAAAATTGTATTTAGGATCCAGTTATTTAATTTTAACACTTTTTATTTTTTACCCAGAATTGAGAGGGACAGTTGATGTAATTTTCATTTAATAAATAAATGATCAAATTTTATACCATAATGACTGAAATAAATAAAGATAATTACTATGAAAGTTTGGGATTTTTCTGAAGACTTTTTATTCGCCACTGATTAAAAACGGACCACGATATAATACTCGAGCTAAAAGCGTCGGTAGAACCTTAAAAATTCATGGACACTATTATTTTCAAAATCCAAAATGATATTTCATTCGTTCCATTTCTTTAAACGCATCTCCTTTTCATTTACCAAATTTAACATTATTTAAAAACTAGGACTTATTTATCAAAATAATCAACAAGTAGATTCAAGGATTATTCAGTACTCGATGAACACGTTTTAATAAACAATTAATTCTTTTAAAAAGTGATAATAATTCACTGCATATTAACTGTTAAATTATTTGACTTAGTGATCTCCTTATTACAACTAGTTGTCACCCATGTTACTTGACCAAACCACGATCACCATTAACTCATCACTATAGCACCACTTTGGACTCATTAATACTTTTCTGTTAGTGTTTGTTTAATTCATAAATTTTTTTTAGATATACATATATAATATACATATACATACATGTATGACATTTAAATATTCACAAGCATAATAGAAATAGATATAGACACTGCAGAAATCACACCCTCTAACCATCTTCTTCCTTTAATTACCTCACGTCCACCCTAGTTCACCCTACGGCAAGCACCACTTCACCTCAACCATCCACCACTGTTAAGATCACCATGATCAACCAACCTTCACCGGTCAACACATACTCGATCATCTTCCATTTTCCTTGTCTACCTTCAAGGTCGTTACCCTTGGTCACCACCCTTTTCCTCTTGACAACTCCATTAAACCACCCAAAATCCTCCAGTTACTACTCCCAAACGATCCATGTTTCTGTTGTGTTCAGCTTATAGGAACTTAACAAAAACAAACGGTAACTACCATCTCAACATCTCGCATCTCTCTCTTGTTGAACCGCCACCCTTTTCTATCTTCCACGACCACCTTGAACAACCATAGTCACTCTTGTGAACACCACGACAACCCAACCCAAAACAGAAACCCACTTGTTGTTGATCGACCATCTCTTACCACCATAGAGACTACTATCGACACCTTCACCCATTTCATCACCTTTCACCACCATCACAAATCACCTCAATCACTCTCTCTCACTCATTCTTATTCAACCGCGAGCTTCAACCATGGACAACTTATATTTCTTGCTTCCTACAAAAACCACTCAAACCCACTACCATCTTCACCTCTATCTCATTCTCATCTCTCGCTATATCTCTCCTCTTTATTTTTATTTTTTTTTACTTTGGATGTGATAAACAAACCAAATCACCTTCGAATAATTACCACCATAACTGCTACCACCAAGAACCACTGCAACTACATCGACTTATATACTGTTACTATTTTAAACGCTTCCAATTTGAGTCAAGGACCACTCACGGTCACCTGCTCAATTTTTTTTCTTTTAACTGTAGCGAGGAAATGATAGTATATTATTGATGAGCTGTTGTCACCACTAAAGCATGTTTATTTTATTAAACAAACAATGACAATGGTTTATGCTGACACTGTTTCTGTCTTCCATAGCCACGACAGCAATAAAATTACACAATTATAGTTTTGGGGTATATATATAAACGAATTTAGAGTAGGTAACAAGCTGGACATTTGCTTACCATAATTGGGCCGTAGTATTTCCTTTGGGCTATTTTGATTATTATTCTGCTGGGCCGTTACTCTTGAACCCATTAAAACCTACGGTTGGGCTGCCATTTCTCCATTTGGGTGGTGATTTTGCTTATTAGGCCAATTAGATGAAAATGATGATATAGGTACATGATATACATGATGGTGATATGCCGATTATGATTATGTTAAGGTGATAATAATAAGGGTGACATGATCATGATGATAATGAAGTGTGATGATATTAGAAAATGATGTTGATACTTGATGAAGAGAAGAGTTGATGAAGACGATGATAATGATAAATCAAGTAACGATAATGATGATCGAATTATACTTAGATGAAGATAACAATTAATTGATTTTAATGATCATATACGTTGATATGATGAGGACAATGATTATGAGATGACGAGGTGGTAATATGATTTTGTATGTAGAGGAAGAAGAATAGGGAAAATTTAAAATAGGGTTATATAGAATTAATATAGGAATAAATCAGAAAAATGGAATAGCTTGAATGGTTAGGGATGTTATCGGGTTAGCGGGACGTCGCGGGTTCAAACCTGGACTTGGGCATTTTTAAGGGCTACGCCTTTGAGGTAGTTATTTATTTTTTTTTATTATTATCTTATTATTTTTATTAATATTATTATTAGTCACTAATATTATGATTAAAATGATTGTAAACATATTAATAACATAAATATATATGAAACTAATAATAAAAGATGTTAGGGCAAAGATTACAGAAATAATTATAAATATATGAAAACATGTCCAATTATGATTTTCTTTAAAACTAGCATTTTTATTTTTATTAGTAAGATTATCAAAAATTTTAAAAATTATTATTACTATCATTATTATTATTAGCATTATTTTATGAATACTATTATTATTACTAATAATATTATAATTAATATGATTATTGATATTACAAAATAAAACATCATGTTATTCATTATCTTTATTATTATCATTTTATCAAACAAATACTTATATGAAACATATATGAAAAGTATAAATAAATATATAACAATTGAAATAAAATATATTATAAATATCAATACATCATTTGTTCGATTACAAGTATATGTGTTAATATATATACTTGATATAGGTTTGTGAATTCGAGACCAACCCTAAACTTGTTCAATGTTGTCATATGTATTTTTACTACAAAATACAGTATGGTGAGTTCATTTGCTCCCTTTTACTCTTTACATTTTTGGGGCTGAGAATACATGCGCTGTTTTTACAACTGCTTTATTAAATGCTTTTGAAATATATTTGAACTGCGAATACATGAAATGCTTTTATAAATGTTTGACGAGATAGACACAAGCAAAACATTCCTCGAATGAATTATTATGCAGACAGAAGTTCTGCAGATTATTTTTGAATTATGTGGACATGATAATTGCCACCGTTGAATTATGTGGACATGATAATTGCCACCATTGAATTATGTGGACATGATAATTTCCACCATTGAATTATGTGGACATGATAATTGCAACCAATTGATATGAATATTATGTATCGAGAGAATGATTTTATATACAGTTTATGTGTATGATATTTTGTACACGAGATATGTGTACGGTTACTAAGATTTATGAAAAATGTTTTCGTATACTAGAAAGGTGTACTGTATTTAAAAGATATCGCATGTACATTACAGGTGGGTATAGGATTCGGTCCCATTTGTATCATGCAGGATTTAAATTTTGTGGTCTATCAAAATGATGAATTTTATTGTTTTATGATAAACCTATGAACTCACCAACCTTTTGGTTGACACTTGAAAGCATGTTTATTCTCAGGTATGAAAGAAATCTTCCACTGTGCATTTGCTCATATTACATGGAGTCGTTCATGGCATATCGAGGTCGGAACCTCGAAATGGGACTAAATGTTGAAGACTTCGTCCAGATGGATTAGGACGGGGTACCACATGACAACCCCAACCGGACTGGATGACCAGTATTCAACGGTTGCACAGTACTTCGTTTTAGTGACTACACTTGGTACGGTGTAGTGAGATTTCATAATAAAGAGAATATGCGACGTTGATTAAATGTTAAGTATGGTTACCAAGTGCTCAACCACTTAGAATGCTTTACATACACTTGCGAGTGTATTATGTTTATGATTATGAAATCTTGTGGTCTATTAACATATTGAAATGATTGTTATGATAAACCTATGAACTCACCAACCTTTTGGTTGACACTTTAAAGCATGTTTATTCTCAGGTACGAATTAAGTCTTCCGCTGTGCATTTGCTCAATATAAGGACATTACTTGGAGCCGATCATCGCAATGGGACCAAATGTTGATGACTTCGTCCAGGTGGATTAGGACGGGTCCTTTCAAAAGCTACATCTTATTAGTAATTTGAAGGCACAAAAACTAATAAGAAAAGGTTGCTATGCTGTTCTAGCACACGTCAAGAAAGTACAAACTGAAGAAAAGAGCATAATGATGTTCCCATCGCAAAAGAATTTCCCGATGTATTTCCGAAAGAATTACCGGGACTACCTCCACATCGATCTGTTGAATTTCAAATAGATCTTGTACCAGGAGCTGCACCAATAGCTCGTGCTCTTTATAGACTCGTACCCAGCGAGATGAAAGAACTGCAAAGCCAACTGCAAGAACTATTAGAACGTTGTTTCATTCGACCAAGCACATCACCATGGGGATCTCCTGTTTTGTTTGTCAAGAAGAAGGATGGTACATTTAGGTTGTGTATTGACTACAGAGAGTTGAACAAACTTACCATCACAAACCGTTATCCACTGCCGAGAATTGACGACTTATTTGATCAACTACAAGGCTCGTTGGTTTATTCGAAGATCGATTTACGTTCTGGATATCATCAAATGCTAGTAAAGGAGGATGATATTCCAAAAACTGCTTTTAGGACGTGTTATGATCATTACGAGTTTATGGTTATGCCGTTTGGATTGACTAACGCACCAGCTGTGTTCATGGACCTTATGAACCGAGTGTGTGGGCCATATCTTGATAAGTTTGTCATTGTTTTCATCGATGACATACTTATTTACTCAAAGAATGATCAAGAGCACGAAGAACATTTGAGAAAAGTGCTAGAAGTATTGAGGAAAGAAGAACTGTACGCTAAGTTTTCAAAGTGTGCATTTTGGTTAGAAGAAGTTCAATTCCTCGGTCACATAGTGAACAAAGAAGGTATCTAGGTGGACCCGGCAAAGATCGAAACCGTTGAAAAGTGGGAAACCCCAAAAAATCCAAAGTATATACGTCAATTTTTAGGATTGGCTGGTTACTACAGAAGATTCATCCAAGATTTATCTAAAATAGCAAAACCATTGACTGCATTAACGCATAAAGGGAAGAAATTTGAATGGAAGGATGAACAAGAGAAGGCGTTTCAATTATTGAAGAAAAAGCTAACTACGGCACATATATTGCCATTGCCTGAAGGGAATGATGATTTTGTGATTTATTATGACACATCAAAGCAAGGTCTCGGTTGTGTATTAATGCAACGGACGAAGGTGATTGCTTATGCGTCTAGACAATTGAAGATTCACGAGCAAAATTATACGACGCATGATTTGGAATTAGGCGCGGTTGTTTTTGCATTAAAGACTTGGAGGCACTACTTATATGGGGTCAAAAGTATTATATATACCGACCACAAAAGTCTTCAACACATATTTAATCAGAAACAACTGAATATGAGGTAGCGTAGGTAGATTGAATTGTTGAATGATTACAACTTTGAGATTCGTTACAACCTGGGGAAGGTAAATGTGGTAGCCGACGCCTTGAGCAGAAAGGACAGAGAACCCATTCGAGTAAAATCTATGAATATAATGATTCACACTAACCTTACTACTCAAATAAAGGAGGCGCAACAAGGAGTTTTAAAAGAGGGAAATTTAAAGGATGAAATACCCAAAGGATCGGAGAAGAATCTTAATATTCAGGAAGATGAAACCCGGTATAGGGCTGAAAGAATTTGGGTACCAAAATTTGGAGATATGAGAGAAATGGTACTTAGAGAAGCTCATAAAACTAGATACTCAATACATCTTGGAACGGAGAAGATGTACAAGGATCTTAAGAAACATCAGAAACCATCAGGTCTACTACAACAACCTGAAATCCTGGAATGGAAATGGGAAAACATTACCATGGATTTCATTACTAAATTGCCAAGGACTGCAAGTGGTTATGATACTATTTGGGTAATAGTTGATCGTCTCACCAAGTCAGCAAACTTTCTGCCAATAAGAGAGGATGACAAGATGGAGAAGTTAGCACGACTGTATTTGAAGGAAGTCGTCTCCAGACATGGAATATCAATCTCTATTATCTCTGATAGGGATGGCAGATTTATTTCAAGATTCTGGCACACATTATAGCAAGCATTAGGAACTCGTCTAGACATGAGTACTACCTATCATCCACAAACTGATGGGCAGAGCGAAAGGACGATACAAATGCTTGAAGACATGCTACGAGCATATGTTATTGATTTCGGAAACAGTTGGGATCGACATCTACCGTTAGCAGAATTTTCCTACAACAACAGCTATCATTCAAGCATTGAGATGGCGCCGTTTAAAGCACTTTATGGTAGAAAGTGCAGATCTCCGATTTTTTAGAGTGAAGTGGGGGATAGACAGATTACGGGTCCAGAGATAATACAAGAAACTACCGAGAAGATCATCCAAATTCAACAACGGTTGAAAACCGCCCAAAGTCGACAAAAGAGCTACGCCGACATTAAAAGAAAAGACATAGAATTTGAAATTAGAGAAATGGTCATGCTTAAGGTTGCACCTTGGAAAGGTGTTGTTCTATTTGGTAAACGGGGGAAATTAAATCCAAGGTATATTGGACCATTCAAGATTATTGATCGTGTCGGACCAGTAGCTTAACGACTTGAGTTACCTCAACAACTTGCAAATGTACATAAAACTTTCCACGTCTCGAATTTGAAGAAATGTTTTGCTAAAGAAGATCTCACTATTTCGTTGGACGAAATCCAAATCAATGAAAAACTTCAATTCATCGAAGAACCCGTAGAAATAATGGATCGTGAGGTTAAGAGACTTAAACAAAACAAGATACCGATTGTTAAGGTTAGTTGGAATGCTCGTAGAGGACCCGAGTTCACCTGGGAGCGTGAAGATCAGATAAAGAAGAAATACCCGCATCTATTTCCTGAAGATTTGTCAACACTTTCAACAGCTTAAAATTTCGGGACGAAATTTATTTAACGGGTAGGTACTGTAGTGACCCGAACTTTTCCATGTTTTTATATATTAAATGAAATTGATATTTACATGATTAAATGTTTCCAACATGTTAATCAATTAAACTTGTTAAGACTTGATTAATTGAAATAGGTTTCATATAGACAATTGACCACCCAAGTTGACCGGCGATTCACGAACGTTAAAACTTGTAAAAACTATATGATGACATATTTATGGATATATATATAGTTAACATGATATTATTATAAGTAAACATATCATTAAGTATATTAATAATGAACTACATATGTAAAAATAAGACTACTAACTTAATGATTTTGAAACGAGACATATATGTAACGATTATCGTTGTAACGACATTTAATGTATATATATATCATATTAAGATATATTAATACATAATGATATCATGATAATGTAATAATTTTACATCTCATTTGATTTAATAAACAATGGGTTAGCAACATTTAACAAGATCGTTAACCTAAAGGTTTCAAAACAACACTTACATGTAACGACTAACGATGACTTAACGACTCAGTTAAAATGTATATACATGTAGTGTTTTAATATGTATTCATACACTTTTGAAAGACTTAAAGACACTTATCAAAATACTTCTACTTAACAAAAATGCTTACAATTACATCCTCGTTCAGTTTCATCAACAATTCTACTCGTATGCACCCGTATTCGTATTCGTACAATACACAGATTTTAGATGTATGAACTATTGGTATATACACTCCAATGATCAGCTCTTAGCAGCCCATGTGAGTTACCTAACACATGTGGGAACCATCATTTGTTAACTAGCATGAAATATCTCATAAAATTACAAAAATATGAGTAATCATTCATGACTTATTTACATGTAAACAAAATTACACATCCTTTATATCTAATCCATATACCAACGACCAAAAACACCTAAAAACACTTTCATTATTCAATTTTCTTCATCTAATTAATCTCTCTCAAGTTCTATCTTCAAGTTCTAAGTGTTCTTCATAAATTCTACAAGTTCTAGTTTCATAAAATCAAGAATACTTCCAAGTTTGCTAGCTTACTTCCAATCTTGTAGAGTGATCATCCAACCTCAAGAAATCTTTATTATTTATAGTAAGATATCTTTCTAATACAAGGTAATAATCATATTCAAACTTTGATTCAATTTCTATAACTATAACAATCTTATTTCGAGTGGAAATCTTACTTGAACTTGTTTTCGTGTCATGATTCTGCTTCAAGAACTTTCAAGCCATCCAAAGATCCTTTGAAGCTAGATCCATTTTTATCATTTCCAGTAGCTTTATCCAGAAAACTTGAGGTAGTAATGATGTTTCATAACATCATTCGATTCATACATATAAAGCTATCTTATTCGAAGGTTTAAACTTGTAATCACTAGAACATAGTTTAGTTAATTCTAAACTTGTTCGCAAAAAAAAGTTAATCCTTCTAAATTTACTTTTAAAATCAACTAAACACATGTTCTATATCTATATGATATGCTAACTTAATGATTTAAAACCTGGAAACACGAAGAACACTGTAAAACCGGACATACGCCGTCATAGTAACACCGCGGGCTGTTTTGGGTTAGTTAATTAAAAAATATGATAAACTTTCATTTAAAAGTTGTTCTTCTGGGAAAACTATTTAAATTATGAACATGAAACTATACTCAAAAATCATGGTTAAACTCAAAGTGGAAGTATGTTTTCTAAAATGGTCATCTAGACGTCGTTCTTTCGACTGAAATGACTACCTTTACAAAAATGACTTGTAACTTATATTTCTGACTATAAACCTATACTTTTTATATTTAGATTCATAAAATAGAGTTCAATATGAAACCATAGTAATTTGATTCACTCAAAACGGATTTAAAATGAAGAAGTTATGGGTAAAACAAGATTGGATAATTTTTCTTGTTGTAGCAACGTGAAAATTGGTAACAAATCTATATTAATCATATCCTAGCTAACTTATATAGTATTATACATATATTCTAATATATTATGTAATCTTGAGATACCATAGACACGTATGCAAATGTTTTGACATATCATATCGACCCATGTGTATATATTATTTGGAACAACCATAGACACTCTATATGCAGTAATGTGGGAGTTAGCTATACAGGGTTGAGGTTGATTCTAAAAATATATATACTTTGAGTTGTGATCTAGCCTGAGACGTGTATACACTGGGTCGTGGATTAATTCAAGATAATATATATCAATTTTTTTCTGTACATCTAACGTTGGACAACTAGTTGTAGGTTACTAACGAGGACAGCTGACTTAATAAACTTAAAACATCAAAATGTATTAAAAGTGTTGTAAATATATTTTGAATATACTTTGATATATATGTACATATTTGTTATAGGTTCGTGAATCGACCAGTGGCCAAGTCTTACTTCCCGACGAAGTAAAAATCTGTGAAAGTGAGTTATAGTCCCACTTTTAAAATCTAATATTTTTGGGATGAGAATACATGCAGGTTTTATAAATGATTTAAAAAATAGACACAAGTATGTGAAACTACATTCTATGGTTGAATTATCGAAATCGAATATGCCCCTTTTTATTAAAGTCTGGTAATCTAAGAATTAGGGAACAGACACCCTAATTGACGCGAATACTAAAGATAGATCTATTGGGCCTAACAAACCCCATCCAAAGTACCGGATGCTTTAGTACTGCGATATTTATATCATATCCGAAGGGTGTAATGGAATGATGGGGATATTCTTATATATACATCTTGTTAATGTCGGTTACCAGGTGTCCACCATATGAATGATTTTTATCTCTATGTATGGGATGTATATTGAAATATGAAATCTTGTGGTCTATTATTACGATTTGATATATATAGGTTAAACGTATAACTCACCAACATTTTTGTTGACGTTTAAAGCATGTTTATTCTCAGATGAATATTAAGAGCTTCCGCTGTTGCATACTAAAATAAGAACACAATTTGGAGTCCATGTTTGTATGATATTATGTAAAAACTGCATTCAAGAAACATATGTCGATGTAATATATTTCTATTGTAAACCATTATGTAATGGTCGTGTGTAAACAGTATATTTTAGATTATCATTATTTGATAATCTACGTAATGCTTTTGAAACCTTTATTGATAAAATAAAGGTTATGGTTGTTTTAAAAATGAATGCAGTCTTTGAAAAACGTCTCATATAGAGGTCAAAACCTCGCAACGAAATCAATCAATATGGAACATTTATAATCAATATGAACGGGACATTTCAAAATCTACATCACTAACAAGGGAAGTGATGTGGAAACAACTGAAAGTACTAAAAAAGCTCTAGTTGTCATTCATGGAGACGATGATGATTGGTCAATTAAACTGAATGTGAATGAACAACAACCTAAAGCCAACATGGCAAAGATCACTGAAGTTGAAACAAACTGTGTTTCTAATCAAAGTATAATTGAGAAGTTAAATGCTCGTGCTGAAAGAGCTGAAAAATTATCTCGAACCATTAGAAAAGATAAGATTCAGAAAAGGGTGAAAGATAAATTCAAGAAAGCACGTGATTTTGTTCCTCGAACACCTGAATTAGGAAGCGTTTCACCTACATCATCAGAAGACTACTTCTTCAATAGTTGGAAAACTACTTATGGCAATACCTCAATTTTTGAAAATAGTAATCTAGAGAATGATCAAACTGGAGAAACATTATTTGATGCTGATAGAGAACTTGATGAATGGGGTAGAATGATTGTTGTAGAGCTGGAGATGTTAGTTCTTATGGGTGAAGGTTCAGATCTTGAAAGCCTAATTTCAGAAGTTGATGAACCAGATATGAGGTCAGATTCAGAAGCAGAAAGTACATATGATCAAACTGATTTTGAAGCATTGAACGAGCAAGCAGTGAACTTACTTAGAAAGTGCTTATCGGAAAGTGATCGTGAAAAAGTGTCTGGATTGACAAGAGCGAAAGATATTTGGGATAAACTTGAATATATTCATTTGGGAAAGGGTTTTGCGAATGATGATACATCAGTGTTTCTTACAGACTCTTCAAAATCAGAAGATGAGTTCGATGATGGGAAGAAGATAAATTAATTTGCTTTTATGGCTCATACTTCCTCATCAAATAGTGCTCAACAGGTATCTTCTAATTCATGCTCTGATTCAAACACTGAATGTGCTAAATGTGCTGAATATAAAATAAATGTAGACAATTTGAACAAAACTTATGATGAGATGCGTGAAAAATATCATGCCAACCTTGTGACCAAAAAGATTGAAAATGACTTAAAAGAGGAAATTAAAGTTTATAAAAAACAGATTCATGATCTTAAATGTTATAACTTTGATATAAATCAAGCTTTAATCAAATGTGTTGATACGATCAACGAATTAAAAAAGGAAAATGAGTGTGTTAAAGATGATTTAGAAGCAATGTCAATCAAAATGAAATGTTGGGCAAGTGCATCACATTGGAATGCGTTGATGGTCGAAATCAATGATCCAAAAGGTAAAGTCATTAGATATAAGTCCGTATCTCCTCCTTTTCAAAACAAATACGTTAATGCCAATGTAGTTGATGGCCAACCAGAAGACTGTGTCCCTCCTAGTTATGAAGACTATGTTGAAAAGAACAAGAAGTCTAACTCAACTGAGAACATGACTTCAAATGAAACTGTTGAAGGCTTTTTAGATCATGAGGAAAATAGGAAAAACGGTCTAGGAGATAATACTGAGAGAAGAAGGGTGATAACACCGAGAGGTCCAGTACCAAAAGGTCCAGTTAAAATTTTGAAAAATCCTAGATTTGCTAACATACGTGTTCCTCATGTTACCCCTAAGCCTGTTCCAAGAGAGAAATCAAATGAGTCTCATGTGTTTGTAAGAGCACGGGACCCCTCATCTTCAAATTCTAATAATGAGTATCGATTTAGAGGACATAGGGAGTTTCATCAATGTTTTAATTGTGCTATTTTTGGACACATTACTGCTTATTGTCCTAGAAGATTTTGTTCACCTAGACATAAGATTGACCTGACCCATGATGATTTTAGATCATCTAATGCTCATAGAATATGTTCGCTTGTAAATGATGAGATTCGTGATAAAAGGTTTAAGAAAAATGTTGACTATGGAGACTCTAAGAGAAAGAATTTCAATAGGTCAGTTTCACCTGTGAAGGGTAAAATTCCAAAAAGAAGTTTCGAGGCAAATGCTGCCAGGTCTAGTGATCAAGATAGACCGTTTGAACCAAAGATGAGGTCACCCTTACATAAAGCGAGTCGTCAAAAATATTTTTCACGAATCAGACCACGAATGAATCACTCCGATTCAGAGAGGAATGTTAGACACCAAAATCGTGACACCTCTCCTTCCAAATTCACTAAGTTTATGGTTTCAAATGATGAGATTCCTCCTGACTCAAATGGGAAATTGATGGAATTTCAAGCTATGGGTGTTAATGGACAACCTACTGTCATTTGGGCGTGGGTTCCCATTATCAATTAACTTCTTAATGTGATATGCAGGGAATCAGGGTACCTGCAAATAACACCTGGATAGTAGATAGCGGTGCTTCGAGACATATGACAGGACAGCTATCTCTGCTCTCGATGTTCATCCTATTAAGGGAAGTTATGTTGCTTTTGCTGTAGATAAAGGTGGTCACATTACAGCTCAAGGTTTGTTAAGAAATGAGAAATTCGGCTTTGATAAAGGGAATTATTTGTAGAGACCCGTCCTAATCCATCCGGACAAAGTCCATATCGATTATAAACGATTCACAACAGTTGATTACATCGCGAGGTTCTTGACCTCTATATGATACATTTTACAAAGATTGCATCCGTTTTTGAAAAGACAGTCTTTCATTACATCGAAAATTGACAACATGCATACCATTTCATAATATATCTTACTGTAATTGACTTAATAATAATCTTGATGAACTCAACGACTCGAATGCAACGTCTTTTGAAATATGTCATGAATGACTCCAAGTAATATCTCTAAGATGAGCAAATACACAGCGGAAGATTTCTTTCATACCTGAGAATAAACATGCTTTAAAGTGTCAACAAAAAGGTTGGTGAGTTCATTAGTTTAACATAAATAATCATTTCCATCATTTTAATAGACCACAAGATTTGCATTTCTCATAAATAAACGTCCCATGCATAGTGACAAAAATATCATTCATATGGATTGAACACCTGGTAACCGACATTCACAATATGCATATAAGAATATCCCCATCATTCCGGGATCCTCCTTCGGACATGATATAAATTTCGAAGTACTAAAGCATCCGGTACTTTGGATCGGGCTTGTTGGGCCCGATAGATCTATCTTTAGGATTCGCGTCAATTAGGGTGTCTGTTCCCTAATTCTTAGATTATCAGACTAAAAAGGGGCATATTCGGTTTAATAATCCAGCCATAGAATGTAGTTTCGATCACTTGTGTCTATTTCGTAAAGCATTTATAAAAGCAGCACATGTATTCTCAGTCCCAAAAATATATATTGCAAAAGCATTTAAAAAGGGAGCAAATGAAACTCACCTAATGTATTTTGTAGTAAAAATACATAGAACGACTTTGAACAAGTATAGGGTTGACCTCAGATTCACGAACCTATATCATTTGTATATTTATTAATATATATAATCGCAATTGAACAAATTCATATATTATAACTTATGTTACAAATTATTTATATTCAATTTGTGTACAAAAGTGACTAGTGTTTAGATAGTTTTATCAATATATATTTTCAGTTAGTTTTATAAAAAAAAATATACTTGATTTGTTATATATGAATATTTGCATAACATTCGTTAATATGATTAATACATACTCTTATATAATATTAACTCTAAATGTATTTTTATATACATAATATTTATTTAGTAAACATATTAATAACGGTAATTAAAAGTTGTATTTGATCATAATAATATTAAAAATAACAATATTGATAACGATAGTACTTATGGTAATTTTATTGTTAATAATAGTTAGGATAATAGTTTTAATGATAATAATAACGATACTCATAATTTTTAATAATAATACTTATAATAATCTATTATCCTTAATAATAATGATACTAATAATAGGAATACATAATGTTAATACTAATAATTATATAAATGATATTAATACTAATATTTATGAAATTGATAGTAAATCGTATTACCTTCTCATTAATAATAATCATCTTAATCTTAATCACAATAATGATAATAATACTAAATAATAAAATTACTAATAATAAATACATTAGTAATACTTATAATATAAAAGAAATGACAATAATAATAACAATCTTGATAAAAACCTTTATAATCATAATAACATCAATCATAATAATAATAATAATAATAATAATAATAATAATAATAATAATAATAATAATAATAATAATAATAATAATAATAATAATAATAATAATAATGATAATAATAATAATAATAATAATAATAATAATAATAACAATAACCAAATTTATAAACAAAACTACCTTGATCTCTAAAAAGAGAAAACTGCCCAAAGCCGGAATTGAACCCGAGACCTCTCGCCCACTAAACTCTTCTCTTAACCATTCAGGCCGTGGCCTATTTTTTGTTTTATAAACCCATTTGAATATATATAACTCGTATAATTATGTGGTTTCCCTTATCATCTTCTTCAGCCTCGATCGACTGGAACTTCCCAAACCTCATAACACAAAATTTACGAATTGGTTTTCAATTTGCAGCAAAACAGACACCATCGTATTGTGTCTCTTTAACAGAATTAATCAATAACAGAAAGAGAGGAAATAAAATAATCGCTGTAAGGCTATTATGAACTCAAAATCACTTTTCGATTTCTAGGTTGTTATAGGTGAAACTTATAACATGGAATAGGTTCTAATTCCATCTTAGAAACTTTTTGAATTGTCAATTGAAACAAAATTATTAAAACGAATCCTAATTTCTCTAAGAACAGAACATTTGACTTTTGAATTTTAAGGTTTGACTTTAAAAATTCGTTTTCAATTCAGTGATTTGAGGACTGAAACTTTTCAGATATAATAAATAGAAGATTCCTAACAATACCACACTTATAGATTTTTAAATAAAACTCTTTTTCGATTTATGAGAAAAATTAATGAAAACAGAGGCTAATGGATTGTAAATGATTTTTCTGTTTTAAAAATTACATTCAGAATCTGTCTAAAATAATTGTATTTGTTATTGAGAGAGGAAGTTTGATTGAGTTGTAAATACTAACAGAGTAATTCGCCTGGCTTAAGGCACTAAATGGTTAGACAGTTTTTTATTCCCTCAGACAATAAAACAAATAAAAGAAAATCAAGCTTAACGATCTGTTGTGCTAACTTTTGAAGATTTGATATTAACATGTAACTGTTTAGAGACCAAAACAAAACTTAATACAGTGTTGATAGCTACTGATAACAAAACGTACGATTTATATGTCATGTTATTCAATTTAAATTAATTAATAATTAATATATATTAACATTAATAATAATATTAGATAACTATAATATTAATTACAGAAATACTAATAATAAAATTTAAGATAATATGATAACATTCATAACAACAACAATGAAAATCTAAATAATATAATAAATTTAATAATAATAATAATTAATAATTATAGTAATAATAATAATAATGATCCTTGAAAATTATGATATAAATAATGATATCAATAATAATAATAAATATAACAAATCATATGTAACAAATTTCAGTACTATAATTTTAATAATATTAATATTACTGATCTTAATGAATGTATATAATAACTATAACTAAACTTGTAATTACATTTAATTACTAAATGATAAAAATAATCTTATTAGTTATAATAATATTAATATTATTAATGATAAAATATAGTAACTTATACATATCAATTTTTATATATAAATGTTTTATATTTGACTAATAATATTAATAATACAAATGTTAATATCAATATTAATCAATAAGAAAAGTAGTGATAATAATATTAATATAACGATCATTTTAAATCTTGTAATTTAATATAATACTATTTATTATATATATACTTATTTATTAACAACAATTATTCGTGAATCGTCGGTATTAGTCAAAGGTTAAATGAAACTATGTAAATAGTTCAAAGGTTTTGAGACTCAACATTACAAACTTTGCTTATCGTGTCGAAATTATATAAAGATTAAGTTTAAATTTGGTCGGAAATTCCCGGGTCATCACAGTACCTACCCGTTAAAGAAATTTCGTCCCGAAATTTGAGTGAGATGGTCATGGTTAACAATAAAAATGTTTTCATGACGAATATGAGTTGATAAATATAGTTTTCATCATTACAGAATAATACAGATAAAATAATTCGATTATTCGAAGAGCACGAATGAAACTATCATGAGAGAGGTCCCAACGGGCATCGTCCACCTTCGCCCAAAACTTGCCCAAATTTTTAGCCGTTAGTAATATAAAAAAAAATTCAACGGCTATCCCAACAGTCAATTTTACACTATAAAAACACCAACCATATACTTCATTTTATACACCCAAACATATATTTCTTTTATATTTCCACCTTTCTCAAAATCAAAATCAAACACTCCCAAACTGCAAAATGTTAACACTTCTCCCAATGATTGTTACATTCTATGTTCATTACGGAGGTGATTTCCGTAATCAAATGAAGGAATATAAGTGGGGCGACAGTATTTCGTTTGAAGATATCGACATTCGTGATGTTGGTTTACAAGACTTGCTATCCTTTCTGAAGGAAAAAGTTCCGTGTGAATTCACGTCTGTGTTCTTTTATAAAGATGATTATGATGCGGATTGTAGGGCAAGTTTTCTGTGTACCGATGATCAATGGTACTTTATAAAAGATACTATTGAAGATCACGGTAAACGCATTTCTTTGTATGCGGTTCTTGAAGATGAAGAGACGTTGGGTTATCGTTACCTCGATGAATCAGCTGAAGCAGCAGTTGAGGCATCAAGAGAAATACCGATGTCTCCATAGTACCTCACGGATGGTGAAATGTCTGGTGAACGCTACTTTGCAGATGACAATTGATGACGACGAGTAGTTTGATTGTAATCTTTTAATTTTTAATTGTCGTGATGATTTAATTTTTAATTATTGTAATTTCAGTGTTATTGTCAAGTTTTATATCTTCCTTTATGTTTCGAAGCTCTTCGTCTTTTTAATCTCCTCTCGATCTCTAGTAAAACGAGTAATGGTCTAGAATTTGTAAGTTTGGAGTTTCGAATGAATTTAATGTTATAATCAAGAAAGAACGTAATAGCACGATTTGATTCGTCAAATTACCAGAATCATTGAGAATAGAGCTATCAAGAATATACTTTCTTGATATATTCAGAAGTTAATTAGAATAAAAGAGTTATGTAACATGACACATGATAGTGGTATGATCTACTGTGAACCATCATGTGTCATTAGAACTCAGCATGACTTACTGTAATATAATCACGTTGATCAAGTGTCATTATATTATACTAACTCATGCATCAGTTCCCAACATTACTTCAATAACATTTATATTTTAAGTTCAAAAGTTTACAGAATATAGAAACTAACAGTTTCTATATGATGTAACACTGATAGCACTAAGAGATTTAATGATTTCAGATAAGAATAGTTATGAAAATATCTTCAAAAATATGGAGGATATTTATAATGAAAGATACGATGATATCTTGGAATTTCTAATATCGAAGGATGGTGAAGAAAATTTGTCCGCAAGAGTTTGGAGTCAGAAGCAAGGTATTCGCTAAAGATTTTATCAGAAACAGAATCATCAGGATTCTTAATGTACAAGCTTAGTTCTTGTGATTTGTTCAAAGACTCCTTCATAGTTTGCTCAATCAGTTTTCCAGTTCCAACTTTTCTGAGCTTTTCCAACATACTATTCTTTATCATCAAACTTCCGATGATTAAGGGCGTTTATGGTTGTCTATGGTTTCTGTTGCTTCATTCAGCTTTTTCAACATTCAGAGTATTGATTTTTAACTGAGTGCTTTTCAGAATTTCAGAATAAGAGATCATAATTCTAAGAGATAAATGTCATACATATAACTGTTGATGTAGATATGCTGTGAGTTTTCAAAGTACTGATTGCTGATTCCTGGTAATTGTTATGGCAGTTCTCGTTACTAGATGCGGATGAGTATATGATAGGGTTTCAATGAAGAAATATAATGATTTATCAGAGAGATTTAAGCCAAGAAGCATTGATGTTGTTGGTACGTTTGCTGGTAATATGATGGAATATAAAAGAATTCTCTGGTATCAAAAGGGTAATTGTATATATCAGGATTATAGTAAGACTACTTCGAATGAAAAATCGAAGTTGACTTGCTGGAGCTGTGACAAAATTGGCTACTTTGAAAAGGAATCGCGAAGTTATTTTTGCTAATAAATGCCAAAGAATCTGACACGGCTACGTGTTAAACTTTTACTCAGTTGCCGAGAGTTTCTCAGGTGTATAACTATATGCATTGATCTTTTCTTCCGTGGATGAAGTGCGGTTGGTTTATCCTCTCGATTGAGGTGTTTTCAAGTATCATGAAAGGTTTGAACGCAGATCGTAATTGTCAAGATATAAATGAGGTTTAAGATGAAGTCAAGTGGCAAACTTGAAGAATTATTTAGTTTCATATGTTATGATCAATATTTTTAATTCATTTTTAATTGTCCAATCCTATTAGTCCACAGTCGATAGTTCACGATTAACTAGGAACAGTTAGCTAAGGTTTTTGTTAGCGTGGATTCTTAACAAAATTTCTCATAGTTAATTTGTTTGTTTCTAACAAATTTTATTCCGTCAAATGTTTTCTTCATTTTGCCACTTGTTGGATTCTGATAGATCAAAATCCAATATGAAATTGAATGAATATGGTTATTCTTTGGTGAACGGATTTGTATATCGGTGGATGTAAGTAGAATAGTATATGGCTTGTTGAAACAGATTCGAAGAACGTACAATGTAACTTATTAATGTGAAATTTAAATAGTTCTCGGGTATTACCTACCCGTTAAAATATTTTTACCATTAACAGTTTGTACAGGAGAATTTTTAATTACAATCTTTATGAAAACATATATACATATATATTTTATTCAGATGTATTCATGGATTTAATGAGTTAATATGATATTAAACTCATTTGCTTTTCGGTTGGAACTAGAATAAATAATCTCTAAAACTTTAGAGATTACATATTCGTCATGTCGAACGAAGATAAATGAGGTAGAACGATACATAGATCGAAGATCATACTCAAAGTACAGATGATGATATTGAAGCATGGATTGTTGATGGAACTGGTGCTGTTATTGATTGTACTGTTGGTGCCGGTGATGTTGCTGAAGCTGGTACATTTTGCACCATATCCTCCGAATTGATTATTCGAGCGCGAAGTTTGTTGACTTATTACTCCAGGATGACTGTCGGTCGGAACGAGCGGATGAATAAGGTTCAGAATTGTGGATAGAATATAATCTTGTCAAGTTACCCCGGAAATGAGACTGAAAATGGTGTCTCGAACAGATTCGCCGGTAAACGCTTCAGGCTCATTGTCAAGAGGTGAATTTGGTTGGTGGAAGGGATTGCCTTCTGCGCGTTTCCATTAGTTAAGTCGACTACGAACCCATCAGATGAATTGATAATGGCTGATTGGTTGATTCATGCTGATGACGCTGTTTTCGGAGTTTAGGTGAACATCTATGTCGGAATAGCTGTCGGAATGACTATCAGAATAGCTATCGGAATCTGAGGGACTCGAACTGGTTTAGGGATTCATCCCGTACGATACGATGAAGGATTTTCGATAAGAAATAGATTATAGGATATAGATTAGTACCCTGCAGTACATAATTTACATATGCATATATAATACTAAAATCCCATAAGTTACGGAGGAATCTACGGAAGCTGTCAGGCATCGATAACAATAACAGGTACGCTAAGATATGAATTAGTAGATATGCTAAGATATAAATTTTTGTCTATACACTAATCATGCAATTAATGCAATAAGATGTGTCTAGACTAAGGATGATAAGCAAGTGATTCTCTAAGAATGATAAGCAGGAAAATTTCGACACAAAATGATAAGTAAAACTTTTGACATGCAGACACGGTCAAAGTCCAGACTCACTAATGCATCCTAACGACTTATCAGTTAGACACACTAATGCAGACCTGGTTCGCTAAGACCACCGCTCTGATACCAACTGTAGAGACCCGTCCTAATCCATCCGGACAAAGTCCATATCGATTATAAACGATTCACAACAGTTGATTACATCGCGAGATTCTTGACCTCTATATGATACATTTTACAAACATTGCATTCGTTTTTGAAAAGACAGTCTTTCATTACATCGAAAATTGACAACATGCATACCATTTCATAATATATCTTACTATAATTGACTTAATAATAATCTTGATGAACTCACCGACTCGAATGCAACGTCTTTTGAAATATGTCATGAATGACTCCATGTAATATCTCTAAGATGAGCAAATACACAGCGGAAGATTTCTTTCATACCTGAGAATAAACATGCTTTAAAGTGTCAACAAAAAGGTTGGTGAGTTCATTAGTTTAACATAAATAATCATTTCCATCATTTTAATAAACCACAAGATTTGCATTTCTCATAAATAAACGTCCCATGCATAGAGACAAAAATATCATTCATATGGATTGAACACCTGGTAACCGACATTCACAATATGCATATAAGAATATCCCCATCATTCCGGGATCCTCCTTCGGACATGATATAAATTTCAAAGTACTAAAGCATCCGGTACTTTGGATGGGGCTTGTTGGGCCCGATAGATCTATCTTTAGGATTCGCGTCAATTAGGGTGTCTGTTCCCTAATTCTTAGATTACCAGACTAAAAAGGGGCATATTCGGTTTAATAATCCAGCCATAGAATGTAGTTTCGATCACTTGTGTCTATTTCGTAAAGCATTTATAAAAGCAGCGCATGTATTCTCAGTCCCAAAAATATATATTGCAAAAGCATTTAAAAAGGGAGCAAATGAAACTCACCTAATGTATTTTGTAGTAAAAATACATAGAACGACTTTGAACAAGTATAGGGTTGACCTCAGATTCACGAACCTATATCATTTGTATATTTATTAATATATATAATCGCAATTGAACAAATCCATATATTATAACTTATGTTACATATTATTTATATTCAATTTGTGTACAAAAGTGATTAGTGTTTAGATAGTTTTATCAATATATATTTTCAGTTAGTTTTATAAAAAAATATACTTGATTTGTTATATATGAATATTTGCATAACATTCGTTAATATAATTAATACATACTCTTATATAATATTAACTATAAATGTATTTTTATATACATAATATTTATTTAGTAAACATATTAATAACGGTAATTAAAAGTTGTATTTGATCATAATAATATTAAAAATAACAATATTGATAACGATAGTACTTATGGTAATTTTATTGTTAATAATAGTTAGGATAATAGTTTTAATGATAATAATAACGATACTCATAATTTTTAATAATAATACTTATAATAATCTATTATCCTTAATAATAATGAAACTAATAATAGGAATACATAATGTTAATACTAATAATTATATAAATGATATTAATACTAATATTTATGAAATTGATAGTAAATTGTATTACCTTCTCATTAATAATAATCATCTTAATCTTAATCACAATAATGATAATAATACTAAATAATAAAATTACTAATAATAAATACATTAGTAATACTTATAATATAAAAGAAATGACAATAATAATAACAATCTTGATAAAAACCTTTATAATCATAATAACATCAATCATAATAATAATAATAATAATAATAATAATAATAATAATAATAATAACAATAACCAAATTTATAAACAAAACTACCTTGATCTCTAAAAAGAGAAAACTGCCCAAAGCCGGAATTGAACCCGAGACCTCTCGCCCACTAAACTCTTCTCTTAACCATTCAGGCCGTGGCCTATTTTCTATTTTATAAACCCATTTGAATATATATAACTCGTATAATTATGTGGTTTCCCTTATCATCTTCTTCAGCCTCGATCGACTGGAACTTCCCAAACCTCATAACACAAAATTTACAAATTGGTTTTCAATTTGCAGCAAAACAGACACCATCGTATTGTGTCTCTTTAACAGAATTATTCAATAACAGAAAGAGAGGAAATAAAATAATCGCTGTAAGGCTATTATGAACTCAAAATCACTTTTCGATTTCTAGGTTGTTATAGGTGAAACTTATAACATGGGATAGGTTCTAATTCCATCTTAGAAACTTTTTGAATTGTCAATTGAAACAAAATTATTAAAATGAATCCTAATTTCTCTAAGAACAGAACATTTGACTTTTGAATTTTAAGGTTTGACTTTAAAAATTCGTTTTCAATTCAGTGATTTGAGGAATGAAACTTTTCAGATATAATAAATAGAAGATTCCTAACAATACCACACTTATAGATTTTTAAATAAAACTCGTTTTCGATTTATGAGAAAAATTAATGAAAACAGAGGCTAACGGATTGTAAATGATTTTTCTATTTTAAAAATTACATTCAGAATCTGTCTAAAATAATTGTATTTGTTATTGAGAGAGGAAGTTTGATTGAGTTGTAAATACTAACAGAGTAATTCGCCTGGCTTAAGGCACTAAATGGTTAGACAGTTTTTTTATTCCCTCAGACAATAAAACAAATAAAAGAAAATCAAGCTTAACGATCTGTTGTGCTAACTTTTGAAGATTTGATATTAACATGTAACTGTTTAGAGACCAAAACAAAACTTAATACAGTGTTGATAGCTACTGATAACAAAACGTACGATTTATATGCCATGTTATTCAATTTAAATTAATTAATAATTAATATATATTAACATTAATAATAATATTAGATAACTATAATATTAATTACAGAAATACTAATAATAAACTTTAAGATAATATGATAACATTCATAACAACAACAATGAAAATCTAAATAATATAATAAATTTAATAATAATAATAATTAATAATTATAGTAATAATAATAATGATGATCCTTGAAAATTATGATATAAATAATGATATCAATAATAATAATAAATATAACAAATCATATGTAACAAATTTCAGTACTATAATTTTAATAATATTAATATTACTGATCTTAATGAATGTATATAATAACTATAACTAAACTTGTAATTACATTTAATTACTAAATGATAATAATAATCTTATTAGTTATAATAATATTAATATTATTAATGATAAAATATAGTAACTTATACATATCAATTTTTATATATAAATGTTTTATATTTGACTAATAATATTAATAATACAAATGTTAATATAAATATTAATCAATAAGAAAAGTAGTGATAATAATATTAATATAACGATCATTTTAAATCTTGTAATTTAATATAATACTATTTATTATATATATACTTATTTATTAACAACAATTGTTCGTGAATCGTTGGTATTAGTCAAAGGTTAAATGAAACTATGTAAATAGTTCAAAGGTTTTGAGACTCAACATTACAAACTTTGCTTATCGTGTCGAAATTATATAAAGATTAAGTTTAAATTTAGTCGAAAATTCCCGGGTCATCACATTATTGTCAAGAGCTTGCAAACATTTTGTTATCAGTTTCGCAAATCTGTGAAAAATCCTTTAAAGTAGCTTTTGATGATGAATATAGCTACATTTTGAAACCAGAATTTGTGATTCCACCAGATATGATTATAATGAAGGCTCCAAGACAAGCTGATTTGTATATGCTGGATATGAATGTTGCTACTTCAACTACTGAATATCATCAAGCTTTTGTTTTGAAAGCAACTGAACAAGAGTCTATCATCAGGCACAAACGCAAGGGTCATTTAAGATTTTGGAAAATGAATCATCTTATTCACAATAATCTTGTGGAAGGATTTGTTCTTCGATCTTTTCAGATTCCAGGAACATGTGTTCCGTGTAAGAAGGGAAAACAGAGCAAGAAAGCTCATTAGCTGGTTAAGTACAATCCAATATCTGCTCCACTTGAATTGTTACATATGGATCTTTTTGGTCCAATCTGTTTTGAAAGCATTGATGGAAGTAAGTACTGTTTGGTTGTAACTGATGATTATTCAATATTTTCTTGGTTTATGTTCTTAAAAGAAAAGTCTGAGACTTTTGAGAACTTTAAAGTGCTAATCAATATATTAAAGACGGGTTTTAATCTCAAAGTGAGAAAGATTCGTTGCGACAACGACGCCGAATTTAAGACTCAGTGTCTTGCAGGTATCTGTATCGAAAAGGGTATCAATATGCAGTTCAGTTCTGCATATGCTCCTCAAATGAATGGTGTTGCAGAAAGAAAGAAAAGGGTTTTGATAGATACCGCTAGAACTATGCTAGCTGACTCATCTCTACATGTTCATTTTTTGGGAGAAGCTGTTGCAAATGCTTGTTACAATGAATCGGGTTCTAAATGTTAAGCGATTGGGTAAGAATTGTTATGAATTGTTGCATGGGAGAAAACCTACACCGAAGCATCTAGAACCATTTGGTGCACTATGTACCATCTTGAAGAGAAAACTAGGAAGTAAGTTTGATGCTAAGGTAGTTATCGGCGTATTTCTAGGGTATAGTTCTCCTAACAAGCGAGTCTTCAAGAACGAAACCAGATGTGTGGAAGAATGGTTTGAAGTTGATGTTCAAAGAAACCAACCAAAAGCTACTCATAAGAGCCATCCTTGGATCTACAACTATGATGAGCTAATTGACTCATTCAATCTTGCTTCGGATCATGTGGAGAATGAAGTGGAATTACAAATGTTGTTTGATTTACAGAATGTGTCACCGTCTGTTGTTGAGCCAGTTCAAGAGTTTGATCAAGGTCCTGTGTACGATACCTGTGGATATGATATTTCAAGGAAAAGTTCATAGAATCCTAAAGATATGGGTGATACTACGAATCTACGTCACAATATACATGTTCCTGCACAACCAGTTCCCAGAACTATAGCTGCTCATCCAAGAGAGAATATTATTGGCCATCCTAATGCGTGTGTTCTAACAAGAAGACAAGTTCAGTTTGATGGTCAAGTTGATACTCGTATGACAGCTGTTGCTGCATTCTTTGAGTATGCATGTCATATTTCCAAAATTGAGCCTAAGACAACAAAAGAAGCTTTGAATCATGTTGACTGGGTAATGGCCATCCAAGAAGAGTTTCGACAATTTCATCAGTTAGATGTTTGGAAGTTGGTAACGAAGCCGAATGGTGTTAAAGTCGTTGATCTTAAATGGGTTTGGAATAATAAGTATGATGAAGATGGAAATGTTATCTGTAACAAAGCTAGGTTAGTAGCAAAGGGTTATCAGCAAGATCCAAAATTCGACTATGATGAAGTTTTTGATCCTGTAGCCAGATTGGAAGCTATTCGTATTTTCTTGGCATTCGCTTCATTCATGAAATTCAAAGTTTATCAGATGGATGTCAAGAGTGCTTTTCTTTATGGCAAGCTTAATGAAAGAGTATATGTCAATCAACCACCGGGTTTTGAAGATCATCTTCATCCTGATAAAGTTTACCGATTACATAGAGCCCTTTATGGATTACATCAAGCCCCGCGTGCTTAGTATGGATGTTTATCTGCTTGGTATGGACGTTTATCTAGTTATCTCATCAAAAAAGGATATCAAATGGGCACGGTAGACTGTACTCTTTTCACTAAAGTTGAAGGTGATGACATTATCTTAGTCCAAATCTATGTTGACGATATCATTTTCGATTCTTCTAAGTAGGAACTCGTCGATGAGTTTGAGCAGGTTATAAAGGACAAATTTGAAATGAGCAAATTCGGTCTATTACATTATTTTCATGGGTTGCAAGTCGAACAGACGGATAACGGGATTTTTCTGGACCAAGCTAAATATGTGAATGATATACTAGACCGGTTTAGTATGACTCAAGAACGTCCAGTTTCTACCCCGTTAGCGGTTAATCATGGAATTTCTTTAGATTGTGAAGGGGAACCTGTTGATCCAACTTACTATCGAGCAATCATCGGATCGCTCATGTATCTTACTGCGTCAAGGACGGATATAATGTTCGCGACATGTCTCTGTGCTCGATACTAAGTTAATCCGAACACAGTTCACCTTACAGCTGCCAAAAGGATTCTACGTTATCTGTTACATTCTCCTAATCTTGGCATATGGTATTCTAACTATGAAAAGTTTGATCTTATAGCTTACTATCACACCCCCAGTTAGGGCCTGGGTAAAATGTGACTTAATATCAAAATATACCAACATATTATAATAACGAGAACAATACTAAATGAGAAAGTTAAACTTTATGGAGTACGCAGCGGAAAATAAAATGTCATTACAAAGGAGTAAAGTAAATGTTTAAATGCAATAGTAATAAATGCGATAACCTCTTGATCCTATGTCCAAGTAGCATAACATAAGCAGTAAATAAGTAAGCTTGAATCAAACAGCACCTGAGACAAATATGCTAAAGTGTCAACCAAGAGGTTGAGTGAAGTTCATAGGTTTAACAAAAGTTTGACCGTTGTTTTAGACCACAAGATTTAGTTTGTAAAGTTGATCTCCCGCAGGAGAAAAAAGTTATGCCAAATCGTGATATTTAGACTAAACGTTCAAGTTTGCCCCATGACAAGTTGTGTCTGTCCTTGTCGGTTTAATTTCATTATCAAGTAATACAAAGACTTAGTCAAATGTATCGAGGACGTTACTCCCAATAGGCCTACCCCTAATAATTAAGCATGCAGCAGCAATTAAAAATATCACTGTAGGGACTTAGTCGGACATAGCCGGGTATAGCATAGTTTAACAGTTTGGTACTTGTGTCTAAATTGTAAAAAGTAAAAACAGCATGTGTCTCACCCCAAGTAAAGTAAGTAAAAACAGCATGTGTCTCACCCCAAGTAAAGTAAGTAAGTTTGCTAGCAATAAAGAGGGGCTATGAATTCACCTTAAATAGCAGTTGAAGTATTCCACGCAAGAAGGAAAGTAAAGCAAGTAAGTGATCTGGATATCAACCTAGAGGTATAACTTTTGATTAGTTAATGTCTAACTGAGATAAAGTATGTTTATTAATATAGCAACTATATTGATAGTGACGGTTTTCGAGAAAAGTTCCCATTTCTCAAAAGTTTCTATTTTTGGAAACTTACTATTTATGGAAAGCTTCCACTTATAGTAAGCTCCTAGTTTAAAAATGTTCGGGTTATAATTCTTAACAAAGATGTTGTACAATCTCGCCCAAACTTCGTTTCTAACATGCAAGTCACTCGAATGATCTATTGTTACCGACTGGCCCAGGATCTCTTGACAAGAATCTAAGTCTTGGCATTCGAGATCCACAAGCGTCCCATAATGGTAACAAGGATCACCCTAGGCCACAAGTAGCGGTGATGTTTGTAGTCTTTGTACGGTATCTTTAATTATAACCTTTACGTTAGGTGCGTATATACATATATATTCATTAATTCAATTTTAATTATAATTCCTATATATTAATTCATAAAAATACTTTTATAATTTTTAGTAATATATATTACTAATTATAACATGTTATTTATTTTATTTTTAATTGCATATAATTTATAACATTATTTACATGTTTTGGTAAAAAATAAAATAATAAACCGAAGTAAAAAGTAAAAAGTAAAAAGTAAAAAGTAAAAAGTAAGAAAAGAATACTTACTAGTAGTAATTCTTCAAAAAGAGAATGAGAGAAATTTTGGTGTGAGTTTGAATGAGAGATGAGGGGTATTTATACTTGAAAAAATTAGGTAAAAAGAATAAAATAATTAAAAGAAAAAGAAATATTTTAATTTTTAATGGGATTTTAAAATTCAAAAGTATTAAATGTTAGGTCATGGGATAATGCACAAAATAAAATAATAAAAGTAGTTTTTCCATTATAATTTTTAATTAAAAAGTATTTTATTTATTTATTACTTTTTTTAAATTCATTTATTTTAAGAATTTTTTTATATAAATAAACAAATTGATTTAGTGCTTTTCCATGAATATTTGTCAATATTTTTTTTATTTAATTAATAAATACAAATTTTGCATAAAAATAATAAATAATTCGGTATTTTGTATTTTTAATAATTATGATTTTAATTATTAAACTATAGTTTTAGTAAGTTTGTAAATATTATTACATTTATATATAATTGGATTTATTATATAGTTAAATATATAATACATTAACTAAATAATAAAAGTGATACAAAGTTTACATTAACTAAATAATTATGTCAAATTATATAAATTAATAATATATTATTTATTTAAGCGTACATTGTTGACTAAAAATTACTATTCGGTTAATATTTAATTGTATATAAAAACCCTTAATACATATAGTCAGGCAGATAACCCTAGGGTTAATTCAGTTAATTTAGAAGTCGAAAAGAGAGGGTTGTTACAGTACCTCCCCGTTAATAAAAACTTCGTCCTGAAGTTTTAGGTAGACTTCTTAGATGCATCAGCGGTTGAGAAGAGATGGGGATATTTCTGTTTCATTTGGTCTTCACGTTCCCAGGTATACTCGGGGCCACGTCGTGAATTCCAACGGATCTTAACAATAGGTATGGTGCTTTGTTTTAAGCGTTTAACAGATCGGTCCATGACTTCTACGGGTTCCTCTATGAAGTGCATTTTATCATCAATGTGAATGTCATCCCAAGGAATAACGAGAGTGTCATCAGCAATACACCGTTTAAGATTTGAGACATGTGACGACCCGAAAATTTCCGACCAAATTTAAACTTAACCTTTATATGTTTCCGACACGATAAGCAGAATTTGTAATGTTGAATCTCAAAAAGTTTGGAACTACATTCATGTAATCAATTATCCTTTGACCGTGTTTGACGATTCACGAACAATTATGTGTATATAGATATATATATATAATATATAATATTAACTGAAAACATTAACAAAGTATTAGTTATATGATACTTTACATGAACGTATTTGTTTCGATATATTTATTGACAGAATTAAGAGATAATATCAAATGATTGAATTATCAGATACATTATGATATGATTACGGGCCTATGTTATGAGGTCCACTGTGATTTAAGAAATCTATTCTTTTTGACCACTCATTACTTAACTAGTATGATAAAATAACGATATTTATATTTTATTTTATCAAATATATATAACAATTTAAATTAATATTATATATATTTATAGGCGTATTATACGTACATAGTTTTATACTTTTACTATACTTTAACTTTACCTTTACTTTACTTTTACTTTACTTTAACTTTAATAATTCATACTTTAATAATTCACTTTAATAATTCATACTTTAATAATTCACTTTAATAATTCATACTTTAATAATTCACTTTAATAATTCACTTTAATAATTCATACTTTAATAATTCACTTTAATAATTCATACTTTAATAATTCACTTTAATAATTCATACTTTAATAATTCACTTTAATAATTCATACTTTAATAATTCACTTTAATAATTCAAAAATCTATTATAAATAGAATTCAATAGGTTTTATTATTTCATAGAAACTTGAAAATATATTTCTCTAAACTCTCTCAATCGAATTACACATATATATTTTCTTTGTATTATTTCAAGATATTATTAGTATACATAAAATACTACGACGGAGTTATATTCAGACGATTTTAAAATAAGTTTTCAAACGGGATAGAGCTAAGGAAATTATGGGTTATAGCTATGGAGGTTATGGGTATTGATCGAGGGTATTGCTCGTGAGGTCAACCTAACGTTTATCATTTTCGTTTCGTCTACGTACTTTCCTGCAATATTGAATCTCAATATTGATACGTGAGCACTCATAACTTAACTTTTATATTTCAATAGTGTATCCCTAACTAGTGCTCGAGTATATAGGATTATGCATGCTTGTACATTCGATATTGTCCTTAGATAGGTTTGTTGAATCCTGAATTAGATACATATGCTACTGAGATAGGGTATATGATATGCATGTCATTGGAAAGCTAGTGAAAAATTAAGAACTTTTCATTTAGATATCGAATGGTTTCGATGAACGGATTAGAAGTTATAGTCAACTGAATTTTAGTATTATTGTTAAAATGATTATTATTACTATCGTCGTTATTATTTTAATAGAAATATCATTGTTATTATAAAATATCATTATTACTATTATGTTAGTATTATCATTTTATCATAATAACATTTTTAGTAAATATAAATATTGTTATTTTTTATAGAATAATAATAATTATTATTACAAAATAATACAACTTTTACTTATTATTATTGTGATCAATATTATTTTATCAAATAAATAGGGGATACAAAGATATTTTTCACCACGCGTAATATAATTACATTAATAATACTTACCACTATAGTTTTACGATATTAAGTGAACTTTATAAATTTTACTACTTAAGATATATAAAAGTATATTTTATCATATATAAACGTTAATATAAATTTTTATTAATAAATGACTTTTATTATTATAAAATCTAATAAATATATTTAAATATATAAAATGACTATAGTTAAGTTATATAATAAACACGTATAAATTTTAGAAGTCATTTTGGGTTAAGTTGACTTTTGTTGACTTTTGCATATTAGTCTCGAGCATTAGGATTGTGGTACACTATGACTTGACCAAAAATTGTTAGACAAATATTGACCAACATATAAATATATATAATTAATATAGGTTCGTAAATCCGAGGCCAACCTTGCACTTGTTAAATGACGTTATATGTATTTTTATTACGAAATACAGTATGGTGAGTTTCATTACTCCCTTTTTATATATATTTTTGGGCTGAGAATACATGCGCTGTTTTATAAATGTTTTACGAAATAGGCACAAGTACTAAAACTAATTCTATGTGGGTTTAAACCAGAAATATACCCTTAGCTTGGTAACATTAAACTACTTGTCTATGTACGGTAGGCGCGAATCCTAAAGATAGATCTATTGGGCCTGACAAACCCCATCCTGACTATGGGATGCTTTAGTACTTTGAGGTTATTTTAAACACACCTGATCTGGTGTACTTCAGAGGGTAAAACATGAACGTTAAGGCTTGTTACCGGGTGCCTACAACTTATAGAATACTTTTATACACTCGCGAGTGTACGGATATTTATAGAAACTGAAATCTTGTGGTCTATTACTATTACGGAAATGATTGATTATGATAAACTAATGAACTCACCAACCTTTTGGTTGACACTTTAAAGCATGTTTATTCTCAGGTATTAAAGAAATCTTCCGCTGTGCATTAGCTCATTTTAAGGATATTACTTGGAGTCATTCATGACATACTTTGAAAGACGTTGCATTCGAGTCATTGAGTTCATCAAGATTAATATTAAGTCAATTATAGTTGGATGTAATATGAAATGGTATGCATGTCGTCAATTTTTGATGTAAAGAAAGTTTGTCTTTTAAAAATGAATGCAATGTTTGTAAAACGTATCATATAGAGGTCAAATACCTCGCGATGTAATCAACTATTGTGAATCGTTTATAATGTATATTAACGGATCCTTTCAGTTGGTATCAGAGCGGTGGTCTTAGCGAACCAGGTCTTGCATTAGTGTGTCTAACTGATAGTTGTTAAGATGCATCAGTGAGTCTGGACTTCGACCGTGTCTGCATGTCAAAAGTTTTGCTTATCATTTTTAGTCTGAAATCATCTACTTACCACCCTTAGGAAATTACCTGCTTATCATTCTTAAGTCTAGACGCGTTTTTCTACATTTATTGCATAATAGTGTATAGATGAATTCTTATCTTAGCATATCTGTTACTGTGAACTTTGACTGACATCTTTCAAAGATTCCTTCGTAATTTATGGGATTTTGGTATTATATATACATATGTAAATTATGTATTGAAGAATACCAAATCTAAATTCTACAATCTATTTCATACAAAAAAATTCTTTCCCTGATCATACAAGATGGATCTCTCAACCAGTTTGAGTTCCTCGGATTCCGACAGCTATGCCGATATGGATTTCCACTTGAGCTCCGAAAGCATCGTGACCGGAATGGATCAACCAATTAGCCATCATCTATTCTGGATGAATTGGGGATGGGTTCGTAATCTACTTAACCATTGGAGACAAGAAGAAGGTGATCCCTTTCATCCACCACATTGCCCTCTTGGCAATGAACCTGAAGCACTTACTGGCGAACCTGTCCGAAACACCATTTTCTCTCTCATTTCCAGATTATCTCGTCATGATTATATACTACACCAAATTCTAGATCTTATTTATCCGCCCGTCCGAACCGACAATCACCCCGGTGTAATAGAAGAAGTCAACGAGCTTCGCGCTCGGGTAGTGGCTTTGGAGAATATGGTGCAAAGGTTACAAACACCAGCAGCAGCACCAGCAGCATAACTAGTACCACCATCAACAACATCAACAGTACCATTACCACCAACAACAACAACCGCATCACAAACCTCAACTTCACAATCTGTCCCACGAGCATCGACGTCATACGCCATGTAGATACCAAGGAATACCACAACGATTAAGTATTGATTCATAACTTCATTGGGGAAACATTCTACGGCGATTATGTAATTTCTAAAGTTTAGAAATTACCTATCCTTGCCTTAACCATAAATCAAATGAGTTTAATTTAATATTAACTCATTAAATCTATATTACATCTGAAGAAATATACACATATATATTTCCATAAAGACTGTAATAAAATTCTTTTGTACAAAATATTAATTGTGATTTTTTTTTAACAGGTAGGTAATACCCGAGAGATATATAAATTCACAATTAATATGTTACATTCTTCGAATCTGATTCAGCAAGTCATCCATTATACTCCCTACTTTCACAACAATATACATTCTTTTATAGAAATCAAAACAACCATACTCATTCAAAATCTAATTACATATTCTGATTTTAAAATCTCAGAATTCGATTCAATATATAACCGAAATCATCACTCTTAGATTCCTACATCTTTCAAAACTATACTTTGATTTCAAAACTGTCCAAGAACCTCATTTCTATTCATGGAACTCACAAAAATATTTGTATCATTCAAAATCTTAGAACATCATATGTATATTAACAATTACAATATGTGTTCAAACACTTCGAAAATCCTAAAGACATGCGAGATGATTATCCAACCACACATTACCCACTGTCATGCACCTAAAAAGCTCTCGAAACCAAAGTTATAGTTTAACATGTATCCATGTCAGATCCTTTGATATTTATTACCAAATATAATTTTTCAATCTCTTTCCAAAATAGACAGTTTTGTCACAGCTCCAGTAAATCATCTTCATTTGTTTATACGAATAAACCCTTCATCATGGTTACCGGGGAACCTTTCATATCTTGTCACATTAGCAGTAAACTTATCAACAACTTCATTAACCTTCGACTTAAGCCTCTCCGAAAATCCACTATACTTATTCATTAAAACCCCATCATGTACTCACCTACATCTTGTAACAATAATTGTCACACCAACTACTGGGAATTAGCAATCAGTATTTTGAATTTCACGACAATTTTACGTTAAAAGTTATATGTATACATATAACGTCTATCTCCTAGACTTACATACTTCGAATGTGAATTTTCTGAAAAACATCCCAAACTATGAACTAGTTCTCCGAAATTGGAAAAATGCTGATGAAGCAGCAAAAACTGTAAACGACTTTAACAGTCAAAAGTTTGATGATAAAGAATAGTATGGTGGTAAACCTTAGAAAAAGAGAAGGTTTGAAACTGGAAAATGGATTGAGCAGACCATGAAGGAGGCTGTGGACAAATCACAAAGACTAAACCTGCCTTCAAAGGATCCAAATGTTTCAGTGTCTACTGAAATCGTTAGCAAACACCTTACTTCTTATTCTAAACCTTCACAGACAAATCTTCTTCATCATCCATCTATGTTAAGAATTCTAAGACATTATCGTATCTTTTATTATAAATATCTTCGATATTCCTGAAGATATTTTCACAACTATTCTTATCCGAAATCTTTTATCTCTTCGCAATATCTGCGTTACAACATAAAAAGAAACTGTGTTAGTTTCTAAATTCTGAAGGAAAAAAAAATCGAATTTAAAATAGGAATGTTTTTAAAGCAGTGTTGGAAACTGAAACATGAGTTAGTATAATATAATGACACTTGATCAACGTGATTATATTACAGTAAGTCATGCTGAGTTTCTAATGGAACGTGATGATTCATAGAACATACCGTCATCATGTACTATTTACACGACTCTTACATTCTACCCAATTTCCAAACATATTAAGAACATATCATCTTGATAGCTCTATATTTTCAGATATTCTGGTAAGTTGCTAAATTAAGATCGTGCCATTACGATTTTCTTCTTGGAACATTAACTATGTTCATCCAAAAATTCATATCTACGAATTCTGAACCATTATCCGCTTGACTTAAGGCTGGGAAGAGAAAATGAAAGCATGAAGCTCTGAAATATAATGGAGAATATAAAGCCCGATAACAACCTCAAAATTACAAACCGTGTATATCAATGCGTATAGCAATATAAAGACACGAGAGAATGAAAAAACAATAACCCCAAGGTAATGGTAGAAGAAAATAACTTCCTCCGGTGGTAGATGAAAAAGAAGAATGACAGATATGAAAGTTAAGAGTATATCAAGAATCAATACTGGATGAAGCATATTAACGAATGCTTTAAAGTATGAATTAGGGAGAAAGACTAGAAGGTGTGAGCTGTTGAAATAAAGAAACGAAGGGGGTGGATTTATAGTAAAATATCAGACAGAGAAATCGAGACAGATTATTGCATTTAATCAAAGAAGGTCATGATTTTCTTAATCGTCGAAGAACCAAATCTTATTGCAAAGATTTTCTTTAAATCCAATGAATTCTGGAAATCAATCATAACTACGTCATCGGTTAAAATAAATATACGTTTACTCATTTCACTCTCTTGCGATAGCTTCACTTATACTCTTCGCGTAATCAAATTGTTTTATCTATATTACTCAATGATGATAAAACTCTATTTATCAACTCATATTCGTCATGAAAACATTTTTATAGTTAGCCATGATGACCTCGATCAAATTTCGGGACGGAATTTCTTTAACGGGTAGGTACTGTGACGACCCGAAAATTTCCGACCAAATTTAAACTTAACCTTTATATGTTTCCGACACGATAAGCAGAATTTGTAATGTTGAATCTCAAAAAGTTTGGAACTACATTCATGTAATCAATTATCCTTTGACCGTGTTTGATGATTCACGAACAATTATGTGTATATAGATATGTATATATAATATATAATATTAACTGAAAACATTAACAAAGTATTAGTTATATGATACTTTACATGAACGTATTTGTTTCGATATATTTATTGACAGAATTAAGAGATAATATCAAATGATTGAATTATCAGATACATTATGATATGATTACGGGCCTATGTTATGAGGTCCACTGTGATTTAAGAAATCTATTCTTTTTGACCACTCATTACTTAACTAGTATGATAAAATAACGATATTTATATTTTATTTTATCAAATATATATAACGATTTAAATTAATATTATATATATTTATAGGCGTATTATACGTACATAGTTTTATACTTTTACTATACTTTAACTTTACCTTTACTTTACTTTTACTTTACTTTAACTTTAATAATTCATACTTTAATAATTCACTTTCATAATTCATACTTTAATAATTCACTTTAATAATTCATACTTTAATAATTCACTTTAATAATTCACTTTAATAATTCATACTTTAATAATTCACTTTAATAATTCATACTTTAATAATTCACTTTAATAATTCATACTTTAATAATTCACTTTAATAATTCAAAAATCTATTATAAATAGAATTCAATAGGTTTTATTATTTCATAGAAACTTGAAAATATATTTCTCTAAACTCTCTCAATCGAATTATACATATATATTTTCTTTGTATTATTTCAAGATATTATTAGTATACATAAAATACTACGACGGAGTTATATTCAGACGATTTTAAAATAAGTTTTCAAACGGGATAGAGCTAAGGAAATTATGGGTTATAGCTATGGAGGTTATGGGTATTGATCGAGGGTATTGCTCGTGAGGTCAACCTAACGTTTATCATTTTCGTTTCGTCTACGTACTTTCCTACAATATTGAATCTCAATATTGATACGTGAGCACTCATAACTTAACTTTTATATTTCAATAGTGTATCCCTAACTAGTGCTCGAGTATATAGGATTATGCATGCTTGTACATTTGATATTGTCCTTAGATAGGTTTGTTGAATCCTGAATTAGATACATATGCTACTGAGATAGGGTATATGATATGCATGTCATTGGAAAGCTAGCGAAAAATTAAGAACTTTTCATTTAGATATCGAATGGTTTCGATGAACGGATTAGAAGTTATAGTCAACTGAATTTTAGTATTATTGTTAAAATGATTATTATTACTATCGTCGTTATTATTTTAATAGAAATATCATTGTTATTATAAAATATCATTATTACTATTATGTTAGTATTATCATTTTATCATAATAACATTTTTAGTAAATATAAATATTGTTATTTTTTTATAGAATAATAATAATTATTATTACAAAATAATACAACTTTTACTTATTATTATTGTGATCAATATTATTTTATTAAATAAATAGGGGATACAAAGATATTTTTCACCACGCGTAATATAATTACATTAATAATACTTACCACCTTATGTTTTACGATATTAAGTGAACTTTATAAATTTTACTACTTAAGATATATAAAAGTATATTTTATCATATATAAACGTTAATATAAATTTTTATTAATAAATGACTTTTATTATTATAAAATCTAATAAATATATTTAAATATATAAAATGACTATAGTTAAGTTATATAATAAACACGTATAAATTTTAGAAGTCATTTTGGGTTAAGTTGACTTTTGTTGACTTTTGCATATTAGTCTGGAGCATTAGAATTGTGGTACACTATGACTTGACCAAAAATTGTTAGACAAATATTGACCAACATATAAATATATATAATTAATATAGGTTCGTGAATCCGAGGCCAACCTTGCACTTGTTAAATGACGTTATATGTATTTTTATTACGAAATACAGTATGGTGAGTTTCATTACTCCCTTTTTATATATATTTTTGGGCTGAGAATACATGCGCTGTTTTATAAATGTTTTACGAAATAGGCACAAGTACTAAAACTAATTCTATGTGGGTTTAAACCAGAAATATACCCTTAGCTTGGTAACATTAAACTACTTGTCTATGTACGGTAGGCGTGAATCCTAAAGATAGATCTATTGGGCCTGACAAACCCCATCCTGACTATGGGATGCTTTAGTACTTCGAGGTTATTTTAAACACACCTGATCTGGTGTACTTCAGAGGGTAAAACATGAACGTTAAGGCTTGTTACCAGGTGCCTACAACTTATAGAATACTTTTATACACTCGCGAGTGTACGGATATTTATAGAAACTGAAATCTTGTGGTTTATTACTATTACAGATATGATTGATTATGATAAACTAATGAACTCACCAACCTTTTGGTTGACACTTTAAAGCATGTTTATTCTCAGGTATTAAAGAAATCTTCCGCTGTGCATTAGCTCATTTTAAGGATATTACTTGGAGTCATTCATGACATACTTTGAAAGACGTTGCATTCGAGTCATTGAGTTCATCAAGATTAATATTAAGTCAATTATAGTTGGATGGAATATGAAATGGTATGCATGCCATCAATTTTTGATGTAAAGAAAGTTTGTCTTTTAAAAATGAATGCAATGTTTGTAAAACGTATCATATAGAGGTCAAATACCTCGCGATGTAATCAACTATTGTGAATCGTTTATAATGTATATGAACGGCTCCTTTCAAGACATGAAACACATCATGTACTTGATTGAGTTTGGTTGGTAGTTCTAATCGATATGCCATGAGACCAATTCTTTCAGTGATTGTGAAAGGTCCAACATATCGTGGACTGAGTTTACTTCGTTTACCGAAACGGACAACACCTTTCTAAGGGGATACTTTCAACATGACTTTATCTCCAACTTGGTATTCGATGTCCTTTCGTTTCTTATCGGCATAACTCTTCTGTTGGCTACGAACAGTTTCTAAACGTTGCTTGATTTGAACGATCTTTTCAGTAGTTTCATGAATAATTTTGAGGACCAGTTAAATGTCTGTCCTCAAGTTCATCCCAACACAGAGGGGATCTACACTTCCGTCCATATAGAGCTTCAAAAGGTGCAGCTTTAATGCTAGAGTGATAACTGTTGTTATAAGAAAATTCAACCATAGGCAGATGTCTATCCCAGCCTTTGCTGAAGTCGATAACACAAGCGCGAAGCATATCTTCCAATGTTTGAATGGTTCGTTCACCTTGACCATCGGTTTATGGATGATAAGCAGTACTCATGTCGAGTTTAGTTCCAAGAGCAGTTTGTAAGGATTTCCAGAATCTGGAAGTGAATCTACTGTCGCGATCGGATATGATTGATATAGGAACACCATGACGAGAGACAATTTCTTTGATATACAGTTATGACAATCTCTTCATCTTGTCGGTCTCCTTGATCGGTAAGAAATGAGAAGATTTAGTAAGACGATCTACTATGACCCATATAGTATCATTTCCACTAGAAGTCTTGGGTAATTTAGTAATAAAGTCCATAGCGATACATTCCCACTTCCACTGCAGAATATCGGGTTGTGTCAATAGATCAGAAGGCTTTTGATGTTCAGCCTTGACTTTTAAACAAGTGAGACACTTACTAACATAAGTAGCAACGTCGGTTTTTTCATGTTAGGCCAACAGTAGAATTCCTTCACATCGTGGTACATTTTTATGGAACCTGGATGAATAGAATACCTAGTCTTATGCGCTTCATCCAAGACTAGTTCACGGAGATTACCGAAGAGAGGAACCCAAATTCTATTGCCAAAGTACCGTGTACCATTAGCTTTCACTTGGAGTTGATTTTCAAAACCAATAGGTCCTTCACCTTCGATAATTGTTGGTTTAATAGCTTCTAATTGAGCTTCACAGATTCGTGAGATAAGATTCGATTTGATTTTCAGATTCAGAGCACGAACACGTTTAACATCATCTTTTCGACTAAGGGCATCGGCAACTACATTCGCCTTGCCAGGATGATATTTCAGTTCACAGTGATAATCGTTAAATAACTCGAGCCATTGGCTTTGCCTCATATTCAGTTGTTTTTGATCAAAGATGTGTCGAAGACTTTTATGGTCAGTGTACACCGTAAACTGGGTACCATATAGATAATGTCTCCATATCTTTAATGCAAATACCACGGCACCTAACTCAAGGTCTTGTGTGGTATAGTTCTCCTCGTGTTTCTTCAACTGAATAACCTTTTCACGTTGCATTAAAACACAACCAAAGCCTTGCTTTGAGGCATCGCAGTAAACAACAAAATCGTCAGTACCTTCAGGTAAAGATAGAATCGGGGCTGTGGTCAACTTCTCCTTCAGAATCTTGAAAGCAGATTCCTGTTCTTCGGACCACTCAAATTTCTTCCCTTTTTGTGTTAGCTTCGTAAGAGGTTTAGCAAGAAGTGAAAAATCCTTTATAAATCTTCGATAGTAACCGACAAGTCCCAAAAATTGGCGAATATGCTTCGCAGTCTTTGGTATCTCCCAGTTCTGAATAGCAGTGATTTTAGCAGGATCAACATGTATTCTTCTTCTATCAACAACATGTCCAAGGAATTGTACGGTTTTGAGCCAAAACTCATACTTAGAGAATTTAGCATAAAGTTGTTCCTTTCGTAAGAGTTCAAGAATCATACGCAAATGTTGCTCATGTTCTTTCTCACTCTTGGAATAGATCAAGATGTCATCAATGAATACAATGACGAATTTATCGAGATAGGGTTTGCAAACACGGTTCATAAGATCCATGAACACAGCAGGAGCATTGGTCAAACCAAAAGGCATGACACAGAATTCATAGTGCCCATAACGAGTGCGAAAAGCAGTCTTAGGAATATCGGATTCGTTGACTCTAAGTTGGTGATATCCGGACCTCAAATCAATCTTTGAATAAATACTTGACCCTTGAAGTTGGTCGAATAGATCATCAATACGTGGCAACGGATAACGGTTCTTGATAGTAAGCTTGTTAAGTTCGCGGTAATCAATGCACATCCTTAACGTACCATCCTTCTTTTTAACAAATAGAATAGGAGCTCCCCATGGGGACGAGCTTGGACGAATGAAACCTTTATCCAATAGTTCTTGGAGCTGGTTGGAAAGTTCCTTCATTTTGTAAGGTGCTAAACGGTATGGTGCTTTAGCAATAGGTGCAGCACTGGGAGCTAAATCAATTTGAAATTTAACTTGTCGAGGAGGTGGAAGACCAGGAAGATCTTCGGGAAACACATCGGGAAAGTCTTTAACCACTGGTACATCTTCAATATGCTTCTCTTTCGATTCAATCATCTTAACGTGAGCTAGAATAGTTGGATAACCTTTCTTAAGGTATTTGCGAGTTTTAATACAGGAGATGATGTTGAGATTGGAACCACTCTTTTCACCTTGGATGATGAGAGTCTCTCCATTTCCCAATGGAACATTAACAGTTTTATCGTAACACATGATATATATATAAAACACTTTATATTATTAAGGAACGAGGCATTAAATAAGCCTTTTAGTGCACGATTCGGAAATAGAAATAGTTTTAAGGCATAGCCTTTACATAGATAGAAAATGGAAAAATAACTAAAGAATATTAAGATTGAAGTAGTCTTCACGTCTCTTCTTCTCTTCCTCAAACTACTTCATCACTTTTTCCATGTTATCCTTCACAAGTTTCTCTAGCCTTTCGGTTTGAGATTCGAGAGATTCTTTGATAAACTTATCATATCGCTCGTTCTTTCCTTTTTGCTTTTCGTAGAGTTACTCGAGATTGTCGTAAAGGTTGGTAACATGACTATTAACAGCATTGATGTCGTATTCCCTTAAGTCAAGTTGTTTGTCGACTCGGCTTCTCTCCATTTTCATTCGGAAGTTAACATCCTCCTGGAGATGAGCAAGTGATTGCTTTCCCCAACGAGTGTTGCGTTCTTCCTCGTACTTTAAGAGCCTTAATTCTTTTCTTAGTTCAACATTTTCCTCCACCAACTTCTTAATTTCGCGGTCCTTCTCATCCATACGGACCTCCATTCTCATCATGTGGCGAAGCAAACCCTCATACTTAGCAGCATCATTATAAGAAGGAGTCCAAGCTCTCTTCCTTGATGGACTGGCTTCTTCATGATGTTTTCCTTTATCTTCGATTCTCGGAGTTGTATAATATTGAGGAGACCTTTGTAAATTTTCGCAGAGTATTTGGACTATAGTTTGGTGAAGCAGGACTATAAGAAGGACTTTGAACAGGTCTTGATGTTTCAGAGTGTCCAACACCTACTTCGGTAGTAGGGTTGTGAGTTGCCTTGTTAGGCTTGTTAACGCTTGGGCTTGACATCCTATCATTAGGAAAGAGACTTTGATTAGAATCTTTTAGTCAAGTTTTGGAAAGCATAAATGTTAAGATTATTGGGCAATCCTAAATGCATTAAAGTCTATGGCAGGAAAGGTTATAGTTTCCTAGATTGCTAAGGCACCCTAGCTAACACATAAGGCACACACAAAAATGCAATCCTGGTTCTCTATAACAGCCTGGTTATGCTCTGATACCAATCTATCACACCTCCAGTTAGGGCCTGGGCGAAATGTGACTTAATATCAAAATATACCGACATATTATAATAACGAGAACAATACTAAATGAGAAAGTTAAACTTTATGGAGTACGTAGCGGAAAATGAAATGTCGTTACAAAGGAGTAAAGTAAATGTTTAAATGCAATAGTAATAAATGCAATAATCTCTTGATCCTATGTCCAAGTAGCATCACATAAGCAGTAGATAAGTAAGCTTGAATCAAACAGCACCTCAGACAAAACATGCTAAAGTGTTAACCAAAAGGTTGAGTGAAGTTCATAGGTTTAACAAAAGTTTGACCGTTATTTTAGACCACAAGATTTAGGTTGTAAAGTTGATCTCTCGCAGGATTAAAAAGTTATGCCAAAGCGTGATATTTAGACTAAACGTTCATGTTTGCCCCATGACAAGTTGTGTCTGTCCTTGTCGGTTTAATTTCATTATCAAGTAATACAAAGACTTAGTCAAATGTATCGGGGACGTTACTCTCGATAGGCCTACCCCCAATAATTAAGCGTGCAGCAGCAATTAAAAATATCACTGTAGGGACTTAGTCGGACATAGCCGGGTATAACATAGTTTAACAGTTTGGTACTTGTGTCTAAATTATAAAAAGTAAAAACAGCATGTGTCTCACCCCAAGTAAAGTAAGTAAGTTTGCTAGCAATAAAGAGGGGCTATGAATTCAACTTAAATAGCAGTTGAAGTATTCCACGCAAGAAGGAAAGTAAAGCAAGTAAGTGATCTGGATATCAACCTAGAGGTATAACGTTTGATTAGTTAATGTCTAACTGACATAAAGTATGTTTATTAATATAGCAACTATATTGACAGTGACGGTTTTTGAGAAAAGTTCCTATTTCTCAAAAGTTTCTATTTTTGGAAACTTACTATTTATGGAAAGCTTCCACTTATAGTAAGCTTCTAGTTTAAAAATGTTCGGGTTATAATTCTTAATAAAGATATTGTACAATCTTGCCCAAACTTCGTTGCTAACATGCAAGTCACTCAAATGATCTATTGTTACCGAGTGGCCCAGGATCTCTTGACCAGAATCTAAGTCTTGGCATTCGAGATCCACAAGCGTCCCATAATGGTAACAAGGATCACCCTAGGCCACAAGTAGCGGTGATGTTTGTAGTCTTTGTACGCTATCTTTAATTATAACCTTCACGTTAGGTGCGTATATACATATATATTCATTAATTCAATTTTAATTATAATTTCTATATATTAATTCATAAAAATACTTTTATAATTTTTAGTCATGTTATTTATTTTATTTTTAATTGCATATGATTTATAACATTATTTACATGTTTTGGTAAAAAATAAAATAATAAACAGAAGTAAAAAGTAAAAAGTAAAAAGTAAGAAAAGAATACTTACTAGTAGTAATTCTTCAAAGAGAGAATGAGAGAAATTTTGGTGTGAGTTTGAATGAGAAATGAGGGGTATTTATACTTGAAAAAATTAGGTAAAAGAATAAAATAATTAAAAGAAAAAGAAATATTTTAATTTTTAATGGGATTTTAAAATTCAAAAGTATTAAATGTTAGGCCATGGGATAATGCACAAAATAAAATAATAAAAGTAGTTTTTCCATTATAATTTTTAATTAAAAAGTATTTTATTTATTTATTTTTTTTAAATTCATTTATTTTAAGGATTTTTTATATAAATAAACAAATTGATTTAGTGCTTTTCCAAGAATATTTGTCAATATTTTTTTTATTTAATTAATAAATACAAATTTTGCATAAAAATAATAAATAATTCGGTATTTTGTATTTTTAATAATAATTATGATTTTAATTATTAAACTATAGTTTTAGTAAGTTTGTAAATATTACTACATTTATATATAATTGGATTTATTATATAGTTAAATATATAATACATTAACTAAATAATAAAAGTGATATAAAGTTTATATACTTAGTTAAATTATGTCAAATTATATAAATTAATAATATATTATTTATTTAAGCGTACATTGTTGACTAAAAATTACTATTTGGTCAATATTTAATTGTATATAACAACCCTTAATACATATAGTCAGGCAGATAACCCTAGGGTTAATTCAGTAAATTTAGTAGTCGAAAAGTGAGGGTTGTTACACTTACAGTGATTCAGATTATGCAGGTTTCAAAATAAACAACAAATCTACATCTGGAGAATGTCAATTTCTTGGTGAAAGGCTGGTGACTTGGCAGTGCAAAAAGCAGACTGCTGTTGCACTTTCCACATGTGAAGCTGAATATATAGCTGCTCCTAGTTGTTGTTCGCAAGTTGTTTGGATTCAACAGCAACTTCGCAATTATGAGCTAAGAATCTCGCTCTCTCTCCTCTTTTTATTGATAATACTGCTGCTATAGCTGTCACTAAGAATCCTGTTCAACATTCTAAGACTAAGCATATAGGAGTTAAGTAACATTTTATTCGTGATTGTCATAAGAAAAGGATTATAGAGGTTAAGAGAATAGGTACTAAGGACCAAAGGGCTGACCTGTACACTAAGGCTTTTGATAAACCTAGGTTCTTGCTCCTATTAGAGATGAATGGCATTGTTGATCAAGACAAGGTGATTTCGGATGTCGATCAGTGAGGATCAATCAAACTTTTATACTTTGCATGTAGCTTACATGACATTTATATTATTAGTTTGTGCTTTTCTTATTGCATATTATCAAAGCTGTCTGCATAACTCTCCATGAGTTACTCAATAATTGCATGCTTGTCTATAGATATTTTCTGCTTTTCATTTTTGATTAAAATGCTAAAATAAAAAAAAGATTTATGTTATTAGTATTTTAGGGGGAGAAAATGTCCCAACAGAAAATACCTAAAAAGTGAAAAATGCCTCATCAGAAAATCCTAAAAAGTTAAAAAATCCGAAAAAGAGTTTTTGTTGGTTATTGTTGGAGATGAAGAAATTACTGTACTGAATTGATAATTGATTAGTAAAGACTGATTTGAATGTTTGTGCTTATTTGTTGTGTAATATACTGATAGATATGACTGATGAATTCTTGGCATTAGACAATCATACTAAGAACGATAGTCATCTAATGATAATTGTTGAGGAGCTTAACAGTCAGTTAAGGGTATCCCCTATCATAATTGATAATCGTTAGAAAAGGTTGGTGTTGGATGTCCCCAAGAAATATTCAAACGTTGCTCTACCAATTCAGCCTCACAGCTATGATTGGGACATTCAATAGATCATTTAAGGAATTGAGGGTTATCTGTTTGGCAGGTGCATACCACATTGTCATGGGCCTGAGACTTGATAATTGAAACTAAACTCCAAAAATACAAAGAAAAATTAGCTTATGTCGAAGTAAGTGTCCCTTCTCGCTTAAAGTCGAAAAGTATGATTCTTTATTGTAGACCGTTCAAGCATTTAAGGGAGAACACCTTCGAGTGATCTGAGCACACAAAATAAAGAAACATGAGTTCAAGCACAAATACACAAAGACATGATGGAAGTTACATTCATGATGCAGTTTAAAATTAATATATCAAAAGACGATGATGTGCTGTAAAATTCAAATATTAAAAGAAAATCAAAGTAAAAAATAATTGGCTTATCAAGATGGCAAAGTCCTGATGTTTGAAAGTATGAAGAATGTTGATTCATGAAGTGCTCATAAAAGAACTCAGATCATTCTTAGTGTGATGCCCCCGCGCAGCTTAAATTGTTTAATCACGATGTTTACATCGAACTATCAAGATTCTTGTCGTCTGCGATTTAGAGTTATGCCCATTAAGGCTATAAGTTAGGAAGATACTTACCTAGGTATACTCTAAAATACTAAACATGTGCTAAAAGCATATAATGTAGTGACCCGAACTTTTCCATGTTTATATATATTAATTGAGATTGATATTTACATGATTAAATGTTTCCAACATGTTAAGCAATCAAACTTGTTAAGACTTGATTAATTGAAATAGGTTTCATATAGACAATTGACCACCCAAGTTGACCGGTGATTCACGAACGTTAAAACTTGTAAAAACTATATGATGACATATATATGGTTATATATATAGTTAACATGATATTATGATAAGTAAACATATCATTAAGTATATTAACAATGAACTACATATGTAAAAACAAGACTACTAACTTAATGATTTTGAAACGAGACATATATGTAACGATTATCATTGTAACTACATTTAATGTATATATATCATATTAAGAGATATTCGTACATCATAATATCATGATAATATAATAATTTAGAATCACTTTTGATATTATAAACATTGGGTTAACAACATTTAACAAGATCGTTAACCTAAAGGTTTCAAAACAACATTTACATGTAACGACTAACGATGACTTAACGACTCAGTTAAAATGTATATACATGTAGTGTTTTAATATATATTCATACACTTTTGAAAGACTTCAAGACACTTATCAAAATACTTCTACTTAACAAAAATGCTTACAATTACATCCTCGTTCAGTTTCATCAACAATTCTACTCGTATGCACCCGTATTCGTACTCGTACAATACACAGCTTTTAGATGTATGTACTATTGGTATATACACTCCAATGATCAGCTCTTAGCAGCCCATGTGAGTCACCTAACACATGTGGGAACCATCATTTGGCAACTAGCATGAAATATCTCATAAAATTACAAAAATATGAGTAATCATTCATGACTTATTTACATGAAAACAAAATTACATATCCTTTATATCTAATCCATACACCAACGACCAAAAACACCTACAAACACTTTCATTCTTCAATTTTCTTTATCTAATTGATCTTTCTCAAGTTCTATCTTCAAGTTCTAAGTGTTCTTCATAAATTCCAAAAGTTCTAGTTTCATAAAATCAAGAATACTTTCAAGTTTGCTAGCTCACTTCCAATCTTGTAAGGTGATCATCCAACCTCAAGAAATCTTTGTTTCTTACAGTAGGTTATCATTCTAATACAAGGTAATAATCATATTCAAACTTTGGTTCAATTTCTATAACTATAACAATCTTATTTCAAGTGATGATCTTACTTGAACTTGTTTTCGTGTCATGATTCTGCTTCAAGGACTTCGAGCCATCCAAGGATCCGTTGAAGCTAGATCCATTTTTTCTCTTTTCCAGTAGGTTTATCCAAGGAACTTAAGGTAGTAATGATGTTCATAACATCATTCGATTCATACATATAAAGCTATCTTATTCGAAGGTTTAAACTTGTAATCACTAGAACATAGTTTAGTTAATTCTAAACTTGTTCGCAAACAAAAGTTAATCCTTCTAACTTGACTTTTAAAATCAACTAAACACATGTTCTATATCTATATGATATGCTAACTTAATGATTTAAAACCTGGAAACACGAAAAACACCGTAAAACCGGATTTACGCCGTCGTAGTAACACCGCGGGCTGTTTTGGGTTAGTTAATTAAAAACTATGATAAACTTTGATTTAAAAGTTGTTATTCTGAGAAAATGATTTTTATTATGAACATGAAACTATATCCAAAAATTATGGTTAAACTCAAAGTGGAAGTATGTTTTCTAAAATGGTCATCTAGACGTCGTTCTTTCGACTGAAATGACTACGTTTACAAAAATGACTTGTAACTTATTTTTCCGACTATAAACCTATACTTTTTCTGTTTAGATTCATAAAATATAGTTCAATATGAAACCATAGCAATTTGATTCACTCAAAACGGATTTAAAATGAAGAAGTTATGGGTAAAACAAGATTGGATAATTTTTCTCATTTTAGCTACGTGAAAATTGGTAACAAATCTATTCCAACCATAACTTAATCAACTTGTATTGTATATTATGTAATCTTGAGATACCATAGACACGTATACAATGTTTCGACCTATCATGTCGACACATCTATATATATTTTGGAACAACCATAGACACTCTATATGTGAATGTTGGAGTTAGCTATACAGGGTTGAGGTTGATTCCAAAATATATATAGTTTGAGTTGTGATCAATACTGAGATACGTATACACTGGGTCGTGGATTGATTCAAGATAATATTTATCGATTTATTTCTGTACATCTAGCTGTGGACAACTAGTTGTAGGTTACTAACGAGGACAGCTGACTTAATAAACTTAAAACATCAAAATATATTAAAAGTGTTGTAAATATATTTTGAACATACTTTGATATATATGTATATATTGTTATAGGTTCGTGAATCAACCAGTGGCCAAGTCTTACTTCCCGACGAAGTAAAAATCAGTGAAAGTGAGTTATAGTCCCACTTTTAAAATCTAATATTTTTGGGATGAGAATACATGCAGGTTTTATAAATGATTTACAAAATAGACACAAGTACGTGAAACTACATTCTATGGTTGAATTATCGAAATCGAATATGCCCCTTTTTATTAAGTCTGGTAATCTAAGAATTAGGGAACAGACACCCTAATTGACGCGAACTCTAAAGATAGATCTATTGGGCCTAACAAACCCTATCCAAAGTACCGGATGCTTTAGTACTTCGAAATTTATATCATATCCGAAGGGTGTCCCGGAATGATGGGGATATTCTTATATATGCATCTTGTTAATGTCGGTTACCAGGTGTTCACCATATGAATGATTTTTATCTCTATGTATGGGATGTGTATTGAAATATGAAATCTTGTGGTCTATTATTATGATTTGATATATATATATAGGTTAAACCTATAACTCACCAACATTTTTGTTGACGTTTTAAGCATGTTTATTCTCAGGTGATTATTAAGAGCTTCCGCTGTCGCATACTTAAATAAGGACGAGATTTGGAGTCCATGCTTGTATGATATTGTGTAAAAACTGCATTCAAGAAACTTATTTTGTTGTAACATATTTGTATTGTAAACCATTATGTAATGGTCATGTGTAAATAGGTTATTTTAGATTATCATTATTTGATAATCTACGTAAAGCTTTTTAAACCTTTATTGATGAAATAAAGGTTATGGTTTGTTTTAAAAATGAATGCAGTCTTTGAAAAACGTCTCATATAGAGGTCAAAACCTCGCAACGAAATCAATTAATATGGAACGTTTTTAATCAATAAGAACGGGACATTTCAGTTGGTATCCGAGCGTTGGTCTTAGAGAACCAGAATTTTGCATTAGTGTGTCTTATCGAGTTTGTTAGGATGCATTAGTGAGTCTGGACTTCGACCGTGTTTACTTGAAAAATGATTGCTTAACAAATTTTGTTGGAAACTATATATTTTTAACATGTGAATATTATGTGATATATTAATCTCTTAACGCGTTTGATATTTTGTGATAGATGTCTACCTCTAGAACAAGTCCCATTGACTCACCTAATAATAATGAAGAGTCAAATGTAAATTGGAATGATTTTTGGACTGATTCACAAGTTCCCGAAGAGGAACCGGAAGAAGAGTCGGAACCGAAAGAAGAATCGGAACCGGAAGAAGAATCGGAACCGGATGAAGAAATAGAACCGGTGGGGGAAATAATAAAACGGTTAAGTAAAAGAAAATCCTCAACCAAACGACCAAGGTTAATTATGGTCAATGGTGTTTCCGCCAAGGAAGCAAAATATTGGGAGGATTACCAATTCTCCGATGAATCAGATTCCGACGAGAATTCCGATGATGTTATAGAAATTACCCCAACTGAATTTAAAAAGGCAAAAGAAAATAATAAGGGAAAGGGCATAAAAATAGAGAAATCTAATTCCAACCCCGATGAACTTTATATGTATCGTCAACCCCCGAAGTCCTTAAGTTGTAACAATGACCCGGGAACCTCTAAACCACCAGGTTTTTCTAAACCAATGTGGACAACGACGGCTCGTATTACAGTTTAAAAACACAAAATGGATAGACAACCCAATATTTTAAGAGACCTACCCGGAGACATGATTGATGAAATCTTGTCTAGAGTCGGCCAGAATTCCTCGGCACAACTATTTAAGGCGAGATCAGTTTGTAAGACATTCGAAGAACGTTCCAAGAATGTCTTGGTTTATAAGAGACTTTAGTTTGAAAGATGGGGGATATCACATTGGGAAACCCATAAGTTACGATGTGTTTACTTTGACGCATATATTGCGGGGAACCCAAATGCTATTTTACGCAACGGGTTAAGAAATTATTTTGACTCAATATATCCGAATATTGGACTTCGTGATTTAGAAAAAGCAGCTAACATGCAACATAAAGAAGCATGTTATGCTTACGGATTAGTAATGTTCGCTTCTCACCAAAGTGAGAACAAGAACATCGGGCTACAACTATTAAACAAAACGTTTCCACAAGTGACGGAGTCGGTAATTGGGGTAAGAAATGAGGTTTTTAGATTATTACGGGACTGTTGGACATTACGTAACCCTCGTCCCTTTGACGACGTTACAACACGCTGTCTTATCAACGGCCATAACGGTTATGTTGCACAAGACCAAGGATGGGAAGTAGTCCTAGTAAAACCAGAATGCATGACTTGTTTCTGGACGTATGAATTACGTGTCTTTATTGCCTTTGCTGAATGACTTGTGTACTAGCTAGAATTATCTTCACAACTATCTTGTATCAAAGTTATTGTGTGCTATATTTCATGCTTTATGTAAAATAAGCGGTATTGTAAGTTTGTAAAATATTGTATAAAAGTTTGAACGCGAAATATTATTATAATCAGTTTTTCATATAGAATTGTAGTAGTTGAATTGTATATTAGCTACTAAGTATGAACTTAACGGTTAGGTACTACCCGAATTTAAACTTATAAAACGCTAATATGAAGAAAAAGCTTTTATAAATGAGTTCATATTATGCTACGAAATACTATTAACTACTCTTAATATTCTATATGATTAACTTGTTCCATTTAACTATTTTGAAGGAAATGGCACCGACTACTCGACACACCGTGAATATGAATGAAGAGGAATTCCGTACTTTTCTAGCTTCAAACATAGCCGCAGTACAGGCTGCGCTACATAACAACAATAACCTTGGATCTAGCAGTACAGGAAATCGTGTAGGATGCACCTACAAAGAATTCACTGCCTGCAAACCTTTGGAATTTGATGGAACCGAAGGACCGATCGGATTGAAACGGTGGACCGAGAAGGTCGAATCGGTGTTTGCCATAAGTAAGTGTACTGAAGAGGACAAAGTAAAGTACGCTACGCATACCTTCACAGGTTATGCGTTAACATGGTGGAATACCTATCTAGAGCAAGTGGGACAAGACGATGCGTACGCACTACCGTGGTCAGCATTCAAGCACTTGATGAACGAGAAGTACCGTCCCAGAACCGAGGTCAATAAGCTCAAGACAGAACTTAGAGGGTTACGAACCCAAGGATTTGATATTACCACGTACGAAAGACGATTCACAGAATTGTGCCTATTGTGTCCGGGAGCATTTGAAGATGAGGAAGAGAAGATCGACGCGTTTGTGAAAGGATTACCGGAAAGAATCCAAGAAGATATAAGTTCACACGAGCCCGCCTCCATACAACAGGCATGTAGAATGGCTCACAAACTCGTGAACCAAATTGAAGAAAGAATTAAAGAACAGACTGCTGAAGAGGCCAATGTGAAGCAAGTCAAAAGAAAGTGGGAGGAAAACGGTGATAAGAATCACCAATACAACAACAACAGCAATTACAACAATAATCGCAACAATTATCCCAACAATCGCAACATCAATCACAACTACAACAAACGGCCCAACAACAACAACAACAACAACAGCAACTACAACAATCATCCCAACAACAATAATAACCACAACAACAACAACAATCAGAAGCAGCTATGCCAAAGGTGTGAAAAGAATCACTCGGGGTTCTGCACCAAATTTTGCAACAAGTGTAAAAGAAATGGTCATAGCGCGGCGAAGTGTGAGGTCTACGGACCAGGGGTTAATAGAACGAAAGGAACAAATGGTGTCGGAACGAGTAATGGCGGAGCAAGTAGTGTCAGAGCAAGTTATGCCAATGTAGTTTGTTATAAATGTGGAAAACCGGGCCACATTATTAGAAATTGCCCGAACCAGGAGAACACGAATGGACAAGGCCGTGGAAGAGTTTTCAATATTAATGCGACAGAGGCACAGGAAGACCCGGAGCTTGTTACGGGTACGTTTCTTATTGACAATAAATCTGCTTACGTTTTATTTGATTCGGGTGCGGATAGAAGCTATATGAGTAGAGATTTTTGTGCTAAATTAAGTTATCCATTGACGCCTTTGGATAGTAAATTTTTACTCGAATTAGCAAATGGTAAATTAATTTCAGCAGATAATATATGTCGGAATCGAGAAATTAAACTGGTTAGCGAAACATTTAAGATTGATTTGATACCAGTAGAGTTAGGGAGTTTTGATGTGATAATCGGTATGGACTGGTTGAAAGAAGTGAAAGCGGAGATCGTTTGTTACAAAAATGCAATTCGCATTATACGAGAAAAAGGAAAACCCTTAATGGTGTACGGAGAAAAGGGCAACACGAAGCTACATCTTATTAGTAATTTGAAGGCACAAAAACTAATAAGAAAAGGTTGCTATGCTGTTCTAGCACACGTCGAGAAAGTACAAACTGAAGAAAAGAGCATCAATGATGTTCCCGTCGCAAAAGAATTTCCCGATGTATTTCTGAAAGAATTACCGGGATTACCCCCACATCGATCCGTTGAATTTCAAATAGATCTTGTACCAGGAGATGCACCAATAGCTCGTGCTCCTTACAGACTCGCACCCAGCGAGATGAAAGAACTGCAAAGCCAATTACAAGAACTTTTAGAGCGTGGTTTCATTCGACCAAGCACATCACCGTGGGGAGCTCCTGTTTTGTTTGTCAAGAAGAAAGATGGTACATTCAGGTTGTGTATCGACTACCGAGAGTTGAACAAACTTACCATCAAGAACCGCTACCCACTACCGAGAATCGACGACTTATTTGATCAACTACAAGGCTCGTCTGTTTATTCAAAGATTGACTTACGTTCCGGGTATCATCAAATGCGGGTGAAAGAAGATGATATTCCAAAGACTGCTTTTAGAACACGTTACGGTCATTACGAGTTTATGGTCATGCCGTTTGGTTTAACTAATGCATCAGCTGTGTTCATGGACCTTATGAACCGAGTGTGTGGACCATACCTTGACAAGTTTGTCATTGTTTTCATTGATGACATACTTATTTACTCAAAGAATGACCAAGAACATGGTGAACATTTGAGAAAGGTGTTAGAAGTATTGAGGAAGGAAGAATTGTACGCTAAGTTTTCAAAGTGTGCATTTTGGTTGGAAGAAGTTCAATTCCTCGGTCACATAGTGAACAAAGAAGGTATTAAGGTGGATCCGGCAAAGATAGAAACTGTTGAAAAGTGGGAAACCCCGAAAACTCCGAAACACATACGCCAGTTTTTAGGACTAGCTGGTTACTACAGAAGGTTCATCCAAGACTTTTCCAGAATAGCAAAACCCTTGACTGCATTAACGCATAAAGGGAAGAAATTTGAATGGAATGATGAAGAAGAGAAAGCGTTTCAGTTATTGAAGAAAAAGCTAACTACGGCACCTATATTGTCATTGCCTGAAGGGAATGATGATTTTGTGATTTATTGTGATGCATCAAAGCAAGGTCTCGGTTGTGTATTAATACAACGAACGAAGGTGATTGCTTATGCGTCTAGACAATTGAAGATTCACGAACAAAATTATACGACGCATGATTTGGAATTAGGCGCGGTTGTTTTTGCATTAAAGACTTGGAGGCACTACTTATATGGGGTCAAAAGTATTATATATACCGACCACAAAAGTCTTCAACACATATTTAATCAGAAACAACTGAATATGAGGCAGCGTAGGTGGATTGAATTGTTGAATGATTACGACTTTGAGATTCGTTACCACCCGGGGAAGGCAAATGTGGTAGCCGATGCCTTGAGCAGGAAGGACAGAGAACCCATTCGAGTAAAATCTATGAATATAATGATTCATAATAACCTTACTACTCAAATAAAGGAGGCGCAACAAGGAGTTTTAAAAGAGGGAAATTTAAAGGATGAAATACCCAAAGTTTGGAAATATGAGAGAAATGGTACTTAGAGAAGCTCATAAAACCAGATACTCAATACATCCTGGAACGGGGAAGATGTACAAGGATCTCAAGAAACATTTTTGGTGGCCGGGTATGAAAGCCGATGTTGCTAAATACGTAGGAGAATGTTTGACGTGTTCTAAGGTCAAAGCTGAGCATCAGAAACCATCAGGTCTACTTCAACAACCCGAAATCCCAGAATGGAAATGGGAAAACATTACCATGGATTTCATCACTAAATTGCCAAGGACTGCAAGTGGTTTTGATACTATTTGGGTAATAGTTGATCGTCTCACCAAATCAGCACACTTCCTGCCAATAAGAGAAGATGACAAGATGGAGAAGTTAGCACGACTGTATTTGAAGGAAGTCGTCTCCAGACATGGAATACCAATCTCTATTATCTCTGATAGGGATGGCAGATTTATTTCAAGATTCTGGCAGACATTACAGCAAGCATTAGGAACTCGTCTAGACATGAGTACTGCCTATCATCCACAAACTGATGGGCAGAGCAAAAGGACGATACAAACGCTTGAAGACATGCTACGAGCATGTGTTATTGATTTCAGAAACAGTTGGGATCGACATCTACCGTTAGCAGAATTTTCCTACAACAATAGCTACCATTCAAGCATTGAGATGGCGCCGTTTGAAGCACTTTATGGTAGAAAGTGCAGGTCTCCGATTTGTTGGAGTGAAGTGGGGGATAGACAGATTACGGGTCCGGAGATTATACAAGAAACTACCGAGAAGATCATCCAAATTCAACAACGGTTGAAAACCGCCCAAAGTCGACAAAAGAGCTACGCTGACATTAAAAGAAAAGATATAGAATTTGAAATTGGAGAGATGGTCATGCTTAAAGTTGCACCTTGGAAAGGCGTTGTTCGATTTGGTAAACGAGGGAAATTAGATCCAAGGTATATTGGACCATTCAAGATTATTGATCGTGTCGGACCAGTAGCTTACCGACTTGAGTTACCTCAACAACTCACGGCTGTACATAACACTTTCCACGTCTCGAATTTGAAGAAATTTTTTGCTAAAGAAGATCTCACTATTCCATTAGATGAAATCCAAATCAACGAAAAACTTCAATTCATCGAAGAACCCGTCGAAATAATGGATCGTGAGGTTAAAAGACTTAAGCAAAACAAGATACCAATTGTTAAGGTTCGATGGAATGCTCGTAGAGGACCCGAGTTCACCTGGGAGTGTGAAGATCAGATGAAGAAGAAATACCCGCATCTATTTCCAGAAGATTCGTCAATACCTTCAACAGCTTAAAATTTCGGGACGAAATTTATTTAACGGGTGGGTACTGTAGTGACCCGAACTTTTCCATGTTTATATATATTAATTGAGATTGATATTTACATGATTAAATGTTTCCAACATGTTAAGCAATCAAACTTGTTAAGACTTGATTAATTGAAATAGGTTTCATATAGACAATTGACCACCCAAGTTGACCGGTGATTCACGAACGTTAAAAGTTGTAAAAACTATATGATGACATATATATGGTTATATATATAGTTAACATGATATTATGATAAGTAAACATATCATTAAGTATATTAACAATGAACTACATATGTAAAAACAAGACTACTAACTTAATGATTTTGAAACGAGACATATATGTAACGATTATCGTTGTAACTACATTTAATGTATATATATCATATTAAGAGATATTCGTACATCATAATATCATGATAATATAATAATTTAGAATCACTTTTGATATTATAAACATTGGGTTAACAACATTTAACAAGATCGTTAACCTAAAGGTTTCAAAACAACATTTACATGTAACGACTAACGATGACTTAACGACTCAGTTAAAATGTATATACATGTAGTGTTTTAATATGTATTCATACACTTTTGAAAGACTTCAAGACACTTATCAAAATACTTCTACTTAAAAAAAATGCTTACAATTACATCCTCGTTCAGTTTCATCAACAATTCTACTCGTATGCACCCGTATTCGTACTCGTACAATACACAGCTTTTAGATGTATGTACTATTGGTATATACACTCCAATTATCAGCTCTTAGCAGCCCATGTGAGTCACCTAACACATGTGGGAACCATCATTTGGCAACTAGCATGAAATATCTCATAAAATTACAAAAATATGAGTAATCATTCATGACTTATTTACATGAAAACAAAATTACATATCCTTTATATCTAATCCATACACCAACGACCAAAAACACCTACAAACACTTTCATTCTTCAATTTTCTTCATCTAATTGATCTCTCTCAAGTTCTATCTTCAAGTTCTAAGTGTTCTTCATAAATTCCAAAAGTTCTAGTTTCATAAAATCAAGAATACTTTCAAGTTTGCTAGCTCACTTCCAATCTTGTAAGGTGATCATCCAACCTCAAGAAATCTTTGTTTCTTACAGTAGGTTATCATTCTAATACAAGGTAATAATCATATTCAAACTTTGGTTCAATTTCTATAACTATAACAATCTTATTTCAAGTGATGATCTTACTTGAACTTGTTTTCGTGTCATGATTCTGCTTCAAGGACTTCGAGCCATCCAAGGATCCGTTGAAGCTAGATCCATTTTTTCTCTTTTCCAGTAGGTTTATCCAAGGAACTTAAGGTAGTAATGATATTCATAACATCATTCGATTCATACATATAAAGCTATCTTATTCGAAGGTTTAAACTTGTAATCACTAGAACATAGTTTAGTTAATTCTAAACTTGTTCGCAAACAAAAGTTAATCCTTCTAACTTGACTTTTAAAATCAACTAAACACATGTTCTATATCTATATGATATGCTGACTTAATGATTTAAAACCTGGAAACACGAAAAACACCGTAAAACCGGATTTACGCCGTCGTAGTAACACCGCGGGCTGTTTTGGGTTAGTTAATTAAAAACTATGATAAACTTTGATTTAAAAGTTGTTATTCTGAGAAAATGATTTTTATTATGAACATGAAACTATATCCAAAAATTATGGTTAAACTCAAAGTGGAAGTATGTTTTCTAAAATGGTCATCTAGACGTCGTTCTTTCGACTGAAATGACTACCTTTACAAAAACGACTTGTAACTTATTTTTCCGACTATAAACCTATACTTTTTCTGTTTAGATTCATAAAATAGAGTTCAATATGAAACCATAGCAATTTGATTCACTCAAAACGGATTTAAAATGAAGAAGTTATGGGTAAAACAAGATTGGATAATTTTTCTAATTTTAGCTACGTGAAAATTGGTAACAAATCTATTCCAACCATAACTTAATCAACTTGTATTGTATATTATGTAATCTTGAGATACCATAGACACGTATACAATGTTTCGACCTATCATGTCGACACATCTATATATATTTCGGAACAACCATAGACACTCTATATGTGAATGTTGGAGTTAGCTATACAGGGTTGAGGTTGATTCCAAAATATATATAGTTTGAGTTGTGATCAATACTGAGATACGTATACACTGGGTCGTGGATTGATTCAAGATAATATTTATCGATTTATTTCTGTACATCTAACTGTGGACAACTAGTTGTAGGTTACTAACGAGGACAGCTGACTTAATAAACTTAAAACATCAAAATATATTAAAAGTGTTGTAAATATATTTTGAACATACTTTGATATATATGTATATATTGTTATAGGTTCGTGAATCAACCAGTGGCCAAGTCTTACTTCCCGACGAAGTAAAAATCAGTGAAAGTGAGTTATAGTCCCACTTTTAAAATCTAATATTTTTGGGATGAGAATACATGCAGGTTTTATAAATGATTTACAAAATAGACACAAGTACGTGAAACTACATTCTATGGTTGAATTATCGAAATCGAATATGCCCCTTTTTATTAAGTCTGGTAATCTAAGAATTAGGGAACAGACACCCTAATTGACGCGAACTCTAAAGATAGATCTATTAGGCCTAACAAACCCCATCCAAAGTACCGGATGCTTTAGTACTTCGAAATTTATATCATATCCGAAGGGTGTCCCGGAATGATGGGGATATTCTTATATATGCATCTTGTTAATGTCGGTTACCAGGTGTTCACCATATGAATGATTTTTATCTCTATGTATGGGATGTGTATTGAAATATGAAATCTTGTGGTCTATTATTATGATTTGATATATATATAGGTTAAACCTATAACTCACCAACATTTTTGTTGACGTTTTAAGCATGTTTATTCTCAGGTGATTATTAAGAGCTTCCGCTGTCGCATACTTAAATAAGGACGAGATTTGGAGTCCATGCTTGTATGATATTGTGTAAAAACTGCATTCAAGAAACTTATTTTGTTGTAACATATTTGTATTGTAAACCATTATGTAATGGTCATGTGTAAATAGGTTATTTTAGATTATCATTATTTGATAATCTACGTAAAGCTTTTTAAACCTTTATTGATGAAATAAAGGTTATGGTTTGTTTTAAAAATGAATGCAGTCTTTGAAAAACGTCTCATATAGAGGTCAAAACCTCGCAACGAAATCAATTAATATGGAACGTTTTTAATCAATAAAAACGGGACATTTCATATAATGTGCTAAAGGAATATAAGATAAAGTTTTACTTTCGATTCCGTTTACAAAGTCAACTTGAACATAAAGAAGTTAAGGGCCTTGAGATTCATTTCGTGTGACGACTGGTCATCAGGCAAGTCTGCTTTAACTATAGACCAATCTCCGTGGTAAATAATGCGTCTATTCGGATAACTCAATATACTCTGAGATCAGCCGAGCCAACTAGATTGAAGATTGTCAACACATTGGTAGAAGCCAAAGGTTGACAGGATTATTCAAAATGCCGTGAGAACCTTCCTGTTCAATTTGAATGAAGTACATGGATAGAGATAACGGAAAGTTACTTTAACGAATTTGCAACCCAAAAACAACGCAAAATCATAAGTGATGGAAGAATCAAGGATTAAATGAACTAAGCATGATCTCAAAAATCATTGCTCTATAATGTTTAAAGTAATTAATGCCAACATGATTGTTGAAGTGTTTGAAATGAGTCTGGTCATATTTAATAAGATAGATTACATGACAGTAGGCACAAAATGGATAATTGGGAATGAACAACAGAAGTTGATTCAATGTGTCAGTTCTGATTCATTTTTAAACTGATAACCATCTTACTCACAAAAAGAATGTGGATTAATTGTTCAGATATGTTTGTTCATAAGTATATCTTATTGCTATAATATATGCAGATGTTACTCATGTTATGCTGGTTGCTTTGATAATCATAAAATCACAAAAAGGTTTTAATTTTTACTTATTACTGCATTTCATGATAGAATGTTCTTATTTTGCATATTTTGTAGTTGCATGACATTGTATTCAGAATATCGATAAAGATTTGAAGTTTTTGTTATTTTCTGATTATCCTCTAAATGTGACATGATATCTGAAGGAACCTTGTTGAGATCAAGATATATCTGACCATCCCATTTGTGAGATAGAAAGTTGATTAAGTTGAGAATGTTAAGAATAACATAACATTGTAGGATATACATTTTGTGAACCAAAGTTACTAGTGAAATATTTATGATTTGGTCAAATGTTGGGATTTCCTAAGTGTTAGTGCTCATATAATGATGAATTGATTGATTTTAGACTCAAAATATTGTGCTAGTTTGCTTTTGTGATAAGTAAATGAGTTGAAATCATAAGCTATGAAAAATTGAATTGCCAAAGTGGCTCACTCGCACGCCTGATAAGTGAACCGTACGAGTTACCATATGTTTGAGGTTAACCGTACGAATGACCAAGCTTTAGATTTGTCCCTTAGTCTTCAAGGTCAAACGCACGGGTGATAGTGAGATGCACGGTTGAATAGTGAATCGTATGCTTGACCGTACGGTTGAGCACGAGAGTATAAATAGGGAGGGGACGAACACATGCTTCACTTTTTCCCTCCACTCTCAATTTTACTCTCGAAATTGATTCTTGCCATTTGCTATTTTCACCGTACGATTTGTTAAGCATTTCTAGCCGATCACAGCGCCACTTACTTGGTATGATTTCATCGGGTTTTACTGTATTAATTTGTTGATTATGTGTTTCGAAACCCTAGTGGTTTTTAAGCCCAATTTTATGCATTTTTGATGTGTTTTGGTCGATATCTACTATTGTTTTATGTTAAACGAAACTAATACATGATATCGCGATGTAAATCGAGTCTAGAAACACCCAAACATGCAATTTCATGAATTTAAAAAGTGCATTTAATGTGTTTCAATCAGACATGCACGAGTGATCATCACTCACACGAGTGAGACATGACTCGCACGAGTCAGTGCACAGTTGAGGCTCAATCGTGAGAACACTTGAGCTCACTCGTATGAATTTACTTGGTGTTAATTTTGTAGCTCACTCGTACAATTGAGCTGACACGTGTGCTTAACTGCACAAGTCACCACACGATTGACCATCACTCGCTTATATGTTGCCTCAACCGTGTATCTTTTTTGAAAACCATGTTTTTGACTAAAAGTGTCAACAGTGACACGAGTGACAGTGTGAACCACACGTCTGACCACTCAGCCGCACGGTTGAGTTTGTTACTCGCAAGATTTGTCCTTTTTTTAAATGTGTTAATGTAATATCTTACTTAACTGGTTTTTTTTTCTTATTTGTTATTATAATTCAGTCAGTTTTAGACTCATGGCAGAAGCTCAAGGAAATCCACAGATCCAGGGAGAGCAAATTCCTAACCCACCAGTGAATCCTCCTTTAGTTCAACCCGAAGTTATCGACTTATCTGATCGTCTGGAAATGGGTGACCAAAATAATCAGGTTGCTCTTTATGATACTACTCTTGAGAAAGGAAGCCATTTTGTGGAGAATATAGATTTTCTGAAAAGGTCAAGGATCTATACTGCCATTTCAACACAGTGCACAGCCTACTACAGTCATCAACAGGAATTCTAGAAGAATGTGAATCTTGACGTTGCTGATAATGAAACTAGGTTGGTGAGTACCGTTCCAGGGAACGAGGTTGTTGTCTCAAAGTTAGTAATCAGGAGAATCGTAGAGTTCAATGATGAAAACTGCTTTCACATGACGATAAACAGGGAAAGAATCCACGGATGTTTTAAGAGATGTGTATATTCTTGTTTCCTATCTGGTAATTCTGAGCTGATGAAAACACTTTTGCCTCCACAATATCGATATTTAGCTCAGGTCTTGATGCACTGTCTGAGTGAGATAAAAGCTGGTTTTGATAAACTCAATGAGAAGGTGCAAAGTATGTTTGTGGCACTCATTCTGAAAGCTCCATATGATTTTTCTGGTTTTGTTTTTAATTACTTAAGAGCTAATCACTTTAGCTCTACACAGAAGTATCTCATATATGCCCGATTTCTTAAGTTGATTATAAATGATGCTGCACCAAGCCTACCTAAAATTGAATCTGATATTATTCCGCTACGTCCTATGATTGTTGTGACTTTCAAAAGAATGAAGCAAACTAGAAATGATGAGCTCAAACCTGACTTCAGAATGGTACTTGTTTGTCACTTGATTAGAGAAGATTATAGATGTCCATCTGGGAATGAGTGGAGAAATGAGGATTCTAATTCAAATTATGAGGTAACTGATGACGAAGAGGTAGAAGGTGAAAATCAAAGAGCTGCTGGTGAAATACAAGAAGGTAACAAAGGTGATGATAATGATGATGATGATGATGAAGCTACTGAAGAAGATACGAAATCTGGTGCTTAGGAAAAGAAAGGGGAAGGAACCGATGTCCTCTGAGCAACCCCAGAAGTAAGAAAGAAAGAAGAAATAAACACCGCCATGACTCACCTCAAAGATCATCTCGCAGAGGTTCTAGGCAACCGACTCAACGCCAACCCTCCGGTTTCATGAAAGATGCGAGAGCTGCTGCTACACCATCTCAAATCACATCTTCTGCGTTTAAGACTCAACAAAATCTTTTGATGTCCTTGGTGACGAATATGAATGACCTTGAAAATCAAGATGTTGAGGAAAAGAAAGCAAGTGATGCTAAGATTAGGCTGCTAGAGAATGGAAACAAGAAGTTGTGGAAGCATGTTTATCGTCAAAGGGAGAAGATGGAGTCCTTAAACAAACAGCTTGTGGCAGTTAAGAGCAAACATGAAGTTGAATTAAAAACTGTGAATGATAAGCTTAAACAACTCATGTCTAGGAAAACTAAGTTGATTACCAATGGAGGAGAACCGTATTACTCCGATTTGGGTGGAGATGAGTCAGAAGATGATGAGACCGCTGATGATGGAACTGGAGGACCCTCTCTTGAATATCCGTTAGTTATACCTATTCGAAGTTTCAATGAATATGGTGAGGTGTTTACTGCTGAATATTATATGAATTATTCAAATATTTTTAATGATGGAGAAAAGGTGGATCTTCCACCAAGTGGTTTTCCAATGGAACAGCTTGCTGCACTGGCATACAATAGTGATTACGATACAAAGAATGCAGTTGCAGTTGAAGTTGAAAACAAACTCCACAAGAAGAGCTAGTTGATGAAGTGTCTCCCGAGTTAATCCAAAATATTGATTTAAGTGATTTTGAGAATTTGTTTGAAGATGAAAAAGCCCAAAGTGTTGATGAAGAAGATGTGTTGAAAAAAATGTGATTGTTGAGTCTGAGGATAAACTAGAAACGGAATCGGAGAAGGAAGAAGAAGAAGAAGTTGAGATTGTGATACCTTCGCTCAGACCACACTCAAATCTATCACTCAATAGCCTAAGTGATTTCTTTAAATTGAGTTATGAGGAGAAAACAAAGAACTTAGTTGAACTTGAAAAGGTGAGGAAGGTGTACAATCGAAAAGTGAAGGAGGTTGATAGTTTGTTAGAGAAAAATAGGAGAATCCGAAATAAAAAATTGCTCGATGAGAGAGAAAGGAATGAGACTGAAAAAAGAAGAAAATCCGAGCCGAACAAGCTAAGGCTGAGGGATGGGAAAAGATTAAGAAATGGTTTGATCGTGATGATAGGGTTAAGGTGAGTAGGAACGTTGAGGAAGATGAAATTCGTCAAAGTTGGTGGAAACAGAACGTGAAACCTAACCAGATCAGTAAGCCAGAACTCGAGCTGAAGTTTGTTAGTTTCTATGAGAAGGGAAAGAGAGCCAAGAAGTATGCCAAGGGTAAGATTTTGAGTTGGGGTTGCTTCAAGGAGATTGATTGTTTTGCTATCAAGAGGGAAAGATGAGTTGACTACATGGCCAGACCTGGTCACTTCAAACTCTACCTTACTTCGAGATTATGCAACTTGCTAAGCTGAGGATGTTGAACTCTGAAGATAGTGATCTGTCAAAGTGGTTTCAGAGAAAGCTAAGGCTTGAATTTAAGACAGGTAAGTGGGATATCTTCAAATCAACAGCTGCCAGGTTCTCCATGCATCCAACAAAGAAAAATTTAAAGGGTGGACCAGTGCGTGTTGTCAAGTTCGGCCCAGCAAAGTATATGAAACAGTCTCCCTTGATGCCCTAACCCAAAGATATCTACAAAAACTTCAGGTGGTGGTTCTATGATGAGTTGTCGGAAGAAGCAGTGATTCTTACTACGATTGAGAAAGAGGATGGGAATATTCAGTTTGACAATGTGAGGATTTTTGATCCGATGTGGTTAAGAAAGTTGTCAAGATTTGATGTGAATGTTCTTCACCGCTATCACATAACCTTCAGAGAGGAGAAACTGGAGGAAGCAATGAGATATCAGTGTGTCATAGATGTCTATCATGCCTACCTCACCAAAGAAAGCGATGCTCAAAGCTCAAACCAAGTTTAAATCAACATTTGTCTAATGCTGAATGTTTGCTTGATTTGTGTTTGTATGTTGACTATGTGTGAGAGAGAGAATTTGGGACTGTAATCATGTTTAAACTGTTGGTGCTTATAATTTTTTTTATGTTTTTATGGACGTTTACTTATTGTAATAGATGTTCTAGATCCTAGGGGGAGTTGTTGATGCATTTTACATAAATCCCTAGACATCTACCCCACGTGCATGGCAGGTGCTTCAATTTTGTTAGTGCTCGTACGAGTGAGACATGACTCGTACGGTTAACTTAACAGTAGGGGTATATATTGAGCTGTGTTCTTCATTTTAGGTTAAGCCTCTCATTTTACACAATCACTCAGATCTGGTAACCTGTCTGATTCTCTCTCTGTGCTTCAAGCCTAAATCCTTGCAAAAGGTGAATAATAGCTCTAGGTGTTGATCTAATCACACAATCATTGTTGTGGTTTGACTAAGTCAATCCCAAAAAACATTTTCATATTCACTAGAGGGTTTGATTCACTATTCCTCCTTAGTGTGAGTTAAATCTGTTGGATTCGAAATTCCTATTCATGTTTCATCATTGTTCCAACAAAACAATAAGGCCACTTGGATGAGTACACTCATAGGTACCAATAGCTTCAATAGAAGCTTAATCCCCATTGCTTATTCGCAAATCCATTGTGCCTTTAGTCTATTACTTCTTCTGATTCTGTTCATAGTGGCACAGATGTGAGGGTCACAACCGTTATCAATAATCCAGGAATTACTAAAAAAAGTATATATCTGTACACTTAATATACCTCATTTTCTAGTCTCACCAGTATCTCCATTTCTCAGCTCAGATTGGTAGATAGGATAATTCCTTCTCCAGATGCCTACTTTTCTATATTGGAAACATTCAGTGTCTTTTATTGGGCGTTCCTTCTTGCAAGGTGGAATATTTTTCCTGACAAATGAACTGCCATTTCCCTTCCACGAAGTATTCGGATTATTCTTTTTCACCCTTCCATCCTATTTCTTCCCGATCATCGAACTGTGACGACCCGGAAATTTCCGACTATTTTTAAACTTAATCTTTATATTATTTCGACACGATAAGCAAAGTATGTAATGTTGAGTCACAAATAGTTTGAACTGTTTCATATATTCATTTGACTTTCGACCATTCCCGATGATTCACGAACAACTATTTGTAAATAGATAATATATATATTTAAATAGGTATTTATAATTTGAAATATAATTAGAATATTATATAATATGATTATTAGGATTTATATTGTAAAATAAATAAAATGCTATTAATGGAAACTATAGAATATATACATATATATAAATATGTATATAAATATTACTTGTAAATATATAAAGTTATATTAAATCTATTTTTTTAAAATATATAATATATTTGTTTTAGTAATTAACTTTGCTATTTTAAAACTGTTATATATAGAAAGGGAATATAAATGATTTCGAGCTTAATTAGTAAACGTCAGTAATACTCGGTTGACATTTCGTTAGCGTTTATATATATTTAATATAAGTTTATGATGGATTAAAATAAAAGTTGAACTGTAAATCGATTACGAAGATTTTTGATTTGTTAAAAGTATTTTTACCTTTTTAAGCTTAAATGTTAGTACTCCGTACATATAAATCAGAACAGAAAATAAATAATTTTCGAACTTTTTTTATCAGGTTTCAAACAGGTAATGAGTGAAATAATTAAATATGTTTAATCTAAAAATTTGAGATTTTTAGAAACACTTTTATATACTAACTGTTTAGCAATGGACACGTTATACCACTCGGTGTTAAAAGTGTCGGTAGATAAATCCAAACTATATGGCTTCTTTCCTATTTTACTGTTTTAGTATTTTGTTCCAGCTCATTAATCTTTCCATTCCACTGAATTTACATATTGATATATGTATATACTTGACATATGTGGTAATATAACAAAAATCTCAACTCCCCTTTTCTTGAGTTCGGCAGCCTCCCAAACATGCCACTTTCAACACCACTCTACACCGGCATCCTCACCACCACCTTGCCTCTGTTTACCACCTCCACCGATGCCACCATCCGCCACCATGACATCAAGAACCACCTTGAACCACCGTCTTCTATCTCTCTCTTTTGCTTGTTTTAACTCGTGAATCCACCGATGATCATCAACCCGTTTGAACCACACCCGCCACTACCATCAACCACCCTCATCATCCAAATCACCTTTCATCACCACAATAACTACCATGAACATCCTTTTCTATATCTTTCTTTCGAACGCCACAACCATTATTCTCTTTATCCTAATAAACTTTCATTACACCATGGAAGCCAATTGCTATTACTAAACATATGTATGTACTGTTACGATGATGATGATGAACAGTGATAACTCACAAGTGTGATCGTGATATAAGATATAGGTGATGATACGAATGATGATTATGTCACTATGATGATATCGTGTATTATGATGGTGTGAGTGTGCTCCTACTCCACCCGTCTTTCCTGTGTTTCTATTACTATACGAACCCGGATCAATCACCCTCTCGATTTCTACATCCACCTCCTTTCTTCTTCTTTCTTCGTGAACCCACAAACATCATCTGCGTTTCCCTTCTCTTTTGTTTCTCTTCGTTGACCAAACACCCACTTTCTTTTTTGGTTATATTTGTAACCCATAAATCTCCTCACTCTAATCACCACAGCTTAACACCACCAATCTCCACCACCCTTTTTATTTAAAAACCATCGAAACATGCTGTAATTTACTGCACTATTATTGTTAGTTTGCTTCTGCTATAACCTTTTTTTCTTATTTTTCTATTTATTAAAAACTTCCACTCCTTTTAATGTTACAATCGCTCAACTTCTGTTTCTACTTCGTTATATATTTTTTTCGGTTGTAGATAAAGAAGATGATAGAGGAACTTATGGCAGGAAACAACTAAACATTCAACCCCACTTGTAAAAAAAAAAAAAAAAAGATGTCGAGATATGCAATAGAAATTCCTTTTAGGCCATCACGTTTTATTTTATATTTCTTGGGTCGAATACCACCTTCAAAACTCAGCTGGATCATATTGTTTAACAGGACACGAACTCAGTTTTTTTTTGGGCCGTGATTGATGTTTGGGCTTGGTGAACGGGCTTCATTAAGTAGAAGGAGAGAAAAGGGAAACTGTTATGTATCGGGTTAATTAAACTAAAACTTTAGTAATAATCAGATATGCAAGGACAGAGGGACGGTTCATGAGGGTGTTGAGCTAACAGGAGGTCACAGGTTCAATCCTGGCTTGTGGCATATTTATATTTTTTTTTAAAGAAGAAGAAGAAGATGAAACTAACAGAAGGGTTAACTAAATTAGAAGTCGTAATAAATTAGAAAAGAGGAGTAGAGGAGTGGCAGAATATTGGTGCGGGCGAGCGAGAGGTCTTGGGTTCGAGCCCGGTTCGGGGTGTTTTCTTTTTAGAAGCGATTTTGAGGTAGTTTTCAAATTTTAAAAATTATTATTATTATTACTTTTATTATTATGATTGTTAATGTTATTTTTTATCATTATTATTATTGATATTATTACTAATATTACAATCATTATCATTATTAGTATTATCGCTAAATATTATTGTTATTATCGATATTATTAATTTTATAAGACTACTATTAATAAAAGTAGTACTATTATTATTATGGTTAGGATTACAAATTGATGTTATAGAAACTTTAGTCACTAGTTTAGAAATTAAATGCGAAGATTATGATTATTATTATTATGAATATAAAAGTTTTAATGATATTGTTAAGGTTATAATTATAGAAATCTTTAATATAAATACTTTTATGAAAAGGATTAAGTTAAAACTTAATTAGATTATGATTTAAAGAAATTATTAAAATTATTATAATCATTGATATCTTTGTTAATATAATACAATATAGTATAAAAATCATTATTTAAAAATCATTATTACTTCTAATAACATTATTAATATATCACTTTATCTTTATATATATAGTATCACTATTATTTCTAATATTAGTAATGTCATAATTATTAGTAATATCATAATTAGTACTATTGTTATCATCATTTTTATTATTACTAAATATCATTATTATTATTAAAAATAACTATCAGCTATATAAAACTATATGTAATACATATAACATAATTAAATTTAATATTTTTACATACAGGAAGTGAAATGCCCCGTTCATATACAATATAAACGATTCACAATAGTTGATTACATCGCGAGATAATTGACCTCTATATGATACATTTTACAAACATTGCATTCATTTTTAAAAGACAAACTTTCTTTACATCGAAATTTGACAGAAAGCATACTATTTCATAATACCTCTAACTATAATTGACTTAATAATAATCTTGATGAACTTGACGACTCGAATGCAACGTCTTTTGAAATATGTCATGAATGACTCCAAGTAATATCTCTAATTTGAGCAAATGCACAGCGGAAGATTTCTTTCATACCTGAGAATAAAAATGCTTTAAAGTGTCAACCAAAAGGTTGGTGAGTTCATTAGTTTAACATAAATAATCATTTCCATCATTTTAATAGACCACAAGATTTTCATTTTCAGTTCTCATAAATATACGTCCCATGCATAGAGACAAAAATCATTCATATAGATTGAACACCTAGTAACCGACATTAACAAGATGCATATAAGAATATCCCCTATCATTCTGGGAAATCCTTCGGACATGATAAAAATAACATCGAAGTACTAAAGCATCCGGTACTTTGGATGGGGTTCGTTAGGCCCAATAGATCTATCTTTAGGATTCGCGTCAATTAGTAGACTGGTTTACTAATTCTTAGGTTATCAAGTAAAAAGGGGCATATTCGGCTTCGATCATTCAATCATATAATGTAGTTTCGATTACTTGTGTCTATTTCGTAAAACATTTATAAAAATTGCGCATGTATTCTCAGCCCAAAAATATAAAGGGTAAAAAGGCAAATGAAACTCACCTAATATATTTTGCAGTAAAAATACATATGACTATATTGAACAATGCAGGGTTGGCCTCGGATTTACGAACCTATATCATTTGTATATATATTAAAACATATACTTGCAAATATATATATTATTATTAGTGATATAATTTTTATATTATTAATTTATATATTTCATTATTACTATATAAAAATATAACTTTTGTTAGGTTATATGTATCAAATATTATATATATATATATATTTCATTTGTTTGTTAAAATAGTAATTATAATAACACTAATATAATAAGGGCAAAACTGATATTAATTATAATACTTAATATTACTAATAAAGGTAATAATGTTAATGATAATAATAATGATATCTTAAAAATATTAATTTTACTGGTAATGATAGTTATGATAGTGATTTTATTAATTACATAATAATAATACTCGCGATAATATTCTTACTTATGTGAATATTAACACTTCTATTATTTATAAAAACATATTAATACTAATATTTACGAAAATGATAATAATTTTTAATAATATTAATAATGATAATCATATTAATAACACATTTGTTAATAATAATAATAGTGCTAAAAATGGCCCTAGTGCTAATATTTATGAAAATTATAATAAGTTGTATTATTTTTATAATAATCATAATAATAATAATCAATATCGTAGGAATGATAATAATACTAAAATGATAAAATTAATAATAATAATAATAATAATAATAATAATAATAATAATAATAATAATAATAATAATAATAATAATACTTAAAATAATACAAATGATAATATTAATATTAATACTACTAAACAAAAATACTAGTAATGATAATAATATTAGTAATATTTACAATAATAATAATAATGGTTATAATACTTATAACTTAACTATGATAATAATAACAATGATAAGTATTATAATACTAATAATAACAATCATACAAGTACTAATTATAATCATAGTAATAACATTAATAATTAATAATATTAATCACAACAAATAATGATAATAATAATAATAATAAATATATAAGAAAATGCTTATACCCTTTAACAAGCTTACTAAAAAAAATTGCCCGAAGCCGGGCTCGAACCCCCGACCTCTTGATTACCCGTCAAACACTCGGACCACCACACCATTCTTGTCTTTCTGATTTAAACCCACTCGATCTAACTATAACCCGTATTATAATGTCATCATCTTCATCAATTTACCCAGTCGACCAGGAAAATAGTTTTAACATTAAATTGTATATGTTTTAGCATTAGAATTAAAATAGGAACCATTTGTACAATCGTTTGGAGTTTAAATCAGTGAATGAAAAATAAAATAAAATAAAAATTAGCTGAAAACAGCTCGTTGTAAGTTGAATATGAACTCAAAATCAAACTTCGAATTTTAGATCGTTTTAGGTGAAATTTATAACATGAAAAAGGTCTTAAATCGTTTATGTAAACTCTCTGAATCATCAATTGATCCTAAAACATACAAACGAACTCGAATTTAATCATGAACACTTCGGTTGACTTTTGTACTTAAAATTTGACCTCAAAATTAGAATTCGATATGAAAAATTAGAATTTGAAACTTTACAGAAAGTTTAAATGGGAGATTTCTAACAACACTGCATTTAAGAATTTTGAAATTCATTAAGAAATCAAATTATTTGAAAAATTACTGTAAGAACAGGGCAATCGACTTTTTTATAAAAATTCAGTTTAATTTCTATGTTTTCTTTCGAATGGTGTTAGTAGGTAGTTATATAAAGAGCAAGTGATGTTATTACATTCATAATGACCCAATTAACAACTGTTTTGTAGTTTGATTGACTCCACATAAAGATATTCGATTAGGACAATAAAACAAATTACAATTTCAGCTTGATTTGTACGATTGGATGTAGATGTGTAACAAATTGAGACAGAAACAAAAATCAAAACAGTATGGATTGAGATGTGCAACTGAAATGGATTCCAAAAGTGTACGCAAGATTTTATATAATTATTATTAATAATTATAATTAAATTAATAATAATCTAAATACATATAATAATAATAATAATAATAATAATAATAATTATTATTATTATTATAATAATAATAATAATAATAATAATAATAATAATAATAATAGGAGTAATAATAATAAGTCACAATAATAATAATTTTAGTGAAATTTATAATAATAATATTTATTAATGATAATTATAAAATTAATACTAATTATATTAATATTAATAATATTATTAGTAATAATATTTATATATCAAATTTCATATTTACATCTTTAAAGTACTAATATTATTAACACTAATATTGATTTTAATATTAAAGATAATAACAATATTATTATAACAACTATATTTAATATTTCAGTTTTACATATAATAGATTATGTAATATATATATATATATTAGATAATAATGAGTATTATACATTTTAATATCAATAATAATGAAGATATAGCAAGTTACATGTTTCCCTTTTTATATAATAATACCGATATTTATTATAATAAATATATATATATTTTTTTACTTTTAATAACATATGTTTAATATTTATACATTTTATATGTATTACCATATAATAATAATTATTAATAAGAATTGTATATATATATATATATATATATATATATATATATATATATATATATATATATATATATATATATATCTTCATTTCAATAATACTTAATTATTATTATTTTATCTTTTTAATTTCAATTAAATTAGGTGTGTTTTTATTTATTCAAAATATTACATATATATTTATATTTACATTCTTATTTACACAAAATTGTTCGTGAATCATCGGCACGATCAAAGGGTAATTGATTATATAAACATAGTTCTAAAATTTTCGAGACTCAAAATTACAGACTTTGCTTATCGTGTGGGGAACATTCAAATATTAAGTTTAAATTTGGTTGAAAATTTCCGGGTCATCACAGTACCTACCCGTTAAAGAAATTTCGTCCTGAAATTTGAGTGAGGTGGTCATGGCTAACAATAAAAATGTTTTCATGACGAATATGAGTTAATAAATAGAGTTTTATCATCATTAAGTAATAAGGATGAAATAATTCAATTATTCAAAGCGTATGAATGAAGCTATAATAAAAGATTGAGATAGAGATTTAACTTTTGACGTAGTCACAGTGGATTTCTGGAATTCAAGGAATTTAGAGATAATCTTCGAAATCTATATAAGATTTGATTCTTCAGAGAATAAGGAAATTAAAATCTCTATAATTAAATACGGTGATCTGCCTCGATTACTCTGTCTGACATTTACATTATAAATTCAACTTGTTCCATTCCATTATTTTCACCATTCCTATACTTTTCTTTCTTAGTTCATACCTCCAAAAGATTGTGAAATTGCTTAATCCCGTTCTAATCCTTGATATTTTCCTAATTATCATTTATTTCATTCTTCTTTTCAATCTTTCACCAAAAAATTTGTTTACTTCTACTATTATCTTGGGATGATACTAAACTTAATTCTACCGTGTCTTTATATTGTTATTCGTATTAATATCCACGGTTTGTAATTTCGGCGTTGATGTTGAGCTTTATATTTTCCTTTATATTTTGGAGTTCTTTGCCTTTTTATTATCCTCTCGACCTCTAGTAAAGCTAGTAACGGTCCAGAATTCGTAAGTATGGAGTTTCGAATGAACTTAATGTTCTAAACAAGAAAGAACATAATCGCACAATTTGATTTGTCAAATTTTCATAATTATTGAGAATAGAACTATCAAGAATATACTTTCTTGATATGTTCAGAAGTTAAGCAGAATGAAAGAGTTATGTAACATGGCACATGATGACGTTATGATCTGTGAATCACCACGATCCATTAGAAACTCAGCATGACTTACTGTAATATAATCACGTTGATCAAGTGTCATTATATTATACTAACTCATGCATCAGTTCCCAACACTTCTTCAAAAACATTCATATTTTAAATTCGAAGTTTCAGATTTTTGAAACGAAAACAGTTTCCTTTCTAATGTAACACTGATATCGCGAAGAGATAAATGATTTCGGATGAGAAGAGTTATGAAAATATCCTTAGAAATATCGAAGATATTTATGATGATTTTTTCAGAATTTCTAAGATCGAAGGTTGATAAAAAAAAATTTCCACAAGATTTAATATGAATATAGAGCAAGGTTTTCTCTAAAGATTTCATTGGATACAGAATTATCTGGATTCTTTGAATATAGGGATTGGTCCTTGTATTTGTCCTTGGCCTCCTTCGTGGTTAGCTCAATCCATTTTCCAGTTCCAACTTTTCTGAGCTTTTCCAACATACTATTCTTTATTATCAAACTTCTGGCTGTTAAGATCGTTTACAGTTTTTTTTTTTTACTTCTTCATTCAGCTTTTTCAACATTCCGAGTATTGATTCGTAGACTGGGTGCTTTTCAAAATTTCAGAATGGAAGATCATAATTCTAATAGATAAATGTTATATGTATACATATAACTGTTGGTGTAGAAATGCTGCGAGATTCGAAATACAGATTGCTGATTACTGGTATTTGGTATGGTAATTCTCGTTACAGGGTGCGAGTGAATATATGATAGGGTTTCGATGAATATAATGATTTTTTTTTTTCGGAAAGTCAAAGATCAACGAAGTTGTTGGTAAGTTTACTATTAACCTGGAGAGATATAAACGGTTCTTCAGTAACGGTGACAAAAAGACAACGTATACATCAAGGTTATAATAAGATGGTTTCGAAAGAAAAGTTGAAGTTGGCTTGATGGAGCTGTGACAAAATTGACTAATTTGAAAAGGATTTGCATTGTTATTTTCGGTAATAACAACGCCAAAGGAGCTAGCACAGATATGTGTTAAACATTTACTCGGGTTCCGAGTGTTTTCAGGTGCATAACTATATGCATCAATCTTTTCTTTCGTAGCTGAAGTGCGGTTGGTTAATCCTCTCATTTGAGGTGTTTTCAAGAATCATGAAATGTTTGAACGCAGATTGTAATCGTCAAGATACAAATGAGGTTTAAGATGAAATCAAGTGGCAAACTTGAAGAATTATTTAGTTTCTTATGTTATAATCAATATTTTAATTCATTTTAATTGTCCAATCTTGGTAGTCTACAGTTAGCAGTCGACAGTCACTACCTCAATAATTCATATATAGTTTATAATATTCGAATTAATTAATATGTATCGTGACCCGTGTACATGTCCCGGACTCGATCACAACTCAAATTATATATATTATTTGAGAATCAACCTCAACCCTGTATAGCGAACTCTAGTATTACAGCATATAAAGTGTCTATGGTGATTCCAAATAATATATATAGATGCGTCGATATGATATGTCAAAACCTTGTATACGTGTCCCGATATTTAAAGTACGTAAAAATAAATAACAGAAATTAAATGACTATAAATAAAGTGCGTAAAGTAAATAACAGAAATTAAATGACGATAAATAAAATTGCGAGAATGTAAATTGCGATAATTAAATTGCGTTAAATAAAATGTAATCAGTTAACTAGGAACAATTTGCTAGGAACAGTTAACGTGGATTCTTAACAAAATTTCTCATAGTTAATTTGTTCATTTCTAACAAATTTTATTTTGTCAAATGTTTTCTTTATTATGCCACTTGTTGGAAATCCAAAAATAAAATTGGATGAATATGGTTATTCTGCGGTGAACGGATTCGTATCTTTGTAGATGTAAGTAGGATAGTAAATGAATGTTGAATCAGATTCAAAGAATGTACAGTGTAACTTATTAATGTGGAATCTAAATATTCCTCGGGTATTACCTACCCGTTAAAATATTTTCACCGTTAACAGTTTGTACAATAAAACTTTTAATTACAATCTTTATGAAAACATATATACATATATATTTTCTTCATACGTAATCATGGGTTTAATGAGTCAATGTGATATTAAACTCATCAGATTTACGGCTAGAACTAGAGTACATAATCTCTAAAACATTAGAGATTACATAATCGCCATAAAGGACGAAGATAGTTTATGTAGAACGATTCATAGAACGATGATTATACTCGAGGTACAGAATGAGATGTTGAGGCATGGATTGTTGATGGTACTGGTGCTGTTGCTGAAGCTGGTAGGTTTTGCACCACGTTTTCCAAATTGATTAGTCAAGCGCGAAGTTCGTTGACTTCTTCCATTATTCCGGGATGATTGTCGGTTCAAACGAGCGGATGAATAAGATCTAGAATTTTACATAGAATATAATCGTGGCGAGATACTCTGGAAATGAATATGAAAATGGTGTTTTGAATAGGTTCGCCGATAAGTGCTTCAGGTTCTTTGCCAAGAGTGCAGGTTGGTGGGTGGAAAGGATAGCCTTTTTCTCATCTCCATCGGGTAAGTCGACTACGAACCCATCAGATGAATTAGGAATGGCTGATTGGTTGCTCCATTCTGGTTACACTGCTTTCGGAGTTTATGTGAGCATCCATGTCGAAATAGCTGTCGGAATAACTATCGGAATAGCTATCGAAATCTGAGGGACTCGAACTGGTTGATGGATTCATCTCGTACGATCAGATGAAGGATTTTCGATAAGAAATAGATTATATGTGATGACCCGGGAATTTCCGACCAAATTTAAACTTGATCTTAACATGGTTTCGACACGATGAGCAAAATCAGTAATGTTGAGTAACAAAGTTGTAAACTATATTCATAATATCATTTGACCTTTGACTATTCCCGACGATTCACGAACAAGTGTTTGTAAGTAAATATGGATATATATAAATGTAAGTATTTATATATTAATTTTAAAATTTTAAAATATAATTTAAACATTAAAAATAAATATGTAAAATAAATCATACAATAATTTAGTTGTACTTAAAATGAACTTATAATTTCTATAGGTAATTATTAATATATATATTGTAATATATATAAATAAAATTTATAATTAATAAGGAATCAATAAAAGTTATTATATGATATAACATATGATTAATAAATATTATATAATTAATAATACATAGTGTTAATGTTAATAATTGTAATTACAAGTTTAAAATATAGTTGTTATACTAATACTATTATTACTTTCATTATTAATACTAATATTAATATCTGTATTAATTATATTACTAGCTTCAATATTTAATTTATAAATATATGGACAATTATACAATTAATTTGTTATATCACTAATACTATTGATATCATAATTAGTAGAAAAATTATGAATTTTGTTATTATTATAATTATTATTGTTATTATTATTATTTTTTTATTAAAATTATTTTTTTTTTTTTTTGAATTTGTATTATTATTAATATAATTATAACTATTTATTTATTAATAACAATAACAATTATATAAAGATCATACGTACTATTTTTCAATTCAGTTGCACATCGTAATCATACTGTAAACAAATTGCTTTAGGTCTTACAAATTGATTCCAATTGATTCAATAACAAACAAGAGCAGTTAAAGGAGATTTTTTTTAATTTTTATCTTCTGACAGAATATTTGATTGTCGAACAAAATCAAGCTACAAAACAAATTCATTGAGGCAGATTAGCTGTAATAATATCTGTTAACCTCTATGTTATCCCTTGCTAATGTAAATCGAGTGGAAAGATAGAAAAATCAAATTAAAACTATCTACCTATTTCTTTCTTTCTCGTATCATAAATTGGGTCTTTTTCTTGAACATCACCACAATTTCCACCATCACCTTCATCACCATTAACACACAACCATCATGCTATGTACTACTGCTTGGCGTATTATCACGAGTTCGATTAGACATCAAAACAAGAACCAAAACACCATTCTTTAACCTATCACCATCTTTCAATCTTTCTTATCCAAATTACAACAACACCACAACCCACTTGATACAATCCCTTTCTGTTTCAGCTGAAAACTCACGACACAAACCAAACCCAAACACTTTGCTTATGTTTCTGTTCTTTTCGATCAGCCCCAACTCAAATCATCACCACCGTCGCTGTTGCCTACTTCTGCATGCTTACCAACTTCAAACAAATTCATTAAATACTCCTGCTGCTTATTTTTGTTCTCTCCTTCTGTTTCGTTAGTCATAATCCTCCATCATTTTTTTTGTTTTGTTTTTGAACGAACACCCTCAAACTAAATTTGGTCTTTCGGTTATTTATATCACAACTTGATAATTATTGATATTACATTATGAAAGGGATTTCCATTCATAAAATATTATCACTTCTCTTTTCTTTACCAAAAGTTACCAACCAACCTCCACTTGATGATTAAAATAAATAAAGTGTATTACATAAAGGAGCACTAGATTTATTCTTTTGTGAGGAACCTTTTGTGAGGAACGGATGGGGACAACACATAAAGTCCCATGGCAGACAATTTAGATCCAAAGTAAGCATGTGTAGTATCATTGTGGCTTTTATATTAAATTAAGTGAAGCATGCAGTATTTTTTTATAATGATAATGATTTATGGATGAGCATATAAAGATGGCGAATGATATTGCTGTTCCAACCGAACCATCTTATTCCACTTGCAACCGAATTTTTTTTTATTAAAATACAAATACCACATGTTACCAAATTGGAACTGTAACTAGCTGGAACCATTTGGAGTTTTGCGGTTTACATGCGTTGGATTTTTTTGTGTGTTGGGACGTAAATGATTTAAAGCTTGGGCCAAATTAGATCCGAAGTGGGCAGTGTGAGATCCAGTTTTATGTTGGACTGCCTTTTCCTTATTCTGTTTGGGCCTCTCCTTGCAAACCCATCGATTTCTGTTTTGGGTTCTTGATCGGTGACAACACCCACACACCATTAAACTGAAACATTTTATGTACGAGACCATAAATGATAATGATGAATTACGTTTATGATGGCACGGTTATGAGGAATAAGATAGATAGAAGGATGATAATAATTTGGGTTGTAAGTTCAAGAAGAAGAAGCAACAACTTCGTTTATGCTATATAATTAAATCGGCAAGTTATTTCAAGAAAGTAACGAATGGTCGAATGGTTTGGAAAGAAAACGTTAAACGAGAGGTCTCGGGTTCAATCCCTGTTGGGTGCAATTCTTTTTAAGATGAGCTTATAAGGTAGTTTAATTATCATTTATTATTTTTATTATTTATACTAGTATTATTATTGTTATTATTGTTATTATTAATTGATGTTATTATTACTATTATTAATATTATTATCATTGTTATTGTTATTAATATAAGTATTAGTTATTATTTATTATTACTATCATGAATATAATTACAATTATCATCATTAATATTACTAATTTTATATTATTATATTTAATAATAAGATTACGATTATTATTATTTTTATTAGTATTAAGTAGTAAGTATTATTACCATTTAATTATCATTACTATATTTATCATTAATATCGATATTGTTATCATTATAATCAAATATGATTTTTGTTACTATTATACACGTTATTTTACCAAATAAATATTATTTATACGAAACTATACTTAAAGTAATATTACATATAAAAATGTATTAATCATATTAACAATCTATTATATAACAAATTAGGTATTCTTTTAATAACAAGTTATATATATATTAATAAAATCATATAAATATTAATCTCTTTGAATATATACACAAAGTAAATATATATAATATATGAAATAGTTCGATTATAATTATATGTATTAATATACATATGAATGATATAAGTTCGTGAATCCGAGGTCAACCCTGCATTGTTCAATATAGTCATATGTATTTTTACTACAAAATACATTAGGTGAGTTTCATTATTCCCTTTTTTATATACATTTTGGGCTGAGAATACATGCAAATGCTTTATTAACTGTTTTACAATATTTATATGCATGAGTTTCATTTGCTCCCTTTTTAAATGCTTTTGCAATATATATTTTTGGGACTGAGAATACATGAGCTGCTTTTATAAATGTTTGACGAAATAGACACAAGTACTTAAAACTACATTCTATGGCTGGATTATTAAACCGAATATGCCCCTTTTTAGTCTGGTAATCTAAGAATTAGGGAACAGACACCCTAATTGACGCAAATCCTAAAGATAGATCTATCAGGTCCAACAAGCCCCATCCAAAGTACCGGATGCTTTAGTACTTCGAAATTTATATCATATCCTAAGGAGGATCCCGGAATGATGGGGATATTCTTATATGCATATCGTGAATGTCGGTTACCAGGTGTTCAATCCATATGAATGATATTTTTGTCTCTATGCATGGGATGTATGTTTATGAGAAATGGAAATATGAAATCTTGTGGGCTATTAAAATTATGAAATGATTATTTATGTTAAACTAATGAACTCACCAACCTTTTGGTTGACACTTTAAAGCATGTTTATTCTCAGGTATGAAAGAAATCTTCCGTTGTGCATTTGCTCATCTTAGAGATATTACTTGGAGTCATTCATGACATATTTCAAAAGACGTTGCATTCGAGTCGTTGAGTTCATCAAGATTATTATTAAGTCAATTATAGTAAGATATATTACGAAATGGTATGCATGTTGTCAACTTTCGATGTAATGAAAGATTGTCTTTTTAAAAACGAATGCAATGTTTGTAAAATGTATCATATAGAGGTCAAGTTCCTCGCGATGTAATCAACTGTTGTGAATCGTTTATAATCGATATGGACTTCGTCCGGATGGATTAGGATGGGTCTCTACAGTTGGTATCAGAGCGGTGGTCTTAGCGAACCGGGTCTGCATTAGTGTATCTAACTGATAAGTCGTTAGGATGCATTAGTGAGTCTGGACTTTGACCGTGTCTGCATGTCAAAAGTTTTGTTTATCATTTTTGTCGGAAATAATCTGCTTATCATCCTTAGGAAATTACTTGCTCATTATTTTTAGTCTAGACACATCTTACTGCAATGATTGCATAAATAGTGTATAGACAAAATCCATATCTTAGCGTATCTATCACTGTAGACCTTATCTGACACGTTTCCTTAATTTTCTCTGTAATTCATGGGATCTTTGGAAGTATATTCTATATATAATTAGAATATCATTCGATATTCAAAAATCATTTCATATCAAAACCCTTTAACTGATCGTGAGGGATGGATCCTACACCTAGTTTGGATTCCGTTAGTTCCGGAAGCGATTTCGAGATGTATATTGAAGCAGACTTCGAAGTCAATGAACCAGAAGTGTCTCAACCATTTAGTAATTTTTCTTTCTAGAGGAGATGGGGGTGGGTCCGAGACTTACTCACTCGATGGAGAAATGAAGAAGGCGAGCCCTACCACGAACCAAACTTACCTCTTAACATCGGAGAAAACGATGTACTCACCGGTGAACCTATGCGCAATACTGTATTCACCCTTCTTGCTAAAATATTCCGCCTCGAAGGTCGCATTACTGCAATCTCAAAAAATATTCAACCTCTACTTCTGAATACCAGTCGAAGAGGAATAGTAGAAGAAGTTAGGGAACTTCGAATTGATAATCAAGATCTATCAAATCAGATGAGTGGATGGATAGAAATGATAGAGGGTAGGATAGAAACCCTGACAAGAATGGTGCGTGATCTACAAGCTATACTTACTACACCAACATCATCACCAACCTCAACACCAACAACACTTGTAGCACCGACATCAACAGTACCACCATCAGCAACACCAGCAGCATAACCAGTATCAACAACAACAACATCATCACACATCTCAACCTCACAATCTATACCTCAAGCATAATCATCATTCTACGAATTGTTCTACATAAACTATTTTCGTCCTTCGCGATGATTATGTAATCTCTAATGTTTTAGAGATTATGTACTCTAGTTCTAGCCTTAGATCTGATGAGTTTAATATCACATTGACTCATTAAATCCATGATTATGTCTGAAGAAAATATATATGAATATATGTTTTCATAAAGATGGTAATTAAAAGCTTTATTGTACAAACTGTTAATGGTGAAAATATTTTAACGGGTAGGTAAGACCCGAGGAATATTTAGATTTCACATTAATAAGTTACATTGTACGTTCTTCGTATCTGATTCAATAGTCTTTTACTATCCTACTCACTTCCACCGACATACGTATCTGTTCACCGTAGAATAACCATTTTCATTCAATTTCATATTTGGATTTTGACCTATCAGAATCCAACAAGTAGCATAATGAAGAAAACATTTGACTAAATAAAATTTGTTAGAAACAAACAATTTAACTATGAAAAGAAATTTTGTTAAGAATCCACGTTAACTGTTCCTAGCTAATTGTTCCCAGCTAACTGATTACCCTTTATTTATCGCAATTTAATTCTCGCAATATTACATTCTCGCAATTTACATTCTCGCACTTTATTTATCGTCATTTAATTTTTGTTATTTATTTTTACGCACTTTAAATATCGGGACACGTGTACAAGGTTTTGACATATCATATCGACGCATATATATATATATATATATATATATATATATATATATATATATATATATATATATATATATATATATATATATATATATATATATATATATTATTTGGAATAACCATAGACACTCTATATGCAGTAATGATCGAGTTCTCTATACAGGGTTGAGGTTGATTCTATAATAATATATATACTTTGAGTTGTGATCGAGTCTGAGACATGTACACGGGTCACGATACGTATTAATTAATTCGAATATTATATATTAAACTATATATGAATTATTGGACTGTTAACTGTGGACTAATAACATTGAACAATTAAAATGAATTAAAATATTGATTATAACATATGAAACTAAACATTTCTTCAAGTCTGCCACTTGATTTCATATTAAACTTCATTTGTATCTTGACGATTACAATCTACGTTCAAACCTATCATGATTCTTGAAACACCTCAATCGAGTGGATGAACCAACCGCACTTCATCTACGGAAGGAAAGATTTATGCATATAGTATTGCACCTGAAAAACTCTCGGAAACTGAGTAAACGTTTAACGCGTAGCTATGCTAATTCCTTTGGCATTTTTATTACCGAAAATAACATTGCAATTCCTTTTTAAATTAGCTAATTTCATCACAGCTCCAGCAAATCAACTTCGACTTCCATTCAGATTAGCCTTATTATAACCTCAATATATAAGTTGTTATTTTATCCTCGTTATAGGAGAACCGTTTATATTCCACCACATTAGCAGTAAACTTACCAGCAACTTCATTACTCATTGACTTAAGTCAAGAACCATTATAATTGTTCATTAAAACCCTAACATATACTCAACCGCATCTTGTAACGAGAACTGCCATACCAATTACCGGGAATCAGCAATCAGTACTTTGAAAACTCACACCATATCTACATCAACAGTTATATGTATAACCTTTATCTCTTAGAATTATGATCTTTCATTCTGAAATTCTGAAAAGCACTCAGTCTACAAATCAATACTCTGAATGTTGAAAAAGCTGAATGAAGTAGCAGAAGCCATAGACAACTGTAAACGACCTTAACAACTAAAAATTTGATGATAAAGAATTGTATGTTGGCAAAGCTCAAAAATGTTGGAAATGAAAAACGGATTGAGCAAACCATAAAGTAGGCTATAGACAAATCACAAAGACTAATTCTGCCTTCAAAGAATCCAAATGATTCAGTATCTACTGAAGTCATTAATGAATACCTTGCTCCTGACTCTAAACCTTTACAGACAAATCTTCTTCATCATCCATCGATATTAGAAATTCCAAGATATCATCGTATCTTTCATTATAAATATCCCCCATATTTCTGGAGATATTTTTATAACTATTCGTATCTGAAATCATTAATCTCTTCGTGCTATCAGTGTTACATCATATAGAAACTGTTAGTTTCTATATTCTGTAAACTTTCGAGCTTAAAATATAAATGTTATTGAAGTAATGTTGGGAACTGATGCATGAGTTAGTATAATATAATGACACTTGATCAACGTGATTATATTACAGTAAGTCATGCTGAGTTTCTAATGGAACGTGATGATTCACAGATCATATCGTCATCACGTGCCATGTTACAGAACTCTTTCATTCAAATTAACTTCTGATCATATCAAGAAAATATATTCTTGATAGTTCTATTCTCAGTGATTCTGGTAATTTGACAAATCAAATCATGCTATTACGTTCTTTCTTGCTTAGAACATTAAATTGATTCGGAACTCCACACCTACAAATTCTGGACCAATACTTGCGAAAAGAAAACAAAAGCATGAAGCTCCGAAATAGAAAGGGGGTATAAATCGTAGCAAATAAGAGAGAGCATTAACTGTGGATGACAATGATTATAGGAGACAGAAGCAGGAACACCGAAATATAAGAGAAAATATAAAGCCCAATAATAACACGGAGATTACAAACCGTAGATATTAATACGAATAGAAATATAAAGACACGGTAGAATTAAGAATAGTATCATCCCAAGGTAATCGTATAAGTAAACAGATTCTTCTGGTGGAAGATTAAAAAGAAGGATGACAGAAAGGATAATTAGGAAAATATCAAGGATTAGAATTGGATGAAGCATATAGACTGATAATTTGAAAGTATGAATTAAAATATAGAAAATGGGAGTGGTAGGAAGTAACGGAAAGGAAGAAGTTCATTTATAGTGGAAATACCGGACCGAGCAATTGAGGCAGATTATCGTATTCAATTATAGAGATCTTAACTTTCATAAATCCCGAAGAATCAGATCTTATAGATTTCGAAGATTTTCTTTGAAATCCCTTTATTTCCGGAAATCAACTGTGACTACGTCACCAAACAAGACGAATCTGCATTTATTTGTTTCACTCTTTTATGATAGCTTCATTCATACTCTTCGAATAATCGAATTGTTTTATCCGCATTACTCAATGATGATAAAACTCTATTTATCAACTCATATTCATCATGAAAATATTTTTATTCTTAACCATGACCACCTCACTCAAATTTCGGGACGAAATTTCTTTAACGGGTAGGTACTGTGATAACCCGGGAATTTCCGACCAAATTTAAACTTGATCTTAACATGGTTTCGACACGATGAGCAAAGTCAGTAATGTTGAGTAACAAAGTTGTAAACTATATTCATAATATCATTTGACCTTTGACTATTCCCGAAGATTCACGAACAAGTGTTTGTAACTAAATATGGATATATATAAATGTAAGTATTTATATATTAATTTGAAAATTTTAAAATATAATTTAAACATTAAAAATAAATATGTAAAATAAAACATACAATAATTTAGTTGTACTTAAAATGAACTTATAATTTCTATAGGTAATTATTAATATATATATTGTAATATATATAAATAAAATTTATAATTAATAAGGAATCAATAAAAGTTATTATATGATATAACATATGATTAATAAATATTATATAATTAATAATACATTGTGTTAATAATTGTAATTACAAGTTTAAAATATAGTTGTTATACTAATACTATTATTACTTTCATTATTAATACTAATATTAATATCTGTATTAATTATATTACTAGCTTCAATATTTAATTTATAAATATATGGACAATTATACAATTAATTTGTTATATCACTAATACTGGTGATATCATAATTAGTAGAAAAATTATGAATTTAGTTATTATTATAATTATTATTGTTATTATTATTATTTTTTTTACTAAAATTATTATTATTATTATTATTTTGAATTTGGATTATTATTAATATAATTATAACTATTTATTTATTAATAACAATAACAATTATATAAAGATCATACGTACTATTTTTCAATTCAGTTGTACATCGTAATCATACTGTAAACAAATTGCTTTAGGTCGTACAAATTGATTCCAATTGATTCAATAACAAACAAGAGCAGTTAAAGGAGATTTTTTTTTAATTTTTATCTTCTGACAGAATATTTAATTGTCGAACAAAATCAAGCTACAAAACAAATTCATTGAGGCAGATTAGCTGTAATAATATCTGTTAACCTCTATGTTATCCCTTGCTAATGTAAATCGAGTGGAAAGACAGAAAAATCAAATTAAAACTATCTACCTATTTCTTTCTTTCTCGTATCATAAATTGGGTCTTTTTCTTGAACATCACCACAATTTCCACCATCACCTTCATCACCATTAACACACAACTATCATGCTATGTACTACTGCTTGGCGTATTATCACGAGTTCGATTATACATCAAAACAAAAACCAAAACACCATTCTTTAACCTATCACCATCTTTCAATCTTTCTTATCCAAATTACAACAACACCATAACCCACTTGATTCAATCCCTTTCTGTTTCAGCTGAAAACTCACGACACAAACCAAACCCAAACACTTTGCTTATGTTTCTGTTCTTTTCGATCAGCCCCAACTCAAATCATCACCACCGTCGCTGTTGCCTACTTCTGCATGCTTACCAACTTCAAACAAATTCATTAAATACTCCTGCTGCGTATTTTTGTTCTCTCCTTCTGTTTCGTTAGTCATAATCCTCCATCATATTTTTTTTGTTTTGTTTTTGAACGAACACCCTCAAACTAAATTTGGTCTTTCGGTTATTTATATCACAACTTGATAATTATTGATATTACATTATGAAAGGGATTTCCATTCATAAATTATTATCACTTCTCTTTTCTTTACCAAAAGTTACCAACCAACCTCCACTTGATGATTAAAATAAATAAAGTGTATTACATAAAGGAGCACTAGATTTATTCTTTTGTGAGGAACCTTTTGTGAGGAACGGATGGGGACAACACATAAAGTCCCATGGCAGACAATTTGGATCCAAAGTAAGCATGTGTAGTATCATTGTGGCTTTTATATTAAATTAAGTGAAGCATGCGGTATTTTTTTATAATGATAATGATTTATGGATGAGCATATAAAGATGGCGAATGATATTGCTGTTCCAACCGAACCCTCTTATTCCACTTGTAACCGAATTTTTTTATTAAAATACAAATACCACATGTTACCAAATTGGAACTGTAACTAGCTGGAACCATTTGGATTTTTGCGGTTTACATGCTTTGGATTTTTTTTTTTTGTTGGGACGTAAATGATTTAAAGCTTGGGCCAAATTAGATCCGAAGTGGGCAGTGTGAGATCCAGTTTTATGTTGGACTGCCTTTTCCTTATTCTGTTTGGGCCTCTCCTTGCAAACCCATCGATTTCTGTTTTGGGTTCTTGATCGGTGACAACACCCACACACCATTAAACTGAAACATTTTCTGTACGAGACCATAAATGATAATGATGAATTACGTTTATGATGGCACGGTTATGAGGAATAAGATAGATAGAAGGATGATAATAATTTGGGTTGTAAGTTCAAGAAGAAGAAGCAACAACTTCGTATATGCTATATAATTAAATCGGCAAGTTATTTCAAGAAAGTAACGAATGGTCGAATGGTTTGGAAAGAAAACGTTAAACGAGAGGTCTCGGGTTCAATCCCCGTTAGGTGCAATTCTTTTTAAGATGAGCTTATAAGGTAGTTTAATTATCATTTATTATTTTTATTATTTATACTAGTATTATTATTGTTATTATTGTTATTATTAATTGATGTTATTATTACTATTATTAATATTATTATCATTGTTATTGTTATTAATATAAGTATTAGTTATTATTTATTATTACTATCATGAATATAATTACAATTATCATCATTAATATTACTAATTTTATATTATTATCTTTAATAATAATATTACGATTATTATTATTTTTATTAGTATTAAGTAGTAAGTATTATTACCATTTAATTATCATTACTATATTTATCATTAATATCGATATTGTTATCATTATAATCAAATACGATTTTTGTTACTATTATACACGTTATTTTACCAAATAAATATTATTTATACGAAACTATACTTAAAGTAATATTACATATAAAAATGTATTAATCATATTAACAATCTATTATATAACAAATTAGGTATTCTTTTAATAACAAGTTATATATATATTAATAAAATCATATAAATATTAATCTCTTTGAATATATACACAAAGTAAATATATATAATATATGAAATAGTTCGATTATAATTATATGTATTAATATACATATGAATGATATAGGTTCATGAATCCGAGGTCAACCCTGCATTGTTCAATATAGTCATATGTATTTTTACTACAAAATACATTAGGTGAGTTTCATTATTCCCTTTTTATATACATTTTGGGCTGAGAATACATGCAAATGCTTTATTAACTGTTTTACAATATTTATATGCGTGAGTTTCATTTGCTCCCTTTTTAAATGCTTTTGCAATATATATTTTTGGGACTGAGAATACATGAGCTGCTTTTATAAATGTTTGACGAAATAGACACAAGTACTTAAAACTACATTCTATGGCTGGATTATTAAACCGAATATGCCCCTTTTTAGTCTGGTAATCTAAGAATTAGGGAACAGACACCCTAATTGACGCAAATCCTAAAGATAGATCTATCGGGCCCAACAAGCCCCATCCAAAGTACCGGATGCTTTAGTACTTCGAAATTTATATCATATCCTAAGGAGGATCCCGGAATGATGGGGATATTCTTATATGCATATTGTGAATGTTGGTTGCCAGGTGTTCAATCCATATGAATGATATTTTTGTCTCTATGCATGGGATGTATGTTTATGAGAAATGGAAATATGAAATCTTGTGGGCTATTAAAATTATGAAATGATTATTTATGTTAAACTAATGAACTCACCAACCTTTTGGTTGACACTTTAAAGCATGTTTATTCTCAGGTATGAAAGAAATCTTCCGTTGTGCATTTGCTCATCTTAGAAATATTACTTGGAGTCATTCATGACATATTTCAAAAGACGTTGCATTCGAGTCGTTGAGTTCATCAAGTTTATTATTAAGTCAATTATACTAAGATATATTACGAAATGGTATGCATGTTGTCAACTTTCGATGTAATGAAAGATTGTCTTTTTAAAAACGAATGCAATGTTTGTAAAATGTATCATATAGAGGTCAAGTTCCTCACGATGTAATCAACTGTTGTGAATCGTTTATAATCGATATGGACTTCGTCCGGATGGATTAGGACGGGTCTCTACAGTTGGTATCAGAGAGGTGGTCTTAGCGAACCGGGTCTGCATTAGTGTATCTAACTGATAAGTCGTTAGGATGCATTAGTGAGTCTGGACTTTGACCGGGTCTGCATGTCAAAAGTTTTGTTTATCATTTTTTTCAGAAATAATCTGCTTATCATCCTTAGGAAATTACTTGCTCATTATTTTTAGTCTAGACACATCTTACTGCAATGATTGCATGAATAGTGTATAGACAAAATCCATATCTTAGTGTATCTATCACTGTAGACCTTATCTGACACGTTTCCTTAATTTTCTCCGTAATTCACGGGATCTTTGGAAGTATATTCTATATATAATTAGAATATCATTCGATATTCAAAAATCATTTCATATCAAAACCCTTTAACTGATCGTGAGGGATGGATCCTACACCTAGTTTGGATTCCATTAGTTCCGGAAGCGATTTCGAGATGTATATTGAAGCAGACTCCGAAGTCAATGAACCAGAAGTGTCTCAACCATTTAGTTATTTTTCTTTCTAGAGGAGATGGGGGTGGGTCCGAGACTTACTCACTCAATGGAGAAATGAAGAAGGCGAGCCCTACCACGAACCAAACTTACCTCTTAACATCGGAGAAAATGATGTACTCACCGGTGAACCTATGCGCAACACTGTATTCACCCTTCTTGCTAAAATATTCCGCCTCAAAGGTCGCATTACTGCAATCTCAGAAAATATTCAACCTCTACTTCTGAATACCAGTCGAAGAGGAATAGTAGAAGAAGTTAGGGAACTTCGAATTGATAATCAAGATCTATCAAATCAGATGAGTGGATGGATAGAAATGATAGAGGGTAGGATAGAAACCCTGACAAGAATGGTGCGTGATCTAGAAGCTATACTTACTACACCAACATCATCACCAACCTCAACACCAACAACACTTGTAGCACCGACATCAACAGTACTACTATCAGCAGCACCAGCAGCATAACCAGTATCAACAACAACAACATCATCACACATCTCAACCTCACAATCTATACCTCAAGCATAATCATCATTCTATGAATCGTTCTACATAAACTATTTTCGTCCTTCGCGATGATTATGTAATCTCTAATGTTTTAGAGATTATGTACTCTAGTTCTAGCCTTAGATCTGATGAGTTTAATATCACATCGACTCATTAAATCCATGATTATGTCCGAAGAAAATATATATGAATATATGTTTTCATAAAGATGGTAATTAAAAGCTTTATTGTACAAACTGTTAATGGTGAAAATATTTTAACGGGTAGGTAAGACCCGAGGAATATTTAGATTTCACATTAATAAGTTACATTGTACGTTCTTCGTATCTGATTCAACAGTCTTTTACTATCCTACTCACTTCCACCGACATACGTATCTGTTCACCGTAGAATAACCATTTTCATTCAATTTCATATTTGGATTTTGACCTATCAGAATCCAACAAGTGGCATAATGAAGAAAACATTTGACGAAATAAAATTTGTTAGAAACAAACAATTTAACTATGAAAAGAAATTTTGTTAAGAATCCACGTTAACTGTTCCTAGCTAATTGTTCCCAGCTAACTGATTACCCTTTATTTATCGCAATTTGATTCTCGCAATATTACATTCTCGCAATATTACATTCTCGCAATTTACATTCTCGCACTTTATTTATCGTCATTTAATTTTTGTTATTTATTTTTACGCACTTTAAATATCGAGACACGTGTACAAGGTTTTGACATATCATATCGACGCATATATATATATATATATATATATATATATATATATATATATATATATTATTTGGAATAACCATAGACACTCTATATGAAGTAATAATCGAGTTCTCTATACAGGGTTGAGGTTGATTCTATAATAATATATATACTTTGAGTTGTGATCGAGTCTGAGACATGTACACGGGTCACGATACGTATTAATTAATTCGAATATTATATATTAAACTATATATGAATTATTAGACTGTTAACTGTGGACTAATAATATTGGACAATTAAAATAAATTAAAATATTGATTATAACATATGAAACTAAACATTTCTTCAAGTCTGCCACTTGATTTCATCTTAAACTTCATTTGTATCTTGACGATTACAATCTACGTTCAAACCTATCATGATTCTTGAAACACCTCAATCGAGTGGATGAACCAACCGCACTTCATCTACGGAAGGAAAGATTTATGCATATAGTATTGCACCTGAAAAACTCTCGGAAACTGAGTAAACGTTTAACGCGTAGCTATGCTAATTCCTTTGGCATTTTTATTATCGAAAATAACATTGCAATTCCTTTTTAAATTAGCCAATTTCATCACAGCTCCAGCAAATCAACTTCGACTTCCGTTCAGATTAGCCTTATTATAACCTCAATATATAAGTTGTTATTTTATCCTCGTTATAGGAGAACCGTTTATATTCCACCACATTAGCAATAAACTTACCAGCAACTTTATTACTCATTGACTTAAGTCAAGAACCATTATAATTGTTCATTAAAACCCTAACATATACTCAACCGCATCTTGTAACGAGAACTGCCATACCAATTACCGGGAATCAGCAATCAGTACTTTGAAAACTCACACCATATCTACATCAACAGTTATATGTATAACCTTTATCTCTTAGAATTATGATCTTTCATTCTGAAATTCTGAAAAGCACTCAGTCTACAAATCAATACTCTGAATGTTGAAAAAGCTGAATGAAGCAGCAGAAGCCGTAGACAACTGTAAACGACCTTAACAACCAAAAATTTGATGATAAAGAATTGTATGTTGGTAAAGCTCAAAAATGTTGGAACTGAAAAACGGATTGAGCAAACCATAAAGGAGGCTATAGACAAATCACAAAGACTAATTCTACCTTCAAAGAATTCAAATGATTCAGTATCTACTGAAGTCATTAATGAATACCTTGCTCCTGACTCTAAACCTTTACAGACAAATCTTCTTCATCATCCATCGATATTAGAAATTCCAAGATATCATCGTATCTTTCATTATAAATATCCCCCATATTTATGGAGATATTTTTATAACTATGCTTATCTGAAATCATTAATCTCTTCGTGCTATCAGTGTTACATCATATAGAAACTGTTAGTTTCTATATTCTGTAAACTTTCGAGCTTAAAATATAAATGTTATTGAAGTAATGTTGGGAACTGATGCATGAGTTAGTATAATATAATGACACTTGATCAACGTGATTATATTACAGTAAGTCATGCTGAGTTTCTAATGGAACGTGATGATTCACAGATCATATCGTCATCACGTGCCATGTTACAGAACTCTTTCATTCAAATTAACTTCTGATCATATCAAGAAAATATATTCTTGATAGTTCTATTCTCAGTGATTCTGGTAATTTGACAAATCAAATCGTGCTATTACGTTCTTTCTTGCTTAGAACATTAAATTGATTCGGAACTCCACACCTACAAATTCTGGACCAATACTTGCGAAAAGAAAACAAAAGCATGAAGCTCCGAAATAGAAAGGGGGTATAAATCGTAGCAAATAAGAGAGAGCATTAACTGTGGATGACAATGATTATAGGAGACTGAAGCAGGAACACCGAAATATAAGAGAAAATATAAAGCCCAATAACAACACGGAGATTACAAACCGTAGATATTAATACGAATAGAAATATAAAGACACGGTAGAATTAAGAATAGTATCATCCCAAGGTAATAGCAGAAGTAAACAGATTCTTCTGGTGGAAGATTAAAAAGAAGGATGACAGAAAGGATAATTAGGAAAATATCAAGGATTAGAACTGGATGAAGCATATAGACTGATAATTTGAAAGTATGAATTAAAATATAGAAAATGGGAGTGGTAGGAAGTAACGGAAAGGAAGAAGTTCATTTATAGTGGAAATACCGGACCGAGCAATTGAGGCAGATTATCGTATTCAATTATAGAGATCTTAACTTTCATAAATCCCGAAGAATCAGATCTTATAGATTTCGAAGATTTTCTTTGAAATCCCTTGATTTCCGGAAATCAACTGTGACTACGTCACCAAACAAGACGAATCTGCATTTATTTGTTGAACTCTTTTATGATAGCTTCATTCATACTCTTCGAATAATCGAATTGTTTTATCCGCATTACTCAATGATGATAAAACTCTATTTATCAACTCATATTCATCATGAAAATATTTTTATTGTTAACCATGACCACCTCACTCAAATTTCGGGATGAAATTTCTTTAACGGGTAGGTACTGTGATGACCCGGGAATTTCCGACCAAATTTAAACTTGATCTTAACATGGTTTCGACACGATGAGCAAAGTCAGTAATGTTGAGTAACAAAGTTGTAAACTATATTCATAATATCATTTGACATTTGACTATTCCCGACGATTCACGAACAAGTGTTTGTAACTAAATATGGATATATATAAATGTAAGTATTTATATATTAATTTGAAAATTTTAAAATATAATTTAAACATTAAAAATAAATATGTAAAATAAAACATACAATAATTTAGTTGTACTTAAAATGAACTTATAATTTCTATAGGTAATTATTAATATATATATTGTAATATATATAAATAAAATTTATAATTAATAAGGAATCAATAAAAGTTATTATATGATATAACATATGATTAATAAATATTATATAATTAATAATACATAGTGTTAATAATTGTAATTACAAGTTTAAAATATAGTTGTTATACTAATACTATTATTACTTTCATTATTAATACTAATATTAATATCTGTATTAATTATATTACTAGCTTCAATATTTAATTTATAAATATATGGACAATTATACAATTAATTTGTTATATCACTAATACTGGTGATATCATAATTAGTAGAAAAATTATGAATTTAGTTATTATTATAATTATTATTGTTATTATTATTATTTTTTTATTAAAATTATTATTATTATTATTATTTTGAATTTGGATTATTATTAATATAATTATAACTATTTATTTATTAATAACAATAACAATTATATAAAGATCATACGTACTATTTTTCAATTCAGTTGTACATCGTAATCATACTGTAAACAAATTGCTTTAGGTCGTACAAATTGATTCCAATTGATTCAATAACAAACAAGAGCAGTTAAAGGAGATTTTTTTTTTAATTTTTATCTTCTGACAGAATATTTGATTGTCGAACAAAATCAAGCTACAAAACAAATTCATTGAGGCAGATTAGCTGTAATAATATCTGTTAACCTCTATGTTATCCCTTGCTAATGTAAATCGAGTGGAAAGACAGAAAAATCAAATTAAAACTATCTACCTATTTCTTTCTTTCTCGTATCATAAATTGGGTCTTTTTCTTGAACATCACCACAATTTCCACCATCACCTTCATCACCATTAACACACAACCATCATGCTATGTACTACTGCTTGGCGTATTATCACGAGTTCGATTAGACATCAAAACAAGAACCAAAACACCATTCTTTAGCCTATCACCATCTTTCAATCTTTCTTATCCAAATTACAACAACACCACAACACACTTGATTCAATCCCTTTCTGTTTCAGCTGAAAACTCACGACACAAACCAAACCCAAACACTTTACTTATGTTTATGTTCTTTTGGATCAGCCCCAACTCAAATCATCACCACCGTCGCTGTTGCCTACTTCTGCATGCTTACCAACTTCAAACAAATTCATTAAATACTCCTGCTGCGTATTTTTGTTCTCTCCTTCTGTTTCGTTAGTCATAATCCTCCATCATATTTTTTTTGTTTTGTTTTTGAACGAACACCCTCAAACTAAATTTGGTCTTTCGGTTATTTATATCACAACTTGATAATTATTGATATTACATTATGAAAGTGATTTCCATTCATAAAATATTATCACTTCTCTTTTCTTTACCGAAAGTTACCAACCAACCTCCACTTGATGATTAAAATAAATAAAGTGTATTACATAAAGGAGCACTAGATTTATTCTTTTGTGAGGAACCTTTTGTGAGGAACGGATGGGGACAACACATAAAGTCCCATGGTAGACAATTTGGATCCAAAGTAAGCATGTGTAGTATCATTGTGGCTTTTATATTAAATTAAGTGAAGCATGCGGTATTTTTTTATAATGATAATGATTTATGGATGAGCATATAAAGATGGTGAATGATATTGCTGTTCCAACCAAACCCTCTTATTCCACTTGCAACCGAATTTTTTTATTAAAATACAAATACCACATGTTACCAAATTGGAACTGTAAACTAGCTGGAACCATTTGGAGTTTTGCGGTTTACATGCGTTGGATTTTTTTTTGTGTTGGGACGTAAATGATTTAAAGCTTGGGCCAAATTAGATCCGAAGTGGGCAGTGTGAGATCCAGTTTTATGTTGGACTGCCTTTTCCTTATTCTGTTTGGGCCTCTCCTTGCAAACCCATCGATTTCTGTTTTGGGTTCTTGATCGGTGACAACACCCACACACCATTAAACTGAAACATTTTCTGCACGAGACCATAAATGATAATGATGAATTACGTTTATGATGGCACGGTTATGAGGAATAAGATAGATAGAAGGATGATAATAATTTGGGTTGTAAGTTCAAGAAGAAGAAGCAGCAACTTCGTATATGCTATATAATTAAATCGGCAAGTTATTTCAAGAAAGTAACGAATGGTCGAATGGTGTGGAAAGAAATCGTTAAACGAGAGTTCTCGGGTTCAATCCCTGTTAGGTGTAATTCTTTTTAAGATGAGCTTATAAGGTAGTTTAATTATCATTTATTATTTTTATTATTAATACTAGTATTATTATTGTTATTATTGTTATTATTAATTGATGTTATTATTACTATTATTAATATTATTATCATTGTTATTATTATTAATATAAGTATTAGTTATTATTTATTATTACTATCATGAATATAATTACAATTATCATCATTAATATTACTAATTTTATATTATTATCTTTAATAATAAGATTACGATTATTATTATTTTTATTAGTATTAAGTAGTAAGTATTATTACCATTTAATTATCATTACTATATTTATCATTAATATCGATATTGTTATCATTATAATCAAATACGATTTTTGTTACTATTATACATGTTATTTTACCAAATAAATATTATTTATACGAAACTATACTTAAAGTAATATTACATATAAAAATGTATTAATCATATTAACAATCTATTATATAACAAATTAGGTATTCTTTTAATAACAAGTTATATATATATATTAATAAAATCATAAAAATATTAATCTCTTTGAATATATACACAAAGTAAATATATATAATATATGAAATAGTTCGATTATAATTATATGTATTAATATACATATGAATGATATAGGTTCGTGAATCCGAGGTCAACCCTGCATTGTTCAATATAGTCATATGTATTTTTACTACAAAATACATTAGGTGAGTTTTATTATTCCCTTTTTATATACATTTTGGGCTGAGAATACATGCAAATGCTTTATTAACTGTTTTACAATATTTATATGCGTGAGTTTCATTTGCTCCCTTTTTAAATGCTTTTGCAATATATATTTTTGGGACAGAGAATACATGAGCTGCTTTTATAAATGTTTGATGAAATAGACACAAGTACTTAAAACTACATTCTATGGCTAGATTATTAAATCGAATATGCCCCTTTTTAGTCTGGTAATCTAAGAATTAGGGAACAGACACCCTAATTGACGTGAATCCTAAAGATAGATTTATCGGGCCCAACAAGCCCCATCCAAAGTACCGAATGCTTTAGTAGTTCAAAATTTATATCATGTCTGAAGGAGGATCCCGGAATGATGGGGATATTCTTATATGCATATTGTGAATGTCGGTTACCAGGTGTTCAATCCATATGAATGATATTTTTGTCTCTATGCATGGGACGTATGTTTATGAGAAATGAAAATATGAAATCTTGTGGGCTATTAAAATTATGAAATGATTATTTATGTTAAACTAATGAACTCACCAACCTTTCGGTTGACACTTTAAAGCATGTTTATTCTCAGGTATGAAAGAACTCTTCCGTTGTGCATTTGCTCATCTTAGAGATATTACTTGGAGTCATTCATGACATATTTCAAAAGACATTGCATTCGAGTCGTTGAGTTCATCAAGATTATTATTAAGTCAATTATAGTAAGATATATTACGAAATGGTATGCATGTTGTCAACTTTCGATGTAATGAAAGATTGTCTTTTCAAAAACGAATGCAATGTTTGTAAAATGTATCATATAGAGGTCAAGTACCTCGCGATGTAATCAACTGTTATGAATCGTTTATAATCGATATGGACTTCGTCCGGATGGATTAGGACTGGTCTCTACATTATAGGATGTAGATTAATACCCTGCAATACATAATTTACATATGCATATATAATACTAAAGTCCCATAAGTTACGGAGGAATCTACGGAATCTGTCAGGCAAAGGTAACAATAACAGATACGCTAAGATATGAATGAGATATGAATTTTTTTCTATACACTATTCATGCAATCATTAGAGTATGATGTGTCTAGACTAAAAATGATAAGCAGGTAATTTCCTAAGGATGATAAGCTGATGATTTCTGACTAGAAATGATAAGCAAAACTTTTGACATGCAGAGGTGACAACCCGGAAATTTCCAACCAAATTTAAACTTTAATCTTTATATGTTTCCGACACGATAAGCAATATTTGTTAAGTTAAATTTCAAGAATTTTAAACTATGTTCATACATTCATTCAACCTCGACCAAGTTCCAACGATTCACAAACTATTAAACGAATATGATTATATATGTATATGTGTATATATATTATAACTTGAAACGTAAACAAAATGTTAGATTAAATACTTTATATGATTGTATCTGTTTCAAAATGTTTATCAATGGAATTAGAAGATAAGATCAAATGATTGAATTATCAGATATATTGAATTATGATTACAAGTCTCTGTTGAAAGGCCCACGTTGAGTTGAGAAATCTTTCCATTTTAACAATATTCGGAAAATGGTAAAGTGATTTATAAATAAGAACAAATTGTCATTCATTGAGAACTAGACAAAGGATAGTGGAAGATTGAATCTCATAAAGACTCGATTGATCTATTTAGTTTCAAACGTACAAAAATATTTTCAGTTTAAAAAGAACTTTATTATTAAAACGTATATAACTTTTATAAATATCTAGAACCACTTTTGACAACTCATTACTTAACTAGTATGATAAAGATAACGATATTTATATTTTATTTTATTAAATATATATAACGATTTAAATTAATATTATATATATTTATACGCGTATTATACGTACATAGTTTAATACTTTTACTATACTTAAACTTTACCTTTACTTTATTTTTACTTTACTTTAACTTTAATAATTCACTTTAATAATTCATACTTTAATAATTTTCTTTAATAATTCATACTTTAATAATTCACTTTAATAATTCATATTTTAATAATTCACTTTAATAATTCATACTTTAATAATTCACTTTAATAATTCAAAAATCTATTATAAATAGAATTCAATAGGTTTCATTATTTCATAGAAACTTGAAAATATTTTTCTCTAAACTCTCTCAATCGATTTACATATATATATTTACTCCATATTATTTCAAGATATTATTAGTATACATAAAATATTACGATGGAGTACTGTCCAAGTGATTTCGAAATTGTTTTTCGAGTAGGATAGGATTAAGGAAAATATGTGTTATAGCTATGGAGGTGATTGAGTATGGTTCATGGGTATGCTCGTGAGGTCAATATAGTGTTTATCATTTCTGTTACGTCTACGTACCTTTCCTACAATATTGAATCTCAATATTGATACGTGAGTACTCATAATTTAACTTTTTACATACTAATAGTGTATCCCTGACTAGTGCTCGAGTATTTAGGATTATGCATGCTTGTACTTTTGATATTGCCCTTAGACAGGTTAGGTTAAATATTGAATTAGTTACACTTGCGGTTGAGATAAGGTATAAAATATGCATGTCCTTGGAAAGCTAGCGAAAAATTAAGAACTTTTCCTTTAGATATCGAATGGTTTCGATGAACGGATTAGAAGTTATAATCAATTGAATTTTCGATATTTTTATTAAAAATGATTATTATTATTATTGTCGTTTTTATCGTCGTTCTAGTTTTATCTTATTATTATCATTATTATTATCTTTATCAATAAAAGGGATTTATCACTAAAAATTGTTATTTTTTTATTATTATTACTATCGTTATTATCGTTAAAGTTATAATTAGTATTATTATTATTATCCAATTATTATTATTATTATTATTATTATTATTATTATTATTATTATTATTATTATTATTATTAGTATTATCATTATTATTATCATTATTAATATATATATCATTATTTAAAAATGGTTATTGTTATTGTTATTATTATTATTACTATATTATCATTAAGATGATTATTAGTATTATCGTTAATAATGTTATAGTAACAATCATTATTAATATTAGTGTAATTAAAATAACTATTTGTAACACCTAATTATTTTGATTACTATTATTATCATTATTATGAACACGATATAAAAGACAATTAAAAGCTATTAAATGAAACGATTAGGAAATAATGAGTAAGAGTATCATGATGAAATTAAAATATTATAAGATATTGATTTAGATAAAATTATCGTTCTTATTATTTTTATCATTACTATTATTATTAAAAGTATCGTTAGTATTAAAACTATCATTTTAACAAAAATTATCATTTTAATAGAAATGTCATTGTTACTATAAAATATCATTATTATTATTATTTTAAATAGAATTATTATTTTAAAGATAATATTAAAAATTATCGTAAATATTAAAGTTATCATAATTAGAATTATCGTTTTATCATAATGTCATCCTTGTAATTATAAATATTGATATTTTTATAATAATAATTATTATTACAAAATAATACAACTTTTATTTACTATCATTATAGGTATTATTTTATCAAATAAATATGTGATACAAACATATTTTACTACGTCTAATAACTTACTTTAATAATACCTATCATATTATCTTTATGATATTAAATGAACCCTATAAATTTTATTACTTAATATATATAAAAGTATATTTTATTATATAAATTTAATATAAAATTTTATTTATTAATAAATAAATTATATTATTTACTCTAATAAATCTTTTAAAATATTTAAAAATATAAAACGACGATATTTAAACTATATATTAATCATGTATAGATTTTTGGAAATTGTTTTGAGTCAAATTTACTTTTGTTGACTTTTGCATATTAGTCTCGAGCATTAGAATTGTGGTACACTATGACTTGACCTAATTTGTTAGACAAATATTGACCAACACATAAATATATATAATTAATTTAGGTTCGTGAATCCGAGGCCAACCTTGCACTTGTCCAATGACGTTATATGTATTTTTACTACGAAATACAGTATGGTGAGTTTCATTTGCCTTTTTACCCTTTATATTTTTGGGACTGAGAATACATGCGCTTTTATAAATGTTTGACGAAATAGACACAAGTAATTGAAACTACATTCTATGGTTGAATTATCGAAATCGAATATGCCCCTTTTTATTAAAGTCTGGTAATCTAAGAATTAGGGAAACAGACAACCTAATTGACGCGAATCCTAAAGATAGATCTATTGGGCCTAACAAACCCCATCCAAAGTACCAGATGCTTTAGTACTTCGAAATTTATATCATGTCCGAAGGAGGATCCCGGAATGATAGGGGATATTCTTATATGTATCTAGTTAATGTCGGTTACCAGGTGTTCACCATATGAATGATTATTTTTGTCTCTATGCATGGGACGTATATTTATGAGAACTGGAAATGAAATTCTTGTGGTCTATTAAAATGATGGAAATAAATGATTGTGATAAACTAATGAACTCACCAACCTTTTGGTTGACACTTTAAAGCATGTTTATTCTCAGGTGTTAAAGAAATCTTCCGCTGTGCATTTGCTCATTTTAAAGATATTACTTGGAGCCTTTCATAGCATATTTCGAAGAACGTTGCATTCGAGTCATTGAGTTCATCAAATATTATTATTAAATCAATTTATAGTTGGATAGTGGATATTATGAAATGGTATGCATGCTTGTCAATTTTCGATGTAAAGAAAGTTTGTCTTTTAAAAACGAATGCAATGTTTGTAAAATGTATCATATAGAGGTCAAATACCTCGCAATGTAATCAACTATTGTGAATCGTTTATAATGTATATGAACGGGTCCTTTTAGTTGGTATCAGAGCGGTGGTGTTAGCGAACCAGGTCTGCATTAGTGTGTCTAACTGATAAGTCAATAGGATGCATTAGTGAGTCTAGACTTCGACCGTATCTGCATTTCAAAAGTTTTACTTATCATTTTGTGTTGAAAATTAACTACTTATCATCCTCAGGAAATTACCTGCTTATCATTTTTAGTCTAAGACACGTCTTGCTGCATTGATTGCATGAATAGTGTATAGACAAAAATTCATATCTTAGCATATCTGCTAAATCATATCTTATCGTATCTGTTACTTTAAACTTTGCCTGACATATCCCGCAAAGTCCTCCGTAATCTACAAAATCTTTTGATCTATATATATATATATATATATATATATATATATATATATATATATATATATATATATATATATATATATATATATATATATATTCTATGTAATTAGAATACCATCCGTTAGCCAAAATCATTTCATATCAAAAAAAAGAAAATCCTTTATCCAATCGTACGAAATGGAATTCGTCATCAGTTCAAGTCACTCATATTCCGAAATGGAATCCCATTCAAGCTCCGAAAGCAGTGTGACCGGAATAGATCAACCAATCAGTCATCACCTATTCTGAATGAATTGGGGATGGGTTCGTAGCCTCCTCAATCATTGGAGACAAGAAGAAGGTGATCCCTTCCATCCACCACATTGCCCTCTTGACGAAGAACCTGAAGCACTTACCGGCGAACCTGTCTGAAACACCATTTTCTCGCTCATTTCCAGAGTATCTCGTCACGATTATATATTACATCAAATTTTAGATTTTATTTATCCTCTCGTCTGAACCGACAATCACCCCGGTGTAATAGAAGAAGTCAACGAGCTTCGCGCTCGGGTAGTGGCTTTGGAGAATATGGTGCAGAGATTACAAACGCCAGCAGCAGCATCAGCAGCATAACCAGTACCACCATCATCAATGCCAACAGTACCATTACCACCTCCAATCACAACCGCGTCGTAAACCTCAACTTCACAATCTGTCCCACGAGCATCAACGTCATACGCACCATAGATACCAAGGAGTACCTACAACAATAACTGACGAAGTATTAATTCATAACTTCATTGGAGAAACATTCCGTGGTGATTATGTAATCTCTAAAGTCTTAGAGATTATCTAATCTAGCCCTAACCATAAATCAGTTAAGCGAACCAAAATGATAGAAGGAAGAGTAGAAACCCTGAAAAAATGGTGTATGATTAACAAGCTAAACTTGCTTTACCAACAGCATCAACAGTACCGTCAGCGTTACCAGCATCGTCAGTACAGTCAACATCCGAATCAACAACACCGATAACATCACAAACTCCGTCAGTTCAAGAATCACTGTGGACATCATTACGAATTAATAAGGTGTATATTGTATCAATGAGTTATGAAGAATTAACTCATTCCCTCTGAAGAAATTATATGTATATTATATATATATATATATATATATATATATATATATATATATATATATATATATATATATATATATATATATATATATATATATATATATATATATATATATATTGAAATAAATCTTTCCGTGCTAAGCTATTGTGTGTGAATATTAACTACTCGGTTAATTCATATTACAAATATGCAATAATGTACGTCCTTCGACCGCAACTTAGCCAGCGTTAACTACAATCTCTGTCGCAATTCAACAAATTCCAATTCATAATAAATCAAGTATATATTTGATTTTACACTTTCATCATCGATGTACCCGAAACTTTTCAGATAACATCATTCGTACTTTAAGAAATTCACAAGAATTCCACGAACCGAACATCATACATCAACAAATAACGAAGTATTGATTCATAATTTCAATGTCATTAAAGAAATATTGCGTAAAAGTTATGTACTTTTTAAAGCCTTTAGGGATTATTCAATTCTAGTTTCAACCGTAAATCAAATGAGTTTAATTTAATATTAAATCATTAAATCTATGTTACATCTGAAAAAATATACATATATATATTTTCATAAAGACTGTAATAAAATTCTTTTGTACAAAATATTAACTGTGAATTTTTTTTTAACGGGTAGGTAATACCCGAGAGATATATAAATTCACAATTAATATGTTACATTCTTCGAATCTGATTCAGCAAATCATCCATTATACTCCCTACTTTCACAACAATATACATTCTTTTATAGAAATCAAAACAACCATAATCATTCAAAATTTAATTACATATTCTGATTTTGAAATCTCAAAATTTAACTTGAGATATGACCAAAATCATCACTCTTAGATCCTTACATCTTTCACAAGCTATATTTTGACTTCAAAACTGTGTTAGAACATCAAATGTATGTTAACGATTACAATCTGTGTTCAAACCCTTCGAAAATTTCTGAAGACACTTCGAATGATGAGCAATCGAGATGATGATCCAACCACATGTTACCCACAGTTATATACCCGAAAAACTCTTGAAACCAAAGTAAAAGTTTAAACAACGTATCCGTGTCAGATTCTTTGGCATTTATTAGCAAAAATAACTTTACGACTCCTATTCAAAGTAGCCAGTTTTGTCACAGCTCCAGCAAGTCAACTTCGACTTTTCAGTCAGACTAACTTTATTATAACCTTGAGATATACACCATCATTACCAGGGAACCTTTTACATTCCACCACATTATTAGCAGATGTACCAACAACTTCATTACCCTTTGACTTTAGCCTCTCCAAAAATTCATTATAATTATTCATTGAAACCCCATCATTTACTCATTCGCATCTTGTAATGAGAATTGCCATACGAATCATTGGGAATTAGCAATCCGTATTTTGAAATCTCGCAGCATGTCTACGCCAACAGTTATATGTGTATATAACGTCTATCTTCTGGACTTAATTTGAATGTGAAGTTTCTGAAAAACACTCCGAACTACGAATTGGTTCTCCAAAAATGGAAAAATTGCTGATGAAGCAGCAAAAACTATAAACGAATTTAAACGGTAAAAGCTGGATGATAATGATGAAGTGTGCTGGTAAAGTGCAGAAAAAGAGAAGTTTTGGAACTGGAAAACGGATTGAGCAAAGTAGGAAGGAGGCTGTGGACAAATTACAAAGACTGAACCTGACTTCAAAGGATCCAAATGATTCAGTACCTGGTGAAGTCATTAACGAATACCTTGCTCCTGACTCTAAACCCCTGCATATAATATTCTTCATCATCCTCTGATATTAGAAATTCTAAAATATCATCATATCTTTCATTATAAATATCCTCCATATTTCTAAAGTTATTTTCTTAATTTTTCTTATTTAAAAACATTTACCTCTTCGCGCTATCTGTATTACATCATAAAAGAAACTATTTTAGTTTCTAAATTCTGAAACATTCAAGTTTAAAATAGGAATATTTTGAAGTAGTGTTGGGAACTGAAGCATGAATTAGTATAATATAATGACACTTGATCAATGTGATTATATTACAGTAAGTCATGATGAGTTTCTAAATGGAACGTGATAATTCACAGATCATAACATCATCATGTGCCATGTTATACGACTCTTGTATTCTATTTAACCTCTAAAATATCAAAAAAATATTTCTTGATGATTCGGCCTTTTCCAAGGTATTCTATTAATTTGACAAGTCAAGATCGTTCCATCACAATTTCCTTCCTAGAACATTAACAATGTTCATTCCGAAATTCATATCTGTGAATTCTGGACCATTACAAGCGGTGCTTAATCGCAAGAAGAAGAAACGAAAGGAAAAAACTCCAAAATAGAAATTGGGGTATAAATTGCAGCAAATAAAAGAGAGCATTAATAGTGAATGATAATGATTATAGAAGACAGAAGCAGAGACTTTGAAATATAAGGGAACATATAAAGCCCAACGACAAACTAGAAATTATAAACCATATATATCGATGCATATAGCAATATAAAGACACGGGAGAACTAGAAACACTATAAACCCAAGAGTATAGTAGAAGTAAATAGATTCTTCCGGCGGTAGATGAAAAAAGAAGAATGACCGATATGAAAGTTAGAAGTATGTCGAGAATCAGAACTGGATGGAGCATATTGATGAATACTTTAAAATATGAGTTGAAGGGGAAAGAATAGAAGGTGATGAAACATGACTAGGAACTTAGAAATCAACAGATTTAACTCACACAATGGCGGAATAAGTGAATCAAACCCTCTAGTGAATATGTTAAGTTTTTTTTGATTAATTTAGTTAAATCACAACTAAATCAAGTGTGATTAGATCAACACCTAGAGCTATTATTCACCACCTAGGTGATTTGGACTGAGAGAGAATCGGAGGAGCTCACTAGATCTGAGTGTGTTTAACAAATGAGAGGCTTAACCTAAAATGAAGAACATAAGACTTTATATACCCCTGCTGTTGACTCACCCATATGATTCATTCATCACACGTACGAGTTGGCTTCATCAGCCGTACGGGTGATCACTCACTCGTGTCTTCTCATTTAGGTTGTAATTCTGACTTAGCTCTGCATCAACCGTGCGTATGAGCCTGTCAGCTATACTAGTGAGGCTTCACTCGTACGTCTGACCAAGTCTAACATAGTCAAATATCTAAATCTCGTTCCTGCAGTTCCTGTAATCACATACAAACACGGATAGGATAATAACGAGCAATCATGGTGGCCTGTAAACTGTTGTACCTGCAATAGACGTGGGTAGATGTCTAGGGACTTGCATAAAATGCATCAACAGAAGGTGTGAGTTGTAAGGAAACGAAGGAGGTGAATTTATAAGAAAATCTTCGACAGAACAATTAAAATGGACGATCGCATTTAAAGCGGATCCTAATTCCCTTGATTACCGGAGAGTCAAATCTTATTAAGAAGATTTTCTTTAAATCCCTTGAAATCTGGGAATCAATCATATCTACGTCAAATGATAAGATGAATCTACACTTACTCATTTCACTCTTCTATGTTAGCTTCATTCGTACTCTTCATATAAATGGATTGTTTATCCAAATTATTCGCTGATGATAAAACTCTAATTTTTAGCCCGTATGCATCATGAAAACATACTTATTATCATTCACGGCCTTTCCACTCAAATTTCGAGACGAAATTTCTTTAACGTGTAGGTACTGTGACAACCCGGAAATTTCCAACCAAATTTAAACTTTAATCTTTATATGTTTCCGACACGATAAGTAATATTTGTTAAGTTAAATTTCAAGAATTTTAAACTATGTTCATACATTCATTCAACCTCGACCAAGTTCCAACGATTCACGAACTATTAAACGAATATGATTATATATGTATATGTGTATATATATTATAACTTGAAACGTAAATAAAATATTAGATTAAATACTTTATATGATTGTATCTGTTTCAAAATGTTTATCAATGGAATTAGAAGATAAGATCAAATGATTGAATTATCAGATATATAGAATTATGATTACAAGTCTCTGTTGAAAGGCCCACGTTGATTTGAGAAATCTTTCCATTTTAACAATATTCAGAAAATGGTAAAGTGATTTATAAATAAGAACAAATTGTCAATCATTGAGAACTAGACAAAGGATAGTGGAAGATTGAATCTCATAAAGACTCGATTGATCTATTTAGTTTCAAACGTACAAAAACGTTTTCAGTTTAAAAAGAACTTTATTATTAAAACGTATATAACTTTAATAAATATCTAGAACCACATTTGACAACTCATTACTTAACTAGTATGATAAAGATAACGATATTTATATTTTATTTTATTAAATATATATAACGATTTAAATTAATATTATATATATTTATACGCGTATTATATGTACATAGTTTTATACTTTTACTATACTTAAACTTTACCTTTACTTTATTTTTACTTTACTTTAATTTTAATAATTCACTTTAATAATTCATACTTTAATAATTTACTTTAATAATTCATACTTTAATAATTCACTTTAATAATTCATACTTTAATAATTCACTTTAATAATTCATACTTTAATAATTCACTTTAATAATTCAAAAATCTATTATAAATAGAATTCAATAGGTTTTATTATTTCATAGAAACTTGAAAATATTTTTCTCTAAACTCTCTCAATCGATTTACATATATATATTTACTCTGTATTATTTCAAGATATTATTAGTATACATAAAATATTACAACGGAGTGCTGTCCAAGTGATTTCGAAATTGTTTTTCGAGTAGGATAGGATTATGGAAATTATGGGTTATAGCTATGGAGGTGATTGAGTATGGTTCATGGGTATGCCCATGAGGTCAATATAGTGTTTATCATTTCCGTTGCGTCTACGTACCTTTCCTACAATATTGAATATCAATATTGATCCGTGAGTACTCATAATTTAACTTTTTACATACTAATAGTGTATCCCTGACTAGTGCTCGAGTATTTAGGATTATGCATGCTTGTACTTTTGATATTGCCCTTAGACAGGTTAGGTTGAATCTTAAATTAGTTACACTTGCGGTTGAGATAAGGTATAAGATATGCATGTCCTTGGAAAGCTAGCGAAAAATTAAGAACTTTTCCTTTAGATATCGAATGGTTTCGATGAACGGATTATAAGTTATAATCAATTGAATTTTTGATATTTTTATTAAAAATGATTATTATTATTATTGTCGTTTTTATCGTCGTTCTAGTTTTATCTTATTATTATCATTATTATTATCTTTATCAATAAAAGGGATTTATCATTAAAAATTGTTATTTTTTATTATTATTACTATCGTTATTATCGTTAAAGTTATAATTAGTATTATTATCAATTATCAATTATTATTATTATTATTATTATTAGTATTATTATTATTATTATTATTATTATTATTATTATTATTAATATATATATATATATATATCATTATTTAAAAATGGTTATTGTTATTGTTATTATTATTATTACTATATTATCATTAAGATGATTATTAGTATTATCGTTAATAATGTTATAGTAACTATCATTATTAATATTAGTGTAATTAAAATAAATATTTGTAACACCTAATTATTTTGATTACTATTATTATCATTATTATGAACACGATATAAAAGATAATTAAAAGCTATTAAATGAAATGATTAGGAAATAATGAGTAAGAGTATCATGATGAAATTAAAATATTATAAGATATTGATTTAGATAAAATTATCGTTCTTATTATTTTTATCATTACTATTATTATTAAAAGTATCGTTAGTATTAAAACTATCATTTTAACAAAAATTATCATTTTAATAGAAATGTCATTGTTACTATAAAATATCATTATTATTATTATTTGAAATAGAATTATTATTTTAAAGATAATATTAAAAATTATCGTAAATATTAAAGTTATCATAATTAGAATTATCGTGTTATTATAATGTCATCCTTGTAATTATAAATATTGATATTTTTATAATAATATATATTATTACAAAATAATACAACTTTTACTTACTATCATTATATATATTATTTTATCAAATAAATATGTGATACAAACATATTTTACTACGTCTAATAACTTACTTTAATAATACCTATCATATTATCTTTATGATATTAAATGAACCCTATAAATTTTATTACTTAATATATATAAAAGTATATTTTATTATATAAATTTAATATAAAATTTTATTTATTAATAAATAAATTATATTATTTACTCTAATAAATCTTTTAAAAATATTTAAAAATATAAAAGGACGATATTTAAACTATATATTAATCATGTATAGATTTTTGGGAATTATTTTGAGTCAAATTTACTTTTGTTGACTTTTGCATATTAGTCTCGAGCATTAGAATTGTGGTACACTATGACTTGACCTAATTTGTTAGACAAATATTGACCAACACATAAATATATATAATTAATTTAGGTTCGTGAATCCGAGGCCAACCTTGCACTTGTTCAATGACGTTATATGTATTTTTACTACGAAATACAGTATGGTAAGTTTCATTTGCCTTTTTACCCTTTATATTTTTGGGACTGAGAATACATGCGCTTTTATAAATGTTTGACGAAATAGACACAAGTAATTGAAACTACATTCTATGGTTGAATTGTCGAAATCGAATATGCCCCTTTTTATTAAAGTCTGGTAATCTAAGAATAAGGGAACAGACAACCTGTCATAACCCGTCCTTAACCGTAAGAACGTGTTAGATAACGTATGATTTCATTGCGAGGTATTGACCTCTATATGCGACATTTTTAAAAGAAAAACTGCATATATTATACATTACAAACCATGATTCTTATTTTTGATACAAGCTTTGGACGAAATAAAGATGATTATCGTTTAGCGATAATCTTCGACTTACAAACTTTACAAATGATGATAACAACACGATTTCTAGCATATTTTACAACACAAGTTCTTGGATATGCAGTCTTATTTTTGACACAAATATGCGTACGCAAGATCCTGCTCAAATTCAACATAATGCAGCGGAAGCTTTTAGAAATCACCTGAGAATAGACATGTTTTAAAAGGTCAACATAAAGTTGGTGAGATATAGGTTTAGTGCCGGCAGCAATATATATATAGACCACAAGATTTCGTATATAAACAGTTTAATAAAAATATTCTAAGTGGTTGAGCACTTGGTAACCATACTTAACAATTAATCACGTCGCATATTCCCTTTAATATGAAATCTTACTACACTGTACCAAGTGTAGTCACGAAACGAAGTACTGTGCAACCGTTGAATACTGGTCGTCCAGTCCGGTTGGGGTTGTCAGGCCCGATAGATCTATCAACAGGATTCGCGTTTACAATACCGCTGTAAATATTAGTTACCAAGCTACAGGGAAGTATGCCAGTGGTACAACTCAACGTAGAATATATTTTTCAGTTACTTGTGTCCATATTGTAAAACATAAAATACATGTATTCTCATCCCGAAATATTTAGAGTTTAAAAGTGGGACTATATACTCACTTTCGTCTTGAAGATATATATATATAATTTGACTTGGTCTCCGGTTGATATCACGAACCTATCCATATATAATATATCAATACCTTTTCTTTTTAAACAAACGTCACATATATATACTTGTTATACTTTTAATACTTTGAATAATTCCTTAGTCCGTAGTTAGCAGTTTGTTGTTAGTAATTCAATTTTAATGGTTCATTTTTAGATGTTTAATATACCCGCAATGAAATAAATAAAACCCCCAATGAAATAAATAAAACCCCATCGTATATGTATTGGTCGAGATTAATCTTGACCCACGGTACCGGTGTTGTCAAATGACGTGTTGCGTACATAAAGTACCGGTGTTGTCAAATGACGTGTTGCGTACAATCATGGGATCTTATGATTAATCTTCTCGTGTTGTTTACGGGTGATCCTGAACCATATAAAATTGAATTATATAAAATATCATGTTATCTTAGAAAGATGTGATTTTATTTAATTTTTCCCAATTAATCTCGAAGTTAAACAAGTCTTGGATAACCAATTTTGTTTCGGTCATAGTTTCTTCGTTACAAATCCGTTTTCGTTGATTCAACTTGCCATCTCCTTGGATCGAGTCCCTCTTTAAGACTATGAACTGAAAATACCTTGGTTTGTATTCAAAATCACACGGCATAGGTGAAACTTTAGTGAAACTTATGAAGTTAAACATTTTCCTTTATGTAAACAACCTTAAATGATTATTTTTCTAAAAATACTTATACTTTGAATTAAATCATGGAATTTTTATGTGTTATCATATCCATAGTAAAAATCATTTTTCCAGAACATAAACCTCCAATTGAAAGTTTAAGATAGTTTTTAATTATCCAACCCAAAACAGTCCCCGGTGGCACTCCGACGTCGTAAAAACAGTTTTTAAGATAATCTTTGAAAAACCAAGTTATACCTTGTTAAATTAGCATATATTTAAGTTATATTACAGGTCTTGGAGTATTTTAAAAGTTAAGTTAGAAGGATCTATTTAGTTTGCAAACAAGTTTGAAAACATTCAAACTATGTTCTTGTTGTTAAAATTTTATACCACAAAATAAGATAGCTATATATATATATGAATCGAATAAGGTTATGAACATAGATTCTACCTCAAGTTCCTTGGACAAGGTTGCTGTAAAAGAGGAGTAATAACCTAGAACCAAAAGGGTGATGGAAGTGGATGAAAGATTGGAAGTAAGTTAGTGTTCTTGGAAGGTTTTCTTGAAGTATTTTTGTAAGGGTTTTCTTATGATGATTAAGTGATGTTTTGAAGCTAAAAACTTATGAGGACCTTGAAGAACACTTGAAGGTTGAAGATAAGAGAGTTTAGAAGATCATTTAACTTGAAAGAAAATTGTTATGAAAGTGTGCATATGTGTATATAGGCGTATATATGTATATGTATATATAGACTTTATTTTTTTGATTTTTAGCTCAAAAGTCCTCATATATGATCCCACATGTATTGACTAATCAAAGGCTGCTAAGATCATATAATTGAAGTCTAATAATTGGTATTTTTCAATAGTAAAACTTCTAGAAACTACGTATTTATACGGGTACATATACCCTAAGTATACGTATAGAAATCTTGTGAAAACGGAACGAGGATTCAAATATAGCTATCTTTTGTGAATATACTTATATGGTTTTATGTATTTAAGTCCTTAAAAATGATTAAATACATTACTTATACGATATATATATAAACATTATATGTCATAAGTATTTAAGTCAAATAACGTTACGTATGGTTATCGTTTTGAAAACTTAAGTTAATAGTTTCAAAATATACTTATAACTTATTGTTATTAATACAAATTGAGGTATTAAAACATCCTTAAATCATGTTAAACATGTATATATACATATATATATACAAACGTATAATTATCATATATTGTATAGTTCGTGATATCATCGGTCAAACTAGACGGTCAAACGTTGTGTAAATCTCTTTTCGAAAAACATAAGTCTCGACAATTTGGATTGCTTATCATGTTGGTAAGGTTTAATTTATGTAAATATTAATCTTATAAGTATAGAATGATCGAAAAAGTGCGGGTCGTTACATTACCTCCCCGTTAAATAAATTTCGTCCCGAAATTTTAAAATTGTACCTATTTTGCGTCATCGAGAAACAAGTGTGGATACTTTTGTTTCATCTGATCCTCTCGTTCCCAAGTAAACTCGGGACCTCTTCTAGCATTCCAACGAACCTTAACAATCGGTATGTTGCTCTGTTTGAGCTGTTTAACTTCACGGTCCATGATTTCGATTGGTTCTTCGACGAATTGTAGTTTCTCGTCGATATGGATTTCTTCAAGAGGAATAGTGAGGTCTTCCTTTGCAAGACACTTCTTAAGGTTTGAGACGTGAAAGGTATTATGTACCCCGGCGAGTTGTTGCGGTAACTCGAGTCGATAAGCTACCGGTCCAATGCGTTCGATGATCTTGAACGGGCCTACGTACCTTGGGTTCAATTTACCCCTTTTTCCGAAACGTATTACACCTTTCCATGGTGACACCTTTAACATAACCATGTCACCGATCTGAAACTCTAATGGTTTCCTTCGAACATCGGCGTAGCTCTTTTGGCGACTACGGGCTGTTTTCAATCTTTCCTTAATTTGTACTATCTTTTCTGTAGTTTCATGTATGATCTCGGGACCAGTTAATTGTCGATCTCCTACTTCATTCCAACAGATAGGATATCTACACTTCCTTCCATACAGTGCTTCGAATGGCGCAGCTTTAATGCTCGCATGATAACTATTATTATACGAGAATTCTGCTAATGGTAGATATTTATCCCATCCGTTTCCAAAATCGATCACACATGCCCTGAGCATGTCTTCAAGAGTTTGAATCGTTCTTTCACTCTGCCCGTCGGTTTGCGGATGATATGCGGTGCTCATATCCAAACGAGTTCCTAGTGCCTCCTGTAGTGATTGCCAGAACTTTGAGGTAAATCTACTATCACGATCGGATATAATGGAAATAGGTATTCCATGCCTTGAAACAATTTCCTTTATATACAATCGTAATAGTTTCTCCATTCTATCTGTTTCCTTTATAGGCAAGAAATGTGCAGATTTGGTAAGACGATCAACAATTACCCAAATGGTGTCGTATCCCCAGGCAGTCTTTGGTAACTTCGTGATGAAATCCATGGTAATACCGTCCCATTTCCATTCTGGGATTTCTGGTTGTTGAAGTAACCCTGACGGCTTTTGGTGTTCTGCTTTGACTTTGGAACAAGTTAAACACTCCCCAACATATGTTGCAACGTCTGTCTTTAAATTAGGCCACCAATAATGTGTCTTAAGATCTTGGTACATCTTTCCAACTCTAGGATGTATCGAGTATCTTGTCTTATGTGCCTCATTCAATATCAACTTCCTTAATCCACCCAACTTCGGTACCCAAATACGATTTGCAAAATATCGAATTCCATCTTCCCGCATAACGAGTTGCTTCTCATACTTCTTCATTATTTCATTTCCTATATTTTCTTTAGTAAGTGCTTCTCGTTGAACTTCTTTGATTTGTGAGTTGAGATTCATGCGAATTTTTATGTTCATCTCTCGAACTCGAATTGGTTCTCGTTCCTTTCTGCTTAAAGCATCGGCCACCACGTTCGCCTTCCCGGGATGATAACGGATTTCACAATCATAGTCATTTATTAACTCGACCCACCTACGTTGCCTCATGTTCAGCTGTTTCTGATCAAAAATATGTTGAAGGCTTTTATGATCAGTAAACACAGTGCATTTAACCCCATACAAGTAGTGTCTCCATATCTTCAATGCAAACACGACTGCTCCCAATTCTAGATCATGCGTCGTATAATTCCGCTCGTGAATCTTTAATTGTCGGGATGCGTATGCAATAACTTTCTTCCGTTGCATAAGAACGCAACCAAAACCTTGTCGCGAAGCATCACAATATATTTCAAAATCATCGTTCCCTTCTGGTAACGATAAAATAGGCGCCGTAGTCAACTTCTTTTTCAGTAATTGAAATGCACTCTCCTGCTCAGAAGTCCATTCATATTTCTTCCCTTTTTGCGTTAATGCTGTCAACGGCTTAGCTATTCGGGAAAAATCTTGAATAAACCTTCTATAATAACCGGCTAAACCCAAAAATTGGCGTATCTGCATTGGTGTCTTAGGAGTCTCCCATTTTTCAATGGCTTCAATTTTTGCGGGATCAACCTGAATTCCTTTGCTACTAACAACGTGGCCAAGAAATTGCACTTCTTTCAACCAGAAAGCACATTTAGAAAATTTAGCATATAGCTGTTCTTTTCTCAACAACTCTAATATCAACCTTAAATGCTGCTCATGCTCTTGCTCACTCTTGGAATAGATAAGAATATCATCAATGAAAACGATAACAAACTTATCTAAATATGGACTACAAACTCGATTCATGAGGTCCATGAATACAGCTGGCGCATTTGTCAACCCAAACGGCATGACCAAAAATTCGTAATGACCATAACGTGTCCGAAAAGCAGTTTTCGGTATATCTTCTTCTTTGACGCGTAATTGATGATAGCCTGATCTTAGGTCAATTTTCGAGTACACACAAGATCCTTGGAGTTGATCAAATAAGTCGTCAATTCTCGGTAGTGGATACCGATTCTTGATAGTTAACTTATTTAATTCACGATAATCTATACACATTCGGAAAGATCCGTCTTTCTTCTTGACGAATAAAATTGGAGCTCCCCACGGTGAAGTACTTGGTCGTATGAATCCACGATCCAGTAATTCTTTTAACTGACTCTGAAGTTCTTTTAACTCGGACGGTGCAAGTCTATATGGAGCACGGGCAACCGGTGCAGCTCCTGGTACAAGATCTATTTGAAATTCTACAGATCTAAATGGAGGTAATCCCGGCAACTCTTCCGGAAATACTTCAGGAAAATCTCTTGCCACAGGCACGTCATTGATGCACTTCTCTTTTTCTTTCTTTTCGACTTTATTAACATGTGCTAAGATAGCATAGCACCCTTTCTTCAAGTACTTTTGAGCTTTCAAATAACTAATGAGTTTTAGCTTTGAGTTACCCTTCTCTCCATAAATCATTACTGGCGTTTTATCCTTACGAGGAATGCGAATTGCCTTCTTGGCGCACACAACTTCAGCTCCTATTTTGGACATCCAGTCCATGCCGATTATTACATCAAAACTTCCTAATTCTACGGGTATCAAATCAATCTTAAATGTTTCTCCGGCTAAATTTATTTTACAATCACGGCAAATTTTATCGGCTTTAATTAGTTTACCATTAGCTAACTCAATCATGTACTTAGCATCTAGAGGTAATGATGAACAATTCAATTTAGCGTGAAAGTCTCTACACACGTAACTTCTATCAGCACCAGTATCAAATATAATAGATGCGGATAAGTTATTAATGGTAAACGTACCCGTAACAAGCTCCGGGTCTTCACACGCCTCTCTAGCATTAATAACAAATGCTCTCCCTCATGCAGGTCCGATATTCTTCTCTGGATTCGGGCACTGGCTCTTATAATGACCCTGTTTCCCACATCCATAACAAGTAACAGTAGCCAAAGCAGTTCTATTTGCATTAGTGGCAGGAGTCTTGGTACCATTTGTATTTGTAATGAGAGCCCTACAATCTTCAGCAAGATGACCCTTTCGATTACATTTGTTGCACACCACACTACAGTAACCAAAGTGATGTTTATGGCATCGGTTACATAAAGGATTTTGTCCTTTGTAACCAAAGCCTGAACCACTACCCGCACCTTGCATGGTTTCTTGTTTCTTAATGGATTGTTGTTGATTACCTCGATCATAATTTCCATTCCACTTTCTTTTGTTACCTGATACCTTCACATCAGTATTGGATGCTTTCTTATCCAAGATGACCTGATCCATTAACTCGTTTGCCATGGTTATAGCTTCATGAATTGTCTTAGGTTTCGATGCTGTAACATTTGCCTTGACCTTTTTGGGCAAACCATCTTTGTACATTTCAATCTTCCGTTCTTCGGTTGGAACCAATTCAGGACATAGCAAAACTAATTCCATGAATCGCTGATTGTAGTTGGTGATTTCAGTACCAACAACCTTCAGGCTTCGTAATTCATCTTCCAACTTTCTAACCTCGTTCCTTAGACAATACTCGTTGATTAACATTATTTTGAATTCTTCCCATGGAGTATCATAAGCTACATCTCCTCCTACAGCCTTCACATAATTTTTCCACCATGTGAGTGCACTATCTTGTAAAGTGCACGATGCATACTTGGTCATGTCCTTCTCAACACAACCACTGATTTTAAACACAGTCTCCATCTTTTCTATCCACCGGGTTAAACCGATCGGTCCTTCTGTTCTACTGAATGATGAGGGCTTGCAAGCTTGAAAAGTTTTGTAAGTGCACCCCACACGAGGATTTGGGTTAACTGCATCACCTCTTGCAGCCTCGACCCATAACATTCTGTCGTTCACTCGCTGATTGATGAGTTCCTGGATTTCTTGTTCCGTCATTCGGTTCAATCGCGCCATATTCTTCTATAAGAATGAAAAGAAAATAATTATTCACATGGAATATTATAGATGTAGTGTATATTTACAGTACATTATAGCTTATTAATAATATGAACCAGGTATTATTATAAAAGCCTTTTCTTCTTATTAGCGTTTTATAATTATATCTAGGGTAGTACCTACCCGTTAATGTCCATACTTAATAGCTTAGTACAGAATCAATTACTACCATCTAAATAATACTTAACCATGGAAAATTATTGCATTTCACACTTCACTATTTTACATATGCTTATCTTACATCGAACATTAAGCAAACCACACTAATAATATTATACAAAACATTATATGATCCCATGGTTTAATACGGCAGCGCATCGTTTGGTCTATTTTCTAGGACGTTTAGGTTCAAAGAATCGCTTAACGCTTATCCTGGCTGTCTGCCTATATTTTGGCTGTGGGACTGAAGAACTGGATGCCGGGATAGAACGAATAGGAATAGCGGGAATAGGGGTGGTAGTGTCTAGTGGAGTTGGTGCCACATCATCCTTATTAAACTCAGGATTTGAATTTTCTAATTCATTAGCCTTTCGTTTCTTTCGTAGTTCGAACTCTTCTTTTGTAATTTCCTGTATTTCTTCCTCGGGTTCACTTTCCTCCTCGGGTTCACTTTCCTCCTCGGGTTCACTTTCCTGGTTCTCTATAGTCGGTTCATCCGGAATTTGTGAGTCTTCCCCAAAGATATTATTTTCGTCATCGGATAGGTTAATGACTGGAACACCATCTGAAGATTCTGGTTCGGAGTCGCTGAATGTGATAACAAGTTTTGAGCCCGACATCTATCACACAACAACTAACCCATTAGTACTACATAATATTTACATATAAATTTTAACCAACAATGATAAGCAATGGTTTTTAAATCAGACCCGGTCAAAGTCCAGACTTACTAATGTATCCTAACGACTTATCAGTTAGACACATAATGCAAACCTGGTTTGCTAAGACCACCGCTCTGATACCACATGTCATAACCCGTCCTTAACCGTAAGAACGTGTTAGATAACGTATGATTTCATTGCGAGGTATTGACCTCTATATGCGACATTTTTAAAAGAAAAACTGCATATATTATACATTACAAACCATGATTCTTATTTTTGATACAAGCTTTGGACGAAATAAAGATGATTATCGTTTAGCGATAATCTTCGACTTACAAACTTTACAAATGATGATAACAACACGATTTCTAGCATATTTTACAACACAAGTTCTTGGATATGCAGTCTTATTTTTGACACAAATATGCGTACGCAAGATCCTGCTCAAATTCAACATAATGCAGCGGAAGCTTTTAGAAATCACCTGAGAATAGACATGTTTTAAAAGGTCAACATAAAGTTGGTGAGATATAGGTTTAGTGCCGGCAGCAATATATATATAGACCACAAGATTTCGTATATAAACAGTTTAATAAAAATATTCTAAGTGGTTGAGCACTTGGTAACCATACTTAACAATTAATCACGTCGCATATTCCCTTTAATATGAAATCTTACTACACTGTACCAAGTGTAGTCACGAAACGAAGTACTGTGCAACCGTTGAATACTGGTCGTCCAGTCCGGTTGGGGTTGTCAGGCCCGATAGATCTATCAACAGGATTCGCGTTTACAATACCGCTGTAAATATTAGTTACCAAGCTACAGGGAAGTATGCCAGTGGTACAACTCAACGTAGAATATATTTTTCAGTTACTTGTGTCCATATTGTAAAACATAAAATACATGTATTCTCATCCCGAAATATTTAGAGTTTAAAAGTGGGACTATATACTCACTTTCGTCTTGAAGATATATATATATAATTTGACTTGGTCTCCGGTTGATATCACGAACCTATCCATATATAATATATCAATACCTTTTCTTTTTAAACAAACGTCACATATATATACTTGTTATACTTTTAATACTTTGAATAATTCCGTAGTCCGTAGTTAGCAGTTTGTTGTTAGTAATTCAATTTTAATGGTTCATTTTTAGATGTTTAATATACCCGCAATGAAATAAATAAAACCCCCAACGAAATAAATAAAACCCCATCGTATATGTATTGGTCGAGATTAATCTTGACCCACGGTACCGGTGTTGTCAAATGACGTGTTGCGTACATAAAGTACCGGTGTTGTCAAATGACGTGTTGCGTACAATCATGGGATCTTATGATTAATCTTCTCGTGTTGTTTACGGGTGATCCTGAACCATATAAAATTGAATTATATAAAATATCATGTTATCTTAGAAAGATGTGATTTTATTTAATTTTTCCCAATTAATCCCGAAGTTAAACAAGTCTTGGATAACCAATTTTGTTTCGGTCATAGTTTCTTCGTTACAAATCCGTTTTCGTTGATTCAACTTGCCATATCCTTGGATCGAGTCCCTCTTTAAGACTATGAACTGAAAATACCTTGGTTTGTATTCAAAATCACACAGCATAGGTGAAACTTTAGTGAAACTTATGAAGTTAAACATTTTCCTTTATGTAAACAACCTTAAATGATTATTTTTCTAAAAATACTTATACTTTGAATTAAATCATGGAATTTTTATGTGTTATCATATCCATAGTAAAAATCATTTTTCCAGAACATAAACCTCCAATTCAAAGTTTAAGATAGTTTTTAATTATCCAACCCAAAACAGTCCCCGGTGGCACTCCGACGTCGTAAAAATAGTTTTTAAGATAATCTTTGAAAAACCAAGTTATACCTTGTTAAATTAGCATATATTTAAGTTATATTACAGGTCTTGGAGTATTTTAAAAGTTAAGTTAGAAGGATCTATTTAGTTTGCAAACAAGTTTGAAAACATTCAAACTATGTTCTTGTTGTTAAAATTTTATACCACAAAATAAGATAGCTATATATATATATGAATCGAATAAGGTTATGAACATAGATTCTACCTCAAGTTCCTTGGACAAGGTTGCTGTAAAAGAGGAGTAATAACCTAGAACCAAAAGGGTGATGGAAGTGGATGAAAGATTGGAAGTAAGTTGGTGTTCTTGGAAGGTTTTCTTGAAGTATTTTTGTAAGGGTTTTCTTATGATGATTAAGTGATGTTTTGAAGCTAAAAACTTATGAGGACCTTGAAGAACACTTGAAGGTTGAAGATAAGAGAGTTTAGAAGATCATTTAACTTGAAAGAAAATTGTTATGAAAGTGTGCATATGTGTATATAGGCGTATATATGTATATGTATATATAGACTTTATTTTTTTGATTTTTAGCTCAAAAGTCCTCATATATGATCCCACATGTATTGACTAATCAAAGGCTGCTAAGATCATATAATTGAAGTCTAATAATTGGTATTTTTCAATAGTAAAACTTCTAGAAACTACGTATTTATACGTGTACATATACCCTAAGTATACGTATAGAAATCTTGTGAAAACGGAACGAGGATTCAAATATAGCTATCTTTTGTGAATATACTTATATGGTTTTATGTATTTAAGTCCTTAAAAATGATTAAATACATTACTTATACGATATATATATAAACATTATATGTCATAAGTATTTAAGTCAAATAACGTTACGTATGGTTATCGTTTTGAAAACTTAAGTTAATAGTTTCAAAATATACTTATAACTTATTGTTATTAATACAAATTGAGGTATTAAAACATCCTTAAATCATGTTAAACATGTATATATACATATATATATACAAACGTATAATTATCATATATTGTATAGTTCGTGATATCATCGGTCAAACTAGACGGTCAAACGTTGTGTAAATCTCTTTTCGAAAAACATAAGTCTCGACAATTTGGATTGCTTATCATGTTGGTAAGGTTTAATTTATGTAAATATTAATCTTATAAGTATAGAATGATCGAAAAAGTGCGGGTCGTTACACAACCTAATTGACGTGAATCCTAAAGATAGATCTATTGGGCCTAACAAACCCCATCCAAAGTACCGGATGCTTTAGTACTTCGAAATTTATATCATGTCCGAAGGAGGATCCCGGAATGATAGGGGATATTCTTATATGTATCTAGTTAATGTCGGTTACCAGGTGTTCACCATATGAATGATTATTTTTGTCTCTATGCATGGGACGTATATTTATGAGAACTGGAAATGAAATTCTTGTGGTCTATTAAAATGATGGAAATAAATGATTGTGATAAACTAATGAACTCACCAACCTTTTGGTTGACACTTTAAAGCATGTTTATTCTCAGGTGTTAAAGAAATCTTCCGCTGTGCATTTGCTCATTTTAAAGATATTACTTGGAGTCTTTCATAGCATATTTCGAAGAACGTTGCATTCGAGTCATTGAGTTCATCAAAGATTATTATTAAATCAATTTATAGGTGGATAGTGGATATTATGAAATGGTATGCATGCCTGTGAATTTTCGATGTAAAGAAAGTTTGTCTTTTAAAAACGAATGCAATGTTTGTAAAATGTATCATATAGAGGTCAAATACCTCGCAATGTAATCAACTATTGTGAATCGTTTATAATGTATATGAACGGGTCCTTTAAGCAGACACGGTCGAAGTCCAGACTCACTAATGCATCTAAACAACTATGAGTTAGACACACTAATGCAAGACCTGGTTCGCTAAGACCACCGCTCTGATACCAACTGAAACGCCCCGTTCATATACAATATAAACGATTCACAATAGTTGATTACATCGCGAGGTAATTGACCTCTATATGATACATTTTACAAACATTGCATTCGTTTTTAAAAGTCAAACTTTTGTTACATCGAAAGTTGACGGCAAGCATACTATTTCATAATACCTCCAACTATAATTGACTTAATAATAATCTTGATGAACTTGATGACTCGAATGCAACATCTTTTGAAATATGTCATGAATGACTCTAAGTAATATCTCTAATATGAGCAAATGCATAGCGGAAGATTTCTTTCATACCTGAGAATAAACATGCTTTAAATTGTCAACCAAAAGGTTGGTGAGTTCATTAGTTTAACATAAATAATCATTTCCATCATTTTAATAGACCACAAAATTTTCAATTTCAGTTCTCATAAATATACGTCCCATGCATAGAGACAAAAATCATTCATATGGATTGAACACCTGGTAACCGACATTAACAAGATGCATATAAGAATATCCCCTATCATTTCAAGAAATCCTTCGAACATGATAAAAACAACATCGAAGTACTAAAGCATCCGGTACTTTGGATGGGGTTCGTTAGGCCCAATAGATCTATCTTTAGGATTCGCGTCAATTAGTAGTCTGGTTTACTAATTCTTAGGTTACCAAGCAAAAAGGGGCATATTCGGCTTCGATCATTCAACCATATAATGTAGTTTCGATTACTTGTGTCTATTTCGTAAAACATTTATAAAAATTGCGCATGTATTCTCAGCCCAAAAATATTAAGGGTAAAAAGGCAAATGAAACTCACCTAATGTATTTTGTAGTAAAAATACATATAACTATATTGAACAATGCAGGGTTGGCCTCGGATTCACGAACCTATATCATTTGTATATATATTAAAACATATACTTGTAATCGAACAAATATATATATTATTATTAGTGATATAATTTTTATATTATTAATTTATATATTTTATTATTACTATATAAAAATATAACTTTTGTTAGGTTATATGTATCAAATATTTTATATATATATATTTCATTTGTTTGTTAAAATAGTAATTATAATAACACTAATATAATAATGGTAAAACTGATATTAATTATAATACTTAATATTACTAATAAAGGTAATAATGTTAATAATTATATTAATGATAATAATAATGATATCGTGAAAATATTAATTTTACTGTTAATGATAGTTATGATAGTGATTTTATTAATTACATAATAATAATACTCGTGATAATATTCTTAATTATGTCAATATTAACACTTCTATTATTTATAAAAACATATTAATACTAATATTTACGAAAATGATAATAATTTTTAATAATACTAATAATGATAATCATATTAATAACACATTTGTTAATAATAATAATAGTGCTAAAAATGGCCCTAGTGCTAATATTTATGAAAAATATAATTAGTTGTATTATTTTTATAATAATCATAATAATCATAATAATAATAATCGATATCGTAGGAATGATAATAATACTAAAATGATAAAATTAATAATAATAATAATAATAATAATAATAATAATAATAATAATAATAATAATAATAATAATAATAATAATAAAAATAATAATAATAATAATAATAATAATAATAAAAATAATAATAATAATAATACATAAAATAATACAAATGATAATATTAATATTAATACTACTTAACAATAATACTAGTAATGATAATAATATTAGTAATATTTACAATAATAATAATAATGGTTATAATACTTATAACTATGATAATAATAATAATGATACGTATTATAATACTAATAATAACAATATTAATAACAATCATACTAGTACTAATTATAATCATAGTAACAACATTAATAATTAATAATATTAATCACAACAAATAATGATAATAATAATAAATATATAAGAAAATGTTTATACCCTTTAACAAGCTTCCTAATAAAAAATTTCCCGAAGTCGGGCTCGAACCCCCGACCTCTTGATTACCTGTCAAACACTCGGACCACCACACCATTCTTGTCTTTCTAATTTAAACCCACTCGATCTAACTATAACCCGTATTATAATGTCATCATCTTCATCAATTTACCCAGTCGACCAGGAAAATAGTTTTAACATTAAATTATATATGTTTTAGCATTAGAATTAAAATAGGAACCATTTGTAAAATCGTTTGGAGTTTCAATCAGTGAATGAAAAATAAAATAAAATAAAAAATTAGCTGAAAACAGCTCGCTGTAAGTTGAATAGGAACTCAAAATCAAACTTCGAATTTTAGATCGTTTTAGGTGAAATTTATAACATGAAAAAGGTCTTAAATCGTTTATGTAAACGCTCTGAATCATCAATTGATCCTAAAACATAAAACGAACTCGAATTTAATCATGAACACTTCGGTTGACTTTTGAATTTAAAACTTTGACCTCAAAATTAGAATTCGATATGAAAAATTAGAATTTGAAACTTTACAGAAAGTTTAAATGGGAGATTTCTAACAACACTGCATTTAAGAATTTTGAAATTCATTAAGAAATCAAATTATTTGAAAAATTGTTGTAAGAACAGGGCAATCAACCTTTTTTATAAAAATTCAGTTTAATTTCTATGTTTTCTTTCGAATGGTGTTAGTAGGTAGTTATATAAAGAGCAAGTGATGTTATTACATTCATAATGACCCAATTAACTGAAAGGACCCGTTCATATACATTATAAATGATTCACAATAGTTGATTACATTGCGAGGTATTTGACCTCTATATGATACATTTTACAAACATTGCATTCGTTTTTAAAAGACAAACTTTCTTTACATCGAAAATTGACAGACATGCATACCGTTTCATAATATCCACTATCCAACTATAAATTGATTTAATAATAATCTTTGATGAACTCAATGACTCGAATGCAACGTTCTTTGAAATATGCTATGAAAGACTCCAAGTAATATCTTTAAATTGAGCAAATGCATAGCGGAAGATTTCTTTAACACCTGAGAATAAACATGCTTTAAAGTGTCAACCAAAAGGTTGGTGAGTTCATTAGTTTATCATAATCATTTATTTCCATCATTTTAATAGAACACAAGAATTTCATTTTCAGTTCTCATAAATATACGTCCCATGCATAGAGACAAAAATAATCATTCATATGGTGAACACCTGGTAACCGACATTAACTAGATACATATAAGAATATCCCCTATCATTCTGAGATCCTCCTTCGGACATGATATAAATTTTGAAGTACTAAAGCATCCGGTACTTTGGATGGGGTTTGTTAGGCCCAATAGATCTGTCTTTAGGATTCGCGTCAATTAGGGTGTCTGTTCCCTAATTCTTAGATTACCAGACTTTAATAAAAAAGGGCATATTCGATTTCGATAATTCAACCATAGAATGTAGTTTCAATTACTTGTGTCTATTTCGTCAAACATTTATAAAAGCGCATGTATTCTCAGTCCCAAAAATATAAAGGGTAAAAAGGCAAATGAAACTCACCATACTGTATTTCGTAGTAAAAATACATATAACGTCATTGAACAAGTGCAAGGTTGGCCTCGGATTCACGAACCTAAATTAATTATATATATTTATGTATTGGTCAATATTTGTCTAACAAATTAGGTCAAGTCATAGTGTACCACAATCCTAATGCTCGAGACTAATATGAAAAAGTCAACAAAAGTAAAATTGACTCAAAATAATTTCCAAAAACCTATACATGATTAATATATAGTTTAAATATCGTCATTTTATATTTTTAAATATTTTTAAAGGATTTATTAGAGTAAATAATATAATTTATTTATTAATAAATAAAATTTTATATTAAAATTATATAATAAAATATACTTTTATATATATTAAGTAATAAAATTTATAGGGTTCATTTAATATCATAAAGATAATATGATAGATATTATTAAAGTAAGTTATTACACGTAGTAAAATATGTTTGTATCACATATTTATTTGATAAAATAATATCTATAATGATAGTAAGTAAAAGTTGTATTATTTTGTAATTATAATTATTATTATAAAAATATCAATATTTATAATTACTAAGATGACATTATGATAAAACGATAATTCTAATTATGATAACTTTAATATTTACGATAATTTTTAATATTATCTTTAAAATAATAATTCAATTTAAAATAATAATAATAATGATATTTTATAGTAACAATGGCATTTCTATTAAAATGATAATTTTTGTTAAAATGATAGTTTTAATACAAACGATACTTTTAATAATAATAGTAATGATAAAAATAATAAGAACGATAATTTTATCTAAATCAATATCTTATAATATTTTAATTTCATCATGATACTCTTACTCATTATTTCCTAATCGTTTCGTTTAATAGCTTTTAATCGTCTTTTATATCGTGTTCATAATAATGATAATAATAGTAATCAAAATAATTAGGTGTTACAAATATTTGTTTTAATTACACTAATATTAATAATGATAGTTACTATAACATTATTAACGATAATACTAATAATTATCTTAATGATAATATAGTAATAATAACAATAACAATAACCATTTTTAAATAATGATATATATATTAATAATGATAATAATTATAATAATAGTAATAATAATAATACTAATAATAATATTAATAATAATTGGATAATAATAATAATACTAATTATAACTTTAACGATAATAACGATAGTAATAATAAAAAAATAACAATTTTTAATGATAAATCCCTTTTATTGATAAAGATAATAATAATGATAATAATAAGATAAAATTAGAACGACGATAAAAATGACGATAATAATAATCATTTTTAATAAAAATATCAAAAATTCAATTGATTATAACTTCTAATCTGTTCATCGAAACCATTCGATATCTAAAAGAAAAGTTCTTAATTTTTCGCTAGCTTTCCAAGGACATGCATATCTTATACCTTATCTCAATCGCAAGTGTAACTAATTCAAGATTCAACCTAACCTGTCTAAGGGCAATATCAAAAGTACAAGCATGCATAATCCTAAATACTCGAGCACTAGTCAAGGATAGACTATTAGTATGTAAAAGTTAAATTATGAGTACTCACGTATCAATATTGAGATTCAATATTGCAGGAAAGGTACATAGACGCAACGGAAATGATAAAAACTATATTGACCTTACGAGCATACCCATGAACCATACTCAATCACCTCCATAGCTATAACCCATAATTTCCTTAATCCTATCCTACTCGAAAAACAATTTCGAAATCACTCGGACATCACTCCGTCGTAATATTTTATGTATACTAATAATATCTTGAAATAATACGGAGTAAATATATATATGTAAATCGATTGAGAGAGTTTAGAGAAAAAATATTTTCAAGTTTCTATGAAATAATGAAACCTATTGAATTCTATTTATAATAGATTTTTAAATTATTAAAGTATGAATTATTAAAGTGAATTATTAAGGGGGATGATTCTCACACATTGTTTTTTGATCCTCACACACCCTTTTACCCTATTATTAGGGAGGATTTCAAGTAAATTGGTGTCTGAGAATCAAAAAACAGTGTGTGAGAATCATCCCCCATTATTAAAGTATGAATTATTAAAGTATGAATTATTAAAGTGAATTATTAAAGTATGAATTATTAAAGTATGAATTATTAAAGTGAATTATTAAAGTTAAAGTAAAGTAAAAATAAAGTAAAGGTAAAGTTTAAGTATAGTAAAAGTATAAAACTATGTACGTATAATACGCGTATAAATATATATAATATTAATTTAAATCATTATATATATTTAATAAAATAAAATATAAATATCGTTATCTTTATCATACTAGTTAAGTAATGAGTTGTCAAAAGTGGTTCTAGATATTTATAAAAGTTATATACGTTTTAATAATAAAGTTCTTTTTTAACTGAAAACGTTTTTGTACGTTTGAAACTAAATAGATCAATCGAGTCTTTATGAGATTCAATCTTCTACTATCCTTTATCTAGTTCTCAATGATTGACAATTTGTTCTTATTTATAAATCACTTTACCATTTTCCGAATATTGTTAAAATGGAAAGATTTCTCAAATCAACGTGGGCCTTTCAACAGAGACTTGTAATCATAATTCAATATATCTGATAATTCAATCATTTGATCTTATCTTCTAATTCCATTGATAAACATTTTGAAAAAGATACAATCATATAAAGTATTTAATCTAATATTTTGCTTACGTTTCAAATTATAATATATATACACATATACATATATAATCATATTCGTTTAATGGTTCGTGAATCGTTGGAACTTGGTCGAGGTTGAATGAATGTATGAATATAGTTTAAAATTCTTGAAATTTAACTTAACAAATATTGCTTATCGTGTCGGAAACATATAAAGATTAAAGTTTAAATTTGGTTGGAAATTTCCGGGTTGTCACAGTACCTACCCATTAAAGAAATTTCGTCCCGAAATTTGAGTGGAAAGGTCGTGAATGATAATAAGTATGTTTTCATGATGCATACGGGCTGAAAATTAGAGTTTTATCATCAAGGAATAATTTGGATAAACAATCCATTTATATGAAGACTACGAATGAAGCTAACATAGAAGAGTGAAATGAGTAAGTGTAGATTCATCTTATCATTTGACGTAGATATGATTGATTCCCAGATTTCAAGGGATTTGAAGAAAATCTTCTTAATAAGATTTGATTCTCCGGTAATCAAGGGAATTAGGATCCGCTTTAAATGCGATCGTCCATTTTAATTGTTCTGTCGGAGATTTTCTTATAAATTCACCTCCTTCATTTCCTTACAACTCACACCTTCTGTTGGTGCATTTTATGAAAGTCCCTAGACATCTATCCACGTCCATTGCAGGTACAACAGTTTACAGGCCACCATGATTGCTCGTTATTATCCTATCCGTGTTTTTATGTGGTTACAGGAACTGCAGGAACGAGATTTAGATATTTGACTATGTTAGACTTAGTCAGACATACGAGTGAAGCCTCACTAGTACGGCTGACAGGCTCATACACACGGTTGATGCTGAGCTAAGTCACAATTACAACCTAAATGAGAAGACACGAGTGAGTGATCACCCGTACGGCTGATGAAGCCAACTCGTACGTGTGATGAATGAATCGTATAGGTGAGTCAACAGCAGGGGTATATAAAGTCTTATGTTCTTTATTTTAGGTTAAGCCTCTCATTTATTACACACACTCAGATCTAGTGAGCTCCTCCGATTCTCTCTCAGTCCAAATCACCCAGGTGGTGAATAATAGCTCTAGGTGTTGATCTAATCACACTTGATTTAGTTGTGGTTTGACTAAATTAATCAAAAAAAAAACTTAACCTATTCACTAGAGGGTTTGATTCACTTATTCCGTCATTGTGTGAGTTAAATTTGTTGATTTCTAAGTTCCTAGTCATGTTTCATCACCTTCTACTCTTTCCCCCTCAAGTCATATTTTAAAGTATTCATCAATATACTCCATCCAGTTCTGATTCTCGATATACTTCTAACTTTCATATCGGTCATTCTTCTTTTTCATCTACAGCTAGAAGAATCTATTTACTTCTACTATACTCTTGGGTTTATAGTGTTTCTAGTTCTCCTGTGTCTTTATATTGCTAAATGCATCGATATATATGGTTTATAATTTCTGGTTTGTCGTTGGGCTTTATATGTTCCCTTATATTTCAAAGTCTTTGCTTCTGTCTTCTATAATCATTATCATTCACAGTTAATGCTCTCTTTTATCTGCTGTAATTTATACCCCAATTTCTATTTCGGAGTTTTGTCCTTTCGTTTCTTCTTCTTGCGATTAAGCACCGCTTGTAATGGTCCAGAATTTACAGATATGAATTTCAGAATGAACATTGTTAATGTTCTAGGATGGAAATTGTGATGGCACGATCTTGACTTGTCAAATTATTAGAATACCTTGGAAAAGGCCGAATCATCAAGAAATATTTTCTTGATATTTTAGAGGTTAAATAGAATACAAGAGTAGTATAACATGGCACATGATGATGTTATGATCTGTGAATCATCACGTTCCATTTAGAAACTCAGCATGACTTACTGTAATATAATCACATTGATCAAGTGTCATTATATTATACTAATTCATGCTTCAGTTCCCAACACTACTTCAAAATATTCCTATTTTAAACTTGAATGTTTCAGAATTTAGAAACTAAAATAGTTTCTTTTATGATGTAATACATATAGCGCGAAGAGGTAAATGATTTCAAATAAGAAAAATTAAGAAAATATCTTCAGAAATATGGAGGATATTTATAATGAAAGATATGATGATCTTTTAGAATTTCTAATATCAGAGGATAATGAAGAATATTGTTCGCATGGTTTTAGAGTCAGGAGCAAGATATTCGTTAATGACTTCAGCAGGTACTGAATCATTTGGATCCTTTGAAGTCAGGTTCAGTCTTTGTAATTTGTCCACAGCCTCCTTCCTATTTTGCTCAACCCGTTTTCCAGTTCCAAAACTTCTCTTTTTCTGCGCTTTGCCAGCACACTTCATCATTATCATCCAGCTTTTAACGTTTAAAGTCGTTTATAGTTTTTGCTGCTTCATCAGCATTTTTTCCATTTCGGAGAACCAATTCGTAGTTCGGAGTGTTTTTCAGAAACTTCACATTCAAATTAAGTCCAGAAGATAGACGTTATATATACACATATAACTGTTGGCGTAGACATGCTGCGAGAATTCAAAATACTGATTGCTAATTCCCAATGATTCGTATGGCAATTCTCATTACAAGATGCGAATGAGTAAATGATGGGGTTTCAATGAATAATTATAATGACTTTTTGGAGAGGCTAAAGTCAAAGGGTAATGAAGTTGTTGGTACATCTGCTAATAATGTGGTGGAATGTAAAAGGTTCCCTGGTAACGATGGTGTATATCTCAAGGTTATAATAAGGTTAGTCTGACTGAAAAGTCGAAGTTGACTTGCTGGAGCTGTGACAAAACTGGCTACTTTGAATAGGAGTCGCAAAGTTATTTTTGCTAATAAATGCCAAAGAATCTGACGCGGATACGTTGTTTAAACTTTTACTTTGGTTTCAAGAGTTTTTCGGGTACATAACTGTAGGTAACATGTGGTTGGATCATCATCTCGATTGCTCATCATTCGAAGTGTCTTCAGAAATTTTCGAAGGGTTTGAACACATATTATAATCGTTAACATACATTTGATGTTCTAACACAATTTTGAAGTCAAAATATAGCTTGTGAAAGATGTAAGGATCTAAGAGTGATGATTTTGGTCATATCTCAAGTTGAATTTTGAGATTTCAAAATCAGAATATGTAATTAAATTTTGAATGAGTATGGTTGTTTTGATTTCTATAAAAGAATGTATATTGTTGTGAAAGTAGGGAGTATAATGGATGATTTGCTGAATCTGATTCGAAGAATGTAACATATTAATTGTGAATTTATATATCTCTCGGGTATTACCTACCCGTTAAAAAAATTCACAATTAATATTTTGTACAAAAGAATTTTATTACAGTCTTTATGAAAATATATATATGTATATTTTCTTCAGATGTAACATAGATTTAATGATTTAATGTTAAATTAAACTCATTTGATTTACAGTTGAAACTAGAATTGAATAATCCCTAAAGGCTTTAAAAAGTACATAACTCTTACGCAATATTTATTTAATGACATTGAAATTATGAATCAATACTTCGTTTGATGTTCGGTTCGTGGAATTCTTGTGAATTTCGCAAAGTACGAATGATGTTATCTGAAAAATTTCGGGTACATCGATGATGAAAGTGTACAATCAAATATATACTTGATTTATTATGAATTGGAATTTGTTGAATTGCGACAAAGATTGTAGTTAACGCTGGTTAAGTTGCGGCCGAAGGACGTACATTATTGCATATTTGTAATATGAATTAACCGAGTAGTTAAGATTCACACACAATAGCTTAGCACGGAAAGATTTATTTCAATATATATATATATATATATATATATATATATATATATATATATATATATATATATATATATATATATATATATATATATATATATATATATATATATAAAATATACATATAATTTCTTCAGAGGGAATGAGTTAATTCTTCATAACTCGTTGATACAATATACACGTTATTGATTCGTAATGATGTGCACAGTGATTCTTGAACTGACGGAGTTTGTGATGTTATCGGTGTTGTTGATTCGGATGTTGACTGTACTGACGATGCTGGTAACACTGACGGTACTGTTGATGCTGTTGGTAAAGCAAGTTTAGCTTGTTAATCACACACTATTTTTGTCAGGGTTTCTACTCTTCCTTCTATCATTTTGGTTCGCTTAACTGATTTATGTTTAGGGCTAGATTAGATAATCTCTAAGACTTTAGAGATTACATAATCGCCGCGGAATGTTTCTCCAATGAAGTTATGAATTAATACTTCGTCAGTTATTGTTGTTGGTACTCCTTGGTATCTATGGTGCGTATGACGTTGATGCTCGTGGGACAGATTGTGAAGTTGAGGTTTACGACGCGGTTGTGGTTGGAGGTGGTAATGGTACTGTTGGTCTTGATGATGGTGGTACTGGTTATGCTGCTGATGCTGCTGCTGGTGTTTGTAATCTCTGCACCATATTCTCCAAAGCCACTACCCGAGCGCGAAGCTCGTTGACTTCTTCTATTACACCGGGGTGATTGTCGGTTCGGACGAGCGGATAAATAAAATCTAAAATTTGATGTAATATATAATCGTGACGAGATACTCTGGAAATGAGTGAGAAAATGGTGTTTCGGACAGGTTCGCCGGTAAGTGCTTCAGGTTCTTCGTCAAGAGGGCAATGTGGTGGATGGAAGGGATCACCTTCTTCTTGTCTCCAATGATTGAGGAGGCTACAAACCCATCCCCAATTCATCCAGAATAGGTGATGACTGATTGGTTGATCTATTCCGGTCACACTGCTTTCGGAGCTTGAATGGGATTCCATTTCGGAATCTGAGTGACTTGAACTGATGATGAATTCCATTTTGTACGATTGGATAAAGGATTTTTTTTTCGATATGAAATGATTTTGGCTAACGGATGGTACTCTAATTACATAGAATATATATATATATATATATATATATATATATATATATATATATATATAGATCAAAAGATTTTGTAGATTACGGAGGACTTTGCGGGATATGTCAGGCAAAGTTTAAAGTAACAGATACGATACGATATGATTTAGCAGATATGCTAAGATATGAATTTTTGTCTATACACTATTCATGCAATCAATGCAGCAAGACGTGTCTTAGACTAAAAATGATAAGCAGGTAATTTCCTGAGGATGATAAGTAGTTAATTTTCGACACAAAATGATAAACAAAACTTTTGACATGCAGACACGGTCGAAGTCCAGACTCACTAATGCATCCTATCGACTTATCAGTTAGACACACTAATGTAGACCTGGTTCGCTAAGACCACCGTTCTGATACCAACTAAAAGGACCCGTTCATATACATTATAAACGATTCACAATAGTTGATTACATTGCGAGGTATTTGACCTCTATATGATACATTTTACAAACATTGCATTCGTTTTTAAAAGACAAACTTTCTTTACATCGAAAATTGACAGGCATGGATACCATTTCATAATATCCACTATCCAACTATAAATTGATCTAATCACACTTGATTTAGTTGTGGTTTGACTAAATTAATCAAAAAAAAAACTTAACCTATTCACTAGAGGGTTTGATTCACTTATTCCGCCATTGTGTGAGTTAAATTTGTTGATTTCTAAGTTCATAGTCATGTTTCATCACCTTCTACTCTTTCCCCCTCAAGTCATATTTTAAAGTATTCATCAATATACTCCATCCAGTTCTGATTCTCGATATACTTCTAACTTTCATATCGGTCATTCTTCTTTTTCATCTACAGCTAGAAGAATCTATTTACTTCTACTATACTCTTGGGTTTATAGTGTTTCTAGTTCTCCTGTGTCTTTATATTGCTAAATGCATCGATATATATGGTTTATAATTTCTGGTTTGTCGTTGGGCTTTATATGTTCCCTTATATTTCAAAGTCTTTGCTTCTGTCTTCTATAATCATTATCATTCACAGTTAATGCTCTCTTTTATCTGCTGTAATTTATACCCCAATTTCTATTTCGGAGTTTTGTCCTTTCGTTTCTTCTTCTTGCGATTAAGCACCGCTTGTAATGGTCCAGAATTTACAGATATGAATTTCAGAATGAACATTGTTAATGTTCTAGGATGGAAATTGTGATGGCACGATCTTGACTTGTCAAATTATTAGAATACCTTGGAAAAGGCCGAATCATCAAGAAATATTTTCTTGATATTTTAGAGGTTAAATAGAATACAAGAGTAGTATAACATGGCACATGATGATGTTATGATCTGTGAATCATCACGTTCCATTTAGAAACTCAGCATGACTTACTGTAATATAATCACATTGATCAATTGTCATTATATTATACTAATTCATGCTTCAGTTCCCAACACTACTTCAAAATATTCCTATTTTAAACTTGAATGTTTCAGAATTTAGAAACTAAAATAGTTTCTTTTATGATGTAATACATATAGCGCGAAGAGGTAAATGATTTCAAATAAGAAAAATTAAGAAAATATCTTCAGAAATATGGAGGATATTTATAATGAAAGATATGATGATCTTTTAGAATTTCTAATATCAGAGGATAATGAAGAATATTGTTCGCATGGTTTTAGAGTCAGGAGCAAGATATTCGTTAATGACTTCAGCAGGTACTGAATCATTTGGATCCTTTGAAGTCAGGTTCAGTCTTTGTAATTTGTCCACAGCCTCCTTCCTATTTTGCTCAACCCGTTTTCCAGTTCCAAAACTTCTCTTTTTCTGCGCTTTGCCAGCACACTTCATCATTATCATCCAGCTTTTAACGTTTAAAGTCGTTTATAGTTTTTGCTGCTTCATCAGCATTTTTTCCATTTCGGAGAACCAATTCGTAGTTCGGAGTGTTTTTCAGAAACTTCACATTCAAATTAAGTCCAGAAGATAGACGTTATATATACACATATAACTGTTGGCGTAGACATGCTGCGAGAATTCAAAATACTGATTGCTAATTCCCAATGATTCGTATGGCAATTCTCATTACAAGATGCGAATGAGTAAATGATGGGGTTTCAATGAATAATTATAATGACTTTTTGGAGAGGCTAAAGTCAAAGGGTAATGAAGTTGTTGGTACATCTGCTAATAATGTGGTGGAATGTAAAAGGTTCCCTGGTAACGATGGTGTATATCTCAAGGTTATAATAAGGTTAGTCTGACTGAAAAGTCGAAGTTGACTTGCTGGAGCTGTGACAAAACTGGCTACTTTGAATAGGAGTCGCAAAGTTATTTTTGCTAATAAATGCCAAAGAATCTGACGCGGATACGTTGTTTAAACTTTTACTTTGGTTTCAAGAGTTTTTCGGGTACATAACTGTAGGTAACATGTGGTTGGATCATCATCTCGATTGCTCATCATTCGAAGTGTCTTCAGAAATTTTCGAAGGGTTTGAACACATATTATAATCGTTAACATACATTTGATGTTCTAACACAATTTTGAAGTCAAAATATAGCTTGTGAAAGATGTAAGGATCTAAGAGTGATGATTTTGGTCATATCTCAAGTTGAATTTTGAGATTTCAAAATCAGAATATGTAATTAAATTTTGAATGAGTATGGTTGTTTTGATTTCTATAAAAGAATGTATATTGTTGTGAAAGTAGGGAGTATAATGGATGATTTGCTGAATCTGATTCGAAGAATGTAACATATTAATTGTGAATTTATATATCTCTCGGGTATTACCTACCCGTTAAAAAAATTCACAATTAATATTTTGTACAAAAGAATTTTATTACAGTCTTTATGAAAATATATATATGTATATTTTCTTCAGATGTAACATAGATTTAATGATTTAATGTTAAATTAAACTCATTTGATTTACAGTTGAAACTAGAATTGAATAATCCCTAAAGGCTTTAAAAAGTACATAACTCTTACGCAATATTTATTTAATGACATTGAAATTATGAATCAATACTTCGTTTGATGTTCGGTTCGTGGAATTCTTGTGAATTTCGCAAAGTACGAATGATGTTATCTGAAAAATTTCGGGTACATCGATGATGAAAGTGTACAATCAAATATATACTTGATTTATTATGAATTGGAATTTGTTGAATTGCGACAAAGATTGTAGTTAACGCTGGTTAAGTTGCGGCCGAAGGACGTACATTATTGCATATTTGTAATATGAATTAACCGAGTAGTTAAGATTCACACACAATAGCTTAGCACGGAAAGATTTATTTCAATATATATATATATATATATATATATATATATATATATATATATATATATATATATATATATATATATATATATATATATATATATATATATATATATAAAATATACATATAATTTCTTCAGAGGGAATGAGTTAATTCTTCATAACTCGTTGATACAATATACACGTTATTGATTCGTAATGATGTGCACAGTGATTCTTGAACTGACGGAGTTTGTGATGTTATCGGTGTTGTTGATTCGGATGTTGACTGTACTGACGATGCTGGTAACACTGACGGTACTGTTGATGCTGTTGGTAAAGCAAGTTTAGCTTGTTAATCACACACTATTTTTGTCAGGGTTTCTACTCTTCCTTCTATCATTTTGGTTCGCTTAACTGATTTATGTTTAGGGCTAGATTAGATAATCTCTAAGACTTTAGAGATTACATAATCGCCGCGGAATGTTTCTCCAATGAAGTTATGAATTAATACTTCGTCAGTTATTGTTGTTGGTACTCCTTGGTATCTATGGTGCGTATGACGTTGATGCTCGTGGGACAGATTGTGAAGTTGAGGTTTACGAAGCGGTTGTGGTTAGAGGTGGTAATGGTACTGTTGGTCTTGATGATGGTGGTACTGGTTATGCTGCTGATGCTGCTGCTGGTGTTTGTAATCTCTGCACCATATTCTCCAAAGCCACTACCCGAGCGCGAAGCTCGTTGACTTCTTCTATTACACCGGGGTGATTGTCGGTTCGGACGAGCGGATAAATAAAATCTAAAATTTGATGTAATATATAATCGTGACGAGATACTCTGGAAATGAGTGAGAAAATGGTGTTTCGGACAGGTTCGCCGGTAAGTGCTTCAGGTTCTTCGTCAAGAGGGCAATGTGGTGGATGGAAGGGATCACCTTCTTCTTGTCTCCAATGATTGAGGAGGCTACAAACCCATCCCCAATTCATCCAGAATAGGTGATGACTGATTGGTTGATCTATTCCGGTCACACTGCTTTCGGAGCTTGAATGGGATTCCATTTCGGAATCTGAGTGACTTGAACTGATGATGAATTCCATTTTGTACGATTGGATAAAGGATTTTTTTTTCGATATGAAATGATTTTGGCTAACGGATGGTACTCTAATTACATAGAATATATATATATATATATATATATATATATATATATATATATATATATATATAGATCAAAAGATTTTGTAGATTACGGAGGACTTTGCGGGATATGTCAGGCAAAGTTTAAAGTAACAGATACGATACGATATGATTTAGCAGATATGCTAAGATATGAATTTTTGTCTATACACTATTCATGCAATCAATGCAGCAAGACGTGTCTTAGACTAAAAATGATAAGCAGGTAATTTCCTGAGGATGATAAGTAGTTAATTTTCGACACAAAATGATAAACAAAACTTTTGACATGCAGACACGGTCGAAGTCCAGACTCACTAATGCATCCTATCGACTTATCAGTTAGACACACTAATGTAGACCTGGTTCGCTAAGACCACCGTTCTGATACCAACTAAAAGGACCCGTTCATATACATTATAAACGATTCACAATAGTTGATTACATTGCGAGGTATTTGACCTCTATATGATACATTTTACAAACATTGCATTCGTTTTTAAAAGACAAACTTTCTTTACATCGAAAATTGACAGGCATGGATACCATTTCATAATATCCACTATCCAACTATAAATTGATTTAATAATAATCTTTGATGAACTCAATGAATCGAATGCAACGTTCTTCGAAATATGCTATGAAAGACTCCAAGTAATATCTTTAAAATGAGCAAATGCACAGCGGAAGATTTCTTTAACACCCGAGAATAAACATGCTTTAAAGTGTCAACCAAAAGGTTGGTGAGTTCATTAGTTTATCATAATCATTTATTTCCATCATTTTAATAGACCACAAGAATTTCTTTTTCAGTTCTCATAAATATACGTCCCATGTATAGAGACAAAAATAATCATTCATATGGTGAACACCTGGTAACTGACATTAACTAGATACATATAAGAATATCCCCTATCATTCCGGGATCCTCCTTCGGACATGATATAAATTTCAAAGTACTAAAGCATCCGGTACTTTGGATGGGGTTTGTTAGGCCCAATAGATCTATCTTTAGGATTCGCGTCAATTAGGGTGTCTGTTCCCTAATTCTTAGATTACCAGACTTTAATAAAAAAGGGCATATTCGATTTCGATAATTCAACCATAGAATGTAGTTTCAATTACTTGTGTCTATTTCGTCAAACATTTATAAAAGCACATGTATTCTCAGTCCCAAAAATATAAAGGGTAAAAAGGCAAATGAAACTCACCATACTGTATTTCGTAGTAAAAATACATATAACGTCAATGAACAAGTGCAAGGTTGGCCTCGGATTCACGAACCTAAATTAATTATATATATTTATGTGTTGGTCAATAATTGTCTAACAAATTAGGTCAAGTCATAGTGTACCACAATCCTAATGCTCACTAATATGCAAAAGTCAACAAAAGTAAATTTGACTCAAAATAATTTCCAAAAATCTATACATGATTAATATATAGTTTAAATATCGTCGTTTTATATTTTTAAATATTTTTAAAGGATTTATTAGATTAAATAATATAATTTATTTATTAATAAATAAAATTTTATATTAAATTTATATAATAAAATATACTTTTATATATATTAAGTAATAAAATTTATAGGGTTCATTTAATATCATAAAGATAATATGATAGATATTATTAAAGTAAGTTATTACACGTAGTAAAATATGTTTGTATCAAATATTTATTTGATAAAATAATATCTATAATGATAGTAAGTAAAAGTTGTATTATTTTGTAATAATAATTATTATTATAAAAATATCAATATTTATAATTACTAAGATGACATTATGATAAAACGATATTTCTAATTATGATAACTTTAATATTTACGATAATTTTTAATATTATCTTTAAAATAATAATTCTATTTAAAATAATAATAATAATGATATTTTAGAGTAACAATGACATTTCTATAAAAATGATAATTTTTGTTAAAATGATAGTTTTAATACTAATTATACTTTTAATAATAATAGTAATGATAAAAATAATATGAACGATAATTTTATCTAAATCAATATCTTATAATATTTTAATTTCATCATTATACTCTTACTCATTATTTCCTAATCGTTTCGTTTAATAGCTTTTAATCGTCTTTTATGTCGTGTTCATAATAATGATAATAATAGTAATCAAAATAATTAGGTGTTACAAATATTTGTTTTAATTACACTAATATTAATAATGATAGTTACTATAACATTATTAACGATAATACTAATAATTATCTTAATGATAATATAGTAATAATAATAATAACAATAACAATAACCATTTTTAAATAATGATATATATATATATATATATATATATATATATATATATATATATATATATATATATATATATATATATTAATAATGATAATAATAATAATAATAATAATAATACTAATAATAATATTAATAATAATTGGATAATAATAATAATACTAATTATAACTTTAACGATAATAACGATAGTAATAATAAAAAAAATAACAATTTTTAATGATAAATCCCTTTTATTGATAAAGATAATAATAATGATAATAATAAGATAAAACTAGAACGACGATAAAAACGACGATAATAATAATCATTTTTAATAAAAATATCGAAAATTCAATTGATTATAACTTCTAATCTGTTCATCGAAACCATTCGATATCTAAAGGAAAAGTTCTTAATTTTTCGCTAGCTTTCCAAGGACATGCATATCTTATACCTTATCTCAATCACAAGTGTAACTAATTCAAGATTCAACCTAACTTGTTTAAGGGCAATATCAAAAGTACAAGCATGCATAATCCTAAATACTCGAGCACTAGTCAGGGATACACTATTAGTATGTAAAAGTTAAATTATGAGTACTCACGTATCAATATTGAGATTCAATATTGCAGGAAAGGTACGTAGATGCAACGGAAATGATAAACACTATATTGACCTCACGAGCATACCCATGAACCATACTCAATCACCTCCATAGCTATAACCCATAATTTCCTTAATCCTATCCTACTCGAAAAACAATTTCGAAATCACTCGGACATCACTCCGTCGTAATATTTTATCTATACTAATAATATCTTGAAATAATACGGAGTAAATATATATATGTAAATCGATTGAGAGAGTTTAGAGAAAAAATATTTTCAAGTTTCTATGAAATAATGAAACCTATTGAATTCTATTTATAATAGATTTTTAAATTATTAATGTGAATTATTAAAGTATGAATTATTAAAGTATGAATTATTAAAGTGAATTATTAAAGTATGAATTATTAAAGTGAATTATTAAAGTATGAATTATTAAAGTGAATTATTAAAGTATTAATTATTAAAGTGAATTATTAAAGTTAAAGTAAAGTAAAAATAAAGTAAAGGTAAAGTTTAAGTATAGTAAAAGTATAAAACTATGTACGTATAATACGCGTATAAATATATATAATATTAATTTAAATTGTTATATATATTTAATAAAATTAAATATAAATATCGTTATCTTTATCATACTAGTTAAGTAATGAGTTGTCAAAAGTGGTTCTAGATATTTATAAAAGTTATATACGTTTTAATAATAAAGTTCTTTTTAGACTGAAAACATTTTTGTACGTTTGAAACTAAATAGATCAATCGAGTCTTTATGAGATTCAATCTTTCACTATCCTTTGTCTAGTTCTCAATGATTGACAGTTTGTTCTTATTTATAAATCACTTTACTATTTTCCGAATATTGTTAAAATGGAAAGATTTCTCAAATCAACGTGGGCCTTTCAACAGAGACTTGTAATCATAATTCAACATATCTGATAATTCAATTATTTGATCTTATTTTCTAATTCCATTGATAAACATTTTGAAACAGATACAATCATATAAAGTATTTAATCTAATATTTTGTTTACGTTTCAAGTTATAATATATATACACATATACATATATAATCATATTCGTTTAATGGTTCGTGAATCGTTGGAACTTGGTCGAGGTTGAATGAATGTATGAACATAGTTTAAAATTCTTGAAATTTAACTTAACAAATATTGCTTATCGTGTCGGAAACATATAAAGATTAAAGTTTAAATTTGGTTGGAAATTTCTGGGTTGTCACATTAACAACTGTTTTGTAGTTTGATTGACTCCACAGAAAGATATTCGATTAGGACTATAAAACAAATTACAATTTCAGCTTGATTTGTACGATTGTATGTAGATGTGTAACAAATTGAGACAGAAACAAAAATCAAAATAGTATGGATTGAGAAGTGCAACTGAAATGGATTCCAAAAGTGTACGCAAGATTTTATATAATTATTATTAATAATTAATAATTATAATTAAATTAATAATAATCTAAATAAATATAATAATAATAATATTAATAATAATAATAATAATAATAATAATAATAATAATAATAATAATAATATGAGTAATAATAATAATAAGTCACAATAATAATAATTTTAGTGAAATTTATAATAATAATATTTATTAATGATAATTATAACATTAATACTAATTATATTAATATTGATAATATTATTAGTAATAATATTTATATATCAAATTTCATATTTATATCTTTATAGTACTAATATTATTAACACTAGTATTGATTTTAATATTAAAGATAATAACAATATTATTATAACAACTATATTTAATATTTCAGTTTTACATATAATAGATTATGTAATATATATATTATGAAATGCCCCGTTCATATACAATATAAACGATTCACAATAGTTGATTACATCGCGAGGTAATTGACTTCTATATGATACATTTTACAAACATTGCATTCGTTTTTAAAAGACAAACTTTCTTTACATCAAAAGTTGATGGTAAGCATACTATTTCATGATACCTCCAACTATAATTGACTTAATAATAATTTTGATGAACTCGACGACTCGAATGCAACGTCTTTTGAAATATGTCATGAATGACTCCAAGTAATATCTCTAATATGAGCAAATGCACCGCGGAATATTTCTTTCAGACCTGAGAATAAACATGCTTTCGAGTGTCAACTAAAAGGTTGGTGAGTTCATTGGTTTATCATAAAACAATAAAATTCATCATTTTGATAGACCACAAGATTTAAATGCTGCATGGTACAAATGGGCCCGAATCCTATACCCACATGTAATGTACATGCGATATCTTTTAAATACAGTACACCTTTCTCGTGTACGAAACCATTTTTCATAAATCTTAGTAACCGTACACATATCTCGTGCACAAAAATAACATACACATAACCTGTGTATAAAATCATTCTCTCGATACATAACATTCACTTTTCATTACTTTCATAGCTTGGCTTGGTAACCGACCTTAACATATAATGCGCATAATAATATCCCGAAAACAGAACATCTCGTCTGTATAATAATCATATAAACTTTGAAGTACTAAACACCACACCCAATAGCTCTTCTGTCTAGTGAACATTCTGGGTGGAGGTGTTAAACCCGGTAGCTACCTTTAGGATTCGCATGAATTAGGGCCATACCCGATTCTAATTCTTAGGTTACCAAGCAATAATAATCAGGAGGAAAAATATTCATATCAATTGTGGCAATTATCACGTCCACATAATTTAATGGTGGCAATTATCACGTCCACATAATTCATTCGAGGAATTTTTTGCTTGTGTCTATATCGTCAAACATTTATAAAAGCATTTCATGTATTCGCAGTTCAAAAAGTATTTCAAAAGCATTTAATAAAGCAGTTGTAAAAGTAGCGCATGTATTCTCAGTCCCAAAAATGTAAAGAGTAAAAGGGAATCAAATGAACTCACCATACTATATTTTATAGCAAAAATACATATAACGTCATTTAACAAGTGTAGGGTTGACCTCGGATTCACGAACCTAAATTAGTTATATATATATATATATATATATATATATATACATATATATATATATATATATATATATATATATATATATATATATATATATATATATATATATATATATATTAACACACATAATAACAATTAATAAGTTTATATTTTAATATTTATTAATAAATAACTTAGTTACATCTAATTATATATTTCTATTTAATATTTATATATTAGATGCATATTAAAGTGTTTTAATTAATATATATATATATATATATATATATATATATATATATATATATATATATATATATATATATATGTATTAAAGTTTATATATAAGATTTTATATACTATTAATGTATTAAAATTAATGTTTTTATACATAATTATTTTTATTATTTATAATACATATTTTCATAAAAATGTTTATTTGTTATATAAAAAAAATAATAATAATTAGGTCATAATAATAATAATAATAATAATAATAATAATAATAATAATAATAATACTAATAATAATAATAATAATAATAATAATAATAATAATAATAATAATAATAATAATAATAATAATAATAATAATAATAATAATAATAATAATAATAATAATAATAATAATAATAGTAATAATAATTCCTTAAGAGAATTAACAAGCTTCAAAAAGAAAAGATGAAACTGTCACTGCTGGGAATTGAACCCGCGACCTCTCAATCAAGAAAAACTCCCCAGACCACTGCACCACTTGATTGTTTTTGTTAAACTTACGCGATTATTTATTTAACATACGAAACAGTTTCTTCATATCAAACTTATAATCGTTATCCATTTCACGGCCCATCATGATAATCAAACACGGCCCAACTAAGTCTAATCGATCCAATACACATCAGGCTCAATATACAACACCCTTAGTAGCCCAACAACACTTCGGCCCATCTCTTCATCATATAAACGGCCCAACAACAAAAAGAAATAATTAATTTGCAGTAGCAGTGGTTCAAACTCAAGACCTTTTGTTTAAAGACCAACACTCTAACCATTCTTCTATCTTTTCCTTTCTGTTTTATTTCAGGAACAAAAAAATATAATCTATATCTTAACAGTTTCTTCTTCTTCATTGATTCATCATTATCACGATGATCATCATCATCAATATCCTCAACATAACCATATCATAATGATTATCATCGTACCCGTAATATCTGTATCAATGAATCGTCATCATCATCGTTTCATCATATCGATCATCACATCATCATCATCGTTTCATCATTACTCATTTATCATCTCGCCATCATAATCATAATCGTCATCTTCATTATATCATCTTCTTCATTTCGCATCATCTTCATCATGTTATCATCATAATTAGAACTCAAAGGCGTACAACAGCAGTAACATGGTGGTTGTGGTGTTCGAATAGGTATAAAAAAAACAGGAACGTGTAGCAACAATTCACGATGAATTTGTGATAGTTCTCGGGCAGCTATAGCAGTAAAATGAAGGTGTGATGATAGTGGAGCTGTGGTGGTGATGGTGATCAAGGGGTGCTCCGGTGGTGGTTTACTACAGTGATGGTTTGTTTTTGAACCCGTAAAAGAAAAAGTAGTAGAGGGAGAGAGATAGAGAGAGAGAAGAGTGATAGGGTGGCGGTCTGATGATGGTTGTTTATGGTGATCTCACGGTGGGGAGATGGTGGTGGTGGACTGTGATGATGGCGGACAGTGGTCATATTGGTGGTGATGGTGCTCGGTGTATCAATGATAAATGGGTTTTGAAGTTCGAATAACAAAAACACCCAAGTGGGTTTTATATTTAACAGAGGATGGTGGTTTGGTGATGGTGGTCCGACGATGGAAGTGTTGGTCACGATGGGTAGAGAATGGTGGGTTGAGAGAGGTCGAATAGTGATGATGGTTTGTGATTAACAAGTCGACGTACATATCTATTTTTATTGTGTTGTGCAAGTGTGTGTATATATATATATATATATATATATATATATATATATATATATATATATATATATATATATATATATATATATATATATATATATATATATATATATATTAGATATATGTTAGATAGTGGTATGATTGTGGAAATGAATGTGGTTTTGGTTTTATAATTTCTGCCAACTCTTGGGTTATATAAGTATTTGTATATGTATTACTTATGCTCATACATAATAATTAAACTAAAGGTTAGGTGGATAGATGGATTCAATAATCAAAAAGCAAACAGTTTTATGATTAATAATTTAATTCACACATATTACTACCATAACTCTCTCTGCCGACACCAGTTTGATTACTGGGTTTCGTACTCCGTTGATGTAATTAGTGGCGTATAAAAGTTCTCAGAAAAATTCCAAAATTTTAAATTAAGTATCTTTATTTATTTAGGTCATTATGGTATAAAATTTGACCATTAATTTAATAAATAAAAATTACATCAACTGTCCCTCTCATTTATGGGTAAAATAAAAAAAAATGTTAAAATTAAATAATTAAGTCCTAAATATACTTTTACTAAGCCTATAACTTATATAACTCATTTTCGTATCAACATTTACTTTAAAATCACATAAGTTCCTTTTTAACTCGTTTTCTATTAATTGAATTACAATTGAGCGTTACCAGTGTTTACTAAATAACTTCGAAATTACAAAATATATTTAATATACTTTTTATGTATATATATATATATATATATACTATTTTTCTAATTTAATTCATACATTATATCAACCATATTTCAAAGTATTATATATATTTAAATATATATGTAATTAATTATTTATATGTAATAGTTCGTGAATCGTCGGAAATGGTCGAAGTTAATTTGATTGTATGAAAACAGTTAAAATTTTTGAGACTCAACATTACAGACTTTGCTTATCATATCTGAAACATATAAAGATTAAGTTTAAATTTAGTCGGAAATTTCCGGGTCGTCACAGTACCTACCCGTTAAAGAAATTTCGTCCCGAAATTTGATTGAGGTCGTCATATCTAACAATAAAAATGTTTTTATGACGAATATGAGTTGATAAATAGATTTTATTACCGTTGAGTAATAAGGATAAATTAATTCGATTATTCGGAGAGTACGAGTGAAACTATCACAAAAGAGTAAAAATGAGTAAGTGAAGATTTGACTTAGCCGGTGACGTAATGAGGATTGATTTCCATGATTTAAGGAATTTAAAGAAAATCTATGAAATCTAATAGATCTGATTCTTCGATAAATGAGGAAATTAGGTTCTCTTTAATTAAATGTAATGATCTGCCTCGATTGCTCTGTATGATATTTCCATTATAAATTAAATTCTTCCGTCCATTATTCTCATCATTCCTATAGTTTCTTTCTTAGTTCATACATCCAAACGATTGTGAAAATGCTTAATCCAGTTCTGATCCTTGTCCTCATCCTTACTATCTCAACAATCATTCTCCTTTTCCAACTTCCACCAGAGGAATCTGTTTTCTTTTACATCGCCCTTGGGGTGATAGTGTTTTTAATTCTCCCGTGTCTTTATGTTGCGATAAACATTGACATACACGGTTTGTAATTTATGTGTTGTTATCGGGCATTATATTCTCCCTTATATTTTGGAGTTTCATACTTTTGTTTTCTCTTCTCGACTTTAAGTCAAGCGAATAATGGTCCAGAATTCGTAGATATAGAGTTTCGAATAATTATAATGTTCTAAGAAGGAAGGAACGTGATAGCATGATTTGATTTTCAAATTTATCAACATCACGGACGATAGAACCATCAAGAATACATTTTCTTGATATGTTCAGAAGTTATGTAGAATGAAAGAGTTATGTAACATGGCACATGATGACGTTATAATCTGTGATTCATCACGTTCCATTAGAAACTCAGCATGACTTACTGTAATATAATCATGTTGACCAAGCGCCATTATATTTTACTAACTCATGCTTCAATTCCCAACACTTCTCCATAATTTATTCATAATTTGTACTTAGATTTTACAGAAGTTTTCAAAATAATGGAATACAGATAGCACGAAGAGGTATATAATTTCGGACCAGAATATTTATGAAAATATCTTCAGAAATATCGAAGATATTTATGATGATATTTTGGGATTTCTAAGTTCGAAGATTGATGGAGGAAATTTTCTGCAAGATTTTAACATGACATCGGAGCAAGATATTCTTTAAAGATTTCATCAGATACTAAATTATCTGGATTCTTTGAATGTAGGGTTTAGTCCTTGTATTTGTCCTTGTCTCCTTCATGGTTTGCTCGATTCATTTTTTAGAACTCAGAGATCTGATTCGTAAGCTGGAGTGCTTTTCAGAATTTCAGAATGAAAGTTCATAATTCTATGAGATAAATGTTATATGTATACATATAACCATTGATGTAGAAATGCTACGAGAGTCAAAATACTGATTGCTGATTTCCTGTAATTGGTATGGTAATTCTTGTTACAGGATGCAGATGAGTATATAATAAGACTTCAATAGATAAATATAGTGATTTGTCGAAGAGATTTAAGCCAAGGAGCAACGAGGTTGCTGGTACATCTACTGATAATATGGTGGGATATAAAAGGTGAAGGTATTTCGTATGCCCGAGAGACATATTAAATTAATGTGGCTAATATGTTATGATCCAAGTCGGGTCATACCCAATAACAAGCTAACCGACACCTTATATGTATTTAATCTTAACGAATGGATCGTTAAATAAATACGCGACACTTGGATTTTAGAAAATCGGTTTTCTAAAATATCATCACTTGGGATAAATTATTTGGATAATTTATATGTAATTATTTATAGGTTTAAATAATTATGTTGTGTTATATTTTATAAAATGGTTTATAAAATTGTTGCAAGTAACAAATACATGTTTGTTTTATATAAGTTTTATAAACTTATATACAAGTTTTATAAAATTGAATCTTGTATAAAATAAATGTGTAAGTGTGGGCAGTTTTGTAGGCTCCAAGAAGAGTCCACCCATGCTTATTCTTGTGACTTTTAAAGACCACAACTCCCAAAGTGCATGCTAGTTTTAATAGACCAAAGAAAGACTCAAGAGAGACAACATTTCAAGTGCCAAAACAGCTGAAATTTTCTGTCCAAAAACTGCTGCTGCTGTTCGAAATTTTTGGGCAGAAAGAAGGGTCTTCAAGCTTGGTTTTTGGTCATTCAAGTGTCTCTAAATCCTAACCACATTAAGGGTGGTGTTGGTGCACTAAAGCTTGGGGTATTACTTGTTTGAGGCTTCAAGTTAGAAGCTTAGAAGCAATTTCTTCATCATCTTCAACATCATCTTGTTAGAAATCTAAACCCTCAATTAATTTGAGGAGGTACATTTCTTATCCTCTCTTGTTATTTGTAAGTATATATTCACAACTTGATCCTATTGGGATTTAGCTTTAATTGGCTTAAAGTTTAACAAGTAAAATTTGATAATTACACGCTTCCGTTTATTAAGATTCTTAAAAGGTTTTAAGACTTCTCAAACTTGTTAAATCCCAACAATGGTATCTAGAGCCGAAGTTGTTGAAATATGCTTCGAGATGGTTATTAAACCCACTATAATTTTGCATTCTATGAACATGCATGAAGTAGAATGTAAAATTTTCGGTTTTGGGTGGTTTGTCATTTTGGCCAAAATCACTTGTGATTCTGCATTCTGTACTGCCAATCACTTGTGATTCTGTACTGCAAATCACTTGTGATTCTATACTGCCAATCACTTGTGATTCTGTGTTGCCGATCACTTGTGATTCTGTATTGCCAATCACTTGTGATTCTGTGTTGCAGATCACTTGTGATTCTGTGTTTCCAATCACTTGTGATTCTGTATTGCCTATCACTTATGTTGATGATGTTCACAATCTAAGCCTTGACCTTGTGTTTGGTTGCATGCATGGTTGATTGATATTTATTCAATTGGTTTGTAATAATATTTATTCATTTGGCATGTAATAATTCATTTGGTTATGTAATTTATTTTATATTTGGTATGTAAAATAGATTAGGTTGTAATTTCATTTTTTAGACAAAATGTATTAGTATATATTTTGTAAAATGATGAAGAATGATGAAGACTTGAAGAACACATGAAGAAGCATTTGGATGCAAGGTTAAGTGGGAGATTTGAAATCTCCTACTTTGTGTTATAACCCCTTATCCGGTGGCATTTGTTTTCGGCTAAACAAATGTCTACCAAAATGGCTTGATTGTGAACATATTTGTTTTGCATGCGTGGTTGTTTATTGTATGGTTGTATGCTACAAGTTAATCACACAAGTTAACAACAAGCAAAATGGCAATTTAATTGGTTAAATTAAAAATGGCTAAAAGGACATTAATAAACGGTTATTAAGATCATGATTAGGATCATATATATAAAATGGTTTATAGACATGAAAATGGATTTCAAATGAACCATACACTAAATGCATGTTAGTGTATGGCATAAAAGTTTTCTCAAACTAGAATTAATGAAAACTTAAAATCCCTTAACTAAAACAAGGTAAACAAGTTTAACGCCATCCTTTTGTGGGAACACTTGAACATAGTAGGGTACTCATAATGGGATAAAGGTCACCTAACCATTATGAAATAACTAATATGCTTAAGGTAAAATTCGCATGCTTGTGGGATAAAGGTCACCTAACCACTTGTATGTTAATTTTACATGTTTGCACAAGTAGGACGACTTGATTTAGGAATCATGAACTTAGGGTCACCGAAGCATGAGGAACAAATAGGCGTTGATGGGATAAATATGTCATGCAAAAGGATTGCATGATCCCATAACTTAGAAGTTGCAAAAGGATTGCAATTGTCACATAAATGACTACCTAGCTAAATCAAATGACGGGATAAAGGTCACCTAACCGAAATTTGATTTACCGTTGGATTCTAAGATTTAATAAAACAATTAAAAATAAAAGGGTATTGTTTATTAAATTTAAAATCGATACTTAAAAAAACTTTGTTGAATTTTGTAGATGGCCGCCAATAACAACAACTGTAACATCCCGCCTTTTTCCGTTTACTTTTCCGTTTAACTATTTAAATTCCGTTATATGATTATGACATCCCTCGTTAATACGCGTTTTAAAATATCTCATTTAGGTAATTCACGCACCCGCAACCGAACTAGAGGGACCATTGTTGCCAAGAGAGCAAAGAGGTGACTAGGTCAACTAGTCAACCCTTCACTCTCATCCATTCATTTATTTCTTTTTCTTTTTCCTTTTTCTCTAACACTTTCACCAAATCTCTCAAACACCACTTCAAGGATTCATCATCCAAATCAAATCGAGCAAGCATCCATCTAAACAAATTGCATATTCGGAATCCTCTCATCTTCCTCTTCGATTCCATACCGATTTCATTACATTTGGGTAACTTTCTAAAATCGCTAGATTTTGTGTTCTTGATGTTTTTAACTTATAAAAGTGTTAATTAGTGTCTATGGCTCAAGTCTAACATGAATATATGATTTATATGCTCGATCTCGTTGTTTTAGTGTAACTAGCATGAACTTGAATTTTGTTGTGTTGTTCTTGAATTTAGGATGATCATATGTTGTTAGATGTTAAAAGTTGATGTTTTAATTGTGTTACTAGCATCACTAGCTTCAATTTGATGTGTAGGTTGCCTTAGAAAACTTCATGAACTTGATTATTGATTTTGGTGAATTTGGGTTAGGGTTTGATGAACTTGAAATGGACTTTTGATGCATTGAATGCCATGGATTATTATTGGTAAGTGTTTAATTGGATTGTATGCTTGATTACCTTCAAAACGGCATATCATTCATGTAAATTGGTTGCCCGAATCATTGAATTGCATTTATGAACTTGTATGCGGTTAATGTTAAGCATTAGATGCGGTTTTGGTTGTTGTAATAGGTAGATTGATTGATGAAATGTGTTTAGTTGTTTTCCTCGTCAAATTACCTTCCCAACGGTATAAGATACTTGTCTTGATTGTTTGCGGATCATAAATGGTGATTGTTTGAAGTTAGGTTCGTGCATAAAACTTAAAAACTGCCAGAATTCTCTGCACAGGTAATGGCGCGGCGCGCCATATTCCCGCGCGGCGCGCCAAAGTGGTCTGTCCAACTTTGTCAATTTTCGAATAATGTTTGCTATGCTACGCACCTCCGATTCACATGTAACTTGTTCTAACATGCTCATACATGATTAAAAACCTCAGAAAAATAGTTCGGGACCCGACCCGAACGTGTTGACTTTTTCGTTGACTTTGACCGACCAAAGTTTGACTTTTTGTCAAACTTAACCAAATGATTATGCAACCTTCCTAACTTGTTTATATACTTGTATCTTGCATGAAACTTGACAATTTGATTTCACATGCTACATAATCGAGTCGTAACGAGCCATAGGACTAATTGAACATCTTTGACCAATCGTGACTATCGTTATTGATACAACCTATTTGTTTAGGTCAAGACTAGCATTGTTCTTTGCACACGTTTACTTGTTGAAGTACTTTACTACTCGTGCACTCAAGGTGAGATCATAGTCCCACTTTTACTCTTTTTGAACTTACATTTGGGATGAGAAAACATAAACATTTCTTTACTAAGTGAACACAAGTACAGGAAAATAAACATTCTACATACGAGTTTAGAACAAAATCCTCAATTCGATTATCATTAGTTACACTTGCCGGGTGTAAGCGAGAACTTATGTTGTATGGATCCATATGGGTTTGACAAACCCTCATTCAAACGGTTCGCTACCGTTTACGAATGAAATATATTTTCGAGAAACAGTGTATGTTCTAGCACTAAGTGATGGGGTTCTATGGAAGGAATGTTAAGCATTGATAATTGGGTGCTCGTGAAACAAACTTTTGGAATGTATTACTATTATCTCATGGTTGCAAATCTTGTGGTTCACTTGTACTTACTTACTTAAACCTATGATTTCACCAACGTTTTCGTTGACAGATTTCTATGTTTTTCTCAGGTCCTTGAACGATACATGATACATGATTCCGCTCATTATTTTGATACTTGCATTGGATGTCGAGTATATATGCATACATGGAGCGTCTTTTGGCTACTTTTAAATTGTGTCGCATAAGTTTCATTTGTACTTAAAACTTTGTATCGTAACTTGTGGTGGAACTATTCTTGTAAACTTTGAACAATCTTTACATTTGAAATGAATGCGACATATCTTTTGGTCAAACGTTGTTTTAAAGACTTATGACCACGTAACGGGACCTAATTAGACGGCGCCGTCAATGACGATTTTGTCGGGTCGCTACAGATGGTATCAGAGCGTAGGTTGTAGGGATTTAGAGTTCATTGGTGTCGACCCCGAGTCATAGGATACATTAGTGAATCTAGACTACAACCGGCATATAGACCGAAGTAGGAACTACTTGACTATTTGTGCATTATACTCGAACTCTCCTATCATATCTAACTCTTATTCGATCTTGATATCACGTTGTTAAATTTGATTGACACGCCACCTTGACTTTATGAAGTAGTGTTAAATGCACATGTGAATCAGGGTAATATAATTTCCGGGATTATATTACGGTGGTTCACATGGACGTTCCGACATTATGACATAAAGAATTTAAGGCGGGTTAAGGAAATTTTATCTTTATCTTTATTCTATATCACGGTTAGTATTATTGAGAATACTAATCAATGATATTCTTGTGTCTTGAAGGAACAATGGCTCCTCGTCGTGTACGTCGCAATGAAACTCCCGAACAAGCTCTCGAACGGATGATAGCCACCGCCGTAGATGCGGCCATGGCCGGTCACTCATCCAACAACAATAATAATAACAACCACAACAACAACAACAACAACAACAACAATGGAGCCGGAAACTCAAATGAGGGATGCTCCTATAAAGCTTTCATGGGGTGCAAACCTTACACTTTTGATGGAACCGGGGGACCGGTCGTGCTCACCCGATGGTTTGAGCAAACGGAAGCCGTCTTTAGCATAAGCGGTTGTCGGGACCAAGACAAGGTCAAATACTCCACTCACACCTTCGCCGGTGTCGCTCTTACATGGTGGAATACTTATGTACAATCGGTGGGTACCGATGAAGCTCACGCCCTCTCTTGGGCCGACTTGAGGGAAAAGATGATTGTCGAATATTTCCCTCGTGAAGAAACCCGAAGGCTCGAACAAGAGCTAAGAACTTTAAAGGCGATCGGAAATGATCTCAAGGCTTACAATCAACGATTTTCTGAACTAGCCTTGATGTGCCCAAATCTTGTGAACCCCGAAGCTTTAAGGGTTGAACTTTACATGGATGGTCTTCCAAAGAGTATCAAACACGGAGTAATGTCATCCAAACCCACTAATCATCAAGAAGCTTTGAACATGGCCCGAAAATTGATAGAAACGGTTGACGAAATCGTAGTTCCGGCACCTAAGGCCGAAGATAAATCGGGCGGCAACAAAAGAAAGTGGGAACCCTCCCAATCAAACAACAACAACTTTGCTAAGAAGCCTTACACCTCCGACGGCAAGAAGGGTTATGCCGGGAACCTACCTCTTTGCAACAAATGCAACAAACATCACTTTGGCGAATGTAGTAAGTTAATTTGCCACCGGTGCCAAGGAGTTGGTCATAAGGCCAACGATTGTAAAAGTGCCACTCCCGTCGCTCGAAAGTGGCCCAATGCACCAAAGACGGGCACTTGTTATGAATGTGGCCAAACGGGCCATTATAGAAATGCATGCCCGAAGAGGAAAGATAACACCAATACGTGCGGCCGAGCTTTCAACATCAACACCGAGGCAGCCCGGGATGACACTGAACTAGTCACGGGTACGTTTCTTCTCAACAATTCTTATGTCTCTTGCTTATTCGATTCGAGTGCCGATAAATGCTTTGTATCCAAGACTTTGACTCATTCTTTTAGCACTCCACCTCTTCCATTAGATACCACTTATACCATTGAAGTGGCTAACGGGAAACTATTAAGTGCCGACACATATTATCGGGGGTGTACGTTAAACATTTTGGGTAAGGAATTTGAAATTGACTTGATACCCATGGAACTAGGAATCTTTGATGTAATAATCGGTATGAATTGGTTAGTCAAAACGAAATCTCACATCCTTTGTGATCTTAACGCAATCCGAATTTCTATCGAGAATGGTGAACCTTTGATTGTTTATGGCGATAAGAGTTGCACCAGACTCAACCTCGTTTCGTGCCTTAAAGTTAGAAAACTACTCCGTAAGAGTTGTTTTGCGATCCTTGCCCACGTTAAGAAAGTCGAGTGCGAAGAGAAGCATATCGATGATGTGACAATTGTTAGTGACTTTTCCGATGTATTTCCCGACGAATTGCCGGGTCTTCCACCTCATCGACCGGTTGAATTCCAAATCGATCTTATTCCGGGAGCCGCACCCGTAGCACGTGCACCATATAGACTCGCTCCATCCGAAATGCAAGAATTCCAAAGTCAAATCCAAGAACTACTTGATCGTGGTTTTATCCAACCTAGCCATTCACCTTGGGGAGCTCCGATTTTGTTTATTAAAAAGAAAGACGGATCCCTACGAATGTGCATTGACTATCGTGAACTAAACAAATTGACAGTTAAGAATCGATATCCCCTCCCTCGCATCGATGACCTCTTTGATCAATTACAAGGGTCTTGTGTATATTCAAAAATCGATCTCCGCTCGGGTTATCATCAATTGAGGGTTAAGGGGGAAGATGTCTCCAAAACCGCTTTCCGAACTCGTTATGGTAGTTATGAATTCCTTGTCATGCCATTTGGTCTCACTAACGCACCGGCGGTGTTCATGGATCTTATGAACCGCGTGTGCAAACCGTATCTCGATAAATTCGTTATTGTGTTCATCGATGACATATTGATCTATTCTAAAAATGAAGAAGAGCACGAACAACATCTCCGACTTGTGCTTGAACTCTTGAGACAAGAACGACTTTATGCCAAATTCTCCAAGTGTGAATTTTGGTTAAAGGAAGTTCAATTTCTTGGTCATGTTGTAAGTGATCAAGGTATTAAAGTCGATCCCAAGAAAATCGAAGCCATTAGTAAATGGGAGACTCCTACTACTCCTACTCACATTCGTCAATTCTTGGGTCTCGCCGGGTACTATCGTAGATTCATCGAAAACTTCTCTTTGGTTGCACGTCCTCTAACCGCATTGACTCACAAGGGAAAGAAATTCATTTGGGCGACCGAACATGAATCCGCATTCCAAATCTTGAAAACGAAGCTAACCACCGCTCCTATCTTGTCACTTCCCGAAGGCAATGATAACTTTGTTGTATATTGCGATGCCTCGAAACATGGTTTTGGGTGTGTATTGATGCAACGAACGAAAGTCATTGCTTATGCTTCTCGACAACTCAAAATTCATGAACGAAACTATACGACACATGATCTCGAACTCGGAGCCGTTGTCTTTGCACTTAAAATGTGGAGACACTATCTTTATGGAACCAAGAGTACTATCTTCACCGATCACAAAAGCCTTCAACACATCTTCGATCAAAAGCAACTAAACATGAGACAACGACGGTGGATTGAAAATTTGAACGATTACGATTGCGAGCTTCGTTACCATCCCGGGAAAGCAAACGTAGTAGCCGATGCCTTAAGTCGAAAAGAAAGAGCGGTGCCTCTTCGTGTCCGAGCCTTAAACATCACCATCCACACAAACCTTAATAGCCAAATTCGGGTAGCCCAAGACGAGGCTCTCAAGGATGAAAACCTTTCACACGAGCTCTTGAACATTCTCGTCTCTCGATTCGAAATTAGGGAGACCGGACTTCGATATTATGCCGGAAGGATTTGGGTGCCTAGTTATGGGGACCTACGAAGCCTTATTTTAGATGAAGCCCATAAGTCACGATACTCGATTCACCCCGGTGTCAATAAGATGTACCACGACCTTAAACAACTATATTGGTGGCCGAACATCAAAAGGGACGTAGCTACTTATGTTTCCAAGTGTTTGACATGTTCCAAAGTCAAAGTCGAACACCAAAGACCGTCCGGACTACTTCAACAACCCGAGATCCCACAATGGAAGTGGGAAAGGATAACGATGGATTTTATCACCAAGCTACCAAAAACGACGGGCGGTTATGATACCATTTGGGTTATTATTGACCGTCTCACCAAATCCGCACACTTCCTTGCCATGAAAGAAACGGACAAAATGGAGAAACTTGCACAACTTTACATTAAGGAGATCGTAGCCCGACACGGTGTACCTTTATCGATTATCTCCGACCGAGATGGCCGTTTCGTTTCTAGATTTTGGCGTACATTGCAAGAAGCGTTGGGAACGCGTTTAGACATGAGCACCGCATATCATCCTCAAACCGATGGACAAAGCGAACGTACAATTCAAACCTTGGAAGACATGCTACGAGCTTGCGTTGTCGACTTTGGAAAAGCTTGGGATAAGCACTTGCCTCTCGCCGAATTCTCCTACAACAATAGTTATCACGTGAGTATTAACGCCGCACCATTCGAAGCATTATATGGCCGAAAATGTCGTTCTCCTCTTTGTTGGGCCGAAGTAGGCGACAAACAAATCACCGGTCCTGAACTTATTCATGAAACAACCGAGAAGATCGTTCAAATCCGAGATAGGCTTCGGACGGCCCGGAGTCGTCAAAAGAGTTATACCGACAAATGACGCAACGACCTCGAATTTCAAGTCGGTGACCGAGTAATGTTAAAAGTCGCGCCTTGGAAAGGTGTAATTCATTTTGGGAAACGCGGGAAGCTAAATCCGCGGTATATTGGGCCTTTCTAAATCTTGGAGCGTATTGGAACCGTTGCTTATCGTTTAGATCTTCCGCCTCAATTGAACTCCGTTCATCCTACCTTCCATGTATCTAACTTGAAAAAGTGTCTTGCCGAACCCGATATCGTCATCCCTCTCGAAGAACTTACTATTGATGACAAACTTCATTTTGTGGAGGAACCGGTTGAAATTGTGGACACCTCCGTCAAGACATTGAAACAAAGCCGAATCCCAATTGTCAAGGTTCGTTGGAATGCCAAAAGAGGACCCGAGTTTACTTGGGAAAGGCAAGATCAAATGCAGAAGAAATACCCTCACTTATTCCCGATTCCAGAAACGCAAAATTTCGAGGAAGAAACAACAACTACTACGCCTACTTAAATTTCGGGACGAAATTTCTTTTAAGGAGTAGGTAATGTAACATCCCGCCTTTTTCTGTTTACTTTTCCATTTAACTATTTAAATTCCGTTATATGATTATGACATCCCTCGTTAATACGCGTTTTAAAATATCTCGTTTAGGTAATTCACGCACCCGCAACCGAACTAGAGGGACCATTGTTGCCAAGAGAGCAAAGAGGTGACTAGGTCAACTAGTCAACCCTTCACTCTCATCCATTCATTTATTTCTTTTTCTTTTTCCTTTTTCTCTAACACTTTCACCAAATCTCTCAAACACCACTTCTGGATTCATCATCCAAATCAAATCGAGCAAGCATCCATCTAAACAAATTGCATATTCGGAATCCTCTCATCTTCCTCTTCGATTCCATACCAATTTCATTACATTTGGGTAACTTTCTAAAATCACTAGATTTTGTGTTCTTGATGTTTTTAACTTATAAAAGTGTTAATTAGTGTCTATGGCTCAAGTCTAACATGAATATATGATTTATATGCTCGATCTCGTTATTTTAGTGTAACTAGCATGAACTTGAATTTTGTTGTGTTGTTCTTGAATTTAGGATGATCATATGTTGTTAGATGTTAAAAGTTGATGTTTTAATTGTGTTACTAGCATCACTAGCTTCAATTTGATGTGTAGGTTGCCTTAGAAAACTTCATGAACTTGATTATTGATTTTGGTGAATTTGGGTTAGGGTTTGATGAACTTGAAATGGACTTTTGATGCATTGAATGCCATGGATTATTATTGGTAAGTGTTTAATTGGATTGTATGCTTGATTACCTTCGAAACGGCATATCATTCATGTAAATTGGTTGCCCGAATCATTGAATTGCATTTATGAACTTGTATGCGGTTAATGTTAAGCATTAGATGCGGTTTTGGTTGTTGTAATAGGTAGATTGATTGATGAAATGTGTTTAGTTGTTTTCCTCGTCAAATTACCTTCCCAACGGTATAAGATACTTGTCTTGATTGTTTGCGGATCATAAATGGTGATTGTTTGAAGTTAGGTTCGTGCATAAAACTTAAAAACTGCCAGAATTCTCTGCACAGGTAATGGCGCGGCGCGCCATATACCCGCGCGGCGCGCCAAAGTGGTCTGTCCAACTTTGTCAATTTTCGAATAATGTTTGCTATGCTACGCACCTCCGATTCACATGTAACTTGTTCTAACATGCTCATACATGATTAAAAACCTCAGAAAAATAGTTCGGGACCCGACCCGAACGTGTTGACTTTTTCGTTGACTTTGACCGACCAAAGTTTGACTTTTTGTCAAACTTAACCAAATGATTATGCAACCTTCCTAACTTGTTTATATACTTGTATCTTGCATGAAACTTGACAATTTGATTTCACATGCTACATAATCGAGTCGTAACGAGCCATAGGACTAATTGAACATCTTTGACCAATCGTGACTATCGTTATTGATACAACCTATTTGTTTAGGTCAAGACTAGCATTGTTCTTTGCACACGTTTACTTGTTGAAGTACTTTACTACTCTTGCACTCAAGGTGAGATCATAGTCCCACTTTTACTCTTTTTGAACTTACATTTGGGATGAGAAAACATAAACATTTCTTTACTAAGTGAACACAAGTACAGGAAAACAAACATTCTACATACGAGTTTAGAACAAAATCCTCAATTCGATTATCATTAGTTACACTTGCCGGGTGTAAGCGAGAACTTATGTTGTATGGATCCATATGGGTTTGACAAACCCTCATTCAAACGGTTCGCTACCATTTACGAATGAAATATATTTTCGAGAAACAGTGTATGTTCTAGCACTAAGTGATGGGGTTCTATGGAAGGAATGTTAAGCATTGATAATTGGGTGCTCGTGAAACAAACTTTTGGAATGTATTACTATTATCTCATGGTTGCAAATCTTGTGGTTCACTTGTACTTACTTACTTAAACCTATGATTTCACCAACGTTTTCGTTGACAGATTTCTATGTTTTTCTCAGGTCCTTGAACGATACATGATACATGCTTCCGCTCATTATTTTGATACTTGCATTGGATGTCGAGTATATATGCATACATGGAGCATCTTTTGGCTACTTTTAAATTGTGTCGCATAAGTTTCATTTGTACTTAAAACTTTGTATCGTAACTTGTGGTGGAACTATTCTTGTAAACTTTGAACAATCTTTACATTTGAAATGAATGCGACATATCTTTTGGTCAAACGTTGTTTTAAAGACTTATGACCACGTAACGGGACCTAAGTAGACGGAGCCGTCAATGACGATTTTGTCGGGTCGCTACAACAACAACATGCAAAATGCACCACTTAACCTAAACAACCTATCGTTAAGGTCTCTCCTCGAGAAAGACAAACTCAACCATACGAACTTTATGGATTGGTTTCGAAATCTTAGGATTGTCCTCAAACTTGAGGATAAAGCGTATGTGTTGGAGGACCCTATTCCCGACCAACCGGATGAGGAAGATCTAGAGGGCATGGCTTATTATGACAAGTATTGCGCCGATTCGGTGCAAGTCGCTTGCCTAATGCTTGGGACTATGATACCCGAACTCCAAAAGGATTTCGAACATCATAGTGCATATGACATGATTACGCAATTGAAGGAGATGTTCCTTCAACAAGCATGTGTCGAGCGCTTCGAAACGGTTCGAGCGCTACATGCATGTCGTATGGATGACACCCAATCCGTCTCATCTTATGTTCTCAAAATGAAAAGCCTCATTGATCGCGCTAACCGTCTCAATCTCAACATATCCAATGAGCTAGCCACCGATCTTATCCTAAACTCCTTGTCAAAGAGGTTTGACCAATTTGTAATTAATTACAATATGAATGGGATGGATAAGACCATTGGTGAGCTTCATGGCATGTTAAGGACGGCCGAAACTAGCATGGGTAAAAGGACTTCACCCGTGCTAGTGATCAATGATGGTGGGTCTAAAGTAACCACACCTCTAAGCCAAAGGCGGCTAAGAGGAAAGGACCCGCCCATCAAGGCAAGGGAAAGGGAAAGATGGCTACCCCAACTAAAAACAAGAATAAGAAACAAAAGGTTGCCGGACAAGCAAACCCCAAGGAAGACCCATGTTTCGGTTGCGGTGAAATGGGTCACTGGAAACGAAACTGCCCGGTCTACCTTAAGGAGTTGAAGGAAAAGAGGGATGCGGGGCAATCCTCAGGTAATATATATATGGTATATATAGAGCTTAGTATTACTTCTTCTAATACATGGGTATTAGACACTGGATGTGGAACTCACATTTGCAATTCATTGCAGGGGTTCAAAGGAAGTAGCAAGCAAACAGGAACATCAAGTCTCTACATGGGTAATGGAGCCAAAGTGCAAGTGAAGGCTCAAGGAGACTTTGTGTTAAAGCTTCCAAGTGGTTTGGAACTTATTTTGAAAGATGTTTTGTATGCACCCGATTTATGTCGAAACATTATTTCCGTTTCCCGTTTAAAACAATGTGGTTTTAATCTTAATTTTGTTAATGATGATATCCATGTTTATTTAGATAATGTATTCTATTTCAAGGCTTCGCCTTCAAATGGAATTTATGAATTGGTTCATGATGACACATCATCTAGTAGCTCAATGTACCATACAAGCACCAAGAAACTCAAAAGGGATTTGAGTGATTCCTACTTATGGCATTGTCGCCTTGGTCACATTAACAAGAACCGAATGCATACACTTCAAAAGAATGGACTTTTGAAATCAAATGAAATGGATTCGTTTGATGTATGTGAGTCTTGTTTACAAGGCAAGATGAATAAAGCACCTTTCAAAGGGACCTATGAAAGGGCTAAAGACTTATTGGGAATAATACATTCGGATGTGTGTGGACCCTTTAAGCCCATGACAAGGAATGGTGAAAGATACTTTGTTACATTCATTGATGACTTTAGTCGTTTCGGATATGTCTACTTATTAAGACACAAGGACAAAACGTTTGAAGCATTCAAAGAATATCAAAACGAAGTACAAAATCAACTCAATAAGACAATTAAGGTACTTTGTACCGATAGAGGAGGTGAATACCTAAGCGATGCTTTCCAAGATCATCTTAGGAGTTGTGAAATCATCTCACAACTTACTCCACCCGGAACACCCTAACTTAATGGAGTTTCTGAAAGGAGGAACCGAACCCTAATGGATTTGGTTCGATCTATGATGGCAAGAAGCTCGTTACCTCTATCATTTTGGGGTTATTGTCTAAGCTCCGCGGCTCGTATTTTAAATATGGCCCCAACCAAGAAAGTGGAACGAACTCCTCATGAGATGTGGTTTGGAAAACCTCCTTCTCTATCATACTTGAAAGTATGGGGATGTGAAGCTTATCCTAAGCGCCATGTTGCTAATAAGTTACATGCTCGATCCACAAAGTGTATTTTCATAGGATATCCCAAGGATGATATGGGATACTATTTCTATGATCCGACCGAGCAAAATGTATTTGTTGCTCGAAAGGCGAATTTCCTTGAAACCAAATTCCTTATGGAAGGTGATGGTGAAAGGAAAATAGATCTTGTAGAGGTTCAAGATCAAGCCGATGATACACAAATGGTTGACACTAGCACTCAACATGAGGATGTTGAAAATAATCATGTGGATGATCAAAGTATACAGAGCGTTCGTAGATCTAGTAGGATTAGTAATCCTCCTGAGAGATATGGTTTTCTCGTGGATGGTTGCTATACGGTTGATTTGGATGAACCGACAAACTACGAAGATGCTTTATCAAGGATTGATAAAGACAAATGGCAGGAAGCCATGAACGCCGAGATGCAATCCATGTATGAAAACCAAGTTTGGGAACTTGTTGTGCAACCTCCTAGCTCCAAGCTAGTTGATTGCAAATGGCTTTTCAAGAAGAAAACTGACATACATGGAAACTTGGATACATACAAAGCTAGACTTGTAGCAAAAGGTTTCACTCAAACTCAAGGGGTTGACTATGATGAAACTTTCTCGCCTGTGGCAATGCTAAAGTCTATTAGGATATTGTTTGCCATTGCTGCTCATTATGATTACGAAATATGGCAAATGGATGTCAAACCGCTTTCCTAAATGGATATCTTGAGGAAGATGTCTATATGGTACAGCCCGAAGGTTTTGTTGATCCGAAAAATCCTAAAAAGGTATGCAAGTTAAAGAAATCAATCTACGGATTGAAACAAGCATCTAGAATGTGGAATCATCGTTTTAACGAAGAGGCAAAGAAATTTGGCTTCATTAAAAATGGTGATGAAGCTTGTGTATACAAGAAAGCTAGTGGGAGCTCTGTTATGTTCCTTGTGCTATATGTGGATGATATATTATTATTTGGGAATGATATTACCACAATGCAAGAAGTCAAAACTTGGCTAAAGAGTTGCTTCTCCATTAAGGATCTTGGAGAAGCACAATACATATTGGGGATAGGGATCTATAGGAATAGATCCAAGAGATTGATAGGTTTAAGTCAAAGTACATACATTGATAAAATCTTGAAAAGGTTCAAGATGGAAAACTCTAAGAAAGGTTTGGTACCTATTCAAAGAGGAACCGTTCTCAGTTCATCTCAGTGTCCCACCACAAAAGATGAACAAGAGAGGATGAAAAATGTCCCATACGCATCTGCTATTGGGTCAATCATGTATGCAATGATATGTACTAGACCGGATGTGTCATGCGCTCTAAGCTTGACAAGTAGATACCAGAATAACCCAGGAAACAATCATTGGATTGCTGTTAAAAGTATATTGAAATACCTTAGGAGAACTAAGGATATATTTCTAATATATGGGTCTGGTGAGGAGGAACTCGCTGTAAAAGGTTACGTGGACGCGAGTTTCCAAACTGATCGAGATGATTCTCGATCACAATCCGGTTATGTCTTCATGTTAAATGGAGGTGCGGTCTCTTGGAAGAGTTCAAAACAGGATGTTGTTGCATTATCCACTACAGAGTCGGAGTACATTGCCGCCTCATTGGCAGCGCAGGAAGCTGCATGGATGAAGAAATTCATCGACGACTTAGGAGTAGTCCCTTCCATTCAGGACCCTCTTGAGATCTTTTGTGACAACGAGGGTGCGATTGCTCAAATCAAAGAACCTCGTGCTCACCAAAAGACCCATCACATTAAGCGGAGATTCAACTACATAAGGGATGAAGTTGAAAAGGGAAAGATATGTATTCGCAAAGTTCACACAGATCTTAATATAGCGGATCCTCTCACGAAGCTCTTACATGGAGCAAAACATACTGGACATGTTTGTGCATTAGGGCTTCGATATTCTAGTGATTGGTCATGATCTGTTTTAAGTATTGTAACGGAACGAAATTGTTCAAACTCATTAATATAATTATGGTATTAATTTATTTTGAGTTATGTTCCTATTTTGCATATTTTATCCATGAATAAGTAATTATTCTAAATTCCGTAGTCGATCACAGTTGTGGGAACAAGTGTGAGGTTTAGACTATTATGAACTTGGATTGGTATACATTCACGGGATGAATGTGGGGCAAGGTTGCAACCAAGGTTCATAGATATTTGTGGGATACAAATATTGGAAGACCCGCTCTCAAGATTTACTAAATGGAGCCTTTGTGGTTGATCACATGTAATCTTGAGTAAAGGAGAATATCATTGTATCCTTTGACCTGAGATACATATTGGGTTCAGCTATTCACCGAATATCGTGCCTTGATTCTTTCCTCCGCTATTCTGAGAAGGTAGCTCATAAGGGAGGCTTCAGGTATGGTACGAAGTGTAGTGTCTAGGACGTATGTAGTCAAGATGGAATTTGTCCCTCTTATTCGTTGAGAGTCAGATGTCTAAGGCCTGATAAAGTTAAATCTATAAGAGGGTGATCACTCTATACCTCTTGGATTTAACATGACATCTAGGACGAAAGGATATAATGAAATATTCACCTATTCATATTCGAGGTGGGAACTCGAAAGGGATGATGTTATTGAATGGCACAAAGTCATAGCATATTGGGGGTGATGGACGGTCGTTAGGTGGTATCCATCACTTGCATTAATTTCTTATGTTTCCCGTGCAAGTGGGAGATTGAAGGTATTTCGTATGCCCGAGAGACATATTAAATTAATGTGGCTAATATGTTATGATCCAAGTCGGGTCATACCCAATAACAAGCTAACCGACACCTTATATGTATTTAATCTTAACGAATGGATCGTTAAATAAATACGCGACACTTGGATTTTAGAAAATCGGTTTTCTAAAATATCATCACTTGGGATAAAATATTTGGATAATTTATATGTAATTATTTATAGGTTTAAATAATTATGTTGTGTTATATTTTATAAAATGGTTTATAAAATTGTTGCAAGTAACAAATACATGTTTGTTTTATATAAGTTTTATAAACTTATATACAAGTTTTATAAAATTGAATCTTGTATAAAATAAATGTGTAAGTGTGGGCAGTTTTGTAGGCTCCAAGAAGAGTCCACCCATGCTTATTCTTGTGACTTTTAAAGACCACAACTCCCAAAGTGCATGCTAGTTTTAATAGACCAAAGAAAGACTCAAGAGAGACAACTTTCAAGTGCCAAAACAGCTGACATTTTCTGTCCAAAAACTGCTGCTGCTGTTCGAAATTTTTGGGCAGAAAGAAGGGTCTTCAACTTGGTTTTTGGTCATTCAAGTGTCTCTAAATCCTAACCACATTAAGGGTGGTGTTGGTGCACTAAAGCTTGGGGTATTACTTGTTTGAGGCTTCAAGTTAGAAGCTTAGAAGCAATTTCTTCATCATCTTCAACATCATCTTGTTAGAAATCTAAACCCTCAATTAATTTGAGGAGGTACATTTCTTATCCTCTCTTGTTATTTGTAAGTATATATTTACAACTTGATCCTATTGGGATTTAGCTTTAATTGGCTTAAAGTTTAACAAGTAAAATTTGATAATTACACGCTTCCGTTTATTAAGATTCTTAAAAGGTTTTAAGACTTCTCAAACTTGTTAAATCCCAACAAAAGGTTCCTCGGTACCAATAAAAGAGTACGCATATATATCAAGATTATAATAAGGCTAATCCGAATGAAAATCAAAGTTGACTTGCTGGAGCTGTGACAAAATTTGCTACTTTGAAAGGGATCGCAAAGTTATTTTCGGTAATAACAACGCCAAAGGAGCTAGCACATATACGTGTTAAACGTTTACTCAGGTTTCGAGTGTTTTCAGGTGCATAACTATACGTATCAATCTTTCTTTCTGTAGATGAAGTGTGGTTGGTTCATCCCCTCGATTGAGGTGTTTTCAAGAATGATGAAGGGTTTGAACGCAGATTGTAATCGTCGAGATACAATGAGATTTAAGATGAAATCAAGTGGCTAACTTGAAGAAATGTTTTGTTTCTTATGTTATAATCAATATTTTAATTCATTTTAATTGTCCAATGTCATTAGTCCACAGTCGATAGTCCACAGTTTAACAGTCTAATAATTCATATATAATTTAATATATAATATTCGAATTAATTAATACGTATCGTGACCCGTGTACATGTCTCAGACTCGATCACAACTCAAACTATATATATCATTGTAAAATCAACCTTAACCCTGTATAGCTAACTCTCGCATTACTACATATAGAGTATCTATGGTTATTCCAAATAATATATATAGATGCGTCGATATGATATGTCAAAACCTTGTATACGTGTCCCGATATTTAAAGTGCGTAAAATAAATAACAGAAATTAAATGATGATAAATAAAGTGCGAGAATTAAAATTGCGATAAATAAAATACGATAAATAAAAGGTAATACAGAATTAACAGTTAGCTAGGAACAGTTAGCGTGTATATTTTTTTTTTATATAGTTAATTTATTTGTTTCTAACAAATTTTATTTTGTGAAATGTTTTCTTCAGTATACCACTTGTTGGATTCTGATAAGTCAAAATCCAAATATGAAATTGAATGAAAATGGTTATTCTGTGGTGAACGGATTCGTATATCTGTGGATGTAAGTAGGATAGTAAATGACTGTTGAATCAGATTCGAAGAATGTACAGTGTAATTTAATAATGTGAAAATTAATATTCCTCGGGTATTACCTACCCGTTAAAATATTTTCACCATTATTAGTTTGTACGAAAGAATTTTTAATTACAATCTTTATGAAAACATATATACATATATATTTTCTTCAGATGTAATCATGAATTTAATGAGTCAATATGATATTAAACTCATTTTAATTTACCGTTAGAATAAGAATATATAATCTCTAAACATTATAGATTACATAATCGCCGTGTCGAACGAAGATAAATGATGTAGAATGTCATGTAGAACTATGATTATGCTCGAGGGACAGATTGTGATGTTGAGGCGTGTGTTGTTGCTGGTGGTACTATTGATGTCGTTGATGTTACTGAAGCTGGTACGTTTTGCACCATATTTTCCAAGGCCACAACTCAGGCGCGAAGCTCGTTGACTTTATTACTCCGGGATGATTGTCGGTCAGAACGAGTGGATGAATAAGGTTTAGAATTGTGAATAGAATATAATTGGGACGAGATACTCTGGAAATGATAGAGAAAATGGTGTCTCGAACAGGTTCGCCGGTAAGTGCTTCAGGTTCATCGTCAATAGGGTAATTTGGTTGGTGGAAAGGATCGCCTTCTTCACGTCTCCATTGATTAAGTCTACTACGAACACATCAGATGAATTGGAGATGGATGATTGGTTGGTCCATTTCATTTACACTGCTTTCAGAGCTTAGGTGAATATCCATGTCGAAATAGCTGTCGGAATCCGAGGAATTCGAACTGGTTGTGAGTTCCATCTCGTACGATAGAGTAAAGGATTTTTTGATAAGAAATAGATTATAGGATGTAGATTAGTACCCTGCAATACATAATTTACATATGCATATATAATACTAAAATCCCATAAGTTACGAAGAAATCTACGGAAGCTGTCAGGTAAAGGTAACAATAACAGATACGCTAAGATATGAATTTATCTATACACAGTCTAAGTAATAGAGGCAGTAAGACGTGTCTAGACTTTAAGGATGATAAGCAAATAATTTTCGACACGAAATGATAAGCAAAATTTTTGACAAGCAGATACGGTCGAAGTCCAGACTCACTAATGCATCTAAACAATTATCATTTAGACACACTAATGCAAGACCTGGTTCGCAAAGACCACCGCTCTGATACCAACTGAAATGCCCCGTTCATATACAATATAAACGATTCACAATAGTTGATTACATCGCGAGGTAATTGACCTCTATATGATACATTTTACAAACATTGCATTCATTTTTAAAAGACAAACTTTCTTTACATCAAAAGTTGACGGCAAGCATACTATTTCATAATACCTCCAACTATAATTGACTTAATAATAATTTTGATGAACTCGACGACTCGAATGCAACGTATTTTGAAATATGTCATGAATGACTCCAAGTAATATCTCTAATATGAGCAAATGCACAGTGGAAGATTTCTTTCATACCTGAGAATAAACATGCTTTCGAGTGTCAACCAAAAGGTTGATGAGTTCATAGGTTTATCATAAAACAATAAAATTCATCATTTTGATAGACCACAAGATTTAAATGCTGCATGGTACAAATGGGCCCGAATCCTATACCCACCTGTAATGTACATGCGATATCTTTTAAATACGGTACACCTTTCTCGTGTACGAAACCATTTTTCATAAATCTTAGTAACCGTACACATATCTCGTGCACAAAAATAACATACACATAACTTGTGTATAGAATCATTCTCTCGATACATAACATTCACTTTTCATTACTTTCATAGCTTGGCTTGGTAACCGACCTTAACATATAATGCGCATAATAATATCCCCAAAAAAGAACATCTCGTCTGTATAATAATCATATAAACTTCGAAGTACTAAACACCACGCCCACTAGCTCTTCTGTCTAGTGAACATTCTGGGTAGGGGTGTTAAACCCGGTAGCTACCTTTAGGATTCGCATGAATTAGGGCCATACCCGATTATAATTCTTAGGTTACCAAGCAATAATAATCAGGGGAAAAAATATTCATATCAATTGTGGCAATTATCACGTCCACATAATTCAATGGTGGCAATTATCACGTCCACATAATTCATTCGAGGAATGTTTTGCTTGTGTCTATCTCGTCAAACATTTATAAAAGCATTTCATGTATTCGCAGTTCAAAAAGTATTTCAAAAGCATTTAATAAAGCAGTTGTAAAAGTAGCGCATGTATTCTCAGTCCCAAAAATGTAAAGAGTAAAAGGGAATCAAATGAACTCACCATACTGTATTTTATAGTAAAAATACATATGACGTCATTTAACAAGTGTAGGGTTGACCTCGGATTCACGAACCTATATTAGTTATATATATATATATATATATATATATATATATATATATATATATATATATATATATATATATATATATATATATATATATATTAACACACATAATAACAATTAATAAGTTTATATTTTAATATTTATTAATAAATAACTTAGTTACATCTAATTATATATTTCTATTTAATATGTATATTTTAGATGCATATTAAAGTGTTTTAATTAATATATATATATATATATATATATATATATATATATATATATATATATATATGTATGAATTAAAGTTTATATATATGATTTTATATACTATTAATGTATTAAAATTAATGTTTTTATACATAATTATTTTTATTATTTATAATACATATTTTCATATAAATGTTTATTTGTTATATAAAAAAATAATAATAATAATTAGGTCATAATAATAATAATAATAATAATAATAATAATAATAATAATAATAATAATAATAATAATAATAATTATAATAATAATAATAATAATAATACATTAAAAGAATTAACAAGCTTCAAAAGGAAAAGAAGAAACTGTCACTGCTGGGAATTGAACCCGCGACCTCTCACTCAAGAAAAACTCCCAGACCACTACACCACTTGCTTGTTTTTGTTAAACTTACGTGATTATTTATTTAACATACGGAACAGTTTCTTCATATCAAACTTATAATCGTTATCCATTTCATGGTCCATCATGATAATCAAACACGGCCCAACTAAGTCTAATCGATCCAATACTCATCAGGCTCAATATACATCACCCTTAGTAGCCCAACAACACTTCGGCCCATCTCTTCATCATATAAACGGCCCAACAACAAAAAGAAATAATTAATTTGCAGTAGCAGTGGTTTGAACTCAAGACCTTTTGTTTAAAGACCAACACTCTAACCATTCTTATATCTTTTCCTTTCTGTTTTATTTCAGTAACAAAAAAATATAATCTATATCTTAACAATTTCTTCTTCTTCATTGATTCATCATTATCACGATGATCATCATCATCAATATCCTCAACATAACCATATCATAATGATTATCATCATACCCGTAATATCTGTATCAATGAATCGTCATCATCATCGTTTCATCATATCGATCATCACATCATCATCATCGTTTCATCATTACTCATTTATCATCTCGCCATCATAATCGTAATCGTCATCTTCAGTATATATTCTTCTTCATTTCGCATCATCCTCATCATGTTATCATCATAATTAGAACTCAAAGGCGTACAGCAGCAGTAACATGGTGGTTGTGGTGTTCGAATAGGTACAAAAAAAAACAGGAACGTGTAGCAACAATTCACGATGAATTTGTGATTGTTCTCGAGCAGCTGTAGCAGTAAAACGAAGGTGTGATGATAGTGGAGCTGTGGTGGTGATGGTGATCAAGGGGTGCTCCGGTGGTAGTTTACTACAGTGATGGTTTGTTTTTGAACCCGTAAAAGAAAACGTAGTAGAGGGAGAGAGATAAAGAGAGAGAAGAGTGATAGGGTGGCAGTCTGATGATGGTTGTTTATGGTGATCTCACGATGGGGAGATGGTGGTGGTGGATTGTGATGATGGCAGACAGTGGTTATATCGGTGGTGATGGTGCTCGGTGTATCAACGATAAATGGTTTTTGAAGTTCGAATAACAAAAACACCCAAGTGGGTTTTATATTTAACAGAGGATGGTGGTTTGGTGATGGTGGTTCGACGATGGAAATGGTGGTCACGATGGGTGGAGAATGGTGGGTTGAGAGAGGTCGAATGGTGATGATGGTTTGTGATTAACAAGTCGACGTACATATCTATTTTTATTGTGTTGTGCAAGTGTATATATATATATATATTAGATATATGTTAGATTGTGGTATGATTGTGGAAATGAATGTGGTTTTGGTTTTATGATTTCTGCCAACTCTTGGGTTATATAAGCATTTGTGTATGTATTACTTATGTTCATACATAATAATTAAACTAAAGGTTAGGTGGATAGATGGATTCAATAACAAAAAAGCAAACAGTTTTATGATTAATAATTTAATTCACACATATTACTACTATAACTCTCTCTGCTGACACCAGTTTGATTAATGGGTTTCGTACTCCGTTGATGTAATTAGTGGCGTATAAAAGTTCTCAGAAAAATTCTAAAATTTTAAATTAAGTATCTTTATTTATTTAGGTCATTATGGTATAAAATTTGACCATTAATTTAATAAATAAAAATTACATCAACTGTCCCTCTCATTTATGGGTAAAATAAAAAAAAATGTTAAAATTAAATAATTAAGTCCTAAATATACTTTTACTAAGCCTATAACTTATATAACTCATTTTCGTATCACCATTTATTTTAAAATCACATAAGTTCCTTTTTAACTCATTTTCTATTAATCGAATTACAATTGAGCGTTACCAGTGTTTACTAAATAACTTTGAAATCACAAAATATATTTAATATACTTTTTATGTATGTATATATATATATATATATATATATATATATATATATATTTGTAATAAATTTTACTATTTTTCTAATTTAAATCATACATTAAATCAACCATATTTCAAAGTATTATATATATTTAAATATATATGTAATTAATTATTTATATATAATAGTTCGTGAATCGTCGGAAATGGTCGAAGTTAATTTGATTGTATGAAAACAGTTAAAAATTTTGAGACTCAACATTACAGACTTTGCTTATCATATCTGAAACATATAAAGATTAAGTTTAAATTTGGTCGAAAATTTCCGGGTCGTCACATATTAGATAATAATGAGTATTATACATTTTAATATTAATAATAATGAAGATATAGCAAGTTACATGTTTCCCTTTTTATATAATAATAATGATATTCATTATAATAAATATATTTTTTTTTACTTTTAATAACATATGTTTAATATTTATACATTTTATATGTATTACCATATAATAATAATTATTAATAAGAATTGTATATATATATATATATATATATATATATATATATATATATATATATATATATATATATATATATATATATATATATATATATATATCTTCATTTCAATAATACTTGATTATTATTATTTTATCTTTTTAATTTCAATTAAATTAGGTGTGTTTTTATTTATTCAAAATATTACATATATATTTATATTTACATTTTTATTTACACACAATTGTTCGTGAATCATCGGCACGGTCAGAGGGTAATTGATTATATAAACATAGTTCAAAAATTTTCGAGACTCAACATTACAGTCTTTGCTTATCGTGTCGGGAACATTCAAATATTAAGTTTAAATTTAGTTGGAAATTTCCGGGTCATCACAAGAAGAATATATGAGACATATCTATATTATTAATATAAAAATGATATAATTAACAAATTATAAATATAAACTTATTTGATTACCATTACGTGTATTAATATATATACAAATGATATAGGTTCGTGAATCCAAGGCCAACCCTGCATTGTTCAATGTCGTCATATGTATTTTTACTACAAAATACAGTATTGTGAGTTTCATTTGCCTATTTACCCTTTATATTTTTGGGCTGAGAATACATGCGCAATTTTTATAAATGTTTTACGAAATAGACACAAGTAATCGAAACTACATTATATGATTGAATGATCGAAGCCGAATATGCCCCTTTTTGCTTGGTAACCTAAGAATTAGTAAACCGATCTACTAGTTGACGCGAATCCTAAAGATAGATCTATTGGGCCTAACGAACCCCATCCAAAGTACCGGATGCTTTAGTACTTTGATGTTATTTTATCATGTCCGAAGGATTTCCCAGAATGATGGGGATATTCTTATATGCATCTTGTTAATGTCGGTTATCAGGTGTTCAATCCATATGAATGATTTTTGTCTCTATGCATGGGACGTATATTTATGAGAAATGAAAATCTTGTGGTCTATTAAAATGATAGAAATGATTATTTATGTTAAACTAATGAACTAACCAACCTTTTGGTTGACACTTTAAAGCATGTTTATTCTCAGGTATGAAAGAAATCTTCTGCTGTGCATTTGCTCATTTTAGAGATGTTACTTGGATTCATTTATGACATATTTCAAAATACGTTGCATTCGAGTCATCGAGTTCATTAATGTTATTACTAAGTCAATTATAGTTGGTTATATTATGAAATGGTATGCATGCCGTCAATTTCCGATGTAATGAAAGTTTGTCTTTTTAAAACCGAATGCAATGTTTGTAAAATGTATCATAGAGAGGTCAAGTACCTCATGATGTAACCAAATGTAATGTATTCGTTCTTATGGATTAGGATGGGTCTTTACATGTGGTATCAGAGCGGTGGTCTTAGCGAACCAGGTCTTGCATTAGTGTGTCTAACTAATAGTTGTTAGGATGCATTAATGAGTCTAGACTTCGACCGTGTCTGCATGTCAAAAGTTTTGCTTATCATTTCGTGTCAAAAATTACCTACTTATCATCTTTAGGAAATTACCTGCTTATCATTCCTAGTCTAGACACATCTTACTGCATTGATTGCGTAAATATTGTATAGACAAATCCATATCTTAGCGTATCTGTTACTGTAGACTTTATCTGACACGTTTCCTTAATTTCCTCCGTAATCTACGGGATCTTCTGTACTATATTAGATATTCTATATAATTAGAATATTATCCGATAACCGAAAATCATTTCATATCGAAAATCCTCTAACTGATCATAAGAGATGAATCCTACACCTAGCTTGGATTCCATTAGTTCCGGAAGCAATTTCGAGATGCTTATTGAAGTAGACTCCGAAGTCAATGAACCCGAAGTGTCTCCACCGTTTAGCTATTTTTCTTTCTAGAGGAGATGGGGGTGGGTCCGAGACTGAAATGTCCCATTCATATTGATTATAAACGTTCCATATTAATTGATTTCGCTGCGAGGTTTTGACCTCTATATGAGACGTTTTTTAAAGATTGCATTCATTTTTAAAACAACCATAACCTTTATTTTATCAATAAAGGTTTCAAAAGCATTACGTAGATTATCAAATAATGATAATCTATAATATACTGTTTACACACGACCATTACATAATGGTTTACAATAGAAATATATTACATCGACATATGTTTCTTGAATGCAGTTTTTACATAATATCCTACAAACATGGACTCCAAATCTTGTCCTTATTTTAGTATGCACAGCAGAAGCTCTTAATATTCACCTGAGAATAAACATGCTTTAAACATCAACAAAAATGTTGGTGAGTTATAGGTTTAACCTATATATATCAAATCGTAACAATAGACCACAAGATTTCATATTTCAATATACATCCCATACATAGAGATAAAAATCATTCATATGGTGAACACCTGGTAACCGACATTAACAAGATGCATATATAAGAATATCCCCATCATTCTGGGACACCCTTCGGATATGATATAAATTTCGAAGTACTAAAGCATATGATACTTTGGATGGGGTTTGTTAGGCCCAATAGATCTATCTTTAGGATTCGCGTCAATTAGGGTGTCTGTTCCCAAATTCTTAGATTACCAGACTTAATAAAAAGGGGAATATTCGATTTCGATAATTCAACCATAGAATGTAGTTTCACGTACTTGTGTCTATTTTGTAAATCATTTATAAAACCTGCATGTATTCTCATCCGAAAAATATTAGATTTTAAAAGTGGGACAATAACTCACTTTCATAGATTTTTACTTCGTCGGGAAGTAAGACTTGGCCACTGATCGATTCACGAACCTATAACAAATATGTACATATATATCAAAGTATGTTCAAAATATATTTACAACACTTTTAATACATTTTGATGTTTTAAGTTTATTAAGTCAGCTGTCCTCGTTAGTAACCTACAACTAGTTGTCCAACGTTAGATGTACAGAAAAAAATTGATATATATTATCTTGAATCAATCCACGACCCAGTGTATACACGTCTCAGGCTAGATCACAACTCAAAGTATATATATTTTTGGAATCAACCTCAACCCTGTATAGCTAACTCTCACATTACTGCATATAGAGTGTCTATGGTTGTTCCAAATAATATATACACATGGGTCGATATGATATGTCAAAACATTTACATACGTGTCTATGGTATCCCAAGATTACATAATATATTAGAATACATGTATAATACAATATAAGTTAGCTATTATATGATTAATATAGATTTGTTACCAATTTTCACGTTGCTACAACAAGAAAAATTATCCAATCTTGTTTTACCCATAACTTCTTCATTTTAAATCCGTTTTGAGTGAATTAAATTACTATGGTTTCATATTGAACTATATTTTATGAATCTAAATAGAAAAAGTATAGGTTTATAGTCAGAAATATAAGTTACAAGTCATTTTTGTAAAGGTAGTCATTTCAGTCGAAAGAACGACGTCTAGATGACCATTTTAGAAAACATACTTCCACTTTGGGTTTAATCATGATTTTTGGATATAGTTTCATGTTCATAAGAAAAATCATTTTCCCAGAAGAACAACTTTTAAATCAAAGTTTATCATAGTTTTTAATTAACTAACCCAAAACAGCCCGCTGTGTTACTACGACGGCGTATGTCCGGCTTTACAGTGTTTTCGTGTTTCCAGGTTTTAAATCATTAAGTTAGCATATCATATAGATATAGAACCTGTGTTTAGTTGATTTTAAAAGTAAAGTTAGAAGGATTAACTTTTGTTTGCGAACAAGTTTAGAATTAACTAAACTATGTTCTAGTGATTACAAGTTTAAACCTTCGAATAAGATAGCTTTATATGTATGAATCGAATGATGTTATGAACATCATTACTACCTCAAGTTTTCTGGATAAAGCTACTGGAAATGAGAAAAATAGATCTAGCTTCAAAGGATCCTTGGATGGCTTGAAAGTTCTTGAAGCAGAATCATGACACGAAAACAAGTTCAAGTAAGATTTCCACTCGAAATAAGATTGTTATAGTTATAAAAATTGAATTAAAGTTTGAATATGAGTATTACCTTATATTATAAAGATATCTTACTGTAAATAAGAAAGATTTCTTGAGGTTGGATGATCACTCTATAAGATTGGAAGTAAGCTAGCAAACTTGGAAGTATTCTTGATTTTATGAAACTAGAACTTGTAGAATTTATGAAGAACACTTAGAACTTGAAGATAGAACTTGAGAGAGATCAATTAGATGAAGAAAATTGAAGAATGAAAGTGTTTTTAGGTGTTTTTGGTCGTTGGTGTATGGATTAGATATAAAGGATATGTAATTTTGTTTTCATGTAAATAAGTCATGAATGATTACTCATATTTTTATAATTTTATGAGATATTTCATGCTAGTTGCCAAATGATGATTCCCACATGTGTTAGGTGACTCACATGGGCTGCTAAGAGCTGATCATTGGAGTGTATATACCAATAGTATATACATCTAAAAGCTGTGTATTGTACGAGTATGAATACGGGTGCATACGAGTAGAATTGTTGATGAAACTCAACGAGGATGTAATTGTAAGTATTTTTGTTAAGTAGAAGTATTTTGATAAGTGTCTTGAAGTCTTTCAAAATTTTATGAATACATATTAAAACACTACATGTATATACATTTTAACTGAGTCGTTAAGTCATTGTTAGTCGTTACATGTAAGTGTTGTTTTGAAACCTTTAGGTTAACGATCTTGTTAAATGTTGTTAACCCATTGTTTATTAAATCAAATGAGATGTTAAATTATTACATTATCATGATACCATGATGTATTAATATATCTTAATATGATATATATACATTAAATGTCGTTACAACGATAATCGTTACATATATGTCTCGTTTCAAAATCATTAAGTTAGTAGTCTTGTTTTTACATATGTAGTTCATTGTTAATATACTTAATGATATGTTTACTTATCATAATATCATGTTAACTATATATATATATATATATATATATATATATATATATATATATATATATATATATATATATATATATATATCCATATATATGTCATCATATAGTTTTTACAAGTTTTAACGTTCGTGAATCGCCGGTCAACTTGGGTGGTCAATTGTCTATATGAAACCTATTTCAATTAATCAAGTCTTAACAAGTTTGATTGCTTAACATGTTGGAAACACTTAATCATGTAAATAACAATTTCATTTAATATATATATATATAAACACGGAAAAGTTCTGGTCACTATAGAGACTTACTCACTCGATGGAGAAATGAAGAAGGCGAGCCCTACCGCGAACCAAACTTACCTCCTAACATCGGAGAAAACGATGTACTCACCGGTGAACCTATGCGCAACACTGTATTCACCCTTCTTCCTAAAGTTTTCCACCTCGAAGGTCGCATTACTGCAATCTCAGAAAATATTCAACCTCTACTTCCGAATACCAATCGAAGGGGAATATTAGAAGAAGTTAGGGAACTTCGAATTGATAATCAAGATCTATCGAATCAGATAAGTGGATGGATAGAAATTATAGAGGGTAGGATAGAAACCCTGACAAGAATGGTGCGTGATCTACAAGCTATACTTACTACAACAACATCAATCACCAACCTCAGCACCAACAACACTTGTAGCACCGACAGCAACAGTACCACCATCAGCAGCACCAGCAGCATAACCAATACCAACAACAACAACATCATCACACGCCTCAACCTCGCAATCTATACCTTAAGCATAATTATCATTCTACTAATCGTTCTACATAAACTATCTTCGTCCTTCATGGCGATTATGTAATCTCTAATGTTTTGGAGATTATGTACTCTAGTTCTAGCCGTAAATCTGATGAGTTTAATATCACATAAACTCATTAAATCCATGATTACGTCTAAGGAAAATATATATGTATATATGTTTTCATACAGATTGTAATTAAAAGTTTTATTGTACAAACTGTTAATGGTGAAAATATTTTAACGGGTAGGTAATACCCGAGGAATATTTAGATTCCACATTAATAAGTTACACTGTACATTCTTTGAATCTGATTCAACGATCGTTTACTATCCTACTTACATCCACAGAAATACGTATTCGTTCACCACAGAATAACTATTTTCATTCAAATTTCATATTTGGATTTTGACCTATCAGAATCCAACAAGTGGCATAATGAAGAAAACATTGGACAAAATAAAATTTGTTAGAAACAAACAAATTAACTATGAGAAAAATCTTGTTAAGAATCCACGCTAACTGTTCCTAGCAAACTGTTCCTAGCTAACTGATTACATTTTATTTATCGCAATTTATTGATCGTAATTTATATTCTCGCAATTTTATTTATCGTCATTTAATTTCTGTTATTTATTTTACGCACTTTAAATATCGGGACACGTATACAAGGTTTTGACATATCATATCGATGCATCTATATATATTATTTGGAATAACCATAGACACTCTATATGCTGTAATGATCGAGTTCACTATAAAGGGTTGAGGTTGATTCTTAAATAATATATATACTTTGAGTTGTGATCGAGTCTGAGACATGTACACGGGTCACGATATGTATTAATTAATTCGAATATTATATATGAATTATTGAATTGCTAACTGTGGACTAGTAACTGTGGACTAGTAACTGTGGACTACCAACATTGGATAACTAAAATAAATTAAAATATTGATTATAACATATGAAACTAAACAATTCTTCAAGTTTGCCATTTGATTTCATCTTAACCTCATTTGTATCTTGACGATTATAATCTGCGTACAAACCTTTCATGATTCTTGAAAACAACTCAATCCAGAGAATGAATTAACCGCACTTCAACTACGGAAGAAAAGATTTATGCATAGAGTTATACACCTGAAAACACTCGGAAACTGAGTAAACGTTTAACACGTAGCTGTGCTAATTTCTTTAGAGATATTATTACCGAAAATAACTTTGCAATCTCTTTCCAAATTAGCCAATTTTGTCACAGCTCCAACAAGTCAATTTCGATTTTTCGTTCGAAATAACCTTATTATAACCTTGATATATATGTGTGCTCTTTTATTGTTACCGGGAAACTTTTTATATTCCACCATATTACCATCAGACGTACCAACAATCTCATTGCTCCTTGGCTTAAATCTCTTCGACAAAACACTATATTTATTTATTGAAGTCTTATCATGAACTCATCAGCATCTTGTAACGAGAATTGCCATACCAGGTATCGGGAAATCAGCCATCAGTATTTTGAATCTCGCAGAGTTTCTACATCAAAAGTTATATATCCATATAACATTTATCTCTTAGAATTATGACCTCTCATTCTGAAACTCTGAACAAATCACAAGGGCTAAACTTCTACATAAAGAATCCTGATGATTCTGTTTCTGATGAAATTTTTAGCGAATAACTTGCTCCTTAATCGCTCTAAATCATTGTGAATGAATTTCTTCATCACATTATGATTCAAAAATTCTAAGATATTATGGTATCTTTCATTATGAATATCCTCAATATTTATGTAGATATCTTCATAAATATTCTCATCCGATATTAATTATCTCTCTGCTCTATCTGTGTTACATCATAAAAGAAACTGTTTTAGTTACATCACGAATTATGAATGTTTTGAAGTAGTGTTGGAAATTGATGCATGAGTTAGTATAATATAATGACACTTGATCAACGTGATTATATTACAGTAAGTCATGATGAGTTTCTAAATGGAACGTGATGATTCACAGATCCTAACGTCATCATGTGCTATGTTACACGACTCTTGCAATCTATTTAATCTCTAAAATATCAAGAAAATATTTCTTGATGATTCGGTCTTTTCCAGGATATTCTGGTAATTTAACAAATCAAGATCGTGCCATTACCATTTCCTTCTTAGAACATTAACAAGGTTCATTCCAAAAATTATATCTGCGAATTCTGGACCATTACAAGCGGTGTTTAATCGCAAGAAGAAGAAACGAAAGGACAAAGCTCCAAAGTAGAAATTGGGGTATAAATCGCAGCAAATAAAAGAGAGCATTAACTGGGAATGACAATGATTATAGAAGACAGAAGCAGGGACTTTGAAATATAAGAGAAGATATAAAACCCAACAACAACTCAGAAATTACAAACCATATGTATCAATGCCTATAATAATATAAAGACACGGGAGAACTAAAAACACTATAAACCCAAGTGTATAGTAAAAGAAAATAGATTCTTCCGGTGGTAGATGAAAAAGAAGAATGACAAATTTGAAAGATAAGAGTATATCAAGAATCAGAACCGGATGGAGCATATTGATGAATGTTTTAAAGAATAAATTGAGGGAGAAAGAATAGAAGGTGTGAGTTGTAAGGAAATGAAGGAGGTGGATTTATAGTGAAATATCCGACAGAGCAATCAAAAACAGATTATCACATTTAACCAAAGAATATCCTAATTTCCTTAAGTTCTGAAGAATCAAATCTTGTAATGAAGATTTTCTCCAAATTCTTTAAACTCCGAAAATCAATCTTATCTACGTCAAGAGATATGACAAATCTTCAATTACTCATTTTCACACTTATGTGATAGCTTCACTCGTACTCTTCGAATAATCGAATTATCTTATCCATATTACTCAACAGTAATAAACTCTATTTATCAGCTCATATTCGTCAGGAAAACATTATTATTGTTAGCCATGATGATCCCACTCAAATTTCGGGATGAAATTTCTTTAACGGGTAGGTACTGTGATGACCCGGAAATTTCCTACTAATTTTAAACTTAATCTTTATATTATTTCGACACGATAAGCAAAGTCTGTAATGTTGAGTCACAAATAGTTTGAACTGTTTCATATATTCGTTTGACTTTCGACCATTCCCGACGATTCACGAACAACTATTTGTAAAATAGATAATATATATATTTAAATAGGTATTTATAATTTGAAATATAATTTAGAATATTCTATAATATGATTATTAGCATTTATATTGTAAAATAAATAAAATTCTATTAATGGAAACTATAGAATATATAGATATATATAAATATGTATATAAATATTACTTGTAAATATATAAAGTTATATTAAATCTATTTTTTTAAAAATATATAATATATTTGTTTAAGTAATTAACTTTGCTATTTTAAAACTGTTATATATAGAAAGGGAATATAAATGATTTCAAGCTTAATTAGTAAACGTCAGTAATACTCGGTTGACATTTCGTTAGCATTCATATAGATTTAATATAAGTTTATGATGGATTAAAATAAAAGTTGAACTGTAAATCGATTACGAAGTTTTTTGATTTGTTAAAAGTATTTTTACCTTTTTAAGTTAAAATATTAGTACTCCGTACATATAAATCGGAACATAAAATAAATAATTTTTGAACCTTTTTGATCAGGTTTCAAATAGGTAATGAGTGAAATAATTAAATATGTTTAATCTAAAAATTTGAGATTTTTAGGAACACTTTTATATACTAAATGTTTAGCAATGGACACGTTATACCAATCGGTGTTAAAAGTGTCGGTAGATAAATCCAAACTATATGGCTGCTTTCCTGTTTTACTGTTTCACTATTTTGTTCCAGCTCATTAATCTTTCCATTCCACTGAATTTACATATTGATATATGTATATACTTGACATATGTGGTAATATAACAAAAATCTCAACTCCCCTTTTCTTGAGTTCGGAAGCCTCCCAAACATGCCACTTTCAACACCACTCTACACTGGCATCCTCACCACCACCTTGCCGCCGTTTACCACCTCCACCGATGCCACCATCCGCCACTATGACATCAAGAACCACCTTGAACCACCGTCTTCTGTCTCTCTCTTTTGCTTGTTTTAACTCGTGAATCCACCGATGATCATCAACCCGTTTGAACCACACCCGCCACTACCATCAACCACCCTCATCATCCAAATCACCTTTCATCACCACAACAACTACCATGAACATCCTTTTATGTATCTTTCTTTCGAACGCCACAACCATTATTCTCTTTATCCTAATAAACTTTCATTACACCATGGAAGCCAATTGCTATTACTAAACATATGTATGTACTGTTACGAAGATCCTTCAAAGATGATTATGAACAGTGATAACTCACAAGTGTCATCGTGATATAAGATATAGGTGATGATACGAATGATGATTATGTCACTATGATGATATCGTGTATTATGATGGTGTGAGTGTGCTCCTACTCCACCCGTCTTTCCTGTGTTTCTATTACTATACGAACCCGGATCAATCACCCTCTCAATTTCTATAACCACCTCCTTTCTTGTTCTTTCTTCGTGAACCCACAAACATCATCTGCGTTTCCCTTCTCTTTTGTTTCTCTTCGTTGACCAAACACCCACTTTCTTTTTCGGTTATATTTATAACCCATAAATCTCCTCACTCTAACCACCACAGCTTAACACCACTAATCTCCACCACCCTTTTTATTTAAAAACCATCGAAACATGCTGCAATTTACTGCACTATTATTGTTAGTTTGCTTCTGCTATAACCTTGTTTCTTATTTTTCTATTTATTAAAAACTTCCACTCCTTTTAATATTACAACCGCTCAACTTTTGTTTCTACTTCGTTATATATTTTTTCGGTTGTTGATAAAGAAGATGATAGAGGAACTTGTGGCAGACAACAACTAAACATTCAACCCCACTTGTAAAAAAAAAAAGAGATGTCGAGCTATGCAATAGAAATTCCTTTTAGGCCATCACGTTTTATTTTATATTTCTTGGGTCGAATACCACCTTCAAAACTCAGCTGGGTCATATTGTTTAACAGGCCACGAACTCAGTTTTTTTTGGGGCCGTGATTGATGTTTGGGCCTGGTGAACGAGCTTCATTAAATAGAAGGAGAGAAAAGGGAAACTGTTATGTATCGGGTTAATTAAACTAAAACTTTAGTAATAATCAGATATGCAAGGACAGAGGGACGGTTCATGCGGGTGTTGAGCTAACAGGAGGTCACAGGTTCAATCCTGGCTTGTGGCATATTTATATATATATTTTTTTAAAGAAGAAAAAGATGAAACTGACAGAAGGGTTAACTAAATTAGAAGTCGTAATAAATCAGAAAAGAGGAGCAGGGGAGTGGTAGAATATTGGTACAGGTGAGCGAGAGGTCTTGGGTTCTAGCCCGGTTCGGGGTGTTTTCCTTTTATAAGAGATTTTGAGGTAGTTTTCAAATTTTAAAAATTATTATATTATTACTATTATTATTACTATGATTGTTAATGTTATTTTTTATCATTATTATTATTGATATTATTACTAATATTACAATCATTATCATTATTAGTATTATCACTAAATATTATTGTTATTATCGATATTATTAATTTTATAAGACTACTATTAATAAAAGTATTACTATTATTATTATGGTTAGGATTACAAATTGATGAAATAGAAACTTCGATCACTAGTTTAGAAATTAAATGCGAAGATTATGATTATTATTATGAATATAAAAGTTTTAATGATATTGTTAAGGTTATAATTATAGAAATCTTTAATATAAATACTTTTATGAAAAGGATTAAGTTAAAACTTAATTAGATTATGATTTAAAGAAATTATTATAATTATTATAATCATTGATATCTTTGTTAATATAATACAATATAGTATAAAAATCATTATTTAAAAATCATTATTACTTCTAATAACATTATTAATATATCACTTTTATCTTTATATATATATAGTATCACTATTATTTCTAATATTAGTAATGTCATAATTATTACTAATATCATAATTAGTACTATTGTTATCATCATTTTTATTATAACTAAATATCATTATTATTATTAAAAATAACTATCAGCTATATAAAACTAATTGTAATACATATAACATAATTAAATTTAATATTTTTAAATACAAGAAGAATATATGAGACATATTTATATTATTAATATAAAAATGATATAGTTAACAAATTATAAATATAAACTTATTCGATTACGATTATGTGTATTAATATATATACAAATGATATAGGTTCATGAATCCAAGGCTAACCCTGCATTGTTCAATGTCATCATATGTATTTTTACTACAAAATACAGTATTGTGAGTTTCATTTTTCTTTTTACCCTTTATATTTTTGGGCTGAGAATACATGCGCAATTTTTATAAATTTTTTACGAAATAGACACAAGTAATCGAAACTACATTATATGGTTGAATGATCGAAGCCGAATATGCCCCTTTTTTCTTGGTAACCTAAGAATTAGTAAACTGATCTACTAATTGACGCGAATCCTAAAGATAGATCTATTGGGCCTAACGAACCCCATCCAAAGTACCGGATGCTTTAGTACTTCGATGTTGTTTTATCATGTCCGTAGGATTTCCCGGAATGATAGGGGATATTCTTATATGCATCTTGTTAATGTCGGTTACCAGGTGTTCAATCCATATGAATGATTTTTGTCTCTATGCATGGGACGTATATTTATTAGAAATGAAAATCTTGTGGTCTATTAAAATGATGGAAATGATTATTTATGTTAAACTAATGAACTCACCAACCTTTTAGTTGACACTTTAAAGCATGTTTATTCTCAAGTATGAAAGAAATCTTTCGCTGTGCATTTGCTCATTTTAGAGATGTTACTTGGATTCATTTATGACATATTTCAAAATACGTTGCATTCGAGTCGTCGAGTTCATCAATATTATTACTAAGTCAATTATAGTTGGTTATATTATGAAATGGTATGCATGCCGTCAATTTCCGATGTAATGAAAGTTTGTCTTTTTAAAAACGAATGCAATGTTTGTAAAATGTATCATAGAGAGGTCAAGTACCTTGCGATGTAACCAAATGTAATGTATTTGTTCTTATGGATTAGGACGGGTCTTTACATGAACAACATCTGATAAACATTTTGCTGAGTAGCAACAACTTCCACAGCAGGAGGAACGGATAAGGGTACTAAATTTTGTTGAACTTACATTTATGCTTGAGAACAGTTCTCAGGTTGCAGTGCAAGTCTAGGAAGTTTGAACATTGAGTTTGTCCTTCTTCAACAAAGAAGGAAGTGTGTTTTGATTTACATTTTAATTATTTGACATCTACATCACATCAGATATAAGATTCAATTTAGTATATTTGATTCTCAGCTTTAGTAAATTAACTACCCAAGTTTTTTTATAATTTTTAAAAACAATTAACTTACGAAAGCCTATGATCCACATAAAGATTCTATAGACACATCTGTTGATCAGCTAGCAGTTATGGAGTCTATTGGTAGGTAGCGGGTACCAATTGCATTATAAGTGCAACTCTTAGATCTTTATGGGACCTAGAAATATATGTAGTCCAACAAAATACTATTATCTACTGGCATGTTTGTCCCATCCTTTCTTCGAACTCAGGTCTCACCGTGAATATGATTAAGTCGTCCAATTTGGAAACAGTGGAATTTCACTAAAATCCACCTTGTGGCTATAATTTAGCCTAGTCTCACTAGATCAGAAAAATAATGAGGAGTGTTTGCAAGCTCATTGGATGACATGACTTAAATTTGACGGGTATTTTAGAAAAGTTTGTGTCAACGAATAATGCATTAACACAAGATTCGCTACACTATTAGTTAAAAAACATTTTAACCAATTATATATGTCAATTATGTTTGTGCGTCTAATTTGTTATTTAATTTATAACATATTAAAATAACAAATACACAAACATATATCGTTTTAAAATAATTTTAAAAGATGTCACTCATATATATTATCTGAGTTTTAAAATCATTACTCCCTCTGTCCTATATTAATAGTTCACCTTTCCTTTTTCGTCCGTCCCAAATTAATAATTCACTTCTATAAATGGAAAAGAATACTTGGTTAAATTACTTTTATACCCTTGCTTTATTTAACTAATACAAAAATATAGGCAAAAAGTAATGGGTAAAACTGAAAAGTAGGGAAAAGGTAGACTAAAAGTACGTGTAATAGTCACTTTTTCTTAAATTGTGTGTTTTTTGTCTGTGGACTATTAAATTGAGACTGAGGAATAATTCTAAACTCGTTAAAGTTTAACTTTTAAAATCAGCAAGTTTAATCTTTAAACTCGCTACGTGTTTTATTTGATATTTCCATCAAAAAATATTTAGCATATACTATAATCAACAATTATATGTAAAAATGCGAAAAAATAAAACACAATCATGCATCACACACATACATAGCCTAGCCCAAAATCCTACGTTTGATCCCATGAGCCGACATGAAATCAAGAGGTCAAACTAAGCACAATATTATAGCTCCCACTTGATTCAAGAACCAAGTGAAAACTTGTCGGACGTCGTTGTTGTTAACTTGATATGTGCACCATCTTCTAAGACAAACTCTATGTCGCATCTTTATCTTCAATCTCCATCTTTTACATTTATATAAAAAAGAAAATTACAACTAATATAATACTTTTACAATATTAAATAAACCTAATTAGAAAACTATGAAATTGAAAATAAATACAATACAACTTTAGCTTCATGACCTCTGAATAAATCAATTTCCAACATGGCTTAAAATTGTCGTGACCAACAGTCACAACATTCACACAAAACCAAACACACGGGTCGGGGCATTATGGACTATGTATGCAATCACAATTTTAATAACAACATTATTAAAACCTATGTATGGCTTGTCAATGGTTACAATGCATATGTATAACCATGGAATAAAACAGTCAACAATTATAATAATTATTCAAGTCATAACAATTAAATCTACAATTTAAAATAGTGATATTCTTTTAATCATAACCGAGTTGACTTAAAAAACCAAAAAGGTTTTGACTTTCACCAATTCACCACAAAGTCAAATCTAAAGAATAATCACATGACAATTAAAACGGTGTAAAAGCGGCTCTGATACCAGTGATGGAAAATCGTGTGGAATTTTAAATTTTATAAACGTAGTGGAACGATAAAAATAAATATATTTTCATTCATTAATAAGCATCTTTTATTAACATTAAAATAAACATCATTTATTTTTTTATTAACTTTCACACGATTAACGGGTCACAACAAGATCCAATCACACCACTAATAATTATCAACTAATAAATTCACAAAGAGTAGTTTAGATATATCTTTAACGAGCAATGCACGAATGGTAGGAAAAACTGACCACGTCTAGGTTGAAATATATATTCAAAGTGTATAAATATCGCTATTGTTGATCCACACAGCACGTCGAGCAACACCAATCGGATGTTAGTCCGTATATAACTCGAAGATAAAATCCACATATCGCAAGTTTAAGAAAGTAAAATAATAAGAGTAGAAACAAAATAAAATTTTGTTCTCTTATAATTGTTGATCAAAAAATACAAACTAAAACCTTTTGTGCTTACGAAAAAAAAGGTTTCCTTTTCGTTTCTGTTTTGTAGTCTTCAAAGTTATTACAAAACAATGAAATCTCACTTGTTGCCTTTCGTTTCTTTCAACTGACTTATAGAGATAACAACCTTTTCTTAATTTTTTTTTGTGTGACTAATATGAACCCGTTGTCTTTTATTTGATCACAACAAAAAGAGAACGGAGAAAACCATTTATGTGTTTTTTTATCCTTTTGTGAATTGCTATTCGTAGGAAAAATTGGCTATCCATATAGACTTTATTTATATTTTATATTTGTGATGATATAAAGTTTGATAAATAACTAAACTTGAAAAACAAGATGATTCTTTGGCCGACGATAAGTTTCAGTAGTTATATATTAGTTACAAAACTAAAATATAACTAAAATAAAACTCAAATTATTTAATTTAATTAAATCATATTTAACTAAATTATATTTTCTGAAACTATAACTTATAATTATATATCAACAATATATAATAATTGGTGTCTAAATGCCAAACTGTGTGTGACCCCATAGACTTGTATATAAGTCGTAGTATAGATTTCTGTTATGACGTGCACATTAAGTCAACAAAATTAGCGTCATTTACTAGACAATGTTTCTTTCTCAATTTACAGTATGGCTATATATTTGCAGTCATAGATGGAGCTTCTTTTGTTCCATTTCAGGAATTTATACAACAATCAGGTTCCAATATAGATAAGTTTCATCCTTCGTCATACGAATTCTCTCTTTGCCTTGGACCTGAAGGTATACCACTACCTTTTTGCTACTAATTTAATAAGTTGTTTAGTATTGTGTCTCTCATAAATGCTTTATGCATGCTTCAATTTTGTTTGTGACATAAATTATCATTGTTTGTGACATGATTTGTTAATTATCGTGCTATTTTTTATATGTTTTTATATGTTTGATCATGTAATGTTTCATTCACTACCTTGCTGAACACAACAAGGTTACAGATATAATAAAAATAAAGAGAAGTAGATTACTTGCTCATCTCGAACATGCCAATAGCATTTCTACTTGACACTGCGGTTATAATAGAGCTCTCATATGTAGTACCATATTTAATCATTTTTGCTAAGTTTTGCTCGATTCATTACGGTTTAGGCTATTACCTTAATAATATAAGTGTCAAAATCGCGCGCTATCATTTTATTACCAACTACATTTTATTGCCAAGTACATTTTATTGGTTTAGGCTATTACCACAATTCAATTATAATTTTATTGCCAAGTACATTTTATTGCTATCATATATGGTTTTGATCTGAAGTCAATTCTATGGATTATATTTGGTATTTTTGTGGCTTTTATCTGCAAGATAAAACCTGTTACTTTGTGATTGACTTATAATGGTCAAAGTTGTGATTGGGTTAAATTTTATAGGCTTTGTCAACAACAATATACAATTGACACCAAAGTCGTGGATAAAAAGTGCTCAAACTTAATGCATTTTGTTCATATTCATATATCGAGTACTTGATATAGGTTATCAATATCTAGAACACAATAGCAAATCTCATATTTTTTCACTATATGACCTGCTTAGTTTGCAATTTAACGATATTTATAATGACTAATTTTATAAGTGTTCTCGAATTTATTCATGAATTCATCTTGATAATACCTAGGCACTTTAACCTGAGAATTTATTCTTTATTTGTGTATTTTTTAACTATTGTTTTCTTATTATTCTTTTGATTATTTAGTGGTTACTCCAAAATTGTATTTAGTTGTTGATACGTAGGTGTTACTAAAAACAGAATTCATTGGTTGTGTTGACTGCATAGAAGACCTGATTCTAGTGGGTGACTGATGCGGGTGTGACCACGAGCTCTAAATTTCAAATTGATAAACTTGGATTTATTTGGAATATATTTGGATCCTTGTTTATTCAGCAATCATCTTCTACATTAGAAGGTTGTGTCAAGAGTGCATCAGCTTTCTTAGCTGTTGAATTGTCTACGATGTGTAGAAACAGCTTTGAAGTCAGCTCCTTACTTAGCAAATGTCCTAAGGTCAGCATAGAACAATCGAGGCAGCATCAAGAGGTTGATATTCCATGTGGGAGCATTGGCGTCCATCAGAATGATGAACTAACAATTTTGGAGTCCTTTCACTTTGAGTTTTGAATAAAATATAATATACTCAGTATGGATCGATATTTTAGAGTTTATTTTGCAAGATTAAATTTTTGACGTGTTTGAAGACTAACCAGCTCGGAAGACAAACCAACACGGGTTGTTACAAATTAATGTCAAGACAACTTTAAACGAAGTTCGGGTTAAAATGGGTTGAAGGCTAAGTTAATTTAGTTGGGTTTGATCTGGTGAAATTTACTCAGCATGCATTGAAGGGTAAGAAAATAGTGCATCTCAAGAGTGAGCTGTCATGAAAGAAGAGCCAGTATAAAGAAGAGCTAGCACAATGTTGAACCAGCTCAATGATGGGCCAGCAACAAGTTGAAACAGCACAACGTTGAATCAGCTCAACGAAGGGCCAGCAACAAGTTCAACCACCTCAACAAGAGCCAGCTGAAAGAACATATGATTAACTTTTAACTTTAAAGGTTACTTAAGAGGCGGCTTCAAATGAAGTTTGTTCGACCAGCAAATGTAACAGCAATTGGTGTTAGGTTAACCAGCAGAAATTATTCGTTCAACCAGCTAGAAGAACCAACATAAGTTGTTAGTTCAACCAACACGAGAGATCTTTAGAGCCAGTACATAAAAGTGATAGTTCAACCAGCATCAGTTTTACTTAGTTTATAAACTAAGCACTTAAGCTAGTTCACTCAACTCTTATAATTAATGTTGGACTAGCCCTAATCTTTAAGGCTCAATCAGCTTTGAAAGTTAATGATCACTAACTTTGAATGTTCATGCCAACCAGTATAAATTGATGAAGTTCAACTAGCTCAAAACATTAAAGTAAACCAACCAGCTTTTAAAAAAGAAGGCAAGCCAACTTAATAATCTACCACGAGCACTTATACTTTGGAAATGTTCGAAACTATTTTAATTCAATAAACCAGCTCAAGACATGTGCTTAACATGTGTGTGGTTGATTCTAGAATGTTGGGTTGTCCAAGGAAGATTCTCATCTATCATTGGTTACTTTTTATCATGGAAGGAGCATTATAAAGTGGCAGGCTTTTTCATATTATGTCTTTAATTCTTATTGGCTGATTTTTAAATGTTTATCCTTTTTGTCTCTTTTTTGCTTTTTATGTTTTATCTTATTTAGAATTAGATGTAATGTTTCCTCTATAAATAGAGGTTGATTATCATTGTAAAACTAAGTTGATGATGATTGAAAAAGTTTGATAGAACTTATCTATTTACTAAAATCTCCATGTCTTTAAGAATCTTTGATTCCGGTGACTACGAGTGGTTTCTTTATCAGTGTTTGCGGTGTTTCTTGAAATGTCCCGTTCTTATTGATTAAAAACGTTCTATATTAATTGATTTCGTTGCGAGGTTTTGACTTCTATATGAGACGTTTTTCAAAGACTGCATTCATTTTTAAAACAAACCATAACCTTTATTTCATAAATAAAGGTTTTGAAAGCTTTACGTAGATTATCAAATAATGATAATCTAAAATATCCTGTTTACACACGACCATTACATAATGGTTTACAATACAAATATGTTACATCGAAATCAGTTTCTTGAATGCAGTTTTTACACAGTATCATACAAACATGGACTCCAAATCTTGTCCTTATTTTAGTATGCAACAGCGGAAGCTCTTAATAATCACCTGAGAATAAACATGCTTAAAACGTCAACAAAAATGTTGGTGAGTTATAGGTTTAACCTATATATATCAAATCATAATAATAGACCACAAGATTTCATATTTCAATACACATCCCATACATAGAGATAAAAATCATTCATATGGTGAACACCTGGTAACCGACATTAACAAGATGCATATATATAAGAATATCCCCATCATTCCGGGACACCCTTCGGATATGATATAAATTTCGAAGTACTAAAGCATCCGGTACTTTGGATGGGGTTTGTTAGGCCCAATAGATCTATCTTTAGGATTCGCGTCAATTAGGGTGTCTGTTCCCTAATTCTTAGATTACCAGACTTAATAAAAAGGGGCATATTCGATTTCGATAATTCAACCATAGAATGTAGTTTCACGTACTTGTGTCTATTTTGTAAATCATTTATAAAACCTGCATGTATTCTCATCCCAAAAATATTAGATTTTAAAAGTGGGACTATAACTCACTTTCACAGATTTTTACTTCGTCGAGAAGTAAGACTTGGCCACTGGTTGATTCACGAACCTATAACAATATATACATATATATCAAAGTATGTTCAAAATATATTTACAACACTTTTAATATATTTTGATGTTTTAAGTTTATTAAGTCAGCTGTCCTCGTTAGTAACCTACAACTAGTTGTCCACAGTTAGATGTACAGAAATAAATCGATAAATATTATCTTGAATCAATCCACAACCCAGTGTATACGTATCTCAGTATTGATCACAACTCAAACTATATATATTTTGGAATCAACCTCAACCCTGTATAGCTAACTCCAACATTCACATATAGAGTGTCTATGGTTGTTCCGAAATATATATAGATGTGTCGACATGATAGGTCGAAACATTGTATACGTGTCTATGTTATCTCAAGATTACATAATATACAATACAAGTTGATTAGGTTATGGTTGGAATAGACTTGTTACCAATTTTCACGTAGCTAAAATGAGAAAAATTATCCAATCTTGTTTTACCCATAACTTCTTCATTTTAAATCCGTTTTGAGTGAATCAAATTGCTATGGTTTCATATTGAACTCTATTTTATGAATCTAAACAGAAAAAGTATATGTTTATTGTCGGAAAAATAAGTTACAAGTCGTTTTTGTAAAGGTAGTCATTTCAGTCGAAAGAACGACGTCTAGATGACCATTTTAGAAAACATACTTCCACTTTGAGTTTAACCATAATTTTTGGATATAGTTTCATGTTCATAATAACAATAACTTTCACAGAATAACAACTTTTAAATCAAATTTTATCATAGTTTTTAATTAACTAACCCAAAACAGCCCGCGGTGTTACTACGACGGCGTAAATCCGGTTTTACGGTGTTTTTCGTGTTTCCAGGTTTTAAATCATTAAGTTAGCATATCATATAGATATATAACATGTATTTAGTTGATTTTAAAAGTCAAGTTAGAAGGATTAACTTTTGTTTGCGAACAAGTTTAGAATTAACTAAACTATGTTCTAGTGATTACAAGTTTAAAACTTCGAATAAGATAGCTTTATATGTATGAATCGAATGATGTTATGAACATCATTACTACCTTAAGTTCCTTGGATAAACCTATTTCAATGGATCCTTGGATGGCTCGAAGTTCTTGAAGCAGAATCATGACACGAAAACAAGTTCAAGTAAGATCATCACTTGAAATAAGATTGTTATAGTTATAGAAATTGAACCAAAGTTTGAATATGATTATTACATTGTATTAGAATGATAACCTACTATAAGAAACAAAGATTTCTTGAGGTTGGATGATCACCTTACAAGATTGGAAGTGAGCTAGCAAACTTGAAAGTATTCTTGATTTTATGTAACTAGAACTTGTAGAATTTATGAAGAACACTTAGAACTTGAAGATAGAACTTGAGAGAGATCAATTAGATGAAGAAAATTGAAGAATGAAAGTGTTTGTAGGTGTTTTTGGTTGTTGGTGTATGGATTAGATATAAAGGATATGTAATTTTGTTTTCATGTAAATAAGTCATGAATGATTACTCATATTTTTGTAATTTTATGAGATATTTCATGCTAGTTGCCAAATGATGGTTCCCACATGTGTTAGGTGACTCACATGGGCTGCTAAGAGCTGATCATTGGAGTGTATATACCAATAGTACATACATCTAAAAGCTGTGTATTGTATGAGTACGAATACGGACGCATACGAGTGGAATTGTTGATGAAACTGAACGAGGATGTAATTGTAAGCATTTTTGTTACGTAGAAGTATTTTGATAATTGTATTGAAGTCTTTCAAAAGTGTATAAATACATATTAAAACACTACATGTATATACATTTTAACTGAGTCGTTAAGTCATCGTTAGTCGTTACATGTAAGTGTTGTTTTGAAACCTTTAGGTTAACGATCTTGTTAAATGTTGTTAACCCAATGTTTATAATATCAAATGAGATTTTAAATTATTATATTATCATGATATTATCATGTATTAATATCTCTTAATATGATATATATATACATTAAATGTCTTTACAACGATAATCGTTACATATATGTCTCGTTTAAAAATCATTAAGTTAGTAGTCTTGTTTTTACATATGTAGTTCATTGTTAATATACTTAATGATATGTTTACTTATCATAGTATCATGTTAACTATATATATATATCCATATATATGTCATCATATAGTTTTTACAAGTTTTAACGTTCGTGAATCACCGGTCAACTTGTGTGGCCAATTGTCTATATGAAACATATTTCAATTAATCAAGTCTTAACCAGTTTGATTGCTTAACATGTTGGAAACATTTAATCATGTAAATATCAATCTCAATTAATATATATAAACATGGAAAAGTTCGGGTCACTACAGTACCTACCCGTTAAATAAATTTCGTCCCGAAATTTTAAGCTGTTGAAGGTGTTGACGAATCTTCTGGAAATAGATGCGGGTATTTCTTCTTCATCTGATCTTCACGCTCCCAGGTGAACTCGAGTCCTCTACGAGCATTCCATCGAACCTTAACAATTGGTATCTTGTTTTGCTTAAGTCTTTTAACCTCACGATCCATTATTTCGACGGGTTCTTCGATGAATTGAAGTTTTTCGTTGATTTGGATTTCATCTAACGGAATAGTGAGATCTTCTTTAGCAAAACATTTCTTCAAATTCAAGACGTGGAAAGTGTTATGTACAGCCGCGAGTTGTTGAGGTAACTCAAGTCGGTAAGCTACTGGTCCGACACGATCAATAATCTTGAATGGTCCAATATACCTTGGATTTTATTTCCCTCGTTTACCAAATCGAACAACGCCTTTCCAAGGTGCAACTTTAAGCATGACCATCTCTCCAATTTCAAATTCTATATCTTTTCTTTTAATGTCAGCGTAGCTCTTTTGTCGACTTTGGGCGGTTTTCAACCGTTGTTGAATTTGGATGATCGTCTCGGTAGTTTCTTGTATAATCTTTGGACCCGTAATCTGTCTATCCCTCACTTCACTCCAACAAATCGGAGACCTGCACTTTCTAACATAAAGTGCTTCAAACGGCGCCATCTCAATGCTTGAATGGTAGCTGTTGTTGTAGGAATATTCTGCTAACGGTAGATGTCGATTCCAACTGTTTCCGAAATCAATAACACATGCTCATAGCATGTCTTCAAGAGTTTGTATCGTCCTTTCGCTCTGCCCATCAGTTTGTGGATGATAGGCAGTACTCATGTCTAGACGAGTTCCTAATGCTTGCTGTAATGTCTGCCAGAATCTTGAAATAAATCTGCCATCCCTATCAGAGATAATAGAGATTGGTATTCCATATCTGGAGACGACTTCCTTCAAATACAGTCTTGCTAACTTCTCCATCTTGTCATCTTCTCTTATTGGCAGGAAGTGTGCTGATTTGGTGAGATGATCAACTATTACCCAAATAGTATCAAAACCACTGGCAGTCCTTGGCAATTTAGTAATGAAATCCATGGTAATGTTTACCCATTTCCATTCCGGGATTTCAGGTTGTTGAAGTAGACCTGATGGTTTCTGATGCTCAGCTTTGACCTTAGAACACGTCAAACATTCTCCTACGTATTTAGCAACATCGGATTTCATACCCGGCCACCAAAAATGTTTCTTGAGATCCTTGTACATCTTCCCCGTTCCAGGATGTATTGAGTATCTGGTTTTATGAGCTTCTCTAAGTACCATTTCTCTCATATCTCTAAATTTTGGTACCCAAATTCTTTCAGTCCTATACCGGGTTCCGTCTTCCCGAATATTAAGATGCTTCTCCGATCCTTTGGGTATTTCATCCTTTAAATTTCCCTCTTTTAAAACTCCTTGTTGCGCCTCCTTTATTTGAGTTGTAAGGTTATTATGAATCATTATATTCATAGATTTTACTCGAATGGGTTCTCTGTCTTTCCTGCTCAAGGCATCGGCTACCACATTTGCCTTCCCCGGGTGGTAACGAATCTCAAAGTCGTAATCATTCAATAATTCAATCCACCTACGCTGCCTCATATTCAGTTGTTTCTGATTAAATATTTGTTGAAGACTTTTATGGTCGGTATATATAATACTTTTGAGCCCATATAAGTAGTGCCTCCAAGTCTTTAATGCAAAAACAACCACACCTAATTCCAAATCATGCGTCGTATAATTTTGTTCGTGAATCTTCAATTGTCTAGACGCATAAGCAATCACCTTCGTTCGTTGCATTAATACACAACCGAGACCTTGCTTTGATGCCTCACAATAAATCACAAAATCATCATTCCCTTCAGGCAATGACAATATAGGTGCCGTAGTTAGCTTTTTCTTCAATAACTGAAACGCTTTCTCTTGTTCATCATTCCATTCAAATTTCTTCCCTTTATGCGTTAATGCTGTCAAGGGTTTTGCTATTCTGGAAAAGTCTTGGATGAACCTTCTATAGTAACCAGCTAGTCCTAAAAACTGGCGTATGTGTTTCAGAGTTTTCGAGGTTTCCCACTTTTCAACAGTTTCTATCTTTGCCGGATCCACCTTAATACCTTCTTTGTTCACTATGTGACCGAGGAATTGAACTTCTTCCAAACAAAATGCACACTTTGATAACTTAGCGTACAATTCTTCCTTCCTCAATACTTCTAACACCTTTCTCAAATGTTCACCGTGTTCTTGGTCATTCTTTGAGTAAATAAGTATGTCATCAATGAAAACAATGACAAACTTGTCAAGGTATGGTCCATGAATACAGCTGGTGCATTAGTTAAACCAAACGGCATGACCATAAACTCGTAATGACCGTAACGTGTTCTGAAAGCAGTCTTTGGAATATCATCTTCTTTCACCCGCATTTGATGATACCCGGAATGTAAGTCAATCTTTGAATAAACAGAAGAGCCTTGTAGTTGATCAAATAAGTCGTCGATTCTCGGTAGTGGGTAGCGGTTCTTGATGGTAAGTTTGTTCAACTCTCGGTAGTCGATACACAACCTGAATGTACCATCTTTCTTCTTGACAAACAAAACAGGAGCTCCCCACGGTGATGTGCTTGGTCGAATGAAACCACGCTCTAAAAGTTCTTGTAATTGGCTTTGCAGTTCTTTCATCTCGTTGGGTGCGAGTCTGTAAGGAGCACGAGCTATTGGTGCAGCTCCTGGTACAAGATCTATTTGAAATTCAACGGATCGATGTGGGGGTAATCCCGGTAATTCTTTCGGAAATACATCGGGAAATTCTTTTGCAATGGGAACATCATTGATGCTCTTTTCTTCAGTTTGTACTTTCTCGACGTGTGCTAGAACAGCATAGCAACCTTTTCTTATTAGTTTTTGTGCCTTCAAATTACTAATAAGATGTAGCTTCGTGTTGCCCTTTTCTCCGTACACCATTAAGGGTTTTCCTTTTTCTCGTATAATGCGAATTGCATTTTTGTAACAAACGATCTCTGCTTTCACTTCTTTCAACCAGTCCATACCGATTATCACATCAAAACTCCCTAACTCTACTGGTATCAAATCAATCTTAAATGTTTCGCTAACCAGTTTAATTTCTCGATTCCGACATATATTATCTGCTGAAATTAATTTACCATTTGCTAATTCGAGTAAAAATTTACTATTCAAAGGCGTCAATGGACAACTTAATTTAGCACAAAAATCTCTACTCATATAGCTTCTATCCGTACCCGAATCAAATAAAACGTAAGCAGATTTATTGTCAATAAGAAACGTACCCGTAACAAGCTTCGGGTCTTCCTGTGCCTCTTCCGCATTAATATTGAAAACTCTTCCGCGGCCTTGTCCATTTGTGTTCTCCTGGTTCGGGCAATTTCTAATAATGTGGCCTGATTTTCCACATTTATAACAAACTACATTGGCATAACTTGCTCCGACACTACTTGCTCCGCCATTACTCGTTCCGACACTATTTGTTCCTTTCGTTCTATTAACCCCTGGTCCGTAGACCTCACACTTCGCCACGCTATGACCATTTCTTTTACACTTGTTGCAAAATTTGGTGCAGAACCCCGAGTAATACTTTTCACACCTTTGGCATAGCTGCTTCTGATTGTTGTTGTTGTTGCGGTTATTATTGTTGTTGGGATGATTGTTGTAGTTGCTGTTGTTGTTGTTGTTGTTGTTGTTGGGCCGTTTGTTGTAGTTGCGATTGATGTTGCGATTGTTGGGATAATTGTTGCGATTATTGTTGTAATTACTGTTGTTGTTGTATTGGTGATTCTTATCACCGTTTTCCTCCCACTTTCTTTTGACTTGCTTCACATTGGCTTCTTCAGCAGTCTGTTCTTTAATTCTTTCTTCAATCTGGTTCACTAGTTTGTGAGCCATTCTACATGCCTGTTGTATGGAGGAGGCTCGTGTGAACTTATATCTTCTTGGATTCTTTCCGGTAATCCTTTCACAAACGCGTCGATCTTCTCTTCCTCATCTTCGAATGCTCCCGGACACAATAGGCACAATTCTGTGAATCGTCTTTCTTACGTGGTAATATCAAATCCTTGGGTTCGTAACCCTCTAAGTTCTGTCTTGAGCTTATTGACCTCGGTTCTGGGACGGTACTTCTCGTTCATCAAGAGCTTGAATGCTGACCACGGTAGTGCGTACGCATCGTCTTGTCCCACTTGCTCTAGATAGGTATTCCACCATGTTAACGCAGAACCTGTGAAGGTATGCGTAGCGTACTTCACTTTGTCCTCTTCAGTACACTTACTTATGGCAAACACCGATTCGACCTTCTCGGTCCACTGTTTCAATCCGATCGGTCCTTCAGTTCCATTAAATTCTAAAGGTTTGCAGGCAGTGAATTCTTTGTAGGTGCATCCTACACGATTTCCTGTACTGCTAGATCCAAGGTTATTGTTGGTATGTAGCGCAGCCTGTACTGCGGCTATGTTTGAAGCTAGAAAAGTACGGAATTCCTCTTCATTCATATTCACGGTGTGTCGAGTAGTCGGTGCCATATCCTTCAAAATAGTCAAATGGAGCAAGTTAATCATACAGAATATTAAGAGTAGTTAATAGTATTTCGTAGCATAATATGAACTCATTTATAAAATCTTTTTCTTCATATTAGCGTTTTATAAGTTTAAATTCGGGTAGTACCTACCCGTTAAGTTCATACTTAGTAGCTAATATACAATTCAACTACTACAATTCTATATGAAAAACTGATTATAATAATATTTCGCGTTCAAACTTTTACACAATATTTTACAAACTTACAATACCGCTTATTTTACATATAGCATGAAATATAGCACACAATAAATTTGATACAAGATGGTTGTGAAGATAATTCTAGCTAGTACACAAGTCGTTCAACAAAGGCAATAAAGACACGTAATTCATACGTCCAGAAACAAGTCATGCATTCTGGTTTTACTAGGATTACTTCCCATCCTTGGTCTTGTGGAACATAACCGTTATGGCCGTTTGTAATGTCGTCAAAGGGACGAGGGTTACGTAATGTCCAACAGTCCCGTAACAATCTAAAAACCTCATTTCTTACCCCAATTACTGACTCCGTCACTTGTGGGAACGTTTTGTTTAATAGTTGTAGCCCGATGTTCTTATTCTCACTTTGGTGAGAAGCGAACATTACTAATCCGTAAGCATAACATGCTTCTTTATGTTGCATGTTAGCCGCTTTTTCTAAATCACGAAGTCCAATATTCGGATATATTGAGTCAAAATAATTTCTTAACCCATTGCGTAAAATAGCATTTGGGTTCCCCGCAATATATGCGTCAAAGTAAACACATCGTAACTTATGGATTTCCCAATGTGATATCCCCCATCTTTCGAACGAAAGCCTTTTATAAACCAAGGCATTCTTGGAACGTTCTTCGAATGTCTTACAAACTGATCTCACCTTAAATAGTTGTGCCGAAGAATTCTGACCGACTCTAGACAAGATTTCATCAATCATGTCTCCGGGTAGGTCTCTTAAAATATTGGGTTGTCTATCCATTTTGTGTTTTTATACTGTAAAATAGACAAGAGTTAGATTCATAAAAAAATACTTATTAATTCAAGCAATTTTTACATATATCATAAAGCATAAGCACACTATTTTACATATATTACACCACACGAATACAACTATCTTATTCCGACTCGCTTGTTTCTTCTTCTTCGGTTTTGGTTCGTTTTGCCAAGTTTCTAGGGATATATGATTTTCCCCTAATACGAGCCGTTGTTTTCCACATTGGTTTAGAAAAACCTGGTGGTTTAGAGGTTCCCGGGTCATTGTTACAACTTAAGGGCTTCTGGGGTTGACGATACATATAAAGTTCATCGGGGTTGGAATTAGATTTCTCTATTTTTATGCCCTTTCCCTTATTAATTTCTTTTGCCTTTTTAAATTCAGTTGGGGTAATTTCTATAACATCATCGGAATTCTCGTCGGAATCCGATTCATCGGAGAATTGGTAATCCTCCCAATATATTGCTTCCTTGGCGGAAACACCATTGACCATAATTAACCTTGGTCGGTTAGTTGAGGATTTTCTTTTACTTAACCGTTTTATTATTTCCCCCACCGGTTCTATTTCTTCATCCGGTTCCGATTCTTCTTCCGGTTACGATTCTTCTTCCGGTTCCGACTCTTCTTTCGGTTCCTCTTCGGGAACTTATGCATCAGTCCATGAATCATTCCAATTTACGTTTGACTCTTCATTATTATTAGGTGAGTCAATGGGACTTGGTCTAAAGGTAGACATCTATCACATAATATCAAACGCGTTAAGAGATTAATATATCACATAATATTCACATGTTAAAAATATATAGTTTCCAACAAAATTTGTTAAGCAATCATTTTTCAAGTAAACACGGTCGAAGTCCAGACTCACTAATGCATCCTAACAAACTCGATAAGACACACTAATGCAAAATTCTGGTTCTCTAAGACCAACGCTCGGATACCAACTGAAATGTCCCGTTCTTATTGATTAAAAACGTTCCATATTAATTGATTTCGTTGCGAGGTTTTGACCTCTATATGAGACGTTTTTCAAAGACTGCATTCATTTTTAAAACAAACCATAACCTTTATTTCATAAATAAAGGTTTAGAAATCTTTACGTAGATTATCAAATAATGATAATCTAAAATATCATGTTTACACACGACCATTACATAATGGTTTACAATACAAATATGTTACATCGAAATCAGTTTCTTGAATGCAGTTTTTACACAGTATCATACAAACATGGACTCCAAATCTTGTTCTTATTTTAGTATGCAACAGCGGAAGCTCTTAATAATCACCTGAGAATAAACATGCTTAAAACGTCAACAAAAATGTTGGTGAGTTATAAGTTTAACCTATATATATCAAATCATAATAATAGACCACAAGATTTCATATTTCAATACACATCCCATACATAGAGATAAAAATCTTTCATATGGTGAACACCTGGTAACCGACATTAACAAGATGCATATATATAAGAATATCCCCATCATTCCGGGACACCCTTCGGATATGATATAAATTTCGAAGTACTAAAGCATCCGGTACTTTGGATGGGATTTGTTAGGCCCAATAGATCTATCTTTAGGATTCGCGTCAATTAGGGTGTCTGTTCCCTAATTCTTAGATTACCAGACTTAATAAAAAGGGGCATATTCGATTTCAATAATTCAACCATAGAATGTAGTTTCACGTACTTGTGTCTATTTTGTAAATCATTTAAAAAACCTGCATGTATTCTCATCCCAAAAATATTAGATTTTAAAAGTGGGACTATAACTCACTTTCACAGATTTTTACTTCGTCGGGAAGTAAGACTTGGCCACTGGTTGATTCACGAACCTATAACAATATATACATATATATCAAAGTATGTTCAAAATATATTTACAACACTTTTAATATATTTTGATGTTTTAAGTTTATTAAGTCAGCTGTCCTCGTTAGTAACCTACAACTAGTTGTCCACAGTTAGATGTACAGAAATAAATCGATAAATATTATCTTGAATCAATCCACGACCCAGTGTATACGTATCTCAGTATTGATCACAACTCAAACTATATATATTTTGGAATCAACCTCAACCCTGTATAGCTAACTCCAACATTCACATATAGAGTGTCTATGGTTGTTCCGAAATATATATAGATGTGTCGACATGATAGGTCGAAACATTGTATACGTGTCTATGGTATCTCAAGATTACATAATATACAATACAAGTTGATTAAGTTATGGTTGGAATAGATTTGTTACCAATTTTCACGTAGCTAAAATGAGAAAAATTATCCAATCTTGTTTTACCCATAACTTCTTCATTTTAAATCCGTTTTGAGTGAATCAAATTGCTATGGTTTCATATTGAACTCTATTTGATGAATCTAAATAGAAAAAGTATAGGTTTATAGATGGAAAAATAAGTTACAAGTCGTTTTTGTAAAGGTAGTCATTTCAGTCGAAAGAACGACGTCTAGATGACCATTTTAGAAAACATATTTCCACTTTGAGTTTAACCATAATTTTTGGATATAGTTTCATGTTCATAATAAAAATAATTTTCTCAGAATAACAACTTTTAAATCAAAGTTTATCATAGTTTTTAATAACTAACCCAAAACAGCCCGCGGTGTTACTACGACGGCGTAAATCCGGTTTTACGGTGTTTTTCGTGTTTCCAGGTTTTAAATCATTAAGTTAGCATATCATATAGATATAGAACATGTGTTTAGTTGATTTTAAAAGTCAAGTTAGAAGGATTAACTTTTGTTTGCGAACAAGTTTAAAATTAACTAAACTATGTTCTAGTGATTACAAGTTTAAACCTTCGAATAAGATAGCTTTATATGTATGAATCGAATGATGTTATGAACATCATTACTACCTTAAGTTCCTTGGATAAACCTACTTGAAAAGAGAAAAATGGATCTAGCTTCAATGGATCCTTGGATGGCTCGAAGTTCTTGAAGCAGAATCATGACACGAAAACAAGTTCAAGTAAGATCATCACTTGAAATAAGATTGTTATAGTTATAGAAATTGAACCAAAGTTCGAATATGATTATTACATTGTATTAGAATGATAACCTACTGTAAGAAACAAAGATTTCTTGAGGTTGGATGATCACCTTACAAGATTGGAAGTGAGCTAGCAAACTTGAAAGTATTCTTGATTTTATGTAACTAGAACTTGTAGAATTTATGAAGAACACTTAGAACTTGAAGATAGAACTTGAGAGAGATCAATTAGATAAAGAAAATTGAAGAATGAAAGTGTTTGTAGGTGTTTTTGGTCGTTGGTGTATGGATTAGATATAAAGGATATGTAATTTTGTTTTCATGTAAATAAGTCATGAATGATTACTCATATTTTTGTAATTTTATGAGATATTTCATGCTAGTTGCCAAATGATGGTTCCCACATGTGTTAGGTGACTCACATGGGCTGCTAAGAGCTGATCATTGGAGTGTATATACCAATAGTACATACATCTAAAAGCTGTGTATTGTACGAGTACGAATACGGGTGCATACGAGTGGAATTGTTGATGAAACTGAACGAGGATGTAATTGTAAGCATTTTTGTTAAGTAGAAGTATTTTGATAAGTGTATTGAAGTCTTTCAAAAGTGTATAAATACATATTAAAAAACTACATGTATATACATTTTAACTGAGTCGTTAAGTCATCGTTAGTCGTTACATGTAAGTGTTGTTTTGAAACCTTTAGGTTAACGATCTTGTTAAATGTTGTTAACCCAATGTTTATAATATCAAATGAGATTTTAAATTATTATATTATCATGATATTATCATGTATGAATATCTCTTAATATGATATATATACATTAAATGTCTTTACAACGATAGTCGTTACATATATGTCTCGTTTAAAAATCATTAAGTTAGTAGTCTTGTTTTTACATATGTAGTTCATTGTTAATATACTTAATGATATGTTTACTTATCATAGTATCATGTTAACTATATATATATCCATATATATGTCATCATATAGTTTTTACAAGTTTTAACGTTCGTGAATCACCGGTTAACTTGGGTGGTCAATTGTCTATATGAAACACATTTCAATTAATCAAGTCTTAACCAGTTTGATTGCTTAACATGTTGGAAACATTTAATCATGTAAATATCAATCTCAATTAATATATATAAACATGGAAAAGTTCGGGTCACTACATTTCTTTATCAAACATTGTGGTGAAATCCCAAATATTTATTTCTGAGTTTATAGTTGTGGTGGAATCTTTATTAGTTATAATCGAAGGTGCAGAGTGTTTCTAGATTACTGATTGTGGTGGTATCATTATCAATTAGAAGTTTAGATTCTTAAATCTCCGTTTCATTCTCTGTAAATGTGGTTCTTTGCTTTATCAGTTATTAAGGTGATTGGAGTGTTTCCTAGATTCTATTTTGGTGGCTTTGCCTTTATCAGTTAGGGTTGAGATTCTATATATTGGTTACTTGATCGTGAGTGTTTACACTCTGTTTTGTTGGGTTTGCTGCTCGATTTGTTTAGATCTATTGGAGAAGAAAGATTTGAGTGAAAATGCATTTTTAAAAGTGGAAATTACGCATGAAAGTGGTATCAAAGCTTAGGTTGCTTATCTAAAGCTTTCTTGTCATTTTAATCTCTATTTTCAGTTCATACTCTGTTTTAGAGCTGTTAAGCTTTATTTCAGATCCGGGTTTCTACTTTTTAGATTTGAATATATGTGTTTCGGATTTGGATTTCAGATCTGCAATTTGTTGAAGTTGTAGGTTCATTTTAAATCTGGCTTTTGGGTTGTGTTGCTGAAAGTTTAAATAGGATCTGATTTCTACTGCAGAATTCATAATGGTTTCAAAGCTTCCAAATAATCTATTCTTAAAAGAAGCTTTTCATCCTGATATGGATAGAGATATTGAGTCCCTACAAGAATAAGTGAGAATGATTACAAGTTTATTGGAAGGTGATAAAAGATTCAATGAAAGAAAGAAGAAGCACAAGGCTGATCTGAAAAATATTCAGGTTAACCCACCTGATTTTGAAGGTTCTTTAAACCCGAAAGAATTTCTTAAATGGTTCCAAGCTATGGAAAATTTTATTCAAGTCAAGGGTTATGATGAAAGAAGAGGGATGAAGCTTGCTGAGGTCAGGTTGAAGAAGTATGCTTCTTTTTGGTATGAAGATCTGAAGGGAGAGAGGCATATGTTGGGCAAAAAGAAGATCAACACCTGGTCAAAGCTTAAATAGTGTATGAGAAGAAGATTTTTTCCAGATTCTTATGTGAAAAACATTTATGATTCGAAGAACAATCTGAAGCAAATGAAAATGAAGAATCATGGTAGCCTGGTTATAAAGTCTAGTGATTTCATCAAGACTTATAATCTAATAGAATCTGATATAAAAGTGAAACCAATTTTTGGTCAAGCTGAAATTGAAGAAACTATTAGAGAATCTGAGTTTGAAGTGGAACTAATTTGTGATCAAGCTGAATTTGAAGAGTTGGAGATGGTTTATTATGATACTAACGTTGAAGAAGTATAACCCATTTATGAAGAAACTGATGCAAACATTGATGATGATGATTGCACTGAGTTTGTGATTATTCGAACGTTGCCCTCAATAACAGCTCCCAAGGAGGAATCAATCTTAAGTGAAGATGGTGATAGCTGTGTCAATGTAGCGTCATCTGGTTAGAAGGAAGAGCTTGTTATGGAGCTGTTTTCAACAGAACAAGTCGCATTTGATCAGCTTACAATAGGGCTGGTTTATTCTCCTACACTTCAACCTACTAATCAAATTAGTGAGGTAACAGTTTCTTTTCCACCAGCTGCATTTTGTTCCATTGAAGATGCTTATTTTGCTGATGATTCATGTGATATCAATCATATGATTAATAATCATTCAGTGCTAGGAAGACTATGGTTCATTGATAAAATTATTCGTCTTGATTATCACTTGAATACTTACCCATTTGATAAGAAAGGGTTGGAGCCCAATCTTTTTGTACCTGACTTGGCTATTATTTCTAACGAACGTGATTCAAGTGATGCATGTTTTTAATCTGATCTGGCACCAGATTTTTTGCTACTTTCTTTGAACCTAATTTGAGTGATATATCTTATGAATTTAATTTGGAAGCTACTAATTTTTTTGCTGATTTTGTTACTAATTCAATTCAATCTGATATGTTTCATGACTCGTCATAATCCATCTGGACGAATACATTATGTTTGGTTACATCGCGAGGTTCTGACCTCTATATGATACATTTTACAAACATTGCATTCGTTTTTAAAAGACAAACTTTCTTTACATCGAAAGTTGACAGGCATGCATACCATTTCAGAATATATCCAACTATAATTGACTTAATAATAATCTTGATGAACTCAACGACTCGAATGCAACGTATTTTGAAATGCGTCATGAATGACTCCAAGTAATATCTCTAATATGAGCAAATGCACAGCGAAAGATTTCTTTCATACCTGAGAATAAACATGCTTTCAAGTGTCAACCAAACAATTGGTGAGTTCATTAGTATATCATAAACAATCATTTCCAATATTTTAATAGACCACAAGATTTCATTTTTCATAAACATCATTCTCGTATCAGGCATTTCGCAAACTGCACAGAGATAAAAATCATTCATATGGTGAACACCTGGTATCCGACCTTAACAAGATGCATATAGAATATCCCCATCATTCCGGGACTCCCTTCGGACATGATAAATTCGACGTACTAAAGCATCTGGTACTTTGGATGGGGCTTGTTGGGCCCAATAGATCTATCTTTAGTATTCGCGTCAATTAGGGTGTCTGTTCCCTAATTCTTAGATTACCAGACTAAAAAGGGGCATATTCGGTTTAATAATCCAACCTTAGAATGTAGTTTCGATTACTTGTGTCTATTTCGTAAAACAATTATAAAAGCAGCGCATGTATTCTCAGTCCCAAAAATATATATTGCAAAAGCATTTAAAAAAGGAGCAAATAAAACTCACTATACTGTATTTTGTAGTAAAAATACATATGACGACATTGAACAAGTGTAGGGTTGATCTCAGATTCACGAACTTATATCATTTATATATATATATATATATATATATATATATATATATATATATATATATATATATATATATATATATATATATATATATATATATATATATATATATATATATATATATATATATATATATATATATGTATATATATATATTAACACACACATAATTTTAATCGAACAAAATTATTTATTTATATATATATATATATATATATATATATATATAAATTTATTGGTTATATCATTTTTATATTAATAACCTATATGTTTCATATGTTCATTTTATATATTAAAAATATAAATTTTGTTATGTTATTTGTATTACATATATTTTTGTGTGTATATATATATATATATATATATATATATATATATATATATATATATATATATATCATTTGTTTAAATTATAATAATACTAATATAATATTAGAAATGATAAAAATAATAATAATGATAATAGAGTTAAAATGATACTTTTAATATAAATGATAAAAATGATAACTTTAATAAAAAAGATACTTTTTAATAAAAATGTTAATTTTAATAATAATGAATACTAATAAAAATAAATATAAAAGTAATAATTTTACTAATAATAATAATGGTACTAATATCTATATTAATAAGTATAATGATAATAATACTACTAATAGTAATACTAATACTTATGATAATAATAACAAAAATAATAATAAAAATAGGAATAAGATACTACCTTAAAATCAAGCTTTAAAAAGAAAACGTCACTGCCTGGGCTCGAACCCGCAAGCTCTCATTCTACGTAAACACCCATAACCATTCTTCTATTTCAATTTATCTGATTTAATATGAAACAAATATCTATTAACCCATTTTTCAGTTTTCTTTTTCTTGTACAAACCCTCTAACCGTATCATTTTATATATCACCATCATCATCTCATAATCTAACATCTTTTCCATCCTCAAAACCTCATATTCTTATCATCAATATCTTAATCTAAATCATCTAAATTTTAAACACGAAAGTATGATGGTTTCGGCTCAAATGCAGGCCATATATATCAGTCCACTAGCAATTTAATCACATCCATATTATTAAGCCTCAATTTCGTAAATGGAGTGCAAGTGGGGACTAGTTCTTTGTCATACCCGAATAATAATATTAGATACATGATTTTAAGACTAACAAGTGGTGAGGTGGGTTCCTTGATTTGTAAATGTCGGCCATAAGTAAAAGAAATATGCCAAAGTAATTCAAATCATTACTCTTAATATCTTATCAAATGGTTTTCATTTTATTATCATATGTCAACATCATCAATTACTCACCATTTCATCACTGTTGTCGCTGTAATATTATTACATAGTAGCTACTTTTGTTCACTCCTGGTGTTCGTAAAAAATATATATATATACACAGCAGCTGTAGCTACTAAATTTCACAGCTGATGCAGTAGTTTTGGTGGGATTTTCTATTGTCAATGGCAGTTGGATAGTGGCAATTTATGGTGGAAAAACAGCAGCAGTACAGCAATGTTAAAAGTTGTCTTGTTTGCAGTTTAAACGAAAGCTGAATAGTAGCAGGTTTGCGGGTGTGTTGGGTGTCAAATAATGGCAATAAGAAACATAAATATAGTTATTGAAGCAGCTGTGATTATGGCATCTGTGGTTGATTGCATGCTCTCGAATCCAAAACAGAAAATATAGTAAATGATGGTGGGTTAAATGGAGGTGAAAATGGGTGGTGGTGATATTGTATGTAATCTTATGTTATATATATATGTGAATGAGGAGGTAGGTGTTGAAGCATTGACAGAAAAAAATAATAATAATAATTTCACGTAGCAGTAGTTGTTGTAATTGACGGGTTAGCAGTGGTGGTAATCAACCCAAAAACAAGACTAACGATGATAGTTGAAGTGTTGGGTGATTTTCGTATACTAGACAATAAGAGGTGTTTGGGTTCGATGTGGTACTTAAGCCATGGTGTCAAGTGACTGGTTGATGGGTGATTCATGGAAGTGAGGGCCGTAGGTGATTGATGGGGTAAGGGTGTAGAGTTGAACCATAGGTGGTGTTCGAAAAGTGTTAATGGTGTTGTTTAAACAACATGGTGATCAAAGGTTTGAAACCAAACAAGTGGGTTTAGTTGAACAAGAAAACAAAGGCAAGAACTAGCACTTAGAGAGATCGAGCAGAAGGTGGTGGCTTGTTGATGGTTTACAGTGAGGTTCATGGGGTGGTTATTATGGTTGTTGATGAACAAAGCGGGTAAAAGACTCAAAGTAAAATGGTGTCAATGTATATGGTTATGATATGTATATATATTATATGTATATATATTAGATATAGTTTGGTGAATGATGAGTGTAGTGGGTTCCGTTTTTACACAGAAAAGAATCAAAGTAACAAACATGTTACATTTCAACTTGTAGTGCTGATGGAAAGGAATCAAACAAATAACATCATGAATTATGAATTCGGTGTTTGATAAATAATAATATAATAATTATTATAATATAATTTAAAATATAAACGTGTAAATTATTAGCCGTCGTCTACTATTTCATTCACGGACTGAAATTCGTGCTCGGTTGATGATGGATAAAAGTACACAGAAAAATCCCAAACTTTTATATTAACTATATTTATTTAATTTGGTCATTATGGTATTAAATTCGATCCTTAATACATTTTTAGTAAGCCTCAAATTTATAGAACTCATTTAGGGATTACCGTTTTTTCTAAAATCACATAAGTTCGTATTTGAATTGATTAATATCCATCGAATGGCAATTGAGTGTTACTGTTGTTTACAAAATAGATTCAAAATCATAAAATATATATTTACCATTCTTTATATATATATATATATATATATATATATATATATATATATATATATATATATATATATATATATATATATATATATATGTTTTAAATAATAGTTATCATAATATTCTATTTTTATTTTATTTTACATAGTTAATTTTAATAGCAACAATATATAATATTTCAAATTATATTTTCAATTATTATTTATAGATATATATCTGTATATTTAAAATATATATATGTATCTATTTATAAAAAGTTGTTCGTGAATCGTCGAGAACAGTCGAAGGTCAATTGAACATATGAAATAGTTCAAAATTTTTGAGACTTCAACATTACAGACTTTGCTTATCGTGTCGAACTCATATAAAGATTAAGTTTAAATTTGGTTGGAAATTTCTGGGTCGTCAAAGTAACTACCCGTTAAAGAAATTTCGTCCCGAAATTTGAGTGAGGTCATCATGGCTGACAATAAGAATGTTTTCATGACACTTACGAGTTGATAATTGGAGTTTTATCATCATTTAGTAATATGGATGAAACAATTCGATTATTCAAAGAGTATAAATGAGGCTATCACAAAAGAGTGAAATGAAGAAATGGAGATTTGTCTTAGCTTTTGACGAAGTCAGGGTTGAATTTCGGAATTCAGGGGATTTGGAGAAAATCTTCGTAATAAGATTTGATTCTTCAGGAATTAAGGAAATTAAAATCTATATACATAAATACGGTGATCTGCCTTGATTACTGAAATGTCCCGTTCTTATTGACTAAAAACGTTCCATATTAATTGATTTCGTTGCGAGGTTTTGACCTCTATATGGGACGTTTTTCAAAGACTGTATTCATTTTTAAAACAAACCATAACCTTTATTTCATAGATAAAGGTTTTAAAAAGATTTACGTAGATTATCAAATAATGATAATCTAAAATATCCTGTTTACACACGACCATTACATAATGGTTTACAATACAAATATGTTACAACAAAATAAGTTTCTTGAATGCAGTTTTTACACAATATCATACAAGCATGGACTCCAAATCTCGTCCTTATTTAAGTATGCGACAGCGGAAGCTCTTAATAATCACCTGAGAATAAACATGCTTAAAACGTCAACAAAAATGTTGGTGAGTTATAGGTTTAACCTATATATATCAAATCATAATAATAGACCACAAGATTTCATATTTCAATACACATCCCATACATAGATATAAAAATCATTCATATGGTGAACACCTGGTAACCGACATTAACAAGATGCATATATAAGAATATCCCCATCATTCCGGGACACCCTTCGGATATGATATAAATTTCGAAGTACTAAAGCATCCGGTACTTTGGATGGGGTTTGTTAGGCCCAATAGATCTATCTTTAGGATTCGCGTCAATTAGGGTGTCTGTTCCCTAATTCTTAGATTACCAGAATTAATAAAAAGGGGCATATTCGATTTCGATAATTCAACCATAGAATGTAGTTTCACGTACTTGTGTCTATTTTGTAAATCATTTATAAAACCTGCATGTATTCTCATCCCAAAAATATTAGATTTTAAAAATGGGACTATAACTCACTTTCACATATTTTTACTTCGTCGGGAAGTAAGACTTGGCCACTGGTTGATTCACGAACCTATAATAATATATACATATATATCAAAGTATGTTCAAAATATATTTACAACACTTTTAATATATTTTGATGTTTTAAGTTTATTAAGTCAGCTGTCCTCGTTAGTAACCTACAACTAGTTGTCCACAGTTAGATGTACAGAAATAAATCGATAAATATTATCTTGAATCAATCCACAACCCAGTGTATACGTATCTCAGTATTGATCACAACTCAAACTATATATATTTTGGAATCAACCTCAACCCTGTATAGCTAACTCCAACATTCACATATAGAGTGTCTATGGTTGTTCCGAAATATATATAGATGTGTCGACATGATAGGTCGAAACATTGTATACGTGTCTATGGTATCTCAAGATTACATAATATACAATACAAGTTGATTAAGTTATGGTTGGAATAGATTTGTTACCAATTTTCACGTAGCTAAAATGAGAAAAATTATCCAATCTTGTTTTACCCATAACTTCTTCATTTTAAATCCGTTTTGAGTGAATCAAATTGCTATGGTTTCATATTGAACTCTATTTTATGAATCTAAACAGAAAAAGTATAGGTTTATAGTCGGAAAAATAAGTTACAAGTCATTTTTGTAAAGGTAGTCATTTCAGTCGAAAGAACGACGTCTAGATGACCATTTTAGAAACCATACTTCCACTTTGAGTTTAACCATAATTTTTGGATATAGTTTCATGTTCATAATAAAAATCATTTTCTCAGAATAACAACTTTTAAATCAAAGTTTATCATAGTTTTTAATTAACTAACCCAAAACAGCCCGCAGTGTTACTACGACGGCGTAAATCCGGTTTTACGGTGTTTTTCGTGTTTCCAGGTTTTAAATCATTAAGTTAGCATATCATATAGATATATACCATGTGTTTAGTTGATTTTAAAAGTCAAGTTAGAAGGATTAACTTTTGTTTGTGAACAAGTTTAGAATTAACTAAACTATGTTCTAGTGATTACAAGTTTAAACCTTCGAATAAGATAGCTTTATATGTATGAATCGAATGATGTTATGAACATCATTACTACCTTAAGTTCCTTGGATAAACCTACTGGAAAAGAGAAAAATGGATCTAGCTTCAACGGATCCTTGGATGGCTCGAAGTTCTTGAAGCAGAATCATGACACGAAAACAAGTTCAAGTAAGATCATCACTTGAAATAAGATTGTTATAGTTATAGAAATTGAACCAAAGTTTGAATATGATTATTACCTTGTATTAGAATGATAACCTACTATAATAAACAAAGATTTCTTGAGGTTGGATGATCACCTTACAAGATTGAAAGTGAGCTAGCAAACTTGAAAGTATTCTTGATTTTATGTAACTAGAACTTGTAGAATTTATGAAGAACACTTAGAACTTGAAGATAGAACTTGAGAGAGATCAATTAGATGAAGAAAATTGAAGAATGAAAGTGTTTGTAGGTGTTTTTGGTCGTTGGTGTATGGATTAGATATAAAGGATATGTAATTTTGTTTTCATGTAAATAAGTCATGAATGATTACTCATATTTTTGTAATTTTATGATATATTTCATGCTAGTTGCCAAATGATGGTTCCCACATGTGTTAGGTGACTCGCATGGGCTGCTAAGAGCTGATAATTGGAGTGTATATACCAATAGTACATACATCTAAAAGCTGTGTATTGTACGAGTACGAATACGGGTGCATACGAGTAGAATTGTTGATGAAACTGAACGAGGATGTAATTGTAAGCATTTTTGTTAAGTAGAAGTATTTTGATAAGTGTATTGAAGTCTTTCAAAAGTGTATAAATACATATTAAAACACTACATGTATATACATTTTAACTGAGTCGTTAAGTCATCGTTAGTCGTTACATGTAAGTGTTGTTTTGAAACCTTTAGGTTAACGATCTTGTTAAATGTTGTTAACCCAATGTTTATAATATCAAATGAGATTTTAAATTATTATATTATCATGATATTATCATGTATGAATATCTCTTAATATGATATATACATTAAATGTCTTTACAACGATAATCGTTACATATATGTCTCGTTTAAAAATCATTAAGTTAGTAGTCTTGTTTTTACATATGTAGTTCATTTTTAATATACTTAATGATATGTTTACTTATCATAGTATCATGTTAACTATATATATATCCATATATATGTCATCATATAGTTTTTACAAGTTTTAACGTTCGTGAATCACCGGTCAACTTGGGTGGTCAATTGTCTATATGAAACATATTTCAATTAATCAAGTCTTAACAAGTTTGATTACTTAACATGTTGGAAACATTTAATCATGTAAATATCAATCTCAATTAATATATATAAACATGGAAAAGTTTGGGTCACTACAGTACCTACCTGTTAAATAAATTTCGTCCCGAAATTTTAAGCTGTTGAAGGTGTTGACGAATCTTCTGGAAATAGATGCGGGTATTTCTTCTTCATCTGATCTTCATGCTCCCAGGTGAACTCGGGTCCTCTACGAGCATTCCATCGAACCTTAACAATTGGTATCTTGTTTTGCTTAAGTCTTTTAACCTGACGATCCATTATTTCGACGGGTTCTTCGATGAATTGAAGTTTTTCATTGATTTGGATTTCGTCCAACGGAATAGTGAGATCTTCTTTAGCAAAATATTTCTTCAAATTTGAGACGTGGAAAGTGTTATGTACAGCCGCGAGTTGTTGAGGTAACTCAAGTCGGTAAGCTACTGGTCCGACACGATCAATAATCTTGAATGGTCCAATATACCTTGGATTTAATTTCCCTCGTTTACCAAATCGAACAACGCCTTTCCAAGGTGCAACTTTAAGCATGACCATCTCTCCAATTTCAAATTCTATATCTTTTCTTTTAATGTCAGCGTAGCTCTTTTGTCGACTTTGGGCGGATTTCAACCGTTGTTGAATTTGGATGATCTTCTTGATAGTTTCTTGTATAATCTCCGGACCCGTAATCTGTCTATCCCCCACTTCACTCCAACAAATCGGAGACCTGCACTTTCTACCATAAAGTGCTTCAAACGGCGCCATCTCAATGCTTGAATGGTAGCTGTTGTTGTAGGAAAATTCTGCTAATGGTAGATGTCGATCCCAACTGTTTCTGAAATCAATAACACATGCTCGTAGCATGTCTTCAAGCGTTTGTATCGTCCTTTCGCTCCGCCCATCAGTTTGTGGATGATAGACAGTACTCATGTCTAGACGAGTTCCTAATGCTTGCTGTAATGTCTGCCAGAATCTTGAAATAAATCTGCCATCCCTATCAGAGATAATAGAGATTGGTATTCCATGTCTGGAGATGACTTCCTTCAAATACAGTCGTGCTAACTTCTCCATCTTGTCATCTTCTCTTATTGGCAGGAAGTGTGCTGATTTGGTGAGACGATCAACTATTACCCAAATAGTATCAAAACCACTTGCAGTCCTTGGCAATTTAGTGATGAAATCCATTGTAATGTTTTCCCATTTCCATTCCGGGATTTCGGGTTGTTGAAGTAGACCTGATGGTTTCTGATGCTCAGCTTTGACCTTAGAACACGTCAAACATTCTCCTACGTATTTAGCAACATCGGCTTTCATACCCGGCCACCAAAAATGTTTCTTGATATCCTTGTACATCTTCTCCGTTCCAGGATGTATTGAGTATCTGGTTTTATGAGCTTCTCTAAGTACCATTTTTCTCATATCTCCAAATTTTGGTACCCAAATCCTTTCAGCCCTATACCGGGTTCCGTCTTCCCGAATATTAAGATGCTTCTCCGATCCTTTGGGTATTTCATCCTTTAAATTTCCCTTTTTTAAAACTCTTTGTTGCGCCTCCTTTATTTGAGTAGTAAGGTTATTATGAATCATTATATTCATAGATTTTACTCGAATGGGTTCTCTGTCCTTCCTGCTCAAGGCATCGGCTACCACATTTGCCTTCCCCTGGTGGTAACGAATCTCAAAGTCGTAATCATTCAATAATTCAATCCACCTACGCTGCCTCATATTCAGTTGTTTCTGATTAAATATGTGTTGAAGACTTTTGTGGTCGGTATATATAATACTTTTGACCCCATAGAAGTAGTGCCTCCAAGTCTTTAATGCAAAAACAACCGCGCCTAATTCCAAATCATGCGTTGTATAATTTTGTTCGTGAATCTTCAATTGTCTAGACGCATAAGCAATCACCTTCGTTCGTTGCATTAATACACAACCGAGACCTTGCTTTGATGCGTCACAATAAATCACAAAATCATCATTCCCTTCAGGCAATGACAATATAGGTGCCGTAGTTAGCTTTTTCTTCAATAACTGAAACGCTTTCTCTTGTTCATCATTCCATTCAAATTTCTTCCCTTTATGCATTAATGCAGTCAAGTGTTTTGCTATTCTGGAAAAGTCTTGGATGAACCTTCTGTAGTAACCAGCTAGTCCTAAAAACTGGCGTATGTGTTTCGGAGTTTTCGGGGTTTCCCACTTTTCAACAGTTTCTATCTTTGCCGGATCCACCTTAATACCTTCTTTGTTCGCTATGTGACCGAGGAATTGAACTTCTTCCAACCAAAATGCACACTTTGAAAACTTAGCGTACAATTCTTCCTTCCTCAATACTTCTAACACCTTTCTCAAATGTTCACTGTGTTCTTGGTCATTCTTTGAGTAAATAAGTATGTCATCAATGAAAACAATGACAAACTTGTCAAGGTATGGTCCACACACTCGGTTCATAAGGTCCATGAACACAGCTGGTGCATTAGTTAAACCAAACGGCATGACCATAAACTCGTAATGACCGTAACGTGTTCTGAAAGCAGTCTTTGGAATATCATCTTCTTTCACCCGCATTTGATGATACCCGGAACGTAAGTCAATCTTTGAATAAACAGACGAGCCTTGTAGTTGATCAAATAAGTCGTCGATTCTCAGTAGTGGGTAGCGGTTCTTGATGGTAAGTTTGTTCAACTCTCGGTAGTCGATACACAACCTGAATGTACCATCTTTCTTCTTGACAAACAAAACAGGAGCTCCCCACGGTGATGTTCTTGGTCGAATGAAACCACGCTCTAAAAGTTCTTGTAATTGGCTTTGCAGTTCTTTCATCTCGCTGGGTGCGAGTCTGTAAGGAGCACGAGCTATTGGTGCAGCTCCTGGTACAAGATCTATTTGAAATTCAACGGATCGATGTGGGGGTAATCCCGGTAATTCTTTCGGAAATACATCGGGAAATTCTTTTGCAATGGGAACATCATTGATGCTCTTTTCTTCAGTTTGTACTTTCTCGACATGTGCTAGAACAGCATAGCAACCTTTTCTTATTAGTTTTTGTGCCTTCAAATTACTAATAAGATGTAGCTTCGTGTTGCCCTTTTCTCCGTACACCATTAAGGGTTTTCCTTTTTCTCGTATAATGCAAATTGCATTTTTGTAACAAACGATCTCTGCTTTCACTTCTTTCAACCAGTCCATACCGATTATCACATCAAAACTCCCTAACTCTACAAGTATCAAATCAATCTTAAATGTTTCGCTAACCAGTTTAATTTCTCGATTCCGACATATATTATCTGCTGAAATTAATTTACCATTTGCTAATTCGAGTAAAAATTTACTATCCAAAGGCGTCAATGGACAACTTAATTTAGCACAAAAATCTCTACTCATATAGCTTCTATCCGCACCCGAATCAAATAAAACGTAAGCAGATTTATTGTCAATAAGAAACGTACCCATAACAAGCTTCGGTACTTCCTGTGCCTCTGCCGCATTAATATTGAAAACTCTTCCGCGACCTTGTCCATTCGTGTTTTCCTGGTTCGGGCAATTTCTAATAATGTGGCCCGGTTTTCCACATTTATAACAAACTACATTGGCATAACTTGCTCCGACACTACTTGCTCCGCCATTACTCGTTCCGACACCATTTGTTCCTTTCGTTCTATTAACCCCTGGTCCATAGACCTCACACTTCGCCGCGCTATGACTATTTCTTTTACACTTGTTGCAAAATTTGGTGCAGAACCCCGAGTGATACTTTTCACACCTTTGGCATAGCTGCTTCTGATTGTTGTTGTTGTTGACGTTATTATTGTTGTTAGGATGATTGTTGTAGTTGCTGTTGTTATTGTTGTTGTTGTTGTTGTTGGGCCGTGATAATGCTAAAAACGAACATATATTTCATAGCATTATTCCTCAAGAAAGACAAGCTTTTAGTTGCAATTGTTCTATTTACAAGTGATATTCGTTTAAATAATAAAAGGTGAAGACAAAAGACAGATTCGACGATTTGAAGACGCAAACGACCAAAAAGCTCAAAAGAACAAAAGACAATCAAAAAGGTTCCAATTATTGATAAGAAACGTCTCGAAATCACAAGAGTACAAGATTCAAAACGCAAAGTACAAGATATCAAATTGTACGCACGGACGTTCGAAAAACCGGAACCAGGACCAGAGTCAACTCTTAACGCTCGACGCAACGGACTAAAAATTACAAGTTAACTATGTATATAAATATAATATAATATATAATTAATTATATTAATTATACATATATTATATATATATATTATTAAAACCGTCGGCAGCCAGAAACTCCAAGGGTGTGAAATGAAAATACCTCTCCGCGACTCGCGGAGTTTTAAGGCCATTTTGCCGCGAGTCGTGGAGCCCCAAATTTCATTTCTGGCTATAAAGCCAACCGAATTCTGAACCATTTTATCACATCTTTTTTCTCAATCTCTCTCTCAATATATACGTAATATATTTATATTTATAATTTATATTTTAATTTTAATTATAATTCTAATAATAAGGGTATGTTAGCGAATGTTGTAAGGGTGTAAGTCGAAATTCTGTCCGTGTAACGCTACGCTATTTTTAATCATTGTAAGTTATGTTCAACCTTTTTATATTAATGTCTCGTAGCTAAGTTATTATTATGCTTGTTTAAAACGAAGTAATCATGATGTTGGGCTAATTACTAAAATTGGGTAATTGGGCTTTGTACCATAATTGGGGTTTGGATAAAAGAACGACACTTGTGGAAACTAGGCTATGGGCTATTAATGGGCTTTATATTTGTTTAACTAAATGAAAGTTTGTTAATGTTAATATAAAGATTTACAATTGGGCGTCCCTATAAATTACCATATACACTCGATCGGACACGATGGGCGGGGTATTTATATGTACGAATAATCGTTCATTTAACCGGACACGGGAATGGATTAATAGCCACTAGAATAATTAAAACAGGGGTGAAATTACATTCAAGGGTAATTGGTGTAATTGTTAACAAAGTAGTAAAACCTTGGTTTACACGCAGTCGATAACCTGGTGTATTCATTAAACAAAGTATTAAAACCTTGTTACAATTCAAATCCCCAATTAGTTGGAATATTTATCTTCGGGTATAATAATAATTTGACAAGGACACTTGCAATTTATATTTATGACTGATGGACTGTTATGGACAAAAACCAGACGGACATATTGAATAATCCAGGACAAAGGACAATTAACCCATGGGCATAAAACTAAAATCAACACGTCAAACATCATGATTACGGAAGTTTAAATAAGCATAATTCTTTTATATCATATTTTATTTCCTTTATTTTATATTTAATTGCACTTCTAATTATCGCACTTTTATTTATTGTTATTTCATTTTATCGCACTTTTAATTATCGTACTTTTTAATTATCGCAATTTAATTTTTTATCGCATTTTTATTATTCGCAATTTCATTATCGTTATTTACATTACGCTTTAATTTAAAGTCTTGTATTTATTTTATATTTTACATTAGGTTTTAACTGCGACTAAAGTTTTAAAATCGACAAACCGGTCATTAAACGGTAAAAACCCCTCTTTATAATAATAATATTACTTATATATATATTTGTATTTTTATAAAAGTAAACTAATATAGCGTTGAGCTTTGCTTAAAGATCTCCCTGTGGAACGAACCGGACTTACTAAAAACTACACTACTGTACGATTAGGTACACTGCCTATAAGTGTTGTAGCAAGGTTTAAGTATATCCATTCTATAAATAAATAAATATCTTGTGTAAAATTGTATCGTATTTAATAGTATTTTCTAGTAAAATATAAACTATTTTATATACACCTCGTTCGACATCAAGTATTTTTGGCGCCGCTGCCGGGGACTATCTTAAAAACCTGAAGCGCAACGCTAATATAAAAAAAAAAGATTTTTATCTACTTTTATTAAAAGTCGTTTTTGTAAAATTACGTTTTAAAAATTCGAAAAATATAAAAAGAAAAACAAAAATATAAGTATTTTTAGGATTTTGTTAAATATTTAAGTTTTATAAGTTTCTTTATCTTTATTTTAATTTATAAAAATATAAATTTTATTAAAAATCGTTTATTTAAATTAAAAACAGAAAATAAAAAAAAAAAAAAAAATAAAGAAAAAACGCGTAAAAACAAAACCTGTCAACTGAATTCCTGAACCCCGCGACTCGCGGGGTTTTCCTCTTTATTCACCGCAACTCGCGGAGGGTTTCTGACACACGGACAAAAACCCTAAAACCGCATTAATCACGGGTTATTATTTATTATTATTATTTAAACATTATTATTATTATTATTATTATTAGTTTTAAGTTTTATTTTTATTTAATTTATGTATTTATTTTAAATAAGTTTAATTAAATTGTAAAATTAGTAGTTTTATTAAATAAATAATATAAAAATAATATTTTTATAAAAATTGTATTTTTATAACTTTTTATAACTTTTAATATTTTGTACCTTTTTAATCGTTGTAGCGTAATATTTGTATTTCTAACTCATATTTAATTTTAAACTTAGTTTTTGCTATAGTTATTTTTACTCCTAGATTTTTAGGCTTTGCCGTAGAATTCCTTAAGTGCTTTTTCTTTAGACTAAGATTTAGGTGCTTTAGAATTTTACGACGCCTTTTTAAGTTTTAGTTTCTTTTTAAGTTATTTCCATTTGGGATTTAGTTTTTCCTGTAAGCTTTAATATTTTTAGACCTTTTACTATGTATCAATTATCATTCCAATTAGTAATTTCAATTTGCGATTATAATTTTAAGTTAGTTGTAGTAATAAGGTTAAATTAGTTAAGTATTTTTAAGTTTTTATAAGTTTCTTTTATTTTTCCGTCACCTTTTATTTTTCAACCATTTCTTTTTCGACCTTTTTCGACGCAATCTTTTTCTCTCTTATTTCTCGCTATTCTAGTTTTAGGACTTAGAATTTTTTTCTACTTCTTATCTAAATTTCTTAAAATTACGAAAATTTATTTTGAGTGGTTAAATTGATAGACATCAAAATTTTCTGGTTCGTAGTAATAGTTGGATTTGTACGTGGACCGGGTTATTGGAGCCAAACAGTCCTCAATTATATTGAGACCAAACGAATCCTGCCCCTCTGCTGCATCTTTTGGCTATTCGAAACGTGGGCAAAATCAGAAAAGTCTATTAATTGGATAACTTATTATAATTTTTCTTTCCTTTTTAAAACTAATAGGATATTCAGTGAATGCACCGAGCAAGACGTTCACCACCTTTTGTACGTTCACCACCTGTAACTCGATCAAGACATCGTTTAACAAATATAGCTGCCGTTGATTTTTCTTTAGACTCGTCATCAAGTCGACCGAGTACTTCAACTCAAATTTCCGATAATCCAGTTTTTGAAAACAATATCACAATTGAGAATCCAGAAAATATTCAGGAACGGTTCATAGATCCTGAACCACTAAACTTTCCTCCGGAACCAACAATCATTCAAACAGAGATTGTTGAGGAACGAACTATTAAATCAGAATCATCTAGTGATACCGAGTCAACAAATTCAATTATGGAGAATCTGGAACCTTTAAGTATGGAAGACCGAATGAGAGCTAAACGCACTGGCCAAGGTCACGCAATTACTCATCCAGACATTAATGCGCCAGATTATGAAATCAAAGGACAAATTCTACACATGGTGACTAATCAATGCCAATTTAGTGGTGCGCCGAAGGAAGATCCAAATGAACATCTACGTACCTTTAATAGGATCTGCACACTATTTAAAATCCGAGAAGTGGAGGATGAACAAATATATCTCATGTTATTTCCCTGGACTTTAAAGGGAGAAGCCAAAGATTGGTTGGAATCGTTACCTGAAGGGGCGATCGATACATGGGACGTTTTAATTGACAAATTTCTTAAACAATTTTTTCCCGCATCTAAAGCCGTAAGACTTCAAGCAGAAATTGTTACGTTCACACAAAAGCCAAATGAAACTCTATATGAGGCGTGGACAAGATATGGAAAGTTACTAAGAGGATGTCCGCAACATGGTTTAGACACTTGTCAAATAGTACAAATATTTTACCGAGGATGCGACATCACTACAAGAAAAGACATAGATATAGCAGCTGGTGGTTCTATTATGAAGAAAACCGAAATTGATGCTTACAAAATTATTGATAACACTGCTTCCCACTCACATGAGTGGCACCAAGAAAAAGATATCATTAGATCATCTAAAGCAGCTAGAGCCGATTCTAGCCATGACTTAGATTCCATTTCCGCAAAGATAGATGCTTTCGAGAGACGAATGGAAAAGATGACTAAAGATATTCATGCTATACGAATTAGTTGTGAGCAGTGTGGAGGACCACATTTGACAAAAGATTGTCTCAGTATTGAATTAACAATGGAACAAAGAGAGAATATTTCATACATAAACCAAAGGCCTGGAAATAATTATCAGAATAATTATCAACCGCCAAGACCGATTTACAATCAAAACCAGAATTATAACCGAAATATTCCATACAATAACCAACAAGGTCCTAGCAATCAACAAGTATCCAATAATACTTACAATCAGCAAAGACCTAATTTTCAAAACAAACCACCACAACAAACCGAAGATAAAAAGCCGAATTTAGAAGATATGATGACGAAGCTAGTTGAAACTCAAACGCAGTTTTTCACATCTCAAAAACAAACCAATGAACAAAATGCTCAAGCATTTAGAAATCAACAAGCTTCTATTCAAAATCTGGAACAAGAAGTAAGTAACCTAGCAAGGTTAATAGGTGAAAGAAAACCGGGAAGTTTACCTAGTGATACAAATGCTAACCCCCGGAATGAAACAGCTAAAGCTATTACCACAAGAAGTGGTACAACACTTAAACCACCTGAAATACCTGTAACTTCTGATGAAACTATTCCTACTCCACAAGAACCAAAACCTGATCAGGATAAGGAAAAAGAACCGGTAGTTGAGAAGGTTAATGAAGATAACACAGTTAAGGATAAACCTTATGTTAAACCATACCAACCACCACTTCCTTATCCGAGTAAAATGAAGAAAGAAAAACTTGAAGCCGAGCAATCCAAATTCTTGGATATGTTTAAACAGATAAATGTAAATCTTCCTTTCATTGATGTGATTTCAGGAATGCCAAGGTATGCTAAATTCTTGAAAGATCTAATCACGAATAGAAGGAAAATGGAAGAACTCTCGGCTGTTACTATGAATGCTAATTGTTCAGCAGTGCTGTTGAATAAGATACCAGAAAAACTATCTGATCCAGGAAGTTTCACAATTCCATGTTTTCTGGGTAGTCTTAGTTCAATAGAAGCATTGGCTGATTTAGGTGCTAGTATAAATCTAATGCCGTATTCACTATACGCTAAACTAGACCTTGGAGAATTGAAACCAACCAGAATAAGCATACAACTAGCCGATAGATCAATAAAATATCCTAGAGGGATAATGGAGAACATGCTAGTTAAAGTTGGTACTTTAGTATTTCCAGTAGATTTTGTTGTTTTGGACATGGAAGAAGATTCTCAAGTTCCTCTCATATTAGGAAGACCATTCTTAAACACGGCTAAAGCAATGATAGACGTGTTCGGTAAGAAACTGACCCTAAGTATAGAGGATGAGAGTGTTACCTTTTCAATTGATAGAGCAATGCAACAACCACAATCTGCAGATGATACATGTTATTATATTAAAACTATAGATGCACATGCAGAATTATTAGAAGAATTTCCAGAATTACAAGGAACAGGAGAATGTTCTTTAGGAGAAGGAAATGAACCAATTAATGAAGCTGAAATGTTAGCTACACTTATAGCTAATGGATATGAACCAACAACAGAAGAAATTCAAATGCTAAAAGAAGAAGACAGATATCGATATAAATCATCGATAGAAGAACCTCCGAAATTAGAGTTAAAGCCACTTCCAAACCATTTGGAATACGCTTATTTACATGGTGAATCTGAATTACCTGTAATAATATCGTCTTCTCTTACTGAAAATGAGAAATCACAGCTCATTTCTGTGTTGAAAGCTCATAAACCAGCCATTGCATGGAAGATTCATGATATTAAAGGAATAAGTCCTTCGTATTGCACACATAAAATTCTAATGGAAGAAGGTCATAAAACGTATGTGCAACGTCAACGAAGACTAAATCCTAATATGCAAGATGTAGTTAAGAAAGAGATTATTAAACTGCTAGATGCAGGTTTGATATATCCAATTTCTGATAGTCCATGGGTAAGCCCAGTTCAATGCGTGCCTAAGAAGGGTGGCATGACTGTCATTACAAATGAGAAAAATGAGCTTATTCCTACTAGGACTGTAACAGGATGGCGTGTATGTATTGATTATAGAAAATTAAATGACGCCACCAGAAAAGATCACTTTCCCTTACCTTTCATAGATCAAATGTTGGAAAGATTAGCCGGAAATAGTTACTATTGTTTTCTAGATGGATTTTCCGGATATTTTCAAATTCCAATAGCACCCGAAGATCAAGAGAAAACCACATTCACGTGCCCTTATGGTACTTTTGCTTACAAACGCATGCCATTTGGACTTTGCAACGCCCCTGCAACCTTTCAAAGGTGCATGATGGCAATTTTTCACGACATGATAGAAGAATGCATGGAAGTATTCATGGATGACTTTTCAGTCTTCGGTGATACATTTAAATCATGTCTAGTTAATCTGGAACGAATGCTAATTAGATGCGAAAAATCAAATCTAGTACTTAATTGGGAGAAATGCCATTTCATGGTTAAAGAAGGCATCGTTCTTGGACATAAAATTTCAAAAGAAGGAATTGAAGTGGATAGAGCTAAAGTAGATGTAATTGCTAAACTTCCACATCCCACCAATGTTAGAGGAGTTAGGAGTTTTCTAGGGCATGCCGGTTTTTACCGACGTTTCATAAAAGATTTTTCTAAAATTGCCACTCCTATGAATAAACTCCTAGAAAAGGATGCGCCATTCATCTTTTCAGATGAATGTATCAAATCTTTTAATATTCTTAAAGAAAAACTCACTAATGCACCGATCATGATAACACCAAATTGGAATCTACCATTTGAACTAATGTGCGATGCAAGTGATTTTGCAATGGGAGCCGTTTTAGGACAAAGGATTGAAAAACGATTTCAACCTATATATTATGCTAGTAAGACATTACAAGGAGCACAAACGAACTATACAACTACTGAAAAAGAACTCCTTGCTATTGTCTTTGCTTTTGACAAATTTCGATCATATCTCGTTCTAGCAAAAACGGTGGTCTATACCGACCATTCTGCTCTTAGATACCTATTTTCAAAACAAGATGCTAAACCAAGATTAATCCGTTGGATCTTACTCTTACAAGAGTTTGATATTGAAATCCGAGATAAAAGAGGAGCAGAAAATCTCGCCGCTGATCATCTTTCGCGTCTTGAAAATCCCGAATTAGAAGTTCTAAATGAATCGGCCATACAAGACAACTTTCCTGATGAATATCTATTGAAGATAGATTATAAAGAAATCCCATGGTTTGCAGACTATGCAAACTACTTAGTTTGTGGATTCCTTGAAAAAGGATTATCGTACCAAAGACGAAAGAAATTCTTCAGTGATATAAAACACTATTTCTGGGAAGATCCACATCTGTTTAAAAGTTGTCCCGATGGAATAATACGCCGATGTGTATTTGGAGATGAAGCTAGTAAAATTTTAAACCATTGTCACACAGGACCAACAGGAGGGCATTATGGGCCTCAACTAACAGCAAGAAAAGTTTATGAAGCTGGATTCTATTGGCCTACAATTTACAAAGACGCACACCTTCTTTGCAAATCCTGTGATGCATGTCAAAGGGCCGGAAAAATAAATCAACGTGATGAAATGCCACAAAATGTCATCCAAGTATGTGAAGTATTTGACATTTGGGGTATTGACTTTATGGGTCCATTTCCAAAATCTCATAATAATCTATATATACTCGTAGCCATTGATTATGTATCTAAATGGGCGGAAGCACAAGCTCTCCCAACTAACGATGCACGAGTTGTAGTAAACTTTTTGAAACGTCTTTTTGCAAGGTTTGGAACACCGAAAGCTTTAATAAGTGATCGGGGTACTCATTTCTGTAATAATCAACTTGAGAAAGTTCTTAAAAGATATGGAGTAACTCATAAAATCTCCACCGCATATCATCCACAAACAAGTGGACAAGTTGAAAATACCAACCGAGCTTTAAAACGTATTCTAGAGAAAACCGTAGGATCAAATCCGAAGGAATGGTCCATTAAATTGGAGGATGCACTCTGGGCTTTTAGAACAGCCTACAAAACTCCAATTGGAACCACACCTTTTAGACTTGTTTATGGAAAAGCATGTCATCTTCCAGTAGAAATTGAACACAAAGCATTTTGGGCTTTGAAGACATGTAATCTTGATTTACATGAAGCTGGACATCTACGATTAAGTCAACTAAACGAATTAGAAGAATTAAGACATGAAGCATACGAAAATTCGTTAATCTATAAAGAAAGAACGAAGAAATGGCATGATAAAAGAATCAGAAGTTCAAAAGAATTTAAAGAAGGAGACAGAGTTCTTCTTTTCAATTCACGATTCAAGCTATTTCCTGGAAAATTGAAATCAAGATGGTCTGGACCATTTATAGTCAAAAGAGTTTTCCCATACGGAACGATAGAATTAATAAATTCAAATGGGATTGAATTTAAAGTTAATGGTCACAGAGTTAAACATTACATACAGGGTCCAATGGAAGTCGACAACGAAGTTAATCACAATTTCGACACCACAGCTAACTAAGTGTGGGGAGAATCAAGTCTTTAAAGGATAATATGTATTTCTGTTAGAGTTAGATTGTCTGTTTTCGTGTAGTTCTCGAAAATGGAACACGTATGGTCTTTCCCTAGCAGACCCTAAAGAACTAGTCTTCTCCCCCCATTCTGAATTTTTATTTTTTTTAGGTTTTTACGAAATGAAGACTGCCTGTGAACTAAACCATGGTCTAATGCTACACGCTTTGATCACTAAACGAAATAATGACATACTCCCGAGTGAAATAGTATCAGTAATCAGAGAAAGAATGGACGGAGTTAGAAAAGGATCCAGATGCGAAGATAATAAGTTACAATTTGGTAAAGGAAAATCAAAATCCGCAGCGAAAAGAAGAGCACGACACCTAGAAAAATGTCACAAATGCGGAAAATGGTCACATGGAGGTAAATGTTCAAATAATCAAACCTATTCAAATACCGAATTTGTTACTTTATGCAGAGACGGACCGTTCATATGTTCAGAAGAAAAGACAATGAATGCTCGAGGTTACGCCTATGCAGCCATGGAAGACCAATTAAACCGACTATCTTATGAATATAATAGATCATATAACTAAGAAATCTATTTCACAGGTATGTCTGTATAGTTTTTATTTTTATTTTATTTTTATTTTTAACCTTTTGATAATAAACGCTAATTTGTTCGCTAAAAAGTATTAAATTGGTATTAAATAAAATTAGGTTTGGCGACCGAAATTATTGATATCCTTCAAAAATTTATTACATCACTGCGAAATTTAACGTTTATTCTTAAGGTATAAATATCTTTATTCAATCAACCCAAAATATTTCAAAAATTCGTCATGAGTTAAATTAGGTCTTGGAACCGAAATTACTTTACCGAAAAGAGGGGCGCATATTTTTGATAATATTTGATTGATTAAAGTGGGATAAAAAGACAAAAAGATTTTCAATTTTATTTTTACCATGTTTTTTTAAAAAAAATTAATATTTAAATCTTAAATTAATATTGTAAACTTTGTAAAAACAATATTTTTAAAATTGTAAATATTTGAAAAATTAATATGAGTTTGGTGTGAATTTATAATATGAATTTTTAAATTAAGTTTGGTGTGAATTTTTAATTTTTAAAATATGAAATTTTAATTTTATGCATTTCAAATTTTAAGTTTGGTGTGAATTTTGAATTTTTAATATTAATTTTGAATTTATTATTTAAGTTGTGTGAATTTAAATACAAAAATTTACTTTATCTCATTAAGTTAAAAATATGATTTTTAAAATTCGTCGTAAGTTGAAGACTAGGTCTTTGAACCGAAATTGCTTTACCCGAGGGAGGGACGAGAACTTTTATTATCATTATTTTTAATCTTATTGATTTAAAGTATGCCAAAAACATTGAAAAAACCCAAAAATCTTAGCTTTTAAAACAATCGCTACAAAAAGACAAATTTTAAAAATTTTGTCGAGGGACGGACTAGGACATCAATCCGAAACGACCTCGTCCTAAATAACAAGGGAAACAAAATTTTAAAATTAATTTCTTAATTGTTTTATAAGTTAAAGATTATAATAAAAAAAAAAAAAAAAAAAAAAAAAAAAAAAAAAAAACTCCGCGACTCGCGGAGTTTTAAGTACAAACCTCCGCGACTCGCGGAGGGACCAAATTACAGAAAAAAATAAAACAGCTGCACGAACAGAATAACACACACACACATACTGCACTTCGAAAAAAACCCGAGAAAACCCACGAAAATCATCCCAAAAACTCGATTTTTCACCGTTAATCTTCAAATTTTTCACTACAATCATGTTGAGAAGGATGATATCTAGGAACTACTCAAGAAAACAGGTACAATTACACCCCAAATCACCTTTAAATCCGAATTTTAGTGTGTTCTTGAGCATATTTTCATAATTTGAATTTTGTTAATTTTTAGTGTAATTAGTGTTAAATTGTTAGTATATTATGCATGTATAACCTAGATTGATGCTTGTTAACATGATTTGAAGCCAAAAACTTCAAAATCTTTAGAATCTAGGGTTTGTGTTCTTGAGCAAATTTGGGGCTTTTTGATATAAACAGGTTATGGCCGATTTTTGTCATGAATTGTTGCTAAAATGAGTAGTGTAACATGTCTAGGTAGTTAAATGATCCAAACTTTGAGCCTAAACATGATTTTGAGAATTAAAGTGGACTTTTTCAAGTCCAAAATTCATGAACTTGATTTTTGAAAGATAATGCCATTTGAGACTTGTTTATTTGCTAGTAATGATTATTTTGACATGTTATTTGAGTTGAATGCTTATGAACTTGGCGAAAATTTTCGTATATGCTTATTTGAAAAAGTGTAGATTTGATAAAAATGTGAAAATAAGCTTAAGTTTGATATAAATTGATAATGTCATTGTAATTATTTTGATTGATGATTTTGCTGACACTAATGCATATTTGGATGCACAAAATTTGTGTTTGATGTGTTTTGCAGACTGAAAGGGGTGAATCTTCATCCCAAGCCCGCCATGCTCCTGCTGAGAACTTGGAACAACAGGAGGTAGATAACTACTACAAGCAGGATGTACCTCATCCAGTCATGACCTTTTCAGATATGCACTTGGAACAGTTACACCCGAACCTGCGTTTTGACAGACTTTGGATAGATTATCCAAAATATCAACGGGGTTTGCATACTCTTCACTCTAAGGTTGTTGAGGTACCAAGGGTCATAGAATGGGGACCCTTGGAAGCTGTAGAATTGGCCGGGCCAATTAGGGAATTACTGGTACAGAGGTATGGTAATTCTTCTTTTAATGACTGGATATGTTTATTCACCATACGCAGACCTGTATATAAAGTATGGTGTGAAGAGTTGTTATGTAGTATAGAGTTGAATGATCGGGTAGCTAGTTTAACCGATCGTTCTTTTATTAGATTTTTGTTAGGCGGTTCGATGCGCCACATGTCTTTAATGGACATGGCTCAGGCTTTACGTATATATACGCCTGAGGAGTTAGCGTCTGCCGATTGTAGAGGATTGATACTAAACGGTAGGAAAATAGATGAAAATTTTGATACACACGGTGTGTGGAGTCAAATGACAAGCCATCATCGTTTTAAAGGGGGAAACTACTCTTATTTGGATATAGATAGAGCCGAATTAAGAGTAATACATAGGTTTTTAGCTAACTCGATTACACAAAGGGGTAAAAACAAAGAAAAGGTAAATGAACAAGATTTATTTTACCATATGTGTATTCGAGACCCACACAGCGCTGTAAGTATACCATATTGTGTGGGTTATTATTTATCAGCTATGGTTCGAGGGATGCGTCCACATAGCATAATAGGAGGTGGTATTTTTATTACTTTGATTGGTGAATATCTCGGTGTGGATATAAGTCGGGGGGGATTATTAGTAGAAGAGCCGGAACCCCGCGACACTATAGGTTTAAATGTATACCATGGTGCTAAAGTTTTGAAGCGGCGAAATAACGCCGCAGTACGATACAATGGTAGACATCCACAGGTAGAGAGAAACCAAGAACAAGGTAATGTAGGAGGGGGGAACCAGATGCAAGAAATGCAAAGGTTTATAGCTTCTCAGGAATACGAAAATGCTAGACAGAGAGCATTTGAAGATTGGCAAGTTCATCAGAACCAGATCATAGCGCATTGCCAACACATAGGTAGAAACTATATTCCTACACCGAAACCCGTCTTCCCTCCTTGGTCGATAGAGATGCAGCCACCATATCCTACGTATGACCCTGCCGAAGCATTCTATAGCACTTATGGTTATGCGTGGAACCCCTATTGGTACCAATATCATCCTTAGTTTACTTATTTTTTTTTTTTATTATTATGTAATTTGTAATTATTGATGTATTTAATATTTTTGTTAATATTGTAATCATTTTTATAATTATCTAACTTTTATTCTTAGATTTTAATAATTTTTGAATGTGGGGTAATAAACCAAACTTCAAAAATATGTATATATGTTTGCAGTTTATCTTATGTACACAACAGGGTAAAACAACGCATTTTCAAAGACTGGCATTAAGTTCAGCAAAAGCAAGTAATTTTGACGACAATGATGCAAAATATATGTGAAATAACAACAAGACGGGATGAACAAATGATGTGCACCATTTATCATTCAGCAAACAAACGCCAATATATTTGGAAACTTTGGTAAAAATTTAATCATTTTCACACAAATCACCCTCAATAATTTAAATTGTTACTGATTTCTTGCAAATGAGGGCATTGCAAGATCTTAAGTGTGGGAAGGGGTTAAATTCTTTCGGATTTTAAAATTTTTATATTAAACACTTGGTTACCATTAAAAATACTAGTAAAGCAGTAGTTGTATTAGAATCTAGTGCTCTCTGATAAAAAAAAACAGCCCTAGTCTTATATACTGACTACCCAATTCTAGTAAAATTTTTTAAAATTTTCAATTAAATGAATTCAAATCATGTTTATACATATTTATGAACGATAAAACTAGGTTTTAACACCGAAATTATTGTTACCTCAGAAAGGACATAAATTGAGAAACAAACTAAAATGTTAAAATTCATTTAAAATGGAATAGAGGACGATAAAAAGAAAAATAAAAAGCCAAGTGTGGGAAAATTTACCAAGTTATCTTAAACATATGTCACATATATCTGTAACAAATAACTGAAAATACTTTTGCTTTGGACTAAACTAAACTGTTTTACCCAATGAAAGAAAAGAAGAGATGGATCTACACGATGAATCAATTCCATCATTAAAAGGAAGTAAAGTCTTCCGAAAAAGAAACGCGCTTCTTGATTTAGGTCATGAAGTTGTCGTCCAGACCAGCTGTAGGTTGACGAAAAATCTAGAAAAGTCATCACTAAAATCAGCAGGAAATCCACGGACCTCAGCATTAAACAGGGTCGCCAAGTGGTCAGATTTATCCTAACCATGAGAAGGATTTATCTCGTACAATGGGGAGGCACCGTGCAAATTAGCTGGATAAGACTAATGAATCAGATCCCCAGAAAGGATAATCTCCTTAAAGATTAAAAATCAGCTTTTAAGACTGATATTACTCAATCCTAGAGATTGACCTTAAAGATTGAGAATTACAAACTCATGGAATTCAATGATATCTAAACTCGAGCTTGAACGAGAAAATATTTTGATCAAAATTATAAACCGATTTGTTTTCTGAAAACCCTATTTTCAATGCGTTCATTACCATTGAACGTAAAATCCTAGGAATTCACCTGGAATTCATTAGGTCACCTGAACTAAATCGGGTGTCAACCGTAAGAACGGTGGTTGCATAACATGGTCAAAGACAGGACCTTGTGCCAGACCGACAAATTATAAGGGTGAGCTTTACTATTGCTCCTACCAAGGATAGTAATTGCGTCCGACACGTTATAGACCATAATCAAAAGCATGTCACGGGACATTGCCTTAACAGTTGCTTGTTCAACGCTTTCCTTTACAACCGGACGGTAGTTTGCCAAAAGGTAATATACGGAACAAGTAAACTGGACGTGTTGCTTTCCAAATACAAGGTTAGCAAGTGGGTGACACAAAACCGCAAGTTTTGAGCTAAAATTTTCAAATCTGAAACCCACCAAACCCACAAAAATATTTTGCAAACACCGGTAAAGGGTTATTCCGGAAAACTTATCTAGGGTAAAAACTAGATTTAATTTTCAAAAGATCAAATGTTTTCATAAAGATCCAATTTTCTTAATGGATCTAAATTTTTATAGTCATGTGGGACTGTAAACCATATCGTTACTACCATTGTTTATACCGCCATATAGAAATCACTGATGTACAAAGTGTGAAGAATAAAGAAGTGATTCTAGTATTTCAAGACAATATTGCTTGAGGACAAGCAACGCTCAAGTGTGGGAATATTTGATAATGCTAAAAACGAACATATATTTCATAGCATTATTCCTCAAGAAAGACAAGCTTTTAGTTGCAATTGTTCTATTTACAAGTGATATTCGTTTAAATAATAAAAGGTGAAGACAAAAGACAGATTCGACGATTTGAAGACGCAAACGACCAAAAAGCTCAAAAGAACAAAAGACAATCAAAAAGGTTCCAATTATTGATAAGAAACGTCTCGAAATCACAAGAGTACAAGATTCAAAACGCAAAGTACAAGATATCAAATTGTACGCACGGACGTTCGAAAAACCGGAACCAGGACCAGAGTCAACTCTTAACGCTCGACGCAACGGACTAAAAATTACAAGTTAACTATGTATATAAATATAATATAATATATAATTAATTATATTAATTATATATATATTATATATATATATTATTAAAACCGTCGGCAGCCAGAAACTCCAAGGGTGTGAAATGAAAATACCTCTCCGCGACTCGCGGAGTTTTAAGGCCATTTTGCCGCGAGTCGCGGAGCCCCAAATTTCATTTCTGGCTATAAAGCCAACCGAATTCTGAACCATTTTATCACATCTTTTTTCTCAATCTCTCTCTCAATATATACGTAATATATTTATATTTATAATTTATATTTTAATTTTAATTATAATTCTAATAATAAGGGTATGTTAGCGAATGTTGTAAGGGTGTAAGTCGAAATTCTGTCCGTGTAACGCTACGCTATTTTTAATCATTGTAAGTTATGTTCAACCTTTTTATATTAATGTCTCGTAGCTAAGTTATTATTATGCTTGTTTAAAACGAAGTAATCATGATGTTGGGCTAATTACTAAAATTGGGTAATTGGGCTTTGTACCATAATTGGGGTTTGGATAAAAGAACGACACTTGTGGAAACTAGGCTATGGGCTATTAATGGGCTTTATATTTGTTTAACTAAATGAAAGTTTGTTAATGTTAATATAAAGATTTACAATTGGGCGTCCCTATAAATTACCATATACACTCGATCGGACACGATGGGCGGGGTATTTATATGTACGAATAATCGTTCATTTAACCGGACACGGGAATGGATTAATAGCCACTAGAATAATTAAAACAGGGGTGAAATTACATTCAAGGGTAATTGGTGTAATTGTTAACAAAGTAGTAAAACCTTGGTTTACACGCAGTCGATAACCTGGTGTATTCATTAAACAAAGTATTAAAACCTTGTTACAATTCAAATCCCCAATTAGTTGGAATATTTATCTTCGGGTATAATAATAATTTGACAAGGACACTTGCAATTTATATTTATGACTGATGGACTGTTATGGACAAAAACCAGACGGACATATTGAATAATCCAGGACAAAGGACAATTAACCCATGGGCATAAAACTAAAATCAACACGTCAAACATCATGATTACGGAAGTTTAAATAAGCATAATTCTTTTATATCATATTTTATTTCCTTTATTTTATATTTAATTGCACTTCTAATTATCGCACTTTTATTTATTGTTATTTCATTTTATCGCACTTTTAATTATCGTACTTTTTAATTATCGCAATTTAATTTTTTATCGCATTTTTATTATTCGCAATTTCATTATCGTTATTTACTTTACGCTTTAATTTAAAGTCTTGTATTTATTTTATATTTTACATTAGGTTTTAACTGCGACTAAAGTTTTAAAATCGACAAACCGGTCATTAAACGGTAAAAACCCCTCTTTATAATAATAATATTACTTATATATATATTTGTATTTTTATAAAAGTAAACTAATATAGCGTTGAGCTTTGCTTAAAGATCTCCCTGTGGAACGAACCGGACTTACTAAAAACTACACTACTGTACGATTAGGTACACTGCCTATAAGTGTTGTAGCAAGGTTTAAGTATATCCATTCTATAAATAAATAAATATCTTGTGTAAAATTGTATCGTATTTAATAGTATTTTCTAGTAAAATATAAACTATTTTATATACACCTCGTTCGACATCAGGCCGTTTGTTGTAGTTGCGATTAATGTTGTGATTGTTGGGATAATTGTTGCGATTATTGTTGTAATTGCTGTTGTTGTTGTATTGGTGATTCTTATCACCGTTTTCCTCCCACTTTCTTTTGACTTGCTTCACATTGGCCTCTTCAGCAGTCTGTTCTTTAATTCTTTCTTCAATCTGGTTCACTAGTTTGTGAGCCATTCTACATGCCTGTTGTATGGAGGTGGGCTCGTGTGAACTTATATCTTCTTGGATTCTTTCCGGTAATCCTTTCACAAATGCGTCGATCTTCTCTTCCTCATCTTCGAATGCTCCCGGACACAATAGGCACAATTCTGTGAATCGTCTTTCGTACGTAGCAATATCAAATCCTTGGGTTCGTAACCCTCTAAGTTCTGTCTTGAGCTTATTGACCTCGGTTCTGGGACGATACTTCTCGTTCATCAAGTGCTTGAATGCTGACCACGGTAGTGCGTACGCATCGTCTTGTCCCACTTGCTCTAGATAGGTATTCCACCATGTTAACGCAGAACCTGTGAAGGTATGCGTAGCGTACTTCACTTTGTCCTCTTCAGTACACTTACTTATGGCAAATACCGATTCGACCTTCTCGGTCCACCGTTTCAATCCGATCGGTCCTTCGGTTCCATCAAATTCCAAAGGTTTGCAGGCAGTGAATTCTTTGTAGGTGCATCCTACACGATTTCCTGTACTGCTAGATCCAAGGTTATTGTTGGTATGTAGCGCAGCCTGTACTGCGGCTATGTTTGAAGTTAGAAAAGTACGGAATTCCTCTTCATTCATATTCACGGTGTGTCGAGTAGTCGGTGCCATTTCCTTCAAAATAGTCAAATGGAACAAGTTAATCATACAGAATATTAAGAGTAGTTAATAGTATTTCGTAGCATAATATGAACTCATTTATAAAAGCTTTTTCTTTATATTAGCGTTTTATAAGTTTAAATTCGGGTAGTACCTACCCGTTAAGTTCATACTTAGTAGCTAATATACAATTCAACTACTACAATTCTATATGAAAAACTGATTATAATAATATTTCGCGTTCAAACTTTTACACAATATTTTACAAACTTACAATACCGCTTATTTTACATATAGCATGAAATATAGCACACAATAAATTTGATACAAGATGGTTGTGAAGATAATTCTAGCTAGTACACAAGTCGTTCAGCAAAGGCAATAAAGACACGTAATTCATATGTCCAGAAACAAGTCATGCATTCTGGTTTTACTAGGATTACTTCCCATCCTTGGTCTTGTGGAACATAACCGTTATAGCCGTTGATAAGACAGCGTGTTGTAACGTCGTCAAAGGGACGAGGGTTACGTAATGTCCAACAGTCCCGTAACAATCTAAAAACCTCATTTCTTACCCCAATTACCGACTCCGTCACTTGTGGAAACGTTTTGTTTAATAGTTGTAGCCCGATGTTCTTGTTCTCACATTGGTGAGAAGCGAACATTACTAATCCATAAGCATAACATGCTTCTTTATGTTGCATGTTAGCCGCTTTTTCTAAATCACGAAGTCCAATATTCGGATATATTGAGTCAAAATAATTTCTTAACCCATTGCGTAAAATAGCATTTGGGTTCCCCGCAATATATGCGTCAAAGTAAACACATCGTAACTTATGGATTTCCCAATGTGATATCCCCCATCTTTCGAACAAAAGCCTTTTATAAACCAAGGCATTCTTGGAACGTTCTTCGAATGTCTTACAAACTGATCTCGCCTTAAATAGTTGTGCAGAAGAATTCTGACCGACTTTAGACAAGATTTCATCAATCATGTCTCCGGGTAGGTCTCTTAAAATATTGGGTTGTCTATCTATTTTGTGTTTTTATACTGTAAAATAGACAAGAGTTAGATTCATAAAAAAAATACTTATTAATACAAGAAATTTTTACATATATCATAAAGCATAAGCACACTATATTACATATATTACACCACACGAATACAACTATCTTATTCCGACTCGCTTGTTTCTTCTTCTTCAGTTTTGGTTCGTTTTGCCAAGTTTCTAGGGATATATGATGTTCCCCAAATACGAGCCGTCGTTTTCAACATTGGTTTAGAAAAACCTGGTGGTTTAGAGGTTCCCGGGTCATTGTTACAACTTAAGGACTTCGGGGGTTGACGATACATATAAAGTTCATCGGGGTTGGAATTAGATTTCTCTATTTTTATGCCCTTTCCCTTATTATTTTCTTTTGCCTTTTTAAATTCAGTTGGGGTAATTTCTATAACATCATCGGAATTCTCGTCGGAATCCGATTCATCGGAGAATTGGTAATCCTCCCAATATTTTGCTTCCATGGCGGAAACACCATTGACCATAATTAACCTTGGTCGGTTGGTTGAGGATTTTCTTTTACTTAACCGTTTTATTATTTCCCCCACCGGTTCTATTTCTTCATCCGGTTCCGATTCTTCTTCCGGTTCCGATTCTTCTTCCGGTTCCGACTCTTCTTTCGGTTCCTCTTCGGGAACTTGTGAATCAGTCCACGAATCATTCCAATTTACATTTGACTCTTCATTATTATTAGGTGAGTCAATGGAACTTGTTCTAGAGGTAGACATCTATCACATAATATCAAACGCGTTAAGAGATTAATATATCAAATAATATTCACATGTTAAAAATATATAGTTTCCAACAAAATTTGTTAAGCAATCATTTTTCAATTAAACACGGTCGAAGTCCAGACTCACTAATGCATCCTAACAAACTCGATAAGACACACTAATGCAAAATTCTGGTTCTCTAAGACCAACGCTCTGATACCAACTGAAATGTCCCATTCTTATTGATTAAAAACGTTCTATATTAGTTGATTTCGTTGCGAGGTTTTGACCTCTATATGAGACGTTTTTCAAAGACTGCATTCATTTTTAAAACAAACCATAACCTTTATTTCATAGATAAAGGTTTTAAAAAGCTTTACGTAGATTATCAAATAATGATAATCTAAAATATCTTGTTTACACACGACCATTACATAATGGTTTACAATACAAATATGTTACAACAAAATAAGTTTCTTGAATGCAGTTTTTACACAATATCATACAAGCATGGACTCCAAATCTCGTCCTTATTTAAGTATGCGACAGCGGAAGCTCTTAATAATCACCTGAGAATAAACATGCTTAAAACGTCAACAAAAATGTTGGTGAGTTATAGGTTTAACCTATATATATCAAATCATAATAATAGACCACAAGATTTCATATTTCAATACACATCCCATACATAGAGATAAAAATCATTTATATGGTGAACACCTGGTAACCGATATTAACAAGATGCATATATAAGAATATCCCCATCATTCCGGGACACCCTTCGGATATGATATAAATTTCGAAGTACTAAAGCATTCGGTACTTTGGATGGGGTTTGTTAAGCCCAATAGATCTATCTTTAGGATTCGCGTCAATTAGGGTGTCTGTTCCCTAATTCTTAGATTACCAGACTTAATAAAAAGGGGCATATTCGATTTCGATAATTCAACCATAGAATGTAGTTTCACGTACTTGAGTCTAATTTGTAAATCATTTATAAAACCTGCATGTATTCTCATCCCAAAAATATTAGATTTTAAAAATGGGACTATAACTCACTTTCACAGATTTTTACTTCGTCGGGAAGTAAGACTTGGCCACTGGTTGATTCACGAACCTATAACAATATATACATATATATCAAAGTATGTTCAAAATATATTTACAACACTTTTAATATATTTTGATGTTTTAAGTTTATTAAGTCAGATGTCCTCGTTAGTAACCTACAACTAGTTGTCCACAGTTAGATGTACAGAAATAAATCGATAAATATTATCTTGAATCAATCCACGACCCAGTGTATACGTATCTCAGTATTGATCACAACTCAAACTATATATATTTTGGAATCAACCTCAACCCTGTATAGCTAACTCCAACATTCACATATAGAGTGTCTATGGTTGTTCCGAAATATATATAGATGTGTCGATATGATAGGTCGAAACATTGTATACGTGTCTATGGTATCTCAAGATTACATAACATACAATACAAGTTGATTAAGTTATGGTTGGAATAGATTTGTTACCAATTTTCACGTAGCTAAAATGAGAAAAATTATCCAATCTTGTTTTACCCATAACTTCTTCATTTTAAATCCGTTTTGAGTGAATCAAATTGCTATGGTTTCATATTGAACTCTATTTTATGAATATAATCAGAAAAAGCATAGGTTTATAGTCAGAAAAATAAGTTACAAGTCGTTTTTGTAAAGGTAGTCATTTCAGTCGAAAGAACGACGTCTAGATGACCATTTTAGAAAACATGCTTCCACTTTGAGTTTAACCATAATTTTTGGATATATTTTCATGTTCATAATAAAAATAATTTTCTTAGAATAACAACTTTTAAATCAAAGTTTATCATAGTTTTTAATTAACTAACCCAAAACAGCCCGCAGTGTTACTACGACGGCGTAAATCCGGTTTTACGGTGTTTTTCGTGTTTCCAGGTTTTAAATCATTAAGTTAACATATCATATAGATATAGAACATGTGTTTAGTTGATTTTAAAAGTCAAGCCAGAAGGATTAACTTTTGTTTGCGAACAAGTTTAGAATTAACTAAACTATGTTCTAGTGATTACAAGTTTAAACCTTCGAATAAGATAGCTTTATATGTATGAATCGAATGATGTTATGAACATCATTACTACCTTAAGTTCCTTGGATAAACCTACTGGAAAAGAGAAAAATGGATCTAGCTTCAACGGATCCTTGGATAGCTCGAAGTTCTTGAAGCAGAATCATGACACGAAAACAAGTTCAAGTAAGATCATCACTTGAAATAAGATTGTTATAGTTATAGTAATTGAACCAAAGTTTGAATATGATTATTACCTTGTATTAGAATGATAACCTACTATAATAAACAAAGATTTCTTGAGGTTGGATGATCACCTTACAAGATTGAAAGTGAGCTAGCAAACTTGAAAGTATTCTTGATTTTATGTAACTAGAACTTGTAGAATTTATGAAGAACACTTAGAACTTGAAGATAGAACTTGAGAGAGATCAATTAGATGAAGAAAATTGAAGAATTAAAGTGTTTGTAGGTGTTTTTGGTCGTTGGTGTATGGATTAGATATAAAGGATATGTAATTTTGTTTTCATGTAAATAAGTCATGAATGATTACTCATATTTTTGTAATTTTATGAGATATTTCATGCTAGTTGCCAAATGATGGTTCCCACATGTGTTAGGTGACTCACATGGGCTGCTAAGAGCTGATCATTTGAGTGTATATACCAATAGTACATACATCTAAAAGTTGTGTATTGTACAAGTACGAATACGGGTGCATACGAGTAGAATTGTTGATGAAACTGAACGAGGATGTAATTGTAAGCATTTTTGTTAAGTAGAAGTATTTTGATAAGTGTATTAAAGTCTTTCAAAAGTGTATAAATACATATTAAAACACTACATGTATATACATTTTAACTGAGTCGTTAAGTCATCGTTAGTCGTTACATGTAAGTGTTGTTTTGAAACCTTTAGGTTAACGATCTTGTTAAATGTTGTTAACCCAATGTTTATAATATCAAATGAGATTTTAAATTATTATATTATCATGATATTATCATGTATGAATATCTCTTAATATGATATATATATACATTAAATGTCTTTACAACGATAATCGTTACATATATGTCTCGTTTAAAAATCATTAAGTTAGTAGTCTTGTTTTTACATATGTAGTTCATTGTTAATATACTTAATGATATGTTTACTTATCATAGTATCATGTTAACTATATATATATATATATATATATCCATATATATGTCATCATATAGTTTTTACAAGTTTTAACGTTCGTGAATCACCGGTCAACTTGGGTGGTCAATTGTCTATATGAAACATATTTCAATTAATCAAGTCTTAATAAGTTTGATTGCTTAACATGTTGGAAACATTTAATCATGTAAATATCAATCTCAATTAATATATATAAACATGGAAAGGTTCGGGTCACTACAATTACTCTGTCTGATATTTCCATTATAAATTAAGCTTTTCCGTTCCATTATTCTCACCATTCCTATACTTTCTTTCTTAGTCCATATATTCAAAAGATTGTGAAAATGCTTAATCCAGTTCTAATCCTTGATATTTTCCTAATTATCATTTCTGTCATCCTTCTTTTCAAACTTCCACCATAAAAATTTGTTTACTTCTACTATTTCCTTGGGGTGATACTATTCTTAATTCTACCGTGTCTTTATATTGCTATTCGTATTAATATCTACGGTTTGTAACCTCCGTGTTGTTATTTGGCTTTATATTTTCTCTTATATTTTGGAGCTCTTTGCCTTTTTATTCTCCTCTCGACCTCTAGTATCGCGAGTAATGGTCCAGAATTCGTAAGTATGGAGTTTCGAATGAACTTCATGTTCTAAACAAGAAAGAACGTAATAGCACGATTTGATTTATCAAATTACCAGAATTACTGAGAATAGAACTATCAAGAATATATTTTCTTGATATGTTCAGAAGTTAAGCAAAATGAATGAGTTATGTAACATGGCACGTGATGACATTATGATCTGTGAATCATCACGTTTCATTAGAAACTCAGCATGACTTACTGTAATATAATCACGTTGATCAAGTTTCATTATATTATACTAACTCATGCATCAATTTTAAACACTTCTTCAAAATCATTCATAATTCAAATTCGAATTTTTCAGAATTTTAGAAACTAAAATAGTTTCTTTTATGATATAATACAGATAGAGCAGAGAGATAATTAATATCGGACAAGAATATTTATGAAGATATCTTCAGAAATATTGAGGATATTTATAATGAAAGATATGGTAATATCTTATAATTCTACAATCAAAATGTGATGAAGAAATTCATTCATAATGATTTAGAACAATTACGGAACAAAGTATTCGCTAAAGATTTCATCATAACAGAATCATCAGGATTCTTTATGTACAAGTTTAGCCCTTGTGATTTGTTCAGAGTCTCCTTCATGGTTTGCTCAATTCATTTTCAGTATCAAAATCTTTGAGCTTTTTCAACACTCCATTCTTCATCATCAAACTTTTGACTGTTAAGGTAGTCTTCAGTTTTTGTTGCTTCTTTCAGCTTTTTCAAACTTCAGAGTATTGATTCGTAGACTGTGTGCTTTTTAGAATTTCATAATGGAAGATCACAATTCTACGAGATAATTGTTATATGTATACATATAACTGTTGATGTAGAAACGATGCGAGATTCAAAATACCGATTGCTAATTCCCGGTAGTTGGTATGACAATTCTCGTTACAAGATATGGATGAGTATATGATAGGGTTTTAATGAACAAATATAATGATTCTTCAGAGAAACTTAAGTCGATGAGTAATGAAGTTGCTGGTAAGTTTACTGCTAATGTGGTGGAATATAAACGATTCTCCGGTAACGATGACGAAGGCAAACTTATATATCAAGGTTATAATAAGACTAATCCGAATGAAAGTCGAAATTGATTTGATGGAGCTGTGACAAAGTTGGCTACTTGGAGAGGGATTGTAAAGTTATTTTCGATAATAACAACGCCAAAGGAGCTAGCACGGATATGTTTTAAACATTTACTCAGGTTCCAAGTGGTTTTTAGGTGCATGCCCATATGCATAAGTTCTCCCTTTCGTAGATAACGTGAAATGTCCCGTTCTTATTGATTAAAAATGTTCCATATTAATTGATTTCATTGCGAGGTTTTGACCTATATATGAGACGTTTTTCAAAGACTGCATTCATTTTTAAAACAAACCATAACCTTTATTTCATAAATAAAGGTTTAAAAACTTTACGTAGATTATCAAATAATGATAATCTAAAATATCCTGTTTACACACGACCATTACATAATGGTTTACAATACAAATATGTTACATCGAAATCAGTTTCTTGAATGCAGTTTTTACACAATATCATACAAACATGGACTCCAAATCTTGTCCTTATTTTAGTATGCAACAGCGGAAACTCTTAGTATTCACCTGAGAATAAACATGCTTTAAACGTCAACAAAAATGTTGGTGAGTTATAGGTTTAACATATATATATCAAATCGTAACAATAGACCACAAGATATCATATTTCAATACACATCCCATACATAGAGATAAAAATCATTCATATGGTGAACACCTGGTTACCGACATTAACAAGATGCATATATAAGAATATCCCCATCATTCCGGGACACCCTTCGGATATGATATAAATTTCGAAGTACTAAAGCATCTGGTACTTTGGATGGGGTTTGTTAGGCCCAATAGATCTATCTTTAGGATTCGCATCAATTAGGGTGTCTATTCCCTAATTCTTAGATTACCAGACTTAATAAAAAGGGGCATATTCGATTTTGATAATTCAACCATAGAATGTAGTTTCACGTACTTGTGTCTATTTTGTAAATCAATTATAAAACCTGCATGTATTCTCATCCCAAAAATATTAGATTTTTAAAGTGGGACTATAACTCACTTTCACAGATTTTTACTTCGTCGGGAAGTAAGACTTGGCCACTGGTTGATTCACGAACCTATAACAATATATATATATATATATATATATATATATATATATATATATATATATATATATATATATATATATATATATATATATATATATATATATATATATATATCAAAGTATGTTCAAAATATATTTACAACACTTTTAATATATTTTGATGTTTTAAGTTTATTAAGTCAGCTGTCCTCGTTAGTAACCTATAACTAGTTGTCCACAGTTAGATGTACAGAAATAAATCGATATATATTATCTTGAATCAATCCACGACCCAGTGTATACATATCTCAGTATTGATCACAACTCAAACTATATATATTTTGGAATCAACCTCAACCCTGTATAGCTAACTCCAACATTCACATATAGAGTGTCTATGGTTGTTCCGAAATATATATAGATGTGTCGACATGATAGGTCGAAACATTGTATACGTGTCTATGGTATCTCAAGATTACATAATATACAATACAAGTTGATTAAGTTATGGTTGGAATAGATTTGTTACCAATTTTCACGTAGCTAAAATGAGAAAAATTATCCAATCTTGTTTTACCCATAAATTCTTCATTTTAAATCCGTTTTGAGTGAATCAAATTGCTATGGTTTCATATTGAACTCTAATTTAAGAATCAAAACAGAAAAGTATATTTTTATAGTCAGAAAATTAAGTTACTTGTCAATTACTAAAGAGGTAGTCATTTCCGTCGAAAAAATGACATCTTGATGACCATTTTGGAAAACATACTTTCACTTTGAGTTTAACCATGATTTTTGGATATAGTTTCATGTTCATAAGAAAAATTATTTTCCCAGAAGAACAACTTTTAAATCAAAGTTTATCATAGTTTTTAATTAACTAACCCAAAACAGCCCGCGGTGTTACTACGACGGTGTATGTCCGGTTTTACGGTGTTCTTCGTGTTTCCAGATTTTAAATCATTAAGTTAGCATATCATATACATATATAACATGTGTTTAGTTGATTTTAAAAGTCATGTTAGAAGGATTAACTTTTATTTGCGAACAAGTTTAGAATTAACTAAACTATATTCTAGTGATTACAAGTTTAAACCTTCGAATAAGATAGCTTTATATGTATGAATCGAATGATGTTATGAACATCATTACTACCTCAAGTTCCTTGGATAAACCTACTGGAAATGAGAAAAATAGATCTAGCTTCAAAGGATCCTTGGATGGCTTGAAAGTTCTTGAAGCAGAATCATGACACGAAAACAATTTCAAGTAAGATTTCCACTCGAAATAAGATTGTTATTGTTATAGAAATTGAATTAAAGTTTGAATATGATTATTACCTTGTATTAGAAAGATAACCTACTGTAAGTAACAAAGGTTTCTTGATCTTAGATTATTACTTGGAATGGATTTAGAAAACTTGGAAGTAAACTTGCAATCTTGGAAGTATTCTTGATTTTATGAAACTAGAACTTTTGGAATTTATGAAGAACACTTAGAACTTGAAGATAAAACTTGAGAGAGATCAATTAGATGAAGAAAATTGAAGAATGAAAGTGTTTGTAGGTGTTTTTGGTCGTTGGTGTATGGATTAGATATAAAGGATATGTAATTTTGTTTTCATGTAAATAAGTCATGAATGATTACTCATATTTTTGTAATTTTATGAGATATTTCATTTCTAGTTGCCAAATGATGGTTCACACATGTGTTAGGTGACTCACATGGGCTACTAAGAGCTGATCATTGGAGTATATATACCAATAGTACATACATCTAAAAGCTGTGTATTGTACGAATACGAATACGGGTGCATACGAGTAGAATTGTTGATGAAACTGAACGAGGATGTATTTGTAAGCATTTTGGTTAAGTAGAAGTATTCTGATAAGTGTCTTGAAGTCTTTAAAAAGTGTATGAATACATATTAAAACACTACATGTATATACATTTTAACTGAGTCGTTAAGTCATCGTTAGTCGTTACATGTAAATGTTGTTTTGAAACCTTTAGGTTAACGATCTTGTTGAATGTTGTTAACACATTGTTTATTATAACAAATGAGATGTTAAATTGTTATATTATCATGATATTATGATATATAATATTTCTTATTATGATATATATATACAGTTAAATGTCGTTACAACGATAATCGTTACATATATGTCTCGTTTCGAAATCATTAAGTTAGTAGTCTTATTTTTACATATGTATTTCATTGTTAATACACTTAATAATATATTTACTTATCATTTAACATAATTAACCAAGTGTATCAATATCTTAATATGATTCATATGTACCTAGTAAGACGTTGTTATAACGATAATCGTTATATATATCGTTTTCGAGTTCCTTAAATTAATAGTCTCATTTTTATGTATATAACTCATTGTTAAAATACCTAATGAGATACATACTTATAATAAAATCATGTTAACTATATATATAACCATATATATGTCATCGTATAGTTTTTACAAGTTTTAACATAATCACCGGTCAACTTGGGTGGTCAATTGTCTATATGAAACCTATTTCAATTAATCAAGTCTTAACAAGTTTGATTGCTTAACATGTTGGAAACACTTAATCATGTAAATAAAAATTTCATTTAATATATATATATATATAAACATGGAAAAGTTCAGGTCACTACAGTACCTACCCGTTAAATAAATTTCGTCCCGAAATTTTAAGCAGTTGGAGGTGTTGATGTATCTTCTGGAAATAAATGCAGGTATTTCTTCTTCATCTGATCTTCACGCTCCCATCGAACCTTAACAATCGGTATCTTATTTTGTTTAAGTCTCTTAACCTCACGATCCATTATTTCGACGGGTTCTTCAATGAATTGAAGTTTTTCATTGATTTGGATTTCGTCCAACGGAATAGTGAGATCTTCTTTAGCAAAATATTTCTTCAAATTTGAGACGTGGAAAGTGTTATGTACAGCTGCGAGTTGTTGAGGTAGCTCCAGTTGGTAAGCTACTGGTCCGACACGATCTATAATCTTGAATGGTCCAATGTACCTTGGATTTAGTTTCCCCCGTTTACCAAATCGAACAACGCCTTTCCAAGGTGAAACCTTAAGCATGACCATTTCTCCAATTTCAAACTCTATATCTTTTCTTTTACTGTCCGCGTAGCTCTTTTATCGACTCTGGGTGGTTTTCAATCTTTGTTGAATTTGGATGATTTTCTCGGTAGTTTCTTGTATTATCTCCGGACCCGTAATCTGTCTATCCCCCACTTCACTCCAACAAATCAGAGACCTACACTTTCTAGCATAAAGTGCTTCAAACGGCGCCATCTCAATGCTTGAATGGTAGCTGTTGTTATAGGAAAATTATGCTAACGGTAGATGTCGATCCCAACTTTTTCCGAAATCAATAACACAAGCTCGTAGCATGTCTTCAAGCGTTTGTATCGTCCTTTTACTCTGCCCATCAGTTTGTGGATTATAGGCAGTACTCATGTCTAGACGAGTTCCCAATGCTTGCTGTAATATCTGCCAGAATCTTGAAATAAATCTGCCATCCCTATCAGAGATAATAGAGATTGGTATTCCATGTCTGAAGACGACTTCCTTCAAATACAGTCGTGCTAACTTCTCCATCTTGTCATCTTCTCTTATTGGCAGGAAGTGTGCTGACTTGGTGAGACGATCAACTATTACCCAAATAGTATCATAACCACTTACAGTCCTTGGCAATTTAGTAATGAAATCCATGGTAATGTTTTCCCATTTCCATTCCGGGATTTCAGGTTGTTGTAGTAGACCTGATGGTTTCTGATGTTCAGCTTTGACCTTAGAACACGTCAAACATTCTCCTACATATTTAGCAATATCGGCTTTCATACCTGGCCACCAAAAATGTTTCTTAAGATCCTTGTACATCTTCCCCGTTCCAGGATGTATTGAGTATCTGGTTTTATGAGCTTCTCTAAGTACCATTTCTCTCATATCTCCAAATTTTGGTACCCAAATTCTTTCAGCCCTATACCGGGTTCCGTCTTCCCTAATATTAAGATGCTTCTCCGATCCTTTGGGTATTTCATCCTTTAAATTTCCCTCTTTTAAAACTCCTTGTTGCGCCTCCTTTATTTGAGTAGTAAGGTTAGTGTAATCATTATATTCATAGATTTTACTCGAATGGGTTCTCTGTCCTTTCTGCTCAAGGCGTCGGCTACCACATTTGCCTTCCCCGGGTGGTAACGAATCTCAAAGTCGTAATCATTCAACAATTCAATCCACCTACGCTGCCTCATATTCAGTTGTTTCTGATTAAATATGTGTTGAAGACTTTTGTGGTCAGTATATATAATACTTTTGACCCCATATAAGTAGTGCCTCCAAGTCTTTAATGCAAAAACAACCGCGCCTAATTCCAAATCATGCGTCGTATAATTTTGCTCGTGAATCTTCAATTGTCTAGACGCATAAGCAATCACCTTCGTCCGTTGCATTAATACACAACCGAGACCTTGCTTTAATGCGTCACAATAAATCACAAAATCATCATTCCCTTCAGGCAATGACAATATAGGTGCCGTAGTTAGCTTTTTTTTTCAATAATTGAAACGCCTTCTCTTGTTCATCCTTCCATTCAAATTTCTTCCCTTTATGCGTTAATGCAGTCAAGGGTTTTGCTATTTTGGAGAAATCTTGGATGAATCTTCTGTAGTAACCAGCCAATCCTAAAAATTGACGTATATGCTTCGGAGTTTTTGGGGTTTCCCACTTTTCAACGGTTTCGATCTTTGCCGGGTCCACCTGGATACCTTCTTTGTTCACTATGTGACCGCGGAATTGAACTTCTTCCAACCAAAATGCACACTTTGAAAACTTAGCGTACAGTTTTTCTTTCCTCAATACTTCTAGCACTTTTCTCAAATGTTCTTCGTGCTCTTGATCAATCTTTGAGTAAATAAGTATGTCATCGAAGAAAACAATGACAAACTTGTCAAGATATGGCCCACACACTCGGTTCATAAGGTCCATGAACACAGCTGGTGCGTTAGTCAATCCAAACGGCATAACCATAAACTCGTAATGACCATAACGCGTCCTAAAAGCAGTTTTTTGAATATCATCCTCCTTTACTCGCATTTGATGATATCCAGAACGTAAATCGATCTTCGAATAAACCGACGAGCCTTGTAGTTGATCAAATAAGTCGTCAATTCTCGGCAGTGGATAACGGTTTTTAGTGGATAACGGTTTTTGATGGTAAGTTTGTTCAACTCTCTGTAGTCAATACACAACCTAAATGTACCATCCTTCTTCTTGACAAACAAAACAGGAGCTCCCCATGGTGATGTGCTTGGTCGAATGAAACCACGTTCTAATAGTTCTTGCAGTTGGCTTTGCAGTTCTTTCATCTCGCTGGGTGCGAGTCTATAAGGAGCATGAGCTATTGGTGCAGCTCCTGGTACAAGATCTATTTGAAATTCAACAGATCGATGTGGAGGTAGTCCCGGTAATTCTTTCAGAAATACATCGGGAAATTCTTTTGTGACGGGAACATCATTGATACTCTTTTCTTCAGTTTGTACTTTCTCGACGTGTGCTAGAACAGCATAGCAACCTTTTCTTATTAGTTTTTATGCCTTCAAATTCTAATAAGATGTAGCTTTGTGTTGCCCTTTTCTCCGTACACCATTAAGGGTTCTCCTTCTTCTCGTACAATGCGAATTGCATTTTTATAACATACGATCTCTGCTTTCACCTTCTTCAGCCAGTCCATGCCAACTATTACATCAAAAATCCCTAACTCTACTGCTATCAAATCAATCTTAAATATTTCGCTACCCAGTTTAATTTCTCGATTTCGGCATATATTATCTGCTGAAATTAATTTACCGTTTGCTAATTCGAGTAAAAATTTACTATCCAACGGCGTCAATGGACAACTTAATTTAGCACAAAAATCTCTACTCATATAGCTTCTATCCGCACCCGAATCAAATAAAATGTAAGCAGATTTATTGTCAATAAGAAATGTACCCGTAACAAGCTCCGGGTCTTCATGTGCCTCTGCCGCATTAATATTGAAAACTTTTCCGCGGCCTTGTCCATTCGTGTTCTCCTGGTTCGGGCAATTTCTAATAATGTGGCCCAGTTTTCCACATTTATAACAAACTACATTGGCATTATTTGCTCCGACACTACTTGCTCCGCCATTACTCATTCCGACACCATTTGTTCCTTTCGTCCTGTTAACCCCTGGTCCGTAGACCTCACACTTCGCCGCGCTATGACCATTTCTTTTACACTTGTTGCAAAATTTGGTGCAGAACCCCGAGTGATACTTTTCACACCTTTGGCATAACTGCTTCTGATTGTTGTTGTTGTTGCGGTTGTTATTATTGTTGAGATGATTGTTGTTGTTGTTGTTGTTGTTGTTGTTGGGCCATTTGTTGTAGTTGCGATTGATGTTGCGATTGTTGGGATAATTGTTGCGATTATTATTGTAATTGCTGTTGTTGTTGTATTGGTGATTCTTATCACCGTTTTCCTCCCACTTTCTTTTGACTTGCTTCACATTGGCCTCTTCAGCCATCTGTTCTTTAATTCTTTCCTCAATCTGGTTTACTAGTTTGTGAGCCATTCTACATGCCTGTTGTATGGAGGCGGGCTCGTGTGAACTTATATCTTCTTGGATTCTTTCCGGTAATCCTTTCACAAACGCGTCGATCTTCTCTTCCTCATCTTCGAACGCTCCCGGACACAATAGGCACAATTCTGTGAATCGTCTTTCATACGTGGTAATATCAAATCCTTGGGTTCGTAACCCTCTAAGTTCTGTCTTGAGCTTATTGACCTCGGTTCTGGGACGGTACTTCTCGTTCATCAAGTGCTTGAATGCTGACCACGGTAGTGCGTACGCATCATCTTGTCCCACTTGCTCTAGATAGGTATTCCACCATGTTAATGTAGAACCTGTGAAGGTATGCGTAGCGTACTTCACTTTATCCTCTTCAGTACACTTACTTATGGCAAACACCGATTCGACCCTCTCGGTCCACCGTTTCATTCCGATCGATCCTTCGGTTCCATCAAATTCCAAAGGTTTGTAGGCAGTGAATTCTTTGTAGGTGCATCCTACACGATTTCCTGTACTGCTAGATCCAAGTTTATTGTTGGTATGTAGCGCAGCCTGTACTGCGGCTATGTTTGAAGCTAGAAAAGTACGAAATTCCTCTTCATTCATATTCACGGTGTGTCGAGTAGTCGGAGCCATTTCCTTCAAGATAGTCAAATGGAACAAGTTAATCATACAGAATATTAAGAGTAGTTAATAGTATTTCGTAGCATAATATGAACTCATTTATAAAAGCTTTTTCTTCATATTAGCGTTTTATAAGTTTAAATTCGGGTAGTACCTACCCGTTAAGTTCATACTTAGTAGCTAATATATAATTCAACTACTACAATTCTATATGAAAAACTGATTATAATAATATTTCGCGTTCAAACTTTTACACAATATTTTACAAACTTACAATACCGCTTATTTTACATATAGCATGAAATATAGCACACAATAAATTTGATACAAGATAGTTGTGAAGATAATTCTAGCTAGTACACGAGTCGTTCAGCAAAGGCAATAAAGACACGTAATTCATACGTCCAGAAACAAGTCATGCATTCTGGTTTTACTAGGACGACTTCCCATCCTTGGTCTTGTGGAACATACCCGTTATGGCCGTTGATAAGACAGCGTGTTGTAACGTCGTCAAAGGGACGAGGGTTACGTAATGACCAACAGTCCCGTAACAATCTAAAAACCTTGTTTCTCACCCCAACTACTGAGTCCGTTACTTGTGGAAACGTTTTGTTTAATAGTTGTAGCCCGATGTTCTTTTTCTCACTTTGGTGAGAAGCGAACATTACTAAGCCGTAAGCATAACATGCTTCTTTATGTTGCATGTTAGCCGCTTTTTCTAAATCACGAAGTCCTATATTCGGATACATTGAGTCAAAATAATTTCTTAACCCGTTGCGTAAAATAGCACTTGGGTTCCCCGCAATATATGCGTCAAAGTAAACACATCGTAACTTATGGGTTTCCCAATGTGATATCCCCCATCTTTCAATCGAAAGTCTCTTATAAACCAAGGCATTCTTGGAACATTCTTCGAATGTCTTACAAACTGATTTCGCCGTAAATAGTTGTGCCGAAGAATTCTGACCGACTCTAGACAAGATTTCATCAATCATGTCTCCGAGTAGGTCTCCTAAAATATTGGGTTGTCTATCCATTTTGTGTTTTTATACTGTAAAATAGACAAGAGTTAGATTCATAAAAAAAATACTTATTAATACAAGCAATTTTTACATATATCATAAAGCATAAGCACACTATATTACATATATTACACCACACGAATACAACTATCTTATTCCGACTCGCTCGTTTCTTCTTCTTCGGTTTTGGTTCATTTTGCCAAGTTTCTAGGGATATATGATGTTCCCCGAATACTAGCTGTTATTTTCCACAACGGTTTAGAAAAACCTGGTGGTTTAGAGGTTCCCGGGTCATTGTTACAACTTAAGGGCTTCGGGGGTTGACGATACATATAAAGTTCATCGGGGTTGGAATTAGATTTCTCTATTTTTACGCCCTTTCCATTATTATTTTCTTTTGCCTTTTTAAATTCAGTTCGGGTAATTTCTATAACATCATCGAAATTCTCGTCGGAATCCGATTCATCGGAGAATTGGTAATCCTCCCAATATTTTGCTTCCTTGGCGGAAACACCATTGACCATAATTAACCTTGGTCGGTTGGTTGAGGATTTTCTTTTACTTAACCGTTTTATTATTTCCCCCACCGGTTCTATTTCCTCCTCCGGTTCCTCCTCTTCCGGTTCTGATTCTTCTTCCGATTCTGATTCTTCTTCCGGTTCTTCTTCGGGAACTTGTGAATCAGTCCAATATATATTCAACTCTTCGTTATTGTTAGGTGAGTCAATGGGATTTGTGCTAGAGGTAGACATCTATCACACAATATCAAACATGTTAAGAGATTAATATATCACATAATATATACATGTTAATTGAAATGTCCCGTTCTTATTGATTAAAAACGTTCCATATTAATTGATTTCGTTGCGAGGTTTTGACCTCTATATGAGACGTTTTTCAAAGACTGCATTCATTTTTAAACAAATCATAACCTTTATTTCATCAATAAAGGTTTAAAAAGTTTTACGTAGATTATCAAATAATGATAATCTAAAATATCCTGTTTACACACGACCATTACATAATGGTTTACAATACAAATATGTTACAACAAAATAAGTTTCTTGAATGCAGTTTTTACACAATATCATACAAGCATGGACTCCAAATCTTGTCCTTATTTAAGTATGCGACAGCGGAAGCTCTTAATAATCACCTGAGAATAAACATGCTTAAAACGTCAACAAAAATGTTGGTGAGTTATAGGTTTAACCTATATATATCAAATCGTAACAATAGACCACAAGATTTCATATTTCAATACACATCTCATACATAGAGATAAAAAGCATTCATATGGTGAACACCTGGTAACCGACAATAACAAGATGCATATATAAGAATATCCCCATCATTCCGGGACACCCTTCGGATATGATATAAATTTCGAAGTACTAAAGCATCCGGTACTTTGGATGGGGTTTGTTAGGCCCAATAGATCTACCTTTAGGATTCGCGTCAATTAGGGTGTCTGTTCCCTAATTCTTAGATTACCAGACTTAATAAAAAGGGGCATATTCGATTTCGATAATTCAACCATAGAATGTAGTTTCACGTACTTGTGTCTATTTTGTAAATCATTTATAAAACCTGCATGTATTCTCATCCCAAAAATATTAGATTTTAAAAGTGGGACTATAACTCACTTTCACAGATTTTTACTTCGTCGGGAAGTAAGACTTGGCCACTGGTTGATTCACGAACCTATAACAATATATACATATATATCAAAGTATGTTCAAAATATATTTACAACACTTTTAATATATTTTGATGTTTTAAGTTTATTAAGTCAGCTGTCCTCGTTAGTAACCTACAACTAGTTGTCCACAGTTAGATGTACAGAAATAAATCGATAAATATTATCTTGAATCAATCCACGACCCAGTGTATACGTATCTCAGTATTGATCACAACTCAAACTATATATATTTTGGAATCAACCTCAACCCTGTATAGCTAACTCCAACATTCACATATAGAGTGTCTATGGTTGTTCCGAAATATATATAGATGTGTCGACATGATAGGTCGAAACATTGTATACGTGTCTATGGTATCTCAAGATTACATAATATATAATACAAGTTGATTAAGTTATGGTTGGAATAGATTTGTTACCAATTTTCACGTAGCTAAAATGAGAAAAATTATCCAATCTTGTTTTACCCATAACTTCTTCATTTTAAATCCGTTTTGAGTGAATCAAATTGCTATGGTTTCATATTGAACTCTATTTTATGAATCTAAACAAAAAAAATATATGTTTCTAGTCAAAAAAATAAGTTACAAGTCGTTTTTGTAAAGGTAGTCATTTCAGTCGAAAGAACGACGTCTAGATGACCATTTTAGAAAACATACTTCCACTTTGAGTTTAACCATAATTTTTGGATATAGTTTCATGTTCATAATAAAAATCATTTTCTCAGAATAACAACTTTTAAATCAAAGTTTATCATAGTTTTTAATTAACTAACCCAAAACAGCCCGCGGTGTTACTACGACGGCGTAAATCCGGTTTTACGGTGTTTTTCGTGTTTCCAGGTTTTAAATCATTAAGTTAGCATATCATATAGATATAGAACATGTGTTTAGTTGATTTTAAAAGTCAAGTTAGAAGGATTAACTTTTGTTTGCGAACAAGTTTAGAATTAACTAAACTATGTTCTAGTGATTACAAGTTTAAACCTTCGAATAAGATAGCTTTATATGTATGAATCTAATGATGTTATGAACATCATTACTACCTTAAGTTCCTTGGATGAACCTACTGGAAAAGAGAAAAATGGATCTAGCTTCAATGGATCCTTGGATGGCTCAAAGTTCTTGAAGCAAAATCATGACACGAAAACAAGTTCAAGTAAGATCATCACTTGAAATAAGATTGTTATAGTTATAGAAATTGAACCAAAGTTTGAATATGATTATTACCTTGTATTAGAATGATAACCTACTGTAAGAAACAAAGATTTCTTGAGGTTGGATGATCACCTTACAAGATTGGAAGTGAGCTAGCAAACTTGAAAGTATTCTTGATTTTATGAAACTAGAACTTTTGGAATTTATGAAGAACACTTAGAACTTGAAGATAGAACTTGAGAGAGTTCAATTAGATGAAGAAAATTGAAGAATGAAAGTGTTTGTAGGTGTTTTTGGTCGTTGGTGTATGGATTAGATATAAAGGATATGAAATTTTGTTTTCATGTAAATAAGTCATGAATGATTACTCATATTTTTGTAATCTTATGAGATATTTCATGCTAGTTGCCAAATGATGGTTCCCACATGTGTTAGGTGACTCACATGGGCTGCTAAGAGCTGATCATTGGAGTGTATATACCAATAGTACATACATCTAAAAGCTGTGTATTGTACGAGTACGAATACGGGTGCATACGAGTAGAATTGTTGATGAAACTGAACGAGAATGTAATTGTAAGCATTTTTGTTAAGTAGAAGTATTTTGATAAGTGTATTGAAGTCTTTCAAAAGTGTATAAATACATATTAAAATACTACATGTATATACATTTTAACTGAGTCGTTAAGTCATCGTTAGTCGTTACATGTAAGTGTTGTTTTGAAACCTTTAGGTTAACGATCTTGTTAAATGTTGTTAACCCAATGTTTATAATATCAAAAGAGATTTTAAATTATTATATTATCATGATATTATGATGTACGAATATCTCTTAATATGATATATATACATTAAATGTCGTTACAACGATAAACATTACATATATGTCTCGTTTCAAAATCATTAAGTTAGTAGCCTTGTTTTTACATATGTAGTTCATTGTTAATATAATTAATGATATGTTTACTTATCATAATATCATGTTAACTATATATATAACCATATATATGTCATCATATAGTTTTTTTACAAGTTTTAACGTTCGTGAATCACCGGTCAACTTGGGTGGTCAATTGTCTATATGAAACCTATTTCAATTAATCAAGTCTTAACAAGTTTGATTGCTTAACATGTTGGAAACCTTTAATCATGTAAATATCAATCTCAATTAATATATATAAACATGGAAAAGTTCGGGTCACTACAGTACCTACCCGTTAAATAAATTTCGTCCCGAAATTTTAAGCTGTTGAAGGTGTTGACGAATCTTCTGGAAATAGATGCGGGTATTTCTTCTTCATCTGATCTTCACGCTCCCAGGTGAACTCGGGTCCTCTACGAGCATTCCATCGAACCTTAACAATTGGTATCTTGTTTTGCTTAAGTCTTTTAACCTCACGATCCATTATTTCGACGGGTTCTTCGATGAATTGAAGTTTTTCGTTGATTTGGATTTCATCTAATGGAATAGTGAGATCTTCTTTAGCAAAACATTTCTTCAAATTCGAGACGTGGAAAGTGTTATGTACAGCCGCGAGTTGTTGAGGTAACTCAAGTCGGTAAGCTACTGGTCCGACACGATCAATAATCTTGAATGGTCCAATATACCTTGGATTTAATTTCCCTCGTTTACCAAATCGAACAACGCCTTTCCAAGGTGCAACTTTAAGCATGACCATCTCTCCAATTTCAAATTCTATATCTTTTCTTTTAATGTCAGCGTAGCTCTTTTGTCGACTTTGGGCGGTTTTCAACCGTTGTTGAATTTGGATGATCTTCTCGGTAGTTTCTTGTATAATCTCCGGACCCGTAATCTGTCTATCCCCCACTTCACTCCAACAAATCGGAGACCTGCACTTTCTACCATAAAGTGCTTCAAACGGCGCCATCTCAATGCTTGAATGGTAGCTGTTGTTGTAGGAAAATTCTGCTAACGGTAGATGTCGATCCCAACTGTTTCCGAAATCAATAACACATGCTCGTAGCATGTCTTCAAGCGTTTGTATCGTCCTTTCGCTCTGCCCATCAGTTTGTGGATGATAGGCAGTACTCATGTCTAGACGAGTTCCTAATGCTTGCTGTAATGTCTGCCAGAATCTTGAAATAAATCTGCCATCCCTATCAGAGATAATAGAGATTGGTATTCCATGTCTGGAGATGACTTCCTTCAAATACAGTCGTGCTAACTTCTCCATCTTGTCATCTTCTCTTATTGGTAGGAAGTGTGCTGATTTGGTGAGACGATCAACTATTACCCAAATAGTATCAAAACCACTTGCAGTCCTTGGCAATTTAGTGATGAAATCCATGGTAATGTTTTCCCATTTCCATTCCGGGATTTCGGGTTGTTGAAGTAGACCTGATGGTTTCTGATGCTCAGCTTTGACCTTAGAACACGTCAAACATTCTCCTACGTATTTAGCAACATCGGCTTTCATACCCGGCCACCAAAAATGTTTCTTGAGATCCTTGTACATCTTCCCCGTTCCAGGATGTATTGAGTATCTGGTTTTATGAGCTTCTCTAAGTACCATTTCTCTCATATCTCCAAATTTTGGTACCCAAATCCTTTCAGCCCTATACCGGGTTCCGTCTTCCCGAATATTAAGATGCTTCTCCGATCCTTTGGGTATTTCATCCTTTAAATTTCCCTCTTTTAAAACTCCTTGTTGCGCCTCCTTTATTTGAGTAGTAATGTTATTATGAATCATTATATTCATAGATTTTACTCGAATGGGTTCTCTGTCCTTCCTGCTCAAGGCATCGGCTACCACATTTGCCTTCCCCGGGTGGTAACGAATCTCAAAGTCGTAATCATTCAATAATTCAATCCACCTACGCTGCCTCATATTCAGTTGTTTCTGATTAAATATGTGTTGAAGACTTTTGTGGTCGGTATATATAATACTTTTGACCCCATATAAGTAGTGCCTCCAAGTCTTTAATGCAAAAACAACCGCGCCTAATTCCAAATCATGCGTCGTATAATTTTGTTCGTGAATCTTCAATTGTCTAGACGCATAAGCAATCACCTTCGTTCGTTGCATTAATACACAACCGAGACCTTGCTTTGATGCATCACAATAAATCACAAAATCATCATTCCCTTCAGGCAATGACAATATAGGTGCCGTAGTTAGCTTTTTCTTCAATAACTGAAACGCTTTCTCTTGTTCATCATTCCATTCAAATTTCTTCCCTTTATGCGTTAATGCAGTCAAGGGTTTTGCTATTCTGGAAAAGTCTTGGATGAACCTTCTGTAGTAACCAGCTAGTCCTAAAAACTGGCGTATGTGTTTCGGAGTTTTCGGGGTTTCCCACTTTTCAACAGTTTCTATCTTTGCCGGATCCACCTTAATACCTTCTTTGTTCACTATGTGACCGAGGAATTGAACTTCTTCCAACCAAAATGCACACTTTGAAAACTTAGCGTACAATTCTTCCTTCCTCAATACTTCTAACACCTTTCTCAAATGTTCACCGTGTTCTTGGTCATTCTTTGAGTAAATAAGTATGTCATCAATGAAAACAATGACAAACTTGTCAAGGTATGGTCCACACACTCGGTTCATAAGGTCCATGAACACAGCTGGTGCATTAGTTAAACCAAACGGCATGACCATAAACTCGTAATGACCGTAACGTGTTCTGAAAGCAGTCTTTGGAATATCATCTTCTTTCACCCGCATTTGATGATACCCGGAACGTAAGTCAATCTTTGAATAAACAGACGAGCCTTGTAGTTGATCAAATAAGTCGTCGATTCTCGGTAGTGGGTAGCGGTTCTTGATGGTAAGTTTGTTCAACTCTCGGTAGTCGATACACAACCTGAATGTACCATCTTTCTTCTTGACAAACAAAACAGGAGCTCCCCACGGTGATGTGCTTGGTCGAATGAAACCACGCTCTAAAAGTTCTTGTAATTGGCTTTGTAGTTCTTTCATCTCGCTGGGTGCGAGTCTGTAAGGAGCACGAGCTATTGGTGCAGCTCCTGGTACAAGATCTATTTGAAATTCAACGGATCGATGTGGGGGTAATCCCGGTAATTCTTTCGGAAATACATCGGGAAATTCTTTTGCAATGGGAACATCATTGATGCTCTTTTCTTCAGTTTGTACTTTCTCGACGTGTGCTAGAACAGCATAGCAACCTTTTCTTATTAGTTTTTGTGCCTTCAAATTACTAATAAGATGTAGCTTCGTGTTGCCCTTTTCTCCGTACACCATTAAGGGTTTTCCTTTTTCTCGTATAATGCGAATTGCATTTTTGTAACAAACGATCTCCGCTTTCACTTCTTTCAACCAGTCCATACCGATTATCACATCAAAACTCCCTAACTCTACTGGTATCAAATCAATCTTAAATGTTTCGCTAACCAGTTTAATTTCTCGATTCCGACATATATTATCTGCTGAAATTAATTTACCATTTGCTAATTCGAGTAAAAATTTACTATCCAAAGGCGTCAATGGACAACTTAATTTAGCACAAAAATCTCTACTCATATAGCTTCTATCCGCACCCGAATCAAATAAAACGTAAGCAGATTTATTGTCAATAAGAAACGTACCCGTAACAAGCTCCGGGTCTTCCTGTGCCTCTACCGCATTAATATTGAAAACTCTTCCACGGCCTTGTCCATTCGTGTTCTCCTGGTTCGGGCAATTTCTAATAATGTGGCCTGGTTTTCCACATTTATAACAAACTACATTGGCATAACTTGCTCCGACACTACTTGCTCCGCCATTACTCGTTCCGACACCATTTGTTCCTTTCGTTCTATTAACCCCTGGTCCGTAGACCTCACACTTCGCCGCGCTATGACCATTTCTTTTACACTTGTTGCAAAATTTGGTGCAGAACCCCGAGTGATTCTTTTCACACCTTTGGCATAGTTGCTTCTGATTGTTGTTGTTGTTGCGGTTATTATTGTTGTTGGGATGATTGTTGTAGTTGCTGTTGTTGTTGTTGTTGTTGTTGTTGGGCCGTTTGTTGTAGTTGCGATTGATGTTGCGATTGTTGGGATAATTGTTGCGATTATTGTTGTAATTGCTGTTGTTGTTGTATTGGTGATTCTTATCACCGTTTTCCTCCCACTTTCTTTTGACTTGCTTCACATTGGCCTCTTCAGCAGTCTGTTCTTTAATTCTTTCTTCAATCTGGTTCACTAGTTTGTGAGCCATTCTACATGCCTGTTGTATGGAGGCGGGCTCGTGTGAACTTATATCTTCTTGGATTCTTTCCGGTAATCCTTTCACAAACGCGTCGATCTTCTCTTCCTCATCTTCGAATGCTCCCGGACACAATAGGCACAATTCTGTGAATCGTCTTTCGTACGTGGTAATATCAAATCCTTGGGTTCGTAACCCTCTAAGTTCTGTCTTGAGCTTATTGACCTCAGTTCTGGGACGGTACTTCTCGTTCATCAAGTGCTTGAATGCTGACCACGGTAGTGCGTACGCATCATCTTGTCCCACTTGCTCTAGATAGGTATTCCACCATGTTAACGCAGAACCTGTGAAGGTATGCGTAGCGTACTTCACTTTGTCCTCTTCAGTACACTTACTTATGGCAAACACCGATTCAACCTTCTCGGTCCACCGTTTCAATCCGATCGGTCCTTCGGTTCCATCAAATTCCAAAGGTTTGCAGGCAGTGAATTCTTTGTAGGTGCATCCTACACGATTTCCTGTACTGCTAGATCCAAGGTTATTGTTGGTATGTAGCGCAGCCTGTACTGCGGCTATGTTTGAAGCTAGAAAAGTACGGAATTCCTCTTCATTCATATTCACGGTGTGTCGAGTAGTCGGTGCCATTTCCTTCAAAATAGTTAAATGGAACAAGTTAATCATACAGAATATTAAGAGTAGTTAATAGTATTTCGTAGCATAATATGAACTCATTTATAAAAGCTTTTTCTTCATATTAGCGTTTTATAAGTTTAAATTCAGGTAGTACCTACCCGTTAAGTTCATACTTAGTAGCTAATATACAATTCAACTACTACAATTCTATATGAAAAACTGATTGTAATAATATTTCGCGTTCAAACTTTTATACAATATTTTACAAACTTACAATACCGCTTATTTTACATAAAGCATGAAATATAGCACACAATAACTTTGATACAAGATAGTTGTGAAGACAATTCTAGCTAGTACACAAGTCGTTCGGCAAAGGCAATAAAGACACGTAATTCATACGTCCAGAAACAAGTCATGCATTCTGGTTTTACTAGGACTACTTCCCATCCTTGGTCTTGTGCAACATAACCGTTATGGCCGTTGATAAGACAGCGTGTTGTAACGTCATCAAAGGGACGAGGGTTACGTAATGTCCAACAGTCCCGTAATAATCTAAAAACCTCATTTCTTACCCCAATTACCGACTCCGTCACTTGTGGAAACGTTTTGTTTAATAGTTGTAGCCCGATGTTCTTGTTCTCACTTTGGTGAGAAGCGAACATTACTAATCCGTAAGCATAACATGCTTCTTTATGTTGCATGTTAGCCGCTTTTTCTAAATCACGAAGTCCAATATTCGGATATATTGAGTCAAAATAATTTCTTAACCCGTTGCGTAAAATAGCATTTGGGTTCCCCGCAATATATGCGTCAAAGTAAACACATCGTAACTTATGGGTTTCCCAATGTGATATCCCCCATCTTTCAAACGAAAGTCTCTTATAAACCAAGACATTCTTGGAACGTTCTTCGAATGTCTTACAAACTGATCTCGCCTTAAATAGTTGTGCCGAAGAATTCTGGCCGACTCTAGACAAGATTTCATCAATCATGTCTCCGGGTAGGTCTCTTAAAATATTGGGTTGTCTATCCATTTTGTGTTTTTAAACTGTAAAATAGACAAGAGTTAGATTCATAAAAAAAATACTTATTAATACAAGCAATTTTTACATATATCATAAAGCATAAGAACACTATATTCCATATATTACACCACACGAATACAACTATCTTATTCCGACTCGCTCGTTTCTTCTTCTTCGGTTTTGGTTCGTTTTGCCAAGTTTCTAGGGATATATGATGTTCCCCTAATACGAGCCGTCGTTGTCCACATTGGTTTAGAAAAACCTGGTGGTTTAGAGGTTCCCGGGTCATTGTTACAACTTAAGGACTTCGGGGGTTGACGATACATATAAAGTTCATCGGGGTTGGAATTAGATTTCTCTATTTTTATGCCCTTTCCCTTATTATTTTCTTTTGCCTTTTTAAATTCAGTTGGGGTAATTTCTATAACATCATCGGAATTCTCGTCGAAATCCGATTCATCGGAGAATTGGTAATCCTCCCAATATTTTGCTTCCTTGGCGGAAACACCATTGACCATAATTAACTTTGGTCGGTTGGTTGAGGATTTTCTTTTACTTAACCGTTTTATTATTTCCCCCACCGGTTCTATTTCTTCATCCGGTTCCGATTCTTCTTCCGGTTCCGATTCTTCTTCCGGTTCCGACTCTTCTTCCGGTTCCTCTTCGGGAACTTGTGAATCAGTCCACAAATTATTCCAATTTACATTTGACTCTTCATTATTATTAGGTGAGTCAATGGGACTTGTTCTAGAGGTAGACATCTATCACATAATATCAAACACGTTAAGAGATTAATATATCACATAATATTCATATGTTAAAAATATATAGTTTCCAACAAAAATGTTAAGCAATCATTTTTAAAGAAAACACGGTCGAAGTCCAGACTCACTAATGCATCCTAACAAACTCGATAAGACACACTAATGCAAATTTTCTGGTTCTCTAAGACCAACGCTCGGATACCAACTGAAATGTCCCGTTCTTATTGATTAAAAACGTTCCATATTAATTGATTTCGTTGCGAGGTTTTGACCTCTATATGAGACGTTTTTCAAAGACTGCATTCATTTTTAAACAAATCATAACCTTTATTTCATCAATAAAGGTTTAAAAAGTTTTACGTAGATTATCAAATAATGATAATCTAAAATATCCTGTTTACACACGACCATTACATAATGGTTTACAATACAAATATGTTACAACAAAATAAGTTTCTTGAATGCAGTTTTTACACAATATCATACAAGCATGGACTCCAAATCTTGTCCTTATTTAAGTATGCGACAGCGGAAGCTCTTAATAATCACCTGAGAATAAACATGCTTAAAACGTCAACAAAAATGTTGGTGAGTTATAGGTTTAACCTATATATATCAAATCGTAACAATAGACCACAAGATTTCATATTTCAATACACATCCCATACATAGAGATAAAAAGCATTCATATGGTGAACACCTGGTAACCGACAATAACAAGATGCATATATAAGAATATCCCCATCATTCCGGGACACCCTTCGGATATGATATAAATTTCGAAGTACTAAAGCATCCGGTACTTTGGATGGGGTTTGTTAGGCCCAATAGATCTACCTTTAGGATTCGCGTCAATTAGGGTGTCTGTTCCCTAATTCTTAGATTACCAGACTTAATAAAAAGGGGCATATTCGATTTCGATAATTCAACCATAGAATGTAGTTTCACGTACTTGTGTCTATTTTGTAAATCATTTATAAAACCTGCATGTATTCTCATCCCAAAAATATTAGATTTTAAAAGTGGGACTATAACTCACTTTCACAGATTTTTACTTCGTCGGGAAGTAAGACTTGGCCACTGGTTGATTCACGAACCTATAACAATATATACATATATATCAAAGTATGTTCAAAATATATTTACAACACTTTTAATATATTTTGATGTTTTAAGTTTATTAAGTCAGCTGTCCTCGTTAGTAACCTACAACTAGTTGTCCACAGTTAGATGTACAGAAATAAATCGATAAATATTATCTTGAATCAATCCACGACCCAGTGTATACGTATCTCAGTATTGATCACAACTCAAACTATATATATTTTGGAATCAACCTCAACCCTGTATAGCTAACTCCAACATTCACATATAGAGTGTCTATGGTTGTTCCGAAATATATATAGATGTGTCGACATGATAGGTCGAAACATTGTATACGTGTCTATGGTATCTCAAGATTACATAATATATAATACAAGTTGATTAAGTTATGGTTGGAATAGATTTGTTACCAATTTTCACGTAGCTAAAATGAGAAAAATTATCCAATCTTGTTTTACCCATAACTTCTTCATTTTAAATCCGTTTTGAGTGAATCAAATTGCTATGGTTTCATATTGAACTCTATTTTATGAATCTAAACAAAAAAAATATATGTTTCTAGTCGAAAAAATAAGTTACAAGTCGTTTTTGTAAAGGTAGTCATTTCAGTCGAAAGAACGACGTCTAGATGACCATTTTAGAAAACATACTTCCACTTTGAGTTTAACCATAATTTTTGGATATAGTTTCATGTTCATAATAAAAATCATTTTCTCAGAATAACAACTTTTAAATCAAAGTTTATCATAGTTTTTAATTAACTAACCCAAAACAGCCCGCGGTGTTACTACGACGGCGTAAATCCGGTTTTACGGTGTTTTTCGTGTTTCCAGGTTTTAAATCATTAAGTTAGCATATCATATAGATATAGAACATGTGTTTAGTTGATTTTAAAAGTCAAGTTAGAAGGATTAACTTTTGTTTGCGAACAAGTTTAGAATTAACTAAACTATGTTCTAGTGATTACAAGTTTAAACCTTCGAATAAGATAGCTTTATATGTATGAATCTAATGATGTTATGAACATCATTACTACCTTAAGTTCCTTGGATGAACCTACTGGAAAAGAGAAAAATGGATCTAGCTTCAATGGATCCTTGGATGGCTCAAAGTTCTTGAAGCAAAATCATGACACGAAAACAAGTTCAAGTAAGATCATCACTTGAAATAAGATTGTGATAGTTATAGAAATTGAACCAAAGTTTGAATATGATTATTACCTTGTATTAGAATGATAACCTACTGTAAGAAACAAAGATTTCTTGAGGTTGGATGATCACCTTACAAGATTGGAAGTGAGCTAGCAAACTTGAAAGTATTCTTGATTTTATGAAACTAGAACTTTTGGAATTTATGAAGAACACTTAGAACTTGAAGATAGAACTTGAGAGAGTTCAATTAGATGAAGAAAATTGAAGAATGAAAGTGTTTGTAGGTGTTTTTTGTCGTTGGTGTATGGATTAGATATAAAGGATATGAAATTTTGTTTTCATGTAAATAAGTCATGAATGATTACTCATATTTTTGTAATCTTATGAGATATTTCATGCTAGTTGCCAAATGATGGTTCCCACATGTGTTAGGTGACTCACATGGGCTGCTAAGAGCTGATCATTGGAGTGTATATACTAATAGTACATACATCTAAAAGCTGTGTATTGTACGAGTACGAATACGGGTGCATACGAGTAGAATTGTTGATGAAACTGAACGAGAATGTAATTGTAAGCATTTTTGTTAAGTAGAAGTATTTTGATAAGTGTATTGAAGTCTTTCAAAAGTGTATAAATACATATTAAAATACTACATGTATATACATTTTAACTGAGTCGTTAAGTCATCGTTAGTCGTTACATGTAAGTGTTGTTTTGAAACCTTTAGGTTAACGATCTTGTTAAATGTTGTTAACCCAATGTTTATAATATCAAAAGAGATTTTAAATTATTATATTATCATGATATTATGATGTACGAATATCTCTTAATATGATATATATACATTAAATGTCGTTACAACGTTAAACATTACATATATGTCTCGTTTCAAAATCATTAAGTTAGTAGTCTTGTTTTTACATATGTAGTTCATTGTTAATATAATTAATGATATGTTTACTTATCATAATATCATGTTAACTATATATATAACCATATATATGTCATCATATAGTTTTTTTACAAGTTTTAACGTTCGTGAATCACCGGTCAACTTGGGTGGTCAATTGTCTATATGAAACCTATTTCAATTAATCAAGTCTTAACAAGTTTGATTGCTTAACATGTTGGAAACCTTTAATCATGTAAATATCAATCTCAATTAATATATATAAACATGGAAAAGTTCGGGTCACTACATTAATAATATATAGTTTCCAACAAAAATGTTAAGCAATCATTTTTAAAGAAAACACGGACGAAGTCCAGACTCACTAATGCATCCTAACAAACTCGATAAGACACACTAATGCAAATTTTCTGGTTCTCTAAGACCAACGCTCGGATACCAACTGAAATGTCCCGTTCTTATTAATTAAAAACGTTCCATATTAATTGATTTCATTGCGATGTTTTGACCTCTATATGAGACGTTTTTCAAAGACTGCATTCATTTTTAAAACAAACCATAACCTTTATTTCATAAATAAAGGTTTAAAAAGCTTTACGTAGATTATCAAATAATGATAATCTAAAATATCCTGTTTAGACACGACCATTACATAATGGTTTACAATACAAATATGTTACATCGAAATCAGTTTTTGAATGCAGTTTTTATACAATATCATACAAACATGGACTCCAAATCTTGTCCTTATTTTAGTATGCAACAACGGAAGCTCTTAGTATTCACCTGAGAATAAACATGCTTTAAACGTCAACAAAAATGTTGGTGAGTTATAGGTTTAACCTATATATATCAAATCGTAACAATAGACCACAAGATTTCATATTTCAATACACATCCCGTACATAGAGATAAAAGTCATTCATATGGTGAACACCTGGTAACCGACATTAACAAGATGCATATATAAGAATATCCCCATCATTCCAGGACACCCTTCGGATATGATATAAATTTCGAAGTACTAAAGCATCCGGTACTTTGGATGGGGTTTGTTAGGCCCAATAGATCTATCTTTAGGATTCGCGTCAATGAGGGTGTCTGTTCCCTAATTCTTAGATTACCAGACTTAATAAAAAGGGGCATATTCGATTTCGATAATTCAACCATAGAATGTAGTTTCACGTACTTGTGTCTATTTTGTAAATCATTTATAAAACCTGCATGTATTCTCATCCCAAAAATATTAGATTTTAAAAGTGGGACTATAACTCACTTTCACAGATTTTTACTTCGTCGGGAAGTAAGACTTGGCCACTGGTTGATTCACGAACCTATAACAATATATATATATATATATATATATATATATATATATATATATATATATATATATATATCAAAGTATGTTCAAAATATATTTACAACACTTTTAATATATTTTGATGTTTTAAGTTTATTAAGTCAGCTGTCCTCGTTAGTAACCTATAACTAGTTGCCCACAGTTAGATGTACAGAAATAAATCGATATATATTATCTTGAATCAATCCACGACCCAGTGTATACATATCTCAGTATTGATCACAACTCAAACTATATATATTTTGGAATCAACCTCAACCCTGTATAGCTAACTCCAACATTCACATATAGAGTGTCTATGGTTGTTCCGAAATATATATAGATGTGTCGACATGATAGGTCGAAACATTGTATACGTGTATATGGTATCTCAAGATTACATAATATACAATACAAGTTGATTAAGTTATGGTTGGAATAGATTTGTTACCAATTTTCACGTAGCTAAAATGAGAAAAATTATCCAATCTTGTTTTACCCATAAATTCTTCATTTTAAATCCGTTTTGAGTGAATCAAATTGCTATGGTTTCATATTGAACTCTAATTTAAGAATCTAAACAGAAAAGTATAGGTTTATAGTCAGAAAATTAAGTTACTTGTCAATTACTAAAGAGGTAGTCATTTCCGTCAAAAAAACGACATCTTGATGACCATTTTGGAAAACATACTTTCACTTTGAGTTTAACCATGATTTTTGGATATAGTTTCATGTTCATAAGAAAAATCATTTTCCCATAAGAACAACTTTTAAATCAAAGTTTATCATAGTTTTTAATTAACTAACCCAAAACAGCCCGCGGTGTTACTACGACGGTGTATGTCAGGTTTTACGGTGTTTTTCGTGTTTCCAGATTTTAAATCATTAAGTTAGCATATAATATAGATATAGAACATGTGTTTAGTTGATTTTAAAAGTCATGTTAGAAGGATTAACTTTTATTTGCGAACAAGTTTAGAATTAACTAAACTATGTTCTAGTGATTACAAGTTTAAACCTTCGAATAAGATAGCTTTATATGTATGAATTGAATGATGTTATGAACATCATTACTACCTAAAGTTCCTTGGATAAACCTACTGGAAATTAGAAAAATAGATCTAGCTTCAAAGGATCCTTGGATGGCTTGAAAGTTCTTGAAGCAGAATCATGACACGAAAATAATTTCAAGTAAGATTTCCACTCGAAATAAGATTGTTATAGTTATAGAAATTGAATTAAAGTTTGAATATGATTATTACCTTGTATTAGAAAGATAACCTACTGTAAGTAACAAAGGTTTCTTGATCTTAGATGATTACTTGGAATGGATTTAGAAAACTTGGAAGTAAACTTGCAATCTTGGAAGTATTCTTGATTTTATGAAACTAGAACTTTTGGAATTTATGAAGAACACTTAGAACTTGAAGATAGACCTTGATAGAGATTAATTAGATGAATAAAATTGAAGAATGAAAGTGTTTGTAGGTGTTTTTGGTCGTTGGTGTATGGATTAGATATAAAGGATATGTAATTTTGTTTTCATGTAAATAAGTCATGAATGATTACTCATATTTTTGTAATTTTATTAGATATTTCATGCTAGTTGCCAAATGATGGTTCCCACATGTTTTAGGTGACTCACATGGGCTGCTAAGAGCTGATCATTGGAGTGTATATACCAATAGTACATACATCTAAAAGCTGTGTATTGTACGAGTACGAATACGGGTGCATACGAGTAGAATTGTTGATGAAACTGAACGAGGATGTATTTGTAAGCATTTTTGTTAAGCAGAAGTATTTTGATAAGTATCTTGAAGTCTTTCAAAAGTTTATGATTACATATTAAAACACTGCATGTATATACATTTTAACTGAGTCGTTAAGTCATCGTTAGTCGTTACATGTAAATGTTGTTTTGAAACCTTTAGGTTAACGATCTTGTTGAATGTTGTTAACCCATTGTTTATTATAACAAATCAGATGTTAAATTGTTATATTATCATGATATTATGATATATAATATTTCTTAGTATGATATATATACAGTTAAATGTCGTTACAACGATAATCGTTACATATATGTCTCGTTTCGAAATCATTAAGTTAGTAGTCTTATTTTTACATATGTATTTCATAGTTAATACACTTAATAATATATTTACTTATCATTTAACATAATTTACCAAGTGTATCAATATCTTAATATGATTCATATGTACCTAGTAAGACGTTGTTATAACGATAATCGTTATATATATCGTTTTCGAGTTTCTTAAATTAATAGTCTCATTTTTATGTATATAACTCATTGTTAAAATACCTAATGAGATACATACTTATAATAAAATCATGTTAACTATATATATAACCATATATATGTCATCGTATAGTTTTTACAAGTTTTAACGTTCGTGAATCACCGGTCAACTTGGGTGGTCAATTGTCTATATGAAACCTATTTCAATTAATCAAGTCTTAACAAGTTTGATTGCTTAACATGTTGGAAACACTTAATCATGTAAATAACAATTTCATTTAATATATATATAAACATGGAAAATTTCGGGTCACTACATAACGTGTGGTTAGATCATCCTCTAGATTGAGGTGTTTTCAAGATTCATGAAAGATGTGAACGCAGATTGTAATCGTCAAGATACAAATGAGGTTTAAGATGAAATCAAGTGGCAAACTTGAAGAATTGTTTAGTTTCATATATTATAATCAATATTTTATTTCATTTTAATTGTCCAATGTTGGCGGTCCACAGTTAACAGTCCACAATTAGTAATCCAATAATTTATATATAGTTTAATATATAACATTCGAATTAATTAATACGTATCGTGACCCGTGTACATGTCTCAGACTCGATCACAACTCAAAGTATATATATTATAATAGAATCAACCTCAACCTTGTATATCTAACTCTATCATTACTGCATATAGAGTGTCTATGGTTATTCCAAATAATACATAGATGCATCGATATGATATGTCAAAACCTTGTATACGTGTCCCGATATTTAAAGTGCGTAAAATAAATAACAGAAATTAAATGACAATAAATAAAATTGCGAGAATATAAATTGCGATAAATAAATTGAGATAAATAAAACGTAATCAGTTAGCTAGGAACAGTTAGCTAGGAACAGTTAGCGTGGATTCTTAACAAAATTTCTCATAATTAATTTGTTTGTTTCTAACAAATTTTATTTTGTCCAATATTTTCTTAATTATACCACTTGTTGGATTCTGATAAGTCAAAATCCAATTATGAAATTGAATGAAAATGGTTACTCTTTGGTGAATGGATTCGTATAGCTGTGGGTGTGAGTAGGATAGTAAATGACTGTTGAATCAGATTCGAAGAATGTACAGTGTAACTTTTTAATGTGAAATCTAAACATTCCTCGGGTATTACCTACCCGTTAAAATATTTTCACCATTAACAGTTTGTACAAAAGAATTTTTAATTACAATCTTTATGAAAACATATATACATATATATTTTCTTCAGATGTAATCATGGATTTAATGAGTCAATATGATATTAAACTTATTTGATTTACCGTTAAAACAAGAATATATAATCTCTAAAACATTAGAGATTACATAATCGCCATGTCGAACGAAAGATAAATGATGTAAAACGATAAGTAGAACGATGATTATACTCGAGGTACAGAATGATATGTTGAGGCATGGATTGTTGATGGTACTGGTGCCGTTTATTGATGGTACTGTTGATACCGGTGGTGTTGTTGAAGCTGGTAAGTTTTGCACCATATTCTCCAAATTGATTATTCGAGCGCGAAGTTCGTTGACTTCTTATATTATTCCGGGATGATTGTCAGTCGGAACGAGCGAATGAATAAGGTTTAGAATTTTAGATAGAATATAATCGTGGTGAGATATTCGGGAAATGAGGTTGAAAATGGTGTTTCAGATAGGCTCGCCGGTAAGTGCTTCAGGTTCTTCGCCAAGAGGTGAATTCGGTTGTTGGAAAGGATCGCCTTCTTCGCGTCTCCATTGATTAAGTGGACTACGAACCCATCAGATGAATTGGGGATGGATGATTGGTTGATTCATTCTGGTTACACTGCTTTCGGAGCTCAGGTGAATATTCGTATCGGAATAACTGTTGGAATAACCATCAGAATAATTATCGGAATCCGAGGAACTTAAACTAGTGACGAGTTCCATTTCGTACGATTAAATAAAGAATTTTTCGATATGAAATGATTTCCGGCTATCGGGTGGTATTCTAATTATATAGAATATCTATATATATAGAACAAAAGATTTCGTAGATTACGGAGGAATTTACGGAATATACTAGGCAAATTTTACAGTAACAGATACGCTAAGATATGAATTAGCAGATACGCTAAGATATAAATTTTGTCTATACACTATTCATGCAATCAATGCAGTAAGATGTGTCTAGACTAAGAATGATAAGCAGGTAATTTTCGACACGAAATGATAAGAAAAACTTTTGACATGCAGACACGGTCGAAGTCCAGACTCACTAATGCATCTAACCAACTATTAGTTAGACACACTAATGCAAGACCTGGTTCGCTAAGACCACCGCTCTGATACCAACTTTCATGAACCGTATAATCCATCTAGACGAATACATTACATTTGGTTAAATCGCGAGGTTCTGACCTCTATATGATACATTTTACAAACATTGCATTCGTTTTTAAAAGAAAAACTTTGTTTACATCGAAAGTTGACAGGCATGCATACCATTTCAGAATATATCCAACTATAATTGAATTAATAATAATCTTGATGAACTCAACTACTCGAATGCAACGTCTTTTGAAATGTGTCATGAATGACTCCAAGTAATATCTCTAATATGAACAAATGCACAGCGAAAAATTTCTTTCATACCTGAGAATAAACATGCTTTCAAGTATCAACCAAAAAGTTGGTGAGTTCATTAGTTTATCATAAACTGAAATGCCCCATTCATATCGATTATAAACGATTCACAATAGTTGATTACATCGCGAGGTATTTGACCTCTATATGATACATTTTACAAACATTGCATTCGTTTTTAAAAGACAAACTTTCATCACATCGAAAGTTGACGGCATGCATACTATTTCATAATATATCCAACTATAAATGACTTAATAATATTCTTGATGAACTCATCGACTCGAATGCAACGCCTTTTGAAATATGCCATTAATGACTCCAAGTAATATCTTTAAAATGAGTAAATGCACTGCGGAATATTTCTTTCATACCTGAGAATAAACGTGCTTTAAAGTGTCAACTAAAAGGTTGGTGAGTTCATTAGTTTATCATAAACAATCATTTCCATTATTTTAATCGACCACAAGATTTCCTTTATTCAATAATCATACACTTGCAAGTGTTTAAAAATCATTCATATGGATTGAACACCTGGTCACCGACATTAACATCATGCATATAGAATATCCCCAAAACAGAAATCCATCTGTATAATATAAACTCGAAGTACTAAAGCATACCATTTTCCAGTATGGGGAGAGTTAGTGCCCGTAGATCTACCTTTAGGATTCGCGTCAATTAGGGTGTATGTTCCCTAATTCTTAGGCTACCAATCTAAAAGGGGTGATATTCGATTAATAATCCAACCATAGAATGTAATTTTTGAGTACTTGTGTCTATTTCGTAAAACAGTTATAAAAGCAGTGCATGTATTCTCAGTCCCAAAATTATATATTGCAAAAGCATTTAAAAAGGGAGCAAATGAAACTCACTATACGATATTTTGTAGTGAAAATATGCATACGACGGAACTGAACAATGTAAGGTTGACCTCGGATTCACGAACCTATATAAGTTGCATATATATTAACACATATTCCATTTAATCAACTAAGTTTACTTATATTTTATAATTTATTAAAATTAGTATCTTTAAATATAATTATACTTATAATAAATATATGATATATAATTTAATTAAAGTTTTATCAATATAAATGGTAATATATGAGTTAAAAACATATTAGTATGTAATATTAGTTAACTTGTAATATATTTTTATATAGATAACATTTGTTTGTAAAAAAAATAATAGTTATGATAATGCTAAAATAATAATAATAATAATAATAATAATAATAATAATAATAATAATAATAATAATAATAATAATAATAATAATAATAATAATAATAATAATAATAATAATAATAATAATGATAATACTAATAATAAAATGATAAAAATGTTATATGTTAATAATGATAATAATAATAATAGTAAAAGTGATAATAATAGTAATAATAATAATGTTAGTAATCATAAAAAAATAATACTTATAATGATAATGAAAATGATAATTTTAATAAAAATACTTTTGTTAATAATGATAATTTTAAAAATGATAATTTTAAGGATAATAATAATAATAATAATAATAATAATAATAATAATAATAATAATAATAATAATAATAATAATAATAATAATAAATATGAGTAATAAGTAAACTACCTCAAAGAAATGGTCCTTTAAAAAAATGTCCAAGTCCGAGTTTGAACCCGCGACATCCCGATAACCCGATAACATCCTTAACTAAAGCTCCGTCTGTTTCTTTTCTGATTAATAAGATACTTATATTTATATAACCCCTTTTCTTCCTATTTCCCTTTCTTCTTCTTCTTCTAAAAAAAAAATACCCAAGCCCAGGCTCGAACTCAAGACCTCTCGATTATACCAAACAACACCAAACCATTGCTCCATTTCTTATTTTCTGTTATAGTTAACATGTTAGTTTCTTTTAACTAATATGTTTCCTGCCTTCTTCTTCTTAACTTAAAAACTCGATTAACATCATTATCTTCTAACAACTTCTTCATGTATTCATACATCATCTTCATCATCTTCATCATCTTCATCATCATACTTAGTAACTAATCATCATTATCGAATACCATCATGGTCATCATCATTCCCATCGAGACCTTCACCATGTATTATGGTTTGTGGTTTATACGGAAAATGCAACAAAACAATGACCCAATCGAAAATAGTAGTTAGGTCTCGGCCTAATAAGCTGAATAAGACACGACTCAATTAAATAGCCCACTTAAAAATATAAAGAAGCCCAACAGACAAAAGGATTTGTATCCTTAATCGGGTGTCTGTGTTTTTATTCCTATCCTAGTGATACCATTATCATTATTATATTTCAATCATCATTATCATCCTTAACATTGACTTAAACATCCCGACCATCAACTCGTTGTCAAAATTTTATCGTCATTATTTGCGTATACCAGCAAGATTTAATAACGAAATCATGGACATTATGATGTATAATACCCATTATAATTTGGTTCAATAACATCAAAGTGGGACATGGTGCACTATAATATAAACAACTCGGCCACATAGGAGAATTGGAATATGGCAGCCAACATGTCATTTTCTTTCTTTGTATTTACCTACAGCTGGAAAGTTTGGTTCAGTGGCTGTAATATTGACCCACAATACTCTTTTATCATTCCCCTAATTCTTAATCATAAGCGTACATATTAGTACTAAATTAATTAATTATAGTACATGCTTTTAACTTTTAGAAAAAATTTAGTGGGTAAGATAGGGTTCGCTTTTAAAAGAAGCGACAACATCATTCATCATCATCATTATTCCTGTCTTTATCAATATCATGTTTCATTATTGTCTTCGTCACCTTAGGAGTAGAAATCGAAGAAAAATAGCAGGGATTTATGGTGGTCTGTGATGGTGAATTATGATGGTTTGCAATAGAAAAACTGATGAAGTAATAGCGGCATAACAACATAATTTAGTGGTATTTTGGGTTGGGCTGTGTGGACAGAAAAATAGACGCAACTCAGGTTGCTTTCCTTGACAACAACAGAACAGTTTAAGCTGTAAGATGGCAGTTGCAGGTGTACAATGACAGCAGTAACAGTAGGGAATAAGTAGCAGTGTAGCAGTGACCAAAAAAGGTGTTCAGTTTGGTTATAAATAGAAACAGAACTAAAAGTATGTAGCTGTAACTTAATGAGTTATTATGGTGATTAAATGGGTTTCATGATGTTAAGATGATATAAAGTAACGGGTGTATGGGTTGATTATAGCAGCATCATAAGGGGTTTGGTTTTGGTCACTCTACCGAAATAGAAACAGAAACAGATATCTGATATGTACGCATATATCTTTGTATATCTTCATACGGTGTACATAATATAAGTGAAGAAAGAAAAAAAAAATTTCGCGAGTCTTGAACTAACCAGGAATGGTGAAATTCGAATGAGATGAAAGGATGTAACTTGTGGTGGTTGTTAGTGGCGAAGGGAGGTGGTTTTGAAGGTGATCATGGTTAGATGGTGGTGGTGGTGATTTATGATGAAGAAAGATGAATAGGAAATAGAATAGTAGTAGAAAGGGGACGGTTGTGGTGATCAATTAAACGTAACCGGATTCTAAGGTGGTTACATATTGGTTGTTGATGATGGGGTTGCTTGTTTCGTTTCAACCGGTCTAGGAGCAAAAGTGGGTAGTCCTCATAACAATAGTAATCGAGTTATTTGAAGCTAAAAGGTGTAGTGTGGTGATTCAAATAGGTTGGGTTGCACTTAACGAGATACACAAATACTATATTGTCGATTTAATATTATGAATAAGAAAGGTGGTGAGATAGTTATAGGTTGATAAGCTAAGGAAGTAGCAGTTTGTTGTTGTTCGTTCAAATGAAAGTATGAAATTGGGATTGATGTTGTGCAATTAAAGAAAGAAAGGAGGAATAATATAAAGAAAATGGTTCGGTTGTTTGCAGAGAGAAGAAAGTAATAAGTGAGGGTGGGTGTATTCATGTGGGTGTTAGTGAATTGTCTTGTATGTGAATGTATAACTTATATAATTTAAATATGTATCTGTCACTCACATGTTATGAATGTGTATATCTAATAGCTATAAAGTTGATCAAACAAATGCAGTACCTAATCAATGATATCAATATAATTCACGAGTCAGTTGAAATGAAACAGATAGATGGATTCTTTAAGTGAAAAGAACAAGTAACAGAAAGTAAACTAGAGATCTCAATTTTTGGTATAGTAACGCTTTCAATCATATTATGATTCACTGATAGTTGATTGATAACAACAATATATATATATATATATATATATATATATATATATATATATATATATATATATATATATATAACTATATATATATATATATATATATATATATATATATATATATATATATAATATAGTATAATAATAATAATATCCATATATTAATCAAGAGGAAGAATCAAAGAAACGTGATCGAATAGGCTCGTCTAGTATTTATTTTAATACCCCCACAAAGCTCGCATTTTACTTGTTTAATATCAATCGAAATTAATGGACGTGTGTTATTATTGTTTACTAAATAAATTCGAAATCGCAAAAATATATTTAGTATACTTTATTTATATATATAGATATATTTTGAATAATAATTATTATAATATCATATTACTATTGTATTTTACATAATTAACTTTTATAACAACAACATATAATACTTCAAATTATATTTCCAATTGTTATTATTTATATATATATGCACACATATCTATTTACAATTAATTATTCGTGAATTGTCAGAAACAGTCAATGGTCTATTGAATATATGAAACAGTTCAAAATTTTTGAGACTCAACATTACAGACTTTGCTTATCGTGTTGAAATCATATAAAGATTAAGTTTAAATTTGATCGAAATTTTCCGGGTCGTCACAGTACCTACCCGTTAAAGAAATTTCGTCCCGAAATTTGATTGGGATGGTCATGGCTGACAACAAGTATATTTTCATGACGCATATGAGCTGAAATTTAGAGTTTTATCATCAACGAGTAATATGGATAAAATAATTTGTCTATGTGAAGAGTACGAGTGAAGCTATCTCAAAAGAGTGAGATGAGTAAATGCAGGTTTGACTTAACCGGTGACGTAGTCACGGTTGATTTCCAAAAATCAAGGAATTTATAGGAAATCTTCGTAATAAGATTTGGTTCTTCGATAATTAAGGAAATTAGGATCATCTTCGGTTAAATGCGATAATCTGTTTTGATTGTTCTGCCGGATATTTCATTATAAATCCACCCTCTTCGTTTCCTTTATATTTTAGAGTTTTATCCTTTTATTTTCTCTTCCCTACTTTAAGTCAAGCGAATAATGGTCCAGAATTTGTAGGTATGAAGTTTCGATTGATCATAATGTTCTAAGCAGGAAGGAACGTAATAGCATGATTTGATTTGGTAAATTACCAGAATTACAGAAGATAGAACTATCAAAAATATATTTTGTTGATATGTTCGGAGGTTAAGTTAGAATGAAAGAGTTATGTAACATGGTTCATGATAAAGGTATAATCTGTGATCCTTTATCACATTCAATTAGAAACTCAGCATGACTTACTGTAATATAATCACGTTGGCAGGGCGTCATTATATTATACTAATCCATGCTTTAATTCCCAACACTTCTCCACAATTCATTCATAATTTATACTTAGATTTTACAGAAGTTTTCAATATAATGGAATACAGAAAACACGAAGAGGTAGATAATTTCTGACAATAATATTTATGAAAATATCCTCATAATTATCGAAGATATTTATGATGATATTTTAGAATTTCTAAGTTTGAAGGTTGATGAAGAAAAATTTTCCGCAAGATTTTAACATGACTTCGAAGCAAGATATTCTCTAAAGATTTTATCGGATCCAGAATTACCTGGATGTTTTTGAATATAGGGTTTGGTCCTTGTATTTGTCCTTGGTCTCTTTCATGGTTAGTTCAATCCGTTTTTCAGTACCAACTTTTCTATCGAGTGTTCCCAACACTCCATTCTTTATCATCAAACTCTTGGCCATTTAGGCCATCTACAATTTTGCTATTTCCTCTGCATTTAATGCTACCATATCTGAATCATCGATTATCAATTCGAGGTGGCTTCAATAGAATTGTGTTTTTGATGATTTAACGCTGATTATAATATGGTGGAATATAAAAGGTTCCCCGGTAACAATAAAAGAGTACGCATATATATCAAGGTTATAATATGGTTGTTTCAAACGAAATGTCGAAGTTTACTTGATAGAGTTGTGACAAAATTGGCTACCTTGAAAAGGGATTGTAAAGTTATTTTGGGTAATAACAACGCTAAAGGAATTAGCACAGCTACGTGTTAAACGTTTACTCAAGTTCTGAGTGTTTTTAGAAGCATAGCTATATGCATCAATATTTTATTTCGTAAATGAAGTGCGGTTGATTCATCCTCTCGATTGAGGTGTTTTCAAGAATCATGAAAGGTTTGAACGCAGGTTGTAATCATCAAGATACAAATGAGGTTTAAGATGAAATCAAGTGGCAAACTTGAAGAATTATTTAGTTTCATATGTTATAATCAATATTTTAATTCATTTTAATTGTCCAATGTTGGTAGTCCTCAGTTGATAGTCCACCTTTAACAATTCAATAATTCATATATAGTTTAATATATAATATTCAAATTAATTAATATGTCTCGTGACCCATGTACATGTCTCAAACTCGATCACAACTCAAAGAATATATATTATTATAGAATCAACCTCAATCCTGTATAGCTAACTCAATCATTACTGCATATAAAGTGTTTATGGTGATTCCAAATAATATATATAGATGCGTCGATATGATATGTCGAAAACCTTGTATACGTGTCCCGATATTTAAAGTGCGTAAAATAAATAACAGAAATTAAATGACAATAAATAAAATTGCGAGAATTAAAATTGCGATAAATAAATTGCGATAAATGTAATCAGTTAGCTAGGAACAGTTAGCTAGGAACAGTTAGCGTGGATTCTTATCAAAATTCTTCTCATAGTTAAATTGTTTGTTTCTAACAAATTTTATTTTTTTGTCCAATGTTTTCTTCATTATGCCACTTGTTGGATTCTGATAGGTCAAAATTCAAATATGAATTTGAATGAAAATGGTTATTCTGTGATGAACGGATTCGTACTTCTGTGTTTGTAAGTAGGATAGTAAATGACTATTGAATCAGATTTGGAGAATGTACAGTGTAACTTATTAATGTGAAATCTAAATATTTCTAGGGTATTACCTATCCGTTAAAATATTTCACCATTAACAGTTTGTACAAAAGAATTTTTAATTACAATCTTTATGAAAATATACTTACATATATTTTCCTCAGATGTAATCATGGATTTAATGAGTCAATATGATATTAACTCATCTGATTTACCGTTAGAACAAGAATATATAATCTCTAAAACATTAGAGATTACATAGTCGCCATGTCGAACGAAGATAAATAATGTAGAATGTCACGTAGAACGATGATTATAATCGAGGTACAGAATGAGATGTTGAGGTATGGGATACGAATGTTGCTGTTGGTGGTACTGTTGCTGCCGGTGCTTGAAATTCACCGTTCATATTAATTATAAACGTTTCATATTAATTGGTTTCTTTGCGAGGTTTTGACCTCTATATGAGACGTTTTTCAAATCTTGCATTCGTTTTTAAAAACAACCATAACCTTTATTATTGAATAAAGGTCTTAATGACATAATTTAGATTGTCTATCAAAGACAATCTCTTCAAATAAATAAGTTTTTACACAACCCATTACAATATGATCAAATATATTACAACAAATACTCTGAATGCAAGTTTAAACAATATAAACAATTATGCCGACTACAAATCTTGACCTTGGGTTGGCATACGACAGCGGAAGCATTTTTAATATTCACCTGAGAATAAACATACTTAAAATATCAACAAAAATGTTGGTGAGTTATAGGTTTAATTTCTATATAATAATCATAATATTTAATAAGCCACAAGATTTCATTTAATTAAATGCGCATGATCATTATCATTCATACGATGAGTCACCTGGTAACCGACCTTAACATAGAGCGCTTAAGATATCTGGCATCATACATTCCACTATTCAAATGTATGACAAGAACCCTTCGAAGTACTAAAGCATTTCCACTATTCGAAAATGGGGGTGGTTGGTGCCCGTAGATCTACCTTTAAGATTCGCGTCAATTAGTGTTTTTCACTAATTCTTAGGTTACCAAGCATAATAATAATAAGTACAGATATTCGATATAACAAAACAATCGTAGAATGTAGTTCCATGAACTTGTGCTTATTTTGTAAAACATTTATAAATTTTGCATGTATTCTCATCTCAAAATAATTTAGATAGTAAAAATGGGACTATAACTCACTTGTGATGATTTCCGAATAGATGGTGGTAAGACTTGGCCTTTGACAAATTTACGAACCTTATAATAATATTCTTGTGTCAAGATATATATATATATATATATATATATATATATATATATATATATATATATATATATATATATAATATTCCATACTTATGATACTTGTGATAATTTTAATTGTCCATTGTTAGTAGTCCAACGTTCGTAGTCCAATAGTCCAATAGTCCAACAGTATAAATATATATATAAATATAAATGCGTATATTGTGTTAGAATTCACTAACACTATAATATATTGTCTTAATATAATAAGACACATAATATGTATATTGTCTGAAGCAATCCGCGACCCATTGTATACATGTCTCAGGTTCGATCACAACTCAAAGTATATAATATTTTGGAATCCACTTCGACCCACAGCTAACTCGAAATTACTGCCAATGGTGTCTTATAGTTCGTTCCAATAATATATATAGAAGAAATCAAAATGATTTGTCAAAACGCTGTATACGGATCCACGGTGATCAAGTCATACATATATGGTGCCTTACGATCTTTATTAAGACTATAATATATTGTCGTAGAACTTAATCACGACTATTATAAATTGTATTTTCATAAGTTCGGGAACAAGACATGTATAAATACATGTAGGATACAAGGTAAGTTAGCTAGGATAAGGTTAGCATCCATTTTTACGAATCATGTCCGTAGCTAAAAATTAAGAAAAATATCCAATTTTGTTTTACCCATAATTTCTTCGTTACAAATCCGTTTTGAGTGATTTGAGTTGTCATGGTTTCGCATCGAACTCAACATTATTAATCTTAACGGAAAAGTATAGGTTTATAGTCGAAAATACAGCTTCGTGTTTACAAGTTTTATATCCTTATGTTAGCTTGACATACTGTCATAATACATGTGCTGAAGTATTTTAAAAGTCAAGTTAGAAGGATTAAGTTTGTTTAAGTTTAGAATCAACTAAACTATGTTCTAGTTGTTGTACGTTATAAACTCATAATAAGATAGCTATATGAATATGAATCGAATAAGATTATGAATAAGGTGACTACCTTAAATCAATTGAACAAAGTTTCTGAGATAGAAGTGATGTTCTTGATCTTGGAATAGTTGTTGGCTTGGTTTAAAAAGATTGGAAGTAATCTTCTTGATTTTGATGGTGTTCTTGAAGTGTTCTTGGAATGGTTTTCTTATAATGATTTAAGCTTGATTCTTGGAATTGTTTATGAAATATATGATGAAAGGTTGCTGAATTGGAAGTGTTCTTTGAGTAGTGTGTGTTTTGAGATAAATGGAATGAAGATTAAAATGAAGTGAGGTGTTTATATATACACATACATACATACATACATATAGATATAGATATAGATATGTGATGTGTATATTTTTGTTTCTTGCATTTTAGTCATATAAGAGGTTAAATGCTTTATCCCCACATGTTTGCTATTGATTGAGGGTGGCTAAGGAGGATAATTTTGGTATTTCTTATTGGTATATACTCATAGTAATTAAGTATAGAAGCTGGGTATGATACGGGCATAAATACCGAATGAATACGAATAGAATTCTTGATGGAATTGAATGAGAATATAAGTATAGCTATCTTTGTTGAGTATAAGTATGTTAGTATATATGTTTAAGTCCTTCATAAGTGTATTAATACATATTAATACAATACATATACATATATTTTAATTTAGAAGTTACTACAACGTTAATTGTTATATATATGTATATAGTCTTGAAGTCTTTAAGTTAGTAGTCTCATTTTATATATATAACTCTTTGTTAATATATTTAATGAGATACTTAAATATCATTTTAACATGTCATAAATATATATATCCAAATATATATTCTATTTAATGATTATCACAAATTATGACGTTCGTGAATCGTCATACAGACTGGGTGGTCAAACATTTGCATAAAATCCATTCCAAATATATATATCTTGACAAGTTTGATTACTTAACATGTTATAAACATTTAATTATTTAAATATTAATCTTATATATAGCGGAAAAATTCGGGTCGTTACATTACACACCCGTTAAATTAAATTTCGTCCCGAAATTTAGAATAGTACCTAGTTAACGTGCGATATCGGGAAAAAAATGTGGGTACTTCAACTTCATTTGGTCTTCTCATTCCCAATTAAATTCAGGTCCTCTACGAGCATTCCATCGAACCTTAACTATTGGTATCTTACTTTGTTTGAGTCGTTTGACCTCACGATCCATAATTTCGACGGGTTCTTCAACGAAATTTAGTTTCTCGTCAATTTTTATCTCGTCTAATGGAATAATGAGATCTTCGGTAGCTAGTCATTTCTTCAGGTTTGAAACATGAAAGGTGTTGTGAATCTTTTCTAATTGTGGAGGTAGCTCAAATTGATAGGCCACCGGCCCAATGCATTTTTCAATTTTGAATGGCTCAATGTATCTTGGGCTCAATTTCCCCAGTTTTCCAAAAAGAATAACACCTTTCCAAGGTGATACCTTAAGCATAACCATATCACCTTCCTAAAACTCTAAAGGTTTTCTTCTAACATCTGCATAGCTCTTTTGTCGACTCCGGGCTGTTTTCAATCGTTGCTGAATCTGAATGATTTTATCGGTAGTTTCTTGGATAATTTCTGGACCTGTAATCTGTTTATCCCCCACATCACTCCAACAAATCGGAGACCTGCACTTCCTACCATAAAGTGCCTCGAATGGTGCCACCTCAATACTAGAATGATAGTTGTTGTTGTAGGAAAACTCAGCTAATGGTAGATGTCGATCCCAACTGCTTCCAAAATCAATAACACATGCTCGTAGCATGTCTTCGAGTGTCTGAATTGTCCTTTCACTCTGCCCATCAGTTTATGGATGATAGGCAGTACTTAAATCTAGACGAGTTCCCAACGCTTCGTGTAATGCCTGCCAGAATCTGGAAGTAAATCTGCTATCACGATCAGAGATAATAGAGATTGGTATACCATGTCTAGAAACAACTTCTTTCAGGTATAATCATGCTAATTTCTCTATACCATCCTCTTCTTTTATTGGCAGAAAGTGTGCTGACTTAGTAAGAAGATCGACTATTACCCAAATCATATCATAACCACCTGCGGTTCTCGGTAACTTAGCAATGAAATCCATGATAATGTTTTCCCATTTCCATTCTAGGATTTCAGGTTGTTGGAGTAGGCCCGATGGTTTCTAATGTTCAGCTTTGACTTTAGAACAAGTTAAACATGCTCCTACATATGTGGCTATATCGGCCTTCTTTCCTGGCGACCAAAAGTTTCTCTTGAGGTCTTGGTACATTTTCCCCGCTCCGGGATGTATTGAATATCTGGTTTTATGTGCTTCATCTAGTACCACTTTCCTCAAATCTCCATTCTTTGGTACCCAAATTCTTTCAGCTAAATACCTGGTTCCATCTTCCCGAATATTAAGCTGTTTTTCTAATCCTTTGGGTATTTCCCTTCCAAAAATTCCTTCCTTCAAAACCTCCTGTTGTGCCTCTTTTATTCGAGTAGTAAGATTAGTATGAATAATCATGTTCATAGCTTTTACTCGAATAGGTTCTCTTTCCTTTCGATTCAAGGCATCGGCTACCACATTCGCTTTCCCCGGGTGGTAACGGATTTCACAATCATAATCATTTAGCAGCTCAACCCATCTACGCTGCCTCATGTTTAGTTGCTTTTGATTTAAAATATGTTGGAGACTTTTGTGGTCGGTGTATACGATAAACTTGACTCCATATAGATAATGTCTCCACATCTTTAATGCAAATACAACGGCGCCCAATTCCAGATCATGTGTGGTGTAGTTTTGTTCTTGAATTTTGAGTTGTCGAGAAGCATATGCAATCACCTTCTTCCGTTGCATAAGAACACACCCAAAACCCATTCTTGATGCGTCGCAGTAAATAACAAAATCTTCCATTCCATCAGGTAACGATAAAATAGGTGCCGTAGTCAACTTCTTTTTCAACAATTGGAAGGCACCCTCTTGTTCGGAAGTCCATTCATACTTCTTCCCCTTATGTGTCAAGGCAGTTAAAGGTTTGGCTACTCAGGAGAAATCTTGAATAAATCTCCTATAATAACCGACTAAACCCAAAAATTGACGTATTTGCGTTGGATTTTTGGGGTTTCCCAATTTTTGATGGCTTCGATCTTGGCGGGATCAACTTTGATTCCATTACTACTGACTACGTGGCCAAGAAATTGTACTTCATTTAACCAAAAAGCACATTTAGAGAACTTTGCATTAAGTTGTTCTTTTCTTAACAACTCTAACACAAGTCTCAAGTGTTGTTCGTGTTCTTGGTTATTCTTCGAATAGATAAGGATGTCATCAATAAAGACAATAACAAACTTATCTAAATATGGACTACATACTCGGTGCATGAGATCCATAAAAACTGCGGGTGCATTGGTTAGACCGAATGGCATAACCATGAATTCGTAATGGCCATAACGAGTTCTGAAGGCTGTTTTTGGTATATCGGCTTCTTTAACCCTCAGTTGATGATGACCCGACCTTAAGTCAATTTTGGAGTATACGCTCGAAACTTGGAGTTGATCGAATAGGTCATCGATTCGGGGTAAAGGGTATCGGCTTTTAATGGTGACTTTGTTAAGCTCACGGTAATCGATACACATACGAAAAGACCCATCTTTCTTTTTAACGAACAAAATTGGAGCTCCCCATGATGACGTACTCGGTCGGATTAAACCACGTTCTAATAATTCTTGTAGCTGACTTTGTAATTCTTTCATTTCGGTGGGCGCAAGTCTATATGGAGCACGAGCTATTGGTGCGGCTCCTGGTACAAGATCTATTTGGAATTCAACAGATCGGTGTGGAGGTAGTCCCGGTAATTCGTCCGAAAACACCTCAGGAAATTCTCTTGCAATGGGAACGTCATCGATTTTCTTTTCTTCTTTTTCAACCTCCTCAACGTGTGCTAGTATGGCATAGCAACCTTTTCTTATTAGTTTGTGCGCCTTCAAACTACTAATAAGATTTAATTTAGCATTACCCCTTTCTCCGTACACCATTAAGGGTAATCCACCTTCTCTCGGAATACGAATCGCCTTCTCATGACAAACAACTTCGGCTTTCACCTTAGACATCCAGTCCATTCCAATAATTACGTCGAAGCTTCCCAATTCCACAGGTATTAAATCAATTGCAAACGTTTCGATAACTAAACTAATTTTTCGATTTCGGAAAATTTTATCAACCTTAATTAGTTTACCGTTTGCTACTTTAACTATACACTTTTTATCTAAGGGCGTTAACGGGCAATTTAATTTGGCACAAAATTCTCTACTCATATAACTTCTATCGGCACCCGAATCAAATAAAACATAAGCAGGTGTATTGTTGATAAGAAACGTACCCGTAACAAGTTCCGGGTCTTCCTGTGCTTTCTTCCCATTAATGTTGAAAGCTCTCCTATGGCCTTACCTATTTCCATTCAGGTACTGGTTTATGGTATGGCCCGGTTTTCCACATCCATAGCAAACAACGCCGTTAATATTTGTTCCGGCATTATTTGCTCCTTTTTTTCTATTTGGTCTGTAGACTTCACACTTTGCCGCAATATGGCCATTCCTGTTGCACCTGGTACATAACTCTCTACAAACCCACTCTGGATGAAACGTATCACACCTTGGGCATATAGTTCTTTGCTTTTTGTTGTCGTTGTTGTTATTGTTGTTAGGGTTATTGTTGTTGAGACGGTTGTTGTTGTTATTGTTAGGATTGGGGTTGTTGTTGTTGTTGTAGTTTTGGTTGCGGTTGTTGTTGTTGTAATTTTTATTGGAATGGTTGTTGCGGTTATTGTTGTGGTTGTTGTTGCGATTATTGTTGTTGTTGGGTTGGTGACCCTGATCACTGCTTTCCTCCCATTTTCTCTTTCCCTGTTTCATTATGGCCTCCTCGGTCGCCTCTTTCTTTATCCTTCCTGTAATTTGGCCTATCAATTTGTGGGCTATACGACTCGCTTTCTGCATTGTTGGAGGCTCGTTAGCACCTACATGCTCTTGGATTCGTTCCGGCAACCCTTTTATGAACGCTTCAATTTTTGCCTCTTCATCCTCAAATACTCCAGGACACATTAAAACCAGTTCGTTGAAACGTCGCTCGTAGGTAATGACGTCTAACCCTTGGGTTGTCAGTGCTTTAAGCTCTTCCTTGAGCTTGTTGATTTCAGTTCTGGGACGGTACTCTTCCTTCATCATGTGGTTGAAGGCAGACCATGGAAGTGCGTAGGCGTTATTCTGCCCTACATAATCCATGTAGGTATTCCACCATGTCAAAGCAATACCCCTGAAAGTATGTGTGGCATACTTAACTTTATCCTCTTCTACGCAGTTGCTGATTGCAAACACTGCTTCAACCTTCTCTGTCCACTACTTTAGTCCAACGGGTCCTTCGGTTCCTTCAAACTCATGGGTTTGCAGGCCATAAAAGCTTTGTAGGAACATCCTACCCGGTTGCCATTGTTTCCTCCACTGCTGAAACCCGATTGGTTATTGTTGTTCATTGCATTCACCACTGCAGCCACATTTGCAGCGAAAGCTTGAAGTTCTTCTGTGTTCAATTGTTGTTGTCTAGTAGCTGGAGGAGCCATTTCCTTCAAAAATAGCCGAATGAGTTAATCATATAGAATTTTTAGAAGTAGCCAAAAAGTATTTTGTAGCTTAATATGAACTTATTATTATAAAAGCCTTTTCTTCATATTAGCGTTTTATAATTGTAATAATGTTCATACTTAGCAGCTAGCACACAAATTAACTACTAAAATTCTAATATGAAAAACTATGGTAAGTTATTACGTTACTACGTAATAATAAGTTGTAATAATAATAATAAACCTTCCATGCTTATTCTTATTATTATACAATCATAAGGAAAATTACATTGCGGATTTTCTTACAAAGTTAAACACACAATATAATACATATTTCACAATGCATGGAATACAGGATAGCTGCCGATGGTTCAAGAACGGCGACATTTCTTAGATGTTGACGTTGTTTCTTTCTCGGCCAAACGCTTGGATTTTCATTTGGATAGTTCTTTTCCAATTCCTCCCAATTGGTTCTTTCGGCTAATTGTTTGGGAGCAAAACCAACAGTCATTATACAAGCGGTCATTTTATAAACTGGTTTCTTAGGTGGTTCAGGTGGATGATCACAAACATTTTGGGTCATAATTGGTTCATCGGGTTTGGGATTGGGTATAACAGCCAAAGATTTTCCCAAATCACGTTGTGATTCGGTAATTTCCACAACTTCTTCAGGATCCTCTTCTTCGGGTTCCTCTTCAGGATCTTCTTCTGAATCCTCTTCTGGAACCTCTACTAGCAATTGTGAATCTTCCCAATTTTTACAACAATTTTTGACGTTAATGGTAGCACCAAAAGTTAACTTTTTCGTTGGTTCATAAGTCGTATGCTTTGACTCAGCCTCCGAATCACTTGATAAGTAAATGAAATCTGAATCACTAGAGATGCTTATATGATCGGATGAAGTTATCTATCACATAATAGCAGGCATGTTAAGAGAATGATATATCTTATAATATTTATATGTTAATAATCTTATGTTTCCAACAATTATATTAAGCAATCAATTTTAAAACAATTACTAATGAAAAATCAGTTAGACACACTAATGAAAAAATTTCTGATTCTCTAAGACCAACGATCTGATTCCAACTAAAATGCCCCGTTCATATTAATTATAAACATTTCATATTAATTGGTTTCTTTGTGAGGTTTTGACCTTTATATGAGACGTTTTTCAAATCTTGCATTCGTTTTTAAAAACAACCATAACCTTTATTATTGAATAAAGGTCTTAATGACATAATTTAGATTGTCTATCAAAGACAATCTCTTCAAATAAATAAGTTTTTACACAACCCATTACAATATGATCAAATATATTACAACAAATACTCCGAATGCAAGTTTAAACAATATAAACAATTATGCCGACTCCAAATCTTGACCTTGGGTTGGCATACGACAGTGGAAGCATTTTTAATATTCACTTGAGAATAAACATGCTTAAAACGTCAACAAAAATGTTGGTGAGTTATAGGTTTAATTTCTATATAATAATCATAATATTTAATAAGCCACAAGATTTCATTTAATTAAATGCGCAGGATCATTATCATTCATATGATGAGTCGCCTGGTAATCGACCTTAACATAGAGTGCTTAAGATATCTGGCATCATACATTCCACTATTCAAATGTATGACAAGAACCCTTCGAAATACTAAAGCATTTTCACTATTCGAAAATGGGGGTGGTTGGAGCCCGTAGATCTACCTTTAGGATTCGCGTCAATTAGTGTTTTTCACTAATTCTTAGGTTACCAAGCATAATAATAATAAGTACAGATATCCGGTATAACAAAACAATCGTAGAATGTAGTTCCATGAACTTGTGCTTATTTTGTAAAACATTTATAAATTTTGCATGTATTCTCATCTCAAAATAATTTGGATAGTAAAAATGGGATTATAACTCACTTGTGATGATTTCCGAATAGATGGTGGTAAGACTTGGCCTTTGACAAATTCACGAACCTAATAATAATATTCTTGTGTCAAGATATATATATATATAATTAATATTCCATACGATACTTGTGATAATTTTAATTCTCCATTGTTAGTAGTCCAACGTTCGTAGTCCAATAGTCCAATATTCCAATATTCCAACAGTATAAATATATATATAAATATAAATGTGTATATTGTGTTAGAATTCACTAACACTATAATATATTGTTTTAATATAATAATACACATAATATGTATATTGTCTGAAGCAATCCGCGACCCATTGTATACATGTCTCAGGCTCGATCACAACTCAAAGTATATAATATTTTGGAATCCACTTTGACCCACAGCTAACTCGAAATTACTGCCAATGGTGTCTTATAGTTTGTTCCAATAATATATATAGAAGAAATCAAAATGATATGTCAAAACGCTGTATACGGATTCACGGTGATCAAGTCATATATATATATATGGTGCCTTACGATCTTTATTAAGACTATAATATATTGTCGTAGAACTTAATCACGAATATTATAAATTGTATTTCCATAAGTTCGGGAACAATACATGTATAAATACATGTAGGATACAAGGTAAGTTAGCTAGGATAAGGTTAGCATCCATTTTTATGAATCATGTCCGTAGCTAAAAATTAAGAAAAATATCCAATTTTGTTTTACCCATAATTTCTTCGTTACAAATCCGTTTTGAGTGATTCGAGTTGCCATGGTTTCGTATCGAACTTAAAATTATTAATCTTAACAGAAAAAGTATAGGTTTATAGTCAAAAATATAGCTTAGGTGTCAAATAAGAGAAGATAGTCATATCCGTCGTAAGAACGACATCTTGATGACCCTTTTAAAAAAAAACATACTTCCACTTAGAGTTTAACCATGGATTTTGGATATATTTCATATCCATATAAAATAATATTTTTCACCAAAGAAAATCTTTTAATTCAAAGTTTAAGATAGGTTTTTAAAATTAAACCCAAAACAGCCCCCGTTCTACTAAGACGACGTATATTCGATTTTAAGGTGTTCTTCGTGTTTACAAGTTTTATATCCTTATGTTAGCTTGACATAATGTCATAATACATATGTTGAAGTATTTTAAAAGTCAAGTTAGAAGGATTAATTTTGTTTGCGAACAAGTTTAGAATCAACTAAACTATGTTCTAGTTGTTGTACGTTATAAACTCATAATAAGATAGCTATATGAATATGAATCGAATAAGATTATGAATAAGGTGACTACCTTAAATCAATTGAACAAAGTTGATGAGATAGAAGTGATTTTCTTGATCTTGGAAGAGTTGTTGGCTTAGTTTAAAAAGATTGGAAGTAATCTTCTTGATTTTGATGGTGTTCTTGAAGTGTTCTTGGAATGGTTTTCTTATAATGATTTAAGCTTGATTCTTGGAATGGTTTATGAAATATATGATGAAAGGTTGCTAAATTGGAAGTGTTATTTGAGTAGTGTGTGTTTTGAGATAAATGGAATGAAGATTAAAATGAAGTGAGGTGTTTATATATACACATATACACATACATACATATAGATATAGATATAGATATGTGATGTGTATGTTTTTGTTTCTTGCATTTTAGTCATACAAGAGGTTAAATGCTTTATCCCTACATGTTTGCTACTGATTGAGGGTGGCTAAGGAGGATATTTTTGGTATTTCTTATTGGTATATACTCATAGTAATTAAGTATAGAAGCTGGGTATGATACGGGTATAAATACCGAATGAATACGAATAGAATTCTTGATGGAATTGAATGAGAATATAAGTATAGCTATATTTGTTGAGTATAAGTATGTTAGTATATATGTTTAAGTCCTTCATAAGTGTATTAATACATATTAATACAATACATATACATATATTTTAATTTAGAAGTTACTACAACGTTAATCGTTATATATATGTATATAGTCTTGAAGTCTTTAAGTTAGTAGTCTCATTTTATATATATAACTCTTTGTTAATATATTTAAAATGAGATACTTAAATATCATTTTAACATGTCATAAATATATATATCCAAATATATATTCTATTTAAAGATTATCACAAATTATGACGTTCGTGAATCGTCATACAGACTGGGTGGTCAAACATTTGCATAAAATCCATTCCAAATATATATATCTTGACAAGTTTGATTGCTTAACATGTTTGAAATATTTAATTATGTAAATATTAATCTTATATATATCGGAAAAATACGGGTCGTTACAGTGCTGGTGCTTACAACCTTTGCACCATATTCTCCAAAATTACTACCCAGGCGCGAAGCTCGTTGACTTCTTCTATTACACCTGGGTGATTGTCGGTTCGGACGAGCGGATAAATAAGTTCTAGAATTTGCTATAGTATATAATCATGACGAGATACTCTGGAAATGAGGCTAAAAATGGTGTTTCGGATAGGTTCGTCGGTAAGTGCTTCAGGTTCCTCGTTGAGAGGGCAATAAGGTGGGTAGAATGGATCACCTTCTTCTTATCTCCAGTGATTAAGTAGACTATGAACCCATCAGATGAATTGGGGATGGCTGATTGATTGATTCATTCTGGTGACACCGCTTTCGGAGCTTAGGTGAATATCCATGTCGGAATAGCTGTCAGAATAACTATCGGAATAGCTATCGAAATCTAAAGAACTCGAACTGGTTGAGGGATTCATCTCTTACAATTAGATGAAGGATTTTAGATAAGAAATAGATTATATGATGAAGATTAGTACCCTATAATACATAATTTACATATGCATATATAATACCAAAATCCCATAAGTTACGTAGGAATCTACGGAAGCTGTCAGGCAAAGGTAACAATAACAGATACGCTAAGTTATGAATTTATCTATACACTGTCTATGCAATAGAGGCAGTAAGACGTGTCTAGACCTTAAGGATGATAAGCAAATAATTTTTCGACACTAAATGATAAGCAAAACTTTTGACATGCAGACACGGTCGAAGTCCAGACCTACTAATTCATCTAAGCAACTATCAGTTAGACACACTAATGCAAGACCTGGTCGCTAAGACTGTAACAACCCTGATTTTTCCGTTACTTCCGTTAACCTTCCGTTAGTTTATTTAACGGCGATTATTTAACTTTTATGCGTTTACGTGTATTAAATGCGTACTTGATCTTCGGAGGGTTTCAATAATTAATATGGGTTGATATTAATTCAAATAAATATTTCAGATAATAAAATACGATAAAAACGATACGATTTTGATAATAGCTTTTTGAGCAACGAAATGCTCGGGTTTATTTTAATAATTAATTTTATTAATTATTAACTTTTTAAAATATTTAATTTATTGTGTTTTTAATAAATTAATCGATTGGTTACGTTTAATGATCGGGTTAGCGTTCCGGGCCTTCTGTACGACTAAACGGCACTTAAAACGAGCCACGATTACACGCTTTTGCAAAACACGAGCCCGGGAACTTACCCCATGGGCCATTCGGCCGATTACTCCCACCCCTCCCCTTTTTATTTTAATTGTTGCAACTTGAGGGACCTAATTGCTAAATTAGTGAACTAGGGTTAGTATAAATACAAGTATTAAACCTAAAAATTGTAAAAACCCTCACTAACACAAAAAGGCAGTCGATCCTCCTCCTGATCCCCTCTGTTCGTCGACCTTAGCCACCAACACACCACCCTTCAATTTTAATTTTTAGCCTAAACCTTCTACACGAACGTTGCAATTCCCTTCGTGCTCTACGCGTTGGTGTATTTAATTTCTTGATCAAAGTTATATTTAGCTAAACCCTAATTCTTAAAATCTGATTTTCATGAGAGTTTCATAGTTATGTTGTCAATTACTCAAGTCTATACGCGTACGTGCTAATCGTTATCGTTATTTTGATTGTTTGATGCGCTAGGGTTTAAAAACGAATTTGTTATTGTTTGATCAGAAAAATTAAGTTTTTCAAATGTTAATTATTATATTATAATCATATTCCTTGTGAAAAACTATAGAGTTTAGGCTTTGGATTCGCTTGATTTCGTTTCCGTATGATTAAGTTATGTCAATTTGAATTATCGTTGTGTTTTTTTTGCTTGATCAGAAATCTGTTATTGATAGACAATGAATTGGCATGTGACACTTATACCACTGGAAATATAATTTAAAAACACTAAATTTAGACTAGGATATCATGCCGTTTGCTTATGTATAGCCCGAGATATGCTCGAATTAGTGTAAAAGTAGTTTTATACAGCACTTGCATGAAAATAACCTTGTATGATAAAATGTGTTAACTTATGTGATTTAAGCTTTGCATATTTGAAAAGTAGACAAAAATTAATTCTTCTTTCATGTAGATATCATACGTTAATTGTATCTAGATCTTCGGATAATCGCGTGCGAATATGACTAACTAAATGAGAATCGAATCTGTAAATTGCTCACGGTTTTGTACTCTGTGGATTGTGTTTATTGCATGAGCATGTATTCTTCTGGAAAATGAAACTTAACATGATTTTTAGACTTATTTTTAGTTTATGTCAATCTCTGAAACCTTATGCATTGGGCACAATAGAGCCATACTTTATGTGAATTCTGATTTGAGCTGAAAACTGAATGTTCAACTTGCACGAATAAACTGTACAAATTGGATAAACAAAACTTGCTAGATTTTTGATATGTATTACTTTGATTTGTCTTTGAACTATGGCCACTGGTCTTGTATCAATTTCATGTTCCTAACTCCGGTTATAGCCAAAATGAAATCAGTGCGCGGTCAGAAACTGACTTGGCAGACCCCAAATGTATCCCTTCTGATTCCTGACTTTTAATTGTTGTATGAGTCCCTGGCCGGACTTTTTGGAATTGATTTTAAGTATATTTATGATCTGGAGTTTTACATGATTACTTGAATTTTTTACTATGAGATAATGTGCTATGTATGCTACGTGTTCATGAACTTTGTGCATAACGATAAACTGAAATTGTGAAAATGATCATTCATGACCTAAAAAGTATTGTTTGACTTAGGTTTGACATGTTGACCAATATTTGGCATGAACCTACTGATGTTGACTTTAGTTGACCACATTGACCAAGTTTGACTTTCTGTTTGACTTCGGTTGACTTTGTTTGACTTGTGTGAATTACTTGACTATATGTTGACATTTACTTTGAAACGCATCGAGTCGAGCAATAAGACAACGTACACTATGAAACCACACTTATTTAAGATACATATATTGACCAACCTAAATACGTATACTTAGGTTGCATTACTCGGCTATAAACCGTACAAGTTAATTGTCCACTTTTCAATCCGAGCTTTATTCAAAGGTGAGTCTACAGTCCTACTTTTTACATGTTTTCAGGGATGATAATACATGCTGTTATATTTACATTTTCAAATGCTTTTGTATTGACATGAGTACTATATATGCATATTGAGTTTGTTCAAAAAGCCTCTGGCTTGAATACTTTTAATACCATCGGTGTAAGCACAATTTAGATGGACGGATCCATTAGGTTGACAACCTCACCCGCTATAAAAACTGTGGTGCATTTACTTTGAACATTAAATACATTTGAACAAGTGTATAACATTTTACGAGGTAAGGCGGGTATAGTGGCTTCTATACTCAGGTCATTGCTAGTATTCAGGTGCTCAGATTATGCAAACATCTCGTGGTCAAGGAAACTAAACTATTTTTCTGATAACTATTTTTTAGATACTATACAACGTTATTTAAAACAGTGGTTTACGAACAATTGAGATAAAACGTGACATGGCATTGTCTACAAATATTTGAAGCTTGACATGATAATGTCAACAAACTTTTGAAACAGGACACGGTGTTGTCTACAAACTTTTAACATTAAACCTTGGTGATCTTCTCCTAATAAACGTTTTCTCAATATTGAATATTAAACATATTGCATTGTTTACCTAAAACCTGTAGATTCACTCAACGTTATTGTTGATCCGTTTTACGTATTTTATTCTCAGGTATTAATTGCTTCCACTGTAAATTGTTGCCGTTACGTAGAAGTTAAGCCAAGCACTGAGACCAGAGTTAACGTTCCGTCAAAGAGATTTTTGATGGGGTGTTACATTTGGTATCAGATCTTTGGCTATAGGGAACTAGGATACATTAGTATGCCTAACCGTAGGGCGCATTAGTAAAGTCTAGTCTATAGCCGTGTGTCTTGGATGACTTTTATACACCATACCTGCACTATTTGCTTCACAATACGACATGTAGGGCTACACATCACATCACGTACATATACACCTAATACCCATTTGATATGTACTTGAACTAAACGCTATACTACGACTCGCATACGTACACGCGATGCGAGATTTAACTGAATTAGGTTGACTACGCCATCTTGAACTTATGGAGTGATGTCGAATGGAAATGTGAGATAGAGTAATGTAATGACCGGGATTACATTACGGTGACTCATATAGAAGTTCTGATATCGCAAAATAAGGAATTGGGGCCGAGTCAAGTAGGTTACTTGGGTAAACAACGTTAGAAAACAAACCGTGTAATCTTAATTGTGAGTATAAACTTACACTGTGCAAATTAATTGCTACTATAACTTATAGGTAATTTGTAGTCATGACACAACTCATCACTGCTCGACACTGCTTGCCACCACCGATCACTACTTGTCAATACAAGGACACTACTTGAACACACTCGTCATCTCATACCACTACTCGGTACTATTTATCGCTGCTAACTACTACTCAACGCCGCCTCTCACTGCTAGTCACGACTGAACACTCCCTCTCACTGCTTGTTATTACTAAATACTACTTACTACTACCCCTTGCTACTTGCTACTACTCACTACTACTCATCACTGCTTACCAATACTAAGTACTACTCATCACTACTAACATCTCCGTGTTTTACCACTCGCTACTGTGCGTCACAACTCATTTTTGATACGTCTTTAGAGGGGGAATTACTGATAACCGCCCGCACAATATGTAGTAGATATTGTCTACTCGACTTCCAACTTACCTATCGTTCAGTCACCCGCCGTTCATGGCTTTGTTTCCCCAACACGAGCCTACCGACTGATGATTATTATGCCTTATTGGGTGTATTAGCATACATGTGTATATACTTATGATGCGGGCATGATATCTAATAACTCATACGTCACTACTATCCTCACTGCTTACCACAACCCATAGCTACTTACCGCTAATGCCACCACTTGTTGCAACTAGTAATACTACTCGTTACCGTATCCTTTCTCATTCTGTTCCAACGTACTTTTCTTAAGCGGCAATCATTTTCATTATACCTAAAAACATTACCGACCGACTGAACATATCGACGCGAGCTACACTCCATCTGTTTTCTGCGGGACACATATGTTGGAAGTTTGTACCAACCCCTTTCAATTAAATATCATGTTTTGTTTTAATTGCCATTACACCTTGTTCATTTTCGTTTACCATGAAGTCGTCACGAGTTTGTTCTTACTCATCAAGTATACCGTCTATATGTACTATTAACACCCGTGCTTAAAGAAGCTTTAACGCTAGAGAATTTAGTCATAACGTTCATAATCTCGTATCTTCCTTAGACAACGTGTACTCCATAGAACTATTAAACTGGAAAGTTTTAACCTCGTGGTTGAAACAAACTGGTTATCTGATGATACAACCAAGGCAGCTATGACCAGAAGGCTATTCGAATTCCTTTCATCGACGGTAATGGTGTACGGAGAGGAGATTAGTACACTGTCATGTTACATTAATTACTCAAAGGTCCAGAAGTACATGAGATGAGAATATCTCGCAATTCTGGCACATGTGAGTAAAGATGAGCCGACATTTAAAAGACCCAAATATGTCCCGACTATTAGAGATTGCCCTGAGGTTACACGTCTACCCCACCGAGAAGTCAAATTTCGAATTGATTTGGTGCCAGCAGCTGCACCCGTTACGCGTATAATATACGGACTTACATCTTTAGAACTACAAGAGCTTCCCGTGGTGAAGAACATCAGAGTTGTAATGCCCTAATTTGTGATAGGTACTAGAAGGTGGGTCACATAGCCATGAATTTCCGAGTTGGAGCTCCAGTCTTGTTTGTTAAGAAGAAGGATGGGTCGATGAGATTGTGTATCGATTATAGAGAATTAAACAAGTTGACAATTAAGAATCGGTATCCGCTACCGAGGATTGGTGACTTATTTGATCAGCTACAAGGATCTAGTTGTTATTCAAAGATTGATTTGAGATCCGGGTATCACCAATTGAGAGTCAAAGAAGCTGATGTCCCGAAAACAGCGTTTAGAACACGTTATGGACATTATGAGTTTACAGTGATGCCATTTAGTTTGACGAACACACCAGCAGTATTCATGGACCTCATGAACCGTCCGTGTAAGCCATACCTAGATAAATTCGTCATTGTGTTCATTGATGATATATTGGTGTACTTCGAGAACAGAGAAGAGCACGAGCAGCATCTACGTTCGATATTGACTATGCTTAGAGAAGAGCAGTTGTATGCAAAGTTCTCTAAATGTGACTTTTGGTTACCAGAAGTACAATTTCTTAGCCATATTGTAGGGTCCAATGGAATACAGGTCGATCCAGCAAAGATTGAGTCGGTTAAGAATTGGGAAACTCCAAAGACGCCAACGCAGATTAGGCAATTTTTGGGTCTAGCTAGTTACTACAGGAGATTCATTGAAGGATCCTCTAAGATCGCCCGACCATTAACCGCGTTGACTCATAAGGGCAAGAAGTTTAATTGGTCAGAACCGCAAGAAACTGCATTTCAGTTGTTGAAGTAGAAGTTAACAACTGCACCAGTATTGTCTCTACCTGAGGGAAGTGAAGATTTTGTTGTTTATTGTGATGCCTCACGTCAAGGAATGGGTTGCGTGCTTATGCAACAAAACAAGGTTATTGCTTATGGATCGCGTCAGTTAAAGATTCACGAGCAGAACTACACTACGCACAACCTTGAGTTAGGAGCTGTTGTCTTTGCACTTAAAATGTGGAGAAACTACCTGTTTGGAACCAAGTTCACTATCTTCACTGACCATAAGAGTTTACAGCACATATTCGATCAGAAACAGCTCAACATGAGACAACGACGTTGGATGGAACTACTTAACGATTATAACTGCGAACTTCAATACAATCCGGGCAAGGCGAATGTTGTGGCGGATGCTTTAAGCAGAAAAGAGCGAGAGAGACCTCTTAGGGTTAAAGCACTTAACATAGTTTGACATCAAGGAGGACGGAACACGGTACTTTGCTAACCAAATTTGGGTACCAAAATTTGGTGGATTGAGAGAACTAGTTGGAGGAAGCACACAAGTCAAGGTACTCAATTCATCTGGGATCAGGTAAGATGTACCAAGATTTGAAGGCGTTTTATTGGTGGCAAAATTTAAAAGCTAACATTGCTACCTATGTCGGGAAGTGTTTGACATGCGATAAAGTTAAGGCTGAACATCAGAAGCCATCGGGATTGTTAACTCAATCAGAGATTCCCCAGTGGAAGTGGGAAGGTATTTCCATGGACTTCATTACGAAACTACCAAGAATGGCGGGAGGTCACGATACTATTTGGGTTATCGTGGATAATCTCACTAAGTCTGCACAATTCTTACCGATAAGGGAAACTGATAAAATGGAGAAGTTGGCTCAGATCTACATTAAGGAAGTCGTCTCTAGGCATGGAGTTCCTATATCCATTATATCCAATCGCGTCAGCAGATTTACTTCCAGGTTTTGGCAATCATTGCAGAAAGCAATGGGGACTCGTCTAGATATGAGTACAGCATATCACCCCTACAAGGATGGCCAAAGCGAACGAACTATTCAGACTTTTGAGGACATGTTGAGAGCGTGTGTCATTGATTTTGGAAACGGATGGAATAAGTATTTACCACTGGCTGAGCATTAAAGCTACACCTTTCGAAGCATTGTACGGAAGGAAGTGTAGATCTCCCGTTTGTTGGAGCGAACTGGGAGATAGTCAGTTGACAGGTCCTGAGATTATTCAGGAGACAACTGAGAAAGTCCTACAGATTCAGGAACGACTGAGAGCGGCTCGAAGTCGTCAAAAGAGTTATGTCAATGTTAGACGGAAGGACATAGAGTTCCAAGTTGGTGACAAGGTTATGCTTAAGGTATCACCTTGGAAGGGCGTTGTACGATTTGGGAAACGAGGTAAACTGAGTCCTAGATATGTTGGACCGTTTGAGATAACTGAAAGAGTTAGACCGGTAGCTTATAGATTGGAACTGCCACAAGCACTCAGCGGTATTCATGACGTTTTCCATGTATCCAATCTAAAGAAGTGCCTAGCCGATGATAATTTGATTATTCCTTTATAGGAACTACGTATTGACGACAAAATTCATTTCATTGAGGAACCTATTGAAATCTTGGGCCGTGAGGTCAAACAGTTGAAGCAAAGCAGAATTCCTATCGTAAAAGTTCGGTGGAACGCGAGAAGAGGACCAAAGTTCACGTGGGAGCGTGAAGACCAGATGGGGCTGAAGTATCCGCAATTGTTTCCTGCGGAAACTACTTCAGCGGACGATCATTAAATTTCGGGACGAAATTTTTAATAACAGGTGGGTAATGTAACAACCCTGATTTTTCCGTTACTTCCGTTAACCTTCCGTTAGTTTATTTAACGGCGATTATTTAACTTTTATGCGTTTACGTGTATTAAATGTGTACTTGATCTTCGGAGGGTTTCAATAATTAATATGGGTTGATATTAATTCAAATAAATATTTCGGATAATGAAATACGATAAAAACGATACGATTTTGATAATAGCTTTTTGAGCAACGAAACGCTCGGGTTTATTTTAATAATTAATTTTATTAATTATTAACTTTTTAAAATATTTAATTTATTGAGTTTTTAATAAATTAAGCGATTTCGTTGCGTTTAATGATCGGTTTAGCGTTCCGGGCCTTCGGTACGACTAAACGGCACTTAAAACGAGCCACGATTACACGCTTTTGCAAAACACGAGCCCGGGAACTTACCCCATGGGACATTCGGCCGATTACTCCCACCCCTCCCTTTTTTATTTTAATTGTTGCAACTTGAGGGACCTAATTTCTAAATTAGTGAACTAGGGTTAGTATAAATACAAGTATTAAACCAAAAAATTGTAAAAACCCTCACTAACACAAAAAGGCAGTCGATCCTCCTCCTGCTCCCCTCTGTTCGTCAACCTCAGCCACCAACACACCACCCTTCAATTTTAATTTTTAGCCTAAACCTTCTACACGAACGTTGCAATTCCCTTCGTGCTCTACGTGTTGGTGTATTTAATTTCTTGATCAAAGGTATATTTAGCTAAACCCTAATTCTTAAAATCTAATTTTCATGAGAGTTCCATAGTTATGTTGTCAATTGCTCAAGTCTATACGCGTACGTGTTAATCGTTATCGTTATTTTGATTGTTTGATGTGCTAGGGTTTAAAAACAAATTTGTTATTGTTTGATCAGAAAAATTAAGTTTTTCAAATGTTAATTATTATGTTATAAACAGATTCCTTTCGAAAAACTATTGAGTTTAGGCTTTGGATTCGCTTGATTTCATTTCCGTATGATTAAGTTATGTCAATTTGAATTATCGTTGTGTTTTTGTTGCTTGATCAGAAATTTGTTATTGATAGACAATGAATTGGCATGTGAGACTTATACCACTGGAAAGATAATTTAAAAACACTCAATTTAGACTAGGATATTGATATCGGCTAAAAAGTCACGTTTTCACCCCGGTATTAAGGTCCAAAAACAAGAAAGATTCAAACTTTGTTGGCAAAATACCTACTTCGTCAGTTAGAATTGAAGAACAAGTAATTACGAAGGCGGTGCAAAAAGAATCAAGAGAATCGGAGCTAAAACAAAGATTCTAGAGCGAAAATAGTGAAAGACAAGAAATCAAGTTACGATCCAGGGAATCAAGGCTGACCAGCAAGCCATACGGCCTGCCATACGGCCTGCCACCTGCCAGTATGGAAACGGCCTGCCATATACGTGCCACCTCACGAGCCACCATACGTCCTGCCTTGCATACGGCCTGCCAAAAATGGGCTACCATACGCCCTGCCAGGAGTATGCTGGCAAATTCCAAGTCTATATAAAAGGTCTTTGTCATTCATTCCAACACACACTTCAATTCACTTCTTTCTCTCTCTTGTACAATATTAGTTATACTTTCAAGGCCTTCTCACCTCCGAGCGGGAAATTAAGTACCCGGAGGTGAACGCTGAAGATTGTATTAGGAGCGGTCTGGAGTTTTGAAGTTGTCACTTTTGTATTCGGAACTCGTTTAATCTACTGGTACTTCTATCCTTTATCTTATATAATGTTTTATGATATTATTTTCATGATTAGCGAGTAGTTATCTTTAGTGTATGCTATGATTTAAGAAGTTATAATGCCGAAATAATATTATGGTTTGTGTATGCTGTTGAAATGCTTTCCGATTATGCTTTAAACTCAATCGCTTTTTCAACTAATAGAACGTAGTTATAGGCTCTGTTATTGGGAAGTCATGAACCCTGATTCAGAGTACACTATCTGTGTCACCCCTTGGTAAGAGAAGTCTATCGGATACAACATAAGATCGACCGAGGCACACCGGTTGTAGTAAGTCTATCGAGCTTTGGATTCTGACTGAGGACTCTTTCGTAGTGAAACATCTGACTAGACCCCTAGTACATTGTCGGTCCTAGACCATGTTGGTGTAGTCACCAAGCATATAAACTTCGTACGTGCACGCTGAAGCACAGCGGTTGTTATAAATGGGAAATGTGAAGACTTGTTTGGGATATGTTAGCAAAAGTTTAACAACTTAATCCTTTTCAAATGCTTAAGTCATTAAACTGGGGGGGGGGGACGTAATGGTGTATCCTATCGTATACACGCATAAAGGCATAATATTCGCATGAAATTAGCAGCATGAACACTGGAAACAATAGTTTTGTGAAACTGTCCGTCAATTGTTCTCCGCCGGGCAGGCTGCTTCCATCATGCATAAGCCCTAAAGACCGCCTAGCGCTTAAGCCCTGACCGGAGAGCGCCCCATTCAGCATAAATTTCGGATCACGAGTAACAGAACGTATCATCATCTGACACGTGTCCCCGAACCATATGGTGGATCTATCACTATAAATAGACCCCTTAGGTCATCATTTTACACATTCAGACACTCTGACAACTTGTAAGAAGAGAATTCATCTCTCTATCTCTCACAGTACTTTCTCTCATTAGAAGTCATCCGGCTAGTAGCTCCAAGCTCAATGGACAAAAGATTGATTAAGCCACCCCACAAGTTTCTATACTTGTGAATCGGGTTTGCAGGGATTATTTCCCGAGAGTAAACATCAATTGGAAACACTCCCCCACCTTTAGCTAGATACCTCTAGTATTGTGTTGATACACTAAGCCTTACCTCATAAGGAAATATGTGTTAACAGTTATTTTTGTGATCAAAGACAACAGTAGATTTTGTTGTGTCTTGAATTCGGATGATGTGATCTGAGGTGTTGTGGGGGCAGGCCTTGGTGAGGTAACAGCAGCTCTTGCATCCTTCTTGAAGCCGGATGGTTGTCTCTGAGCTTGTTGCTTAGAACCTCCCTGAGATGACATTTGAGGTGAATCAAACTGACGTTTAGATCTCCTTTCCTTCTTCTTTGGCTGTTCAAAAGTTGTCGGTTCTTTACCTTTCCTTTTCCTTTATTTCAAACTAACATCCTCCTCCGTAGCTTCTTCATCACCTTCAACAACTTCATCATTAACATTACCTCCTCCTTGAACTTCACTAGCAGCTATCTGATTATCACCTTCACCTTCCTCCTCATCAGTAACTTCATAGTTAGAGTCAGAATCATCATTCCTCCAAGCATTACCAGCCGGACATCGATAATTCTCCTTTTTCAAATGGCAAACAAGCTTTCTATTAAAATCGGGCTTTAACTCCTCGTTTCTTGTCTCCTCCATCCTTTGAAAAGTTATCGGATTCATCGGCTTTAGGTGAATAATATCTTCTTCAAGCTTAGTTAATCTGGTGCAGCATCATTTATGATTAATTGAAGAAAACGGGCATAGATAAGGTATCTCTGAGTAGAACTGAAAAGATTCGCTTTGAAGTAGTAGAAGACGAATCCTGAGAAGTCATACGGAGCTCTGAGAACAAGTGCCACAAACATACTTTGCACTTTCTCATTCAACTTATCGAAACCAGCTTTACGTCCACTCAAGAAGTGCATTATCACATGAGCAAGATATCAAAACTGTGGAGGCAGTAGAGTCTTCATTAGTTCAGATTTTCCCGAAATATAACCAGAATAAGCACATCTCTTGAAACATCCATGTATTCTTTCTCGGTTGAGTGTCATGTGGGAACATCTCTCATCATTAAAACCTAAAATCCTCCTTATCACAGATTTAGAAACAACGATCTCATGCCCTTGAACTGTACTAACAATCTTAGCTTCAGTATCTGACACATCAAGTACAACATTTCTCCAGAATTCTCTTTGATGGCTGTAGTATGCCGTGTACGCAGTTGAGATAGCTGTATGAATACTTGAATGCTCTAGAAAAGCTACAATCTCCTTAAAATGATCACCCCTCTTGAGAGTAGTATCATAGAGAGCAACTTGATTATTGAGCTCGCCCTTTTCTAGTACAGTCTCTTGTTGAATAGGTGGATTGACCGGATTCACTTGACGGTTCTGTTCTTGCTCCCCCTGACCTTCTGGGTTAACAACTGGAATACTGACTTGTTGTTCTGCCATTGGTAATGTAGTGACCCGAACTTTTCCATGTTTATATATATTAATTGAGATTGATATTTACATGATTAAATGTTTCCAACATGTTAAGCAATCAAACTTGTTAAGACTTGATTAATTGAAATATGTTTCATATAGACAATTGACCACCCAAGTTGATCGGTGATTCACGAACGTTAAAACTTGTAAAAACTATATGATGACATATATATGGATATATATATATATATAGTTAACATGATACTATGATAAGAAAACATATCATAAAGTATATTAACAATGAACTACATATGTAAAAACAAGACTACTAACTTAATGATTTTTAAACGAGACATATATGTAACGATTATCGTTGTAAAGACATTTAATGTATATATATCATATTAAGAGATATTCATACATGATAATATCATGATAATATAATAATTTAAAATCTCATTTGATATTATAAACATTGGGTTAACAACATTTAACAAGATCGTTAACCTAAAGGTTTCAAAACAACACTTACATGTAACGACTAACGATGACTTAACGACTCAGTTAAAATGTATATACATGTAGTGTTTTAATATGTATTTATACACTTTTAAAAGACTTCAATACACTTATCAAAATACTTCTACTTAACAAAAATGCTTACAATTACATCCTCGTTCAGTTTCATCAACAATTCTACTCGTATGCACCCGTATTCGTACTCGTACAATACACAGCTTTTAGATGTATGTACTATTGGTATATACACTCCAATGATCAGCTCTTAGCAGCCCATGTGAGTCACCTAACACATGTGGGAACCATCATTTGGCAACTAGCATGAAATATCTCATAAAATTACAAAAATATGAGTAATCATTCATGACTTATTTACATGAAAACAAAATTACATATCCTTTATATCTAATCCATACACCAACGACCAAAAACACCTACAAACATTTTCATTCTTCAATTTTATTCATCTAATTGATCTCTCTCAAGTTCTATCTTCAAGTTCTAAGTGTTCTTCATAAATTCCAAAAGTTCTAGTTTCATAAAATCAAGAATACTTTCAAGTTTGCTAGCTCACTTCCAATCTTTTAAGGTGATCATCCAACCTCAAGATCTTTGTTTCTTACAGTAGGTTATCATTCTAATACAAGGTAATAATCATATTCAAACTTTGGTTCAATTTCTATAACTATAACAATCTTATTTCAAGTGATGATCTTACTTGAACTTGTTTTCGTGTCATGATTCTGCTTCAAGAACTTCGAGCCATCCAAGGATCCATTGAAGCTAGATCCATTTTTCTCTTTTCCAGTAGGTTTATCCAAGGAAATTAAGGTAGTAATGATGTTCATAACATCATTCGATTCATACATATAAAGCTATCTTATTCGAAGGTTTAAACTTGTAATCACTAGAACATAGTTTAGTTAATTCTAAACTTGTTCGCAAACAAAAGTTAATCCTTCTAACTTGACTTTTAAAATCAACTAAACACATGTTCTATATCTATATGATATGCTAACTTAATGATTTAAAACCTGGAAACACGAAAAACACCGTAAAACCGGATTTACGCCGTCGTAGTAACACCGCGGGCTGTTTTGGGTTAGTTAATTAAAAACTATGATAAACTTTGATTTAAAAGTTGTTATTCTGAGAAAATTATTTTTATTATGAACATGAAACTATATCCAAAAATTATGGTTAAACTCAAAGTGGAAGTATGTTTTCTAAAATGGTCATCTAGACGTCGTTCTTTCGACTGAAATGACTACCTTTACAAAAACGACTTGTAACTTATTTTTCCGACTATAAACCTATACTTTTTCTGTTTAGATTCATAAAATAGAGTTCAATATGAAACCATAGCAATTTGATTCACTCAAAACGGATTTAAAATGAAGAAGTTATGGGTAAAACAAGATTGGATAATTTTTCTCATTTTAGCTACGTGAAAATTGGTAACAAATCTATTCCAACCATAACTTAATCAACTTGTATTGTATATTATGTAATCTTGAGATACCATAGACACGTATACAATGTTTCGACCTATCATGTCGACACATCTATATATATTTCGGAACAACCATAGACACTCTATATGTGAATGTTGGAGTTAGCTATACAGGGTTGAGGTTGATTCCAAAATATATATAGTTTGAGTTGTGATCAATACTGAGATACGTATACACTGGGTCATGGATTGATTCAAGATAATATTTATCGATTTATTTCTGTACATCTAACTGTGGACAACTAGTTATAGGTTACTAACGAGGACAGCTGACTTAATAAACTTAAAACATCAAAATATATTAAAAGTGTTGTAAATATATTTTGAACATACTTTAATATATATGTATATATTGTTATAGGTTCGTGAATCAACAGTGGCCAAGTCTTACTTCCCGACGAAGTAAAAATCTGTGAAAGTGAGTTATAGTCCCACTTTTAAAATCTAATATTTTTGGGATGAGAATACATGCAGGTTTTATAAATGATTTACAAAATAGACACAAGTACGTGAAACTACATTCTATGGTTGAATTATCAAAATCGAATATACCCCTTTTTATTAAGTCTGGTAATCTAAGAATTAGGGAACAGACACCCTAATTGACGAGAATCCTAAAGATAGATCTATTGGGCCTAACAAACCCCATCCAAAGTACCGGATGCTTTAGTACTTCGAAATTTATATCATATCTGAAGGGTGTCCCGGAATGATGGGGATATTCTTATATATGCATCTTGTTATTGTCGGTTACCAGGTGTTCACCATATGAATGATTTTTATCTCTATGTATGGGATGTGTATTGAAATATGAAATCTTGTGGTCTATTGTTACGATTTGATATATATAGGTTAAACCTATAACTCACCAACATTTTTGTTGACGTTTAAAGCATGTTTATTCTCAGGTGAATATTAAGAGCTTCCGCTGTTGCATACTAAAATAAGGACAAGATTTGGAGTCCATGTTTGTATGATATTGTGTAAAAACTGCATTCAAGAAACTGATTTCGATGTAACATATTTGTATTGTAAACCATTATGTAATGGTCGTGTGTAAACAGGATATTTTAGATTATCATTATTTGATAATCTACGTAAAGCTTTTTAAACCTTTATTTATGAAATAAAGGTTATGGTTTGTTTTAAAAATGAATGCAGTCTTTGTAAAACGTCTCATATAGAGGTCAAAACCTCGCAACGAAATCAATTAATATGGAACGTTTTTAATCAATAAGAACGGGACATTTCAGTTGGTATCCGAGCGTTGGTCTTAGAGAACCAGAAAATTTGCATTAGTGTGTCTTATCGAGTTTGTTAGGATGCATTAGTGAGTCTGGACTTCGACCGTGTTTTCTTTAAAAATGATTGCTTAACATTTTTGTTGGAAACTATATATTTTTAACATATGAATATTATGTGATATATTAATCTCTTAACGTGTTTGATATTATGTGATAGATGTCTACCTCTAGAACAAGTCCCATTGACTCACCTAATAATAATGAAGAGTCAAATGTAAATTGGAATGATTTGTGGACTGATTCACAAGTTCCCGAAGAGGAACCGGAAGAAGAGTCGGAACCGGAAGAAGAATCGGAACCGGAAGAAGAATAGGAACCGGATGAAGAAATAGAACCGGTGGGGGAAATAATAAAACGGTTAAGTAAAAGAAAATCCTCAACCAACCGACCAAAGTTAATTATGGTCAATGGTGTTTCCGCCAAGGAAGCAAAATATTGGGAGGATTACCAATTCTCCGATGAATCGGATTCCGACGAGAATTCCGATGATGTTATAGAAATTACCCCAACTGAATTTAAAAAGGCATAAGAAAATAATAAGGGAAAGGGCATAAAAATAGAGAAATCTAATTCCAACCCCGATGAACTTTATATGTATCGTCAACCCCCGAAGTCCTTAAGTTGTAACAATGACCCGGGAACCTCTAAACCACCAGGTTTTTCTAAACCAATGTGGACAACGACGGCTCGTATTAGGGGAACATCATATATCCCTAGAAACTTGGCAAAACAAACCAAAACCGAAGAAGAAGAAACGAGCGAGTCGGAATAAGATAGTTGTATTCGTGTGGTGTAATATATGTAATATAGTGTTCTTATGCTTTATGATATATGTAAAAATTGCTTGTATTAATAAGTATTTTTTTATGAATCTAACTCTTGTCTATTTTACAGTTTAAAAACACAAAATGGATAGACAACCCAATATTTTAAGAGACCTACCCGGAGACATGATTGATGAAATCTTGTCTAGAGTCGGCCAAAATTCTTCGGCACAACTATTTAAGGCGAGATCAGTTTGTAAGACATTCGAAGAACGTTCCAAGAATGTCTTGGTTTATAAGAGACTTTCGTTTGAAAGATGGGGGTTATCACATTGGGAAACCCATAAGTTACGATGTGTTTACTTTGACGCATATATTGCGGGGAACCCAAATGCTATTTTACGCAACGGGTTAAGAAATTATTTTGACTCAATATATCCGAATATTGGACTTCGTGATTTAGAAAAAGCGGCTAACATGCAACATAAAGAAGCATGTTATGCTTACGGATTAGTAATGTTCGCTTCTCACCAAAGTGAGAACAAGGACATCGGGCTACAACTATTAAACAAAACGTTTCCACAAGTGACGGAGTCAGTAATTGGGGTAAGAAATGAGGTTTTTAGATTATTACGGGACTGTTGGACATTACGTAACCCTCGTCCCTTTGATGACGTTACAACACGCTGTCTTATCAATGGCCATAACGGTTATGTTGCACAAGACCAAGGATGGGAAGTAGTCCTAGTAAAACCAGAATGCATGACTTGTTTCTGGACGTATGAATTACGTGTCTTTATTGCCTTTGCTGAACGACTTGTGTACTAGCTAGAATTGTCTTCACAACTATCTTGTATCAAAGTTATTGTGTGCTATATTTCATGCTTTATGTAAAATAAGCGGTATTGTAAGTTTGTAAAATATTGTATAAAAGTTTGAACGCGAAATATTATTATAATCAGTTTTTCATATAGAATTGTAGTAGTTGAATTGTATATTAGCTACTAAGTATGAACTTAACGGGTAGGTACTACCCGAATTTAAACTTATAAAACGCTAATAAGAAGAAAAAGCTTTTATAAATGAGTTCATATTATGCTACGAAATACTATTAACTACTCTTAATATTCTGTATGATTAACTTGTTCCATTTGACTATTTTGAAGGAAATGGCACCGACTACTCGACACACCGTGAATATGAATGAAGAGGAATTCCGTACTTTTCTAGCTTCAAACATAGCCGCAGTACAGGCTGCGCTACATACCAACAATAACCTTGGATCTAGCAGTACAGGAAATCGTGTAGGATGCACCTACAAAGAATTCACTGCCTGTAAACCTTTGGAATTTGATGGAACCGAAGGACCGATCGGATTGAAACGGTGGACCAAGAAGGTCGAATCGGTGTTTGCCATAAGTAAGTGTACTGAAGAGGACAAAGTGAAGTACGCTACGCATACCTTCACAGGTTCTACGTTAACATGGTGGAATACCTATCTAGAGCAAGTGGGACAAGATGATGCGTACGCACTACCGTGGTCAGCATTCAAGCACTTGATGAACGAGAAGTACCGTCCCAGAACCGAGGTCAATAAGCTCAAGACAGAACTTAGAGGGTTACGAACCCAAGGATTTGATATTACCACGTACGAAAGACGATTCACAGAATTGTGCCTATTGTGTCCGGGAGCATTCGAAGATTAGGAAGAGAAGATCGACGCGTTTGTGAAAGGATTACCGGAAAGAATCCAAGAAGATATAAGTTCACACGAGCCCGCCTCCATACAACAGGCATGTAGAATGGCTCACAAACTAGTGAACCAGATTGAAGAAAGAATTAAAGAACAGACTGCTGAAGAGGCCAATGTGAAGCAAGTCAAAAGAAAGTGGGAGGAAAACGGTGATAAGAATCACCAATACAACAACAACAGCAATTACAACAATAATCGCAACAATTATCCCAACAATCGCAACATCAATCGCAACTACAACAAACGGCCCAACAACAACAACAACAACAACAACAACAGCAACTACAACAATCATCCCAACAACAATAATAACCGCAACAACAACAACAATCAGAAGCAGCTATGCCAAAGGTGTGAAAAGAATCACTCGGGGTTCTGCACCAAATTTTGCAACAAGTGTAAAAGAAATGGTCATAGCGCGGTGAAGTGTGAGGTCTACGAACCAGGGGTTAATAGAACGAAAGGAACAAATGGTGTCGGAACGAGTAATGGCGGAGCAAGTAGTGTCGGAGCAAGTTATGCCAATGTAGTTTGTTATAAATGTGGAAAACCAGGCCACATTATTAGAAATTGCCCGAACCAGGAGAACACGAATGGACAAGGCCGTGGAAGAGTTTTCAATATTAATGCGGTAGAGGCACAGGAAGACCCGGAGCTTGTTACGGGTACGTTTCTTATTGACAATAAATCTGCTTACGTTTTATTTGATTCGGGTGCGGATAGAAGCTATATGAGTAGAGATTTTTGTGCTAAATTAAGTTGTCCATTGACGCCTTTGGATAGTAAATTTTTACTCGAATTAGCAAATGGTAAATTAATTTCAGCAGATAATATATGTCGGAATCGAGAAATTAAACTGGTTAGCGAAACATTTAAGATTGATTTGATACCAGTAGAGTTAGGGAGTTTTGATGTGATAATCGGTATGGACTGGTTGAAAGAAGTGAAAGCGGAGATCGTTTGTTACAAAAATGCAATTCGCATTATACGAGAAAAAGGAAAACCCTTAATGGTGTACGGAGAAAAGGGCAACACGAAGCTACATCTTATTAGTAATTTGAAGGCACAAAAACTAATAAGAAAAGGTTACAATGCTGTTCTAGCACACGTCGAGAAAGTACAAACTGAAGAAAAGAGCATCAATGATGTTCCCATTGCAAAAGAATTTCCCGATGTATTTCCGAAAGAATTACCGGGATTACCCCCACATCGATCCGTTGAATTTCAAATAGATCTTGTACCAGGAGCTGCACCAATAGCTCGTGCTCCTTACAGACTCGCACCCAGCGAGATGAAAGAACTGCAAAGCAAATTACAAGAACTTTTAGAGCGTGGTTTCATTCGACCAAGCACATCACCGTGGGGAGCTCCTGTTTTGTTTGTCAAGAAGAAAGATGGTACATTCAGGTTGTGTATCGACTACCGAGAGTTGAACAAACTTACCATCCAGAACCGCTGCCCACTACCGAGAATCGACGACTTATTTGATCAACTACAAGGCTCGTCTGTTTATTCAAAGATTGACTTACGTTCCGGGTATCATCAAATGCGGGTGAAAGAAGATGATATTCCAAAGACTGCTTTCAGAACACGTTACGGTCATTACGAGTTTATGGTTATGCCGTTTGGTTTAACTAATGCACCAGCTGTGTTCATGGACCTTATGAACCGAGTGTGTGGACCATACCTTGACAAGTTTGTCATTGTTTTCATTGATGACATACTTATTTACTCAAAGAATGACCAAGAACACGGTGAACATTTGAGAAAGGTGTTAGAAGTATTGAGGAAGGAATAATTGTACGCTAAGTTTTCAAAGTGTGCATTTTGGTTGGAAGAAGTTCAATTACTCGGTCACATAGTGAACAAAGAAGGTATTAAGGTGGATCCGGCAAAGATAGAAACTGTTGAAAAGTGGGAAACCCCGAAAACTCCGAAACACATACGACAGTTTTTAGGACTAGCTGGTTACTACAGAAGGTTCATCCAAGACTTTTCCAGAATAGCAAAACCCTTGACTGCATTAACGCATAAAGGGAAGAAATTTGAATGGAATGATGAACAAGAGAAAGTGTTTCAGTTATTGAAGAAAAAGCTAACTACGGCACCTATATTGTCATTGCCTGAAGGGAATGATGATTTTGTGATTTATTGTGATGCATCAAAGCAAGGTCTCGGTTGTGTATTAATGCAACGAACGAAGGTGATTGCTTATGCGTCTAGACAATTGAAGATTCACGAACAAAATTATACGACGCATGATTTGGAATTAGGCGCGGATGTTTTTGCATTAAAGACTTGGAGGCACTACTTATATGGGGTCAAAAGTATTATATATACCGACTACAAAAGTCTTCAACACATATTTAATCAGAAACAACTGAATATGAGGCAGCGTAGGTGGATTGAATTATTGAATGATTACAACTTTGAGATTCGTTACCACCCGGGGAAGGCAAATGTGGTAGCCGATGCCTTGAGCAGGAAGGACAGAGAACCCATTCGAGTAAAATCTATGAATATAATGATTCATAATAACATTACTACTCAAATAAAGGAGGCACAACAAGGAGTTTTAAAAGAGGGAAATTTAAAGGATGAAATACCCAAAGGATCGGAGAAGCATCTTAATATTCGGGAAGATGGAACCCGGTATAGGGCTGAAAGGATTTGGGTACCAAAATTTGGAGATATGAGAGAAATGGTACTTAGAGAAGCTCATAAAACCAGATACTCAATACATCCTGGAATGGGGAAGATGTACAAGGATCTCAAGAAACATTTTTGGTGGCCGGGTATGAAAGCCGATGTTGCTAAATACGTAGGAGAATGTTTGACGTGTTCTAAGGTCAAAGCTGAGCATCAGAAACCATCAGGTCTACTTCAACAACCCGAAATCCCGGAATGGAAATGGGAAAACATTACCATGGATTTCATCACTAAATTGCCAAGGACTGCAAGTGGTTTTGATACTATTTGGGTAATAGTTGATCGTCTCACCAAATCAGCACACTTCCTACCAATAAGAGAAGATGACAAGATGGAGAAGTTAGCACGACTGTATTTGAAGGAAGTCGTCTCCAGACATGGAATACCAATCTCTATTATCTCTGATAGGGATGGCAGATTATTTCAAGATTCTGGCAGACATTACAGCAAGCATTAGGAACTCGTCTAGACATGAGTACTGCCTATCATCCACAAACTGATGGGTAGAGCAAAAGGACGATACAAACGCTTGAAGACATGCTACGAGCATGTGTTATTGATTTCGGAAACAGTTGGGATCGACATCTACCATTAGCAGAATTTTCCTACAACAACAGCTACCATTCAAGCATTGAGATGGCGCCGTTTGAAGCACTTTATGGTAGAAAGTGCAGGTCTCCGATTTTTTGGAGTGAAGTGGGGGATAGACAGATTACGGGTCCGGAGATTATACAAGAAACTACCGAGAAGATCATCCAAATTCAACAACGGTTGAAAACCGCCCAAAGTCGACAAAAAAGCTACGCTGACATTAAAAGAAAAGATATAGAATTTGAAATTGGAGAGATGGTCATGCTTAAAGTTGCACCTTGGAAAGGCGTTGTTCGATTTGGTAAACGAGGGAAATTAAATCCAAGGTATATTGGACCATTCAAGATTATTGATCATGTCGGACCAGTAGCTTACCGACTAGAGTTACCTCAACAACTCGCGGCTGTACATAACACTTTCCACGTCTCGAATTTAAAGAAATGTTTTGCTAAAGATGATCTCACTATTCCGTTAGATGAAATCCAAATCAACGAAAAACTTCAATTCATCGAAGAACCCGTCGAAATAATGGATCGTGAGGTTAAAAGACTTAAGCAAAACAAGATACCAATTGTTAAGGTTCGATGGAATGCTCGTAGAGGACCCGAGTTCACCTGGGAGCGTGAAGATCAGATGAAGAAGAAATACCCGCATCTATTTCCAGAAGATTCGTCAACACCTTCAACAGCTTAAAATTTCGGGACGAAATTTATTTAACGGGTAGGTACTGTAGTGACCCGAACTTTTCCATGTTTATATATATTAATTGAGATTGATATTTACATGATGGCTGTAGTATGCCGTGCACGCAGTTGAGATAGCTGTATGAATACTTGAATGCTCTAGAAAAGCTATAATCTCCTTAAAATGATCACCCCTCTTGAGAGTAGTATCATAGAGAGCAACTTGATTATTGAGCTCGCCCTTTTCTAGTACAGTCTCTTGTTGAATAGGTGTATTGACCGGATTCACTTGACGGTTCTGTTCTTGCTCCCCCTGACCTTCTGGGTTAACAACTGGAATACTGACTTGTTGTTCTGCCATTGGTAATGTAGTGACCCGAACTTTTCCATGTTTATATATATTAATTGAGATTGATATTTACATGATTAAATGTTTCCAACATGTTAAGCAATCAAACTTGTTAAGACTTGATTAATTGAAATATGTTTCATATAGACAATTGACCACCCAAGTTGATCGGTGATTCACGAACGTTAAAACTTGTAAAAACTATATGATGACATATATATGGATATATATATATATAGTTAACATGATACTATAATAAGAAAACATATCATAAAGTATATTAACAATGAACTACATATGTAAAAACAAGACTACTAACTTAATGATTTTTAAACGAGACATATATGTAACGATTATCGTTGTAAAGACATTTAATGTATATATATCATATTAAGAGATATTCATACATGATAATATCATGATAATATAATAATTTAAAATCTCATTTGATATTATAAACATTGGGTTAACAACATTTAACAAGATCGTTAACCTAAAGGTTTCAAAACAACACTTACATGTAACGACTAACGATGACTTAACGACTCAGTTAAAATGTATATACATGTAGTGTTTTAATATGTATTTATACACTTTTAAAAGACTTCAATACACTTATCAAAATACTTCTACTTAACAAAAATGCTTACAATTACATCCTCGTTCAGTTTCATCAACAATTCTACTCGTATGCACCCGTATTCGTACTCGTACAATACACAGCTTTTAGATGTATGTACTATTGGTATATACACTCCAATGATCAGCTCTTAGCAGCCCATGTGAGTCACCTAACACATGTGGGAACCATCATTTGGCAACTAGCATGAAATATCTCATAAAATTACAAAAATATGAGTAATCATTCATGACTTATTTACATGAAAACAAAATTACATATCCTTTATATCTAATCCATACACCAACGACCAAAAACACCTACAAACACTTTCATTCTTCAATTTTCTTCATCTAATTGATCTCTCTCAAGTTCTATCTTCAAGTTCTAAGTGTTCTTCATAAATTCCAAAATTTCTAGTTTCATAAAATCAAGAATACTTTCAAGTTTGCTAGCTCACTTCCAATCTTGTAAGGTGATCATCCAACCTCAAGAAATCTTTGTTTCTTACAGTAGGTTATCATTCTAATACAAGTTAATAATCATATTCAAACTTTGGTTCAATTTCTATAACTATAACAATCTTATTTCAAGTGATGATCTTACTTGAACTTGTTTTCGTGTCATGATTCTGCTTCAAGAACTTCGAGCCATCCAAGGATCCATTGAAGCTAGATCCATTTTTCTCTTTTCCAGTAGGTTTATCCAAAGAAATTAAGGTAGTAATGATGTTCATAACATCATTCGATTCATACATATAAAGCTATCTTATTCGAAGGTTTAAACTTGTAATCACTAGAACATAGTTTAGTTAATTCTAAACTTGTTCGCAAACAAAAGTTAATACTTCTAACTTGACTTTTAAAATCAACTAAACACATGTTCTATATCTATATGATATGCTAACTTAATGATTTAAAACCTGGAAACACGAAAAACACCGTAAAACCGGATTTACGCCGTCGTAGTAACACCGCGGGCTGTTTTGGGTTAGTTAATTAAAAACTATGATAAACTTTGATTTAAAAGTTGTTATTCTGAGAAAATTATTTTTATTATGAACATGAAACTATATCCAAAAATTATGGTTAAACTCAAAGTGGAAGTATGTTTTCTAAAATGGTCATCTAGACGTCGTTCTTTCGACTGAAATGACTACCTTTACAAAAACGACTTGTAACTTATTTTTCGGACTATAAACCTATACTTTTTCTGTTTAGATTCATAAAATAGAGTTCAATATGAAACCATAGCAATTTGATTCACTCAAAACGGATTTAAAATGAAGAAGTTATGGGTAAAACAAGATTGGATAATTTTTCTCATTTTAGCTACGTGAAAATTGGTAACAAATCTATTCCAACCATAACTTAATCAACTTGTATTGTATATTATGTAATCTTGAGATACCATAGACACGTATACAATGTTTCGACCTATCATGTCGACACATCTATATATATTTCGGAACAACCATAGACACTCTATATGTGAATGTTGGAGTTAGCTATACAGGGTTGAGGTTGATTCCAAAATATATATAGTTTGAGTTGTGATCAATACTGAGATACGTATACACTGGGTCGTGGATTGATTCAAGATAATATTTATCGATTTATTTCTGTACATCTAACTGTGGACAACTAGTTATAGGTTACTAACGAGGACAGCTGACTTAATAAACTTAAAACATCAAAATATATTAAAAGTGTTGTAAATATATTTTGAACATACTTTAATATATATGTATATATTGTTATAGGTTCGTGAATCAACAGTGGCCAAGTCTTACTTCCCGACGAAGTAAAAATCTGTGAAAGTGAGTTATAGTCCCACTTTTAAAATCTAATATTTTTGGGATGAGAATACATGCAGGTTTTATAAATGATTTACAAAATAGACACAAGTACGTGAAACTACATTCTATGGTTGAATTATCGAAATCGAATATGCCCCTTTTTATTAAGTCTGGTAATCTAAGAATTAGGGAATAGACACCCTAATTGACGCGAATCCTAAAGATAGATCTATTGGGCCTAACAAACCCCATCCAAAGTACCGGATGCTTTAGTACTTCGAAATTTATATCATATCCGAAGGGTGTCCCGGAATGATGGGGATATTCTTATATATGCATCTTGTTATTGTCGGTTACCAGGTGTTCACCATATGAATGATTTTTATCTCTATGTATGGGATGTGTATTGAAATATGAAATCTTGTGGTCTATTGTTACGATTTGATATATATAGGTTAAACCTATAACTCACCAACATTTTTGTTGACGTTTAAAGCATGTTTATTCTCAGGTGAATATTAAGAGCTTCCGCTGTTGCATACTAAAATAAGGACAAGATTTGGAGTCCATGTTTGTATGATATTGTGTAAAAACTGCATTCAAGAAACTGATTTCGATGTAACATATTTGTATTGTAAACCATTATGTAATGGTCGTGTGTAAACAGGATATTTTAGATTATCATTATTTGATAATCTACGTAAAGCTTTTTAAACCTTTATTTATAAAATAAAGGTTATGGTTTGTTTTAAAAATGAATGCAGTCTTTGAAAAACGTCTCATATAGAGGTCAAAACCTCGCAACGAAATCAATTAATATGGAACGTTTTTAATCAATAAGAACGGGACATTTCAGGTAATATCTTATCAAACTGAAACATTCACAGAGAAGTTAGAGATATAAACCAATTTTCATAAATCAACAAAGCATTAGCTACAAAGTGTCACAGATTTGTAAAACAAGATGAGCCGGGCGAGTGATAATGTCACACGTGTGGATGAGAGATCAACCGTGCGAGTGATACAGTCACTCGTGCCACTGTTTACACGTTTGAGCAGTAATATGGTTTCAGACAATGTACACGGTTGATGCAACATTTATAAGCGAGTGAGTCAACCGTGTGGTGACTCGTGCAGTTAATCACACGTGTCAGCTTCTGTCAAGCGAGTGAGCAAATAAATCAAATCAAACGAGTGGGCTCAAGGATCACACGGTTGATCATCAATCGCGTACTGACTCGTGCGAGTCATGTCCCACATGTGCGAGTGATGTCACTCGTGCATGTCTGATGAATCCGATATTAAATGCCTTTTCAAATTACTGAGATTACATGTTTGATCATTTTAGGGACCGATTTACATCACAATAGCAAGTGTAGGTTCCTTTTAACTCAAAACAATAACAAATAACGATCAAAACAAGCATCAATTTCACAAAATTTAACTTATAATCCCTTAGGGTTTCGATGCATTCAAACAAAAAATTAACCAACTTAAACTCGATGAAATCATACCTATTAGGTGGCATTGTGGTCAAATTATTATGCTAAACAAACGCTGCGGTGGAAAACTTGATCGGTGAAAGTCGAATTTTGAGAGATAAAATGAAATGGGTGCACAAGTGTGAGCTTCTGTGCTCGTCACCCCTATTTATACTCTCGTGATCAACCGTACGGTTGATCACACGATCCACCATCAATCGCGCGTCTCACCTAATCACTCGTGCGTGTGACCCAAATGTCTTAGGACAATTTTAGAACAGGGTCATCCGTACGGTTAACCTCAAACGTGCGAGTGAGCCACTTAGGCAATTTCAAATTTTCACAAACTTAGGATTTCGACTCCTTTGGCAATCTTAAAGCTAATTAACACTTTTAATTTGAGTCATAAATCACTAAACCATCAAGAAATGATCATTAACACTTTGGTAATCCAAATATCTTAACCTAATTGAGGTTATTACTCCAAACATTCTGTTTAACCTGAGTAAGTCCTACAGTGTAATATCATCTTAAATTCACTTTCATACAAACTATTTTCAAACAATCACAAGCTCTAAAAACTTCAAACTTATGGATTTGGTGGCCAATAGTATCTTGATCTCAACAAAGTTCTTTTAGATGTCAATGTGCATTCCGAGGATAATCAGAAAACAAAGAAAGGATAAAATCTTTATGAATTTTCTGATGTAAAATGTCATGCAACTAAAATTATGCAAATGAAAGATATTCTATCATGAAATGCAATAACATGCAAAACCAAAATATTTTTGTTGTTTTTTACAGTTTTCAGAACAAGCTATTTAACAAACAGATAAACGAAACATACAAATCCACATTCTTTTTGTGAGCATTATGATTAAGTGATTTAAAAATGGATCAGAACTGACATATTGAATCAACTTCTGTTGTTCATTCCCAATTATCCAGTCTATGTCTATTATCATGCAATTACTGATATCAATCCTCATTAATCATAAACATATTCATTCAGGACATTTCGACAATCATGTTGGCATTAATTACATTGAAGATTATAGAGCAGTGATTTTTGAGATCACGCTAAGTTCATTAATCCTTGATTCTTTCATCACTTATGATTGTGCATTGTTATTAGGTTGTCAATTCATTACGCGTAACTTTCCGTTATCTCTATCCATGTACTTTCATTCAAATTGAACAGGAAGATTCTCATGGCATTTTGAATAACCCTGTCAGCCTTTGGCTTCTACCAATGTGTTGACAATCTTCAATCTAGTTGGCTCGGCTGATCTCAGAATATATTGAGTTATCCAAATAGGCACATTATTTACCGTGGGGATTGGTCTACAGTTAAAGCAGACTAGCCTGATGACCAGTCATCACACGAAATAAATCTCGAGGCCCTTGACTTCTTTATTGTTCAAGTTGACTTTAGTAAACAGAATCGAAAGTTAAACTTTCTCTTTATATGCCTTTGGCATATGTTTAGTATTCATAGAGTATACCTAGGTAAGTATCTTCCTAACTTATAGCCTTAATGGGTATAACTCTAAATCGCAGACGACAAGAATCTTGATAGTTCAGTGTGAACGTCGTGATTAAACAATTCAAGCTGCGAGGGGGCGTCACACTAAGAATGATCTGAGTTCTTTTATGAGCACTTCATGAATCAGCATTCTTCATACTTTCAAACTTCAGGACTTTGCCATCTTGATACACCAATTATTTTTGACTTTGATTTTCTTTTGATATTTGATTTTTACTGCATATCATCGTCTTTTGATATATTTATTTTGAACTGCATCACGAATGGAACTTGCATCATGTTTTGTTGTACTCGTGCTTGAACTCATGTTTCTTTATTTTGTTGTGCTCATATCACTAGAAGGTATTCTCCCTTAAATGCTTGAACGGTCCGCAATAAAGAATCATACTTTTCAACTTTAAACGAGAAGGGACACTTACTTCGACATAAACTAATTTTTCTCTTTATTTTTCGGAGTTTAGTTTCGATTATTAAGTCTTAGGCCCGTGACAACGTGGTATGCACCAATCAAACAGATAACCCTCAACTCCTTAAATGATCTATTGAATGTCCCAATCATAGCTGTGAGGCTGAATTGGTAGAGCAACGTTTGAATATTGCTTGGGGACATCCAACACCAACTTTCTCTAACTATTATCAATTATGATAGGGGATACCCTCAACCGACTATTGAGTTCCTCAACAATTATCATTAGATACAGTTTCATTGATAATTAGGTGACTACCTTCAAACGCTATGATCGTCCATGACTTCTGATTCTTAGATGATCATTATTCTTATTATGATTGTCTAATGCCAAGAAATCATAAGTAACATCTATCAGTACATCATACAACAGATAAACACGGATGTTCAAATCAGTCCTTACTAATCAATTATCAATTCTTCGTACAGTAATTTCGTCATCTCCAACAGATTAATCAAAACAAGCTCATTTTCGGATTTTTCAACTTTTTATGATTTTCTGGTGAGGCATTTTACACTATTTAGGTATTTTCTGCTGATAACATATACTCTCCCTAAAATACTAAAATATTAAATCTTTTTGTGTTTTAGCATTTTAACCAAACAGAAAATATCTACAGACTAGCATGCAATCATGAAAGAAATCATGTAAAGAAATGCAGTCAGGAGGCAAAAATATGCAATACAGATAATCAGAATCTAAAAATCTATATGTCATGCACCCTACATCACCCTACATGCACAGTCTAAAAGCTTGATTAACCCTCACACACAACATTCGAAATCATTTTGTCTTGATCAACAATGCCATTCATCTCTACTAGGAGTACGAACCTAGGTCTATCAAAAGCCTTAGTGAATAAGTCAGCCCTTTGGTCCTTAGTACCTATTCTCTTAACCTCAATAATCTTTTTCTCATGGGAATCCCTAAGAAAATGATACTTAACACCTATGTGTTTAGTCTTAGAATGTTGAACAGTATTCTTAGTAATTTCAATGGCAGCAGTATTATCAATATAAAGAGGAGAGAAAGAAATTTTTAGCCCGTAATCGCGAAGCTTTTGTTGGATCCAGACAACTTGCGAACAACAACTAGCAGCAGCTATATATTCAGCTTTACATGTGGAAAGAGCAACTGCAATTTGTTTCTTGCATTGCCAGGTTACCAGCCTTTCACCTAAAAATTGACATCCTCCTGATGTAGATTTGTTGTTGATTTTGCAACCTGCATAGTCTGAATTGCTGTAAGCTACAAGATCAAACTTCTCATCGTTCGAGTACCAGATGCTGAGATTTGGTGAATGCAACAGATAATGTAGAATTATTTTAGCAGCAATAAGAAGAACTGCATTTGGATTAACTTGATAACGAGCACACAGACATGTTGCGAACATAATATCCGGCCTAGACGCAGTGAGATACATAAGCGACCCGATGATTGCTCGATAGTATGTAGGATCAACAGGTTCTCCTTCACAGTCTAATGAAATACCATGATTCACAGCTAGCGGAGTCGACACATGACGTTCTTGAGTCATACCAAAATGTTCTAGTATATCATTCACATACTTTGCTTGATGAAGAAAAATTCCATTTTCAGTCTGTTCGACTTGTAAACCAAGAAAGTAGTGTAAGAGACCCAATTTACTCATTTCGAACTCATCCTTCATCACCTGCTCGAACTCATCAACGAGTTCCTGCTTAGTAGCACTGAAGATAATGTCATCTACATAAATCTGGACTAAGATAATGTCATCATCATGAACTTTTGTGAACAGAGTACAGAGTACCGTGCCCATTTGATATCTTTTTTCGATAAGATAGCTCGATAAACGTCCGTACCAAGCTCTAGGAGCTTGATGTAAACCATAAAGGGCTCTCCGTAAGCGGTAAACTTTGTCAGGATGAAGATGATCTTCAAAACCCGGAGGTTGACTGATGTATACTCGTTCATTTAGCTTGCCGTAAAGAAATGCACTCTTAACATCCATTTGATAAACTTTGAACTTCATGAAAGAAGCAAAAGTCAAGAAAATGCGAATAGCTTCCAATCTGGAAACAGGAGCAAAAACTTCATCGTAATCAAATTTAGGATCTTGTTGATAAACTTTAGCAACTAATCTTGCTTTGTTACGGGTAACATTGCCATCTTCGTCGAATTTGCACTTCCAAACCCATTTGAGGTCAATTACTTTAGCACCATGTGGCTTAGTAACTAGCTTCCAAATATCTAAACGATTGAGTTGTTGAATCTCTTCTTACATTGCCATGACCCAATCAACATGCTTCAGGGCTTCTTTAGTAGTCTTTGGCTCAATTCTCGAGATATGATATGAGTACTCGTAGTATGTAGTAGCAGCTATCATATGAGCATCAACTTGACCATCAAACTGAACTTGTCTTCTTGTTCTAACACATGCATTTGGAGCTCCAATAATATTATCTCTAGGATGAGCAGTTGTAGTTCTGGGAATGGGTGTGCGGGAACAGGTATCTCGTGGTGTAGATTCATGGTATCTCCAACTTCTTCAGGATTATCAGAATTTTCACTCGAAATATCAGATCCGCGGGTATTGTACACTAGAACAACATCTTGATTTGAATCATATACTGACTCAGCAATGGTTGGTAATGGAGTTAGAGTAGGTGCAGAAACTTCTGGTTCGTTCTGTAAATCAAACAGTATTTGTAGCTCTACTTCATTCTCTGTCTGATCAGGAGCAAGATTGAATGAATCAATCAGCTCATCATAGTTGTAGATCCAAGGATGATTCTTGGGAGCACTCTTCGTGTGATTTCGTTGGACATCAACTTCAGACCACTCTTCAACACATCTCGTCTCATTGTTGAAAACTAGCTTGTTAGGAGAACTATACCCGAGAAATACTCTAGTAACCACTTTAGAATCAAACTTACTTCCTGGTTTTCTCTTCAATATGGTACATGGGGCACCAAATGGTTCTAGATGCTTTAAAGATGGTTTTCTCCCATGCAATAACTCATAGCAAGTTTTACCTAGTCATTTAACAGTCAGAACTCAATTCATAGTGTAACAAGCATTTGCAACAGCTTCACCCCAAAAATGAACAGGTAACGATGAATCTGCCAGCATTATTCTAGCTGTCTCGATCAATACCCTATTCTTTCTTTCAGCAACACCATTCATCTGAGGAGCGTATGCAGAACTGAACTGCATATTGATACCTTTTTCAATACAAAAACCTGCAAGATATTGATTCTTGAATTCTGTACCATTATCTTATTGAATATTTCTCACTTTCAAATTAAAACCTGTCTCTATCGATTGATTAGCACTTTCAAATTCTCAAACGTATCGGACTTCTCTTTCAAAAACATTACCCAAGAAAATCTTGAATAATCATCAGTTACCACCAGATAATACTTGCTTCCATCAATACTTTCAAAATGAATTGGACCAAAGAGATCCATATGTACCAATTCAAGTGGAGCAGAGATTGGATTATACTTCACCAACTTATGAGCTTTCTTGCTCTGCTTACCCTTCTTACACGGAACACATGTTCCTGGAATCTAAAAAGATCGAAGATCAACACCTTCAACAAGATTGTTGTGAACCAGATGGTTCATATTCCGAAAACTTAAATGACCCATGCATTTGTGCCATGTAATAGAATCTTGTTCAGTCGCTTTAGAAACAAAAGCTTGATGATGTTCAGCAGTTGAGGTAGCGACATTCATATCGAGCATGTATAAATCAGCTTGTCTATGAGCCTTCATCAAAACCATTTCAGGAGGGATCACAAACTTTGGTTTCAAGATGTAGTTGAATTCGTCATCAAATGCTACTTTGAATGATTTTTCGCAGATTTGTGAAACCGATAACAGATTGTTTGCAAGCTCTTGACAATAGTTCACTTTATCAAAGCTAACTTTATCATTCTTCAGTAAACCCTGAGCTGAAATATGACCACCCTTATCTCCAGCAAATGCAACATAACCTCCTTTAATTGGGTATACATCCGAAAGAAGAGATAGTTGTCCAGTCATACGTCTCGAAGTGCCGCTATCCACAATCCAGGTGTTATTTGCAGGTACCCTGGTTCCCTGCATATCACATTAAGAAGTTAATTGATAATGGGAACCCACGCCCGAACGGCAGTAGGTTGTCCATTAACACCCATAGCTTGAAATTCCATCCATTTCCCGTTTGAGTCCAGAGGAATCTCATCATTTGAAACCTTAAAATTTGCAAATTTAGAAGGAGTGGTGTCACGCTCTTGGTGTCGGACATTCCTCTCTAAATTTGAATGATTCACCAGTGGTCTAATTCTAGAAAAATACTTTCTGCGACTCTCTTTTTGAGATGGAGACCTTAACTTTGGTTCAAAAGGTCTACCTTGCTCACTAGAACCGGAAACATTTGCCTCAGAACTTCGTTTTGGGATTTTTCCCTTCACAGGAGAAACATACCTGTTGAAGTTCTTTCTCTTGGAATCTCCATAGACAAAATTTGTCTTAGGTCTTTTATCACGAAATTCATCATTTACAGGCGAACCTGTTCGATGAATATGAGATGATCTAAAATCATCATGTGACAAGTCAACTTTATGTCTTGGGGAACGGAATCTTCTAGGACAATAAGCAGCAATGTGTCCAAAAACAGCACAATTAAAACATTGTCGAAACTCCCTATGTCCTCTAAATTGATACACATTGTTAGAGTTTGAAGATGATGTGACGACCCGGAAAATTTCGACTAATTTTGAACCAAACTCACGATACGATTTCATAATTCTGACATGATAAGCAAAGCCCGTTATGTTGCGTCTCAAAATTTTTTAACTAATTTTGTACATTCATTTGACTTCGAACATTTTCGACGATTCACGAACCATTAATTGTAAATAGATATAGATATATATATATATATATATATATATATATATATATATATATATATATATATATATATATATATATATTAATTTGAAATATAATTTAAAATATTATATGCGTTAATTAATTATGTAAATAAAATAATATATATTATATTATTATTAAAATAAATAAATATATATATATATATATATATATATATATATATATATATATATATATATATATATATATATATATATATATATATATATATATATATATATAAGAATATTGAAAATACACATATGGTTTCGAATTTATTTAGTAAGCGATAATGGTACTCGTCTATTATTTCGATTGCTATTAAACAAGAAAAATGCGAGCCTATGAACGTATTAAAATAAATCTTAGATGAACCTTTTGATCACGTTTTTTTTTCCTCATTTAATGATTAAAATAAATAAATGAATCTAATTTAAAATTTTGGGATTTTTTTAAGATGACTTTTATCTGTATAATGTTTAGCAAGGAGCATGATTTAATACTACGTGAATTGATAACAGGACACACCCGAATGCTACCCTATTCTAGATATTTGTTGATTTAAATTACTGTTTAAGATTGATAATTAGTATTATCGAGTTTCTATGTCTTTTCTTCTTACTCATGCTCAATCATCAATTTAACAACTAGCACTAATTACTTCTCATGTTTCCTCTATGCTTTACACAATATGCCCACTTATTCATAACCATAATCTATCTTCATCCATTTAAAAAGAACTCATACTTTTAAACTATTAATTACTACCTACCACTATATAATTTGTATACATTATAACCAAAATTTTCAATTGTGGGGACATGATTATTATTAAAACACTACTCTTATATATATATACATATCGATATATGAGGTACATACATATGCAAACAAGTAATCAATCAAAATCTATTAAACATACTTATCAAACTTTCCATCTTTTTCTTTCCCTGTGAATTATTGTAGACACACGAATCAAAATTTACATGATCTAACCAATTATCTTGATGTTTCCCACTAATATTGTTTCTTTCTTTTTGATTAATATTCGATCACCTTTCTCTAAGTACATATATACACATATATCATATGCATAAGAGAAATATAATATACATATAGATATAAAACCTTTCTCTTCTCCTAAACCACCACCACCACCGGTTACCAATCACCACCTTCTACCACCATAAACAACCTCCAACACCCACCATCAAAATTCATCACTGCTGCTACTATTCCTAATCGATTCCCAGCCCAAACTGCCGTCACCAACCGAGTTTACTACTCCTACTTTTAATTGCTGTAACAATTGGCCGAAGCTCCATCACCATCATCAAGAACTAACAAAACGAAAACTCACCTGCTACGCTGTTACTTCAATCATGTTTAACGCTGCTACTTGTTTTTTTTTATTTAGAATCGAACCAACAACAACCTCACACCCTAACCCAACGAACCTTTTTTTTATTTTGCTTTTGTGTTACGTCCCATCATCACTACAACTACCATCACAAACCAACCCCAAACTCGTAAACAAACACCACCCTAGTACGCCACTACTACATATCACTCATGTTACTGCTGCTGCACTGTGATGTTTTTAATTCAATACAAATCAGACCAAACACCACTGCTACAACCTTCCACCACCATTAAAACACCTTAATTAACCACCTGCAACCAACTTACCACCACATCAGTCGTCGCTATTTTTACTGCTTCTGCGTGTGCTGGTTTTAATACAAAAACCGAAACCAAACACCTCCATGGGTTCTACTGCTTTTTCGTAATTTTTTCTCCTTTTTTTGGTTGATAAGCATGAAACATAATAACCCTACTTGCGTAATAATGGTATAATATTATTCAACTAATATTATTATTATTTGCTGCTACACATCTTTTGTTTATGGATTGTATAAATGATTTAATAGTGATGGTTATAAATGGGAATTAAAAAAAAAAAAAGAAAAGAAAAGTGGTCAAGTAGGTTAGGCAAGATGGCCGACCAAGTTAGCTTTTATGGACATTCTTTATTATTTTATTTTATGAAGTAATCATGAAGTAAGAAGAAGATGGAACTGTTAGAATACAGGTTATATATTTATATATGGATATTAAAACAGAAAAATTGAAATGGCTGAATGGTTAGGAGTGTGGTGGTGTAAGCTAGAGGTCGCGAGTTCAATTCCAGGCTGTGACATTTTTTTTTGAAAAAGAAGGAAATCTGTAAAGATAGATATATAGATTATATAGTCGTTCATCCGGTTTATAATAAATAAAATGATTCAAACGAATGGTTAAGTGGTGTTTTGGGTTAGCGGGAGGTCTTGAGTTCGAGCCAGGGCCGGGGCGTTTATCTTTTTAAAGCTTGTTTCATTAAGGTAGCACCTTTGTTATTTTTGTTATTATTATTATCATTATTATTATTATCATTATTATTAATTAAAAATTTTCATCTTACTAAGATTAACATTATTAGTAAAATTATTATTATTATTATTATTATTATTATTATTATTATTATTATTATTATTATTATTATTATTATTATTATTATTATCATCATTATCATTATCAATACTATTACTATCATTTTTATTATTATCTGTACAACTACAAATAGATATTTTTATATAAAAATATATTACACTATATTATTTTTATTATTAAAAAGATATAAATTAAGCTATATATAAAAGATATCAATTAAAATATAAACATATATTTTTATCATATATAAACTTTAATATACAATTTTATTATTATTAATGATGAATAATAGTTATATAAAGCTATATAAATAATAAAAAAATTTCAAATATATATACAAACTAAATAAATAATATATAACATAAGTTATAATATATGAAAGTATTCAATTACGATTATATGTATTAATAGATATACAAATGATATAGGTTCGTGAATCCAAGGCCAACCCTATACTTGTTCAATGTCGTCCTATGTATTTTTACTACAAAATACAGTATGGTGAGTTTCATTACTCCCTTTTTATATATATTTTTGGGCTGAGAATACATGCGCTGTTTTATAAATGTTTTACGAAATAGGCACAAGTACTAAAACTAATTCTATGTGGGTTTAAACTAGAAATATACCCTTAGCTTGGTAACATTAAACTACTTGTCTATGTACGGTAGGCGCGAATTCTAAAGATAGATCTATTGGGCCTGACAAACCCCATCCTGACTATGGGATGCTTTAGTACTTCGAGGTTATTTTAAACACACCTGATCTGGTGTACTTCAGAGGGTAAAACATGAACGTTAAGGCTTGTTACCGGGTGCCTACAACATATAGAATACTTTTATACACTTGCGAGTGTACATAAATTTATAAACGGAAATCTTGTAGTCTATTAATATATTGAAATGATTGTTATGATAAACCTATGAACTCACCAACCTTTTGGTTGACACTTTTAAGCATGTTTATTCTCAGGTTCGAATTAAGTCTTCTGCTGTGCATTTGCTCATTTTAATGATATTACATGGAGTCGTTCAAGACATATAGAGGTCTGTACCTCGCAATGGAACCAGTTGTTGAAGACTTCATCCAGGTGGATTAGGACGGGTCATCACAGATGTGGGGTCTTGTGCTCTTACGAACACAGGAGAATCATTTGATTTCTCTCTTGAAACAGGGTTAGGGGTAATAGGAGGAACATGTCTGTTAGCAAATTTAGGATTTTTCAAAATTTTAACAGGACCTTTCGGAACTGAACCTCTTGGTGTTATCACCCTTCATCTAATAGTATTATCTCCTAGACCGTTTTTCTTATCTTCATCATGATCTAAAGCACCTTCAGCAGTTTCGTCTGTAGTCATGTTCTCATTCGAGTTAGACTTCTTGTTCCTATCAGCGTAATTGTGACGACCCGGAAATTTCTGACCAAATTTAAACTTAATCTTTATATAATTCTGACTTCATAAGCAATGAATTTTAATAAATCTTGAACCTCCGAAAAGAGTTTTACACAAGCTTTTGGTCACCCTTTTATTCCGACGATTCACGAACGTCATAACTTGATTTAATTGTTTAATTGTTTAATTATTGTGTATATATATGGATTTATATATATTTAACTTAAACATATGATAATTAAATATCTCATTAAGTATATTAACAAAGTATTATATATATATTTTCATACTACTAATTTAAAGAGTTTTCAAACAATATATATATTACTATTTAAACGACGTAATTAACTTATGTTAAAATGTATTTACATATAATGTATTACGAGTGTAAATACATCTTTACAAGTATTGAATACACTTTATAATATATCAATACATATAAAGGATAGCTATACTCGTATTTTCGTTCAATTTCCTCAAAGAATTCTACTCGCATTCATATGGAATTTTTACCTGTATTATACACAGCTTCTAGAAGTATTTACTATTGGTATATACCAATAGAAATCTGCAATTATTTGTGTAATATGTCATCCATGACCTAATCAATTTAATATGTCATGCATGAATTAATACAATTTAACTTATCTTAGATATTTTCACTAAAAGCCAAAATTATAACTTATAAATAAGGACCATTTTAACTCATTTTTACTGCACATTTTCTTAAACTACAAACACACACTTGAATGCTTTCATATCATACTTTAATCTCAGCAACTTTCCTCTTCATAATCAAGGTAAAATACTTCTCAAAATCCTTGTTCAATTCCTTGTATAGTTGCTATCTTATTATACTTATAAAACTTGTAAAAACTAGAACTAATTTTGGTGAACACCAAGCTTGTTTGAAAAGCTAATATAATATTTCTAACTTAACTCTAATAACACTTATTTATATTTATTATGATGTTATATTAAGTTAATATAAGAACTTATAACTTGTACATATGAAGAACACCTTGAAACTTGACATATATCCTTTAATCTCCATTCGGTAAAAAGCGGGCTGTTTTGGGTTGGGAATTAAAAACCTATCTTAGACTTTGAGGTCGAGGCTAAGACTTTGGAAATATGTTAATATAGGAAAATAAGACTTCCAGTATTTGTTTCATGATTTTAGACAAAGTGGAAATATTTTATCAAAAATCATATATTGGGTGGATGCCGGGATTTTTCCAAAGCTGTCCACCGACACAAAAAGAGGGTAAAGCTCTAAGAATTACTATTTTGGATGAAATTTTCGATTTGGCTTTGTAAAATTTACTTCTTAATGAATCCATAGCAATTTGATTCACTTTAAACGGAGTTGTAATGAATATTTAGCGAGCAAAACAAAATCTGCTAAAACTAACGTTGTATGGACGAAATTTATATTATAAAAACTATATTAACCATATCTTTGTTAACTTTTCCTATATCCTATATATATTTAGGCATGTTATCAGTAGTATAACAAAATATTATAATCTTGGTTAATTCTGTGATTGTATATATGTATAATAATATTCTTGGTACGTCATAACACAATAAGTATACAATACGTTTTGATAAATCCTAAGACAATACGTACACAATACGTCTTAGTTAATTCTAATACAATACGTATACAATACGTCTCTGGGTTGATGCAAAGACAATACGTATACAATACGTCGTGGGGTATTTGACCTCTATATGATACATTTTACAAACATTGTATTCGTTTTTAAAAGACAAACTTCCTTTACATTGAAAGTTGACAGGCATGCATACTATCTCATAATATATCCAAACTATAAACGACTTAATAATATTCTTGATGAACTCAACGACTCGAATTCATCGTCTTTTGAAATATGCCATTAATGACTCCAAGTAATATCGTTAAAAAGAGCAAATGCACAGCGGAAGATTTCTTTCGTACCTGAGAATAAACATGCTTTAAAGTGTCAACCAAAAGGTTGGTGAGTTCATTAGTTTAACATAAATAATCATTTCCATCATTTTAATAGATCACAAGATTTTCATTTCCATTTCTCATAAACATAATCTCATATCAGGCATTTCGCACGGCATAGAGATAAAAATCATTCATATGAATTGAACACCTGGTAACCGACGTTAACTTAATGCATAGAATATCCCCAAAACAGAACCTCTCGTCTGTATAATAATCTCGAAGTACTAAAGCATTCGTACTCCGAATGGGACTTGTCAAGGTCCATAGATCTATCTTTAGGATTCGCGTCAATCAGGGGTCATTTCCCTAAATTCTTAGGTTATCAGACTTGAAGGGCGATATTCGGTTAATAATTCAACCATAGAATGTAATATTAAATACTTGTGTCTATTTCGTAAAACATTTATAAAAGCAACACATGTATTCTTAGTCCTAAAAATATATATTGCAAAAGCATTTAAAAAGGGAGCAAATGAAACTCACCTAATGTATTTTGTAGTAAAAATACATAAGACGACATCTAACAATGCAGGGTTGGTCTCGGATTCACGAACCTATATCATTTGTATATATATTAAAATATAGAATCGTAATCAAACAAGTGTATATCTATTATTTTATGTATTAAGATTAATGTTCTTACATAATTTTATTAATAGTTACTTTACATTATGATACTTATTTAATATTAATGTTACTAGGTAAAATGAAATTTTATGTAGTATTAGAATACTTTCTTTAGTAAATATATCTGTATTTATATATATATCGTTCATTTTGTAAAATTAACAATTGTAGTAATACTAGTTTAAGGATAATAATAATACTGATAACAGTAATTTTAGTAAAAATGGCAATTCTATTAATAATGATAACGTAAAAATAATAGTTTTAGCAAAAATAGCATTTTCGATAGTAATGGTGAGTTTAATAATAATTATCGTTTTTAAATAGAAATTTTTTTAGTGTTCATAATTAATAATACTAAAATTAATGTTAGAGGGTACTCCTAATATACTAATATTAATGATAAAAATACTTAGATTAATATTAATAATACTCATAATAACTAATAAATAATACTAACAATAATCCTAATCATGTTAAATATAATAATACATACATTAACAATAATAATTATAATTACAATCATAATAATAATAAAACTAATAATAATGATAAAATAAATTGATAATGGAACTACCTTTAAAGGCCTCAAATAAAAAGAATGCACCCGGTGAGGATCGAACCCGAGAACTCTCGTTAAACATACCACACGCCTAACCACTACACCACTTGCTACATCTTTGATTTATCTACAACACTTAATTTCTTAACACATAATCTCGTGTGACACCCCCAAATAGGGCCTGGGGAATTTGTGTCTAATTATATCAAATCACAGTTGTATAAACGAGAACGACTCTACATGAGACATTTTGTTGAGTTTTGCAGCGGAAGATAAATATGTCTTTAATTGATATGATATGTAATGAAGACTCCAAGCATAGCAAGCAATCATCATCAAAGCAGTAGATATACAGCGGAAGTAATATTTAAGTACCTGAGAATAAACATGCTTAAAAAGTCAACACGAGGTTGAGTGAGTTCATAGGTTTATCATAAATAATGATTTTAGTAATAGTGTTAGACCACAAGATTTAGTTTGTAAAGTAGATCTCGCAAGATCCAAAAGTTGATCTCCCGCAGGATCAAAAAGTTATGCCAGTGCGTGATATTTAGACTAAACGTTATTTGCCCCGTGACAAGTTGTTCTGTCCTTGTCGTTTAATTTCATTATCAAGTAATACAAAGACTTAGTCAAATGTATAGGGGACGTTACTCCCGATAGGCCTATCCCCAATAATTAAGAATGCCGCAGCAATTAAAAATATCCCAGTAGGGACTTAGTCGGACATAGCCGGGTATAGCATAGTTTTAACAATTGGTACTGATATTTAGACTAGACTTTCAAGTTTGCCCCGTACAAGTTATCGTTTATACTTGACAGTTGGGGGCTTGCTGGTCATAGCCCAACATATCACAGTTTAATAGTTGATACGTGTAAAACAGTTATAAAAGTTTCGCATGTATTCTCAGCCCAAAAATATATAAAAAGGGAGCAGATGAACTCACTATACTATACGATAGTTTGTAAGATATGTGTATGATAGTACTGAACAAGTGTAGAGTTGTCCTCGGATTCACGAACTTATATCAGTTTTATATATATTAAAACATATAAATGGGAATCAAATAAACTTGTATATAATTATTAGTGATATAATTATATATATATATATATATATATATATATATATATATATATATATATATATATATATATATATATATATATATATATTAAATATATGTTAATTCATTTTCATCATTAGTTCATTAATATAGTAAGTCTTTCATTAATATATTTATATGTATAATATTATGTAAATATAATATTAAAATATAATAATAGGTAATATTATGGTATTTGTAAGAAATAATTGTTGTTATCATAATAATAATATTAACAGCAGTAGTAATAATATTAATAATGATGATAATGATAAACATATAGTTATTATAATTCTAGTATTGATAATAATGATAATAATAATAATTATGATAATAATAGTTTTGAAAATCATGTTATTAATAGTAATACTAATACTAGTAATAATAATAATGATAATAATTTTAATTTTAATCATATTAATAATAATTCATGGTAACTTTTTATTAGTAATAATAATAATTATAGTAGTTATAATACTAATACTAATAATAATAATAATAATAATAATAATAATAATAATAATAATAATAATAATAATGATAATAATAATAATAATAATAATAATAATAATAATAATAATAATAATAATAATAATAATAATAATAAAAATAATAATAATGGTTGAGAACTACCTTAAAGCTTTCTAAAAAAAAATACGCCACGAACCAGGCTCGAACCCGCGACCTCTCGATAAACACAAACTCCTTCTAACCACTGAACTACCGATTGCTTTTCTGTTATTTAACCAAACTTATTTTTATTTAACCCTTAATCTGTTTTCATCATCTTCTTCACCAATTCGAACGACCAAGAATCCAAAACCATTTTAACAGTTACTTAATGCTTTTGTTTTAGGATGTGTTGATACATAAATGGTTTATAATTGTGATAATAAGTTACAAACGCGAAAAGAAAAAAAAAACTCAAGATAACAGATACTGAATACACGAAAAAAAAAATATGAACTCAAAGTCGAATTTTGATTTTAAGGCTGTTTTAGACCCCGTTTTCTACATGAAATCTATTGAAAATCCTTCCTATAATCTTTCTCAATCCTCAATTTAACTTGAAATATTAAAACGAACTCGAATTTAATTATAAACAAAACGTTTGACTTTTGTTTTACAATTTTGACTTCGAAAATTTGAATTCGATATGAGGAATTGGGAGCTGTAACTTTGCAGAAAGATTGAGTGTAATATTCCTAACAAGACTGCAATTATAGATTTTGAAATAAAATTCAATTTCGAGCTTTTCAATATTTGAGTTCATGAACAGAGTTACGAGACTGTTTTTGAAAAAAAATAATAATAAATACGATTCAGTTTAAGTGAAGTAATTACAATTGATAGGTGATAAAGATGATGGAGAATTCGATTAGGTTTTTATAATAAAACTGGGATGATTGATTACTATGGATGTCGACTTGGTTATTCACTCAGGAACCGATAAGCAAAAAAATATATATTAGAAAATAGAAATAATAGGATGCAGATATGAATCACGATCAATTAAAAATTTGATATACCTAATAATACCTAATCTACTTTTATAAAATAACAGATCATATATAAAAAAAGGCGACCTACTTGATCCATTTACTACTGATTTAACATTTGTATTTAATTAATAATAATAATAATAATCAGTAAATATAAAAATATAATAATACTTTTAATATTAATAATAATACTCATAATATTATTAATAATAAATGACATTTTTATACTAATACTTATTTTAGTAATGATAATGAATAAATAATATTAATGTTAATGAAAGAAATCATAATTTTTATGACTAATTATAATAACAATAATACTAGTAATAATAACATAACAATTTAAATGTATGACATTATATTGCAAATAATAATATAACTAATACTTGATATTAATATTTAATATTAATAATAGCAATAACAACTGTATTATTTCATATTTGATTATAATTAAATCATATTTTGAATTATATTTCAAGTTATTATATATATATATATATATATATATATATATATATATATATATATATATATATATAGGTATTTAAAATTATTTGTTCGTGAATCGTCGGAAATCTGTTGAAGTTTAAATGAATCGTCTCAAAGATTTTGTTTATATTTTGTCAGAAATTTCCGGGTTGTCATAGTACCTACCCGTTAAAAGATATTTCGTCCCGAAATTTAGTTGTTGCCATCAATCGGCGTTGTTTGTACATAGACGAGGATATTTACGTTTTATTTGGTCTTCACGTTCCCAGGTATGCTCGGGGCCTTTCGTGAATTCCAACGGATAGAATATTGTTTTGTTTCAAGCATTTAAGTCACACGAACCATAATTTCTACAGGTTCTTCTACGAAGTGCATTTTATCATTAATACAGAGATCATTCAAAATGATGATATTATGCAAGTCATTTCAGTAAATTGGATACATGAAATGTGTTATGAATAATATTGAGCTTATTTAAAACCTTGAGCGTTTATGCTGCAATATTAGGGCAGACAAAACAGAGAGGAGTTCATGAAAATCATAATCATGAAATTTGATAGAGATCGTCATTCTTTACAACAAGAATGATGAATTAGAGTTTTATCGACATTAAATAATATGGATAAAGTAATTCGATTATAGAAAGAGTATAAACGAAGCTATCGCAAAAGAGTAAATGAGAAAATTAAATGTTCGCCTTAACTTTTGACGTAGTTACAATTGATTTCCGGATTTCAAGGGATTAAAGAAATCTTCGAAATCTTTATAAGATTTGATTCTCCAGTAATTACGGAAATTAAGATTTTCTTTAATTAAATGCGGTGAATTGCCTCGATTGCTGTGTCTGGAATTTTGCTATAAATTTGCTTCTTCTGTTTCATTATCTTCACCACTTCTATACTTTCTTTCTCAATTCATACTTCCAAAAGTTTTGTTAATATGCTCAATCCAGTTCTTGTTCTTGACCTTATATTGGTTATTGCCACAATCATCCTTCTTTTCCAATTCCTACCAGAGGAGTCTGTTTACTTCTACTATGCTCTAGGATTTATTGTGTTTTTAGTTCTCCCGTGTCTTTATATTGCTATACGCATTGATATACACGGTTTGTAATTTCAGTGTTGTTATCGGGATTTATATTTTCCTTTATATGTCGAAGCTTCATGCTTTTTGTAAAGCAAGTAACGGTCCAGAATTCGTAGGTATGAAGTTTCGAATGATCATGATATTCAAAGCAGAAGGAAAGGTAATAGCACGATTTGATTTTTCATATTATCAGAATATCCGGAAAGGGCCGAATTATCAAGAAAAATATTTTCTTGATATGTTTAGAGTTTAAATAGAATATAAAAGTCGTGTAACATGGAAAATGATGATTATAAAGTCTATGAATCATCATCTTCCATTAAAAATTTAGCATGACTTACTGTAATATAATCACGTTGGCCTGACGTCATGATATTATACTAACTCATGCTTCAATTCCCAACACTACTTCAAATCATTCATAATTTAAACTTGAATTTTACAGAATATAGAAACTAAAACAGTTTCCTTTTTGATAAAGATATCGCAAAGAGATAATTAAATGATGACAAGAATCGTTATAAAGATATCTTCAGAAATATATAGGATATTTATAACGAAAGATACGGTGATATCTAAGAATTTCTAAGATCCAATGACGAGGAAAAATTCTTTTGTTTCCTCTGCATTTAATGCTACCATATCTGAATCATTGGTTATCAATCCGAGATGGTTTCAAGAAATTTTATTTTTTAGATGATTAAACGCTGATTGTAATCGTCAACGGATCTAATGGTTAACGAATAGGCGTTCTTGATTTCAAAAGTAATGAATGATAATTTCGGTGGTTTGATGTGATAATTCATTGAAGAATACGAATGAATATAATTCATGAATGTAGTAATCTTTAAGAAGATAACACCTGCTAAAGCTTTACTTGAATTCCGATATGTTAATTTCAGAATGTGTAATTGATTTTGTATGAAGATGATTGTGTATCATTGTGAAGGTAGTGCGTATAATTAATGATTTATGAATCAAAATTGAAGAATGTACAGTGTATTAATGTGAGATGTAAATATTTCTCGGGTATTACCTACCCGTTAAAATATTTTCACAATTAACGGTTTGTACAACAGAATTTTACAATCTTTATGAAGATATACATTCATATATGTATTCTTTAGATATAATCATGGATTAAATGAGTTAATATAATATTAAACTCATCTGATTTGCGGTTTGGAATGAGAGTAAATAATCTCCAAAACCTTAGAGATTTCATAATTGTCGCGAAATATTTCGCTAATGAAGTTATGAATCAATACATTCATCGTTACACTTGATTCATTATGAAATGGAGTTTATTATGTTGAAGCAGTGATTAACAATTGTTAAGTCATTAATGAAGGGTGTACATCATAGCATATTAGTGATATGAATTAACCAAGTAGTACATACTAGTTAAGATTCACACGTAATAGCTTAGTACAAAAAAAAAATTATTATTGTTCCAAATCATATATATATAAGGTATACATATATAATTCTTCACGAAGTATGAGTCAATACATCTTAACTCTTTATTGCTAATATTCCTTGGTATCTTTGGGGCGTATGATGTTGATATCCGAGGTACCGAGTGTGATGTTGAGGCGTGGCATGCGGATGTTGTTGTTGATGGTACTAATGGTACTGGTCATGCTGCAGGTGCTGCTGCTGGTGTTTGTAGGTTTCGCACCAGATTTTCCAAAGCCACTACTCGAGCGCGAAGCTCGTTGAGTTCTTCTATTATTCCGGGATGATTGGCGGTTGGAACAAGGGGGTGAATAAGATCTAGAATCTTCGATATTATATATTCGTGACGGGATACCCTGGAAAGAAGAGAGAAAATGGTGTTTCGGACTGGTTCGCCGGTAAGTGCTTCAGGTTCTTCGCCAAGAGGTGAATTCGGTTGGTGGAAGGGATCACCTTCTTCTTGCCTCCATTGATTGAGTCGGCTATGAACCCATCCCCAATTCATCCAGAATAGATGATGGCTGATTGGTTCGTTTGTTCCGGTTACGCTGCCGTGGGAACTCGAGGAGTTCGAGAAATTCATATTATGTGTTTGGAATAGGGTTTGATATGAAATGGGTATTGGATACTGAATGATATATTCGTCTTCTTGAATAAGTATATATAGAAAAAATATTTCCGTAATTTACGAAGAGAATTTAGAAAAAGTGGTAGACAAAGTTTACTGGAATAGACATGATAAGATGTGATGTGTCATCCATTTATGTAATAATGGTGGTATGACGTGTTGAGATTTGTAACCAGATATTGATTAAAGAATTTCAATTCGTATACTGTGATAACCCAGTGACATTTTCTGACTCGCAAACCGATGCATAAAGACATAAGATTTGGAGTAGTAGCAGGAGCTTGTGGACGAACCGTTTTCTTCATATAGAAGTTTGATAAATCTGATAGGTCATAAGTTTGAAAAAAAATTAAGTGGAATAAAGATGAATATGATATAAACGAAACACTTTATTTTATTGAGGCTTTAAACAAGCCTTCTCATTACACGATCCGAAGATAGAAATAGTTTAAGGCCTAGCTTTTACATAGATAGAAAATAGGAAAAATAACTAGGAAATATTAAGATTGAAGTAGTCTTCATATTTCTTCTTCTCGTCCTCAACCTCCTTCATAAACTTCTCAAACTTGTCGTTCTTCTCCTTTTGTTCCTCATAAAGATACTCAAGGTTATCATAAAGATTAGAAACATCATTGTTGATTACATAGTACATGTAGTCCCTCATAGAAAGTTGACTATTCATGTGGTCTTCCTCCATTTTAAATCTAAGGTCGACATCTTCTCTCAAATAGGCAAGAGATTGTTTTCCCCAGCGGGTATTGCGTTCTTCATCGTCCTTCACTTTCATCACCTTCTCCATCACTTTTTCTGTGTTATACTTTACAAGTTCTTCTAGCCTTTCGGTTCGAGTTTCGAAGGATTTTATGATGATTTCTTTCAAGATTTTGTTTTCTTTCTCTAAGTTATTTAGACGCGCCTCTATCTGAGCGATGTTTTCACGAGATGGTGAGCTAGCCCTTTTTGATGGACCGGCTTTATCAGCAGTAGCGGTTTCAGTTTTCTTTCTCTTTAGAGATAAGTTTTTAGACGATTCCTCAATAGGCACTTTTTCGGGCTCGTAGCCTGAGTAGTCACCATTGTAGTTATGAAGGCTTTGAATAGCTTCCCATTCAGAAGTACTCGTTGGTTTATATATCGGTGAGTGATTAGAGCCAGAGTTAGCATAATCAACAGGTATCGCATTTGAATGTGGTGGCATAATTGGAGAGTAGACAGAGTTCTGTGATTGGCTTGGCATTATAAGAAATATTAAAGAATTTAATAAGCATAGTTTCTAAGGCATAGTGTAGCATTTAACTGTTAAAGGCAACAAATAAAGGCACTATGGTCAGGGAAAGTTGTAGTCCTACATTGCTAAGGTACCTAATTGTATAAGGCACACATAAAATGCAATCCTGGTTCTCTACAACAACCTGCTCTGATATCAATCTGTGACACCTCCAAATAGGGCCTGGGGAATTTGTGTCTAATTATATCAAATCACAGTTGTATAAACGAGAACGACTCTACATGAGACGTTTTGTTGAGTTTTGCAGCGGAAGATAAATATGTCCTTAATTGATATGATATGTAATGAAGACTCCAAGCATAGCAAGAAATCATCATCAAAGCAGTAGATATACAGCGGAAGCAATATTTAAGTACCTGAGAATAAACATGCTTAAAAAGTCAACACGAGGTTGAGTGAGTTCATAGGTTTATCATAAATAATGATTTCAGTAATAGTGTTAGACCACAAGATTTAGTTTGTAAAGTAGATCTCGCAAGATCCAAAAGTTGATCTCCCGTAGGATCAAAAAGTTATGCCAGTGCGTGATATTTAGACTAAACGTTGTTTGCCCCGTGACAAGTTGTTCTGTCCTTGTCGTTTAATTTCATTATCAAGTAATACAAAGACTTAGTCAAATGTATCGGGGACGTTACTCCCGATAGGCCTATCCCCAATAATTAAGAATGCCGCAGCAATTAAAAATATCACAGTAGGGACTTAGTCGGACATAGCCGGGTATAGCATAGTTTTAATAGTTGGTACTGATATTTAGACTAGACTTTCAAGTTTGCCCCGTACAAGTTATCGTTTATACTTGTCGGCTGGGGACTTGCTGGTCATAGCCCAACATATTACAGTTTAATAGTTGATACGTGTAAAACAGTTATAAAAGTTTCGCATGTATTCTCAGCCCAAAAATATATAAAAAGGGAGCAGATGAACTCACTATACTATAAGATAGTTTGTAAGATATGCGTATGATACTACTGAACAAGTGTAGAGTTGTCCTTGGATTCACGAACCTATATCATTTTTATATATATTAAAACATATAAATGGGAATCAAATAAACTTATATATAATTATTAGTGATATAATTATATATATATATATATATATATATATATATATATATATATATATATATATATATATATATATATATATATATATATATATATATATATATATATATATATATATATATATATATTAAATATATGTTAATTCATTTTCATCATTAGTTCATTAATATAGTAAGTCTTTCATTAATATATTTATATGTATAATATTATGTAAATATAATATTAAAATATAATAATAGGTAATATTATGGTATTTGTAAGAAATAATAGTTGTTATCATAATAATAATATTAACAGCAGTAGTAATAATATTAATAATGATGATAATGATAAACATATAGTTATTATAATTCTAGTATTGATAATAATGATAATAATAATAATTATGATAATAATAGTTTTGAAAATCATGTTATTAATAGTAATACTAATACTAGTAATAATAATAATTTTAATAATTTTAATTTTAATCATATTAATAATAAATCATGGTAACTTTTTATTAGTAATAATAATAATTATAGTAGTTATAATACTAATAATAATAATAATAATAATAATAATAATAATAATAATAATAATAATAATAATAATAAAAATAATAATAATGGTTGAGAACTACCTTAAAGCTTTCTAAAAAAAAAATACGCCACGAACCAGGCTCGAACCCGCGACCTCTCGATAAACACAAACTCCTTCTAACCACTGAACTGCCGATTGCTTTTCTGTTATTTAACCAAACTTATTTTTATTTAACCCTTAATCTGTTTTCATCATCTTCTTCACCAATTCGAATGACCAAGAATCCAAAACCATTTTAACAGTTACTTAGTGCTTTTGTTTTAGGATGTGTTGATACATAAACGGTTTATAATTGTGATAATAATTTATAAACGCGAAAAGAAATAAATAAAAAAAACTCAAGATAACAGATACTGAATACACGAAAAAAAATATGAACTCAAAGTTGAATTTTGATTTTAAGGCTGTTTTAGACCCCGTTTTCTACATGAAATCTATTGAAAATCCTTCCTATAATCTTTCTCAATCCTCAATTTAACTTAAAATATTAAAACGAACTCGAATTTGATTATAAACAAAACGTTTGACTTTTGTTTTACAATTTTGACTTCGAAAATTTGAATTCGATATGAGGAATTGGGAGCTGTAACTTTGCAGAAAGATTGAGTGTAATATTCCTAACAAGACTACAATTATAGATTTTGAAATAAAATTCGATTTCGAGCTTTTCAATATTTGAGTTCATGAACAGAGTTACGAGACTGTTTTTGAAAAAAAATAAAAATAAATACGATTCAGTTTAAGTGAAGTAATTATAATTGATAGGTGATAAAGATGATGGAGAATTCGATTAGGTTTTTATAATAAAACTGGGATGATTGATTACTATGGATGTCGACTTGGTTATTCACTCAGGAACCAATAAACAAAAAAAAAATATATTAGAAAACAGAAATAATAGGATGCAGATATGAATCACGATCAATTAAAAATTTGATATACCTAATAATACCTAATCTACTTTTATAAAATAACAGATCATATATAAAAAAAATGGCGACCTACTTGATCCATTTACTACTGATTTAACATTTGTATTTAATTAATAATAATAATAATAATCAGTAAATATAAAAATATAATAATACTTTTAATATTAATAATAATACACATAATATTATTAATAATAAATGACATTTTTATAGTAATACTTATTTTAGTAATGATAATGAATAAATAATATTAATGTTAATGAAAGAAATCATAATTTTTCTGACTAATTATAATAACAATAATACTAGTAATAATAACATAATAATTTAAATGTATCACATTATATTGCAAATAATAATATAACTAATACTTGATATTAATATTTAATATTAGTAATAGCAATAACAACTATATGTTTATCATTATCATCATTATTAATATTATTACTACTGCTGTTAATATTATTATTATGATAACAACTATTATTTCTTACAAATATCATAATATTACCTATTATTATATTTTAATATTATATTTATATAATATTATACATATAAATATATTAATGAAAGACTTACTATATTAATGAACTAATGATGAAAATGAATTAACATATATTTAATATACATATATATATATATATATATATATATATATATATATATATATATATATATATATATATATATATATATATATATATATATATATATATATATATATATATATATATATATATTAGGTATTTAAAATTATTTGTTCGTGAATCGTCGAAAATCTGTAGAAGTTTAAATGAATCGTCTCAAAGATTTTGTTTATATTTTGTCGGAAGTTTCCGGGTTGTCATATCTCGGCCCAACAGAATTCCCAAATTTTAGCCCAACAGAAATGACATAGCATGTTGATGTTTGAATAAATAATAAAAAAATGTGCAGCAGCTAGGATCGATCTTGGGACCTTTTGTTTAACAAAACCCTACCAAACCACTAGAGCACTCATCAATTCTAGTATTTATTCGTATATTTAATTTCTTTAACTTGTAAGTACCCATTATCTTCTTCCTAACACAAAAACCCAATTAATAATTTAATTATCAAACCCAAGTATAAATTTGCAAATCTGTGCAGTGGTGAACCATCATCATCATTCTACGATTATCATCATCCCTTTGTCTCAATCATCACGTCACTCTTCATCATTCTCGCCTTTTTAGTAAGCAGGAACAAGAATCACAGCGGTACAGTGATTTCTCGATGATCTGAACAGTAGCAGGAATGTCGCGATTACTATTATTTACAGTTCATCTTCTTCACCGATCATTTATTTGCTGTAATAGGAACAGAAGCAAGAACAGCTGTTATAGCTGTGGTGTTCGTTGGTTGTGAGATTGATTTGTAGGGTGTTTGTTTTCATGGTGGTTTTTGACAAAACAGGAAATGTATAGTAGAAGTAGTTCGAGCATTTTGAAGGTGATGGAACATGATGGTTTGATGGTGATGGTGATGACATGGTGGTGGTCGATGGTAGGGCTAGGGTGGCAATGGTGATGTAGGTTTGAATCGATGATGATGGTGGTTATGGTGTTGGGTTATGGAGGTTCTCTGAAATGACCCGACCCAATCCATAGGAACGAATACAATAACATATGATTACATCGCGAGGCATTTGACCTCTATATGATACGTTTTATAAACATTACATTCTTTTGAAAAGATATACCATAAATGAATATTTAAAATTCAATGTTTTCGACATCTGATGATTTCTACATATAGACAATCACCGTAAATAATAGTTTACAAGAATACTTCCGTTGACAATGCAGTCAAAATAAATACACGGTGATGATTTTGTGAATGCAATGCTTCCTCGAATAAAACATGTATGACTCCATGCACATGGTTTCTCTAACATATATTCAAACAGCGGAAGACTTCTAGGAACCTGAGAATAAACATGCTTTAAACGTCAACATAAAGTTGGTGAGATATAGGTTTAATGCTAGCAGCGTTATAAATATAGACCACAAGATTTCATATACATAAACGTTTTAATAAAAATATTCTAAGTGGTTGAGCACTTGATAACCATACTTAACATTTAATCAACATCGCATATTCCCTTTATTATGAAATCTCACTACACTGTACCAAGTGTAGTCACCGAAACGAAGTACTGTGCAACCGTTGAATACTGGTCGTCCAGTCCGGTTGGGGTTGTCAGGCCCGATAGATCTATCAACAGGATTCGCGTTTACAATACCACATGTAAATAGTAGTTACCAAGCTACAGGGAAGTATGCCAGTGGTACAACTCAATGTAGAATTCATGTATTCTCATCCCGAAATATTTAGAGTTTAAAAGTGGGACTATATACTCACTTTTGCCTTGAAGGTATTTAACTCGACTTTGTCTCCGATAGATATCACGAACCTAACCATATATATATAATATATCAACATATTTTCTTTTCAAGTAATCGTTACATATATATATATATATATATATATATATATATATATATATATATATATATATATATATATATATATATATATATACTTATAATACTTTTAATATTTTCTTAGTCCGTTGTTAGCAGTCCGATGTTAGTGGTCCACAATTAGTTGCTCAATAAAATAAATAAAGACCCCATCGTATTCGTATTGATCAGAATTAATCTCGACCCATGGTACCATGTTGTCAAATGACGTGTTGCGTACATAAAGTACCGTATTGTCAAATGACGTGTTGCGTACAATCATGAGGTCTTATGATTAATCTTCTCGTGTTGTTTACGGGTGGTCCTGAAATATATAAAATCAAATCATAAGTAATTATATATAAAATATCATATTAATTAGAAAAGATATGATTAATTTACTTTATCTCCAAATATTTTCGTAGCTAAACTAGCTTCGGATACCCAATCTTGTTTTAGTCGTAGTTTCTTCATTATAACTCCGTTTTTGTTAGTTCAACTTGCCACTTCCTTAGATTGAGTCAAATTTTAAGAATATGAACTGAAAATACCTTAGTTTGTATTCGAAATCACAAGTTATAGGTCAAACTTTGGTAAAACTTATGAAAGTGATCATTTTCCATCATAAAAACAACATTTAATGATCATTTTTCTAAAAATACTTACACTTTGAGTTAAACCATGAAACAGCCCCCGGTTGCACTCCGACGACGTAGATTCAGTTTTTAAGGTGTTCTTTGTAAAACCAAGTTATATCTTGTTAAGTTAGCATATCATTATGATATATTACAGGTCTTGAAGTGTTTTAAAAGTTAAGTTAGAAGGATCTATTTAGTTTGCAAACAAGTTTGAAATCATTCAAACTATGTTCTTGTTGTTAAAATTTTACAACATAAAATAAGATAGCTATATAATTATGAATCGAACAAGATTATGAACAAGGTTACTACCTCAAGTTACTTGGACAAAGTTACTGTAAGAGATAAGAAAAAATCTTGGAATCAAAGAGTGGTGGAGTTAGATCAAAAGGTTGGAAGTATACTTCTTCAAATGGGTGGTTATTTTGATATGTTCTTGAAAGAGTTTTCTTATGGTGTTTAAGGCTTGTAATTGAAGCTAAATGATGGGGAAAATGCTTGGAGATGATCAAGTATGAAGTTAGGAGTATTTTGAGAGAGAAATGAGGGTGTAGGTATGAGAAAATGGAGTGAAGAAATGGTGTTCATTCATAAAAACGTTTTTAGTTTATAAAGAAAGAAAAGGATTCCTAATTTTGTTTTCTTACTAATAATTCATGCTACTTGACAAATACTAGTTACCTCATATCTAGGGCAGTAATAATGTTGATTAAGATGTTGATTTGATGTGTATATACCAATAGTAAATACATATAGAAGCTGGGTATGATACGGGTACATATACCCTAGATATACGTATAGAAATCTTGAGGAAACGAAATGAGAATTCAAATATAGCTATCTTTTGTGAACATACTTATATTGTTTTATGTATTTAAGTCCTTAAAAAGTGATTAAATACATTATATATACGATACATGTATAAGCATTATAGGTTATAAGTATATATATCAAAGAATGTTACGTATAGTTATCGTTTTGAAAACTTAAGTTAGTAGTTTCAAAATATACTTATAACTCATTGTCATTAGTACACAATGAGATGTTAAACAATCCTTAGATCATGTTAAATATATATAAATACATATATATACACAAACGTATAATTATCGTATGTTATATAGTTCGTGATATCATCGGTCAAATTGGACTGTCAAACGTTGTGTAAAACTCTTTTCAAAAACATAAGTCTCAACAATTTGGATTGCTTATCATGTTGGTAAGGTTTAATTTATGTAAATATTAATCTCATAAGTATAAAACGATTGGAAAAATCCGGGTCGTTACATTCTCGGTGGTGAAGAGCTAAGGTGATGGTTAAAAGAGGAAGACAAAAATAAATAATTTTGTTGATTGAAGACAATCAAATATGGAAACAGAATATAAAGCAGGTAGTGGGTGTTTGATATTCAAGCATATAAGTACATATATGTAATATGTATTATTACTAACAATCATATAATAATAATAGCACTAACGTAAAAGAAATGTGGGATGGTTGGAATGGAATAGTAAAGCAGCCACTTAATTATTGTTCTCTTCCTACCGACGTTTTTCCCATGAAGAGTATCATACATCGTTGTTAATTAGTGATGGATAAAAGTATTTGGAAAAATCCCAAATTTTTACAACAATTATCTATATTTATTCTAGTCATTATGGCATAAAATTTGTTCATTAATTTATTAAATAAAAATTACATCAACTGTCCCTCTCATTTATGGGTGAAAAAATAAAAAGTGTTGAAATTTAATAACTAGGTCCTAAATATAATTTTAGTAAGTCTAAAATTTATAGAACTCATTTTCGTATCACCGTTTATTTTAAAATTATAATAGTTTGAATTTAATTTGGTTAATATCAATCGAATGACAACTGAGTGTTCTTGTCGTTTTACTAAATAGATTTGAAATTATAAAATATATTTAACATACTTTATTTATATAGATGTGTTTTAAATAATAATTATCATAATATCATATTTTATTTTATTTTATTTTACCTAGTTAATTAAAGCATACAATATTTTAAATTATAATTCAAATACATACAAACTATATATATAATAAATATATATATATATATATATATATATATATATATATATATATATATATATATATATATATATATATATATATATATATATATATATATATATATATATATATATATATATATATATATATATATATATATATGTGTGTGTGTATCTATTACAAATAGTTATTCGTGAATCGTCGGAAATGGTCAAAGGTTAATTGAACACATGAACATAGTTTTTCAAAGTTTTTGAGATTTTAACATTACATACTTTGCTTATCGTGTCGGAACGTATAAAGATTAAGTTTAAATTTGGTCGAAAATTTCAGGGTCGTCACAGTACCTACCCGTTAAAGAAATTTCGTCCCGAAATTTGATCGAGGATGTCATGACTAACAATAAAAATGTTTTCATGATGAATAAGAGTTGATAATTAGAGTTTTATTACTATAGAGTAAGATGGATAAAACAATTCGATTACTCGAAGAGTACGAATGAAGCTATCACAAAAGAGTGAAATGAATGAATAAGGTTTCGTCTTAACTTTTGACGTTGTCTTGGTTGAATTCCGGAATTCAAGGGATTTAAAGAAAATCTTCGAAATCTAAAAGATTTGATTCTTCGGCGAACAAGGAAATTAAGATTTCTCTAATTAATTCAGAGATCTGTCTTGATTTCTCTATCAGATATTTTACTATAAATTAACTTCTTTCGTTCCGTTACTTTTACCATTCCTATACTAAATTCCCAAATTCAAAAGATTATTAAAATGCTTAATCTAGTTCTAATCCTTGTCCTTATCCTTACTATCGCAACAATTATTCTCCTTTTCCAACTTCCACCAAAGGAATCTGCTTACTTCTACTTTGCCCTTGGGGTTATAGTAATTATAATTCTCCCGTGTCTTTATGTTGCGATAAACATTGATATTCACGGTTTGTAATTTATGCGTTGTTATTGGGCTTTATATCTCCCCTTATATCTCAATGTCCCTATTTCTGTTTCCTATAATCATTGTCATCCACAGTTAATACCCCCTCCTATTTGCTGCGATTTATACTCCAATTTCCATTTCGGAGTTTTGTCCCTTCGTTTCTTCTTCTTGCGATTAAGCATCTCTTGTAATGATCCAGAATTTGCAGATTTAAGTTTCAGAATGAAATTGTTAATGTTCTAGGAAGGAAATGGTAATATCACAATCTGACTTGTTAAATTACCAGAATTCAAGAGAACGATGGAACTATCAAGAATATATTTTAGATATGTTCAGATGTTAATTAGAATGAAAGAGTTATGTAACATGGCACATGATGATGGTATGATCTACTGTGAACCATCATCACGTTTCATTAGAAACTCAGCATGACTTACTGTAATATAATCACGTTGATCAAGTGTCATTATATTATACTAACTCATGCTTTAGTCCCCAACACTTCTTCAGAATTCATTCATAATCTATACTTAGATGTTACAGAATATTGAAAACTAAAATAGTTTTCAATATAATGTAATACAGATAGCACGAAGAGGTATATAATTTTGGACGAGAATATTTATGAAAATATCTTCAGAAGTATCGAAGATATTTATGATGATATTTTGGAATTTCTAAGTTCGAAAGTTGATAAGGAAAAATTTTCCGCAAGATTTTAACATGACCTCGGAGCAAGATATTTACTAAGGATTTCATCGGATCAAGAATTACCTGGATCTTTTGAATATAGGGCTTGGTCCTTGTATTTGTCCTTGGTCTCCTTCATGGTTAGCTCAATCTGTTTTTCTGTACCAAATTTTCTATCGAGCGTTCCTAACACTCCTTTCTTTATCATTAAACTTTTGGCCGTTTAGACCATCTACCATTTTTCTGGTTCCTCTGCATTTAATGCTACGATATCTGAATCATCGGTTATCAATTCGAGGTGGTTTCAGGAGAATTGTGTTTTTAGATGATTAAACGATGACGGTAATATGATGAAATATGAAAGGTTCCCCGATAACAATAAAAGAGCACGCATATATATCAAGGTTATAATAAGGTTGTTTCGAACGAAAAATCGAAGTTGACTTGTTGGAGCTGTGACAAATTGGATAATTTGGAAAGAGATTGCAAAGTTATTTTCGGTAATAATAGCGCTAAAGGAATTAGCACAGCTATGCGTTAAACGTTTATTCAGTTTCCGAGAGTTTTTCAGGTGCATGTATCAATCTTTTCTTCCGTAGATGATGTGTGGTTGGTTCATCATCTCGATTGAGGTGTTTTCAAGAATCATGAAAGGTTTGAACGCAGATTGTAATCGTCAAGATACAATGAGGTTTAAGATGAAATCAAGTGGCAACCTTGAAGAATTATTTAGTTTCATATGTTATAATCAATATTTTAATTCATTTTAATTGTCCAATCGTATTAGTCCACAGTCGATAGTCCACAGTTAGCAATTCAATAATTCATATATAGTTTAATATATAATATTCGAATTAATTAATACGTATCGTGACCCGTATACATGTCTCCGACTCGATCACTTTAGAGACCAGTCCTAATCCATCCGGACGAAGTCCATATCGATTATAAACGATTTACAACAGTTGATTACATCGCGAGGTACTTGACCTCTATATGATACATTTACAAACATTGCATTCATTTTTTGAAAAGACAATCTTTCATTTCAACGAAAATTGACGGCATGCATACCATTTCATAATATATCTAACTATAATTGACTTAATAATACTCTTGATGAACTCAACGACTCGAATGCAACATCTTTTGAAATATGCCATGAATGACTCCAAGTAATATCTTTAAAATGAGCAAATGCACAGCGAAAGATTTCTTTGATACCTGAGAATAAACATGGTTTAAAGTGTCAACCAAAAGGTTGGTGAGTTCATTAGTTTATCATAAATAATTATTTCATAATTTTAATAGACCACAAGATACATATTTCCATTTCTCATAAACATACGTCCCATGCATAGAGACAAAAATAATCATTCATATGGATTGAACACCTGGTAACCGACATTCACAATATGTATATAAGAATATCCCCATCATTCCGGGATCCTCCTTCGGACATGATATAAATTTCGAAGTACTAAAGCATCTGGTACTTTGGATGGGGCTTGTTGGGCCCGATATATCTATCTTTAGGATTCACGTCAATTAGGGTGTCTGTCCCTAATTCTTAGATTACCAGACTATAAAGGGGCATATTTGATTTTGATCATTCAATCATATAATGTAGTTTCGATTACTTGTGTCTATTTCGTAAAACAGTTATAAAATTTGCGCATGTATTCTCAGCCCAAAAATATAAAGAGTAAAAGGGAGCAAATGAAACTCACCTATTGTATTTTGTAGTAAAAATACATATGACGGCATTGAACAAAAGTATGGTTGGCCTCGGATTCACGAACCTATATCAAGTATATATATTAACACATATAATTGAAATCGAACAATTTACTTATTATTAGTGTTATAATTGTTATTTTAATATATTATATGTTTCATTCATATCATAATTAGATATACTTATTTTTATATACATTAAATAGATAATTCATTTTTATTACAAAAATATTAATATAGTTATGTTTTATTATTATAAATATATTTTTATATAGAATTCTTCATTTGATACATTAATAATACTAATAATAATAATGATAAAAATAATACTAATTATAAAAATCATAATAATTCTAAAAATAATAAAAATGATAATTTTAATAATAAAAATGGTAATCTTGATAAAAATGTTAATTTCAATAATAATACTAATTTTAATAAACATGATAAATTATAAAAATAATGATACTTTTAGTAGTAATAATAATAATAATAATAATAATAATAATAATAATAATAATAATAATAATAATAATACTAATATTTAATGGTAATACTAATAATAATAATAACGATATTACTAATGCTAACAATAATGATAATAATATTAATTGTATAAATGATACTAATAATTATATTTGTAATATTTATAATAATCTAATAACAATAATAATAATAATAATAATAATAATAATAATAATAATAATAATAATAATAATAATAATAATAATAATAATAATAATAATAACAATAATAATAATAATAATAATAATAATAATAATAATAATTTTTATACAGAGTACCTAATAAAAAAATTCACGCGTTTTATTTGTCTCCCCAAATAGATCGACCAGCAGAAGTAAAGAAGAGATGACACGGTTTAAGGATTTCGATTCGTCGAACAGATAAATAAATCAAGAAACAATCATCGGTGTAAACTAGGTTATCATCATCATCATCATCATCGTCCAATCGTCATCATCAATCCTAATCATCGAATAAATCTCAAAGAAATTGAAGCAGTGATGGTGTTTCGGTTGGTGTCTGTTCAAATTAAGAAGAAGGTATAATCACCGCAGCGTGAAGTAACAAAGATTTCATCAAATCATCATCATCGATTATGAAATCGGTCTAGTAATCTATGAAGTAGGTAATTGGTGTTCTTTTATTTATTTATTTAAATAAATATAAATTTTTATCAACTATCAGCGATTATTATAGGTTATTAATTAATTCATTCAGATTTATTGCGATGAAAACTATTTGTTTAATTCAATTGTTTGTACCTGAGTTATAAAATAGAGCAACAGGGAGCAGTAGAAGTTCCTGGGTAGGTTTTGCTTGATTAAATAAGTTAGGAGATAATGAACATAGCTGTTTTCAATAATGGTACTAAGGTTGTGGCTGTGTGATTGCCTCATGGTGATGATATTATTTTGTTTTGAGTTGTAATATTCGAAGAGGAAAGGATGTCCCAGCTGCAAAAGTTCCAACAGGTTTGTAACAGAAAAAGGAGATGCTCTTGATCGAATCATATGTATATGGTGTGTGTTTTAGTTCTTGATTTCTCCCCAAAATAGTATTAATAAATTGTTGATGTTTTTATTCGTTGGAAGCCAAACACGGACAGCAGCTATTGCAAGTAACTGGAATAGCTGCATATAAGTAGCAGCAAAATGGATAGCTGTTGTTGCAGCTCGTATACTAGGCAGTGACGACAACAATAGTGAAGATGATATGGTTGGTCGGCTGAGAAGAAAGAAAACAACAGAAATCATAATTTTTGCAGCTGTAGTAATAACAATAAGTGTGGTGATGTTTTTCTTAGGTTAGCAAGACCAACAAGAAAGGTTTGTATTGTCATAAGTCAAGTACCAACAATAGAGGATAACTTGATCATGTAACTGTTTTGGAGTGATAACCGGTTAGCAGGTGTTGCAACAATCATCATAGTTGTAGCTTGACAAAAGAGAACGCAGCAGCAGCATCAACTTTTATGGGAGGTGTGTGTTGGTTTACGATGTTGAGACAGGATCAAACAAAGAAACACAAGTGGTGTTAATGTTTTTCTATTAACAGTAGCAATAAGTGGTGATTTTACATGGTGGTTGTTGGTGAGGTTGAAGGTGGTGATGGAACTGAAGTGGTGGCAGTGGAGTGGTGTTGGAGAGGATGAAGAAGATGTTTGATGTCTTGAATTACATGTGTGAGATATGTATATGTATATGGTTATATGCCATGTATATATAATATAGATAGAATAAGACATATAGTTAGATGAAGATAGTCAATGATAGATAAGGAAATATAACAAAAAGCTAAACTAGTGTGTCTTCTTATATTTAGAAGTATATCCTCATATATTCTCTGTGACTCCTAATTTAACAAAATCTACATCAAATGTCCAATGTTTAAATTATAATAAAGCCATCGGTTATTTCATTGTATTACACATTTTTTTTCCCATGATTATTAATAATAGATGTTGTCCATGTAGGCTGAATTATTGGTTATATTTTGATTTGTATATGGTTGCAAAAGATCTAAAAGATATTCCATAAGATATGGTGGTCCAAGAAATAAAGTTTATGATTAATAAAAGAACATGTCATCTCATATGATTTCTATATATTTGCTTTCCAATAATTACTTGTTACTATCAATCACGTACAAAAACTCTTTTAAATTTACAATTATTTGATTTTAAATTACGTACGTGCCATCTCATATTATTCTACCAGCAGTTCTCCTAAGGAGTGCAATAACGTGTCCTGTTGTTAATTAGTGGCGGATTAAAAGTCTTCAAAAAAATTCCATATTTTTAATTTAAATAAGTTTATTTATTTTGGTCATTATGGTATAAAATTCAGTCATTAATTATTAAGTAAAAAAAATTAAATTAACTATTCCCTCTCCACTCCAAGTAAAATATAGTTAGTGTTAAATTTATCAAATAACTACTAAATATATTAATAATAAACATATAATTTATAAAACTCATTTTCTGATCACCGATTATTTTAAAATCACCTAAGTTCCTCTTTAACTTATTTACAATCAATCGAATGACAATTGAGAGTTACCGCCGTTTACTAAATAACTTCGAAACCCTATATATATTCTATATATCTATTTGTATATATAGATAAAATATTTATTGTACATTCTTATTATTTTACATAATTAATTCTAACAATTACAATATATAATATTTCATATTATTATATACATATCTATTTACAAATAGTTGTTCGTGAGTCGTAGGGAATGATCAAAGGTTAATTGAATATGTAAACATAGTTCCTAGATTTTTGAGACTCAATGTTATAGACTTTGCTTATCGTGTCGAAATCATATAGAGATTAAGTTTAAATTTGGTCAGAAATTCCCGGGTCATCACAGTACCTACCCGTTAAAGAAATTTCGTCCCAAAATTTGAGTGAGGCGGTCATGGCTAACAATAAAAAGGTTTTCATGACCAATATGAGTTGATTATTAGAGGTTTATCATCATTGAATAATAATGATAAAATAATTCAATTATTCTAAGGATACGAATGAGGTTATCGCAAAAGAGTGAATTGATGAAAAATAAGATTTTCCTTAACTTTTGACGTAAACAGGGTTGAATTTCAGGAATTCAAGGGATTTTAAGAAAATTTTCTAAATCTAAAAGATTTGATTCTTTGACGAATAAGGAAATCAAGATCTCTATAATTAAATACGGTGATCTGCCTCGACTACTCTATCTAATATTTCCATTATAAATTAAACTCCTCCGTTCCATTATTCTCACCATTTCCTATACTTTCTTTCTTAGTTCATACATTCAAAAGATTGTGAAAATGCTTAATCCCGTTCTAATCCTTGATATTTTTTCTAATTATCACTTCTGTCATCCTTCTTTTCAATCTTCCACCAGAAGAATCTGTTTACTTCTACTATTATCTTGGGGTGATACTATTCTTAATTATACCGTGTCTTTATATTGCTACTCGTATTAATATCCATGGTTTGTAATCTCCTTGTTGTTATTGGGCTTTATATTTTCTCTTATATTTTGGGAGCTCTTTTGCCTTTTTATTCTCTTCCCGACCTCTAATAAAGCGAGTAATGGTCCAGAATTCGTAAGTATGGAGTTTCGACTGAAGTTAATGTTCTAAATGAGAAAGAATGTAATAGCACGATTTGATTTGTCAAATTACCAGAATCACTGAGAATAGAACTATCAAGAATATATTTTCTTGATATGTTCAGAAGTTAATCAGAATGAGAGAGTTCTGTAACATGACACCTGATGACGTTATAATCTGTGAGTCATCATGTTCCATTTAGAAACTCAGCATGACTTACTGTAATATAATCACGTTGATCAAGTGTCATTATATTATACTAACTCATGCTTCAGTTCCCAACATTACTTCAATAACATTCATATTTTAAGCTCGAAAGTTTACAGAATATAGAAACTAACAGTTTCTATATGATGTAATACTGATAGCACGAAGAGATTAATGATTTTAGATAAGAATAGTTATAAAAATATCTCCAGAAATATGGAGAATATTTATAATGAAAGATAAGATGATATCTTGGAATTTATAATATCGAAGGATGGTGAAGAAAATTTGTCCGCAAGAGTTTAGAGTCAGAAGCAAGATATTTGCTAAAGATTTCATCAGAAACAGAATCATCAGGATTCTTAATGTACAAGTTTAGTCCTTGTGATTTGTTCAGAGATTCCTTCGTAGTTTGCTCAATCAATTTTTCAGTTTCAAACTTTTTTTGAGCTTTGCCAACATACAATTCTTTATCATCAACTTTTGACTGTTGAGGTCGTTTACAGTTTTTGTTGCTTCATTCAACTTTTCAAAATTCAGAGTATTAATTCGCAGACTGGGTGCTTTTCAGAATTTCAGAATAGAAGATCATAGTTTTAAGAGATAAATGTTATATGGATACATATAACTGTTGATGTGGAAACGTTGCGAGACTCACAATATAGATTTGCTGATTCCCGGTAATTGGTTTGGCAATTTTTGTTACAAGATGTGGATGAGTACATAATGAGACTTCAATAGATAAATATAGTGATTTTTCGGAGAGATTTAAACCAAGAAGCAACGAGGTTGCTGGTACGTCTGCTGGTACTATGATGGAATATAAAAGGTTACCCGGCAACAATAAAAGAGCACGTATATATATCAAGGTTATAATAAGGTTGTTTAGAACGAAAAGTCGAAGTTGACTTGTTGGAGATGTGACAAAATTTGCTAATTTGAAAAGGGATTGCAAAGTTATTTTCGATAATAACACGTCAAAGGAGCTAGCACAAATACATGTTAAACGTTTACACAGGTTCCGAGTGTTTTTAGGTGCATGACTATATGCATAAATCTTTTCTTCCGTGGATGAAGTGCGGTTGGTTCATCCTCTCGATTGAGATATTTTCAAGAATCATGAAAGGTTTGAACGCAGATTGTAATCGTCGAGATACAAATGAGGTTTAAGATGAGATCAAGTGGAAAACTTGAAGAATTATTTAGTTTCATATGTTATAATCAATATTTTAATTCATTTTAATTGTCCAATGTCATTAGTCCACAGTCGATAGTCCACAGTTATCAGTCTAATAATTCATATACAATTTAATATATAATATTCAAATTTATTAATACGTATCGTGACCCGTGTACATGTCTCAGACTCGATCACAACTCAAACTATATATATTATTGTAGAATCAATCTCAACCCTGTATAGAGAAATCGATCATTACTGCATATAGAGTGTCTATGGTGATTCCAAATAATATATATAGATGCGTCGATATGATATGTCAAAACATTGTATACGTGTCCCGATATTTAAAGTGCGTAAAAATAAATAACAGAAATTAAATGACGATAGATAAAGTGCGTAAAGTAAATAGCAGGAATTAAATGACAATAAATAAAATTGCGAGAATTAAATTGCGATAAATAAAATGTAATACGGAATTAACAGTTAGCTAGGAACAGTTAGCTAGGATTTTGTTAGCGTGGATTCTTAACAAAATTTCTCGTAGTTAATTTGTTTGTTTCTAACAAATTTTATTTTGTCCAATGTTTTCTTCATTATGTCACTTGTTGGATTCTGATAAATCAAAATATAAATATGAAATTGGATGAATATGGTTATTCTATGGTGAACGGATACGTATATCGATGGATGTAAGTAAGGTTGTAATTTACTGTTGAATTAGATTTGAAGAATGTACACTATAACTTACTAATATGAAAACTAAATATTCCTCGGGTATTACCTACCCGTTAAAATATTTTCACCATTAACAGTTTGTACGAAAGAGTTTTTAATTACAATCTTTATGAAAATATACTTACATATATTTTTCTTCAGATGTAACCATGGATTTAATGAGTCAATATGATATTACACTCATTTGATTTACCATTAGAACAAGGATATATAATCTCTAAAACATTAGAGATTACATAATCGCCATGTCGTACGAAGATAAATGATGTAGAACGATACGTAGAACGATGATTGTACTCGAGGTACTGAATGGGATGTTGAGGCATGGATTGTTGATGGTACTGGTGCTGTTACTGATGGTACTATTGGTGCCGGTGATGTTGCTGAAGCTGGTACATTTTGCACCATATTTTTCCAAGGCTACAACTCGGGTGCGAAGCTCGTTGACTCCTTCCATTATTCCGGGATGATTGTCAGCCGGAACTAGCAGATGGATAAGGTTTAGAATTGTGGATATAATATAATCGTGGTGAGATATTTGGGAAATGAGGGTGAAAATAATGATTCGGGCTGGTTCGCTGATAAGTGCTTCAGGTTCATCGCCAAGAGGTAAATTCGGTTGGTGGAAGGGATTGCCTTATTTGCGTCTCTATTGATTAAGTCGACTACGAACCCATCAGATGAATTGGGGATGGATGATTGGTTGATTCATTCTGGTTATATAGCTTTCGGAGTTCGAGTGAAAATCCATATCGGAATAGCTGTCGGAATAACAATCGGAATCTGAGGTACTCGAACTGGTTGAGGGATTCATATTGTACGATCAGATGAATTATTTTCGATAAAAAAAATAGATCATAGGATGTAGATTAGTACCCTGCAATACATAATTTACATACGCATATATGATACTAAAATCCCATAAGTTACGGAGGAATCTACGGAAACTATCAGGCAAAGGTAACAATAACAGATATGCTAAGATATGAATTTATCTATACACTGTCTATGCAATAGAGGCAGTAAGACGTGTCTAGACTAAGAATGATAAGTAGATAATTTCCTAAGGATGGAAAGCAGATGATTTCCGACACGAAATGATAAGTAAAACTTTTGACATGCAGACACGGTCGAAGTCCAGACTCACTAATGCATCCTAATGACTTATCAGTTATACACATTAATGCAGACCTGGTTCGCTAAGACTACAGCTCTGATACCAACTGTAGTGACCCGTCCTAATCCATCCGGACAAAGTCCGTATTGATTATAAACGATTCACAATAGTTGATTACATCGCGAGGTACTTGACCTCTATATGATACATTTTACAAACATTGCATTCGTTTTTGAAAAGACAATATTTCATTACATCGAAAGTTGATGGCATGCATACCATTTCATAATATATCTAACTATAATTGACTTAATATTAATCTTGATGAACTCAACGACTCGAATGCAACGTCTTTTGAAATATGTCATGAATGACTCCAAATAATATCTCTAAAATGAGCAAATGCACAGCGGAAGATTTCTTGTGTACCTGAGAATAGACATGCTTTAAAGTGTCAACCAAAATGTTAGTGAGTTCATTAGTTTATCATAAATAATTATTTCATAATTTTAATAGACCACAAGATTTCATATTTTCATTTCTCATAAACATACGTCCCATGCATACAGACAAATATAATCATTCATATGGATTGAACACCTGGTAACCGACATTCACAATATGTATATAAGAATATCCCCATCATTCCGAGATCCTCTTTTGGACATGATATAAATTTCGAAGTACTAAAGCATCCGGTACTTTGGATGGGGCTTGTTGGGCCCGATAGATCTATCTTTAGGATTCGCATCAATTAGGGTGTCTGTTCCCTAATTCTTAGATTACCAGACTATAAAGGGGCATATTCGATTTCTATCATTCAATCATATAATGTAGTTTCGATTACTTGTGTCTATTTCGTAAAACAGTTATAAAATTTGCGCATGTATTCTCAGCCCAAAAATATAAAGAGTAAAAGGGAGCAAATGAAACTCACCTATTGTATTTTGTAGTAAAAATACATACGACGACATTAAACAAAAGTATGGTTGGCCTCGGATTCACGAACCTATATCAAGTATATATATTAACACATATAATTGAAATCGAACAATTTACTTATTATTAGTGTTATAATTGTTATTTTAATATATTATATGTTTCATTCATATCATAATTAGATATATTTATTTTTATATACATTAAATAGATAATTCATTTTTATTACAAAAATATTAATATAGTTATGTTTTATTATTATAAATATATTTTTATATAGAATTCTTCATTTGATACATTAATAATACTAATAATAATAATGATAAAAATAATACTAATTATAAAAATCATAATAATTCTAAAAATAATAAAAATGATAATTTTAATAATAAAAATGGTAATCTTAATAAAAATGTTAATTTCAATAATAATACTAATTTTAATAAACATGATAAATTATAAAAATAATGATACTTTTAGTAATAATAATAATAATAATAATAATAATAATAATAATAATAATAATATTTAATGGTAATACTAATAATAATAATAACGATATTACTAATGCTAACAATAATGATAATAATATTAATTGTATAAATGATACTAATAATTATATTTTTAATATTTGTAATAATCTAATAACAATAATAATAATAATAATAATAATAATAATAATAATAATAATAATAATAATAATAATAATAATAATAATTTTTATACGGAGTACCTAATAAAAAAATTCACGCGTTTTATTTGTCTCCCCAAATAGATCGAGCAGCATAAGTAAAGAGGAGATGACACGGTTTAGGGATTTCGATTCGTCGAACAGATAAATAAATCAAGAAACAATCATCGGTGTAAACTAGGTTATCATCATCATCATCATCGTCCAATTGTCATCATCAATCCTAATCATCGAATAAATCTCAAAGAAATTGAAGCAGTGATGGTGTTTCGGTTGGTGTCTGTTCAAATTAAGAAGAAGGTATAATCACCGCAGCGTGAAGTAACAAAGATTTCATCAAATCATCATCATCGATTATGAAATCGGTCTAGTAATCGATGAAGTAGGTAATTGGTGTTCTTTTATTTATTTATTTAAATAAATATAAATTTTTATCAACTATCAGCGATTATTATAGGTTATTAATTAATTCATTCAGATTTATTGAGGTGAAAACTATTTGTTTGATTCAATTGTTTGTACCTGAGTTATAAAATAGAGCAACAGGGAGCAGTAGAAGTTCCTGGGTAGGTTTTGCTTGATTAAATAAGTTAGGAGATAATGAACATAGTCATTTTCAATAATGGTACTAAGGTTGTGGCTGTGTGATTGCCTCATGGTGATGATATTATTTTATTTTGAGTTGTAATATTCGAACAGGAAAGGATGTCCCAGCTGCAAAAGTTCCAACAGGTTTGTAACAGAAAAAGGAGATGCTCTTGATCGAATCATATGTATATGGTGTGTGTTTTAGTTCTTGATTTCTCCCCAAAATAGTATTAATAAATTGTTGATGTTTTTATTCGTTGGAAGCCAAACACGGACAGCAGCTGTTGCAAGTAACTAGAATAGCTTCATATAAGTAGCAGAAAAATGGATAGCTGTTGTTGCAGCTCGTACACTAGGCAGTGACGACAACAATAGTGAAGATGATATGGTTGGTCAGCTGAGAAGAAAGAAAACAACAGAAATCGTAATTTTTGCAGCTGAAGTAATAACAATAAGTGTGGTGATGTTTTTCTTCAGTTAGCAAGACCAACAAGAAAGGTTTGTATTGTCATAAGTCAAGTACCAACAATAGAGGATAACTTGATCATGTAACTGTTTTGGAGTGATAACCGGTTAGCAGGTGTTGCAACAATCATCATAGTTGTAGCTTGACAAAAGAGAACACAGCATCAGCATCAACTTTTATGGGTGGTGTGTGTTGGTTTACGATGTTGAGACAGGATCAAACAAAGAAACACAAGTGGTGTTAATGTTTTTCTATCAACAGTAGCAATAGGTGGTGATTTTACATGGTGGTTGTTGGTGAGGTTGATGGTGGTGATGGAACTGAAGTGGTGGCAGTGGAGTGGTGATGGAGAGGATGAAGAAGATGTTTGATGTCTTGAATTACATGTGTGAGATATGTATATGTATATGGTTATATGCCATGTATATATAATATAGATAGAATAAGACATATAGTTAGATGAAGATAGTCAATGATAGATAAGGAAATATAACAAAAAGCTAAACTAGTGTGTCTTCTTATATTTAGAAGTATATCCTCATATATTCTCTGTGACTCCTAATGTAACAAAATCTACATCAAATTTCCAATGTTTAAATTATAATAAAGCCATCGGTTATTTCATTGTATTACGCATTTTTTTTCCCAAGATTATTAATAATAGATGTTGTCCATGTAGGCTGAATTATTGGTTATATTTTGATTTGTATATGGTTGCAAAAGATCTACAAGATATTCCATAAGATATGGTGGTCCAAGAAATAAAGTTTATGATTAATAAAAGAACATGCCATCTCATATGATTTCTATATATTTGCTTTCCAATAATTACTTGTTACTATCAATCACGTACAAAAACTCTTTTAAATTTACAATTATTTGATTTTAAATTACGTACGTGCCATCTCATATTATTCTACCAGCAGTTCTCCTAAGGAGTGCAATAACGTGTCCTGTTGTTAATTAGTGGCAGATTAAAAGTCTTCAAAAAAATTCCATATTTTTAATTTAAATAAGTTTATTTATTTTGGTCATTATGGTATAAAATTCAGTCATTAATTATTAAGTAAAAAAAATTAAATTAACTATTCCCTCTCCACTCCAAGTAAAATATAGTTAGTGTTAAATTTATCAAATAACTACTAAATATATTAATAATAAACATATAATTTATAAAACTCATTTTCTGATCACCGATTATTTTAAAATCACCTAAGTTCCTCTTTAACTTATTTACAATCAATCGAATGACAATTGAGCGTTACCGCCGTTTACTAAATAACTTCGAAACCCTATATATATTCTATATATCTATTTGTATATATAGATAAAATATTTATTGTACATTATTATTATTTTACATAATTAATTCTAACAATTACAATATATAATATTTCATATTATTATATACATATCTATTTACAAATAGTTGTTCGTGAATCGTAGGGAATGATCAAAGGTTAATTGAATATGTAAACATAGTTCCAAGATTTTTGAGACTCAATGTTATAGACTTTGCTTATCGTCTCGAAATCATATAGAGATTAAGTTTAAATTTGTTCTGAAATTCCCGGGTCATCACAGTGAGATGATGATGGTTTGGTTGGTATGATGTAGGCAGGGAAAATAAACAAGAATATAAGGTGAATGAATCAATATCATTGAATATTTCCCTTGGTTTATAGCGTAACTGAATCGACAGGAAGATCATACCCAGTACAGAAATAATAAAAAAAAAATTGTAAAGGTGAAAGGGAGTTCAAACTGATTTTGGATTCATTCATGTGTTTGGATTCCTAATTGATAAGAATTAGATAACTAGAATCAATTCACATCAGATGGATAATGATATGTAATAGAAAATACGTATTTATTTGTATTTATACATATATATAATAGTGTTTGTACGTATATATTCATATCTGTATGTATACCTATATATTAGTATCTGTATATATATATATATGCGTATCTGTATATATATATATATATATATATATATATATATATATATATATATATATATATATCTCTGATTCTTAAATTTTTATAAAACAATTATCTATTAATACTATTGATAATTAATAATTAATAATAATATTATTTATAATAATAATAGAGATAATACTAATCTTAGTGATAAAATAATTAACAACATCAATTAATACGAATAATAATAATACAGATAAAAGAAAATATATATATATATATATATATATATATATATATATATATATATATATATATATATATATATATAATGATAATAGTAATAATGATGATAATAATAAATCACCTAAGTTCCTTTTGAATAATTATTATTATATATTATTTTATTTTACAATATTAATTATAATACTTACATCATATTATATTTCAAGTTGTATTTCAAATATATATGTATATATATATATATATATATATATATATATATATATATATATATATATATATATATATATATATTTATATATTTAAAATATATACATATCTATTTACAAGTAATTGTTCGTGAATCGTCAGAAATAGTCAAAGGTCAAATGAATATATGAAACAGTTCAAACATTTTGAGACTCAATTAAATAGACTTTGCTTAGCGTGTCGAAATCATTCAAAGATTAAGTTTAAATTTGATCGAAAATTTCCGGGTCGTCACAGTACCTACCCGTTAAAGAAATTTCATCCCGAAATTTAAGTAAGGTGGTCATGGCTAATAATAAAAATGTTTTCATGATGAATAAGAGTTGATAACTAGTGTTTTATCATCATTGAGTAATATGGATAAAACAATTCGATTATTCGAAGAGTATGAGTGAAGTTATCACAAAAAAGTGAATTGAATAAATGTAAGTTCGTCTTAACCGGTGACGTAGTCACAGTTGATATTCTGGAATTCCAGGGATTTAAAGATAATCTTCGATATCTAAAGGATTTGATTCTTCGGCGAGTAAGGAAAATTAAGATCTTTAAAATTAAATACGGTGATCTGCCTCGATTACTCTGTCTGATATTTCATTATAAATTAAGCTCTTCCATTCCATTATTCTCACCATTTATATACTTTCTTTCTTAGTTTCGTATATCCAAAAGATTGTGAAAATGCTTAATCCAGTTCTAATCCTTGATATTTTCCTAATTATCATTTCTGTCATCATTCTTTTCAATCTTCCACCAGAAAAATTTGTTTACTTCTACTAATGCCTTGGGTTGATACTATTCCTAATTATACCGTGTCTTTATATTGCTATTCGTATTAATATCCACGGTTTGTAACTTCCGTGTTGTTATTGGGCTTTATATTTTCTCTTATATTTTGGATCTCTTTGCCTTTTTATTATCCTCTCGACCTCTAGTAAAGCGAGCAACGGTCCAGAATTCATAGATATGAATTTCGAAATGAATATAGTTAATGTTCTAAGAAAGAAATGGTAATAGCACGATCTTGATTCGTCAAATTACCAGAATATCCGAGAATGATAGAACTATCAAGAAAATATGTTCTTGATATATTTATATATCAGATAAAATGTAAGAGTAGTGTAACATGGCACATGATGACGTTATAATCTGTGAATCATCATGTCCCATTTAGAAACTCAGCATGACTTACTGTAATATAATCACGGTGATCAAGTGTCATTATATTATACTAAATCATGCATCAATTCTCAACACTACTTCAAAAACATTCATAATTTAAACTCGAATTTTAAAGAATTTTAGAAACTAAAGTAGTTTCCTTTATGATGTAATATATATATCACGAAGAGATAAATAATTTCGGACGAGAATATTTATGAAAATATCTTCAGAAATATCGAAGATATTTATGATGATATTTTGGAATTTCTAAGTTCGATGGTTGATGAGGAAGATTTTCCGCAAGATTTTAACATGAGTACGGAGCAAGATATTCGTTGAAGATTTCATCGGATCCAGAATTACCTGGATTCTTTGAATATATGGTATGGTCCTTGTAATTGTCCATGGTCTGCTTCGTGGTTACCTCAATCCATTTTCCAGTTCCAACTTTTCTGAGCTTTTCCAACATACTATTCTTTATCATCAAACTTCCGATGATTAAGGTTGTTTACGGTTGTCTATGGTTTCTGCTGCTTCATTCAGCTTTTTCAACATTCAGAGTATTGATTTGTGACTGAGTGCTTTTCAGAATTCCAGAAGGAGAGATCATAATTCTAAGAGATAAATGTCATACATATAACTGTTGATGTAGATATGATGTGAGTTTTCAAAGTACTGATTACTGATTCCCGGTAATTGGTATGACAGTTCTCGTTACATGATGCGGATGAGTATATGATATGGTTTCAAAGAATAAATATAATGATTTGTCAGAGAGATTTAAGCCAAGAAGTAACGAGGTTGCTGGCATATCTGCTGGTAATATGGTGGAATATAAAAGAATTCTTCGGTATCAAAAGGGTAATCGTATATATCAGGATTATAGTAAGGCTACTTCGAATGAAAAGTCGAAGTTGACTTGCTGGAGTTATGACAAAATTTGCTACTTTGAAAAGGGATCGCAAAGTTATTTTTGCTAATAAATGCCAAAGGATCTGACGCGGATACGTGTTAAACTTTTACTCAGTTGCCAAGAGTTTCTCAGGTGCATAACTATATGTATAAATCGTTACTTCCGAAGATGAAGTGCGGTTAGTTCATCCTCTCGATTGAGGTGTTTTCAAGAATCATGAAAGGTTTGAACGCAGATTGTACTCGACAAAATACAATGTGGTTTAAGATGAAATCAAGTGGCAAACTTGAAGAATTGTTTAGTTTCATATGTTATAATTAATATTTTAATTCATTTTAATTGTCCAATGTTGATAGTCCTCAGTTGATAGTCCACAGTTAGTAATTCAATAATTCATATATAATTATAAATATAATATTCAAATTAATACGTATCGTGACCCGTGTACATGTCTCAGACTCGATCACAACTCAAAGTATATATATTATTATAAAATCAATCTCAACCCTGTATAGAGAACTCGATCATTACTGCATATAGAGTGTCTATGGTTATTTCAAATAATATATATAAATGCGTCGATATGATATGTCAAAACCTTGTATACGTGTCCCGATATTTAAAGTGCGTAAAATAAATACAGAAATTAAATGACAATAAATAAAGTGCATAAAGTAAATAACAGAAATTAAATGACGATAATTAAAATTGCGATAATTAAATTGCGATAAATAAAATGTAATCACTAATTGTACATACGTGTTAAAAACGGTTCCACCATGAGAGAGCAATACCGGTGAAAGTGAGGGTGGAAAACTTGACCTTATCTTGGTCTCGACAACCGCTTGTGTTAAAAACGGTCTCCATTTGTTCAAACCATCGGGTGAGAGTAACCGGTCCCCCGGTTCCATCGAAAGTGGGAGGATTGTACTTCATGAAGTTCTTGTAGGAGCAACCTTCGATTGAATTACCGGCTCCATGATTGTTGTTATTAGAAAAGTAATCGGCCACGGCCGTACCCACGGCGGTGGTTATCATTCGTTGAAGAGCTTGTTCTAGAGTTTCGAGAGGAGTATTGTGTTGACCTTGGTGAGCCATTGTTCCTTCATGAGACAAGAATATCGTTGGTTAGTATTTTCAACAATACTAACCGTGGCATGGAATAAGGATAGAGAGAAAATTTTCCTTGACTCGCCTTAAATTCTCTATGTCATAATGTCGGAACGTCCATGTGAATCACCGTAATATAATCCCGGAAATTATATTACCCTGATTCTCATGTGCATTTAACATTACTTCATAAAGTCAAGGTGGCGCACCAACAAAATTTATCAACGTAAGATCAAGATCGAATACGAGTTAGATATGATAGAAGAGTTCGAGTATAAATGCACAATTAGTCAAATAATTCCTACTTCAGTCTATATGCCGGTTGTAGTCTAGATTCACCTATGTACCCTATGACTCGGGGTGAACACAAATGAACTCTAAATCCCTACAACCAAGGCTCTGATACCACCTGTAGCGACCCCGACAAATCGTCAAGTGACGGCGTCGGCTACGTGGGTCCCATTACCTGATTATAAGTCTTTAAGATAACGTTTGACCAAAATATGTCGCCTTCATTTCAAAATAAAGATTGTTTCAAAGTTTACAAGAATTGTTCAACCAAAAGTTAAGTTACAACGTTATAGATACGATTGAAATCTAGGCGACACGGTTTAAAGTAAAGTCAAAAGACGCTCCATGAAATGCATGTATACTCGACATCGGATGCAAGTATCAAATAGTAAGCGGAAGCATGTTTCACATATCGTGCAAGACCTGAGAAAAACATAGAAATCTGTCAACGAAAACGTTGGTGAAATCATAGGTTTAAGTAAGTAAGTACAAGTGAACCACAAGATTTGCATCAATGAAATAATAGTAATACATTCCAAAAGTTTGTTTCACGAGCACCCAATTATCAAAGCTTAACATTCCTTCCATTGTATACCCCATCACTTAGTGCTAGAACAAACACTGATTCTCGAAAATATATTTCATCCGTAGACGGTAGCGAACCGTCAAGGATGAGGGTTGTCAACCCATATGGCCATATAACATAAGTTCTCGCTTACACCCGGCAAGTGTAACTAATGATAATTGAATTGAGGATTTTGTTCTAAACTCGTATGTAGAATGTTTGTTTTCCCGTTCTTGTGTTCACTTAGTTCAAAAGAATCGTTTATGTTTTCTCATCCCAAATATAAGTTCAAAAAGAGTAAAAGTGGGACTATGATCTCACCTTTGATTGCACGAGTATAAATGTACTTCACAAAGTAAACGTGTGCATGAATATTGCTTAGCCTTGACCTAAACAAATAAGTTGTATCAATTAACAGGTTACGACACAAGGTCGGGTGAAATGTGTTCAATTGGTCCTATGGCTCAATACGACTTGAATAGTATAGCATGTGAATCACGTTGTCAAGTTTCATGCAAGAATCACGTACAAAAGCATGTTAGAACGATTGTATAAAAGTTTGGTTAAGTTTGACTAAAAGTCAAACTTGGTCAAAGTCAACGTAAAGTCAACACGTTCGGGTCGGGTCCCGAACTATTTTTCTAAGCTTAGAAGTCATATATGAGCATGTTGGCCAAGTTACATGTTAATCGGAGGTGCGTAGCATAGCAAACATTTTTCGAAATTTGACAAAGTAGGTCAGAATCTGACCACGGCATATGCCGCGCCGCGGCCAGAGGTGTCGCGCCGCGACATTAGGCGTGGCCTGGTACCTGGTCAGTTTCAAATGTTCAAGTCTTGGTCAAAACTTCAAACAACCATAAAACGCAAACCGTAAACAACTAGAAGGCGTATCTTATACCGTTGGAAAGCTCTTTTGACAAGGAACACAACTAAACATGTATCATCAATCAAAAACATCATTTACAATAACCGAAAACTCGTCAATTGATCAAGAAAGGTTTATTTTCAAAGTTTCAAGTTCGTAAAACGTATTTTATGATTCGGGAATCCAATTTACACATACGATATGCCGTTTCGAAGGTAATTAAGCATACATTACAACTAATCACTAACAATTAACATTCCATGGCATTCAAGCATCAAAAGTTCATGTCAAGAACTATCAAACCCTAGTCAAACATCACAAAATCAATATTCATGTTTTTGAAGTTTTCTTAATCAACCTACGCATCAAAACGAAGCTAGTGATACTAGTAACACAATTAAAACATGCACTTTAACAATCTAACAACATTAACTCATCCAAAATCAAGGATTAAGCACACCCATTTCAAGTTCATGCTAGTTACTCCAAAAACAACAAATCGAGCAAGTAAATCATATATTCATGCTAGACACGAGCCATAGACACTAACTAACACCATTTCAAATCAAAACACGAATTTAGAGAAATCTAGAGTTTTAGAAATGTTACCCAAACGAGATGAAGTTGGTATCAAATTGTAGAGGATGAAGAGAGGATTCCAAATATGTAATCGGATTTGTTGTGAGCTTCCAAGATTGAATTTAGATGATGAATGAATGGAATGGGTTTGTGTGTGTGTTCTTGAGATGGAGAGAAAAGGGATGAGGGAGATGATGGAGTGGATGAAATGGGTTGACTAGTTGACCTAGTCAACTAGTTTGCCCATTTGGCAACTCCGGTCCCTCGAGTTTCAAAGCGGGTGCGGGATTTAACCGATCGAATATTTTTAAAACGCAAGTTAACGAGAGATGTTATAATTAAATGACGGAATTATTATGAACGTTAGTCAACGGAAACTACGAATTTAAATAACGAAAGGTATTATTTAAAAGAAAAAGACGGTGTTAAAAATAAATTTAACGGAAAAACGCGGGATGTTACATTATCCACAACTCAAAAGAAATTTCGTCCCGAAATTTAGTTGGAAGTAGTAGTCGATATCTCTTACTCGAGACTTTACGTTGTCAATGCTATGAATAAGTGAAAGTACGTTCTTGAGGGTTCTCATGAATTTGGATAGTCAGGGTTTTACGTTGCATTAAGGTTCGGTTTTTACGATCCCCAGTTTCAACTGGTTTTCCTATGAAGAGAAGTTTGTCATCGATAGTTGATGTATCCAGCAGGATTGCACGTTCCTGTTCCGCAGGACACGTTTCTAAGTTTGTTACACGAAATGTAGGGTAAACGGAAACTTAATTGAGTCGGAAGTTCTAAACGGTAGGGAGCGGTTCCAATACGCCCCAAGGTTTCAAAAGGGTTAACATGTCGCGGGTTCAACTTTCCCTGATTCCCGAAACGGATTACACCCTTCCAAGGTGCGGGTTCTCAATATTACGCGGTTACACACTGGGATTTGTGAGGTTCTCCTCTAAGTTTGGTATAACTCTTCTGGCGACAATGGGTTGTCTCGAGCCCTTCTCGGACTTGAACGATCTCAATTGTTGTTTCTTGATGGAGTTCAGATTTCGGTGGTTGATGCTTTGGTTAAATGAACAGGGGTATGACATTAGCGGTCATATAAGGTTTCGAAAAGTGCGCGTGAACACACGAGTGGTAACTACTGTTGTAAGAGTGATCTACTAAAGGTGACAATACGAGTTTGTGAGATGTCTTTCCAAGACGTAAATCATTCGTTTGCTCGGTTCGTCAGTTTGTGGGTGGTACGCGGTACTCATGTCTAAGCAGGTTCCCCAAGGTTTCTTGTAAAACTAGAAGTGAAACGAGTATTTCGATACAGAATAATTGACAAAGATACACCGTGTTGGAAAAGAATCTCTTAAGATACGTTTGAAAAAGTTAGTTAGGGTTCGAAAAATGTTCGTTAGGACTATTCACCCTCGTGGCGAATACTTATGTAATATGAGGAGTTTCTCTATCCATGGAGAAATGTTACAAGGAGTTTCTTTAAACGGAAATGCGAACGGTAAAGATAGTAGTGAAATGAGGACTTAGAATAGGATGAGTTTACATCTCGAGGTTGTTATAACGTGCCTCTAGTTGTCAAAAGTTGAAGTCTGAAAGAGAAACGAGGTAGTACACGTAGTTGTATAGTTCGGGGTTGAATAATAGTTGACCGATTATCAGAAACACAAGGGCGTTAAGTCAAAGAAGAGTGAAGTATCGTTGGATTTGTGTGTTATCTTAATTTCCAGTAATATCAGACGGTAACGGTGAAATAACAGAGGTATGTAGTGTGGTACGTGATGACAAGAATATTGATCGGATCCACAATTTAGTATTCGAATTCTTCGTGCAAAATAACGAATTTCCGTCCCGTTGATTTCGAGTCGAGGGAGTATGCCTTTCGGCGTCCAAGTAGAAATATTTCCATATTTGAGTCCCATCTGGTGTTGTACGAATTTAGCTAGAAATGTTGGTGTGAAGAATCACGCTCAAGGTTCGATCGCGGAGAGATTAAAGTCGTGTAATACGAGAAAAGTCAGAAATGAATCTTCGGTAACAACCGGTGAGATCTAAGATTTTTACGAATACAAGTCTGAGTTGGGAGAGTTTCCTGATTACATGTGGCTTGATTTCGAGATTGATTGTAATGCCTTGACCATTAACTTCATGGTCTAGAAAATTGGACTTCGTTCAACAGAAATTCTCACTCGGAGAATTTGGTATAAAGTTGCTCTTTTCTCAAAAGTTCGAGCGTAAGATGGTGATGTTGTTCGTTTTCCTTCTTTACTTAAATAAGTTAAGATGTCATCTATAAATACGATAACAGATTAGTCTATATGAATTTGCATACGCGGTTCAAGAGGTTTATGGATACGGGCGAGCCCTAAATAAATCAAGCGGTACTAAGAGAGATTTACAACTAACGTTGCGAGTTCGGAAAGTGGCTTAGGAGACATCGTCTCACTTAACCCCCAATTGATGATAACCGGAACGGAGGTCGATTTGGAACATACGGGATTCTTGCAAATAATCATGAGGTCATGGATGCGAGGGAGAGGGTATCGGTTTCCAACCGAAAATTACTCAGTTCACAATAATCTATACAAGATGATGGGGAAACATTTTTTTTTTTTTTTTTTTTTTTTTTTTTTTTTTTTTTTTTAACGAATAGGTTCCGAGCTCCCTAGTTCTATAGGTGTCAAGTCAAAAGTCTTAACGTATTTCCTCCAATAAAATTTATAGGCACACAATATTTTTCCGTCGGTCACTTAAATCGTCTAAGTAGTATCTGGGGGAAAGAGGTGGAATATAAAGAGCATGAGTCAAATCCTTGGTTATAAAACGTCTAGCGGTAATCGAATCGAACAAGTATGAAATATACGATTTGTTGTGAAGAAACGTACCCGTTACTAGTCCATCGTCGTTCCGGGCATCCTTGGTGTCGATGTCGAAGGTTCAACGGCGTGCGTTGGGGTTGATTTTCTTATTTGGGCACACATTCCTAAAATGACCCAGTTGACCACATTCGAAGCAAGCACCCGTTCTGTGTGCGTTGGGCATCTTTCGAGCGACGGGTCCTTGGCGCCGGTGGCGAAACCTGCCACATCCTTCAAAGTGATGCTTGTGGCATTCGTCACAAAAAGGCAGTTTTCCGGCATAGCCTTTCTTGTCGTTGGAGGTAAAAGGCTTCTTGGCGGGGTTGTTGTTATTGTTGTGGTTGCTTGATTGAGAGGCTTCCCATGTTCTTTTGTTGTTACTCGGGTGGTTCTCGACCATTGGTGCCGGTGCTTCCATTTCATTCACCGTTTCTAAGGCTTGGCGGGCCATTGTTAAAGCCTCTTGTAGGTTAGTGGGTTGAGATGTCATTACCTTGTGTTGAATGCTCTTAGGGAGGCCATCCATGTAAAGTTCGACTCTTAGGGATTCGGGAGTCATGAGAATTGGACACATCGAGACTAGTTCGGTAAACCGTTGATTATAAGCCTTGAGGTCATTTCCGGCCGTTTTTAAATTCCTTAGACCCTGTTCGAGCCTTCGAGTCTCGTCGCGCGGGAAGTATTCGGTGATCATTCTTTCTCTTAATTCGGTCCAAGAGAGTGTGTGGGCTTCATCGCTTCCCACTAATTGTACATACGTGTTCCACCATGAGAGAGCAATACCGGTGAAAGTGAGGGTGGAAAACTTGACCTTATCTTGGTCTCGACAACCGCTTGTGTTAAAAACGGTCTCCATTTGTTCAAACCATCGGGTGAGAGTAACCGGTCCCCCGGTTCCATCGAAAGTGGGAGGATTGTACTTCATGAAGTTCTTGTAGGAGCAACCTTCGATTGAATTACCGGCTCCATGATTGTTGTTATTAGAAAAGTAATCGGCCACGGCCGTACCCACGGCGGTGGTTATCATTCGTTGAAGAGCTTGTTCTAGAGTTTCGAGAGGAGTATTGTGTTGACCTTGGTGAGCCATTGTTCCTTCATGAGACAAGAATATCGTTGGTTAGTATTTTCAACAATACTAACCGTGGCATGGAATAAGGATAGAGAGAAAATTTTCCTTGACTCGCCTTAAATTCTCTATGTCATAATGTCGGAACGTCCATGTGAATCACCGTAATATAATCCCGGAAATTATATTACCCTGATTCTCATGTGCATTTAACATTACTTCATAAAGTCAAGGTGGCGCACCAACAAAATTTATCAACGTAAGATCAAGATCGAATACGAGTTAGATATGATAGAAGAGTTCGAGTATAAATGCACAATTAGTCAAATAATTCCTACTTCAGTCTATATGCCGGTTGTAGTCTAGATTCACCTATGTACCCTATGACTCGGGGTGAACACAAATGAACTCTAAATCCCTACAACCAAGGCTCTGATACCACCTGTAGCGACCCCGACAAATCGTCAAGTGACGGCGTCGGCTACGTGGGTCCCATTACCTGATTATAAGTCTTTAAGATAACGTTTGACCAAAATATGTCGCCTTCATTTCAAAATAAAGATTGTTTCAAAGTTTACAAGAATTGTTCAACCAAAAGTTAAGTTACAACGTTATAGATACGATTGAAATCTAGGCGACACGGTTTAAAGTAAAGTCAAAAGACGCTCCATGAAATGCATGTATACTCGACATCGGATGCAAGTATCAAATAGTAAGCGGAAGCATGTTTCACATATCGTGCAAGACCTGAGAAAAACATAGAAATCTGTCAACGAAAACGTTGGTGAAATCATAGGTTTAAGTAAGTAAGTACAAGTGAACCACAAGATTTGCATCAATGAAATAATAGTAATACATTCCAAAAGTTTGTTTCACGAGCACCCAATTATCAAAGCTTAACATTCCTTCCATTGTATACCCCATCACTTAGTGCTAGAACAAACACTGATTCTCGAAAATATATTTCATCCGTAGACGGTAGCGAACCGTCAAGGATGAGGGTTGTCAACCCATATGGCCATATAACATAAGTTCTCGCTTACACCCGGCAAGTGTAACTAATGATAATCGAATTGAGGATTTTGTTCTAAACTCGTATGTAGAATGTTTGTTTTCCCGTTCTTGTGTTCACTTAGTTCAAAAGAATCGTTTATGTTTTCTCATCCCAAATATAAGTTCAAAAAGAGTAAAAGTGGGACTATGATCTCACCTTTGATTGCACGAGTATAAATGTACTTCACAAAGTAAACGTGTGCATGAATATTGCTTAGCCTTGACCTAAACAAATAAGTTGTATCAATTAACCGGTTACGACACAAGGTCGGGTGAAATGTGTTCAATTGGTCCTATGGCTCAATACGACTTGAATAGTATAGCATGTGAATCACGTTGTCAAGTTTCATGCAAGAATCACGTACAAAAGCATGTTAGAACGATTGTATAAAAGTTTGGTTAAGTTTGACTAAAAGTCAAACTTGGTCAAAGTCAACGTAAAGTCAACACGTTCGGGTCGGGTCCCGAACTATTTTTCTAAGCTTAGAAGTCATATATGAGCATGTTGGCCAAGTTACATGTTAATCGGAGGTGCGTAGCATAGCAAACATTTTTCGAAATTTGACAAAGTAGGTCAGAATCTGACCACGGCATATGCCGCGCCGCGGCCAGAGGTGTCGCGCCGCGACATTAGGCGTGGCCTGGTACCTGGTCAGTTTCAAATGTTCAAGTCTTGGTCAAAACTTCAAACAACCATAAAACGCAAACCGTAAACAACTAGAAGGCGTATCTTATACCGTTGGAAAGCTCTTTTGACAAGGAACACAACTAAACATGTATCATCAATCAAAAACATCATTTACAATAACCGAAAACTCGTCAATTGATCAAGAAAGGTTTATTTTCAAAGTTTCAAGTTCGTAAAACGTATTTTATGATTCGGGAATCCAATTTACACATACGATATGCCGTTTCGAAGGTAATTAAGCATACATTACAACTAATCACTAACAATTAACATTCCATGGCATTCAAGCATCAAAAGTTCATGTCAAGAACTATCAAACCCTAGTCAAACATCACAAAATCAATATTCATGTTTTTGAAGTTTTCTTAATCAACCTACGCATCAAAACGAAGCTAGTGATACTAGTAACACAATTAAAACATGCACTTTAACAATCTAACAACATTAACTCATCCAAAATCAAGGATTAAGCACACCCATTTCAAGTTCATGCTAGTTACTCCAAAAACAACAAATCGAGCAAGTAAATCATATATTCATGCTAGACACGAGCCATAGACACTAACTAACACCATTTCAAATCAAAACACGAATTTAGAGAAATCTAGAGTTTTAGAAATGTTACCCAAACGAGATGAAGTTGGTATCAAATTGTAGAGGATGAAGAGAGGATTCCAAATATGTAATCGGATTTGTTGTGAGCTTCCAAGATTGAATTTAGATGATGAATGAATGGAATGGGTTTGTGTGTGTGTTCTTGAGATGGAGAGAAAAGGGATGAGGGAGATGATGGAGTGGATGAAATGGGTTGACTAGTTGACCTAGTCAACTAGTTTGCCCATTTGGCAACTCCGGTCCCTCGAGTTTCAAAGCGGGTGCGGGATTTAACCGATCGAATATTTTTAAAACGCAAGTTAACGAGAGATGTTATAATTAAATAACGGAATTATTATGAACGTTAGTCAACGGAAACTACGAATTTAAATAACGAAAGGTATTATTTAAAAGAAAAAGACGGTGTTAAAAATAAATTTAACGGAAAAACGCGGGATGTTACATTTTGTAGGCTCCAAGAAGAGTCTACCCATGCTTATTCTTGTGACTTTTAAAGACCACAACTCCCTAAGTGCATGCTAGTTTTAATAGACCAAAGAAGGCTCAAAATATACAACATTTCAAGTGCCAAAAACAGCTGACCATTCTGTCCAAAACTTGATGCTGCTGTTCGAAATTTTTGGGCAGAAAGAAGGGGTCTTCAAGCTTGGTTTTTGGTCATTCAAGTGTCTCTAAATCCTAACTACATTAAGGGTGGTGTTGGTGCACTAAAACTTGTGGGTATTACAACTTGAGGCTTCAAGTTAGAGGCTAATATTCAACATCTACTTCATCTTCCAAATCAGCCCTCAAATTAGTTGAGGAGGTATATTTCTTATCTTTTTCTTTTATTTGTAAGCATATGTTTCAAGACATGATATTTACATGGAATTTAACTTAATGGTTAAACTAATAAACATGAACTTATGCATTCAATTTCATATTTAGATTTTGATTTATCAAAAATCAAGTGGCATAATGAAGGAAACATTTGACAAAATAAAATTTGTTAGAAACAAACAAATTAGCTATGGGAAATTTTGTTAAGAATCCACGCTAACTGTTCCTAGCTAATTGTTCCCAGCTAACTGATTACACTTTATTTATTGCAATTTAATTATCGCAATTTACATTCTTGCAATTTTATTTATCGTCATTTAATTTCTGTTATTTAATTTACGCACTTTATTTATCGTCATTTATTTTCTATTATTTATTTTACGTATTTTAAATATCGGGACACGTATATTATGTTTTGACATATCATATCGAAGCATCTATATATATTATTTGGAATCACCATAGACACTCTATATACAGTAATGATCGAGTTCTCTATACAGGGTTGAGGTTAATTCTACAATAATATATATAGTTTGAGTTGTGATCGAGTCTGAGACATGTACACGGGTCACGATACGTATTAATTAATTCGAATATTATAAACTATAAATGAATTATTGAATTAGTAACCGTGGACTGCTAACTGTGGACTATCAATATTGGACAATTAAAAATGAATTAAAATATTGATTATAACATATGAAACTAAGCAATTCTTCAAGTTTGCCACTTGATTTCATCTTAAACGTCATTTGTATCTTGATGATTACAATCTACGTTCAAACCTTTCATGATTCCTGAAAACACTTCAATCGAGAGGGTGAACCAACCGTACTTCATTTACAGAAGAAAAGATCGATGCATATAGTTATGCACCTGAAAAAACTCTCGGAACCTGAGTAAACGTTTAACACGTAGCAGTGCAAATTCCTTTAGTGTTATTATTACACAAAATAATTTGGTAATCCCTTTCAAAGTAGCAAATTTTGTCACAGCTCCAGCGAGTCAACTTCGACTTTTTATTCAAAACAACCTTATTATAACTTTGACATATATGCGTGCTCATTTATTGTTACCAGAAAACCTTTTATTTTCCACCATACTACCATCAGCGTTTAATCATCTAAAAATACAATTCTCCTGAAAACACCTCGGATTGATAACTAACGATTCAGATATGGTAGCATTAAATGCAGAGGAAACAACAAAATTGTAGATGGTCTAAACGGCCAAAAGTTTGATAATAAAGAATAGAATGTTAGGAACGCTCGATAAAAAATTTGGTACTGAAAAACGGATTGAGCAAACCATAAAGGAGACCAAGGACAAATACAAGGACCAAACCTTATAATCAAAGAATCCAGGTAATTCTGGATCCGATGAAATTTTTAGAGAATATCTTGCTCCGAAGTCATGTTAAAATCTTGCGGAAAATTTTTCTTCATCAACCTTCAATTTTAGAAATTCCAAAATATCATCATAAATATCTTCGATATTTCTGAGGATATTTTCATAAATATCCTTGTCCGAAATTATCTACCTCTTCGTGTTTTCTGAATTCCATTATATTGGAAACTTCTGAAAAATCTAAGTATAAATTATGAATGAATTGTGGAGAAGTGTTGGAAGTTGAAGCATGGGTTAGTATAATATAATGACGCTTGGCCAACGTGGTTATATTACAGTAAGTCATGCTGAGTTTCTAATGGGACGTGATGATTCACAGATCATAACGTCATCATGTGCCATGTTACATAACTCTTTCATTCTACTTAACCTCTAATCATATCAAGAAAATATATTCTTGATAGCTCTATTCTCAGTGATTCCGGTAATTTAACCAATCAAATTGTGCTATTACGATCCTCCCTGCTTAGAACATTATGATCATTCGAAACTCTATATCTATGAATTCTGGACCATTATTCGCTTGACTTGAAGTCGGAAAGAGAAAACAAAAGCATGGAACTACTAAAAATAAGGGAAAATATAAAGCCCGACAACAACTCCGAAATTACAAACCGTGTATATCAATACGTATCGCAACGTAAAGATACGGGAGAATTAAAAACATTATAACCCCAAGGTAATCATAGAAGTAAACAGATTCCTCTGGTGATAAATGAAAGAGAAGAATGACAGAAGCGATAGTCAGGAAAATACAAAGTATTAGAACTGGATTAAGCATTTCCAGAATCTTTTGGAAGTATGAATTGAGTAAAGGAACGGTGAAAAGAATGGAACGAAAAAGGTGGATTTATAACAAAATGTTAGACGTAGTAATCGAGACAGATTATCGCATTCAATTATATAGGATACTAATTCCTTAATTACTAAAAAATCAAATCTTTTATAGATTTTGAAGATTATCTTTAAATCCCTTGAATTCCGGAATTCAACCAAGGCAACGTTAAAAGTTAAGACGAAACTTTATTCCTTCAAATCACTCTTTTGTAATAACTTAACTCATACGCTTCGAGTAATCGAATTATCTTATCAATACTCATCATGAAAACATTTTTAGTGTTAGCCATGACGACCTCGATCAAATTTCGGGACGAAATTTCTTAAACGGGTAGGTACTGTCACGACCCGGAAAATTTCGACTAATTTTGAACCAAACCCTCGATATGATTTAATATTTTGACACGATAATCAAAGTCTGTTAGGTTGAGTCTCAAAAATTTTGAACTATTTATATGGATTCATTACCTTTTGACTATCCCCGAAGATTCACGAACAATTGTTTGTAAATAAATATGTATATATATTTATAAACGTAAGCATATAATAAATCAAAATTATAAAATAGAATTTAAATTTAGAAATAAATATGTAAAATAAGATACAAAGTAATTAGGTACAATTTAAAATGAACATATATATAAATATATGTAATTTCTATGTATAATTATTATTATATGTATATTGTAATGTATATTAACTTGTATAAAAATTAAATACTTAATATAAGTGATAGTTTAAAGTATATTATATAGCTATATTACATAATCAATAATATGTAAAACAAATGTATTGTTATTACTTCCAATATTAGTACTAGTGTTACTAATATTATTTTAAAGATACGAACTTGATACATATAAATTTTTATAGTATTATTATTACTAATAGTATTAGTATAATTATTATTATTATTATTATTATTATTATTATTATTATTATTATTATTATTATTATTATTATTATTATTATTATTATTATTATTATTATTATTATTATTATTATTATAATTAGTATTATTATAATTAGTAATATTATAGTTAGTGTTATTATTATCATTAATAATATTATTGATAATAAATTTATAACAATTATTATTATCATGAACAACAATATTACTATTATTATATTATTATAAATTCTTATTTACATTAATTACAATATTAAGAATATTATTATTGTTAAATAATAAGATTAATTAGAATATATAAACATATATAAAAGTATGAATATATCAGATTCACATATAAATACAGATGTAATTATAAATAATTTATACAGATACAGATTTATATAACCAGATACATCTAAATTCGTATTATATATATATACAGACATATGAATGTATAGATACAGTGTGTATATATATATATATATATATATATATATATATATATATATATATATATATATATATATATTTATATATATATATATATAAAACAGATTCTATCCCTATCTGATTGATATCGTTTTGATTTTTGGTTCCTCCTATTACGTATTCAGCTCCACATCATTTTCTTACCTGTTGATGATTGAAACAATTCGTACAAATCATTATCTCTATCACAGAAACCATCCAAAAATCAATTACCTATTCTTTTCTTCATTCTACTTTTTTTTTTACGATTCTGATAGTGAAGTGTTGATTTAATTCGATATAAAACAAGGGAATTACTCAGTGATATTATCTTATTCAATCAACAACATATCCTCAAATTCATTATTCACTTACACTGATTAAATCGGTGTAATTATAAGAACAGAAACAGAATGCTGAGTCAAACGACCTTGTTCTTGAAACCTTTTTCTTAAAAGCTTTAATCCGAATTGTATTTCAAAATGTAATAATGCAATTTTGTTATAAATATTCCACTTCAACTTTCTGCAAAGATTCATAACTCAATTCTTAATATCGAACCTTAATTTGTTGAGTCAAAGTTTGATTTTAAAAAGTCAAAGGATTCGTTCTTCATAAAATTTGAACTTCAGTGGAAGCTTTTTAATCAATTGATGAGTTGAAAAGTTTCCAGGGAGGATTTAAAACCTATTTCATGTAGGAAATTGGGTCTAAAAATGGCTAGATTTCACAAACGCGAATTGAGTTCTTCACGATATTCAACCTTCTGTTTCAGTTAGTTTTCTGTAAATGATTTCTATTTTAAACAATTTACACAATTTATAAATGTTGTTGTATCATTTATAAGTCCTAAATTAATTTATGAATCACGGTTATGAATTGATAAGTTGGTTTCGATCGTGTATGTTGGAAGAGAAGAAGGTTAATTAAATACGGGTTTATATATTTTTCTATGTGGGATTAGTCAGAGAATGAGCATCAGCTCAGCTGGTTAAGGTGTTAACGTGTGTTCGAGGGGTCGTGGATTCGAGCCCGGTCACGTGCAAATCTTTTTACAGAATCTCTTAAAGGGTATAAACCTTTTATATATTATTATTATTATTATTATTATTATTATTATTATTATTATTATTATTATTATTATTATTATTATTATTATTATCATTATTATTATTATTATTATTATTATTATTATTATTATTATTATTATTATTATTATTATTATTATTATTATTATTATCACTTTTATTATTATGATGATTACTATTGTTATATTACTATTATTATCAGTATTTGACATTATTACAAGTATTATTAATATTTTTATTTATTATTAGTATTATTATTATTAGTATTATTATTATTATTATTATTATTATTATTATTATTATTATTATTATTATTATTATTATTATTATTATTATAATAAAATTAGGTTTAAAAATAAAATTTAGGATTAAATTTATGATTTAAAATAGGTTAATGATATGATTATGATTATTAAGAAAAAGTATGATTAAATTAAATACAAATACCTATTGTTATTTTTTTGAAGATTATTAATATTATTATTAAAATTATTATTATTATTAAGTATCATTATTATTATTATTATTAGAATTATCATTATTTTTTTCATTATTTTACTATCCCCATTATTATTATTTTTAACATTTATATTATTAATTTTTTTCATTATTAGTATTATTATCATTTTTATTATTACTAGTATCGTTATTATTTTTATAAAAACCATAATATTATTATTATTAATATTACTACTAATATTACTATCATTACTACAATAAAAATTAGTCCTATAGAAATATACTTAACTAAACAATATTAACATTTTATTTATTTAAAGTATATAAACTAAAGATATTTAATTAAGTTATTAATGAAACACATAATTTATTAAAATAACAAGTATATCACTAATAATATATAAATTTGTTCGATTTCAATTTTGTGTATTAATATATACATAAATGATATAGGTTCGTGAATCCGAGGCCAACCCTATACTTGTTCAATGTCGTCATATGTATTTTTACTACAAAATATAGTATGGTGAGTTTCATTTGCTCCCTTTTTAATTGCTTTTGCAATATATATTTTTGGTCAGAGAATACATGCGCTGCTTTTATAAATGTTTACGAGATAGACACAAGTACTTAAAATATATTCTACGTTGAGTTGTACCACCCTGCATATCTTCCCTAATAGCTTGGTAACTACTATTTACATGTGGTATTGTAAACGCGAATCCTGTTGATAGATCTATCGGGCCTGACAACCCCAACCGGACTGGACGACCAGTATTCAACGATTGCACAGTACTTCGTTCCGGTGACTACTCTTGGTACAGTGTAGTGAGATTTCATAATAAAGGGAATATGCGACGTTGATTAAATGTTAAGTATGGTTACCAAGTGCTCAACCACTTAGAAAATTTTTATTAAAACGTTTGTGTATATGAAATCTTGTGGTCTATTAAGATATTGAAATGATTGTTATGATAAATCTATGAACTCACCAACCTTTTGGCTGACACTTTTAAGCATGTTTATGCTCAGGTATGAAAGAAACCTTCCGCTGTGCATTTACTCATTTTAGAGATATTACTTGGAGTCGTTCATGGCATATTTAAGTCAACGCCTCGCAATGGGACCAAATGTTGATGACTTCGTCCAGGTGGATAAGGACGGGTTATTACAGACTCCAAGTAATATCTTTAAAATGAGCAAATGCACAGCGGAAGATTTCTTTCATACCTGAGAATAAACATGCTTTAAAGTGTCAACCAAAAGGTTGGTGAGTTCATTAGTTTAACATAAATAATCATTTCCATCATTTTAATATACCACAAGATTTCATATTTCAATATACATCCCATATATAGAGATAAAATTCATTCATATGGTGAACACCTGGTAACCGACATTAACAAGATGCATATATAAGAATATCCCCATCATTCCGGGACACCCTTCGGATATGATATAAATTTCAAAGTACTAAAGCATCCGGTACTTTGGATGGGGTTCGTTAGGCCCAATAGATCTATCTTTAGGATTCGCGTCAATTAGGGTGTCTGTTCCCTAATTCTTAGATTATCGGACTTAATAAAAAGGGGCATATTCGATTTCGATAATTCAACCATAGAATGTAGTTTCACCTACTTGTGTCTATTTTGTAAATCATTTATAAAACCTGCATGTATTCTCAGCCCAAAAATATAAAGGGTAAAAAGGCAAATGAAACTCACCTAATGTATTTTGTAGTAAAAATACATATGACGTCATTTAACAAGAGTAGGGTTGACCTCGGATTCACGAACCTATATTATGTGTATATATATTAACACATATAATGGTAATCGAATAAATTTATGTATTATTAGTGATTTAGTTGTTATTTTAATTATGTGTTTCATTAGTAACCTAATTAATTACATTTATTTTGTATATTTTTAAATAAATAATTATAATATAGTTTTATTATGTATGTTTTTATATGATTAATTTTTATTATAATAACAATAACGATAATAATAATATATTAAAAATAATGATACTTATAATAATGATAATAAAAATAATGATAATAATAATAAAAATAATAATATTAAATATAATAATAAAATCATGTTTAATGAAAATAATAATAATAATGATAAAAATAATAATAATGATAAAAATAATAATAATGATGATGCTTTTAATAATAATAATAAATATATCTTAGCTACCTCAAAAGTTTTTTCAACAAAAATATGCCTAAGTCCAGGCTCGAACTCGCAATCTCCCAATACCCCAACACCACATCAAACCACCCTTCCACTTCTATTTTTCTGATTAGATTTGAAGACAGATTTTATTTAACCTGCTTGGCCAATCTTTTTCGGCCCAATAGCTGAAAGGACCCGTTTATATACATTATAAACGATTCATAATAGTTGATTACATCGAGAGGTATTTGACCTCTATATGATACATTTTATAAACATTGCATTCGTTTTTAAAAGACAAACTTTCTTTACAACGAAAGTTGACGGCATGCACAGCATTTCATAATACATCCAACTATAATTGGCTTAATAATAATCTTGATGAACTCAATGACTCGAATGCAACGTCTTTCAAAATATGCAATGAATGACTCCAAGTAATATCCTTAAAATGAGCTAATGCACAGCGGAAGATTTCTTTAATACCTGAGAATAAACATGCTTTAAAGTGTCAACCAAAAGGTTGGTGAGTTCATAGGTTTATCATAACAATCATTTCAATATATTAATAGACCACAAGATTTCCGTTTATAAATATATGTACACTCGCAAGTGTATAAAAGTATTCTATAAGTTGTAGGCACCTGGTAACAAGCCTTAACGTTCATATTTTACCCTCTGAAGTACACCAGATCAGGTGTGTTTAAAATAACCTCGAAGTACTAAAGCATCCCATAGTCAGGATGGGGTTTGTCAGGCCCAATAGATCTATCTTTAGGATTCGCGCCTACCGTACATAGACAAGTCGTTTAATGTTACCAAGCTAAGGGTATATTTCTGGTTTAAACCCACATAGAATTAGTTTTAGTACTTGTGCCTATTTCGTAAACCATTTATAAAACAGCGCATGTATTCTCAGCCTAAAAATATATATAAAAAGGGAGTAATGAAGCTCACCATACTGTATTTCGTAGTAAAAATACATATAACGTCATTTAACAAGTGCAAGGTTGGCCTCGGATTCACTAACGTATCAATATTGAGATTCAATATTGCAGGAAAGTACGTAGACGCAACAGAGATGATAAACACTAGATTGACCTCACGAGCATACCCATAAACCATACCCATCACCTCCATAGCTATAACCCATAATTTCCTTTGCTTCGACTCATTCAAAAAAACTATTTTGAAATCACTCGGACAGCACTCCGTCGTAATATTTTATGTATACTAATAATATCTTGAAATAATACAGAGCATATATATATATATATATATATATATATATATATATATATATATATATATATATATATATATATATATATATATATATATATATATATATATATATATCGATTGAGAGAGTTTAGAGAAATATATTTTCAAGTTTCAATGAAATAATGAAACCTATTGAATTCTATTTATAATAGATTTTTGAATTATTAAAGTGAATTATTAAAGTATGAATTATTAAAGTGAATTATTAAAGTATGAATTATTAAAGTGAATTATTAAAGTTAAAGTAAAGTAAAAGTAAAGTAAAGGTAAAGTTAAAATATAGTAAAAGTATAAAAACTATGTATGTATAATACGCGTATAAATATATATAATATTAATTTAAATCGTAATATATCTTTAATGAAATAAAATATAAATATCGTTATATTTATTATACTGGTTAAGTAATGAGTTGTCAAAAGTGATTCTAGATATTTATAAAAGTTATATACGTTTTAATAATAAAGTTCTTTTTAAACTGAAAACGTCTTTGTACGTTTGAAAATAGATTAATAGAATATTATGGAAACCAATTCTCCACTAACTTTTGTCTAACTTTCGTAAATGACACTTTTTGTTTTTATTTATAAATAGCTTTACAAATTATTCTGAATATCGTTAAGAGGAATAGATTTTCTCAAATCATAGTGGACCTCTCAACAGAGACTTGTAATCATAATTCATTGTTTCTGATAATTCAATCATTTAATATATATATATTTTTTTTATTTCGTAGAAAATCATATTGAAACAAATACGTTCGTGTAAAGTATTATACGTTTAATACTTTATTAACATTCTCAAGTTATAATATATATATACATATACATATCTATTTATATATAACGGTTCGTGAATCGTCGGAATTTGGTCGAGGTTATAATGAATGTATGAACACAGTTTAAAATTTTTGAGATTTAACTTAACAAACTTTGCTTATCGTGTCGGAATAATATAAAGATTAAAGTTTAAATTTGGTCGTAAATTTCCGGGTCGTCACAGTACATACCCGTTAAAGAAATTTCGTCTTCGAAATTTGATAGAGGTCGTCATGACTAACAATGAGAATGTTATTATAACGATTTTAGAGTTTTATCATGTTCAAGAAGCATGGATAAAATAATTCAATTACTCGAAGTTTGTGAGTGAAGTTATCGTAAATGAATGAAATAAGATAATAGTGATTCGTCGTATCTTTTGACGTCATCACGATTGATCTCCAAAAAGAAAATCTTTGTAATCTATATTGGATTTGATTATTCGGCGATTAAGAAAATTATGATCCTCTTCGAATTAATGCGATAATCCATTTTGATTTCTCTGTCGGATATTTCACTATAAATCCACCTCCTTTGTTTTCTTACAACTCACACCTTCTCAACTCATATTTTAAAGTATTTGTCAATATGCTTCATCCAGTGCTGATTCTTGATATACTCCTCACTTTCATATCTATCGCTCTTCTTTTTCATCTGCCTCCAGAAGAATCGATTTACTTCTACTATACTCTTGGTTTTATAGTGTTTTTAGTTCTCCCTTGTCTTTATATTGCTATATGCATTGATATATACGGTTTGTGATTTCTGGGTTGTTGTTTGTTTTTATATCTTCCCTTATATTTCAAAGTCCTTGCTTCTTCTATAATCATTGTCATTCACAGTTAATGCTCTCTTCTATTTGCTATGATTTATACTCCCATTTCTAGTTTGGAGCTTTGTCCTTTCGTTTCTTCTTCTTGCGATTAAGCACCGCTTGTAATGGTCCAGAATTCGCAGATATAAATTTCGGAATGAACATTGTTAATGTTCTAGGAAGGAAATTATAATGGCACGATCTTGACTTGTCAAATTACCAGAATACCTCGGAAAAGGCCGAATCATCAAGAAATATTTTCTTGATATTTAGAGATCAAAGAGAATACAAGAGTCGTGTAACATAGCACATGATGACGTTATGATCTGTGAATCATCATGTTCCATTTAGAAACTCAGCATGAATTACTATAATATAATCACGTTGATCAAGTGTTATTATATTATACTAACTCACGCTTCAGCTCCCAACACTTCTTCAAGAATATTCCTATTTTAAACTCGAATGTTTCAGAATTTAGAAACTAAAATAGTTTCTTTTATGATATAATACAGATAGCGCGAAGAGGTAAATGATTTCAGATAAGAATAATTATAAAAATATCTTCAGAAGTATGGATGATATTTATAATGAAAGATACGATGATATCTTTGAATGTCTAATATCAGAGGATGATGAAGGATATTGTCCGCAGGGGTTTAGAGTCAGGAGCAAGGTATTCGTTAATGACTTCAGCAAGTACTGAATCATTTGGATTCTTTGAAGGCAGGTTCAGCCTTTGTGATTTATCCACAGCCTCCTTCATACTTTGCTCAATCCGTTTTCCAGTTCCAAAACTTCTCTTTTTCTGAGCTTTGCAAATATACTATCCTTTATCATCCAACTTTTTACTGTTAAGGTAGTTTACAGTTTTTGCTGCTTCATCAGCATTTTTCAAAATTTCGAGAACTGGTTAGCAATTTAGGGTGTTTTTCAGAAATTTCTCATTCAAAGAATGTAAGTCTTGGAGGTAGACGTTGTGTGTATATGTAATTGTTGATGTAGACATGCTGCGAGGTTTCAAAATACTGATTGCTGATTCTCAATAATTGGTATGGCAATTCTTGTTATAAGGTACGAATGAGTATATGATAGGGTTTCGATAATTATAATGATTTTTTTTTTTGGAAAGTCAAAGATCAGTGAAGTTGTTGGTAAGTTTATTGCTAATGTGGTGAATATAAACGATTCCCCGGTAACGTTGGCGAAAGGGCAATGTATATATCGAGGTTATAATAAGAATGTTTTGATTGAGAAGTCGAAGTTGACTTGCTGGAGCTGTGACAAAACTGTCTATTTTGAAAAGGAATTGCAAAGTTATTTTAGCTAGTAAATGCCAAAGGGTCTAACACGGATACGTGTCGAACTATGACTTAGGTTTTGAGAGTTTTTCAGGTGTATAACTGTGGGTAACATGTGGTTGGATCATCATCTCGATTGTTCCTTAGTTGAAGTGTCTTCAGGAATTTCGAAGGGTTTGAGCACATATTGTAATCGTTAATACATATGATGTTCTAACACAGTTTTGAAGTCAAAGTATAGCTTAGAAAGATATAGGAATCTAAGAGTGATGATACTGGTTATATTTCGAATTGAATTATACGATTTCAAAATCAGAATATGTAATTGAATTTGAATGAGTATGATTGTTTTGATTTATATGAAAGAATGGATATTGTTGTGAAAGTAGGGAGTATAGTTGATGATTGCTGAATCAGTTTCAAAAAATGTAATATATTAATTGTGAATTTATATATCTCTCGGGTACTACCTACCCGTTAAAAAATTCACAATTAATATTTTGTACAAAAAGTAGTTTATTACAGTCTTTATGAAAATATATGTGTATATTTTCTTTAGATGTAATATAGATTTAATGAGTTAATATTAAATTAAACTCATTTGTTTTATGGTTGGAACTAGAATTGAGTAATCCCTAAAACTTTATAAATTGCAAAAGTATTTCTTCAATAATATTGAAATTATGAATCATTACTTTGTTATTTGTTGGTTTTCGTGAAATTCTTGTGAACTTCGCAAGATACGAATGATGTTATTTGAAAAGTTTCGAGTACATCGATGATGAAAGTGTAAAATCAAACATATATTCGAATAATACACTTGATTTATTATGAATTGGAATTTTATTGATTTGAGACAGAGATTGTAATTAACGATGGTTAAGTTGCGGACGAAGGACGTACATCATTGCATATTTGTAATATGAATTAACTGAGTAGTTAAGATTCACACATAATAGCTTAGTACGGGAAGATTTATTATGGTTTAAAAATTTATACATATAAAATATACATATAAATCTTTCGATTGGAAATGAGTTAATACTTCATAACTCGTTGATACAATATATTTGTTGTTGATTCGTAATGATGTCCACAATGATTCTTGAACTGACAGAGTTTGTGATGTTATAGGTGCTGTTGATTCTGACGATACTGACGGCACTGACTGTGTTGATGATGCTACGGTCCTGTTGATGTTGTTGGTAAAACAATTCTAGCTTGTAAATCGTACACCATTTTCGATCAAAGTTTCTACTCTACCATCTCCGTTCACTCATCCGATTTATGGTCAGAATTAAATAATCTCTAAGATTTTGGAGATTACATAACTACCGTAGAGATATCTCTTCAATGAAGTTTATGAATTAATACTTCATCGTTTGTTGTTGTTGATATTCCTGGATATTTACAGGGCGTATGACGTTGATGTTTGAGATACAGATTGTGATGTTGCGGTGTGGGATGTGGATGTTGTTGGTGGTGGTGGTGATGGTACTGTTGGTGTTGCTGATGGTGGTACTGTTTATTCTGCTGCTGGTGTTTGTAACCTTTGCACCATATTCTCCAAAGCCACTACCCGAGCGCGAAGCACGTTGACTTCTTCTATTACACCGGGGTGATTGTCGGTTCGGACGAGTGGATAAATAAAATCTAGAATTTGGTGTAGTATGTAATCGTGACGAGATACTCTAGAAATAAGAGAGAAAATGGTGTTTCGGATAGGTTCGCCGGTAAGTGCTTCAGGTTCTTCGCCAAGAGGGCAATGTGGTGGATGGAAGGGATCACCTTCTTCTTGTCTCCAATGATTAAGGAGGCTACGAACCCATCCCTAATTCATCCAGAATATATGATGACTAATTGGTTGATCCATTCCGGTCACACTGCTTTCGGAACTTGAGTGGGATTCCATTTCGGAATCCGAGGGACTTGAACTAATGACGAATTCCATTTCATACGACTGAATAAATAATTTTTCGATATGAAATGATTTTCCAGCTATCGGGTGGTATTCTAATTATATAGAGCAAAAGGTTTCGTAGATTACGGAGGAATTTACGGAATATGTCAGGAAAAGTTTACAGTAACAGATACGCTAAGATATGAATTAGCAGATACGCTAAGATATGAATTTTGTCTATACACTATTCATGCAATCAATGCAATAAGATGTGTCTAGACTAAGAATGATAAGCAGGTAATTTCCGACAAAAATGATGAGCAAAACTTTTGACATACAGACACGGTCGAAGTCCAGACTCACTAATGCATCCTAACGACTATCAGTTAGACACACTAATGCAGACCTGGTTCGCTAAGACCACCGCTCTGATACCAACTGAAAGGACCCGTTCATATACATTATAAATGATTCACAATAGTTGATTACATCGCGAGGTATTTGACCTCTATATGATACATTTTACAAACATTGCATTCGTTTTTAAAAGACAAACTTTCTTTACAACGAAAGTTGACGGCATGCACACCATTTCATAATACATCCAACTATAATTGGCTTAATAAGAATCTTGATGAACTCAATGACTCGAATGCAACGTCTTTCAAAATATGCCATGAATGACTCCAAGTAATATCTTTAAAATGAGCTAATGCACAACGAAAGATTTCTTTAATACCTGAGAATAAACATGCTTAAAAGTGTCAACCAAAAGGTTGGTGAGTTCATAGGTTTATCATAACAATCATTTCAATATATTAATAGACCACAAGATTTCTGTTTATAAATATATGTACACTCGCAAGTGTATAAAAGTATTCTATAAGTTGTAGGCACCCGGTAATAAGCCTTAACGTTCATATTTTACCCTCTGAAGTACACCAGATCAGGTGTGTTTAAAATAACCTCGAAGTACTAAAGCATCCCATAGTCAGGATGGGGTTTGTCAGGCCCAATAGATCTATCTTTAGGATTCGCGCCTACCGTACATAGACAAGTAGTTTAATGTTACCAAGCTAAGGGTATATTTCTGGTTTAAACTCACATAGAATTAGTTTTAGTATTTGTGCCTATTTCGTAAACCATTTATAAAACAGCGCATGTATTCTCAGCCCAAAAATATATATAAAAAGGGAGTAATGAAGCTCACCATACTGTATTTCGTAGTAAAAATACATATAACGTCATTTAACAAGTGCAAGGTTGGCCTCGGATTCACTAACTTATCAATATTGAGATTCAATATTGCAGGAAAGTACGTAGACGCAACGGAGATGATAAATACTAGATTGACCTCACGAGCATACTCATGAACCATACCCATCACCTCCATAGCTATAACCCATAATTTCCTTAGCTTCGACTCATTCAAAAAAACTATTTTGAAATCACTCGGACAGCACTCCGTCGTAATATTTTATGTATACTAATAATATCTTGAAATAATACAGAGCAAAAATATATATATATATATATATATATATATATATATATATATATATATATATATATATATATATATATATATATATATATATATCGATTGAGAGAGTTTAGAGAAATATATTTTCAAGTTTCTATAAAATAATGAAACCTATTGAATTCTATTTATAATAGATTTTTGAATTATTAAAGTGAATTATTAAAGTATAAATTATTAAAGTGAATTATTAAAGTTAAAGTAAAGTAAAATTAAAGTAAATGTAAAGTTAAAGTATAGTAAAAGTATAAAAACTATGTATGTATAATACGCGTATAATATATATAATATTAATTTAAATTGTTATATATATTTAATGAAATAAAATATAAATATCGTTATATTTATTATACTGGTTAAGTAATGAGTTGTCAAAAGTGATTCTAGATATTTATAAAAGTTATATACGTTTTAATAATAAAGTTCTTTTTAAACTGAAAACGTCTTTGTACGTTTGAAAATAGATTAATAGAATATTATGGAAACCAATTCTCCACTAACTTTTGTCTAACTTTCGTAAATGACACTTTTTGTTTTTATTTATAAATAGCTTTACAAATTATTCTGAATATCGTTAAGAGGAATAGATTTTCTCAAATCATAGTGGACCTCTCAACAGAGACTTGTAATCATAATTCAATGTTTCTGATAATTCAATCATTTAATATATATTTTCTTTTAATTTCGTCGAAAATCATATTGAAACAAATACGTTCATGTAAAGTATTATATGTTTAATACTTTATTAATATTCTCAAGTTATAATATATATATATACATATACATATCTATTTATATATAACGGTTCGTGAATCGTCTGAATTTGGTCGAGGTTATAATGAATGTATGAACACAGTTTAAAATTCTTGAGATTTAACTTAACAAACTTTGCTTATCGTGTCGGAATAATATAAAGATTAAAGTTTAAATTTGGTCGGAAATTTCTGGGTCGTCACAATAGCAGGAAAGTTACGGCCCAACAACACCACTCACACTCGACCCAACTGAAGTAGAAATATAGCAGTGCAACATTCAATTTAATTTCGGCCCATCAGGAAAACTGAGTTGTATATCGGCCCAAGAGATATACTTCCCAACACTTTCTCTTGATAATAAAAAAAAATATAAGGTAGTGGCCTGGTTTCAAACCCGTGACCTATCGTTTAACACACACACTCCATACCACTGTTCCATTTGTTACTTCTTGTAATATTTCATACGTTTATTCATATCTCCTATTTTAACCAGTATTATCATCTTTCTCACTTCCTATCATCACCATCTTAAATAATTATTATTAACTAATTATAATCACCAATTATCATCAACTTGATTATCATTATCATTAACTAATTCACTAGTCATCATCATATTTACCACCATCATCGTCTATCATCATCATCATTATGTTATCTTAATCAAAATCATACTTCACATATCATAACCTTAATCATCTTGATTATCATGATATCATAATCATCAAAATTATAATAATCATTATTATTATTCGTTCATCATCATCATTCTCGTGACTTACTCATCGTTCATCATCAGTATTTCTTTAATCAACATCATTTATCATTTCCATATAAGTAAGCTAGTTTGGAAAGACTTGAACTAGAACAAAAATGATTGCAACCCGTAGCAACCCTTTATTCGGCCAAAGTGTGGCACAAAGGCGAGTTCTATAATTGATTAAACTAACTCCATATTGTTTTAATGTCCACTATCAACCCCTTGATGTCACGATCATTTGTTTAAATCTGATCCACCTAATATCGTGATTACTATAACAAAAGTATTGTATTATTGGTGGGGTTCGATTTCTAATCACAGCAATAAAGCAGCAGCTGTATCAATCAAGAATCACTAAGTGGGGTTATAAGTTTTATTAGGTGTCGGCCAATAGGTAAAAGGAAAACATGCCAAAATCAAATAAAAAGCAGTCTTCTTCACTTAACTTTTCATGAAATAATCTCCACTTCTATATTTGCTGTAATAAAAATGTAAAGTATTTGCAGTACTGTATCAATTGCAACAGAAATTAGAAAAAAATGTAGCAGCGGTTTTGTGGATGTTTGTGGTGTCGTAGCAGCAGAAACAATCGAGTGGAATAGATGGAGAAAGTAACTGTAACAGAACAATTTCAGCTGCAACTTGAATTCATGAAGTGTTATAAATTATTGTCGTTTGAAGAGAGAAACCTGAAAGTATTTGCGGTTACAGAAAGCTAAAATAAAAGGTTGAGGATTGAAGGGTGATGCAATGGTGGTGAAGGTGTCGGTTTGCAATGGTGTTTTAAGAATGATGGATGTGATTAGAAAGATGGTTGTAATGAAGGTGATGGTTTGGGTTTTAAATGGAACAAGATTGCAGCAGTGGTCGTAATCTCGGGTGAGTTTTGGGTCGAGCTGTATGGATATAAATTGGACACATTTATCGAATATTTGTAAGAGATAGTACTACTATTAATTCAAGTAAATGGGTGCTGGTTTGTTGAATTTCTGTTTAAGACAGAAAAGGAGAAAGATAGATAGGTAGAAGGTTGTAGTATGGTGAGATGATGATGGTTCGGTTGGTATGATGTAGGCAGGGAAAATAAACAAAAATATAAGGTGAATGTATCAATATCATTGAATATTTCCCTTGGTTTATAGCGTAACTGAATCGACAGGAAGATCATACCCAGTACAAAAATAATAATAAAAAATGTAAAGGTGAAAGGGAATTCAAACTTATTTTGGATTCATTCATGTGTTTGGATTCCTAATTGATACGAATTAGATAACTAGAATCAATTCACATCAGATGGATAATGATATGTAATAGAAAATACGTATTTATTTGTATTTATACATATATATAACAGTGTTTGTACGTATATATTCATATCTGTATGTATACCTATATATTCATATCTGTATATATATATATATGCATATCTGTATATATATATATATATATATATATATATATATATATATATATATATATATATATATATATATATATATATCTGATTCTAAAATTTTTATAAAACCATTATCTATTAATACTATTGATAATTAATAATTAATAATAATATTATTTATAATAATAATAATAGAGATAATACTAATCTTAGTGATAAAATAATTAACAACATCAATTAATATGAATAATAATAATACAGACAAAATAAAATATATATATATATATATATAATGATAATAGTAATAATGATGATAATAATAAATCACCTAAGTTCTTTTGAATAATTATTATTATATATTATTTTATTTTACAATATTAATTATAATACTTACATCATATTATATTTCAAGTTGTATTTCAAATATATATGTATATATATATATATATATATATATATATATATATATATATATATATATATATATATATATATATATATATATATATATATATATATATATATATATATATATATATATATCTCCCTACTTATTAAAGCAAGAGCCAAATTGTGTAATATTTTTTTGAGATCATTAATCTTGACCATCCATTCATACTCAAAAATTAAATATAACCGTTAGATTTAAAGTCGAAAAGATTATTACGTAGTTGATTTTTCAATTTTAAATACAATAACTTCCATGCCCTTCTTTAAACTTAAATTTACAATATACTAATAGATTACTAAAAGCAATACATAAAATTCGTAACTGTAATCAATCATTAAACCACTAAATGCGGAATATATTTCTTACGTATCAATTTGAATTAATTTTATATTGAAACAACGGATTAATCAATTAAATGTATTTGTTTCGAAAATAGGTTTTATGCATCAATTACGCCCAAATCCTCACGGTTACAGAAGCTTATTTCCAAACTTATCAACTTCAACCAAATTCCTTCATCATCGCTCGAAATTTATTCCCATAATAACAGCCATGATTGATTTAGTCAAATCTGCAACTTCAATCTAATTATACTACACGCATATTGCCGAATTCAAGAGTTATGAATCAAATCATAACATCAAATCAGAAGATCGGCGGCTTCCAAGAAAATCAATCGAACGATTGATTGCATAAAAATCAGTCGATAAAGATTGGAGGGTTTCGCCAATCTTTGTTCAATATCTTTCCACTATAATACTGGTTTGAAATCTGGTATTTTCATTTGATTTTTTCAGCAATCTTATAAATTTGATTAACGATTAACGATAGTTTAATAATTAAAAGATGAAAGATCCCAGTTACGGCACGGGTTCGTGATTATAAAGGAAAATGATGGAGGTTGGTATTATCATTGAAATATGAAATATGATGTACGTTGCAGGTTGTGAATTGAGCTGAATGATCATGCTTTGCAAGCTGTTGACCCTCTCAACTTTGTAAGCTTTAAATGATCCTGTAGTGCACGACTCAGCCTTATATTTTTATATTTATGTGTATGTGTTTGTTAATATTTTTAGTTGTCCAAGACTCTACTTATTTACACACCAAGGTCTAATTTATATTATATTATATGAAGTACCCGTGAGACAAATTTTAAATGGCATAAACGAGTAGGTTCCTACTAACGAGATTTTACTATGGTGTTGCAGTTTTTATAAAATGACATTGTCATAATGGTCTCTTACTATGATGGGATCGTTGATCATTGGTACTACACATCCTGTAACCAAACTAAGTAGTCACAGCCAACACTTGACGTTGGAAAGTCAGAGGTTCACCATCAAATCAGTGCATGCCGATAAGACATAAAACTTCATAGGTATTGATGTACATTTTTCTGATCTTTTGTATAACTAACTTTACAAAGCATCAAGCTTGGCTTTTCATTTTATGTTTGTAACCAGGAAACGCTAACATTCGCTATGGATGGGTTTATGGGTTGGGTAATGGGCAAAAAATGGTCGATCTTAAAATGGGTTAAAATGGGCTCTGGTAAGAGTGAGCTGCCTAATTTTATTTGTAATATTTTTTTATTTTTCATAAGTTAGACCATGGTTTTTACGTACTTCATAAAAGTTGTTGATATTCACTTTTAACCCAAATGCATGATATTTGATACTAATTCATCTCCTACATCATATAATATGCTGATTCTAAATTGATTGTTTTCAGGTTCAAGTTTTAAAAGCAAATTTGTTCAATTATGTGTAGGTTTTTGGTTGAAGTAAGTTAAGGTGTCAAAACGGGTTCACTGGATAAGGTTGGGTCATGGGTTAAATCGACATGATGTCCAGATGGATAATTTTGTAGTTCATGTCAAAAGTGTTAGATATAGACTCTTTTTCAAAATTCATATTGATTAATTAATGTTTTGATCTCTAATTTTGAAGCTTTTAGTAGGCTCAATGAAATTGAATACATTTATGGATATTTTTGGTCTACTTGAAACTTCCTCCTTTTTCATTTTAACTGAAAAGATAAAAAAACGTTACTCGCTTGATCTGGAAGGGACAAGTTATTACTCAAATCAATTGGGGGTCAGATTTTCTACCTACAAGATGGTATTAAATTCGAATTAGATTTGCAGGTACTTATGCAAAGTTTCACAATGATATAATAATGATCTTGAAGCTGACGCAGGTAATGTCCTTTTTTCTATTCTACCTTCATTTCTCATTCATCTTTGTCTTATAAATTTTAGTTACTCGAAGTTATATTATAGGTTTGATATTCTATTATAGAAGGATTGTGTTTACTTTTATTCTAATTTCAGTTTCACATTCCTCTTTTTCTCAAAGGTCTTAGTTACTGATTGATTATTCGCAATCGAAGTACAAACTAAAAGGAATTCTCGCACATCCATATTTGTCCTGTAATTGACCTAATATATATTTTATAGTAAGTTGAATGGGCGGTATTTTATCTTAAATTAAATGTTGAATAGATGGACAATGGTATAGTATTACTATCCCAACCTAAACTATTTTTATGTTTCATCTTATTTTAGTACTCTTTTACTTATAGATAAAAGATAGATAAATTGATGGTATAGATGGACACTACCCCAAACATCTGGTTTTATGTTCCTCCGTATTTAGGTTTAGTTTTTTTAGAAACTTTGAAGCTATTATTTAATTCTGTTAGAAAGAACACTAACTTCATTATGTATATATGATCTTCAATTCTTAATATCTTTGAAATTTATCAATAGTTGTACCTGAACAAGTTTACAGCCATTTCTTTCTTTAGATGCGTACTTTTAAACACCCTCTTAAGTTATAGGTACTAATGGGTGTAGGTGCTAAGCCATGACATATATATATATATATAGAAGCCTTGAGTTACTTCTGAAGGACCAATCCATTGCATAGTGAGCACTACTATGTCAAGTGAATTATAGTTAATTGCTTTGTTGGCAGATGTACCTTTTTTAATTTTACCAACATTGTTAATTATTGGATAGAGACTCTTTGTGCTTGATATGTCATATTGTTGCATCAAACAATCTTGGAGTGGATCAAAGGTAATCACATTACGATTTCACTTAAATGTTTTGTCATTAACTTTAAGGTGAAAGAGTGTGGTGTGAGACTTATATGAGAGGACGACAATAGAGAAGCAATAAATTATTTTAGGTTGGGGTTTAAGTGTTAATATTTATATTTGTTAGAAGTTTAGTGAACTACGTTAGCTTTTGTGGCTTGTGAACTTATAAAGTAATTATTCATGCATCTACTTGCATGATAATATAAATCGTTTTATATTTCAACTTTGTATATCATTTTAATTATAACTTATCAATTTCAATATTAACCTATATATTACGGAGCACTATTTTACAATATAATTTCTTACATAATCCCGCGAATTCGCGGGTCTTTGACTAGTATATATATATATATATATATATATATATATATATATATATATATATATATATATATATATATATATATTTAAAATATATACATATCTATTTACAAGAAATTGTTCGTGAATCGTCGAAAATAGTCAAAGGTCAAATGAATATATGAAACAGTTCAAACATTTTGAGATTCAATTAAATAGACTTTGCTTAGCGTGTCGAAATCATTCAAAGATTAAGTTTAAATTTGATCGGATATTTTCGGGTCGTCACAATCACAACTCAAACTATATTTATTATTGTAGAATCAATCTCAACCCTGTATAGCTAACTCCAGCATTACTGCATATAGAGTGTCTATGGGTATTCCAAATAATATATATAGATGCGTCGATATGATATGTCAAAACCTTATATATGTGTCCCGATATTTAAAGTGCGTAAAATAAATAACATAAATTAAATGACGATAAATAAAATTGCGAGAATATAAATTGCGATAATTAAATTGCGATAAATAAAATGTAATCAGTTAGCTAGGAACAGTTAGCGTGGATTCTTAACAAAATTTTTCATAGTTAATTTGTTTGTTTCTAACAAATTTTATTTTGTCCAATGTTTTCTTCATTATGCCACTTGTTGAATTCTGATAAATCAAAATCCAGATATGAAATTGAATGAAAATGATTATTCTGTGGTGAACGGTTACGTATATCTGTGGATGTAAGTAGGATAGTAAATGACTGTTGAATCAGATTTGAAGAATGTACAATGTAACTTATTAATGCGAAATCTAAATATTCCTCAGGTATTACCTACCCGTTAAAATATTTTCACCATTAACAGTTTGTACAATAAAAATTTTAATTACAATTTCTATGAAAACATATATACATATATATTTTCTTCAGAGTAATCATGGATTTAATGAGTCAATGTGATATTAAACTCATCAGATTTACGGCTAGAGCTAGAGTACATAATCTCTAAAACATTAGAGATTACATAATCACAATGAAGGACGAAGATAGTTTAAGTAGAACAATTTGTAGAACGATGATTATGCTTGAGGTATAGATTGCGAGGATGAGACGTGTGATGATGTTGTTGTTGTTGGTACTGGTTATGCTGCTGATACTGCTGATGGAGGTACTGTTGCTGTCGGTGCTACAAGTGTTGTTGGTGCTGAGGTTGGTGATGATGTTGGTGTAGTAATTATAGCTTGTAAATCACGCACCATTCTTGTCAGGGTTTCTATCCTACCCTCTATCATTTCTATCCATCCACTCATCTGATTCGATAGATCTTGATTATCAATTCGAAGTTTCGTAACTTCTTCTAATATTCACCTTCGATTGGTATTCGGAAGTAGAGGTTGAATATTTTCTGAGATTGCAGTAACATGACCTTCGAGGTGAAAAAATTTATCAAGAAGGGTGAATACAGTGTTGCGCATAGGTTCACCGGTGAGTACATCGTTTTCTCCGATGTTAGGAGGTAAGTTTGGTTCGCGGTAGGGCTCGCCTTCTTCATTTCTCCATCTAGTGAGTAAGTCTCTGACCCACCCCATCTCCTCCAGAATGAAAAATAGCTAAACAGTGGAGACACTTCGGGTTCATTGACTTCGGAGTCTACTTCAATACGCATCTTGAAATTGCTTCCGGAACTAATGGAATCCATGCTAGGTGTCGGATCCATCTCTTAAGATCAGTTAGAGGATTTTCGATATGAAATGATTTTTTGTTATCGGATAATATTCTAGGTATATAGAATATCTAATATAGTACAGAAGATCCCGTAGATTACGGAGGAAATTAAGAAAACGTGTCAGATAAAGTCTACAGTAACAGATACGCTAAGATATGGATTTGTCTATACATTATTCATGCAATCAATGCAGTAAGATGTGTCTAGATTAGGAATAATAAGCAGGTAATTTCCTAAGGATGATAAATAGATGATTTCAGACAAAAATGATAAGAAAAACTTTTGACATGCAGACACGGTCGAAGTCCAGACTTACTAATGCATCCTGACGACTATCAGTTAGACACACTAATGCAAGACCTGGTTCACTAAGACCACCGCTCTGATACCACCTGTAGAGACCCGTTCATATACATTATAAACGATTCACAACAGTTGATGAGATCGCGAGGTATTTAACATCTATATGATACATTTTGCAAACATTGCATTTGTTTTTAAAAGACAAACTTCCTTTACATTGAAAGTTGACAGGCATGCATACTATCTCATAATATATCCAAACTATAAATGACTTAATAATATTCTTGATGAACTCAACGACTCGAATGCAACGTCTTTTAAAATATGCCATTAATGACTCCAAGTAATATCCTTAAAATGAGCAAATGCACAGCGGAAGATTTCTTTCGTACCTGAGAATAAACATGCTTTAAAGTGTCAACCAAAAGGTTGGTGAGTTCATTAGTTTAACATAAATAATCATTTCCATCATTTTAATAGACCACAAGATTTTCATTTCCATTTCTCATAAACATAATCTCATATCAGGCATTTCGCATGGCATAGAGATAAAAATCATTCATATGAATTGAACACCTGGTAACCTACGTTAACTTAATGCATAGAACATCCCCAAAACAGAACCTCTCGTCTGTATAAAAATCTCGAAGTACTAAAGCATTCGTACCCCGAATGGGACTTGTCAAGGTCCATAGATCTATCTTTAGGATTCGCGTCAATCATGGGTCATTTCCCTAAATTCTTAGGTTACCAGACTTGAAGGGCGATATTCGGTTAATAATCCAACCATAGAATGTAATTTTAAGTACTTGTGTCTATTTCGTAAAACATTTATAAAAGCAACGCATGTATTCTCAGTCCCAAAAATATATATTGCAAAAGCATTTAAAAAGGGAGCAAATGAAACTCACCTAATGTATTTTGTAGTAAAAATACATAAGACGACATCTAACAATGCAGGGTTGGTCTCGGATTCACGAACCTATATCATTTGTATATATATTAAAATATATAATCGTAATCAAACAAGTGTATATCTATTATTTTATGTATTAAGATTAATGTTCTTATATAATTTTATTAATACTTACTTTACATTATGATACTTATTTAATATTAATGTTACTAGTTAAAATGAAATTTTATGTAGTATTAGTATACTTTCTTTAGTAAATATATCTGTATTTATATATATATATATATATATATATATATATATATATATATATATATATATATATATATATATATATATATATATATATATATATATATATATATATATATATATATATATATATATATATATATATATATCGTTCGTTTTGTAAAATTAACAATTGTAGTAATACTAGTATAAGGATAATAATAATACTGATAATAGTAATTTTAGTAAAAATGGTAATTCTATTAATAATGATAAAGTAAAAATAATAGTTTTAGCAAAAATAACATTTTCGATAGTAATGGTGAGTTTAATAATAATTATCGTTTTTAAATAGAAATTTTTTTAGTGTTCATAATTAATAATACTAAAATTAATGTTAGAGGGTACTCCTAATATACTAATATTAATGATAAAAACACTTAGATTAATATTAATAATACTCATAATAAATAATAAATAATACTAACAATAATCCTAATCATGTTAAATATAACAATACATACATTAACAATAATAATTATAATTACAATCATAATAATAATAAAACTAATAATAATGATAAAATAAATTGATAATGGAACTACCTTTAAAGGCCTCAAATAAAAAGAATGCACCCGGTGAGGATCGAACCCGAGACCTCTCGTTAAACATACCACACGCCTAACCACTACACCACTTGCTACATCTTTGATTTATCTACAACACTTAATTTCTTAACACATAATCTCGGCCCAACAGAATTCCCAAATTTTGGCCCAACAGAAATGACATAGCATGTTGATGTTTGATTAAATAATATAAAAAAACGTGCAGCAGCTAGGATCGATCTTGGGACCTTTTGTTTAACAAAACCCTACCAAACCACTAGAGTACTCATCAATTCTTGTATTTATTCGTATATTTAATTTGTTTAACTTGTAAGTACCCATTACCTTCTTCCTAACATAAAAACCCAATTAATAATTTAATTATCAAACCCAATTATAAATTTGCAAATCTGTGCAGTGGTGAACCATCATCATCATTCTACAATTATCATCATCCCTTTGTCTCAATCATCACGTCACTCTTCATCATTCTCGCCTTTTAAGTAAGCAGGAACAAGAATCACAGCGGTACAGTGATTTCTCGATGATCTGAACAGTAGCAGGAATGTCGCGATTACTATTATTTACGGTTCATCTTCTTCACTGATCATTTATTTGCTGTAATAGGAATAGAAGCAAGAACAGCTGTTATAGCTGTGGTGTTCGTTGGTTGTGAGATCAATTCGTAGGGTGTTTGTTTTCATGGTGGTTTGTGACAAAACATGAAATTTATAGTAGAAGTAGTTCGAGCATTTTGAAGGTGATGGAACATGATGGTTTGATGGTGATGGTAATGACATGGTGGTGGTCGATGGTAGGGCTAGGGTAACGATGATGATGTAGGTTTGAATCGATGATGATGGTGGTTATGGTGTTAGGTTATGGCAGTTCTCGGTGGTGAAGGGCTAAGGTGATGGTTAAAAGAGGAAGACAAAAATAATTTTGTTGATTGAAGACAATCAAATATGGAAATAGAATATAAAGCAGGTAGTGGGTGTTTGATATTCAAGCATATAAGTAATATATGTAATATGTATTATTACCAACAATCATATAATAATAATAGCACTAACGTAAAAGAAATATGGGATGGTTGGAATGGAATAGTAAAGCAGCTACTTAATTATTGTTCTCTTCCTACCAACGTTTTTCCCATGAAGAGTATCATACATCGTTGTTAATTAGTGGCGGATAAAAGTATTCGGAAAAATCCCAAATTTTTACAACAATTATCTATATTTATTCTAGTCATTATGGCATAAAAATCGTTCATTAATTTATTAAATAAAAATTACATCAACTGTCCCTCTCATTTATGGGTGAAAAATAAAAAGTGTTGAAATTTAATAACTAGGTCCTAAATATAATTTTAGTAAGTCTAAAATTTATAGAACTCATTTTCGTATCACCGTTTATTTTAAAATTATAATAGTTTGAATTTAATTTGGTTAATATCAATCGAATGACAACTGAGTGTTCTTGTCGTCTTACTAAATAGATTCGAAATTATAAAATATATATTTAACATACTTTATTTATATAGATGTGTTTTAAATAATAATTATCATAATATCATATTTTATTTTATTTTATTTTACCTAGTTAATTAAAGCATACAATATTTTAAATTATAATTCAAATGCATACAAACTATATATATAATAAAAATATATATGTATGTATCTATTACAAATAGTTGTTCATGAATCGTCAGAAATGGTCAAAGGTTAATTGAACACATGAACATAGTTTTTCAAAGTTTTTGAGATTTCAACATTACGTACTTTGCTTATCGTGTCGGAACGAATAAAGATTAAGTTTAAATTTGGTCGAAAATTTCCTGGTCGTCACAATTCTAAGATTATATATATATAACGAATATTGGACTGTTGGAATTTTCGGACTATTTTGGACTACTAACAATGGACTACTAACATAAAATGTTAAAAATTATTATATAAGTATTCTATGAACTTTCTTTATTTTATTCATATGTCGTATTATTATCTGAATCGTTATTATTGTTATAGGTTAGTGAATCCAAGGACGACGGTCATATTTTTAATAAGTTGAAAACTTATTATTAATATACTTTTACTACTGTGAGTATATAGTCCCATTTTTAAACTCTACAAATATTTTGGGATGAGAATACATGCATTTTATGTTTTATGCCATAGACACAAGTACTTAAAATATATTCTACGTTAAGTTGTACCACTTTGCATATCTTCCCTAATAGCTTGGTAACTAATGTTTACAAATTATAAGAACATGTATACGCGAATCCTATTGATAGATCTATCGGGTTTGACAACCCCAACCGGGCTAGTTGCTCTAGTATCGTAAACGGTTGCATAGTACTTCGTTTTTACTACACTTGGTACAGTGTAGGGAGATTTCATAATAAATGGAATATGCCACATTAATGGTTAAGTATGGTTACCGAAGCGCTCAACAACTTATAGAATACTTTTATACACTTGCGAGTGTACATATATTTATAACTATGAAATCTTGTGGTCTATATTTATATCGATGATAAACCTATATATCTCACCAACCTTTGTGTTGACTGTTTACGCATGTTTATTCTCAGTTCCTTAAGAAAGTCGTCCGCTGTTGCATTATCTGAGTAAACTGTGCATGGAGTCTCATACTTTTATTTAAATAAAGTGTTGCATTCAATAAAACCTTTGTCATGTATTATATTCGATTGTTACGTCATGTGTGTAGTATTTGGAAACCGATGTATATTGGGGATTATTTCTTAAATAATCACCCACTTGTTTAAAACATGCATTATGTATAATAATGATGTGCTTTTTACGAAACGAATGCAATATTTTCCAAAACGTATCATATAGAGGTCAAATACCTCGCTATGGGACCAATGAGAACGTACTGCATTTATAGTAATATGGACGGGTCGTTTCAGTTTGTATCAGAGCGGTGGTCTTAGCGAACCATGTCTTGCATTAGTGTGTCTAACAGATAGTTATTAAGATGCATTAGTGAGTCTGGACTTTGACCTTAACTGCATGTCAAAAGTTTTGCTTATCATTTCTAGTCGGAAATTATATGCTTATCACCCTTAGAAAATTACATGCTTATCATTCTTAGTCTAGACACATCTTACTGCATTGATTGCATAAATAGTGTATAAACAAAGTTCATATTTTAGCGTATATGCTAATTCATATCTTAGCGTATCTGTTACTGTAAACTTTGCCTAACATATTCCGTAAATTCCTCCGTAATCTATGAAATCTTTTGCTCTATATATATAGATATTCTATGTAATTAGAATACCATCCGATAGCTAGAAATCATTTCATATCAAAAAATCCTTTATTCAATTGTACGAAATGGAACTCTCCACTTGTTCAAGTCCCTCGAATTCCGATATGGAATTTCACTCTAGCATCGAAAGCAGTGTGATCGGAATGGATCAACCAATTAGCCATCATCTATTTTGGATGAATTGGGGATGGGTTCGTAGTCTACTTAATCATTGAAGACAAGAAAAAGGTGATCCCTTCCATCCACCACATTGCCCTCTTGGTGAAGAACATGAGGCACTTACCGGCGAACCCGTTCGTAACACCATTTTCTCTCTCCTTTCCAGGATATGCCGCAACGAGTATAATATTACTAATATTATTGAGGCTATCCGACCTTTACTATGTATCTTGCATGGGGAATTATTTAGTAAAAAAAAAAAATTACTGTCATGAAAAGAAAAACTTCATTAGCAAGTGCATCCTACATCATTTCATTGCCTTTATAAAGCTCTTGACCTCTCTTTTTATTCAAGGAACTTTAAACATCTTCTTTCACAATACAAAACAAAATAAATTCTCATCATCTATACTCACATCAAACCACTACCAGCATCAGCACCAGCGTTACCAACAACATCACAAGCCTCAACATCGCAAGCCGCATTACGAGCATCAACATCATACGCACCGCAAGCACTGCTGGATACCAACAATAATGAGTGATGAAGTATTAATTCATTATTTCATTTACGTTGAAGAAATATTCCACGGTGATTATGTAATCTCTAAAGTTTTAGGAATTATTCATTTCTAGTTCCAACCGTAAACCAAATGAGATTAATACAATATTAACTCATTAAATCCATATTACATCTGAAGAAAAAATACATACATATATTTTCAAAAAAACTATAATAAAAATTCTTTTGTACAAAATATTACTTGTGAAATTTTATTTTAACGGGTAGGTAATACCCGAGAAATACTTAAGTTCACATTAATATGTTACACTGTACATTTTCAATGATGTTTCGACAATCGTTAATTATACTCTCTCCTTTCATAGCAATATACATCATTTCACAAAATTCAAGACAACCATTTTCCGTACCAATTCAATTACATATTCCGATTTTGACATATCAAAATCCAAGTGAAGATTTTAGAAGTGCCATCAATCTTAAATTCCTACATCCTTCAAAATCATACTTTAAATTCAAACTATACTAGAACATCACTTTCATTCACAGAACTCATAAAGATATTCATATCATTCGAGATTCACGACGAATTCATTATACGGATATTGACGATGACAACCTGCGTCTAAACCCTTCAAAATCTTGAAAATATCTCAACTAAGGAACAATCGAGAGAATGAACCAATCACACGATACATACGAAGAATATATGCATATAAATATGCATTCGGAGGACACTTGAACCTAAGCAAAGGTTCAACACGTATTCTTGTCAGATCCTTTAGCATTATTATTACCCAAAATAACTTTACAATCCCTTTTCAAAATAGCGAATTTTATCACAGCTCCAAAAAGACAACTTCGACTTTTCATCCGGAGTAGCCTTATTATAACCTTGATATATACGTTGTCTTTTCGTCATCGTTACCGGGGAACCTTTTATATTCCATCACATTAGTAGTAAGCTTACCAGCAACTTTATTGCTATTTGACTTAAATCTCTCTGAAAGATCACTATAAAACCTTGTCATGGACCCATCTACATCTTGTAACAATAATTGTCATACCAAACCCCAGGAAGCATCAATAATTATTCTTGAATCTCACATCATTTCTGCATATACATATAACGTTATTTCCTGGAATTATAATTCTGAAATCTGGAATAGCACTTCAGCTTACGAATTAGTACTATGAAGTTTTGAAAAAGCTGAATGAAGCAGCAGAAACTGTAGACAACCGTAAGAGTCAAAAGTTGATGATAAAGAATATTGTGTTAGCAAAGCATAGAAAAAGAGAAGGTTTGGAATTGGAAAACGGATTGAGCAAACCCTGAAGGAGGCTGTGGACAAATCACAAGGACGAAATCTACTTTCAAAGAATCCAAATGATTCGGTGTCTGCTAAAATCCTTAGCAAATACCTTGCTCCTTACCCTAAAACCCTTGCGGATAATATTCCTCATCATCCTCTTATCTTAAATATTCTAAGATATCATCGTATCTTCCATTATAAATATCCTTCATATTTCTGAAGATATTTTCATAACCATTCTTATCTGAAATTATTTATTCCTTCGCGTTATCTGTATCACATCATAAAGAAAACTGTTTTAGTTTCTAAATATCTGAAACCTCTGAGTGTAAAGTATGAATGTTTTTGAAGTAATGTTGGGAACTGAAGCATGATTTAGTATAATATAATGACACTTGATCAACGTGATTATATTACAGTAAGTCATGCTGAGTTTCTAAATGGAACATAATGTCACAGACCATAACGTCATCATATGCCATGTTACATGACTCTTACATACAATCTAATCTCTAAACATATCAAGAACATATTCTATTAATAGTTCTATCTTTTCCTTTGGATTCTGGTAATTTCACAAGTCAAATTGTGCTATTATAATTTCTCTCTTAGAGCATTAGCTATGTTCATTCTGAATTTCATATCTATGAATTCTAGACCATTAATCGCTTGACTTGAAGTCGGGAAAAGAAGACGACAGCATGAAACTCCAAAATATAAGGAAAAATATAAGCACGAAGACAACGCAGAAATTACAAACCGTGTATATCGATGCGTATAGCAATATAAAGACACGGGAAAACTAACAACACTATAAACCCAAGAGCATAGTAGAAATTAACGGATTCCTCCGGTGAAAGATAAAAAAGAAGAATGACAGATGTGATAGTCAAGAATATATCATGAAATAAATCTGGATGGAGCATATTGACGAATGTTTTGCAAGTACGAAGAAAGAAAAAACTTTTAAAAGATGGGAGATGTGTAAATAAGGAAACGTAGGAGGTTGATTTATAGTAAAATATCCGACAGAGAAATCGAGACAGATTATTGCATTAAATCGAAGAGGATCATAATTTCCTTAATCGCCGAAGAATCAAATCTTATATAGATTACAAAGATTTTCTTTAATCCGGAGATCAACCGTGATGACGTCAAAAGATAAGACGAATCCCTATTTTCTCATTTCACTCTTTTACGATAGCTTCACTCATACGTTTCGAGTAATCAAATTATTTTATCCATATTTCTCAATCATGATTAAACCCTTATGAATCAACTTATATTCGTCATAATAACATTCTTATTGTTAGCCATGACGACCTCGATCAAATTTCGGGACGAAATTTCTTTAACGGGTAGGTACTGTGACGACCCGGAAATTTCCAACCAAATTTAAATTTAATCTTTATATAATTACGACTTGATAAGCAATGAATTTTAATAAATCTTGAACCTCTGAAAAGAGTTTTACACAAGCTTTTGGTCACCCTTTTATTCCGACGATTCACGAACGTCATAAATTGATTTAATTGTTTAATTGTTTAATTATTGTGTATATATATGAATTTATATATATTTAACTTGAAAATATGATAATTAAGTATCTCATTAAGTATATTAACAAAGTATTGTATATATGTTTTCATACTACTAATTTAAATAGTTTTCAAACAATATATATATTACTATTTAAACGACGTAATTAAGTTATGTTAAAATGTATTTACATATAATGTATTACGAGTGTAAATACATCCTTACAAGTATTTAATACACTTTATAATATACCAATACATATAAAGGATAGCTATACTCATATTTCCGTTCAATTTCCTCAAAGAATTCTACTCGCATTCATACGGTATTTTTACCCGTATTATACACAGCTTCTAGAAGTATTTACTATTGTTATATACCAATAGAAATCTGCAATTATTTGTGTAATATGTCATACATGACCTAATCAATTTAATATGTCATGCATGACTTAATACAATTTAACTTATCTTAGATATTTTCACTAAAAGCCAAAATTATAAGCTTATAAATAAGGACCATTTTAACTAATTTTTACTCCACATTTTCTTAAACTAAAAACACACACTTGAATGCTCTCATATCATACTTTAATCTCAAAAACTTTCCTCTTCATAATCAAGGTAAAATACTTCTCAAAATTCTTGTTCAATTCCTTGTATAGTTGCTATCTTATTATACTTATAAAACTTGTAAAAACTAGAACTTGTTTTGGTGAACACCAAGCTTGTTTCAAAAACTAATCTAATCTTTCTAACTTAACTTTAATAACACTTATTTATATGTATTATGATGTTATATTAAGTTAATATAAGAACTTATAACTTGTACATATGAAGAACACCTTGAAACTTAACATATATCCTTTAATCTCCATTCGGTAAAAAGCGGGCTGTTTTGGGTTGGGAATTAAAAACCTATCTTAGACTTTGAGTTCGAGACTAAGACTTTGGAAATATGTTAATATAGGTAAATAAGACTTCCAGTATTTTTTCATGATTTTAGACAAAGTGGAACTATTTTATCAAAAATCATATATTGGTTGGATGCCGGGATTTTTCCAAATCTGTCCACCGACACAAAAAGAGGGTAAAGCTCTAAAAATTACTACTTGGGATGAACTTTTAGAATTGTCTTTGTAAAATTTACTTCTTAATGAATCCATAACAATTTGATTCACTTTAAACAGAGTTGTAATGAATATTTAGCGAGCAAAACAAAATCTGCTAAAATTAACGTTGTATGGACGAAATTTATATTATAAAAACTATAGTAACCATATCCTTGTTAAATTTTCCTATATCCTATATATATTTGGGCATGTTATCAGTAGTATAACAAAATATTATAATCTTGGTTAATTCTGTGATTGTATATATGTATAATAATATTCTTGGTACGTCCTAACACAATACGTACACAATACGTTTTGATAAATCCTAAGACAATACGTACACAATACGTCTTAGTTAATTCTAATACAATATGTATACAATACGTCTCTGGGTTGATGCAAAGACAATACGTATACAATACGTCGTGGGGTAATTCTAAGATTATATATATATATATATATATATATATATATATATATATATACCGATTATTGAACTGTTAGACTTTTCGGACTATTTTGGACTACTAACAAATGACTACTAACAATGGACTACTAACATAAAATGTTAAAAATTATTATATAAGTATTATATGAACTTGCTTTATTTTATTCATATGTCCTATTATTATCTGAATCGTTATTATTTTTATAGGTTCGTGAATCCAAGGACGACGGTCATATTTTTAATAAGTTGAAAACTTATTATTAATATACTTTTACTACTGTGAGTATATAGTCCCATTTTTAAACTCTACAAATATTTTGGGATGAAAATACATGCATTTTATGTTTTACGCCATAGACACAAGTACTTAAAATATATTCTACGTTGAGTTATACCACTTTGCATATCTTCCCTAATAGCTTGGTAACTAATATTTACATGTTGTAAGAACATGTATACGCGAATCCTATTGATAGATCTATCGGGTTTGACAAACCCAACCGGGCTAGTCGCTCTAGTATCGTAAAGGGTTGCATAGTACTTCGTTTTTACTACACTTGGTACAGTGTAGGGAGATTTCATAATAAAGGGAATATGCCACATTAATGGTTAAATATGGTTATCGAAGCGCTCAACAACTTATAGAATACTTTTATACACTTGCGAGTGTACATATATTTATAACTATGAAATCTTGTGGTCTATATTTATATCGATGATAAACCTATATATCTCACCAACCTTTGTGTTGACTGTTTACGCATGTTTATTCTCAGGTCTTTAAGAAAGTCTTCCACTGTTGCATTATCTGAGCAAGCTGTGCATGGAGTCTCATACTTTTATTTAAATAAAGTGTTGCATTCAATAAAACCTGTGTCATGTATTATATTTGATTGTTACGTCACGTGTGTAGTATTTGGAAACCGATGTATTTTGGGGATTATTTCTTAAATAATCGCCCACTTGTTTAAAACATGCATTATGTATAATAATGATGTACTTTTTATGAAACGAATGAAATATTTTCTAAAACGTATCATATAGAGGTCAAATACCTCGCTATGGGACCAATGAGAATGTACTGCGTCTATAGTAATATGGACGGGTCGTTTCAATAATTCTCATAACTAGGTGGAACACAATCTTCTGGTTGTCCATCAACTACATTTGCATTAACGTAATTGTTTTGAAAAGGAGGAGATACGGACTTATATCCAATGCCTTTACCCTTTTGATCATTAAGTTCAACCATAAGTGCATTCCATTGAGATGCACTTTCCCAACATTTCATTTTGATTGACATAGCTTCTAAATTAGCTTTGACACACTCATTTTCCTTTTTCAATTCATTTATCGTGTCAACACATTTGATTAAAGCTTGATTTAAATCAAAGTTATAACATTTAAGATCATGAATCTGTTTTTTATAAACTTTAAATTCTTCTTTCAAATCATTTTCAATCTTTTTGGTCACAAGGTTGGCATGATATTTGTTACGCATCTCATCATATGTTTTATTCAGGTTGTCTACAATTATCTTATATTCATCACATTTAGCACATTCAAAGTTTGAATTCGAGCAAAAATTAGAAGTTATCTCTTGAGCACTATTTTATGAGGAAGTATCAGCCATGAAAGCAAAATAGTTTTTTTTCTTCCCATCATCGAATTCATCTTCTGAAGAATCTGTAAGAAACATTGACGCATCATCGTTCGCAAAACCTTTTCCCAAATGTATCTCTTTGATTTTATCCCAGATATCCTTAGCTCTTGTCAAACCTGACACTTTTTCTTTATCACTTTCCGACAAACACTTTTTGAGTAGATCCACTGCTTGCTTGTTCAACATCTCAAAATCTATATAACCCTTAGGACTTTCTGCTTCTGAATCTGACTTCTTATCTGGTTCATCAGCTTCTGAACTTAAACTGTCTAGATCTGAACCTTCACCCATAATGTGAAGACCCGTCCTAATCCGGCTGGACGAAGTCCGCATCGATTATAAACGTTTCACAACAGTTGATTACATCACGAGGTACTTGACCTCTATATGATACATTTTACAAATATTGCATTCATTTTTATATGACAACTTTCATTTCGTCGTAAGTTGACAGACATGCATACCATTTCATAATATATCTAAACTATAAATGACTTGATAATATTCTTGATGAACTCAATGACTCGAATGCAACGTCTTTTGAAATATGTCATGAATGACTCCAAGTAATATCTCTAAAATGAGCAAATGCACAGCGGAAGATTTCTTTCGTACCTGAGAATAAACATGCTTTCAAGTGTCAACCAAAAGGTTGGTGAGTTCATTAGTTTATCATAAATAATCATTTCATAATTTTAATAGACCACAAGATTTCATATTTCCATTTCTCATAAACATACGTCTCATGCATTGAGACAAAAATATCATTCATATGGATTGAACACCTAGTAACCGACATTCACAATATACATATAAGAATATCCCCATCATTCCGGGATCCTCCTTCGGACATGATATAAATTTCGAAGTACTAAAGCATCCGGTACTTTGGATGGGGCTTGTTGGGCCCGATAGATCTATCTTTAGAGTTCGCGTCAATTAGGTTGTCTGTTCCCTAAATCTTAGATTACCAGACTTAATAAAAAGGAGCATATTCGATTTCGATAATTCAACCATAGAATGTAGTTTCGATTACTTGTGTCTATATCGTAAAACATTTATAAAAGCAACGCATGTATTCTCAGTCCCAAAATTATATATAAAAAGGGAGTAATGAAACTCACGCATATAAATATTGTAAAACAGTTAATAAAGCATTTGCATGTATTCTCAGCCCAAAAAAAACGTAAAGAGTAAAAAAGGGCAAATGAAACTCACCTAATGTATTTTGTAGTAAAAATACATATGACTATATTGAACAACTGAACAATGCAGGGTTGGCCTCGGATTCACGAACCTATATCATTTATATATATTAACACATATATTTATAATCGAACAAATTTATTATATCTTAAATTATATATTATATATATTCAATTTGTATGTATCTTTAAAAATGACTAATATTTATATAATTATATTAATATTTATATATGATTAATATTATATTTAAAAATACATCATTTGTTAAATATGAATGTTTATATAAAAAAAATATGTTTATTATAAGTTTAACTTTATATGCACAATATTTATTTGTTGTAAAAATAATAATAATGATAATAATAGTAATAAAAATAATGATGATAATAATAATAATGTTAAAAATAATGATAATAATAATAATAATAACTATAATAATGATTATAATAATTATAATATTAACAATAAAATAATGATAATATTAACTGTAATAATAATACTTATAAAGTTATTAATAATAATCCTAATAGTATAATATTAGTAATAATAATAATGATGCTAATAATATTGATTATATTAATGGTAATAATAATAATGAAAGGAAATGCTACCTTCTCAAGAATCGGATTAAAAACAAAAGAACTCTGCCAGGGCTCGAACCCGCAACCTCTCACTCACCCACAAACACCCTAACCAGTTGAACCATTTCATTTATCTGATTATTATCCCGTCTCAATATAATTAACCCGTAATATTCGGTTTCTTAATTCTTCCTATTCTTCCTAAATTTCATTTGGGTCTAAGATCCATTATCATCTCTTATTTCATTATTGAGCCACACTCATCATAATCCAGTAATATAAATCGTGGGTTTAATCCGCAGCGGGCCAACAACACATGGTTCATGCGTGAATGATTAAAAAGCCCGATATCTTGTTTCCATTTAAACCCTATCTGTGGATTGTGGGGTTGTCTGATTATTGTTTCTGTGGGGTTCGGTTAAAAGCAACTCAAGCAGCCATGAAACAAAAAGAGTAAGTGTTTTCTTTCCACTTCATCCCCCCCCCTTTTTTTTAGCCGACAACCACAACAACCATATTATTACTTTTTAATATCGTTAATCATTATCTCTATCAGAAATCAGAGATGTACTGCAGCTGTAACAGAAGATAAACAACACGGTATCATCTTCCTCTATCATCTCCGGTCATAATACAGAAGCTAGTAGCAGTTTATCGATCGAGGGTTTTGGTGTTTGCTCAGTAAATCGAAGAAGGACAACGGGTTCTTAAGATACAAACAGAAACATAAATACGAAACTTAATAAGCAACCAGGGTATTCATAAAGTGGTTTGATGATGACGAGTATGAAGAAAAATAGAAAGCTGAAACAGAATCCTTACAGTAGAAACAGGAGATAACGAGGTAATGGTTTTGAAGAAAATAAGTGTAATCGATGGTGGGTGTTGGTGTTCCGGTTGCAGGAAAGTGGAAGTAATATGTGATCGTTGATGATATGGGATTTATGGGTTGCACTTGAAAACAACCAAGTAGCTGTAACATTAACATGAGGATGAGTGGTGTATGATAATCATGGTGTTGTTCTCAACTCGTAATTGAATCAAAAGTGCAGCAGCAATTGGTGTTGATGGTTCATGGTGATGGCGACTATGGACAAATGGTGTGGGTCGAAGGGAGTAGTGGTTTGGGTGATGGTTCCAGTTGCTAATCACAAGGGATTACAATCCAACATAAAACGTTCGATGTTTATATTTTTTGGTGATGATGTATCATAGAAAAATTTGTTGATCGATCGAGGTAACAAGCCTACATCAACAGCGAATTACAACAGCCCATTTTGATGAGGGTATTTGATGATGGTTCCCGGTTGTAATGGTGACTTCCGGTGGTGGTGGCGATAATGGTTGATGTTGGGTTCAACGGATAACAAATAAAAGTGATGTTGGTGGTGATCATGGTTGTGATGGTGGTTTAGTCATTTAGGTAGGGTGGTCATGGTGGTTGTGGGGTGATAGTGGTGGTTGCAATAGATGGCAAGTAGCAGCCGAAACAAAACAGTAGGTGTGGTGTCGATGATGGTTCTTGTGGTGGTTTTACTGGTGATCGATGCATAGTGATAAATTAGGTATGATGTTGGTGATCAGTTAAAAAAATTGAGTAAGGTGATGGTGATGAGGTGGTGTTCTTTAGATGTTCATAGCTTCGATTAGTAGTTTGCAGAAAGTCTAAAGTGATGATGATTTGGACTGCGAAATAGGAGGTGAAAGAAGATAGTTGTTTGTAGTAGATAGGAAAGATCCATTTGTGTTTTGTAGTGGCATTTGTGGGAGACACGAAATCACGGGTAGATACAGAAGAATTTAAGAAGATTGTGAAATATAATAGATTGCTTATACATCTGACTTTATCATTTGTTTATAATTCATACTAATAATTAATAAATATAAATATGTTTATAATAATAATATTAATAATAATAATAATATATTAATTACCCATAATGTGAAATGGTAACAAAAAGCTTATCACTCAATCAATTAAGCATAGTAAATGTCTTATTCGTTAGGTTATCTGTATCAAGTCTATATCTACATATATAGATGTATTTATGCATCCAGCGATTCCTTTTAATTTATTTGACTATGATTTAGAAACTATTACAAGATTCATGATAAACATGAGACAATTCACATTCACACTAAACTAAAGATCAGTCAAGGATTAGGTTTCAGACAATTAGGAATTTTAGTAGCATGCATATAAAGAAAAAATTGTATATACAGTGTACTAATGTGCTAATAATAATAATAATAGTAATTATAATTATAATAAATTTTATTATATCTTATATTATTTTATTTCTCAAAATTAATTTTAATAACTAAATAATATAATATTTCAATTTATATTTCCAATTAATATATATATTTTTATTATTATTTTTTAAATATATATGTATCTATTTACAAATAGTTGTTCGTGAATCGTCGAGAACAGTCGAAGGGTAAATGAATATATAAACACAGTTTAAAATTCTTGAGATAAAACTTAACAAACTTTGCTTATCGTGTCGGAATAATATAAAGATTAAGTTTAAATTTGGTCAGAAATTCCCGGGTCATCACAGTACCTACCCGTTAAAGAAATTTTGTCCCAAAATTTGAGTGAGGTGGTCATGACTAACAATAAAAATGTTTTCATGATAACTTTGAGTTGATAAATTGAGTTTTATCATTATTGACTAATATAGATAAAACGATTCGATTAGATGAAGTGTACGAATGAAGCTGTCACAACAGATTGAGATAGAGATTCAACTTTTGATGTGGTTACGGTGGAAATTAGAAAATAAGGTGCGTCTTAACTTTTGACGTAGTCAGGGTTGAATTCCGGAATTCAAGGGATTTAAAGAAAATCTTCGAAATCTAAAAGATTAGATTCTTCGGCGAGTAAGAAAATTAAGATCTCTATAATTAAATACGGTGATCTGACTTGATTGCTCTGTCTGATATTTTCATTATAAATTAAACTTTTTCCGTTCCATTAGTTTTCACCACTTCTATACTCAATTCCCAAATCCAAAAGATTGTGAAAATGCTTAATCCAATTCTAATCCTTGTCCTTATCCTGACTGTCATAACAATCATTCTCCTTTTCTAACTTCCACAGGATGAATCTGTTTATTTCTACTATGCTCTAGGTATTATTGTATTTATAATCCTCCCGTGTCTTTATATTTCTATACGCACTGATATCCACAGTTTGTAATTTCGGTGTTGTTGTTGGGCTTTATATTCTCCCTTATATTTCAATGTCCCTATTCCTGTCTCCTATAATCACTGTCATCCACAGTTAATAATCCCTCCTTTTTGCTGCGATTTATACTCCAATTTCTATTTCGGAGCTTTGTCCCTTCGTTTCTTCTTCTTGCGATTGGGCATCTCTTGTAATGGTCCAGAATTCACAGATATACGTTTCAGAATGAACATTGTTAATGTTCTAAGAAGAAAACGGTAATAGCACAATCTGACTTGTCAAATTACCAGAATTCAAGGAAAAATAGGGCTATCAAGAAAATATTTTCTTGACATGATCATAGATTTAACAGAATGTAAGAGTCGTGTAACATGGCACATGATGACGTTATGATATGTGAATCATCATGTTTCATTAGAAACTCAGCATGACTTACTGTAATATAATCACGTTGATCAAGTGTCATTATATTTTACTAACTCATGCATCAATTCCCAACATTACTTCTATAACATTCATATTTTAAATTTAAAAGTTTACGGAATATAGAAACTAACAGTTTCTATATGATGTAACACTGATAGCACGAAGCGATTAATGATTTTAGATAAGAATAGTTATAAAAATATCTCCAGAAATATGGAGGATATTTATAATGAAAGATACGATAATATCTCGGAATATCTAAGATCAGAGGATGATAGAAACTATTGTCTGCAAGGGTTTCGAGTAAGGAGCAAGATATTCACTAAAGACTTTAGCAGACATTGAATCATTTGGATTCTTTGAAGTCAAACTTATTCTTTGTGATTTGTCCACGGCTTTCTTCATAGTTTCGCATAATCTGCTTTTTGGTGCTAAATTTTCTATTGAATGTTTTCAATATAATGATACACCGGAAGCACGAAGAGGTATATAATTTCGAACGAGAATATTTATAAAAATATCCTCAGAAATATCGAAGATATTGGTGATGATATTTTGGAATTTCTAAGTTCGATGGTTGATGGAGAAAGATTTTCCGCAAGATTTTAACATGACTTCGGAGCAAGATATTCTCTAAAGATTTCAACGGATCCAGAATTACCTGAATCCTTTAAATATAGGGTTTGATCCTTGTATTTGTCCTTGGTCTCCTTCATGGGTAGCTCAATCTGTTTTTCAATACCCAATTTTCTATCGAGCGTTCCTAACACTCCTTTCTTTATCATTAAACTTTTGGTCGTTTAGACCATCTACCATTTTTCTGTTTCCTCTGCATTTAATGCTATGATATCTGAATCATCGGTTATTAATCCGAGGTGGTTTCAGGAAAATTGTGTTTTTAGATGATTAAACGCTGATGGTAATATGGTGGAATATGAAAGGTTTCCTGGTAACAATAAAAGGGCACGCGTATATATCAACGTTATAATAGGGTTGTTTTGTACGAAGAGTCGAAGTTGACTTGTTGGAGCTGTGACAAAATTGGCTAATTTTGAAAAGAGATCGCAAAGTTATTTTTGCTAATAAATGCCAAAGGATCTGACGCGGCTACGTGTTGAACTTTTACTCAATTTCCGAGAGTTTCTCAGGTGCATAACTATATGCATAAATCTTTTCTTCCGTAGATGAAGTACGGTTGGTTCATCCTTTAGTTTGAGGTGTTTTCAAGAATCACGAAAGGTTTGAACGCAGATTGTAATCGTCAATATACAAATGAGGTTTAAGATGAAATCAAGTGGCAAACTTGAAGAATTGTTTAGTTTCAAATATTATAATCAATATTTTAATTCATTTTAATTGTCCAATGTTGGTAGTCCTTGATTGATAGTCTACAGTTAGTAATTCAATAATTCATATATAATTTAATATATAATATTCGAATTAATTAATACGTATCGTGACCCGTATTCGTCACAGACTCGATCACAACTCAAAGTATATATATATTATTATAGAATCAACCTCAACCCTGTATAGAGAACTCGATCATTACTGCATATAGAGTGTCTATGGTGATTCCAAATAATATATATAGATGCGTCGATATGATATGTCAAAACCTTGTATACGTGTCCCGATATTTAAAGTGCATAAAATAAATAACAGAAATTAAATAATGATAAATAAAGTGCGTAAAGTAAATAACAGAAATTAAATGACAATAAATAAAATTGCGAGAATATAAATTGCGATAAAATAAATTGGGATAATTAAATTGCGATAAATAAAATGTAATACGGAATTAACAGTTAGCTAGGAACAGTTAGCTAGGATTTTGTTAGCGTGGTTTCTTAATAAAATTTAATATTGTTAATTAGTCTGTTTCTAATCAATTTTTATTGTGTCCATTATTTCTTCATTATGCCACTTGTTGGATTCTGATAGGTCAAAATCCAAATATGAAATTGAATTTGAATGAAAATAGTTGTTCTTTGGTGAACGGATACGTATATGCGTGAATTTGAGCAGTGTTTTTAATGACTGCTGAATCTGAATTGAAGAATGTACAGTGTAACTTATTAATGTGAAATCTGAATATTCCTCAGATATTACCTACCCGTTAAAAATATTTTCGCCATTAGTAGTTTGTACAAAAGAATTTTTAATCACAATCTTTATGAAAATATACTTACATATATATTTTCTTCAGATGTAACCATGGATTTAATGAGTCAATATGATATTAAACTCTTTTGATTTACCGTTTGAACAAGTAGATATAATCTCTAAAACATTAGAGTTTACATAATCATCATGTCGAACGAAGATAAATGATGTAGAACGTCATATGGAACGATGATTATACTCGAGGTACAGAATGAGATGTCGAAGCTGGTGATGCGGATGTTGTTGTTGGTGGTACTAGTGCTGTTGGTGCTAAGGTTGGTGATGTGACTGGTGTTGGTGATACTGCTGATGCTTGCAAACTGTGTACCATGCTCTCTAAAGTTAACACTCGAGCTCGGAGTTCTTTAACTTCTTCTACTAACCCTGTTTGGTTATCAGTGTGGGGTAGAGGTTGGATATCTTCTCTAGTTCCGTTAATGGTAGTCTCAAGACGAAAAATTCTGGCAAAAAGGGTATAAACGGTGTTGCGAACAGGTTCACCGGTGAGCGGGTCGAGTACTCCAAGGTTAGGTGGTAGATTCGATTCATTATATGCAGTACCTTCTTCCCTTCTCCATAGGGTGAGTATGTCGCGAACCCACCCCCATTTTCTCCAGTAATCACGATAGTTGATTGATTGGTGTGTTCCTGTCACGCTGTCTTCGGAGTCAGAGGAACTTGGTCGATTCGTAGAGGCCATCTTACGCGATCTCAGGAAAGATTTTTGATATGAAGAGTTTAGTGACAGTAATTGATAGCTGGATGGTATTCTTAATGCATAATTTACATAGATATATATAGTACCAGGATCCCTTAAATTAAGGAGAAATTTACGAGAGATATCAGACAAGGTCTACAGTAACAGATACGCTAAGATATGAATTGACAGATACGCTAAGATACGAATTGGCAAATACGCTAAGATACGCATTTTTGTCTATACACTATTCATGCAATCATTGCAGTAAGATGTGTCTAGACTAAGAATGATAAGCAGGTAATTTCCTAAGGATGATAAGTAGATGATTTCCGACTAAAAATTATAAGCAAAACTTTTGACATGCAGACATGGTCGAAGTCCAGACTCACTAATGCATCCTAACGACTATCAGTTTGACATACTAATGCAAGATCTGGTTTGCTAAGACCATCGCTCTGATACCAACTGTGAAGACCCGTCCTAATCCGTCCGGACGAAGTCCACATCGATTATAAACGTTTCACAACAGTTGATTACATCGCGAGGTACTTGACCTCTATATGATACATTTTACAAACATTGCATTCATTTTTAAATGATAACTTTCATTTCGTCGTAAGTTGACAGACATGCATACATTTCATAATATATCTAAACTATAAATGACTTGATAATATTCTTGATGAACTCAATGACTCGAATGCAACGTCTTTTGAAATATGTCATGAATGACTCCAAGTAATATCTCTAAAATGAGCAAATGCACAGCGGAAGATTTCTTTCGTACCTGAGAATAAACATGCTTTCAATTGTCAACCAAAAGGTTGGTGAGTTCATTAGTTTATCATAAATAATCATTTCATAATTTTAATAGACCACAAGATTTCATATTTTCATTTCTCATAAACATACGTCCCATGCATAGAGACAAAAATATCATTCATATAGATTGAACACCTGGTAACCGACATTCATAATATACATATAAGAATATCCCCATCATTCCGGGATCCTCCTTCGAACATGATATAAATTTCAAAGTACTAAAGCATCCGGTACTTTGGATGGGGCTTGTTGGGCCCGATAGATCTATCTTTAGAGTTCGCGTCAATTAGGGTATCTGTTCCCTAATTCTTAGATTACCAGACTTAATAAAAAGGGGCATATTCGATTTCGATAATTCAACCATAGAATATAGTTTCGATTACTTGTGTCTATATCGTAAAACATTTATAAAAGCAACGCATATATTCTCAGTCCCAAAAATATATATAAAAAGGGAGTAATGAAACTCACGCATATAAATATTGTAAAACAGTTAATAAAGCATTTGCATGTATTCTCAGCCCAAAAAAAAACGTAAAGAGTAAAAAAGGGCAAATGAAACTCACCTAATGTATTTTTTAGTAAAAATACATATGACTATATTGAACAACTGAACAATGCAGGGTTGGCCTCGGATTTACGAACCTATATCATTTATATATATTAACACATATATTTATAATCGAACAAATTTATTATATCTTAAATTATATATTATATATATTCAATTTATATGTATCTTTAAAAATGACTAATATTTATATAATTATATTAATATTTATATATGATTAATATTATATTTAAAAATACATCATTTGTTAAATATGAATGTTTATATAAAAAAAAATATGTTTATTATAAGTTTAACTTTATATGCACAATATTTATTTGTTGTAAAAATAATAATAATGATAATAATAGTAATAAAAATAATGATGATAATAATAATAATGTTAAAAATAATGATAATAATAATAATAATAATAATAATAATAATAATAACTATAATTATGATTATAATAATTATAATATTAACAATAAAATAATGATAATATTAACTGTAATAATAATACTTATAAAGTTATTAATAATAATCCTAATAGTATAATATTAGTAATAATAATAATGATACTAATAATATTGATTATATTAATGGTAATAATAATAATGAAAGGAAATGCTACCTTCTCAAGAATCGGATTAAAAACAAAAGAACTCTGCCAGGGCTCGAACCCGCTACCTCTCACTAACCCACAAACACCCTAACCAGTTGAACCATTTCATTTATCTGATTATTATACCGTCTCAATATAATTAACCCGTAATATTCGGTTTCTTAATTCTTCCTATTCTTCCTAAATTTCATTTGGGTCTAAGATCCATTATCATCTCTTATTTCATTATTGGGCCACACTCATCATAATCCAGTAATATAAATCGTGGGTTTAATCCGCAGCGGGCCAACAACACATGGTTCATGCGTGAATGATTAAAAAGCCCGATATCTTGTTTCCATTTAAACCCTATCTGTGGATTGTTGGGTTGTCTGATTATTGTTTATGTGGGGTTAGGTTAAAAGCAACTCAAGCAGCCATGAAACAAAAAGAGTAAGTGTTTTCTTTCCACTTCATCCCCCCCCCCCCCTTTTTAGCCGAAAACCACAACAACCATATTATTACTTTTTAATATCGTTAATCATTATCTCTATCAGAAATCAGAGATGTACTGCAGCTGTAACAGAAGATAAACAACACGGTATCATCTTCCTCTATCATCTCCGGTCATAATACAGAACCTAGTAGCAGTTTATCGATCGAGGGTTTTGGTGTTTGCTCAGTAAATCGAAGAAGGACAACGGGTTCTTCAGATACAAACAGAAACATAAATATGAAACTTAATAAGCAACCAGGGTATTCATAAAGTGGTTCGATGATGACGAGTATGAAGAAAAATAGAAAGCTGAAACAGAATCCTTACAGTAGAAACAGGAGATAACGAGGTAATGGTTTTGAAGAAAATAAGTGTAATCGATGGTGGGTGTTGGTGTTCCGGTTGCAGGAAAGTGGAAGTAATATGTGATCGTTGATGATATGGGATTTATGGGTTGCACTTGAAAACAACCAAGTAGCTGTAACATTAACATGAGGATGAGTGGTGTATGATAATCATGGTGTTGTTCTCAACTCGTAATTGAATCAAAAGTGCAGCAGCAATTGGTGTTGATGGTTCATGGTGATGGCGACTATGGCCAAATGGTGTGGGTCGAAGGGAGTAGTGGTTTGGGTGATGGTTCCAGTTGCTAATCACAATGGATTATAATCCAACATAAATCGTTCGATGTTTATATTTTTTGGTAATGATGTATCATAGAAAAATTTGTTGATCGATCGAGGTAACAAGCCTACATCAACAGCGAATTACAACAGCCCATTTTGATGAGGGTATTTGATGATGGTTCCCGGTTGTAATGGTGACTTCCGGTGGTGGTGGCGATAATGGTTGATGTTGGGTTCAACGGATAACAAATAAAAGTGATGTTGGTGGTGATCATGGTTGTGATGGTGGTTTAGTCGTTTAGGTAGGGTGGTCATGGTGGTTGTGGGGTGATAGTGGTGGTTGCAACAGATGGCAAGTAGCAGCCGAAACAAAAGAGTATGTGTGGTGTCGATGATGGTTCTTGTGGTGGTTTTACTTGTGATCGATGCATAGTGATAAATTAGGTTTGATGTTGGTGATCAGTTAAAAAAATTGAGTAAGGTGATGGTGATGAGGTGGTGTTCTGTAGATGTTCATAGCTTCGATTAGTAGTTTGCAGAAAGTCTAAAGTGATGATGATTTGGACTGCGAAATAGGAGGTGAAAGAAGATAGTTGTTTGTAGTAGATAGGAAAGATCCATTTGTGTTTTGTCGTGGCATTTGTGGGAGACACGAAATCACGGGTAGATACAGAAGAATTTAAGAAGATTGTGAAATATAATAGATTGCTTATACATCTGACTTTATCATTTGTTTATAATTCATACTAATAATTAATAAATATAAATATGTTTATAATAATAATATTAATAATAATAATAATAATAATATATTAATTACCCATAATGTGAAATGGTAACAAAAAGCTTATCACTCAATCAATTAAGCATAGTAAATGTCTTATTCGTTAGGTTATCTGTATCAAGTCTATATCTACATATATAGATGTATTTATGCATCCAGCGATTCCTTTTAATTTATTTGACTATGATTTAGAAACTATTACAATATTCATGATAAACATGAGACAATTCACATTCACACTAAACTAAAGATCAGTTAAGGATTAGGTTTCAGACAATTAGGAATTTTAGTAGCATGCATATAAAAAAAAATTTATATACAGTGTACTAATGTGCTAATAATAATAATAATAGTAATTATAATTATAATAAATTTTATTATATCTTATATTATTTTATTTCTCAAAATTAATTTTAATAACTAAATAATATAATATTTCAATTTATATTTCCAATTAATATATATATTTTTATTATTATTTTTTAAATATATATGTATCTATTTACAAATAGTTTTTCGTGAATCGTCGAGAACAGTCGAAGGGTTAATGAATATATAAACACAGTTTAAAATTCTTGAGATTTAACTTAATAAACTTTGCTTATCGTGTCGGAATAATATAAAGATTAAGTTTAAATTTGGTCGGAAATTCCCGGGTCATCACACATAAGAACTAGCATCTCCAATTCTACATCAATCATTCTACCTCATTCGTCTAGTTCTTTATCAGCATCAACCAATGTTTCTTCACTTTGATCAACTTCTAGACTGTCTTCAAACATTGAGGTATAATCATACTTATTTTTCCAACTGTTGAAATAGTAGTCCTCTGATGAAGTAGGTCAAATTCTTCCTGATTCAGGTGTTCGAGGAACAGAATCACGTGCTTTCTTGAATTTATCTTTCACCTTTTTCTGAACTTTGTCCTTTCTAATGTTTCGAGATAGCTCTTCAGCTCTTTCAGTGCGAGCAATGATCTTCTCAATTATGCTTTGCTCAGTAACACATTTTGATTCATCTTCTGTGATCTTTGCCATGTTGGCTTTCAGTTGATCATTCACATTCAATTTAATTGACCAATCATCATCGTCTCCATGAATGACAACTAGAGCTTTATTAGGATTTTCTGCAGTTTCTACATCATTTCCCTTGTCAGAAATGTAGATTTCACGCTTTGTCATGTAGTGACCCGAACTTTTCCATGTTTATATATATTAATTGAGAGTGATATTTATATGATTAAATGTTTCCAACATGTTAAGCAATCAAACTTGTTAAGACTTGATTAATTGAAATAGGTTTCATATAGACAATTGACCACCCAAGTTGACCGGTGATTCACGAACGTTAAAACTTGTAAAAACTATATGATGACATATATATGGTTATATATATAGTTAACATTATATTATGATAATTAAACATATCATTAAGTATATTAACAATGAACTACATATGTAAAAACAAGACTACTAACTTAATGATTTTGAAACGAGACATATATGTAACGATTATCGTTGTAACGACATTTAATGTATATATATCATATTAAGAGATATTCGTATATCATAATATCATGATAATAAAATAATTTAAAATCTCTTTTGATATTATAAACATTGGGTTAACAACATTTAACAAGATCGTTAACCTAAAGGTTTCAAAACAACATTTACATGTAACGACTAACGATGACTTAACGACTCAGTTAAAATGTATATACATGTAGTGTTTTAATATGTATTTATACACTTTTGAAAGACTTCAATACACTTATCAAAATACTTCTGCTTAACAAAAATGCTTACAATTACATCCTCGTTCAGTTTCATCAACAATTGTACTCGTATGCACCCGTATTCGTACTCGTACAATACACAGCTTTTAGATGTATGTACTATTGGTATATACACTCCAATGATCAGCTCTTAGCAGCCCATGTGAGTCACCTAACATATGTGGGAACCATCATTTGGCAACTAGCATGAAATATCTCATAAAATTACAAAAATATGAGTAATCATTCATGACTTATTTACATGAAAACAAAATTACATATCCTTTATATCTAATCCATACACCAACGACCAAAAACACCTACAAACACTTTAATTCTTCAATTTTATTCATCTAATTGATCTCTCTCAAGTTCTATCTTCATGTTCTAAGTGTTCTTCATAAATTCCAAAAGTTCTAGTTTCATAAAATCAAGAATACTTTCAAGTTTGCTAGCTCACTTCCAATCTTGTAAGGTGATCATCCAACCTCAAGAAATCTTTGTTTATTACAGTAGATTATCATTCTAATACAAGGTAATAATCATATTCAAACTTTGGTTCAATTTCTATAACTATAACAATCTTATTTCAAGTGATGATCTTACTTGAACTTGTTTTCGTGTCATGATTCTGCTTCAAGAACTTCAAGCCATCCAAGGATCCATTGAAGCTAGATCCATTTTTCTCTTTTACAGTAGGTTTATCCAAGGAAATTAAGGTAGTAATGATGTTCATAACATCATTCGATTCATACATATAAAGCTATCTTATTCGAAGGTTTAAACTTGTAATCACTAGAACATAGTTTAGTTAATTCTAAACTTGTTCGCAAACAAAAGTTAATCCTTCTAACTTGACTTTTAAAATCAACTAAACACATGTTCTATATCTATATGATATGCTAACTTAATGATTTAAAACCTGGAAACACGAAAAACACCGTAAAACCGGATTTACGCCGTCGTAGTAACACCGCGGGCTGTTTTGGGTTAGTTAATTAAAAACTATGATAAACTTTGATTTAAAAGTTGTTATTCTGAGAAAATGATTTTTATTATGAACATGAAACTATATCCAAAAATTATGGTTAAACTCAAAGTGGAAGTATGTTTTCTAAAATGGTCATCTAGACGTCGTTCTTTCGACTGAAATGACTACCTTTACAAAAACGACTTGTAACTTATTTTTCTGACTATAAACCTATAGTTTTTCTGTTTAGATTCATAAAATAGAGTTCAATATGAAACCATAGCAATTTGATTCACTCAAAACGGATTTAAAATGAAGAAGTTATGGGTAAAACAAGATTGGATAATTTTTCTCATTTTAGCTACGTGAAAATTGGTAACAAATCTATTCCAACCATAACTTAATCAACTTGTATTGTATATTATGTAATCTTGAGATACCATAGACATGTATACAATGTTTCGACCTATCATGTCGACACATCTATATATATTTCGGAACAACCATAGACACTCTATATGTGAATGTTGGAGTTAGCTATACAGGGTTGAGGTTGATTCCAAAATATATATAGTTTGAGTTGTGATCAATACTGAGATACGTATACACTGGGTCGTGGATTGATTCAAGATAATATTTATCGATTTATTTCTGTACATCTAACTGTGGACAACTAGTTGTAGGTTACTAACGAGGACAGCTGACTTAATAAACTTAAAACATCAAAATATATTAAAAGTGTTGTAAATATATTTTGAACATACTTTGATATATATGTATATATTGTTATAGGTTCGTGAATCAACCAGTGGCCAAGTCTTACTTCCCGACGAAGTAAAAATCTGTGAAAGTGAGTTATAGTCCCACTTTTAAAATCTAATATTTTTGGGATGAGAATACATGCAGGTTTTATAAATGATTTACAAAATAGACACAAGTACGTGAAACTACATTCTATGGTTGAATTATTGAAATCGAATATGCCCCTTTTTATTAAGTCTGGTAAACTAAGAATTAGGGAACAGACACCCTAATTGACGCGAATCCTAAAGATAGATCTATTGGGCCTAACAAACCCCATCCAAAGTACCGGATGCTTTAGTACTTCGAAATTTATATCATAACCGAAGGGTGTCCCGGAATGATGGGGATATTCTTATATATGCATCTTGTTATTGTCGGTTACCAGGTGTTCACCATATGAATGATTTTTATCTCTATGTATGGGATGTGTATTGAAATATGAAATCTTGTGGTCTATTGTTAGAAGGTGATATATATAGGTTAAACCTATAACTCACCAACATTTTTGTTGACGTTTAAAGCATGTTTATTCTCAGGTGAATACTAAGAGCTTCCGCTGTTGCATACTAAAATAAGGACAAGATTTGGAGTCCATGTTTGAATGATATTGTGTAAAAACTGCATTCAAGAAACTGATTTCGATGTAACATATTTGTATTGTAAACCATTATGTAATGGTCGTGTGTAAACAGGATATTTTAGATTATCATTATTTGATAATCTACGTAAAGCTTTTTAAACCTTTATTTATGAAATAAAGGTTATGGTTTGTTTTAAAAATGAATGCAGTCTTTGAAAAACGTCTCATATAGAGGTCAAAACCTCGCAACGAAATCAATTAATATGGAACGTTTTTAATCAATAAGAACGGGACATTTCATGTCACTTGACTTTGGGAACTAACATGATTATAGTTCTGATTTCTAAGCGAATTGTACTTACCCTGCTTCTTCTATTTAGTACAATGCCTTAAAAAATGACCTAATTCTCCACAATTTTAGCAAGTAACAGTATTCATATCAAAACCCAATTTAGTATCCTTGGTCAAACTGATCGGTTTCCCAGTTCTCTCTTCATAATCTTTAGCTCTTCTCACCAGATTTGCCATACCCCACATTATATCTATCCTTTCTGCTTCTTCTTTATCAAGTTGTTAATAATCTTCTGTTGTTAGATGAATATTACCCACACGACCATCAAGATAATTATCATAAGAGTTCACAATATTAGACAACAATGCTATATCTTCATTAATCTTCTCCTTTCCCACTTTTCTTATGTTCTCAATCTTGATTGCAGATAACACTTCTGTAGCAGATGGTGTAGATGATTCGGTTATATTTGAAGTAGGCTGTGGTTGAGTGTTTAGTGAACATGGCGAAACTTGTGGTGGATACGAAGGTTATTGAATAGGTGTACTGCTGACATTCAAACCATACATATTCTGATTGTTTGTAGCAAAAGCAGTTTGAAATGGTGCATGAGCTGATTTAGGAGGTGTATAGCCACTCGGACAATACATTTTGGTGTCTTGAACTTGTTTAGACCTCTTAACTTTGTTTAACAATTCTAACTCTTCTTCTTGAAGTCTTGCAATAAACGAGTTCACTATAGCAGTAGCAAGTTCTACACTAGTCTTCATAGTTAATACGAAACCATTCCATTCTAACAGTAATGCTCCAGCTAGACATGTTACTTTATCTTTCTCCTCAATAGTCACTTCATGCTTGTGTAGTTCAGCTAGCAAATGATGATATCTTTCAACTAATTCCGTAATAGATTCTCTGACTTGCCAGTGAAAGCGATCAAACTCAACTTTCAACTCTAAACCTTTTCTGGTTCTATAAGATGTATTTCCTTCATTGAAAGTGCGAAGTGCTTCCCATATCTTTAATAAATTATCATGACACAAAAATTGATGGAAAATCGGACCATCAAGAGCACTTGTCAAATTACAGTACATCTTCTTTTGCAAGTTATACTCTTCACGTTCTTCAGAACGCATGTTATGCAACGTATACAATTCATTCATAACTGGTGAATGTGGCCATTGAAATTGGGTTTCAACGTACTTCCAAAGCTTCGTGTCCTGACCATCAGACCAAATCTTAAATCTTGACTTCCAAGTGGAATAGTTATCCATGGTCATTAATATCGGACATTTCGTACCACTTCCGGATTCACTTTCAGCAAGAAGTAATCGTTAAGTCATACTCATAATACTTTGAGCTAACGGTGCAGCTAGCGCATAATCATTTGAGTTAAACATTTTGAAAAATTACCAAAACAGGTAAACCGTGTGGTTCAGGATATCAACCGTGCGGTTCAGGATATCAAGCATACGAGTAACAATCTCACGCGTACGTGTCACTACTCAATCGTACGTGTCACAACTCAAACTAAGATAACAAACACTAAGTGTCAAACGTGCGAGTAAGGATCACTCGTGTGATTACTCGTACGTGTCACAGTCAACCGTTTGATCACTCGTGTGATCAGACTGTAGTCCTCTAACCTAATAAGGTTATGCTTAATCGTGCGTGTGAGTTCACGAGTGACGTCAACTGTCTGGTCAACCACGCGAGTCAGCAACAAATTTGACCCACTCGTGTGAGCTGCTGTTCACACTTTAATCACTCAAAAACCCTAGAAACTGATGTTAAACCTCAATTTCTTCGTTCACAAGCTGGATTAGCACTAAACTAACATAAACACACTCTCTAATCACAATTACACACGTAAAAATGATTCCTTTTAGATAAAATATCACTCTAAACTCAAAAACCCAAATAATAAACTCTTTAATCACCAAAAATCACTAGGATGATGTTGAAATCACAACCAACGCTCTGATACCAATGATGAAACATGACTAGGAACTTAGAAATCAATAGATTTAACTCACACAATGGTGGAATAAGTGAATCAAACCCTCTAGTGAATATGAGAAGCTTTTTGGGATTAATTAAGTCAAACCACAACAAATCATGTGTGATTAGATCAACACCTAGAGCTATTATTCACCACCTGGGTGATTTGGGTTGAGAAAGAATCGGATAAGGCTACCAGATCTGAGTGATGTGTGTGTAATGAGAGGCTTAACCTAAAATGAAGAACATAACACTTATATACCTCAGCTGTTGACTCACCCGTGCGAGTCATCCATCACTCGTACGAGTTGGCTTCCTCAGCCGTACGGGTGATCACTCACTCATTTCATATCATTTAGGTTATAATTGTGACTTAGCTCAGCATCAACCGTGCGTATGAGCCTGTCAGCCGTATGAGTGAGGCTTCACTCGTACGTCTGACTAAGTCTAATAACGACATTCAAACATAGATAGGATAATAACGAGCGATCATGGTAGCCTGTAAACTGTAGTACCTGCAATGGACGTGGGTTAGATGTCTAGGGACTTACATAAAATGCATCAACATACTATGTTTAAGGGAGTTATGAGATTGCAACACTGCTTAGATGAGGTTGCACGTCATATGTTTCCTATGGTGTTGCAGAAAATGGTACGAGAGTTCTTTGCAAGTCTTCCGCCCAGGAGCATTACCAGTTTTCTTGACTAAAGGGCCAAATTTGTCATGCAATACCAAAGTCTGAGGAGTTTCACATTGTCACACCTATATGAACATGAAATCACTATGCACCCGAATGAATCCTTAAGAAATTTCATGAAGCGTTATACTATCAAGTGTCAGAAAATACCTGATATACTAGAATCTCAGCTTATGTCTGGTTTTATTTTATGTCTTGATCAATGTTGATTTTCAAGTTTGGTTCATGCGTTACGATATGATGTCCCAAAAACATTGCACCAAGCATTGGTTGTTGCATATAAGCATTTGAGAGCTGGAGAAATGGGACATCCACAAGTTGATAGGAATTATAGACAGCAGAACAGAGGGCGGAACCTGAATGATAACTATCAAAGGCAGCGTGGGTATGATAATGGTTATCAAAGGCAACAACATGGTTGAAGGGGCAATAATCACCCAAATGATAATTATTATCATCACAAACCATTAGAAAGACACCCACTCATCACGGCTTCAATAAAAACACCAAAGGAAATCTTATTCACTGAACCAGTCAAAGAAACTTTCAATCCTCCAGCGCCAATGGAGGAACGAGAGGGCCCAAAAAGTGACAGGTGGTGCGATTTCCATGAGGCATATGGGCATGATACTGACAATTGCAAGTCATTTATGAGGGAAATTATTGATAAGATCAAGGCTGGTAAATTAAACCATTTGTTACCTGGAAAACAATACATAAGGAATAACCCAAATAAAAGTTTTGCTTGGCAAGAGAAGTTACGTCACGGGGGACGGCGTGATTGGAACATGAGAGAGAAAAGAAAGGATGAGAGGGATCCAAATTCTGAGAGGCATATTAAAGTTATCTGGAATGAAGGAGAAGAGCATGAGGTGAGCGGAGAGCACAGAACAGAGGAGTGGATGTATGCTGCTATCATATTCAACACGATTCCTAATTGGCGACTATCAGATGATCAATCCTAAATCAAATGCAAGATCTGATTTAGGAATTGAGTGCAATGAGGGGTGGTTGGTGATGTTGATAATGTTTTTGGGACCTTATAATCGTCTTTCACTTAGATTCAAGTGATCAATCACCATGTCCTGGTCTTGATTGCATTACCTTAGCTCGATTATGATGTACAAGTCAGTCACAAAGAGGTTGAGAGCAATTGCACAGAATCAATAACGTAAAATCAGAGGCCAAGCTACTTATTTATAGGTTTGGGATATCTGCGGAATCAATGTTCGCGCAGAGTTAGCAGATCCGCACTGATTATACGGGACATCTTCACAATCTCAGATTATGCGGTATTCCGCTATGTCATAGCGCAATACACAGTTGCTTGTTTATTTGTGCGGTTCTGTTTGCACTTGTATTTAGAATGCCTTTTTCATTTAAAATATACATATTCATGTGTATGTATATGATCAAGTTCCCCCAGTTTATTGTGTAATATTTACGCAGAAAATATAACATAATAAACTCAAAAAAATGTAGTCCAAAAATGCTTTTATTTTTGATCCGCAATCTTTTATACTTCAATGGGAATTATCGCATCCAGAATGTTACCGTTAAACTTTTAGCAGAACAATGGCTATATTTGTTCCCGAAGTATTTTATGCGTTATATGACCGTTAAATTGAGCCGTTGAAATCTTAATCCACCTATAAATATCAGTGGACGCCCTTTAGCAAAATTCACATTGCCATATAATTTTCTCTCTCATTTTTCACACATCAATTATAAATTAGCATTCTTTGCAATATTTTCTATGTTTAACCATGAAGATTCAAGAAATTATCCAGAAGGATAACCCCTCGAACTTCATCACTTCTCGGCTTAGAAGCCCAGAAGAAAAAACCCCTTCTTCCTCCTCTAAGAAAGATGCGGCAGCATCCAGTGCCACAGAAGGTGAGAATAACAAATGCAAGTATGTTGCTCATGCTTCATCTCAACGAAAGCGCTCTCGATCAGGCACAAAAAAACTTGGTCAAGAATCCAATCGTTTCAGACTACATGTCTGAAACAAAATCTTGTAAGTGTATTTTTCTGTTATCATCCTTTATCATTTTATCATTCTATTACTGTGTTTTCCGATGCTAATTAATATATTCGCATTTATATGTGTCTTTTTTCAGCTGAGCCAGATAGCACTCCCCTTGAGTCCGGCCATCTTTCCCAAACCAAATATGATGAGACGTTTCGCACTCCTCCCAACCCCATCAGCTCAGTGAGGGTTGATGGCTTTCCTGGATATGTTTGCGCTTCTTTATCTGCTGCGGTAGAACAATACCAAAAGATGAAGCTGGAGATTCTGGACGAGTTGAGCCACGAATTTTCAAAGCTGAATTCTGCAGATGCACATAGTTGTTTTGTGCAAAACTTCTATATGGCCTTCAACTTTGCCTTCGATATGATTGCTTGCCAAGAGAAATTTTATGGTATTTTAAAGAGCGAGAAGCTCAAAGTTGAAGAAGAGAGCAAGAAAGCAGCCCATGCTCAGAAGCAATGTTCCACCTTTTCTGCATACCTTAAGACTACCACCAAGGCTTTGGAAGAACTCAAGAATCAATTGTTTGCAAAGGCAATTGAAGAAAAGAAACTAGCAGCGGCTATCGAGGCCGCTAAAAAAGATCTTGAAGAGTGCAACTCTGAGCATAATGAAGCAGTTTTTTCTAAAGTCACTGCTGAGCTTGAGTTTACAAGGTTGCGCCAACACTTGCCCACCTTTGCGCAAAACGTTGTGGACTCTCGTCCTGTTTCTACCCGGTTTGATGTTTACGTTGCTGATATTGCTCCAATTATACACGTTTTATCTCGCAATATCTCCCTCATTTAATTCGTTTTTTAGGATCGTTGGGCCCTAAAGTTGCTTTTCTGCACTAAAGTGTTGATTCAAGGCTAAAACCCTGATTTGGTGTAAAATTGACCAAATCCTAATCAAAAATTGCAAAGAAAATGACAAGTGCAAGAAACAGCTCCAAAAGCGCCGCTCCTAGTCAAGGAGCGCCGCTCCTCAGTGAAAAGTGGTGCTATCATGCACGTTTTGGCTCCAATTTCCACCAGTGACCAGGAGCAAAATTCTTAATTGCCAAAGCGTCATTCTTACCAAGAGAAGCACCGCTCTTGAATACAAAAGCGCCGCTCCTGATACTTAGCCAAAAGCGCTACTCCTGAGTCAAAAGCGGTGCTTCTGACGCTGATTCAGCCCAGAATTTTTAGCACTATAAAAGGAAAAAGAGGAGGTCACATCAAGAGAGCTGCAGTTTTTGGTCCGAATTTCACACACAAAATCCTAATTTCATCATCCAATAAAGTTATAAGGTGATTTTGTTGGGATTTAACAAGTTTCTAATACTTATAATCATTCAAGAAATAAGTTTTGCGGAAGCGTAAAATTACCATTTTAAAACTTGTAAATCTTTAACCAATTAAAGTTAAATCCCAATTAGGATCAAGTTGTGAAATATACTTACAAAACACAAGGGAGTATAGATGTTATACCTTCTCCAAGATAGGAGGTTAAAAGGATGATGAAGATGGAGCTTAGTAAGTGCGAAAACTCCAAGCTTTTGATGCACCAACACCACTCTTAAGTTATGTTAGGATTAACACACTTAAGCTCTTATAAAACCAAGCTAGAAACCTCTTCTATTTGCTGAGAAAATTCAGCCAGCAGCAACCCGGAAATGATGATGAATGCAAGCCTCAAAATGATGAGACCTCAAGTGATTATACCCCAAACTTTACCCAACACCTAATACTATGGTTAGGATTTATTTACACTTGAAAACAAACTTTCAAAAAAGACTAAGAACTCTCTTTTCTTACCCAAAATTTCGGCCAGAATACAGCTCAAAAAGGGAGAGTGTTTTTCTTATATCTTTCTTGTTTTAAAATGCATGTAGTCTTGTATTACTTGAGTCAAAGCATGGGTAGATTAATTAAGCATGTGTATGTGATATTGTGTCATCTCAAAAGTAGCAAAAGAGCATGGGTGAGACCCCTTGGTCTCTCCAAAACCTTCCCCCATGAAGGGGTTTTGTAAAATTTGCAACTTTTTAATTTTTATAAACTTGTTGCTAAATAATATACCATGCATTGTTACTTATATTCTATAAACCCTTTTATAAAATGTATCACAACATAACTATTTAATCTTGCAAATAATTAAATGCTTATCATATAAATTATCCAAATAATTTATCTCAAGTAATAATATTTTATAAAACCGATTTTCTAAAATCCAAGTGTCGCGTATTCATTTAATGATCCATTCATTAAGAATAAATAAGATTAAGGTGTTGGTAAGCTTGTTATTGGGTATGACCCGACTTGGATCATAACATAGTGGCCACATTAATTTAACATGTCTCTCGGGCATACGAAATACCTTCAATCTCCCACTTGCACGAGAAACATAAGAAATTAATGCAAGTGATGGATACCACCTAACGACCGTCCATCACCCCCAATATGTTATGACTTTATGCCATTCAATAACATCATCCCTTTCGAGTTCCCATCTCGAATATGAATAGGTGAATCTTTCAATATTTCCTTTTGTCCTAGATGTCATGTTTTATCCAAGAGATACAGAATGATCACTCTCTTCTAGATTTAACTTTATCAGGCCTTAGACATCTGACTCTCAACGAATAAGAGGGACAAATTCCATCTTGACTACATACGTCCTAAATATGTACCTTGCATTATACCTGAGAACTTCCTTATGAACTACCATATTTCAGAATAGCGAAGGAAAGAATCAAGGTACAATACTTGGTAAATATCTGAACCGAATATGTATCTCAGGTTAGAGGATACAATGATATTCGCCTTTACTCAAGATTACATGTGATCAACCGCAAAGGCTACATATAGTAGGTCTTGAGGGCGGGTCTTCCAATATTTATGTCCCACAAATATCTATGAACCTTGGTTGCAACCTTGCTCCACATTCATCCCGTGAATGTATACCAATCCAAGTTCATAATAGTCTAAACCTCACACTTGTTCCCACAAATGTGATCGACTACAGAATTTAGAATAATTACTTATTCATAGATAAAATATGCAAAATAGGAACATAACTCAAAATAAATTTATACCATAATTATATTAATGAGTTTGAACAATTTCGTTCCATTACAATACTTAAAACAGATCATGACCAATCACTAGAATATCGAAGCCCTAATGCACAAACATGTCCTGCATGTTTTGATCCATGTAAGAGCTTCGTGAGAGGATCCGCTATATTAAGATCTGTGTGAACTTTGCGAATACATATCTTTCCCTTTTCAACTTCATCCCTTATGTAGTTAAATCTCCGCTCAATGTGACGGGTCTTTTGGTGAGCACGAGGTTCCTTGATTTGAGTAATCGCACCCTCGTTGTCACAAAAGATCTCAAGAGGGTCCTGAATGGAAGGGACTACTCCTAAGTCGTCGATGAATTTCTTCATCCATGCAGCTTCCTGAGCTGCCAATGAGGCGGCAATGTACTCCGACTCTGTAGTGGATAATGCAACAACATCCTGTTTTGAACTCTTCCAAGAGACCGCACCTCCATTTAATGTGAAGACATAACCGGACTGTGACCGAGAATCATCTCGATCAGTTTGGAAACTCGCGTCCACGTAACCTTTTACAGCGAGTTCCTCCTCACCAGACCCATATATTAGAAACATATCCTTAGTCCTCCTAAGGTATTTCAATATACTTTTGACCGCAATCCAATGATTGTTGCCTGGGTTATTCTGGTATCTACTTGTCAGGCTTAGAGCGCATGACACATCCGGTCTCGTGCATATCATTGCATACATGATTGACCCAATGGCAGACGCATATGGGACTTTCTTCATTCTCTCATGTTCATCTTTCGTGGTGGGGCACTGAGATGAACTAAGGAGCGTTCCTCTTTTAATAGGTACCAAACCTTTCTTAGAGTTCTCCATCTTGAACCTTTTCAAGATCTTTTTAATGTATGCACTTTGATTCAAACCTATCAGTTTCTTGGATCTATCCATGTAGATCCCAATCCCCAAAACGTATTGTGCTTCTCCAAGATCCTTAATGGAGAAGCATTTACTTAACCAAGTCTTAACACCTTGCATTGCCGGAATATCATTTACAAATAACAATATATCATCCACATATAGTACAAGGAACATGATAGTGCTCCTACTAGCTTTCTTATATACACAAGCTTCATCACCATTTTTAATGAAGCCAAATTTCTCGGCCTCCTCATTAAAACGATGATTCCACATTCTAGATGCTTGTTTCAATCCGTAGATTAACTTCTTTAACTTGCATACCTTTTTAGGATATTTCGGATCAACAAAACCTTCAGGCTGAACCATATAGACATCTTCCACAAGATATCCATTTAGGAAAGCGGTCTTGACATCCATTTAACATATTTCATAATCATAATGAGCAGCAATGGCAAATAATATCCTAATAGACTTTAGCATTGCCACTGGCGAAAAAGTTTCATCATAGTCAACCCCTTGAGTTTGAGTGAAACCTTTTGCTACAAGTCTAGCTTTATATGTATCCAAGTTTCCATGTATGTCGGTTTTCATTTTGAAAAGCCATTTACAATCAACTAGCCTTGAGCCAGTAGGTTGTACAACCAGTTCCCAAACTTGGTTGTCATACATGGATTGCATCTCAGCGTTCATGGCTTCCTGCCATTTATCCTTATCAATCCTTGATAAAGCATCTTGGTAGTTTGTTGGTTCATCCAAATCAACCAAGCAGCAACCATCCATGAGAAGCCCATATCTCTCAGGAGGATTACTAATCCTACCAGATTTGCGAACGTCTTGTGTATTTTGATAATCCATTTGATCATTCCCAACATTTTCATGTTGAGTGCTAGTGTCAACCAATTGTGTATCATCTACTTGATCTTGAACCTCTTCAAGATCTATCTTCCTTTCACTATTTCCTTCCATTAGGAACTTAGTTTCAAGGAATTCAGCCTTTCGAGCAACAAATACATTTTGCTCGATTGGATCATAGAAATAGTATCCCATATCATCCTTGGGATATCCTATGAAGATACACTTCGTGGATCGAGCATTCAACTTATTAGGGACGTAACGCTTAGGATAAGCTTCACATCCCCATACCTTTAAGTATGATAGAGATGGAGGTTTTCCAAACCACATCTCATGAGGAGTTCGTTCCACTTTCTTGGTTGGGGCCATATTTAAAATACGAGCCGCGGAGCATAGACAATAACCCCAGAATGATAGAGGTAACGAGCTTCTAGCCATCATAGATTGAACCATATCCATTAGGGTTCGGTTCCTCCTTTCGGATACACCATTAAGCTGTGGTATCCCGGGTGGAGTAAGTTGCGAGATAATCCCACAACTTCTAAGATGATCTTGGAAAGCATCACTTAGGTATTCACCTCCTCTATCGGTATGAAGTACCTTTATTGTCTTGTTGAGTTGATTTTGTAATTCGTTTTGATATTCTTTGAATGCTTCAAAGGTTTCGTCCTTGTGTCTTAATAAGTAGACATATCCGAAACGACTAAAGTCATCAATGAAAGTAACAAAGTATCTTTCACCATTACTAGTCAAGGGTTTAAAGGGTCCACATACATCCGAATGTATTAATCCCAATAAATCTTTAGCCCTTTCATAGGTCCCTTTGAAAGGTGATTTAGTCATTTTGCCTTGTAAACAAGATTCACATACATCAAACGAGTCCATCTCATTTGATTTCAAAAGTCCATTCTTTTGAAGTGTACGCATTCGATTCTTGTTTATGTGACCAAGGCGACAATGCCATAAGTAGGAATCACTCAAATACCTTTTGAGTTTCTTGGTGCTAGTATGGTATATTGAGCTACTAGATGATGTATCATTATGAACCAATTCATAAATTCCATTTGAAGGCGAAGCCTTAAAATAGAATACATTATCTAAATAAATGTGGATATCATCATTAACAAAATTAAGATAAAAACCACATTGTTTTAAACGAGAAACTGAAATAATGTTTCGACATAAATCCGGTGCATACAAAATATTGTTCAAAATAAGTTCCAAACCACTTGGAAGCTTTAATAAAAAGTCTCCTTGAGCCTTCACTTGCACTTTGGGTCCATTACCCATAAAGAGACTTGATGTTCCCGCTTGCTTGCTACTTCTTTTGAACCCCTGCAAAGAATTGCAAATGTGAGTTCCACATCCAGTGTCTAATACCCATGTATTAGAAGAAGTAATACTAATCTCTATATATACCATATATATATTACCTGAGGTTTGCCCCGCATCCCTCTTCTCCTTCAACTCCTTAAGGTAGACCGGGCAGTTGCGTTTCCAGTGACCCATTTCACCGCAACCGAAGCACGGGTCTTCCTTGGGGTTTGCTTGTCCGGCAACCTTTTGCTTCTTGTTCTTGTTTTTGGTTGGGGTAACCATCCTCCCCTTTCCCTTGCCTTGATGGGCGGGTCCTTTCCTCTTAGCCGCCTTTGGCTTAGAGGTGTTATTACCTTTGGACCCACCATCATTGATCATTAGCACGGGTGAAGCCCTCTTAACCATGCTAGTTTCTGCCGTCCTAAGCATGCCATGAAGTTCGCCAATGGTCTTATCCATCCCATTCATATTGTAATTAATTACAAATTGGTCAAACCTCTTTGACAAGGAGTTTAGGATAAGATCCGTGGCTAGCTCATTAGATATGTTGAGATTAAGATGGTTTGCGCGATCAATGAGGCTTTTCATCTTAAGGACATAAGATGAAATGGATTGGGAGTCGTCCATACGACATGCATGAAGCGCTCGAATGGTCTTGAAGCGCTCGACACGTGCTTGTTGAAGGAACATCTCCTTCAATTGCGTGATCATGTCGTATGCAGTATGATGCTCGAAATCCTTTTGGAGTTCGGGTATCATAGTCCCAAGCATTAGGCAGGCGACTTGCACCGAATCGGCGCAATACTTATCCCAATAAGCCATGCCTTCCGCATCATCCTCGTCGGGTTGATCGGGAATGGGGTCTTCCAACACATACGCCTTATCCTCAAGTTTGAGGACAATCCTAAGATTGCGAACCAATCCATAAAGTTCGTATGGTTGAGTTTGTCTTTCTCGAGGAGAGACCTTAACGATAGGTTGTTCAAGTTAATGGGTGCGTTTTGTATGTTGTTGTTATTGGTGGCCATCTACAAAATTTAACAAAGTTCATTTAAGTATTGATTTTAAATTTAATAAACAATACCCTTTTAAATTTTAATTGACTTATTAAATATTACAATCCAACGGTAAATCAAATTTCGGTTAGGTGACCTTTATCCTGTTATTTGATTCAGCTAGGTAGTCATTTATATGACAATTGCAATCCTTTTGCAACTTCTAAGTTATGGGATCATGCAATCCTTTTGCATGGCATATTCTCCCATCAACGCCTATTTGTTCATCATGCTTCGGTGACCCTAAGTTCATGATTCCCAAATCAAGTCGTCCTACTTGTGCTAACGTGTAAATTCAACATACTAGTGGTTAGGTGACCTTTATCCCACAAGTGTGCGAAATTCACCTCAATCATATTAGTTTGCTCATAACGGTTAGGTGACCTTTATCCCATTAAGAGTTCCCTAATATTTTTAAGTGTTTCCACAAAAGCATGGCGTTAAACTTGTTTACCTTGTTTTAGTTTTAAAGGGATTTTCGGCTTTCTTTATTCTAGTTTAACAAAACATATATGCCATACACCAACATGCATTTAGTGTATGGTTTATTTGAAATCCATTTTCAAGTCTAGTAATTTTAGCCAATTACTTGATATAAACCATTTTATATGTGCAATCCGTTTCTAATTCTTAATAACCATTTATTAACGTCTTTTTCCATTTGAATTTAACCAATTAAATTGTCATTTTAGTTTGTTGTTAACTTGTGTGATTAACTTGTAACATACATACAATCCACAATCATACAATAAACAACCAAGCATGCAAAATAACATGTTCACAATCAAGCCTTTTGGTAAGCATTTTGTTTAGCCGAAAATAAAATGCCACCGGGTAAGGGGTAATTACACAAAGTAGGAGATTTCAAATCTCCCACTTAACCTTGCATCCAAATGCTTCTTCATGTGTTCTTCAAGTCTTCATCATTCTTCATCATTTTACAAAATATATCCTAATACATTTTGTCTAAAAAATGAAATTACAACCTAATCTATTTTACATACAGATATAAAATAAATTACATAACCAAATGAATTATTACATGCCAAATGAATAAATATTATTACAAACCAATTGAATAAATATCAATCAACCATGCATGCAACCAAACACAAGGTCAAGGCTTAGATTGTGAACATCATCAACATAAGTGATAGGCAATACAGAATCACAAGTGATTGGCAACACAGAATCACAAGTGATTTTGGCCAAAATGAAAAACCACTCAAAACCGAAAATTTTACATTCTACTTCATGCATGTTCATAGAATGCAAAATTATAGTGGGTTTAATAACCATCTTGAAGCATATTTCAACAACTTCGGCTCTGATACCATTGTTGGGATTTAACAAGTTTCATAATACTTATAATCATTCAAGAAATAAGTTTTGCGGAAGCGTAAAATTACCATTTTAAAACTTGTAAATCTTTAACCAATTAAAGTTAAATCCCAATTAGGATCAAGTTGTGAAATATACTTACAAAACACAAGGGAGTATAGATGTTATACCTTCTCCAAGATAGGAGGTTAAAAGGATGATGAAGATGGAGCTTAGTAAGTGCGAAAACTCCAAGCTTTTGATGCACCAACACCACCCTTAAGTTATGTTAGGATTAACACACTTAAGCTCTTATAAAACCAAGCTAGAAACCTCTTCTATTTGCTGAGAAAATTCAGCCAGCAGCAACCATGAAATGATGATGAATGCAAGACTCAAAATGATGAGACCTCAAGAGATTATACCCCAAACTTTACCCAACACCTAATACTATGGTTAGGATTTATTTACACTTGAAAACAAGCTTTCAAACAAGCCTAAGAACTCTCTTTTCTTACCCAAAATTTTGGCCAGAATACAGCTCAAAAAGGGAGAGTGTTTTTCTTATATCTTTCTTGTTTTAAAATGCATGTAGTCTTGTATTACTTGAGTCAAAGCATGGGTAGATTAATTAAGCATGTGTATGTGATATTGTGTCATCTCAAAAGTAGCAAAAGAGCATGGGTGAGACCCCTTGGTCTCTCCAAAACCGTCCCCCATGAAGGGGTTTTATAAAATTTGCAACTTTTTAATTTTTATAAACTTGTTGCTAAATAATATACCATGCATTGTTACTTATATTCTATAAACCCTTTTATAAAATGTATCACAACATAACTATTTAATCTTGCAAATAATTAAATGCTTATCATATAAATTATCCAAATAATTTATCTCAAGTAATAATATTTTAGAAAACCGATTTTCTAAAATCCAAGTGTCGCGTATTCATTTAATGATCCATTCATTAAGAATAAATACGATTAAGGTGTTGGTAAGCTTGTTATTGGGTATGACCCGACTTGGATCATAACATAGTGGCCACATTAATTTAACATGTCTCTCGGGCATACGAAATACCTTCAGATTTGAAGGAAGAAAGCTCAAGTTTCATCATTATTAGCTGTAGATCTTCTTCTCTTTATCATTTTGGGTTGTAATCTCCACTTTGCTTTATCTATTTTGTACTAATTAGTTGTAATCTTTACTTTACTTCATCTAGCTTTGAACTAATTACTTGTAATCACTAAAGATGATGTTTATTTGTGTTTCTATACTTATTATTAGTGTAATCTTAGCCATGCTTTGCTAAATTGTTTGTGTTTGCTTATCTATGATTCTCTAATGCATAGGATTAGAACTTAATCAATTGAATAAAGTTGTTTTGAATGAAAATACATGAGAAAGTATTATTGTGTTAGCTATGAGGTCCATTGCTATGATTTGATATAGGTTTTACTTTGATTAGATAGATTGAGTAGCTCTCTTAGTGATTTGAGAAGTGAATCAATTTGTGCTTCAACACCTTAGGTGATCTAGACAACTAGAATTGGGATTTCAAGTCATTGTGTTTCTAATCTAAGTTGTTTTTCAATTGACCTTTGTTCAACATAGTGGTGTTTTACTATCTTAAGTGATTTTGATAGTTGAAGGGTTTTTAGTGATTTCAACCCAAACATAATCTTAATAACTAACTCATACTTAACTTGATCTTAGGATACCATGCTTATGTGAATTTGCAAAAGTATAATTTGATAAGGTTTGGTAGTAATACTAAAAAACTACTAGTTCAAACACTTAATGCGATGTTAAATCGGGTAAAATAGGGCAATCCATGCATAGAGAGGATTAAGTAAGTGAACACTCTTTGTTTATTGATTTAAATCTCAATTCTTAGTTACTTGTTACTTGTTGTTAGTTTTAATTGTCAAGTTCAAGTTTGTTTATTTAAGAAAGTTTAGTTGATAGTTAAAATCAATCGCAAAACCCCCAATCAAACAAACCCTAGAATAACTAATAGTTTCAATTATGCAACGTATAATGCTCTCTTGGGACGAACTTGATAAAAATACTTACATTAAGTGCTATAATAACTGGGTTCTAAGTGCTCGATAGTTTTGCGTGCTTATTTGTAATATTTGAATCTTGTATAAATTGTGAGGGTAAATGATGTATTGTTCCATACGCATCACACTTTCTTGGCGCCGCTACCGGAGAGCAGTGAGCTAAGTTGGGTAATTGGTTTAAATTTTTAGCTGTTTGATCCTTTTGTAAGGATTCGTCCTTACAAAAGTTACTTTTATTGTTTTTATATATTATTTATCTTGGAAAACCGTTTGTGTTTGTGTTGTCATTGAAGGTTAGGTGATTTTGTGTGTGAGAAGGAGGTCCCAAAAGGATCAAGAGTTCACACATCCATTTTCTGACCCCAAAACACACGTGCACGGTGTTTATAAAAGTAGAGAAGAACGGGATTTAAGAAAGAATTTTGAGGTTTTGCCATTTTGTTTGATAGAAATGGACAGAGAAGAAGAGGGTAATCCGGTTGTTAATGGTGTGCCGGTGAATGATGAAATATAGAACGATCCAAACGACACTCCAATGTAGAATGTTAGGTTGGTGGCGCAAACGGTTGTGCCTTCGGCTATCTCAAAACCACCAATTGGAGTGGATAATTGGAGGATAGAGGGTAACTTTTTCATGATGATCAAGGATATGTTCTTTCATGGCTTGATAGAAGAGAACCATTCGAGCACATTCAACACTTTAACGATATTTGTGACATCTACAAAACCAAAGATGCTTCCGAAGATGCTTTTAAACTAAGGGCATTCCCTTTACACTTCAAGGAGAAGCAAAAGCTTGGTTAAGGAATTTGCCATCCAATTCTATTAGATCATTTCAAGATTAACCGATGCATTTATCAATCACTTTTTCCCACCTTTAAAGGTGGAATGTCTAAGAATGGAAATCAATGGGCTCACCCAACGGGGTGACGAGTCATTGTACGATGTGTGGGTACATTTCAAGAAGATGCTTAGAGCTTGCCCACCTCATGGTTTAATTAAGAAGGAGTACATTAACACATTCAACCAGGGTACTAATGCTTTGACAAGGCAATATCTTGATTCTTCTTCGGGTAGAGTGTTTATGTAAAAATCACCTAATGCGGCTAAAATTTTGTTAGAGGACATGTCGGTTAAAACATATGAATGGGCACCTTCACCAAGAGACTTGACAAGGAAGAGGGTGGCTCAAGTGGAGAGTGATAATGCGCAAATTACCTTAGCAAGCTTGAACAATCAATTCCAAATGTATGGTAAAGAGTTGAAAAAGCTACAACAATCGATAGTCGCAATGCAAGTCGGTTGTCAAAGGTGTGAAGGACCTCATCTCACTAAGAATTATCCCCAAATCAATCAATGCAACCACATTGACTTGGACGACATTCCTATGAATTTGAATGCTTACGTGAATTACGTGGGTAATCAAAACTTTCAAAGCGGAGGAACTTCAAACCAAGGCAACAATTCTTATCAATCGAACCAAAGCTATTACGAACCTAATCAAAAGCAAGTGTCATTCAAAAATCAAACCAATGCACCACCCGGATTCACAAACCAAAACCGCAACCAAGGATACAACTCCAATTACAACCAAAACTGAGGAAACAACTTTCAATCCCAAAACCAACAACCTTACAACAACTAATCTTACAACAACCAATCCTACCAAAATTACCAAGAAAATGAAAGTTATCAAAACCAAGGTTATAGTCAACCACAAAATAACCAAGGTTAAAATAAACAAAATCAACCAAACAACCAATCTTCCCAACCTTCTAAAAGTCTAGAGGAGATGATGAAAAATTATATCAAGAAGGTGGAATCAACCCAAGCGTTATTGACAAAGGAAAAGGAGGTCTTGAAGCAACAAATACGACACCAATAAGACTCATTCCAAAACCTTGAGAGCACTGTTGGGAGACTTTCAAGCCAATTTTCCGAAAGACCTCAAGGAACCTTGCCATCCAGCAATCAAGTTAACCCAAACAACAACTACAATAACAACCAGAATAACCAACAACACCAAAAAAAAAAACCAAAATCACAACAGCACGAGAGTTATACTAATCGAGAGCAACACTACCAATAAAAATACCAACCAAGCAAGTTCATCAAATCCTAATAATAACTATGCTCATGTGAATTCTATTATTTTAATTGAAGGGGAGGATCAAACCGAATCTCCTCATGTTTTTACGTTCGATGTTAAAAAAGGAAAGCTTAATTTGGATGAAGCTTTGGGAATGGATACAATGGATGTTGGGGTGTTCAAGTTCTCGGAGGACTCGAAAGTGGCGAAATTTATTCCACATCAAGTGAAAAGTGTCATGACCATGGAAGCTACCGAGTTGACATGCAAGAATTTAGAGGTTGACTTGGAGAAAATTGAATTGGGAGATTTGGAAGAAGGGGCAAGGGTAGAAAACATCTTGGATACAAAAGAACAAAGCGATAAGGTTGAGGTTTTTGCTACATCAACCAAGGAGAACAATGAGACACCGGTCTCACAACCTCAACCATTGCCTCCTAAAAATCCAAAGGATGTGGATTGTAAGTTGACCCAAATAGAAAACAACAATGTTTATGTTAAAATCCCCTTGACGGCAGTGCTTGAAAACATGCCCAAATATGGGAAATTCTTAAAAGCTTATGGCAAAGAAGGGAGATGCTGAACAAGCATCCACCAATTTCTTAAGAAAGGAGTGTGATGGAATTTTAAGAAAATGTAACTTACCACCTAAAATGGGCGATCCCAGGCCTTTTCTCATACCATGCAATGTGAACGAGTCAGAAATGTTCACATCATTAGCCGACTAGGGAGCTAGCATAAACTTTATGCGCTTATCCATTTATAAAAGGCAAGGCCTAGTAACCTCTCACCCACCAAAATGGGGGTGAAATAAATTGACCAATCCATTAGCCCAAGTGTGGGGATCGCCGAAGACCTAATTTTTAAAGTGGGGGACATGGAATTCCTAACCGATTTTGTAATTGATGATATAAAGGAAGACCCGGTTGTACCCCTTATCTTGGGAATGCCATTTTTTGGTAACCGCGGGTTCTTTCTTTGAGTTTAGAACCGGGAAGTTGACCCTTAGGGACAAAAAAATGCATAAGCATTCGAAGAAAAAGAGTTAAATTGACACCAACGCTGGTATGCCCGAATCGGACGGTTTATTTATGCGATGTCGTTAGGTCGCAAAACGTCAACTCAGGATATCAAGAGAAAAAGTTGATCCTATGGGTTAGCAAGGGCAAATATGACCTAGGGTCGTTCCTTGAGCGGTCGAATTTGAAGCGGAGCTTATCTAGATAATTTAGTAGTCAAGATGGGTTTGTACACAATTCAGTATCCAAGACTAGTGGCCAGGTACACCTTGTGTGGAGAGGCAGGATCCTTTTGGTCCCAATAAATTGGTGATTGTTCGGAAAATCCAACAACCAAGTCCAACCGGTTTATTCTAGACACCACTTTTATCCGGAATATTAAATTGAGTAAAGGCAATAGTTGGGTTGATTTGATTTATAATTGTATTTAAAATATTAAAGCAATATAATTAAAATAAGCTAGCTAGCATGCAACAGCTAAGGACAGAGAAGACGTGGTTCACCATGATTTAAGATAGCATAGTGTCGGGATGATTATGAGACACTCCTTGGATAGATATACCTTGGTGTGAACACTAGAGTCCCTACTAAGCGGTTTCCCGGTTAGCATGTCACGAGGAACTAGGCTTTGAAGATTCTGATCGGATGGATATGCTTAACTCCCGACGCTTTATCCGGTTTAAAGATATAAGTGGCCCATCTTGGATGGAGTGCATACCTTGAGCTCACGAATAAAGTAGCATAGCCATATATATATATATATATATATATATATATATATATATATATATATATATATATATATATATATATATATATATATATATATATATTAAATATCCAACCTTCCTTAAAACCTTAGTGTATCACCCAAGTGAGTGGTTGTGTTTCGAATGCCTTTCTGTCAAAGGTTTGGTAAAATCTAAAGGTTTGTAAGGTTTGTAGACAAATTAGAACCTCTGATAGTTCTCAGTCATCCTTAAAGATTTATGTGACGTCCTCCAAATAGGGCTGATAATGCTAAAAACGAACATATATTTCATAGCATTATCCCTCAAGAAAGACAAGCTTTTATTTACAATTGTCCTATTTACAAGTGATATTCGTTTAAATAATAAAAGGTGAAGACAAAAGGCAGATTCGACGAATTGAAGATGCAAACGACCAAAAAGCTAAAAAGTACAAAGTACAATCAAAGAGGTTCAAATTATTGATGAGAAACGTCTTAAAAGTACAAGAGTACGAGCCGCAAAATGCAAAGTTCAAATTATTAAATCGTACAAAAGGACGTTTAAAAATCCGGAACCGAGACATGAACCAACTTTCAGTACGCGACGCAACGGACAAAAAAATTACAAGTCAACTGTGCACAAGAATATAATATAATATATAATTAATTATATATATTATTATATATTATAATTAAAAACCGCCCACATTTTTGATCTTTTATGTGAGCTGTATTTCAGACCTCTGCCCTCGCGGAGTTAAGAAGAACAAAAGCTCTGCACTCGTGGAGCTGCAAAGTAAAATGTGGGCCTCTAAAAGCCATTGAATTCTGCATGAAAAATACACATCTTTTTCTTTTCCTTACTCTATCTCTCAATATATATATTTATATTTATAATTTATAATTTTAATTTTAATTTAATTTTAATAATAAGGGTATGTTAGCGAATGTTTTAAGTTTGTAAGTCAAAATTCTGTCCGTGTAACGCTACGCTATTATTAATCATTGTAAGTTATGTTCAACCTTTTTAAATTAATGTCTCGTAGCTAAGAAATTATTATGCTTATTTAATTCCGAAGTAATCGTGATGTTGGGCTAAATATTAAAATTGGGTAATTGTGTGACAACCCGGAAATTTCCAATCAAATTTAAACTTTATCTTTATATTATTGCGACACGATAAGCAAAGTTTGTTAAGTTAAATCTCAAGAATTTTAAACTGTGTTCATACATTCATTATAACCTTGACCAAATTCCGACGATTCATGAACCGTTATATATAAATAGATATGTATATATGTATGTATATATATATATATATATATATATATATATATATATATTATAACTTGAGAATATTAATAAAGTATTAAACGTATATTACTTTACATGAACGCATTTGTTTCAATATGTTTATCGATGGAATTAGAAGATAATATCAAATGATTGATTTATCAGATACATTGTGATATGATTACGGGTCTATGTTATGAGGTCCACTGTGATTTAAGAAATCTATTCTTTTTGACAACATTCGGAAAATGGTAAAGTGATTTATAAGTAAGAACGTGGAGTGTAAATAACTTAGATGTTGGATATCGACAAGTTAAGTAACTCGACATTTTTCATACGTTTATTTAACCTTTGGACTTTATCCCATACTTCACCAACAGACCGTAATTTAAAAACTTGAAACCTATTATGAATATATATGATTCTACTTTTCTAAAACATTTTATGATATAACGATTTCCATTATTTTAACCTTTTAACAAAATGATTCTTAAATATATTTAGTTTTGGAAAACAAAATTATCATATTTATTTGATTTATTTTCAAACGTACAAAAACGTTTTTAGTTTAAAAAGAACTTTATTATTAAAATGTATATAACTTTTATAAATATCTACAACCACTTTTGACAACTCATTACTTAATCAGTATGATAAAGATAACGATATTTATATTTTATTTTATTAAATATAAATAATGATTTAAATTAATTTTATATATATTTATACGCGTATTATACGTACATAGTTTTATACTTTTACTATACTTTAACTTTACCTTTACTTTACTTTTACTTTACTTTAACTTTAATAATTTACTTTAATAATTCATACTTTAATAATTCACTTTAATAATTCATACTTTAATAATTCACTTTAATAGTTCGTACTTTAATAATTCACTTTAATAATTCATACTTTAATAATTCACTTTAATAATTCATACTTTAATAATTCACTTTAATAATTCAAAAATCTATTATAAATAGAATTCAATAGGTTTCATTATTTCATAGAAACTTGAAATATATTTCTCTAAACTCTCTCAATCGACTTACATATATATATATATATATATATATATATATTTACTCAGTATTATTTCAAGATATTATTAGTATACATAAAATACTACGACGAGGTCATGAGCGTATTATTTCAAAATGGATTTTTTGAGCGGGATAGAGCTAAGGAAAACATGGGTTATAGCTATGGAGGTGATGGGTATGGTTCATGGGTATGCTTGTGAGGTCAATCTAGTGTTTATCGTCTCCGTTGCGTCTACGTACCTTTCCTGCAATATTGAATCTCAATATTGATACGTGAGTACTCGTAAATTATTTTTACATATTAATAGTGTATCCCTGACTATTGCTCGAGAATATAGGATTATGCATGCTTGTACTTTTGATATTGCCCTTAGATAGGTTATGTTGAATTCTGAATTAGTTACACTTGCGGTTGAGATAAGGTATAAGATATGCATGTCCTTGGAAGGCTAGCGAAAAATTGAGAACTTTTCATTTAGATATCGAATGGGTTCGATGAACGGATTAGAAGTTATAGTCAATTGAATTTTTATAAAAATGATTATTATTATCGTCGTTATTATCGTCGTTCTAGTTTTATCTTATTATTATCATTATTAATAAAAGGAATTATCATTAAAAATTGTTATTTTTATTATTATTACTATTGTTATCATCGTTAAAGTTATAATTAGTATTATTATTATTATTATTATTATTATTATTATTATTATTATTATTATTATTATTATTATTATTATTATTATTATTATTATTATTATTATTATTATTATTATTATTATTATTATTATTATTATTATTATTATTATTATTATTATTATTATTATCATTATTAATATATATATCACTATTTAAAAATGGTTATTGTTATTGTTATTATTATTATTATTATCATTAAAATACTTATTAGTATTATTAATAATATCATAGTAATTATCATTATTAGTATTATTGTAATTAAAACTAATATTAGTAACACCTAATTCTTTTTAGTACTATTATTATTAGTATTATAAACACAATATAAAAGACAATTAAAAGCTATTAAACGAAACGATTAGGAAATAATGAGTATGAGTATCATGATGAAATTAAAATATTATAAGATATTGATCTAGATAAAATTATCATTCTTATTATTTTTATCATTACTATTATTATTAAAAGTATCGTTAGTATTAAAACTATCATTTTAACAAAAAATATCATTTTAATAGAAATGTCATTGTTATTATAAAATATCATTATTATTATCATTTTAAATAGAATTATTATTTTAAAGTTAATATTAAAAAGTATCACAAATATTAAAGTTATCATAATTAGAATTATCGTTTTATTATAATACCATTATTAGTAAATATAAATATTGATATTTTTAAAAGAATAATAATAATTATTATTGCAAAATAATACAACTTTTACTTATTATTATTATCAATGTTATTTTATCAAATAAATATGTAATACAAATAATATAATTACCTTAATAAAACCTATCATAATATTTTTTTTAAATTAACTTTATTAATTTTATTACTTAAGATATATAAAAGTATATTTTTATATAAAATTTTATTTATTAATAAATGAATTATATTATTTACTCTATTAAATCTTTTAAAAATATTTAAAAATATAAAACGACGATATTTAAACTATATAATAATCATGTATAAATTTTGGAAATCATTTTGAGTCAAATTAACTTTTGTTGATCTTTGCATATTAGTCTCGAGCATTAGGATTGTGGTACACTATGACTTGACCTAATTTGTTAGACAAATATTGACCAGCACATATATATACATAATTAATTTAGGTTCGTGAATCCGAGGCCAACCTTGCACTTGTTCAATGACGTTATATGTATTTTTACTACGAAATACAGTATGGTGAGTTTCATTTGCCTTTTTACCCTTTATATTTTTGGGCTGAGAATACATGCACAATTTTTATAAATGATTTACAAAATAGACACAAGTACGTGAAACTACATTCTATGGTTGAATTATCGAAATCGAATATGCCCCTTTTTATTAAGTCTGGTAATCTAAGAATTTGGGAACAGACACCCTAATTGACGCGAATCCTAAAGATAGATCTATTGGGCCTAACAAACCCCATCCAAAGTACCGGATGCTTTAGTACTTCGAAATTTATATCATGTCCGAAGGAGGATCCCGGAATGATGGGGATATTCTTATATGCATATTGTTAATGTCGGTTACCAGGTGTTCAATCCATATGAATGATTATTTTTGTCTCTATGCATGGGACGTATATTTATGAGAACTGGAAATGAAATTCTTATGGTCTATTAAAATGATGGAAATGAATGATTATGATAAACTAATGAACTCACCAACCTTTTGGTTAACACTTTAAAGCATGTTTATTCTCAGGTATAAAAGAAATCTTCCACTGTGCATTTGCTTGTTTTAAAGATATTACTTGGAGTATTTCATGGCATATTTCGAAGAACGTTGCATTCGAGTCATTGAGTTCATCAAAGATTACTATTAAGTTAATTTATAATTGGATAGTGGATATTATGAAATGGTATGCATGCCTGTCAATTTTCGATGTAAAGAAAGTTTGTGTTTTAAAAACGAATGCAATGTTTGTAATATGTATCATATAGAGGTCAAATAACTCGTGATGTAATCAACTATTGTTAATCGTTTATAATGTATATGAACGGGTTCTTTCAGTTGGTATCAGAGCGGTGGTCTTAGCGAACCAGGTCTGCATTAGTGTGTCTAATTGATAAGTCGTTAGGATGCATTAGTGAGTCTGGACTTCGACAGTGTCTGCATGTCAAAAGTTTTGCTTATCATTTCTAGTCGGAAATCATCTACTTATCATCCTTAGGAAATTACCTACTTATCATTATTAGTCTAGACACGTCTTGCTACATTAATTGCATGAGTAGTGTATAGACAAAATTCATATCTTAGCGTATCTGCTAAATCATATCTTATCGTATCTATTACTGTAAACTTTGCCTGACATATTCCTTAAATTCCTCCGTAATCTACGAAATCTTTTGATCTATATACATATATGGATATCCTATGTAAATAGAATACCACCCGATAGCCGAAAAATCATTTTATATCGAAAAATCCTTTATCCAATCGTACGAAATGGAAGTTGTCATCAGTTCAAGTCACTCGGATTCTGAAATGGAATCTCACTCAAGCTCCGAAAGCAGTGTGACCGGAATGGATCAACCAATCAGTCATCATCTATTCTTGATGAATTGGGGATGGGTTCGTAGTCTCCTTAATCATTGGAGACAAGAAGAAGGCGATCCTTTCCATCCACCACATTGCCCTCTTGACGAAGAACCTGAAGCACTTACCGGCGAACCTGTCCGAAACACCATTTTCTCTCTCATTTCCAGAGTATCTCGTCACGATTATATACTCCATCAAATTCTAGATTTTATTTATCCGCTCGTCCGAACCGACAATCACCCCGGTGTAATAGAAGAAGTCAACGAGCTTCGCGCTCGGGTAGTGGCTTTGGAGAATATGGTGCAAAAATTACAAACACCAGTAGCAGCACCAGCAGCAACACCAGTAGCATAACCAGTACCACCATCATCAACGCCAATAGTACCATTACCACCTCCAACCACAACCGCGTCGTAAACCTCAACTTCACAATCTGTCCCATGAGCATCAACGTCATACGCACCATAGATATCAAGGAATACCATCAACAATAACTGACGATGTATTAATTCATAACTTCATTGGAGAAACATTCCACGGAGATTATGTAATCTCTAAAGTCTTAGAGATTATCTAATCTAGCCCTAACCATAAATCAGTTAAGCGAACCAAAATGATAGAAGGAAGAGTAGAAACCCTGACAAAAATGGTGTGTGATTAACAAGCTAAACTTGTTTTACCAACAGCATCAACAGTACCGTCAGCGTCACCAGCATCGTCAGTACAGTCAACATCAGAATCAACAACACCTATAACATCACAAACTCCGTCAGTTCAAGAATCACTGTAGACATCATTACGAATCAATAACGCGTATATTGTATCAAGGAGTTATGAAGAGTTAACTCATTCCCTCTGAAGAAATTATATGTATATTTTATATATACATATTTTGAAATAAAAATAAATCTTTCCGTGCTAAGCTATTGTGTGTGAATCTTAACTACTCGGTTAATTCATCTTACAAATATGCAATAATGTACGTCCTTCACCCGCAACTTAACCATCGTTAACTACAATCTCTGTCTCAATTCAACAAATTCCAATTCATAATAAATCAAGTATATATTTGATTTTACACTTTCATCATCGATGTAACCGAAACTTCTCAGATACCATCACTCGTACTTTGCGAAGTTCACAAGAATTTAACAAAAATCAACATCACGCCTTAACAAATAACGAAGTATTGATTCGTAATTTCAATATTATTGAAGAAATACTTATGTAATCTCTAAAGCCTTCAAGGGATTATTCAATTCTAGTTTTAACCGTAAATCGAATGAGTTTAATTTAGTATTAACTCATTAAAATTTATGTTATGTCTGAGGAGAATATATACATATATATTTTCACAAAGACTGTAATAAAATTCTTATGTACAAAATATTAATTGTGAAATTTTTTAACGGGTAGGTAATACCCGAGAGATATATATATTCACAATTAATATGTTACATTCTTCGAATCTGATCAAGCAAATTATCAACTATACTTCCTACTTTCACAATAATATACATTCTTTCATAGAGATCAAAACAACCATACTCATTCAAACCCAATTACAAATTTTGATTTTGAAACCTCAGAATTCAATTCGAGATATAACCGGTATCATCACTTTTAGATTCCTACATCTTTCAAAGCTATACTTTGACTTCAAAACTGTGTTAGAACATCAAATGTATATTAACGATTACAATCTGTGTTCAAACCCATCGAAAATATCTGAAGACACTTCAAATAATGAGCAATCGAGATGATGATCCAACCACATATTACCCACAGTTAGGTACTTAAAAAGCACTCGAAACCAAAGTCATAATTCCACACATATCTGTGTCAGATTTTTTGGCATTTATTAGCAAATATAACTTTGCAATTCCTTTTCAAAGTAGCCAATTTTGTCACAGCTCCAGCAAGTCAACTTCGACTTTTCAGTCAGACTAACCTTATTATAACCTTGAGATATACACCATCGTTACCAGGGAACCTTTTACATCCCACCACATTATTAGCAGATGTACCAACAACTTCATTACCCTTTGACTTTAACCTCTCCAAAAAGTCATTATAGTTATTCATTGAAACCCCACCATTTACTCATTCGCATCTTGTAACAAGAATTGCCATACGAATCATCGGGAATTAGCAATCATTAATTTGAAATCTCGCAGCATGTCTACACCAACAGTTATATGTGTACGTACAACGTCTATCTCCTGGACTTACATACTTTGAATGTGAAGTTTCTGAAAAACACCTTGAACTGTGAACTAGTTCTTGAAATGCTGACGAAGCAGCAACAACTGTAAACGATCTTAACAGTAAAAAGTTTGATGATAAAGAATAGTGTATTGGCAAAGCTCAGAAAAAGAGAAGTTTTGGAACTGGAAAACGGATTGAGCAAAGTATAAAAGAGGCTGTGGACAAATCACAAGGGCGAAACGTGCCTTCAAAGAATCTAAATGATTCAGTACCTGCTGAAGTCATTAAAGGAATACCTTGCTCTTGACTCTAAACCCCCGCAGACAATATTCTTCATCATCCTCTGATATTAGAAATTCTAAGATATCATCATATCTTTCATTATAAATATCCTCCATATTTCTGAAGATATTTTCTTAATTATTCTTATCCGAAATCATTTACCTCTTCGCGCTATCTGTATTACATCATAAAAGAAACTATTTTAGTTTCTAAATTCTGAAACATTCGAGTTTAAAATAGGAATATTTTTTTTTGAAGTAGTGTTGGGAGCTGAAGCATGAGTTAGTGATGATGTAGCGTGAGTGTACGAAATAGTATTATTTTTAATACAAAATACTACAAAATATGACACAAGTTTTATTAATTTACGGATGGGATATACCTAAACCTTGCTACAACACTATAGGCAGTGTACCTAATCGTAGAGTAGTGTAGTTTTTAGTAAGTCCGGTTCGTTCCACAGGGAGCTGGTGAAGTTAACGCTATATTATTAAGTTTATTTGTAAAAATATATATATAAATAAGTAGTAGTATTATTATAAAATGGGGGTTTTACCGTTTAATGACCGGTTTGTCGATTTTAAGCGTAAAAATAAATGACAAAAATTAAAGTGCGTAAAATAAATTGCGATAAATAAAATGACAGAAAATAAAATTGCGAGTAATAAAATGACAGTAAATAAAGATACGATGAGAAATATAATAAAAGAATTATGCTTATTTAAACTTCCGTAATCATGATGTTTGACGTGTTGATTTTAATTTATTACCATGGGTTAATTGTCCTTTGTCCTGGTTTATTTGATACATCTATCTGGTTTTTGTCCATAATAGTCCATCGGTCATAAATATAAAGTGCGAGTATCCTCGTCAAATTACCCTTATACCCGAAGTCAAATATTCCAACTGATTAAGGATTTAAACTGTGACGCAGTTATCACTTCTGTCAACAATTACACCAGTTATCACTGTATGTAATTCACCCCTGTTTTAATTAGTTTATGAATATTAATTCATCCACTTGATCAGAATGAATAATCAATTACCCAACCCAATTGATTAATTAAATGATTATAACAGATTCCATATGAACATCACTAAATAGGACAACCATAATCATTATTAATTATTAGGTTAATTAATTTGAAGATAGGTTCGACAGACTCCAATGAGTTGTCACTCAATTAGACAATACCCCCCATCTATTAATAGTCAATAGTTCAATTTCCACAAGTGTCGGTCTTTTGCCCAAACCTTAATTATGGTACAAAGCCCAATTACCCAATTTTAGTAATTAGCCCAACATCATGATTACTTCGTTTTAAATAAGCATAATAATAACTTAGCTACGAGACATTAAATTAAAAAGGAAAGACATAACTTACAGTGGGTATTAATATCGTAGTATTACACGGGCAGAGTCTTGACTTAAAACCCGTAAATCATTTGTTACAATACTAAACTAAATCATAATTATTAAAATTATAATTAAAATTATAATTATTTATTTATGTTATATGTTTACAGAGAAGGAAAAGAAAAAGATGTGTTTGAGTTCGTGCATAAACTGCCTTTTTATAGGCATTTGGCCAGATTTTTACTGCCATGCGACTCGCATGGGTTTATGCCTATTTGCCATGCGACTCGCATGGCCACGCTGGACAGCTCACATATCTTTTGTCTTCTTGTTCGTCGACATATTTATTAAATATATATAAAATATAAATAATTTTAATAATTATTTATATATTATATTATATTTATGTGCATAGTAGACTAGATATTTTTGGTCCATTGCGTCGGGCGTTTCTTCTTGGCTCGGGTCCCGGTTCCGGATTTTCGGACGTCCTTTCGTACTATTTTATATCGTGTACTTTGCGTTCCGCAACTTGTACTCTTGTCATTTTTAGACGTTCTTCATCAATAATTTGAACCTTTTTATTTGTATCTTGTATATTTGAGCTTTTTGGACCTTTGTGTCTTTAATTCGTCGTTTTCGCCTTTTGTCTTCGCACTTATTTAATATAAACGAATATCACTTGAAAATGGAACAATTGCAACTAAAATCTTGTCTTTCTTGGGGGATTTTGCTATGAAATATATGTTCCTTTTTAGCCTTATCAATATCCCCACACTTGAGCGTTGCTTGTCCTCAAGCAATACAGTCTTGAAATAATATAATACATCACACGAATCACTTCTTTATTCTTCACACTTTGTACATCAGTGATTTTGATAGAGCGGTATAAACAATGATATTAACAATAGAACCATGGTTAAAGGTGGGTGTGTCATCCACAGTTGCCTTGGGTTTAGGTCAACGACACTTGCAATCAAATAGCCGATTTACTTTCGGTTTCCAAAGCAAAGTGCACATTTGAAAGGCGGTTTACAGTCCCACATGACTATAAAAATGTAGATCCTTTAGGAAATTGGATCTTTATGAAAACATTTGATCTTTTAAAAATTCAAGCTAGATTTTACCCTAGACAAGTTTTCTGATTTGACCCACCATCGGTGTTGCAAAATATATTTGTGGATCAATATTTTGGCTAAAAACATTTAGGTTCGTGTAATCCACTGCTATCCCGGTATCGGAAAGCACACATCCAGTTTACTTGTTCCGTATATTACCTTTCGGTAAACTACCGTCCGGTTGTAAAGGAAAGCGATGAACAAGAAACTGTTAAGGCAATGTCCCGTGACATGCAGATGATTATGGTCTTTTAACGTGTCGGATGCTAGAACTATCCTTGGTAGGAGCGATAGTAAAGATCATCCTATAATTTTTCGGTCTGGCACAAGGTCCTGTCTCCGACCATGCTATGCAACCACCGTTCTTACGGTTGACACCCGATTTGGTTCAGGTGACCTAATGAATTCTGTTGAATTCCCAGGATTTTACGTTCAATGGTAATGAACGCATTGAAAATGGATTTTCAGGAAACAAATCGGTTTTAATTTTGATCAAAATATTTTCTCGTTCAAGCTCGAGTTTAGATATCATTGAATTCCATGAGTTTGAATTCTCAATCTTTAAGGTCAATCTCTAGGATTGAGTAATATCAGTCTTAAAAGCTGATTTTTAATCTTTAAGGAGATTATCCTTTCTGGGGATCTGATTCATTAGTCTTATCAAGCTAATTTGCACGGTGCCCTCCCCATTTTACAAGACAGACCCTCTCATGGTTAGGATAAGTCTGACCACTTGGCGACCCTGTTTGATGCTGAGGTCCGTGGATTTCCTGCTGATTTTAGTGATGACTTTTCTAGGTTTTTCGTCAACCTACAGCTGGTCTGGACGACAACTTCATGACCTAAATCAAGAAGCGCGTGTCTTTTTCGGAAGACTTTACTTCCTTTTAATGATGGAATTGATTCATCGTGTAGATCCATCTTTCTTTCAAATGTATTACAGTAAACCGGGTAAAACTGATTAGTATCGTCCAAAGCAAAAGTACCTGCAATAATCTTGTACAAAAATATGTGATATATGTTTTAAATTGAATAACTTGGTACATTCTTCCCACACTTAGTTTCTTTCTTTGCCTTTTTATTTTCTTTTATTTCATTTTAAATGAATTCAAGCGTTTTAGGGTGTTTCTCAATTTATGTCCTTTTCGAGGTAACGATAATTTCGGTATTATCACCTAGTTTTCACCGTTCATAAATATGTATAAACATGATTTTAAATTCATTTAGTTGAAAATTTTTCAAATTTTCACAAAATTTGGCAAATAAACTAAGTGCAAACCCGAGAGAATTTATAACCCTTCCCCACACTTGAGATCATGCAATGCCCTCATTTGCATGAAATCAGACTATAATTATAAATTCATGAGGGTGATTAGTGTAGAAAAGTGATTAAAAATACCCAGTTTGTAAGCATATTATTTTACATCACATTTGATATTTTGCTTCTTGTCGTCAAAATCAGTAGCTATTGCTGAACTTAATGTTAGTCTTTGAAAGTGCGTTGTTCTACCCTGTTTTGTACATAATATAAAATACAAACATATATATACATATTTTTGAAGTTGGGTATATTACCCCACGTTCAAAAATTTATAAAGTCTAATATCTTTTTGGCATACTTTAGATCAATAAAATTAAAAATAATGAAAACAAAATTTGTCGTCCCACCCTCGGGTAAAGCAATTTCGGCTTAATGACCTAGTCTTCAACTCACGACGAATTTTAGAAATCATTTTTTTCAACTTAATGAATTAAAGTAAATTTTGTTTTTAAAATTCACACAAAACTTAAATTAAAAAAAACATATTAATTTTATATAAAACCTACAAAACAAAAATTCAGAATGGAGGGAGAAAACTAGTTCTTTAGTGTCTGCTAGTGGAAAAGACCACTCGGATTCCATTCTCGGAACTACACGAGAACAGAACAACTAACTCTAGATAGCATTTTCTTTTTAGAACACTTGAATCTCCCCACACTTAGGTAGCTGTGGTGTCAAAATTGTGATTAACTTCATCGTCAATTTCTCTTGGTCCATAATCAACTTGCATATCTGTGACTTTCTCTTTAAGCCATTGGTCGGATTCCTGTGTAATATCCACAATTTCAACTAGCTTCACCTTTTCTTTAGGCGACAGATTGGATACTAACCGGTTACATAACTTAAAGTTCCCCTTACTTCTAGCATCGATAGCCCATTTAAAAAGTTTCTTCATTGAACTGTTAATAACGGGGTCATTTAATTTCGTATCAACAACGGGGTTCTTTATTATCAAGTCATCATTAGGTGTTACTTTATTTTCCCCACACTTAGGCGTTTTATTATTGCTAAGCACTACCGTTGGAGTTGGTAAAACAACATGGTTATTACCAATCGTTTTTACTGGTTCAACGGTTTTAGTTGGTGGAGATTTAGACTTTCGAATCATAAAGGTGATTGATTTGTTACCACTTTTAAGTGTCATTCTTCCATTTCCTACATCAAATAACGCCCCGGTGGACGCAAAGAATGGTCGACCTAAAATTAGAGGAATGTTTGGGTCCTCTTCTATGTCAATGACAATGAATTCGACTAGAAAGGTTAAATTACCTACTTGAATGGGTAGGTTGTCAGCAATTCCAACTGGGTGCTTAATGGTTTGATCAAAGAGTCGAACACTCATATCCGTTGGAGTTAACTCACCTACACCTAATCTCTTATATAAGGAAAGAGGTATAACACTCACACTTGCACCTAAATCTGCTAGTGCATCATACATAACACAATCACTAAGTAGACAAGGAACAATAAATTCACCCGGATCACCTACCCTAGGTGGAGGTTTTGGTGGAAATGTATTCACCGGGTTTATTTCTACGGTTTTTGTTTCTTGTACTTTCTTCTTCTTTTTCTTCTTCTTCTTTCCAGGATTATCACAATCTTTATTTCCTATCACTTGCTCATACTCAACTCCTTTTCTTGGAAATGGGATGGGTGGTTTGTATGGTGACACCACTGGCTTTACATACTCGGGTGGTGGTGATGGTGTAACTTCTTCATTGTTATTCTCATCTAAAACCTCCCCATCTTCTGGAGCTGATTTTTTAGAATTTGTTGATACCATGTTAACATTCTCATTCCTAAGATTTACTTCAGTATTACTCGGTAGCTTTCCTTGTTCCCTTTCACTTATTAATCTAACAACAGTACCTACTTGTTTTTCTAGATTCAAAATGGAAGCTTGTTGAGTTCTAAGTGACTGATCAACCCTCTCATTCGTTTGGGTTTGAGATGTAATAAATTGTGTTTGAGATTCCACTAGCTTTACCATCATTTCTTCTAGATTTGGCTTTTTCTCTTCGGTTTGTTGTGGTGGTTTATACAAGCTAGGTCTTTGTTGATTGAAAGTGTTGTTTTGAGTCGGTTGGTTATTCGGACCTTGTTGGTTGTACGAGTTATTGTCGGGTCCTTTTGGATTGTAAAGAATGTATTGATTTCGATTAAAGTTTGGCCTTGGCGGTTGATAATAATTCTGGTAATCATTTCCCGGCCTTTGGTTCATATAGGAAACATTCTCTCGTTGTTCCATCGTTGGTTCAATGTAACAATCTTTCAATAAGTGTGGTCCACCGCATTGCTCACAACTGATTCGTATTGCGTGAATATCTTTATTCATCTTTCGAAAGCATCTATTTTTGCGGAAACAGAATCAAAGTTATGGCTAGAATCGGCTCTAGCCGCTTTAGATGATCTAACGATATCTTTTTCTTGGTGCCACTCATGTGAGTGGGATGCTGTGTTATCAATAATTTTGTAAGCTTCAGTTGCGGTTTTCTTCATAATGGAACCACCAGCTGTTATGTCGATGTCTTTTCGTGTAGCAACGTTGACACCTTGGTAGAATATTTGTACTATTTGGTAAGTGTCTAAACCGTGTTGAGGACATCCTCTCAACATCCTTCCGAATCTTGTCCACGCCTCATATAATGTTTCATTTGGCTTTTGCGCGAACGTAACAATTTCTCCTTGAAGTCTCACGGCTTTAGATGCCGGAAAGAATTGTTTAAGAAATTTTTCAACTAAAACATCCCATGTGTCAATCGCCCCTTCAGGTAACGATTCTAACCAATCTTTGGCTTCTCCCTTTAAAGTCCAGGGAAACAACATGAGATAGATCTGCTCATCTTCCACTTCTCGGATTTTGAATAGTGTACAAATTCTTTTAAACGTACGAAGGTGTTCGTTAGGATCTTCATTCGGTGCACCACTGAATTGGCATTGGTTAGTTACCATGTGTAGGATTTGTCCTTTGATTTCATAATCTGGAGCATTAACTTCCGGTTTAATAATGGCGTGACCTTGGCCGGTGCGTTTAGCTCTCATTCGATCTTCCATACTTAGAGGTTCCGTTACTTCCATAATTGAATTTGTTGAATACGAATCACTAGAGGATTCTGATTTAATGGTTTGTGGCTCAGGAGGAATAATTAGTAGTTCTGGATCTTGGAATTGTCCTTGAATATTCTCCGGATTCTCAATTGTGAAGTCGGGTTCAAAAGATGGATTATCGGAAATTTGAGTTGGAGTTCTTGTTCGACTAGATGACGATTCTAAAGAAAAATCAACGGCGACAATATTTGCTAGATGTCTTGATCGAGTTACAGGTGGTGAACGTATGACCGGCGGTGAACGTCTTGCTCGGTGCATTCACTGAATATCCTATTAGTTTTTAAAAAGGAAAGAAAAATTATAATAAGTTATCCAATTAATAGACTTTTCTGATTTTGCCCACGTTTCGAATAGCCAAAAGATGCAGCAGAGGGGCAGGATTCGTTTGGTCTCAATATAATTGAGTACTGTTTGGCTCCAATAACCGGGTCCACGTACAAATCCAACTATTACTACGAACCAGAAAATTTTGATGTCTATCAATTTAACCACTTAAAATAAATTTTCGTAATTTTAAGAAGTAGAAAAAATTCTAAGTCCTAAAAACTAGAATGGCGAGAAATAAGAAAGAAATAGATTGCGCGTCGAAAAGTGTCGAAAAATAAAAAGGTCGAAAAATAGGCGTCGAAAAATAAAAATAAGAAAGTAGTGCGAAATACGGCGTCGTAAAATTCTAAAGCACCTAAAACTTAGTCTAAGGAATAAGCACTTAAGGGATTTTACGGCAAAGCCTAAAAATTCTAGAAATAAAAATAAAATTACGGCAAAAAAAAAAACTAGACTTAAAACTAAGCACGAATGATAAAAATACAAAAATTACGCTTAAAATGACTAAAAGATACAAAATATAAAATAAATAAAAAGTAAAAAAAAAATTATTAGTTTTTATAAAAATATTATTTTTATATTTTATATAATAAAAGTATTAATTTAAAACTAATAATAAGTAAATATAACTAATTAAATTAAAAACTAAATATAATAATTAATAATAAACTAGGGTTTAGATTAATAATAATATATATATTCCGTAATTAATGCAAATTTAGGTCAATTATGTGGCCTGTCTGTGACACTCATGCGAGTCGCATGGGGTCAAGCGAAAAGGTCATGCGAGTCGCATGACCTGCTGGTTCAGTTCAGATGACTGGTCAAATTGACAGGTTCACGTAATAATTTAATTATTTATTTTTTTATTTTCTGTTTTCTATAAATAAGATATTTATAAATATATAATTTAAATAAAAACTTAATTTAAAAAAAAACTAAAATAAAATAAAAACACTTTATAATTTTATAAATAAAAGAAAAACTTAAAGATAGATTTTAAAATAAATTTTTTTTTTTTTCGGTTTTTATAGTTTTTTAATTTTTATATTTTTTTAAAATTTAAACAAAAATATATATATTTATTATAAACTAATTAAGACTTAAAATTTTTTTTTTTTTTTTTTTTTTTTTATATATTGACGTTTCGCTTCGGCGTTCCCCGGCAGCGGCGCCAAAAACTTGATGATGTAGCGTGAGGGTACGAAATAGTATTATTTTTAATACAAAATACTACAAAATATGACACAAGTTTTATTAATTTACGGATGGGATATACCTAAACCTTGCTACAACACTATAGGCAGTGTACCTAATCGTAGAGTAGTGTAGTTTTTAGTAAGTCCGGTTCGTTCCACAGGGAGCTGGTGAAGTTAACGCTATATTATTAAGTTTATTTGTAAAAATATATATATAAATAAGTAGTAGTATTATTATAAAATGGGGGTTTTACCGTTTAATGACCGGTTTGTCGATTTTAAGCGTAAAAATAAATGACAAAAATTAAAGTGCGTAAAATAAATTGCGATAAATAAAATGACAGAAAATAAAATTGCGAGTAATAAAATGACAGTAAATAAAGATACGATGAGAAATATAATAAAAGAATTATGCTTATTTAAACTTCCGTAATCATGATGTTTGACGTGTTGATTTTAATTTATTACCATGGGTTAATTGTCCTTTGTCCTGGTTTATTTGATACATCTATCTGGTTTTTGTCCATAATAGTCCATCGGTCATAAATATAAAGTGCGAGTATCCTCGTCAAATTACCCTTATACCCGAAGTCAAATATTCCAACTGATTAAGGATTTAAACTGTGACGCAGTTATCACTTCTGTCAACAATTACACCAGTTATCACTGTATGTAATTCACCCCTGTTTTAATTAGTTTATGAATATTAATTCATCCACTTGATCAGAATGAATAATCAATTACCCAACCCAATTGATTAATTAAATGATTATAACAGATTCCATATGAACATCACTAAATAGGACAACCATAATCATTATTAATTATTAGGTTAATTAATTTGAAGATAGGTTCGACAGACTCCAATGAGTTGTCACTCAATTAGACAATACCCCCCATCTATTAATAGTCAATAGTTCAATTTCCACAAGTGTCGGTCTTTTGCCCAAACCTTAATTATGGTACAAAGCCCAATTACCCAATTTTAGTAATTAGCCCAACATCATGATTACTTCGTTTTAAATAAGCATAATAATAACTTAGCTACGAGACATTAAATTAAAAAGGAAAGACATAACTTACAGTGGGTATTAATATCGTAGTATTACACGGGCAGAGTCTTGACTTAAAACCCGTAAATCATTTGTTACAATACTAAACTAAATCATAATTATTAAAATTATAATTAAAATTATAATTATTTATTTATATTATATGTTTACAGAGAAGGAAAAGAAAAAGATGTGTTTGAGTTCGTGCATAAACTGCCTTTTTATAGGCATTTGGCCAGATTTTTACTGCCATGCGACTCGCATGGGTTTATGCCTATTTGCCATGCGACTCGCATGGCCACGCTGGACAGCTCACATATCTTTTGTCTTCTTGTTCGTCGACATATTTATTAAATATATATAAAATATAAATAATTTTAATAATTATTTATATATTATATTATATTTATGTGCATAGTAGACTAGATATTTTTGGTCCATTGCGTCGGGCGTTTCTTCTTGGCTCGGGTCCCGGTTCCGGATTTTCGGACGTCCTTTCGTACTATTTTATATCGTGTACTTTGCGTTCCGCAACTTGTACTCTTGTCATTTTTAGACGTTCTTCATCAATAATTTGAACCTTTTTATTTGTATCTTGTATATTTGAGCTTTTTGGACCTTTGTGTCTTTAATTCGTCGTTTTCGCTTTTTGTCTTCGCACTTATTTAATATAAACGAATATCACTTGAAAATGGAACAATTGCAACTAAAATCTTGTCTTTCTTGGGGGATTTTGCTATGAAATATATGTTCCTTTTTAGCCTTATCAGTTAGTATAATATAATGACACTTGATCAACGTGATTATATTACAGTAATTCATGCTGAGTTTCTAAATGGAACGTGATGATTCACAGATCATAACGTCATCTTGTGCCATGTTACACGACTCCTATATTCTATTTAATCTCTAAAATATCAAGAAAATATTTCTTGATGATTCGGTCTTTTCTAGGGTATTCTGGTAATTTAACAAATCAAGATCGTGCCATTACAATTTCCTTCTTAGAACATTAACTATGTTCATTCAGAAATTCATATCTACAAATTCTGGACCATTACATACGGTGCTTAATCTCAAGAAGAGGAAACGAAAGAATGAAGCTCCGAAATAGAAATAGGAGTATAAATCACAGCAAATAGAAGGGAGCATTAACTGTGGATTACAATAATTATAGAAGAAAGAAGCAGGGACTTCGAAATATAAAGGAGGATATAAAGCCCAACGACGACCCAGAAATTATAAACCATATATCGATGCATATAGCAATATAAAGACATGGGAGAACTAAAAACACTATAAAACTAAGAGTATAGTAAAAGTAAATAGATTCTTCCGGTGGCAGATGAAAGAAAAGAATGACATATATGAAAGTTAGGAGTATATCAAGAATCAGAACTGGATGGAGCATATTAGTGAATAAAAGGTGTGAGTTGTGGAAATAAGGAAACGAATTGGGTGGATATATAGTAAAATATCCGACAGAGCAATCAAAACATATTATCGCATTTAATCAAAGCTGATCTTAACTTCCTTAATTTTCGAAGAACCAAATCTTATTACGAAGATTTTCTCTAAATTCCTTGAATTTCGAAAATCAACCGTGACTATGTCATTGGTTAAAAAGAACGTGCATTTACTCATTTCATTCTTTTGTGATAACTTCACTCGTACCCTTCACAAAAATCAAATTGCTTTATCTATATTACTTGATGATAATAAAACTCTAATTTTCAACTCGTATACGTCATGAAAACATACTTATTGTCAGCCATGACCATTCCATTCAAATTTCGGGACGAAATTTCTTTAACGGGTAGGTACTGTGACAACCCGGAAATTTCCAATCAAATTTAAACTTTATCTTTATATTATTCCGACACGATAAGCAAAGTTTGTTAAGTTAAATCTCAAGAATTTTAAACTGTGTTCATACATTCATTATAACCTCGACCAAATTCCGACGATTCATGAACCGTTATATATAAATAGATATGTATATATTTGTATATATATATATATATATATATATATATATATATATATATATATATATATATATATATATATTATAACTTGAGAATATTAATAAAGTATTAAACGTATATTACTTTACATGAACGCATTTGTTTCAATATGTTTATCGATGGAATTAGAAGATAATATCAAATGATTAATTTATCAGATACATTGTGATATGATTACGGGTCTATGTTATGAGGTCCACTGTGATTTAAGAAATCTATTCTTTTTGACAACATTCGGAAAATGGTAAAGTGATTTATAAGTAAGAACGTGGAGTGTAAATAACTTAGATGTTGGATATCGACAAGTTAAGTAACTCGACATTTTTCATACGTTTATTTAACCTTTGGACTTTATCCCATACTTCACCAACAGACCGTAATTTAAAAACTTGAAACCTATTATGAATATATATGATTCTACTTTTCTAAAACATTTTATGATATAACGATTTCCATTATTTTAACCTTTTAACAAAATGATTCTTAAATATATTTAGTTTTGGAAAACAAAATTATCATATTTATTTGATTTATTTTCAAACGTACAAAAACGTTTTTAGTTTAAAAAGAACTTTATTATTAAAACGTATATAACTTTTATAAATATCTAGAACCACTTTTGACAACTCATTACTTAACCAGTATGATAAAGATAACGATATTTATATTTTATTTTATTAAATATAAATAATGATTTAAATTAATTTTATATATATTTATACGCGTATTATACGTACATAGTTTTATACTTTTACTATACTTTAACTTTACCTTTACTTTACTTTTACTTTACTTTAACTTTAATAATTTACTTTAATAATTCATACTTTAATAATTCACTTTAATAATTATTACTTTAATAATTCACTTTAATAATTCATACTTTAATAATTCACTTTAATAATTCATACTTTAATAATTCACTTTAATAATTCATACTTTAATAATTCACTTTAATAATTCAAAAATCTATTATAAATAGAATTCAATAGGTTTCATTATTTCATAGAAACTTGAAATATATTTCTCTAAACTCTCTCAATCGACTTACATATATATATATTTACTCAGTATTATTTCAAGATATTATTAGTATACATAAAATACTACGACGAGGTCATGAGCGTATTATTTCAAAATGGATTTTTTGAGCGGGATAGAGCTAAGGAAAACATGGGTTATAGCTATGGAGGTGATGGGTATGGTTCATGGGTATGCTTGTGAGGTCAATCTAGTGTTTATCGTCTTCGTTGCGTCTACGTACCTTTCCTGCAATATTGAATCTCAATATTGATACGTGAGTACTCGTAAATTATTTTTACATATTAATAGTGTATCCCTGACTATTGCTCGAGAATATAGGATTATGCATGCTTGTACTTTTGATATTGCCCTTAGATAGGTTATGTTGAATTCTGAATTAGTTACATTTGCGGTTGAGATAAGGTATAAGATATGCATGTCCTTGGAAGGCTAGCGAAAAATTGAGAACTTTTCATTTAGATATCGAATGGGTTCGATGAACGGATTAGAAGTTATAGTCAATTAAATTTTTATAAAAATGATTATTATTATCGTCGTTATTATCGTCGTTCTAGTTTTATCTTATTATTATCATTATTAATAAAAGGAATTATCATTAAAAATTGTTATTTTTATTATTATTACTATTGTTATCATCGTTAAAGTTATAATTATTATTATTATTATTATTATTATTATTATTATTATTATTATTATTATCATCTTATTATTATTATTATTATTATTATTATTATTATCATTATTAATATATATATCACTATTTAAAAATGGTTATTGTTATTGTTATTATTATTATTATTATCATTAAAATACTTATTAGTATTATTAATAATATCATAGTAATTATCATTATTAGTATTATTGTAATTAAAACTAATATTAGTAACACCTAATTCTTTTTAGTACTATTATTATTAGTATTATAAACACAATATAAAAGACGATTAAAAGCTATTAAACGAAACGATTAGGAAATAATGAGTATGAGTATCATGATGAAATTAAAATATTATAAGATATTGATCTAGATAAAATTATCATTCTTATTATTTTTATCATTACTATTATTATTAAAAGTATCGTTAGTATTAAAACTATCATTTTAACAAAAAATATCATTTTAATAGAAATGTCATTGTTATTATAAAATATCATTATTATTATCATTTTAAATAGAATTATTATTTTAAAGTTAATATTAAAAAGTATCACAAATATTAAAGTTATCATAATTAGAATTATCGTTTTATTATAATACCATTATTAGTAAATATAAATATTGATATTTTTAAAAGAATAATAATAATTATTATTGCAAAATAATACAACTTTTACTTATTATTATTATCAATGTTATTTTATCAAATAAATATGTAATACAAATAATATAATTACCTTAATAAAACCTATCATAATATTTTTTTTAAATTAACTTTATTAATTTTATTACTTAAGATATATAAAAGTATATTTTTATATAAAATTTTATTTATTAATAAATGAATTATATTATTTACTCTATTAAATCTTTTAAAAATATTTAAAAATATAAAATGACGATATTTAAACTATATAATAATCATGTATAAATTTTGGAAATCATTTTGAGTCAAATTAACTTTTGTTGATCTTTGCATATTAGTCTCGAGCATTAGGATTGTGGTACACTATGACTTGACCTAATTTGTTAGACAAATATTGACCATCACATATATATACATAATTAATTTAGGTTCGTGAATCCGAGGCCAACCTTGCACTTGTTCAATGACGTTATATGTATTTTTACTACGAAATACAGTATGGTGAGTTTCATTTGCCTTTTTACCCTTTATATTTTTGGGCTGAGAATACATGCACAATTTTTATAAATGATTTACAAAATAGACACAAGTACGTGAAACTACATTCTATGGTTGAATTATCGAAATCGAATATGCCCCTTTTTATTAAGTCTGGTAATCTAAGAATTAGGGAACAGACACCCTAATTGACGCGAATCCTAAAGATAGATCTATTGGGCCTAACAAACCCCATCCAAAGTACCGGATGCTTTAGTACTTCGAAATTTATATCATGTCCGAAGGAGGATCCCGGAATGATGGGGATATTCTTATATGCATATTGTTAATGTCGGTTACCAGGTGTTCAATCCATATGAATGATTATTTTTGTCTCTATGCATGGGACGTATATTTATGAGAACTGGAAATGAAATTCTTGTGGTCTATTAAAATGATGGAAATGAATGATTATGATAAACTAATGAACTCACCAACCTTTTGGTTGACACTTTAAAGCATGTTTATTCTCAGGTATAAAAGAAATCTTCCGCTGTGCATTTGCTTGTTTTAAAGATATTACTTGGAGTATTTCATGGCATATTTCGAAGAACGTTGCATTCGAGTCATTGAGTTCATCAAAGATTACTATTACGTTAATTTATAATTGGATAGTGGATATTATGAAATGGTATGCATGCCTGTCAATTTTCGATGTAAAGAAAGTTTGTGTTTTAAAAACGAATGCAATGTTTGTAATATGAATCATATAGAGGTCAAATAACTCGCGATGTAATCAACTATTATGAATCGTTTATAATGTATATGAACGGGTTCTTTCAAATTGGGCTTTATATCATAATTTGGGTTTGGATAAAAGAACGACACTTGTGAAAATTAGACTATGGGCTATTAATGGGTTTTATATTAACTTAACGATACCTCGTTAATTTAATATAAAGGTTATAATTTAACGTATCTATAAATAATCACTTACGATTAATTTAGTACGGTGGGTGGGATATCTATAAATACCAATAATTGTTCATTTTACCGGACACATAACTGGATTAATAGTTAATGGACTAGTTGAAACAGGGGTGGATTACATTCAAGGGTAATTGGTGTAATTGTTAACAAAGTAATAAAACCTTGGATTACACGCAGTCGATAACCTGGTGTATTCATTAAACAAAGTATTAAGACCTTATTACAATTCGAATCCCCAATTAGTTGGAATATTTGACTTCGGGTGTAAGGATAATTTGACGAAGACTCTCGCACTTTATATTTATGACTGATGGACTATTATGGACAAAACCGTATGGACATATCGAATAATCCAGGACAAAGGACAATTAACCAATGGTAATAAACTAAAATCAACACGTCGAACATCATGATTACGGAAGTTTAAATAAGCATAATTCCTTTATTTCATATTTCATCGCACTTTTAGTTACTGTCATTTTATTTTATCGCACTTTAATTTATCGCACTTTAATTATTGTCATTTAATTGATGCTTTAAATCAAGTTATATTTATTTTTTTACATTAGGTTTTAACTGCGACTTAAGACATAAAATCGACAAACCAGTCATTAAACAGCAAAAACCCCCTTTTATAATAATAATAATACTTCTTATATTTATATATATATATTTATATACAAATTTAGTTTTAAAAATATAGCATTAAACTTGGCTAGTTCCCTGTGGACGAACCAGACTTACTAAAAATTACACTACTGTACGATTAGGTACACTGCCTATAAGTGTTGTAGCAAGGTTTAGGTATATCCACTCTATAAATAAATAAATAACTTGTGTAAAATTGTATCATATTTAATAGTAATTTCCTAGTAAATATTATAGTATTTAGTACCCCTTCGCTTTAACATCAAGTTTCTAGCGCCGCTGCCGGGGAACAACACTTAACGCCGAAGCGAGACGCTATTACAAAAATATATTTTTAGTTATAAAATACTAATAAGTGATTTTTATTTAAAATATAACTTTTAGTTATATTATAAACAAAACAAAACAAAAAAAGTAAAAAAAAAAAAAATATAACTGAACCTGTAATTTTTCGACCTGCACTTCAACTGAACCTGCATCCTTCGCACTCGCGGAGTTTTTGAACTGAGGATATCCGCACTCGCGGAGGTCTCTGACAGGTCAAACATTGCAGCATTAATTACGAAATTAGGGTTGTTTAATTAATTATTATTATTAATTAGGGTTTAATTAAAATATTAATTAGTTTTACTTAATTAAATAAGTATTTTTAAGTTTTATTTAGTTTTATTAATATATAAATTAATACTTTTATAAAATATAATATAAAAATAATATTTTTATAAAAATTGTATTTTTATAACTTTAAGTTCATTTTTATTTTGTATTTTTTTTTATTCGTAATTTGTATTATTATCGTTCGTAATTAGTTTTAAGACTAGTATTTTCCGTAGTTATTTTTATTTTTAGATTCTTAGGATTTGCCGTAAAATCCCTTAAGTGCTTTTTCTTTAGACTAAGATTTAGGTGCTTTAGAATTTTGTGACGCTGTTTATCAATTTTAGTTTTTTTTTTTAATTTCGACGTGCTACTCTATTTTTTATTTTTCGACGCCTTATTTTTCGACCTTTTATTTTTCGACGTTTTTCGACGCACTCTTTTTCTTTCTTATTTCTCGCCGCTCTAGTTTTTAGGACTTAGAATTTTCTCTATTACTTCTCTAAAATTTCTTTAAATTTCAACAAAAAATTATTTTAAGCAGTTAAATTGATAGACATCAAAATTTTCTGCTTCGTAGTAATAGTTGGATTTGTTAGTGGCTGAGTTGTGAGCTTCCGATTTAAAGGGTTCTGGATCCCTGCTACATCTTTTGGCTATTCGAAACGTGGGCAAAAGCAGAAAAGTCTATTAATTGGATAACTTATATAATTTTTCTTTCTTTTTATAACTAATAGGATATTCTGTGAATGCACCGAGCAAAACGTTCACCACCTTTTATACGTTCACCACCTGTAACTCGATCAAGACATCTAGCCAATATTGTCGCCGTTGATTTTTCTTTAGAATCGTCATCAAGTCAACCAAGTACTCCAATTCAAATTTTCGATAATCCATTTTTTGAACCCAACCTCACAATTGAGAATCCGGAGAATATTCAGGGACAATTCAGAGATCCTGAACCATTAATCTTTTCTCCGGAACCACCAATCATTCAAACAGAGATTGTCGAGGAAGAAACCATTAAATCAGAATCCTCTAGTGATTCAGAATCAACCATTCTAATCATGGAAAATCAAGAACCTCTAAGTATGGAAGATCGAATGAGAGCTAAACGCACTGGCCAAGGTCATGCAATTACTCAACCAGACATTAATGCGCCAGATTATGAAATCAAAGGACAATCCTACACATGGTAACTAATCAATGCCAATTTAGTGGTACGCCAAAAGAAGATCTAAACGAACATCTTCGTACCTTTACTAGGATTTGTACATTATTCAAAATCCTAGAAGTTGAGGATGAACAGATTTATCTCATGTTATTTCCCTGGACTTTAAAGGGAGAAGCCAAAGAGTGGTTAGAATCGTTACCTGAAGGGGCGATTGATACATGGGATGTTTTAGTTGCAAATTTTCTTAAACAATTCTTTCCAGCATCTAAAGCCGTAAGACTTCAAGGAGAAATTGTTACATTCACACAAAAGCCAAATGAAACTCTATATGAAGCGTGGACAAGATTTGGAAAGTTGTTAAGAGGATGTCTGCAACATGGTTTAGACACTTATCAAATAGAACAAATATTCTACCAAGGATGCAACATCACTACAAGAAAAGACATAGACATAGCAGCTGGTGGTTTCATTATGAAGAAAACTGCAACTGAAGCTTATAAGATTATTGATAACACTGCTTCCCACTCACATGAGTGGCATCATGAAAAAGATATTGTTAGATCATCTAAAGCAGCTAGAGACGATTCTAGCCATGACTTTGATTCCATTTCTACAAAGATAGATGATGTCGAGAGACGAATGAAAAAGATGACTAAAGATATTCACTCAATACAAATTAGTTGTGAGCAGTGTGGAGGACCACATTTGACAAAAGATTGTCTCAGTATTGAACAAACAATGGAACAAAGAGAGAATGTTTCATATATAAACCAAAGGCCTGGAAATAATTATCAGAATAATTATCAACCGCCAAGACCAATCTACAATCAAAATCAGAATTATAATCGAAATGTTCCATACAACAACCAACAAGGTCCTAGCAATCAACAAGTATCTAACAATACTTACAATCAGCAAAGACCTATTTTTCAAAACAAAACACCACAAACCGATGATAAAAAGCCAAATTTAGAAGATATGATGTCAAAGCTAGTTGAATCTCAAACTCAATTTTTCACATCTCAGAAACAAAACCAATGAACAAAATGCTCAATCATTTAGAAATCAACAAGCTTCTATTCAAAATCTGGAACAAGAAGTAAGCAACCTAGCAAGGTTGATAGGTGAAAGAAAACCGGAAAGTTTACCTAGTGATACAAATGCTAAAGCTATTACCACGAGAAGTGGTATTACTCTTAAACCACCTGAAATACCTGTAATTTCTGATGACTCTATTTCTACTCCACAAGAACCACAGCCTGAGCAAGATAAGGAAACAGAACCGGTAGTTGAAAAGGTTAATGAAGATAACACAGTTAAGGCTAAACCTTATGTTAAACCATACCAACCACCACTTCCTTACCCGAGTAAAATGAGAAAAGAAAGACTTGAAGCCGAGCAATCCAAATTCTTGGATATGTTTAAACAAATAAATGTAAATCTTCCTTTCATTGATGTAATTTCAGGAATGCCAAGATATGCTAAATTTCTGAAAGATCTAATCACAAATAGAAAGAAAATGGAAGAACTCTCAGCTTTTACTATGAATGCTAATTGTTCTGCAGTGCTGTTGAATAAAATACCAGAAAAATTATCTGATCCAGGAAGTTTCACAATTCCATATTTTCTAGGAAGTCTTAGTTCAATAGAAGTATTGGCAGATTTAGGGGCTAGTATAAATTTAATGTCGTATTCACTATACGCTAAACTAGACCTTGGAGAATTGAAACCAACACGAATAAGAATACAACTAGCCGATCGATCAGTAAAATATCCTAAAGGGATAATGGAGAACATGCTAGTTAAAATTGGTACTTTAGTATTTTCAGTAGATTTTGTTATTCTGGATATGGAAGAAGATTCTCGAGTTCCTCTCATATTAGGAAGACCATTCTTAAACACGGCTAAAGCAATAATATACGTGTTCGGTAAGAAACTGACCCTAAGTATAGAGGACGAGAGTGTTACCTTTTCTGTGGATAGAGCCATGCAACAACCGCAATCTGCAGATGATACATGTTATTATATTCAAACTATAGATTCACATGCAGAATTGTTAGAAGAATTTCCAGAATTACAAGGAATAGGAGAATGTTCTTTAGGAGAAGGAACTGAACCAATTGATGAAACTGAAATGTTAGCCGCACTTATGGCTAATGGATATGAACCAACAATAGAAGAAATTCAAATGCTAAAAGAAGAAGACAGATATCAATACAAATCATCGATAGAAGAACCACCGACATTAGAGTTAAAACCACTTCCAAACTATTTGAAATATGCTTATTTATATGGTGAATCTGAATTACCTGTAATAATATCATCTTCTCTTACAGAAAATGAAAAATCTAGACTCATTTCTGTGCTGAAAGTTCATAAACCAGCTATTGCATGGAAGATTCACGATATTAAAGGCATAAGTCCTTCGTATTCCACACAAAAAATCCTTATGGAAGAAGGTCATAAAACGTATGTGCAATGCCAACGAAGACTAAATCCTAATATGTAAGATGTTGTTAAGAAAGAAATTATTAAACTGCTAGATTCAGGTTTAATTTATCCAATCTCTGATAGTCTATGGTAAGCCCAGTTCAATGTGTACCTAAGAAGGGTGGCATGACTGTCATCACAAATGAGAAAAATGAGCTTATTCCTACTAGGACTGTAATAGGATGGCGTGTTTGTATTGATTATAGAAAATTAAATGACGCCACAAGAAAAGTTCACTTTACCTTACCTTTCATTGATCAAATGTTGGAAAGATTAGCCGGGAATAGTTACTATTGTTTTCTTTACGGTTTTTCCGGATACTTTCAAATTCCAATAGCACCCGAGGACCAAGAGAAAACCACGTTCACGCGCCCTTATGGTACTTTTTCTTACAAATGCATGCCATTTGGACTTTGCAATGCCCCTGCAACCTTTCAAAGGTGCATGATGGCAATTTTTCACGACATGATATAAGAATGCATGGAAGTTTTCATGGATGACTTTTCAGTCTTCGGTGATACATTTGAATCATGTCTAGTTAATCTTGAACGAATGCTTATTAGATGCGAACAATCAAATCTAGTACTTAATTGGGAGAAATGCCATTTCATGGTTAAAGAAGGCATCGTTCTTGGTCATAAAATTTTAAAGGAAGGAATTGAAGTGGATAGAGCTAAAGTAGATGTAATTGCTAAACTTCCACATCCCACTAATGTTAGAGGAGTTAGGAGTTTTCTAGGGCATGCCGGTTTTTACCGACATTTCATAAAAGATTTTTCTAAAATTGCCACTCCTATGAATAAACTCTTAGAAAATGATGCTCCATTCATCTTTTCAGATGAATGTATCAAATCTTTTAATATTCTTAAAGAGAAACTCACTAATGCGCCGATTATGATAACTTCAAATTGGAATCTACCATTTGAACTTATGTGCGATGCAAGTGATTTTACAATGGGGGCCGTTTTAGGTCAAAGGATTGAAAAGCGATTTCAACCTATCTATTACGCTAGTAAGATTCAAAGGATTGAAAAACGATTTCAACCTATCTATTACGCTAGTAAGATGTTACAAGGAGCACAAATGAATTATACAACTACTGAAAAAGAACTCATTGCTATTGTCTTTGCTTTTGACAAATTTTGATCATATCTCGTTCTAGCTAAAACGGTGGTCTATACCGACCATTCTGCTCTTAGATACTTATTTTCGAAACAAGATGCTAACCCACGATTAATCCGTTGGATCTTACTCTTACAATAGTTCGATATTGAAATCCGAGATAAAAAGGGAGCAGAACATCTCGCCGCTGATCATCTTTCTCGTCTTGAAAATCCTGAATTAGAAATTCTAAATGAATCGGCCATACAAGATAACTTTCCTGATGAATATATTTTGAAGATAGATTATAATGAAATTCCATGGTTTGCAGACTATGCAAATTACTTAGTATGTGGATTCCTTGAAAAAAGGGTTATCGTACGAAAAATGAAAGAAATTCTTTAGTGATATAAAACACTATTTCTGGGAAGATCCACATTTGTTTAAAAGTTGTCCTGATGGAATAATACACCGATGTGTATTCGGGGATGAAGCTAGTCAAATCTTAAACCATTGTCACACAGGACCAACAGGAGGGCATTATGGGCCTCAACTCATAGCAAGAAAAGTTTACGATGCTGAATTTTATTGGCCTACAATTTTCAAAGACGCACACCTTCTTTGTAAATCCTGTGATGCTTGTCAAAGGGCCGGAAAAATAAGTCAACGTGATGAAATGCCACAAAATATCATTCAAGTATGTGAAGTATTTGACGTTTGGGGTATTGACTTTTATGGGTCCATTTCCAAAATCTCATAATAATCTCTACATTCTCGTTGCCATTGATTATGTATCTAAATGGGCGGAAGTACAAGCTCTCCTGACTAACGATGCACGAGTTGTAGTCAACTTTTTAAAACATCTTTTTGCAAGGTTCGGAACACCGAAAGCTTTAATAAGCGATCGGGGTACTCATTTCTGTAATAATCAACTTGAGAAAGTTCTCAAAAGATATGGAGTAACTCATAAAGTCTCAACTGCTTATCATCCACAAACAAGTGGACAAGTTGAAAATGCCAACCGAGCTTTAAAACGTATTCTAGAGAAAACCGTAGGATCAAATCCGAAGGAATGGTCCATGAAATTGGAGGATGCACTCTGGGCTTTTAGAACAGCCTACAAAACTCCAATTGGTACCACACCTTTTAGACTCGTTTATGGAAAAGCATGTCATCTTCCAGTAAAAATTGAACACAAAGCATTTTGGGCTTTGAAGACATGTAATCTTGATTTACATGAAGCCGGACGTCTACGATTAAGTCAACTAAACGAATTAGAAGAATTAAGACTTGAGGCATATGAAAATTCCTTAATCTATAAGGAAAGAACGAAGAAATGGCATGATAAAAGAATCAGAAGTTCAAAAGAATTTAAGAAAGGAGATAAAGTTCTTCTTTTCAATTCACGATTCAAGTTATTTCCTGGAAAATTGAAATCAAGTTGGTCTGGACCATTTATAGTCAAAAGAGTTTTCCCATATGGAACAATAGAGTTAATAAATTCAAATGGGATTGAATTTAAAGTTAATGGTCACAGATTTAAACATTACATACATGGTCCGATGGAAATTGACAATGAAGTCAATCATAATTTCACAACCCAAGAAAACCTTCAAAATGAAAAAATAAATATGTTATCAACAACATATGAAAAATCAAAATTGAAAAATGGGGAGGATTCAAATTGGAGTGATGAAGAAGAATTTCTATACAAACCTCCCATTCCAAAAAATGAAGAAAAATAAGTTCAAATAGAAGTGAAAGAACCAAGAAAAGAACACCCAAAAAAGGTTAACAAACCAACTCGACTTACTAAAGTAGGAGACCCGGGTGAATTTATCATTTCTTGCTTGCTTAATGATCGTGCTATATATAATGGACTCGCAGATTTAGGAGCAAGTGCAAATATTATGCCTCTTTCCTTATACAAAAGATTAGGTATGGGTAAATTAAAATCAACCAAAATAGGTGTTCAATCATTTGACCTAACCATTAAACACTCGGTTGGAATAGAAAATAATTTACTTGTTAAAGTGGGAAGTTTGACCTTTGTTACAAACTTCATAGTTATTAATATGGAGGAAAACCTTGATATTCCTCTAATTTTAGGTCGCCCATTTTTAGCAACCACCGAGGCATTCAATGATGTAAGAGAAGGTAGAATGACACTTAGGGATGGTGATAAATCGGTCACCTTTGTGAACCGAAAGTTTAGATCTCCACCAACTAAAACTGTTAAACCAATAAAAATGCCTAAGTGTGGGGAAGATGAAGAAACACTTAATGATGATCCGATAACAAAGAACCCTATTGATGATACGAAATTAGATGAACCCGTTTTTAACAGTTCAACGAAGAACTATATAAACGGATTCATGATGCTAGGATTGAAGGTATTTCGTATGCCCGAGAGACATATTAAATTAATGTGGCTAATATGTTATGATCAAAGTCGGGTCATACCCAATAACAAACTTACCGACACCTCATACGTATTTGATCTTAACGATTGGATCATTAAACAAATACGCAGCACTTGGATTTTAGAAAATCGGGTTTCTAAAATATTATCACTTGAGATAAATTATTTGGATAATTTATATATAATTGTTTATGGGTTTAAATGATTATATTGTGTTATATTTTATAAAAGGTTTTATAAAATATATAAGTAACAAAATAATACATAAGTTTATAATAAGTTTATAAACTTTTATAAACTTACATGTATTATTATTAAACAAATATGTGGCAGAATTTTGGACTCCAAGGAAGGGCTCACATGCTTGTTTTGTTACTTTTAATACTACACAACTCCTCATAAGCATGCTTAACACTTCTACCAAGTATTGCACTTATTCTCTCAAGTGATACACATCAAAATACTTCAAAAAAAAACTGCATAATCCTCCAAAACAGGCTGCTGGAGCCGTGGCCTTTTGGAAGGCAAAAGGGAATCATAATTTATTTTTTGAAGCTCATTCAAGTGAAGATTAAATCCTAACCAAAAGCTAGGGTGTTGGTGGAAAGTTTGGGGTATAACTACTTGAGGTTTCATACTTTTGGAGCTCCATTCATCATCATCATCTTCATCACTTATCAACAAGCTTGGAGTAGGTATATACTCTTATCTTGCTTGTAGTTTGTAAGTATGTTTCACAACTTGATCCTAATTGGGATTTAACTTTAATTGGTTAAAGTTTAACATGTTCTAAAATGGTAATTACATGCTTCCGCTTTTAATTGATTCTTAAATGGTTTTAAGTATAATGGAACTTGTTAAATCCCAACAATGGTATCTAGAGCCGAAGTTGTTGAAATATGCTTCGAATTGTTGTTTTAAAACCCATCAACTTTGCATTCTAAGTACATGCATGAAAATTGAATGCAAAAATTGTTGGTTTTGGGTGGGTTACTCAATATGGCCGAAAATTTTGAAGTTCAAAAATGGGTTTTGGACTCTCTAATTTGGTCATACTTGGTTGCATGTTAATGTTCACAATCCTAGCCTTGACCTTGTGTTGCATGCATGTGTGTTTGGTTGATTTATGATTCATTTGGTATGTATTATTATTCATTCAAAAGGCATGTAATAATTATTCAATTGGTTTGTAATAATATTCATTTGGTTATGTAATTTATTTTATATTTGGTATGTAAAATAGATTAGGTTGTATTTCATTTTCTAGACAAAATGTATTAGGATATATTTTGTAAAATGGTGAATATGATGAATACTTGAAGAACACAAGAAGAAGCATTTGGATGCAAGATTGAGTGGGAGATTTTGAAATCTCCTACTTTGTATTATTACCCCTTAACCCGGTGACATTTGTTTTCGGCTAAACAAATGTCCACCAAAATGGCTAGATTGTGAACACACTTATTTTGCATGTGTGGTTGTTTGTATGATTATTGTTTTGTATGTTTGGTTGATACAATTAATCACTAGATAACAACAAACGAAACGACAATTTAATTGGTTAAATTAGACGTTCTAAGTACATGCAAAACGGCAATTTAAATGGTTAAATTGAAAAGGCAACTAAAGACCTTAATAAATGGTTATTAGGAACAAGAAAAGGATAACAAATATAAATTGGTTTATATCAAGTAATTGGCTCAATTACAAGACATGAAATTGGTTTTTCATAAGTACCATACACTAAATGCATGTTGGTGTATGGCATAAAAGTTTTCTCAAACTAGAATTAATGAAAACTTAAATCCCTTTTACAAACAAGGTAAACAAGTTAAACGCCATCCTATTGTGTGACACTTAAAAGTATTAGGGAACTCATGATGGGATAAAGGTCACCTAACCATTATGAGCAAACTAATATGATTAAGGTAAATTTCGCATGCTTGTGGGATAAAGGTCACCTAACCACTTGGATGTTAAATTTACAAGTCTACACAAGTAGGACGACTTGATTTGGGAATCATGAACTTAGGGTCACCGAAGCATGAGGAACAAATAGGCGTTGATGGGATAAATATGCCATGCAAAAGGATTGCATGATCCCATACTCTAGAAATTGCAAATGGATTGCAATTGTCATTAATTGACTACCTAGCTAAATCAAATTGTGGGATAAAGGTCACCTAACCGAAATTTGGTTTACCGTTGGATTCTAGAATTTAATAATTCAATTTGATTTAAAGGGTATTGAATGTTAAATTAAAATCGATGCTTAAACGAACTTTGTTAATTTTGTAGATGACCGCCAATAACAACAACAACATTCCAAACGCACCACTTAACTTAAACCACCTATCATTAAGGTCTCTCTTAGAGAAAGACAAACTCAACCATACAAACTTTATGGATTGGTTCCGCAATCTTCGGATTGTCCTCAAACAAGAGGATAAAGCGTATGTACTTGAGGACCCCATTCCCGATCAACCGGATGAGAATGATGTGGAGGCAATGGCCTCTTACGATAAATATTGCCACGACTGCCTTCAAGTCTCATGCTTAATGCTTGGGACTATGATTCCCGAACTCCAAAAGGATTTCGAGCATCATAGTGCATACGACATGATAACGCAATTGAAGGAGATGTTCCTTCAACAAGCGCGTGTCGAGCGCTTCGAAACGGTTCAGGCGCTACATGCTTGTCGTATGGACGATACCCAATCGGTTTCATCTTATGTACTTAAGATGAAAAGCCTTATCGATCGTGCTAACCGTCTTAACCTAAACATTTCCAATGAGTTAGCCACCGATCTTATCCTTAAGTCCCTATCAAAAAGGTTTGATCAATTTGTAATTAATTACAATATGAATGGGATGGATAAGAGCATAGGTGAGCTTCACGGTATGCTTAGAACGGCGGAAACTAGCATGGGTAAAAGGGCTTTACCCGTGTTAGCAATCGATCAAGGTGGATCCAAAGGTAACACCTCTAAGACAAAGGTGGCTAAGAGAAAAGGACCCGCCCATCAAGGCAAAGGGAAGGGGAAGATGGTTACCCCAATCATCAACAAGGCTAAGAAGCAAAAGGTAGCCGAGAAGGCAAACCCCAAGGAAGACCCATGTTTCGGTTGCGGTGAGATGGGTCATTGGAAACGAAACTGTCCGGTCTATCTTAAGGAGTTGAAGGACAAGAGGGATGCAGGGCAAACCTCAGGTAATATATATATGGTATATATAGAGCTTAGTATTACTTCTTCTAATACATGGGTATTAGACACGGGATGTGGAACTCATATTTGCAATTCTTTGCAGGGGTTCAAAAGAAGTGATCGTATGGCGGGAACATCAAATCTCTATATGGGCAATGGTGCAAAGGTCCATGTTAAAGCTCAAGGAGAATTTGTTTTGAAGCTTCCAAGTGGATTGGAGCTTATTTTAGAAAATGTTTTGTATGCACCGGATTTATGTCGAAACATTATTTCTATTTCTCGCTTAAAACAATGTGGTTACGTTGTTAATTTTATTGATGATGATATTCATGTTTCTAAAGATAATGTATTCTATTTCAAGGCTTCGCCTTCAAATGGAATTTATGAATTGGTTCATGATGACGCATCATCGAGCTCTATATACCACACTAGCACCAAGAAAGTCAAAAGGGATTTGAGTGATTCCTATTTATGGCATTGTCGCCTTGGTCACATAAACAAGAACCGAGTGCATACACTTCAAAAGAATGGACTTTTGAAATCAAATGAAATGGATTCGTTTGATGTATGTGAATCTTGTTTACAAGGCAAGATGACTAAAGCACCTTTCAAAGGAACTTATGAAAGGGCTAAAGATTTATTGGGATTAATACATTCGGATGTATGTGGACCCTTTAAACCCATGACTAGGAATGGTGAAAGATACTTTGTTACTTTCATTGATGACTTTAGTCGTTTCGGATATGTCTACTTATTAAGACACAAGGACGAAACGTTTGAAGCATTCAAAGAATATCAAAACGAAGTACAAAATCAACTCAATAAGACAATTAAGGTACTTCGTACCGATAGAGGAGGTGAATACCTAAGCGATGCCTTCCAAGATCATCTTAGGAGTTGTGGGTTTATCTCACAACTTACTCCACCAGGAACACCCCAACTTAATGGAGTTTCCGAAAGGAGAAACCGAACCCTAATGGATATGGTTCGATCTATGATGGCAAGAAGCTCGTTACCTCTATCATTTTGGGGTTATTGTCTAAGCTCCGCGGCTCGTATTCTAAATATGGCCCCAACCAAGAAAGTGGATCGAACTCCTCATGAGATGTGGTTTGGAAAACCTCCATCTCTTTCATACTTAAAGGTATGAGGATGTGAAGCTTATCCTAAGCGTTACGTCCCTAATAAGTTGAATGCTCGATCTACGAAGTGTATCTTCATAGGATATCCCAAGGATGATATGGGATACTATTTCTATGATCCATCCGAGCAGAATGTATTTGTTGCTCGAAAAGCGGAATTCCTAGAAACCAAGTTCCTTATGGATGGTGATGGTGAAAGGAAGATAGATCTTGTAGAGGTAAAAGATCAAGCCGATGATACACAATTGGTTGGCACTAGTACTCAACATGAGGATGTTGAAAATGATCAAGTGGATGATCAAAATACACAAGACGTTCGAAGATCTAGTAGGATTAGTAATCCTCCCGAGAGATATGGGTTTCTCGTGGATGGTTGCTATACGGTTGATTTGGATGAACCGACAAACTACAATGATGCCTTATCAAGGAGTGATAAAGACAAATGGCAGGAAGCCATGAACGCCGAGATGCAATCCATGTATGAAAACCAAGTTTGGGAACTTGATGCGCAACCTCCTGGCTCTAGGCTAGTTGATTGTAAATGGCTTTTCAAAATGAAAACCGACATACATGGAAACTTGGATACATACAAAGCTAGACTTGTAGCAAAAGGTTTCACTCAAACTCAAGGGGTTGACTATGATGAAACTTTTTCGCCTGTAGCAATGCTAAAGTCTATTAGGATATTATTTGCCATTGCTGCTCATTATGATTACGAAATATGGCAAATGGATGTCAAAACCGCTTTCCTAAATGGATATCTTATGGAAGATGTCTATATGGTTCAGCCTGAAGGTTTTGTTGATCCGAAATATCCTAAAAAGGTATGCAAGTTAAAGAAGTCAATCTACGGATTGAAACAAGCATCTAGAATGTGGAATCATCGTTTTAATGAGGAAGCCGAGAAATTTGGCTTCATTAAAAATGGTGATGAAGCTTGTGTATATAAGAAAGCTAGTGGGAGCACTATCATGTTCCTTGTACTATATGTGGATGATATATTATTATTTGGGAATGATATTACCACAATGCAAGAAGTCAAAACTTGGCTAAAGAGTTGCTTCTCCATTAAGGATCTTGGAGAAGCACAATACATATTGGGGATTGGAATCTATAGGAATAGATCCAAGAGATTGATAGGTTTAAGTCAAAGTGCATACATTGATAAAATCTTGAAAAGGTTCAAGATGGAAAACTCTAAGAGAGGTTTGGTACCTATTCAAAAGGGAACCATTCTCAGTTCATCTCAGTGTCCTACCACGAAAGATGAACAAGAGAGAATGAAGAAAGTCCCATACGCGTCTGCTATTGGGTCTATCATGTATGCAATGATATGTACTAGACTGGATGTGTCATGCGCTCTAAGCTTGACAAGTAGATACAAGAATAACCCAGGAAACAGTCATTGGATTGCTGTTAAAAGTATATTGAAATACCTTAGGAGAACTAAGGATATGTTTCTAATATATGGGTCTGGTGAGGAGGAACTCGCTGTAAAAGGTTACGTGGACGCGAGCTTCCAAACTGATCGAGATGACTCTCGATCACAATCCGGTTATGTCTTCATGTTGAATGGTGGTGCGGTCTCTTGGAAGAGCTCAAAACAGGAAGTTGTTGCATTATCCACTACAGAGTCGGAGTACATTGCCGCCTCATTGGCAGCTCAGGAAGCTGCATGGATGAAGAAATTCATCGACGACTTAGGAGTGGTCCCTTCCATTCAAGACCCTCTTGAGATCTTTTGTGACAACGAGGGTGCGATTGCTCAAATCAAGGAACCTCGTGCTCATCAAAAGACTCGTCACATTGAGCGGAGATTCAACTACATTAGGGATGAGGTTGAAAAAGGAAAGATATGTATTCACAAAGTTCACACAGATCAAAATGTTGCGGATCCACTCACGAAGCTTTTACATGGGCCAAAACATGAGGGACATGTTTGTGCGTTAGGGCTTCGATATTCTAGTGATTGGAAATGATCTATTTTATGTATTGTACCAGAACGAAATTATTCAAACTCATTAATATAACTATGGTGTTAATTTATTTGAGTTATGTTCCTATTTTGCATATTTCATCCATGAATAAGCAATTATTCTAAATTTCCGTAGTCGATCACATTTGTGGGAACAAGTGTGAGGTTTAGACTATTATGAACTCGGATTGGTATACATTCATAGGTTGAATGTGGGGCAAGGTTGCAACCAAGGTTCATAGATATTTGTGGGAAACAAATATTGGAAGACCCGCTCTCAAGAATTACTGTATAGAGCTTTTGTGGTTGATCACATGTAATCTTGAGTAAAGGCGAATATCATTGTATCCTCTGACCTGAGATACATATTGGGTTCGGATATTCACCAAGTACTGTGCCTTGATTCTTTCCTTCGCTATTCTGAAACATGGTAGTACATAATGAAGAACTCAGGTATATTACAAAGTGTACATGTAGGACGTATGTAGTCAAGATGGTATTTGTCCCTCTTATTCGTTGAGAGTCAGATGTCTAAGGCCTGAAAAGTTAAATCTATAAGAGAGTGATCACTCTGTATCTTTTGGATTTAACATGACATCTAGGACGAAAGGAAATAATGAAAGATTCACCTAATCATATTCTAGATGGGAACTCGAAAGGGATGATGTTATTGAATGGCACAAAGTCATAACATATTAGGGGTGATGGACGGTGTGTTAGGCTGTATCCATCACTTGCATTAATTTCTTATGTTTCTCGTGCAAGTGGGAGATTGAAGGTATTTCGTATGTCCGAGAGACATATTAAATTAATGTGGCTAATATGTTATGATCCAAGTCGGGTCATACCCAATAACAAACTTACCGACACCTCATACGTATTTGATCTTAACGATTGGATCATTAAACAAATACGCAGCACTTGGATTTTAGAAAATCGGGTTTCTAAAATATTATCACTTGAGATAAATTATTTGGATAATTTATATATAATTGTTTATGGCTTTAAATGATTATATTGTGTTATATTTTATAAAAGGTTTTATAAAATATATAAGTAACAAAATAATACATAAGTTTATAATAAGTTTATAAACTTTTATAAACTTACATGTATTATTATTAAACAAATATGTGGCAGAATTTTGGACTCCAAGGAAGGGCTCACATGCTTGTTTTGTTACTTTTAATACTACACAACTCCTCATAAGCATGCTTAACACTTCTACCAAGTATTGCACTTATTCTCTCAAGTGATACACATCAAAATACTTCAAAAAAAAACTGCATAATCCTCCAAAACAGGCTGCTGGAGCCGTGGCCTTTTGGAAGGCAAAAGGGATTCATAATTTATTTTTTGAAGCTCATTCAAGTGAAGATTAAATCCTAACCAAAAGCTAGGGTGTTGGTGGAAAGTTTGGGGTATAACTACTTGAGGTTTCATACTTTTGGAGCTCCATTCATCATCATCATCTTCATCACTTATCAACAAGCTTGGAGTAGGTATATACTCTTATCTTGCTTGTAGTTTGTAAGTATGTTTCACAACTTGATCCTAATTGGGATTTAACTTTAATTGGTTAAAGTTTAACATGTTCTAAAATGGTAATTACATGCTTCCGCTTTTAATTGATTCTTAAATGGTTTTAAGTATAATGGAACTTGTTAAATCCCAACAAGGATTAAGGGGAACTTTAAGTTATGTAACCAATTAGTATCCAATTTATCGCTTAAAGAAAAGGCGATGTTAGTTGAATTTTGTAGTGACCCGTCCTAATCCATCTGGACGAAGTCTTTAACAGTTGGTCCCATTGCGAGGTTCTGACCTCTATATACCATGAACGACTCCATGTAATATGAGCAAATGCACAGCGGAAGATTTCTTTCATACCTGAGAATAAACATGCTTTAAAGTGTCAACCAAAAGGTTGGTGAGTTCATAGGTTTATCATAACAATCATTTCAATATATTAATAGACCACAAGATTTCCGTTTATAAATATATGTACACTCGCAAGTGTATAAAAGTATTCTACAAATTGTAGGCACCCGGTAACAAGCCTTAACTTTCATGTTTTACCCTCTGAAAGTACACCAATCAGGTGTGTTATATAAACCTCGAAGTACTAAAGCATCCCATAGTCAGGATGAGGTTTGTCAGGCCCAATAGATCTATCTTTAGGATTCGCGCCTACTGTACATAGACAAGTAGTTTAATGTTACCAAGCTAAGGGTATATTTCTGGTTTAAACCCACGTAGAATTAGTTTTAGTACTTGTGCCTATTTCGTAAAACATTTATAAAACAGCGCATGTATTCTCAGCCCAAAAATATATATTGCAAAAGCAATTAAAAAGTGAGCAAATGAAACTCACCATACTGTATTTTGTAGTAAAAATACATATGACGACATTGAACACGTGTAAGGTTGGCCTTGAATTCACGAATCTCAATGTAACGAGCTTTAAAAATAATGTCCTTACTTGGACTCGAACCCACGACCTCCCGAATAACCGCAAACACCCTAAACCACTCGCCTACTACGTACTTTCTGATTTAATGTCATAGTATAAAATATATAGCCCGTATTTGTTTGGCCATCAGGAACTTCCCACCCTTTCATGGCCCAATGTTTAATTGGCCCAACATACAATCCAATAAGAAAGACAGGCCCAAAAGACAATTATCAAATCCCCATTTAATTTAAAGTCCAGTAACTGATTTTGTGGATTGAGAAGTAGGTTAGTATCAACGAATCAGGAAACAGCAAAAAGGGGGTCTTCGGTTCAATCATTATCGCTCACCACCATCGTTAATCATCATAAATTATCATTCTTATAGAAATAGAAGGAAACGAACATCAATACTCAGAAATATTATTCGGTAATGGTGTGTGGATGTTGTCGGATAGAAACCGAACAGATAGCAGTAATTTACAATCGATTGGTGGTATTGGTTTTGGGAATTGATCCATCCCACAACAGCAATGATTCGACCAAACAGCAATCGCAACCGATCAGATATGGTAACTAATACGATTGGGTTTTATTTTATTTTATTTTTTTATATTTTTCGTTTGAATAGATTAGAAAAATAAAATTAGCAACAGTAGTTCATAGTTGCAGGTGTGCATAGTGTTGTTTGATAATAGTTTAATGCTAGGGTTGTGGTTTGGATTCGTGTTTTCAACAGGAAAGAAGGAAAAGCGAAGAAGAAGAAAGAAAAAAATTAAAAATAAAACTTGGTTGGTGTTCTTGTTGGGTTGTATTCGATTAGGTAAAACCGAACAGCAGTATTTTCCGGTGGTCAGTGGTAGTGTTCAACCGTGATTAAAATAGAAAATCTTGCAGTTTTGATGGTGGTGTTTTGGTTTAAAAGGGTGATGATAACCGAACTAGAATCCAGAAACAGAAAGAGATCAAAACAAGTGGGTTTCAATGGTGTATAGTTTACGGTTCTAGCAACTATAGATAGTTTTAAAGTGGTGATGAAGTAAAGGTTTGTGTTGTTTATCGAATTAAACAGAAACAATTGCAGCTCAAGTAACAACAGTAATGACGATGGTATTCAGCTTTGTTTTGCTTAAAACTGATGAACAGCTGTAGTAGCAATGATGGTGGTGTTGGAGATTGTTCTTGACTGCAAAAATAGTTCGAAGTTGATGGTGGTTTGTGGTGTGGCTTTCGGTTAAAGATGTGGTTGGTTTAGCTAGATTGAAACATAAAACATAATCGATGGTGGAGAGCGACTTAAGGTGGTGCAGGTGGTGGCTCACGGTGGGAGGTGGTGGTGAGTGGTGGTTGATCATAGGTAATGATCATTGATGGGTTTATATTGGGTGAACCAAAAAAATAGAAACGGTACTCAATTTAATAGTATGGTGTGAGCAGAGATAGTTCTTGTGATGGTTGTGTGGTTTATTGTGGTTTGAGGTGTAAGGTGTTTTAATGTGGTCATAGAAACAAATGTAGAATCAGTCGCACATCAAATATGGTGCGTTAACAGTAATCATATATGGAGACAGCTTGCTTTTCATATATGACTATGACACATATACATAATATTGATAACTTAAGTTTGTAAATGTAATAAGTGTAAGTGATGTTGGAGTGGGTTCCATATATTAGCCATCAATATCTATTTTATGTATGCAACTAATTCACTCAGCATTATGAATTCAAAAGTACAATATAATAGATAATATAAGTATCTATTGGTGTCTCTATCAACAAGAAAGAATATAAGGTGTCCTTAATTGATATGTGGATACGTGGAAATAAAATTTCATGATAGGTTGTTTGCTGCCGACACTATTTTACTCTAATTTCACGGACTGAAAATAGTTAAATATACTAGTCTCATTCACATAAGTGATTTACACAAGAAAACAATGAGATATTTTAGGAAAAGTGGATGTGTTGGTACATTAAAGCTATTCTCTCACACAAAAATCATACTTTTGATTAAACAACTTTTGTAATATCTTGGTCCACCTTCATTATACACTCGAATAATGTTTTTAATCATAATCTGGTCAATTTTAGTATTAAATATACTTAATGCTCTTCCATGGAATTATTGTAAGGTAAGCAAGGTTATGAATATAGTCAAACACTTCGGATTTTTCACGAGACGAAAGGATATCATATACACCTAAACAAATCTTTTTGTCTTTAAATTTGTTTAATAAAATCGAAAGAAAAAAAAACGAGTATTACTGACGTTTAAAATTATATTCGAACTCATTTATTTTCAATATACTATATATATAAATACATTTTAATAATATATTTTATCACATAATTAAATATATCAAATATATTTTGAAACATATAAGTTGAAAGTATAACATTATACATTTAATATTTTGTTAACGTTTTCAAGTTATAATATACACATATATAACAGTTGTTCGTAAATTATCGGGAATAGTCAAAGGGTAATTGATTACATTAATATAGTTTCAAAATTTTTGAGACTCAACATTACAGATTTTGCTTATCGTGTCAAAATCATATAAAGATTAAGTTTAAATTTGGTCGGAAATTTCCGGATCGTCACAGTACCTACCCGTTAAAGAAATTTCGTCCCGAAATTTGATTAAGGTCGTCATGGTTAACCATAAAACTGTTTTCATGACGAATATGAGTTGATAAATAGAGTTTCATCATTACTGAGTAATGTAGATAAAACGATTCGATTATGTGAAGCGTACGAGGGTAGATGTCACAACAGTTTGAGATAGAAATTTAACTTTTGACGTAGTCACGGTGGATTTCTGGAATTCAAGGGATTTAAAGAAATCTTTGAAATCTAAATAAAATTTGATTCTTCAGAGATTAAGGAATAGGATCTTCTTTGGTTAAATGCGATAATCTGTTTTGATTGCTCTGTCGGATATTTCATTATAAATCTACCCTCTTCATTTCCTTTATATTTTGGAGTTCCATCCTTTTGTTTTCTCTTCTCGACTTTAAGTCAGCGAATAATGGTTCAGAATTCGTAAGTATGGAGTTTCGAATAAACATGACTAATGTTCTAAGGAAGAAATTGTAATAGCACGATCTTGATTGGTTAAATTACCAGAATTCAAGAGAAAAGACAGAATTATAAAGAAATTATGTTCTTGATATGTTTAGAGATTAGATAGAATGTAAGAGTCGCGTAACATGGCACATGATGACGTTATGGTCTGTGAATCATCATGATTCATTAGAAACTCAGCATGACTTAGTGTAATATAATCACGTTGATCAAGTGTCATTATATTATACTAACTCATGCTTCAGTTCCCAACACTATTTTGAAAACATTCATGCTTCAAACTCGAAGATTTTAGATTTTAGAAACTAAACAGTTTCCTTTATGATATAACACTGATATCGCGAAGAGATAAATGATTTCGGACAAGAATACTTATGAAAATATCCTCTGAAATATCGAAGATATTTATGATGATATTTTTGGAATTTCTAAGATCGAATGTTGATGAAGAAAGATTTTCCTCAAGATTTTAACATGACTTCGAAGCAGGATATTCTCTAAATATTTCATCGGATCCAGAATTACCTGGATTATTTGAATATAGGGTTTGGTCCTTGTATTTTTCCTTGGTCTCCTTCATGGTTAGCTCAATCTATTTTTCAGTACCAAATTTTCTATCGAGCGTTCCCAATATTCCATTCTTTTTTATCAAACTTTTGGCCGTTTAGACCATCTACGATTTTGCTGTTTCCTCTGCATTTAATGCTACCATATCTGGGTCATCGGTTATCAATCCGAGGTAGTTTTAAGATAATTGTATTTTTAGATGATTAAACGTTGATGGTAATATGGTGGAATATAAAAGGTTCCCTGGTAACAATAAAGAGCACGCATATATATCAAAATTATGATATGGTTGTTTCGAACGAAAAGTCGAAGTTGATTTGCTGGAGCTGTGAAAAAATTTTTTACTTTGAAAAGGAATTGCAAAGTGATTTTCGGTAATAACAACGCCCAGGGAGCTAGCACAGATACGTGTTAAACGTTTACTCAGGTTCCGAGTGTTTTCAGGTGCATAACTATATGCATCGATCTTTTCTTCCGTAGATGAAGTGCGGTTGGTTTATCCTCTCGATTGAGGTGTTTTCAAGAATCATGAAAGATTTGAATGCAGATTGTAATCGTCAAGATACAAATTAAGTTTAGGATGAAATCAAGTGGCAAACTTGAAGAATTGTTTAGTTTCATATGTTATAATCAATATTTTAATTCATTTTAATTGTTCAATGTTATTAGTCCACAGTCGATAGTCCACAATTAACAGTCTAATAATTCATATATAGTTTAATATATAATATTCAAATTAATTAATATCTATCGTGACCCGTATACATGTCTCAGACTCGATTACAACTCAAAGTATATATATTATTGTAGAATCAACCTCAACCCTGTATAGCTAACTCCAGCATTACTACATATAGAGTGTCTATGGTTATTCCAAATAATATATATATATATATATATATATATATATATATATATATATATATATATATATATATATATATATATATATATTGATACCACCTGTAGTGACCCGTCCTAATCCATCTGGATGAAGTCTTCAATAGTTGGTCCCATTGCGAGGTTCTGACCTCTATATACCATGAACGACTCCATGTAATATGAGCAAATGCACAGCGGAAGATTTCTTTCATACCTGAGAATAAACATGCTTTAAAGTGTCAATCAAAAGGTTGATGAGTTCATAGGTTTATCATAACAATCATTTCAATATATTAATAGACCACAAGATTTCCGTTTATAAATATATGTACACTCGCAAGTGTATAAAAGTATTCTACAAATTGTAGGCACCCGGTAACAAGCCTTAACTTTCATGTTTTACCCTCTAAAAGTACACCAATCAGGTGTGTTATATAAACCTCGAAGTACTAAAGCATCCCATAGTCAGGATGGGGTTTGTCAGGCCCAATATATCTATCTTTAGGATTCGTGCCTACCGTACATAGACAAGTAGTTTAATGTTACCAAGCTAAGGGTATATTTCTGGTTTAAACCCACGTAGAATTATTTTTAGTACTTGTGCCTATTTCGTAAAACATTTATAAAACAGCGCATGTATTCTCAGTCCAAAAATATATATTGCAAAAGCAATTAAAAAGGGAGCAAATGAAACTCACCATACTGTATTTTGTAGTAAAAATACATATGACAACATTGAACACGTGTAAGGTTGGCCTCGGATTCACGAATCTCAATGTAACGAGCTTTAAAAATAATGTCCTTACTTGGACTCGAACCCACGACCTCCCGAATAACCGCAAACACCCTAAACCACTCGCCTACTACGTACTTTCTGATTTAAAGTCATAGTATAAAATATATAGCCCGTATTTGTTTGGCCATCAGGAACTTCCCACCCTTTCATGACCCAATGTTTAATTGGCCCAACATACAATCCAATAAGAAAGACAGGCCCAAAAGACAATTATCAAATGCCCATTTAATTTAAAGTCCAGTAACTAATTTTGTGGATTGAGAAGTAGGTTAGTAGCAACGAATCAGGAAACAGCAAAAAGGGGGTCTTCGGTTCAATCATTATCGCTCACCACCATCGTTAATCATCATAAATTATCATTCTTATAGAAATAGAAGGAAACGAACATCAATACTCAGAAATATTATTCGGTAATGGTGTGTGGATGTTGTCGGATAGAAACCGAACAGATAGCAGTAATTTACAATCGATTGGTGGTATTGGTTTTGGGAATTGATCCATCGCACAACGGCAATGATTCGACCAAACAGCAATCGCAACCGATCAGATATGGTAACTAATACGATTGGGTTTTATTTTATTTTATTTTTTTATATTTTTCGTTTGAATAGGAAAGAAAAATAAAATTAGCAGCAGTAGTTCATAGTTGCAGGTGTGCATAGTGGTGTTTGATAATAGTTTAATGGTAGGGTTGTGGTTTGGATTCGTGTTTTCAACAGGAAAGAAGGAAAAGCGAAGAAGAAGAAAGAAAAAAAATAAATATAAAACTTGGTTGGTGTTCTTGTTGGGTTGTATTCGATTAGGTAAAACCGAACAACAGTATTTTCCGGTGGTCAGTGGTGGTGTTCAACCGTGATTAAAACAGGAAATCTTGCAGTTTTGATGGTGGTGTTTTGGTTTAAAAGGGTGATGATAACCGAACTAGAATCCAGAAACAGAAAGAGATCAAAACAAGTGGGTTTCAATGGTGTATAGTTTACGGTTCTAGCAACTATAGATAGTTTTAAAGTGGTGATGAAGTAAAGGTTTGTGTTGTTTATCCAATTAAACAGAAACAATTGCAGCTCAAGTAACAACAGTAATGACGATGGTATTCAGCTCTTGTTTTTCTTAAAACTGATGAACAGCTGTAGCAGCAATGATGGTGGTGTTGGAGATTGTTCTTGACTACAAAAATAGTTCGAAGTTGATGGTGGTTTATGGTGTGGCTTTCGGTTGAAGATGTGGTTGGTTTGGCTAGATTGAAACATAAAACATAATCGATGGTGGAGAGCGACTTAAGGTGGTGTAGGTGGTGGCTCACGGTGGGAGGTGGTGGTGAGTGGTGGTTGATCATAGGTGATGATCATTGATGGGTTTATATTGGGCGAACCAAAAAAATAGAAACGGTACTCAATTTAATAGTATGGTGTGAGCAGAGATAGTTCTTATGATGGTTGTGTGGTTTATTGTGGTTTGAGGTGTAAGGTGTTTTAATGTGGTCATAGAAACAAATGTAGAATCAGTCGCACATCAAATATGGTGCGTTAACAGTAATCATATATGGAGACAGCTTGCTTTTCATATATGACTATGACACATATACATAATATTGATAACTTAAGTTTGTAAATGTAATAAGTGTAAGTGATGTTGGAGTGGGTTCCATATATTAGCCATCAATATCTATTTTATGTATGCAACTAATTCACTCAGCATTATGAATTCAAAAGTACAATATAATAGATAATATAAGTATCTATTGGTGTCTCTATCAACAAGAAAGAATATAAGGTGTCCTTAATTGATATGTGGATACGTGGAAATAAAATTTCATGATAGGTTGTTTGCTGCCGACACTATTTTACTCTAATTTCACGGACTGAAAATAGTTAAATATACTAGTCTCATTCGCATAAGTGATTTACACAAGAAAACAATGAGATATTTTAGGAAAAGTGGATGTGTTGGTACATTAAAGCTATTCTCTCACACAAAAGTCATACTTTTGGTTAAACAACTTTTGTAATATCTTGGTCCACCTTCATTATACACTCGAATAATGTTTTTAATCATAATCTGGTCAATTTTAGTATTAAATAGACTTAATGCTCTTCCATGGAATTATTGTAAGGTAAGCAAGGTTATGAATATAGTCAAACACTTCGGATTTTTCACGAGACGAAAGGATATCATATACACCTAAACAAATCTTTTTGTCTTTAAATTTGTTTAATAAAATCGAAAGGAAAAAAAACGAGTATTACTGACGTTTAAAATTATATTCGAACTCATTTATTTTCAATATACTATATATATAAATACATTTTAATAATATATTTTATCACATAATTAAATATATCAAATATATTTTGAAACATATAAGTTGAAAGTATAACATTATACATTTAATATTTTGTTAACATTTTCAAGTTATTATATACACATATATAACAGTTGTTCGTAAATTATCGGGAATAGTCAAAGGGTAATTGATTACATTAATATAGTTTCAAAATTTTTGAGACTCAACATTACAAATTTTGCTTATCGTGTCAAAATCATATAAAGATTAAGTTTAAACTTGGTCGGAAATTTCCGGATCGTCACAAATTTTTGAAAGTTACGGAGGAAATCAACAAATGGATTGAAGCAAAAGTCAGAGATATACAAGTTGTTGATGATCCAATTGAAAATAACGTTAATCACAATTTCAACACCACATCTAACTAAGTGTGGGGAGATTCAAATCTTTTAAGGGTAATATGTATTTATGTTAGAGTTAGATTTTATGTTTTTGTGTAGTTCTAGAAAATGGAATCTGTATGGTCTTTTCCTAGCAGACCCTAAAGAACTAGTCTTCTCCCCCCATTCTAAATTTTTATTTTTTTTAGGTTTTACGAGATGAAGAATTCCTTTGATCTGAACCATGGTCTAATGCTACACGCTATGATTACTAAACGTAATAATGACACACTTCCGAGTGAACTGGTATCATTCATAAGAGGCAAAATGGACGGAGTAAGAAAAGAACTCAGAAAAGATCATCATAAAATACATTTTGGTAAGGAAAATCAAAATTCGCAACAAAAAGAAGAGCACGACACCTTGAAAGATGTTATAAATGAAGAAAATGGTCACACGAAGGTAAATGTTCAAATAATCAAACATTTTCAAATACCAAATTTGTTACTCTATATATAGAAGGACCGTTTATATGTTTAGAAGAAAAGATATTGAAGAATCGAGGTTACGCTTACGTAGCTATGGAAAATCAAATCACACGACTCTCCTATGAGTCGGCTAAAGCAGGTCTCTGAGAATTCTATCTCGCAGGTAAGTATGTACAGTTTTTATTTTTATTTTTATTGCTTTTAACCTTTTGATAATAAACGCTGAATCGTTCGCTATAAAGTATTAAATTGGTATTCAATAAAATTAGGTATGCGTAACCGAAATTATTGATATCAAAAAAAAATTTATTACATCAATGCGAAATTTATCGTTTATTCTTAAGGTATAAATATCTTTAATAAATCAACCCAAAATATTTCAGAAATTCACCAGGAGCAAAACTAGGTTATGGAACCGAAATTACTTTACCGAAAAGAGGGGCGTATATTTTTGATAATATTTGATTGATTAAAATGGGATAAAAGACCAAAAAGATTTTTAATTTTATTATTTTTACCTTGTTTTTAAAATTAATATATAAAAATTAAATTAATATTATAAATTCATATATTTAAGTTTGTAAATATTTTAAAAATTCATATTTTTAATATAAGTTTGTAAAATTAATATATAAAAATAGTAATGATATTAATTTTTAATTTTATGCATTTTAAATTTAAGATTGGTGTAAATTTAAAACAAAAATTTACTTTATTTCATTAAGTTAAAAATGTGATTTCTAAAAATTCTTCGTAAGTTGAAAACTTGGTCGTTGAACCGAAATTGCTTTACCCAAGGGAGGGACGAGAAATTTTATTATCATTATTTTTAATCTTATTAAATTAAAGTATGCCATAAACATTAAAAAAACCCAAAAATCTTTGCTTTTAAAACCACGCTTAAAAAAGTAACAAATTTTAAAACTTTGTTGAGAGACGGACTAGGACAACGATCTGAAACGCCCTCATTCTTAAAATAAACAAATTTTTAAAATTTATTAATCTATATTTTATTAGTTAAAGGTTTTTATTAAAAAAAAGAAGAAGAAACCGCACTCGCAGTACTTTAAAGGGGCCCATATCCGCACTTGCGGAGGTTTCAAAACCCAGATGGCTTAACTGGTCGAACAGACCAGTCCCCAACACACACACACTTATTTTTCTGCAAAAAACCCCCCAAAAAACCCTCTAAAATCGTGATTTTTCACCAATAAACATCAAATTTTTTGCTAAAATAATGTTGAGAAGGATCCTACCAAGAAGTTACTCAAGGAGATCGGTAATTTTTACATCTAAACACTCTTTAATTTGGATTTTTAGTGTTCTTGAATAAATTTATACCTAATTTGATTTTGATGATTTCTAGTTTAATTATGCTTAAATTGTTTGTGTATTATGCTTGTATAACCTAGATTGATGCTATTTAACATGATTAGAAGCCTTAAACTTCAAATTTTGAGTAATCTAGAGTTGTGTTCTTTAGCAAAATTCGGGCTTTTTGACATAAACGGGTTATGGCTGAATTTTATTGTTAGTTTATACTAAATTGAGTAGTGTAACATGTTTAGGTTGCTAAATGATCAAAACTTTGATCCTAAACATGATTTTCAAGTATTAAAATAGACTTTTTGAGTCAAAAATGCATGAACTCTATTTAATTGATATGAATGCCATTTGGAACTTGTTTAATTGCTAGTAATGATTATTTTGACATGTTATTTGAGATAAAAGCTAAAGAACATTGTATACATTCTCATATATGTTCATTTGTAAAAGTGTAGAATTGTTAATATTATGAAAATGCGCATAAAGTTTAATATGGATTAAACATGTCATTATGATTGTTTTGGTTTATGATTTTGCTAACACTAATGCATATTTGGATGCACAAAAATTGTATTTAATGTGTTTTGCAGACTAAAAGGGGTGAATCTTCATCCGCATCTCAGGCTCACAATGCTCCTCCTGAGAATGCAGAAGAACAGGAGATTAACGACCAATATAGACAAAATCTACCACATCAATTCATTTCATATTCAAATATAGAATTGGCAGATTTACATCCTAATTTAAGGTTTGACCGACATTGGATAGATTATCCAAAATACCAGAGGAACTTGCACACCCTTCAGTCTAATGTTGTTGAAGTACCCAGAGTAATAGATTGGGAACCGTTAGAAACAGTGGGATTGGCCGGTCCAATCAGAGAATTACTTACACAAAGGTATGGTAATTCTACTTTTAATGATTGGGAACGTTTGTTTAATATACGTAGGCGTGTATATATAGAATGGTGTGTGGAATTATTATGTAGTGTTGAAATAAATGATCGGGTAGCTACCTTAACCGATCGTAGCTTTATTAGATTTTTATTAGGAGGTGTCATGCGTCATATGTCTCTACAAGACATGGTTCAGGCTTTGTGTATATATACGCTGAGGAACTAGCATCTACTGATTGTCAAAGGTTGATAGTTAATGGTAGGAGGGTTGATGAAAATTTTGATATGAATGGAATATGGAGTAGAATGACTAGGCATAACCGATTTCGTGGGGGGAATAACTCTTATACTGATATTGATAGAGCTGAGCTAAGAGTAATCCATAGGTTCTTAGCAAACTCGATTAAACAGCGAGGTAAGAACAAAGAGAAAGTAAATGAGAATGATTTATTTTATCTCATGTGTATTCGAGACCCACTGAGCGCTGTGAGTATACCTTATTGTGTTGGTTATTATTTATCAGCTATAGTTAAGAGTATACGACCTAATGGTATAATAGGAGGTGGTATCTTTGTTACTTTAATTTCTAAGCATCTCGGTGTCGATAGAAGTCAGGGGGATTAATATTTCCAGCACCAGAACCTCGTGATCCAATTGGTTTGAAAGTATATCATGGTGCTAAGGTTTTAAAGAAACGACATAACGCTGCAGCACCATATGATGGCCCGCATCCGCAGGTCAAAAGAGATCAGCAGCAAGGTAATGTGGGAGGGGGGAATCAGATGACAGAAATGCAACTTTTTATGGCTCATCATGAGTATGAAATGGCTAGACAACGAGCATTTCAAGATTGGCAGTATCATCAAAACCAAATCATAAGTCATCGTACACACATAAATGCAAACTACATTTGCTACTCCAATGCCCGTATTTTCTCCCTGGACTATACAGACCTGACCACCGTACCCTACATATGACCCAGCTCAAGCATTCTACAGCACATACGGCTATGAATGGGATCCCTACTGACACCATCCTCATCAACCCTGATTTTCTTTTCTGCTTATTTTTATTTATTTGGTAACTTGTAATTTTATACTTTTAATATTTCTTTTGATACTATAATAGTTTTTATAATTTTCTAACTTTTATTATTAGATCTTAATAATTTTGGAATGTGGGGTGATATATCCAACTTCAAAAATATGTATATATATGTTTGTAGTTTATCTCATGTACAAAACAGGGTAAAACAGCGCATTTTCAAAGACTGGCATTAAGTTCAGCAAAAGCAACTAATTTTGACGACAAGATGCAAAATATATGTGAAATAACAACTGCAGGAATGAACAAATGATGTGCACCATTTATCATTCAACAAACAAACACCAATATAATGGGAAACTTTGGTAAAATTTAATCATTTTTCTACGCTAATCACCCTCAATAATTTAAATTTTACTAATTTCTTGCAAATGAGGGTATTGCAAGATCTTAAGTGTGGGAAGGGGTTAAATTCTTTCAGATTTTTAAATTTTTTTTGACATATATACTTGGTTACCATTAAAAATACTAGTAACGCAGTAGTTGTATTAGAATATAGTGCTCTTTGATAATAAAGAACAGCTCTAGTCTTATATACTGACTACCCAATTCTTGTAAAATTTTTTAAAATTTTCAACTAAATGAACTCAAAATTATGTGTATACATATTTATGAACGATAAAACTAGGTGTTAACACCGAAATTATTGTTACCTCGGAAAGGACATAAATTGAGAAACCACCCAAAATGCTTGAATTCATTTAAAATGGAATAGAGGAGAATAAAAAGGCAAAGAAAGGAAAATAAAAGCAAAGTATGGGAAAAATTACCAAGTTATTTAGAACATATATCACATATTTTGTACAAATAATTGAAGATACTTTTGTTTTAGACAATATTAACTGTTTTACCCGGTAAATTATAATATATTTGAAAGAAAGATGGATCTACACGATGAATCAATTCTATCATTAAAAGGAAGTAAAGTCTTCCGAAAAAGAAACGCGCTTCTTAATTTAGGTCAGGAAGTTGTCGTCCAGACCAGTTGTAGAGTACGAAAAATCTTGAAAAGTTTTCTCGAAAATCAGCTGAAAATCCACGGACCTCAGCATCAAACAGGGTCTCCAAGTGGTCAGACTTATCCTAACCATGAGAGGATCTGTCTCGTACAATGGGGAGGGCGCCGTGCAAATTAGTTTGATAAGACTAATGAATCAGACCCCCAGAAAGGATAATCTCCTTAAAGATTAAAAATCAGCTTTTAAGCCTGATATTACTCAATCCTTGAGATTGACCTTAAAGATTGAGAATTACAAACTCATGGAATTCGATGACATCTAAACTCGAGCTTGAACGAGAAAATATTTTGATCAAAATTACAAACCGATTTGTTTTCTGAAAACCCATTTTTAATGTGTTCATTACCATTGAAAGTAAAATCCTAGGAATTCACCTGGAATTCATTAGGTCACCTGAACCAAATCGGGTGTCAACCGTAAGAACGGTGGTTGCATAGCATGGTCAAAGATAGGACCTTGTGCCAGACCGAAAAAATATAGGGTGATCTTTACTATTGCTCCTACAAAGGATAGTAATTGCATCCGACACGATATAGACTATAATTAAAATTATGTCACGGGACATTACCTTAACAGTTGCTTGTTCAACGCTTTCCTTTACAACCGGACGGTAGTTTTCCGAAAGGTAATATACAGAGCAAGTAAACTGTACGTGTTGCTTTCCCAATACAAGGTTAGTAAGTGGGTAACACAAAACCATAAGTTTTGAGCTAAAATTTTCAAATCTAAAACCCGCAAAACCCACAAAAATATTTTGCAAACACCGGTGAAGGGTTATTCCGGAAAACTTATCTAGGGTAAAAGCTAGATTAAATTTTCAAAAGATCAAATGTTTTCATAAAGATCCAATTTCCTAACGGATCTAAATTTTCATAGTCATGTGGGACTGTAAACCACATCGTTACTATCATTGTTCATACTGCCGTATTGAAATCACTGATGTAGAAAGTGTGAAGAATAAAGAAGTGATTCAAGTATGTTTTTATTCAAAGTACTATATTGCTTGATGACAAGCAACGCTCAAGTGTGGGAATATTTGATAATGCTAAAAACGAACATATATTTCATAGCATTATCCCTCAAGAAAGACAAGCTTTTAGATGCAATTGTCCTATTTACAAGTGATATTCGTTTAAATAATAAAAGGTGAAGATAAAAGGCAGATTCGACGAATTGAAGACGCAAATGACCAAAAAGCTAAAAAGTACAAAGTACAATCAAAGAGGTTCAAATTATTGATGAGAAACGTCTCAAAAGTACAAGATTACGAGCTGCAAAATGCAAAGTTCAAATTATTAAATCGTACAAAAGGACGTTTGAAAATCCAGAACTGAGACATGAACCAACTTTCAGTACGCGACGCAACGGACAAAAAAATTACAAGTCAACTGTGCACAAGAATATAATATAATATATAATTAATTATATATATTATTATATATTATAATTAAAAGCCGCCTACGTTTTGGATCTTTTATGTGAGCTGTATTTCAGACCTTCGCACTCGCAGAGTTAAGAAGAACAAAAGCTCCGCACTCGCGGAGCTGCACAGTAAAATGTGGGCCTGTAAAAGTCATCGAATTCTGCACGAAAAATACACATCTTTTTCTTTTCCTTAATCTATCTCTCAATATATATATTTATATTTATAATTTATAATTTTAATTTTAATTTAATTTTAATAATAAGGGTATGTTAGCGAACGTTTTAAGTTTGTAAGTCGAAATTATGTCCGTGTAACGCTACGCTATTATTAATCATTGTAAGTTATGTTCAACCTTTTTAAATTAATGTCTCGTAGCTAAGTTATTATTATGCTTATTTAATGCCGAAGTAATCGTGATGTTGGGCTAAATATTAAAATTGGGTAATTAGGCTTTATACCATAATTGGGGTTTGGATAAAAGAATGACTCTTGTGGAAATTAGACTATGGGCTGTTAATGGGTTTTATATTAACTTAACGATACCTCGTTAATTTCATATAAAGGTTATAATTTGACGTATCTATAAATAACCACTTACGCTTAATCGGGTACGGTGGGCGGGATATCTATAAATACCAGTAATTATTCATTTTACTGGACACAGAACTGGATTAATAGTTAATGGACTAGTTGAAATAGGGGTGGATTACATTCAAGGGTAATTGGTGTAATTGTTAACAAAGTAATAAAACATTGGATTACACGCAGTCGATAACCTGGTGTATTCATTAAACAAAGTATTAAGACCTTGTTACAATTCGAATCCCCAATTATTTGGAATATTTGACTTCGGGTGTAAGGATAATTTGACGAAGACTCTCGCACTTTATATTTATGACTTATGGACTATTATGGACAAAACCGTATGGACATATCGAATAATCCAGGACAAAGAACAATTAACCCATGGTAATAAACTAAAATCAACACGTCGAACATCATGATTACGGAAGTTTAAATAAGCATAATTCTTTTATTTCATATTTCATCGCACTTTTATTTACTGTCATTTTATTTTATCGCACTTTAATTATTGTCATTTAGTTTATACTTTAAATCAAGTTATATTTATTTTTTTTACATCAGATTTTAACTGCGACTTAATACATAAAATCGACAAACCGGTCATTAAACGGTAAAAACCCCCTTTTATAATAATAATAATACTTTTTATATTTATATATATTTATATATTTATATACAAATTTAGTTTTAAAAATATAGCGTTAAACTTGGCTAGTTCCCTGTGGACGAACCGGACTTACTAAAAACTACACTACTGTACGATTAGGTACACTGCCTATAAGTGTTGTAGCAAGGTTTAGATATATCCACTCTATAAATAAATAAATAAATAACTTGTGTAAAATTGTATCGTATTTAATAGTAATTTCCTAGTAAATATTACAGTATTTAGTACCCCTTTGCTTTAACATCAAGGGCATGGAAGAATAACGTCACTAAATATATCAAATTACAGTTGTATAAATGAGAATGACTCTATATGAGATGTTTTATTGAGTTTTGCAGCGGAAGAAAAATAGATTACATTGTATTTAATGAACAACGCATTAAATATCTTTAATTGATATGATATGTAATGAAGACTCCAAGCATTGCAAGCAATCATCATCAAAGCAGCAGATATACAGCAGAAGCAATATTTAAGTACCTGAGAATAAACATGCTTAAAAAGTCAACACTAGGTTGAGTGAGTTCATAGGTTTGTCATAAATAATGATTTCAGTAATAGTGTTAGACTACAAGATTTTTTTTCATAAGCTTGGCCTCGCAGGGACCAATTAGTAGATCTCGCAGATCCAAAAGTTATTCATAAAGTTGGTCTCGCAGGGTCCAAAAAGTAGATCACGCAGATCCAAAAGTTATTCATAAGATTGGTCTCACATGGACCAATTAGTAGATCACGCAGATTCAAAAGTTATTCATAAGCTTGGTCTCGCAGGGACCAATTAGTAGACTACGCAGATCCAAAAGTTGTTCATAAGCTTGGTCTCGCAGGGACCAATTAGTAGATCACACAGATCCAAAAGTTATTCAAAAGCTTTGTCTCACATGGACCAATTAGTAGATCACGTAGATCCAAAAGTTGTTCATAGTTTGCCCCAAAGACAAGTTGTGTTTATACTTGTCGGTTAGGGATTTAGTCGGACATAGCCGGGTATAGCATAGTTTAAAGTTGGTACTTGTGTCTAGCGTGTAAAACAGGTATAAAAGTTGTGCATGTATTCTCAGCCCAAAAATGTAAAGAGTAAAAGGGAATCAAATAAACTCACAAAAAATCAGTTTTAGTATTTGTATTTATTTCATAAAAACAGTTATAAAAGTAGCGCATGTATTCTCAGCCCAAAAATATATGAAAAGGGAGCTGAAGACTCACCTTAAATAGCAGTTGAAGTATTCCTTAAAACGAATGAAATGAATGAAAATAAGTGACCGGGATCTCAACCTAGAGATAGAATGTACGATCAGATGTTGTCTAATGGACATAAGTATGGTAACTATACCAATGATAATGGTTTTCTAAAAAAAATTCCATTTTCAGAAAGGTTACTATTTATGGAAAGTTTCCACTTTTAGTAAGTTTCCATGTTTAGTAAGTTTCCATGTTTAGTAAGTTAGTGTTGAATATTAGTGAGTTGTTCTTAATAAGTCAACCACTTATTAAGTGTGTAAGTGACTAAGTGTTGTTCACTTAGTGAGTGTATGATTACTATAGTTGGGATTGATATTGTGCACCATACCCAAACATCTATGCCATAGGCCGAGTCACTTGAATGATCTATTTTTACCGGTTGGACCAGGATTTCTCGACCAAAATCTAAGTTTGGCATTCGAAATCCACAAGCGTCCCATAGTGGTACCAACGATCACCCTAGGCCTTAAGTAGCTTTGAGGTTCATATATAGTGCACGTTATCTTGATTATAACCTTGGTGATAATAATGATAGTAATAATAATAATAATTGAAAATGGAAACATCACTCACGTATCAATATTGTGACTTAATATTGCAGGAAAAAGTACGCAGATGTAACAGACATTACAAATGCTAGGTTGACCTCACGAACAATACCCATAACCTCTATAGCTATAACCCATATTTTTCTTAGCTCTATCCCGCTCATAAAACCCATTTTGAAATGACCCGCTCATGACTTCGTCGTAGTATTTTATGTATAAATAATAATATGTTATAATTAAGTAGGCTTATAACTACCTTTAGTGGTTTGATTATGTTATAATTCAGTAGGCTTATAACTACCTTTAGTGGTTTGATTCTTGATTAAGAATACTAATAATGAAGTGTAAGAACAAAGATGATAACGGAGAGAAAGAAAGAAACACTTTGTAAGTGTGAGAAATGGTGCAAGTTTAATGCTTGCATTCATGAGTATTTATAGCCTAAAATTTCAATATAAAAATACATACTTTATGTACCAAAATTGACTATATGTATACTAGTTTATAATTTTATTTTTAGTTAACATAAGGATGTACTTGTTTATACTCTTTTATTTATTTTTAGTCAACATAAGAATGTATTTGTTTAGAATTCTTTTTAGTCTTATTATTATTATTATTATTATTATTATTATTATTATTATTATTATTATTATTATTATTATTATTATTATTATTATTATTATTACATTTACTACATGATAAATATTATTTTCTTTTTACTAATTCATTACATTGAAATATATATATATATATATATATATATATATATATATATATATATTCATTTTGAAATATATTTTTAAAATATTTATTTAATATTTAGTTTTTCAAAATCAATTATATTTTAAAGTTTATTTTAAAATCGTTTAAATAATAGAAATTATTATAACACGTAACGTTTTAATATATATATATATATATATATATATATATATATATATATATATATATATATATATATACATAAAATTGTTCGTGAATCGTCGAAATCATATAAAAGTTAGGTTTAAATTTTGTCGAAAATTTCCGGGTTGTTATAGTACCTACCCGTTAAAAGAAATTTCGTCCCGAAATTTAGTTGTTGCCATCAGTTGGCGTTGTTTGTAAACAGGTGAGGATATTTTCAATACGTCATTCTTTATCATCAAACTTTTGGCCATTAAGACCATCTATAGATTTTGCTGCTTCGTCAGCATTCTCAAGGTTAATGATTCTGAATCATTGATTATCAATCTGAGATGGTTTCAAGAAATTTTATTATTAGATGATTAAACCCTGATTGTAATCGTCAACGAATTTAATGGTTGACTAATAGGCGTTGCTGATTTCAAAAGTAATGAATGATAATTTTGGTGGTTTGATGTGATAATTCATCATAGAATACGAATGAATATAATTTATGAATGTAGTGATGTTTTGGAAGATAACACCTGCTAAAGCTTTACTTGGATTCTGATATGTCAAAATCAGAATATGTAATTGAATTTGTATGAGAATGGTTATTCCTTAGTGAACGGATATACATGTGGATGTAAGTAGTATAGTTATTGATCATTGAATCAGAATTGGAAAATGTACAATGTAACATATTAATGTGAGATATAAGTATTTCTCGGGTTTTACCTACCCGTTAAAATATTTTCACAATTAATAGTTTGTACAAAAGGATTTTTAATTACCATCTTTATGAAGATATACGTTCATATATATATTCTTCAGATGTAATCATGGTTTTAATGAGTTAATATAATATTAAACTCATTTGATTTGCGGTTGGAACGAGAATAAATAATCTCCAAAACTTGAGAGTACATAATCGTCGCGGAATATTTCTTTAATGAAGTTATGAATCAATACTTCATCGTTCATTGTTATTGATATACCTCGGTATATGTTATTGATGCTCGTGAAATTCTTGTGAAATTCACAAGGCATGAATGATGTTTTCTAGAAAGTTTCGAGTACATCGAAAAACAGAAGTGTAAAATCAAACATGTATTTGAATAATACACTTAGTTTATTATGAAATGGACTTTATTGTGCTGAAGCAGTGATTAATGATTGTTAAGTCATTAACGAAGGATGTACATTATAGCATATTAGTGATATGAATTAACCAAGTAGTACATACTAGTTAAGATTCACACGTAATAGCTTAGTACGAAAAGATTTATTATTGTTCCAATCCATATATATATATAAGGTATACATATATAATTCTTTAGGAAGAATGAGTCAATACATCTTAACTCATTATTAATAATATTCCTTGGTATCTATGGGGCGTATGATGTTGATTTCTGAGGTACCGAGTGTGATGTTGAGGCGTGGGATGCGGATGTTGTTGTTGATGAAGCTGGTGATGTTGGTGGTGATGCTGATGGTACTGGTGGTGATGGTTATGCTGCTGGTGCTGCTGCTGGTGTTCGTAGGTTTTGCACCATATTTTCTAAAGCCACTACTCGAGCGCGAAGCTTGTTGACTTCTTCTCTTACTCTGGGATGATTGGCAGTTCGGACTAGCGGATGAATAAGATCTAGAATTCTAGATAATATATACTCGTGATGGTATCTCCTTGAAATGAGGGTGAAAATAGTATTTCGGATTGGTTCGCCGGTAAGTGCTTCTGGTTCTTCGCCAATAGGGCAATTTGATGAGTGGAAAGGATCTCCTTCTTCACTTCTCCATTGATTAAGTCGACTATGAACCCATCTCCAATTCATCCAGAATAGATGATAGCTGATTGGTTCGTTTGTTCCGGTTACGCTATCATTGGAGCTCGAGGAATCAAGTGAGTAATCCATATTATGTGATTGGAATTAGGGTTTGATATGAAATCGGTGTTGAATATTGAATGATATATTCGTTTCCTTGAATAGTATATATAGCAAACAGATTTCCGTAATTTACGGAGGAAATTTAGGAAAAGTGTTAGACAAAGTCTATTGAGATAGATATGATAAGATATAATAAGATATGATGTGTCTATACTTCAATAATGGCAGTATGACGTATCGAGATCATAAAATGATAAGTATGTAATCTAATAATCTTTCGATTAAAGACTTTCAATTCGTATACTGTGATAACCCAATGACATTTTCTGGTTCGCAAACTGATGCATATAGGCATAAGGCATATGGGTACGTGATATATAACAGGGAGTTATATACGTTTGAGTATGAATAGTAAAAATTATAGGAGTTTCAAAAATCATGGATAATATTACATGTAATACATATGTAATACACAAAACCATGATAAATGACATAGGAATGTCAAGAATTTCTGAAATCATGGTGTTGCATTTAAATGCGGTGGCGGAATTGGATAATACTTAGGACAGTGAACAAAGTTCTTAGATTAACTCGGCATTCTAAGATAAGTAAAGTTTCTAAAGTATAGTGTAGCATTTATCAGTTAAAGGCAACAAGTAAAGGCACTATGATCAAGGAAAGTTGTAGTCCTACATTGCTAATTCCTTCTCGTTTCTTGACCCTGAAAATTAAAGACTACTGTGAGAGAGAGGAAGTCGAAGAAGCCACTAATCATCTTAGAGATCGATTCCGTCTTTCCACTATTTCAATCGCTGAATCTCAAGGTAACTAGTTAATATATAAAATCTAAAATACCGTCGCCAATTACTACCGCCTCCGATTACCACCGGTACCGTCGATTTAGAGTTTCGGGAGCATCGATTACAGATATGGGTTTTATAGCATCGATTCGAGGTTGTGTTCTTAATTGAATTCCTGACCGACTACAGATCTATGTGAAGTTTCAAGTTCCATCAATCTCGTATTTCTTTCTCTTCTAATCGATTGCTTTATGATTTATGCCTCTATTTCTTGTCTCTGTATGTTTTTTCTTTTTCTTTTTCTCAAAATTAGGGTTGTTTTTGATTTTCTTAAGTTCTCAACTAATATTCAGGTTTTTCTTCTACAGCGTTAAATTTCTTCTTTTTGTTTTGATTCTAGTGAAATTTTAGGGCTTTTCTTTTGATTTTGTTGAGTTTTTTGAAACTGGGTTGTCTATTCTTCTATTATTTTCAAATTATCTAAATTCGGATAAAAAAAAAAACCACCAGCTACACCCTACCACCATCCCTTCCGACCATCCATTCATCATCTTCTCCGGCCTATCTTCTGGCGGACGATGATGTAATCTCAATGTCGAAGCCAAACGGCTTTTCGTTTTCAAAGTCGAGTGATATTCGTGTAACTTCGTTCCTGATCTTCAATTTTTCGGATACATGGTCTCGTGATGATTGCCGAAGAGTTTTCGAGAATTACGGGACTCTCAAAGACGTGTACTTTGCACGTAAGAGATTGTCGAGTGGCCAACGATTCGGGTATGTTCGTTTTGAAGGCATTTCAGATATTGATTCTTTTGCAAGAGTGTTAAACACCATTCAAGTCAATGGAAGATGGATTCGTGCTTACAAAGCTTTGGAGAGGAATATAGTTAAACATTCATCGAGTAAGAATCGAGATTTCAAACTGAATATTGAAGGGTTCGAATACTTCCCACCGGCTCCCTGGAATCATCAAGGATCATCGAAACCATCAAGATGGGAAGGGAAGAGCTTTGCAGAATCACTTGCAGGGTTTAACCATAACCCCAAGGTGTCGCAAATTCCTAATTCTAATCTCATCGAGATAAAAGTCGGGGGTAAATGGATATTTTTCAATCTACCTGATTCGGTAAGTAATCATAACCTCGTTTTTAGCTTCAACAATGACCAACTATCTTGGACTCTGGTTGAAGTGAACAAGCTTAAAGTCGATATCGCTGATGGAGGTTTTCAATCAGAAATGACCATAGATAAATCCATGGGTAATAATGAACTATCGGGTGAGGGTAAGGAGTCGTCAAGTGAGAATATGGAATCATTAAATATGGATGAGAGTAATCGATCATTTGTTGAAGAAAACAAAGGAAATCCTGTTGATGAACAAAGTAATTGTGTACCTGCAGAGGGTTTTGATGAGGTGGAAGAAGGTGAGACCAGGCCACCTGAAATCAATGATTATAGTGCTCCGTCCGACGATCCTCCGGCACCGGTATCCACATCGGAAGCAGACGTCGTTCAGTTGTTGGATGAAGTTCAAAAGTCAAGGGACCAGGTTACGTCTTCCAAGGTGGCATGTGTTAGTTCCGAGGATGATAACTCCACGCGTGATTCTAGTCCCTTGCAAGTCCCAATGAAAATTCAAAATCATGTCGGGCCAGATCAAACATTTGGGCCAGATTGTTCATTTGCTTCTGAAATGGACAAATTTTCTTTAAATGGGCCAGGCCTGTGAAATGTCCCGTTCTTATTGATTAAAAACGTTCCATATTAATTGATTTCGTTGCGAGGTTTTGACCTCTATATGAGACGTTTTTCAAAGACTGCATTCATTTTTAAAACAAACCATAACCTTTATTTCATAAATAAAGGTTTAAAAAGCTTTACGTAGATTATCAAATAATGATAATCTAAAATATCCTGTTTACACACGACCATTACATAATGGTTTACAATACAAATATGTTACATCGAAATCAGTTTCTGGAATGCAGTTTTAACACAATATCATACAAACATGGACTCCAAATCTTGTCCTTATTTTAGTATGCAACAGCGGAAGCTCTTAGTATTCACCTGAGAATAAACATGCTTTAAACGTCAACAAAAATGTTGGTGAGTTATAGGTTTAACCTATATATATCAAATCGTAACAATAGACCACAAGATTTCATATTTCAATACACATCCCATACATAGAGATAAAAATCATTCATATGGTGAACACCTGGTAACCGACATTAACAAGATGCATATATAAGAATATCCCCATCATTCCGGGACACCCTTCGGATATGATATAAATTTCGAAGTACTAAAGCATCCGGTACTTTGGATGGGGCTTGTTGGGCCCGATAGATCTATCTTTAGGATTCGCGTCAATTAGGGTGTCTGTTCCCTAATTCTTAGATTACCAGACTTAATAAAAAGGGCATATTCGATTTCGATAATTCAACCATAGAATGTAGTTTCACGTACTTGTGTCTATTTTGTAAATCATTTATAAAACCTGCATGTATTCTCATCCCAAAAATATTAGATTTTAAAAGTGGGACTATAACTCACTTTCACAGATTTTTACTTCGTCGGAAAGTAAGACTTGGCCACTGATTGATTCACGAACCTATAACAATATATACATATATATCAAAGTATGTTCAAAATATATTTACAACACTTTTAATATATTTTGATGTTTTAAGTTTATTAAGTCAGCTGTCCTCGTTAGTAACCTACAACTAGTTGTCCACAATTAGATGTACAGAAATAAATCGATAAATATTATCTTGAATCAATCCACGACCCAGTGTATACGTATCTCAGTATTGATCACAACTCAAACTATATATATTTTGGAATCAACCTCAACCCTGTATAGCTAACTCCAACATTCACATATAGAGTGTCTATGGTTGTTCCGAAATATATATAGATGTGTCGACATGATAGGTCGAAACATTGTATACGTGTCTATGGTATCTCAAGATTACATAATATACAATACAAGTTGATTAAGTTATGGTTGGAATAGATTTGTTACCAATTTTCACGTAGCTAAAATGAGAAAAATTATCCAATCTTGTTTTACCCATAACTTCTTCATTTTAAATCCGTTTTGAGTGAATCAAATTGCTATGGTTTCATATTGAACTCTATTTTATGAATCTAAACAGAAAAAGTATAGGTTTATAGTCGGAAAAATAAGTTACAAGTCGTTTTTGTAAAGGTAGTCATTTCAGTCGAAAGAACGACGTCTAGATGACCATTTTAGAAAACATACTTCCACTTTGAGTTTAACCATAATTTTTGGATATAGTTTCATGTTCATAATAAAAATCATTTTCTCAAAATAACAACTTTTAAATCAAAGTTTATCATAGTTTTTAATTAACTAACCAAAAACAGCCCGCGGTGTTACTACGACGGCGTAAATCCGATTTTACGGTGTTTTTCGTGTTTCCAGGTTTTAAATCATTAAGTTAGCATATCATATAGATATAGAACATGTGTTTAGTTGATTTTAAAAGTCAAGTTAGAAGGATTAACTTTTGTTTGCGAACAAGTTTAGAATTAACTAAACTATGTTCTAGTGATTACAAGTTTAAACCTTCGAATAAGATAGCTTTATATGTATGAATCGAATGATGTTATGAACATCATTACTACCTTAAGTTCCTTGGATAAACCTACTGGAAAAGAGAAAAATGGATCTAGCTTCAACGGATCCTTGGATGGCTCGAAGTTCTTGAAGCAGAATCATGACACGAAAACAAGTTCAAGTAAGATCATCACTTGAAATAAGATTGTTATAGTTATAGAAATTGAACCAAAGTTTGAATATGATTATTACCTTGTATTAGAATGATAACCTACTGTAAGAAACAAAGATTTCTTGAGGTTGGATGATCACCTTACAAGATTGGAAGTGAGCTAGCAAACTTGAAAGTATTCTTGATTTTATGTAACTAGAACTTGTAAAATATATGAAGAACACTTAGAACTTGAAGATAGAACTTGAGAGAGATCAATTAGATGAATAAAATTGAAGAATGAAAGTGTTTGTAGGTGTTTTTGGTCGTTGGTGTATGGATTAGATATAAAGGATATGTAATTTTGTTTTCATGTAAATAAGTCATGAATGATTACTCATATTTTTGTAATTTTATGAGATATTTCATGCTAGTTTCCAAATGATGGTTCCCACATGTGTTAGGTGACTCACATGGGCTGCTAAGAGCTGATCATTGGAGTATATATACCAATAGTACATACATCTAAAAGCTGTGTATTGTACGAGTACGAATACGGGTGCATACGAGTAGAATTGTTGATGAAACTGAACGAGGATGTAATTGTAAGCATTTTTGTTAAGTAGAAGTATTTTTATAAGTGTCTTGAAGTCTTTCAAAAGTGTATGAATACATATTAAAACACTACATGTATATACATTTTAACTGAGTCGTTAAGTCATCGTTAGTCGTTACATGTAAATGTTGTTTTGAAACCTTTAGGTTAACGATCTTGTTAAATGTTGTTAACCCAATGTTTATAATATCAAAAGAGATTTTAAATTATTATATTATCATGATAATATGATGTACGAATATCTCTTAATATGATATATATACATTAAATGTCGTTACAACGATAATCGTTACATATATGTCTCGTTTCAAAATTATTAAGTTAGTAGTCTTGTTTTTACATATGTAGTTCATTGTTAATATACTTAATGATATGTTTACTTATCATAATATCATGTTAACTATATATATAACCATATATATGTCATCATATAGTTTTTACAAGTTTTAACGTTCGTGAATCACCGGTCGACTTGGGTGGTCAATTGTCTATATGAAACCTATTTCAATTAATCAAGTCTTAACAAGTTTGATTGCTTAACATGTTGGAAACATTTAATCATGTAAATATCAATCTCAATTAATATATATAAACATGGAAAAGTTCGGGTCACTACAGTACCTACCCGTTAAATAAATTTCGTCCCGAAATTTTAAGCTGTTGAAGGTGTTGACGAATCTTCTGGAAATAGATGCGGGTATTTCTTCTTCATCTGATCTTCACTCTCCCAGGTGAAATCGGGTCCTCTACGAGCATTCCATCGAACCTTAACAATTGGTATCTTGTTTTGCTTAAGTCTTTTAACCTCACGATCCATTATTTCGACGGGTTCTTCGATGAATTGAAGTTTTTCGTTGATTTGGATTTCATCTAACGGAATAGTGAGATCTTCTTTAGCAAAACATTTCTTCAAATTCGAGACGTGGAAAGTGTTATGTACAGCCGCGAGTTGTTGAGGTAACTCAAGTCGGTAAGCTACTGGTCCGACACGATCAATAATCTTGAATGGTCCAATATACCTTGGATTTAATTTCCCTCGTTTACCAAATCGAACAACGCCTTTCCAAGGTGTAACTTTAAGCATGACCATCTCTCTAATTTCAAATTCTATATCTTTTCTTTTAATGTCAGCGTAGCTCTTTTGTCGACTTTGGGCGGTTTTCAACCGTTGTTGAATTTGGATGATCTTCTCGGTAGTTTCTTGTATAATCTCCGGACCCGTAATCTGTCTATCCCCCACTTCACTCCAAAAAATCGGAGACCTGCACTTTCTACCATAAAGTGCTTCAAACGGCGCCATCTCAATGCTTTAATGGTAGCTATTGTTGTAGGAAAATTCTGCTAACGGTAGATGTCGATCCCAACTGTTTCCGAAATCAATAACACATGCTCGTAGCATGTCTTCAAGCATTTGTATCGTCCTTTCGCTCTGCCCATCAGTTTGTGGATGATAGGCAGTACTCATGTCTAGACGAGTTCCTAATGCTTGCTGTAATGTCTGTCAGAATCTTGAAATAAATCTGCCATCCCTATCAGAGATAATAGAGATTGGTATTCCATGTCTGGAGACGACTTCCTTCAAATACAGTCGTGCTAACTTCTCCATCTTGTCATCTTCTCTTATTAGCAGGAAGTGTGCTGACTTGGTGAGACGATCAACTATTACCCAAATAGTATCAAAACCACTTGCAGTCCTTGGCAATTTAGTGATGAAATCCATGGTAATGTTTTCCCATTTCCATTCCGGGATTTCGGGTTGTTGAAGTAGACCTGATGGTTTTTGATGCTCAGCTTTGACCTTAGAACACGTAAAACATTCTCCTACGTATTTAGCAACATCGGCTTTCATACTCGGCCACCAAAAATGTTTCTTGAGATCCTTGTACATCTTCCCCGTTCCAGGATGTATTGAGTATCTGGTTTTATGAGCTTCTCTAAGTACCATTTCTCTCATATCTCCAAATTTTGGTACCCAAATCCTTTCAGCCCTATACCGGGTTCCGTCTTCCCGAATATTAAGATGCTTCTCCGATCCTTTGGGTATTTCATCCTTTAAATTTCCCTCTTTTAAAACTCCTTGTTGCGCCTCTTTTATTTGAGTAGTAAGGTTATTATGAATCATTATATTTATAGATTTTACTCGAATGGGTTCTCTGTCCTTCCTGCTCAAGGCATCGGCTACCACATTTGCCTTCCCCGGGTGGTAACGAATCTCAAAGTCGTAATCATTCAATAATTCAATCCACCTCCGCTGCCTCATATTCAGTTGTTTCTGATTAAATATGTGTTGAAGACTTTTGTGGTCGGTATATATAATACTTTTGACCCCATATAAGTAGTGCCTCCAAGTCTTTAATGCAAACACAACCGCGCCTAATTCCAAATCATGCGTCGTATAATTTTGTTCGTGAATCTTCAATTGTCTAGACGCATAAGCAATCACCTTCGTTCGTTGCATTAATACACAACCGAGACCTTGCTTTGATGCGTCACAATAAATCACAAAATCATCATTCCCTTCAGGCAATGACAATATAGGTGCCGTAGTTAGCTTTTTCTTCAATAACTGAAACGCTTTCTCTTGTTCATCATTCCATTCAAATTTCTTCCCTTTATGCGTTAATGTAGTCAAGGGTTTTGCTATTCTGGAAAAGTCTTGGATGAACCTTCTGTAGTAACCAGGTAGTCCTAAAAACTGGCGTATGTGTTTCGGAGTTTTCGGGGTTTCCCACTTTTCAACAGTTTCTATCTTTGCCGGATCCACCTTAATACCTTCTTTGTTCACTATGTGACCGAGGAATTGAACTTCTTCTAACCAAAATGCACACTTTGAAAACTTAGCGTACAGTTTTTCCTTCCTCAATACTTCTAATGAAGGTATTTCGTATGCCCGAGAGACATATTAAATTAACGTGGCTAATATGTTTTGATCCAAGTCGGGTCATACCCAATAACAAACTTACCGACACCTTATTCGTATTTGATCTTAGCGATTGGATCATTGATTAAATACGTGACACTTGAACTTTAAGAAAAATGGTTTTCTCAAATATTACTTGATGTGTATATAAATTATGGAATAATTTATATAATAAGGAGTTAATTATTTATAGGTTAAATAATTAATTATGTTATGTTACATTTTATAATATGGATTTTATATATAATGTGTACATAATTTATAAATTGCAAGTTTATAAATTTGTTATAAATAAAACAAATAAGTTTATAAATGTTGCTAGTTTATAAATTATGCCATGTATTATAAAACTATTTTATAAACAAGAAAGTGGCATTGGAAGTATGAGAGGCATGCTAGAGATTCCAAGGCTTTCCCATTTCCATATACATGCATACTCCTTGACCAAGAAAGAGACACTTGCAATTAAGACTTCAAAATTCTGCAAAAAAAACTGCCATATACAGCAGCTGAAGCCGTGGGGTTTGAGGGCAAAAGGTGGTTCACAAATTTAATTTTTGCAAGCTATATTCAAGTGTTATCAAATCCTAACCAAAGTACAAGGTGTTGGTGCAAAGTTTGGGGTATATCTACTTGAGGTTTCATACTTTTGGAGCTCCATTCATCATCAACTTCATCATCATCTATCAACTAGCTAGGAGAAGGTATATACTCTCTTCTTGCTTCTAGTTTGTAAGTATGTTTCACAACTTGATCTTTATTGGGATTTAACTTTAATTGGTTAAAGTATAACAAATTCTAAAATGGTAATACTTCATGCTTCCGCTTAATTTGATCTTTAAATGTTTCAAGTATGTTTATGAACTTGTTAAATCCCAACAATGGTATCTAGAGCCGAAGTTGTTGAAATATGCATCGAGATGATTATTAAACTCACTATATATTTTGCATTTTATGTACATGCATGATTGTAAAATGCAAAAATTTATAGTTTTGGGTGGGTTTAAAATATGACCGAATTTATGGAGTTCCAAAAGTGGGTTTTGGTTCTTCCATTTGGTTCATACTTGGTTGTATGTTAAAGTTCACAATCTAAGCCTTGACCTTGTGTTTGGTTGCATGCATGGTTGATTTATATTTATTCAATTGGTTTGTAATAATATTTATTCATTTGGCATGTAATAATTCATTTGGTTATGTAATTTATTTTATATTTGGTATGTAAAATAGATTAGGTTGTAATTTCTTTTTTTTAGACAAAAATGTATTAGGATATATTTTGTAAAATGATGAAGATAATGAAGACTTGAAGAACACATGAAGAAGCATTTGGATGCAAGATTAAGTGGGAGATTTAAAATCTCCTACTTTGTGTAATTACCCCTTACCCGGTGGCATTTTGTTTTCGGCTAAACAAAATGCTTACCAAAAGGCTTGATTGTGAACATGTAGTTTTGCATGCTTGGTTGTTTATTGTATGATTGTGGATTGTATGTATGCTACAAGTTAATCACACAAGTTAACAACAAACTAAAATGACAATTTAATTGGTTAAATTTAACATTATTAACACATGCAAAACTACAATTTAATTGGTTAAATTGAAATGGCAAAAGACGTTAATAAATGGTTATTAAGAATTAGAAACGGATTGCACATATAAAATGGTTTATATCAAAGTAATAAAATTGGCATTGTTACATGACATGAAAATGGATTTCATAAGAACCATACACTAAATGCATGTTGGTGTATGGCATAAAAGTTTTCTCAAACTAGAAATAATGAAAACTTATAATCCCTTTAACAAACAAGGTAAACAAGTTAAACGCCATCCTTTTATGTGACACTTAGACATATTAGGGAACTCATGATGGGATAAAGGTCACCTAACCGTCATGAACAAACTAATATGATTAAGGTGAATTTCGCATGCTTGTGGGATAAAGGTCACCTAACCACTTGCATGTTAAGTTTACACGTTTACACAAGTAGGACGACTTGATTTGGAAATCATGAACTTAGGGTCACCGAAGCATGATGAACAAATAGGCATTGATGGGATAATATGCCATGCAAAAGGATTGCATGATCCCATAACTTAGAAGTTGCAAAAGGATTGCAATTGTCATATAATGACTACCTAGCTAAATCAAATGACGGGATAAAGGTCACCTAACTGAAATTTGGTTTACCGTTGGATTCTAAAATTTAATAAATATCAATTGGATTTAAAGGGTATTGATTGTTAAATTAAAATTAATACTTAAACGACTTTGTTAAATTTTGTAGATCGCCGCAAATAACAACAACATTCCGAACGCACCAATTAACTTGAACAACCTATCATTAAGGTCTCTCCTCGAGAAAGACAAACTCAACCATACGAACTTTATTGATTGGTTCCGCAATCTTAGAATTGTCCTCAAACTTGAGGATAAGGCGTATGTGTTGGAAGACCCCATTCCCGATCAACCCGAAGAGGATGATACGGAAGGCATGGCTTATTGGGATAAGTATTGCGCCGATTCGGTGCAAGTCGCTTGCCTAATGCTTGGGACTATGATACCCGAACTCCAAAAGGATTTCGAACATCATAGTGCATATGACATGATTACGCAATTGAAGGAGATGTTCCTTCAACAAGCACGTGTCGAGCGCTTCGAAACGGTTCGAGCATTACATGCATGTCGTATGGATGACACCCAATCCGTATCCTCTTATGTCCTCAAAATGAAAAGCCTTATTGATCGCGCAAACCGTCTTAATCTCAACATATCTAATGAGCTAGCCACTGATCTTATCCTAAACTCACTGTCAAAGAGGTTTGACCAATTTGTAATTAATTACAATATGAATGGGATGGATAAGACCATTGGTGAACTTCATGGCATGTTAAGGACGGCGGAAACTAGCATGGGTAAGAGGGCTTCACCCGTGCTAATGATCAATGATGGTGGGTCCAAAGGTAACAACACCTCTAAGCCAAAGGCGGCTAAGAGGAAAGGATCCGCCAATCAAGGCAAGGGAAAGGGGAGGATGGTTACCCCAACCAAAAACAAGAACAAGAAGCAAAAGGTTGCCGGACAAGCAAACCCCAAGGAAGACCCGTGCTTCAGTTGCGGTGAAATGGGTCACTGGAAACGGAACTGCCCGGTCTACCTTAAGGAGTTGAAGGAAAAGAGGGATGCGGGGCAATCCTTAGGTAACATATATATGGTATATATAGAGCTTAGTATTACTTCTTCTAATACATGTGTATTAGACACTGGATGTGGAACTCACATTTGCAATTCTTTGCAGGGGTTCAAAAGAAGTAGCAAGCAAACGGGAACATCAAGTCTCTTTATGGGTAATGGAGCCAAAGTGCAAGTGAAGGCTCAAGGAGACTTTGTATTAAAATTTCCAAGTGGTTTGTAACTTATTTTGAACAATGTTTTGTATGCACCGGATTTATGTCGAAACATTATTTCAGTTTCCCGTTTAAAACAATGTGGTTTTTATCTTAATTTTGTTAATGATGATATCCACGTTTATTTAGATAATGTATTTTATTTTAAGGCTTCGCCTTCAAATGGAATTTATGAATTGGTTCATGATGACACATCATCTAGTAGCTCAATATACCATACTAGCACCAAGAAACTCAAAAGGGATTTGAGTGATTCCTACTTATGGCATTGTCGCCTTGGTCACATAAACAAGAATCGAATGCATACACTCCAAAAGAATGGCCTTTTGAAATCAAATGAACTAGACTCGTTTGATGTATGTGAATCTTGTTTACAAGGCAAAATGACTAAAGCACATTTCAAAGGGACCTACGAAAGGGCTAAGGACTTATTGGGATTAATACATTCGGATGTATGTGGACCCTTTAAGCCCATAGCTAGGAATGGTGAAAGATACTTCGTTACCTTCATTGATGACTTCAGTCGTTTTGGATATGTCTACTTGTTAAGACATAAGGACGAAACTTTTGAAGCATTCAAAGAGTATCAAAACGAAGTACAAAATCAACTCAATAAGACAATTAAGGTACTTCGAACCGATAGAGGAGGTGAATACCTAAGCGATGCCTTCCAAGATCATTTTAGAAGTTGTGAGATTATCTCGCAACTTACTCCACCCGGGACACCACAGCTTAATGGTGTGTCCGAAAGGAGGAACCGAACCCTAATGGATATGGTTCGATCTATGATGGCTAGAAGCTCGCTACCTCTATCATTCTGGGGTTATTGTCTATGCTCAGCAGCTCGTATTTTAAATATGGCCCCAACCAAGAAAGTGGAGCGAACACCTCATGAGATGTGGTTTGGAAAACCTCCATCTCTATCATACTTAAAGGTATGGGGATGTGAAGCTTACCCTAAGCATTACGTCCCTAATAAGTTGAATGCTCGATCCACGAAGTGTATCTTCATAGGATATCCCAAGGATGATATGGGATACTATTTCTATGATCCAACCGAGCAAAATGTATTTGTTGCTCGAAAGGCTGAATTCCTTGAAACTAAGTTCCTAATGGAAGGAAATAGTGAAAGGAAGATAGATCTTGAAGAGGTTCAAGATCAAGTAGATGATACACAATTGGTTGACACTAGCACTCAACATGAAAATATTGAGAATGATCAAGTGGATGATCAAAATACACGAGACGTTCGAAGATCTGGTAGGATTAGTAATACTCCTGAGAGATATGGGTTTCTCATGGATGGTTGCTATGTGGTTGATTTGGATGAACCAACAAACTACCAAGATGCTTTATCAAGGACTGATAAAGATAAATGGCAGGAAGCCATGAACGCTGAGATGCAATCCATGTATGACAACCAAGTTTGGGAACTTGTTGCGCAACCTCCTGGCTCTAGGCTAGTTGATTGTAAATGGCTGTTCAAAATGAAAACCGACATACATGAAAACTTAGATACATACAAAGCTAGACTTGTAGCAAAAGGTTTCACTCAAACTCAAGGGGTTGATTATGATGAAACTTTTTCACCAGTAGCAATGCTAAAGTCTATCAGGATATTATTTGCCATTGCTGCACATTATGATTATGAGATATGGCAAATGGATGTCAAGACCGCTTTCCTAAATGGATATCTTGTGGAAGATGTCTATATAGTTCAGCCTGAAGGTTTTGTTGATCCGAAATATCCTAAAAGGGTATGCAAGTTAAAGAAGTCAATCTACGGATTGAAACAAGCATCTAGAATGTGGAATCATCGTTTTAATGAGGAAGCCGAGAAATTTGGCTTCATTAAAAATGGTGATGAAGCTTGTGTATATAAGAAAGCTAGTGGGAGCACTATCATGTTCCTTGTACTATATGTGGATGATATATTGTTATTTGGAAATGATATTCCAGCAATGCAAGGAGTTAAAGCTTGGCTAAGTAAATGCTTCTCCATTAAGGATCTTGGAGAAGCACAATACGTTTTGGGGATTGGGATCTACAGGAATAGATCCAAGAAACTGATAGGTTTGAATCAAAGTGCATACATTGAAAAGATCTTGAAAAGGTTCAAGATGGACAACTCTAAGAAAGGTTTGGTACCTATTCAAAAGGGAACACTTCTCAGTTCATCTCAGTGCCCCACCACGAAAGATGAACAAGAGAGAATGAAGAAAGTCCCATATGCATCTGCTATTGGGTCAATCATGTATGCAATGATATGCACTAGACCGGATGTGTCATGCGCTCTTAGCTTGACAAGTAGATACCAGAATAACCCAGGAAACAGTCATTGGATTGCTGTCAAAAGCATATTGAAATACCTTAGGAGGACTAAGGATATGTTTCTAATATATGGGTCAGGTGAGGAGGAACTCGCTGTAAAGGGTTACGTAGACGCGAGTTTCCAAACTGATCGAGATGATTCTCGATCACAATCTGGTTATGTCTTTACATTAAATGGAGGTGCGGTCTCTTGGAAGAGTTCAAAACAGGATGTTGTTGCTCTATCCACTACAGAGTCGGAGTACATCACCGCATCATTGGCAGCTCAGGAAGCTGCATGGATGAAGAAATTCATCGACGACTTGGGAGTAGTCCCTTCCATTCAGGACCCTCTTGAGATCTTTTGTGACAACGAGGGTGCGATTGCTCAAATCAAGGAACCTCGTGCTCATCAAAAGACCCGTCACATTGAGCGGAGATTCAACTACATAAGGGATGAAGTTGAAAAGGGAAAGATATGTATTCGCAAAGTTCACACAGATCTTAATATAGCGGATCCTCTCACGAAGCTCTTACATGGATCAAAACATGCAGGACATGTTTGTGCATTAGGGCTTCGATATTCTAGTGATTGGTCATGATCTGTTTTAAGTATTGTAACGGAACGAAATTGTTCAAACTCATTAATATAATTATGGTATTAATTTATTTTGAGTTATGTTCCTATTTTGCATATTTTATCCATGAATAAGTAATTATTCTAAATTCCGTAGTCGATCACATTTGTAGGAGCAAATGTGAGGTTTAAACTATTATGAACTTGGATTGGTATACATTCACGGGATGAATGTGGGGCAAGGTTGCAACCAAGGTTCATAGATATTTGTTGGATACAAATATTGGAAGACCCGTTCTCAAGATTTACTAAATGGAGCCTTTGTGGTTGATCACATGTAATCTTGAGTAAAGGCGAATATCATTGTATCCTCTGACCTGAGATACATATTGAGTTCGGATATTTACCAAATATTGTACCTTGATTCTTTCCTTCGCTATTCTGAAATATGGTAGTTCATAAGGAAGAGCTCAGGTATAATACAAAGTACATATTTAGGACGTATGTAGTCAAGATGGAATTTGTCCCTCTTATTCGTTGAGAGTCAGATGTCTAAGGCCTGATAAAGTTAAATCTAAAAGAGAGTGATCACTCTGTATCTCTTGGAATTAACATGACATCTAGGATGAAAGGATAAATGAAAGATTCACCTATTCATATTCTAGATGGGAACTCGAAAGGGATGATGTTATTGAATGGCACAAAGTCATAACATATTGGGGGTGATGGACGGTCGTTATGTGGTATCCATCACTTGCATTAATTTCTTATGTTTCTCGTGCAAGTGGGAGATTGAAGGTATTTCGTATGCCCGAGAGACATATTAAATTAACGTGGCTAATATGTTTTGATCCAAGTCGGGTCATACCCAATAACAAACTTACCGACACCTTATTCGTATTTGATCTTAGCGATTGGATCATTGATTAAATACGTGACACTTGAACTTTAAGAAAAATGGTTTTCTCAAATATTACTTGATGTGTATATAAATTATGGAATAATTTATATAATAAGGAGTTAATTATTTATAGGTTAAATAATTAATTATGTTATGTTACATTTTATAATATGGATTTTATATATAATGTGTACATAATTTATAAATTGCAAGTTTATAAATTTGTTATAAATAAAACAAATAAGTTTATAAATGTTGCTAGTTTATAAATTATGCCATGTATTATAAAACTATTTTATAAACAAGGAAGTGGCATTGGAAGTATGAGAGGCATGCTAGAGATTCTAAGGCTTTCCCATTTCCATATACATGCATACTCCTTGACCAAGAAAGAGACACTTGCAATTAAGACTTCAAAATTCTGCAAAAAAAACTGCCATATACAGCAGCTGAAGCCGTGGGGTTTGAGGGCAAAAGGTGGTTCACAAATTTAATTTTTGCAAGCTATATTCAAGTGTTATCAAATCCTAACCAAAGTACAAGGTGTTGGTGCAAAGTTTGGGGTATATCTACTTGAGGTTTCATACTTTTGGAGCTCCATTCATCATCAACTTCATCATCATCTATCAACTATCTAGGAGAAGGTATATACTCTCTTCTTGCTTCTAGTTTGTAAGTATGTTTCACAACTTGATCTTTATTGGGATTTAACTTTAATTGGTTAAAGTATAACAAATTCTAAAATGGTAATACTTCATGCTTCCGCTTAATTTGATCTTTAAATGTTTCAAGTATGTTTATGAACTTGTTAAATCCCAACATCTAACACCTTTCTCAAATGTTCACCGTGTTCTTGGTCATTCTTTGAGTAAATAAGTATGTCATCAATGAAAACAATGACAAACTTGTCAAGGTATGGTCCACACACTCGGTTCATAAGGTCCATGAACACAGCTGGTGCATTAGTTAAACCAAACGGCATGACCATAAACTCGTAATGACCGTAACGTGTTCTGAAAGCAGTCTTTGGAATATCATCTTCTTTCACCCGCATTTGATGATACCCGAAACGTAAGTCAATCTTTGAATAAACAGACGAGCCTTGTAGTTGATCAAATAAGTCGTCGATTCTCGGTAGTGGGTAGCGGTTCTTGATGGTAAGTTTGTTCAACTCTCGGTAGTCGATACACAACCTGAATGTACCATCTTTCTTCTTGACAAACAAAACAGGAGCTCCCCACGGTGATGTGCTTGGTCGAATGAAACCACGCTCTAAAAGTTCTTGTAATTGGCTTTGCAGTTCTTTCATTTCGCTGGGTGCGAGTCTGTAAGGAGCACGTGCTATTGGTGCTGCTCCTGGTACAAGATCTATTTGAAATTCAACGGATCGATGTGGGGGTAATCCCGGTAATTCTTTCGGAAATACATCGGGAAATTCTTTTGCAATGGGAACATCATTGATGCTCTTTTCTTCAGTTTGTACTTTCTCGACGTGTGCTAGAACAGCATAGCAACCTTTTCTTATTAGTTTTTGTGCCTTCAAATTACTAATAAGATGTAGCTTCGTGTTGCCCTTTTCTCCGTACACCATTAAGGGTTTTCCTTTTTCTCGTATAATGCGAATTGCATTTTTGTAACAAACGATCTCTGCTTTCACTTCTTTCAACCAGTCCATACCGATTATCACATCAAAACTCCCTAACTCTACTGGTATCAAATCAATCTTAAATGTTTCGCTAACCAGTTTAATTTCTCGATTCCGACATATATTATCTGCTGAAATTAATTTACCATTTGCTAATTCGAGTAAAAATTTACTATCCAAAGGCGTCAATGGACAACTTAATTTAGCACAAAAATCTCTACTCATATAGCTTCTATCCGCACCCGAATCAAATAAAACGTAAGCAGATTTATTGTCAATAAGAAACGTACCCGTAACAAGCTCCGGGTCTTCTTGTGCCTCTGCCGCATTAATATTGAAAACACTTCCGCGGCCTTGTCCATTCGTGTTCTCCTGGTTCGGGCAATTTCTAATAATGTGGCCCGGTTTTCCACATTTATAACAAACTACATTGGCATAACTTGCTCCGACACTACTTGCTCCGCCATTACTCGTTCCGACACCATTTGTTCCTTTCGTTCTATTAACCCCTGGTCCGTAGACCTCACACTTCGCCGCGCTATGACCATTTCTTTTACACTTGTTGCAAAATTTGGTGCAGAACCCCGAGTGATACTTTTCACACCTTTGGCATAGCTGCTTCTGATTGTTGTTGTTGTTGCGGTTATTATTGTTATTGCGGTTACTTTTCACACCTTTGGCTCGTGTGAACTTATATCTTCTTGGATTCTTTCCGGTATTCCTTTCACAAATGCGTCGATCTTCTCTTCCTCATCTTCGAATGCTCCCGGACACAATAGGCACAATTCTGTGAATCGTCTTTCGTACGTGGTAATATCAAATCCTTGGGTTCGTAACCCTCTAAGTTCTGTCTTGAGCTTATTGACCTCGGTTCTGGGACGGTACTTCTCGTTCATCAAGTGCTTGAATGCTGACCACGGTAGTGCGTACGCATCGTCTTGTCCCACTTGCTCTAGATAGGTATTCCACCATGTTAACGCAGAACCTGTGAAGGTATGCGTAGCGTACTTCACTTTGTCCTCTTCAGTACACTTACTTATGGCAAACACCGATTCGACCTTCTCGGTCCACCATTTCAATCCGATCGGTCCTTCGGTTCCATCAAATTCCAAAGGTTTGCAGGCAGTGAATTCTTTGTAGGTGCATCCTACACGATTTCCTGTACTGCCAGATCCAAGGTTATTGTTGGTATGTAGCGCAGCCTGTACTGCGGCTATGTTTGAAGCTAGAAAAGTACGGAATTCCTCTTCATTCATATTCACGGTGTGTCGAGTAGTCGGTGCCATTTCCTTCAAAATAGTCAAATGGAACAAGTTAATCATACAGAATATTAAGAGTAGTTAATAGTATTTCGTAGCATAATATGAACTCATTTATAAAAGCTTTTTCTTCATATTAGCGTTTTATAAGTTTAAATTCGGGTAGTACCTACCCGTTAAGTTCATACTTAGTAGCTAATATACAATTCAACTACTACAATTCTATATGAAAAACTGATTATAATAATATTTCGCGTTCAAACTTTTATACAATATTTTACAAACTTACAATACCGCTTATTTTACGTAAAGCATGAAATATAGCACACAATAACTTTGATACAAGATAGTTGTGAAGATAATTCTAGCTAGTACACAAGTCGTTCAGCAAAGGCAATAAAGACACGTAATTCATACGTCCATCCTTGGTCTTGTGGAACATAACCGTTATGGCCGTTGATAAGACAGCGTGTTGTAACGTCGTCAAAGGGACGAGGGTTACGTAATGTCCAACAGTCCCGTAACAATCTAAAAACCTCATTTCTTACCCCAATTACCAACTCCGTCACTTGTGGAAACGTTTTGTTTAATAGTTGTAGCCCGATGTTCTTGTTCTCACTTTGGTGAGAAGCGAACATTACTAATCCGTAAGCATAACATGCTTCTTTATGTTGCATGTTAGCCGCTTTTTCTAAATCACGAAGTCCAATATTCGGATATATTGAGTCAAAATAATTTCTTAACCCGTTGCGTAAAATAGCATTTGGGTTCCCCGCAATATATGCTTCAAAGTAAACACATCGTAACTTATGGGTTTTCCAATGTGATATCCCCCATCTTTCAAACGAAAGTCTCTTATAAACCAAGACATTCTTGAAACGTTCTTCGAATGTCTTACAAACTGATCTCGCCTTAAATAGTTGTGCCGAGGAATTCTGACCGACTCTAGACAAGATTTCATCAATCATGTCTCCGGGTAGGTCTCTTAAAATATTGGGTTGTCTATCCATTTTGTGTTTTTAAACTGTAAAATAGACAAGAGTTAGATTCATAAAAAAATACTTATTAATACAAACAATTTTTACATATATCATAAAGCATAAGCACACTATATTACATATATTACACCACACGAATACAACTATCTTATTCCGACTCGCTCGTTTCTTCTTCTTCGGTTTTGGTTCGTTTTGCCAAGTTTCTAGGGATATATGATGTTCCCCTAATACGAGCCGTAATTTTCCACATTGGTTTAGAAAAACCTGGTGGTTTAGAGGTTCCCGGGTCATTGTTACAACTTAAGGACTTCGGGGGTTGACGATACATATAAAGTTCATCGGGGTTGGAATTAGATTTCTCTATTTTTATGCCCTTTCCCTTATTTTTTTCTTTTGCCTTTTTAAATTCAGTTGGGGTAATTTCTATAACATCATCGGAATTCTCGTCGGAATTCGATTCATCGGAGAATTGGTAATCCTCCCAATATTTTGCTTCCTTGGCGGAAACACCATTGACCATAATTAACCTTGGTCGGTTGGTTGAGGATTTTCTTTTACTTAACCGTTTAATTATTTCCCCCACCGGTTCTATTTCTTCATCCGGTTCCGATTCTTCTTCCGGTTCCGATTCTTCTTCCGGTTCCGACTCTTCTTCCGGTTCCTCTTCGGGAACTTGTGAATCAGTCCACGAATCATTCCAATTTACATTTGACTCTTCATTATTATTAGGTGAGTCAATGGGACTTGTTCTAGAGGTAGACATCTATCACATAATATCAAACGCGTTAAGAGATTAATATATCACATAATATTCACATGTTAAAAATATATAGTTTCCAACAAAATTTGTTAAGCAATCATTTTTCAACTAAACACGGTCGAAGTCCAGACTCACTAATGCATCCTAACAAACTCGATAAGACACACTAATGCAAAATTCTGGTTCTCTAAGACCAACGCTCGGATACCAACTGAAATGTCCCGTTCTTATTGATTAAAAACGTTCCATATTAATTGATTTCGTTGCGAGGTTTTGACCTCTATATGAGACGTTTTTCAAAGACTGCATTCATTTTTAAAACAAACCATAACCTTTATTTCATAAATAAAGGTTTAAAAAGCTTTACGTAGATTATCAAATAATGATAATCTAAAATATCCTGTTTACACACGACCATTACATAATGGTTTACAATACAAATATGTTACATCGAAATCAGTTTCTGGAATGCAGTTTTAACACAATATCATACAAACATGGACTCCAAATCTTGTCCTTATTTTAGTATGCAACAGCGGAAGCTCTTAGTATTCACCTGAGAATAAACATGCTTTAAACGTCAACAAAAATGTTGGTGAGTTATAGGTTTAACCTATATATATCAAATCGTAACAATAGACCACAAGATTTCATATTTCAATACACATCCCATACATAGAGATAAAAATCATTCATATGGTGAACACCTGGTAACCGACATTAACAAGATGCATATATAAGAATATCCCCATCATTCCGGGACACCCTTCGGATATGATATAAATTTCAAAGTACTAAAGCATCCGGTACTTTGGATGGGGCTTGTTGGGCCCGATAGATCTATCTTTAGGATTCGCGTCAATTAGGGTGTCTGTTCCCTAATTCTTAGATTACCAGACTTAATAAAAAGGGCATATTCGATTTCGATAATTCAACCATAGAATGTAGTTTCACGTATTTGTGTCTATTTTGTAAATCATTTATAAAACCTGCATGTATTCTCATCCCAAAAATATTAGATTTTAAAAGTGGGACTATAACTCACTTTCACAGATTTTTACTTCGTCGGGAAGTAAGACTTGGCCACTGATTGATTCACGAACCTATAACAATATATACATATATATCAAAGTATGTTCAAAATATATTTACAACACTTTTAATATATTTTGATGTTTTAAGTTTATTAAGTCAGCTGTCCTCGTTAGTAACCTACAACTAGTTGTCCACAATTAGATGTACAGAAATAAATCGATAAATATTATCTTGAATCAATCCACGACCCAGTGTATACGTATCTCAGTATTGATCACAACTCAAACTATATATATTTTGGAATCAACCTCAACCCTGTATAGCTAACTCCAACATTCACATATAGAGTGTCTATGGTTGTTCCGAAATATATATAGATGTGTCGACATGATAGGTCGAAACATTGTATACGTGTCTATGGTATCTCAATATTACATAATATACAATACAAGTTGATTAAGTTATGGTTGGAATAGATTTGTTACCAATTTTCACGTAGCTAAAATGAGAAAAATTATCCAATCTTGTTTTACCCATTTTAAATCCGTTTTGAGTGAATCAAATTGCTATGGTTTCATATTGAACTCTATTTTATGAATATAAACAGAAAAAGTATAGGTTTATAGTCGGAAAAATAAGTTACAAGTCGTTTTTGTAAAGGTAGTCATTTCAGTCGAAAGAACGACGTCTAGATGACCATTTTAGAAAACATACTTCCACTTTGAGTTTAACCATAATTTTTGGATATAGTTTCATGTCCATAATAAAAATCATTTTCTCAGAATAACAACTTTTAAATCAAAGTTTATCATAGTTTTTAATTAACTAACCCAAAACAGCCCGCGGTGTTACTACGACGGCGTAAATCCGGTTTTACGGTGTTTTTCGTGTTTCCAGGTTTTAAATCATTAAGTTAGCATATAATATAGATATAGAACATGTGTTTAGTTGATTTTAAAAGTCAAGTTAGAAGGATTAACTTTTGTTTGCGAACAAGTTTAGAATTAACTAAACTATGTTCTAGTGATTACAAGTTTAAACCTTCGAATAAGATAGCTTTATATGTATGAATCGAATGATGTTATGAACATCATTACTACCTTAAGTTTCTTGGATAAACCTACTGGAAAAGAGAAAAATGGATCTAGCTTCAACGGATCCTTGGATGGCTCGAAGTTCTTGAAGCAGAATCATGACACGAAAACAAGTTCAAGTAAGATCATCACTTGAAATAAGATTGTTATAGTTATAGAAATTGAACCAAAGTTTGAATATGATTATTACCTTGTATTAGAATGATAACCTACTGTAAGAAACAAAGATTTCTTGAGGTTGGATGATCACCTTACAAGATTGGAAGTGAGCTAGCAAACTTGAAAGTATTCTTGATTTTATGTAACTAGAACTTGTAAAATATATGAAGAACACTTAGAACTTGAAGATAGAACTTGAGAGAGATCAATTAGATGAAGAAAATTGAAGAATGAAATTGTTTGTAGGTGTTTTTGGTCGTTGGTGTATGGATTAGATATAAAGGATATGTAATTTTGTTTTCATGTAAATAAGTCATGAATGATTACTCATATTTTTGTAATTTTATGAGATATTTCATGCTAGTTGCCAAATGATGGTTCCCACATGTGTTAGGTGACTCACATGGGCTGCTAAGATCTGATCATTGGAGTGTATATACCAATAGTACATACATCTAAAAGCTGTGTATTGTACGAGTACGAATACGGGTGCATACGAGTAGAATTGTTGATGAAACTGAACGAGGATGTAATTGTAAGCATTTTTGTTAAGTAGAAGTATTTTGATAAGTGTCTTGAAGCCTTTCAAAAGTGTATGAATACATATTAAAACACTACATGTATATACATTTTAACTGAGTCGTTAAGTCATCGTTAGTCGTTACATGTAAATGTTGTTTTGAAACCTTTAGGTTAACGATCTTGTTAAATGTTGTTAACCCAATGTTTATAATATCAAAAGAGATTTTAAATTATTATATTATCATGATATTATGATGTACGAATATCTCTTAATATGATATATATACATTAAATGTCGTTACAACGATAATCGTTACATATATGTCTCGTTTCAAAATTATTAAGTTAGTAGTCTTGTTTTTACATATGTAGTTCATTGTTAATATACTTAATGATATGTTTACTTATCATAATATCATGTTAACTATATATATAACCATATATATGTCATCATATAGTTTTTACAAGTTTTAACGTTCGTGAATCACCGGTCGACTTGGGTGGTCAATTGTCTATATGAAACCTATTTCAATTAATCAAGTCTTAACAAGTTTGATTGCTTAACATGTTGGAAACATTTAATCATGTAAATATCAATCTCAATTAATATATATAAACATGGAAAAGTTCGGGTCACTACAGCCTGGGTGAATGTGACGAGAATGCTTCTAGCTCATATGAAAAAGATTGTGTCGTGGCCTCTAATTTATCTCATACCGTGGTTTCTCGTTTTCGTGCTCAAGAAAAACAAGTCCATCCTCTGATTAAAAGTCACTTCATTAAGCATGTTTGGGGACGGAGAAATATGAAACGTAGCCGACGTAGGGATAATTTTCAATGGCACGAGAGATATTTTATCGAGAATGTGATGAAAGACTCGGAAGTGGACGATGTTTGTTGCTCATGTTGCTCCTCCTGCGCGTCATCGGATTCAGAAACATAGTTTTATTTAGATAGTCACGATGCGTTGATTTTAGTGTCCTTGTGCTAGTGTGTTTCCATTAGTTCGAGTCTCTAGTTTTGTTTGTGTGTATAATTGTGCGGATACGTGTGGTTGTGTCATATCTAGCTACTTGCTAGTTTGTTTCGTGTACTTTTTATAATTTTAATAAAACTTACTTGCCTTTCAAAAAAAAAAGTCCTACATTGCTAAGGTACCTAATTGTATAATGCACACATAAAATGCAATCCTGGTTCTCTACAACAACACTGCTCTGATACCAATCTGTGACGTCCTCCAGATAGGGCCTGGAAAAATAACGTCACTAAATATATCAAATTACTGTTGTATAAATGAGAACGACTCTTATGAGATGTTTTATTGAGTTTTGCAGCGAAAGATAAATAGATTACATTGTATTTAATGAACAACGCATTAAATGTCTTTAATTGATATGATATGAAATGAAGACCCCAAGCATGGCAAGCAATCATCATTAAAGCAGCAGATATACAGCGAAAGCAATATTTAAGTACCTGAGAATAAACATGCTTAAAAAGTCAACACTAGGTTGAGTGAGTTTATAGATTTGTCATAAATAATGATTTCAGTAATAGTGTTAGACCACAAGATTTTTGTTCATAAGCTTGGCCTCGCAGGGACCAATTAGTAGATCTCACAGATCCAAAAGTTGTTCTTAAAGTTGGTCTCGCAGGGACCAAAAATTAGATCACACAGATTTAAAAGTTATTCATAAGCTTGGTCTAACATGGACCAATTAGTAGATCACGCAGATCCAAAAGTTATTCATAAGCTTGGTCTCAGATGGACCAATTAGTAGATCACGCAGATCCAAAAGTTATTCATAAGCTTGGTCTTGCTAGGACCAATTAGTAGACCACGCAGATCCAAAAGTTGTTCATAAGCTTGGTCTCGCAGGGACCAATTAGTAGATCACGCAGATCCAAAAGTTGTTCATAACCATGGTCTCACATGGACCAATTAGTAGATCACGTAGATCCAAAAGTTTTTCATAGTTTACCCCAAAGACAAGTTGTGTTTATACTTGTCGGTTAGGGATTTAGTCGGACATAGCCGGGTATAGCATAGTTTAAAGTTGGTACTTGTGTCTAGCGTGTAAAACAGAAATAAAAGTTGTGCATGTATTCTCAGCACAAAAATGTAAAGAGTAAAAGGAATCAAATAAACTCACGAAAAATCAGTTTTAGTATTTGTATTCATTTCATAAAAACAGTTATAAAAGTAGCGCATGTATTCTCAGCCCAAAAATATATGAAAAGGGAGCTATGAAGACTCACCTTAAATAGCAGTTGAAGTATTCCTTGAAAGGAATGAAATGAATGGAAATAAGGGACCGTGATCTCAACCTAGAGATAGAATGTACGATCAGATGTTGTCTAATAGACATAAGTATGGTAACTATACCAATGATAATGGTTTTCTGAAAGAAATTCCATTTTCAGAAAATCTATGGAAACTTTCCACTTTTAGTAAGTTTCCATGTTTAGTAAGTTAGTGTTGAATACTAGTGAGTTGTTCTTAATAAGTCCACCACTTATTAAGTGTGTAAGTGACTAAGTGTTGTTCACTTAGTGAGTGTATGATTACTATAGTCGGGTTTGATATTGTGCACCGTACCCAAACATCTATGCCACCGCCGAGTCACTTGAATGATCTATTTTTACCGGTTGGCCCAGGATTTCTCGACCAAAATCTAAGTTTGGCATTCGAAATCCACAAGCATCCCATAGTGGTACCAACGATCACCCTAGGCCTTAAGTAGCGTTGAGGTTCATATATAGTGCACGTTATCTTGATTATAACCTTGGTGATAATAACGATAGTAATAATAATAATAATTGAAAATGGAAACATCACTCACGTATCAATATTGTGACTCAATATTGCAGGAAAAAGTATGCAGATGTAACAGACATTACAAATGCTAGGTTGACCTCACGAACAATACCCATAACCTCCATAGCTATAACCCATATTTTCCTTAGCTCTATCCCGCTCATAAAACTCATTTTGAAATGACCTGCTCATGACTTCGTCGTAGAATTTTATGTATAAATAAAAATATGTTATAATTCAGTAGGCTTATAACTACCTTTAGTGGTTTGATTATGTTATAATTCAGTAGGCTTATAACTACCTTTAGTGGTTTGATTATGTTATAATTCAGTAGGCTAATAACTACCTTTAGTGGTTTGATTCTTGATTAAGAATACTAATAATGAAGTGTAAGAACAAAGATGATAATGGAGAGAAAGAAAGAAACACTTTGTAAGTGTGAGAAATGGTGCAAGTTTAATGCTTGCATTCATGAGTATTTATAGCCTAAAATTTCAATATAAAAATACATACTTTATGTACCAAAATTGACTATATGTATACTAGTTTATAATTTTATTTTTAGTCAACATAAGGATGTACTAGTTTATACTCTTTTATTTATTTTTAGTCAACATAAGAATGTATTTGTTTAGAATTCTTTTTAGTCTCATTATTATTATTATTATTATTATTATTATTATTATTATTATTATTATTATTATTATTATTATTATTATTATTATTATTATTATTATTATTATTATTATTACATTTACTACATGATAAGTATTATTTTCTTTTTACTAATTCATTACATTGAAATATATATATATATATATATATATATATATATATATATATATATATATATATATATATATATATATATATATATTCATTTTGAAATATATATTTGAAATATTTATTTAATATTTAGTTTTTAAAAATCAATTATATTTTAAAATCGTTTAAATAATAGAAATTATTATAACACGTAATGTTTTTAATTAATATATATATACAATTTTATGTATATATATATATATATATACATAAAATTGTTCGTGAATCATCTGAATCATATAAAAGTTAGGTTTAAATTTTGTCGGAAATTTCTGGGTTGTTATAATTTATAAGCTTAGTTTGTATTGTAGTGCGTTAAATTCCCATTTATGACTTAAACCAGCCCTTACTTAAATCTACCCAATAAATCCCTTAGTTATCCACCATGTACTAGATTTATAGTGGTTCCATAACTTCTAACCTTGACCATGCTCAGGTGGTCCTATAGTACATCAACACTGTACTCTACTATTGCAATAATAATTCCTCGAGTCTTATACTCTTGACCAACATCTTGATCCGGTCTTACAGCAATTCCCCATGTACTTTATAGTATTTCCGATAGGTTCATATCTTGACCAATGTATAAACACAGATAATTAATTACCTTATAATAGTCGACTTTATAAAAGGTTTTAATCACGTTTATTGGTGGAAGGACGATAATAACGAGGTTTAATATCATAGACAGAAAGCGAGTACGAAATGATAATCATCCCTAACTAACATTATTAAATCATGGCAAACAATCAAGTAATTACTCACACATCATGGCAACAAGCATTTCTAATATTAATTAATCACAAATATCCAACAAGAATATTATAATAAATTAATAAAAGAAAAGGATAGATGTTACCGAATAATGTTGGCAGAATAACAATTGTATTTCTTCATAATATCCATAGCGTTACAATGCTCGATAGCTTCTACTACTAACTACATACTAATCTCCTATTGATCACTAGAGAGCGACAATAGAGAGATAATTACATTTCCTAATCTATGTACTTTTCTCTCTATAGAATCTAGAGAGAAAGTAGAGAGTGAACTAATCTCCTATAGATCACTAGAGAGCGACTATAGAGAGATATTTGAGAGAGAAGTGAAGAATTGGTATGTGTTGAAATGGTTGCAAAAAGCTCTTTAAATAGGCAAAATTTTTCTGGCAAACGTTTGGCAGGCCGTTTGGCAGGCCGTTTGGCAGGCCGTTTGGCAAGCCGTTTGCCAAGGCCGTTTGCCAAGGTAACCCGTTTTTTATGCCTGTTTGTCAAGGGGTTTGGCAAGCCATTTTCCCTTATGGCAGGCTGTTTGGCAAGCCGTTTGGCAGGCCGTTTGCAAGCCAGGCAAGCCGTTTGGCAAGGGGTTTGGCAAGCTGTTTGATGGATCGAACTTGCACCCACGCGTTCGTAATTGAATATCCTACAACATGAGATTAAGTAAATAAATTTTTTCGAAAATTATAAAATAAGTTATTTAAACGCGAGTTAATCGTCTTAGCCATTTTTCCTCGTTTTTTATCCGTTTTTTGTGATTCTTGAAACATGGCCTTGGTAATGACTAAATCTACCAAATTAACCAACAAAGTGATTATTTTGGCAATAAAGTTTAGAAATTTATGGTTTAAGGGCTCAATATCGGGGGTAAAAACGTGAATTTTTAGCCGATATCAAATATCCCACACTTAGACTTTGCTTGTCCTCAAGCAAACCTCTCTTTTATTTTAAGTTCAAGGATGCTTCTAAGGTTTCCATTCTATTATTCAAGTGGCTTGTTATTTATTATAAGAGCAAGATCAGACAAACTGTCTTCTAAAAGGGGTAGAAACTATCTCTACAAGCATGAGGGGAGGTTACATGACTTTTGCTTCCTTACACGGGTCACTCAAATCACTCAAGTGTTTGGGGTTTCCTATGAATCTATGAAATGAATTCGCTCATAGCCAGTCATGTTGCAAGTATCGTCATAGGCTTGACTAAGAATCAAATCTCCACCGGTTAGATAAGGACGGCACTGATCTTCTCCCTAATCATTCTTTCAAGAGGAAGAGCGGGTTTAATGGTTGGTTTGCGAAGAAAAGTGAAGGTTTCGATATGGCGAAAAGGGTGATTTTCGAATCATTGAAATTTAGAGAGATTCGATAGATTTCGGTTTCATGAGGATATACTTTTTTAGGAAAGATGATACTCTATTTTTGTTGAAGAGTTCCTTTAGATGGTGCTGATTTTCAGCGAAGACTTTGCTTCTTTTCTGCAATCCTCCTGGGTCACAAACTTCATTTTCTTGGGGATATATGCTTTTATTTGAAGACTTTTCTCTTCTTTATTTTTGAGACTTTGCTCAACACTTTTTTTTTTTTTTGCATATCTCATCTTCATAACTTTGTCTATTTCTTCTTGTGCCCAGAGAGAAAGGTATTTCACCAGAAATAGGTCTTTTTGACCTATCAAAAATAGTCTGGGATTTTGAATTTTTCGACATGTGTTTGAAGTAAACTTGGTCGATCTATCTCTTTGAATTTCAAGATTTTGGAAATGAGAAAGAAAAGAGGGTGGAAAGGGTAACGTATTTGATAGTGAATTTGGGGGTGAGTATTTTCTAATTCATCAACTCTTTGGGATGAGTTGGTCGGTTTAAATTTGTGGAGTGGAAACGGAAACAGATGGTTTTTGTTTTCTCTATTCAGAATGATTTCGGAAGGAGTATCGCACCTACACCCCGTATGGCGCTTACTAACCATTGGCCTCGAAATATATGTCAAGGTCAAGTTCTAACTCTAAATGCTAACATCGGCACTCTCAACGGAAAGGATAGTGAAGCATTAAAAATGAATGCTTATTGGACCATTTTTGGGGTACCTCACAACAATTATATTGGGTCGATAATGCCTAGTCATGCAATGCTCTTTTAGAGAATCGGTTCATCCTTAAGAAGATTTATGTCCTCATTTGTCTTAATTTTAGAACAAACACGTTTGATTTTCGAAAGAACTTTTTTAGAAAGTATCATTTAGTCAAAAAATTTGAAAAAATTCACGTTAAGGACAAAGAATCTAAATAGTAGGTATACTCGAAGATCTTAGTAAAATTTTAAGGTAAGAACATTTTTCGAGCATCCCCTAGCTAATTACGGTGTACTACACCGCTATCCCACACTTAGAGGAACATTGTCCCTAATGTTCATTTTTAGATTTTAGGGACTAAAATCCCACACTTAGAGTTTGAACATGTCAGAAAATGTATCTAAGCTCAATATTGGGTTGAAATCTCACACTTAGTGATAAGCTTAGGATAGGGTATAGTTTAAGGATATAAAGAAGCAAAACAAACAAACGAAGAGAAAGAAACAAATTACTCCCCTTGGGTGCGACTATGAGCTGAGGATCTGAAGGTAGACGGAGTCGGAACCATATTCTGCTAGATTTGAATCGGTCTTCTTGAAGTGTACTTGATCTCATTAGTGAATTCTCGTCCTCCATACAACATTCACCAATACTTGAAATGAATAATCAACGGGTTTCCTTGTTGTTTCATCATTATTCAAAGAGTCTCCACCACAGGTGTCAATAACTATCTATTACTTGTAAAAATGAAAAAGATCAAACCTATACAGGTGATTAAGCTTTAGGCCATAGACTCACTGATTTGTGTTTTGATGAAAAAGTTATTTGAAACTTGAGGGTTTCAAAAATTAGGTTTTTGAAAATTTAACAAATCAGTGTATGACTAAAAAGCTTAATCCTACACTTAAAGTGTTGATTGCCTTTCATTTTAAGAGTTTGAAAATGATGTAAATATTTCAATTAATTTCATGACAAGTAAGAAACCTTGAAAATCTCATTTTAAGTTTCACTTTTCTAATTTATTCAATTACCCTAATCCTAATCTAACTACTACTAAAGCTATATAAAAATAAATACACGGGTTGCCTCCCGAGAAGCGCTTGTTTTTGTTCGAGTCACGAGCCTGACTCTAGCCTTATTTCTCAGGAAATCTAGGCGGCTCCCTTGCATCCATCAGTAGACGCAAGAGGAAATATTGGAACATACCGATGAGATTGAAGCGGACATAGAATAAGGTATGTCCAATGAGAGGAGAAGGTGGTTTGAAGTGAATGCTTTGTTTAACTTGAGGTATAACAAAACTATCAACTTCTTTTACCTCCTTGATTTGTGTGGGTTGGTTAAAGGGGTCCTCATCATTCAATGACGTGTATGTCATTATGTATTTGAGTGATGGTTTATAGGGTATCCCTGACGCAAAACCCTTCTTTCTTCTTTATGACTTCAGGTTGGTCGTAATGTTGTACTCTAAGGATAGAGGTGGGACAATGTCCATTGACGTCTCCAATGTGGTAGCAACATTAACAACTACTTCAATGCTAGAATTCTCCATCTCTTTCTTCTTCTCCGGGCTCTCCATTTCAATTTCTTCATCCACCTCCTCATCACTCTGGTCAAGAGCTTCAAGTATAATTGGTTCAGAGAGTTCTTCTAGAACGAAATCTTCTCCAGTCATTAAAAGATCAAAGTAAGGTGGGAGTGAAGATTGGGTTGGTGTGGAGTGGTTATTCTTCTTGTCTTCTACTTCTATTTTCTTCTCGTCATTCTCAAAATTTGGTTCACGGAAGATGACTTCATCAGTGGATATGGTATTTATTTCGGCGTTCCCATCAGAAGGAAATACAGACTGGTCGATCGTGAAAGTGACCTCTTCTCCACGGGCTCTCAAGGTGATAGTCTGTGAATAAATGTCAACGATTGCTTTGGCTGTATTCATGAAAGGCCTTCCTATGATGATAGGGTTTTCATGTCTTCTTTATAGTCCATAACCACAAAGTCGGTCGGAAAGAGGAATTTGTCGACCTTAACCATGACGTTCTCGGAAAGTGAATTGGTCAACTAGCTGGATGCTCATTTTGGTCGGGTTAAGGTTTCCAATTTCGAGTCTCTGGAACAGTGAGTATGGCATGATATTGATGCTGGCACCAAGGTTAGCGAGAGAATAGATAGTACCAGATTGGTAGATAGAACAAGGTAGGGTAAATTGTCCGGTATCCCCTAGTTTTTCAGGAAGAGTATTTAAGAGAATGGCTGAACAATCCGCGTTCAGCGGGACATTGGGTACTTCGGGTAGCTTATCCTTGGTTAATAGGAGTTTCCTAAAGTACTTCTTACTATGAGGATTTTTAGACACAGTGTCCAAAAAATTACCGTCAAGCTTGAAAGATTTCATCTTGTTATGTATTTGCTTGAGACGACCCTAGAATGGAATGGAATGGGTACTTTCCCATCGGGTTAGGTGATGACTCAATGACTACTACCGAACGGGTATTAGTTAGTTTCTTCTCCTTAGAAGAAACTGAAGGTTGGCTATGTGACACCTTTGAGTCATTTTTAGGATAACCTAGAGAATCAAGACGTTGATTTAGCTGGCTTATTTGATTTTCAAGACTACTCAAGTGATTAGTCATGACTAAGTCAGCTGTGTCTTGTCTTGCTGTGATCATTTTGATGATTCACAGTAGGACATCATCTGGACTTGCCTCTGGTGGGGTAGTGGGTTTAGTGGGTGGGTTGTGTGGATGAGCTAGGATCTTATCTGAGTAGGTAACAGAGTCCTCACATTCAACCTCGTATACCTTGGCTGAATGTGGTTCAGTACAATTCTAGCATAATTGCACTTGAGACACATGTTGCGGGAGTTTCTTTAGCTCTCTAACTTCTTTGGTGAGGTTTTCTATTTGTTCCGAGAGATATTTTATGGTTTTGATAGGATCGGAGGCGGAAAGCAGTGTTGCTGATGAAATGTGCTCTTCCGTGTTCCAATCATGATGGTGCATAGTCATCTCCTCGATCAATCTCTAGGCCTCGTCAGTAGTGAAGTTCATGAAGTTACCTTGAGAAACAGCATCAAGAGTAGACTTGTTGTTCTGATTCAGACCTTTGTAGAAGGTCAAAATCTGATCAGAGCTCTCAAGACGGTGGTTCGTGCATCTTCGAAGCAAGTGTTTGAATCTTTCCCATGCAGTGTAGAGTGATTCATCGCATAGTTGTTAAAAGTTTACGATATCATTCCTAAGTCTGCTTTGTTTTGATGGGGGAAAGTACTTGATTAAGAAAGTTGTTGCCATTTCCTCCCATGAGGTGATAGAGTTGGGTTCTAACCCCTCGAACCAGGTTTTTTCATGAAGAGTTAAGGAATAGGGGAACAAATACAGACGAACTACATCCTGTTCAACCCCATTTTGCTTATATGAGTTGGATAAGGAGAGGAATCTATCTAAGTGAGAGTTGGGATCGTCTGTTGGTAAGCCGTAGAATAGACAGTGATTCTGAATGAGTTGTATGATGTTATGCTTAAGCACAAAAGATGCTCCGTTAACCTCTGGATAGAGTATCGGTCCTCCTCGTCCTTCTAACGAGGGTTTGGTGATGTCAGCGAGAGTGATGCGTGCGGCCATCGTCAAACTATTGGTAGGTAAGTATGGATCTTGTCGGATGGGTACAATGTATGATATCGGATAGAAGAAAGGATGTGTCGGAAGAATTCTTAGTGGTCTAAGTAGGTTAAACCATCCTAAAGGTTCACTAATAAGGAAGTCCATTTTAAACTTTATAATTAATCTAAATTATGCTAATATTATCTAATCTAACTACAGTAAACTAGTAACTTCTGACAAAGCTAGTCTTAGTCAAAAGGGTCTCTTAAAAACTAACTAATCTAAACAGGCTCCAAATCGTACTACCGCTCCTCGGCAGCGGCGCCAAAAATTAACTACTCTCCTGATATGCTCGAATCGGACGGTTTATTTATGCGATGTCGTTAGGTCGTAAAACGTCAACTCAGGATATCAAGAGAAGAAGTTGATTCTTTAATTTATATATGCTGGGCCTAAATCTATTATTCCTTCCTATGGGTTAGCTAGGGCAAATATGACCTAGGGTCGTTCCTTGAGCGGTCGAATTTGAAGCGGAGCTTATCTATATAATTTAGTAGTTATGATGGGTTTGTACACAATTCAGTATCCAAGACTAGTGGCCAGGTACACCTTGTGTGGAGAGGCAGGATCCTTTTGCTCCCAATAAATTGGGGACTGTTCGGAAAGTCTCACAACCAAGTCCAACCGGTTTATTCTAGACACCACTTTTATCTGGAATATTAAATTGTGTTAAGGCAATAGTTGGGTTGATTTGATTTATAATTGTATTTAAAATATTAAAGCAATATAATTAAAATAAGCTAGCTAGCATGCAACAGCTAAGGACAGAGAAGATGTGGTTCACCATGATTTAAGATAGCATTGTGTCGGGATGATTATGAGACACTCCTTGGATAGATATACCTTTGTGTGAACACTAGATTCCCTACTAAGCGGTTTCCCGGTTAGCATGTCACGAGGAACTAGGCTTTAAAGATTCTGATCGGATGGACTATGCTCAACTCCCGACGCTTTATCCGGTTTAAGGATATAAGCGGTCCATCTTGGATGGAGTGCATACCTTGAGCGCACGAATAAAGTAGCATAGCCATATATACATAGAATATCCAACCTTTCTTAACACCTTAGTGTATCACCCAAGTGAGTAGTTGTGTTTCGAATGCCTTTCTGTCAATGGTTTGGTAAAATCTAAAGGTTTGTAGACAAATTAGAACCTCTGATAGTTCTAAGTCATCCCTAAAGATTTATAAGCTTAGTTTGTATTGTAGTGCATTAAATTCCCATTTATGACTTAAACCAGCCCTTAATTAAATCTACCCAATAAATCCCTTAGTTATCCACCATGTACTAGATTTATAGTGGTTTCATAGCTTCTAACCTTGACCATGCCCAAGTGGTCCTATAGAACATCAACACTGTACTCTACTGTTGCAACAATATTTCCTCGAGTCTTATACTCTTGACCATCGTCTTGATCTGGTCCTACAGTAATTCCCCATGTACTTTATAGTATTTCCGATGGGTTCATACCTTGACCAATGTATAAACACAGTTAATTAATTACCTTATAATAGTCGACTTTATAAAAGGTTTTAATCACGTTTATTGATGGAAGGACGATAATAACGAGGTTTAATATCATAGACAGAAAGCGAGTACGAAACGATAATCATCCCTAACTAACATTATTAAATCATGGGAAACAATCAAGAAATTACTCACACATCATGGTAACAAGCATTTCTAATATTAATAAATCACAAACATCCAACAAGAATATTATAATAAATTAATAAAAGAAAAGGATAAATGTTACCGAATAATGTCGGCAGAATAACACTTGTATTTCTTCATAATATCCATAGCGTTACAATGCTCGATAGCTTCTACTACTAACTACATACTAATCTCCTATTGATCACTAGAGAACGACAATAGAGAGATAATTACATTTCCTAAACTCTGTACTTTTCTCTCTCTAGAATCTAGAGAGAGAAAGTAGAGAGAGAACTAATCTCCTATAGATCACTAGAGAGCGACTATAGAGACATATTTGAGAGAGAAGTGAAGAATTGGTGTGTGTTGAAATGGTTGCAAAAAGCTCTTTAAATAGGCAAAAGTTTCCTGGCAAACGGCTGGCAGGACGTTTGGCGGCCGTTTGGCAAGCCGTTTGCCAAGGTAAGCCGTTTTTTATGCCCGTTTGGCAAGGGTTTGGCAAGCCGTTTTCTCTTATGGCAGGCCATTTGGCAAGCCGTTTGGCAGGCCATTTGCAAGCCAGGCAAGCCGTTTGGCAAGCGGTTTGGCAAGCCGTTTGCTGGATCGAACTTGTCTTTCACCGTTTTAGCTCTAGAATCTTCGTTTTAGCTCCGTTTTTGACGATTCTTGCGCCCACGCGTTCCTAATTGAATATCCTACAACATGAGATTAAGTAAATAAATTTTTTCAAAAATTATAAAATAAGTTATTTAAACGCGAGTTAATCGTCTTAGCTGGTTTTGCTCGTTTTTCCTCGTTTTTCATCCGTTTTTAGTGATTCTTGAAACATAGCCTTTGTAATGACTAAATCTACCAAATTAACCAACAAAGTGATTATTTTGGAGATAAAGTTTGGAAATTAATGGTTTAAGGGCTCAATATCGGGGGTAAAAACGTGACTTTTTAGCCGATATTAAACGCCTTCAACCACACCACGGATTGTTGCTAGTGTGCAAGGAACCACTAGTACAAAACAATTTGGTTTACCAACTAGAGGTGGTGGTGTTTTAACCCAAAGAACCCCAAGTAAGCTTAGCTATAAAAATGATGTTATTGACAAGTCAATGAGAAAGTTATATGTTCGAATTCATCGTGACTCATCCCAAAAGGATGAGTACTTGAGAAACGGTTAATGTCAAACTTGTCAAAATATGAGAAATGCAAACTTGAGGAGTTAGTCAATGGGACCAAGACTACGAATAATTGGTTAATGTTAATGATGAATGATGGTGGAAAAGGTAATGGTTCCCTCAGCTCAAAGGGAGGGGAGGTTTACCACCCCAGTGTTAGTTGAAACCTAAGTAGAAGTTAAGTCAGGTGATAGACTCGTTAAACACTTTCCACAATCTTTTAATTGCATTACATTTAAGATTTTATGATATTCCTTTTATTAGTGGCATTTGCATTTAGTTGAATTTCACGCACCTTGATAAACTGAAAAATCCCAAAAATAGTTTGTTAATGGGTCAAAATGGACTTAAAATTGAAAGAACTGCATTCGGGTATAAGAGTGGAGTTTTTGATCCAGAAGCGGTGCTTTTGCTCATAAAGAGCGGCGCTCCTGCTTCCAAAAGCGACGCTTTTGCTTGTGTTTTGGGTCCAAAAATGGGCAGTAGCCAAGAGCAGCGCTCTTGCTCTTGAAGAGTGGCGCTTTTGTTTGCCAGGAACGGCGCATCTGAAATAGGAGCGGCGCTCCTGATTACTTAAGAAATCTGCCCAACCAAGCACCTCATTTTTTCACCCACAACTCACCCATTCTCTCTAATAACGGCGCTCTATCAACCCTAATCGACCCAAATCACCACCAAACTTCAAATTACTTAAATTTTATTGCAAATCTTCAACTACTAACATGGGAAACGTAAGAATCCATAACTTAAATTCAATATTTAACATGATTCTTGTTATTTTTACTATTTTTCTCTTTATGCTTGAATTGTTGATTATGCTTGATTAATGATATTAATGGTTGAATTGTTGATGAATCTAGCATATATTGATGTTTATTAATATGATTTGCATGATTAGTTACATCAATTTTGACTTTGAAATTCTAGGGTTCATCCAATTTGGGGGTTTTTGATTCTGAGCCAAATTAGAGTTGTAATTGATGTTATTGATGCTTAATTAACATGCTTCCATGATAATATTGCTTTGAATTCATCTTTCATGCTTGTATGAATTGAAATTGAAAATTAGGGTTCATAAGTTAGGGGTTGACTTGGTCTGACCAATTTAAGCATGTGATTAGTGATGATTATACTTTCTTGCAGCATATAAATGTTATGACATGAGGAATTGCGATAATTTGATGAATACTCTTTGTGTTAACCAAATTTTGAACAAATCAGACTTTGACCAAAGTTGACTTTTTAAAATTGGTTCATGTTGACCATGTTTAACCAAGTGAAGGTTAATGATTAATGTTAATGCATGTTTAGCTTATGATATTACATATAATTTGACAGTTGATTTCATGAGCTAAATTTTGCAACTTTTTGAAAAGTTTGAGATTGTACCATATGGATTACCTTTGTTTGATTTCATGTTTGACCATGCTTAATTGCATTGTTTTAATCATGTATGATACCTACACACATGTTTTGCATGATGGAACTAATTGTAAACTATTGAAATCAACTGGTGATGATGATTGAGACGTGAAGGCAATTTGTTTATATGCTAACCGTTACCTTTCAAAAACGTTTTTCTTGCTTGTCTTGTTTTGTAGACTAATGAACAACAAAGAACACATGGTGCAACCGGTAGTGAAAAAAGACAGAAAATGATTGGAATAAAAGGGAGAGGGAAGCAACAAGCACCCTCCCAACAACATCATGAGGAGGTGGAAGAAACAACAATACCTGAGGATATCCAAAGGCTCTCAACAGACCCTTAGTTACAGCAAATCTTGATGAATGAAAGCTATAGGTCAGTCCTAAAACTTAGGCTTCGTGATGAATTTTACCTGGGAAAGTACATTGGCCGGTCCTTTATAGACGAGGCGGGTATGCGTACTGAGTGTAAAAACTTGTTTAAGACTGACTACAATGAGTTAGAAATTAGCCCTTTGATCCCACTCTTCCATCTTAATGAACCAGTGTACATTGTCCCAACCCTAGAATTCACATTAACCCTGAGAGTCAATTTTCACGTAGGCTCAATTGATTGTCCAAGCTATATGCAATTCCAACTTGCGGGACAACCCCAAAGCATGAGTATGCTTCAATTTATTAAAGCTTTGGGGATATACAAAGAGTTTAATAACCGTACTAAGATCCTTACAAACTATCTTAATAGATGTGAAATCCCAACCACTGACCACATAAGCTTTGACTATCCCGGTGTTTGGCACCGAATGAGCACCAGAGAGTTTAGCCCAGGAAAGACCGTATCCAACACCTTAAGGACCATCCACCTTCGAGCCATAGCCCTTTTTGTTGCTAACACAGTGAATTACCGTTTCCATAGCAACGAAAAATGTCCTATTTAGACATTTGCTTAACTGACCGAATCGATAGCAAGGCCCATGTTCACATCCCGCATATTTTAGTCAATTATTTGTGTGACAAACATGGGAACAAGGGAAAGAAGGGTACGGTGGGAGGTGTTTATGTGACCTGGATAGCCTATCAAATGGGGGTTGATTTGGAGAGACGTGTATCGCCGATGGCCAAATTCAATTGTGAGAATTACAAAGGGGGTAAGATTCTTCAGCGAGACTAAAACAACATAACGAGGCCATGGTTTGATATTAGAAACCCACTTGTTGAGGAAGAATATGAAGGAGAAGAAGAAGAGAGGGTGAGACATGAATTTGAAACATGAAACATAGGGTCTAGTAGTGGGGCACCGGGGTCAGGAAGTGGTGTCCCGGGGGAATATGACCACTCTTGGTTTGCCAACCAATTTTCACAACTTAACATCAATCAAGGCAACCAAGAGTACGAGTCGCGCTATAATTTTTCGGTCCTCCGTGCGGTGTCTCAATGCCAAGTCTATTGTAACCAACTCAACCGCGCGAACCCAAGTGCCCCGATGCCTTTACCCCCACCTAAAACCCGTATGATTATGAGCACCCGAGAAGCCAACCTCTTATTGACCATGACCACAATGAAACGTTAAGGAGAGCGCGTGAATTTGAGCATTTTGAAAGATTGAGGCAACAACAACAACAAGAGCAAGATTCATGGAATAGGCCACCAAACTATGATAACTATCCAAACCTGGACTAATCTAGGAGTTCGTACTATGGAGGTTACAATTGGTGGTAAACTTAATTGTTGTTCTCTCGCTCCTTTTTATTGATGGTTTAGTTAAAGCTTGTTATCGTTGATTTGTAAAACTTGTGTTGAAATAATTGGTTTGTAATAATGCGGGCGGATGGTTTGGGATGTTTAAAACAATGTAATGAATGGTTGTGTTAATTTGGTAGTATGTTGGATGAAACAATTTGGTTATTCGTATTTGATGGATGATAGTTATTTGTATCCGGAGGGTATGTAATTCCCGGATAAAACAACAATGAATTTGAATTTGGCATGTAATAATTCAACACTATGTAGGACTATAATGTTTATATTTGTTCTTATTTTTCATATGGTGTTGATGAATATGTTGATTAATTCATTGGTTGTGCAGTTGTTGATGATCATTACTATTTTATGCTTGTTTGCTTAGCATAGAGATTATCATTTGTTTATGATCATGATGATTGAGTTATTTGGTTGAGTTCCTCATTATACCTATGGATGTTTGGATTATTTTTGTGATGACGTTGGAACTCTTTGATTCTTATTGTGGGTGCACCATACTTGCCCGAGTATTGCCCCACACATTTTGTACCTTGAGAGCATATTTAAAATTGTAGGGAATGTCATATGCTTTTCTCTCCTTCTTTTGGCTCAACAATTGGTACAACAACATGCAAGCGACTTTGGTGACTACAATTTATCCTAATAGTATCCAAATGATGACAACGAAGATCAATTGATCTAATCCGGTTATTATTTTATCTTCTCCCATCTATTCTATTTCCAAAATGCCCCTCAATCATTATGATGAACTTTTTGGATTTAACTTGTCACATATACTATACAAGTATTAAAGCTTGCAATGTTGATCAAATTTTTGGAACAAGTCTCTTGCCATTACATTAATATAAATCATAAACTTCAAATGGCTAGAGCTTGTAAATTTTTGGAAAAGTAAAGTCTTATCTTTGTGTTCCATAATTTAGGGAAGTAAAGTCTTCCTTTTAATGTTTGTAATTGCAATTTCAAGTGGGAGTAAAGTCTCCTACTTTCAAAAGAATTTTGTGCTTGAAATGATAAAATCAAAAGAAAAATCAATACTTTTGCATGGAAGTTAAAGTCTTCCATGCATGTTGTTGCAAAAACCAAGTGTTTGAAGAAAAAAGCTTTAACACTTTCGAATGACTCAAGTCCATCCATGAGAAGGAGTCAAGTCTCCTGAAATTCGTTCTATTTGGTGTAGGATACTTCCTAATCCACATCATTTCATATTGACATTGGTTGTCTCATCATTTCACGATGTTTCAACTGATGTATCATACCGAGGGAAGAGGAGCCATCGAGCTTCACCATGTGCTATCTTCTTGATAAAGAGCAATGGCTTCATGCTAGTGTTGCTAGACAACACACGCCATAGCCAAAAGCTATGGCACCCTTATGATATATCATAAAATCTTTTCTCAATATAAGCATAAAAGCTTGTTATGTGGGAAGTATACGAGTGAATAAAAGATTCGAGCTTTGACACTTCAAGGAGAGTCAAGTCCTCCCATTTGTCATTTTGGAAGTCAAGTCTTCCAAACTTGGAAGTAAAGTCTTTCAAGTTAGTTTGTATTATGTTCCAAACTTGGAAGTAAAGTCTTCCAAGTCTCTTTAGTCTCATTGTGTTCCAAGCTTGTGAATAAAGTCTCCCAAGTTAAGTTTGACTCTTTTAGGAAGTAAAGTGTTCCTAGTCGGGTGTTAATGGTCTCATATTTAACACTCCTGAGTGGCTCACAGCCGCTCATTAAGGAATTCAAAGTCCGTCCAAATTATGGAATTGATGAACCTCTTACTTAGCCACGTGGGGCCCTAATTCCACGAACCTCTGTCAATGCTTTCGCCTACTATGAGGGAAACCATTGAGTTGTGATAGAAAGCTTAATGAGTGTCATTCATCCCGAGCCCGGGTTGACCAATAAAGATAGAGGTATCCAGCCCCCTAGCTTTGGCAGACCCACCTTAACCTAATCATGGAATTGACAAATCATTGGTGTTTTGGGGGCATGGAGGTGGAAGAAGGAAAGCCATCATGAGGTTGATTAAATGAGCATACGTTTTGGGGACATACGCTTTATACACGAAGGACTCCTTGGCGAATGGTAATTTTTATGATCTTCATGGCCCTTATTCATTTTGGGTACATTTTGTGATTTTTATGGTGAGAGCTTGTTGCATATATTTAGAGTCACTTTGTGTTTATTTGGCAAGTTTGAGTATACTGTGGATGATGTTGAGATGTGATTTGATTGATAGTTTGTTGAGTTGATGGCTATCCCGCGAATCCTACATAATTGGTCAAAGTCAAGGAGGTCAAATTTTAAATTTGTGAAAATTTTATGCTTGATGATTGATGTTTGATGACCTCTTAGGAGATGGAATTGACTTTGACCGGGGAATGATTGATTCAGGTAGACTTAGGTTTGAATTGTAGTTGACTTTGGTGGTAATTGAAGACTATTTGAAGCGTTGAATTGAGTTCGTGTGAGTAGTAGAAGAAGAAGAGACTAAGAATGCTTGGTCCTCGGCAATGCAAGCGTTTGGAGTTCATTCTAGCCATCAAAGTGCTCATCTTTGGAGGTATCATTTATTGCCCAATTATTGCACTGTGTCTTTGATCATTGAAAGCTAATTTTCTCCAAGCCTTGTTGCGACGCCCCGTACAAAATTAACGTGTACGGATCATCAACAACAGGATCATTACAAGGTCAAACACTATATGCTGTTTTAAAACAAGTTTGTATACATAAAAAAAGGGTAACGTCTTTACCGATGTCAAATGTTTTACAAACGATAGCGTGCTTCTACGAATAGAAAGCATTAACATAAGTACGTGACACAAAGGTCATTACAAAATTTATTGTTCAAATGTAACATAGGTTGTGAATGCAAAGTAAAAGTTTTATGTAGAGACATCTCTAAACAAAGCATCGGGAGTCTAACACAGCAAGTCTAACAGCGAGACTAATACAGCGGAAGCATCAAACGTCTAAGCACCTGAGAAATAACATGCATTAAAATGTCAACACGAATGTTGGTGAGCTATAGTTTAATTGTAACAGTAATGTAATGTAGGCCACGAGATTTCGTATTCAAAATAGTATGCAAAGTATATGCTTAACCATGGGCACTTGGTAACTAACTTAAAGTACACCCCCTAAAAGTTCACTTGGCGAGTGCGTAAGTTTACGAAGTATTAAACACCCGTTAAATGCTAGCACAACTAGCCCGAGTGGGGATGTCAAACCCTATGGATCCATATCTAAGATTCGCGTTCACCGGTTCAAAAACCAATGATTAAACGTTACCGAGCTAAGGGGAAAGTTTATGCCGTTATATAACCCACACATATATAAAGTTTAAGTACTCGTGTCTAGTAAGTAAAACGTAAAAAGCTTATGTATTCTCAGTCCCAAAAATAGTTGAAGTAAAAAGGGATGCTATAACTCACAGTGAAAGTGCAGTAAAATCGATACGAAAAGTAAGCAAGTAAGTCGGTCCGAAAGGTCCTCAACCTAAGTTAAAAGTTACTAAGTCAGTAAATCTTTCCCAAAGGTTTGAAAGTACATAAGTTAAGTCTTAAGTATCATCATCAATCATCATCGTACGTAAAAAGTAAAATAAGTTTAACAAGGATAGAGATCGAAGCAATATGGTGACTTTGGACAGCTGTTACGACCTCTATACAAATCGAAAAGACACGTAGTCAGTGGTCATGGCTACGTATATGAGTCCTCTAACCTCTGACCAAATTTCAGAACCTAACTCGTCTTCTTTTGACCGTGGCGACGATTTAAGTGCAAGTAGGTCAGAAATTTCAGCACAACGTTACAAAGGCGTAGTGCTTTTCGAAAGGCTATAAATCCTAAACCGTATATCGAATGAAGCCAATTCTTAAACGAAAAGTCATCTAATCGAAACGAACTTTCTGAAAATCAACTTTTCCAGAAGCCCAGGAGCCTGATCAGACCCTGAAAAACAGTAATCAAGTGCTCCAGTGAGATTCTTGGTGCTTGATGCTCATCACGGTTCTTATCTTTGATGCTTGTAGCTTCAAGTGTACAACTCATTGATGTGTTAGCATCACTTTGACCAAGGTTTAACCATCAACACACAAGTCAAGAATAAGAAATAAAATACAACTCATGTGAGAGTTTGAGCAAGATGATGAACCAAAGTTACATCAATTTCTTAGTTTCAACACAAGTACAAGTTCTATTAAGCTATAAACTTTGAATCAAACTAAATAAGCAAGACCTTAAGTTATAGAATTAGATCTTAGCTAAGTATTAAAGACCTTAGACTAAAAAGTCTAGATCTCATGTTCTTGGTGAAACCCTAAGTCTTAACACTTAGACTTTCAACTTTTACACAACCATAAGTTATGAAACTTAGATCTTGTAAAGTAAGGTGAACATAATCTAATGAATTTTTTTTAAACAAAATAGAAGATCATAAGTTACACAACTTAGATCAAACATAAAAATGAAACCCTAAGTTAGAGAGCTTGGATTCCTAACAACACTTATGAGATCTCAAGCTAGTAAGCTTGTATCTTTTGTTTCATGAAAACACAAGTCACAAATCTAAAGTACAACAAACTAAAGAAGATCATAAGTTAACAAACTTTGATCTTAACAAACTTTTTGTAGAAATCTCAAGCTAGTAAGCTGGTATTTCAAACTTTCTTGAAGATCCATAAAGTAAAGTGTTGGATCTACAAGTTACATGAAGATCATAAACATGGGTTTTGATCTTTTAACATAATTAAAGAGATCTTAAGTTAATAACTTAGATCTAACAAGATTATGAAGATTCAAAGCTAAAAACTTGAATCCTTCATGTTCTTGAAGATTCTTCAAAACAAAGGTTGAATCTTACAAGAGTTATGAAGATTCAAGTTATAAAACTTGAATCTTTGTTCATGATGATGATAATTTATGAATTAAAGTAAGAAAAGAAAGAAAAAGAAATCAAGAACTTACAAGTTCTTCAAGTAACTTAGAGAGAAAAAGTTAGAGAGAAAAACTAGAGAAATGTTGTGTGTGTTTTTGAATGGAATGAAATGTGGGTATTTAACAAAGAAAGAAAAAGTAAAAAAATATAAAATGGTGGTGGTGGGAGTGGTGGCCGACGGTTGAGGAGGCAAGGGAGGGGGGAGCATTTGCTTTTCATGGTGGTGGTACAATGGTGATCATGGTGATATGTTGGGTGGTATGGCATGTAAGGTGAAGTGTTGTAAGTGTTGGGATTTAACAAGTTTCATAATACTTATAATCATTCAAGAAATAAGATTTGCGGAAGTGTATAAATTACCATTTTAAAACTTGTAAATCTTTAACCAATCAAAGTTAAATCCCAAATAGGATCAAGTTGTGAAACATACTTACAAACTAAGAGTGGGTTTAGAGATTATACCTCCTCAAGCTAGTTGAGGGTTGTATTCAAAGTTGCAAGATGATGATGAAGATGATGATGATGAATGCAAGCCTCAAAGTGATGAAACCTCAAGAGATTATACCCCAAACTTGACACCAACACCTTGTACAATAGTTAGGATTTATTGACACTTAAAATAAGCTTCCAAATAAGCTCAAGAACTCCCTCCTGGACAGCAGAAAAATCAGCCAGAATTCAGCAAAATGAGCTGAATTTCACTTGCTATTTTTGTGTATTTTTTATGCATCACTTGAGTCAAGCCTTGGTAAACTAGTTGTAACATCCCAACCCGTTAACCAACCAAAAACGCGGAATAATTTTTTTTTTAAACTGGACAGAAGGGTGCGCGGCGCGCACCACTGCCTGTGAGCGGCGCGCACAAGGCCTGTGACAGTTCTGATCAAAATGTCCATTTTTCGCGAAAAGATCTTCGACTTCCCGACACTTTTAGACCAAATGCTTTTCAAAACAATTTATATTAGTTAAAACTAACACGTTCCAATAATAAAATGAGTTTTACGAGACCAGGCCCACATCGGCCGTTTTACGACTTTCGTACAAAATACAAGTTTCGACCACATGATTTTTAACACAAAATAAAGACCGAGCATGGCGATTGGGGATACGCTACCCAATCCTAATCAATCCAAAAGCAAGATCTTCTAAAGCAACTATGCGAGTCCACTTGTCCCCGTTTACCCGAGCCACCGCATCCATGCAATCTATAAAAATGTCAACAACGAGAGGGTAAGCTAATGCTTAGTGAATGATAATATACTACATACATATATATGCATAAAATGGACACGCCACGAAATAACAAATACCGCATACCGAAGCATCCATATATAAGGCACTACATTAAGCATACCGTACGATCTCTAAGAAATGAGCTAAAGATACAACAACAATTATAAGTTCACCAATGACGATGTGAACAACGCCAAGAAGCTACACCCGGAGGGTTAGCTACACCACAACAATACATTAATATATAACAATATATATATATATATATATATATATATATATAACGCACAAGGTTAACCCCTTAACCCAATACCGAGAACCAAGTACCACAATGAAGATTGGCCGAACTACACGAGCCTTAGTAATCCGAAACTACACGAGATTACTATCTCCACATCATCGAGGTTGGCCAAACTACACGAGCCTTAGTAATCCGAACCACACGAGATTACTACCTCAATAAGATGACCGAACTACATGAGTCACCATGAATCTGAACTACACGAGATTCATTTGATAAGATGACCGAAACCACACGCGTCATCGTGAATCCGAAACCACCCGCGATTCACTTCTCCAACTCAAATCCACGGTCACGGGATTATAAAATCCACCATATCGGGGATACAACATCTAAATCACAACCACGTGTGATAATGTACACACGAACGTGTACTTCGCCAAAGATGGTCAACCAAAACGCACAACGGTGCCATTTGGACTCATACAAAAGTCCATCAAATCCACCTATATGTGAAGTGAGCTCTATAACCGAGAACCACCTCACCCGACCCGCACCCATCCTACACATACATATGCACATAGGATATTAACACTCACCTTGTCTCCTTGATGAATGCTTCCAAGTAATCCACACCTCGCCAATGGAAAGTACCTATTCCATTATCACAAATTCAACAACACACTTAGATTGGATTTACAAACCAACCCAATTTGACACTTAGTGCAAATTCGACCCAAATGCACTTCCAAGTACAAACCGCGCCCAAAGTTAACCAATAATCACTAACACAAGTGAGAATGGTCCTAATACGCCAAATAAACCCGAACACAAGTGTTAAACACTTATCAGTCCCCAAATTGCCCATAAACCCTAATTTTGACACCAAAACACCTTTAACTCGGTTTTATACTTAAACTTAATCCATTTTAAGTTTATAAACCTCATTAAATCGCCAATTGGGTCATAATCATCATTAAACCCTAATTTTGACCCAAAGTCAAACTAGTCAACCAAATAACCCTAAATGGGTTTCAATCCATCCATAATCACTAACTTAAGTGATTAAACCCAATTTCAAGTCCTAATCATGGTCAATTTGTTCACCAACCCATAATCCACCAACAATAGCAATAAACCCGATTACTAGCATCACTAAACTCATTTCAAGAGTTTAAATGGGTTTCTCATCAATTTAAGTTCAAACCCTAACTTGATTATCAAAATCAAACAATGATATTCGGAGTTAGAACTTACCACAACCACCAAAACGTAGCTAGGAACGAGGTGAACAACTTTAAAAACCCGAGACTTTGATCAATTCAAGCTCATTCTTCTCCAAAACCCCAAATCTCTCTCTAGAAATCTCCATCTCTCTCTAAGATACTTGAGAGTGTTTGTGGATGTGAAATATGATCCAAAACTGAATCCAACCAGCTGATATGGCCTCACATCCGGCCTCAAGTGAAAAGACCAAAAAGCCCCTCATTAAACTCTAATTTGAAAAAGACAGATTTCTGTTGCAGACCAGGTGCGCGGCGCGCACAACCCTCTAAACAGGTTCTGAGCTTCTATTCCATACCACGCTTCACTTACGATACGTACATCATTTAAAACTCTGTGTAAAATAAATATTGGGGTCTTACAACTCTCACCCACTTATAATCGATCACGTCCTAGTGATCCTTGTCACATAACCAAACGGACCACACTCCACGGTCCTCAAGCCCAAGTCCCAATCCAACTTTCCTAAGCAATCCTTCCCAATGAATCGCCTTTAAGCAACTAAATCGTCACACGCGATTTATCAAATCACAATACGAGCACTATAACCATGCACATTCCCTCACATCGGGAAAACTCAACCAAATCTCGTACCGAGATATAGATCTCTTAGCGTACACTTACTGAGTAAAACGCTAAAAACAACCAAGTCTGAACCTAAGGTCAACAACCCGAAACGATGAAGACCGAACCAAACAAACCCTTACGGATTACACCAATCACTAAACATCCCTTGTAGTGCGCCATACGACCAATACGCAACTACCGTAACATCATAATCCAACAGCTAGAACCGATAGCGCCCAAAATGACTATGGAAACGCAAAACCCAAGGTGTACGAAATCAACCATCGTCACACCCGTAACAAACATGTGAGCGAAACACGGCTAACGCATCACTAAACATACAACATGGTCCTCACAACCCCACCATCAGTGTATAAAACAACCAATAGATCAAACATCCCGGTCCTTACGACCCCACCATCGGTGTATAAAACAACCGATGGATCACGCAACACACGAAGGCTGGCCGAAAACACACGCGCCTTAGTGAATCTGAACTACACGCGACTCACTACCTTCACTACAACAACAAACGAGAATGGCCGAACTACACGCGCCATAGTGAATCCGAACTACACGAGAGTCACTATCCCAGAGGAATGACCGAACTACACGAGTCATTTGTGAATCCGAACTACACGAGACTCACTCCTCCACACAATGACCGAAACCACACGAGTCATTTGTGAATCCGAACTACACGAGATTCACTTCCACAATAAGATGACCGAAACCACACGCGTCATCGTGAATCTGAAACCACACGCGATCCACAACCATGATGAAGTCAGTGGACCCGAAGATCATGCTTCACCAATCTCGACACCGGATGAAGTCAGCGGACCCGAAGATCATGCTTCACCGATATAACACCACGCTCATGATGAAGTTAGCGGACTCCGAAAGTCATGCTCCACCAATCACGTACTCCCATGATGAAGTCAGCGGACCCCAAAGGTCATGCTCCACCAATCAACCATACCATAATGAAGTCAGCAGACCCCGAAGGTCATGCTTCATTAATCACAATACCATGATGAAGTCAGCGGACTCCAAAAGTCATGCTTCATCAATCAACAATACCACGATGAAGTCAGCGGACCCGAAGGTCATGCTTCATCAATCACATACGCACCTTCGGCCTCAAACAACGAGTAGTGCAACATCGCGCTCTGCTACACTATAGTGAACCCTAGCGGACCACTAACCATCCATAATCGAGCAAGAACCACCTATATCAAACATAGGTACCGAACAATAATTCTCCAAAAGAGAACCCGGCACACACCTCCCTTAAGCGAAGGATTTCACCTTGCTCGCCAAACACGTCCATTATCTCTCAACGAGAGTCACCAACTTACCACCTCGGTGATAATTTACAAATCCCAAACCATAAGGACAATTTATCCGAAATTGTACTCTACCACATATCGACCAAAAATTTCCGGATCTACCAAAAGTATCATCCGAAATCTCCCACCAAAGCCTCCACGTGCGGGAGTGTAACTCCCCCACTTGGAATTACGTTCCAATGTCACAACTCGTACAACTGCACAATGCTACCAAAGGTAGACTTTACCAATAATTGGGCTCACACGACCCATCACTACATCTTGCTCCAACCTTGAGCACACGAAGGATTTTAACCAATCCTTAAACACTTTAAACGAAAAGTGTACCTCAACACAATCGGAGTGGAACACCATGCTAGTAGGTATAAAAGAGGCACATAATGTCGCGTTACGTAGACTCCTTTACCAACATACATCGAGATCAAACACTCGATATTTTTCGGGTTCCAATCCACCCAACGAACCTCATGGTTCATCAACTTCAACACGAAAGCGAACACGCGCTTAACAATCGAACACCAAAACCCACTTCCATGGTTTGGTAGAAACATTTCCCAAATACTAAGGAATGCTTGGTTGCACCAAGTCTCACGCCCTTCGCCCGACAATCAAACATCACCATAGGGTACTTCCATTAGGAACGTCACCCATAACAACAATATGCATAACACAATGCATTTAATCAACTCAAATTCAACGGCACTTAATAAATAATCAAAGGACATATTTATTAAAATGAAACGTACCTTAACGTCTCCTTGCCGCACCCGTCCCCGCTAACTTGGGACATTCCGACTTACGATGTCCTTCTTTTTGTCAATTGAAGCACACCATACTATCACCCTTTGGTACTGAACATTCCCAAGACTGGTGACCCCTCACGCCACAATTGTAACATCTAGCCGCACTAGAATCCGATGCACTCGTTCGCGTACCACCCGTGCTCACACTCGGACCCTTAGTCCTCTTACTCGGAGCACCATAAGAAACAACCCTTCTCTCACTTGAAGGTTCACCCTTATTCAATCGTGAATACGACTCGAAACCTCTAGCCAAGTCAAATAATTGCGAAAACGATTTCGCTTGACTCCGACTAATTTTACTCTTCAAGTCATCATTCATGGTTCGATAGAAATCCCCCATCAACAAACGATCATTCCCTAAATACTCCGGGCAAAAACGAGCCTTCGCCATAAAGGTCGTTTTGAGAGTATTCAAATCCATAGAACCCTGTTGCAAATTTCGCAACTCATTTCGCATTTTCGATAAATCGGCTGAAGTTCGGAACGCCTCAAAGAATTCCTTCTTAAACTCGTCCCACGATAAGGTCATAAACGTTTCGCCACCGACAAGATCAATCTTACCATCCAACCAATCCCTTCTCGGGAGGGCATTCAATAGTACGAAAACACCCTTCGACATCCGAAATCCAAGTTGTGCTTATCAAAGGATCCGGTTTCCCGTCATACATCGGGGGTTTAGTCCTCATTAAGCTCTTAAGACAACGCTCCATTTCACTACTACCCCGAAATTCAAAATACTCCCTATCCATTTCTTCTCGAAACGCACTCATTTGCTTCGCAACGGCGGCCGCAACTCTAGTATTAAACTCCTCGTCATTCGTCTCGATCTCGTTTCGCGTTGCCATTCTAAAGAATGTAAAACGATTAGTCCATGAACGTATAAAACCATACGCACCACACTGCCCCATCTTGCTAAACACTCGTCGTACATCACTTGTTAGACACGATTTGCACCCGTAATAAGGTTTGCAAGTCCTTATTACGCACACACGCCGCATCAAATCATTAGTACAATGACCGCTTCGCTCGATGATATAAACAAACACATACAAAATTCTACGCGATATAAACACGCGCGAGCATTACACCACAACACAATAATATATTAATAATATCCGCATTACTAATATAAACGTTAGTCCACCTACAAACAAGGCACTAACTATAACCCATTCCGACCCGTAATCCTACAAGTCCCGCAACAATTAAGCACACACAAAAGTCTAAGTCTAGGCACCTATCTCAAGTCACCTAAATCCCTTAGACCAGGCTCTGATACCACTTGTAGCATCCCAACCCGTTAACCAACCAAAAAAGCGGAATAAAAAAAATTAAACTGGACAGAAGGGTGCGCGGAGCGCACCACTGCCTGTGAGCGGCGCGCACAAGGCCTGTGACAATTTTGATCAAAATGTCCATTTTTCGCGAAAAGATCTTCGACTTCTCGACACTTTTAGACCAAACGCTTTTCACAACAATTTATATTAGTTAAAACTAACACGTTCCAATAATAAAATGAGTTTTATGAGACCGGGCCCACATCGGCCGTTTTACGACTTTCGTACAAAATACAAGTTTCGACCACATGATTTTTAACACAAAATAAAGACCGAGCAAGGCGATTGGGGATACGCTGCCCAATCCTAATCAATCCAAAAGCAAGATCTTCTAAAGCAACTATGCGAGTCCACTAGTCCCCGTTTACCCGAGCCACCGCATCCATGCAATCTATAAAAATGTCAACAACGAGAGGGTAAGCTAATGCTTAGTGAATGATAATATACTACATACATATATATGCATAAAATGGACACGCCACGAAATAACAAATACCGCATACCGAAGCATCCATATATAAGGCACTACATTAAGCATACCGTACGATCTCTAAGCAACGAGCTAAAGATACAACAACAATTATAAGTTCACCAACGACGATGTGAACAACGCCAAGAAGCTACACCCGGAGGGTTAGCTGAAATGTCCCGTTCTTATTGATTAAAAATGTTCCATATTAATTGTTTTCGTTGCGAGGTTTTGACCTCTATATGAGACGTTTTTCAAAGACTGCATTCATTTTAAAACAAACCATAACCTTTATTTCATCAATAAAGGTTTAAAAAGCTTTACGTAGATTATCAAATAATGATAATCTAAAATATCCTGTTTACACACGACCATTACATAATGGTTTACAATACAAATATGTTACAACAAAATAAGTTTCTTGAATGCAGTTTTTACACAATATCATACAAGCATGGACTCCAAATCTCGTCCTTATTTAAGTATGCGATAGCGGAAGCTCTTAATAATCACCTGAGAATAAACATGCTTAAAACGTCAACAAAAATGTTGGTGAGTTATAGGTTTAACCTATATATATCAAATCATAATAATAGACCACAAGATTTCATATTTTAATACACATCCCATACATAGAGATAAAAATCATTCATATGGTGAACACCTGGTAACCGACATTAACAAGATGCATATATAAGAATATCCCCATCATTCCTGGACACCCTTCGGATATAATATACATTTCGAAGTACTAAAGCATCCGGTACTTTGGATGGGGTTTGTTAGGCCCAATAGATCTATCTTTAGGATTTGCGTCAATTAGGGTGTCTGTTCCCTAATTCTTAGATTACCAGACTTAATAAAAAGGGGCATATTCGATTTCGATAATTCAACCACAGAATGTAGTTTCACGTACTTGTGTCTATTTTGTAAATCATTTATAAAACCTGCATGTATTCTCATCCCAAAAATATTAGATTTTAAAAGTGGGACTATAACTCACTTTCACAGATTTTTACTTCGTCGGGAAGTAAGACTTGGCCACTGGTTGATTTACGAACCTATAACAATATATACATATATATCAAAGTATGTTCAAAATATATTTACAACACTTTTAATATATTTTGATGTTTTAAGTTTATTAAGTCAGCTGTCCTCGTTAGTAACCTACAACTAGTTGTCCACAGTTAAATGTATAGAAATAAATTGATAAATATTATCTTGAATCAATCCACGACCCAGTGTATACATATCTCAGTATTGATCACAACTCAAACTATATATATATTTTGGAATCAACCTCAACCCTGTATAGCTAACTCCAACATTCACATATAGAGTGTATATGGTTATTCCGAAATATATATAGATGTGTCGACATGATAGGTCGAAACATTGTATACGTGTCTATGGTATGTCAAGATTACATAATATACAATACAAGTTGATTAAGTTATGGTTGGAATAGATTTGTTACCAATTTTCACGTAGCTAAAATGAGAAAAATTATCCAATCTTGTTTTACCCATAACTTCTTCATTTTAAATCCGTTTTGAGTGAATCAAATTGCTATGGTTTCATATTGAACTCTATTTTATGAATCTAAACAGAAAAAGTATAGGTTTATAGTCGGAAAAATAAGTTACAAGTCGTTTTTGTAAAGGTAGTCATTTCAGTCGAAAGAACGACGTCTAGATGACCATTTTAGAAAACATACTTCCACTTTGAGTTTAACCATAATTTTTGGATATAGTTTCATGTTCATAATAAAAATCATTTTCTCAGAATAACAACTTTTAAATCAAAGTTTATCATAGTTTTTAATTAACTAACCCAAAACAGCCCGCGGTGTTACTACGACGGCGTAAATCCGGTTTTACGGTGTTTTTCGTGTTTCCAGGTTTTAAATCATTAAGTTAGCATATCATATAGATATAGAACATGTGTTTAGTTGATATTAAAAGTCAAGTTAGAAGAATTAACTTTTGTTTGCGAACAAGTTTAGAATTAACTAAACTATGTTCTAGTGATTACAACTTTAAACCTTCGAATAAGATAGTTTTATATGTATGAATCGAATGATGTTATGAACATCATTACTACCTTAAGTTCCTTGGATAAACCTACTGGAAAAGAGAAAAATGGATCTAGCTTCAACGGATCCTTGGATTGCTCGAAGTTCTTGAAGCAGAATCATGACACGAAAACAAGTTCAAGTAAGATCATCACTTGAAATAAGATTGTTATAGTTATAGAAATTGAACCAAAGTTTGAATATGATTATTACCTTGTATTAGAATGATAACCTACTGTAAGAAACAAAGATTTCTTGAGGTTGGATGATCACCTTACAAGATTGGAAGTGAGCTAGCAAACTTGAAAGTATTCTTGATTTTATGTAACTAGAACTTGTAGAATTTATGAAGAACACTTAGAACTTGAAGATAGAACTTGAGAGAGATCAATTAGATGAAGAAAATTGAAGAATGAAAGTGTTTGTAGGTGTTTTTGGTCGTTGGTGTATGAATTAGATATAAAGGATATGTAATTTTGTTTTCATGTAAATAAGTCATGAATGATTACTCATATTTTTGTAATTTTATGAGATATTTCATGCTAGTTGCCAAATGATGGTTCCCACATATGTTAGGTGACTCACATGGGCCGCTAAGAGCTAATCATTGGAGTGTATATACCAATAGTACATACATCTAAAAGCTGTGTATTGTACGAGTACGAATACGGGTGCATACGAGTATAATTGTTGATGAAACTGAACGAGGATGTAATTGTAAGCATTTTTGTTAAGTAGAAGTATTTTGATAAGTGTATTGAAGTCTTTCAAAAGTGTATAAATACATATTAAAACACTACATGTATATACATTTTAACTGAGTCGTTAAGTCATCGTTAGTCGTTACATGTAAGTGTTGTTTTGAAACCTTTAGGTTAATGATCTTGTTAAATGTTGTTAACCCAATGTTTATAATATCAAATGAGATTTTAAATTATTATATTATCATGATATTATCATGTATGAATATCTCTTAATATGATATATATATACATTAAATGTCTTTACAACGATAATCGTAACATATATGTCTCGTTTAATAATCATTAAGTTAGTAGTCTTGTTTTTACATATGTAGTTCATTGTTAATATACTTAATGATATGTTTACTTATCATAGTATCATGTTAACTATATATATATATCCATATATATGTCATCATATAGTTTTTACAAGTTTTAACGTTCGTGAATCACCGGTCAACTTGGGTGGTCAATTGTCTATATGAAACATATTTCAATTAATCAAGTCTTAACAAGTTTGATTGCTTAACATGTTGGAAACATTTAATCATGTAAATATCAATCTCAATTAATATATATAAACATGGAAAATTTCGGGTCACTACAGTACCTACCCGTTAAATAAATTTCGTCCCGAAATTTTAAGCTGTTGAAGGTGTTGACGAATCTTCTGGAAATAGATGCGGGTATTTCTTCTTCATCTGATCTTCACGCTCCCAGGTGAACTCGGGTCCTCTACGAGCATTCCATCGAACCTTAACAATTGGTATCTTGTTTTGCTTAAGTCTTTTAACCTCACGATCCATTATTTCGACGGGTTCTTCGATGAATTGAAGTTTTTCGTTGATTTGGATATCATCTAACGGAATAGTGAGATCTTCTTTAGCAAAACATTTCTTCAAATTCGAGACGTAGAAAGTGTTATGTACAGCCGCGATTTGTTGAGGTTACTCAAGTCGGTAAGCTACTGGTCTAACACGATCAATAATCTTGAATGGTCCAATATACCTTGGATTTAATTTCCCTCGTTTACCAAATCGAAAAATGCCTTTCCAAGGTGCAACTTTAAGCAAGACCATCTCTCCAATTTCAAATTCTATATCTTTTCTTTTAATGTCAGCGTAGCTCTTTTGTGGACTTTGGGCGGTTTTCAACTGTTGTTGAATTTGGATGATCTTCTCGGTAGTTTCTTGTATAATCTTCGGACCCGTAATCTGTCTATCCCCCACTTCACTCCAACAAATCGGAGACCTGCACTTTCTACCATAAAGTGCTTCAAATGGTGCCATCTCAATGCTTGAATGGTAGCTGTTGTTGTAGGAAAATTCTGCTAACGGTAGATGTTGATCCCAACTGTTTCCGAAATCAATAACACATGCTCGTAGCATGTCTTCAAGCGTTTGTATCGTCCTTTCGCTTTGCCCATCAGTTTGTGGATGATAGGCAGTACTTTTGTCTAGACGAGTTCCTAATGCTTGATGTAATGTTTGCCAGAATCTTGAAATAAATCTGCCATCCCTATCAGAGATAATAGAGATTGGTATTCCATGTCTGGAGACGACTTCCTTCAAATACAGTTGATGTTTTAGCAGAGTAGTATATAAAATAGCTATTATTTTTACAGGAAATACTATTAAATATGATACAATTTTACACAAGATATTTATTTATTTATTGAATGGATATACTTAAACCTTGCTACAACACTTATAGGCAGTGTACCTAATCGTACAGTAGTGTAGTTTTTAGTAAGTCCGGTTCGTTCCACAGGGAAATCTTTAAACAAAGCTTAACGCTACATTAGTTTACTTTTATAAAAATACAAATATATATATAAGTAATATTATTAGTATAAAGGGGGTTTTTACCGTTTAATGACCAGTTTGTCGATTTTAAAACTTTAGTCGCAGTTAAAACCAAATGTAAAATAATAAATAAATACAAGACTTAAATTAAAGCGTAAAGTAAATAACAATAATGAAATTGTGAATAATAAAAGTGCGATAAAATAAACTTGCGATAATTAAAAAGTACGATAATTAAAAGTGCAATTAAATATAATAACAATAAATAAAAGTGCTATAATTAGAAGTGCAATTAAATATAAAATAAAGGAAATTAAATATGAAATAAAAGAATTATGCTTATTTAAACTTCCGTAATCATGATGTTTGACGTGTTGATTTTAGTTTTATGCCCATGGGTTAATTGTCCTTTGTCCTGGATTATTTAATATGTCCATACGGATTTGTCCATAATAGTCCATCAGTCATAAATATAAAGAGCGAAAGCCTTCGTCAAATTATTCTTATTCCCGAAGTCAAATATTCCAACTAATTGGGGATTCGAATTGTAACAAGGTTTTAATACTTTGTTTAATGAATACACCAGGTTATCGACTGCGTGTAAACCAAGGTTTTACTACTTTGTTAACAATTACACCAATTACCCTTGAATGTAATTCACCCCTGTTTCAACAAGTCTATTAACTATTAATCCAGTACCGTATCCGGTAAAATGAATAATTATTGATATTTATAGATATCCCGCCCACCGTACCCAGTCAAGCGTATGTGGTTATATATAAATACGTCGAATTATAAGTTTGTATATTAAATTAACAAGGTATTGTTTAGTTAATATAAAACCCATTAATAGCCCATAGTCTAATTTCCACAAGTGTCGTTCTTTTATCCAAACCCCAATTATGGTACAAAGCCCAATTACCCAATTTTAGTAATTAGCCCAACATCATGATTACTTCGTTCAAATAAGCATAATAATAACTTAGCTACGAGACATTAAATTAAAAAGGTTGAACATAACTTACAATGATTAAAAATAGCGTAGCGTTACACGGACAGAATTTCGACTTACACCCTTACAACATTCGCTAACATACCCTTATTTTTAGGATTAAAATTAAAATTAAAATTAAAATATAAATATAAATATATACGATATAGATAGAGATATGGATATATGATGGATGAAAAATGCTCAGAATTCGGTTGCTTTTATAGGGAGTTTCAAACTTTGGGGCTCCGTGACTCGCGGCCAATTTTGCCTTCAAACTCCGCGAGTCGCGGAGTTTGCTTTAACAGCTCACACAAGTTTGGCTCTTTGTTTACCGACGGATTTATAAATAAATATAATATATTAAATAATTATAAGAATTATTTAAATATTATATTATATTTATGTGCATAGTTGACTTGTAATTTTTAGTCCGTTGCATCGAGCGTTGAGAGTTGACTCATGTCCCGGTTCCGGATTTTCGAACGTCCTTGTGTACAATTTAATAACTTGTACTTTGCGTTTTGAATCTTGTACTCTTGTAATTTCGAGACGTTTCTTATCAATAATTGGAACCTCTTTGATTGTATTTTGTACTTTTGAGCTTTTTGGTAGTTTGCGTCTTCAATTCGTCGAATCTGTCTTTTTTCTTCACCTTTTATTATTTAAACGAATATCAGTTGTAAATAGAACAATTGCAACTAAAATCTTGTCTTTCTTGAGGAATAATGCTATGAAATATATGTTCGTTTTTAGCATTATCAAATATTCCCACACTTAAGCATTGCTTGTCCTCAAGCAATATCGTCTTGAAATACTAGAATCACTTCTTTATTCTTCACACTTTGTACATCAGTGATTTCTATACGGCGGTATAAACAATGGTAGTAACGATATGGTTTACAGTCCCACATGACTATAAAAATTTAGATCCATTAAGGAAATTGGATCTTTATGAAAACATTTGATCTTTTGAAAATTAAATCTAGTTTTTACCCTAGATAAGTTTTCTGGAATAACCCTTTACCGGTGTTTGCAAAATATTTTTGTGGGTTTGGTGGGTTTCAGATTTGAAAATTTTAGCTCAAAACTTATGGTTTTGTGTCAACCATTTGCTAACCTTGTATTTGGAAAGCAACACGTCCAGTTTACTTGTCCCGTATATTACCTTTCGGTAAACTACCGTCCGGTTGTAAAGGAAAGCGTTGAACAAGCAACTGTTAAGGCAATGTCCCCTGACATGCTTTTAATTATGGTTTCTAACGTGTCGGACGCAATTACTATCCTTGGTAGGAGCAATAGTAAAGCTCACCCTTATGATTTTTTGGTCTGGCACAAGGTCCTGTCTTTGACCACTATGCAACCACCGTTCTTACGGTTGACACCCGATTTAGTTCAGGTGACCTAATGAATTCCAGGTGAATTCCTATGATTTTACGTTCAATGGTAATGAACGCATTGAAAATAGGGTTTTCAGAAAACAAATCGGTTTATAATTTTGATCAAAATATTTTCTCGTTCAAGCTCGAGTTTAGATATCATTGAATTCCATGAGTTTGTAATTCTCAATCTTTAAGGTCAATCTCAAGGATTGAGTAATATCAGGCTTAAAAGCTGATTTTTGATCTTTTAAGGAGATTATCCTTTCTGGGGATCTGATTCATTAGTCTTATCCAGCTAATTTGCATGGTGCCCCCCCATTTTCCGAGATAAATCCTTCTCATGGTTAGGATAAATCTGACCACTTGGCGACCCTGTTTAATGCTGAGGTCCGTGGATTTCCTGCTGATTTTAGTGATGACTTTTCTAGATTTTTCGTCAACCTACAGCTGGTCTGGACGACAACTTCATGACCTAAATCAAGAAGCGTGTTTCTTTTTCGGAAGACTTTACTTCCTTTTAATGATGGAATTGATTCATCGTGTAGATCCATCTTTCTTTTCTTTCATCTGGTAAAACAGTTTAGTTTAGTCCAAAGCAAAAGTATTTTCAGTTATTTGTACAAAAATATGTGATATATGTTTTGAATAACTTGGTAAATTTTTCCACACTTGGCTTTTATTTTCCTTTTTATCGTCCTCTATTCCATTTTAAATGAATTTTAACATTTTGGTTTGTTTCTCAATTTATGTCCTTTCCGAGGTTACAATAATTTTGGTGTTAAAACCTAGTTTTATCGTTCATAAATATGTATAAACATGATTTTGAGTTCATTTAATTGAAAATTTTGAAATTTTTTACTAGAATTAGGTAGTCAGTATATAAGACTAGGGCTGTTCTTTATTATCAGAGAGCACTAGATTCTAATACAACTACTACTTTACTAGTATTTCTAATGGTAACCAAGTGCATAAAGTAAAAATTTTTAAAATTCCGAAAGAATTTAACCCCTTCCCACACTTAAGATCTTGCAATGCCCTCATTTGCAAGAAATCAGTAACAAATTAAATTATTGAGGGTGATTTGTGTGAAAATGATTAAATTTTACCAAATTTTCCAAACATATTGGCGTTTGTTTGTTGAATGATAAATGGTGCACATCATTTGTTCATTCTGTCTTGTTGTTATTTCACATATATTTTGCATCTTGTCGTCAAAATTAGTTGCTTTTGCTGAACTTAATGCCAGTCTGTGAAAATGCGTTGTTTTACCCTGTTGTGTACATAAGATAAACTGCAAACATATATACATATTTTTGAAGTTTGGTATATTACCCCACATTCAAAAATTATTAAGATCTAAGAATAAAAGTTAGAAAATTATAAAAACTATTACAATATTAACATAAGTATTAAACGTATTACAAATTACAAAATAAATAAAACTAAGTAGACTAGGGATGATACTGGTACCAATAGGGGTTCCAAGCATAACCATAGGTGCTATAAAATGCTTCGGCAGGGTTATACGTAGGATATGGTGGTTGCATCTCTATAGACCAGGGAGGGAATATGGGTTTTGGTGTAGGAATATAGTTTCTACCTATATGTTGGCAATGAGCTATGATTTGGTTTTGATGAACTTGCCAATCTTCAAATGCTCTCTGTCTAGCATTTTCGTACTCCTGTGAAGCTATAAACCTTTGCATTTCTTGCATCTCATTTCCCCCTCCTACATTACCTTGCTGTTGGTTTCTCTCAACCTGTGGATGTCTACCATGGTATCGTACTGCGGCGTTATTTCGCCTCTTCAAAACTTTCGCACCATGGTATACATTTAAACCTATAGTATCGCGGGGTTCTGGTTCTTCGACTAATAATCCCCCCCGACTTATATCCACACCGAGATATTCAGCAATCAAAGTAATAAAAATACCACCTCCTATTATGCTATGCGGCCTCATCCCCCTAACCATAGCTGATAAATAATAACCCACACAATAAGGTATACTTACAGCGCTTTGTGGGTCTCGAATACACATATGGTAAAACAAATCCTGTTCATTTACCTTTTCCTTGTTCTTACCTCTTTGTGTAATCGAATTTGCTAAAAACCTATGAATCACTCTTAATTCAGCTCTATCTATATCCAAATAAGAGTAATTTCCCCCTTTGAATCGGTGATGGCTTGTCATTTGACTCCGTACACCGTGTGTATCAAAATTTTCATCGATCTTTCTACCATTTAGTATCAACCCTCTACAATCGGCAGATGCTAACTCCTCAGGCGTATATATACGTAAAGCCTGAGCCATGTCTAGTAAAGACATGTGGCGCACCGAACCTCCCAACAAAAATCTAATAAAAGATCGATCGGTTAAACTAGCTACCCGATCGTTTAATTCTATACTACAAAACAATTCTTCACACCATACTTTATATACAGGTCTACGCATGGTGAATAAATGTACCCAGTCATTAAAAGTAGAATTACCATACCTCTGTACAAGTAATTCCATAATTGGCCCGGCCAATTCTACAGCTTCTAATGGTCCCCATTCTATGACCCTAGGTACCTCAACAACTTTAGAATGAAGAGTATGCAAACCCCTTTGGTATTTTAGATAATCTATCCAAAGTCTGTCAAATCTCAGGTTCGGGTGCAACTCTTCCAAGTGCATATCAGAAAATGTCATGACTGGATGAGGTATATCTTGCTTGTAGTAGTTATCCACCTCCTGTTGTTCCGCATTCTCAGCAGGAGCATTGCGAGCTTGGGATGAAGATTCACCCCTTTCAGTCTGCAAAACACATCAAACACAATTTTTGTGCATCCAAATATGCATTAGTGTCAGCAAAATCATCAATCAGAATAATTACAATGACATGATCAATTTATATCAAACTTAAGATCATTTTTCATATTTTCATCAAATCTACATTTTTTCAAAATAGCATATACGAAAATGTTCGCCAAGTTCATAAGCATTCAACTCAAATAACATGTCAAAATAATCATTACTAGCAATTAAACAAGTTTCAAATGACATTATCTTTCAAAAATCAAGTTCATGAATTTTTAGACTTGAAAAAGTCCACTTTAATTCTCAAAATCATGTTTAGGCTCAAAGTTTGGATCATTTAACTACCTAAACATGTTACACTCTTAATTTAGCAACAATTCATGACAAAAATCGGCCATAACCTGTTTATATCAAAAAGCCCCAAATTTGCTCAAGAACACAAACCCTAGATTACTCAAAATTTGAAGTTTAAGGCTTCTAATCATGTTAAATAGCATCAATCTAGGTTATACAAGCATAATACATAAACAATTTAAGAATAATTACACTAAAAAGCATGAAAATCAAATTGGGGGAAAAATTGCTCAAGAACACTAATTTTCGGATTAAATGGTGTTTAGGTGTAGAAATTTACCGTTTTTCTTGAGTAATTCCTTGATAGCATCCTTCTCAACATGATTTTAGTAAAAGATTTGATGATTAACGGTTAAAAATTGTGATTTTGGGGGTGTTTTTTCGACTTTTTTCGCAGTATTTTCGCTGTGTTTTTGAGTTTTGTGGTGTGCAACTGATCAGTTTTGCGTTTTATTTTTTTCTGTATTTCGGTCCTCCCGCGAATCGCGGTGTTTGGAACCTTCAAACTCCGCGAGTCGCGGAGTTTGTTTGTTTTTTTTAAACATCTTATACTAATTAAAATAATTAAGTAATTAATTTTAAAATTTTGTTTCCCTTGTTATTTAGGACGAGGTCGTTTCGGATTGATGTCCTAGTTCGTCCCTCGACAAAATTTTAAAATTTGTCTTTTTGTAGCGATTGTTTTAAAAGCTAAGATTTTTGGGTTTTTTAATGTTTTTGGCATACTTTAATTCAATAAGATTAAAAATAATGATAATAAAAGTTCTCGTCCCTCCCTTGGGTAAAGCAGTTTCGGTTCAAAGACCTAGTCTTCAACTTACGACGAATTTTAAAAATCATATTTTTAACTTAATGAGATAAAGTAAATTTTTATTTTTAAATTCACACAATTTAAAAATAAAATTCAAAATTAATATTAAAAATTCACACCAAACTTAAAATTTGAAATGTATAAAATTAAAAATTCATATTTTAAAAATTAAAAATTCACACCAAACTTAATTTAAAAATTCATATTATAAATTCACACCAAACTTATATTAATTTTTCAAATATTTACAATTTTAAAAATATTGTTTTTACAAAGTTTACAATATTAATTTAAGATTTAAATATTAATTTTAAAAATATGGTAAAAATAAATTAAAAATGTTTTTGGCTTTTTATCCCACTTTAATCAATCAAATATTATCAAAAATATGCGCCCCTCTTTTCGGTAAAGTAATTTCGGTTCCAAGACCTAATTTAACTCATGACGAATTTTTGAAATATTTTGGGTTGATTGATTAAAGATATTTATAGCTTAAGAATAAACGTTAAATTTCGCAGTGATGTAATAAATTTTTGAATGATATCAATAATTTCGGTCGCCAAACCTAATTTTATTCAATACCAATTTAATACTTTATAGCGAACAAATTAGCGTTTATTATCAAAAGGTTAAAAATAAAAATAAAAATAAAGACTGTACAGACTTACCTGTGAAATAGATGTCTTAGTTATATGATCTATCCCATTCATAAGATAGTCGGTTTAATTGGTTTTCCATAGCTATATAGGCGTAACCTCGAGCATTCAGTGTCTTTTCTTCTAAACATATGAATGGTCCATCTCTGCATAAAGTAACAAATTCGGTGTTTGAATAGGTTTGATTATTTGAACATTTACCTCCATGTGACCATTTTCCGCATTTGTGACATCTTTCTAGGTGTCGTGCTCTTCTTTTTGCTGCGGATTTTGATTTTCCTTTACCAAATTGTAACTTATTATCTTCGCATCTGGATTCTTTTCTAACTCCGTCCATTCTTTCTCTGATTACTGATACTATTTCACTCGGTAGTGTGTCATTATTACGTTTAGTGATCAAAGCGTGTAGCATTAGACCATGGTTTAGTTCACAGGCAGTCTTCATTTCCTAAAAACCTAAAAAAAATAAAAATTCAGAATGGGGGGAGAAGACTTGTTCTTTAGGGTCTGCTAGGGAAAGACCATTCGGGTTCCATTTTCGAGAACTACACGAAAACAGACAATCTAACTCTAACAGAAATACATATTATCCTTTAAAGACTTGATTCTCCCCACACTTAGTCAGCTGTGGTGTCGAAATTGTGATTAACTTCGTTGTCAACTTCCATCGGACCATGTATGTAATGTTTAACTCTGTGACCATTAACTTTAAATTCAATCCCATTTGAATTTATTAATTCTATCGTTCCGTATGGGAAAACTCTTTTGACTATGAATGGTCCAGACCATCTTGATTTCAATTTTCCAGGAAATAGCTTGAATCGTGAATTGAAAAGAAGAACTCTGTCTCCTTCTTTAAATTCTTTTGAACTTCTGATTCTTTTATCATGCCATTTCTTCGTTCTTTCTTTATAGATTAACGAATTTTCGTATGCTTCATGTCTTAATTCTTCTAATTCGTTTAGTTGACTTAATCGTAGACGTCCGGCTTCATGTAAATCAAGATTACATGTCTTCAAAGCCCAAAATGCTTTGTGTTCAATTTCTACTGGAAGATGACATGCTTTTCCATAAACAAGTCTAAAAGGTGTGGTTCTAATTGGAGTTTTGTAGGCTGTTCTAAAAGCCCAGAGTGCATCCTCCAATTTAATGGACCATTCCTTCGGATTTGATCCTACGGTTTTCTCTAGAATACGTTTTAAAGCTCAGTTGGTATTTTCAACTTGTCCACTTGTTTGTGGATGATATGCGGTGGAGATTTTATGAGTAACTCCATATCTTTTAAGAACTTTCTCAAGTTGATTATTACAAAAATGAGTACCCCGATAACTTATTAAAGCTTTCGGTGTTCCAAACCTTGCAAAAAGACGTTTTAAAAAGTTGACTACAACTCGTGCATCGTTAGTTGGGAGAGCTTGTGCTTCCGCCCATTTAGATACATAATCAATGGCTACGAGTATATATAGATTATTATGAGATTTTGGAAATGGACCCATAAAGTCAATACCCCAAATGTCAAATACTTCACAAACTTGAATGACATTTTGTGGCATTTCATCACGTTGACTTATTTTTCCGGCCGTTTGACAAGCATCACAGGATTTGCAAAGAAGGTGTGCGTCTTTGTAAATTGTAGGCCAATAGAATCCAGCATCATAAACTTTTCTTGCTGTTAGTTGAGGCCCATAATGCCCTCCTGTTGGTCCTGTGTGACAATGGTTTAATATTTTACTGGCTTCATCTCCAAATACACATCGGCGTATTATTCCATCGGGACAACTTTTAAACAGATGTGGATCTTCCCAAAAATAGTGTTTTATATCACTGAAGAATTTCTTTCGTCTTTGGTACGATAATCCTTTTTCAAGGAATCCACAAACTAAGTAGTTTGCATAGTCTGCAAACCATGGAATTTCTTTATAATCTATCTTCAATAGATATTCATCAGAAAAGTTGTCTTGTATGGCCGATTCATTTAGAACTTCTAATTTGGGATTTTCAAGACGAGAAAGATGATCAGCGGCGAGATTTTCTGCTCCTCTTTTATCTCGGATTTCAATATCAAACTCTTGTAAGAGTAAGATCCAACGGATTAATCTTGGTTTAGCATCTTGTTTTGAAAATAGGTATCTAAGAGCAGAATGGTCGGTATAGACCACCGTTTTTGCTAGAACGAGATATGATCGAAATTTGTCAAAAGCAAAGACAATAGCAAGGAGTTCTTTTTCAGTAGTTGTATAGTTCGTTTGTGCTCCTTGTAACGTCTTACTAGCATAATATATAGGTTGAAATCGTTTTTCAATCCTTTGTCCTAAAACGGCTCCCATTGCAAAATCACTTGCATCGCACATTAGTTCAAATGGTAGATTCCAATTTGGTGTTATCATGATCGGCGCATTAGTGAGTTTCTCTTTAAGAATATTAAAAGATTTGATACACTCATCTGAAAAGATGAATGGAGCATCTTTTTCTAGGAGTTTATTCATAGGAGTGGCAATTTTAGAAAAATCTTTTATGAAACGTCGGTAAAAACCGGCATGCCCTAGAAAACTCCTAACTCCTCTAACATTGGTGGGATGTAGAAGTTTAGCAATTACATCTACTTTAGCTCTATCCACTTCAATTCCTTCTTTTGAAATTTTATGACCAAGAACAATGCCTTCTTTAACCATGAAATGGCATTTCTCCCAATTAAGTACTAGATTTGATTGTTCGTATCTAATAAGCATTCGTTCCAGATTAACTAGACATGATTCAAATGTATATCCGAAGACTGAAAAGTCATCCATGAAAACTTCCATGCATTCTTCTATTATGTCGTGAAAAATCGCCATCATACACCTTTGAAAGGTTGCAGGGGCGTTGCAAAGTCTAAATGGCATGCGTTTGTAAGCAAAAGTACCATAAGGGCACGTGAATGTGGTTTTCTCTTGGTCCTCGGGTGCTATTGGAATTTGAAAATATCCGGAAAATCCATCTAGAAAACAATAGTAACTATTTCCGGCTAATCTTTCCAACATTTGATCTATGAAAGGTAAGGGAAAGTGATCTTTTCTGGTGGCGTCATTTAATTTTCTATAATCAATACATACACGCCATCCTGTTACAGTCCTAGTAGGAATAAGCTCATTTTTCTCATTTGTAATGACAATCATTCCACCCTTCTTAGGCACGCATTGAACTGGGCTTACCCATGGACTATCAGAGATTGGATAAATTAGACCTGCATCTAGCAGTTTAATAATCTCTTTCTTAACTACATCTTGCATATTAGGATTTAGTCTTCGTTGGCGTTGCACATACGTTTTATGACCTTCTTCCATAAGGATTTTATGTGTGCAATACGAAGGACTTATTCCTTTAATATCATGAATCTTCCATGCAATGGCTGGTTTATGAGCTTTCAACACAGAAATGAGTTGTGATTTCTCATTTTCAGTAAGAGAAGACGATATTATTACAGGTAATTCAGATTCACCATGTAAATAAGCGTATTCTAAATGGTTTGGAAGTGGCTTTAACTCTAATTTCGGAGGTTCTTCTATCGATGATTTGTATCGATATCTGTCTTCTTCTTTTAGCATTTGAATTTCTTCTGTTGTTGGTTCATATCCATTAGCTATAAGTGTAGCTAACATTTCAGCTTCATCAATTGGTTCATTACCTTCTCCTAAAGAACATTCTCCTGTTCCTTGTAATTCTGGAAATTCTTCTAATAATTCTGCATGTGCATCTATGGTTTGAATATAATAACATGTATCATCTGCATATTGTGGTTGTTGCATTGCTCTATCAACTGAAAAGGTAACACTCTCGTCCTCTATACTTAGGGTCAATTTCTTACCGAACACGTCTATCATTGCTTTAGCCGTGTTTAAGAATGGTCTTCCTAATATGAGAGGAACTTGAGAATCTTCTTCCATGTCCAGAACAACAAAATCTACTGGAAATACTAAAGTACCAACTTTAACTAGCATGTTCTCCATTATCCCTCTAGGATATTTTATTGATCTATCGGCTAGTTGTATGCTTATTCTGGTTGGTTTCAATTCTCCAAGGTCTAGTTTAGCGTATAGTGAATACGACATTAGATTTATACTAGCACCTAAGTCTGCCAATGCTTCTATTGAACTAAGACTACCCAGAAAACATGGAATTGTGAAACTTCCTGGATCAGATAGTTTTTCTGGTATTTTATTCAACAGCACTGCTAAACAATTAGCATTCATAGTAACAGCCGAGAGTTCTTCCATTTTCTTTCTATTTGAAATTAGATCGTTCAAGAATTTAGCATATCTAGGCATTCCTGAAATCACATCAATGAAAGGAAGATTTACATTTATTTGTTTAAACATATCCAAGAATTTGGATTGCTCGGCTTCAAGTTTCTCTTTCTTCATTTTACTCGGGTAAGGAAGTGGTGGTTTGTATGGTTTAACATAAGGTTTAGCCTTAACTGTGTTATCTTCATTAACCTTTTCAACTACCGGTTCTGTTTCCTTATCTTGTTCAGGTTGTGGTTCTTGTGGAGTAGGAATAGCTTCATCAGAAGTTACAGGTATTTCAGGTGGTTTAAGTGTTGTACCACTTCTTGTGGTAATGGCTTTAGCTGTTTCATTCCGGGGGTTAGCATTTGTATCACTAGGTAGACTTCCCGGTTTTCTTTCACCTATTAACCTTGCTAGGTTACTTACTTCTTGTTCCAGATTTTGAATAGAAGCTTGTTGATTTCTAAATGCTTGAGCATTTTGTTCATTGTTTTGTTTTTGAGATGTGAAAAACTGCGTTTGAGTTTCAACTAGCTTCGTCATCATATCTTCTAAATTCGGCTTTTTATCATCGGTTTGTTGTGGTGGTTTGTTTTGAAAATTAGTTCTTTGCTGATTGTAAGTATTATTGGATACTTGTTGATTGCTAAGACCTTGTTGGTTGTTGTATGGAATATTTCAGTTATAATTCTGGTTTTGATTGTAAATCGGTCTTGGCGGTTGATAATTATTCTGATAATTATTTCCAGGCCTTTGGTTTATGTATGAAATATTCTCTCTTTGTTCCATTGTTAATTCAATACTTAGACAATCTTTTGTCAAATGTGGTCCTCTACACTGCTCACAACTAATTCGTATTGAGTGAATATCTTTAGTCATCTTTTCCATTCGTCTCTCGACAGCATCTATCTTTGCGGAAATGGAATCTAAGTCATGACTAGAATCGGCTCTAGCTGCTTTAGATGATCTAACGATATCTTTTTCTTGGTGCCACTCATGTGAGTGGGAAGCAGTGTTATCAATGATTTTGTAAGCATCAGTTTCGGTTTTCTTCATAATAGAACCACCGGCTGTTATATCTATGTCTTTCCTTGTAGTGATGTCGCATCCTTGGTAGAATATTTGTACTATTTGACAGGTGTCTAAACCATGTTGCGGACATCCTCTTAACAACTTTCCATATCTTGTCCACGCCTCATATAGAGTTTCATTCGGCTTCTGTGTAAACGTAACAATTTCTGCTTGAAGTCTTACGGCTTTAGATGCAGGAAAGAATTGTTTAAGAAATTTTTCAACTAAAACGTCCCATGTATCAATCGCCCCTTCAGGTAACGATCCCAACCAATCTTTGGATTCTCCCTTTAAAGTCCAGGGAAATAACATGAGATATATCTGTTCATCCTCAACTTCTCGGATTTTAAATAGTGTGCAGATCCTATTAAAGGTACGTAGATGTTCATTTGGATCTTCCTTCGGCGCACCACTAAATTGGCATTGATTAGTCACCATGTGTAGAATTTGTCCTTTGATTTCATAATCTGGCGCATTAATGTCTGGATGAGTAATTGCGTGACCTTGGCCAGTGCGTTTAGCTCTCATTCGGTCTTCCATACTTAAAGGTTCCAGATTCTCCATAATTGAATTTGTTGAATCGGAATCACTAGAGGATTCTGATTTAATGGTTCGTTCCTCAACAATCTCTGTTTGAATGATTGGTGGTTCCGGAGGAAAGTTTAGTGGTTCAGGATCTATGAATCATTCCTGAATATTCTCCGGATTCTCAATTGTGAGGTCGGGTTCAAAAAATGGATTATCGGAAATTTGAACTGAAGTACTTGGTCGACTGGATGACGATTATAAAGAAAAATCAACGGTGGTAATATTTTCTAAATGTCTTGATCTAGTTACAGGTGGTGAACGTACAAAAGGTGGTGAACGTCTTGCTCGGTGCATTCACTGAATATCCTATTAGTTTTTAAAAGGAAAGAAAAATTATAATAAGTTATCCAATCAATAGACTTTTCTGATTCTGCCCACGTTTCGAATAGCCAAAAGATGCAGCAGAGGGGCAGGATTCGTTTGGTCTCAATATAATTGAGGACTGTTTGGCTCCAATAACCCGGTCCACGTACAAATCCAACTATTACTATGAACCAGAAAATTTTGATGTCTATCAATTTAACCACTTAAAATAAATTTTCGTAATTTTAAGAAAATTAGATAAGAAGTAGAATAAAAATCTATGTCCTAAAACTAGAATAGCGAGAAATAAGAAAGAAAAAGAGTTCGTCGAAAAAGGTCGAAAAAGAAAAATGGTTGAAAAATAAAAGGTGACGGAAAAATAAAAGAAACTTATAAAACTTAAAAACAATTGACTAACCTAACCTTATTACTACAACTAACTTAAAATTATAATCGCAAATTGAGATTACTAATTGGAATGATAATTGATACATAGGTAAAAGTCGTCTAAAAATATTAAAGCTTACAGGAAAAACTAAATCCCAAATGGAAATATCTTTAAAAAAAAACTAAAACTTAAAAAGGCGTCGCAAAATTCTAAAGTACCTAAATCTTAGTCTAAAGAAAAAGCACTTAAGGAATTCTACGGCAATGCCTAAAAATCTAGAAGTAAAAATAACTATGGCAAAAACTAAGTTTAAAACTAAATATGAGTGAAAAATACAAATATTACGCTAAAACGATTAAAAAGGGATAAAATATAAACATATACAAAAAGTTGTAAAAAGTACAATTTTTATAAAAATATTATTTTTATATTATTTATTTTATAAAACTATTAATTTTATAATTTAATTAAACTAATTTAACTAAATAAAACAAATTAAATAAAAAGTAAAACATAAAATAAAACTAATTATAATAATAATAATAATTAGGGTTAAATAATAATAATAATAATTAATTACCCGTAATTAATTGTAGTTAGGGTTTCTGTCAGTGTCAGAGTTACTCCGCAAGTCGCGGTATTCGATGCAGAAAACCTCCGCGAGTCGCGGGGATCCAAAAATCAACTCAGGTACGTTTAAAACTGACGCGTTTTTTTCTATTTTTTTTTTTAATTTCTGTTTTTTATATTTTCTGTTTATATTGTATAATAAAAACTTATAATTAAAAACTTAAATAAAAATAGAACTTACTTTATAATTTTTAAAAATATCTTAAAAAAAGATTTATATATATTAATTTTTTTTTATTTTTTCGGTTTTTTTATTTTTTATGTTTTAAATAAAAACAAAATACTTAAATAAAACTTATATAAAAATAAAGAAACTTTATAAAACTTAAATATTTAACAAAATCTTAAAAATACTTATATTTTTTTTTCTTTTTATATTTTCGAATATTTAAAACGTATTTTTATAAAAACGAATTTTAATAAAAGTAAACTAAAAATCTTTTTTTTTTTTATATTTAGCGTTGCGCTTCCGGCGTTTAAGAGTTCCCCGGCAGCGGCGCCAAAAATACTTGATGTTTTATTAGAGTAGTATATAAAATAGCTATTATTTTTACAGGAAATACTATTAAATACGATACAATTTTACACAAGATATTTATTTATTTATTGAATGGATATACTTAAACCTTGCTACAACACTTATAGGCAGTGTACCTAATCGTACAGTAGTGTAGTTTTTAGTAAGTCCGGTTCGTTCCACAGGGAAATCTTTAAACAAAGCTTAACGCTATATTAGTTTACTTTTATAAAAATACAAAAATATATATAAGTAATATTATTAGTATAAAGGGGGTTTTTACCGTTTAATGACCGGTTTGTCGATTTTAAAACTTTAGTCGCAGTTAAAACCAAATGTAAAATAATAAATAAATACAAGACTTAAATTAAAGCGTAAAGTAAATAACAATAATGAAATTGTGAATAATAAAAGTGCGATAAAATAAACTTGCGATAATTAAAAATTACGATAATTAAAAGTGCAATTAAATATAATAACAATAAATAAAAGTGCTATAATTAGAAGTGCAATTAAATATAAAATAAAGGAAATTAAATATGAAATAAAAGAATTATGCTTATTTAAACTTCCGTAATCATGATGTTTGACGTGTTGATTTTAGTTTTATGCCCATGGGTTAATTGTCCTTTGTCCTGGATTATTTAATATGTCCATACGGATTTGTCCATAATAGTCCATCAGTCATAAATATAAAGAGCGAAAGCCTTCGTCAAATTATTCTTATTCCCGAAGTTAAATATTCCAACTAATTGGGGATTCGAATTGTAACAAGGTTTTAATACTTTGTTTAATGAATACACCAGGTTATCGACTGCGTGTAAACCAAGGTTTTACTACTTTGTTAACAATTACACCAATTACCCTTGAATGTAATTCACCCCTGTTTCAACAAGTCTATTAACTATTAATCCAGTTCCGTATCCGGTAAAATGAATAATTATTGATATTTATAGATATCCCGCCCACCGTACCCAGTCAAGCGTATGTGGTTATATATAAATACGTCGAATTATAAGTTTGTATATTAAATTAACAAGGTATTGTTTAGTTAATATAAAACCCATTAATAGCCCATAGTCTAATTTCCACAAGTGTCGTTCTTTTATCCAAACCCCAATTATGGTACAAAGCCCAATTACCCAATTTTAGTAATTAGCCCAACATCATGATTACTTCGTTTAAATAAGCATAATAATAACTTAGCTACGAGACATTAAATTAAAAAGGTTGAACATAACTTACAATGATTAAAAATAGCGTAGCGTTACACGGACAGAATTTCGACTTACACCCTTACAACATTCGCTAACATACCCTTATTATTAGGATTAAAATTAAAATTAAAATTAAAATATAAATATAAATATATACGATATAGATAGAGAGATGGATATATGATGGATGAAAAATGCTCAGAATTCGGTTGCTTTTATAGGGAGTTTCAAACTTTGGGGCTCCGCGACTCGCGACCAATTTTGCCTTCAAACTCCGCGAGTCGCGGAGTTTGCTTTAACAGCTCACACAAGTTTGGCTCTTTGTTTACCGACGGATTTATAAATAAATATAATATATTAAATAATTATAAGAATTATTTAAATATTATATTTATGTGCATAGTTGACTTGTAATTTTTAGTCCGTTGCGTCGAGCGTTGAGAGTTGACTCATGTCCCGGTTCCGGATTTTCGAACGTCCTTGCGTACAATTTAATATCTTGTACTTTGCGTTTTGAATCTTGTACTCTTGTAATTTCGAGACGTTTTTTATCAATAATTGGAACCTCTTTGATTGTATTTTGTACTTTTGAGCTTTTTGGTCGTTTGCGTCTTCAATTCGTCGAATCTATCTTTTGTCTTCACCTTTTATTATTTAAACGAATATCACTTGTAAATAGAACAATTGCAACTAAAAGCTTGTCTTTCTTGAGGAATAATGCTATGAAATATATGTTCTTTTTTAGCATTATCAACAGTCGTGCTAACTTCTCCATCTTGTCATCTTCTCTTATTGGCAGGAAGTGTGCGGATTTGGTGAGACGATCAACTATTACCCAAATAGTATCAAAACCACTTGCAGTCCTTGGCAATTTAGTGATGAAATCCATGGTAATGTTTTCCCATTTCCACTTCGGGATTTTGGGTTGTTGAAGTAGACCTGATGGTTTCTGATGCTCAGCTTTGACCTTAGAACACGTCAAACATTCTCCTACATATTTAGCAACATCGGCTTTCATACCCGGCCACCAAAAATGTTCCTCTTGAGATCCTTGTACATCTTCCCCGTTTCAGGATGTATTGAGTATCTGGTTTTATGAGCTTCTGTAAGTACCATTTCTCTCATATCTCCAAATTTTGGTACCCAAATCCTTTCAGCCCTATACCGGGTTCTGTCTTCCTGAATATTAAGATGCTTCTCCGATCCTTTGGGTATTTCATCCTTTAAATTTCCCTCTTTTAAAACTCCTTGTTGCGCCTCCTTTATTTGAGTAGTAAGGTTATTATGAATCATTATATTCATAGATTTTACTCGAATGGGTTCTCTGTCCTTCCTGCTCAAGGCATCGGCTACCACATTTGCCTTCCCCGAGTGGTAACTAATCTCAAAGTCGTAATCATTCAACAATTTAATCCACCTACGCTGCCTCATATTCAATTGTTTCTGATTAAATATGTGTTGAAGACTTTTGTGGTCGGTATATATAATACTTTTGACCCCATATAAGTAGTGCCTCCAAGTCTTTAATGCAAAAACAACCGCACCTAATTCCAAATCATGCGTCGTATAATTTTGTACGTGAATCTTCAATTGTCTAGACGCATAAGCAATCACCTTCGTTCGTTGCATTAATACACAACCGAGACCTTGCTTTGATGCGTCACAATAAATCACAAAATCATCATTCCTTTCAGGCAATGACAATATAGGTGTCGTAGTTAGCTTTTTCTTCAATAACTGAAACGCTTTCTCTTGTTCATCAATCCATTCAAATTTCTTCCCTTTATGCGTTAATGCAGTCAAGGGTTTTGCTATTCTGGAAAAGTCTTGGATGAACCTTCTGTAGTAACCAGCTAGTCCTAAAAACTGGCGTATGTGTTTCGGAGTTTTCGGGGTTTCCCACTTTTCAACAGTTTCTATCTTTGCCGGATCCACCTTAATACCTTCTTTGTTCACTATGTGACCGAGGAATTGAACTTCTTCCAACCAAAATGCACACTTTGAAAACTTAGCATACAATTCTTCCTTCCTCAATACTTCTAACACCTTTCTCAAATGTTCAGCGTGTTCTTGGTCATTCTTTGAGTAAATAAGTATGTCATCAATGAAAACAATAACAAACTTGTCAAGGTATGGTCCACACACTCGGTTCATAAGGTCCATGAACACAGCTGGTGCATTAGTTAAACCAAACGGCATGACCATAAACTCATAATGACCGTAACATGTTCTGAAAGCAGTCTTTGGAATATCATCTTCTTTCACCCGCATTTGATGATACCCGGAACGTAAGTCAATCTTTGAATAAACAGACGAGCCTTGTAGTTGATCAAATAAGTCGTCGATTCTCGGTAGTGGGTAGCGGTTCTTGATGGTAAGTTTGTTCAACTCTCGGTAGTCGATACACAACCTGAATGTACCATCTTTCTTCTTGACAAACAAAACAGGAGCTCCCCACGGTGATGTGCTTGGTCGAATGAAACCACGCTCTAAAAGTTCTTATAATTGGCTTTGGAGTTCTTTCATCTCGCTGGGTGCGAGTCTGTAAGTAGCACGAGCTATTGGTGCAGCTCCTGGTACAAGATCTATTTGAAATTCAACGGATCGATGTGGGGGTAATCCCGGTAATTCTTTCGGAAATACATCGGGAAATTCTTTTGCAATGGGAACATCATTGATGCTCTTTTCTTCAGTTTGTACTTTCTCGACGTGTGCTAGAACAGCATAGCAACCTTTTCTTATTAGTTTTTGTGCCTTCAAATTACTAATAAGATGTAGCTTCGTGTCGCCCTTTTCTCCGTACACCATTAAGGGTTTTCCTTTTTCTCGTATAATGCGAATTGCATTTTTGTAACAAACGATCTCTGCTTTCACTTCTTTCAACCAGTCCATACCGATTATCACATCAAAACTCCCTAACTCTACTGGTATCAAATCAATCTTAAATGTTTCGCTAACCAGTTTAATTTCTCGATTTCGACATATATTATCTGCTGAAATTAATTTACCATTTGCTAATTCGAGTAAAAATTTACTATCCAAAGGCGTCAATGGACAACTTAATTTAGCACAAAAATCTCTACTCATATAGCTTCTATCCGCACCCGAATCAAATAAAACGTAAGCAGATTTATTGTCAATAAGAAACGTACCCGTAACAAGCTCCGGGTCTTCCTGTGCCTCTGTCGCATTAATATTGAAAACTCTTCTGCAGCCTTGTCCATTCGTGTTCTCCTGGTTCGGGCAATTTCTAATAATGTGGCCCGATTTTCCACATTTATAACAAACTACATTGGCATAACTTGCTCCGACACTACTTGCTCCACCATTACTCGTTCCGACACCATTTGTTCCTTTCGTTCTATTAACCCCTGGTTCGTAGACCTCACACTTCGCCGCGCTATGACCATTTCTTTTACACTTGTTGCAAAATTTGGTGCAGAACCCCGAGTGATACTTTTCACACCTTTGGCATAGCTACTTCTGATTGTTGTTGTTGTTGCGGTTATTATTGTTGTTGGGATGATTGTTGTAGTTGTTGTTGTTGTTGTTGTTGTTGTTGTTGTTGTTGTTGTTGTTGTTGTTGTTGTTGTTGTTGTTGTTGTTGTTTTTGTTGTTGTTGTTGTTGTTGTTGGGCCGTTTGTTGTAGTTGCGATTGATGTTGCGATTGTTGGGATAATTGTTGCGATTATTGTTGTAATTGCTGTTGTTATTGTATTGGTGATTCTTATCACCGTTTTCCTCCCACTTTCTTTTGAATTGCTTCACATTGGCCTCTTCAGCAGTCTGTTGTTTAATTCTTTCTTCAATCTGGTTCACTAGTTTGTGAGCCATTCTACATGCCTGTTGTATGGAGGCGGGCTCGTGTGAACTTATATCTTCTTGGATTCTTTCCGGTAATCCTTTCACAAACGCTTCGATCTTCTCTTCCTCATCTTCGAATGCTCTCGGACACAATAGGCACAATTCTGTGAATCGTCTTTCGTACGTGGTAATATCAAATCCTTGGGTTCGTAACCCTCTAAGTTCTGTCTTGAGCTTATTGACCTCGGTTCTGGGACGGTACTTCTCGTTCATCAAGTGCTTGAATGATGACCACGGTAGTGCATACGCATCATCTTGTCCCACTTGCTCTAGATAGGTATTCCACCATGTTAACGCAGAACCTGTGAAGGTATGCGTAGCATACTTCACTTTGTCCTCTTCAGTACACTTACTTATGGCAAACACCGATTCGACCTTCTCGGTCCACCGTTTCAATCCGATCGGTCCATCGGTTCCATCAAATTCCAAAGGTTTGCAGGCAGTGAATTCTTTGTATGTGCATCCTACACGATTTCCTGTACTGCTAGATCCAAGGTTATTGTTGGTATGTAGCGCAGCCTGTACTGCGGCTATGTTTGAAGCTAGAAAAGTACGGAATTCCTCTTCATTCATATTCACGGTGTGTCGAGTAGTCGGTGCCATTTCCTTCAAAATAGTCAAATGGAACAAGTTAATCATACAGAATATTAAGAGTAGTTAATAGTATTTCATAGCATAATATGAACTCATTTATAAAAGCTTTTTCTTCATATTAGCGTTTTATAAGTTTAAATTCGGGTAGTACCTACCCGTTAAGTTCATACTTAGTAGCTAATATACAATTCAACTACTACAATTCTATATGAAAAACTGATTATAATAATATTTCGCGTTCAAACTTTTACATAATATTTTACAAACTTACAATACCGCTTATTTTACATATAGCATGAAATATAGCACACAATAAATTTGATACAAGATGGTTGTGAAGATAATTCTAGCTAGTACACAAGTTGTTCAGCAAAGGCAATAAAGACACGTAATTCATACGTCCAGAAACAAGTCATGCATTCTGGTTTTACTAGGATTACTTCCCATCCTTGTTCTTGTGGAACATAACCGTTATGGCCGTTGATAAGACAGTGTGTTTTAACGTCGTCAAAGGGACGAGGGTTACGTAATGTCCAACAGTCCCGTAACAATCTAAAAACCTCATTTCTTACCCCAATTACCGACTCCGTCGCTTGTGGGAATGTTTTGTTTAATAGTTGTAGCCCGATGTTCTTGTTCTCACTTTGGTGAGAAGCGAACATTACTAATCCGTAAGCATAACATGCTTCTTTATGTTGCATGTTAGCCGCTTTTTCTAAATCACGAAGTCCAATATTCGGATATATTTGAGTCAAAATAATTTCTTAACCCATTGCGTAAAATAGCATTTGGGTTCCCCGCAATATATGCGTCAAAGTAAACACATCGTAACTTATGGATTTCCCAATGTGATATCCCCCATCTTTCGAATGAAAGCCTTTTATAAACCAAGGCATTCTTGGAACTTTCTTCGAATATCTTACAAACTGATCTCGCCTTAAATAGTTGTGCCGCAGAATTCTGAGCGACTCTAGACAAGATTTCATCAATCATGTCTCCGGGTAGGTCTCTTAAAATATTGGGTTGTCTATCCATTTTGTATTTTTATACTGTAAAATAGACAAGAGTTAGATTCATAAAAAAAATACTTATTAATACAAGCAATTTTTACATATATCATAAAGCATAAGCACACTATATTACATATATTACACCACACGAATACAACTATCTTATTCTGACTAGCTTGTTTCTTCTTCTTCGGTTTTGGTTCGTTTTGCCAAGTTTCTAGGGATATATGATGTTCCCCTAATACGAGCCGTCGTTTTCCACATTGGTTTAGAAAAACCTGGTGGTTTAGAGGTTCCCGGGTCATTGTTACAACTTAAGGACTTCGGGGGTTGACGATACATATAAAGTTCATCGGGGTTGGAATTAGATTTCTCTATTTTTATGCCCTTTCCCTTATTATTTTCTTTTTCCTTTTTAAATTCAGTTGAGGTAATTTCTATAACATCATCGGAATTCTCGTCGGAATCCGATTCATCGGAGAATTGGTAATCCTCCCAATATTTTGCTTCCTTGGCGGAAACACCATTGACCATAATTAACCTTGGTCGGTTGGTTGAGGATTTTCTTTTACTTAACCGTTTTATTATTTCCCCCACCGGTTCTATTTCTTCATCATGTTCCGATTCTTCTTCCGGTTCTGATTCTTCTTCCGGTTCCGGCTCTTCTTCCGGTTCCTCTTCGGGAACTTATGAATCAGTCCACGAATCATTCCAATTTACATTTGACTCTTCATTATTATTAGGTGAGTCAATGGGACTTGTTCTAGAGGTAGACATCTATCACATAATATCAAACGCGTTAAGAGATTAATATATCACATAATATTCACATGTTAAAAATATATAGTTTCCAACAAAATTTGTTAAGCAATCATTTCTCAAGTAAACACGGTCGAAGTCCAGACTCACTAATGCATCCTAACAAACTCGATAAGACACACTAATGCAAAATTTTGGTTCTCTAAGACCAACACTCGGATACCAACTGAAATGTCCCGTTCTTATGGATTAAAAATGTTCCATATTAATTGTTTTCGTTGCGAGGTTTTGACCTCTATATGAGACGTTTTTCAAAGACTGCATTCATTTTAAAACAAACCATAACCTTTATTTCATCAATAAAGATTTAAAAAGCTTTACGTAGATTATCAAATAATGATAATCTAAAATATCCTGTTTACACACGACCATTACATAATGGTTTACAATACAAATATGTTACAACAAAATAAGTTTCTTGAATGCAGTTTTTACACAATATCATACAAGCATGGACTCCAAATCTCGTCCTTATTTAAGTATGCGACAGCGGAAGCTCTTAATAATCACTTGAGAATAAACATGCTTAAAACGTCAACAAAAATGTTGGTGAGTTATAGGTTTAACCTATATATATCAAATCATAATAATAGACCACAAGATTTCATATTTTAATACACATCCCATACATAGAGATAAAAATCATTCATATGGTGAACACCTGGTAACCGACATTAACAAGATGCATATATAAGAATATCCCCATCATTCCGGGACACCCTTCGGATATGATATAAATTTCGAAGTACTAAAGCATCCGGTAATTTGGATGGAGTTTGTTAGGCCCAATAGATCTATCTTTAGGATTCGCGTCAATTAGGGTGTCTGTTCCCTAATTCTTAGATTACCAGACTTAATAAAAAGGGGCATATTCGATTTCGATAATTCAACCATAGAATGTAGTTTCACGTACTTGTGTCTATTTTGTAAATCATTTATAAAACCTGCATGTATTCTCATCCCAAAAATATTAGAATTTAAAAGTGGGACTATAACTCACTTTCACAGATTTTTACTTCGTCGGGAAGTAAGACTTGGCCACTGGTTGATTCACGAACCTATAACAATATATACATATATATCAAAGTATGTTCAAAATATATTTACAACACTTTTAATATATTTTGATGTTTTAAGTTTATTAAGTCAGTTGTCCTGGTTAGTAACCTACAACTAGTTGTCCACAGTTAAATGTACAGAAATAAATTGATAAATATTATCTTGAATCAATCCACGACCCAGTGTATACGTATCTCAGTATTGATCACAACTCAAACTATATATATTTTGGAATCAACCTCAACCCTGTATAGCTAACTTCAACATTCACATATAGAGTGTCTATGGTTGTTCCGAAATATATATATATTTGTCGACATGATAGGTCGAAACATTGTATACGTGTCTATGGTATCTCAAGATTACATAATATACAATACAAGTTGATTAAGTTATGGTTGGAATAGATTTGTTACCAATTTTCACGTAGCTAAAATGAGAAAAATTATCCAATCTTGTTTTAAGCATAACTTCTTCATTTTAAATCCGTTTTGAGTGAATCAAATTGCTATGGTTTCATATTGAACTCTATTTTATGAATCTAAACAGAAAAAGTATAGGTTTATTGTCGGAAAAATAAGTTACAAGTTGTTTTTGTAAAGGTAGTCATTTCAGTCGAAAGAACGACGTCTAGATGACCATTTTAGAAAACATACTTCCACTTTGAGTTTAACCATAATTTTTGGATATAGTTTCATATTCATAATAAAAATCATTTTCTCAGAATAACAAATTTTAAATCAAAGTTTATCATAGTTTTTAATTAACTAACCCAAAACAGCCCGCGGTGTTACTACGACGGCGTAAATCCGGTTTTACGGTGTTTTTCGTGTTTCCAGGTTTTAAATCATTAAGTTAGTATATCATATAGATATAGAACATGTGTTTAGTTGATTTTAAAAGTCAAGTTAGAAGGATTAACTTTTGTTTGCGAACAAGTTTAGAATTAACTAAACTATGTTCTAGTGATTACAAGTTTAAACCTTCGAATAAGATAGTTTTATATGTATGAATCGAATGATGTTATGAGCATCATTACTACCTTAAGTTCCTTGGATAAACCTAATGGAAAAGAGAAAAATGGATCTAGCTTCAACGGATCCATGGATTGCTCGAAGTTCTTGAAGCAGAATCATGACACGAAAACAAGTTCAAGTAAGATCATCACTTGAAATAAGATTGTTATAGTTATAGAAATTGAACCAAAGTTTGAATATGATTATTACCTTGTATTAGAATTATAACCTACTGTAAGAAACAAAGATTTCTTGAGGTTGGATGATCACCTTACACGATTGGAAGTGAGCTAGCAAACTTGAAAGTATTCTTGATTTTATGTAACTAGAACTTGTAGAATTTATGAAGAACACTTAGAACTTGAAGATAGAACTTGAGAGAGATCAATTAGATGAAGAAAATTGAAGAATGAAAGTGTTTGTAGGTGTTTTTGGTCGTTGGTGTATGAATTAGATATAAAGTGAAATGTCCCGTTCTTATTGATTAAAAACGTTCCATATTAATTGATTTCGTTGCGAGGTTTTGACCTCTATATGAGACGTTTTTCAAAGACTGCATTCATTTTAAAACAAACCATAACCTTTATTTCATCAATAAAGGTTTAAAGAGCTTTACGTAGATTATCAAATAATGATAATCTAAAATATCCTGTTTACACACGACCATTACATAATGGTTTACAATACAAATATGTTGCAACAAAATAAGTTTCTTGAATGCAGTTTTTACACAATATCATACAAGAATGGACTCCAAATCTCGTCCTTATTTAAGTATGTGACAGCGGAAGCTCTTAATAATCACCTGAGAATAAACATGCTTAAAACGTCAACAAAAATGTTGGTGAGTTATAGGTTTAACCTATATATATCAAATCATAATAATAATAGACCACAATATTTCATATTTCAATACACATCCCATATATAGAGATAAAAATCATTCATATGGTGAACACCTGGTAACCGACATTAACAAGATGCATATATAAGAATATCCCCATCATTCCGGGACACCCTTCGGATATGATATAAATTTCGAAGTACTAAAGCATCCGGTACTTTGGATGGGGTTTGTTAGGCCCAATAGATCTATCTTTAGGATTCGCGTCAATTAGGGTGTCTGTTCCCTAATTCGTAGATTACCAGACTTAATAAAAAGGGGCATATTCGATTTCGATAATTCAACCATAGAATGTAGTTTCACGTACTTGTGTCTATTTTGTAAATCATTTATAAAACCTGCATGTATTCTCATCCCAAAAATATTAGATTTTAAAAGTGGGACTATAACTCACTTTCACAGATTTTTACTTCGTCGGGAAGTAAGACTTGGCCACTGGTTGATTCACGAACCTATAACAATATATACATATATATCAAAGTATGTTCAAAATATATTTACAACACTTTTAATATATTTTGATGTTTTAAGTTTATTAAGTCAGCTGTCCTCGTTAGTAACCTACAACTAGTTGTCCACAGTTAGATGTACAGAAATAAATCGATAAATATTATCTTGAATCAATCCACGACCCAGTGTATACGTATCTCAGTATTGACCATAACTCAAACTATATATATTTTGGAATCAACCTCAACCCTGTATAGCTAACTCCAACATTCACATATAGAGTGTCTATGGTTGTTCCGAAACATATATAGATGTGTCGACATGATAGGTCGAAACATTGTATACGTGTCTATGGTATCTCAAGATTACATAATATACAATACAAGTTGATTAAGTTATGGTTGGAATAGATTTGTTACCAATTTTCACGTAGCTAAAATGAGAAAAATTATCCAATCTTGTTTTACCCATAACTTCTTCATTTTAAATCCGTTTTGAGTGAATCAAATTGCTATGGTTTCATATTGAACTCTATTTTATGAATATAAACAGAAAAAGTATAGGTTTATAGTCAGAAAAATAAGTTACAAGTCGTTTTTGTAAAGGTAGTCATTTCAGTCGAAAGAACGACGTCTAGATGACCATTTTAGAAAACATACTTCCACTTTGAGTTTAACCATAATTTTTGGATATAGTTTCATGTTCATAATAACAATCATTTTCTCAGAAAAACAACTTTTAAATCAAAGTTTATCATAGTTTTTAATTAACTAACCCAAAACAGCCCGCGGTGTTACTACGACGGCGTAAATCCGGTTTTACGGTGTTTTTCGTGTTTCCAGGTTTTAAATCATTAAGTTAGCATATCATATAGATATAGAACATGTGTTTAGTTGATTTTTAAAGTCAAGTTAGAAGGATTAACTTTTTTTTGCGAACAAGTTTAGAATTAACTAAACTATGTTCTAGTGATTACAAGTTTAAACCTTCGAATAAGATAGCTTTATATGTATGAATCGAATGATGTTATGAATATCATTACTACCTTAAGTTCCTTGGATAAACCTACTGGAAAAGAGAAAAATGGATCTAGCTTCAATGGATCCTTGGATGGCTCGAAGTTCTTGAAGCAGAATCATGACACGAAAACAAGTTCAAGTAAGATCATCACTTGAAATAAGATTGTTATAGTTATAGAAATTGAACCAAAGTTTGAATATGATTATTACCTTGTATTAGAATGATAACCTACTGTAAGAAACAAAGATTTCTTGAGGTTGGATGATCACCTTACAAGATTAGAAGTGAGCTAGCAAACTTGAAAGTATTCTTGATTTTATGTAACTAGAACTTGTAGAATATATGAAGAACACTTAGAACTTGAAGATAGAACTTGAGAGAGATCAATTAGATGAAGAAAATTGAAGAATGAAAGTGTTTGTAGATGTTTTTGGTCGTTGGTGTATGGATTAGATATAAAGGATATGTAATTTTGTTTTCATGTAAATAAGTCATGAATGATTACTCATATTTTTGTAATTTTATGAGATATTTCATGCTATTTGCCAAATGATGGTTCCCACATGTGTTAGGTGACTCACATGGGCTGCTAATAGCTGATCATTGGAGTGTATATACCAATAGTACATACATCTAAAAGCTGTGTATTGTACGAGTACGAATACGGGTGCATACGAGTAGAATTGTTGATGAAACTGAACGAGGATGTAATTGTAAGCATTTTTGTTAAGTAGAAGTATTTTGATAAGTGTATTGAAGTCTTCCAAAAGTGTATAAATACATATTAAAACACTACATGTATATACATTTTAACTGATTCGTTAAGTCATCGTTAGTCGTTACATGTAAGTGTTGTTTTGAAACCTTTAGGTTAACGATCTTGTTAAATGTTGTTAACCCAATGTTTATAATATCAAATGAGATTTTAAATTATTATATTATCATGATATTATCATGTATGAATATCTCTTAATATGATATATATACATTAAACGTCTTTACAACGATAATCGTTACATATATGTCTCGTTTAAAAATCATTAAGTTAGTAGTCTTGTTTTTACATATGTAGTTCATTGTTAATATACTTAATGATATGTTTACTTATCATAGTATCATGTTAACTATATATATCCATATATATGTCATCATATAGTTTTTACAAGTTTTAACGTTCGTGAATCACCGGTCAACTTGGGTGGTCAATTGTCTATATGAAACATATTTTAATTAATCAAGTCTTAACAATTTTTGATTGCTTAACATGTTGGAAACATTTAATCATGTAAATATCAATCTCAATTAATATATATAAACATGGAAAAGTTCTGGTCACTACAGTACCTACCCGTTAAATAAATTTCATCCTGAAATTTTAAGCTGTTGAAGGTGTTGACGAATCTTCTGGAAATAGATGCGGGTATTTCTTCTTCATCTGATCTTCACGCTCCCAGGTGAACTTGGGTCCTCTACGAGCATTCCATCGAACCTTAACAATTGATATCTTGTTTTGCTTAAGTCTTTTAACCTCACGATCCATTATTTCGACGGGTTCTTCGATGAATTGAAGTTTTTCGTTGATTTGGATTTCATCTAACAGAATAGTGAGATCTTCTTTAGCAAAACATTTCTTCAAATTCGAGACGTGGAAAGTGTTATGTACAGCCGCGAGTTGTTGAGGTAACTCAAGTCGGTAAGCTACTGGTCCGACACGATCAATAATCTTGAATGGTCCAATATACCTTGGATTTAATTTCCCTCGTTTACCAAATCGAACAACGCCTTTCCAAGGTGCAACTTTAAGCATGACCATCTCTCCAATTTCAAATTCTATATCTTTTCTTTTAATGTCAGCGTAGCTCTTTTGTCGACTTTGGGCGGTTTTCAACCGTTGTTGAATTTGGATGATCTTCTCGGTAGTTTCTTGTATAATCTCCGGACCCGTAATCTGTCTATCCCCCACTTCACTCCAACAAATCGGAGACCTGCACTTTCTACCATAAAGTGCTTCAAACGGCGCCATCTCAATGCTTGAATGGTAGCTGTTGTTGTAGGAAAATTCTGCTAACGGTAGATGTCGATCCCAACAGTTTCCGAAATCAATAACACATGCACGTAGCATGTCTTCAAGTGTTTGTATCGTCCTTTCGCACTGCCCATCAGTTTGTGGTTGATAGGCAGTACTCATGTCTAGACGAGTTCCTAATGCTTGCTGTAATGTCTGCCAGAATCTTGAAATAAATCTTCCATCCCTATCAGAGATAATAGAGATTGGTATTCCATGTCTGGAGACGACTTCCTTCAAATACAGTCGTGCTAACTTCTCCATCTTGTCATCTTCTCTTATTGGCAGGAAGTGTGCTGATTTGGTGAGACGATCAACTATTACCCAAATAATATCAAAACCACTTGCAATCCTTGGCAATTTAGTGATGAAATCCATGGTAATGTTTTCCCATTTCCATTCCGGGATTTCAGGTTGTTGAAGTAGACCTGATGGTTTCTGATGCTCAGCTTTGACCTTAGAACACGTCAAACATTCTCCTACGTATTTAGCAACATCGGCTTTCATACCCGGCCACCAAAAATGTTTCTTGAGATACTTGTACATCTTCCCCGTTCCAGGATGTATTGAGTATCTGGTTTTATGAGCTTCTCTAAGTACCATTTCTCTCATATCTCCAAATTTTGGTACCCAAATCCTTTCAGTCCTATACCAGGTTCCGTCTTCCCGAATATTAAGATGCTTCTCCGATCCTTTGGGTATTTCATCCTTTAAATTTCCCTCTTTTAAAACTCCTTGTTGCGCCTCCTTTATTTGAGTAGTAAGGTTATTATGAATCATTATATTCATAGATTTTACTCGAATGGGTTCTCTGTCCTTCCTGCTCAAGGCATTGGCTACCACATTTGCCTTCCCCGGGTGGTAACGAATCTCAAAGTCGTAATCATTCAATAATTCAATCCACCTACGCTGCCTCATATTCAGTTGTTTCTGATTAAATATGTGTTGAAGACTTTTGTGGTCGGTATATATAATACTTTTGACCCCATATAAGTAGTGCCTCCAAGTCTTTAATGCAAAAACAACCGCGCCTAATTCCAAATCATGCGTCGTATAATTTTGTTCGTGAATCTTCAATTGTCTAGATGCATAAGCAATCACCTTCGTTCGTTGCATTAATACACAACCGAGACCTTGCTTTAATGCATCACAATAAATCACAAAATCATCATTCCCTTCAGGCAATGACAATATAGGTGCCGTAGTTAGCTTTTTCTTCAATAACTGAAACGCTTTCTCTTGTTCATCATTCCATTCAAATTTCTTCCCTTTATGCGTTAATGCAGTCAAGGGTTTTGCTATTCTGGAAAAGTCTTGGATGAACCTTCTGTAGTAACCAGCTAGTCCTAAAAACAGGCGTATGTGTTTCGGAGTTTTCGGGGTTTCCCACTTTTCAACAGTTTCTATCTTTGCCGGATCCACCTTAATACCTTCTTTGTTCACTATGTGACCGAGGAATTGAACTTCTTCCAACCAAAATGCACACTTTGAAAACTTAGCGTACAATTCTTCCTTCCTCAATACTTCTAACACCTTTCTCAAATGTTCACCGTGTTCTTGGTCATTCTTTGAGTAAATAAGTATGTCATCAATGAAAACGATAACAAACTTGTCAAGGTATGGTCCACACACTCTGTTCATAAGGTCCATGAACACAGCTGGTGCATTAGTTAAACCAAACGGCATGACCATAAACTCGTAATGACCGTAACGTGTTCTGAAAGCAGTCTTTGGAATATCATCTTCTTTCACCCGCATTTGATGATACCCGGAACGTAAGTCAATCTTTGAATAAACAGACAAGCCTTGTAGTTGATCAAATAAGTCGTCGATTCTCGGTATTGGGTAGCGATTCTTGATGGTAAGTTTGTTCAACTCTCGGTAGTCGATACACAACCTGAATGTACCATCTTTCTTCTTGACAAACAAAACAGGAGCTCCCCACGGTGATGTGCTTGGTCGAATGAAACCACGCTCTAAAAGTTCTTGTAATTGGCTTTGCAGTTCTTTCATCTCGCTGTGTGCGAGTCTGTAAGGAGCACGAGCTATTGGTGCAGCTTCTGGTACAAGATCTATTTGAAATTCAACGGATCGATGTGGGGGTAATCCCGGTAATTCTTTCGGAAATACATCGGGAAATTCTTTTGCAATGGGAACATCATTGATGCTGTTTTCTTCAGTTTGTACTTTCTCGACGTGTGCTAGAACAGCATAGCAACCTTTTCTTATTAGTTTTTGTGCCTTCAAATTACTAATAATATGTAGCTTCGTGTTGCCCTTTTCTCCGTACACCATTAAGGGTTTTCCTTTTTCTCGTATAATGCGAATTGCATTTTTGTAACAAACGATCTCTGCTTTCACTTCTTTCAACCAGTCCATACCGATTATCACATCAAAACTCCCTAACTATACTGGTATCAAATCAATCTTAAATGTTTCGCTAACCAGTTTAATTTCTCGATTCCGACATATATTATCTGCTGAAATTAATTTACCATTTGCTAATTCGAGTAAAAATTTACTATCCAAAGGCGTCAATGGACAACTTAATTTAGCACAAAAATCTCTACTCATATAGCTTCTATCCGCACCCGAATCAAATAAAACGTAAGCAGATTTATTGTCAATAAGAAACGTACCCGTAACAAGCTCCGGGTCTTCCTGTGCCTCTGCCGCATTAATATTGAAAACTCTTCCGCGGCCTTGTCCATTCGTGTTCTCCTGGTTCCGGCAATTTCTAATAATGTGGCCCGGTTTTCCACATTTATAACAAACTACATTGGCATAACTTGCTCCGACACTACTTGCTCCGCCATTACTCATTCCGACACCATTTGTTCCTTTCGTTCTATTAACCCCTGGTCCGTAGACCTCACACTTCGCTGCGCTATGACCATTTCTTTTACACTTGTTGCAAAATTTGGTGCAGAACCCCGAGTGATACTTTTCACACCTTTGGCATAGCTGCTTCTGATTGTTGTTGTTGTTGCGGTTATTATTGTTGTTGGGATGATTGTTGTAGTTGCTGTTGCTGTTGTTGTTGTTGTTGTTGTTGTCGTTGGGCCGTTTGTTATAGTTGCGATTGATGTTGCGATTGTTGGGATAATTGTTGCGATTATTGTTGTAATTGCTGTTGTTGTTGTATTGGTGATTCTTATCACCGTTTTCCTCCCACTTTCTTTTAACTTGCTTCACATTGGCCTCTTCAGTAGTCTGTTCTTTAATTCTTTCTTCAATCTGGTTCACTAGTTTGTGAGCCATTCTACATGCCTGTTGTATGGAGGCGGGCTCGTGTGAACTTATATCTTCTTGGATTCTTTCCGGTAATCCTTTCACAAACGCGTCGATCTTCTCTTCCTCATCTTCGAATGCTCACAGACACAATAGGCACAATTCTGTGAATCGTCTTTCATAAGTGGTAATATCAAATCCTTGGGTTCGTAACCCTCTAAGTTCTGTCTTGAGCTTATTGACCTCGGTTCTGGGATGGTACTTCTCGTTCATCAAGTGCTTGAATGCTGACCACGGTAGTGCGTACGCATCGTCTTGTCCCACTTGCTCTAGATAGGTATTCCACCATGTTAACGCAGAACCTGTGAAGGTATGCGTAGCGTACTTCACTTTGTCCTCTTCAGCACACTTACTTATGGCAAACACCGATTCGACCTTCTCGGTCCACCGTTTCAATCCGATCGGTCCTTCGGTTCCATCAAATTCCAAAGGTTTGCAGGCAGTGAATTCTTTGTAGGTGCATCCTACACGATTTCCTGTACTGCCAGATCCAAGGTTATTGTTGGTATGTAGCGCAGCCTGTACTGCGGCTATGTTTGAAGCTAGAAAAGTACGGAATTTCTCTTCATTCATATTCACGGTGTGTCGAGTGTAGTGACCCGAACTTTTCCATGTTTATATACATTAATTGAGATTGATGTTTACATGATTAAATGTTTCCAACATGTTAAGCAATCAAACTTGTTAAGACTTGATTAATTGAAATAGGTTTCATATAGACAATTGACCACCCAAGTTGACCGGTGATTCACGAACGTTAAAACTTGTAAAAAAACTATATGATGACATATATATGGTTATATATATAGTTAACATGATATTATGATAAGTAAACATATCATTAATTATATTAACAATGAACTACATATGTAAAAACAAGACTACTAACTTAATGATTTTGAAACGAGACATATATGTAACGTTTATCGTTGTAACGACATTTAATGTATATATATCATATTAAGAGATATTTGTACATCATAATATCATGATAATATAATAATTTAAAATCTCTTTTGATATTATAAACATTGGGTTAACAACATTTAACAAGATCGTTAATCTAAAGGTTTCAAAACAACACTTACATGTAACGACTAACGATGACTTAACGACTCAGTTAAAATGTATATACATGTAGTGTTTTAATATGTATTTATACACTTTTGAAAGACTTCAATACACTTATCAAAATACTTCTACTTAACAAAAATGCTTACAATTACATTCTCGTTCAGTTTCATCAACAATTCTACTCGTATGCACCCGTATTCGTACTCGTACAATACACAGCTTTTAGATGTATGTACTATTGGTATATACACTCCAATGATCAGCTCTTAGCAGCCCATGTGAGTCACCTAACACATGTGGGAACCATCATTTGGCAACTAGCATGAAATATCTCATAAGATTACAAAAATATGAGTAATCATTCATGACTTATTTACATGAAAACAAAATTACATATCCTTTATATCTAATCCATACACCAACGACCAAAAACACCTACAAACACTTTCATTCTTCAATTTTCTTCATCTAATTGAACTCTCTCAAGTTCTATCTTCAAGTTCTAAGTGTTCTTCATAAATTCCAAAAGTTCTAGTTTCATAAAATCAAGAATACTTTCAAGTTTGCTAGCTCACTTCCAATCTTGTAAGGTGATCATCCAACCTCAAGAAATCTTTGTTTCTTACAGTAGGTTATCATTCTAATACAAGGTAATAATCATATTCAAACTTTGGTTCAATTTCTATAACTATAACAATCTTATTTCAAGTGATGATCTTACTTGAACTTGTTTTCGTGTCATGATTTTGCTTCAAGAACTTTGAGCCATCCAAGGATCCATTGAAGCTAGATCCATTTTTCTCTTTTCCAGTAGGTTCATCCAAGGAACTTAAGATAGTAATGATGTTCATAACATCATTCGATTCATACATATAAAGCTATCTTATTCGAAGGTTTAAACTTGTAATCACTAGAACATAGTTTAGTTAATTCTAAACTTGTTCGCAAACAAAAGTTAATCCTTCTAACTTGACTTTTAAAATCAACTAAACACATGTTCTATATCTATATGATATGCTAACTTAATGATTTAAAACCTGGAAACACGAAAAACACCGTAAAACCGGATTTACGCCGTCGTAGTAACACCGCGGGCTGTTTTGGGTTAGTTAATTAAAAACTATGATAAACTTTGATTTAAAAGTTGTTATTCTGAGAAAATGATTTTTATTATGAACATGAAACTATATCCAAAAATTATGGTTAAACTCAAAGTGGAAGTATGTTTTCTAAAATGGTCATCTAGACGTCGTTCTTTCGACTGAAATGACTACCTTTACAAAAACGACTTGTAACTTATTTTTCCGACTAGAAACCTATACTTTTTTTGTTTAGATTCATAAAATAGAGTTCAATATGAAACCATAGCAATTTGATTCACTCAAAACGGATTTAAAATGAAGAAGTTATGGGTAAAACAAGATTGGATAATTTTTCTCATTTTAGCTACGTGAAAATTGGTAACAAATCTATTCCAACCATAACTTAATCAACTTGTATTATATATTATGTAATCTTGAGATACCATAGACACGTATACAATGTTTCGACCTATCATGTCGACACATCTGTATATATTTCGGAACAACCATAGACACTCTATATGTGAATGTTGGAGTTAGCTATACAGGGTTGAGGTTGATTCCAAAATATATATAGTTTGAGTTGTGATCAATACTGAGATACTGATAGTGTTCCAAATGAACATATATTTAGTAGCAATATCGTTCCAATATGTAAAGTTTTTTAATGTAATTTCCTTATTTTTAGTTGTAATAGTTAAATAAATAAGTGCGAAGACGAAAGACGCAAATCGCTCGAAAATGAAGATTTAAAGACAAAAACGAAGATTTGAAAGACCAAAACATCCAAAAAGCTCAAATGTACAAGATACAATTCAAAAGGTTCAATTTATTGATGAGAAACGTCTAAAAATGACAAGAGTACAAGTTACAAAACGCAAAGTACAAGATATTAAATTATACGAAAGGACGTTCGAAAATCCGGAACCAGGACATGAACCAACTCTCAACGCTCGACGCAACGGTGTAAAAATTACGAGTCAACTATGCACAAGAATAAAATATAATATTTAAATAATTCATAATAAGAATAATATTAAATAATAAAAAGTTGTTAATTGAGTATAGTTCAGGGGTCGTAAATGAAAATTCAATTTCTAATTTAGCCTATAAAAGGCTATGTAACGATGGATTGAAGAACACACATTTTTTTGATCCTAAATCTATCTTTCTATTTCTATATCTTTCCCCTTAATATCAAATATCAATATCTATATTCTATATCTCTATCATAATGTTAACTTAATAAGATATAACAATAATCTTAATTTTAATTTTAAATTATGATAATAATAAGATTTATGATAGAGATCGTTTGAGTGTGTAAGTCGAAATTCTGTCCGTGTAACGCTACGCTATTTTTAATCATTGTAAGTTATGTTCAACCTTTTTACGTTAATGTCTCGTAGCTAAGTCGTTATTATGCTTATTTAAAATGAAGTACTCATGATGTTGGGCTAATTACTAAAATTGGGTTATTGAACTTTGGACCATAATTAAGGTTTGGGCAAAAGACCGACACTTGTGGAAATTGGATTATTGACTATTAATATATGGGGGGTATTGTCTAATTGAGTGACAACTCATTGGAGTCTGTCGAACCTATCTTCAAATTAATTAACCTAATAATTAATAATGATTATGGTTGTCCTATTTAGTGACGTTCATATGGAATCTGTTATAATCATTTAATTAATCAATTGGGTTGGGTAATTGATTATTCATTCTGATCAAGTGGATGAATTAATATTCATAAACTAATTAAAACAGGGGTGGATTACATACATTGATAACTGGTGTAATTGTTGACAGAAGTGATAACTGCGTCACAGTTTAAATCCTTAATCAGTTGGAATATTTGACTTCGGGTATAAGGGTAATTTGACGAGGATACTCGCACTTTATATTTATGACCGATGGACTATTATGGACAAAAACCAGATAGACGTATCAAATAAACCAGGACAAAGGACAATTAACCCATGGTAATAAATTAAAATCAACACGTCAAACATCATGATTACGGAAGTTTAAATAAGCATAATTCTTTTATTATATTTCTCATCGTATCTTTATTTACTGTCATTTTATTACTCGCAATTTTATTTACTGTCATTTTATTTATTGTCATTATTTTACGCACTTTAATTATCGTCATTTATCTTTACGCTTAAAATATAGAATCGACAAACCGGTCATTAAACGGTAAAACCCCCCTTTTATAATAATATTACTACTTATATAATTATATATATTTTGTATAAATATAGTTGTTAAAAATATAGTAAGTATCACCAGCTCCCTGTGGAACGAACCGGACTTACTAAAAACTACACTACTCTACGATTAGGTACACTGCCTATAGTGTTGTAGCAAGGTTTAGGTATATCCCATCCGTAAATTAATAAAACTTGTGTCATATTTTGTAGTATTTCCTAGTAAAAATAATAGTATTTCGTACCCTCACGCTACATCATCAAGTTTTTGGCGCCGCTGCCGGGGACGCTAAAACGCTATATTTTTAATAATATAATAATATTGAAATAAATATAATAATATAATAATATTGAAATAGAATATAATAATATAATAATATTGAAATAGAATATAATAATATAATAATATTTTAGAATCAAAATATAATCGTAAAATTTTAAAAAGTCGTATTTATTAAATACTTCAGGGGTATATTATGTAACTTATAATTAATAATTGCTATCATGTCGCTTTCATGTAAATAGTAAATTAATTAATTTATTTTCATTTACTATTCATGAATAGTAAATGAATTAAAAAAAAAAAAAAAAGTTTTGAAAAAAAAATTATAATTATAAAAAAATTATTAATTTGTAAAAAAAATCGTTTTTTTAAAAAAAAAAAAATCGTTTTTTAAAAAAAAAAAAAAAAAAAAAATTTGTGTAAAAAAAAAAAAAAAAAACGTTTTTTTTTTTAAAGAAAAAAAAAATTCGTTTTTTATATAAAAAAAAAAAAAAAAAAAAAAAAGGTAAAAAAAAAAAAAAACGTAAAAAAGAAAAAAAAAACGTAAAAAAAAAAAAAACGTAAAAAAAAAAAATTATTAAAAAAAAATATATATATATATTTTTTTAAGATTTTGTCTATAAAAAAAAATGTTTTTTTTTTAGTTTTATTACCTTTAGATTTTTAGACTATAGTCGCAACTTTTAGTATTAAGTTTAGTTTTGCCATAGTTATTTTTACTTCTAGAATTTTTAGGCTTTGCCGTAAAATCCCTTAAGTGCTTATTCCTTAGACAAAGTTTTAGGTGCTTTAGAATTTTACGACGCCGTATTTCGCACTACTTTCTTATTTTTATTTTTCGACGCCTATTTTTCGACCTTTTTATCTTTCGACACTTTTCGACGCGCAATCTTTTTCTCTCTTATTTCTCGCCATTCTAGTTTTTAAGACTTAGAATTTTTTCTACTTCTTCTCTAAATTTCTTAAAATTACGAAAATTTATTTTAAGTGGTTAAATTAATAGACATCAAAATTTTCTGGTTCGTAGTAATAGTTGGATTTGTACGTGGACCGGGTTATTGGAGCCAAACAGTACTCAATTATATTGAGACCAAACGAATCCTGCCCCTCTGCTGCATCTTTTGGCTATTCGAAACGTGGGCAAAATCAGAAAAGTCTATTAATTGGATAACTTATTATAATTTTTCTTTCCTTTTTAAAAACTAATAGGATATTCAGTGAATGCACCGAGCAAAACGTTCACCACCTTTCATACGTTCACCACCTGTAACTCGATCAAGACATCTAGCAAATATTGTCGCCGTTGATTTTTCTTTAGAATCGTCATCTAGTCGAACAAGAACTCCAACTCAAATTTCCGATAATCCATCTTTTGAACCCGACTTCACAATTAAGAACCCGGAGCATATTCAAGGACAATTCCAAGATCCTGAACCACTAATTATTCCTCCTGAACCACAAACCGTTAAATCAGAGTCCTCTAGTGATTCGTATTCAACAAATTCAATTATGGAAGTAACGGAACCTCTAAGTATGGAAGATCGAATGAGAGCCACACGCACGGGCCAAGGTCACGCCATTATTAAGCCAGAAGTTAATGCGTCAGATTATGAAATCAAAGGACAAATTCTACACATGGTAACTAACCAATGCCAATTCAGTGGTGCACCGAATGAAGATCCTAACGAACACCTTCGTACGTTTAAAAGAATTTGTACACTATTCAAAATCCGAGAAGTGGAAGATGAGCAGATCTATCTCATGTTGTTTCCCTGGACTTTAAAGGGAGAAGCCAAAGATTGGTTAGAATCGTTACCTGAAGGGGCGATTGACACATGGGATGTTTTAGTTGAAAAATTTCTTAAACAATTCTTTCCGGCATCTAAAGCCGTGAGACTTCAAGGAGAAATTGTTACGTTCGCGCAAAAGCCAAATGAAACATTATATGAGGCGTGGACAAGATTCGGAAGGATGTTGAGAGGATGTCCTCAACACGGATTAGATACTTTTCAAATAGTACAAATCTTCTATAAAGGCGTAGACATCGCCACACGAAAAGACATCGACATAACCGCTGGTGGATCCATTATGAAGAAAACCGCAACTGAAGCTTACAAAATTATTGATAACACAGCCTCCCACTCGCATGAGTGGCACCAAGAAAAAGATATTTTTCGTTCATCTAAAGTGGCTAGAGCCGATTCTAGCCATGACTTTGATTCCGTTTCCGCAAAAATAGATGCTTTCGAAAGAAGAATGGAAAAGATGAATAAAGATATTCACGCAATTCGAATCAGTTGTGAGCAATGCGGTGGACCACACTTATTGAAAGATTGTAATGTTGAACCAACGATGGAACAACGAGAGAATGTTTCTTATATGAACCAAAGGCCGGGAAATGATTATCAAAATAATTATCAATCGCCAAGGCCGAACTTCAATCGAAATCAATACATTCTTTTCAATCCAAAAGGACCCGAAAATAACTTGTACAACCAACAAGGTCCGAATAACCAACCAACTCAAAACAACACTTTCAATCAACAAAGACCTAGCTTGTATAAACCACCACAACAACTCGAAGAGAAAAAGTCAAATCTAGAAGAAATGATAGCAAAGCTAGTTGAATCTCAAACACAATTTATTACATCTCAAACCCAAACGAATGAGAGGTTTGATCAGTCACTTAGAACTCAACAAGCTTCCATTTTGAATCTAGAAAAACAAGTAGGTACTGTTGTTAGATTAATAAGGGAAAGAGAACAAGGAAAGCTACCGAGTGATACTGAAGTAAATCCTCGGAATGAGAATGTTAATATGGTTTCAACGAATTCTGAAAAACCAGCACCAGAAGATGGGAAGGTTTTAGATGAGAGTAACAATGAAGAAGTTACACCACCACCACCCGAGTATGTAAAGCCAGTGGTGGCACCATACAAACCACCCATCCCGTTTCCAAGAAAAGGAGTTGAGTATGAGCAAGTGATAGGTAATAAAGATTGTGATACCTCTGGAAAGAAGAAGAAGAAAAAGAATAAGAAAGTACAAGAAACAAAAGCCGTAGAAGTAAACCCGGTGAATACAGTTCCACCAAAACCTCTACCTAGGGTAGGTGATCCGGGTGAATTTATTGTTCCTTGTCTACTTAGTGATTGTGTCATGTATGATGCACTAGCAGATTTAGGTGCAAGTGTGAGTGTTATGCCTCTTTCATTATATAAGAGATTAGGTGTAGGTAAGTTAAGTCCAACGGATATGAGTGTTCGACTCTTTGATCAAACCATTAAGCACCCAGTTGGAATTGCTGACAACCTACCCATTCAAGTAGGCAATTTAACCTTTCTAGTCGAATTCATTGTCATTGACATAGAAGAGGACCCAAACATTCCTCTAATTTTAGGTCGACCATTCTTTGCGTCCACCGGGGCGTTATTTGATGTAGGAAATGGAAGAATGACACTTAAAAGTGGTGACAAATCAATCACCTTTATGATTCAAAAGTCTAAATCTCCACCAACCAAAACCATTGAACCAATAAAAACAATTGGTAAGAACCATGTTGTTTTACCAACTCCAACGGTAATACTTAGCAATAATGAAACGCCTAAGTGTGGGGAAAATGAAGTAACACCTAATGATGACATGATAACAAAGAACCCCGTTGTTGATACGAAATTAAATGATCCCGTTATTAATAGTTCAATGAAGAAACTTATTAAACGGATTCGCGATGCTAGAACCAAGGGGAACTTTAAGTTATGTAACCGGTTAGTATCCAATCTATCACCTAAAGAAAAGGAGAAACTAGTTGAAATTGTGGATATTACACAGGAATCCGACCAATGGCTTAAAGAAAAAGTCACGGATATGCAAGTTGATTATGGACCAAGAGAAATTGACGATGAAGTTAATCACAATTTCGACACCACATCTACCTAAGTGTGAGGAGATTCAAATATTCTAAAAAGAAAATGCTGTTTGGAGTTAGTTGTTCTGTTCTCGTGTAGTTCCGAGAATGGATTTCGATTGGTCTTTTCCGCTAGCAGACACTAAAGAACTAGTTTTCTCCCCCCATTCTGAATTTTTTTTGTTTTTTAGGTTTTATATGAAATTAATATGTTTTCTTTTTAAGTTTTGTGTGAATTTAAAAACAAAAATTTACTTTATTTCATTAAGTTGAAAAAAAAATGATTTCTAAAATTCGTCGTGAGTTGAAGACTAGGCCGTTGAGCCGAAATTACTTTACCCGAGGGCGGGGCGAAAAATTTTTTCATCATTATTTTTAATTTTATTGATTTAAAGTATGCAAAAAAAAAATATATTTGATTTTATAAATTTTTGAACGTGGGGTAATATACCCAACTTTAAAAATATGTATATATGTTTGTATTTTATGTTATGTACACAACAGGGTAAAACAGCGCACTTTCAAAGACTGTCATTAAGTTCAACAAAAAGCTACTAATTTTGATGACAAGGCGCAAAATATCAAATGTGATGTAAAATAATATGCTTACAAACTGGGTATTTTTAATCACTTTTCTACACTAATCACCCTCATGAATTAATAATTATAGTCTGATTTCATGCAAATGAGGGCATTGCATGATCTCAAGTGTGGGGAAGGGTTATAAATTCTCTCGGGCTTATTTTCTAAATATTATGAAAATTTTAAAATTTTTTAACTAAATGAATTCAAAATCATGTTTATACATATTTATGAACGATAAAACTAGGTGTTAATGCCGAAATTATCGTTACCTCGGAAAGGACATAAATTGAGAAACAACCTAAAATGCTTGAATTCATTTAAAATGGAATAAAGGAGAATAAAAAGGCAAAGAAAGAAACTAAGTGTGGGGAGAATGTACCAAGTTATTCAATTAAAAATTATCTATCACATATCTTTGTACAAGATTATTGCAGGTACTTTTGCTTTGGACGATACTAATCAGTTTTACCCGGTTTACTGTAATATATTTTAAAGAAAGATGGATCTACACGATGAATCAATTCCATCATTAAAAGGAAGTAAAGTCTTCCGAAAAAGACACGCGCTTCTTGATTTAGGTCATGAAGTTGTCGTCCAGACCAGCTGTAGGTTGACGAAAAATCTAGAAAAGTCATCACTAAAATCGGCTGGAAATCCACGGACCTCAGCATCAAACAGGGTCGCCAAGTGGTCAGATTTATCCTAACCATGAGAAGGATTTATCTCGTACAATGGGGAGGCACCGTGCAAATTAGCTTGATAAGACTAATGAATCAGATCCCCAGAAAGGATAATCTCCTTAAAGATTAAAAATCAGCTTTTAAGACTGATATTACTCAATCCTTGAGATTGACCTTAAAGATTGAGAATTCAAACTCATGGAATTCAATGATATCTAAACTCGAGCTTGAACGAGAAAATATTTTGATCAAAAATACAAACCGATTTGTTTTCTGAAAATCCATTTTCAATGCGTTCATTACCATTGAACGTAAAATCCTAGGAATTCACCTGGAATTCATTAGGTCACCTGAACTAAATCGGGTGTCAACCGTAAGAACGGTGGTTGCATAGCATGGTCGGAGACAGGACCTTGTGCCAGACCGAAAAATCATAGGATGATCTTTACTATTGCTCCTACCAAGGATAGTACTAGCATCCGACACGTAATTAGACCATGAACAAATGCATGTCATTAGACATTGCCTTAACAGTTTCTTGTTCATCGCTTTCCTTTACAACCGGACGGTAGTTTACCGAAAGATAATATACGGAACAAGTAAACTGGATGTGTACTTTCCGATACCGGGATAGCAGTGGATTACACGAACCTAAAAGTTTTAGCCAAAATATTGATCCACAAATATATTTTGCAACACCGATGATGGATCAAATCAGAAAACTTATCTAGGGTAAAATCTAGCTTGAATTTTCAAAAGATCAAATGTTTTCATAAAGATCCAATTTCCTTAAAGGATCTAAATTTTTATAGTCATGTGGGACTGTAAACCGCCTTTCAAATGTGCACTTTGCTTTGGAAACCGAAAGTAAATCGGCTATTTGATTGCAAGTGTCGTTGACCTAAACCCAAGGCAACTGTGGATGACACACCCACCTTTAACCATCATTACTGTCATTGTTTATACCGCTATATCAAAATCACTGATGTACAAAATGTGATGAATAAAAAAGTGATTCATGTATGTTTTTATTTCAAGTTCTGTATTGCTTGAGGACAAGCAACGCTCAAGTGTGGGGATATTTGATAGTGTTCCAAATGAACATATATTTAGTAGCAATATCGTTCCAATATGTAAAGTTTTTTAATGTAATTTCCTTATTTTTAGTTGTAATAGTTAAATAAATAAGTGCGAAGACGAAAGACGCAAATCGCTCGAAAATGAAGATTTAAAGACAAAAACGAAGATTTGAAAGACCAAAACATCCAAAAAGCTCAAATGTACAAGATACAATTCAAAAGGTTCAATTTATTGATAAGAAACGTCTAAAAATGACAAGAGTACAAGTTACAAAACGCAAAGTACAAGATATTAAATTATACGAAAGGACGTTCGAAAATCCGGAACCAGGACATGAACCAACTCTCAACGCTCGACGCAACGGTGTAAAAATTACGAGTCAACTATGCACAAGAATAAAATATAATATTTAAATAATTCATAATAAGAATAATATTAAATAATAAAAAGTTGTTAATTGAGTATAGTTCAGGGGTCGTAAATGAAAATTCAATTTCTAATTTAGCCTATAAAAGGCTATGTAACGATGGATTGAAGAACACACATTTTTTTGATCCTAAATCTATCTTTCTATTTCTATATCTTTCCCCTTAATATCAAATATCAATATCTATATTCTATATCTCTATCATAATGTTAACTTAATAAGATATAACAATAATCTTAATTTTAATTTTAAATTATGATAATAATAAGATTTATGATAGAGATCGTTTGAGTGTGTAAGTCGAAATTCTGTCCGTGTAACGCTACGCTATTTTTAATCATTGTAAGTTATGTTCAACCTTTTTACATTAATGTCTCGTAGCTAAGTCGTTATTATGCTTATTTAAAATGAAGTACTCATGATGTTGGGCTAATTACTAAAATTGGGTTATTGAACTTTGGACCATAATTAAGGTTTGGGCAAAAGACCGACACTTGTGGAAATTGGATTATTGACTATTAATAGATGGGGGGTATTGTCTAATTGAGTGACAACTCATTGGAGTCTGTCGAACCTATCTTCAAATTAATTAACCTAATAATTAATAATGATTATGGTTGTCCTATTTAGTGACGTTCATATGGAATCTGTTATAATCATTTAATTAATCAATTGGGTTGGGTAATTGATTATTCATTCTGATCAAGTGGATGAATTAATATTCATAAACTAATTAAAACAGGGGTGGATTACATACATTGATAACTGGTGTAATTGTTGACAGAAGTGATAACTGCGTCACAGTTTAAATCCTTAATCAGTTGGAATATTTGACTTCGGGTATAAGGGTAATTTGACGAGGATACTCGCACTTTATATTTATGACCGATGGACTATTATGGACAAAAACCAGATAGACGTATCAAATAAACCAGGACAAAGGACAATTAACCCATGGTAATAAATTAAAATCAACACGTCAAACATCATGATTACGGAAGTTTAAATAAGCATAATTCTTTTATTATATTTCTCATCGTATCTTTATTTACTGTCATTTTATTACTCGCAATTTTATTTACTGTCATTTTATTTATTGTCATTATTTTACGCACTTTAATTATCGTCATTTATCTTTACGCTTAAAATATAGAATCGACAAACCGGTCATTAAACGGTAAAACCCCCCTTTTATAATAATATTACTACTTATATAATTATATATATTTTGTATAAATATAGTTGTTAAAAATATAGTAAGTATCACCAGCTCCCTGTGGAACGAACCGGACTTACTAAAAACTACACTACTCTACGATTAGGTACACTGCCTATAGTGTTGTAGCAAGGTTTAGGTATATCCCATCCGTAAATTAATAAAACTTGTGTCATATTTTGTAGTATTTCCTAGTAAAAATAATAGTATTTCGTACCCTCACGCTACATCATCAGATACGTATACACTGGGTCGTGGATTGATTCAAGATAATATTTATCGATTTATTTCTGTACATCTAACTGTGGACAACTAGTTGTAGGTTACTAACGAGGACAGCTGACTTAATAAACTTAAAACATCAAAATATATTAAAAGTGTTGTAAATATATTTTGAACATACTTTGATATATATGTATATATTGTTATAGGTTCGTGAATCAACCAGTGGCCAAGTCTTACTTCCCGACGAAGTAAAAATCTGTGAAAGTGAGTTATAGTCCCACTTTTAAAATCTAATATCTTTGGGATGAGAATACATGCAGGTTTTATAAATGATTTACAAAATAGACACAAGTACGTGAAACTACATTCTATGGTTGAATTATCGAAATCGAATATGCCCCTTTTTATTAAGTCTGGTAATCTAAGAATTAGGGAACAGACACCCTAATTGACGCGAATCCTAAAGATAGATCTATTGGGCCTAACAAACCCCATCCAAAGTACCGGATGCTTTAGTACTTCGAAATTTATATCATATCCGAAGGGTGTCCCGGAATGATGGGGATATTCTTATATATGCATCTTGTTATTGTCGGTTACCAGGTGTTCACCATATGAATGATTTTTTATCTCTATGTATGGGATGTGTATTGAAATATGAAATCTTGTGGTCTATTGTTACGATTTGATATATATAGGTTAAACCTATAACTCACCAACATTTTTGTTGACGTTTAAAGCATGTTTATTCTCAGGTGAATATTAAGAGCTTCCGCTGTTGCATACTAAAATAAGGACAAGATTTGGAGTCCATGTTTGTATGATATTGTGTAAAAACTGCATTCAAGAAACTGATTTCGATGTAACATATTTGTATTGTAAACCATTATGTAATGGTCGTGTGTAAACAGGATATTTTAGATTATCATTATTTGATAATCTACGTAAAGCTTTTTAAACCTTTATTTATGAAATAAAGGTTATGGTTTGTTTTAAAAATGAATGCAGTCTTTGAAAAACGTCTCATATAGAGGTCAAAACCTCGCAACGAAATCAATTAATATGGAACGTTTTTAATCAATAAGAACGGGACATTTCAGTTGGTATCCGAGCGTTGGTCTTAGAGAACCAGAAAATTTGCATTAGTGTGTCTTATCGAGTTTGTTAGGATGCATTAGTGAGTCTGGACTTCGACCGTGTTTTCTTTAAAAATGATTGCTTAACATTTTTGTTGGAAACTATATATTTTTAACATATGAATATTATGTGATATATTAATCTCTTAACGTGTTTGATATTAAGTGATAAATGTCTACCTCTAGAACAAGTCCCATTGACTCACCTAATAATAATGAAGAGTCAAATGTAAATTGGAATGATTTGTGGACTGATTCACAAGTTCCCGAAGAGGAACCGGAAGAAGAGTCGGAACCGGAAGAAGAATCGGAACCGGAAGAAGAATCGGAACCGGATGAAGAAATAGAACCGGTGGGGGAAATAATAAAACGGTTAAGTAAAAGAAAATCCTCAACCAACCGACCAAAGTTAATTATGGTCAATGGTGTTTCCGCCAAGGAAGCAAAATATTGGGAGGATTACCAATTCTCCGATGAATCGGATTTCGACGAGAATTCCGATGATGTTATAGAAATTACCCCAACTGAATTTAAAAAGGCAAAAGAAAATAATAAGGGAAAGGGCATAAAAATAGAGAAATCTAATTCCAACCCCGATGAACTTTATATGTATCGTCAACCCCCGAAGTCCTTAAGTTGTAACAATGACCCGGGAACCTCTAAACCACCAGGTTTTTCTAAACCAATGTGGACAACGACGGCTCGTATTAGGGGAACATCATATATCCCTAGAAACTTGGCAAAACGAACCAAAACCGAAGAAGAAGAAACGAGCGAGTCGGAATAAGATAGTTGTATTCGTGTGGTGTAATATATGGAATATAGTGTTCTTATGCTTTATGATATATGTAAAAATTGCTTGTATTAATAAGTATTTTTTTTATGAATCTAACTCTTGTCTATTTTACAGTTTAAAAACACAAAATGGATACACAACCCAATATTTTAAGAGACCTACCCGGAGACATGATTGATGAAATCTTGTCTAGAGTCGGCCAGAATTCTTCGGCACAACTATTTAAGGCGAGATCAGTTTGTAAGACATTCGAAGAACGTTCCAAGAATGTCTTGGTTTATAAGAGACTTTCGTTTGAAAGATGGGGGATATCACATTGGGAAACCCATAAATTACGATGTGTTTACTTTGACGCATATATTGCGGGGAACCCAAATGCTATTTTACGCAACGGGTTAAGAAATTATTTTGACTCAATATATCCGAATATTGGACTTCGTGATTTAGAAAAAGCGGCTAACATGCAACATAAAGAAGCATGTTATGCTTACGGATTAGTAATGTTCGCTTCTCACCAAAGTGAGAACAAGAACATCGGGCTACAACTATTAAACAAAACGTTTCCACAAGTGACGGAGTCGGTAATTGGGGTAAGAAATGAGGTTTTTAGATTATTACGGGACTGTTGGACATTACGTAACCCTCGTCCCTTTGATGACGTTACAACACGCTGTCTTATCAACGGCCATAACGGTTATGTTGCACAAGACCAAGGATGGGAAGTAGTCCTAGTAAAACCAGAATGCATGACTTGTTTCTGGACGTATGAATTACGTGTCTTTATTTCCTTTGCCGAACGACTTGTGTACTAGCTAGAATTGTCTTCACAACTATCTTGTATCAAAGTTATTGTGTGCTATATTTCATGCTTTATGTAAAATAAGCGGTATTGTAAGTTTGTAAAATATTGTATAAAAGTTTGAACGCGAAATATTATTACAATCAGTTTTTCATATAGAATTGTAGTAGTTGAATTGTATATTAGCTACTAAGTATGAACTTAACGGGTAGGTACTACCCGAATTTAAACTTATAAAACGCTAATATGAAGAAAAAGCTTTTATAAATGAGTTCATATTATGCTACGAAATACTATTAACTACTCTTAATATTCTGTATGATTAACTTGTTCCATTTAACTATTTTGAAGGAAATGGCACCGACTACTCGACACACCGTGAATATGAATGAAGAGGAATTCCGTACTTTTCTAGCTTCAAACATAGCCGCAGTACAGGCTGCGCTACATACCAACAATAACCTTGGATCTAGCAGTACAGGAAATCGTGTAGGATGCACCTACAAAGAATTCACTGCCTGCAAACCTTTGGAATTTGATGGAACCGAAGGACCGATCGGATTGAAACGGTGGACCGAGAAGGTTGAATCGGTGTTTGCCATAAGTAAGTGTACTGAAGAGGACAAAGTGAAGTACGCTACGCATACCTTCACAGGTTCTGCGTTAACATGGTGGAATACCTATCTAGAGCAAGTGGGACAAGATGATGCGTACGCACTACCGTGGTCAGCATTCAAGCACTTGATGAACGAGAAGTACCGTCCCAGAACCGAGGTCAATAAGCTCAAGACAGAACTTAGAGGGTTACGAACCCAAGGATTTGATATTACCACGTACGAAAGACGATTCACAGAATTGTGCCTATTGTGTCCGGGAGCATTCGAAGATGAGGAAGAGAAGATCGACGCGTTTGTGAAAGGATTACCGGAAAGAATCCAAGAAGATATAAGTTCACACGAGCCCGCCTCCATACAACAGGCATGTAGAATGGCTCACAAACTAGTGAACCAGATTGAAGAAAGAATTAAAGAACAGACTGCTGAAGAGGCCAATGTGAAGCAAGTCAAAAGAAAGTGGGAGGAAAACGGTGATAAGAATCACCAATACAACAACAACAGCAATTACAACAATAATCGCAACAATTATCCCAACAATCGCAACATCAATCGCAACTACAACAAACGGCCCAACAACAACAACAACAACAACAGCAACTACAACAATCATCCCAACAACAATAATAACCGCAACAACAACAACAATTAGAAGCAACTATGCCAAAGGTGTGAAAAGAATCACTCGGGATTCTGCACCAAATTTTGCAACAAGTGTAAAAGAAATGGTCATAGCGCGGCGAAGTGTGAGGTCTACGGACCAGGGGTTAATAGAACGAAAGGAACAAATGGTGTCGGAACGAGTAATGGCGGAGCAAGTAGTGTCGGAGCAAGTTATGCCAATGTAGTTTGTTATAAATGTGGAAAACCAGGCCACATTATTAGAAATTGCCCGAACCAGGAGAACACGAATGGACAAGGCCGTGGAAGAGTTTTCAATATTAATGCGGTAGAGGCACAGGAAGACCCGGAGCTTGTTACGGGTACGTTTCTTATTGACAATAAATCTGCTTACGTTTTATTTGATTCGGGTGCGGATAGAAGCTATATGAGTAGAGATTTTTGTGCTAAATTAAGTTGTCCATTGACGCCTTTGGATAGTAAATTTTTACTCGAATTAGCAAATGGTAAATTAATTTCAGCAGATAATATATGTCGGAATCGAGAAATTAAACTGGTTAGCGAAACATTTAAGATTGATTTGATACCAGTAGAGTTAGGGAGTTTTGATGTGATAATCGGTATGGACTGGTTGAAAGAAGTGAAAGCGGAGATCGTTTGTTACAAAAATGCAATTCGCATTATACGAGAAAAAGGATAACCCTTAATGGTGTACGGAGAAAAGGGCAACACGAAGCTACATCTTATTAGTAATTTGAAGGCGCAAAAACTAATAAGAAAAGGTTGCTATGCTGTTCTAGCACACGTCGAGAAAGTACAAACTGAAGAAAAGAGCATCAAAGATGTTCCCATTGCAAAAGAATTTCCCGATGTATTTCCGAAAGAATTACCGGGATTACCCCCACATCGATCCGTTGAATTTCAAATAGATCTTGTACCAGGAGCTGCACCAATGGCTCGTGCTCCTTACAGACTCGCACCCAGCGAGATGAAAGAACTGCAAAGCCAATTACAAGAACTTTTAGAGCGTGGTTTCATTCGACCAAGCACATCACCGTGGGGAGCTCCTGTTTTGTTTGTCAAGAAGAAAGATGGTACATTCAGGTTGTGTATCGACTACCGAGAGTTGAACAAACTTACCATCAAGAACCGCTACCCACTACCGAGAATCGACGACTTATTTGATCAACTACAAGGCTCGTCTGTTTATTCAAAGATTGACTTACGTTCCGGGTATCATCAAATGCGGGTGAAAGAAGATGATATTCCAAAGACTGCTTTCAGAACACGTTACGGTCATTACGAGTTTATGGTCATGCCGTTTGGTTTAACTAATGCACCAGCTGTGTTCATGGACCTTATGAACCGAGTGTGTGGACCATACCTTGACAAGTTTGTCATTGTTTTCATTGATGACATACTTATTTACTCAAAGAATGACCAAGAACACGGTGAACATTTGAGAAAGGTGTTAGAAGTATTGAGGAAGGAAGAATTGTACGCTAAGTTTTCAAAGTGTGCATTTTGGTTGGAAGAAGTTCAATTCCTCGGTCACATAGTGAACAAAGAAGGTATTAAGGTGGATCCGGCAAAGATAGAAACTGTTGAAAAGTGGGAAACCCCGAAAACTCCGAAACACATACGCCAGTTTTTAGGACTAGCTGGTTACTACAGAAGGTTCATCCAAGACTTTTCCAGAATAGCAAAACCCTTGACTGCATTAACGCATAAAAGGAAGAAATTTGAATGGAATGATGAACAAGAGAAAGCGTTTCAGTTATTGAAGAAAAAGCTAACTACGGCACCTATATTGTCATTGCCTGAAGGGAATGATGATTTTGTGATTTATTGTGATGCATCAAAGCAAGGTCTCGGTTGTGTATTAATGCAACGAACGAAGGTGATTGCTTATGCGTCTAGACAATTGAAGATTCACGAACAAAATTATACGACGCATGATTTGGAATTAGGCGCGGTTGTTTTTGCATTAAAGACTTGGAGGCACTACTTATATGGGGTCAAAAGTATTATATATACCGACCACGAAAGTCTTCAACACATATTTAATCAGAAACAACTGAATATGAGGCAGCGTAGGTGGATTGAATTATTGAATGATTACGACTTTGAGATTCGTTACCACCCGGGGAAGGCAAATGTGGTAGCCGATGCCTTGAGCAGGAAGGACAGAGAACCCATTCGAGTAAAATCTATGAATATAATGATTCATAATAACATTACTACTCAAATAAAGGAGGCGCAACAAGGAGTTTTAAAAGAGGGAAATTTAAAGGATGAAATACCCAAAGGATCGGAGAAGCATCTTAATATTCGGGAAGACGGAACCCGGTATAGGGCTGAAAGGATTTGGGTACCAAAATTTGGAGATATGAGAGAAATGGTACTTAGAGAAGCTCATAAAACCAGATACTCAATACATCCTGGAACGGGGAAGATGTACAAGGATCTCAAGAAACATTTTTGGTGGCCGGGTATGAAAGCCGATGTTGCTAAATACGTAGGAGAATGTTTGACGTGTTCTAAGGTCAAAGCTGAGCATCAGAAACCATCAGGTCTACTTCAACAACCCGAAATCCCGGAATGGAAATGGGAAAACATTACCATGGATTTCATCACTAAATTGCCAAGGACTGCAAGTGGTTTTGATACTATTTGGGTAATAGTTGATCGTCTCACCAAATCAGCACACTTCCTACCAATAAGAGAAGATGACAAGATGGAGAAGTTAGCACGACTGTATTTGAAGGAAGTCATCTCCAGACATGGAATACCAATCTCTATTATCTCTGATAGGGATGGCAGATTTATTTCAAGATTCTGGCAGACATTACAGCAAGCATTAGGAACTCGTCTAGACATGAGTACTGCCTATCATCCACAAACTGATGGGCAGAGCGAAAGGACGATACAAACGCTTGAAGACATGCTACGAGCATGTGTTATTGATTTCGGAAACAGTTGGGATCGACATCTACCGTTAGCAGAATTTTCCTACAACAACAGCTACCATTCAAGCATTGAGATGGCGCCGTTTGAAGCACTTTATGGTAGAAAGTGCAGGTCTCCGATTTGTTGGAGTGAGGTGGGGGATAGACAGATTACGGGTCCGGAGATTATACAAGAAACTACCGAGAAGATCATCCAAATTCAACAACGGTTGAAAACCGCCCAAAGTCGACAAAAGAGCTACGCTGACATTAAAAGAAAAGATATAGAATTTGAAATTGGAGAGATGGTCATGCTTAAAGTTTCACCTTGGAAAGGCGTTGTTCGATTTGGTAAACGAGGGAAATTAAATCCAAGGTATATTGGACCATTCAAGATTATTGATCGTGTCGGACCAGTAGCTTACCGAATTGAGTTACCTCAACAACTCGCGGCTGTACATAACACTTTCCACGTCTCGAATTTGAAGAAATGTTTTGCTAAAGAAGATCTCACTATTCCGTTAGATGAAATCCAAATCAACGAAAAACTCCAATTCATCGAAGAACCCGTCGAAATAATGGATCGTGAGGTTAAAAGACTTAAGCAAAACAAGATACCAATTGTTAAGGTTCGATGGAATGCTCGTAGAGGACCCGAGTTCACCTGGGAGCGTGAAGATCAGATGAAGAAGAAATACCCGCATCTATTTCCAGAAGATTCGTCAACACCTTCAACAGCTTAAAATTTCGGGACGAAATTTATTTAACGGGTAGGTACTGTAGTGACCCGAACTTTTCCATGTTTATATACATTAATTGAGATTGATGTTTACATGATTAAATGTTTCCAACATGTTAAGCAATCAAACTTGTTAAGACTTGATTAATTGAAATAGGTTTCATATAGACAATTGACCACCCAAGTTGACCGGTGATTCACGAACGTTAAAACTTGTAAAAAAACTATATGATGACATATATATGGTTATATATATAGTTAACATGATATTATGATAAGTAAACATATCATTAATTATATTAACAATGAACTACATATGTAAAAACAAGACTACTAACTTAATGATTTTGAAACGAGACATATATGTAACGTTTATCGTTGTAACGACATTTAATGTATATATATCATATTAAGAGATATTTGTACATCATAATATCATGATAATATAATAATTTAAAATCTCTTTTGATATTATAAACATTGGGTTAACAACATTTAACAAGATCGTTAATCTAAAGGTTTCAAAACAACACTTACATGTAACGACTAACGATGACTTAACGACTCAGTTAAAATGTATATACATGTAGTGTTTTAATATGTATTTATACACTTTTGAAAGACTTCAATACACTTATCAAAATACTTCTACTTAACAAAAATGCTTACAATTACATTCTCGTTCAGTTTCATCAACAATTCTACTCGTATGCACCCGTATTCGTACTCGTACAATACACAGCTTTTAGATGTATGTACTATTGGTATATACACTCCAATGATCAGCTCTTAGCAGCCCATGTGAGTCACCTAACACATGTGGGAACCATCATTTGGCAACTAGCATGAAATATCTCATAAGATTACAAAAATATGAGTAATCATTCATGACTTATTTACATGAAAACAAAATTACATATCCTTTATATCTAATCCATACACCAACGACCAAAAACACCTACAAACACTTTCATTCTTCAATTTTCTTCATCTAATTGAACTCTCTCAAGTTCTATCTTCAAGTTCTAAGTGTTCTTCATAAATTCCAAAAGTTCTAGTTTCATAAAATCAAGAATACTTTCAAGTTTGCTAGCTCACTTCCAATCTTGTAAGGTGATCATCCAACCTCAAGAAATCTTTGTTTCTTACAGTAGGTTATCATTCTAATACAAGGTAATAATCATATTCAAACTTTGGTTCAATTTCTATAACTATAACAATCTTATTTCAAGTGATGATCTTACTTGAACTTGTTTTCGTGTCATGATTTTGCTTCAAGAACTTTGAGCCATCCAAGGATCCATTGAAGCTAGATCCATTTTTCTCTTTTCCAGTAGGTTCATCCAAGGAACTTAAGGTAGTAATGATGTTCATAACATCATTCGATTCATACATATAAAGCTATCTTATTCGAAGGTTTAAACTTGTAATCACTAGAACATAGTTTAGTTAATTCTAAACTTGTTCGCAAACAAAAGTTAATCCTTCTAACTTGACTTTTAAAATTAACTAAACACATGTTCTATATCTATATGATATGCTAACTTAATGATTTAAAACCTGGAAACACGAAAAACACCGTAAAACCGGATTTACGCCGTCGTAGTAACACCGCGGGCTGTTTTGGGTTAGTTAATTAAAAACTATGATAAACTTTGATTTAAAAGTTGTTATTCTGAGAAAATGATTTTTATTATGAACATGAAACTATATCCAAAAATTATGGTTAAACTCAAAGTGGAAGTATGTTTTCTAAAATGGTCATCTAGACGTCGTTCTTTCGACTGAAATGACTACCTTTACAAAAACGACTTGTAACTTATTTTTCCGACTAGAAACCTATACTTTTTTTGTTTAGATTCATAAAATAGAGTTCAATATGAAACCATAGCAATTTGATTCACTCAAAACGGATTTAAAATGAAGAAGTTATGGGTAAAACAAGATTGGATAATTTTTCTCATTTTAGCTACGTGAAAATTGGTAACAAATCTATTCCAACCATAACTTAATCAACTTGTATTATATATTATGTAATCTTGAGATACCATAGACACGTATACAATGTTTCGACCTATCATGTCGACACATCTGTATATATTTCGGAACAACCATAGACACTCTATATGTGAATGTTGGAGTTAGCTATACAGGGTTGAGGTTGATTCCAAAATATATATAGTTTGAGTTGTGATCAATACTGAGATACGTATACACTGGGTCGTGGATTGATTCAAGATAATATTTATCGATTTATTTCTGTACATCTAACTGTGGACAACTAGTTGTAGGTTACTAACGAGGACAGCTGACTTAATAAACTTAAAACATCAAAATATATTAAAAGTGTTGTAAATATATTTTGAACATACTTTGATATATATGTATATATTGTTATAGGTTCGTGAATCAATCAGTGGCCAAGTCTTACTTCCCGACGAAGTAAAAATCTGTGAAAGTGAGTTATAGTCCCACTTTTAAAATCTAATATCTTTGGGATGAGAATACATGCAGGTTTTATAAATGATTTACAAAATAGACACAAGTACGTGAAACTACATTCTATGGTTGAATTATCGAAATCGAATATGCCCCTTTTTATTAAGTCTGGTAATCTAAGAATTAGGGAACAGACACCCTAATTGACGCGAATCCTAAAGATAGATCTATTGGGCCTAACAAACCCCATCCAAAGTACCGGATGCTTTAGTACTTCGAAATTTATATCATATCCGAAGGGTGTCCCGGAATGATGGGGATATTCTTATATATGCATCTTGTTATTGTCGGTTACCAGGTGTTCACCATATGAATGATTTTTTATCTCTATGTATGGGATGTGTATTGAAATATGAAATCTTGTGGTCTATTGTTACGATTTGATATATATAGGTTAAACCTATAACTCACCAACATTTTTGTTGACGTTTAAAGCATGTTTATTCTCAGGTGAATATTAAGAGCTTCCGCTGTTGCATACTAAAATAAGGACAAGATTTGGAGTCCATGTTTGTATGATATTGTGTAAAAACTGCATTCAAGAAACTGATTTCGATGTAACATATTTGTATTGTAAACCATTATGTAATGGTCGTGTGTAAACAGGATATTTTAGATTATCATTATTTGATAATCTACGTAAAGCTTTTTAAACCTTTATTTATGAAATAAAGGTTATGGTTTGTTTTAAAAATGAATGCAGTCTTTGAAAAACGTCTCATATAGAGGTCAAAACCTCGCAACGAAATCAATTAATATGGAACGTTTTTAATCAATAAGAACGGGACATTTCATCGAGTAGTCGGTGCCATTTCCTTCAAAATAGTCAAATGGAACAAGTTAATCATACAGAATATTAAGAGTAGTTAATAGTATTTCGTAGCATAATATGAACTCATTTATAAAAGCTTTTTCTTCATATTAGCGTTTTATAAGTTTAAATTCGGGTAGTACCTACCCGTTAAGTTCATACTTAGTAGCTAATATACAATTCAACTACTACAATTCTATATGAAAAACTGATTGTAATAATATTTCGCGTTCAAACTTTTATACAATATTTTACAAACTTACAATACCGCTTATTTTACATAAAGCATGAAATATAGCACACAATAACTTTGATACAAGATAGTTGTGAAGATAATTCTAGCTAGTACACAAGTCGTTCAGCAAAGGCAATAAAGACACGTAATTCATACGTCCAGAAACAAGTCATGCATTCTGGTTTTACTAGGACTACTTCCCATCCTTGGTCTTGTGGAACATAACCGTTATGGCCGTTGATAAGACAGCGTGTTGTAATGTCATCAAAGGGACGAGGGTTACGTAATGACCAACAGTCTCGTAATAACCTAAAAACCTCATTTCTTACCCCAATTACCGACTCCGTCACTTGTGGGAACGTTTTGTTTAATAGTTGTAGCCCGATGTTCTTGTTCTCACTTTGGTGAGAAGCGAACATTACTAACCCGTAAGCATAACATGCTTCTTTATGTTGCATGTTAGCCGCTTTTTCTAAATCACGAAGTCCTATATTCGGATATACTGAGTCAAAATAATTTCTTAACCCGTTGCGTAAAATAGCATTTGGGTTCCCCGCAATATATGCGTCAAAGTAAACACATCGTAACTTATGGATTTCCCAATGTGATATTCCCCATCTTCCAAACGAAAGCCTTTTATAAACCAAGGCATTCTTGGAACGTTCTTCGAATGTCTTACAAACTGATCTCGCCTTAAATAGTTGTGCCGAGGAATTCTGACCGACTCTAGACAAGATTTCATCAATCATGTCTCCGGGTAGGTCTCTTAAAATATTGGGTTGTCTATCCATTTTGTGTTTTTATACTGTAAAATAGACAAGAGTTAGATTCATAAAAAAAATACTTATTAATACAAGCAATTTTTACATATATCATAAAGCATAAGCACACTATATTACATATATTACACCACACGAATATAACTATCTTATTCCTACTCGCTCGTTTCTTCTTGTTCGGTTTTGGTTCGTTTTGCCAAGTTTCTAGGGATATATGATGTTCCCCTAATACGAGCCGTCGTTATCCACATTGGTTTAGAAAAACCTGGTGGTTTAGAGGTTCCCGGGTCATTGTTACAACTTAAGGACTTCGGCGGTTGACGATACATATAAAGTTCATCGGGGTTGGAATTAGATTTCTCTATTTTTATGCCCTTTCCCTTATTATTTTCTTTTGCCTTTTTAAATTCAGTTGGGGTAATTTCTATAACATCATCGGAATTCTCGTCGGAATCCGATTCATCGGAGAATTGGTAATCCTCCAAATATTTTGCTTCCTCGGCGGAAACACCATTGACCATAATTAACCTTGGTCGGTTGGTTGAGGATTCTCTTTTACTTAACCATTTTATTATTTCTCCCACCGGTTCTATTTCTTCTTCCGGTTCCGATTCTTCTTCCGGTTCCGATTCTTCTTCCGGTTCCGACTCTTCTTCCGGTTCCTCTTCGGGAACTTGTGAATCAGTCCACGAATCATTCCAATTTACATTTAACTCTTCATTATTATTATGTGAGTCAATGGGACTTGTTCTAGAGGTAGACATCTATCACATAATATCAAACACGATAAGCGATTAATATATCACATAATATTCATATGTTAAAAATATATAGTTTACAACAAAAATGTTAAGCAATCATTTTTAAGGAAAACACGGTCGAAGTCCAGACTCACTAATGCATCCTAACAAACTCGATAAGACACACTAATGCAAATTTTCTGGTTCTCTAAGACCAACGCTCGGATACCAACTGAAATGTCCCGTTCTTATTGATTAAAAACGTTCCATATTAATTGATTTCGTTGCGAGGTTTTGACCTCTATATGAGACATTTTTCAAAGACTGCATTCATTTTAAAACAAACCATAACCTTTATTTCATCAATAAAGGTTTAAAGAGCTTTACGTAGATTATCAAATAATGATAATCTAAAATATCCTGTTCACACATGACCATTACATAATGGTTTACAATACAAATATGTTACAACAAAATAAGGTTCTTGAATGCAGTTTTTACACAATATCATACAAGCATGGACTCTAAATCTCATCCTTATTTAAGTATGCGACAGCGGAAGCTCTTAATAAGCACCTGAGAATAAACATGCTTAAAACGTCAACAAAAATGTTGGTGAGTTATAGGTTTAACCTATATATATCAAATCATAATAATAATAGACCACAAGATTTCATATTTCAATACACATCCCATACATAGAGATAAAAATCATTCATATGGTGAACACCTGGTAACCGACATTAACAAGATGCATATATAAGAATATCCCTATCATTCCGGGACACCCTTCGGATATGATATAAATTTCGAAGTACTAAAGCATCCGGTACTTTGGATGGGGTTTGTTAGGCCCAATATATCTATCTTTAGGATTCGCATCAATTAGGGTGTCTGTTCCCTAATTCTTAGATTACCAGACTTAATAAAAAGGGGCATATTCGATTTCGATAATTCAACCATAGAATGTAGTTTCACGTACTTGTGTCTATTTTGTAAATCATTTATAAAACCTGCATGTATTCTCATCCCAAAATTATTAGATTTTAAAAGTGGGACTATAACTCACTTTCACAGATTTTTACTTCGTCGGGAAGTAAGACTTGGCCACTGGTTGATTCACGAACCTATAACAATATATACATATATATCAAAGTATGTTCAAAATATATTTACAACACTTTTAATATATTTTGATGTTTTAAGTTTATTAAGTCAGCTGTCCTCGTTAGTAACCTACAACTAGTTGTCCACAGTTAGATGTACAGAAATAAATCGATAAATATTATCTTGAATCAATCCACGACCCAGTGTATACGTATCTCAGTATTGATCACAACTCAAACTATATATATTTTGGAATCAACCTCAACCCTGTATAGCTAACTCCAACATTCACATATAGAGTGTCTATGGTTGTTCCGAAACATATATAGATGTGTCGAAATGATAGGTCGAAACATTGTATACGTGTCTATGGTATCTCAAGATTACATAATATACAATACAAGTTGATTAAGTTATGGTTGGAATAGATTTGTTACCAATTTTCACGTAGCTAAAATGAGAAAAATTATCCAATCTTGTTTTACCCATAACTTCTTCATTTTAAATCCGTTTTGAGTGAATCAAATTGCTATGGTTTCATATTGAACTCTATTTTATGAATCTAAACAGAAAAAGTATAGGTTTATAGTCAGAAAAATAAGTTACAAGTCGTTTTTGTAAAGGTAGTCATTTCAGTCGAAAGAACGACGTCTAGATGACCATTTTAGAAAACATACTTCCACTTTGAGTTTAACCATAATTTTTGGATATAGTTTCATGTTCATAATAACAATCATTTTCTCAGAATAACAACTTTTAAATCAAAGTTTATCATAGTTTTTAATTAACTAACCCAAAACAGCCCGCGGTGTTACTACGACGGCGTAAATCCGGTTTTACGGTGTTTTTCGTGTTTCCAGGTTTTAAATCATTAAGTTAGCATATCATATAGATATAGAACATGTGTTTAGTTGATTTTAAAAGTCAAGTTAGAAGGATTAACTTTTGTTTGCAAACAAGTTTAGAATTAACTAAACTATGTTCTAGTGATTACAAGTTTAAACCTTCGAATAAGATAGCTTTATATGTATGAATCGAATTATGTTATGAATATCATTACTACCTTAAGTTCCTTGGATAAACCTACTGGAAAAGAGAAAAATGGATCTAGCTTCAATGGATCCTTGGATGGCTCGAAGTTCTTGAAGCAGAATCATGACACGAAAACAAGTTCAAGTAAGATCATCACTTGAAATAAGATTGTTATAGTTATAGAAATTGAACCAAAGTTTGAATATGATTATTACCTTGTATTAGAATGATAACCTACTGTAAGAAACAAATATTTCTTGAGGTTGGATGATCACCTTACAAGATTGGAAGTGAGCTAGCAAACTTGAAAGTATTCTTGATTTTATGTAACTAGAACTTGTAGAATATATGAAGAACACTTAGAACTTGAAGATAGAACTTGAGAGAGATCAATTAGATGAAGAAAATTGAAGAATGAAAGTGTTTGTAGGTGTTTTTGGTTGTTGGTGTATGGATTAGATATAAAGGATATGTAATTTTGTTTTCATGTAAATAAGTCATGAATGATTACTCATATTTTTGTAATTTTATGAGATATTTCATGCTAGTTGCCAAATGATGGTTCCCACATGTGTTAGGTGACTCACATGGGCTGCTAAGAGCTGATCATTGGAGTGTATATACCAATAGTACATACATCTAAAAGCTGTGTATTGTACGAGTACGAATACGGGTGCATACGAGTAGAATTGTTGATGAAACTGAACGAGGATGTAATTGTAAGCATTTTTGTTAAGTAGAAGTATTTTGATAAGTGTATTGAAGTCTTCCAAAAGTGTATAAATACATATTAAAACACTACATGTATATACATTTTAACTGATTCGTTAAGTCATCGTTAGTCGTTACATGTAAGTGTTGTTTTGAAACCTTTAGGTTAACGATCTTGTTAAATGTTGTTAACCCAATGTTTATAATATCAAATGAGATTTTAAATTATTATATTATCATGATATTATCATGTATGAATATCTCTTAATATGATATATATACATTAAACGTCTTTACAACGATAATCGTTACATATATGTCTCGTTTAAAAATCATTAAGTTAGTAGTCTTGTTTTTACATATGTAGTTCATTGTTAATATACTTAATGATATGTTTACTTATCATAGTATCATGTTAACTATATATATATCCATATATATGTCATCATATAGTTTTTACAAGTTTTAACGTTCGTGAATCACCGGTCAACTTGGGTGGTCAATTGTCTATATGAAACATATTTCAATTAATCAAGTCTTAACAAGTTTGATTGCTTAACATGTTGGAAACATTTAATCATGTAAATATCAATCTCAATTAATATATATAAACATGGAAAAGTTCGGGTCACTACATAAAGGATACGTAATTTTGTTTTCATGTAAATAAGTCATGAATGATTACTCATATTTTTGTAATTTTATGAGATATTTCATGCTAGTTGCCAAATGATGGTTCCCACATGTGTTAGGTGACTCACATGGGCTGCTAAGAGCTGATAATTGTAGTGTATATACCAATAGTACATACATCTAAAAGTTGTGTATTGTACGAGTATGAATACGGGTGCATACGAGTAGAATTGTTGATGAAACTGAACGAGGATGTAATTGTAAGCATTTTTGTTAAGTATAAGTATTTTGATAAGTGTATTGAAGTCTTTCAAAAGTGTATAAATACATATTAAAACACTACATGTATATACATTTTAACTGAGTCGTTAAGTCATCGTTAGTCGTTACATGTAAGTGTTGTTTTGAAACCTTTAGGTTAATGATCTTGTTAAATGTTGTTAACCCAATGTTTATAATATCAAATGAGATTTTAAATTATTATATTATCATGATATTATCATGTATGAATATCTCTTAATATGATATATATACATTAAATGTCTTTACAACGATAATCGTTACATATATGTCTCGTTTAAAGATCATTAAGTTAGTAGTCTTGTTTTTACATATGTAGTTCATTGTTAATATACTTAATGATATGTTTACTTATCATAGTATCATGTTAACTATATATATATATATCCATATATATGTCATCATATAGTTTTTACAAGTTTTAACGTTCGTGAATCACCGGTCAACTTGGGTGGTCAATTGTCTATATGAAACATATTTCAATTAATCAAGTCTTAACAAGTTTGATTGCTTAACATGTTGGAAACATTTAATCATGTAAATATCAATCTCAATTAATATATATAAACATGGAAAAGTTCGGGTCACTACATTAGCTACACCACAACAATACATTAATATATAACAATATATATATATATATATATAACGCACAAGGTTAACCCCTTAACCCAATATCGAGAACCAAGTACCACAATGAAGATTGGCCGAACTACACGAGCCTTAGTAATCCGAAACTACACGAGATTACTATCTCCACATCATCGAGGTTGGCCGAACTACACGAGCCTTAGTAATCCGAACCACACGAGATTACTACCTCAATAAGATGACCGAACTACACGAGTCACCATGAATCCGAACTACACGAGATTCATTTGATAAGATGATCGAAACCACACGCGTCACCGTGAATCCGAAACCACACGCGATTCACTTCTCCAACTCAAACCCACGGTCACGGGATTATAAAATCCACCATATCGGGGCTACAACATCCAAATCACAACCACGTATGATAATGTACACACGAACGTGTACTTCGCCAAAGATGGTCAACCAAAACGCACAACCGTGCCATTTGGACTCATACAAAAGTCCATCAAATCCACCTATATGCGAAGTGAGCTCTATAACCGAGAACCACCTCACCCGACCCGCACCCATCCTACACATACATATGCACATAGGATATTAACACTCACCTTGTCGCCTTGATGAATGCTTCCAAGTAATCCACACCTCGCCAATGGAAAGTACCTATTCCATTATCACAAATTCAACAACACACTTAGATTGGATTTACAAACCAACCCAATTTGACACTTAGTGCAAATTCGACCCAAATGCACTTCCAAGTACAAACCGCGCCCAAAATTAACCAATAATCACCAACACAAGTGAGAATGGTCCTAATACGCCAAATAAACCCGAACACAAGTGTTAAACACTTATCAGTCCCCAAATTGCCCATAAACCCTAATTTTGACCCATAAGGTCAAAATCTCACCATTTACAAATTTCGACACCAAAACACCTTTAACTCGGGTTTTTACTTAAACTTAATCCATTTTAAGTTTATAAACCTCATTAAATCGCCAATTGGGTCATAATTATCACTAAACCCTAATTTTGACCCAAAGTGAAACTAGTCAACCAAATAACCCTAAATGGGTTTCAATCCATCCATAATCACTAACTTAAGTGATTAAACCCAATTTCAAGTCCTAATCATGGTCAATTTGTTCACCAACCCATAATCCACCAACAATAGCAATAAACCCGATTACTAGCATCACTAAACTCATTTCAAAAGTTTAAATGGGTTTCTCATCAATTTAAGTTCAAACCCTAACTTGATTATCAAAATCAAACAATGATATTCGGAGTTAGAACTTACCACAACCACCAAAACGTAGCTAGGAACGAGGTGAACAACTTTAAAAACCCAAGACTTTGATCAATTCAAGCTCCTTCTTCTCCAAAACCCCAAATCTCTCTCTAGAAATCTCCCTCTCTCTCTAAGATACTTGAGAGTGTTTGTGGATGTGAAATATGATCCAAAACTGAATCCAACCAGCTGATATGGCCTCACATCCGGCCTCAAGTGAACAGACCAAAAAGCCCCTCATTAAACTCTAATTTGAAAAAGTCAGATTTCTGTCGCAGACCAGGTGCGCGGCGCGCTCACCTCAAGGTGCGCAGCGTGCACAACCCTCTGAACAGGTTCTGAGCTTCTATTCCATACCACGCTTCACCTACGATACGTACATCATTTAAAACTCTGTGTAAAATAAATATTGGGGTCTTACACTAGTTAGGCATGTTCCTTAGGAGTTGTGTCAACTTTAAAGTAAACAAAATAAGCATGGGGTGTCTCCTTGGAGTCCTAAAATCTGCACACTTATAATGTTTAATAATAATACTTGTAAGTTTATAAAGGTTTATAAACTTGTTATAAACTTATGTATTATTTTGTTACTTATATATTTTATAAAACCTTTTATAAAATATAACACAATATAATCATTTAAACCCATAAACAATTATATATAAATTATCCAAATAATTTATCTCAAGTGGTAATATTTTAGAAACCCGATTTTCTAAAATCTAAGTGTCGCATCTTTGTTTAATGATCCAATCGTTAAGATCAAATACGTATAAGGTGTCGGTAAGCTTGTTATTGGGTATGACCCGACTTGGATCAAAACATATTAGCCAAGTTAATTTGATATGTCTCTCGGGCATACGAAAAACCTTCAATCTCCCACTTGCACGAGAAACATAAGAAATTAATGCAAGTGACGGATACCACCTAACGACCGTCCATCACCCCCAATGTCTTATGACTTAGTGCCATTCAATAACATCATCCCTTTCGAGTTCCCATCTCGAATATGAATAGGTGAATCTTTTCATTATATCCTTTCATCCTAGATGTCATGTTAAATCCAAGAGACATAGAGTGATCACTCTTTTCTAGATTTAACTTTATCAGGCCTTAGACATCTGACTCTCAACGAATAAGAGGGACAGATTCCATCTTGACTACATATGTCCTAGATATACACTATACATTATACCTAAGCTCTTCCTTATGAACTACTATATTTCAGAATAGCGAAGGAAAGAATCAAGGCACAATACTTACTGAATATCCGAACCAAATATGTATCTCAGGTCAGAGGATACGATGATATTCGCCTTTACTCAAGATTACATGTGATCAACCACAAAGGCTCTATTTAGTGAATCTTGAGGGCGGGTCTTCCAATATTTGTATCCCACAAATATCTATGAACCTTGGTTGCAACCTTGCCCCACATTCATCCTGTGAATGTATACCAATCCAAGTTCACAATAGTCTAAACCTCACACTTGTTCCCACAAATGTGATCGACTACGGAATTTAGAATAATTACTTATTCATGGATAAAATATGCAAAATCGGAACATAACTCAAAATAAATTAATACCATAATTATATTAATGAGTTCGAACAATTTCGTTCTGTTACAATACTTAAAACAGATCATGACCAATCACTAGAATATCGAATCCCTAATGCACTAACATGCCCTTGATGTTTTGTACCATGTAAGAGTTTCATGAGTGGATCCGCTATATTAAGATCTGTGTGAACTTTGCGAATACATATCTTTCCCTTTTCAACTTCATCCCTTATGTAGTTGAATCTCTGCTCAATGTGACAGGTCTTTTGGCGAGCACGAGGTTCCTTGATTTGAGCAATCGCACCCTCATTGTCACAAAAGATCTCAAGAGGGTCCTGAATGGAAAGGACTACTCCTAAGTCGTCGATGAATTTCTTCATCCATGCAGCTTCCTGCGCTGCCAATGAGGCGGCAATGTACTCCGACTCTGTAGTGGATAATGCAACAACATCCTGTTTTGAACTCTTCCAAGAGACCGCACCTCCATTTAACGTGAAGACATAACCGGATTGTGATCGAGAATCATCTTGATCAGTTTGGAAACTCGCGTCCACGTAACCTTTTACAGCGAGTCCCTCCTCACCAGACCCATATATTAGAAACATATCATTAGTCCTCCTAAGGTATTTCAATATACTTTTAACAGCAATCCAATGACTGTTTCCTTAGTTATTCTGGTATCTACTTGTCAAGCTTAGAGCGCATGACACATCCGGTCTAGTGCATATCATTGCATACATGATTGACCCAATAGCAGACGCATATGGGACATTCTTCATTCTTTCCTGTTCATCTTTCGTGGTGGGGCACTGAGATGAAATAAGGAGCGTTCCTCTTTGAATAGGTACCAAACCTTTCTTAGAGTTCTCCATCTTGAACCTTTTCAAGACCTTTTCAATGTATGCACTTTGATTCAAACCTATCAGTTTCTTGGATCTATCCCTGTAGATCCCAATTCCCAAAACGTATTGTGCTTCTCCAAGATCCTTAATGGAGAAGCATTTACTTAGCCAAGTTTTAACACCTTGCATTACCGGAATATCGTTTCCAAATAATAATATATCATCCACATATAGTACAAGGAACATGATAGTGCTCCCACTAGCTTTCTTGTATACACAAGCTTCATCACCATTTTTAATGAAGCCAAATTTCTTGGCCTCCTCATTAAATCGATGATTCCACATTCTAGATGCTTGTTTCAATCTGTAGATTGACTTCTTTAACTTGCATACCTTTTTAGGATATTTCGGATCAACAAAACCTTCAGGCTGAACCATATAGACATCTTCCTCAAGATGTCCATTTAGGAAAGCGGTCTTGACATCCATTTGCCATATTTCATAATCATAATGAGCAGCAATGGCAAGTAATATCCTAATAAACTTTAGCATTGCCACAGACGAAAAAGTTTCATCATAGTCAACCCCTTGAGTTTGAGTGAAACCTTTTGCTACAAGTCTAGCTTTATATGTGTCCAAGTTTCCATGTATGTCGGTTTTCATTTTGAAAAGCCATTTACAATCAACTAGCCTTGAGCCAGCAGGTTGTGTAACAAGTTCCCAAACTTGGTTGTCATACATGGATTGCATCTCAGCGTTCATGGCTTCCTGCCACATAGCAACCATCCATGAGAAACCCATATCTCTCAGGAGGATTACTAATCCTACCAGATCTGCGAACGTCTTGTGTATTTTGATCATCCATTTGATCACTCTTAACATTTTCATGTTGAGTGCTAGTGTCAACCAATTGTGTATCATCTACTTGATCTTGAACCTCTTCAAGATCTATCTTCCTTTCACTATTTCCTTCCATTAGGAACTTAGTTTCAAGGAATTCAGCCTTTCGAGCAACAAATACATTCTGCTTGGATGGATCATAGAAATAATATCCCATATCATCCTTGGGATATCCTATGAAGATACACTTCGTGGATCGAGCATTCAACTTATTAGGGACGTAACGCTTAGGGTAAGCTTCACAGCCCCATACCTTTAAGTATGATAGAGATGGAGGTTTTCTAAACCACATCTCATGAGGAGTTTGTTCCACTTTCTTGGTTGGGGCCATATTTAAATTACGAGCCGCGGAGCATAGACAATAACCCCAAAATGATAGAGGCAACGAGCTTCTAGCCATCATAGATCGAACCATATCCATTAGGGTTCGGTTCCTCCTTTCAGAAACTCCATTAAGTTGGGGTGTTCCAGGAGGAGTGAGTTGCGAGATAATCCCACAACTTTTAAGATGATCTTTGAAAGCATCGCTTAGGTATTCACCTCCTCTATCGGTACGAAGTACCTTGATTGTCTTATTGAGTTGATTTTGTACTTCGTTTTGATATTCATTGAATGCTTCAAAAGTTTCATCCTTGTATCTTAATAAGTAGACATATCCGAAACGACTAAAGTCATCAATGAAAGTAACGAAGTATCTTTCACCATTCCTAGTAATGGGCTTAAAGGGTCCACATACATCCGAGTGTATTAATCCCAATAAGTCCTTAGCCCTTTCATAGGTCCCTTTGAAAGGTGCTTTAGTCATTTTGCCTTGTAAACAAGATTCACATACATTAAACGAGTCTAGTTCAATTGATTTCAAAAGGCCATTCTTTTGAAGTGTATGCATTCGATTCTTGTTTATGTGACCAAGGCGACAATGCCATAAGTAGGAATCACTCAAATCCCTTTTGAGTTTCTTGGTGTTTGCATGGTATATTGAGCTATTGTATGATGTGTCATCATGAACCAATTCATAAATACCATTCGAAGGCGAAGCCTTAAAATAGAACACATTATCTAAAGAAACATGGATATCATCATTAATAAAATTAAGATTAAAACCATATTGTTTCAAACAGGATACATAAATAATGTTTCGAGATAAATCGGGTGCATAGAAAACATTTTTCAAAATAAGCTCCAAACCACTTGGAAGCTTTAAAACAAAGTCTCCATGAGCTTTCACTTGCACCCTTGCTCCATTTCCCATGAAGAGACTTGTTGTTCCCACATCGTGATTACTTCTTTTGAACCCCTGCAAAGAATTGCAAATATGAGTTCCACATCCTGTGTTTAATACCCATGTATTAAAAGAAGTAATACTAAGCTCAATGTATACCATATATACATTACCTGATATTTGCCCTGCATCTCTCTTTTCCTTCAACTCCTTTAGGTAGACCGGGCAGTTGCGTTTCCAGTGACCCATATCACCACAACCAAAGCACGGATCGTCCTTGGGGTTAGCTTTACCAGCAACCTTTTGCTTCTTGTTGTTGTTGGTTGGGGTAACCATCTTCTCTTTTCCCTTGCCTTTGCCTTGGTAGGCGGGTCCCTTCCTATTAGCCGCCTTTGGCTTAGAAGTGTTATTGTTTTTGGACCCGCCTTCATTGATCGTAAACACGGGTGAAGCCCTTTTACCCATGCTTACTTCTGCCGTCTTAAGCATGGCATGTAATTCGCCAATGCTTTTATCCCAACCATTCATATTGTAATTCATTACAAATGTGTCAAACCTTTTTGACAATGAGTTGAGAATGAGGTCCGTGGCTAATTCATTAGACACAATTTAGACGGTTCGCTCGATCAATTAGGCTTTTTATCTTAAGGACATAAGATGAAACAGATTGGGAGTCGTCCATCAGACATGCATGAAGCGCTCGAACCGTTTCGAAGCACTCGACACGAGCTAGTTGAAGGAACATCTCCTTCAACTGTGAGATCATGTCATATGCACTATGATGCTCAAAATCCTTTTGGAGTTCGGGTATCATAGTCCCAAGCATGAGGCAAGAAACTTGCAACGAATCGGTGCAATATTTCTCCCAATAAGCCATGCCTTCCGTATCATCCACGTCCGGTTGATCAGGAATGGGGTCTTCCAACACATACGCCATGTCCTCTAGTTTGAGGACAATTCTTAGATTGCGGAACCAATCCATGAAGTTCGTATGATTGAGTTTTTCCTTTTCAAGGATTGACCTCAACGATAGGTTGTTAAAGTTTATTGGTGCATTCGGAATGTTGTTGTTATTGGCGGCCATCTACAAAATTTAACAAAGTTGTTTAAGTATCAATTTTAATTTAACGATCAATACCCTTTAAATCCAATTGATATTTATTAAATTTTAGAATCCAACGGTAAACAAAATTTCGGTTAGGTGACCTTTATCCCGTCATTTGATTTAGCTAGGTAGTCATTATATGACAATTGCAATCCTTTTGCAACTTCTAAGTTATGGGATCATGCAATCCTTTTGCATGACATATTTATCCCATCAACGCCTATTTGTTCCTCATGCTTCGGTGACCCTAAGTTCATGATTTCCAAATCAAGTCGTCCTACTTGTGTAAACGTGTAAACTTAACATACAAGTGGTTAGGTGACCTTTATCCCACAAGCATGCGAAATTCACCTTAATCATATTAGTTTACTCATAACGGTTAGGTGACCTTTATCCTATTGTGAGTCCCCTAATATTTTTAAGTGTTGCACAAAAGGATGGCGTTTAACTTGTTTGCCTTGTTAATAAGGGATTTAAGTTTTCATTAATTCTAGTTTGAGAAAACTTTTATGCCATACACCAACATGCATTTAGTGTATGGTTCATTTGAAATCCATTTTCATGTCTATAAACCATTTTATATATATGATCCTAATCATGTTCTTAATAACCGTTTATTAATGTCCTTTTAGCCATTTTTAATTTAACCAATTAAATTGTCATTTTGCATGTAGTTAATTAATGTATAATTTAACCAATTAAATTGTCATTTTGCTTGTTGTTAACTTGTGTGATTAACTTGTAGCATATAAACATACAATCCACAATCATACAATAAACAACCATGCATGAAAAATAAATATGTTCACAATCAAGCCATTTTGGTAGACATTTGTTTAGCCGAAAACAAATGCCACCGGATAAGGGGTTATAACACAAAGTAGGAGATTTTAAATCTCCCACTTAATCTTGCATCCAAATGCTTCTTCTTGTGTTCTTCAAGTCTTCATCATCTTCATCTTTTTTACAAAATATATCCTAATACATTTTGTCTAAAAAAGTGAAATTACAACCTAATCTATTTTACATACCAAATATAAAATAAATTACATAACCAAAATAATATTATTACATACCAAATGAATAAATATTAAATCAACCAAACATACAACCAAACACAAGGTCAAGGCTTAGATTGTGAACATCATCAACATAAGTGATAGGCAATATAGAATCACAAGTGATTGGAAACACAGAATCACAAGTGATCTGCAACACAGAATCAGAAGTGATTGGAAATACAGAATCACAAGTGATCGGCAACACAGAATCACAAGTGATTTTGGCCAAAATGACAAACCACTCAAAACCGAATAACAAGTTTCATAATACTTAAAATCATTCAAGAAATAAGATTTGCGGAAGCGTATAAATTACAATTTTAAAACTTGTAAATCTTTAACCAATTAAATTTAAATCCCAAATAGGATCAAGTTGTGAAACATACTTACAAACTAAGAGTGGGTTTAGAGATTATACCTCCTCAAGCTAGTTGAGGGTTGTATTCAAAGTTGCAAGATGATGATGAAGATGATGATGATGATGAATGCAAGCCTCAAAGTGATGAAACCTCAAGAGATTATACCCCAAACTTGACACCAACACCTTGTACAATGGTTAGGATTTATTGACACTTAAAATAAGCTTCCAAATAAGCTCAAGAACTCCCTCTTGGACAGTAGAAAAATTAGCCAGAATTCAGCAAAATGAGCTGAATTTCACTTGCTATTTTTGCGTATTTTTTATGTATCACTTGAGTCAAGCCTTGGTAAACTAGTTAGGCATGTTCCTTAGGAGTTGTGTCAACTTTAAAGTAACCAAAATAAGCATGGGGTGTCTCCTTGGAGTCCCAAAATCTGCACACTTATAATGTTTAATAATAATACTTGTAAGTTTATAAAAGTTTATAAACTTGTTATAAACTTATGTATTATTTTTTACTTATATATTTTATAAAACCTTTTATAAAATATAACACAATATAATCATTTAAACCCATAAACAATTATATATAAATTATCCAAATAATTTATCTCAAGTGATAATATTTTAGAAACCCGATTTTCTAAAATCCAAGTGTCGCGTATTTGTTTAATGATCCAATCGTTAAGATCAAATACGTATAAGGTGTCGGTAAGCTTGTTATTGGGTATGACCCGACTTGGATCAAAACATATTAGCCACGTTAATTTGATATGTCTCTCGGGCATACGAAAAACCTTCAGTAAGTATAGTACATAAGCATGCATGAGGGATTTTGTCTTAATACTTTCATTGGCTAATTATTTATTACATGGGCTAATTAATCCACTAATTAGTCCACTAAGTTGAGTAGGTTGGGCCATGGAAGTCCATTAAGGTTAAATTCCACCAAGGTAACTAGTGAGCATTAGTAAAAACTATGCGTAATTAAATACGCCATTAAGCCGTGTAATTGTCAAAAATAATAATTAAGTTTACGTAGTCATAATATTCCAATTATGACAAAAGTTTAACGTGTACTAAGTACGTAGCTTGTTTTGAAACAATAAGTGACACTAACGGTCGTAAATGCATTTAAGGATCATGTTAAGTAACTAAGTACTTAAAAACACGTTGTAGATATTAATGAAAGTAATTAACATAATTAGAGATCCCAGAATATAATCTAAATCAGTACGAACAAATACGCAGTTTCGTGAAAGTAATAAATATAATTAAAAGTTGAAAAAGTCGGGTCGTTACATTACCCACCTGTTAAAGAAAATTTCGTCCCGAAATTTAAGCTGAGTTAAATGGTGGATTCGGGAAAAGATGAGGATACTTCTGCATCATTTGATCCTCTCGTTCCCAAGTAAACTCGGGTCCTTGTTTGGCATTCCAACGGACTCGGACAATTGGAATCTTATTGTGCTTCAAAGTTTTAACCTCACGGTCCATGATTTCAACAGGTTCTTCCACGAAGAGGAGTTTGTCATCAATCGTAAGCTCTTCTAGTGGTATGACAAGTTCTGGTTCAGCAAGACACTTCTTTAAGTTTGACACGTGAAAAGTAGGATGGACGGAGCTCAATTGAGTCAGAAGATCCAAACGGTAAGCAACGGGTCCAATACGCTCTAAGATTTCAAAAGGACCAATGTATCGCGGATTTAACTTCCCACGCTTTCCGAAATGGATTACACCTTTTCAAGGTGCGACTTTCAACATTACGCGGTCACCCACTTTGAATTCGAAGTCGTTACGTTTAAGGTTGGCATAGCTCTTTTGACGATCGCGGACCGTCTTAAGCCTCACTTAAATTTGGACAATCTTCTCGGTTGTTTCATGGACGAGTTCGGGTCCGGTGATTTGCTTCTCGCCTACTTCGGCCCAACAAATAGGAGAATGGCATTTGCGGCCATACATCGCTTCGAAAGGTGTGACATTAATACTCGAATGATAACTATTGTTGTAAGAAAATTTGGCTAGCGGTAAATACTTTTCCCAAGCTTTTTCGAAATCAATAACACAAGCACGCAACATGTCCTCCAAAGTTTGAATCGTGCGTTTGCTTTGTCCGTCGATCTGCGAGTGATATGCGGTACTTATGTCGAGATGTGTTCCCAAGTCTTCTTGCAAGGAACGCCAAAATCTAGAGGTGAAACGGGAATCTCGGTCTGAAATAATCGATAAGGGCAAACCATGACGAGATACAATTTCCTTTATGTATAGTTGAGCGAGTTTTTCCATCGTATCTGTTTCTTTCATGGCTAGGAAGTGAGCAGATTTGGTAAGACGGTCAATAATAACCCAGATGGTATCGTATCCGCCCACCGTCTTTGGTAATTTTGTGATGAAGTCCATTGTTATCCTTTCCCACTTCCATTGCGGGATTTCTGGTTGCTGAAGTAACCCAGATGGCCTTTGATGTTAGGCATTAACCTTCGAACAAGTTAAACACTTCCCAACATAAATAGCAACATCTCCTTCTTAAGATTTGGCCACCAATACTGTTCCTTGAGATCGTGGTACATCTTACCAGCTCCTGGATGAATCGAATATCTTGACTTGTGGGCATCGTCTAGAATGAGGCTTCGTAAATCCCCATAACTAGGCACCCAAATCCTTTCGGCAAAATATCGGAGTCCGGTCTCCTTGACCTCGAATTGAGAGACGAGGATGTTCAAGCATTCTTGAGAAATATTCTCCTCTTTGAGAGCCTCACCTCGAGCTACTCGGATTTGGCTATTGAGATTCGAATGGATGGTGATGTTTAAGGCTTGAACTTGAAGAGATACCATTCTCCCCTTTCGGCTAAAAGCGTCGGCTAAAACATTTGCCTTGCCAGGATGCTAACGAAGTTCACAATCATAATCGTTCAACATCTCGATCCACCATCGGTGTCTCATGTTTAGTTGTTTCTAATCAAAGATGTGTTGGAGGCTTTTGTGGTCGGTGAAGATGGTACTCTTTGTTCCATAAAGATAGTGTTTCCACAGTTTGAGTGCGAAGACAATGGCTCCAAGTTCGAGATCGTGCGTTGTGTAAATTCGCTCGTGAATCTTCAGTTGTCGAGAGGCGTAAGCAATAACTTTTGTTCGTTGCATCAGTACACACCCAAAACTATTTTTCGAGGCATCGCAATATACAACAAAATCATCATCACTACCTTCGGGAAGGGATAGGATAGGTGCGGTGGTCAACTTCTGCTTCAGTGTTTGGAATGCCGACTCTTGTTCGGTCACCCAAATGAACTTCTTCCCTTTGTGAGTTAACGCAGTCAAACGATACGCAATCAAAGAGAAACCTTCGATGAACCTACGGTAGTAACCGGCGAGGCCTAAAAATTGACGGATATGAGTAGGAGTAGTGGGGGTTTCCCACTTGCCAATGGCTTCGATCTTTGCAGGGTCGACTTTGATTCTCTGATCGCTCACAATATGACCGAGAAATTGAACTTCCTTCAACCAAAATTCACACTTGGAGAATTTGGCATAAAGTTGCTCTTGTCTCAAGAGTTCAAGCACGAGTTGGAGATGTTGCTCATGTTCCACTTCACTTTTGGAGTAGATGAGGATATTATCTATGAAGACGATAACAAATTTGTCCAGGTACAGCTTGCATACGAGATTCACGAGATCCATAAACAAGGCGGGTGCGTTGGTTAAACCAAATGGCATCACTAGAAACTCATAATGACTATAACGAGTTTAGAACGTGGTCTTAAGTACATCGCTCTCCTTCACCCTCAACTGGTGATAACCGGATCGCAAATTGATCTTAGAGTAAACGCTTGATCCTTGCAGCTGATAAAAAAGATCATCAATTCTGGGAAGGGGATACCAGTTCTTGAGTGTTAACTTGTTCAGCTCACGATAATCGATGCACATGCGGAAAGATCCGTCCTTCTTCTTTACAAACAAAACAGGGGCGCCCCAAGGCGAAGAGCTTGGTTGGATGAATCTACGGTCTAGCAGTTCTTGTAGTTGACTCTGCAACTCTTGCATTTCGGTTGGCGCAAGTCGATAAGGTACGCGAGCTACAGGTGCAGCTCCTGGTACTAGATCAATCTGAAACTCTACTGATCTCGGTGGAGGTAATCCCGACAATTCTTCTGGAAAGACGTCGGGAAATTCGTTCACAATTCGTACATAATCTACGCTCTTCTCCTGGGTTTCTAACTTCTTCACATGTGCCAAAATAGCAAAACGCCCTTTTCTCATGACTTTCTGTGCCTTTATGCAACTAATGAGGTTCAGCTTCGGGTTACATCTCTCCCCGTAAGCATTCAATGGCACACAGTCTTCGCGATGTATACGGATAATCTTCTCTCCACAGACAACTTCTGCTCTAACCCTGGACAACCAGTCCATACCGAAAATCACATCAAAGCTTCCCAACTTGATGGGTATCAAATCGATCTTAAAGTCTACACCAGCTAGGTTTATTATACCTCCTCGGCCAATTTGGTCATCTTTCACAAGTTTCCCATTGGCTACCTCAACAAGAATGCCCTCATCTAAAGGAACTAATGACCAGTCTATCTTAGAACAAAAAATGTCTACATACATAACTCCTATCGGCATCGGTATCAAATAAGACATAAGCTAATAGGTTATTGATAGTGAATGTACCTGTGAGCAAGTCAGGATCTTCACGGGCATCCCTGGCGTTTACGTTGAAAACTCTTCCACGTGCTGACCCGCCATCCTTCTTCTTGTTAGGACATTCATTCTTGAAGTGGCCCTGCTGACCGCACTCAAAACACTTCCTTGGTCCAGTAGGGTTTTTCCTCACAGCTGGGGTGGTGATCTTGCAATCTTTGCCAATGTGCCCAGTCCACTTACACTTTTCACATACCACGTTGCAGTACCCAGTATGATGCTTATAGCATCTCTTGCACTGAGGAAGACTACCTTTGTAGTTAGGGTTCGAGCTAGGATTAGGGTTAGGGTTCCTCCAGTCATTGTTTCCCTTGAAATTTTCATGCCTCTTAGCTGGGTTTTGATCAAAGACTTTTCCATTGTTTCCGTCCCACTTACGTTTCCCATTACTAGCTCCCGATTCCGATTTCACCTTTTCTGGCTCTTGATGTGTAATTTGGTTCATCAGGGTGTGTGCCATGTGCATAGCTTCCGGGACATTTACTGGTTTCGAAGAGGTAACATTTCCCTAAATGGTCTTGGGAAGTCCTCACAAATACCGTTCCATTCGCTTGAATTCAGGGGTAACCATCGTGGGGTACATCAAATCTAATTCTAAGTGCCTTCGGTTATAGCCATCAAGGTCAGCTCCTACGACCTTCAGTTCCCAAAACTCCGCTTCCATCTTCTGAATTTCGGTTCTGGGGTAGTATTCCTCGATCATAGCCCCCTTAAACTCCTCCCATGGTGTAGCATAAGCCTCGTCAATTCCCTTAGCCTGGGCAAGTGTTTTCCACCAGGTTAAAGTGCCATCCGACAGCGTGCAGGAGGCGTATTTAGTTTTGTTCACTTCGGAGCAGTTACTCACGGAATACTGATTCCAACTTTTTAAACTACCTCGTCAGCCCAACTGGCCCCTCAGTACCACTGAAATTGTGGGGCTTGCAGCTCTAAAATTCCCTATAAGTGCACCCGTTTTGAATGTTCTGGTTAGCCGGTGGAGCTTGGGGGTTGACATCCGCCATAGCCGGCTACTCGAGCAGCTATCATCTCCTCAATCTGTGCTGCTGTGGGCATTTCCCTTGGAACTCTTTTGTTTGCCATTAATCTTCTAAACAAAAATTTCGACTTAAGTCAAAATCCAGCATTCAATAATTAATAATATTATAGTATATGGTAACCAATATGGAATCGACACAATACATGTTAATTAAGTAATGCAAACTAGATACAGATGCCACAAAATCATCATACAGTAACTTAAATAGAACATTGTACAATAATTAAACAACATTAAGTTCCATTCATTAATAAGAAAGTTTGCATACAACTTCATAAGTTCAGTACAATACTTAAATAAAACATGAAACTACTAACAGGATTACATAACGAAATCTAATACAATAGTCCTATGGTGATGGTGGGTAGAGGATGTCCATCATGTGGGACACCTGGTCCTCGAGCTCAGTCTCCCGAGCACGTAAGGAATGCACTTCCCTCGTCAGCTCCTCGACGGTGGAAATGTTGTCGGGGCAGGTGGTGCAGGCGGTGCAGATGGTGCAGGTGGCGCCGATGGTGCAGATGGTGCACCGGAAGTAGATGGGGCATAACGGGCATCCTTACACACGAATGGATCAGCAGGATATGGCACAACCCTCTTACGGGCTGTGACCCTAACTAACTGTCCACGTGCGTTCACGAATGGTCTACCTTCGTTAACCCCTGGAATAACAGTACCATTGAAACGGAACCTCTTCTTCGGCGGGGTAGAGGGTGGCTGCACAGGCTCCTCCTCAGAGTCCTCCTCAGAATCCTCCTCGGGATCCTCCTCGCTGGTGTGGTCGGATGATGAATCGTCTGAATCATCTGAAGGTGGTGCATGTACGTCACGGGTGGGAGAAAGTGTCTGGCCAGTGGTCATGAGTCGATATCTGCCAGGTGGGATCGGCACGACTCGTTCGTTAGCGGTACGTCTAACCTAATGTCTACGCTCGTTACAGAAAGGACCATCCCCGTTTCCCCCAGGAATCACAGTACCACCGGAATGGTGTTGTGGGCCCGGGAGTCTAGGGCTGGGTGGAGCTGGAATCTCCTCTGGATCCTCGTCTTCGTTTAAGATGACCGTCAGGTCAGGTGCGTGGCTACTGTCCCCAGAGGATGAATCGCCAGAGTCGTCGGAGGTTAGCGATGACGGGATCTGTGAGTCAGCAACAAGAGTAGGCGAAGTAGCAGATGAATCTGAGTCACTCTTCAAATCAATGATAATGGGCGGTATGTCCGACATCTGAACAAGGAAAAATAACCTTTTTCCATGTCAGTAAGACATATAGTAAGCACGCAATCAGGTAAAATAACTACAGCAGCCTAGATCGTCTACAGCAGTACATAGCATGGCAAAATAACAAAATCCTACAGAAGTATCATGCAATCAAAAGCAGATAGTAGCATGCGGTAGTGAGAATAAACAGTAGCATACAGCAAGTACACATAGCAATAAACGTAAGCAGTAGCATGCAGCAAGTTCTGCAAAAACAAGTAAACAAGCAAGTTGTAGATTAGTCCTATTAGTGAATCCAACTCGACTCGATCAAGACACACTAATGCAACCTAATTCCCTACAACCAATGCTCTGATACCAAATATGACGCCCCATACAAAATTAACGTGTACAGATCATCAACAATAGGATCATTACAATGTTAAACACTATATGTTGTTTTAAAACAAGTTTGCATTCATAAAGAAAAAGGGTAATGTCTTTACCGACGTCAAATGTTTTACAAACGATAGCATGCTTCTACGAATAGAAAGCATCAACATAAGTACGTGACACAAAGGTCATTACAAAATTCATTGTTCAAATGTAACATAGGTTGTGAATGCAAAGTAAAAGATTCATGTAGAGACATCTCTAAACAAAGCAGAGGGAGTTTAACACAGCAAGTCTAACAGCGAGACTAATACAGCGAAAGCATCAAACGTCTAAGCACCTGAGAAATAACATGCTTTAAAATGTCAACACAAATGTTGGTGAGCTATAGTTTAATTGTAACAGTAATTTAATGTAGGCCACGAGATTTCGTATTCAAAACAGTATGAAAATTATATGCTTAACCGTGGGCACTTGGTAACTAACTTAACGTAAATATCACCCCCTAAAAGTACACTTGGAAAGTGCGTAAGTTTACAAAGTATTAAACACCCGTTAAATGCTAGCGCGACTAGCCCGAGTGGGGATGTCAAACCCTATGGATCCATATCTAAGATTTGCGTTCATCGGTTCAAAAACCAATGACTAAACGTTACCAAGCTAAGGGGAAAGTTTATGCCGTTATATAACCCACACATATATAAAGTTTAAGTACTCGTGCTTAGTAAGTAAAACGTAAAAAGCGCATGTATTCTCAGTCCCAAAAATAGTTGAAGTAAAAAGGGATGCTATAACTCACAGTGAAAGTGCAGTAAAATCTATACGAAAAGTAAGCAAGTAAGTCGGTCCGAAAGGTCCTCAACCTAAGTCAAAAGTTACTAAGTCAGTAAATCATTCCGAAGGGTTTGAAAGTACATAAGTTAAGTCTTAAGTATCATCATCAATCATCATCGTAAGTAAAAAGTAAATTAAGTTTAACAAGGATAGAGATCGAAGCAATAGGCTGATTTTGGACAACTGTTACGACCTCTATACAAATCGAAAAGACGCGTAGTCAGTGGCCATGGCTCCGTATGTGAGTCCTCTAACCGCTGACCAATTTTCAGAACCTAAATTTTCTTCATTTGACCGTGGCGATGGTTTAAGTGCGAGTAGGTCAGAAATTACATCACAACGTTACAAAGGCGTAGTGCTTTTCGAAAGGCTATAAATCCTAAACCGTATATCGGATTAAGACGAGTCTTAAACGAAAAGTCATCTAATCGAAACGAACTTTCTGAAAATCAAATTTTCCAGAAGCCGAGGGGCCTGATCAGACCCTGGAAAACATTAATCAAGTGCTCCGGTGGGATTCTTGGTGATTGATGCTCATCACGGTTCTCATCCTTGATGCTTGTAGCTTCAAGTGTACAACTCATTGATGTGTTAGCATCACTTTGACCAAGGTTTAACCATCAACACACAAGTCAAAACTAAGAAATAAAATACAACTCATGTGAGAGTTTGAGCAAGATGATGAACCAAAGTTACATCAATTTCTTAGTTTCAACACAAGTACAAGTTCTATTAAGCTATAAACTTTGAATCAAACTAAATAAGCAAGACCTTAAGTTATAGAACTTAGATCTTAGCTAAGTATTATAGACCTTAGACTAAAAAGTCTAGATCTCATGTTCTTGGTGAAACCCTAAGTCATAACACTTAGACTTTCAACTTTTACACAACCACAAGTTATGAAACTTAGATCTTATAAAGTAAGGTGAACATAATCTAATGAACTTTTTTTTAAACAAAGTAGAAGATAATAAGTTACACAACTTAGATCAAACACAAAAATGATACCCTAAGCTAGAGAGCTTGGATTCCTAACAACACTTATGAGATCTCAAGCTTGTAAGCCTGTATCTAAAGTACAACAAACTAAAGAAGATCATAAGTTAACAAACTTTGATCTTAACAAACTTTTTGTAGAAATCTCAAGCTAGTAATCTTGTATTTCAAACTTTCTTGAAGATCCATAAAGTAAAGTGTTGGATCTACAAGTTACATGAAGATCATAAACATGGGTTTTGATCTTTTAACATAATTGAAGAGATCTTAAATTAATAACTTAGATCTAACAAGATTATGAAGATTCAAAGATAAAAAGCTTGAATCCTTCATGTTCTTGAAGATTCTTCAAAACAAAGGTTGAATCTTACAAGAGTTATGAAGATTCAAGTTACAAAACTTGAATCTTTGTTCATGATGATGATGATTTATGAATTAAAGTAAGAAAAGAAAGAAAAAAAAATCAAGAACTTACAAGTTCTTCAAGTAACTTAGAGAGAAAAAGTTAGAGAGAAAAACTAGAGAAATGTTGTGTCTGTTTTTTGAATGGAATGAAATGTGGGTATTTAACAAAGAAAGAAAAAGAAAAAAAATATAAAATGGTGGTGGTGGGAGTGGTGGCCGACGGTTGGGGAGGCAAGGGAGGGGGGACCATTTGCTTTTCATGGTGGTGGTACAATGGTGATGGTGATATGTTGGGTGGCATGGCATGTAAGGTTAAGTGTTGTAAGTATAGTACATAAGCATGCATGAGGGATTTTGTCTTAATACTTTCATGGGCTAATTATTTATTACATTAGCTAATTAATCCACTAATTAGTCCACTAAGTTGAGTAGGTTGTGCCATGGAAGTCCATTAAGGTAAAAGTCCACTAAGGTAACTATTGAGCATTAGTAAATACTAAGTGTAATTAAATAAGTCATTAAGCCATGTAATTGTCATAAATAACAATTAAGTTTACATAGTCATAATAATCCAATTATGATAAAAGTTTAACATGTACCAAGTACGTAGCTCGTTTTGAAACAAAAAGTGACACTAACGGTCGTAAATGCATTCATTGATCATGTTAAGTAACTAACTACTTAAAAACACGTTGTAGATATTAATAAAAGTAATTAACATAATTAGAGATCCTAGAATATAATCTAAATCAGTACGCACAAATACGCAGTTTCGTGAAAGTAATAAATATAATTAAAAGTCAAAAAAGTCGGGTCGTTACACTTGTTTTATTGATTTGCGTTCTTGAGGACAAGCAAGGTTCAAATGTAGGGGGTTTGATATTGCTCCAATTATACACATTTTATCTCGCAATATCTCCCACATTTCATTTATTTTTGAGGATCGTTGGGCCCTAAAGTTGCTTTTCTGCACTAAAGTGTCGATTCAAGTCTAAAAGCCTGATTTGGTGTAAAATTGACCAAATCCTAATCAAAAGTTGCAAAGATAATGACAAGTGCAGGAAACAGCTCCAAAAGCGCAGCTCCTAGTCAAGGAGCGCCGCTCCTAATGATCTAAAGCGTCGTTTCTCAGTGAAAACCGGAGCTATCATGCACGTTTTGGCTCCAATTTCCACCAGTGACTAGAAGAGACGTTCTTAATTGCCAACAGCGCCGCTCTTACCAAGAGAAGCGTCGCTCCTGATTTTTAGCCAAAAGCGGCGCTCCTGAGTCAAAAGCGGCGCTACTGACGCTGATTCGGCCCAGAATTTTCAGCACTATAAAAGGAAAGAGAGGAGGTCACATCAAGAGAGCTGCAGTTTTTGGCCCGAATTTCACATACAAACCCCTAATTTCATCATCCATAAGAGTTTTAAGGTGATTTGAAGGAAGCAAGCTCAAGTTTCATCATTATTAGCTCTAGATCTTCTTCTCTTTATCATTTTGGGTTGTAATCTCCACTTTGCTTTACCTATTTTGCACTAATTAGTTGTAATCTTTACTTTACTTCATCTAGCTTTGAACTAATTACTTGTAATCACTCAAGATGATGTTTATTTGTGTTTCTATGCTTATTATTAGTGTAATCTTAGCCATGCTTGGCTAAATTGTTTGTGTTTGCTTATCTATGAATCTCTAATGCATAGGATTAGCCCTTCATCAATTGAATAAAGTTGTTTTGAATGAAAATACATGAGCAAGTGTTATTGTGTTAGCTATGAGGTCCGTTGCTATTATTTGATATAGGTTTTACTTTTTATTACATAGATTGAGTAGCTCTCTTAGTGATTTGAGAAGTGAATCAATTTGTGCTTCAACACCTTAGGTGATCTAGACTACTAGAATATGGATTTTAAGTGATTGTGTTTCTAATCTAAGTTGGTTTTCAATTGACCTTTGTTCAATATAGAGGTGTTTGACTATCTTAAGTGATTTTGATAGTTGAAGGGTTCTAAGTGATTTCAACCCAAGCATAATCTCAATAACCAACTCATACTTACCTTGATCTTAGGATACCATGCTTATGTGAATTTGCAAAAGTATAATTTGATTATGGTTTGGTATTAACACTAAACAACTACTAGTTTAAACAACTAATGCGATATCGAATCGGGTAAAATAGGGCAATCCAAGTATAGAGATGATTAGGTAAGTGAACACTCTTTATCTATTGATTTAAATCTCAAATCTTAGTTACTTGTTACTTGTTGCTAGTTTTAATTGTTAAGTTCAAGTTTGTTTATTTGAGAAAGTTTAGTTGATAGTTAAAATCAATCGCAAAACCCTCAACCAAACAAACCCTAGTATGAACAAAGAGGTAACGGTTGAGGATATCATGAAACTCGACCTTAGTACAATAGATGAGGAGGATCAAGCGCAGTGATTTCGCGCTTTTTATGTTGTTTTGTAACAGTCTACACAACTTTCTCTGCGTATTACTAATAAAAAAAGTTCCATTAATCGTACTCAATTGCAATTGTTTATTTTTATAGCGCTTTCTTTCAATTTATATTCGTAATCACTAGACTTGTCCTTTGCAATTTCGATATTCATTATTATGCACATAACAAAAATTTACTTTTGTGAAACAATCTTTTTATCGTATAATTAATATACATTACGAATCTTTAATATACATTACGAATCTTCTAAGTCCTTCGAAACGATCCTTAGGCAAAAAATTGTGTTTTTAATACGCCAAATGTATTATTGCGAAGCATCTAAGTTGGGAAAACTCACAACTTAGGAAAATAATATGTACAAGTTCTATCATTTCATTAACACTTTAATTATAAAATATGTTCCATTATAGCAATCTTTTCCTTCGCTATTGTAAACACTGCGTGTTCAATCTTTTGTATGGACTTTAACCAAATTTTAAATTGAAAAATTAAACTGCGAACAAATTATCTTTCAATCTTAAAGGAGTAAAATAGTTATCATTTATTTGTAAACAATTGCATATACATTTCTGATTGTAGAATTACAACATTTCTGAATATTTCTGCGTGTAAATCATTGTGCAGTTAACAACTTATGCGTAATATCTTTTTAACAGCGTAGCGTGCCATGCATTAGGGATGATTCTTCCTTCAATGTCTGCGAGCTTGTAGGAACCAACCGTATTTATTGCTATTATTTGGTAGGGACCTTCCCAATTGGGTACCAATTTACCAACATTCTCTGTGCAGCTTGCTTCATTGTTACGCAAAACCCACTCGCCAACATCAAAGGCTAAAACACACACCTTTTTGTTATAATATATCGCAATCTATTGCTGATTATTCGCTTCTTTTATCGCAACCATTAATCTGCGTTCCTCCACAAAATTCAAATTTTCGCACAAAGCGTCGTTATTCATAGTTTCATCAAAATTGGCAACCCTATGTGTTGGCACAAAAATTTCTGCAGGAATCATTTCCTCCGAGCCATACACTAGACTAAAGGGTGTTTCGCTAGTACTTTTCTTAAATGGTGTGCGTTGTGGCCACAGCACATTGGATAGTTCATCAACCCATCCAGTACGCTTTTCATTTAAGAAATTTTTAATACCAATAACAATATCACGATTAGTAACTTTGCATAACTCATTGGCTTGGTGTGCACAACAGATGTAAATTTTTGCACAATGTTCAATTCATCGCACCAACTTTTAAATGGATTTTTCACTATCTGTGCACCATTGTCACTGACGATTTCGCGAGGAATGCCAAAATGAAAAATGATATACTCCCAAACAAAATTTCGCACTTGCACTCCTGTAATTGTGCGCAATGCCTTTGCTTCCACCCATTTGGTGAAATAATCAATTGCCACAATCAGAAACTTTACGTTTCCTGCTCCTGTAGGAAATGGTCCCACAATATCAATCGCCCATTTATAAAATGGCCATGGCGAGTTTACTGGAATCATATCATGCCTTGATTTTCTGTTCTGCGGCGCATGCCTTTGACAACTTTTGCATCTTTTTACTATTTTTACCACATCACGATACAGGGTTGGCCAAAAGTAACCCATCCGCATAATTTTTGACGCAATAGTCTTGTACACAGAATGTAGCACACAAGAACCGTTATGCACTTCTTCAATGATCATCTCTGCCTCTATTGGCCCAACACAGCGCATTAGTGGTCCATAGTAAGATTTATGGTATAAGATGTCATTTTCAATGGTATACATAGGTGACCTGATGTGCGCTAATCTTGCCTCATTTTTATCTTCTGGCAGCGTGTTATTGTGCAAATTTTCAATAATAGGATTCATCCAATTTAGTTGCACTTCTTCAATGGCCGCAACAATTAATCCACCATCAATTGCTTTGTTGGACAACTCTTCAACCCAAACTTGCTTTTGAAAATGCGAAAAAGTTAATGCTGCAAGTTTACTTAATGCATCTGCCTTTTTGTTTTGGCTTCTTGAAACTTGTGCGAGCTCAAAGTGTTCAAACTTTTCTGCAGTCTCCTTCAACAATTTTAAATACTTTTGCATAGAGATCTCATGCGCATCAAAGGAGCTGATAAACTGATTTGAAATCAACTGCGAATCAATATATGCGCACAACTTAGTGATATTCAATTTATGTGCAATGTTTAATCCAGCAAGCAGTGCCTCATATTCAGCTTCATTATTTGTAATATCAAAATTGAAGCGCAATGCATATGTATGTTCCTCGCCACTTGGTCTTGTTAAAACTAATCATGCGTCTACGCCCTCTGTGCATGATGTACCATCTATAAATAAATCCCATGTTTCACCTTGCACAGGCTTCAACTCTATTCTTTCTTAGATTACTTCCAACTCGCCTGTCATTTCTGCATGATAATCCCCCAAAACTTGTCCTTTCATAGAAGTTCGTGAAAGGTAAGTTATTTCATAAGACCTCAATTCAATTGCCCATTTGGTAACCCTTCCAGATATTTCAGGCTTATTTAGAACTTGTTTAACCAGCAAATCAGTTAAGATATGAATATGATGCCCTTGAAAATACCTCTGTAATCTTCTTGGAGTTAGAAGCAATGCATATAAAAATTTTCCCATTGGCGCGTAATTAAGTTCACTTCCAGCGAGTGCCTTAATTACAAAATAAATTGGCTTCTGCATTTTCTCATGATCCGCAATCAACACTGACCCAAAAGCTTCTTTCGCAATTGAGACATAAAAATATAGAATTTCACCTTTTATTGGTGCAGTTAACGTAGGTAGCGTTGCCAACAATTGTTTCATTTCTTGAAATGCGCTGTCTGCTTCCGCAGTCCATACAAAATTCATCTGATTCAAACATCCTTTTAGCGGTTTAAAGAAAGGTAATTTTCTCTACGCAGCCTTTGATAAGAATCTGGTCAAGGCCACCAACTTTCCTGTTAAGCTTTGCACTTCCTTTACTGTTTTTGACGCGATCATGATTTCAATTGCGGCTATCTTTTTGGGATTGTCTTTAATGCCTTGCTCAGTAACGTAATATCCCAAAAATTTTCCTTCTTTTTCTCTAAAACTGCACTTTGATGGATTTAACTTCATGTTATTTCTTCGCAGATTTTGAAATGTTTCTGCAATGTCTTGCAACATTTGATCTTGCACTTTGCTTTTTATTACCAAATCATCCACATACACTTCAAGATTGTGCCCAATTTGGCTTTTGAATGCGCTATCTATCAAGCGTTGATATGTAGCGCCAGCATTCTTAAGTCCAAATATCATATTGATATAACAATATATGCCCTTGCTTGTATGAAACACAGTTTTATCTTCATCTTCTTCCGCCATTGGAATTTGATGTACCCTTTGTAAGCATCCAGAAAGCACTTAAAAGGATATTCATTTAGCGATTCAACTTTCCAATCTATTTCTAACAACCGATAATTGTCTTTAGGTAAAGCTTTATTGATATGTTTGAAATCAATGCACATTCGCCATGATCCATCGGGCTTTTTAACAAGCACTGGGTTTCTAAGCCAGGTTTTGTATTTTACTTCGTGGATAATACCTACCTTAACAAGTTTAGTTACTTCCCCACATAGCCACTCCATGCGATTTGGAGCTATGCCTCTGCATTTTTGAATTATTAGTTTTAACGCAGGATTACATTAAGTCTATGTTTCGCAATCTTTCGTGGAACACCAGTCATGTCTTACTCACAACAAGCAAAGACATCGGTGCTTTCAATTACTGCGCCTTGCGTATTAACATTTGCACAAATTGGTTGTATCATTATAGAGTTCATTGTTGCAACACCCTTGCATGTTGCAAACTTTATCATTCCGTGTATAGTTGAAGGAATTATACCAAATTTGGATAGCTTAGAGCATCCTAACAACATGTTATAGCGCAAAGTAGATTGCATAACATACAAATCTAGCCATGCTTGGCGTATTAGCTTTGCATCTGCTTCATCGACTAGCTCTATTTTGAGCAGTAATTGCTTAACCCACCATGCAGATTCTCCTACAAAGCCAGATAACGAAACTGCAGTAGGTATTAGTTCTGCCTTGATACTTTCTGGTAGCTTACGAAAGCATTATTCATATAGGATGTCCACACTACTCCCTGTGTCTATATGCACTTTCATATTTGTAATTCCAGTGTTTGCGATTTTGCAGGATACAATTATCGGTGACTCAATCATGCCATAGCTATGCGTTGGCGGAAACGTTATTGGTGCAAGTTGCCATTTTTCAAGTGTTTCCGCAGCTTTTCTTTTATGATCTTTCTCTCTCTTGTGAACCATGCCTACTATTTATGTTTCTTGTGTTTGTTGCTTATTTGCACAAATTAGCTCATTTCTGCGTGAACTTAGCTCTGCTGACCATTTTTGTTTTAATTTTACGAGATTATTAGTCTTTGAATCATTTTTAAATATGTTACCTCGTCGGTATTGAATCTTTTCCAATTTTGCAGTTTTCTTAGCAACCGCCTTATCGTTTAACCTTTTCATTTTCTGTTCAAGTCAGAAAATCAAACACTGTAGATGTGTAGACATGCAATTCATTAAACAAGAACAAGATTATATTTGAATTCCGAGTTAAATTATTTGATTACGCGAAATAAATTTATCGAATTCAATTCTAATTCGTGTCCCACGGATGGCGCCAATTGATCAATCCTAAATCAGATGCAAAATCTAATTTAGGAAATGAGTACAATAAGGGGTAGATAGTGGTGTTGGTAATGTTTTTGGGACCTTATGATCGTCTTTCACTTAGATTCAAGTGATCAATCACCATGCCCCGCTCATAATTACATTACCTTAGCTCGATTATGATTGATACTTGGGCGTGTTCACAAGTAAGTCACAAAGGGGCCAGAGCGATTGCATAGAATCAACAACCTAAAATGAGAGGCCAATCTCCCTATTTATAGGTTTGGGATATACTGTAATGTCCCGTTCATATTTATTATAAACGTTCCATATTAATTGATTTCTTTGCAAGGTTTTAACCTCTATATGAGACGTTTTTCAAAGAATGCATTCGTTTTTAAAACAAACCATAACCTTTATTTTATCGACAAGGGTAAAAGGACACCATCTAGATTATCAGAAATGATAATCTAAAAAATATCACACTTACACACTACCAATACATATTGGTTTACAATATTAATATGTTACAACAAAGTAAATTTCGAATGCAGTTTTAAACAATACTATACAAGCATGCTGACTCCAAATCTTGTCCATATATTAGCATGCAATAGTGGAAGCTCTTAATAATCACCTGAGAATAAACATGCTTTAAACGTCAATAAAAATGTTGGTGAGTTATAGGTTTAACCTATATATTTATCAAATCGTAATAATAGACCACAAGATTTCATATTTCAATATACATCCCATAAATAGAGATAAAAGTCATTCATATGGTGAACACCTGGTAACCGACATTAACAAGATGCATATAAGAATATCCCCATCATTCTGGGACATCCATCGGACATGATATAAAACTCGAAGTACTAAAGCATCCGGTACTTTGGATGGAGTTCGTTAGGCCCAATAGATCTATCTTTAGGATTCGCGTCAATTAGGCGTGCACTAATTCTCAAAATTAGTGATGTTCCCTAATTCTTAGGCTACCAAGCAAAAAGGGGCATATTCGGCTTCGATCATTCAACCATAGAAAGTAGTTTCATGTACTTGTGTCTATTTTGTAAAACATTTATAAAGCTGCATGTATTCTCATCCCAAAAATATTAGATTTTAAAAGTGGGACTATAACTCAGTTTCACAGATTTTTACTTCGTCGGAAGTAAGACTTGGCCACTGGTCGATTCACGAACCAATAACAAATATGTACATATATATCAAAGTATGTTCAAAATATATTTACAACATTTTTAATACGTTTTAATATTTTAAGTTTATTAAGTCAGTTGTCCTCGTTAGTAACCTACAACTAGTTATCCATAGTTAGATGTACAGAAATAAATTGATATATATTATCTTGACCCAATCCACGACCCAGTGTATACACGTCTCAGGCTAGATCACAACTCAAAGTATATATATTTTTGGAATCAACCTCAACCCTGTATAGCTAACTCCAACATTACTGCATATAGAGTGTCTATAGTTGTTCCAAATAATATATATAGATGGGTCGATATGATATGTCAAAACATGTGCATACGTGTCTATGGTATCCCAAGATTACATAATATATTAGAATACATATATAATACAATATAATTTAGCTAGGATATGATTTGTATAGAATTTTTACAATATTTCCCGTAGCTACAACAATCAAAAAATATCCAATCTTGTTTTACCCATAACTTCTTCGTTTTAAATCTGTTTTGAGTGAATCAAATTGCTATGGTTTCATATTGAACTCTATTTTATGAATCTAAACAGAAAAAGTATATGTTTATTGTCAGAAATATAAGTTACAAGTTAATTTTGTAAGAGGTAGTCATTTGAGTCGAAAGAACGACGTCTTGATGACCATTTTGAAAAACATACTTCCACTTTGAGTTTAACCATGATTTTTGGATATAGTTTCATGTTCATAAGAAAAATCATTTTCCCAGAAGAACAACTTTTAAATCAAAGTTTATCATAGTTTTTAATTATCAAACCCTAAACAGCTCGCGGTGTTACTACGACGGCGTATGTCCGGTTTTACGGTGTTTTTCGTGTTTCCAGGTTTTAAATCATTAAGTTAGCATATCATATAGATATAGAACATGTATTTAGTTGATTTTAAAAGTCAAGTTAGAAGGATTAACTTTTGTTTGCGAACAAGTTTAGAATTAACTAAACTATGTTCTAGTGATTTCAAGTTTAAACCTTCGAATAAGGTAGTTTTATATATATGAATCGAATGATGTTATGAACATCATTAATACCTTAGGTTTTGTGGATAAACCTACTGGAAATGAGAAAATTAGATCTAGCTTCAAAGGATCCTTGGATGGCTTGAAAGTTCTTGAAGCAGAATCATGACACGAAAACAAGTTCAAGTAAGATTTCCACTTGAAATAAGTTTTTTTAGTTATAGAAATTTAATCAAAGTTTGAATATGAGTATTACCTTGTATTATAAAGATATATTACTGTAAATAAGAAAGATTTCTTAAAGTTGGATGATCACTTTACAAGATTGGAAGTAAGCTAGCAAACTTGGAAGTATTCTTGATTTTATGAAACTAGAACTTATATAATTTATGAAGAACACTTAGAACTTGAAGATAGAACTTGAGAGAGATCAATTAGATGAAGAAAATTGAAGAATGAAAGTGTTTTTAGGTGTTTTTGGTCGTTGGTATATGGATTAGATATAAAGGATGTGTAATTTTGTATACATGTAAATAAGTCATGAATGATTACTAATATTTTTGTAATTTTATGAGATATTTCATGCTAGTTGCCAAATGATGGTTCCCACATGTGTTAGGTGACTCACATAGGCTGCTAAGAGCTGATCATTGGAGTGTATATACCAATAATACATACATCTAAAAGCTGTGTATTGTACGAGTACGAATACGGATGCATACAAGTAGAATTGTTGATGAAACTGAACGGGGATGTATTTGTAAGTATTTTTGTTAAGTAGAAGTATTTTTATAAGTGTCTTGAAGTCTTTTAAAAGTGTAAGAATACATATTAAAACACTAAATGTATATACATTTTAACTGAGTCGTTAAGTCATCGTTAGTCGTTACATGTAAATGTTGTTTTGAAACCTTTAGGTTAACGATCTTGTTAAATGTTGTTAACCCATTCTTTATTATATCTAAAGAGATGTTAAATTATTACATTATCATGATGATATGATGTATTAATATATTTTAATAGGATATATATAAAGTTAAATATTGTTACAACGACAATCGTTACATATATAGTTTCGAGTTTCTTAATTCAATAAACTCAATTTTATGTATATAACTCATTGTTAAAATACCTAATGAGATACTTACTTATTATAATATCATGTTAACTATATATATAATCATATATATATGTCATCATATAGTTTTTACTAGTTTTAACGTTCGTGAATCACCGGTCAACTTGGGTGGTCAATTGTTTATATGAAACCTATTTCAATTAATCAAGTCTTAACAAGTTTGATTGCTTAACATGTTGGAAATACTTAATCATGTAAATATCAATTTCATTTAATATAAATAAACATGGAAAAGTTCGGGTCACTACATATCCGCGGAATCAATGTTCGCGCAGAGTTAGCTGATCCACAATCTTTATGCGGGACATCTTCGCAACCTCAATTTATGTGGTCTTCCGCAATGTCACAGCGCAATACACAGTTGCTTGTTTATTTCCACGGTTATGTTTGCAATTGTATTTAGATTGCCTTTTTCACTTAAAATATACATATACATGTCTATGTATATGATCATCAGAGGACCCTGTTGTCATTTCAGCTATCATTGAAAACAAGCGCATAACCAAAATTTACACATATACTGGCTGTGAGGCAGACATCCTATATTTGAACTATTTTAGGGATTTTCCGTTCAGCGTTAAGGACAGGCTTCGAAATACATACTTGAAGATAGCTGGCATAACAGGAGCATCGGTAACGGCGGTTGGAAAGATCAAATTGGATGTTATGATGGGAACATACCCTCTAGTTCGTACAGAATTTGTGGACTTCACGATGTTGGATGGCAGATCAATGTTCAACGCTTTGTTTGGAAGGCGGACACTGTGAAAGTTAGGTGCAATCTCTTCAACACCACATGAAGAATTGTGATTTCCAACCTCTAATGGCATAGCTGTGGTGCATTCAGAATATGTGGGACCAGCAATGGAATGATCTGTGGTTTATAAAACACAAAGGGATACGGTCAGATGAGGACCTTCAAGGCAATTGTTTAGCAAGAATGAGGTGAATGGATACTTTAAGGTATCCAAAATGATGGAAGCTTAGAAGAAAAATGGAGAACGCTGCGCGGAAAACATAATGTTTACATGAATAGTGTAGCACAGTTGTTAACCATGTTTCTTTATTGTCATTTCAAATAAGCACGATGCAATTTTTGCAGTTTTATGGATAGACTTGATCACTCTATCCATACCAAAATATTACACAAAACTCTGTAAGTGCGACAGTTTGATATCAATGAAATTCTATCTTTTTACTTACGCAAAGTGCTACGCGTTACGAATGTAGAACATTGCATTCATAATCCTAAGCCAAAAGGTAAATCATTTTTTTGTTCCCGATGGTAGAAGTTTTTGTGTCAACATTACGCACACAAGGGATCATCTAGTGTAAGTGTTAATTTCATTAGAGAACACCAAGGCAAAAATACAATATCTCTTGAATGTCATGAAATATACAATGGTTTATTTCAACTGCATAAATCCATTTATACGGACGCAGCACGCTGTACGGAATGCTGATAGTTCCTTAAATACATATTTTACAAATTACATAAGTTCGTTATTTTTTGACTCAATACTAATACGAGTACATTATGATTGGCAAGATTCATTATTTGTTAAAAAAAAAGATTTGACTTCAGCAAGGGTAACAATATATTACATCAAGCAAAATCTCTAGTGCAACACGGAAGTTTAAATGCATCCGTCAAACGATAAGCAGTAAAGGCAAATCTATTTTACTGACAAGTTAACACAAAACAAACATAACGAAGGCACAATTTGGACAATCATATATACTATGACATATTACATGAGAATTTATCATTGTTATTATTAAACATCCATATTTTTCAAGAATAAAATAGCATATGTTAAACATACTCAAGCAAGGAAAAGTTGTTAAAACATCAAATATCACACACACTCACACACACATACACACACACACACACACACACACACATATATATATATATATATATATATATATATATATATATATATATATATATATATATATATATATATTGTCAAAACAAAATAACATTATACAATTATTACAAATGCTTCAAATTGTTTTAAGTTATACTGGCACGTGCAGTATCTCTTTTACTGACACCTCATCCTTCTTACAAACCTCTTCTAAAGATGCAATCTTCAGTGCAGCAACTGACATCCTAGCAGTCTCCAGCTCGACTGTAGCATTAGGTTTGATATACTTTGAAATCTCAGTAGGTAGGGGTCCGGTTTATTAGGAATCAAATTTATCACTATCTCAATAGCTACAGAGGCTTTTTGAGTTACTGCAGCCTCAACATAATGATGAAACGTTTGACCAACAAAATTTGAGTCTAGTATCCTATACACCAAACCAGAAATACTAGTTCTTAGATCTGATAAATCCTCCTGAGCATCAACAAGGGTATCATTCTCTTCAGCTACATGCCCCTTTTCCTCAACAGCCTTATTTAACTCTTCCATTTGCTTCACCAACTTCTCATTTTCTTCCACCAACTTGTCTTTCTCAGACCTAACCTCAACATACTTCATCTTTACCAACTTCATAGCCTCATCTCTCTTTTTCACAAGATCATCTGCAATCCTCTAATTTTTGTGCACATCTTGCACATCCACCTCTAGTTTCTTCAGTTTAGCTGCATTTTGTACAACACTGGCTACAACAGTTTCCTGTGCCTCTTGAATTTTGAGATTATGGAGAAAATGTTGATTGTGAAACACAAGAGAAGCAGCAGTTGATTGGTAGCTTTGCTTCAGGGTCATGGTGGATAACGATGATAAAAGATCAACAATGGTGTTAGTCTTCACAAGAAGCATATAATTATAACAGGAGTATTATTATTTATTATGTAGTGGTAACCGGCTTAAAAAAATTTAAATAGAATGTTTACCTTGAGAAATTCAACAAAACTATCAAATTTTCTGACCGGGTCCACCAAGAATGAATTCAAGCCTGCTAGTGGCACGACGAATGGCGGAAGAGAAGAAGTAGAAGATTGTGTAGTGCCAGGACCTTTTGACAGTAGTGGAGTAGAGAAAGGAGGTGTCTCAACAACATCATAATCATTAACACCATCATCATCATCATTATCATTATCATCAGCTTCATTATTATCATCATTGTTACCACCAGCAGTGGTTTCATCATCATCTTCATCTTGCAGAATCAGTTCTGAACAATAACATAAGAAATAAGTATCATAAAAATCTACGCTACACGGGCGATAGCAATAAATGGGTAGAATACATACTTCTTTGTTTCTTGGGTGGAGAATAATCAACCATTGCCCATTTGCTGGCATGATTCGAGCGTTTAGATGTTTTCTCCAAGTCAGATGAACGGGGGGTCATTTCAATAATCTCTGAATCTGGTGATGGATGTATAACACTACCACCCTCACCCTCCTCCCTCCGCTATGGGCTTTTCAATTGTTGTTCAAACTCAGCATCCTTGGCTTTCTCCGCCTGCATCTCCTCAACAATTTTTTCTCTCTCTTGAACAATGACACTATCAAGATTTTCTTTGTTGAAAGTGTTGTAAACATTCATTTCTTCGTCTGAATAACACAAACACAAATACAAGTTGAAAAAAACATATATAAGAACATTTTTGATTTATATGGTCACAATAAAAACATAACATATTCATAAGGGAGCCTACCATGGCTTGTGTAATGCAGTACTTGCATAAACCCAAAACGCCAATTTTTACTCAAGACACACAGGACCAGAATGGCTTCATAGTCAGCATACGATCTTTGTGGAAGCTTCAAGGCCTTCCATGCTTCAATGGCAGGTACCTCTTTCTTTGTTAGCTCAATAGCTTTACTGACACCGATTTTAGTTTTGTCCCATTGGCCAACACTTGCCCATGGATCTTGGATAACCCTCTCATTAACAAAGAAAATGGGTTCTTTCCAATTTTTTAAAGAAGATTCCTTCTCACCAGTAAAGGATTTCCCTGGTTTCAATCGAATGTGTACTTTCGGTTTCCTATTCAAAGAATTGCAGTACATTTCGAACAAAATAATTTTCTGTAAGCCAAATGGGTGGATTTAGATCAAACGTATCCTATAGTGGGCAATAACTCTTTGCAAAAAGACGCAAGGGGAATATGGAGGTTTCCTACGGTTAGTTGTAATATGTACAAAGTAATCATCTTTTGAGGTGTATTGGCTCTATCGCCTGGAGATGAGACTATTGGGTTCAAACGTCTAAGGTTTTTGTATGGTATACAGAATTTATCTATATATTCTTATGTTATACTTGATTGAATCGTGTTTACATTACGCATATCCTTCTGGGAAGATGCTACACTCGGCCATGGTAGTAAGAAAAAGCAACATAAATAGAGGAGAAAGAATTCGAATACTAACCTTGCAGATGTTATTGTTAAAACCTAGATTTGATTGCACAAAGGAGATCCTTGAAAGGATTTGAAAGTTTCGAAAAAGGAAAATTCGAATGTGGACGGAGTATTTATAGTCAAATTGGTGGAAATCGAAAGTGTAAGATTGAGCCACGTGTATAGACCAGATCAATTGGGATAAATTTTGGATTACAAAAAATATAAAAATAATAAATTTAGGGGTGTTTTAGTGGCAAAATCATCATTGGAGGGTGACGTCAAGTCAGAGCAACAGACGGCGACAGCAGTTTGTTTTCTCGAGGAAAAAGGCATCGTTTATTTTTATAGTTTAATGACTTTATTTTTTTAACAAAAATAAAGACATTAAACTGGGGGGGACTTAATGGTGTATCCTAGGGGATACATGCATAAAAGTATCATTTTTATACAAAAGAAAGAATCGAAAAGCATAAAAGATAGCAATTTCGGTAGTTTTTATCATTATCCGTCCAGCGTTTAGCCATGCCGCCCAGCGTCATGTGTAAGCCCTGCAGGCAGCTTCTATGCTTAAGCGCTTTTGATTAGGCGCATGAGCAGCATGCAGCCACGTCAAAGTAGGTTCCAGATAATTCGTATAACTAAATTAATCAGCGTTTGACACGTGTTACCTTGAATTTTGGACATTCTACGCCTATAAATAGACCCCTTGGGTCATCACATTTGACATTTGAACTTCAGTCAGAGAGAAGTACACTTTCTCTCACACACAGTATTTTCGCACTCTAAAACCTTAACCGCATAGCAACAGCACGCTACACGGACCAATTCCAGATTGGTCCAAAGACTGATTGAGGCCACCATACAGATTTATCATCCGTATTCCGGGTCTGCAGGGATTCTTTCCCGAGGGAAAACATCATTCGGCAACATATCGCTTAACGCTAAACTGTTATTATACTGTACAGGTACCTTTCATCCGCTATACGGAAAATAGTACCAACAGTGAACACCAATGGTCTTTCACGAGTACCATTCCCACATTCTATTTGTTAACCATGGTTATGTGTTGTAGTTTTAGCATATTATTTTAGTTATATGCTTTTGGTTATGTTAGCGTGCAGTATTGGAGAATTTAGCCTATACTTTGTGATGGGATGTGAATTAGTTTGCTAGCATGTATGTGGTAAATTGAGTAAGTGTTTGCTTATAAGTAGGTTATATATGTATATGTATAATTGTTGCATTCACTAAGCGTTTTGCTTACCCTCTTTTTTTTTTTTTACTCTTTTAAGATTCAGGTGCGAATAAGGGCAAGGGTAAGCTTATGGACTGAGATCTTCCTCTTACGATTATCCTAGAGGATGCTTTTGAATTTTGACCTAGGTTTGGGTAGTTTAACCTCAAACACCATGTTCGTCTTTTGTTTGGCACATAAACTCATTTGGTCGAAATTATTATTGGGAATGTACGGGTCATCTTACCCTTTTTGTAAAACTCGTAATCGTCTGAAATGTACAAATTATGATGGTCATTAAACAGGCTCTAATTTAAAGTGATTATGATGTAAGAACGGATTTTACATGGTTTAAAATCGGGATGGTTGCTTCCCCTTCAGTAAAGCAAGCTGCGCGTGGCTTAGCCTGCCGTGCATATGCTGTTTGCCAGTCACCGGGGTTTAATGCATCTTCTGAATTTGAATTATGTTTTAATGCGCACTGCATATCCCTTTACGCGCCGCGCAGAAGAGTCAGGCCAGGACCTTGTTCTTTTTAAAAAAAAGTGTGTGTTTTTCTAGTAAATGGTTTTGGGGTCGTTAGAATACATATGCATTAAATTAATATGTATCACCAAATAGCAAGTTTTTAACACATACCATTCTCATGTATAACTAAGTAACCTATACGCTACGTACCACCATGTCAATTCACAAGATTAACTGCAAGACAACAATATATATATATATATATATATATATATATATATATATATATATATATATATATATATATATATACATCCCATACATAGAGATAAAAATCATTCATATGGTGAACACCTGGTAACCGACATTAATAAGATGCATATAAGAATATCCCCTATCATTCTGGGAAATCCATCGGACATGATAAAACAACATCGAAGTACTAAAGCATCCGCAACTATGGATGGGGTTCGTTAGGCCCAATATATCTATCTTTAGGATTCACGTCAATTAGTAGATCGGTTTACTAATTCTTAGGTTACCAAGAAAAAAGGGGCATATTCGGCTTCGATCATTCACCCATATAATGTAGTTTCATTTACTCGTGTCTATTTCGTAAAACATTTATAAAACTGCATGTATTTTAAAAGTGGGACTATAACTCATTTTACTTCGTCGGGAAGTAAGACTTGGCCACTGGTCGATTCACGAACCTATAACAAATATGTACATATATATCAAAGTATGTTCAAAATATATTTACAACATTTTTAATACGTTTATGTTTTAAGTTTATTAAGTCAACTGTCCTCGTTAGTAACCTACAACTAGTTGTCCACAATTAGATGTATAGAAATAAATTGATATATATATTATCTTTAATCAATCCACAACCAGTGTATACACGTCTCAGGCTAGATCACAACTCAAAGTATTTATATTTTTGGAATCAACCTCAACCCTGTATAGCTAACTCAAATATTACTGCATATAGAGTGTCTATGGTTGTTCCAAATAATATATATACATGGGTCGATATGATATGTCAAAACATTTGCATATGTGTCTATGGTATCCAAATATTACATAATATATTAGAATACATGTATAATACAATATAAGTTAGCTAGGATGTGATTTGTATAGAATTGTTACAATATTTCCCGTAGCTAAAACAATCAAAAAATATCCAATCTTGTTTTACCCATAACTTCTTCGTTTTAAATCCGTTTTGAGTGAATCAAATTGCTATGGTTTCATATTAAACTCTATTTTATGAATCTAAACAGATAAAGTACAGGTTTATAGTCAGAAATATAAGTTACAAGTCGTTTTTGTAAGAGGTAGTCATTTTAGTCGAAAGAACGACGTCTTGATGACCATTTTGAAAAACATACTTCCACTTTGAGTTTAACCATAATTTTTGGATATAGTTTCATGTTTATAAGAAAAATAATTTTCTCAGAAGAACAACTTTTAAATCAAAGTTTATCATAGTTTTTAATTATCAAACCCAAAACAGCCTGCGGTGTTACTATGACGACGTATATCCGGTTTTACGGTGTTTTTTTTTTTTTGTGTTTTCAGGTTTTAAATCATTAAGTTAGCATATAATATAGATATAGAACATGTGTTTAGTTGATTTTAAAAGTCAAGTTAGAAGGATTAACTTTTGTTTGTGAACAAGTTTAGAATTAACTAAACTATGTTCTAGTGATTACAAGTTTAAACCTTCGAATAAGGTAGTTTTATATATATGAATCGAATGATGTTATGAACATCATTACTAGCTCAAGTTTAGTAGGTAAACCTACTGGAAATGATGAAAAAATAACTTGAGCTTCAAAGGATCTTTGGATGGTTTGAAAGTTCTTGAAGCAGAATCATGACACGTAAACAAGTTCAAATAAGATTTCCACTCGAAATAAGATTGTTATAGTTATAGAAATTGAATCAAAGTTTGAATATGAGTATTACCTTGTATTATAAAGATATCTTACTGTAAATAAGAAAGATTTCTTGAGGTTGGATGATGACTTTACAAGATTGGAAGTAAGCTAGCAAACTTGGAAGTATTCTTGATTTTATGAAACTAGAACTTATAGTATTTATGAAGAACACTTAGAACTTGAAGATAGAACTTGAGAGAGATCAATTAGATGAAGAAAATTGAAGAATTAAAGTGTTTGTAGGTGTTTTTGGTCGTTGGTATATGGATTAGATATAAAGGATGTGTAATTTTGTTTACATGTAAATAAGTCATGAATGATTACTAATGTTTTTGTAATTTTATGAGATATTTCATGCTAGTTGCTAAATTATGGTTCCTACATGTGTTAGGTGACTCACATGGGCTTCTAAGAGCTGATCATTGGAGTGTATATACCAATAGTACATACATCTAAAAGTTATGTATTGTACGAGTACGAATACGGGTGCATACGAGTAGAATTGTTGATGAAACTGAACGAGGATGTAATTGTAAGCATTTTTGTTAAGTAGAAGTATTTTTATATGTGTATTGAAGTCTTTAAAAAGTGTATGAATACTTATTAAAACACTACATGTATATACATTTTAACTGAGTTGTTAAATCATCGTTAGTCGTTACATGTAAATGTTGTTTTGAAACCTTTAGGTTAACGATCTTGTTAAATGTTGTTAACCCATTGTTTATTATATCTAAAGAGATGTTAAATTATTACATTATCATGATATTATGATATATTAATATATCTTAGTATGATATATATACAGTTAAATGATGTTACAACGATAATCGTTACATATATGTCTCGTTTCGAAATCATTAAGTTAGTAGTCTTGTTTTTACATATGTAGTTCATTGTTAATACACTTAATGACATGTTTAATTATAATTTATCATGATTAAACATAGTGTATCAATATCTTAATATGACTCATATGTATTTAGTAAGACGTTGTTATAACGATAATCGTTATATATATCGTTTCGAGTTTCTTAATTCAATAAACTCAATTTTATGTATAAAACTCATTGTTAAAATACCTAATGAGATACTTTCTTATCATAATATCATGTTAACTATATATATAATCATATATATGTCATCATATAGTTTTTACAAGTTTTAACGTTCGTGAATCACTAGTCAACTTGGGTGGTCAATTGTCTACATGAAACTCATTTCAAATAATCAAGTTTTAACAAGTTTGATTGCTTAACATGTTGGAAACATTTAATCATGCAAATATATTTTTCAATTAATATATAATCATGAAAATGTTCGGGTCACTACAGTACCTACCCGTTAAATAAATTTTGTCCCGAAATTTTAAGCTGTTGAAGGTGTTGACGCATCTTCTGGAAATAGGTGAGGGTATTTCTTCTTCATCTGATCTTCATGCTCCCAGGTGAATTCGGGTCCTCTACGAGCATTCCATCGAACCTTAACAATTGGTATCTTGTTTTGCTTAAGTCTTTTAACCTCATGATCCATTATTTTGACGGGGTTTTCAATGAATTGTAGTTTTTCGTTAATTGTAATCTTGTCTAATGGAATGGTGAGATCTTCTTTAGTAAAACATTTCTTCAAATTCGAGACATGAAAAGTATTATGTACCCCGGCGAGTTGTTGCAGTACGTCTAGTCGGTAAGCTACTGGTCCGATACGATATATAATCTTGAAAGGTCCAATGTACCTTGGATTTATTTTCCCCCGTTTACCAAACCGAACAATGCCTTTCTAAGGTGAAACCTTAAGCATGACCTTCTCTCCAATCTCAAATTCTATATCTTTTCTTTTAATGTCCGCATAGCTCTTTTGTCGACTTTGGGCAGTTTTCAATCGTTGTTGAATTTGGATGATCTTCTCGGTAGTTTCTTGAATTATCTCTGGACTCGTAATCTATCTATCCCCCACTTCACTCCAACAAATTGGAGACCTGCACTTTCTACCATAAAGTGCTTCAAACGACGCCATCTCAATACTCGAATGGTAACTGTTGTTGTAGGAAAATTCTGCTAACGGTAGGTGTCGAACCCAACTGTTTCCGAAATCGATAATACATGCTCGTAGCATGTCTTCAAGGGTCTGTATCATCCTTTCACTTTGCCCATCAGTTTGTGGATGATAAGCAGTACTCATGTCTAGACGAGTCCCCAATGCTTGTTGCAATGTCTGCCAAAATCATGAAACAAATCTGCCATCCCTATCTGAGATAATAGATACTGGTATTCCATGTCTAGAGACAACTTCCTTCAAGTATAATCGCGCTAACTTCTCCATTTTATCATTTTCTCTCATTGGCAGAAAATATGCTGACTTGGTAAGACGATCGACTATTACCCAAATTGTATCATAACCACTTGCAGTCCTTGGCAATTTAGTAATGAAATCCATGGTAATGTTTTCCCATTTCCATTCCAGGATTTCAGGTTGTTGAAGTAGACCTGATGGTTTCTGATGTTCAGCTTTAACCTTAGAACACGTCAAACATTCTCCTACGTATTTAGCAATATTGGCTTTCATACCCGGCCACCAAAAGAGTTTCCTGAGATCTTTGTACATCTTCCTCGCTCCGGGATGTATTGAATATCTGGTTTTATGTGCTTCCTTAAGTACCTTTTCTCTCACATCTCCAAACTTTGGTACCCAAATTCTTTCAGCCCTATACCGGGTTCCGTCTTCCCGAATATTAAGATGTTTCTCCGATCCTTTGGGTATTTCATTCTTCAACTTTCCTTCTTTTACAACTCCCTGCTGTGCCTCCTTTATTTGAGTAGTAAGGTTAGTACGAACAATTATATTCATAGCTTTTACTCGAATGGGTTCTCTGTCCTTTCTGCTCAAGGTGTCGGCTACCACATTTTCCTTCACCGGGTGGTAACGAATCTCAAAGTCGTAATCATTCAATAATTCAATCCACCTACGCTGCCTCATATTCAGTTGCTTCTGATTAAATATGTGTTAAAGACTTTTGTGGTCGGTATATATAATACTTTTGACCCCATATAAGTAGTGCCTTCAAGTCTTTAATGCAAAAACAACTGCGTCTAACTCCAAATCATGTGTCGCATAATGCTGCTCGCGAATCTTCAATTATCTAGAAGGATAAGCAATTACCTTCGTTCGTTGCATTTATACACAACCGAGACCTTGCTTTGAGGCGTCACAATATATCACAAAATCATCATTCCCTTCAGGTAATGACAATATAGGTGCCGTAGTTAACTTTTTCTTCAATAATTGAAACGCTTTCTCTTGTTTATCCTTTCATTTAAATTTCTTCCCTTTATGCGTTAATGCAGTCAAGGGTTTTTCTATTTTCGAAAAATCTTAGATGAATCTCCTGTAATAACCAGCCAGTCCTAAAAATTGGCGTTTATGCTTCAGAGTTTTCGGGGTTTCCCACTTTTTAACGGTTTCAATCTTTGCCGAATCCACTTGAATACCTTCTTTGTTCACTATGTGACCGAGGAATTGAACTTCTTCCAACCAAAATGCACACTTTGAAAAATTAGCGTACAATTTTTCTTTCCTCAACAACTCTAGCACTTTTCTCAAATGTTCTTCGTGCTCTTGATCATTCTTTGACTAAATAAGTATGTCATCGATGAAAACAATGACAAACTTGTCAAGGTATGGTCCACACACTTGGTTCATGAGGTCCATGAACACAGCTGGTACGTTAGTCAACCAAACGGCATAACCATAAACTCGTAATGACCGTAATGCGTCCTGAAAGCAGTCTTTGGAATATCATCCTCCTTCACCTGCATTTGATGATACCCGGAACGTAAATCAATCTTCGAATAAATCGACGAGCCTTGTAGTTGATCAAATAAGTCGTCAATTCTCGGTAGTGGGTAACGATTCTTGATGGTAAGTTTGTTCAACTCTCGGTAGTCGATACACAACCTGAATGTACCATCCTTCTTTTTGACAACCAAAACAAGAGCTCCCCATGGTGATGTACTTGGTCGTATAAAACCACGCTCTAAAAGTTCTTGTAATTGGCTTTGGAGTTCCTTCATTTCGCTGGGTGCAAGTCTGTATGGAGCACGAGCTATTGGTGCAGCTCCTAGTACGAGATCTATTTGAAATTCAACAGATCGGTGTGGAGGCAGTCCCGGTAATTCTTTCAGAAATACATCGGGAAATTCTTTTGCGACGGGAACATCGTTGATGTTCTTTTCTTCAGTTTGTACTTTCTCTACATGTGCTAGAACAGCATAGCAACCTTTTCTTAATAGTTTTCGTGCCTTTAAATTACTAATAAGATTTAGCTTCGCATTGCTCTTTTCTCCGTACACCATTAAGGGATTTCCTTTTTCTCGTACAATGCGAATTGCATTTTTGTAACATTCGATTTCTGCTCTCTCCTTTTTCAACCAATCCATACCGATTATCACAACAAAACTCCCTAATTCTACTGGTATCAAATCAATCTTAAATGTTTCGCTAACCAAATTAATTTCTCGATTCCGACATATATTATCTGCTGTAATTAATTTACCGTTTGCTAATTCAAGTAAAAATTTGTTATCCAAAGGCGTTAGTGGACAACTTAGTTTATCACAAAAATCTCTACTCATATAGCTTCTATCCGCACCCGAATCAAATAAAACATAAGCAGATTTATTGTCAATAAGAAACGTACCCGTAACAAGCTCTGGGTCTTCCTGCGCTTCTGCCGTATTAATATTGAAAACTCTTATGCGGCCCTGCCCACTAGTATTCCCCTGATTCGGGCAATTTCTATTAATGTGCCCCGGTTTTCCACATGCAAAGCAAACTATGGCGGCATTATCTATTCCGACATTATTTGTTCTTTTAATTCTATTAAACTTTGGTCTGTAGGCCTCACACTTTGCAGCACTATGACCATTTCTTCTACACATAGTGCAAAATGTCGTGCAGAACCCCTGGTGATTCTCTTCACACCTTTGGCATGACTGTTTTTGGTTTTTGTTGCCATTGTTGTTATTGAGATTGTTGTTCGGATTGTTATTGTTGCTATTTTTGTTGTTATTATTGTTGTTGGGACGGTTATTGTAGTTGTTGTTAGGACGTTTGTTGAAGTTGTTGTTGCGATTGATGTTGCGGTTGTTGGGATAGGTATTCAGATTGTGGTTGTGGTTGTGATTGTTATTTTTGTATTGGTGACTCTTGTCATTGGTTTCTTCCCACTTTCTCTTGACTTGTTTCATGTTCTCTTCAGTCGTCTGCTCTTTAATCCTTCCTTCGATCTGGTTCACTAATTTGTGAGCCATTCGACTTGCCTTTTGTATGGAGGCGGGCTCGTGTGAACACACATTTTCTTGAATCCTTTCTGGTAACCCTTTTACAAATGTGTCAATCTTCTCTTCTTCATCTTCGAACGTTCTGGGGCACAATAGGCACAATTCGATGAATCGTCGTTCGTACGTGGTGATATCGAAACCTTGTGTTCGTAATCCTCTAAGCTCTACCTTGAGCTTGTTGACCTCGTTTCTAGGATGATACTGCTCGTTCATCAATTGCTTGAATGCTGACCACGGTAGTGTGTAAGCAGCATCTTGTCCTACCTGCTCGAGATAGGTATTCCACCATGTTAGCACCGTACCTGTGAAGGTATGCGTAGCGTACTTTACTTTGTCTTCTTCAGTACATTTACTTATGGCAAACACCGATTCAACCTTCTTGGTTCACCATTTCAATCCATTGGACCCTCGGTTCCATCAAATTCCAAAGGTTTGCAGGCAGTGAATTCTTTGTAGGAGCATCCTATACGATTTCTTGTGAAATTAGTTCCACTGCTAGATCCAGAGTTATTGTTATTTTGCATCACAGCCTGTACTGCGGCTATGTTTGCTGCAAGGAAAACACGAAAGTCTTCCTCGCTCATGTTCAAATTCTGACGAGTCGCCGGTGCCATTTCCTTCAAAAATAGCCCAAAAGAATTAAGTTAATCATATAGAATTTTAAGAGTAGTCAACAGTATTTCGTAGCATAGTATGAACTTATTTATAAAAGCTTTTTCTTCATATTAGCGTTTTATAGTTTTTAATTCGGGTACTACCTACCAGTTATGTTCATATTTAGTAGCTAATATATAATTCAACTACTACAATTCCATATGAAAAACTGATTATAATAATATATCACATACAAATATTCTTCAAACTTACAACTTCGCTATATTACATATAACATGAAATATTGTACACTTTGATACAGGACAGTTTTGAAGATAAATCTAGTTAATACGCAAGTTGTTCAGCAAAGAAAATAAAGACACGTAATTCATAAGTCCAGAAATAAGTCATGCATTCTGGTTTTACTAAAACGACTTCCCATCCTTGGTCTTGTGGAAAATAACCGTTATGACCATTGGTTAGGCAGCATGTTGTAATGTCGTCAAAAGGACGAGGGTTTTGTAATGTCCAACAGCCCCGTAATAATCTAAAAACCTTGTTTCTCACCCCAACTACTGAATCCGTCACTTGTGGGAAGGTTTTATTTAAAAGTTGCAATCCGATGTTCTTTTTCTCACTTTGGTAAATAGCGAACATCACTAACCCGTAAGCATAACATGCTTCTTTATGTTACATGTTAGAAGCTCTTTCTAATTCACGAAATCCTATGTTGGGATATGTTGAGTCAAAATAGGTTCTTAACTCGTAGCGTAAAATTGCATTTAGGTTCCCCTCATTTAACACTTTAAAGAAAACACCACGTAACTTACGGTCTCCCCAATGTGATATATCCCACCTATCAAAGGAAAGCCTTTTATAAACTAAGAAATTTCTGGAAAGTCTTTCAAATGTTTGACAAGTTAATTTTGCCATAATTAATTGTGCTGATGAATTCTGACCGACTCTAGACAAGATTTCCTCAATCATATCCTCTGGTAGATCTTCTAAAATTTTCGGTTGTCTAAACTTAACTCTCCATTTTGTTTTTATACTGTAAAATAGACAAGGATTAGATTCGTAAAAGATAATTAACAAATAATACTAGCAATTTTTACATAGAACATAAAAGTACAAGCACACTACAATACATATAATACACAACATGATTACAACCCTCTAATCTAAATCAATGGTTTCTTCTTCTTCGGACTTGGTTCGTTTTCCTACTTTTCTAGGAATATATGGTGTTCCTCTAATACGAGCCGTCATTTTCCACAATGGTTTAGAAAAACCTGGTGGTTTAAAGGTTCCCGGGTCATTGTTACATTTTAGGAAATACGGATGTTGCCGATACATATAAAGTTCATCGGGGTTGGAATCGGGTTTCTCTATTTTTATACCTCTTCCCTTATTATTTTCTTTCGCTTTATTAAATTAGGTCGAGGTAATTTGTATAACATCATCAGAATCCTCATCGAGATCCGATTCATCGAAAAATTGGTAATCTTCCCAATATTTTGCTTCCTCGGAGAAAACACCATTGACCATTATTAACTTTGGTCCGTTGGTTGAGGATTTTCTTTTATTTAATCGAATTACTGTAGGTATCAATATTTCTTCCTCCGGAACCTCTTCTTCTTCCGGTTCCTCCTCTTCCGGTTCCTCCTCTTCTGGTTCCTCCTCTTCCGGTTCCTCCTCTTCTGGTTCTTCTTCGGGAATTTATGAATCTTTCCAAAATATATTCGACTCTTTATTATTATTAGGTGAGTCGATGGGATTTGTACTAGTGGTAGACATCTATCACACAATATCAAACACATTAAGAGGTTAATATATCACATAATATTTACATGTTAATAATATATATTTTCCAACAAAAGTGTTAAGCAATCGTTTTTAAAGAAAACACGGTTGAAGTACAGACGCACTAATGTATCCTAACAAACTCGATAAGACACACTAATGCAAATTTCTAGTTCTCTAAGACCAACGCTCAGATACCAACTGAAATGTCCCGTTCATATCGATTATAAACGTTCCATATTAATTGATTTCGTTGCGAGGTTTTGACCTCTATATGAGAATTTTTTCAAAGACTGCATTCGTTTTTAAAATAAATCATAACCTTTATTTTATCGACAAGGTTAAAAAGTCACCACCTAGATTATCCAGAAATGATAATCTAAAAATATCACACTTACACACTACAAATACATATTGGTTTACAATATTAATATGTTACAACAAAATAAATCTCGAATGCAGTTTTAAACAATATTATACAAGCATGCTGACACCAAATCTTGTCCACATATTAGCATGCAATAGCGAAAGCTCTTAATAATCACCTGAGAATAAACATGCTTTAAACGTCAACAAAAATGTTTTAGTGATTTATAGGTTTAACCTATATATTTATCAAATTGTAATAATAGACCACAAGATTTCATATTTCAATATACATCCCATACATAGAGATAAAAATCATTCATATGGTGAACACCTGGTAACCGACATTAACAAGATGCATATAATAATATCCCCTATCATTCTAGGAAATCCATCGGACATGATAAAATAACATCGAAGTACTAAAGTATCTGCAACTATGGATTGGGTTCGTTAGGCCCAATAGATCTATCTTTAGGATTCGCGTCAATTAGTAGATCGGTTTACTAATTCTTAGGTTACCAAGCAAAAAGGGGCATATTCGACTTCGATCATTCACCCATATAATGTAGTTTCATTTAATTGTGTCTATTTCGTAAAACATTTATAAAACAGCATGTAATCTCATCCCAAAATATTTGATTTTAAAAGTGGGACTATAACTCACTTTCACAGATTTTTACTTCGTCGAGAAGTAAGACTTGGCCACTGGTCGATTCACGAACCTATAACAAATATGTACATATATATCAAAGTATGTTCAAAATATATTTACAACATTTTTAATACGTGTATGTTTTAAGTTTATTAAGTCAGATGTCCTCGTTAGTAACCTACAACTAGTTGTCCACAATTAGATGTACAGAAATAAATCGATATATATATTATCTTGAATCAATCCACGACCCAGTGTATGCACGTCTCAGGCTAGATCACAACTCAAAGTATATATATTTTTGGAATCAACCTTAACCTTGTATAGCTAACTCAAACATTACTGCATATAGAGTGTCTATGGTTGTTCCAATAATATATATACATGGGTCGATATGATATGTCAAAACATTTGCATACGTGTCTATGGTATCCCCAGATTACATAATATATTAGAATACATGTATAATACAGTATAAGTTAGCTAGGATATGATTTGTATAGAATTGTTACAATATTTCCCGCAGCTAAAACAATCAAAAAATATCCAATCTTGTTTTACCCATAACTTCTTCGTTTTAAATCCGTTTTGAGTGAATCAAATTGCTATGATTTCATATTGAACTCTATTTTATGAATCTAAATAGATAAAGTATAGGTTTATAGTCAGAAATATAAGTTACAAGTCGTTTTTGTAAGAGGTAGTCATTTCAGTCGAAAGAACGACGTCTTGATGACCATTTTGAAAAACATATTTCCACTTTGAGTTTAACCATGATCTTTGGATATAGTTTCATGTTCATAATAAAAATCATTTTCCCAGAAGAACAACTTTTAAATCAAAGTTTATCATAGTTTTCAATTATCAAATCCAAAACAGCCCGCGGTGTTACTACGACGGCGTATATCCGGTTTTACGGTATTTTTTCGTGTTTTCAGGTTTTAAATTATTAAGTTAGCATATCATATAGATATATAACATGTTTTTAGTTGATTTTAAAAGTCAAGTTAGAAGGATTAACTTTTGTTTGCGAACAAGTTTAGAATTAACTAAACTATGTTCTAGTGATTAGAAGTTTAAACCTTCGAATAAGGTAGTTTTATATATATGAATCGAATGATGTTATGAACATCATTACTACCTCAAGTTTAGTAGTTAAACCTACTAGAAATGATAAAAAAATAACTTGATCTTCAAAGGATCTTTGGATGACTTGAAAGTTCTTGAAGCAGAATCATGACACGAAAACAAGTTCAAATAAGATTTCTACTCGAAATAAGATTGTTATAGTTATAGAAATTGAATCAAAGTTTGAATATGAGTATTACCTTGTATTAGAAAGTTATCTTACTGTAAATAAGAAAGATTTCTTGAGGTTAGATGATCACTTTACAAGATTGGAAGTAAGCTAGGAAACTTGGAAGTATTCTTGATTTTATGAAACTAGAACTTATAGAATTTATGAAGAACACTTAGAACTTGAAGATAGAACTTGAGAGAGATCAATTAGATGAAGACAATTGAAGAATGAAAGTGTTTGTAGGTGTTTTTGGTCATTGGTATATGGATTAGATATAAAGGATGTATAATTTTGTTTACATGTAAATAAGTCATGAATGATTACTAATGTTTTTGTAATTTTATGAGATATTTCATGCTAGTTGCCAAATGATGGTTCCCATATGTGTTAGGCGACTCACATGGGCTGCTAAGAGCTTATCATTGTAGTGTATATACCAATAGTACATACATCAAAAAGTTGTGTATTGTACGAGTACGAATACGGGTGCTTACGAGTAGAATTGTTGATGAAACTGAACGAGGATGTAATTGTAAGCATTTTTATTAAGTAGAAGTATTTTGATAAGTGTCTTGAAGTCTTTCAAAAGTGTATGAATACATATTAAAACACTACATGTATATACATTTTAACTGATTCGTTAAATCATCGTTAGTCGTTACTTGTAAATGTTGTTTTGAAACCTTTAGGTTAACGATCTTGTTAAATGTTGTTAACCCATTGTTTATTATATCTAAAGATATGTTAAATTATTAAATTATCATGATATTATGATATATTAATATATCTTAGTATGATATATATACAGTTAAATGTTGTTACAATGATAATCGTTACATATATGTCTCGTTTCGAAATCATTAAGTTAGTAGTCTTGTTTTTACATATGTAGTTCATTGTTAATACACTTAATGACATATTTACTTATCATTTATAATGATTAAACATAGTGTATAAATATCTTAATATGATTCATATGTATTTAGTAAGACGTTGTTATAACGATAATCGTTATATATATCGTTTCGAGTTTCTTAATTCAATAAACTCAATTTTATGTATATAACTTATTGTTAAAATACCTAATGAGATACTTACTTATCATAATATCATGTTAACTATATATATAATCATATATATGTCATCATATAGTTTTTACAAGTTTTAACGTTCGTGAATCACCGGTCAACTTGAGTGGTCAATTGTCTACATGAAACTTATTTCAAATAATCAAGTCTTAACAAGTTTGATTGGTTAACATGTTGGAAACATTTAATCATGCAAATATAGTTTTCAATTAATATATAATCATGTAAAAGTTCGGGTCACTACAATACCCAAAGTAGAAAGTTCAAACAAGAACTACAAAAATGGCGAGAACTGCGCGAACTTTTAATTTACAAAGATTTTCACATGTGAGTAGATCGAATCACCTATAAATGTTGATGGGGAGTAAAAATGAACATAAAATAGTTTGAAAAAACTTATATTTTCCTTTATAATCAAATACATAGTTTCTCGTTCACATGTGCATATTTGTTTGTGATACATGTGAGCTTTTCATATAATTAACAATTTAACATGTAATTTGTAGTAATTAACATATGTTTGTCAATGATATGAGCATTAGTTAACATGTGCATGTTATTTGTTGTATGTAAATGCATAAAAACTATAAAATTAAAAAGTTCTTGCGGTTCTCGCCCTTTTTATGGTTCTCATTTGAATCTGCCACGATACCCAAATATCCCAAGGTTAACACCTTAACCTCAAACCCATGAAGGTTAGCCGAAAACTCACGAGCACTAGTGAGTCCGAAAAGTCACGTGATTCACTACCTTCACCGCAATGACAATAGGGTTGGCCAAAAACTCACACGCCCTAGTGAATCCGAAACTCACGCAATTCACTACCTCAAGCCATAACAACCACGGGGATGGCCGAAAACTCACGCGTCCTAGTTAATCCGAAAAGTCACACGATTCACTTCCCCTAACCACAACTATATTAATGGGAATGTCTGAAAACTCACGCGACATTATGAATCTGCAAACTCACGCGATTCACTTCCCAAATCACCTCAACAACATCAACGGGGTTGGATTACTCTCGCCGACGTGAATCCAAAAACATACGAGATTCACTACCCAAAGGGTGGTAACCCCAAACGCACAAACATGCCAAGTGGACCCGAAACTCACGGGGTCTATCATCCCACATACATGTAAAGTTAACCAGAATGCACAAGGATCACTCTACCTCACCCGCACCCATCCTATGCATACCTACGCATATAATATATTGACACTCACCTTGTCTCCTTGATGAATGCAAACCAAATCTACAATCCGGTAATGGAAAGTACATATTCCACTTATCACATCAGAAACAACACAATTAGGGTAAATTACAAACCAACCCAAATTGACACTTAGTGTAATTATGACCCAATAGCACTTTCAAGCACAACCCATGCCTAAACTAACCAATAATCACTTAACAATAGTGAAAATGGTCCTATAATGCCAACTGACCTAAATCTCAAGTGCTAAACACTTGTTTTCCCCAAAATCAAATCACAACCCCTAAATTTGACTCATTTCAAAATCAAGCTTCTAAACACATCCATTCGAGTTCCAACACCAACATAATCACTAATTTTAGTGATTATCCCCAAATTATAGTCCTAACATGGTCAAACATTCTCCGACCCAAAACCCACCAACAAGGGTCAATAACACCCACCACTAGCTTCAAACACCCATTTGTGAGATAGATGGGTTTTTTCAAGAACATGCAAGTTCAAACCCTAATATCAAATTAAATGAAACTTGGATTTAGGACTTACCACCACTACCAAAATGTAACGAGATGAACAACTTTAATGCTTGGACTTTGTTGAGAATCAAACCTCTTCTTCAAGATCTCAAGCTTTCTCTCTCAAGAACTCTTTCTCTCTCTCTAAGTAATAATGTGTGAAGATGAAGAAAATGAGGATAAGGATGGGGTCCTATAAGGCCAATTGACCCAAATCTCAAGTGTTAAACACTTGTTTTTCCAAAAATCAAATCACAAACCCTAAATTTGACTCATTTCAAAATCAAGTTTCTAAACACACTCATTCGAGTTCCAACACTAACATAATCAATAATTTTAGTGATTATACCCAAATTACAGCCCTAACATTGTCAAACATTCTACAACCCAAAACCCACTTATCATATATTTAGGCATATATATGTATATTTTAAGTGCAAAAGGCAACTCAAATATAAGTGCAAAACAGAACTACGCAAATAAACACGCAACTGCATATTACGCTATTTCATTGCGGATGCCCGCATAAATTGAGATTATGTCACACATAAACATTGCGGATCTGCTAACTCTGAGCGAGTATTGATTTCGCGGATATCCCAAACCTATAAATAGGGAGCTTAGCCTCTCATTTTAGGTTGTTGATTCTATGCAATTGATCTGGCCTTTTGCGATACATTTGTAAACACGCCCAAGTATCAATCATAATCGAGCTAAAGTAATGCAATCAAGATCGCGACATGGTGATTGATCACTTGAATCTTTAAAGATGATCATAAGGTAGCATTCTCTTCAGCTACACGCCCCTTTTCCTCAACAGCCTTCTTTAACTCTTCCATTTCCTTCACCAACTTATCATTTTCTTCCACTAACTTGTCTTTCTCAGACCTAACCTCAACACACTTCATCATTACCAACTTCAAAGCCTCATCTCTCTTTTTCACAAGATCATCTGCATTCCTCCACTTTTTGTGCACATCTTGCACATCCACCTCTAGTTTCTTTAGTTTACCTGCATTTTGTACAACATTGGCTACAACAGTTTCCTGTGCTTCTTGAATTTTGAGATTGTGGAGCACATGTTGAGTGTGAAACATAAGGGAAACAGTAGTTAATTGGTAGCTTTGCTTCAGGGTCATGGTGGATAACAATGATAAAAGATCAACAATGGTGTTAGTCTGCACAAGATGCATATAATTATAATAGGAGTATTATTATTTATTATGTAGTGGTAACCGGCTGAAAAAAATTTAAATAGAATGTTTATCTTTAGAAATTCAACAAAACTATCAGATTTTTTGACAGGGTCCTCCAAGAATGAATTCAAGCCTGCTAGTGGCACGGCGGATGGCAGAAGAGAAGAAGTAGAAGATTGTGTAGCGCTAGGACCTCTTGACAGCAATGGAGTAGAGATAGGGGGTGTCTCAACAACATCATCATCATTAACACCATCATCATCATCATCATCATCATCATTATCATCAGCTTCATTATTATCATCATTGTTACCACCAGCAGTGGTTTCATCATCATCTTCATCTTGCAGAATCAGTTATGGACAAAAACATAAGAAATAAGTATCATAAAAATCTACGCTACACGGGTGACAGCAATAAATGGGCAGAATACATACTTCTTTGTTTCTTGGGTGGCGCATAATCAACCATTGCCCGTTTGCTGGCATTATTCGAGCGTTTAGATGTTTTTTCCAAGTCAGACGAATGGGGGGTCACTTTAATAATCTCTAAATATGGTGATGGATGTGCAACACTACCACCCTCACCCTCCGCCCTCCGCTCTGAGCTTTTCAATTGCTGTTCAAACTCAGCATCCTTGGCTTTCTCATCCTCCATCTCCTCAACAGTTTTTTCTCTCTCTTGAACAATGACATTATCAAGATTTACTTTGTTGAAGGTGTTGTAAACGTTCATTTATTTGTCTGCATAACACAAAAACAAATACAAGTAGAAAAAAACATATATATAAGAACATATATGATTTATATGGCCACAATAAAAACATAACATATTCATACGGGAGCCTACCATGGCCTGTCCAGTGCAGTATACGATCTTTGTGGAAGCTTCAAGGCCTTCCATGCTTCAATGGCAGTTACCTCTTTCTTTGTTAGCTCAATAGCTTTACTGACACCGATTTTAGTTTTGTCCCATTGGCCAACACTTGCCCATGGATCTTGGATAACCCTCTCATTAACGAAGAAAAAGGGTTCTTTCCAGTTTTTTAAAGAAGATTCCTTCTCACCAGTAAAGGATTTCCCTGGTTTTAATCGAATCTGTACTTTCGGTTTCCTATTCAAAGAATTACAGTCCATTTTGAACAAAATTTTATGTAAGCCAAATGGGTAGATTTGGATTAAACCTATCCTATAGTGGGCAAGAACACTTTGCAAAAAGACGCAAGGGGGAATATGCAGGTTTCCTACGGTTAGTTGTAATATGTACAAAGTAATCATCTTTTGAGGTGGTTTATTGGCTCTATCATCTGGATATGGGACTATTGGGTTCAAATGTCTAAGGTTTTTGTATGGTATACAGAATTTATCTATATCTTCTTATGTTATACTTGATTGAATCATGTTTACGTTACGCGTATCCTTCTGGGAAGATGCTACACTCGGCCATGGTAGTAAGAAAAAGCAATAGAAATAGAGGAGAAAGAATTCGAATACTAACCTTGCAGATCTTATTGTTAAAACCTAGATTTGATTGCATAAAGGAGATCCTTGAAAGATTTTGAAAGTTTCGAAAAATGAAAATTGGAATGTGGACAGAGTATTTATAGTCAAATTGGTGGAAATCGAAAGGGTAAGATTGAGCCACGTGTACAGACTAGAATAATTGGGATAAATTTTGGATTACAAAAAAAAAATAATAATTAGGGGTGGTTTGGTGGCAAAATCATCATTGGAGGGTGACGTCAAGTGACGGCTACAGCAGTTTGTTTTCTCGAGGAAAAAGGCATCGTTTATTTTTTATAGTTTAATGACTTTATTTTTTACAAAAATAAAAACATTAAACTGGGGGGACTTAATGGTGTATCCTAGGGGATACATGCATAAAAGCATCATTTTTATACGAAAGAAAGGATCGAAAAGCATAAAAGATAGCAATTTTGGTAGTTTTTATCATTATCCGTCCAGCGTTTAGCCATGCCACCCAGCGTCATGCGTAAGCCCCGCAGGCAGCTTCTAGGCTTAAGCCCTTTTGATTAGGTGCGTGAGCGGTACGTAGCCACGCCAAAGTCGGTTCCAGATAATTCGCATAACTGAATTAATCAGCGTTTGACACGTGTTCCCTAGAATTTCAGACATTCTACGCCTATAAATAGACACCTTGGTTCATCACATTTGACATCTAAACTTCAGTCAGAGAGAAGTACACTTTCTCTCTCACAGTATTTTCTCACTCTAAAACCTTAATCGCTTAGCAACAGCACGCTACACGGACCAATTCCAGATTGGTCCAAAAATTGATTGAGGCCACCCCATGGATTTCTCATCCGTGTTCCGGTTATGCAGGGATTCTTTCCCGAGGGAAAACATCATTCGGCAAAATATCGATTAACGCTAAGCTGTTATTGTACTGTACTGGTACCTTTGATCCGCTATATGGAAAATAGTACCAACAGTGTACACCAATGGTCTTTCGCGAGTACCATTCCCTCATGCTATTTGTTAACCATGGTTATGTGTTGTAGTTTTAGCATATTATTTTAGTTATATGTTGGGTTATGTTAGCGTGCAGTATTGGAGACTTTGGCCTATACTTTGTGATGCTATGTGAATTAGTTTGCTAGCATGTATGCGGTAAATTGAGTAAGTGTTTGCAAGTAAGTAGGTTATATATGTATATGTATAATTTTTGCATTCACTAAGCGTTCTGCTTACCCTATCTTTTTTTACTCTTTTTAGATTCAGGTGCTAATAAGGAGAAGGGTACAATTATAGACTAGAGATCTTCCTCTTATGATTATGCTAGAGGATGCTTTTGAATTTTGACCTAGGTTTGGGTAGTTTAACCTCAAACACCATGCACGTCTTTTGTTTGGCACTTAAACTCATTTGGTCGAAATTATTATTGGGAATGTACGGGCCATCTTACCCTTTTTGTAAAACTCGTAATCGTCTGAAATGTACAAATTATGATGGTCATTAAACAGGCTCTAATTTAAAGTGATTATGATGTTAGAACGGGTTTTACATGGTTTAAAATTAGGATGGTTGCTTCCCCTTCAGTAAAGCAAGCCGCGTGTGGCTTAGCCTGCCATGCATATGCTGTTTGCCGGTCACCAGGGTCGAATGCAACTTCTGAATTTGAATTATGTTGTAATGCGCACTGCATATCCCTTTACGTGTCGCACAGAAGGTTCAGGCCAGGACCTTGTTCTTTTTTTTTAAAGAGTGTGTTTTTCTAGTAAATGGTTTTGGGTCGTTAGAATACATATGCATAAAATTAATATGTATCACGAAATAGCAAGTTTTTAACACATACCATTCTCATGTATAACTAAGTAACCTATACGCTACGTACCACCATGTCAATCCGCAAGATTAACGACAATACAACAATATATATATATATATATATATATATATATATATATATATATATATATATATATATATATATATATATATATATATATATATATATATACCCAAAGTAAAAAGTTCAAACGAGAACCACAAAAATGGCGAGAACTGCGAGAGCTTTTAATTTACAAAGATTTTCACATATGAGTAGATCGAATCACCTATAAATGTTGATGGGGAGTAAAAATGAACATAAAATAGTTTGAAAAAACTTATATTTTCCCTATATAATCAAATATATAGTTTCTCGTTCACATGTGCATATTTGTTTGTGATACATGTGAACTTTTCATATAATTAACAATTTAACATGTAATTTGTAGTAATTAACATATGTTTGTCCATGATATGAGCATTAGTTAGCATGTGCATGTTATTTGTTGTATTTAAATGCATAAAAACTATAAAATTAAAAATTTCTCGCAGTTCTAGCCCTTTTTATAGTTCTCATTTGAATCTGCCACTATACCCAAATATCCCAAGGTTAACCCCTTAACCTCAAACCCTTGAAGGTTAGCCGAAAACTCATGCGCCCTAGTGAATCCGAAAACTCAAATGATTCACTACCTTCATCGCAATGACAATAGAGTTGGCCAAAAACTCACACGCCCTAGTGAATCCGAAACTCACACAATTCACTACCTCAAGCCATAATAACCACGGGGATGACCGAAAACTCACGCGTCCTAGTGAATCCGAAAATTCACGCGATTCACTTCCCCTAACCACAACTATATCAATAGGAATATCTGAAAACTCACACGACATTGTGAATCTGAAAACTCATGCCATTCACTTCCAAAATCACCTCCACAACATCAACGGGGTTGTCTTACTCACGCTGACGTGAATCTGAAAACATATAAGATTCACTAACTAAAGGGTGGTAACTCCAAACGCACAAACGTGCCAAGTGGACCCGAAACTCACGGGGTCTATCATCCTACATACATGTAAAGTGAACCTGAACGCACAAGGATCACTCTACCTCACCCGCACCCATCCTATGCATACCGACGCATATAATATATTGACACTAACTTTGTCGCCTTGATGAATGCAAACTAAATCTGCAATCCGGCAATGGAAATTACCTATTGCATTTATCACATAACAAACAACACATTTAGGGTGGATTACAAACTAACCCAAATTGACACTTAGTGTAATTATGACCCAATTGCACTTTCAAGCACAACCCATGCCCAAACTAACCAATAATCACTTAACACTAGTGAAAATGGTCTTATAACGCCAACTGACCCAAATCTCAAGTGCTAAACACTTGTTTTCCCCAAAATCAAATCACGACCCCTAAATTTGACTCATTTCAAAATCAAGCTTCTAAACACACCCATTCGAGTTCCAACACCAACATAATCACTAATTATAGTGATTATACCCAAATTAAAGCCCTAACATGGTCAAACATTCTCCAACCCAAAACCCACCAACAAGGGTCAACAACACCCACCACTAGCATCAAACACCCATTTGTGAGCAAGATGGGTTTTCTCAAGAACATGCAAGTTCAAACCCTAACATCAAATTAAATGAAAATCGGATTTAGGACTTACCACCACTACCAAAATGTAGCTAGGAACGAGATGAACAACTTCAATGCTTGGACTTTGTTGAGAATCAAACCTCTTCCTCAAGATCTCAAACTTTCTCTCTCAAGAACTCTTTCTCTCTCTCTCTCTCTCTAAGTAATAATGTGTGAAGATGAAGAAAATGAGGATAAGGATGGGGTCCTATAACGCCAATTGACCCAAATCTCAAGTATTAAACACTTGTTTTCCCCAAAATCAAATCACAAACCCTAAATTTGACTCATTTCAAAATCAAGTTTCTAAACATACTCATTCGAGTTCCAACACTAACATAATCACTAATTCTGGTGATTATACCCAAATTATGGCCCTAACATGGTCAAACATTTTCCAACCCAAAACCCACTGATCATATATATATATATATATATATATATATATATATATATATATATATATATATATATATATATATATATATATATATATATATATATATATATATTGTAAGTGCAAAAGGTAACTAAAATATAAGTGCAAAATAGAACTGCTCAAATAAACAAGCAACTACATATTGCGCTATGTCATCGCGGATGCCTGCTTAAATTGAGATTGCTAAGATGTCCCACATAAACATTGCAGATCTGCTAACTCCGAGCGAGCATTGATTCTGCGAATATCCCAAACCTATAAATAGGGAGCTTGGCCTCTCATTTTAGGTTGTTGATTTTGTGCAATTGCTCTGGCCTTTTGTGATACACTTGTGAACACGCCCAAGTATCATTCATAATCGAGCTAAGGTAATGCAATCAAGATCGGGACATGGTGATTGATCACTTGAATCTTTAAAGACGATCATAAGGTATCAAAAACATTATCAACATCACTAGCCACCCCTCTTTGCACTCAATTCCTAAATTAGACTTAACATTTAATTTAGGATTGATCAATTGGCGCCATCCGTGGGATATGAATTAAAATTGAATTCCATAAATCTATTTTCACGTAATCGAATGATTTAATTGTGAATTCAATTGTAATCATATTCTTGTTTAATGATTTGCAGGTCTACACATCTACACTGGTTGATCATCTAATTTGAACAGAAAATGAAAAAGTTAAATGACAACGCAGTTGCTAAGAGAACTGCGAAATTGGAAAGGCTTCAATGTCGAAGAGATAACAGATTTAAAAACGATTCAAATGCTAATAATCTTGAAAAATTAAATTGAAAATGGTCAGCAGAGCCAAGGTCGCGTAGAAATGAGCTATTTTGTGCAAATAAGCAACAAACGCAAGAAGAAAAAATAGTAGGTATGGTTCATAAGCAAAAGAAAGCTCATAAGAGAAAAGCCACGAAAACGCTTGAAAAATGACAACTTGCGCCAATAACGTTTCCGCCAATGCAGAACTATGGCATGATTGATTCACCGGTAACTGTATCTTGCAAAATTGCAAACACTGGAATTACAATTATGAAAGTACATGTGGACACGGGAAGCAGCGTGGACATTATATATGAACAATGCTTTCGCAAGCTACCAGAAAGTATCAAGGCAGAACTAATACCTACCGCAGTTTTGTTGTCTGGTTTGCAGGAGAATCCGCATGGCCGGTTGGGCAATTATCGCTCAAAATTGAGTTTGTTCATGAAATCAATGCAAAGTTAGTGCGCTAAGCATGGCTAGATTTATATGTCTAGCGATCTGCTTCGCGCTATAATATGTTGTTAGGACGCTCTGCGTTATTAAAATTTGGTATAATTCCTTCAACTATACACTGAATGATAAAGTTTGCAACATGCAAGGGTGTTGCAACAATGAACTCTGCAACAACACATCCAATTTGTGCAAATGTTAACACAAATGGCGCAGTAATTGAAAACGTTGGGGCAGAGGATAATTTGGTTGTCATAAATCGCGCTTATCCAGAACAAACAATCAAAATTGGCCGTAATTTAGACCAAACGTTAAAAAGCAGTTAGCGCAACTACTTATAGTAAATATGGATGTTTTCGCGTGGTGTGAGCAAGACATGACCGGTGTTCCGCGAAATATTGTGGAACACGGACTAAATGCAAATCCTGCGTTAAAACCAGTAATACAAAAATGCAGAGGCATGGCTCCACCCCGCATGCAATGGTTATGCAGTGAAGTAACTAAGCTTTTTTAAGTAGGCATTCTGTGTAAAGTAAAATATCAAACATGGGTTGCAAACCCAGTGCTCGTCACGGATGTGAATTGATTTTAAAGATATCAATAAAGCGCACCCCAAAGATAACTATCCGCTGCCAGAAATAGATTGGAAATTAGAATTGCTAAATGAATATCCTTTTAAGTGTTTTTTGGATGCATACAAAGGATGCCATCAAATTCCAATGGCGGAAGAAGATGAGGATAAAACTGCTTTTCATACGGGCAAAGGCATATACTGTTATATCAAGATTCCATTTGGACTTAAGAATGCTGGCGCTACATATCAACACTTGATAGATAGCGCATTTGAAAGCCAAATTGGGCACAATATTGAAGCATATGTGGATGTTTTATTAATAAAAAGCAAAGCACAAGATTAAATGTTGCAAGACATTACAGAAACATTTCAAAATCTGCGAAGAATTAACATGAAGTTAAATCCATCAAAGTGCAGTTTTGGCGAAAAAGAAGGGAAATTTTTGGTATATTACGTTACTGAGAAAGGCATTAAAGCTAATCCCAAAAAGATAGCCGCAACTGAGAGCATGATCGTGCAAAAAATAATTAAGAAAGTGCAAAGCTTAACAGGAAAGTTGGCAGCTGATAGTGCTCCAAATGAATATATATTTAGGCACAATATCCTTCCAATATGTAAAGCTTTTAGTTGTAATTGTTCTATTTTTATGTAATATTCGTTTAAATAATTAAGTACGGAGATAAAAGAAGAAAACGACGATTTGAAGACGCAAACTACCAAAACGCTAAAAAGTAGAAAGTACAATCCAAGTGGTTCAATTTATTGATAAGAAACGTCTCAAAATTATAAGAGTACAAGCCGTGAAACACAAAGTACAAGATATCTCCGCGTACGAAAGGACGTTCGATAATCCGGAACCGGGACCTGAGCCAACTATCAATGCGCGATGCAACGGACCTAAAATTACAAGTCAACTATGCATAAGAATATAATATAATATATATACAATTAATATAAATTATATATATTATATATATTTAAATAAAACGTCGGCAAAACTAGAAAACAAAGTAATGGAGCTGGATCTAGCTGGCCATGCGATCGCATGGCCTGGCTGCCTTATTCCCATGCGATCGCATGGCAGGGAATTGGTGGCCAGGTCCTATAAATTCAGCATTTTCGGACGAGTTATAAAACATCTTTTTCTTTTCCTTTCTATGAAATGTATATAATATAATTTAATTTTAATTTTAAGTTAATAATAATAAGGTTATTTTAAGAATGTTTTACGGGTTTTAAGTCGGAACTCTACCCGTGTAACGCTACAAAATTTATCACCACTGTAAGCTATGTTCTTCCTTTTTAAATTAATGTCTCGTAACTAAGTTATTATTATGATTTTTTGAGCCAAAGTAATCGTGATGTTGGACTAAATATTAAAATGGGCTTATTAGATTTTGTACCATAATTAAGATTTAGACAAAAGACCGACACTTGTGAACATTGGACTATTGACTATTAATAGGTAGGGGTATTGTCTAATTGAACGACAACTCATTGGAACCTGTCGAACCTATCTTCAAATTAGTTAAACTAATAATTATTAAATTGATTACGAATGTTCTATTTAGTGACGTTTATACGACATCATTTACAATCATTTAATTAATTATTCGGGTTGGGTAATTGATTATTCATTCTGATCAAGTGGGTAAATTACTATTCATGGACTAATTATATCAGGTGTGGATTACATACAAGGATAATTGATGTAATTGTTAACAAAGTAATAAAACCTTGGATTACACACAGTCGATAACCTGGTGTAATTATTAAACAAAGTATTAAAACCTTGTTACAGTTCGAATCCCTAATTAATTGGAATATTTGACTTCGGGAATAAGGTTAATTTGACGAGCATTTTATAATTATGACCGATGGACTATTATGGACAAAAACCAAATAGGTATCAAATAATCCAGGACAAAGGACAATTAACCCAGGGTAATAAATTAAAATCAAAACATCAAACATCATGATTACGGAAGTTTAAATTAGCATAATACTTTTATTTCATATTTCATCGTACCTTTATTTACTGTCATTTTAATTACTGCAATTTACTTTATCGTAATTTAAATTCTATCATTTATATTATCGTCATTTATCTTTACGCTTTATTTAAAATCGACAAACCGATCATTAAACGGTAAAAACCCCCCTTTTATAATAATAATACTATATATATATATATATATATATATATATATATATATATATATATATATATATATATATATATATATATATATATATATATATATATATATATATATATATATATATACATATATACATACAAATATAGTTTTAAAAATATAGAGTTAAACTTGGCTAGCTCCCTGCGCAACGAACAGGACTTACTAAAAACTACACTACTGTACAATTAGATACACTGCCTATAGTGTTGTAGCAAGGTTTAGGTATATCCACTCTAATAATAAATAAATAACTTGTGTAAAATTGTATCGTATTTAATAGTATTTCGTAATAAAAATATTACTATTTCGTATAAACCTCGCATAACATCAAGTATTTTTGGCGCCGCTGCCGGGAAACGGCGAAACGCTATATTTTTACGCTGTATTTTAGTAAAACTATATTTAAAAAATATATATATATTATTTCTTATTTCGTAAAAATATTTTGTATTTATAATAAGTGTTAAAAAAATAATAAAAAATTATGTAAAAAAATATACAAATATAAATATTTTTAAGATTTCGTTTAAAATATAAAAAATTAAAAAGTATTTTTATTTTATTTTTAGTTTTTTTTTTAAATATAAGTTTGTTTTTATTATTTTGTAAAAATTAAAATATGAAAAAAAATATATATTTAAATAAACTGGGCCGAAGCCTTTTCGAAGCCCAATTGTTTCTGGTAAACTGGGTCATGCGACCGCATGAACCCGTAGGCTAAAATCCATGCGACCGCATGGTTTGATCTGACACGACTGAAACAACAACAACAACAACAACAACAATAAAACCCAATACCGCATGAGTGGTGTATATGGGAGGTGATATGTAGACAATCTTTTCCCTATCCGATAATAAAGACAAGTCAATTCTCCACCCAGAGTGAAACACTCTCAAGAGTAGAGAAAGTCATCCCTCTGAGAGGACCTCCGACCTTTAAGTAGGAAAAAGTTTTTTTTTAAATAAAAATAATAATAGACGCCATGAAAATCGTAGAATCAAATTTCCATGGGTTTTAAAACCTGCCTGGAATTTAATTTAGGCTCTAAGAGTCAGTCAAGTCGCCAATAAATCGACGATTGATATCGACTCAATAGAGCCCCGTTGACACGACTGAAACCTTAAATCATTAATTACGCTGTAGGGTTTTATTATTATTATTATTATTAACCTAATTAGGGTTATTTAGTTTATTATTTAGTTTTAGTTATATTATTTAGTTTTAGTTATATTATTTAGTTTGTAATTTAAGTTTTATCTAGTTTTATTAATTATATAAAAATTGATACTTTTATAAAATAAACAATATAAAAATAATATTTTTATAAAAATAAGTAATTTTATCTTTTTATTAATTGTATATTTTAATAACTTATTTCGTAATTTGTATTTTTTTCGTTCATAATTAGTTTTAAGTCTCGTATTTTGCCGTAGTGATGTCGTGCGAGGTGTATATAAAATAGTTATTATTTTACTAGGAAAAACTATTAAATACGATACAATTTTACACAAGATATTTATTTATTTATAGAATGGATATACTTAAACCTTGCTACAACACTTATAGGCAGTGTACCTAATCGTACAGTAGTGTAGTTTTTAGTAAGTCCGGTTCGTTCCACAGGGAAATCTTTAAACAAAGCTCAACGCTATATTAGTTTACTTTTATTAAAATACAAATATATATAAGTAATATTATTATTATAAAGGGGGGTTTTTACCGTTTAATGACCGGTTTGTCGATTTTAAAACTTTAGTCGCAGTTAAAACCTAATGTAAAATATAAAATAAATACAAGACTTAAATTAAAGCGTAAAGTAAATAACGATAATGAAATTGCGAATAATAAAATTGCGATAATTAAAAAGTACGATAATTAAAAGTGCGATTAAATAACAATAAATAAAAGTGCGATAATTAGAAGTGCAATTAAATATAAAATAAAGGAAATTAAATATGAAATAAAAGAATTATGCTTATTTAAACTTCCGTAATCATGATGTTTGACGTGTTGATTTTAGTTTTATGCCCATGGGTTAATTGTCCTTTGTCCTGGATTATTCAATATGTCCGTCTGGTTTTTGTCCATAACAGTCCATCAGTCATAAATATAAATTGCAAGTGTCCTTGTCAAATTATTATTATACCCGAAGTTAAATATTCCAACTAATTGGGGATTCGAATTGTAACAAGGTTTTAATACTTTGTTTAATGAATACACCAGGTTATCGACTGCGTGTAAACCAAGGTTTTACTACTTTGTTAACAATTACACCAATTACCCTTGAATGTAATTTCACCCCTGTTTTGATTATTCTAGTGGCTATTAATCCATTCCCGTGTCCGGTTAAATGAACGATTATTCGTACATATAAATACCCCGCCCATCGTGTCCGATTGAGTGTATATGGTAATTTATAGGGACGCCCAATTGTAAATCTTTATATTAACATTAACAAACTTTCATTTAGTTAAACAAATATAAAGTCCATTAATAGCCCATAGTCTAGTTTCCACAAGTGTCGTTCTTTTGTCCAAACCCCAATTATGGTACAAAGCCCAATTACCCAATTTTAGTAATTAGCCCAACATCATGATTACTTCGTTTTAAATAAGCATAATAATAACTTAGCTACGAGACATTAATGTAAAAAGGTTGAACATAACTTACAATGATTAAAAATAGCGTAGCGTTACACGGACAGAATTTCGACTTACACCCTTACAACATTCGCTAACATACCCTTATTATTAGAATTAAAATTAAAATTAAAATTAAAATATAAATTATATATATATATTACTCGTATGAATGAGAAGAAAAAAGATATGAAATTTGATCAGAATTCGGTTGGCTTTATAGCCAGAGTTGAAAATTGGGGCTCCGCGACTCGCGGCAAAATGCCCTTAAAACTCCGCGAGTCGCGGAGATATATTTACAGCTCACACCCTTGGAGTTTCTTGCTGCCGACGGTTTTTAATATATATATATAATATATATATAATTAATATAATTAATTATATATTATATTATATTTATATACATAGTTAACTTGTAATTTTTAGTCCGTTGCGTCGAGCGTTAAGAGTTGACTCTAGTCCCGGTTCCGGATTTTCGAACGTCCTCGCGTACAATTTAATATCTTATACTTTGCGTTTTGAATCTTGTACTTCTGTAATTTCGAGACGTTTCTTATCAATAATTGGAACCTTTTTTATTGTCTTTTGTTCTTTTGAGCTTTTTGGTCGTTTGCGTCTTCAATTCGTCGAATCTGTCTTTTGTCTTCACCTTTTATTATTTAAACGAATATCACTTGTAAATAGAACAATTGCAACTAAAAGCTTGTCTTTCTTGAGGAATAATGCTATGAAATATATGTTCGTTTTTAGCATTATCAAATATTCCCACACTTGAGCGTTACTTGTCCTCAAGCAATATTGTCTTGAAATACTAGAATTACTTCTTTATTCTTCACACTTTGTACATCAGTGATTTCTATACGGCGGTATAAACAATGGTAGTAACGATATGGTTTACAGTCCCACATGACTATAAAAATTTAGATCCATTAAGGAAATTGGATCTTTATGAAAACATTTGATCTTTTGAAAATTAAATCTAGTTTTTACCCTAGATAAGTTTTCCGGAATAACCCTTTACCGGTGTTTGCAAAATATTTGTGGGTTTGGTGGGTTTCAGATTTGAAAATTTTAGCTCAAAACTTGCGGTTTTGTGTCACCCACTTGCTAACCTTGTATTTGGAAAGCAACACGTCCAGTTTACTTGTTCCGTATATTACCTTTCGGCAAACTACCGTCCGGTTGTAAAGGAAAGCGTTGAACAAGCAACTGTTTAAGGCAATGTCCCGTGACATGCTTTTGATTATGGTCTATAACGTGTCGGACGCAATTACTATCCTTGGTAGGAGCAATAGTAAAGCTCACCCTTATAATTTTTCGGTCTGGCACAAGGTCCTGTCTTTGACCATGCTATGCAACCACCGTTCTTACGGTTGACACCCGATTTGGTTCAGGTGACCTAATGAATTCCAGGTGAATTCCTAGGATTTTACGTTCAATGGTAATGAACGCATTGAAAATAGGGTTTTCAGAAAACAAATCGGTTTATAATTTTGATCAAAATATTTTCTCGTTTAAGCTCGAGTTTAGATATCATCGAATTCCATGAGTTTGTAATTCTCAATCTTTAAGGTCAATCTCTAGGATTGAGTAATATCAGTCTTAAAAGCTGATTTTTAATCTTTAAGGAGATTATCCTTTCTGGGGATCTGATTCATTAGTCTTATCCAGCTAATTTGCATGGTGCCCCCCATTGTACGAGATAAATCCTTCTCATGGTTAGGATAAATCTGACCACTTGGCGACCCTGTTTAATGCTGAGGTCCGTGGATTTCCTGCTGATTTTAGTGATGACTTTTCTAGATTTTTTGTCAACCTACAGCTGGTCTGGACGACAACTTCATGACCTAAATCAAGAAGCGCGTGTCTTTTTCGGAAGACTTTACTTCCTTTTTATGATGGAATTGATTCATCGTGTAGATCCATCTCTTCTTTTCTTTCATTGGGTAAAACAGTTTAGTTTAGTCCAAAGCAAAAGTATTTTCAGTTATTTGTTATAGATATATGTGACATATGTTTAAAATAACTTGGTAAATTTTCCCACACTTGGCTTTTTATTTTTCTTTTTATCGTCCTCTATTCCATTTTAAATGAATTTTAACATTTTAATTTGTTTCTCAATTTATGTCCTTTCCGAGGTAACAATAATTTCGGTGTTAAAACCTAGTTTTATCGTTCATAAATATGTATAAACATGATTTTGAATTCATTTAATTGAAAATTTTGAAAAATTTTACTAGAATTGGGTAGTCAGTATATAAGACCAGGGCTGTTCTTTATTATCAGAGAGCACTAGATTCTAATACAACTACTGCTTTACTAGTATTTTTAATGGTAACCAAGTGTTTAATATAAAAATTTTAAAATCCGAAAGAATTTAATCCCTTCCCACACTTAAGATCTTGCAATGCCCTCATTTGCAAGAAATCAGTAACAATTTAAATTATTGAGGGTGATTTGTGTGAAAATGATTAAATTTTTACCAAAGTTTCCAAATATATTGGCGTTTGTTTGCTGAATGATAAATGGTGCACATCATTTGTTCATTCCGTCTTGTTGTTATTTCACATATATTTTGCATCTTGTCGTCAAAATTAGTTGCTTTTGCTGAACTTAATGCCAGTCTTTGAAAATGCGTTGTTTTACCCTGTTGTGTACATAAGATAAACTGCAAACATATATACATATTTTTGAAGTTTGGTATATTACCCCACATTCAAAAATTATTAAAATCTAAGAATAAAAGTTAGATAATTATAAAAATGATTACAATATTAACAAAAATATTAAATGCATCAATAATTACAAATTACAAAATAATAAAAAAATAAAATAAAAAGTAAACTAAGGATGATATTGGTACCAATAGGGGTTCCACGCATAACCATAAGTGCTATAGAATGCTTCAGCAGGGTCATACGTAGGATATGGTGGCTGCATCTCTATCGACCAAGGAGGGAAGACGGGTTTCGGTGTAGGAATATAGTTTCTACCTATATGTTGGCAATGCGCTATGATCTGGTTCTGATGAACTTGCCAATCTTCAAATGCCCTCTGTCTAGCATTTTCGTATTCCTGAGAAGCTATAAACCTATGCATTTCTTGCATCTCATTCCCCCCTCCTACATTACCTTGCTGCTGGTTTCTCTCTACCTGTGGATGTCTACCATTGTATCGTACTGCGGCGTTATTTCGCCGCTTCAAAACTTTCGCACCATGGTATACATTTAAACCTATAGTGTCGCGGGGTTCCGGCTCTTCTACTAATAATCCCCCCCGACTTATATCCACACCGAGATATTCACCAATCAAAGTAATAAAAATACCACCTCCTATTATGCTATGTGGACGCATCCCCCGAACCATAGCTGATAAATAATAACCCACACAATATGGTATACTTACAGCGCTGTGTGGGTCTCGAATACACATATGGTAAAACAAATCTTGTTCATTTACCTTTTCTTTGTTTTTACCCCTTTGTGTAATCGAATTAGCTAAAAACCTATGTATTACTCTTAATTCGGCTCTATCTATATCCAAATAAGAGTAGTTTCCCCCTTTGAAACGGTGATGGCTTGTCATTTGACTCCACACACCGTGTGTATCAAAATTCTCATCTATCTTTCTACCGTTTAGTATCAATCCTCTACAATCGGCAGACGCTAACTCCTCAGGCGTATATATACGTAAAGCCTGAGCCATGTCCAGTAAAGACATGTGGCGCATCGAACCGCCTAACAAAAATCTAATAAAAGAACGATCGGTTAAACTAGCTACCCGATCATTCAACTCTATACTACATAACAACTCTTCACACCATACTTTATATACAGGTCTGCGTATGGTGAATAAACATATCCAGTCATTAAAAGAAGAATTACCATACCTCTGTACAAGTAATTCCCTAATTGGCCCGGCCAATTCTACAGCTTCTAAGGGTCCCCATTCTATGACCCTCGGTACCTCAACAACCTTAGAGTGAAGAGTATGCAAACCCCGTTGATATTTTGGATAATCTATCCAAAGTCTGTCAAATCTCAGGTTCGGGTGCAACTGTTCCAAGTGCATATCTGAAAAGGTCATGACTGGATGAGGTACATCCTGCTTGTAGTAGTTATCTACCTCCTGTTGTTCCAAGTTCTCAGCAGGAGCATGGCGGGCTTGGGATGAAGATTCACCCCTTTCATTCTGCAAAACACATCAAACACAAATTTTGTGCATCCAAATATGCATTAGTGTCAGCAAAATCATCAATCAAAATAATTACAATGACATTATCAATTTATATCAAACTTAAGCTTATTTTCACATTTTTATCAAATCTACACTTTTTCAAATAAGCATATACGAAAATTTTCGCCAAGTTCATAAGCATTCAACTCAAATAACATGTCAAAATAATCATTACTAGCAAATAAACAAGTCTCAAATGGCATTATCTTTCAAAAATCAAGTTCATGAATTTTGGACTTGAAAAAGTCCACTTTAATTCTCAAAATCATGTTTAGGCTCAAAGTTTGGATCATTTAACTACCTAGACATGTTACACTACTCAATTTAGCAACAATTCATGACAAAAATCGGCCATAACCTGTTTATATCAAAAAGCCCCAAATTGCTCAAGAACACAAACCCTAGATTATTCAAAATTTGAAGTTTAAGGCTTCTAATCATGTTAAACAGCATCAATCTAGGTTATACAAGCATAATACATAAACAATTTAAGTCTAATTACACTAAAAAGCATCAAAATCAAATTGGGGGAAAATAGCTCAAGAACACTAAAATTCGAATTAAATGGTGTTTAGGTGTAGAAATTTACCGTTTTTCTTGAGTAATTCTTAGATATCATCCTTCTCAACATGATTTTAGCAAAAAATTTGGTGATTAACGGTTAAAAATTGAGATTTTTGGGGTGTTTTTGGGTGTATTTTCGTGGGTTTTCGCAGCAGAATTCGAGTTGTTTTTGTGTGTGGGAGTATACTGATCGTTCAGCTATTTTTATTTTTTTTTCTGGGTTTTGGTCCCTCCGCGAGTCGCGGAGGTTTGCACTTCAAACTCCGCGAGTCGCGGAGTTTACCCTTTTTTTTTTTTTTTTTTTTTTTTTTTATATAATCTTTAACTTATAAAACAATTAAGAAATTAATTTTAAAATTTTGTTTCCCTTGTTATTTAGGACGAGGTCGTTTCGGATCGATGTCCTAGTCCATCCCTCGACAAAATTTTAAAATTTGTCTTTTTGTAGCGATTGTTTTAAAAGCTAAGATTTTTGGGTTTTTTTTAATGTTTTTGGCATACTTTAAATCAATAAGATTAAAAATAATGATAATAAAAGTTCTCGTCCCTCCCTCGGGTAAAGCAATTTCGGTTCAAAGACCTAGTCTTCAACTTACGACGAATTTTAAAAATCATATTCTTAACTTAATGAGATAAAGTAAATTTTTGTTTTTAAATTCACACAACTTAAATATAAAATTCAAAATTAAAAATTAAAAATTCACACCAAACTTAAAATTTGAAATGCATAAAATTAAAAATTCATATTTTAAAAATAATTAAAAATTCACACCAAACTTAATTTAAAAATTTATAAATTCATATCAAACTTATATTAATTTTTCAAATATTTACAATTTTAAATATATTGTTTTTACAAAGTTTACAATATTAATTTAAGATTTAAATATTAATTTTAAAAACATGGTAAAAATAAATTTAAAAATCTTTTTTTTTTTTTTTTTTTTTTCTTTTTATCCCACTTTAATCAATCAAATATTATCAAAAATATGCGCCCCTCTTTTCGGTAAAGTAATTTCGGTTCCAAGACCTAATTTAACTCATGACGAATTTTTGAAATATTTTGGGTTGATTGTTTAAAGATATTTATACCTTAAGAATAAACGTTAAATTTCGCAGTGATGTAATAAATTTTTGAACAATATCAATAATTTCGGTCGCCAAACCTAATTTTATTTAATACCAATTTAATACTTTTTAGCGAACAAATTAGCGTTTATTATCAAAAGGTTAAAAATAAAAATAAAAATAAAAACTATACAGACATACCTGTGGAATAGATTTCTTAGTTATATGATCTATTATATTCATAAGATAGTCGGTTTAATTGGTTTTCCATGGCTGCATAGGCGTAACCTCGAGCATTCATTGTCTTTTCTTCTAAACATATGAACGGTCCGTCTCTGCATAAAGTAACAAATTCGGTATTTGAATAGGTTTGATTATTTGAACATTTACCTCCATGTGACCATTTTCCGCATTTGTGACATCGTTCTAGGTGTCGTGCTCTTCTTTTCGCTTCGGATTTTGATTTTCCTTTACCAAATTGTAACTTATTATCTTCGCATCTGGATCCTTTTCTAACTCCGTCCATTCTTTCTCTGATTACTGATACTATTTCACTCGGTAGTATGTCATTATTACGTTTAGTGATCAAAGCGTGTAGCATTAGACCATGGTTTAGTTCACAGGCAGTCTTCATTTCGTAAAAAACCTAAAAAAAATAAAAATTCAGAACGGGGGGAGAAGACTAGTTCTTTAGGGTCTGCTAGGGAAAGACCATACGTGTTCCATTTTCGAGAACTACACGAAAACAGACAATCTAACTCTAACAGAAATACATATTATCCTTTAAAGACTTGATTCTCCCCACACTTAGTTAGCTGTGGTGTCGAAATTGTGATTAACTTCGTTGTCGACTTCCATCGGACCATGTATGTAATGTTTAACTCTGTGACCATTAACTTTAAATTCAATCCGATTTGAATTTATCAATTCTATCGTTCCGTATGGGAAAACTCTTTTGACTATGAATGGTCCAGACCATCTTGATTTCAATTTTCCAGGAAATAGCTTGAATCGTGAATTGAAAAGAAGAACTCTGTCTCCTTCTTTGAATTCTTTTGAACTTCTGATTCTTTTATCATGCCATTTCTTCGTTCTTTCTTTATAGATTAACGAATTTTCGTATGCTTCATGTCTTAATTCTTCTAATTCGTTTAGTTGACTTAATCGTAGACGTCCGGCTTCATGTAAATCAAGATTACATGTCTTCAAAGCCCAAAATGCTTTGTGTTCAATTTCTACTGGAAGATGACATGCTTTTCCATAAACAAGTCTAAAAGGTGTGGTTCCAATTAGAGTTTTGTAGACTGTTCTAAAAGCCCAGAGTGCATCCTCCAATTTAATGGACCATTCCTTCGGATTTGATCCTACGGTTTTCTCTAGAATACGTTTTAAAGCTCGGTTTGTATTTTCAACTTGTCCACTTGTTTGTGGGTGATATGCGGTGGAGATTTTATGAGTTACTCCATATCTTTTAAGAACTTTCTCAAGTTGATTATTACAGAAATGAGTACCCCGATCACTTATTAAAGCTTTCGGTGTTCCAAACCTTGCAAAAAGACGTTTTAAAAAGTTGAATACAACTCGTGCATCGTTAGTTGGGAGAGCTTGTGCTTCCGCCCATTTAGATACATAATCAATGTCTACGAGTATATATAGATTATTATGAGATTTTGGAAATGGACCCATAAAGTCAATACCCCAAATGTCAAATACTTCACATACTTGGATGACATTTTGTGGCATTTCATCACGTTGACTTATTTTTCCGGCCCTTTGACATGCATCACAGGATTTGCAAAGAAGGTGTGCGTCTTTGTAAATTGTAGGCCAATAGAATCCAGCTTCATAAACTTTTCTTGCTGTTAGTTGAGGCCCATAATGCCCTCCTGTTGGTCCTGTGTGACAATGGTTTAAAATTTTACTAGCTTCATCTCCAAATACACATCGGCGTATTATTCCATCGGGACAACTTTTAAACAGATGTGGATCTTCCCAGAAATAGTGTTTTATATCACTGAAGAATTTCTTTCGTCTTTGGTACGATAATCCTTTTTCAAGGAATCCACAAACTAAGTAGTTTGCATAGTCTGCAAACCATGGGATTTCTTTATAATCTATCTTCAATAGATATTCATCAGGAAAGTTGTCTTTTATGGCCGATTCATTCAGAACTTCTAATTCGGGATTTTCAAGACGAGAAAGATGATCAGCGGCGAGATTTTCTGCTCCTCTTTTATCTCGGATTTCAATATCAAACTCTTGTAAGAGTAAGATCCAACGGATTAATCTTGGTTTAGCATCTTGTTTTGAAAATAGGTATCTAAGAGCAGAATGGTCGGTATAGACCACCGTTTTTGCTAGAACGAGATATGATCGAAATTTGTCAAAAGCAAAGACAATAGCAAGGAGTTCTTTTTCAGTAGTTGTATAGTTTGTTTGTGCTCCTTGTAATGTCTTACTAGCATAATATATAGGTTGAAATCGTTTTTCAATCCTTTGTCCTAAAACGGCTCCCATTGCAAAATCACTTGCATCGTACATTAGTTCAAATGGTAGATTCCAATTTGGTGTTATCATGATCGGCGCATTAGTGAGTTTCTCTTTAAGAATATTAAAAGATTTGATACACTCATCTGAAAAGATGAATGGCGCATCCTTTTCTAGGAGTTTATTCATAGGAGTGGCAATTTTAGAAAAATCTTTTATAAAACGTCGGTAAAAACCGGCATGCCCTAGAAAACTCCTAACTCCTCTAACATTGGTGGGATGTGGAAGTTTAGCAATTACATCTACTTTAGCTCTATCCACTTCAATTCCTTCTTTTGAAATTTTATGTCCAAGAACGATGCCTTCTTTAACCATGAAATGGCATTTCTCCCAATTAAGTACTAGATTTGATTTTTCGCATCTAATTAGCATTCGTTCCAGATTAACTAGACATGATTTAAATGTATCACCGAAGACTGAAAAGTCATCCATGAATACTTCCATGCATTCTTCTATCATGTCGTGAAAAATCGCCATCATACACCTTTGAAAGGTTGCAGGGGCGTTACAAAGTCCAAATGGCATGCGTTTGTAAGCAAAAGTACCATAAGGGCACGTGAATGTGGTTTTCTCTTGATCTTCGGGTGCTATTGGAATTTGAAAATATCCGGAAAATCCATCTAGAAAACAATAGTAACTATTTCCGGCTAATCTTTCCAACATTTGATCTATGAAAGGTAAGGGAAAGTGATCTTTTCTGGTGGCGTCATTTAATTTTCTATAATCAATACATACACGCCATCCTGTTACAGTCCTAGTAGGAATAAGCTCATTTTTCTCATTTGTAATGACAGTCATGCCACCCTTCTTCGGCACGCATTGAACTGGGCTTACCCATGGACTATCAGAAATTGGATAAATTAAACCTGCATCTAGCAGTTTAATAATCTCTTTCTTAACTACATCTTGCATATTAGGATTTAGTCTTCGTTGGCGTTGCACATACGTTTTATGACCTTCTTCCATAAGGATTTTATGTGTGCAATACGAAGGACTTATTCCTTTAATATCATGAATCTTCCATGCAATGGCTGGTTTATGAGCTTTCAACACAGAAATGAGTTGTGATTTCTCATTTTCAGTAAGAGAAGACGATATTATTACAGGTAATTCAGATTCACCATGTAAATAAGCGTATTCCAAATGGTTTGGAAGTGGCTTTAACTCTAATTTCGGAGGTTCTTCTATCGATGATTTATATCGATATCTGTCTTCTTCTTTTAACATTTGAATTTCTTCTGTTGTTGGTTCATATCCATTAGCTATAAGTGTAGCTAACATTTCAGCTTCATCAATTGGTTCATTACCTTCTCCTAAAGAACATTCTCCTGTTCCTTGTAATTCTGGAAATTCTTCTAATAATTCTGCATGTGCATCTATAGTTTGAATATAATAACATGTATCATCTGCAGATTGTGGTTGTTGCATGGCTCTATCAACTGAAAAGGTAACACTCTCATCCTCTATACTTAGGGTCAGTTTCTTACCGAACACGTCTATCATTGCTTTAGCCGTGTTTAAGAATGGTCTTCCTAATATGAGAGGAACTTGAGAATCTTCTTCCATGTCCAAAACAACAAAATCTACTGGAAATACTAAAGTACTAACTTTAACTAGCATGTTCTCCATTATCCCTCTAGGATATTTTATTGATCTATCGGCTAGTTGTATGCTTATTCTGGTTGGTTTCAATTCTCCAAGGTCTAGTTTAGCGTATAGTGAATACGGCATTAGATTTATACTAGCACCTAAGTCTGCCAATGCTTCTATTGAACTAAGACTACCCAGAAAACATGGAATTGTGAAACTTCCTGGATCAGATAGTTTTTCTGGTATCTTATTCAACAGCACTGCTGAACAATTAGCATTCATAGTAACAGCCGAGAGTTCTTCCATTTTCTTTCTATTCGTGATTAGATCTTTCAAGAATTTAGCATACCTTGGCATTCCTGAAATCACATCAATGAAAGGAAGATTTACATTTATCTGTTTAAACATATCCAAGAATTTGGATTGCTCGGCTTCAAGTTTTTCTTTCTTCATTTTACTCGGGTAAGGAAGTGGTGGTTGGTATGGTTTAACATAAGGTTTAGCCTTAACTGTGTTATCTTCATTAACCTTTTCAACTACCGGTTCTTTTTCCTTTTCTTTATCAGGTTGTGGTTTTTGTGGAGTAGGAATAGTTTCATTAGAAGTTACAGGTATTTCAGGTGATTTAAGTGTTGTACCACTTCTTGTGGTAATAGCTTTAGCTGTTTCATTCCGGGGGTTAGCATTTGTATCGCTTGGTAGACTTCCCGGTTTTCTTTCACCTATTAACCTTGCTAGGTTACTTACTTATTGTTCCAGATTTTGAATAGAAGCTTGTTGATTTCTAAATGCTTGAGCATTTTGTTCATTTGTTTGTTTTTGAGATGTGAAAAACTGCGTTTGAGTTTCAACTAGCTTCGTCATCATATCTTCTAAATTCGGCTTTTTATCATCGGTTTGTTGTGGTGGTTTGTTTTGAAAATTCGGTCTTTGCTGATTGTAAGTATTATTGGATACTTGTTGATTGCTAGGACCTTGTTGGTTATTGTATGGAATATTTCGGTTATAATTCTGGTTTTGATTGTAAATCGGTCTTGGCGGTTGATAATTATTCTGATAATTATTTCCAGGCCTTTGGTTTATGTATGAAATATTCTCTCTTTGTTCCATTGTTAATTCAATACTGAGACAATCTTTTGTCAAATGTGGTCCTCCACACTGCTCACAACTAATTCGTATTGAGTGAATATCCTTAGTCATCTTTTCCATTCGTCTCTCGAAAGCATCTATCTTTGCCGAAATGGAATCTAAGTCATGGCTAGAATCGGCTCTAGCTGCTTTAGATGATCTAATGATGTCTTTTTCTTGGTGCCACTCATGTGAGTGGGAAGCAGTGTTATCAATAATTTTGTAAGCATCAGTTTCGGTTTTCTTCATAATAGAACCACCAGCTGCTATATCTATGTCTTTTCTTGTAGTGATGTCGCATCCTTGGTAGAATATTTGTACTATTTGACAGGTGTCTAAACCATGTTGCGGACATCCTCTTAACAACTTTCCATATCTTGTCCACGCCTCATATAGAGTTTCATTTGGCTTCTGTGTGAACGTAACAATTTCTGCTTGAAGTCTTACGGCTTTAGATGCAGGAAAGAATTGTTTAAGAAATTTATCAATTAAAACGTCCCATGTATCGATCGCCCCTTCAGGTAACGATTCTAACCAATCTTTGGCTTCTCCCTTTAAAGTCCAGGGAAACAACATGAGATATATCTGTTCATCCTCAACTTCTCGGATTTTAAATAGTGTGCAGATCCTATTAAAGGTACGTAGATGTTCATTTGGATCTTCCTTCGGCGCACCACTAAATTGGCATTGATTAGTCACCATGTGTAGAATTTGTCCTTTGATTTCATAATCTGGCGCATTAATGTCTGGATGAGTAATTGCGTGACCTTGGCCAGTGCGTTTAGCTCTCATTCGGTCTTCCATACTTAAAGGTTCCAGATTCTCCATAATTGAATTTGTTGAATCGGAATCACTAGATGATTCTGATTTAATGGTTCGTTCTTCAACAATCTCTGTTTGAATGATTGGTGGTTCCGGAGGAAAGTTTAGTGGTTCAGGATCTATGAACCGTTCCTGAATATTTTCTGGATTCTCAATTGTGAGGTTGGGTTCAAAAAATGGATTATCGGAAATTTGAACTGAAGTACTTGGTCGACTGGATGACGATTCTAAAGAAAAATCAACGGCGGTTATATTTGTTAAACGATGTCTTGATCGAGTTACAGGTGGTGAACGTACAAAAGGTGATGAACGTCTTGCTCGGTGCATTCACTGAATATCCTATTAGTTTTTAAAAAGGAAAGAAAAGTTATAATAAGTTATCCAATCAATAGACTTTTCTGATTTTGCCCACGTTTCGAATAGCCAAAAGATGCAGCAGAGGGGCAGGATTCGTTTGGTCTCAATATAATTGAGGACTGTTTGGCTCCAATAACCCGGTCCACGTACAAATCCAACTATTACTACGAACCAGAAAATTTTGATGTCTATCAATTTAACTACTCAAAATAAATTTTCGTAATTTTAAGAAATTTAGATAAGAAGTAGAATAAAATTCTAAGTCCTAAAAACTAGAATGGCGAGAAATAAGAGAGAAAAAGATTGCGCGTCGAAAAATGTCGAAAAAGAAAAAAATGGTTGAAAAATAAAAGGTGACGGAAAAATAAAAGAAACTTATCAAAACTTAAAAATACTTAACTAATTTAACCTTATTACTACAACTAACTTAAAATTATAATCGCAAATTGAAATTACTAATTGGAATGATAATTGGTACATAGTAAAAGGTCTAAAAATATTAAAGCTTACAGGAAAAACTAAATCCCAAATGGAAATAACTTAAAAAGAAACTAAAACTTAAAAAGGCGTCGCAAAATTCTAAAGCACCTAAATCTTAGTCTAAAGAAAAAGCACTTAAGGAATTCTACGGCAAAGCCTAAAAATATAGGAGTAAAAATAACTATAGCAAAAACTAAGTTTAAAATTAAATATGAGCTAAAAATACAAATATTACGCTACAACGATTAAAAAGGGACAAAATATAAAAATATACAAAAAGTTGTAAAAAGTACAATTTTTATAAAAATATTATTTTTATATTATTTATTTTATAAAATTACTAATTTTACAATTTAATAAAACTAATTAAACTAAAATATATAAATAAAAAGTAAAAGTAAAAATAAAACTAATAATAACAATAATAATAATTAAGTTTTAATAATAATAATAATAAATTAAAACCCGTAATTAATGCAGTTTTAGGGCTTCCTGTGCGCGTGTCAGAGTAGCTCCGCGAGTCGCGGCAAATAAAGAAGAAAACCCCGCGAGTCGCGGGGATCAGAAATTCAGCTGACAGGGTTGAGTTTTTACGCGTTTTCTTTATTTTTTTTTTTTATTTTATGTTTTCTGTTTTTTATATAAATAAAAGATTTCAAAATAAACTTATATTTTTATAAACTAAAATAGAAATAAAGAAACTTATAAAACTTAAATATTTAACAAAATCTTAAAAATACATATATTTTTGTTTTTCTTTTTATATTTTTCGAATAATTAAAACGTATTTTTACAAAAACGACTTTTAATAAGAGTAAACAAAAAATCTTTTCTTTTTTTTATATTAGCGTTGCGCTTCCGGCTTTTAAGATAGTTCCCCGGCAGCGGCGCCAAAAATAACTTGATGTCGTGCGAGGTGTATATAAAATAGTTATTATTTTACTAGGAAAAACTATTAAATACGATACAATTTTACACAAGATATTTATTTATTTATAGAATGGATATACTTAAACCTTGCTACAACACTTATAGGCAGTGTACCTAATCGTACAGTAGTGTAGTTTTTAGTAAGTCCGGTTCGTTCCACAGGGAAATCTTTAAACAAAGCTCAACGCTATATTAGTTTACTTTTATTAAAATACAAATATATATAAGTAATATTATTATTATAAAGGGGGGTTTTTACCGTTTAATGACCGGTTTGTCGATTTTAAAACTTTAGTCGCAGTTAAAACCTAATGTAAAATATAAAATAAATACAAGACTTAAATTAAAGCGTAAAGTAAATAACGATAATGAAATTGCGAATAATAAAATTGCGATAATTAAAAAGTACGATAATTAAAAGTGCGATTAAATAACAATAAATAAAAGTGCGATAATTAGAAGTGCAATTAAATATAAAATAAAGGAAATTAAATATGAAATAAAAGAATTATGCTTATTTAAACTTCCGTAATCATGATGTTTGACGTGTTGATTTTAGTTTTATGCCCATGGGTTAATTGTCCTTTGTCCTGGATTATTCAATATGTCCGTCTGGTTTTTGTCCATAACAGTCCATCAGTCATAAATATAAATTGCAAGTGTCCTTGTCAAATTATTATTATACCCGAAGTTAAATATTCCAACTAATTGGGGATTCGAATTGTAACAAGGTTTTAATACTTTGTTTAATGAATACACCAGGTTATCGACTGCGTGTAAACCAAGGTTTTACTACTTTGTTAACAATTACACCAATTACCCTTGAATGTAATTTCACCCCTGTTTTGATTATTCTAGTGGCTATTAATCCATTCCCGTGTCCGGTTAAATGAACGATTATTCGTACATATAAATACCCCGCCCATCGTGTCCGATTGAGTGTATATGGTAATTTATAGGGACGCCCAATTGTAAATCTTTATATTAACATTAACAAACTTTCATTTAGTTAAACAAATATAAAGTCCATTAATAGCCCATAGTCTAGTTTCCACAAGTGTCATTCTTTTGTCCAAACCCCAATTATGGTACAAAGCCCAATTACCCAATTTTAGTAATTAGCCCAACATCATGATTACTTCGTTTTAAATAAGCATAATAATAACTTAGCTACGAGACATTAATGTAAAAAGGTTGAACATAACTTACAATGATTAAAAATAGCGTAGCGTTACACGGACAGAATTTCGACTTACACCCTTACAACATTCGCTAACATACCCTTATTATTAGAATTAAAATTAAAATTAAAATTAAAATATAAATTATATATATATATATATTACTCGTATGAATGAGAAGAAAAAAGATATGAAATTTGATCAGAATTCGGTTGGCTTTATAGCCAGAGTTGAAAATTGGGGCTCCGCGACTCGCGGCAAAATGCCCTTAAAACTCCGCGAGTCGCGGAGATATATTTACAGCTCACACCCTTGGAGTTTCTTGCTGCCGACGGTTTTTAATATATATATATAATATATATATAATTAATATAATTAATTATATATTATATTATATTTATATACATAGTTAACTTGTAATTTTTAGTCCGTTGCGTCGAGCGTTAAGAGTTGACTCTAGTCCCGGTTCCGGATTTTCGAACGTCCTCGCGTACAATTTAATATCTTGTACTTTGCGTTTTGAATCTTGTACTTCTGTAATTTCGAGACGTTTCTTATCAATAATTGGAACCTTTTTTATTGTCTTTTGTTCTTTTGAGCTTTTTGGTCGTTTGCGTCTTCAATTCGTCGAATCTGTCTTTTGTCTTCACCTTTTATTATTTAAACGAATATCACTTGTAAATAGAACAATTGCAACTAAAAGCTTGTCTTTCTTGAGGAATAATGCTATGAAATATATGTTCGTTTTTAGCATTATCACGTAGCCATTTTATATTTCTAGATTTCTAGGCTTTGCCTTAAAATCCCTTAAGTACTTTTTCTTTAGACTAAGATTTAGGTGCTTTAGAATTTTACGACGTCGCTTATCGCTTAAATATTTAATAGATTTTAGTGCCTTTTTAAGTTATTGCTGTTTTGGATATAAAATTCCTTTTAAGCTTTAATACCTTTAGACGCAAGTTTTAATATTTAGTTTTTAGACTTTTAAGTTTCGACGCTCTACTTTCTTATTTTTATTTTTCGACCTTTTATTTTTCGACGTTTTTCGACGCGCTCTTTTTCTTTCTTATTTCTCGACGCTCTAGTTTTTAGGACAAAGAATTTTCTTTATTTTCTTTAAAATTTCGACGGAAAAATTATTTTAAGCGGTTAAATTGATAGACATCCAAAATTTTATGGTTCGTAGTAATAGTTGGATTTGTTAGTGGCGAGTTGTGGGCTTCCGATTTAAAGGGTCCTGGCTACCTGCTGCATATATTGGCTATTCGAAATGTGGGCAAAATCAGAAAAGTCTATTAATTTAATAACTTATATAATTTTTATATTTATAACTAATAGGATATTCAGTGAATGCACCGAGCAAAACGTTCACTACCTTTCATACGTTCACCACCTGTAACTCGATCAAGACATTTAGCCAATATTGTCGCCGTTGATTTTTCTTTAGAATCGTCATCTAGTCGACCAAGTACTCCAATTCAAATTTCTGATAATCTATTTTTTGAACCCGACCTCACAATTGAGAATCCGGAGGATATTCAGGGACAATTCAGAGATCCTGAACCACTAATCATTCCTCCTGAACCACAAATCACTCATCCAGAGATTGTCGAGGAAGAAACCATTAAATCAGAATCTTCTAGTGATTCAGATTCAACAAATTCAATCATGGAAAATCTGGAACCTCTAAGTATGGAAGACCGAATGAGAGATAAACGCACTGGCCAAGGTCACGCAATTACTCAATCAGACATTAATGCGCCAGATTATGAAATCAAAGGACAAATCCTACACATGGTAACTAATCAATGCCAATTTAGTGGTGCGCCGAAGGAAGATCCAAACGAACATCTTCGTACCTTTAATAGGATTTGTACTCTATTTAAAATCCGAGAAGTGGAGGATGAACAGATATATCTCATGTTATTTCCCTGGACTTTAAAGGGAGAAGCCAAAGATTGGTTAGAATCGTTTCCTGAAGGGGCGATTGATACATGGGATGTTTTAGTTGAAAATTTCTTAAACAATTCTTTCTGGCATCTAAAGCCTTGAGACTTCAAGGAGAAATTGTTACGTTCGCGCAAAAGCCAAATGAAACATTATATGAAGCGTGGATAAGATTTGAAAAATTGTTGAGAGGATGTCCTCAGCACGGTTTAGATACTTATCAAATAGTACAAATATTCTACCAAGGATGCGACATTACTACACGAAAAGACATCGACATAGCAGCTGATGGTTCCATTATGAAGAAAACCGCAACTGAAGCTCACAAGATAATTGATAATACAGCCTCCCACTCTCATGAGTGGCATCAAGAAAAAGATATCTTTCGTTCATATAAAGCGTCTAGAGCCGATTCTAGCCATGACTTTGATTCTGTTTTCGCAAAAATAGATGCCTTCGAAAGACGAATGGAAAAGATGAATAAAGATATTCACGTAATACGAATTAGTTGTGAGCAATACGGTGGACCACACTTAATAAAAGATTGTCACATTGAGCAAACCATGGAACAATGAGAGAATGTTTCCTACATGAACCAAAGGCCGGGAAATAATTATCAACCACCAAGGCCAAACTTCAATCAAAATCAAAACATTCTTTACAATCTAAAAGGACCCAACAATAAGTCGTATAACCAACAAGGTCCGAATAACCAACCAACTCAAAACAACACTTTCAATCAACAAAGACCTAGGTTGCATAAACCACCACAACAAACCGAAGATAAAAAGGAAAATCTGGAAGAAATGATGGCAAAGCTAATGGAATCTCAAACACAATTTATTACATCTCAAACCCAAACAAATGAGAGGTTTGATCAGTCACTAAGAACTCAGAAAGCTTCCATTTTGAATCTAGAAAAACACGTAGGTACTCTTGCTAGAATGATGAGTGAGAGGGAACAAGGAAAGCTACCGAGTGATACTGAAGTAAATCCTCAGAATGAGAATGTTAATATGGTATCAACAAATTCTGAAAAACCAGCTCCAGAAGATGGGAAGGTTTTCGATGTGAGTAACAATGAAGAAGTTACAACACCACCACCACTCGAGTATGTAAAGCCAGTGGTGGCACCATACAGACCACCTATCCCGTTTCCAAGAAAAGGAGTTGAGTATGAGCAAGTAATAGGTAATAAAATTTGTGATACCTCTGGAAAGAAGAAGAAGAATAAGAAAGTACAAGAAATAAAAACCGTAAAGATAAACCCGGTGAAGACAGTTCCACCAAAACCTCCACCTAGGTTGGGTGATCCGCGTGAATTTATTGTTCCTTGTCTACTTAGTGATTGTGTCATGTATGATGCACTAGCAGATTTAGGTGCGAGTGTGAGTGTTATGCCTCTTTCATTATATAAGAGATTAGGATTAGGTGAGTTAAGTCCAACGAAAATGAGTGTTCGACTCTTTGATCAAACCATTAGGTACCCAGTTGGAATTGCTGACAACCTACCCGTTCAAGTGGGTAATTTAACCTTTTTAGTCGAATTTATTGTCATTGACATAGAAGAGGACCCTAACATTCCTCTAATTTTAGGTCGACCATTCTTAGCGTCTACCGGGGCGTTATTTAATGTAAGAGAGGGTAGAATGACACTTAGTAATGATGAAAAATTGATCACCTTTGTGAGTCGAAAGTCTAAATCTCCACCAACCAAAACCATTGGACCAACAAAGACGATTGGTAAGAACCATATTGTTTTACCAACTCCAACGGTAGTGCTTAACAATAATAAAACGCCTAAGTGTGGGGAAGATGAAGCAACACCTAATGATGACCTGATAACAAAGAACTCCGTTATTGATACGAAATTGAATGACCCCGTTGTTAATAGTTCAATGAAAAAACTTATTAAACGGATTCGCGATGCTAGAACCAAGGGGAACTTTAAGTTATGTAACCGGTTAGTATCCAATCTATCGCCTAAAGAAAAGGCAAAACTAGTTGAATTTGTGGATATTACACAGGAATCCGACCAATGGCTTAAAGCAAAAGTCACAGATATGCAAGTTGATTATGGTCCAAGAGAAATTGACGATGAAGTTAATCACAATTTCGACACCACAGCTACCTAAGTGTGGGGAGATTCAAATGTTCTATTAAAAAATGCTGTCTAGAGTTAGTTGTTCTATTCTCGTGTAGTTCTGAGAATGGAATCCGATTGGTCTTTTCCGCTAGCAGACACTAAAGAACTAGTTTTCTCCCCCCATTCTGAATTTTTGTTTTGTAGGTTTTGTATTAAATTAATACGCATTTTTAAATTTAATTTTTGTGTGATTTTAAAAAAACAAAACATTACTTTATTTCATTAAGTTTAAAAAAATGATTTCTAAAATTCATCGTAAGTTAAAGACTAGGTCATGGAACCGAAATTACTTTACCCGAGGGCGGGGCGACAAATTTTGTTATCATTCTTTTTAATACTATTGATCTAAAGTATACCAAAAAAATTAAAAAAAAAATTAAAAAACCCAAAAATCTTTGCTTTTAAAACAATCTCTTTAAAAACGACAAATTTTAAATTTTGTCGAGGGACGGACTAGGTTAACATACCGAAACTACCTAAAGTAAAAGGAAACAAAATTTTAAAAAATTATTCATTTAAATTGTTATGATAAATAAAGGTTTTAATATATATATATATATATATATATATATATATATATATATATATATATATATATATATATATATATATATATATATATATATATATATATATATTGTATGTTTGTAGTTTATCTTATGTACAAAACAGGGTAAAACAGCGCATTTTCAAAGACTGACATTAAAATTCAGCAAAAGCTACTAATTTTGACGATAAGACGCAAAACATATGTGAAATTACAACAAAAGGAATGAACGATGAGGCGCGCCATCTATCATTTGACGACCTTAGTAATTGCAAACTCGGTATTTTTAATCACTTTTCTACACTAATCATGAAATGTCCCGTTCTTATTGATTAAAAACGTTCCATTTAATTGATTTCGTTGCGAGGTTTTGACCTCTATATGAGACGTTTTTCAAAGACTGCATTCATTTTTAAAACAAACCATAACCTTTATTTCATAAATAAAGGTTTAAAAGCTTTACGTAGATTATCAAATAATGATAATCTAAAATATCATGTTTACACACGACCATTACATAATGGTCTACAATACAAATATGTTACATCGAAATCAGTTTCTTGAATGCAGTTTTTACACAATATCATACAAACATGGACTCCAAATCTTATCCTTATTTTAGTATGCAACAGCGGAAGCTCTTAATATTCACCTGAGAATAAACATGCTTTAAACGTCAACAAAAATGTTGGTGAGTTATAGGTTTAACCTATATATATCAACTCGTAACAATAGACCACAAGATTTCATATTTCAATACACATCCCATACATAGAGATAAAAATCATTCATATGGTGAACACCTGGTAACCGACATTAACAAGATGCATATATAAGAATATCCCCATCATTCCGGGACACCCTTCGGATATGATATAAATTTCGAAGTACTAAAGCATCCGGTACTTTGGATGGGGTTTGTTAGACCCAATAGATCTATCTTTAGGATTCGCGTCAATTAGGGTGTCTGTTCCCTAATTCTTAGATTACCCGACTTTATAAAAGGGGCATATTCGATTTCGATAATTCAACCATAGAATGTAGTTTCACGTACTTGTGTCTATTTTGTAAATCATTTATAAAACCTGCATGTATTCTCATCCTAAAAATATTAGATTTTAAAAGTGGGACTATAACTCACTTTCACAGATTTTTACTTCGTCGGGAAGTAAGACTTGGCCACTGGTTGATTCACGAACCTATAACAATATATACATGTATATCAAAGTATGTTTAAAATATATTTACAACACTTTTAATATATTTTGATATTTTAAGTTTATTAAGTCAGCTGTCCTCGTTAGTAACCTACAACTAGTTGTCCACAATTAGATGTACAGAAATAAATCGATAAATATTATCTTGAATCAATCCACGGCCCAGTGTATACGTATCTCAGTATTGATCACAACTCAAACTATATATATTTTGGAATCAACCTCGACCCTGTATAGCTAACTCCAACATTCACATATAGAGTGTCTATGGTTGTTCCGAAATATATATATAGATGTGTCGACATGATAGGTCGAAACATTGTATACGTGTCTATGGTATCTCAAGATTACATAATATACAATACAAGTTGATTAAGTTATGGTTGGAATAGATTTGTTACCAATTTTCACGTAGCTAAAATGAGAAAAATTATCCAATCTTGTTTTACCCATAACTTCTTCATTTTAAATCCGTTTTGAGTGAATCAAATTGCTATGGTTTCATATTGAACTCTATTTTATGAATCTAAACAGAAAAGTATAGGTTTATAGTCGGAAAAATAAGTTACAAGTCGTTTTTGTAAAGGTAGTCATTTCAGTCGAAAGAACGACGTCTAGATGACCATTTTAGAAAACATACTTCCACTTTGAGTTTAACCATAATTTTTGGATATAGTTTCATGTTCATAATAAAAATCATTTTCTCAGAATAACAACTTTTAAATCAAAGTTTATCATAGTTTTTAATTAACTAACCCAAAACAGCCAGCGGTGTTACTACGACGGCGTAAATCCGGTTTTACGGTGTTTTTCGTGTTTCCAGGTTTTAAATCATTAAGTTAGCATATCATATAGATATAGAACATGTGTGTAGTTAATTTTAAAAGTCAAGTTAGAAGGATTAACTTTTGTTTGCGAACAAGTTTAGAATTAACTAAACTAAGTGATTACGAGTTTAAACCTTCGAATAAGATAGTTTTATATATATGAATCGAATGATGTTATGAACATCATTACTACCTCAAGTTTAGTAGGTAAACCTACTGGAAGTGACAAGAAATGATCTAGCTTCAAAGGATCTTGGATGGCTTGAAAGTTCTTGAAGTAGGATCATGACACAAAAACAAGTTCAAGTAAGATTTTTACTCGAATTAAGATAGTTTATAGTTATAGAAATTTAATCAAAGTTTGAATATGAATATTACCTTGAATAAGAAAGATAACCTACTGTATATAACAAAGATTTCTTGAGGTTGGATGATCACCTTACAAGATTGGAAGTGAGCTAGCAAACTTGAAAGTATTCTTGATTTTATGAAACTAGAACTTTTGGAATTTATGAAGAACACTTAGAACTTGAAGATAGAACTTGAGAGAGATCAATTAGATGAAGAAAATTGAAGAATGAAAGTGTTTGTAGGTGTTTTTGGTCGTTGGTGTATGGATTAGATATAAAGGATATGTAATTTTGTTTTCATGTAAATAAGTCATGAATGATTACTCATATTTTTGTAATTTTATGAGATATTTCATGCTAGTTGCCAAATGATGGATCCCACATGTGTTAGGTGACTCACATAGGCTGCTAAGAGCTGATCATTAGAGTGTATATACCAATAGTACATACGTCTAAAAGCTGTGTATTGTACGAGTACGAATACGGGTGCATACGAGTAGAATTGTTGATGAAACTGAACGAGGATGTAATTGTAAGCATTTTTGTTAAGTAGAAGTATTTTGATAAGTGTATTGAAGTCTTTCAAAAGTGTATAAATACATATTAAAACACTACATGTATATACATTTTAACTGAGTCGTTAAGTCATCGTTAGTCGTTACATGTAAGTGTTGTTTTGAAACCTTTAGGTTAACGATCTTGTTAAATGTTGTTAACCCAATGTTTATAATATCAAATGAGATTTTAAATTATTATATTATCATGATATTATCATGTATGAATATCTCTTAATATGATATATATACATTAAATGTCTTTACAACGATAATCGTTACATATATGTCTCTTTTAAAAATCATTAAGTTAGTAGTCTTGTTTTTACATATGTAGTTCATTGTTAATATACTTAATGATATGTTTACTTATCACAGTACCATGTTAACTATATATATATCCATATATATGTCATCATATAGTTTTTACAAGTTTTAACGTTCGTGAATCACCGGTCAACTTGGGTGGTCAATTGTCTATATGAAACATATTTCAATTAATCAAGTCTTAACAAGTTTGATTGTTTAACATGTTGGAAACATTTAATCATGTAAATATCAATCTCAATTAATATATATAAACATGGAAAAGTTCGGGTCACTACAAATCACCCTCATGAATTTATAATTATAGTCTGATTTCATGCAAATGAGGGCATTACATGATCTCAAGTGTGGGGAAGGGTTATAAATTCTCTCGGGTTTACACTTAGTTTAATGGCCAAATTTTGTGAAAATTTGAAAAAATTTCAACTAAATGAATTCAAAATCATGTTCAACTAGCAATTCGATCGATAAAACTAGGTGTTAATGCCGAAATTATTGTTACCTCAGAGAGAACATAAATGGAGAAACAACCCAAAACGTTAGAATTCATTTAAAATGGAATAGAGGAGAATAAAAAGGCAAAGAAAAAAATAAATAAAAGCTAAGTGTGGGAAGAATTTACCAAGTTATTTAAAACACATATCACATATGTTTATACAAGATTATTAAAGGTACTTTTGTTTTGGACGATTTTAATCAGTTTTACCTAATTTACTGTAATATATTTGAAAGAAAGATGGATCTGCACGATGAATCAATTCCATCATTAAAAGGAAGTAAAGTCTTCCGAAAAAGACACGTGCTTCTTGATTTAGGTCAGGAAGTTGTCATCCAGACCAGCTGTAGGTTGACGAAAAATCTTGAAAAGTCATCTTTAAATTCAGCAGAAAATCCACGGACCTCAGCATCAAACAGGGTCGCCAAGTGGTCAGACTTATCCTAACCATGAGAGGATCTGTCTCGTAAAATGGGGAAGGTGCGGTGCAAATTAGCTTGATAAGACTAATGAATCAGACCCCCAGAAAGGATAATCTCCTTAAAGATTAAAAATCAAAATTTAAGCCTGATATTACTCAATCCTTGAGATTGACCTTAAAGATTGAGAATTACAAACTTATGGAATTCAATGATATCTAAACTAAAGTTAGAACGAGAAAATATTTTGATCAAAATTAAAACCGATTTATTTTCTGAAAACCCATTTTCAATGCGTTCATTACCATTGAACGTAAAATCCTAGGAATTCACCTGGAATTCATTAGGTCACCTGAACCAAGTCGGGTGTCAACCGTAAGAACGGTGGTTGCATATCATGGTCGAAGATAGGACCTTGTGCCAGAATGAAAAACTATAGGGTGATCATTACTATTGCTCCTACAAAGGATAGTAATTGCATCTGGCATGATATAGACCATAATCAAAAGCATGTCACGGAACATTTTCTTTAACAGTTGCTTGTTCAACGCTTTCCTTTACAACCGGACGGTAGTTTACCGAAAGGTAATATACGGAGCAAGTATACTGGACGTGTGCTTTTCTAATACAAGGATTAGCAAGTGGGTGACACAAAACCATAAGTTTTGAGCTAAAATTTTCAAACCCACAAAAATATTTTGCAACACCGGTGAAGGGTTATTCCGAAAAACTTGTCTAGGGTAAAATCTAGCTTGAAATTTTCAAAAGATCAAATGTTTTTATAAAGATCCAATTTCCTTAAAGGATCTAAATTTTCATAGTCATGTGGGACTGTAAACCACATCGTTACTATCATTGTTTATACTGCTGTATCAAAATCACTGATGTATAAAGTGTAAGAATAAAAAAAGTGATTCGAGTGAAGTGTGATTTTATTTCAAGTTATGTATTGCTTGAGGATAAGAAACGCTCAAGTGTGGCGATATTTGATAGTGCTCCAAATGAATATATATTTAGGCACAATATCCTTCCAATATATAAAGCTTTTAGTTGTAATTGTTCTGTTTTTATGTAATATTGGTTTAAATAAATAAGTACGTAGACAAAAGAAGAAAACGACGATTTGAAGACGCAAACGACCAAAACGCTAAAAAGTACAAAGTACAATCCAAGTGGTTCAATTTATTGATAAGAAACGTCTCAAAATTATAAGAGTACAAGCCGCGAAACACAAAGTACAAGATATCTCCGAGTACGAAAGGACGTTCGAAAATCCGGAACCGGGACCTGAGCTGACTATCAACGAGTAACGCAATGGACCTAAAATTACAAGTCAACTATGCACAAGAATATAATATAATATATATATAATTAATATAAATTATATAAATTATATATATTTAAATAAAACGTCAGTAAAACTAGAAAACAAAGTAATGGAGCTTGATCCAGCTGGCCATGCGATTGCATGGCCTGGCTACTTTATTCCCATGCGATTGCATGGCAGGGAATTGGTGGCCAGGTCCTATAAATTCAGCATTTTCGGATGAGTTATAAAACATCTTTTTCTTTTCCTTTCTATATAATGTAATATATATATATATATATATATATATATATATATATATATATATATATATATATATATATATATATATGAAATGTCCCGTTCTTATTGATTAAAAACGTTCCATATTAATTGATTTCGTTGCGAGGTTTTGACCTCTATATGACTGCATTCATTTTTAAAGACTGCATTCATTTTTAAAACAAACCATAACCTTTATTTCATAAATAAAGGTTTAAAAAGCTTTACGTAGATTATCAAATAATGATAATCTAAAATATCCTGTTTACACACGACCATTACATAATGGTTTACAATACAAATATGTTACATCGAAATCAGTTTCTTGAATGCAGTTTTTACACAATATCATTCAAACATGGACTCCAAATCTTGTCCTTATTTTCGTATGCAACAGCGGAAGCTCTTAGTATTCACCTGAGAATAAACATGCTTTAAACGTCAACAAAAATGTTGGTGAGTTATAGGTTTAACCTATATATATCACCTCGTAACAATAGACCACAAGATTTCATATTTCAATACACATCCCATACATAGAGATAAAAATCATTCATATGGTGAACACCTGGTAACCGACAATAACAAGATGCATATATAAGAATATCCCCATCATTCCGGGACACCCTTCGGATATGATATAAATTTCGAAGTACTAAAGCATCCGGTACTTTGGATGGGGTTTGTTAGGCCCAATAGATCTATCTTTAGGATTCGCGTCAATTAGGGTGTCTGTTCCCTAATTCTTAGATTACCAGACTTAATAAAAAGGGCATATTCGATTTCAATAATTCAACCATAGAATGTAGTTTCACGTACTTGTGTCTATTTTGTAAATCATTTATAAAACCAGCATGTATTCTCATCCCAAAAATATTAGATTTTAAAAGTGGGACTATAACTCACTTTCACAGATTTTTACTTCATCGGGAAGTAAGACTTGGCCACTGGTTGATTCACGAACCTATAACAATATATACATATATATCAAAGTATGTTCAAAATATATTTACAACACTTTTAATATATTTTGATGTTTTAAGTTTATTAAGTCAGCTGTCCTCGTTAGTAACCTACAACTAGTTGTCCACAGTTAGATGTACAGAAATAAATCGATAAATATTATCTTGAATCAATCCACGACCCAGTGTATACGTATCTCAGTATTCATCACAACTCAAACTATATATATTTTGGAATCAACCTCAACCCTGTATATCTAACTCCAACATTCACATATAGAGTGTCTATGGTTGTTCCGAAATATATATAGATGTGTCGACATGATAGGTCGAAACATTGTATACGTGTCTATGGTATCTCAAGATTACATAATATACAATACAAGTTGATTAAGTTATGGTTGGAATAGATTTGTTACCAATTTTCACGTAGCTAAAATGAGAAAAATTATCCAATCTTGTTTTACCCATAACTTCTTCATTTTAAATCCGTTTTGAGTGAATCAAATTGCTATGGTTTCATATTGAACTCTATTTTATGAATCTAAACAGAAAAAGTATAGGTTTATAGTCAAAAAAATAAGTTACAAGTCGTTTTTGTAAAGGTAGTCATTTCAGTCGAAAGAACGACGTCTAGATGACCATTTTAGAAAACATACTTCCACTTTGAGTTTAACCATAATTTTTGGATATAGTTTCATGTTCATAATAAAAATCATTTTCTCAGAATAACAACTTTTAAATAAAAGTTTATCATAGTTTTTAATTAACTAACCCAAAACAGCCCGCGGTGTTACTACGACGGTGTAAATCCGGTTTTACGGTGTTTTTCGTGTTTCCAGGTTTTAAATCATTAAGTTAGCATATCATATAGATATAGAACATGTGTTTAGTTGATTTTAAAAGTCAAGTTAGAAGGATTAACTTTTTTTTGCGAACAAGTTTAGAATTAACTAAACTATGTTCTAGTGATTACAAGTTTAAACCTTCGAATAAGATAGCTTTATATGTATGAATCGAATGATGTTATGAACATCATTACTACCTTAATTTCCTTGGATAAACCTACTGGAAAAGAGAAAAATGGATCTAGCTTCAATGGATCCTTGGATGGCTTGAAGTTCTTGAAGCAGAATCATGACACGAAAACAAGTTCAAGTAAGATCATCACTTGAAATAAGATTGTTATAGTTATAGAAATTGAACCAAAGTTTGAATATGATTATTACCTTGTATTAGAATGATAACCTACTGTAAGAAACAAAGATTTCTTGAGGTTGAATGATCACCTTACAAGATTGGAAGTGAGCTAGCAAACTTGAAAGTATTCTTGATTTTATGAAACTAGAACTTTTGGAATTTATGAAGAACACTTAGAACTTGAAGATAGAACTTGAGAGAGATCAATTAGATGAAGAAAATTGAAGAATGAAAGTGTTTATAGGTGTTTTTGGTCGTTGGTGTATGGATTAGATATAAAGGATATGTAATTTTGTTTTCATGTAAATAAGTCATGAATGATTACTCATATTTTTGTAATTTTATGAGATATTTCATGCTAGTTGCCAAATGATGGTTCCCACATATGTTAGGTGACTCACATGGGCTGCTAAGAGCTGATCATTGGAGTGTATATACCAATAGTACATACATCTAAAAGCTGTGTATTGTACGAGTACGAATACGGGTGCATACGAGTAGAATTGTTGATGAAACTGAACGAGGATGTAATTGTAAGAATTTTTGTTAAGTAGAAGTATTTTGATAAGTGTATTGAAGTCTTTCAAAAGTGTATAAATACATATTAAAACACTACATGTATATACATTTTAACTGAGTCGTTAAGTCATCGTTAGTCGTTACATGTAAATGTTGTTTTGAAACCTTTAGGTTAACGATCTTGTTAAATGTTGTTAACCCAATGTTTATAATATCAAAAGAGATTTTAAATTATTATATTATCATGATATTATGATGTACGAATATCTCTTAATATGATATATATACATTAAATGTCGTTACAACGATAATCGTTACATATATGTCTCGTTTCAAAATCATTAAGTTAGTAGTCTTGTTTTTACATATGTAGTTCATTGTTAATATACTTAATGATATGTTTAATAATCATAATATAATGTTAACTATATATATAACCATATATATGTCATCATATAGTTTTTACAAGTTTTAACGTTCGTGAATCACCGGTCAACTTGGGTGGTCAATTGTCTATATGAAACCTATTTCAATTAATCAAGTCTTAACAAGTTTGATTGCTTAACATGTTGGAAACATTTAATCATATAAATATACTCTCAATTAATATATATAAACATGGAAAAGTTCGGGTCACTACAGTACCTACCCGTTAAATAAATTTCGGCCCAAAATTTTAAGCTGTTGAAGGTATCTTCTGGAAATAGATGCGGGTATTTCTTCTTCATCTAATCTTCATGCTCCCAGGTGAACTCGGGTCCTCTACGAGCATTCCATCGAACCTTAACAATTGGTATCTTGTTTTGCTTAAGTCTTTTAACCTCACGATCCATTATTTCGACGGGTTCTTCGAGGAATTGAAGTTTTTCGTTGATTTGGATTTCATCTAACGGAATAGTGAGATCTTCTTTAGCAAAACATTTCTTCAAATTCAAGACGTGGAAAGTGTTATGTACAGCCGCGAGTTGTTGAGGTAACTCAAGTCGGTAAGCTACTGGTCCGACACGATCAATAATCTTGAATGGTCCAATATACCTTGGATTTAATTTCCCTCGTTTACCAAATCGAACAACGCCTTTCCAAGGTGCAACTTTAAGCATGACCATCTCTCCAATTTCAAATTCTATATCTTTTCTTTTAATGTCAGCGTAGCTCTTTTGTCGACTTTGGGCGGTTTTCAACCGTTGTTGAATTTGGATGATCTTCTCGGTAGTTTCTTGTATAATCTCCGGACCCGTAATCTGTCTATCCCCCACTTCACTCCAACAAATAGGAGACCTGCACTTTCTACCATAAAGTGCTTCAAACGGCACCATCTCAATGCTTGAATGGTAGCTGTTGTTGTAGGAAAATTCTGCTAACGGTAGATGTCGATCCCAACTGTTTCCGAAATCAATAACACATGCTCGTAGCATGTCTTCAAGCGTTTGTATCGTCCTTTCACTCTGCCCATCAGTTTGTGGATGATAGGCAGTACTCATGTCTAGACGAGTTCCTAATGCTTGCTGTAATGTCTGCCAGAATCTTGAAATAAATCTGCCATCCCTATCAGAGATAATAGAGATTGGTATTCCATGTCTGGAGACGACTTCCTTCAAATATAGTCGTGCTAACTTCTCCATCTTGTCATCTTCTCTTATTGGCAGGAAGTGTGCTGATTTGGTGAGACGATCAACTATTACCCAAATAGTATCAAAACCACTTGCAGTCCTTGGCAATTTAGTGATGAAATCCATGGTAATGTTTTTCCATTTCCATTCCAGGATTTCGGGTTGTTGAAGTAGACCTGATGGTTTCTGATGCTCAGCTTTGACCTTAGAACACGTCAAATATTCTCCTACGTATTTAGCAACATCGGCTTTCATACCCGGCCACCAAAAATATTTCCTGAGATCCTTGTACATCTTCCCCGTTCCAGGATGTATTGAGTATCTGGTTTTATGAGCTTCTCTAAGTACCATTTCTCTCATATCTCCAAATTTTGGTACCCAAATCCTTTCAGCCCTATACCGGGTTCCGTCTTCCCGAATATTAAGATGCTTCTCCGATCCTTTGGGTATTTCATCCTTTAAATTTCCCTCTTTTAAAACTCCTTGTTGCGCCTCCTTTATTTGAGTAGTAAGGTTATTATGAATCATTATATTCATAGATTTTACTCGAATGGGTTCTCTGTCCTTCCTGCTCAAGGCATCGGCTACCACATTTGCCTTCCCCGGGTGGTAACGAATCTCAAAGTCGTAATCATTCAACAATTCAATCCACCTACGCTGCCTCATATTCAGTTGTTTCTGATTAAATATGTGTTGAAGACTTTTGTGGTCGGTATATATAATACTTTTGACCCCATATAAGTAGTGCCTCCAAGTCTTTAATGCAAAAACAACCGCGCCTAATTCCAAATCATGCGTCGTATAATTTTGTTCGTGAATCTTCAATTGTCTAGACGCATAAGCAATCACCTTCGTTCGTTGCATTAATACACAACCGAGACCTTGCTTTGATGCGTCACAATAAATCACAAAATCATCATTCCCTTCAGGCAATGACAATATAGGTGCCGTAGTTAGCTTTTTCTTCAATAACTGAAACGCTTTCTCTTGTTCATCATTCCATTCAAATTTCTTCCCTTTATGCGTTAATGCAGTCAATGGTTTTGCTATTCTGGAAAAGTCTTGGATGAACCTTCTGTAGTAACCAGCTAGTCCTAAAAACTGGCGTATGTGTTTCGGAGTTTTCGGGGTTTCCCACTTTTCAACAGTTTCTATCTTTGCCGGATCCACCTTAATACCTTCTTTGTTCACTATGTGACCGAGGAATTGAACTTCTTTCAACCAAAATGCACACTTTGAAAACTTAGCATACAATTCTTCCTTCCTCAATACTTCTAACACCTTTCTCAAATGTTCACCGTGTTCTTGGTCATTCTTTGAGTAAATAAGTATGTCATCAATGAAAACAATGACAAACTTGTCAAGGTATTGTCCACACACTCGGTTCATAAGGTCCATGAACACAGCTGGTGCATTAGTTAAACCAAACGGCATGACCATAAACTCGTAATGACCGTAACGTGTTCTGAAAGCAGTCTTTGGAATATCATCTTCTTTCACCCGCATTTGATGATACCCAGAACGTAAGTCAATCTTTGAATAAACAGACGAGCCTTGTAGTTGATCAAATAAGTCGTCGATTCTCGGTAGTGGGTAGCGGTTCTTGATGGTAAGTTTGTTCAACTCTCGGTAGTCGATACACAATCTGAATGTACCATCTTTCTTCTTGACAAACAAAACAGGAGCTCCCCACGGTGATGTGCTTGGTCGAATGAAACCACGCTCTAAAAGTTCTTGTAATTGGCTTTGCAGTTCTTTCATCTCGCTGGGTGCGAGTCTGTAAGGAGCACGAGCTATTGGTGCAGCTCCTGGTACAAGATCTATTTAAAATTCAACGGATCGATGTGGGGGTAATCCCGGAAATTCTTTCGGAAATACATGAGGAAATTCTTTTGCAATGGGAACATCATTGATGCTCTTTTCTTCAGTTTGTACTTTCTCGACGTGTGCTAGAACAGCATAGCAACCTTTTCTTATTAGTTTTTGTGCCTTCAAATTACTAATAAGATGTAGCTTCGTGTTGCCCTTTTCTCCGTACACCATTAAGGGTTTTCCTTTTTCTCGTATAATGCGAATTGCATTTTTGTAACAGATGATCTCTGCTTTCACTTCTTTCAACCAGTCCATACCGATTATCACATCAAAACTCCCTAACTCTACTGGTATCAAATCAATCTTAAATGTTTCGCTAACCAGTTTAATTTCTCGATTCCGACATATATTATCTGCTGAAATTAATTTACCATTTGCTAATTCGAGTAAAAATTTACTATCCAAAGGCATCAATGGACAACTTAATTTAGCACAAAAATCTCTACTCATATAGCTTCTATCCGCACCCGAATCAAATAAAACGTAAGCAGATTTATTGTCAATAAGAAACGTACCCGTAACAAGCTCCGGGTCTTCCTGTGCCTCTACCGCATTAATATTGAAAACTCTTCCGCGGCCTTGTCCATTCGTGTTCTCCTGGTTCGGGCAATTTCTAATAATGTGGCCCAGTTTTTCACATTTATAACAAACTACATTGGCATAACTTGCTCCAACACTACTTGCTCCGCCATTACTCGTTCCGACACCATTTGTTCCTTTCGTTCTATTAACCCCTGGTCCGTAGACCTCACACTTCGCCGCGCTATGACCATTTCTTTTACACTTGTTGCAAAATTTGGTGCAGAACCCCGAGTGATACTTTTCACACCTTTGGCATAGCTGCTTCTGATTGTTGTTGTTGTTGCGGTTATTATTGTTGTTGGGATGATTGTTGTAGTTGCTGTTGTTGTTGTTGTTGTTGTTGTTGTTGGGCCGTTTGTTGTAGTTGCGATTGATGTTGCGATTGTTGGGATAATTGTTGCGATTATTGTTGTAATTGCTGTTGTTGTATTGGTGATTCTTATCACCGTTTTCCTCCCACTTTCTTTTAACTTGCTTCACATTGGCCTCTTCAGCAGTCTGTTCTTTAATTCTTTCTTCAATCTGGTTCACTAGTTTGTGAGCCATTCTACATGCCTGTTGTATAGAGGCGGGCTCGTGTGAACTTATATCTTCTTGGATTCTTTCCGGTAATCCTTTCACAAATGCGTCGATCTTCTCTTCCTCATCTTCGAATGCTCCCGGACACAATAGGCACAATTCTGTGAATCGTCTTTCGTACGTGGTAATATCAAATCCTTGGGTTCGTAACCCTCTAAGTTCTGTCTTGAGCTTATTGACCTCGGTTCTGGGACGGTACTTCTCGTTCATCAAGTGCTTGAATGCTGACCACGGTAGTGCGTACGCATCGTCTTGTCCCACTTGCTCTAGATAGGTATTCCACCATGTTAACGCAGAACCTGTGAAGGTATGCGTAGCGTACTTCACTTTGTCCTCTTCAGTACACTTACTTATGGCAAACACCGATTCGACCTTCTCGGTCCACCGTTTCAATCCGATCAGTCCTTCGGTTCCATCAAATTCCAAAGGTTTGCAGGCAGTGAATTCTTTGTAGGTGCATCCTACACGATTTCCTGTACTGCTAAATCCAAGGTTATTATTGGTATGTAGCGCAGCCTGTACTGCGGCTATGTTTGAAGCTAGAAAAGTACGGAATTCCTCTTCATTCATATTCACGGTGTGTCGAGTAGTCGGTGCCATTTCCTTCAAAATAGTCAAATGGAACAAGTTAATCATACATAATATTAAGAGTAGTTAATAGTATTTCGTAGCATAATATGAACTCATTTATAAAAGCTTTTTCTTCATATTAGCGTGTTATAAGTTTAAATTCGGGTAGTACCTACCCGTTAAGTTCATACTTAGTAGCTAATATACAATTCAACTACTACAATTCTATATGAAAAACTGATTATAATAATATTTCGCGTTCAAACTTTTATACAATATTTTACAAACTTACAATACCGCTTATTTTACATAAAGCATGAAATATAGCACACAATAACTTTGATACAAGATAGTTGTGAAGATAATTCTAGCTAGTACACAAGTCGTTCAGCAAAGGCAATAAAGACACGTAATTCATACGTCCAGAAACAAGTCATGCATTCTGGTTTTACTAGGACTACTTCCCATCCTTGGTCTTGTGGAACATAACCGTTATGGCCGTTGATAAGACAGCGTGTTGTAACGTCATCAAAGGGACGAGGGTTACGTAATGTCCAACAGTCCCGTAATAATCTAAAAACCTCATTTCTTACCCCAATTACCGACTCCGTCACTTGTGGAAACGTTTTGTTTAATAGTTGTAGCCCGATGTTCTTGTTCTCACTTTGGTGAGAAGCGAACATTACTAATCCGTAAGTATAACATGCTTCTTTATGTTGCATGTTAGCCGCTTTTTCTAAATCACGAAGTCCAATATTCGGATATATTGAGTCAAAATAATTTCTTAACCCGTTGCGTAAAATAGCATTTGGGTTCCCCGCAATATATGCGTCAAAGTAAACACATCGTAACTTATGGGTTTCCCAATGTGATATCCCCCATCTTTCAAACGAAAGTCTCTTATAAACCAAGACATTCTTGGAACGTTCTTCGAATGTCTTACAAACTGATCTCGCCTTAAATAGTTGTGCCGAGGAATTCTGGCCGACTATAGACAAGATTTCATCAATCATGTCTCCGGGTAGGTCTCTTAAAATATTGGGTTGTCTATCCATTTTGTGTTTTTAAACTGTAAAATAGACAAGAGTTAGATTCATAAAAAAATACTTATTAATACAAGCAATTTTTACATATATCATAAAGCATAAGAACACTATATTACATATATTACACCACACGAATACAACTATCTTATTCCGACTCGCTCGTTTCTTCTTCTTCGGTTTTGGTTCGTTTTGCCAAGTTTCTAGGGATATATGATGTTCCCCTAATACGAGCCGTCGTTGTCCACATTGGTTTAGAAAAACCTGGTGGTTTAGAGGTTCCCGGGTCATTGTTACAACTTAAGGACTTCGGGGGTTGACGATACATATAAAGTTCATCGGGGTTGGAATTAGATTTCTCTATTTTTATGCCCTTTCCCTTATTATTTTCTTTTGCCTTTTTAAATTCAGTTGGGGTAATTTCTATAACATCATTGGAATTCTCGTCGGAATCCGATTCATCGGAGAATTGGTAATCCTCCCAATATTTTGCTTCCTTGGCGGAAACACCATTGACCATAATTAACCTTGGTCGGTTGGTTGAGGATTCTCTTTTACTTAACCGTTTTATTATTTCCCCCACCGGTTCCGATTCTTCTTCCGGTTCCGATTCTTCTTCCGGTTCCGATTCTTCTTCCGGTTCCGACTCTTCTTCCGGTTCCTCTTCGGGAACTTGTGAATCAGTCCACGAATCATTCCAATTTACATTTGACTCTTCATTATTATTAGGTGAGTCAATGGGAATTGTTCTAGAGGTAGACATCTATCACATAATATCAAACACGTTAAGAGATTAATATATCACATAATATTCATATGTTAAAAATATATAGTTTCCAACAAAAATGTTAAGCAATCATTTTTAAAGAAAACACGGTCGAAGTCCAGACTCACTAATGCATCCTAACAAACTCGATAAGACACACTAATGCAAATTTTCTGGTTCTCTAAGACCAACGCTCTGATACCAACTGAAATGTCCGGTTCTTATTGATTAAAAACGTTCCATATTAATTGATTTCGTTGCGAGGTTTTGACCTCTATATGAGACGTTTTTCAAAGACTGCATTCATTTTTAAAACAAACCATAACCTTTATTTCATAAATAAAGGTTTAAAAAGCTTTACGTAGATTATCAAATAATGATAATCTAAAATATCCTGTTTACACACGACCATTACATAATGGTTTACAATACAAATATGTTACATCGAAATCAGTTTCTTGAATGCAGTTTTTACACAATATCATTCAAACATGGACACCAAATCTTGTCCTTATTTTAGTATGCAACAGCGGAAGCTCTTAGTATTCACCTGAGAATAAACATGCTTTAAACGTCAACAAAAATGTTGGTGAGTTATAGGTTTAACCTATATATATCACCTCGTAACAATAGACCACAAGATTTTATATTTCAATACACATCCCATACATAGAGATAAAAATCATTCATATGGTGAACACCTGGTAACCGACAATAATAAGATGCATATATAAGAATATCCCCATCATTCCGGGACACCCTTCGGATATGATATAAATTTCGAAGTACTAAAGCATCCAGTACTTTGGATGGGGTTTGTTAGGCCCAATAGATCTATCTTTAGGATTCGCGTCAATTAGGGTGTCTATTCCCTAATTCTTAGATTACCAGACTTAATAAAAAGGGCATATTCGATTTCAATAATTCAACCATAGAATGTAGTTTCACGTACTTGTGTCTATTTTGTAAATCATTTATAAAACCTGCATGTATTCTCATCCCAAAAATATTAGATTTTAAAAGTGGGACTATAACTCACTTTCACAGATTTTTACTTCGTCGGGAAGTAAGACTTGTCCACTGGTTGATTCACGAACCTATAACAATATATACATATATATCAAAGTATGTTCAAAATATATTTACAACACTTTTAATATATTTTGATGTTTTAAGTTTATTAAGTCAGCTGTCCTCGTTAGTAACCTACAACTAGTTGTCAACAGTTAGATGTACAGAAATAAATCGATAAATATTATCTTGAATCAATCCACGACCCAGTGTATACGTATCTCAGTATTGATCACAACTCAAACTATATATATTTTGGAATCAACCTCAACCCTGTATAGCTAACTCCAACATTCACATATAGAGTGTCTATGGTTGTTCCGAAATATATATAGATGTGTCAACATGATAGGTCGAAACATTGTATACGTGTCTATGGTATCTAAAGATTACATAATATACAATACAAGTTGATTAAGTTATGGTTGGAATAGATTTGTTACCAATTTTCACGTAGCTAAAATGAGAAAAATTATCCAATCTTGTTTTACCCATAACTTCTTCATTTTAAATCCGTTTTGAGTGAATCAAATTGCTATGGTTTCATATTGAACTCTATTTTATGAATCTAAACATAAAAATTATAGTTTTATAGTCAGGAAAATAAGTTACAAGTCGTTTTTGTAAAGGTAGTCATTTTAGTCGAAAGAACGACGTCTAGATGACCATTTTAGAAAACATACTTCCACTTTGAGTTTAACCATAATTTTTGGATATAGTTTCACGTTCATAATAAAAATCATTTTCTCAGAATAACAACTTTTAAATCAAAGTTTATCATAGTTTTTAATTAACTAACCCAAAACAGCCCGCGGTGTTACTACGACGGCGTAAATCCGGTTTTACGGTGTTTTTCGTGTTTCCAGGTTTTAAATCATTAAGTTAGCATATCATATAGATATAGAACATGTGTTTAGTTGATTTTAAAAGTCATGTTAGAAGGATTAACTTTTGTTTGCGAACAACTTTAGAATTAACTAAACTATGTTCTAGTGATTACAAGTTTAAACCTTCGAATAAGATAGCTTTATATGTATGAATCGAATGATGTTATGAACATCATTACTACCTTAATTTCCTTGGATAAACCTACTGGAAAAGAGAAAAATGGATCTAGCTTCAATGGATCCTTGGATGGCTTGAAGTTCTTGAAGCAGAATCATGACACGAAAACAAGTTCAAGTAAGATCATCACTTGAAATAAGATTGTTATAGTTATAGAAATTGAACCAAAGTTTGAATATGATTATTACCTTGTATTAGAATGATAACCTACTGTAAGAAACAAAGATTTCTTGAGGTTGGATGATCACCTTACAAGATTGGAAGTGAGCTAGCAAACTTGAAAGTATTCTTGATTTTATGAAACTAGAACTTTTGGAATTTATGAAGAACACTTAGAACTTGAAGATAGAACTTGAGAGAGATCAATTAGATGAAGAAAATTGAAGAATCAAAGTGTTTGTAGGTGTTTTTGGTCGTTGGTGTATGGATTAGATATAAAGGATATGTAATTTTGTTTTCATGTAAATAAGTCATGAATGATTACTCATATTTTTGTAATTTTATGAGATATTTCATGCTAGTTGCCAAATGATGGTTCCCACATATGTTAGGTGACTCACATGGGCTGCTAAGAGCTGATCATTGGAGTGTATATACCAATAGTACATACATCTAAAAGATGTGTATTGTACGAGTACGAATACGGGTGCATACGAGTAGAATTGTTGATGAAACTGAACGAGGATGTAATTGTAAGCATTTTTGTTAAGTAGAAGTATTTTGATAAGTGTATTGAAGTCTTTCAAAAGTGTATAAATACATATTAAAACACTACATGTATATACATTTTAACTGAGTCGTTAAGTCATCGTTAGTCGTTACATGTAAATGTTGTTTTGAAACCTTTAGGTTAACGATCTTGTTAAATGTTGTTAACCCAATGTTTATAATATCAAAATAGATTTTAAATTATTATATTATCATGATATTATGATGTACGAATATCTCTTAATATGATATATATACATTAAATGTCGTTACAACGATAATCGTTACATATATGTCTCGTTTCAAAATCATTAAGTTAGTAGTCTTGTTTTTACATATGTAGTTCATTGTTAATATACTTAATGATATGTTTAATTATCATAATATAATGTTAACTATATATATAACCATATATATGTCATCATATAGTTTTTACAAGTTTTAACGTTCGTGAATCACCGGTCAACTTGGGTGGTCAATTGTCTATATGAAACCTATTTCAATTAATCAAGTCTTAACAAGTTTGATTGCTTAACATGTTGGAAACATTTAATCATATAAATATCACTCTCAATTAATATATATAAACATGGAAAAGTTCGGGTCACTACAATATATATATATATATATATATATATATATATATATATATATATATATATATATATATATATATATATATATATTAATTTTAAGTTAATAATAATAAGGTTATTTTAAGAATGTTTTATGGGTTTTAAGTCAGAACTCTGCCCTTGTAACGCTACGCGATTAATCACCTCTGTAAGCTATGTTCTTCCTTTTTAAATTAATGTCTCGTAACTAAGTTATTATTATGCTTATTTGAGCCTAAGTAATCGTGATGTTGGACTAAAACAACTGAAACTCCATTTGTACTTGAAGCAGTCAACAATCCATCAACTGACGATTTGATAACTGTTGAAGATGTACCCGTTCCGCCACTAGATGGTATGATTGAAGAAACAGTTGCTGAAACTGCAGAAAGCCTTAAACATTTGGCAACTAATTCGGAGAAAAGGCCAGTAATCGAAGAAACGACAACCAAAAGTGCAGAAAGACTTCCAAATTTTGTTACTAATCCAAAGCGACGACCATTGATGCAGCAACGGTGATGTCCATCATTTATACCTTTTTGGCGGATGGCGGATGGAAAAGACAAGCAAATAATGAAAAGGCAATCTATATCAAAATACAAGTTATCCAGGCTACTCGACAAGCTGGGCAGTCTTATTGATGATTCTGGGGATGATAAAGACCTGAGCTATGATAATAATGACTCTGATGATGAAATTGACAAAGATGAGTTCATGTCAGAGAAGCAGGCAGTGTTGCTTTTAAATGACATTCTTAATCAGACAGCTCCGGCAAAATATAAGCAACGCTTAGCGCAGCCCACTGTCCGTGCTGTGGTCGTGGACAATTTCTTTGCCCTCATTACTGGAGAGCAAGCCACCAGCCATGGCAGAATCTACACAGTGTTTCATTGATCGAATTGCTAATTATCCATTGCCCAGAAATCTTGCTATACCAACAATTGGAGTTTATGATGGCACAACGGATCCGGAAGATTTTCTGACTATGTTTGAAGGTGTTATGAGGTTGCAGCATTGGGAGGATGAAACTGTGTGCCATATGTTTCATATGGTACTGCAGAAAATGGCACACGAATGGTTTGCTAGTTTGCCACCAAGGAGTATTACCAGTTTTCTTGATTTGAGAGCAAAATTTGTGATGCAATACCAAAATCTCCGGAGCTGTACTCTGACACATCTTGATGAACACGAGATCACAATGCATCATAACGAATCTTTGAGCAATTTTATGAAGGGTTATACACTTGAAGCACAGAAAATACCTGATTGTCCAAAATCACAGCTTGTATCTGGTTTCATATTCTGTCTGGACCAGCGGCGGTTTAGTGCACTTGTTCATGCATTACAGTATGACTTGCCAAAAACATTGCATCATGTGTTGGAGGTTGCACAGAGGCATGTTCGAGCAGGTGAGTGTGGGTTGAACAAGTTTGATACTGGTAGCAGTAGCAAGCCGCACAACGGAGGGCGGTATTTTGACAGAAATCAGAGAAGGAATGACAATTCAAATGGAAGATGGAGAGGAAACAATCACCCTAATGATTTTCACCACAACAGAAGGCCAATAGAAAGGCACCCGTTGATAATGGCGCTTACCAAAACACCGAAAGAGATCCTCTTCACTGAACCAATTCGGACCACTTTCAATGCTCCAGCCCCTATGGAGGAAAGGGAGGGTCCAAAGAGTGAGTTGTGGTGCGATTTCCATGAGGCTTGGGGCCATGATACGGACAATTGCAAATCTTTGATGAGAGAAATTATAGCAAAAATCAAAGCAGGAGGACTGAATCATTTGTTGCCTGGCAAACAGTACAGGAGGAATGATCCTCGCAGGAAATTTTCGTGGCAAAGGAATGATGGTAACAGAGGACGCCGTGGAGAAAATAGAAGAGAGCAGCATGGTGGAAGAGATAATCAGAACCAACTGCAGTACGGAGACTGGGTCACAGAGCGTGAGCCAACTCCAGAAGTTGTAATCAGGATCGTTTGGATCAACAACAGTCATTATGAAGAAGGTGAATCATCAAACAGCAATTTGGATAGCTGGAGATATGCTCCAATTATCTTTCAGCCAATTCAGAATTGGGCGTTGATTAAGCAACCCCATAAGTTTCTACACTTGTGAACCGGGTCTGCAGGGATTATTTTCCAAGGGTAAAAATCAATCGGCAACACTCCGCCCTCCTAAAGCTAGATTACTTTTAGTATCTTGTTGACACACTAAGCCTTACCTCATAAGGAAATAGGTGTTAACAATATTAAAATGGGGTTATTAGATTTTGTACCATAATTAAGGTTTGGACAAAAGACCGACACTTGTGAACATTGGACTATTGACTATTAATAGGTAGGGGGTATTGTCTAATTGAACGACAACTCATTGGAACCTGTCGAACCTATCTTCAAATTAGTTAAACTAATAATTATTAAATTGATTACGAATGTTCTATTTAGTGACGTTTATATGACATCGTTTACAATCATTTAATTAATTATTCGAGTTGGGTAATTGATTATTCATTCTGATCAAGTGGGTAAATTAATATTCATGGACTAATTATAACAGGTGTGGATTACATACAAGGATAATTGATGTAATTGTTAACAAAGTAATAAAACCTTGGATTACACGCAGTCGATAACCTGGTGTAATCATTAAACAAAGTATTAAAACCTTGTTACAGTTCGAATCCCTAATTAGTTAGAATATTTGACTTCGGGAATAAGGTTAATTTGATGAGCATTTTATAATTATGACCGATGGACTATTATGGACAAAAACCAAATAGGTATCAAATAATTCAGGACAAAAGACAATTAACCCAGGGTAATAAATTAAAATCAAAACGTCAAACATCATGATTACGGAAGTTTAAATAAGCATAATACTTTTATTTCATATTTCATCGTACCTTTATTTACTGTCATTTTAATTACTGCAATTTACTTTATCGCAATTTAAATTCTATCATTTATATTATCGTCATTTATCTTTACGCTTTATTTAAAATCGACAAACCGGTCATTAAACGGTAAAAACCCCCCTTTTATAATAATAATAATACTACTTATATATATATATATATATATATATATATATATATATATATATATATATATATATATATATATATATATATATATATATATACAAATATAGTTTTAAAAATATAGCGTTAAACTTGGCTAGCTCCCTGCGGAATGAACCGGACTTACTAAAAACTACACTACTGTACGATTAGGTACACTGCCTATAGTGTTGTAGCAAGATTTAGGTATATCCACTCTAATAATAAATAAATAACTCGTGTAAAATTGTATCGTATTTAATAGTATTTCGCAATAAAAATATAACTATTTCGTATACACCTCGTATAACATCAGCGGCTTTGACCAGGTTTTTGTCAAGGCTGTGGAAAGATAATTACCTTTCTTTAAAATGCTAAAAGGATGTTTGAATCAGAAGAATTTTGTATGGACTGCGGAAGCAGACAGCGCGTTTCAAGACATGAAGCAATTATTGGCAACTTTACCTGCATTAACTGCGCCAATACAAGGCGAAATTCTATATCTTTATATCTCAATTGTAAATGAAGCTTTTGGGTCAGTTGGTTGCGAAACATGAGAAAACGCAAAAACTAATTTATTTTGTAAGTAAAGAACTCGCGGGCAGTGAATTAACTATGAGCCAATGGAAAATTTTGGCCAACCCTGTATCGCGATGTGGCAAAAATAGTAAAAAGATGCAAAAGTTTTCAAAGGCATGCGCCGCAGAATAGAAAATCAAGGCATTCTATAAATGGGCAATTGACATTGTGGGACCATTTCCTGCGGGAGCAGGAAACGTGAAGTTCTTCATTGTGGTAATTGATTATTTCACCAAATGGGTAGAAGCAAAGGCATTGCGCACAATTACAGGAGTGCAAGTGCGAAATTTTGTTTGGAAATATATAATTTGCCTATTGGCAAACCTTGTGAAATTGTTAGTGACAATGGTGCACAGATAGCAAAAGATCCATTTAAAAGTTCGTGCGAAGAATTGAACATTGTGCAAAAATTTATATCTGTTGCGCATCCGCAAGCCAATGGGTTATGCGAAGTTACTAATCGCGATATTGTTAGCGATATTAAAAAGCGCTTAAATGAAAAGCGGACTAGATGGGTTGATGAACTATCCAATGTGATGTGAGCACATCGCACAACGTTTAAGAAAAACACTGGCGAAACACCCTTTAGTCTAGTGTATGGCTCGGAGGCAATGATTCCCGCAGAAATTTTTGTGCTAATACATAGGGTTGCCAACTTTGATGAAAGTGCGAATGATGACGCATTGTGCGAAAATTTGAATTTTATGGAGGAACGCAGATTAATGGCTGCAATTAAAGAAGCGAATAATAAGCAACATATTGTGAAATATTATAACAAAAAGGTGCGTGCTTTTGCCTTTGATGTTGGCGAGTGGGTTTTGTGTAACAATGAAGCAAGCCGAGCAGAAAATGTTGGTAAATTGGGAGCCAATTGGGAAGGACCCTACCAAATAATAGCAATAACACGGTTGGTTCCTACAAATTCCCAGACATTGATGAAAGAATTATCTCTAATGCATGGCATGCTACGCTGTTAAAAAGATATTACACATAAGTTATTAATTGCGCAATGATTTACACGCAGAAATATTCAGACATGTTGTTGTAATTCTGTAATTAAAAATGTGAATACAATTATTTTTAAATAAATAATAACTGTTTACTTCTTTGATAAGGAACAATATTTTGTTTGCGGTTTAATACGTTTTGCAATATGGTTAAAGTCCATGCAAATACTTAAACGCACAATATTTATAACAGCAAAGGAAAGGACCGCTATAATGGAACATATCTTATAAATAAAAGTGTTAGCGAAATGATGGAACTAGTATATATTATTTTCCTAAGTTGTGAATTTTCCCAACTTAGATGCTTCACAATAACACATTTGGCATATTTTAAAAGCACTTTTTTGCCTAAGGATTGTTTCGGCAGACTTAGAAGATTCGTAATGTATATTGATTATACAATAAAAAGATTATTTCGCGAAAGTAGGTATTTATTGTGTGCACAATAATGAATATTGAAATTGCAAAGGACAAGTCTAGCGATTACGAATATAAATTGAAACAAAGCGTAATAAAAATAAACAATTGCAATTGAGTACGATAAATGAAACTTTTATTAATAACACGCAGAGACAGCTGCGTAAACTATTACAAAACAACATAAAAGCGTGAAACTATTGCGCTTCATAATCCTCATCTATTGTGCTAAGGTCGAGTTTCATAATGTCCTCAGCCGTAGCATTTTTGTTCTTGCTAATAGCAGCAACTTGGGGGATGAGAATCTCATTAATCCCTTCTTTACCTTCCTCGTAAAGCTCATCCACCTCTTTGCGGCTACAAATCATATCCGCCACATCATCTGGCAGCGGATCCGGTATCTCGCAGAATTCAGCAAGGCGAGATAAAAACTTAACGCGTTCACGTTGTTGAAGAGGAACAACGTAAACATCAAACCGGTCAAAATAGGACGAGAGTCCATAACTTTTTGCGCAAACACGGGAAAGTGAGCTCTTCAAGTTCTTTTTTCGCGGCCTCAAGGGCCGCTTACAGTTTCTTTTTTTCTATTACCTTCTCAGACAATTGTTTTTTAAGCTCTTCCACAGCCTAGTTTGCAATTTTGAGGTCTGCGGAAAGGGTGGAACATTGTTTCTGAGCTTGAGCCGTCTTGGCGCGCTCCTCGTCGAATTTGAGCTTTTCGCTCTTTAGAATGCCAAAAAATTTCTCTTGGAGAGCAATCATTACGAAGGCCGAATTTAAGGCCATGTAAAAGTTCTGCACAAAACAGTTATGTGCATCCGTAGAATTTAACTTGGAAAATTCATGGCGTAAGTCTTCTGGAATTTCCAGCTTCATTTTCTTGTATTGCTCTCCCGCAGCAGATGGAGAGTCGCACAGATACCCAGGAAACCCATCTATCTTTACTAACCTGATTGGTTTTGGAGGAGTGAGAAATGTGTCATCGTATTTGGTGAGAGATAAGTGGCTGGACCCAGGGGGAGTAATCGCCGGCTCAGTTGCAAAATGTCAAATGCAAAATAAAACACATTGATTAGCAAAAAAGGCGTACAACAATAACATGGTGCAATGAGTAAACAATGATAACAAATGAATAAACTTACAAGCTTTAGTTTCAGAGGTGTAATCGAAAACAATTGGGTTATCGACCAAACTTTTTGTGCTTAATCGAGTCCGCTTCTGTTAAGATACAGAAGGAGCAACATAATTGCATTTCTTCTCTGTATCTGCGGCAGAAGATGCCAACGCACCTTTTAAGTGGAAGAGGAAGGAATTTTAGCTTCTGGGCTTCTAAGTCATGAAGCAATGAAGTTCTTAGGGTTATCCTTCTGGCTAATTTCTTGGATCTTCATGTTTAGCAATTCAAAAAGTTGCAAAAACTGCTAGAAGGAAAGGATTTGGTAATTGATGATTGATGTGTTATGAATGCGAAAGAAAGTAAGATGGCAATGTAAATTTTGCTAAATGGTGATTCACTGATATTTATAGGTGAATTAGGATTGCAACGGTCCAATTTAACGGTCATAAAATGCATAAAATGTTTTGGGAAGATATATAGCCGTTATTCTGCTGCAAGTTTAACAGTAACATTGCAAATGCGATAAAGCCCATTGCGGTACGAAAGTTTGCGGATTGACGGTAAAAGCAATTTCGAACTACACTTTTTAGAGTTTATTATGTTATATTTTATGCATAAATATAACACAATGAATAGGGGGGACTTGATCATATATATAGACATATATATGTATATTTTAAGTGCAAAAGGCAAATCAAATACAAGTGCAAAACAGAACTGCGCATATAAACAAGCAACTGCGTATTGCGCTATGTCATTGTGGATGCCCGCATAAATTGAGATTGCGAAGATGTCCTGCATAAACATTGCAGATCTGCTAACTCTGCGCGAACATTGATTGATTCCGCGGATATCCAAAACCTATAAATAGGGAGCTTGGCCTCTCATTTTAGGTTGTTGATTTTGTGCAATTGCTCTGGCCTTTTGTGATACACTTGTGAACACGCCCAAGTATCAATCATAATCGAGCCAAGGTAATGCAAACAAGACCAGGACATGGTGATTGATCACTAGAATCTAAGAGAAAGACGATCATAAGGTCCCAAAAACATTATCAACACCACCATCCATCACTCATTGCACTCAATTCCTAAATTAGACTAAACGTCTAATTTAGGATTGATCACCCACCAACAAGGGTCAACAACATCCACCACTAGCTTCAAACACCCATTTGTGAGCTAGATGGGTTTTCTCAAGAACATGCAAGTTCAAACCCTAACATCAAATTAAATGAAACTCGGATTTAGGACCTACCACCACTACCAAAATGTAGCTAGGAACGAGAAGAATAACTCTCAAGAACTCTTTCTCTCTCTCTCTCTCTCTAAGTGATAATGTGTGAAGATGAAGAAAATGAGGATAAGGATGGGGTCGGAACAGTTTTGTTGCCACAAACCCAGCACCCATGTTAAAAGACCAAAATACCCCTCATTTAAACCCCCAAAGACATGTTTAAAAATTCAGTCTGGCAACAGGAACGTCGTTCCAGGATTAGGAACGTCATTCCTCTGAACGTGACTCTGGAACGTCGTTCCACTTAGGAGAACATCGTTCCCCAAACTGCTCCCAACATGTTCTGTTCAACTTTTACACCTTTCCTCATTACACAACGTTGTTCCATGATTCTAGAACGTCGTTCCTCCTTTTGGAACATCGTTCCTCCGTTTGGAACATCGTTCCTCTACTGCAAACAAATCTTGCGGGAAATTCCTTTTTGAGTTCCCTCATAACTCTGGACCCTTCGATGCCGCCATTGCATCCTATAAGTCTCTCTTCCTTGATACGCAACGCTCTATCCACACAGCAAAACTTGTACGGTTCCTTGGCACACTCTAATTCAAGACTTCGAGTATTATCGCCAATCGACAATCTATTTGGGTCATCCGTACCACGCACACGGTGATGGAATTTCCTGCAAGCTCTTCGGTAACTCCAACTGACACGCAATCTTACACAACTCGCAACTCATTCACCATTACCCTGTTAACCTTGCTTTGACCGTCCATTAAGGATGACCTTGTAAAATTCTCCGCACGTACAGGTTCTCAATACACTAGAGAACTCACTATCAAACGCACTCAACCGCACACGTGTCTACATGAGGCAATCAAAATCAACATCCAAAGCCCCACGATTGCTCGTTAAACAGAGCGACATCCAGAAAATTGCTCGAACATGCCTACCAAACTGAGGCAACATCGTACACCCCAGGTACATACTCCCCCACTTAGGGTTCTAACCTCACGCTCTCACTACTAAAATGATTACATCCCACCAAATTTAACATTCCTTAGTACACATGACTGGTCTCAACATTGGTCCTACACACCAATCCACTGTGGACTTACTACAAGGTACTCGAACCTCGTCCTTTCAAATCAGTCAAATCATGAATGCCCGCTAAAAACCACAACCGAACACAGTTGTATCTTCGGGTTTCTCACCGGTACCCATGTACAAACTAATCACACTATCCAAGTCAAACATTACACTAGTAGGTATAAAGAGGCACCTGACGCAGTGTTATTTAACTCCCACCACTACCACCGAGATTTTAGACTCAACCCTTACGGGGTATACTCCCGGTGTCACACGTCACCTGATGACTTGAAGTCACACAAATCCAACGAACCTCATGGCTCAACACCCACAACTTTCCTAGCGACACCCGCTAGTCACAATCTATTTAGGCTGTACGGATAGACTAGTAACCTTTCCACTCATCACTAAGGAGATGCTCAGGAACACCAAGGCTTACCGTCTTCCACACACCATCATAACCATTAACACGGTTACCTTCACACCTCAATGCTAGTCAACAACCATGACCTTACTCTTACACGTACGTAGCCGACAAAAGCGCCTCACGCATGGTACTACCATGCATTTACACACGAAAAAGTGGCCGACAAAGAGTGAACAACACTCGCCATACATCTCACACGCAAAAGTGGCTGACGAAGAGTGAACAACACTCACCACACACATCAAATCGCTATCGTGGTCAACAAAGAGTGAGATCGTACGGAGTCGTTAGCCACATTGCATAAAGTGGCCAACAAAGGGCGAATCCTTATGCCTGGATGTCACTCTCCACCTCACTCACAACGAGCAACAAAATACAACACTCCAAAATAATACAAACACACGCCACGTACCCTCACATGGTGATATAAAACCCGGTACACACTAACCCAATAACACGCGCACACAAGGGAACAGTACTCGCACAATGACGGTCGGTACATACGCCTTGTATAACTAACCCCTAGGTGGTGCCTTACACTGCGACTAAACCCACCCGTTACGTAAAATGTGGTGTCTTTCACTGCTACTAAACCCACACTTTACGTCCACGCACATATGATGATATGGTAACGAACGCCCGAACTTTAGAACCATATCACATGCCAACCCGATGTGGTATCGATGCCAGAATTTTAACCCACATTGCATCCCTCACGAGTAAAAACACTATCTACGTACACGTATAATTATTCCACTCACTAGTACACTATCGTAACCAATGTCCTACGGGTCTCACTCAAGCGAGTTTAACGACCAGAATACCAACCCAAGTTCATAAGAACAAAAGACTCATACAATTGAGTCAAGGAACAATTTATAACCACACACTCTACTGAGTGCATTCCAAAACTACAATCGTAAGCCGACCGCTCGCTACAAATTAGAGTAAAATTTAGGTATGGCTTATTTACACACCGCATGTCATTACAAAATGAACAACATACAAGTACCACGCTAAAAGTACCTGAACATCTTCTCGCGATGACCGCCACTGCTAGATCATGACACTCCGTCTTGCGATGCCCTTCTCTACGGCAATTGGAACACACAATGCCATTACCTCTCAAGTACAGGTTCAGGAATTCCTAAGACTTGTTACTTCTTTCTCCGCATTTGAAACATCTAGATGCACTAGTGTCCGATACTCCTTTCCCCACACTACCCGTGCTCCAAAATGCACTTTTAGCTTTTTTTGCTCAGAGCCCCAAACGAGTTAACCCTTCTCTTACCCGAAGTATCTTCAACCAGCATACGATTCAAAACCCTTAGCCACGGAAAATAGTTTAGCAAAAGTGTCCACTTGTTTAACACCCCGCCAAATTACCATCTGACGGCGCGTTAATCAAGGTCCCACAGTTAACAGTTACCCCCTCTATATGAGACGTTTAAAGCAATCACATTTAATTTTATTAAAAATTGACTTCAAAACATAAGTCAATAAACTCCAAAATAGAAACACTGTTGTGATCGTAACCACAAGCCAACAATATTTAAACAGTTACAAAAGTTTTAAATGCGAAAGTAATTAATGTTCTTTAAATAATATGCTGACTCCACTGCCAGACCATGCAGCAAACACAGCGGAAGTCTACATCTTAAGGACCTGAGAATAAAACACGCAAAAACAGGTCAACAAATAATATTGGTGAATCTACAGGTTTAAAGTAATGTAACAGTGTCTGAGAACAGTTATCAGAAAAATAGTTTAATTTTCTTGACCACGAGATTTTACAAATACAACTCCAAGTTGCGAAACGTTTGCATAATCTATGAGCACCTGAATACTAGCAATGACCCGAGTATAGAATCCACTATACCCGTCTTTACCTCATAAAATGTTATACACTTGTTCGAGTGTCTTAATGTTCAAAGTAAATGCACCACAGTTTTTATAGCGGGTGAGGTTGTCAACCTAACGGATCCGTCCATCTAAATTGTGCCTACACCGATGGTATTTAAAGTATTCAAACTAGAGGCTTTTTGAACAAACTCAATATGCATATATAGTACTCGTGTCAATACAAAAGCATTTGATAATGTAAGTATAACAGCGTGTATTCTCATCCCTGAAAAACATGTAAAAAGCAGGACTGTAGACTCACCTTGACTAAAGCTCGGATTGAAAAGTGGACAAATAACTTGTATGGTTTAGTGCCGAGTAATGCAACCTAAGTATACGTATTCAGGTTGGTCAACATATATGTCTTAAGAAAATGTGGTTTCATAGTGTAAGTTGTCTTATTGCTCGAATCGACGCTTTTCAAAGTAAAAGTCAACATATAGTCAACTAGATCATGCAAGTCAAACAAAGTCAACCAAAGTCAAACCAAAAGTCAAACTTGGTCAAAGTAGTCAACTAAGGTCAACATCAGTAGGTTCATGTCAAATGTTGGTCAACATGTCAAACCTAAGTCAAACAACACATTTTAGGTCATACATGGTCAATTTCACAATTTCAGTTTATCGTTGTGCACAAAGTTCATGTACATGTAGCAAACTTAGCATATTATCTCATAATACAAAATTCCTGCAAACATGGAAAACTCCAGATCATAAGTATACTCAAAATAAATTCCAAAAAGTCTAGCCAGGGTCTCATACGATAATTAAAAGTGAGGAATCAGAAGGGATATATTTATAGTTTGCCAAGTCAGTTTCTGACAGCGCACTGATTTCGTTTTAGCTATAAACGGAGCTAGGGACATGCAATTGATACAAGACCAGTGGACATGGTTCAAAGACAAGTTAAACTAACAAACATAAAAAATCGAGCAATGTTTGTTTAGCCAATTTGTACCGACTAACCGATCTTTACTGATCTATCAGTTTTGGAAAGCAACTAGACATGTCAAATTATCAAACTTATAACTCATGGCAATTAACGTTTTCAGATCTTAACATGCAAATGAAATATGTCAAGGAACATATGAAATAACATAATACATAAGATTAAAGCCTCAATAAATTTCTAGTCCACTCTAGGTAATTATTTCTAGCATTAAAACAGTTTCGGTACACTTTAACGTATGAATCTTCGTTTAAACATATCGGGAGCATTACAAAAGCTTTTGATGCAATTCTTACGTCTAACATGCATGATTTTTCACAAGAATTACAGTAGTACACTTTTAATTAGCTAATTCAATAAACACATATCTCATAGAATTCGGATTTCAATTATAAACTAGTCAAAACTTCGATTTAGCATATCTTAAGCATACGGTAACGAAATCAAGTGAAATCAAAGCCTAAAGTTAGTAGTTTTTCAAAAGCTAAACATATAAACATGTTAAATGATCAGATAAAAAGTCAAATCTCATCAGATCCTTGAAATACAATTCATTTTTCATGTAAACAATATCAATTGATCAAATTAACGACTAACAACGAGTAATAACACAATCAATTGAGCACTAGACTTGACTACACTATGTAATTGAATAAAATTAGATTTAATTGAATTGGGATCAGTGTAATTATACCTCAAAACACAATTTGTGTATACTAGCGCGTAGAGAACGACGATCGGAGCAAGATTGATCAACGAGTAAAAGCAAACAAGCAAGTTTGATGGTTGATTTGTGTGTGTGTTTGAAGTGAAGAAGAAGAGAGGGAGGAGGAATGAGCTGCACTCTTGTAGATGTATGATAGAATGAGAGTGTAATAATTGTCTAGACAATTATCTAGTTAGTCATTTAGTGCTTAAAACTAAAAGTCAACAAACATGAGCTTAAAACTAATAGTCAACATGCATGGGCCTAAAACTAATAGTCAACATGCATGGCCTACTCATGAGATCAATGATGATGATGTATGAGGTCATGGCCATGTGGCCTCGGGCTCAGGTCTCGGCTCGTTTTGCGTAAAAGCTTGTACTCGTGGTCCATTTCAAGTGCCGTTTAGTCGTACCGAAGGCCCGAAACGCTAAACCGATCGTTAAAACGCAACCAAACGTTTAATTTATTAAAAACCCAATAAATTAAATATTAAAAAAAATTAATCATTAATAAATTAATTATTAAAATAAACCCGAGCGTTTCGTTGCTCGAAAAGCAGTTATCAAAACCGTATCGTTTTTATCGTATTTCTTTATCTGAAATGTTTATTCGCATTAATATCAACCCATATTAATTATTGTAACCCTCCAAGGATCAAGTATGTATTTATTACACATAAACGCATAAAATTCAAGTAATCGTCGTTAAATTAATTAACAGAAATTTAACGGAAGTGACGGAAAAAGCAGGCTTGTTACATTACCCACTTGTTATTGAAAATTTCGTCCCGAAATTTTACTGATCGTCCACTGAAGTAGTTTCCTCGGGAAACAGTTGCGGGTATTTTAGTGTCATCTGATCTTCACGCTCCCACGTGAACTCTGGTCTTCTTCTCGCGTTCCACCGAACTTTAACGATAGGAATTCTGCTTTGCTTCAACTGTTTGAACTCATGGCCCAAGATTTCGACAAGCTCTTTAATGAAATGAAGTTTGTCGTTGATACACAGTTCCTCTAATGGAATAATCAAATTCTCGTCAGCTAAACACTTCTTCAAGTTGGATACGTGAAAAACGTCATGTATACCACTGAGTGCTTGTGGTAGTTCCAACCTGTACGCTACCGATCCGACTCTTTCGATTATCTCGAATGGTCCAACATATCTAGGACTTAATTTACCTCATTTTCCAAACCGTACGACACCCTTCCAAGGTGATACTTTAAGCATAACTTTGTCACCAACTTGGAATTCTATGTCATTCCGTCTAACATCGACGTAACTCTTTTGACGACTCCGAGCCGTTCTCAATCGTTCCTGAATCTGTAGAACTTTCTCAGTTGTCTCTTGAATAATCTCAGGACCTGTCAACTGACTATCCCCCAATTCACTCCAACAAACGGGAGATCTACATTTCCTTCCGTACAACGCTTCAAAAGGTGCAGCTTTTATGCTTGCATGGTAGCTATTATTGTATGAGAACTCAGCTAGTGGTAAGTACTTATCCCATCCATTTCCAAAATTGATGACACATGCTCGCAACATATCCTCAAAAGTCTGAATAGTTCGTTCGCTTTGGCCATTTGTCTGGGGGTGATATGCTGTACTCATATCTAAACGGGTCCCCATTGCTTTCTGTAATGACTGCCAAAACCTTGAAGTGAATCTGCTGTCACGATCAGATATAATAGATATAGGAACTCCATGCATAGAGACGACTTCCTTAATGTAAACCTGAGCCAACTTCTCCATTTTATCAGTTTCTCTTATTGGTAAGAAGTGTGCAAACTTAGTGAGACGATCCACGATAACCCAAATAGTATCGTATCCTCCCGCCGTTCTCGGCAGTTTCGTGATGAAGTCCATGGTAATACCTTCCCACTTCCACTGGGGAATCTCTGGTTGAGTTAATAACCCTGATGGCTTCTGATGTTCAGCCTTGACTTTAGTGCAAGTCAAGCACTTTCCAACATAGGTAGCAATATCAGCTTTCAAATTTGGCCACCAATAAAACGCCTTCAAATCTTGGTACATTTTATCTGATCCCAGATGAATTGAGTACCTTGACTTGTGTGCTTCTTCCAACACTAGTTCTCTCAATCTACCAAACTTTGGTACCCAGATTCGATTAGCAAAGTACCGTGTTCCATCCTCCTTGATGTCAAATTTCTTATCCATTCCTCTTAGAAATTCAACATCGACATTTTCTTGCTTCATGGCTTCTCGTTGTGCTTCCCGGATCTGTGATGTGAGATTTGTACGGACAACTATATTAAGAGCTTTAACCCTGAGGGGTTTCTCTCGCTCCTTTCTGCTTAAAGCATCCGCCACAACATTCGCTTTGCCCAGATGTTATTGAAGTTCACAGTTATAATTGTTAAGTAGTTCCATCCAACGTCGTTGTCTCATGTTGAGCTGTTTCTGATCGAATATGTGCTGTAACTCTTATGGTCAGTGAAGATAGTAAATTTGGTTCCATACAGGTAGTGTCTCCACATTTTAAGTGCAAAGACCACAGCTCCTAATTCAAGGTCATGCGTATTGTAGTTCTGCTCATGAATCTTTAACTGTCACGATCCATAAGCAATAACCTTATTTTGTTGCATGAGCACGCAACCCATTCCTTGACATGAAGCATCACAATAAACAACAAAATCTTCACTTCCCTCGGGTAGAGACAATATCGGTGCAGTTGTTAACTTCTCCTTCAACAACTGAAATGCAGTTTCTTGCGGCTCTGACCACTCATACTTCTTGCCCTTATGAGTCAACGCTGTTAATGGTCGGGAAATCTTAGAGAATCCCTCGATGAATCTCCTGTATTAACCAGCTAAATCCAAAAATTGCCGGATCTGAGTTGGCTACTTTGGAGTTTCCCAATTCTTAACCGACTCAATCTTTGCTGGATCGACCTGTATTCCATTGACCCCTACAACATGGCCAAGAAATTGTACCTCTGGTAACCAAAAGTTACACTTAGAGAACTTTGCATACAACTGCTCTTTTCTAAGCATGGTTAATATCGATCGTAGATGATGTTCATGCTCTTCCTTGTTCTTGGAGTACACCAATATATCATCAATAAACACAATGATGAATTTATCTAGGTATGGCTTACACACACGGTTCATGAGGTCCATGAACACTGCCGGTGCATTCGTCAAACCAAACGGCATCACTTTAAACTCTTAATGTCCATAGCGTATTCTAAACGCCGTTTTCGGGACATCAGCTTCTTTGACTCTCATTCGGTGATACCCGGATCTTAAATCAATCTTCGAATAGCAACTCGATCCTTGTAGTTGATTAAATAAGTCATCAATCCTCGGTAGCGAATACCGATTCTTGATTGTCAACTTGTTCAATTCTCTGTAGTCGATACACAACCTCATCGACCCATCTTTCTTTTTAACAAACAAAACCGGAGCTCCCCAAGGTGAAGAACTCGGTCTGATGAATCCCTTATCTAACAACTCTTGCAATTGACTAGATAACTCTTGAAGCTCTGGGGGTGCAAGTCTGTACGGTGTGCGAGCCACCGGTGCCGCTCCTGGCACTAAATCTATTTGAAACTCAACTTCTCGATGCGGTGGGAGACCAGGTAATTCCTTCGAAAAAACATCAAGAAATTCCTTAACTATAGGAACGTCTTCGTGTCTCCTTTCATCAGGTACAATTTGGTTTACATTAGCCATAAACGCGATACATCCCTTTCTCACATATCTCTGAACTTTCAAGCAGTTAATGAGATGCAATTGTGAGCCATTCTTTTCTCCATAAATCATCATAGGTTCACCGTTAGCAATAGGAATACGAATAGCCTTTAGGTCACAGACCACCTTGGCTTTGTTATCAGCTAACCAGTCCATTCCAACCACAAGGTCAAAACTTCCCAGTTTAATAGGTATTACATCAATGCTAAAAGGCTTACCCTCTAATGTCAAAGTACAACCGCGATAAATCTTATCGGCTCTCATCAAGCTACCATTCCCTAGTTCTATGGAATACACGTTATCTAGGGGAGAAACGGGATTTTTAACATTGTGATAGACATCCTTTGATATTAAACTTCTATCAGCACCAGAGTCAAACAAAACATAAATAGGTTGATCATTGAGTGAAAACGTACCCGTGACTAGTTTCGGATCATCACGAGCTTCCGTAGAATTGATGTTGAATGCCCTGCCTCGAGCATTCCCATTGTTGTTGTTCTTAGGACAGCCTTTCTTGAAATGACCTGGTTGTCCGCAACCAAAACAGTTCTTACCATTACCAGCATTGTTCGCATTGTTTGCAGTGTTGTTGTTGTTGAGGTTAACCTTACAATCTTTGGCCAAATGGCCAAACTTCTTGCACCGGTCACAAATTAGAACAGCACAGTTTCCAGTGTGATGCTTGCCACACTTTTGACATTGTGGATTTTTGCCCTTATAACCGGAGTTAGTTCCGGCGACCCCAGTGTCGTTGCGGTAAGTATCTTGCTTCTTGAATGGCTGTTGGTTAAAATTCTTATCTTGACCACCATTCCACTTCCTCTTACCATCATTGGACTTATTCTCATTCACTGTAGTACCCTTCCCTCTCTGGGCAATCTGGTCCAATAACAAACTAGCCAAGTCAATAGCTTCTTGCAAGTTTGCGGGTTTAGAAGTAGTGACCCCGCCTTGAATATTCTCACTTAGACCTTCGATGTACAGTTCAACCTTTCACTTCTCAGGAGTAACCATTTCAGGACACATTATCGCCAGCTCAAAGAACCTCTTGTTATAGGCGGTGAGATTATTGCCTACTAACTTCAATTCTCGGAACTCGCGTTCCATTTTCTTAATCTCATTCCATGAACAATACTCCTCTATCGTTCTTTGCTTCAAAGTTTCCCAAGATAGGGCATAAGCTTGATCATGACCCAGGGATTGAGCATAGTTATTCCACCAGGTGAGTGCACTGTCCGACAGCGAGACCGTAGCAAAACCTACCCGGTCATTATCATTACACCCGCTGATGCGGAGAACCGACTCAAGCTTTTCAAACCATCGAGTGAGACCAACTGGTCCCTCAGTTCCGTTAAAGGGATGCGGGTTGCAACTAGTGAATGTCTTGTAAGAACATCCATTACGGCCTTGAGTGCCGTTAACATTGGTGTTGCTAGAACCACCGCGATCATTGCTGTTGCGGCCGTTGTTGAATTCTCTCAGTAGTTCAGCTCTCTCGGCCGCAATACCTTCAGCAACCAATATCTTCAACACAGAAAACACACTAAGTCAGTGTCAAAACAACGCTATATGAAAATATACTAGCAACGGGTATTGAAGACTAGTAAATAATAATAGTACGAAAAAATTTGTAAGTAGTGAGAAGTAGTATAAGTAGTATTAGTAGTGGTAGTAGTGATAGTAGTGATAGTAGTGATAGTAGTGATTGTAGTGATAGTAGTGACACTAGTGGTAATAGTAGTGGCACTAGTGTTATGTAGTGATAGCAATGGTAGTAGCACTAAGTAGTAACAATGAAATCATGGCAGTATCACAAAACACAAGTATTATAATCATATAGTGTTAATAAATACAGAATATTACCGCATGCAATAAAAGATAATAATCGTTAATAGCATAATCCACCATTATTATTATTACAATCCAAAAAGTAATAAACCAAATTCCAAAAGTAATAAAACCAAACAATAATCATAATGTGCTAGTAGCCCTGTTTAAACACCCGGTAAGTCTTATGTAATCAAATAAAGAAAGGATGGTGGATGAAAAAGAAAAGAAAGCTCATGGTCGGATGACCCTTCACTTCCTCTTCTGTCAGGTACGGGAGGCAGGTCCATCATTCCTCGGCCTATCACATTCTGCCTCCAACGCAGCAACCCTGGCAGTCAAGGATGTTATCAATCGATCCATGTCGAAGAACCTTGCTTCGGTCTCGTACATATAAGTGTGTATGGACGTAACCCTTGAGTCCAACCTGTCGAGATCATCAGGATGGGGGTATGTCCTCGCAACATCACTCAAAGCATTAACATGATCAATTACATTCCTGTTTCGATTAGTATGAATCAGATCCAACTCATAAAGATTAACGGGATAGTTAGGCATCTGGTGTGGAGCAGGTGCTGGTGCATGAGCAGGTGCATTGGCATCAGCCACACTTGAATTGCTGCTATTTCTGGAATTCTGTGACATCTATCTCACAAGACAAGAACACATATAAAGCAGGTTAGCCAAATAAATAACGTTAGTCATAAAGTACTCATGTAATGACTAAGTCCCGGTTGTAGTCTAGACTCACTAAAGTGTCCTAATGACCAAATCAGACACACTAATGCAAGTCCTAGTTTCCCTACGAACCGTTAGCTCTGATACCATCTTTAACACCCCACCAAATTACCATCTGATGGTGCGTTAATCAAGGTCCCACAGTTAACAGTTACGCCCTCTATATGAGACGTTTAAAGCAATCGCATTTAATTTTATTAAAAATTGACTTCAAAACATAAGTCAATAAACTCCAAAATAGAAACACTGTTGTGATCGTAACCACAAGCCAACAATATTTAAACAGTTACAAAAGTTTTAAATGCGAAAGTAATTAATGTTCTTTAAATAATATGTTGACTCCACGGCCAGACCATGCAGCAAACACAGCGGAAGTCTACCTCTTAAGGACCTGAGAATAAAACACGCAAAAACAGGTCAACAAATAATGTTGGTGAATCTACAGGTTTAAAGTAATGTAACAGTGTCTGAAAACAGTTATCAGAAAAATAGTTTAATTTTCTTGACCACGAGATTTTACAAGTACAACTCCAAGTTGTGAAATGTTTGCATAATCTATGAGCACCTGAATACTAGCAACGACCCGAGTATAGAATCCACTATACCCTCCTTTACCTCATAAAATGTTATACACTTGTTTGAGTGTCTTAATCTTCAAAGTAAATGCACCACAGTTTTTATAGCGGGTGAGGTTGTCAACCTAACGGATCCGTCCATCTAAATTGTGCCTACACCGATGGTATTTAAAGTATTCAAGCTAGAGGCTTTTTGAACAAACTCAATATGCATATATATTACTCGTGTCAATACAAAAGCATTTGATAATGTAAGTATAACAGCGTGTATTCTCATCCCTAAAAAACATGTAAAAAGCGGGACTGTAGACTCACCTTGAATAAAGCTCGGATTGAAAAGTGGACAAATAACTTATATGGTTTAGTGCCGAGTAATGCAACCTAAGTATACGTATTCAGGTTGGTCAACATATATGTCTTAAGAAAATGTGGTTTCATAGTGTAAGTTGTCTTATTGCTCGACTCGGCGCTTTTCAAAGTAAAAGTCAACATATAGTCAACTAGATCATGCAAGTCAAACAAAGTCAACCAAAAGTCAAACTTGGTCAAAGTAGTCAACTAAGGTCAACATCAGTAGGTTCATGTCAAATGTTGGTCAACATGTCAAACCTAAGTCAAACAACACGTTTTAGGTCATACATGGTCAATTTCACAATTTCAGTTTATCGTTGTGCACAAAGTTCATGTACATGTAGCAAACTTAGCATATTATCTCATAGTACAAAATTCATGCAAACATAGAAAACTCCAGATCATAAGTATACTCAAAATCAATTCCAAAAAGTCTGGCCAGGGTCTCATACGATAATTAAAAGTCAGGAATCAGAAGGGATATATTTATGGTTTGCCAAATCAGTTTCTGACAGCGCACTGATTTCGTTTTGGCTATAACCGGAGCTAGGGACATGAAATTGATACAAGACTAGTGGACATGGTTCAACGACAAGTTAAACTAACACATATCAAAAATGGAGCAATGTTTGTTTAGCCAATTTGTACCGACTAACCGATCTTTACTGATCTATCAGTTTTGGACAGTAACTAGACATGTCAACTTATCAAACTTATAACTCATGGCAATTAACGTTTTCATATGTTAACATGCAAATGAAATATTTCAAGGAACATATGAAATAACATAATACATAACATCAAAGCCTAAATCAATTTCTAGTCCACTCTAGGTAATTATTTCTAGCATTAAAATAGTTTCGGTACACTTTAACGTATGAATCTTCGTTTAAACATATCGGTAGCATTACAAAAGCTTTTGATGCAATTCTTAAGTCTAACATGCATTATTTTTCACAAGGATTACAGTAGTACACTTTTAATTAGCTAATTCAATAAACACATATCTCAAAGAATTCGGATTTCAATTATAAACTAGTCAAAACTTCGATTTAGCATATCTTAAGCATACGGTAACGAAATCAAGTGAAATCAAAGCCTAAAGTTAATAGTTTTTCGAAAGCTAAACATGTAAACATGTTAAATTATCAGATCAAAAGTCAACTCTCATCAGATTCTTGAAATACAATTTGTTTTTCATGTAAACAATATCAATTGATCAAATTAACGACTAACAACGAGTAATAACACAATCAATTGAGCACTAGACTTGACTACACTATGTAATTGAATAAAATTAGATTTAATTGAATTGGGATCAGTGTAATTATACCTCAAAACACAATTTGTGTATACTAGCGCGTAGAGAACGACGATCGGAGCAAGATTGATCAACGAGTAAGAGCAAACAAGCAAGTTTGATGGTTGATTTGTGTGTGTGTGTTTGAAGTGAAGAAGAAGAGAGGGAGGAGGAATGAGCTGCACTCTTGTGGATGTATGATAGAATGAGAGTGTAATAATTGTCTAGATAATTATCTAGTTAGTCATTTAGTGCTTAAAACTAAAAGTCAACAAACATGAGCTTAAAACTAATAGTCAACATGCATGGGCCTAAAACTAATAGTCAACATGCATGGCCTACTCATGAGATCAATGATGATGATGTATAAGATCATGGCCATGTGGTCTCAGGCTCAGGTCTCGGCTCGTTTTGCGTAAAAGCTTGTAATCGTGGTCCGTTTCAAGTGCCGTTTAGTCGTACCGAAGGCCCGGAATGCTAAACCGATCGTTAAAACGCAACCAAACGTTTAATTTATTAAAAACCCAATAAATTAAATATTAAAAAAAAGTTAATAATTAATAAATTAATTATTAAAATAAACCCAATAAAACCATATCATTTTTATCATATTTCTTTATCTGAAATGTTTATTCGCATTAATATCTACCCATATTAATTATTGTAACCCTCCAAGGATCAAGTATGTATTTATTACACATAAACGCATAAAATTCAAGTAATCGTCGTTAAATTAATTAACAGAAAGTTAACGGAAGTGACGGAAAAAGCAGGGTTGTTACAACTTGCCCAAGGCTAATCTTCTTGCACAAATCCTCATTCAAGGTATTAAGAAAATTCCCCATTAACAACCTATCGTTCCTTGAATATTCGGGACAAAATCGGGCCTTCGCCAAAAAGGTAGACCTAAGAGTATTTAGGTCCATAGAGCCTTGTTTCAAATTCCGCAACTCATCACGCAACCTCGTCAAATCGGCTTGCGTCCAGAACTCCTCAAAGAATTCCTTCTGATAATTGTTCTACGATAACCCCAAAAATGGCTCCTCACCAATGATATCGATCTTACCATCCAACCAATTCTTTGCATTACCCTGCAACAAACTAGTAGCGAGTATCGTTTTCTTGTCAGAAGGGGATTCACTCGTACGAAAACATCCCTCGACATCTGAGGTCCAACCGGTGCTTATCAAAGGATCGGGATCTCCGGCATACATAGGAGGTTTAGTCATCATAAAGTTTTTGTAAATAAACTCCCTTCCGACTACGTTGCCTCGAATCCTATGATCAAGAGGAACATCCTCTCCACTGCCTTCAACTTGAGGTTTAGGAAACCTCTTCTCAAACTAGGTTTGAACAATAGCACCCATTTGTTCCTTAATAAGATCAGTTACTTGCCCTTCAATCACCCCTTGAAAGACTTCTTTAACCTTCCTAGTAAAAACTGAGGAATAACTCTCCAAAGCGGCCTCAATCTTAGTCGTCAACTCATCAACATCACCTTGCTTACCACTTGAAGCCCCGCTTCTCGTCTTCATTATAAAGAACACAGAACGATTTAACATCGAAATGCAAATAAACCACACACACCACACCGCTCCATCTTGCTCAACACTCGTCGTACCTCACTCATTTGACACGATTTGCGCTCGTAACAATGGTAGCTAGTCATTATTACTTGTGCACGCCGCATCAAATCATTAGTACAAAGACTATCTTGCTCGATGATAATCACAAACACAACGCGATATAAGCACAAACACACAAAAATATCACGACAAAATCACAATCATAGTTAGTTAACGTACACCCTCAGGCACTAGCCAATTTCCCATTTTGACTCGTACTCCTACAAGTCTCGTAACAAGTAAGCACACACAAAAGACTAAGTCTAGGCACCTATCTCAAGTCACCTAAATTCCTTAGACCATGCTCTGATACCACTTGTAATTACCCAACCCGTCATTAATCTGACCCGAAATTTTTTATCTTTTATAACACAATAGTATTAATAATGCGACACCACAATTTATGTTTCTAAGACACTTCCAATACGTGACAAGTTTAAAAAACTTTAATATATTCAATACATGAGTTTAAGTTTCAAATGGGCATAACCTCCTAAGACCCATTTATCATAACTAGAGACACTTTCGACCCCAAAGCGTTTAGATTCTAACATAAGACCGAGCATGGTGATTGGGATTGCACTACCTAATCCTAAGTCCAATCCAATAGCAAAGTCTTCCAAAGCATCGCATGGTAGTCCAGTAGTACCCATACTCACCCTTCCCGTTTCTATGGCATAAAATGAATACGTATCACCAAATAGCAAGTATTAAACACATACCATGCTCATGTATAACCAAGTAAGCTATACGCTACGTACCACCATGGTAATCCGCAAGATTAGCTACAACACAACAATATATATAAGCATATACCCAAATATCCCAAGGTTGACCCCTTAACCTCAAACCCATGAAGGTTGTCCAAAAACTCATGCGCCATAGTGAATCCGAAAACTCACGCGATTCACTACCTTCACCTCAATGACAATAGGGTTGGCCTAAAACTCACGCACCCTAGTGAATCCGAAAACTCACGTGATTCATTACCCTAAGCCATAAGAACCACGGGGATAACTGAAAACTCACGCGTCCTAGTGAATCTGAAATCTAACGCGATTCACTTCCTGTAACCATAACTATAACAATGGGAATGTCCAAAAACTCACACGATATTGTGAATTCAAAAACTCACGCGATTCATTTCGAAAATCACCTCAACAACATCAGCAGGGTTGGCTTACTCACGCCGACGTGAATCCGAAAACACACGAGATTCAATACCGCAAGGGTGGTAACCCAAAACACACAAACGTGCCAAGTGGACCCGAAACTCACAGGTTCCATCATCCCACACACATATAATATATTAACACTCACCTTGTCACCTTGATAAATGCAAACCAAATCCGCAATCCGCCAATGGAAAGTACCTACTCCATTTATCACATAACAAACAACACAATTGGGGTGGATTATAAACCAACCAAATTGACACTTGGTGTAATTATGACCCAATTGCACTTCCAAACACAACTCATGCCGAAACTAACCAATAATCACTTAAAACTAGTGAAAATGGTCTTATAATATCAACTGGCCCAAATCTCAAGTGCTAAACACTTGTTTTCCCCAAAATCAAGTGACAAACCCTAATTTTGACCCATTTCAAAATCAAGCTTTTAAACACACCAATTTGGATTCCAACACCAACATAATCAATAATCTTAGTGATTATACCCAAATTACAAGCCCTAACTTGGCCAAAACATTCTCCAAACCAAAACCCACCAACAAGGGTCAACATCACCCACCACTAGCTTTAAACACCCATTTGTGAGCTAGATGGGGTTTCTCAAGAACATGAAAGTTCAAAGCCTAACATCAAATTCTCGGAGTTAGGACTTACCACCACTATCAAAATGTAGATAGGAACGAGATGAACAACTTTAATGCTTGGACTTTGTTGAGAATCAGGCTTCTTCCTCAATATCTCAAGCTTTCTCTCTCAGGAACTCTTTCTCTCTCTCTCTCCAATTGATAATGTGTGAAGATGAAGAAAATGAGGATAATGATGGGGTTGGACTGTTTTGTGTCTACAAACTCGACACCCATGTGAAAAGAAAAAACACCCCTCATTTAATCCCAAAAAATGTGTTTAAAATTCCATTTTGGCAGCAGGAACGTTGTTCCAGGCTTCGGAATGTTGTTCCTCTAAACGTGACTCTGGAACATCATTCCACTTAAGAGAACGTCGTTCTTCAAACTGCTTTCAACATGTTATGTTCAACTTTTACACCTTTCCTTGTTACACAACGTCGTTCCATGATTCTAGAACGTTGTTCCTCCTTTTAGAATGTCGTTCCTCCCTTTGGAACGCCGTTCCTCTACTGCAAAAAATCTGGAGTGTTACATGGAAGGCGCGACAAATCTAAGTTATGTGATTTCCATGTTGACAATTGCCATGAGAGTAATAGGTGTAAAGCGCTGACAGACAAAGTGGTCACGTGTTTCAGGCGGTGAGAGATCCAACACCTGAAAGATCATATGGAACAGTCATGCAAAGAAGAATTTGAAGAAAACAAGACGAAGGGGCAAGATAAGGTGATTCATGTTTTCACGGGAGAGCATGCGATAACAGAGCCAAGAAATATGCATTCATGGAAAACGTGCGGGTTGCTTTTCCATCTATCAAGGATCAAGGAGCCAAGTGTGATCCCGTCATAATTGGTGGGTACCTACTTGAGTGTAGACTTGTGATCAAACGCCTATGCATGGATACTGGTAGCCGTGCCAATATCATGTTTGAACATTGCTATGATGAACTCTCGTGCATGCTTAGGGCAAGCTTAAAGCCCTCAAATGAAAGTTTTCGAGGACTCTCAGGTAACCCTACATGGGTCGTGGGACCTTTAGAATTTGAGCTTCAACTTTTGGACGATGAAGACAGGAGGAAAGCACGGACAAAAAGGGTGAAATTTAGCGTCGTGCGCACATCATCTGATTATGACGTGCTGCTAGGATGTCCTTCCCTACAAAAGTTCGACGCAATATCCTCTAATGCGCACAGTTTAATCAAGTTTCCTAAGCAAGCTAGAATAGCCACAATTGCATCAAAGCCGCCAGAAGAAAGTCAAGTTCAACGTTAGGTATGTGTAATTAAACATCAATTTTGCAACAGCGAGACCAAGTTTAAGGATTGTTAGACCTGAAAAGATGCCTTAATGCGCATACAATTCGATGCGCTTACCGCATTTAAATGAGCACAATCTTGTAGAATCTGAAACATAAGACCCATATTATATTGCATTTAAAGCATATGAACGCGCATTCGTTGGTTTAAAAAAATATTGAACTGATCTAAATAGGTCTCAAGTAATCAAGTAACTGGCAGTGGAAAATGTGAAAAGGGTAGCTCATCAATGATTGCAAATGTAGAGGAAGAAGATGACGGAAGCTCTGATTACAAAGAAGGCGATCCCTTCCATCAACCGAATTCACCTCTTGGTGAAGAACCTGAAGCACTTACCAGCGAACCTGTTCGAGACACTATTTTCTCACTCATTTCCCGAATATCTCGCCACGATTATATTCTATCTAAAATTCTAAACCTTATTTATCCGCTCATTCCGACCGACAATCATCTTGGAGTAATGGAAGAAGTCAACGAGCTTCGCACTCGATTAACAAAATTGGAGAATATGGTGCAAAATTTATCAGCTTCAGCAACATCATCGGCACCAATAGTACCATCAATAAACAGCACCAGTACCATCAACAATCCATGCCTCAACATCTCATTCTGTACATCGAATATAGTCATCGTTCTACGTATCGTTCTACATCATTTATCTTCGTTCGACATGGCGATTATGTAATCTTTAATGTTTTAGAGATTATATATTCTAGTTCTAACGGTAAATCAAATGAAATTAATATTATATTAACTCATTAAATCTATTATTACATCTGAAGAAAATATATATGTAAGTATACTTTCATAAAGATTGTAATTAAAAATTTTTTCGTACAAACTGTTAATGGTGAAAATATTTTAACGGGTAGGTAATACCCGAGAAAATATTTAGATTTCACATTAATAAGTTGCATTGTACATTCTTCGAATCTGATTCAACAGTCATTTACTATCCTACTTACATCCACAAGATATACGAATCCGTTCACCACAAAATAACCATTTTCATTCAATTTCATATTTGGATTTTGACCTATCAGAATCAACCAAGTGGCATAATGAAGAAAACATTGGACAAAATAAAATTTGTTAGAAACAAACAAATTTACTATGAGAAAAATTCTGTTAAGAATCCACGCTAACAATATCCTAGCTAAATGTTCCTAAATCCATTATGACTATTCCTTATAATACACTAGTCTTGGTTAAATGTGAGACAATATAATATAATCTTGGTTAGTTAAGACAATAGATATACAATACGTCTTCATAAATTAGATTATATATTGAATTATGGAACTATTGGACTATATTTGGACTACTAACATTGGACAATTAAAAGGTATTAAAACATTGATTATAATATATGAAACTAAACCATTCTTCAAGATCGCCACTTGATTCCATCTTAAACCTCATTTGTATCTTGACGATTACAATCTGCGTCCAAACCTTTCATGATTCTTGAAAACACCTCAATCAAGAGGATGAACCAACGCACTTCATCTACGGAAGAAAAGATTGATACATATAGTTATGCACCTGAAAACACTCGGAACATGAGTAAATGTTTAAAACGTATCTGTGCTAACTCTTTGGGAGTTGTTATTACCAAAAATAACTTTGCAATCCCTTTTCAAATTAGCCAATTTTGTCATAGCTCCAGCAAGTCAACTTCGACTCTTCATCCGAAACAACCTTATTATAACCTTGATATATATGCGTGCTCTTTTATTGTTATCGGAGAACCTTTTATATTCCACCACATCACCAGCAGACGTACCAGCAACTTCGTTGCTCCTTAGCTTAAATATCTCCGACAAATCACTATATTTATCTATTGAAGTCTTATCATGAACTCATCCGCCCCTTGTAACGAGAATTGCCATAAAATTACCAGAAATCAGCGTTTAATCATCTAAAAACACAATTGTCTTGAAACCCCACGTTTTGATAACCAATGATCCAGATCCGTTAAAATTTAAAATGCTGACGAAGCAGCATGTAGTAAATGGTCTTAATGGCCAAAAGTAATGATAAAAGAATGGAGTGTTGGGAACACTCGATAGAAAATGTGGTACTGAAAAACGGATTGAGCAAACCATGAAGGAGATCAAGGACAAATACAAGGATCATACCCTATATTCAAAGAATCTAGGTAATTCTGTATCCAATGAAGTCTTCAGCGTATATCGTGCCCCGAAGTCATGTTAAAATCTTGCGAAATTTTTTTCTTAAACCTTCGAACTTAGAAATTCCAAAATATCATCATAAATATCTTCGACATTTCTGAGGATATTTTCATAAATATTCGTGTCCGAAATTATCTACCTCTTCGTGCTTTCCGTATTCCATTATATTGGAAACATCTGTAAAAATCTAAGTATAAATTATGAATGAATGGTGAAGAAGTGTTGGGAATTGAAGCATGAGTTAGTATAATATAATGATGCCCGGCCAACGTGATTATATTATAGTAAGTCATGCTGAGTTTCTAATGAAACGTGATGATGGTTCACAGTAGATCATACCATCTGTAGTGACCCGAACTTTTCCATGTTTATATATATTAATTGAGATTGATATTTACATGATTAAATGTTTCCAACATGTTAAGCAATCAAACTTGTTAAGACTTGATTAATTGAAATATGTTTCATATAGACGATTGACCACCCAAGTTGACCGGTGATTCACGAACGTTAAAACTTGTAAAAACTACACGATGACATATATATGGTTATATATATAGTTAACATGTTTTTATTATAAGTATGTATCTCATTAGGTATTTTAACAATGAGTTATATACATAAAAATGAGACTATTAATTTAAGAAACTCGAAAATGATATATATAACGATTATCGTTATAACAACGTCTTACTAGGTACATATGAATCATATTAAGATATTGATACACTTGGTTAATTATGTTAAATGATAAGTAAATATATTATTAAGTGTATTAACAATGAAATACATATGTAAAAATGAGACTACTAACTTAATGATTTCGAAACGAGACATATATGTAACGATTATCGTTGTAACGACATTTAACTGTATATACATCATACTAAGATATATTATATATCATAATATCATGATAATATAATAATTTAACATCTCATTTGTTATAATAAACAATGGGTTAACAACATTCAACAAGATCGTTAACCTAAAGGTTTCAAAACAACATTTACATGTAACGACTAACGATGACTTAACGACTCAGTTAAAATGTATATGCATGTAGTGTTTTAATATGTATTCATACACTTTTGAAAGACTTCAAGACACTTATCAAAATACTTCTACTTAACAAAAATGCTTACAATTACATCCTCGTTCAGTTTCATCAACAATTCTACTCGTATGCACCCGTATTCGTACTCGTACAATACACAGCTTTTAGATGTATGTACTATTAGTATATACACTCCAATGATCAGCTCTTAGCAGCCCATGTGAGTCACCTAACACATGTGGGAACCATCATTTGGCAACTAGCATGAAATATCTCATAAAATTACAAAAATATGAGTAATCATTCATGACTTATTTACATGAAAACAAAATTACATATCCTTTATATCTAATCCATACACCAATGACCAAAAACACCTACAAACACTTTCATTCTTCAATTTTCTTCATCTAATTGATCTCTCTCAAGTTCTATCTTCAAGTTCTAAGTGTTCTTCATATATTTTACAAGTTCTAGTTACATAAAATCAAGAATACTTTCAAGTTTGCTAGCTCACTTCCAATCTTGTAAGGTGATCATCCAACCTCAAGAAATCTTTGTTTCTTACAGTAGGTTATCATTCTAATACAAGGTAATAATCATATTCAAACTTTGGTTCAATTTCTATAACTATAACAATCTTATTTCAAGTGATGATCTTACTTGAACTTGTTTTCGTGTCATGATTCTGCTTCAAGAACTTCGAGCCATCCAAGGATCCGTTGAAGCTAGATCCATTTTTCTCTTTTCCAGTAGATTTATCCAAGGAACTTAAGGTAGTAATTATGTTCATAACATCATTTGATTCATACATATAAAGCTATCTTATTCGAAGGTTTAAACTTGTAATCACTAGAACATAGTTTAGTTAATTCTAAACTTGTTCGCAAACAAAAGTTAATCCTTCTAACTTGACTTTTAAAATCAACTAAACACATGTTCTATATCTATATGATATGCTAACTTAATGATTTAAAACCTGGAAACACGAAAAACACCGTAAAACCGGATTTACGCCGTCGTAGTAACATCGCGGGCTGTTTTGGGTTAGTTAATTAAAAACTATGATAAACTTTGATTTAAAAGTTGTTATTCTGAGAAAATGATTTTTATTATGAACATGAAACTATATCCAAAAATTATGGTTAAACTCAAAGTGGAAGTATGTTTTCTAAAATGGTCATCTAGACGTCGTTCTTTCGACTGAAATGACTACCTTTACAAAAACGACTTGTAACTTATTTTTCCCACTATAAACCTATACTTTTTCTGTTTAGATTCATAAAATAGAGTTCAATATGAAACCATAGCAGTTTGATTCACTCAAAACGGATTTAAAATGAAGAAGTTATGGGTAAAACAAGATTGGATAATTTTTCTCATTTTAGCTACGTGAAAATTGGTAACAAATCTATTCCAACCATAACTTAATCAACTTGTATTGTATATTATGTAATCTTGAGATACCATAGACACGTATACAATGTTTTGACCTATCATGTCGACACATCTATATATATTTCGGAACAACCATAGACACTCTATATGTGAATGTTGGAGTTAGCTATACAGGGTTGAGGTTGATTCCAAAATATATATAGTTTGAGTTGTGATCAATACTGAGATACGTATACACTGGGTCGTGGATTGATTCAAGATAATATTTATTGATTTATTTCTGTACATCTAATTGTGGACAACTAGTTGTAGGTTACTAACAAGGACAGCTGACTTAATAAACTTAAAACATCAAAATATATTAAAAGTGTTATAAATATATTTTGAACATACTTTGATATATATGTATATATTGTTATAGGTTCGTGAATCAACCAGTGGCCAAGTCTTACTTCCCGACGAAGTAAAAATCTGTGAAAGTGAGTTATAGTCCCACTTTTAAAATCTAATATTTTTGGGATGAGAATATATGCAGGTTTTATAAATGATTTACAAAATAGACACAAGTACGTGAAACTACATTCTATGGTTGAATTATCGAAATCGAATATGCCCCTTTTTATTAAGTTTGGTAATCTAAGAATTAGGGAACAGACACCCTAATTGACGCGAATCCTAAAGATAGATCTATTGGGCCTAACAAACCCCATCCAAAGTACCGGATGCTTTAGTACTTCGAAATTTATATCATATCCGAAGGGTGTCCCGGAATGATGGGGATATTCTTATATATGCATCTTGTTAATGTCGGTTACCAGGTGTTCACCATATGAATGATTTTTATCTCTATGTATGGGATGTGTATTGAAATATGAAATCTTGTGGTCTATTGTTACGATTTGATATATATAGGTTAAACCTATAACTCACCAACATTTTTGTTGACGTTTAAAGCATGTTTATTCTCAGGTGAATACTAAGAGCTTCCGCTATTGCATACTAAAGTAAGGACAAGATTTGGAGTCCATGTTTGTATGATATTGTGTAAAAACTGCATTCAAGAAACTGATTTCGATGTAACATATTTGTATTGTAAACCATTATGTAATGGTCGTGTGTAAACAGGATATTTTAGATTATCATTATTTGATAATCTACGTAAAGCTTTTTAAACCTTTATTTATGAAATAAAGGTTATGGTTTGTTTTAAAATGAATGCAGTCTTTGAAAAATGTCTCATATAGAGGTCAAAACCTCGCAACGAAATCAATTAATATGGAACGTTTTTAATCAATAAGAACGGGACATTTCAGTTGGTATCCGAGCGTTGGTCTTAGAGAACCAGAAAATTTGCATTAGTGTGTCTTATCGAGTTTGTTAGGATGCATTAGTGAGTCTGGACTTCGACCGTGTTTTCTTTAAAAATGATTGCTTAACATTTTTGTTGGAAACTATATATTTTTAACATATGAATATTATGTGATATATTAATCTCTTAACGTGTTTGATATTATGTGATAGATGTCTACCTCTAGAACAAGTCCCATTGACTCACCTAATAATAATGAAGAGTCAAATGTAAATTGGAATGATTCGTGGACTGATTCACAAGTTCCCGAAGAGGAACCGAAAGAAGAGTCGGAACCGGAAGAAGAATCAGAACCGGAAGAAGAATCGGAACCGGATGAAGAAATAGAACCGGTGGGGGAAATAATAAAACGATTATGTAAAAGAAAATCCTCAACCAACTGACCAAGGTTAATTATGGTCAATGGTGTTTCCGCCAAGGAAGCAAAATATTGGGAGGATTACCAATTCTCCGATGAATCGGATTCCGACGAGAATTCCGATGATGTTATAGAAATTACCCCAACTGAATTTAAAAAGGCAAAAGAAAATAATAAGGGAAAGGGCATAAAAATAGAGAAATCTAATTCCAACCCCGATGAACTTTATATGTATCGTCAACCCCCGAAGTCCTTAAGTTGTAACAATGACCCGGGAACCTCTAAACCACCAGGTTTTTCTAAACCAATGTGGATAACGATGGCTCGTATTAGGGGAACATCATGTATCCCTAGAAACCTGGCAAAACGAACCAAAACCGAAGAAGAAGAAACGAGCGAGTCGGAATAAGATAGTTGTATTCGTGTGGTGTAATATATGTAATATAGTGTGCTTATGCTTTATGATATATGTAAAAATTGCTTGTATTAATAAGTATTTTTTTATGAATCTAACTCTTGTCTATTTTACAGTTTAAAAACACAAAATGGATAGACAACCCAATATTTTAAGAGACCTACCCGGAGACATGATTGATGAAATCTTGTCTAGAGTCGGTCAGAATTCCTCGGCACAACTATTTAAGGCGAGATCAGTTTGTAAGACATTCGAAGAACGTTCCAAGAATGTCTTGGTTTATAAGAGACTTTCGTTTGAAAGATGGGGGATATCATATTAGGAAACCCATAAGTTACGATGTGTTTACTTTGACGCATATATTGCGGGGAACCCAAATGCCATTTTACGCAACGGGTTAAGAAACTATTTTGACTCAATATATCCGAATATTGGACTTCGTGATTTAGAAAAAGCGGCTAACATGCAACATAAAGAAGCATGTTATGCTTACGGATTAGTAATGTTCGCTTCTCACCAAAGTGAGAACAAGAACATCGGGCTACAACTATTAAACAAAACGTTTCCACAAGTGACGGAGTCGGTAATTGGGGTAAGAAATGAGGTTTTTAGATTATTACGGGACTGTTGGACATTACGTAACCCTCGTCCCTTTGACGACGTTACAACACGCTGTCTTATCAACGGCCATAACGGTTATGTTCCACAAGACCAAGGATGGGAAGTAGTCCTAGTAAAACCAGAATGCATGACTTGTTTCTGGACGTATGAATTACGTGTCTTTATTGCCTTTGCTGAACGACTTGTGTACTAGCTAGAATTATCTTCACAACTATCTTGTATCAAAGTTATTGTGTGCTATATTTCATGCTTTATGTAAAATAAGCGGTATTGTAAGTTTGTAAAATATTGTATAAAAGTTTGAAAGCGAAATATTATTATAATCAGTTTTTCATATAGAATTGTAGTAGTTGAATTGTATATTAGCTACTAAGTATGAACTTAACGGGTAGGTACTACCCGAATTTAAACTTATAAAACGCTAATATGAAGAAAAAGCTTTTATAAATGAGTTCATATTATGCTATGAAATACTATTAACTACTCTTAATATTCTGTATGATTAACTTGTTCCATTTGACTATTTTGAAGGAAATGGCACCGACTACTCGACACACCGTGAATATGAATGAAGAGGAATTCCGTACTTTTCTAGCTTCAAACATAGCCGCAGTACAGGCTGCGCTACATACCAACAATAACCTTGGATCTAGCAGTACAGGAAATCGTGTAGGATGCACCTACAAAGAATTCACTGCCTGCAAACCTTTAGAATTTGATGGAACCGAAGGACCGATCGGATTGAAACGGTGGACCGAGAAGGTCGAATCGGTGTTTGCCATAAGTAAGTGTACTGAAGAGGACAAAGTGAAGTACGCTACGCATACCTTCACAGGTTCTGCGTTAACATGGTGGAATACCTATCTAGAGCAAGTGGGACAAGACGATGCGTACGCACTACCGTGGTCAGCATTCAAGCACTTGATGAACAAGAAGTACCGTCCCAGAACCGAGGTCAATAAGCTCAAGACAGAACTTAGAGGGTTACGAACCCAAGGATTTGATATTACCACGTACGAAAGACGATTCACAGAATTGTGCCTATTGTGTCCGGGAGCATTCGAAGATGAGGAAGAGAAGATCGACGCGTTTGTGAAAGGATTACCGGAAAGAATCCAAGAAGATATAAGTTCACATGAGCCCGCCTACATACAACAGGCATGTAGAATGGCTCACAAACTAGTGAACCAAATTGAAGAAAGAATTAAGGAACAGACTGCTGAAGAGGCCAATGTGAAGCAAGTCAAAAGAAAGTGGGAGGAAAACGGTGATAAGAATCACCAATACAACAACAACAGCAATTACAACAATAATCGCAACAATTATCCCAACAATCGCAACATCAATCGCAACTACAACAAACGGCCCAACAACAACAACAACAACAACAACAACAGCTACCATTCAAGCATTGAGATGGCGCCATTTGAAGCACTTTATGGTAGAAAGTGCAGGTCTCCGATTTGTTGGAGTGAAGTGGGGGATAGACAGATTACGGGTCCGGAGATTATACAAGAAACTACCGAGAAGATCATCCAAATTCAACAACGGTTGAAAACCACCCAAAGTCGACAAAAGAGCTACGCTGACATTAAAAGAAAAGATATAGAATTTGAAATTGGAGAGATGGTCATGCTTAAAGTTGCACCTTGGAAAGGCGTTGTTCGATTTGGTAAACGAGGGAAATTAAATCCAAGGTATATTGAACCATTCAAGATTATTGATCGTGTCGGACTAGTAGCTTACCGACTTGATTTACCTCAACAACTCACGGCTGTACATAACACTTTCCACGTCTCGAATTTGAAGAAATGTTTTGCTAAAGAAGATCTCACTATTCCGTTAGATGAAATCCAAATCAACGAAAAACTTCAATTCATCGAAGAACCCGTCGAAATAATGGATCGTGAGGTTAAAAGACTTAAGCAAAACAAGATATCAATTGTTAAGGTTCGATGGAATGCTCGTAGAGGACCCGAGTTCACCTGGGAGCGTGAAGATCAGATGAAGAAGAAATACCCGCATCTATTTCCAGAAGATTCGTCAACACCTTCAACAGCTTAAAATTTCGGGACGAAATTTATTTAACGGGTAGGTACTGTAGTGACCCGAACTTTTACATGTTTATATATATTAATTGAGATTGATATTTACATGATTAAATGTTTCCAACATGTTAAGCAATCAAACTTGTTAAGACTTGATTAATTGAAATATGTTTCATATAGACGATTGACCACCCAAGTTGACCGGTGATTCACGAACGTTAAAACTTGTAAAAACTACACGATGACATATATATGGTTATATATATAGTTAAAATGTTTTTATTATAAGTATGTATCTCATTAGGTATTTTAACAATGAGTTATATACATAAAAATGAGACTATTAATTTAAGAAACTCGAAAACGATATATATAACGATTATCGTTATAACAACGTCTTACTAGGTACATATGAATCATATTAAGATATTGATACACTTGGTTAATTATGTTAAATGATAAGTAAATATATTATTAAGTGTATTAACAATGAAATACATATGTAAAAATGAGACTACTAACTTAATGATTTCGAAACGAGACATATATGTAACGATTATCGTTGTAACGACATTTAACTGTATATACATCATACTAAGATATATTATATATCATAATATCATGATAATATAATAATTTAACATCTCATTTGTTATAATAAATAATGGGTTAACAACATTCAACAAGATCGTTAACCTAAAGGTTTCAAAACAACATTTACATGTAACGACTAACGATGACTTAACGACTCAGTTAAAATGTATATACATGTAGTGTTTTAATATGTATTCATACACTTTTGAAAGACTTCAAGACACTTATCAAAATACTTCTACTTAACAAAAATGCTTACAATTACATCCTCGTTCAGTTTCATCAACAATTCTACTCGTATGCACCCGTATTCGTACTCGTACAATACACAGCTTTTAGATGTATGTACTATTAGTATATACACTCCAATGATCAGCTCTTAGCAGCCCATGTGAGTCACCTAACACATGTGAGAACCATCATTTGGCAACTAGCATGAAATATCTCATAAAATTACAAAAATATGAGTAATCATTCATGACTTATTTACATGAAAACAAAATTACATATCCTTTATATCTAATCCATACACCAACGACCAAAAACACCTAAAAACACTTTCATTCTTCAATTTTCTTCATCTAATTGATCTCTCTCAAGTTCTATCTTCAAGTTCTAAGTGTTCTTCATATATTTTACAAGTTCTAGTTACATAAAATCAAGAATACTTTCAAGTTTGCTAGCTCACTTCCAATCTTGTAAGGTGATCATCCAACCTCAAGAAATCTTTGTTTCTTACAGTAGGTTATCATTCTAATACAAGGTAATAATCATATTCAAACTTTGGTTCAATTTCTATAACTATAACAATCTTATTTCAAGTGATGATCTTACTTGAACTTGTTTTCGTGTCATGATTCTGCTTCAAGAACTTCGAGCCATCCAAGGATCCGTTGAAGCTAGATCCATTGTTCTCTTTTCCAGTAGATTTATCCAAGGAACTTAAGGTATTAATGATGTTCATAACATCATTCGATTCATACATATAAAGCTATCTTATTCGAAGGTTTAAACTTGTAATCACTAGAACATAGTTTAGTTAATTCTAAACTTGTTCGCAAACAAAAGTTAATCCTTCTAACTTGACTTTTAAAATCAACTAAACACATGTTCTATATCTATATGATATGCTAACTTAATGATTTAAAACCTGGAAACACGAAAAACACCGTAAAACCGGATTTACGCCGTCGTAGTAACACCGCGGGCTGTTTTGGGTTAGTTAATTAAAAACTATGATAAACTTTGATTTAAAAGTTGTTATTCTGAGAAAATGATTTTTATTATGAACATGAAACTATATCCAAAAATTATGGTTAAACTCAAAGTGGAAGTATGTTTTCTAAAATGGTCATCTAGACGTCGTTCTTTCGACTGAAATGACTACCTTTACAAAAACGACTTGTAACTTATTTTTCCCACTATAAACCTATACTTTTTCTGTTTAGATTCATAAAATAGAGTTCAATATGAAACCATAGCAGTTTGATTCACTCAAAACGGATTTAAAATGAAGAAGTTATGGGTAAAACAAGATTGGATAATTTTTCTCATTTTAGCTACGTGAAAATTGGTAACAAATCTATTCCAACCATAACTTAATCAACTTGTATTGTATATTATGTAATCTTGAGATACCATAGACACGTATACAATGTTTCGACCTATCATGTCGACACATCTATATATATTTCGGAACAACCATAGACACTCTATATGTGAATGTTGGAGTTAGCTATACAGGGTTGAGGTTGATTCCAAAATATATATAGTTTGAGTTGTGATCAATACTGAGATACGTATACACTGGGTCATGGATTGATTCAAGATAATATTTATCGATTTATTTCTGTACATCTAATTGTGGACAACTAGTTGTAGGTTACTAACGAGGACAGCTGACTTAATAAACTTAAAACATCAAAATATATTAAAAGTGTTGTAAATATATTTTGAACATACTTTGATATATATGTATATATTGTTATAGGTTCGTGAATCAACCAGTGGCCAAGTCTTACTTCCCGACGAAGTAAAAATCTGTGAAAGTGAGTTATAGTCCCACTTTTAAAATCTAATATTTTTGGGATGAGAATACATGCAGGTTTTATAAATGATTTACAAAATAGACACAAGTACGTGAAACTACATTCTATGGTTGAATTATCGAAATCGAATATGCCCCTTTTTATTAAGTCTGGTAATCTAAGAATTAGGGAACAGACACCCTAATTGACGCGAATCCTAAAGATAGATCTATTGGGCCTAACAAACCCCATCCAAAGTACCGGATGCTTTAGTACTTCGAAATTTATATCATATCCGAAGGGTGTCCCGGAATGATGGGGATATTCTTATATATGCATCTTGTTAATGTCGGTTACCAGGTGTTCACCATATGAATGATTTTTATCTCTATGTATGGGATGTGTATTGAAATATGAAATCTTGTGGTCTATTGTTACGATTTGATATATATAGGTTAAACCTATAACTCACCAACATTTTTGTTGACGTTTAAAGCATGTTTATTCTCAGGTGAATACTAAGAGCTTCCGCTGTTGCATACTAAAATAAGGACAAGATTTGGAGTCCATGTTTGTATGATATTGTGTAAAAACTGCATTCAAGAAACTGATTTCGATGTAACATATTTGTATTGTAAACCATTATGTAATGGTCGTGTGTAAACAGGATATTTTAGATTATCATTATTTGATAATCTACGTAAAGCTTTTTAAACCTTTATTTATGAAATAAAGGTTATGGTGTGTTTTAAAATGAATGCAGTCTTTGAAAAATGTCTCATATAGAGGTCAAAACCTCGCAACGAAATCAATTAATATGGAACGTTTTTAATCAATAAGAACGGGACATTTCACCATCATCATGTGTCATGTTACATAACTCTTTCATTCTGCTTAACTTCTAAACATATCAAGAAAATATATTCTTGATAGTTCTATTCTCAGTGATTCTGGTAATTTGACAAATCAAATCGTGCTATTACGTTCTTTCTTGTTTAGAACATTAAGTTCATTCGAAACTTCATACCTAAGAATTCTGGACCATTACTTTCTTCACTTGAATTTGAGAAGAGAAAACAAATGCATGAAGATCCGAAATATAAAGGAAAATATAAAGTCGATCATAAATGCATAGATTACAAACTGTGTATAGAAATGCGGATAGCAACATAAATACACGGGAGAATGAAACACACTATAACCCCAAGGTAATAGTAGAAGTTAACAGTGTGACGACCCGGAAATTTCTGACCAAATTTAAACCTAACCTTTATATGTTTCCGACACGATAAGCAGAATTTGTAATATTGAATCTCAAAAAGTTTGGAACTACATTCATGTAATCAATTATCCTTTGACCGTGTTCGACGATTCACGAACAATTATGTGTATATAGATATGTATATATAATATATAATAACTGAAAACATTAACAAAGTATTTGATATATATGATACTTTACATGAACGTATTTGTTTCGATATATTTATCGACAGAATTAAGAGATAATATCAAATGATTGAATTATCAGATACATTATGATATGATTACGGGCCAATGTTATGAGGTCCACTTTGAATTAAGAAATCTATTCTTTTTGACAATATTCGAAAAATGGTAAAGTGATCTATAAGTAGGAACGTGGAGTGTAAATAACTTAGATGTTGGATATCGAAAAAGTTAAGTAACTCGACATTTTTTCATTAAGATGATTTCATACGTTTATTAAACCTTTGGACTTTATCCCATGCTTCACCCACAGACTGTAATTTAAAAACTTGAAACCTATTATGAATATATATAATTCTACTTTTCTAAAATGTTTTATGATATAACGATTTAAATTAATATTAAATATATTTATACGCGTATTATACGTACATAGTTTTATACTTTTACTATAATTTAACTTTACCTTTACTTTACTTTTACTTTACTTTTACTTTACTTTAACTTTAATAATTCATACTTTAATAATTCACTTTAATAATTCTCTTTAATAATTCATACTTTAATAATTCACTTTAATAATTCATACTTTAATAATTCACTTTAATAATTCATACTTTAATAATTCATACTTTAATAATTCACTTTAATAATTCAAAAATCTATTATAAATAGAATTCAATAGTTTCATTATTTCATAGAAACTTGAAAATATATTTCTCTAAACTCTCTCAATCGAATTACATATATATATTTACTTAGTATTATTTCAAGATATTATTAGTATACATAAAATACTACGACGGAGTTATATTCAGACGATTTCAAAATAAGTTTTCAAACGGGATAGAGCTAAGGAAATTATGGGTTATAGCTATGGAGGTTATGGGTATTGTTCGAGGGTATTGCTCGTGAGGTCAACCTAACGTTTATCATTTTTGTTGCGTCTACGTACTTTCCTGCAATATTGAATCACAATATTGATACGTGAGCATTCATATCTTATCTTTTATATATTAATAGTGTATTCCTGACTAGTGCTCGAGTATATATGATTATGCATGTTTGTATGCTTAGTTTCATCGTTAAATAGTTTATGATAAATCACGAATTTGATACATATGCTACTGAGATAAGGTATATGATATGCATGTTGTTGAAAAGCTAAAGAAAAATTAATAACTTTTCATTTAGAAATCGTGTGGGTTCGATGAACGGATTAAAAGATATGGTCAACTGAATTATTATTAATTTTAATATTATTATTAAAACGATTATTATAATTGTTATCAATTGATGTTATTACCAAAATTATCTTTATTACTAAAAATTAATATTTTTATTGAAACTATCATTTTATTATTTTTATCATTATTATTATTATCAATATTATTTAATCAAATAAATATGCGTACAAAGATATTTTTACCAAACGTAATATAATTATATTAATAATACATACCACTATATTTTTATGATATTAAGTGAATTTTATAAATTTTATTACTTGAGATATATAAAAGTATATTTTTATCATATATGAATTTAAATATAAATTTTTATTTATTAATAAATGATTTTATTATTTAGTATAATAAGATCTTATAAATATATTTAAATATATAAAACGACTATATATAAGTTATATAATAAACATGTATAGATTTTGGAAGTTATTTTAGGTCAAGTTGACTTTTGTTGACTTTTGCATGTCGGTCTCGAGCATTAGGATTGTGATACACTACGACTTGACCTAAATTGTTAGACAGATATTGACCAACAAATAAATATATATACTTAATATAGGTTCGTGAATCCAAGACAAACCCTGCACTTGTTCAGTGCCGTCATATACATAATTGCTACAAAATACAGTATTGTGAGTTTCATTTGCTCCCTTTTATATATATTTTTGGGACTGAGAATACATGCGCTGTTTTTATAAATGTTTTACAAAATAGGCACAAGTACTAAAACTAATTCTACGCGGGTTTAAACCAGAAATATACCCTTAGCTTGGTAACATTAAACTACTTATCTATGTACGGTAGGCGCGAATCCTAAAGATAGATCTATTGGGCCTGACAAACCCCATCCTGACTATGGGATGCTTTAGTACTTCGAGGTTATTTTAAACACACCTGATCTGGTGTACTTCAAGGGTAAAACATGAACGTTAAGGCTTGTTACCGGGTGCCTACAACTTATAGAATACTTTTATACACTTGCGAGTGTACATATATTTATAAACGGAAATCTTATGGTCTATTAATATATTGAAATGATTGTTTTGATAAACCTATGAACTCACCAACCTTTTGGTTGACACTTTAAAGCATGTTTATTCTCAGGTATTAAAGAAATCTTCCGCTGTGCATTAGCTCATTTTAAGGATATTACTTGGAGTCATTCATGGCATATTTTGAAAGACGTTGCATTCGAGTCATTGAGTTCATCAAGATTATTATTAAGCCAAATATAGTTAGATGTATTATGAAATGGTGTGCATGCCATCAACTTTCGTTGTAAAGAAAGTTTGTCTTTTAAAAACGAATGCAATGTTTGTAAAATGTATCATATAGAGGTCAAATACCTCGCGATGTAATCAACTATTGTGAATCGTTTATAATGTATATGAACGGGTCCTTTCAGTTGGTATCAGAGTGGTGGTCTTAGTGAACCATGTCTGCATTAGTGTGTCTAACTGATAGTCGTTAGGATGCATTAGTGAGTTTGGACTTCGACCGTGTCTGCATGTCAAAATTTTTGCTCATCATTGTTGTCGGAAATTACCTGCTTATCATTCTTAGTCTAGACACATCTCATTGCATTGATTGCATGAATAGTGTATAGACAAAATTCATATCTTAGTGTATCTGCTAATTCATATCTTAGCGTATCTGTTACTGTAAACTTTGCCTGACATATTCTGTAAATTCCTGCGTAATCTACGAAACCTTTTTCTCTATATAATTAGAATACCACCCGATAGCCGGAAAATCATTTCATATCGAAAAATTCTTTATTCAATCGTACGAAATGGAATTCGTCATTAGTTCAAGTCCCTCGGATTCCGAAATGGAATCCCACTCAAGTTCCGAAAGCAGTGTGACCGGAATGGATCAACCAATTAGTCATCATCTATTCTGGATGAATTGGGGATGGGTTCGTAGCCTCCTTAATCATTGGAGACAAGAAGAAGGTGATCCCTTCCATCCACCACATTGCCCTCTTGGCGAAGAACCTGAAGCACTTATCGGCGAACCTGTCCGAAACACCATTTTCTCTCTCATTTCCAGAGTATCTCGTCATGATTATATACTATACCAAATTCTAGATGTTATCTATCCACTCGTCCGAACTGACAATCACCCAAGTATAATAGAAGAAGTCAACGAGCTTCGCGCTCGGGTAGTGGCTTAGGAGAATATGGTGCAAAGGTTACAAACACCAGCAGCAGCACCAGCAGCATAACCAGTACCACCATCAACAACATCAACGGTACCATTACCACCACCAACAACAACCGTATCGCAAACCTAAACTTCACAATCTGTCCCACGAACGAGCATCGACATCATACGCCATGTAGATACCAAGGAATACCATAACGATGAAGTATTGATTCATAACTTCATTGGGGAAATATTCTACGACGATTATGTAATTTCTAAAGTTTAGAAATTATCTATCCTAGCCTTAACCATAAATCAAATGAGTTTAATTTAATATTAACTCATTAAATCTATATTACATCTGAAGAAATATACACATATATATTTCCATAAAGACTGTAATAAAATTCTTTTGTACAAAATATTAATTGTTAATTTTTTTTTACGGGTAGGTAATACCCGAGAGATATATAAATTCACAATTAATATGTTACATTCTTCGAATCTGATTCAGCAAATCATCCATTATACTCCCTACTTTCACAACAATATACATTCTTTTATAGAAAGCAAAACAACCATACTCATTCAAAATCTAATTACATATTCTGATTTTGAAATCTCATAATTCGATTCAAGATATAACCGAAATCATCACTCTTAGATTTCTACATCTTTCAAAACTATACTTTGACTTCAAAACTGTCCTAGAACCTCATTTCTATTCATGGAACTCACAAAAATATTTGTATCATTCAAAATCTTAGAACATCATATGTATATTAACAATTACAATATGTGTTCAAACACTTCGAAATTCTTAAAGACATGCGAGATGATGATCCAACCACACATTACCCACTGTCATGCACCTGAAAAGCTCTCGAAACCAAAGTTATAGTTTAACATGTATCCGTGTCAGATCCTTTGATATTTATTACCAAATATAATTTTTCAATCTCTTTTCAAAATAGACAGTTTTGTCATAGCTTCAACAAATCACCTTCATTTTTTTATACGAATAAACCTTATTATAACAATTACCCCTTCATCATTGTTACCGGGGAACCTTTCATATCTCGCCACATTAGCAGTAAACTTATCAACAACTTCATTAACCTTCGACTTAAGCCTCTCCGAAAAGTCACTATACTTATTCATTAAAACCCCATCATGTACTCACCTACATCCTGTAACAATAATTGTCACACCAACTACTGGGAATTAGCAATCAGTATTTTGAATTTCGGGACAATTTTACGTCAAAAGTTATATGTATACATATAACGTCTATCTCCTAGACTTACATACTTCGAATGTGAATTTTCTGAAAAACATCCCAAACTATGAACTAGTTCTCCGAAATTGGAAAAAATACTGATGAAGCAGCAAAAACTGTAAACGACTTTAACAGTCAAAAGTTTGATGATAAAGAATAGTATGGTGGTAAAGCTGAGAAAAAGAGAAGGTTTGAAACTGGAAAACGGATTGAGCAGACCATGAAGGAGGCTGTGGACAAATCACAAAGACTAAACCTGCCTTCAAAGGATCCAAATGATTCAGTGTCTACTGAAATCGTTAGCAAACACCTTACTTCTTATTCTAAACATTCACAGATAAATCTTCTTCATCATCCATCTATGTTAAGAATTCTAAGATATCATCGTATCTTTTATTATAAATATCTTCGATATTCCTGAAGATATTTTCAAAACTATTCTTATCTGAAATCTTCTATCTATTCGCAATATCTGCGTTACAACATAAAAAGAAACTTTGTTAGTTTCTAAATTCCGAAGAAAAAAAAATTCGAATTTAAAATAGGAATGTTTTTGAAGTAGTGTTGGGAACTGAAGCATGAGTTAGTATAATATAATGACACTTGATCAATGTGATTAAATTACAGTAAGTCATACTGAGCTTCTAATGGAACGTGATGATTCACAGAACATACCGTCATCATGTACTATTTACACGACTCTTACATTCTACCCAATTTTCAAACATATTAAGAACATATCATCTTGATAGCTCTATATTTTCGGATATTCTGGTAATTTGCCAAATCAAGATCGTGCCATTACGATTTTCTTCTTGGAACATTAACTATGTTCATCCAAAAAATTCATATCTACAAATTCTGGACCATTATCCGCTTGACTTAAGGTCGGGAAGAGAAAACTAAAGCATGAAGCTTCGAAATATAATGGAGAATATAAAGCCCGATAACAACCCCGAAATTACAAACCTTGTATATCAATGCGTATAGCAATATAAAGACACGGGAGAATGAAAAACACAATAACCCCAAGGTAATGGTAGAAGAAAATAACTTCCTCCGGTGGTAGATGAAAAAGAAGAATGACAGATATGAAAGTTAAGAGTATATCAAGAATCAATACTGGATGAAGCATATTAACGAATGCTTTAAAGTATGAATTGGGGAGAAAGACTAGAAGGTGTGAGCTGTGGAAATAAAGAAACGAAGGGGATGGATTTATAGTAAAATATCAGACAGAGAAATCGAGACAGATTATCGCATTTAATCAAATAAGATCCTGATTTCCTTAATCGCCGAAGAACCAAATCTTATTGCAAAGATTTTCTTTAAATTCCATGAATTCCGGAAATCAATCATAACTACGTCATCGGTTAAAACGGATATAGGTTTACTCATTTCACTCTCTTGCGATAGCTTCACTTATACTCTTCGCGTAATCAAATTGTTTTATCTATATTACTCAATGATGATAAAACTCTATTTATCAACTCATATTCGTCATGAAAATATTTTTAAAGTTAGCCATGACGATCTCGATCAAATTTCGGGACGAAATTTCTTTAACGGGTAGGTACTGTGACGACCCGGAAATTTCCGACCAAATTTAAACCTAACCTTTATATGTTTCCGACACGATAAGCAGAATTTGTAATATTGAATCTCAAAAAGTTTGGAACTACATTCATGTAATCAATTATCCTTTGACCGTGTTCGACGATTCACGAACAATTATGTGTATATAGATATGTATATATAATATATAATAACTGAAAACATTAACAAAGTATTTGATATATATGATACTTTACATGAACGTATTTGTTTCGATATATTTATCGACAGAATTAAGAGATAATATCAAATGATTGAATTATCAGATACATTATGATATGATTACGGGCCAATGTTATGAGGTCCACTTTGAATTAAGAAATCTATTCTTTTTGACAATATTCGAAAAATGGTAAAGTGATCTATAAGTAGGAACGTGGAGTGTAAATAACTTAGATGTTGGATATCGACAAAGTTAAGTAACTCGACATTTTTTCATTAAGATGATTTCATACGTTTATTAAACCTTTGGACTTTATCCCATGCTTCACCCACAGACTGTAATTTAAAAACTTGAAACCTATTATGAATATATATATAATTCTACTTTTCTAAAATGTTTTATGATATAACGATTTAAATTAATATTAAATATATTTATACGCGTATTATACGTACATAGTTTTATACTTTTACTATAATTTAACTTTACCTTTACTTTACTTTTACTTTACTTTTACTTTACTTTAACTTTAATAATTCATACTTTAATAATTCACTTTAATAATTCTCTTTAATAATTCATACTTTAATAATTCACTTTAATAATTCATACTTTAATAATTCACTTTAATAATTCATACTTTAATAATTCATACTTTAATAATTCACTTTAATAATTCAAAAATCTATTATAAATAGAATTCAATAGTTTTATTATTTCATAGAAACTTGAAAATATATTTCTCTAAACTCTCTCAATCGAATTACATATATATATTTACTTAGTATTATTTCAAGATATTATTAGTATACATAAAATACTACGACGGAGTTATATTCAGACGATTTCAAAATAAGTTTTCAAACGGGATAGAGCTAAGGAAATTATGGGTTATACCTATGGAGGTTATGGGTATTGTTCGAGGGTATTGCTCGTGAGGTCAACCTAACGTTTATCATTTTTGTTGCGTCTACGTACTTTCCTGCAATATTGAATCACAATATTGATACGTGAGCATTCATATCTTATCTTTTATATATTAATAGTGTATTCCTGACTAGTGCTCGAGTATATATGATTATGCATGTTTGTATGCTTAGTTTCATCGTTAAATAGTTTATGATAAATCACGAATTTGATACATATGCTACCGAGATAAGGTATATGATATGCATGTTGTTGAAAAGCTAAAGAAAAATTAATAACTTTTCATTTAGAAATCGTGTGGGTTCGATGAACGGATTAAAAGATATGGTCAACTGAATTATTATTAATTTTAATATTATTATTAAAACGATTATTATAATTGTTATCAATTGATGTTATTACCAAAATTATCTTTATTACTAAAAATTAATATTTTTATTGAAACTATCATTTTATTATTTTTATCATTATTATTATTATCAATATTATTTAATCAAATAAATATGCGTACAAAGATATTTTTACCAAACGTAATATAATTACATTAATAATACATACCACTATATTTTTATGATATTAAGTGAATTTTATAAATTTTATTACTTGAGATATATAAAAGTATATTTTTATCATATATGAATTTAAATATAAATTTTTATTTATTAATAAATGATTTTATTATTTAGTATAATAAGATCTTATAAATATATTTAAATATATAAAACGACTATATATAAGTTATATAATAAACATGTATAGATTTTGGAAGTTATTTTAGGTCAAGTTGACTTTTGTTGACTTTTGCATGTCGGTCTCGAGCATTAGGATTGTGATACACTACGACTTGACCTAAATTGTTAGACAGATATTGACCAACATATAAATATATATACTTAATATAGGTTCGTGAATCCGAGACAAACCCTGCACTTGTTCAGTGCCGTCATATACATAATTGCTACGAAATACAGTATTGTGAGTTTCATTTGCTCCCTTTTATATATATTTTTGGGACTGAGAATACATGCGCTATTTTTATAAATGTTTTATGAAATAGGCACAAGTACTAAAACTAATTCTACGTGGGTTTAAACCAGAAATATACCCTTACCTTGGTAACATTAAACTACTTGTCTATGTACGGTAGGCGCGAATCCTAAAGATAGATCTATTGGGCCTGACAAACCCCATCCTGACTATGGGATGCTTTAGTACTTCGAGGTTATTTTAAACACACCTGATCTGGTGTACTTCAGAGGGTAAAACATGAACGTTAAGGCTTGTTACCGGGTGCCTACAACTTATAGAATACTTTTATACACTTGCGAGTGTACATATATTTATAAACGGAAATCTTGTGGTCTATTAATATATTGAAATGATTGTTATGATAAACCTATGAACTCACCAACCTTTTGGTTGACACTTTAAAGCATGTTTATTCTCAGGTATTAAAGAAATCTTCCGCTGTGCATTAGCTCATTTTAAGGATATTACTTGGAGTCATTCATGGCATATTTTGAAAGACGTTGCATTCGAGTCATTGAGTTCATCAAGATTATTATTAAGCCAAATATAGTTAGATGTATTATGAAATGGTGTGCATGCCATCAACTTTTGTTGTAAAGAAAGTTTGTCTTTTAAAAACGAATGCAATGTTTGTAAAATGTATCATATAGAGGTCAAATACCTCGCGATGTAATCAACTATTGTGAATCGTTTATAATGTATATGAACGGGTCCTTTCAAACAGATTCCTCCGGTGGTAGATGAAAAAGGAGGAAAACAGAAGTAATTGTTAGAAGAAGGACAAGGATCAATACTGGATTAAGCATTTTTACAATATTTAGAAGTACGGATTAAAGAAGAAATTATAGAAGTGGTGAAAATAATGAAACGGAAGATTTTAATTTATAGCGAAATATCAGGCATAACAATTGAGGCAGATTATCGCATTTAATAGAATCATAATTTCCTTACTTATTGAAAAATCAAATCTTTTATAGAATTCGAAGATTTTCTCTAAATTCCTTGAATTTCAGAGATCCACCGCGAATACTGTTGGGATTTAACAAGTTTCATAATACTTATAATCATTCAAGAAATAAGATTTGCGGAAGCATATAAATTTCCATTTTAAAACTTGTAAATCTTTAACCATTTAAAGTTAAATCCCAAATAGGATCAAGTTGTGAAACATACTTACAAACTAAGAGTGGGTTTAGAGATTATACCTCCTCAAGCTAGTTGAGGGTTGTTTTCAAAGTTGGAAGATGATGATGATGATGAAGATGATGATGAATGCAAGCCTCAAAGTGATGAAACCTCAAGAGATTATACCCCAAACTAGACACCAACACCATGTACAATGGTTAGGATTTTTTTGACACTTGAAAATAAGCTTCCAAATAAGCTTAAGAACTCCCTCTTGGACAACAAAAAATCAGCCAGAATTCAGCAAAAGGAGCTGAATTTCACTTGCTATTTTTGTGTATTTTTTATGTATCACTTGAGTCAAGCCTTGGTAAACTAGTTAGGCATGTTCCTTAGGAGTTGTGTCAACTTTAAAGTAACCAAAATAAGCATGGGGTGTCTCCTTGGAGTCCCAAAATTTGCACACTTATAATGTTTAATAATAATACTTGTAAGTTTATAAAAGTTTATAAACTTGTTATAAACTTATGTATTATTTTGTTACTTATATATTTTATAAAACTTATTATAAAATATAACACAATATAATTATTTAAACCCATAAACAATTATATATAAATTATCCAAATAATTTATTTCAAGTGATAATATTTTAGAAACCCGATTTTCTAAAATCTAAGTGTCGCGTATTTGTTTAATGATCCAATCGTTAAGATCAAATACATATAAGGTGTCGGTAAGCTTGTTATTGGGTATGACCCGACTTGGATCAAAACATATTAGCCACGTTAATTTGATATGTCTCTCGGGCATACGAAAAACCTTCAATCTCCCACTTGTACGAGAAACATAAGAAATTAATGCAAGTGACGGATACCACCTAACGACCGTCCATCACCCCCAATATGTTATGACTTAGTGCCATTCAATAACATCATCCCTTTCGAGTTCCCAACTCGAATATGATTAGGTAAATCTTTTCATTATATCCTTTCATCCTAGATGTCATGTTAAATCCAAGAGACATAGAGTGATCACTCTCTTCTAGATTTAACTTTATCAGGCCTTAGACATCTGACTTTCAACGAATAAGAGGGACAAATTCCATCTTGACTACATATGTCCTAGATATACACTATGTATTATACCTGAGCTCTTCCTTATGAATTACCATATTTCAGAATAGCGAAGGAAAGAATCAAGGCACAATACTTAGTGAATATCCGAACCCAATATGTATCTCAGGTTAGAGGATACAATGATATTCGCCTTTACTTAAGATTACATGTGATCAACCACAAAGGCTCCATTTAGTGAATCTTGAGGGCGGGTCTTCCAATATTTGTATCCCACAAATATCTATGAACCTTGGTTGCAACCTTGCCCCACATTCATCCCGTGAATGTATACCAATCCAAGTTCACAATAGTCTAAACCTCACACTTGTTCCCACAAATGTGATCGACTACCGAATTTAGAACAATTACTTATTCATGGATAAAATATGCAAAATAGGAACATAACTCAATATAAATTAATACCATAATTATATTAATGAGTTTGAACAATTTCGTTCCGTTACAATACTTAAAACAGATCATGACCAATCACTAGAATATCGAAGCCCTAATGCACTAACATGCCCTTGATGTTTTGCACCATGTAAGAGTTTTGTGAGTGGATCCGCTATATTAAGATCTGTGTGAACTTTGCGAATACATATCTTTCCCTTTTCAACTTCATCCCTTATGTAGTTGAATCTCCGCTCAATGTGACGGGTCTTTTGGTGAGCACGAGGTTCCTTGATTTGAGCAATCGCACCCTCGTTGTCACAAAAGATCTCAAGAGGGTCCTGAATGGAAGGGACTACTCCTAAGTCGTCGATGAATTTCTTCATCCATGCAGCTTCCTGCACTGCCAATGAGGCGGCAATGTACTCCGACTCTATAGTGGATAATGCAAAACCTTCCTGTTTTGAACTCTTCCAAGAGACCGCACCTCCATTTAACGTGAAGACATAACTGGATTGTGATCGAGAATCATCTCGATCAGTTTGGAAACTCGCGTCCACGTAACCTTTTACAGCGAGTTCCTCCTCACCAGACCCATATATTAACAGCAATCCAATGACTATTTCCTGGGTTATTCTGGTATCTACTTGTCAAGCTTAGAGTGCATGACACATCCGGTCTAGTGCATATCATTACATACATGATTGACCCAATAGCAGACGCATATGGGATATTCTTCATTCTTTCCTGTTCATCTTTCGTGGTTGGGCACTGAGATGAACTAAGGAGCGTTCCTCTTTGAATAGGTACCAAACCTTTCTTAGAGTTCTCCATCTTGAACCTTTTCAAGACCTTTTCAATGTATGCACTTTGATTCAAACCTATCAGTTTCTTGGATCTATCCCTGTAGATCCCAATCCCCAAAACGTATTGTGCTTCTCCAAGATCCTTAATGGAGAAGCATTTACTTAGCCAAGTTTTAACACCTTGCATTACCGGAATATCGTTTCCAAATAACAATATATCATCCACATATAGTACAAGGAACATGATAGTGCTCCCACTAGCTTTCTTGTATACACAAGCTTCATCACCATTTTTAATGAAGCCAAATTTCTTGGCCTCCTCATTAAATCAATGATTCCACATTCTAGATGCTTGTTTCAATCCGTAGATTGACTTCTTTAACTTGCATACCTTTTTAGGATATTTCGGATCAACAAAACCTTCAGGCTGAACCATATAGACATCTTCCTCAAGATATCCATTTAGGAAAGAGGTCTTGACATCCATTTGCCATATTTCATAATCATAATGAGCAGCAATGGCAAGTAATATCCTAATAGACTTTAGCATTGCCACACGCGAAAAAGTATCATCATAGTCAACCCCTTGAGTTTGAGTGAAACCTTTTACTACAAGTCTAGCTTTATATGTATCCAAGTTTCCATGTATGTCAGTTTTCATTTTGAAAAGCCATTTACAATCAACTAGCCTTGAGCCAGCAGGTTGTGTAACAAGTTCCCAAACTTGGTTGTCATACATGGATTGCATCTCAGCGTTCATGGCTTCCTGCCATTTATCTTTATCAATCCTTGATAAAGTATCTTGGTAGTTTATTGGTTCATCCAAATCAACCACATAGCAACCATCCATGAGAAACCCATATCTCTCAGGAGGATTACTAATCCTACCAGATCTGCGAACGTCTTGTGTATTTTGATTATCCATTTGATCACTCTCAATATTTTAATGTTGAGTGCTAGTGTCAACCAATTGTGTATCATCTACTTGATCTTGATCCTCTTCAAGATCTATCTTCCTTTCGCTATTTCCTTCCATTAGGAACTTAGTTTCAAGGAATTCAGCCTTTCGAGCAACAAATACATTCTGCTCGGATGGATCATTGAAATAATATCCATATCATCCTTGGGATATCCTATGAAGATACACTTCGTAGATCGAGCATTCAACTTATTAGGGACGTAACGCTTAGGGTAAGCTTCACATCCCCATACCTTTAAGTATGATAGAGATGGAGGTTTTCCAAACTACATCTCATGAGGAGTTCGTTCCACTTTCTTGGTTGGGGCCATATTTAAAATACGAGTCACGGAGCATAGACAATAACCCCAAAATGATAGAGGCAACGAGCTTCTAGCCATCATAGATCGAACCATATCCATTAGGGTTCGGTTCCTCCTTTCAGAAACTCCATTAAGTTGGGGTGTTCCAGGAGGAGTGAGTTGCGAGATAATCCCACAACTTTTAAGATAATCTTGGAAAGCATCGCTTAGGTATTCACCTCCTCTATCGGTACGAAGTACCTTGATTGTCTTATTGAGTTGATTTTGTACTTCGTTTTGATATTCCTTGAATGCTTCAAAAGTTTCGTCCTTGTGTCTTAATAAGTATACATATCTGAAATGACTAAAGTCATCAATGAAAGTAACGAAGTATCTTTCACCATTCCTAGGTCCACATACATCAGAGTGTATTAATCCCAATAAGTCCTTAGCCCTTTCATAGGTCCCTTTGAAAGGTGCTTTAGTCATTTTGCCTTGTAAACAAGATTCACATACATCAAACGAGTCTAGTTCATTTGATTTCAAAAGGCCATTCTTTTGAAGTGTATGCATTCGATTCTTGTTTATGTGACCAAGGCAACAATGCCATAAGTAGGAATCACTCAAATCCCTTTTGAGTTTCTTGGTGTTTGCATGGTATATTGAGCTATTGTATGATGTGTCATCATGAACCAATTCATAAATACCATTCGAAGACAAAGCCTTAAAATAGAACACATTATCTAAAGAAACATGGATATCATCATTAATAAAATTAAGATTAAAACCATATTGTTTCAAACGGGATACAGAAATAATGTTTCGAGATAAATCGGGTGCATACAAAATATTTTTTAAAATAAGCTCCAAACCACTTGGAAGCTTTAAAACAAAGTCTCCATGAGCTTTCACTTGCACCCTTGCTCCATTTTCCATGAAGAGACTTGTTGTTCCCGTATCTTGATTACTTCTTTTGAACCCCTGCAAAGAATTGCAAATATGAGTTCCACATCCTGTGTCTAATACCCATGTATTAGAAGAAGTAATACTAAGCTCAATGTATACCATATATACATTACCTGAGGTTTGCCTTGCATCCCTCTTTTCCTTCAACTCCTTTAGGTAGACCGGGCAGTTGTGTTTCCAGTGACCCATCTCACCGCAAGCAAAGCATGGATCTTCCTTGGGGTTAGCTTTACCAGCAACCTTTTGCTTCTTGTTGTTGTTGGTTGGGGTAACCATCTTCCCTTTTCCCTTGCCTTTGCCTTGGTAGGCGGGTCCCTTCCTCTTAGCCGCCTTTGGCTTAGAAGTGTTATTGTTTTTAGACCCGCCTTCATTGATCGTAAACACGGGTGAAGCCCTTTTACCCATGCTTGCTTCTGCCGTCTTAAGCATGGCATGTAATTTGCCAATGCTTTTATCCCAACCATTCATGTTGTAATTCATTACAAATGTGTCAAACCTTTTTGACAATGAGTTGAGAATGAGGTCCGTGGCTAATTCATTAGACACGTTGCAATTTAGACGGTTTGCTCGATCAATAAGGCTTTTCATCTTAAGGACATAAGATGAAACGGATTGGGAGTCGTCCATCCGACATGCATGAAGCGCTCGAACCATTTCGAAGCGCTCGACACGAGCTTGTTGAAGGAACATCTCCTTCAACTGTGTGATCATGTCATATGCACTATGATGCTCAAAATCCTTTTAGAGTTCAGGTATCATAGTCCCAAGCATGAGGCAAGAAACTTGCAACGAATCTGTGCAATATTTCTCCCAATAAGCCATGCCTTCCGTATCATCCTTGTCCGGTTGATCGGGAATAGGGTCTTCCAACACATACGCCCTGTCCTCTAGTTTGAGGACAATTCTTAGATTGCAGAACCAATCCATGAAGTTCGTATGGTTGAGTTTTTCCTTTTCGAGGATTGACCTCAACTATAGGTTGTTAAAGTTTATTGGTGCGTTCGGAATGTTGTTGTAATTGGCGGCCATCTACAAAATTTAACAAAGTTGTTTAAGTATCAATTTTAATTTAACGATCAATACCCTTTAAATCCAATTGATATTTATTAAATTTTAGAATCCAACGGTAAACCAAATTTCGGTTAGGTGACCTTTATCCCGTCATTTGATTTAGCTAGGTATTCATTATATGACAATTGCGATCCTTTTGCAACTTCTAAGTTATGGGATCATGCAATCCTTTTGCATGGCATATTTATCCCATTAACGCCTATTTGTTCCTCATGCTTCGGTGACCCTAAGTTCATGATTTCCAAATCAAGTCGTCCTACTTGTGTAAACGTGTAAACTTAACATACAAGTGGTTAGGTGACCTTTATCCCACAAGCATGAGAAATTCACCTTAATCATATTAGTTTGCTCATAACGGTTATGTGACCTTTATCCCATTATGAGTTCCCTAATATTTTTAAATGTTGCACAAAAGGATGGCGTTTAACTTGTTTGCCTTGTTAATAAGGGATTTTAAGTTTTCATTAATTCTAGTTTGAGAAAACTTTTATGCCATACACCAACATGCATTTAGTGTATGGTTCATTTGAAATCCATTTTCATGTCTATAAACCATTTTATATATATGATCCTAATCATGTTCTTAATAACCGTTTATTAATGTCCTTTTAGCCATTTTTAATTTAACCAATTAAATTGTCATTTTGCATGTCGTTAATTAATGTATAATTTAACTAATTAAATTGCCATTTTGCTTGTTGTTAACTTGTAGCATACAAACATACAATCCACAATCATACAATAAACAACCATCCATGCAAAACATATATGTTCACAATCAAGCCATTTTGGTAGACATTTGTTTAGCCGAAAAGAAATGCCACCGGGTAAGGGGTTATAACACAAAGTAGGAGATTTTAAATCTCCCACTTAATCTTGCATCCAATTGCTTCTTCTTGTGTTCTTCAAGTCTTCATCATCTTCATCTTTTTACAAAATATATCCTAATACATTTTGTCTAAAAAAGTGAAATTACAACCTAATCTATTTTACATACCAAATATAAAATAAATTACATAACCAAAATAATATTATTACATACCAAATGAATAAATATTAAATCAACCAAACATGCAACCAAACACAAGGTCAAGGCTTAGATTGTGAACATCATCAACATAAGTGATAGGCAATACAGAATCACAAGTGATTGGAAACACAGAATCACAAGTGATCTGCAACACAGAATCACAAGTGATTGGCAATACAGAATCACAAGTGATCGGCAACACAGAATCACAAGTGATTGGCAATACAGAATCAAAAGTGATCAGCAACACATAATGCAGAATCCCAAGTGATTTTGGCCAAAATGACAAACCACTCAAAACTGAAAATTTTACATTCTACTTCATGCATGTTCATAGAATGCAAAATTATAGTGGGTTTAATAACCATCTCGAAGCATATTTCAACAACTTCGGCTCTAGATACCATTGTTGGGATTTAACAAGTTTCATAATACTTATAATCATTCAAGAAATAAGATTTGCAGAAGCGTATAAATTTCCATTTTAAAACTTGTAAATATTTTACCATTTAAAGTTAAATCCCAAATAGGATCAAGTTGTGAAACATACTTACAAACTAAGAGTGGGTTTATAGATTATACCTCCTCAAGCTAGTTGAGGGTTGTTTTCAAAGTTGCAAGATGATGATGATGATGAATATGATGATGATGAATGCAAGCCTCAAAGTGATGAAACCTCAAGAGATTATACCCCAAACTAGACACCAACACCTTGTACAATGGTTAGGATTTTTTTGACACTTGAAAATAAGCTTCCAAATAAGCTTAAGAACTCCCTCTTGGACAACAGAAAATCAGCCAAAATTCAGTAAAAGGAGCTGAATTTCACTTGCTATTTTTGTGTATTTTTTATGTATCACTTGAGTCAAGCCTTGGTAAACTAGTTAGGCATGTTCCTTAGGAGTTGTGTCAACTTTAAAGTAACCAAAATAAGCATGGGGTGTCTCCTTGGAGTCCCAAAATCTGCACACTTATAATGTTTAATAATAATACTTGTAAATTTATAAAAGTTTATAAACTTGTTATAAACTTATGTATTATTTTGTTACTTATATATTTTATAAAACTTTTTATAAAATATAACACAATATAATTATTTAAACCCATAAACAATTATATATAAATTATCCAAATAATTTATCTCAAGTGATAATATTTTAGAAACCCGATTTTCTAAAATCTAAGTGTCGCGTATTTGTTTAATGATCCAATCGTTAAGATCAGATACGTATAAGGTGTCGGTAAGCTTGTTATTGGGTATGACCCGACTTGGATCAAAACATATTAGCCACGTTAATTTGATATGTCTCTCGGGCATACAAAAAACCTTCAAATACGTCAAAAAGTTAAATCTCTATCTCAATCTTTTGTGACAGCTTCACTTGTACGCTTCGAGTAATCAAATTGTTTTATTTATATTACTTAATAATGATAAAACTCTATTTGCCAACTTATTTTCGTCATGAAAACACTTTTATTGTTAGCCATGACGACCACGCTCAAATTTCGGGACGAAATTTCTTTAACGGGTAGGTACTGTGACGACCCGAAAATTTCCGACCAAATTTAAACTTGATCTTAATATGGTTTCGACACGATAAGCAAAGTCTATTAAACTGAATCTCAAAAACTTTGAGCCGTGTTCATGTATACATTTGACCTTTGACTAATCCCGACGATTCACGAACAGTAGTTTATGATTAGATAAGCATATATATATATATATATATATATATATATATATATATATATATATATATATATATATATATATATATATATATATACATATGACATTTTGCAAACCAATTACAAAGTATTAATTGATATACTATAAGATAATTGTATCAATACATGATTAACATATTTAACTACTCGATATTTAAAACATTATTATAAATCTATATTAGTTTAATTATATATATATATATATATATATATATATATATATATATATATATATATATATATATATATATATATATATACCTGATTTCTGATGGATAAGTAGCAATATATAATGTTAATACATTAAATTTAAGTATGAATTTAAAATATAGTTGTCTTATTAACACTAATATCATCATATGTATATTATTATCAATATTAGTATTATTGATATAATTATTATAAATATAGATATTAAAAATTCTAATAAAGGTTATGATAATAAAAATAATAATGATAGATATAAATATTATTAGGAGAATAATTAAAACTATAATTTACATCTAAAATAAATTATCTACCATTAGTAAGACTTATCATATTTTTTTATCATTAGAAAATAATATATTTTTATCATTAATAATATTATTATTTTAAAATTTACCAAAATTATTATTATTGTAACTTATTGTTAGTATTACTATTATTATTATTAATTATTATTGATATTATTATTATTTTTATTTAAATTATTGTAAATATAATTATAATTAGTAAATGTTAATAAAAATGGAATAAAGTCTTATGCTTGAATCCAAATCAGTTTAAGATAATCATCAAACTATATCATGCTTTGTTTCTATCCCCAATCTGTTACGTATCATTTTCAATTATACAAATCTAATCACCTTTACAGCTTAATTTTTGGTTATTTAGTCTTTGATTGAATTGATCCTGTCTCCAACTTGTTAAACGTCTGAATCAACTTAGAATACAAACAAAAGGATTTACTGCATCTAATATTCGATTATTATTTGTACATAACTCAACCATCACAATGCCATTTAAAAATACCATCATCCCTCACCATGAACATACATATCCATATATATCTTTATTTTTTTTGGTTCTGTTGATGAACCAAACTACCAAGACTACCACCGATCACCACCAAATCCGTCATCCATCACCTCTACGACACCTTCCACCGGCCGTCGGTTCAACACCCAACACCATCTATTGTTTGAGTTCAACCTCAACACAAACCCATTGCCACTACCTTCACTTTAGGATTTCTGTTACCCGTGAGCTGTTAACAAAAACCACCACCGTGCCACCATGTGTCACAACAACTAACCACCACAACACCACCACACACTCTCTCTTATATATATATATATATATATATATATATATATATATATATATATATATATATATATATATATATATATATATATATATATATCTTTCTTATTACTTGCTTGATGAAAACACCACAGCAAACCACCATCTTCCATCTCCATCTAAAACCCCATCGCCACCACTTCACATCTTGGATTCTAATTATGCCACTTCAGTTCCTATCCCTGTCACAAATCAGATCACACGCACAACCATCACCGACACCCATCATAAACCGTCACTTCCACTCCCTCTTCTCTCTTTCTTCTTCTTCAACTTCTGTTATTCTCTACTACAGCTACAAATTCGTGCTTGCATGTTCTTTATTCATGTCGAAACCTATCATTTTCTGTAATAGCAAAACGATAGTATTGCCTTATATGAATGAAAAGAGGAGATGGAAAGATACTTTTCTTATGGTTGACAACATTAAGCATTTACATCTATTCGGTGGGTCTAAAGTGACCATGCTACTGGCCGACAAATGCTGTAAAGGGTTGTTCATTCGCATTTTTTATAAACTAAATACCCCACCTGCGTATTCTTTAATCATACTTTTAAACCACTCCTCAATCCAAATTATTCATGTTCATTCTTTTAAATAAACCGCACCCTTTTTAAATTGTTTCATGGATCTTACTTCGTTGGGCTAGTACGTTTAGGAAAGTTAGGATTGGGGAACCTGATTGTGGGCCGAGAGAATGAGGCCAGACGAGTTAGTTATGATTTTGATGATAACGATATCATTAAATAGAATGATTATGTTACATGTATGATGATGATCATCATGATTAGGATCTTGATTACGAAAGAATGATGATGATTATGCATACGTGATGATGATATGTAAATGATATAGGATGATGATGATGTACGATGGTATGATTATGATTGTTAATATGATAAATGATGATAATATGTAAATGATGATGATGATGATGATGATATTAATAAATTGATGATGAACCGAGTGATTAATGATCATGATCATGTTGATGATGATGGTTAGTGCCCTAGTGGATTTAATACTTTGAGGAAGAATAAATAAGAAAAACAGATAGACATGTTATATACTTAAAGATTGGTAATGAATACCAAAAAGTTAGGTAGAGCAAATTGTTTAGAAGATGTTTGGGTGTAGCGAGAGGTCTAGTGTTCGAGCCCAGGCTGCTGCAGCTTATATATATATATATATATATATATATATATATATATATATATATATATATATATATATATATACATATATTTTTGGGTAAAGAGTCATTGGGTCGAAATAATCTTGGATCTGTTGGACCATGGACTTGTAAGTTCAGGTTAAAGGGTTTAAGGTATCAAATTAATCAGAAGGAAAAACATAGAGCATTGGTTAATGGAATAAGGGTATAAACGAGAGGTCACGGGTTTGAGCCTGGCTTCGGGCAATTCTTTTTAGGAAGCTTGTTAAAGGGTATACACATTTTTTTTTACATTTATTATTATTATTATTATTATTATTATTATTATTATTATTATTATTATTATTATTATTATTATTATTATTATTATTATTATGATTATTATTATTATTATTATTATTATTATTATTATTATTATTATTATTATTATTATTATTATTATTATTATTATTATTATTAGTATTAGTATTAAGAGTTATTATCCAAAATTATAATTTTTATGGTAAAAATGATACAACTTTCTATTTTATTATCTTTATTGTTAAAATTATCATCTTTACTAAAACTATATTTTTATTAAAAAACATTATTTATAAAATTATCATTTTATTATTGTTTGAATTAACATTATTGTTAACATTATTATTATCAATATAAAGAGATTACAACTTTTTATATATTAGTAGTAATATTATTTTACCAAATAAAAATTTAGTACATAACACTATATTTAAAATATATAATGTATAAATTATTAAAATAACAAATATATCACTAATAATATAAATTTGTTCGATTACAATCATATGTGTTAATATATATATATATATACGAATGATATAGGTTCGTGAATCCGAGGCTAACCTTACTTTTGTTCATTGTCGTTATATGTATTTTTACTACAAAATACATTATGGTGAGTTTCATTTGCTCCCTTTTTAAATGCTTTTGCAATATATATTTTTGGGACTGGGAATACATGTGCTGCTTTTATAAATGTTTTACGAAATAGACACAAGTAATCGAAACTACATTATATGGTTGAATGATCGAAGTCGAATATGCCCCTTTTTACTTGGTAACCTAAGAATTAGTAAACCAGTCTACTAATTGACGCGAATCCTAAAGATAGATCTATTGGGCCTAACAAACCCCATCCATTGTAGCGGATGCTTTAGTACTTCGATGTTGTTTTATCATGTCCGATGGATTTTCCGGAATGATAGGGGATATTCTTATATGCATCTTGTTAATGTCGGTTACCAGGTGTTCAATCCATATGAATGATTATTTTTGTCTCTATGCATGGGACGTATATTTATGAGAAATGAAAATCTTGTGGTCTATCAAAATGATGGAAATGAATATTTATGATAAACTAATGAACTCACTAACCTTTTGGTTGACACTTGAAAGCATGTTTATTCTCAGGTATGAAAGAAATCTTCCGATGTGCATTTGCTCATTTTAGAGATGTTACTTGGAGTCGTTCATGACATATTTCAAAAGACGTTGCATTCGAGTCATTAAGTATTATTAAGTCAATTATAGTTGGATATATTATGAAATGGTATGCATGCCGTCAACTTTCGATGTAATGAAAGTTTGTCTTTTAAAAACGAATGCAATGTTTGTAAAATGTATCATATAGAGGTCAAGTACCTCGCGATGTAACCAAATGTAATGTATTCGTCCTGATGGATTAGGACGGGTCGCTTCATCCGGCACATGGTTGAACTCCATTACCACATCTGGAGGTGCGCGATCACAACCATCAGACATATACGCGTTAGAGAATTTGATGGATAAACCTAGATAAATTATAAGAATTCACAAGAAATGAAAATACTTACCAGCCTTATTCTTCTTCTTCTTATGGGACTTCTCTTCACCCTTGTCCGCATGTTTGTGCTTCTTTTTCTTCTTCTTTGAAGAAGCGTCTTGGTCAGTAGGATTCTCCTGACCTTCAGTGGGGGAAGTGGTGTAACAACCCAACCCGTTAACCTTCCAAAAAACGTGCCATAAAAAAAAAATTTCGGGACAGTTCATCTGGACGCCGTCCAACTATCTGGACGGCGTCCAGCTCTGAAGGACTGGACGGTGTCCAGCCATCTGGGACGGCGTCCAAATACACTAAAAGTGACTGATCAGTTTTACAATTTTACGCGGGCGAAAAACCCGCTTCCCGAAACTTTTAAACCAAAACACTTTCACAATATGTTATAATAATTAAACCTAAGAGTTTTCCATAATAAAACCGAGTTTTACAACCCCGGGCCCACATCGACCTAAATTACAACCAACTGACCATTTCGACCCAATTTACTTTATACAAAACATAGACCGAGCATGGGATTGGGGATACGCTACCCAATCTTAATTGAACCAAAAGCAAGTCTTCTAAAGCAAACTACGCAAGCTCACTAGTCCCCATGCTTACCCGAGCCACCGCATCCATGCAATCTATAAAAATGTAAACAACGAGAGGGTAAGCTAACGCTTAGTGAGTGATAATATACTACATACATATATATGCATAAAATGGGCACGCCACACAAATAATCAAATACCGCATACCAGAGCATCCAAACATAAAGGCAAGCTAGTCTAAGCATACCGTACGATCACTAATCAACAAGCTAAGATACAATGACAAATATAAGTCCACCCACGACGATGTGAACAATGCCAAATAGCTACACCCGGAGGGCTAGCTACATCACAACAATGCATATTTATATATATATATATATATATATATATATATATATATATATATATATATATATATATATATATATATATATATATATATATATATATATATATATATACAATATATAAACGTCCATGGTTAACCCCTTAACCCAATACAGAAAACCAAATACCGCAATGAAGATTTGGCCGAACTACACGAGCCTTAGTAAATCCGCATCCACACGAGACTACTATCTTCACTAACACAACAACATCAAGGTTGGACTAACTACACGAGCCTTAGTGAATCCGAACTACACGAGATCACTACCACAATAAGATGATCGAACTACACACGTCATCGTGAATCCGAACTACACGAGACTCACTTCCGATAAGATGACCGAACTACACGCGTCATCGTGAATCCGCATCCACACGTGATCCACTACTCCAACTCAAAACCCACGGTCACGGGATTATAAAATCCACCACATCGGGGTTATCCACATCACAACAATATCAACCCTTCGCCATTGGGGTTATATACTCCACATCACAAACACGTGTGATAACGTACACACAAAACGTGTACCTCGCCAAAGGTGATCAACCAAAACGCACAACCGTGCCAATGGGACCTAAACGTAAGTCCATCAAATCCACCTATATGTGAAGTGAGCTCTATAACCGAGAACCACTTTACCCGGCTCGCACCCATCCTACACATACACATGTACATAGGATATTAACACTCACCTTGTCGCCTTGAAGAATGCTACCGAATAATTCGCAACTTGCCGATGGAATGTACCTATTCCATTATCACAATACAAACAACACAATTAGGGTGGACTTACAAACCAACCCAATTGACACTTAGTGCAATTTCGAACCAAATGCACTTCCAAGCACAAACCGCGCCCAAACTAAACAACATTCACTAACACGGGTGAAAATGGTCCTAACACACCGATTAAACCCGAACACAAGTGTTAAACACGTGTCTTACCCATTTTGACACCAAAACCCTAATTCGACCCATTTCAAAATTAGGTAACCAAACACACTCAAAAGTGTTCCAACACTTCCATAATCACTAAACCTAGTGATTAAAACTCAAGATCAAAGCCTAATCAAGGCCAAATCGTCAACCAACCCAAAACCCGCCAAGTGACAAGAATAACTAGTCACCATGAACCCATTTCATCACCTAAAAGGGTTTCACAACAAATCAAGCTCAAACCCTAACGTGAACATCAAATCTAACAAATGAAATTCGGAGTTTAAACTTACCAATACTACCACAACGTAGCTAGGAGCGAGATGAACAACTTTAGAACCCGAGCTTTAGCGAGAATCCGACTCCTTCTTCTCCAAATCAAGTTCTCTCTCTCTAAAACTCTCCTCTCTCTAGATATGGATGAGAGTGTTTGTGTTGGTGAAGATAAGGTTGAATGAGCTCAACCTTTGCCCATTTGTGGCTTAAAACTAGCCACCATGTGAAAAGACCAACATACCCCTTATTAAAAACTAAAATATCACAGCTGGCCCGACAGACCAACTGGACGGCGTCCCAAATATTGGACGGCGTCCAGCTCTTCTTTGCTGGACAGCGTCCCAAATCCTGGATGGCATCCCGATCAACTGAAATGGAAACAGGGTCTTACAACTCTCCCCCACTTAGAATCGATCACGTCCTCGTGATCTTCGTCACCTACCCGAACGGACCTCACTCAACGTTCCTCAAACACAAGTCCCAATCCGACTTTCCTAGACAACTCTTCCCAATGACTCACCTTTAACAACAAAAATCGCCAGTCGCGATTTATCAAATCATAATCCGAGCACTAAAACCTTACTCATTCTCTCACATCGGGAAAAACTCAACCAATCTCAAACCGAGATAGCAACCCCTAGCATACCATACCAAGTACACCGTTAGTAACCACCGCTCATCAAAATAAAGTCAACCATCTAAACCGACGAAGACCGAATAGAAGCGAATCCTTACGGATAACACTCACCACTTAACGTCCCTTGTAATGTGCAACGCGACCAATACGCAACTACCGTAACATCATAATCCAATGGCTAAAACCGATTGCGCCCAACGACTATGGCAACGCTAATCCCAAGGTGTACAACATCGCTATTGTCACACCCGTGACAACATGTGAGTGAAACACGGCTATCGCATCACTACTTCCACAACATTGTCCTTACGACCCCACCATTGGTGTATAAAACAACTGATAGATCACACAACATGGTCCTAACGACCCCACCATCGGTGTATAAAACAACCAATAGATCACACAATATGGTCCTTATGACCCCACCATTGGTGTATAAAACAACCGATAGATCACACAACATGAAGGCTGGCTGAAAACTACACGCGTCTTAGTGAATCCGAACTACACACGACTCACTACCTTCCTCGCAACAACCATCGAGATTGGCCGAACTACACGCGCCTTAGTGAATCTGAACTACACGAGAGTCACTATCCCAAAAGAATGACCGCAACCACACGCATCACTTGTGAATCCGAACTACACGAGACTCACTCTTCAATAAAATGACTGAAACCACACGAGTCATTTGTGAATCCGAACTACACGCGACTCACTTCCACAGTAAGATGACCGAACTACACGCGTCATTGTGAATCCACAACCACACGTGATCCACTTCTTAAATCTCAACACAGGAATGGTACTCGAATTTCCCATCGGTGTTCATAACAACCATTAGAGTACTTAACACATCGTACACTAATCTCACAGGTGGCATCTTAACACATCGATGCTTCACCTTGGGTGGCATCTTAACACGACACTTCACCCGTCATATTACTTTGAGTGGTGTCTTAGCACATCGACACTTCACACATCACGTGAAATGTGGTGTCTTAGCACATCTACACTTCACATCTCACGCTACAACAAATAAATACATTATATACCTATGCATATAATTATTCCACTCACGAACCATACGCACACACGAACATCGCTATCACAATTGAGCAAGAACCGCCTATATCGCACATAGGCTCAAAACAACAGTTCTCTAGAAGAGAATCCGACACTCACATCCCTTAACCGGTAATTTCACCTTGCTCGCCAAACACGTCCATTATCTCTCAACGAGATTTACCACATTACCACCTCGGTGATAATTCATATCCAAGATCATAAGTACAATTTAACCGAAATTGTACTCTACCACAAATCGACCAAAAATAGGTCCCAACACAAATTTCGGATCAACTAAAAGCGTCATCCGAAATCTCACACTAAAACCTCCTCGTGCGGGAGTATAACTCCCCCACTTGGAACTACGTTCCATAACCGCATCTTGTACGACCGTACGACACTACCAAAGGTAGACTTTACCAATAATTGGGTTCACACGACCCATCAGCATATCTTGCTCCAACCTTGAGCACACGAAAGATTTTAACCAATCCTTAGACACTTCGAACGAGGAGTTCACCATAAATACACATACTTTACTCTCGCAATCATCCAATTGCTATAGTTTGTCAAATTTCAACCTAGTCACTCATGTACCTAAGGGTTTCTCCGGTACCCTAAGTACAATGTAACCGCTTCACCTTCGGAATCGAACACTACGCTTGTAGGTATGAAAGAGGCACCTAACATCGCGTCATGTAGACTCCACCACCAAACATACATCGAGATTTAAAACACTCGATCTCAAAGATTTCATCCACCTGACGAACCTCATGGTTCATCAACTTCAACACGAGAGCGAACACGCTCTAGCATCTGAACACCAAAGCCCATACCCGTGGCTTGGTATAAGCATTCTACAAAGATCAAGGAATGCTTGGTTGCACTAAGTCTTACGCCCTTCGCCCGACAATCAAAACATCACCATAGCGTACTTCCATTAGGAACGTCACCCATAACAACAATATGCACAACACAAGGCATTTTATAACTCAAAATCAAACGGCAATTAATAAATAATCAAATGACATATTTATTAAATGAAACATACCTTAACGTCTCCTTGCCGCACCCATCCCCGCCAACTTGGGACATTCCGACTTACGATGTCCTTCTTCTTGGCAATTGAAGCACAGCATGCCATCACCCCTTGGTACCAAACATTCCCAAGACTTGTGACCCCTCATGCCACAATTGTAACATCTAGACACACTAGAGTCCGATATACCCGTCCGTGTACCACCCGTGCTCACACTCGGACCCTTAGTCCTCTTACTTGGAGCACTATACGAAACAACCCTTCTCTCACTTGAAGGTTCACCAATCTTTGATCGCGAATACGACTCGAAACCTCTAGCCACGGCGAATAATTCCCCAAACGATTTCGGGTAACCTCTGCTAACTTGTAATAAACCCAACCCGTTAACCTTCCAAAAATTCCCCTTAGACCATGCTCTGATACCACTTGTAACAACCCAACCCGTTAACCTTCCAAAAAATGTGCCATAAAAAAAAATTCTGGGACAGTTCATCTGGATGGCGTCCAGCTCTGAAGGACTGGACGGCGTCCAGCCATCTGGGACGGCGTCCAAATACACTAAAAGTGACTGATCAGTTTTTACAATTTTACGCGGGTGAAAAACCCGCTTCCCGACACTTTTAAACCAAAACACTTTCACAATATGTTATAATAATTAAACCTAAGAGTTTTCCATAATAAAACCGAGTTTTACAACCCCGGGCCCACATCGACACAAATTACAACCAAGTGACCATTTTGACCCAATTTAGTTTATACAAAACATAGACCGAGCATGGGATTGGGGATACGCTACCCAATCCTAATCGAACCAAAAGCAAGTCTTCTAAAGCAAACTACGCAAGCTCACTAGTCCCCACGCTTACCCGAGCCACCGCATCCATGCAATTTATAAAAATATAAACAACGAGAGGGTAAGCTAACGCTTAGTGAGTGATAATATACTACATACATATATATGCATAAAATGGACACGCCACACAAATAATCAAATACCGCATACCGGAGCATCCAAACATAAAGGCAAGCTACTCTAAGCATACCGTACGATCACTAAGTTACAAGCTAAGATACAACGACAAATATAAGTACACCCACGATGATGTGAACAACGCCAAATAGCTACACCCGGAGGGCTAGCTACATCACAACAATACATATATATATATATATATATATATATATATATATATATATATATATATATATATATATATATATATATATATATATATATATATATATATATATATATATATATATATATATATATATATATATAAACGTCCAAGGTTAACCCCTTAACCCAATACCGAAAACCAAATAACGCAATGAAGATTTGGCCGAACTACACGAGCCTTAGTAAATCCGCATCCACACGAGACTACTATCTTCACTAACACAACAACATCGAGGTTGGCCGAACTACATGAGCCTTAGTGAATCCGAACTACACGAGATCAGTACCTCAATAAGATGACCGAACTACACGCGTCATCGTGAATCCGAACTACACGAGACTCACTTCCGATAAGATGACCAAACTACGTACACGCGTCATCGTGAATCCTCATCCACACGTGATCCACTTCTCCAACTCAAAACCCACGGTCACGGGATTATAAAATCCACCACATCGGGGTTATCCACATCACAACAATATCAACCCTTCGCCATTGGGGTTATATACTCCACATCACAATCACGTATGATAACGTACACACAAAACGTGTACCTCGCCAAAGGTGGTCAACCAAAATGCACAACCGTGCCAATGGGACCTAAACGCAAGTCCATCAAATCCACCTATATGTGAAGTGAGCTCTATAACCGAGAACCACTTCACCCGACCCGCACCCATCCTACACATACACATGTACATAGGATATTAACACTCACCTTGTCGCCTTGAAGAATGCTACCGAATAATCCGCAACTCAACGATGGAATGTACCAACCCAATTGACACTTAGTGCAATTTCGACCCAAATGCACTTCCAAGCACAAACCGCGCCCAAACTAACCAACATTTACTAACACGAGTGAAAATGGTCCTAACACACACCGATTAAACCCCAACACAAGTGTTAAACACGTGTCTTACCCATTTTGACACCAAAACCCTAATTCGACCCATTTCAAAATAAGGTAACCAAACACACCCAAAAGTGTTCCAACACTTTCATAATCACTAAACCTAGTGATTAAAACTCAAGATCAAAGCCTAATCAAGGCCAAATCATCAACCAACCCAAAACCCACCAAGTGACAAGAATAACTTGTCACCATGAACCCATTTCATCACCTAAAAGGGTTTCACAACAAATCAAGCTCAAACGCTAACTTGAATATCAAATCTAACAAATGAAATTAGGAGTTTGAACTTACTAATACTACCACAATGTAGCTAGGAGCGAGATGAACAACTTTAGAACCCGAGCTTTAGCGAGAATTCGACTCCTTCTTCTTCAAATCAAGTTTTCTCTCTCTAAACCTCTCCTCTCTCTAGATATGGATGAGAGTGTTTGTGTTGGTGAAGATAAGGTTGAATGAGCTCAACCTTTGCCCATTTGTAGCTTAAAACCGGCCACCAAGTGAAAAGACCAACATACCCCTTCTTAAAAACTAAAATATCACAGCTGGCCCGACAGAACAACTGGACGGCATCCCAAATATTGGACGGCGTCCAGCTATTTTTTGCTGGATGGCGTCCCGAATCCTGGACGGCTTCCTGATCAACTGAAATAGAAATAGGGTCTTACAAGTGGGGACCCTAGTGTCCTGGCCACTAGTCTCCTCATCGGTATAAGGGACACCCTCTTCATCAGAATGGTTGCCCCCCTTGGGGGGAAAATCTCCGCTACCCACCATAGGAGGAGAGTTAGCCTCATCAGTATGTGCCTCCTTGATCACCTCACCTTCGTGCATAGAAGTGATCTCATCCAACTCCTCATCCTCCAAGACATTGATGATCGCCATGACTGAAAATCAAACACAAGATAAGGTCAGTTAAATGTAGTTAGCATATAATAACTAACACTTTTAAAATGTAAGACAAAGATGCGCTATCTAGCATACCCTGTTCATGATACATCAAGACAGGTGCATTGGGGGGACGAGCGTAAACAAGACCATCACAAAGAATGTCATTCTCATATATGCGAATAGGAAGTTGTTTGCCAACACAAAGACGGAACATACGATCATCGTCCTGAGTCATCGTAGGCATCTCATTCAAGCTCTTGTTAGCACCGGAGTGCCAGTGACTCGCTTTTGCGCAAGAGTCCACAATAAAAGTGTGATCAATGAAAAAGGAGTTTTTCCACTACTCGTGCATAGCAACCTTGGTATACTGAACAAACTTCACGCGCTCCCTAAAAGAATACCAACTGTTTTCATGTGGCTGGTGGGAATACACATTCCTAAACAGATGAATTGTGGGGATAAGGTTATGCCCCCTGCACCACATCTCAAAAAATGAAATGTGGCACGCGCTGTATGGGTGAAGCTGCCCAGCGTCGATACCAAAGAAATGGATCATGGATAGGAAAAAGTCGGTGGAAGGATAGCGAATGTTTCCATACTTCCTAACCTTTTTGAATATACAGCAATTTTATTAGGAGGAGAATCATTGTCGCGCTATTTATGTTTGGGAATGATAGGCTTTAACGGGCGAATTAGGGGGTACTCCCTCATAATCTCATCAAGATCCTCAAGGGTAATAACGGAAGAAATTTCCTCGACGTTCTTAGTCTCAGTAACAGTAGTAGAAGAAGACATCGTTTTTCAATAAAACAATAGAGAAGCAGGTGTGAGAGTTCTAACCTGATGATCATGGAAGCGAAGCAAGAAAGAAGCGTCGAATCAAGGATACAAAAGAAAAGATGAGAGAAGATTTATAGGCGCTAAAACTTTTATGAAAAGGAATGAAGCTATTTATATAGAATAATTCGAGTAGAAGATGTGGGAAAAGAAAAACGCGTCACCACCATACATGTGTCGCAACTCCAACAGAGGAAAGTCTGACATACGGCAGGAAACGTGCGAGGGTGATGGTTGAGGTGTCACTCTCCCATATCTGGCAGACTGACAGGACGAAAAAACCACCTTAGCATTTAATGAATTACTCAACGCATTTTATGTCATGATTATAGTTCAACATCACACGTAAAAATTGCGCATTATATAGAACTGGGGGGACTTAATGATGCGCATAGTTGCACATCAATTGTGCAAGACCCTAATTAACGGGCATAGTTGCACATCAATTGCGCACATTAGTTGCACAAGGTTTAATCGTGTGCATTGATAGACGTCAGATACGCAAACTAAAGATAGTGCCACTTAAAACTATGCACGCAAAGAAAATATGTTACTTGATGAGTAGTACTAAAATGCAAAGGACATTGTGGCCGGATGGTACGATCCTGACACTGCATAACAGTCGAAAAAGGACAAGTAGAGCATAAGGAGATGGCACTAAGATAATGGCAGCACCTTTTGCAGCTTTATAGAATAAAAGGACAAGAACGAAATAGCGTTGCACTAATATGTATTCTTGTCCTGTTACGTGGCACTAAGAGACAAATGCTCACATGTATAAATAGAAACTACTTGGGCTGAAAACACAACATTCATATACTCCAAATCTTTCTCAAGACCATTATCCTCTCTATAAGTAATCTTTATGAAATAACGCACGCAACCGTAATAGTCACATAAAACTCTTTGTAGTTTCAAGTAACGTTGTCATAACATAAGCCCTAATGCCACCCTAGGGCCATCAGTTCCGGCTAACCCGAATGATGGTGGGTCATGTTTAAACACTCTTTCTGAGATCATCCTCTTGTATTAGGGTTACTCACGGCACTCTGGATCAGAAAGTTAAACTCAAGGGACCCTTAAATCCCCCTTATTTGTTGATCTTGCATAGACCGAACCCCTTAGACTATTTTATGTTAGATCAACCATCATTGCAAAAGGACCAGCATCAGAACTAACATTGCAAAAGGACCAGCGTCAGGAACAACATCAGGAACAACATCGTAAAAGGACCAGCATTGCAAAACTTATACTTAGTCAAATTTCAAGTAAACCACGTCATGATTGTAAACAATGGAAAACCAATTTTGGGCCCAGTAATCTATCACTTAATGGGTGTATAATCTGTACCTACTAACCTATTTACAAGTGTACACTAAATCCCTCATTTACACACAATTTTCAACAATTAAGTCCAGTCGTACGTGACTTGAGGTTTAGAGAAATGTTTGCCGTGGATTCATATGATATTAGAAATCTATCAATTTTTATAAAAGGCTAATTACATGATCTCATAAAACAACATTTATAAGCATTAGTATTGATCTCATAAAACATCCATGATGATGTCATTAGTATTGATCTAATTATCATTAAAAATAAATTATTTAATTTAAACTGACAACTGTATTTGTTAAGGGTGTAGGCTTCGTATTGCTTAGCTGTTAAGCTAAGTAATCAGCAAGTTGTTTTCTTGGTGACTAAGTTAGGGAATGGCCAACCCTAATTTAGTTTGGGCCAGTTTAGCATTTACTTAGACTAGGGTTTTTTTTAATCCTTATCTATAAATAGTCTCTGAATTATACGTACTTTGCATCACCACCAAAATAATAAAGAATACTCTCTAGTTTCAAAGTGGATTAAGTCTCACACCGAGACCGAACCTCTATAATTTCTCGTGTCACTTTTTATTCTTGTGTTTATATTTCGACTGTGTTTGTGCTAATCTGATTAGGTACTTAACAACTGGTATCTAGAGCATCATGTTCTAAACCTTAGCCATCATGCTTCAAGTTCTAAACCCTAGCCGTCAAGCATCAGGTTCTAACCCTAGCCGTCAAACACAGCATCCTTCTCAGGTGATTGCAAACCTGCTGATGTTATGACTAAGGTGCATAAGTCACTTTATTCTGATCAGCACAGTTGCTGCTGTCACAAGCCCTATCACAGGTGTGTTTTGCTGCTGTTCTAGATCTGATATAACTTTTTCAATGGCTGAAGAATGGAGGATTAAAATTGACAAGTTTGATGGGCAAGATTTTGGCTGGTGGAAGATGCAGGTTGAAGGTTTGCTATGTCACAAGGATCTAATCGATGCCTTGAATGAGAATAAACCAGAAGGAATGAAAGACAACGAGTGGAAAACACTTGACAGGAAAGCCTTAGCTGTTTTCAGGCTTACGTTGACAAAAAGTGTTGCCTTTAACATTGTGAACGAAACCACAACACATGGTTTGATGAAGACCTTATCAAATATGTATTAGAAGTCTTCTGCTTCTAACAAGGTGTTCTTGATCAGACAGTTGGTAAACACCAGGTTGAAAGAAGGTACCTTAGTAACAAACCATGTCAATAACTTCAACAATATTATTTCTCGGTTATTTTATGTTGATATCAAGTTTGATGATGGAGTTAAAGCTCTTTTATTGTTATCCTTGTTACCTGAAAGCTGGTCAGGATCAGTCACAACTATCAGAGGATCCACAGAGTCCTTAAAGCTAAAGTTCAAGGGCATTCGTGATTTTATTCTTGATGAGGACATAAGAAGAAAGAGGTCAGGAGAACCATCAGGAAACATGCTAAGCAAAGAAGAGAGGGGTAGGAAGAAAGGAAGAAATAACACTAGGGGCAGGTCAAAGTCAAGAAAAAAGAGTGTGTAAAGAATAAGGAATAATATTAAATGTTGGAATTGTTAAAATAGTGGGCATTTCTGAAATTGGTGCAATAAGCCAGCAACATCATCAAAGGGAAATGAAGTTAATGTAGAAGCTGCAACAGATAACTATGAGAATGTCCTTGTGTGTTGTATTGAGAACACAATTCATGCTTGGGTTATGGACTCAAGAGCATCATTTCATGCTACTCCAAGCCCACACTTGATGAAGAATCTACGAACAGGTAATCTTGGTAAAGTTCTTTTGGCTAATGATAATTTGCTTGACATTACAGGGATTAGAGATTTAGAGCTAAAGACTTCTTTGGGCACTAACTATACCTTGGAAAACGTCCGAGTTATTCCTGGCCTAAACAAGAAACTAATCTCCGTTGGACAACTTGACGATCAAGGATAGTGTACTATTTGGTGAAGGTCAGTGGAAAGTAATAAAGGAGAACTTAGTAATAGCCAAGGGAAAGAAGATAGACACTATTTATAGGGTAAAAGTTCCAGCTAACCAGTCATTGGCACCAACGTTTCAATGGTATCTAGAGCCGAAGTTGTTGAAATATGCTTCGAGATGGTTATTAAACCCACTATAATTTTTCATTCTATGAACATGCATGAAGTAGAATGTAAAATTTTCGGTTTTGAGTGGTTTGTCATTTTGGCCAAAATCACTTGTGATTCTGCATTCTGTGTTGCCGATCACTTGTGATTCTGTGTTGCCAATCACTTGTGATTTTGTGTTGCTGATCACTTGTGATTCTGTATTGCCAATCACTTGTGATTCTGTGTTGCAGATCACTTGTGATTCTGTGTTTCCAATCACTTGTGATTCTGTATTGCCTATCACTTATGTTGATGATGTTCACAATCTAAGCCTTTACCTTGTGTTTGGTTGCATGTTTGGTTGATTTAATATTTATTCATTTGGTATGTAATAATATTATTTTGGTTATGTAATTTATTTTATATTTGGTATGTAAAATAGATTAGGTTGTAATTTCACTTTTTTAGACAAGATGTATTAGGATATATTTTGTAAAAAGATGAAGATGATGAAGACTTGAAGAACACAAGAAGAAGCATTTGGATGCAAGATTAAGTGGGAGATTTAAAATCTCCTACTTTGTGTTATAACCCCTTATCCGGTGGCATTTGTTTTCGGCTAAACAAATGTCTACCAAAATGGCTTGATTGTGAACATATTTGTTTTGCATGCATGGTTGTTTATTGTATGATTGTGGATTGTATGTTTATATGCTACAAGTTAATCACACAAGTTAACAACAAGCAAAATGGCAATTTAATTGGTTAAATTATACATTAATTAACGACATGCAAAACGACAATTTAATTGGTTAAATTAAAAATTGCTAAAAGGACATTAATAAACGGTTATTAAGAACATGATTAGGATCATATATATAAAATGGTTTATAGACATGAAAATGGATTTCAAATGAACCATACACTAAATGCATGTTGGTGTATGGCATAAAAGTTTTCTCAAACTAGAATTAATGAAAACTTAAAATCCCTTTAACACACTAGGTTAACAAGTTTAAACGCCATCCTATTGTATGACACTTAAACGTATTAAGGAACTTATAATGGGATAAAGGTCACCTAACCGTTATGAGCAAACTAATATGATTAAGGTAAATTTCGCACACTTGTGGGATAAAGGTCACCTAACCACTTGTATGTTAAGTTTACATGTCTAAACAAGTAGGACGACTTGATTTGGAAATCATGAACTTAGGGTCACCGAAGCATGATGAACAAATAGGCGTTGATGGGATAATATGTCATGCAAAAGGATTGCATGATCCCATAACTTAGAAGTTGCAAAAGGATTGCAATTGTCATATAATGACTACCTAGCTAAATCAAATGACGGGATAAAGGTCACCTAACTGAAATTTGGTTTACCGTTGGATTCTAAAATTTAATATATATCAATTGGATTTAAAAGGTATTGATTGTTAAATTTAAAATCGATACTTAAATGAACTTTGTTAAATTTTGTAGATGGCCGCCAATAACAACAACATGCAAAACGCACCTATTAACTTGAACAACCTATCGTTAAGGTCTCTCCTCGAGAAAGACAAACTCAACCATACGAACTTTATGGATTGGTTCCGCAATCTTAGGATTGTCCTCAAACTTGAGGATAAGGCGTATGTATTGGAAGACCTCATTCCCGATCAACCCGACGAGGATGATACGGAAGGCATGGCTTATTGGGATAAGTATTGCGCCGATTCGGTGCAAGTCGCTTGCCTAATGCTTGGGACTATGATACCCGAACTCCAAAAGGATTTCGAGCATCATACTGCATATGACATGATCACGCAATTGAAGGAGATGTTCCTTCAACAAGCACGTGTCGAGCGCTTCGAGACCGTTTGAGCACTTCATGCATGTCGTATGGACGACTCCCAATCCGTTTCATCTTATGTCCTTAAGATGAAAAGCCTCATTGATCGCGCAAACCGTCTTAATCTCAACATATCTAATGAGCTAGCCACGGATCTTATCCTAAACTCCTTGTCAAAGAGGTTTGACCAATTTGTAATTAATTACGATATGAATGGGATGGATAAGACCATTGGCGAACTTCATGGCATGCTTAGGACGGCAGAAACTAGCATGGGTAAGAGGGCTTCACCCGTGCTAATGATCAATGATGGTGGGTCCAAAGGTAATAACACCTCTAAGCCAAAGGCGGCTAAGAGGAAAGGACCCGCCCATCAATGCAAGGGAAAGGGGAGGATGGTTACCCCAACCAAAAACAAGAACAAGAAGCAAAAGGTTGCCGGACAAGCAAACCCCAAGGAAGACCCGTGCTTCGGTTGCGGTGAAATGGGTCACTAGAAACGAAACTGCCCGGTCTACCTTAAGGAGTTGAAGGAAAGGAGGGATGCGGGGAAAACCTCAGGTAATATATATATGGTATATATAGAGCTTAGTATTACTTCTTCTAATACATGGGTATTAGACACTGGATGTGGAACTCACAATTGCAATTCTTTGCAGGGGTTCAAAAGAAGTAGAAAGCAAACGGGAACATCAAGTCTCTTTATGGGTAATGGAGCCAAAGTGCAAGTGAAGGCTCAAGGAGACTTTGTATTAAAGCTTCCAAGTGGTTTGGAACTTATTTTGAACAATGTTTTGTATGCACCGAATTTATGTCGAAACATTATTTCAGTTTCCCGTTTAAAACAATGTGGGTTTTATCTTAATTTTGTTAATGATGTTATCCACATTTATTTAGATAATGTATTCTATTTTAAGGCTTCTCCTTCAAATGGAATTTATGAATTGGTTCATGATGACACATCATCTAGTAGCTCAATATACCATACTAGCACCAAGAAACTCAAAAGGGATTTGAGTGATTCCTACTTATGGCATTGTCGCCTTGGTCACATAAACAAGAATCGAATGCATACACTTCAAAAGAATGGCCTTTTGAAATCAAATGAACTAGACTCGTTTGATGTATGTGAATCTTGTTTACAAGGCAAAATGACTAAAGCACCTTTCAAAGGGACCTATGAAAGGGCTAAGGACTTATTGGGATTAATACATTCGGATGTATGTGGACCCATTAAGCCCATAACTAGGAATGGTGAAAGATACTTCGTTACTTTCATTGATGACTTTCAGTCGTTTCGGATATGTCTACTTGTTAAGACATAAGGATGAAACTTTTGAAGCATTCAAAGAGTATCAAAGCGAAGTACAAAATCAACTCAATAAGACAATCAAGGTACTTCGTACCGATAGAGGAGGTGAATACCTAAGTGATGCTTTCCAAGATCATCTTAGAAGTTGTGGGATTATCTCGCAACTCACTCCTCCTGGAACACCCCAACTGAATGGAGTTTCCGAAAGGAGGAACCGAACCCTAATGGATATGGTTCGATCTATGATGGCTAGAAGCTCGTTACCTCTATCATTTTGGGGTTATTGTCTATGCTCCGCGGCTCGTATTTTAAATATGTCCCCAACCAAGAAACTGGAACGAACACCTCATGAGATGTGGTTTGGAAAACCTCCATCTCTATCATACTTAAAGGTATGGGGATGTGAAGCTTATCCTAAGCGTTACGTCCCTAATAAGTTGAATGCTCGATCCATGAAGTGTATCTTCATAGGATATCCCAAGGATAATATGGGATATTATTTCTATGATCCATCCGAGCAGAATGTATTTGTTGCTCGGAAGGCAGAATTCCTTGAAACTAAGTTCCTAATGGAAGGAAGTAGTGAAAGGAAGATAGATCTTGAAGAGGTTCAAGATCAAGTAGATGATACACAATTGGTTGACACTAGCACTCAACATGAAAATGTTGAGAGTGATCAAATGGATTATCAAAATACACAAGACGTTCGCAGATCTGGTAGGATTAGTAATCCTCCTGAGAGATATGGGTTTCTCATGGATGGTTGCTATGTGGTTGATTTGGATGAACCAATAAACTACCAAGATGCTTTATCAAGGATTGATAAAGATAAATGGCAGGAAGCCATGAACGCTGAGATGCAATCCATGTATGACAACCAAGTTTGGGAACTTGTTACACAACCTGCTGGCTCAAGGCTAGTTGATTGTAATTGGCTTTTCAAAATGAAAACCGACATACATGGAAACTTGGATACATATAAAGCTAGACTTGTAGCAAAAGGTTTCACTCAAACTCAAGGGGTTGACTATGATGAAACTTTTTCGCCTGTGGCAATGCTAAACTCTATTAGGATATTACTTGCCATTGCTGCTCATTATGATTATTAAATATGGCAAATGGATGTCAAGACCGCTTTCCTAAATGGATATCTTGTGGAAGATGTCTATATGGTTCAGCCTGAAGGTTTTGTTGATCCGAAATATCCTAAAAAGGTATGCAAGTTAAAGAAGTCAATCTACGGATTGAAACAAGCATCTAGAATGTGGAATCATTGTTTTAATGAGGAAGCCGAGAAATTTAGCTTCATTAAAAATGGTGATGAAGCTTGTGTATATAAGAAAGCTAGTGGGAGCACTATCATGTTCCTTGTACTATATGTGGATGATATATTGTTATTTGGAAATGATATTCCGGCAATGCAAAGAGTTAAAACTTGGCTAAGTAAATGCTTCTCCATTAAGGATCTTGGAGAAGCACAATACGTTTTGGGGATTGGGATCTACAGGTATAGATCCAAGAAACTGATAGGTTTGAATCAAAGTGCATACATTGAAAAGATCTTGAAAAGGTTCAAGATGGAGAACTCTAAGAAAGGTTTGGTACCTATTCAAAGAGGAACACTCCTTAGTTCATCTCAGTGCCCCACCACGAAAGATGAACAAGAGAGAATGAAGAAAGTCCCATATGCGTCTGCCATTGGGTCAATCATGTATGCAATGATATGCACTAGACCGGATGTGTCATGCACTCTTAGCCTGACAAGCAGATACCAAAATAACCCAGGAAACAGTCATTGGATTGCTGTCAAAAGTATATTGAAATACCTTAGGAGGACTAAGGATATGTTTCTGATATATGGGTCTGGTGAGGAGGAACTTGCTGTAAAAGGTTACGTGGATGCGAGTTTCCAAACTGATCGAGATGATTCTCGATCACAATCCGGTTATGTCTTCACATTAAATGGAGGTGCGGTCTCTTGGAAGAGTTCAAAACAGGATGTTGTTGCTTTATCCACTACAGAGTCGGAGTACATCGCCGCATCATTGGCAGCTCAGGAAGCTGCATGGATGAAGAAATTCATCGACGACTTAGGAGTAGTCCCTTCCATTCAGGACCCTCTTGAGATCTTTTGTGACAACGAGGGTGCGATTGCTCAAATCAAAGAACCTCGTGCTCACCAAAAGACCCGTCACATTGAGCGGAGATTCAACTACATAAGGGATGAAGTTGAAAAGGGAAAGATATGTATTCGCAAAGTTCACACAGATCTTAATATAGCGGATCCTCTCACGAAGCTCTTACATGGAGCAAAACATACTGGACATGTTTGTGCATTAGGGCTTCGATATTCTAGTGATTGGTCATGATCTGTTTTAAGTATTGTAATGGAACGAAATTGTTCAAACTCATTAATATAATTATGGTATTAATTTATTTTGAGTTATGTTCCTATTTTGCATATTTTATCCATGAATAAGTAATTATTCTAAATTCCGTAGTCGATCACATTTGTGGGAGCAAATGTGAGGTTTAGACTATTATGAACTTGGATTGGTATACATTCACGGACTGAATGTGGGGCAAGATTGCTACCAAGGTTCATAGATATTTGTGGGATACAAATATTGGAAGACCCGCTCTCAAGATTCACTAAATGGAGCCTTTGTGGTTGATCACATGTAATCTTGAGTAAAGGCGAATATCATTGTATCCTCTGACCTGAGATACATATTGGGTTCAGATATTTGCCAAGTATTGTGCCTTGATTCTTTCCTTCGCTATTCTGAAATATGGTAGTTCATAAGGAGGAGCTCAGGTATAATGCAAGGTATATATTTAGGACATATGTAGTCAAGATGGAATTTGTCCCTCTTATTCGTTGAGAATCAGATGTCTAAGGCCTGATAAAGTTAAATCTAAAGGAGAGTGATCACTCTGTATCTCTTTGATTTAACATGACATCTAGGACAAAAGGATGTAATGAAAAGATTCACCTATTCATATTCGAGATGGGAACTCGAAAGGAATGATGTTATTGAATGGCACAAAGTCATAACATATTGGGGGTGATGGACGGTCGTTAGGTGGTATCCATCACTTGCATTAATTTCTTATGTTTCTCGTGCAAGTGGGAGATTGAAGGTATTTCGTATGCCCGAGAGACATATTAAATTAATGTGGCTAATGTGTTATGATCCAAGTCGGGTCATACCCAATAACAAGCTTACCAACACTTTATATGTATTTATTTTAACGGTTGGATTGTTAAATAAATACGCGACACTTGAACTTTAGAAAAATCGGTTTTCTAAATAATAATCACTTGAGATAAATTATTTGGATAATTTATATATGATGTGGATTTAATTATTTATAGGTTTAAAGAATTATGTTATGTTATATTTTATAAAATGGTTTATAAAATTATTGCAAGTAACAAATACATGTTTATTTTATACAAGTTTTATAAAATTATTACAAGTTTTATAAAATCATTCTTGTAATAAAATAATGGATGGTGGGCAGATTTTGGAGCCCCAAGAAAGTCTATCCCATGCTTATTCTTGTTGCTTTCCATAACACAATTCCACATATACATGTCCTTTGACTAGTAGCAATACATACATGCAATTGTACATCAAAATTCTGCACAAAACTCTCCTAAAACCCAGCTGAATTTTGTGGCCTTTTGGGAGGAAGAAAGGGTTCTTCATTTGGTTATTGCAAGCTCAATTCAAGTGTTATTAAATCCTAACCAAAGGCTAGGTGTTGGTGCAAAAGCTTGGGGTATTTCTCCTTGAGGTTTCATCACTTTGAAGCTCCATTCTTCATCATCTTCATCATCTTCTTTTGAACTAACCCTCAACTAGCTTGAGGAGGTATAAACTCTAAACCCACTCTTAGTTTGTAAGTATGTTTCACAACTTGATCCTTATTGGGATTTAACTTTAATTGGTTAAAGATTTACAAGTTTCAAAATGGTAATCTACACGCTTCCGCAAATCTTATTTCTTGAATGATTACAAGTATTATGAAACTTGTTAAATCCCAACAACTTTCATTGATGACTTTAGTCATTTCGGATATGTCTACTTATTAAGACACAAGGACGAAACTTTTGAAGCATTCAAGGAATATCAAAACGAAGTACAAAATCAACTCAATAAGACAATCAAGGTACTTCGTACCAATAGAGGAGGTGAATACCTAAGCGATGCTTTCCAAGATCATCTTAAAAGTTGTGGGATTATCTCGCAACTCACTCCTCCTGGAACACCCCAACTTAATGGAGTTTCCGAAAGGAGGAACCGAACCCTAATGGATATGGTTCGATCTATGATGGCTAGAAGCTCGTTACCTCTATCATTTTGGGGTTATTGTCTATGCTCCGCGGCTCGTATTTTAAATATGGCCCCAACCAAGAAAGTGGAACGAACACCTCATGAGATGTGGTTTGGAAAACCTCCATCTCTATCATACTTAAAGGTATGGGGATGTGAAGTTTATCCTAAGCGTTACGTCCCTAATAAGTTGAATGCTCGATTCATGAAGTGTATCTTCATAGGATATCCCAAGGATGATATGGGATATTATTTCTATGATCCATCCGAGCAGAATGTATTTGTTGCTCGAAAGGCTGAATTCCTTGAAACTAAGTTCCTAATGGAAGGAAATAGTGAAAGGAAGATAGGTCTTGCAGAGGTTCAAGATCAAGTAGATGATACACAATTGGTTGACACTAGCACTCAACATGAAAATGTTGAGAATGATCAAATGGATGATCAAAATACACAAGACGTTCGCAGATCTGGTAGGATTAGTAATCCTCCTGAGAGATATGGGTTTCTCATGGATGGTTGCTATGTGGTTGATTTGGATGAACCAATAAACTACCAAGATGCTTTATCAAGGATTGATAAAGATAAATGGCAGGAAGCCATGATCGCTGAGATGCAATCCATGTATGACAACCAAGTTTGGGAACTTGTTACACAACCTGCTGGCTCAAGGTTAGTTGATTGTAAATGGCTTTTCAAAATGAAAACCGACATACATGGAAACTTGGATACATATAAAGCTAGACTTGTGGCAAAAGGTTTCACTCAAACTCAAGGGGTTGACTATGATGAAACTTTTTCGCCTGTGGCAATGCTAAAGTCTATTAGGATATTACTTGCTATTGGTGCTCATTATGATTATGAAATATGGAAAATTGATGTCAAGACCGCTTTCCTAAATGGACATCTTGAGGAAGATGTCTATATGGTTCAGCCTGAAGGTTTTGTTGATCCGAAATATCCTAAAAAGGTATGCAAGTTAAAGAAGTCAATCTACGGATTGAAACAAGCATCTAGAATGTGGAATCATCAATTTAATGAGGAGGCCAAGAAAGTTGGCTTCATTAAAAATGGTGATGAAGCTTGTGTATACAAGAAAGCTAGTAGGAGCACTATCATGTTCCTTGTACTATATGTGGATGATATATTGTTATTTAGAAACGATATTTCGGCAATGCAAGGTGTTAAAACTTGGCTAAGTAAATACTTCTCCATTAAGGATCTTGGAGAAGCACAATACGTTTTGGGGATTGGGATCTACAGGGATAGATCTAAGAAATTGATAGGTTTGAATCAAAGTGCATACATTGAAAAGGTCTTGAAAAGGTTCAAGATGGAGAACTCTAAGAAAGGTTTGGTACCTATTCAAAGAGGAACGCTCCTTAGTTCATCTCAGTGCCCCACCACGAAAGATGAACATGAAAGAATGAAGAATGTCCCATATGCGTCTTCTATTGGGTCAATCATGTCTGCAATGATATGCACTAGACCGGATATGTCATGCTCTCTAAGCTTGACAAGTAGATACCAGAATAACCCAGGAAACAGTCATTGGATTGCTGTTAAAAGTATATTGAAATACCTTAGGAGGACTAAGTATATGTTTCTAATAAATGGGTCTGGTGAGGAGGAACTCGCTGTAAAAGGTTACGTGGATGCGAGTTTCCAAACTGATCAAGATGATTCTCGATCACAATCCGGTTATGTCTTCACGTTAAATGGAGGTGCGGTCTCTTGGAAGAGTTCAAAACAGGATGTTGTTGCATTATCCACTACAGAGTCAGAGTACATTGCTGCCTCATTGGCAGCACAGGAAGCTGCATGGATGAAGAAATTCATCGACGACTTAGGAGTAGTCCCTTCCATTCAGGACCCTCTTGAGATCTTTTGTGACAACGAGGGTGCGATTGCTCAAATCAAGGAACCTCGTGCTCACCAAAAGACCCGTCACATTGAGCGGAGATTCAACTACATAAGGGATGAAGTTGAAAAGGGAAAGATATGTATTCGCAAAGTTTACACAGATCTTAATATAGCGGATCCTCTCACGAAGCTCTTACATGGATCAAAATATGCAGGACATGTTTGTGCATTAGGGCTTCGATATTCTAGTGATTGGTCATGATCTGTTATAAGTATTGTAATGGAACGAAATTATTCAAACTCATTAATATAATTATGGTTTAATTTATTTTGAGTTAGGTTCCTATTTTGCATATTTTATCCATGAATAAGCAATTATTCTAAATTCCGTAGTCGATCACATTTGTGGGAACAAGTGTGAGGTTTAGACTATTATGAACTTGGATTGGTATACATTCACGTACTGAATGTGGGGCAAGGTTGCAACCAAGGTTCATAAATATTTGTGGATACAAATATTGGAAGACCCGCCCTCAAGATTTACTAAATGGAGCCTTTGTGGTTGATCACATGTAGTCTTGAGTAAAGGTGAATATCATTGTATCCTCTGACCTGAGATACATATTGGGTTCGGATATTTACCAAGTATTTGGCCTTGATTCTTTCCTTCGCTATTCTGAAATATGGTAGTTCACAAGGAAGAGCTCAGGCATAATGCAAGGTACATATTTAGGACGTATGTAGTCAAGATGGAATTTGTCCCTCGTATTCGTTGAGAGTCAGATGTCTAAGGCCTGATAAAGTTAAATCTAGAAGAGAGTGATCACTCTGTATCTCTTGGATTTAACATGACATCTAGGACGAAAGGAAATAATGAAAGGATTCACCTATTCATATTCGAGATGGGAACTCGAAGGGGATGATGTTATTGAATGGCACAAAGTCATAACATATTGGGGGTGATGGACGGTCGTTAGGTGGTATCCATCACTTGCATTAATTTCTTATGTTCTCGTGCAAGTGGGAGATTGTAGGTTTTTCGTATGCCCCAGAGACGTATTTAATTAATGTGGCTGATATGTTATGATCCAAGTCGGGTCATACCCAATAACAAGCTTACCGACACCTTAAACGTATTTGATCTTAACTATTGGATCATTAAACGAATATGCGACACTTGAATTTTAGAAAATCGGGTTTCTAAAATATTATCACTTGAGATAAATTATTTGGACAATTTATATATTAAGGATTTGATTATTTATATGTATAAATAATTATGTTTTGTTATACTTTATAAATTGGTTTCTAAAGTACAAGTAACCTATATTTATAACTTGAACTTTAATAACAAGTTTTATATAAAATGTAACAAGTTTTATATAAATTATACTTATTATTTAAATGATACAAGAATGCAGATTTTGGGACTCCTAGGTGACATCCCATGCTTGCTTGGTTACTTGTAAACAATATATTCCTTAAGGCATGCAAGACTCTCTTTAACCAAGGGATTCCTTGACTCAAGTGAGTGAGAAAACAAGCAATACACTAAAAAAAACTGCATTTTTTCTGCTGAAAACACAGCTGCTGGCTGTGGCAGTTTAGAGGGAAAAAGAGAGTGTTTTTGCATGGTAATCTTGTTAATCAAGTGTCTAAAATCCTAACCAAACAAAGGAAGGTGTTGGTGCATCAAAAGCTTGGGGTATTACACACTTGAGGCTTCAAGTTAGAAGCTTTCTTGCCTTCATCTTCATCATCATCTTGCACATTTGTAAACTACCCTCAACTAGCTTGAGGAGGTATTATCTCTAAACCCACTCTTAATTTGTAAGTATGTTTCACAACTTGATCCTATTTGGGATTTAACTTTAAATGGTTAAAGATTTACAAGTTTTAAAATGGTAATTTATACGCTTTCGCAAATATTATTTCTTGAATGATTATAAGTATTATGGAACTTGTTAAATCCCAACACGTTTAAGCAACATGAGTGCAAAGGAATGAAAATTCTAGTTTCAAATGGGAAAACTCCTGGCCTGAAGAGAGTTGAATCAGACTTTTGCGGGTATGTGTTCTAGGAATGAAGAAGAAGGTCACATTTATGTCAGCTCCGGGGAAAGAACATTGGGAAGCAGTGAAGTGGCTGCTGCGGTATTTAAAGGGCACTTTCAAAGTTGGGTTATGTTTCAAGGGCATAGATACTACTCTCAGGGGTTATTCTAATGCATATCTGGGTAGATGCAATAGCACATTCAAGAGCACCACTGGATATGTATTTACTGTAGGAGGAACGACGGTGAGTTGGATGTCTAGGCTTCAAAAAAGAGCGTGGATATATCTACTGTTGAAGCAGAATACATCGATTTGATTGAAGCCAGTAAAGAACTAGTGTGGTTGAAGATATTCATGAAAGAACTGGGTAGCAAACAGACAGAGTATGTCTTATATTGTGATAATGAGAGCGCAATCAAATTAGCGAAAAATCCCGTCTGTCATGCTAAGACAAATCAAATTGGCATGAAGTATCACTTTATCAGAGAACTAATAAGCAAGGGATCATTTATTCTGGAGAGCATTCCAGGTACAAAGAATCTGGCGGACATGTTTACTAAACCAGTAATATTGGATAAGTTGAAGCTATGCATAGCTTCAACTGGCCTTCAAGAACATTGAAGAGAAGGTAGGAACTAGAGAGAGAAGAGACGAACAAAGACTTACAGAGTAGAAGTACAAGAGTCCATATCGATGGTATTCGAAGCCTCCAAGTGGGAGATTGTTAAAGGTGTAGGATTCGTATTGCTTAGCTGTTAAGCTAAGTAATCGGCCAACAGTTTTCTTGGTGACTAAGTTAAGGAATTAGGGTTTTATTTAGACGATGGTTTATTTTAATCTTTGTCTATAAATAGTCTCTAAATTATACGTACTTTGCATCACCTGTAAAATAATAAAGAATACTCTCTAGTTCCAAAATGGATTAAGTCTCATACTGAGACCGAACCACTATAATTTCTCGTGTCATTTTTTATTCTTGTGTTTATATTTCGGCTGTGTTTGTGCTATTCTGATCAGGGACTTAACAAGATTTTATACTGTTACACGTATGCTCTTTTCAAATTAGGGTTTACTAATTATTTTCTCTCTCATCAAAAATTCAAAATTTATATATACAACGCTCTCTTTAGTTTCGTCTTTCAAACAATCTTATTCCACAAACATATACATCTGAAAATAGTGTTCGATTTTATCTATGAGCAACCCCCGAAAATTGGGCAGAGAACCAATAAGGGTTATAGATGATTTTATATTTGTTCATGTAAGCTTCATATTATCAATTCAATCAATTTAGATTAAAAACATGTTTAATAGATGATGATATAGAAAGCCATTCTAAGTCTGCAATGGTGATAAAGATGTTGCTAAAGATAATTGTAAAGAAGATGATTATCATCACTTAATTGTAAAGAAGATGATTATCAATCACTATTATTCATTGCAAGTTCTTACTTCAAACTAACATATTTATAAGTTCTATTCATTCTCGTTAGTTAATATTTGGCAATTGAGGTATGTTATGTAAACTATGTTGGTTTATCTTCGAAATAGCGACTTGATTATCCTGTTCTTCTACTGTTTTCTTCGAACGTAAGTATCTGGATTTTTTCATTTTCATACCAGTTTGATTGAAAGAATAATAAATTTTAAAGTTTTTAGTTGTACATGAAAGTTTTCCTGTGAGCCTGTAAGATGTTTGTTGTTATTTCTCAATTTTATAGAAGTTAAATGGTGATTTTGCTGTACATGTAACGTGTTTGATGAAATTCATGAGACAAAAAGAGTAACTTACTCTATGAGCTATGTTATCATCAATTATTGAAACTCCATTAGACATTCCAGGTTGCAAAGTACCGAAGAAAATGAAGGAGTTCATTCAGCCTGATTATTGTGTTAGCTTATATTCGTTTCTTTACTTTGTTAGTTTGCTTCGATATTGCTTGCTATTTCTCTAATTTTACTTATTCTAGGTAATCTAACTTCAATTAGTTTAGTTATTTATTCTTATATTTCATGTGTAATGGTGTATCCTATCGTATACACGTATAAATGCATAATATTCGCATAAAATTAGCATCAGAATCACTGGGAGCAACAGTTTTGTGAAACCGTCCGTCCAGGATTCTCCACTGTGCAGGCCACTTTTGTCATGCATAAGCCCTGAAGGCCGCCTAGCGCATAAGTCCTGGCCGGAGAGCGCCCATTCAGCATAAATTTCGGATCACGAATAACAGAACGTATCATCATCTGACACGTATCCCCGAATAATCCGGTAGATCTATCACTATAAATAGACCCCTTGGGTGGTCATTTTACACATTCATGTCTGAAAACTTGTGAGCAGAGACTTCATCTCTCTCTCTCACAGTACTTTCTCTTACTAGAAGTCATCCGAAAAATAGCTCAACTCTCAACGGATAAAAGATTGATTAAGCCACCCCACAAGTTTCTATACTTGTGAACCGGGTCTGCAGGGATTATTTCTCGAGAGTAAACATCAATCGGCAACGCTCCCCCACTCTTAGCTAGATACTTCTAATATTGTGTTGATACACTAAGCCTTACCTCATAAGGAAATAGGTGTTAACAATGGCGCCATCCACTAATGTCAAGAACACGCGGAACGGAAAAAGATCAAAAACAACTGAATTCCCATCCACAAGTGTCCTCGAAACATTCAACAATTCGTTAACCGAAGGCGTGGCAATTTATCTGCTAATGCCTAAAGAGAATGCACATGTTCAGCCGCCAGAAGGCACAATTGAGGAAACAGTAGCTGAAACTGCAGAAAGGCTCAAACGTTTAGTCACTAATCCATAGAAAAGGCCGATAATCGAAGAAACAACTACCAAAAGTGCAGAAAGGCTTCACAATTTTGTTAATAATCCAGAAAAGTGACCATTGATGCAGCCAAGACGTTGTATACCATTTACATCTTTTTGAAGGACGATGGATGGAAAAAATAAGCAAATCATGAAGAAGCAGTCTATGTCAAAGTACAAGTTATCCAAAATACTTGACAAGTTGGGTAGTCTTATCGATGATTCTGAAGATGATAGTGAATTTAGCTATATTGGTGTTGATTCTGATGAAGAGAATGATGGGAAGGAGGAGTTCATGTCTGAGAAGAAGGCAGCATTACTTTTAAATGGAATCCTTAAGCAGACAACTCCGGCAAAGTATAAGCAACGCTTAGAGCGGCCCGCCATTCGCGCTGTGGATGTGGATAATTTTCTCGCTTTAATCACTGGAGAGCAAGCTACAAAGCCACCAGCTATGGCAGAATCCACTCAATGTTTCATTGATCAAATTGCTAACTATCCATTGCCCAGGAATCTTGGCATACCGGCAATTGGAGTTTATGATGGTACAACAGATCCTGAAGATTTTCTTACCATGTTTGAGGGTGCAATGAGGTTGCAGCATTGGGATGATGAGGTAGCTTGTTATATGTTTCCCATGGTGCTGCAGAAAGTCGCAAGGGAATGGTTTGCTAGTTTGCCGCCAAGAAGTATCACGAGTTATTTGAACCTTCGTGCAAAGTTTGTTATGCAGCATCAAAATCTTCGTAGCTGCACTTTGACACATCTTGATGCACATGAGATAACGATGTATCATAATGAGTCCTTGAGTAATTTCATGAAGCGATACAAGCTTGAAGCGCAAAAAATACCTGACTGTCCAGAGTCACAGCTAGTGTCTGATTTCATTTTCTGTTTGGATCAATGATGGTTTAGTGCACTTGTTCATGCATTAAGGTATGACCTACCAAAAACTCTACATCAGGCGTTGGAAGTTGCACAAAAGCATGTTCGAGCCGGAGAGCGAGGACTAAACAAATTTGATAGTAGCAGCAGTAACAAACCGCACAACGGAGGATGGTACTTTGATCGAAATCAGAGGAGGAATGACAATTCCAATGGTGGATGGAGAGGCAACAATCATCCCAATGAATTTCACCACAAAAAGAGGCACATAGAAAGACATCCTTTGATAATGGCGTTAACCAAAACTCCCAAGGAGATTCTTTTCACTGAACCCATCCGGACTACTTTCAATCCTCCAGTACCTATGGAGGAAAGAGATGGTCCAAGGAGTGAGTTATGGTGTGATTTTCATGAAGCATGGGGTCATGACACAGATAATTGCAAATCTTTGATGAGATAAATCATCGCAAAGATCAAGGCAGGGGAGTTAAATCACTTGCTGCCTGGGAAGCAATACAGGAGAAATGATCCTCGTAAGAAATTTGCATGGCAGAAAAATGATGGTGGAAGAGCATGGCGGAAGAAATAACAGAAACCAGTATGGAGATCGGATAGCGGAGCGTGAACCAACTCCAGATGTGGTAATTAAGATGGTGTGGTTTAATGATAGTTGTTATGAAGACGGTGAGCAGTCAAACAACAATATGGACAGCTGGAGACATGATCCAATCATTTTTCAACCTATTCAAAATTAGACTTTATCCGTTCAGCTAGTAGTCATATCAACAGAAATTGCAAACAAGTTTATCAACCGTATCTACATAGATACAGGCAGTGAAGCCGATATCATTTATTGTCATTGTTTGAGGACTTTTCCAAGGCATGTGCAGGATAGGGCCAGGCGAACAACTTTGAAGGTTTCAGGATTGACGTGAGCACCGGTGAATGCCATGGGGTGTTTTCGTTTGGAGGTTGTTATGGGAACATTTCCATTGTTGAGAACCGAAACAATTGATTTTACTATTTTGGAAGGCACTTCTCGATTTAATGTCCTTTTTGGAAGGACATAATTGGCTAAATTTGGAGCAATTACATCCACCGCTCATGCAGAGATCAGATTTCCAACTCCTAACGGAGTAGCTGCCATACATTCACAGTATGTGGCACCAACTAGGGAACGATCTACGTTTGCAAATTTACCACATAGAAAATCAAAGAAGGCGTAATCGATTGTTCAGGGAGGATGAAGTTCAAGAGTTTTTTATACCATGATCAAGTGTTCAGGCCAGACAGCGCTAGGCGCTTGGCGTGTGAAGATCAAATTTCATCATTTTATGAAGAGCAAAGTTTATCATTTCACTGTCCATTATTGTAGTTATGCTACAATGCCTATCTTTACAGCCGCATACATTAAACCTTCATTATGTACTAATTAGGCTTGATCCACCTAAATTCATCATGAACTGTTTATGTACTGCTCACTATCAGTTAATAAAATTTTATATTTTTCTTATGCAAAGTGCTGCCTGTGACAAATGTAAAACATTGCATTTGTATCCTGCCCATAGAAGGAGAGTATTTTTATACCTCCGATGGCGGAAGCTCTTGTGCCGGCCAGCAAAAGGCACAAGGGATCGGCTATAAAACGTTAAAGTTTTACTAGAATGCACCGAGGTAAAATACAAAAACAGATACTTGTCATGACAAACATTATAAAAAACTTACTTCACAGAACGAAAGAAGTTCCTATATCATATGAAAGCAAAAATGTTTCACAATTCTTCCTCATATACTTTATAACAGAAGGCGTATTACGGAAAGGTTATTAATTCATAACCACTATTTAAAAATACTTCAAAACTATTCCTCGTAAACTTTATGACGGAAGGTGTATTACGGAAAGGTTATTAATTCATAACCACTATTTAAAAACACTTCAAAACTATTCCTCATAAACTTTATGACGGAAGGCGTATGGCGGAAAGGTTATTAATTCATAATCACTATCCAAAAATATTCCATAATTATTCCTCATCAATGCATATGATGGACTCTAATGTCCTGTAAATTATTTGAAGGCATAATCTTTGCAAAGTGTAATTTCAATGTTGTATATGTCATTGATTCAAAAAAAAAAAAAAAAAAACTTAACAGTGCAGGACATCTTCATAAGAATTATATCAAACAGTTTTCAATATGTTATGTAACACACAATCGTACATAAGAGCATTTATCATATGCTTAGTGCATAACAGATTTATTTTAGCAAGAAACATCAAAGTATTTGGCATAAGTATAAAGACACACATAATCACAAAAGTAGCATGTATTGGTAGCATAAAAAGAAGAAAAGTTTATTACAGACATTGTTTAAAAATAATTACAGAATTCATTTAAATTCACACCAAGGACATCCTGGGCCGATGATTCCTCCCTGCTCCACACCTCATCAAAAACATCAATTTTAAGGTTTATCAGTTTGTCCTTTGCTTCTTCAACTTTCTCCAGGGTTCCAGGACGCATAAGGTTAGCAATGGCTGGAGGAAGAGTCTGGTTTGGGGTAAATGCTCAACATAATAGGGTGCGAACAGCATCAACATCAACACACAATCATACATCAGAAATAGATAGGGTGCGAACACCATCAACATAATCATTGTAAGGATTTCCAACAAGTTGAGATCCAAGAACCTTGGCTATCACACCCAGTATCCCCTTCTTCAGCTCAGCAAAGTTACTTTCACCGGCCTCCGCCCTGCGGAGAAGTTCAGCAGACTTTTCCTTCTCAGCATTCAGCTGCTTCTCCAGATCACTAACCTTCAACTGCTCCTCCTCAACCTTCTTCCTTTCAGCTTCCACCACTCTTTCCTTCTCCTCTTGCAAGGCAGCAGCAGCATCTTGAGCACTTTTTAGCTCAGTTACTTTAGCCTTTAACATTTCCTGAGTACTGGTCATGGCACGTTCAGCCTCAATAGCTCTCTTGCGAGCATTTGCACCTTCAGCATCTCAGTATGGGCTAATGCAAGAATAGACTCTTGGTGCTTCTGTAATTGCAGGGAAGACTGTAGGTGGTTTATCAGTAACACAGTAGTTGTCGCAGTTGATTCCCTAAGTTGTTCAGAGCGGAGAGCGTTGAAGTGGGATCTAAGCTCAGGAATAGCACAACCCTACAAAAGAAGTACATTATGATCAATATTGGCAATTCATGTAAATATAATGCAAGAACATACATGCAAGATATTTTATCATTAATACCTGAAGAAGAGTAAAGAAATATGTGCACTTAGTGGCACGGTTATCAATAAACTCCTGCAGTGCGAACACATGAGCAGGAATTGTAGGTTCTGGAACATTTGATGAGGTGACAGCAGGGATAGCGGTGCTGAGAGGTGGAGAATGATAGGAGGCATCGCCTTCTAGCCTCAGCTCATGAAAATAAGCCTCATCAAAAGGAGTAATGTTCCACTCAGGAGATTTCAAAATTTCATCCCCTTGACTTTCAGGGATCTCCTCCGTCCTCTGCTCATCACCTCCAGCAGCCTTTCCTTGGCTATCATCAGAATCTACTAAAACCACTAACATAAATAAGTTAGCATTATAAACAAACATAACAGTTATGAGCAAAGATATATGCAATTTCAAGAAAGGACAATGTTGGCATACTTCTTCTCTCTTTTAGCTTTGGGCTTCCCTCAGTATCTTTTGCTCTCTTAGAGCCTATACTCTTCTTGCATGTCTTTTTTATTGGAGGAGGGAAGGGGAGCATTTCACCGATAATATCAGCCGAGCCTGTTGTTTGCTGCTCGGAGGTGGTGTGCTTCGTCGTCCGTTCAGTATCAGTCTACTCAGACTCTGTAGTGACCCGAACTTTTCCATGTTTATATATATTAATTGAGATTGATATTTACATGACTAAATGTTTCCAACGTGTTAATCAATCAAACTTGTTAAGACTTGATTAAATTAAATAAGTTTCATATAGACAATTGATCACCCAAGTTGACCGGCGATTCACGAACGTTACAAATTTGTAAAAACTACATGTTGTGGTATATATAGACATATATATATGGTTGACATGAGATTATGATGAGTAAGTATCTCACTAAGTATATTAACAATGTGTGATATACATATGAAATGAGATTACTAAGTTAAGAAATTCGAAATGATATATATAACGATTATCGTTATGATAACGTCTACTAAATACATATATATCATATTAAGATATTGATACACTATAATTAACATGATAAAATGATATTTAAATATATCATTAAGTGTCTTAACAATGAATTACATATGTAAAAACAAGACTACTAACTCAAGAATTACGAAACGAGACTTATATGTAACGATTATCGTTGTAACAATATTTTAATGTATATATCATATTAAGAGATATTCATACATCATAATATCATGATAATATAATAATTTAACATCTCATTTGATATAATAAACATTGGGTTAACAACATTAATTGAGATCGTTAACTTAAAGGTTTCAAAACAACACTTACATGTAACGACTAACGAAGACTTAACGAATCCATTAGAATGTATATACATGTTGTGTTTTGATATGTATTCTTACACTTTTGAAAGACTTCAAGACACATATCAAAGTACTTCTACTTAACAAAAATGCTTACAATTACATCCTCATTCAGTTTCATCAACAATTCTACTCGTATGCACCTGTATTCATACTCGTACAATGCACAGCTTTTAGATGTATGTACTATTGGTATATACACTCCAATGATCAGCTCTTAGCAGCCCATGTGTGACGACCCAGGAATTTCTGACCAAATTTAAACTTTATCTTTATATTATTCCGACACGATAAGCAAAGTTTGTTAAGTTAAATCTCAAGAATTTTAAACTGTGTTCATACATTCATTATAACCTCGGCCAAATTTCGACGATTCATGAATCGTTATATATAAATAGATATGTATATATATATTATAACTTGAGAATATTAATAAAAACGTATTTGTTTCAATATGTTTATCGATGAAATTAGAAGATAATATCAAATGATTGACTTATCAGATACATTGTGATATGATTCTACTTGTCTAAAACGTTTTGTGATATAATGATTTCCATTATTTTAACCTTTAAACAAAATGATTCTTAAATATATTTAGTTTTGGAAAACAAAATTATCATATTTATTTTATTTAGTTTCAAACGTACAAAAACGTTTTTAGTTTAAAAAAGAACTTTATTATTAAAACGTATATAACTTTTATAAATATCTAGAACCACTTTTGACAACTCATTACTTAACTAGTATGATAAAGATAACGATATTTATATTTTATTTTATTAAACATATATAATGATTTAAATTAATATTATATATATTTATACGCGTATTATACGTGCATAGTTTTATACTTTTACTATACTTAAACTTTACCTTTACTTTATTTTTACTTTACTTTAACTTTAATAATTTATACTTTAATAATTCACTTTAATAATTCAAACTTTAATAATTCACTTTAATAATTCATACTTTAATAATTCACTTTAATAATTCAAAGTTTAATAATTCATACTTTAATAATTCACTTTATTAATTCATACTTTAATAATTCACTTTAATAATTCATACTTTAATAATTCACTCTAATAATTCAAAAATCTATTACAAATAGAATTCAATAGGTTTCACTATTTCATAGAAACTTGAAAATATTTTTCTCTAAACTCTCTCAATTGATTTACATTTATATATTTACTCCGTATTATTTCAAGATATTATTAGTATACATAAAATATTACGACGGAGTGCTGTCCGAGTGATTTCGAAATTGTTTTTCGAGCGGGATAGAGCTAAGGAAATTATGGGTTATAGCTATGGAGGTTATGGGTATAGATCATGGGTATTCTCGTGAGGTCAATTTGGTATTTGTCATCTCCGTTGCGTCTACGTACCTTTCCTGCAATATTGAATCTCAATATTGATACGTGAGTACTTGTAAATAAATTTTTACATATTAATAGTGTATCCTTGACTAGTGCTCGAGTATATAGGATTATGCATGCTTGTATTTTTGTTATTGCCTTTAGTTAGGATATGTTGAAACTTGAATTAGTTACACTTGCGGTTGAGATAAGGTATAAGATATGCATGTCGTTGGAAAGCTAACGAAAAATTAAGAACTTTTCATTTAGATACCGTATGATTTCGATGAACGGATTAGAAATTATAGTCAATTGAATTTTTGTAAAAAATGATTATTATTATCGTCGTTATTATCGTCGTTCTAGTTTTTATCAAATTATTATTATTATTATTATTATTATTATTATTATTATTATTATTATTATTATTATTATTATTATTATTATTATTATTATTATTATTATTATCAATAAAAAGTATTAGCATTAAAATAGTTATTTTTACGATTGTTATTATCGTTAAAGTTATAATTAGTATTATTATTATTTTTATCATTAAAATAGTTATTATTATTAATATTATCATAACATTTATTATTATTAGTATTATTATAATTAAAACTAATATTAGTAACACCTAACTATTATGATTACTAATATATTATCACTAAAGTGAACACAATATAAAAGTCGATTTAAAAACTACTAACAAATCGATTAGGAAATAATGAGTATGGATATCATGATGAAATTTAAAATATGGTAAGATATTGATTTAGATAAAATTATCGTTTTTCATTATTTTTATCACTATTATTATTAAAAGTATTATTAATATTAAAAATATTATTTTTACAAAAATTATTATTTTTAATTGGAATATCATTATTAATATAAAATCTCATTATTATTATGAGTAAGAATTATCATTTTATCATGATACCATTTTTCGTAAATATAAATATTGTTATTATTATTAGTAGAATAATAATAATTATTATTACAAAATAATACAACTTTTACTTACTATTATTATTATCGATATTATTTTATCAAATAAATATGTAATACAAAGATATTTTATTACGTGTAATATAACTACATTAATACTACTTATCATATTATTTTTATGATATTAAATGAACTTTATAAATTTTATGACTTAAGATATATAAAAGTATATTTTATTATAATAAATGAATTATATTATTTACTTTAATAAAATCTTTTAAAAATATTTAGATATATAAAACGACGATATTTAAACTATATAATTATCATGTATAAATTTTGAAAATCATTTTGAGTCAAATTAACTTTTGTTAACTTTTGCATATTAGTCTCGAGCATTAGGATAGTGGTACACTATGACTTGACCTAATTTGTTAGACAAATATTGACCAACGTATAAATATATATAATTAATATATGTTCGTGAATCCAAGGCCAACCTTGCACTTGTACAATACCATCATATGCTTAATTACTACGAAATACAATAGGTGAGTTCATTTGATCCCTTTTTATTAAATGCTTTTACAATACATATTTTTTGGCTGAGAATACATTAAATGATTTTATAAATGTTTGATGCGATAGACACAAACAAAATATTCCTCAGATGAATTATTATACAGACGAGTTCTGTACGTTATTATGCCAAATATCACCCCTGTTTATTATGCTTTGTAACCTAAGAATTAGTGAACGCCACTAATTGACGTGAATCCTAAAGATAGATCTATGAGCCTTGACAAGCCCCATTTCGAATAGGGGAATGCTTTAGTACTTCGAGGTTTATTATAGTATACAACCGCCCTTCTGGAAAATGGATCGGCCTGTTTGTATGCTGGTTATTATTTTGGGGATATTCATTATGCGCTTTATATATGTTATGTTAAGGTCGGTTATCAAGTAATGTTATATATATATTGAGAGAATGATTTTGCAGACGGATGTTTCTGCTAATGTTTTTGTACACGATATATGTGTATGGTTATTTAAAAATCGTGAGGCAACCTACGGGAGAGAAAAGGATACGAACCTACTCTGCTAAGCATTATAAAATATGTTTTTGTACACGAGATAGGTGTACTGTATTTAAATCTTGTGGTCTATCAAAATGATTAATTTTATTGTTTACGATAAACTAATGAACTCACCAAGCTTTTGGTTGACACTTTAAAGCATGTTTATTCTCAGGTATTAAAGAAATCTTCCGCTGTGCATTAGCTCATTTTAAGGATATTACTTGGAGCCATTCATGGCATATTTCGAAAGACGTTGTATTCGAGTCATTGAGTTCATCAAGATTATTATTAAGTCAATTATAGTTGGAAGTATTATAAAATGGTATGCATGCCATCAACTTTTGATGTAAAGAAAGTTTGTCTTTTAAAAACGAATGCAATGTTTGTAAAATGTATCATATAGAGGTCAAATACCTCGCGATGTAATCAACTATTATGAATCGTTTATAATGTATATGAACGGGTCCTTTCAGTTGGTATCAGAGCGGTGGTCTTAGCGAACCAGGTCTGCATTAGTGTGTCTAACTAATAGTGGTTAGGATACATTAGTGAGTCTGGACTTCGACCGTGTCTGCATGTCAAAAGTTTTGCTTATCATTTTTTTTTGTCAGAAATTGTCTGCTTATCATTCTTAGTCTAGACACGTCTTACTGCACTGATTGCATGAATAGTGTATAGACAAAATTCATATCTTAGCGTATCTGCTAATCCATATCCTAGCGTATCTGTTACTGTAAACTTTGCCTGACATATCCTGTAAATTCCTCCGTAATTTATAAAATTGTTTGCGCTATATATATAGATATTCTATGTAATTAGAATACCACCCGATAGTCGGAAAATCATTTCATATCGAAAAATCCTTTATTCAATTGAACAAAATGGAATTCGTCATTAGTTCAAGCCCCTCGAATTCCGATATGGAATCCCACTCAAGCTCCAAAAGCAGTGTGACTGGAATGGATCAACTAATCAGTAATCATCTATTTTGGATGAATTGGGGATGGGTTCGTAGCCTCCTCAATCATTGGAGACAAGAAGAAGGCAATCCTTTCCATCCACCACATTGTCCTCTTGGCGAAGAACCTGAAGCACTTACCGGCGAACCTATCCGAAACACCATTTTATCTCTCATTTCCAGAGTATCTCGTCACGATTATATACTACATCAAATTCTAAATTTTATTTATTCTCTCGTCCGAACCGACAATCACCCCGGTGCAATAGAAGAATTCAACGAGCTTCGCACTCGGGTAGTGGCTTTGGAGAATATGGTGCAAGGGTTACAAACACTAGCAGCAGCACCAGCAGCATAACCAGTACTACCATCATCAACACCAACAGTACCATTACCATCCCAACCACAACCGCGTCGTAAACCTCAACTTTACAATCTGTTCCACGAGCACCAATGTCATATGCCCTGTAGATACCAAGGAATACCTCGCGATAAAGACACGGGAGAATTATAAGTACTATAACCCCAAGGGCAAAGTAGAAGTAAGCAGATTCTTCTGGTGGAAGTTGGAAAAGGAGAATAATGGTTGCGATAGTAAGGATAAGGACAAGGATTAGAACTGGATTAAGCATTTGCACAATCTTGTAAATTTGGGAATTGAGTATAGGAATGGTAAAAGATACAAAACGAAAGAAGTTAATTTATAGTGAATGATTTGGTAGTGAAATCAAGACAGATCTCTGCAATTAATTAGAGAGATCCTAATTTTCTTATTCACCGAAGAACCAAATCTTTTAGATTTCGAAGATTATATTTAAATCCCTTGAATTCCGGAATTCAACCAAGACAACGTCAAAAGTTAAGACGCACTTTATTATCCAAATTCAACCCTGACTCTGTCAAAAGCTAAGACAAATCTTTATCCTTTTATTTCACTATTTTGTGATAGCTTCACTCGTACTCTTCGAATAATCGAATTATTTTATCTGTATTACTCAATAATGATAAAATTCTATTTATCAACTCATATTCGTCATGAAAACATTTCTATTGTTAACCATGACGACCACCTTCAAATTTCGGGACGAAATTTTTTTAACGGGTAGGTACTGTGACGACCCGGGAATTTCTGACCAAATTTAAACTTTATCTTTATATTATTCCGACACGATAAGCAAAGTTTGTTAAGTTAAATCTCAAGAATTTTAAACTGTGTTCTTACATTCATTATAACTTCGGCCAAATTCCGACGATTCACGAACCGTTATATATAAATAGATATGTATATATATATTATAACTTGAGAATATTAATAAAAACGTATTTGTTTCAATATGTTTATCGATGAAATTAGAAGATAATATCAAATGATTGACTTATCAGATACATTGTGATATGATTCTACTTGTCTAAAACGTTTTGTGATATAACGATTTCCATTATTTTAACCTTTAAACAAAATGATTCTTAAATATATTTAGTTTTGGAAAACAATATTATCATATTTATTTTATTTAGTTTCAAACGTACAAAAACGTTTTTAGTTTAAAAAGAACTTTATTATTAAAACGTATATAACTTTTATAAATATCTAGAACCACTTTTGACAACTCATTACTTAACTAGTATGATAAAGATAACGATATTTATATTTTATTTTATTAAACATATATAATGATTTAAATTAATATTATATATATTTATACGCGTATTATACGTGCATAATTTTATACTTTTACTATACTTAAACTTTACCTTTACTTTATTTTTACTTTACTTTAACTTTAATAATTCATACTTTAATAATTCACTTTAATAATTCAAACTTTAATAATTCACTTTAATAATTCATACTTTAATAATTCATACTTTAATAATTCACTTTAATAATTCAAAGTTTAATAATTCATACTTTAATAATTCACTTTAATAATTCATACTTTAATAATTCACTTTAATAATTCATACTTTAATAATTCACTCTAATAATTCAAAAATCTATTACAAATAGAATTCAATAGGTTTCATTATTTCATAGAAACTTGAAAATATTTTTCTCTAAACTCTCTCAATTGATTTACATTTATATATTTACTCCGTATTATTTCAAGATATTATTAGTATACATAAAATATTACGACAGAGTGCTGTCCGAGTGATTTCGAAATTGTTTTTCGAGCGGGATAGAGCTAAGGAAATTATGGGTTATAGCTATGGAGGTTATGGGTATAGATCATGGGTATTCTCGTGAGGTCAATTTGGTATTTGTCATCTCCGTTGCGTCTACGTACCTTTCCTGCAATATTGAATCTCAATATTGATACGTGAGTACTTGTAAATAAATTTTTACATATTAATATTGTATCCCTGACTAGTGCTCGAGTATATAGGATTATGCATGCTTGTATTTTTGTTATTGCCTTTAGTTAGGATATGTTGAAACTTGAATTAGTTACACTTGCGGTTGAGATAAGGTATAAGATATGCATGTCGTTGGAAAGCTAACGAAAAATTAAGAACTTTTCATTTAGATACCATATGATTTCGATGAACGGATTAGAAATTATAGTCAATTGAATTTTTGTAAAAAATGATTAATATTATTATCATCGTTATTATCGTCGTTCTAGTTTTTATCAAATTATTATTATTATTATTATTATTATTATTATTATTATTATTATTATTATTATTATTATTATTATTATTATTATTATTATTATTATTATCAATAAAAAGTTTTAGCATTAAAATAGTTATTTTTACGATTGTTATTATCGTTAAAGTTATAATTAGTATTATTATTATTTTTATCATTAAAATAGTTATTAGTATTAATATTATCATAACATTTATTATTATTAGTATTATTATAATTAAAACTAATATTAGTAACACCTAACTATTATGATTACTAATATATTATCTCTAAAGTGAACACAATATAAAAGTTGATTTAAAAACTACTAACAAATCGATTAGGAAATAATGAGTATGGGTATCATGATAAAATTTAAAATATGGTAAGATATTGATTTAGATAAAATTATCGTTTTTCATTATTTTTGTCACTATTATTATTAAAAGTATTATTAATATTAAAAATATCATTTTTACAAAAATTATTATTTTTAATTGGAATATCATTATTAATATAAAATCTCATTATTATTATGAGTAAGAATTATCATTTTATCATGATACCATTTTTCGTAAATTTAAATATTGTTATTATTATTAGTAGAATAATAATAATTATTATTACAAAATAATACAACTTTTACTTACTATTATTATTATCGATATTATTTTATCAAATAAATATGTAATACAAAGATATTTTATTACGTGTAATATAACTACATTAATACTACCTATCATATTATTTTTATGATATTAAATGTACTTTATAAATTTTATTACTTAAGATATATAAAAGTATATTTTATTATAATAAATGAATTATATTATTTACTTTAATAAAATCTTTTAAAAATATTTAGATATATAAAACGACGATATTTAAACTATATAATTATCATGTATAAATTTTGAAAATCATTTTGAGTCAAATTAACTTTTATTAACTTTTGCATATTAGTCTCGAGCATTAGAATAGTGGTACACTATGACTTGACCTAATTTGTTAGACAAATATTGACCAACGTATAAATATATATAATTAATATAGGTTCGTGAATCCAAGGCCAACCTTGCACTTGTTCAATACCATCATATGCTTAATTACTACGAAATACAATAGGTGAGTTCATTTGATCCCTTTTTATTAAATGCTTTTACAATACATATTTTTGGGCTGAGAATACATTAAATGATTTTATAAATGTTTGATGCGATAGACACGAACAAAATATTCCTCAGATGAATTATTATACAGACGAGTTATGTACGTTATTATGCCAAATATCACCCCTGTTTATTATGCTTGGTAACCTAAGAATTAGTGAACGCCACTAATTGACGTGAATCCTAAAGATAGATCTATGGGCCTTAACAAGCCCCATTTCGAATAGGGTAATGCTTTAGTACTTCGAGGTTTATTATAGTATACAACCGCCCTTCTGGAAAATGGATCGGCCTGTTTGTATGCTGGTTATTATTTTGGGGATATTCATTATGCGCTTTATATATGTTATGTTAAGGTCGGTTATCAAGTAATGTTATATATATATATTGAGAGAATGATTTTGCAGACGGATGTTTCTGCTAATGTTTTTGTACACGATATATGTGTATGGTTATTTAAAAATTGCGAAGCAACCTACGGGAGAGAAAAGGATACGAACCTACTCTGCTAAGCATTATAAAATATGGTTTTGTACACGAGATAGGTGTACTGTATTTAAATCTTGTGGTCTATCAAAATGATTATTTTTATTGTTTACGATAAACTAATGAACTCACCAAGCTTTTGGTTGACACTTTAAAGCATGTTTATTCTCAGGTATTAAAGAAATCTTCCGCTGTGCATTAGCTCATTTTAAGGATATTACTTGGAGCCATTCATGGCATATTTCGAAATACGTTGTATTCGAGTCATTGAGTTCATCAAGATTATTATTAAGTCAATTATAGTTGGATGTATTATGAAATGGTATGCATGCCATCAACTTTCGATGTAAAGAAAGTTTGTCTTTTAAAAACGAATGCAATGTTTGTAAAATGTATCATATAGAGGTTAAATACCTCGCGATGTAATCAACTATTATGAATCGTTTATAATGTATATGAACGGGTCCTTTCACCATGTGAGTCACCTAACACATGTGGGAACCATCATTTGGCAACTAGCATGAAATATCTCATAAAATTACAAAAATATTAGTAATCATTCATGACTTATTTACATGAAAACAAAATTACATATCCTTTATATCTAATCCATATACCAAAGACCAAAAACACCTACAAATACTTTTATTATTCAATTTTCTTCATCTAATTTATCTCTCTCAAGTTCCATCTTCAAGTTCTAAGTGTTCTTCATAAATTCCATAAGTATAGTTTCATAAAAATCAAGAATACTTCCAAGTTTGCAAGTCTACTTCCAAGCTTTCTAATCCATTCCAAGTAATCATCTAAGATTAAGGAACCTTTGTTATTTACAGTAGGTTATCTTTCTAATTCAAGGTAATATTCATATTCAAACTTTGATTCAATTTTTACAACTATAAAAATCTTATTTCGAGTGAAAATCTTACTTGAACTGTTTTCGTGTCATGATTCTGCTTCAAGAACTTTCAAGCCATCCAAGGATCCTTTGAAACTAGATCCATTTTTCTCATTTCCAGTAGTTTTATCCAGAAAACTTGAGGTAGTAATGATGTTCATAACATCATTCGATTCATACTTATAAAGCTATCTTATTCGAAGGTTTAAACTTGTAATCACTAAAACATAGTTTAGTTAATTCTAAACTTGTTCGCAAACAAAAGTTAATCCTTCTAACTTGACTTTTAAAATCAACTAAACACATGTTCTATATCTATATGATATGCTAACTTAATGATTTAAAACCTGGAAACACGATGAACACCATAAAATCGGATATACGCCGTCGTAGTGAAACCGGGGGCTGTTTTGGTTTGGATATTTAAAAACTATGATAAACTTTGATTTAAAAGTTTTTCTTCTGGGAAAATGATTTTTCATATGAACATGAAACTATATCCAAAAATCTTGGTTAAACTCAAAGTGAAAGTATGTTTTTCAAAATGGTCATCAAGATGTCGTTCTTTCGACGGAAATGACTACCTCTTTAGTAATTGACATGTAACTTAAATTTCTGACTATAAACCTATACTTTTTCTGTTTGTATTCTTAAATTAGAGTTCCATATGAAACCATAGCAATTTGATTCACTCAAAACGGATTTAAAATGAAGAAGTTATGGGTAAAACAAGATTGAATATTTTTGATCTTTTTAGCTACGGGAAAGGTTTAACAAATCTATACAAATCATATCCTAGCTAACTTATATTGTATTATACATGTATTCTAATATATTATGTAATCTTGGGATACCATAGACACGTATGCAAATGTTTTGACATATCATATCGACCCATGTATATATATTATTTGGAACAACCATAGACAATCTATATGTAGTAATGTTGGAGTTAGCTATACAGGATTGAGGTTGATTCCAAAAATATATATACTTTGAGTTGTGATCTAGCCTGAGACGTGTATACACTGGGTCGTGGATTGATTCAAGATAATATATATCGATTTATTTTCTGTACATCTAACTGTGGACAACTAGTTGTAGGTTACTAACGAGGACAGCTGACTTAATACACTCAAATCTTTAAAACATAATAAAAATAGTTGTAATTATCTTTTGATCATACTTTGATATATATGTACATATTTGTATAGGTTCGTGAATCGATCTGTGGTTAAGTCTTATTTCCGAGGAAGGAAATATCTGTGAAAGTGAGTTATAGTCCCACTTTTAAAATCTAATATTTTTGGGATGAGAATACATGCATGTTTTATAAATGATTTACAAAATAGACACAAGTACGTGAAACTACATTCTATGGTTGAATTATCGAAATCGAATATGCCCCTTTTTATTAAGTCTGGTAATCTAAGAATTAGGGAACAGACACCCTAATTGACGCGAATCCTAAAGATAGATCTATTGGGCCTAACAAACCCCATCTAAAGTACCGGATGCTTTAGTACTTTGAAATTTATATCATATCCGAAGGGTGTCCAGGAATGATGGGGATATTCTTATATATGCATCTTGTTAATGTCGGTTACCAGGTGTTCACCATATGAATGATTTTTATCTCTACGTATGGGATGTGTATTGAAATATGAAATCTTGTGGTCTATTGTTACGATTTGATATATATAGGTTAAACCTATAACTCACCAACATTTTAGTTGACGTTTAAAGCATGTTTATTCTCAGGTGAATACTAAGAGCTTCCGCTGTTGCATACTAAAATAAGGACAAGATTTGGAGTCCATGATTGTATGATATTGTGTAAAAACTGCATTCAAGAAACATATGTCGATGTAATATATTTCTATTGTAAACCATTATGTAATGGTCGTGTGTAAACAGTATATTTTAGATTATCATTATTTGATAATCTACGTAATGTTTTTAAAACCTTTATTGATAAAATAAAGGTTATGGTTGTTTTAAAAATGAATGCAGTCTTTGAAAAACGTCTCATATAGAGGTCAAAACCTCGCAACGAAATCAATTAATATGGAACGTTTATAATCAATATCAACGGGACATTTCAGACTCAGACTCACTATCTGAGCTACTACTGCTGCTTTCCCCTTCCTTTTCAGCATTAGCAGCAGCAGCAGCCTTAGCCTCAGCTGCAACCCTTTCTGCCTCTAGCTCGGCAGGGGTTTTATCACGGGAAGTGATCTCAACATCATCCTCAAGATCAAGGGACATGATGGCAGAACGGACAAGCATCTCTTTTTGTTCTGCAAAAATTAAACAAAGGCAAAAATATAGCAATATAAGAAATAGTGGCACAAAACAGACAGGCATGTATATATAGGATGATCATAACACATACTACCCTGGTTTTTCTGGTGAAGTACTGGCACAGAAGTACTCGGCCATTCTTGGCTCACTTTACATAGAACAAGAATTCCCTCATACTTTTCATATGATCTGGGTGGAAGGCGAAGCTCTTTAAGATGATTCACTATTCGTCTCTCTGCGTTGGTTACCTTAACAGCCTTTCCTATGCCAGCATCTATGGACTTCCATTTTCGGACAACGGAATACTCTTCTGGAATTACCGTCTCATCAATAAAGAAAAATGGATTTTCCAGTCTTTTAAGTTTGACACTCTATTTGTGCCGATAAAATGGGTTTTTGGCTTGTTATCAATAGTAAGCCAACAATGGCTAATCGTTCGAATTCTAAACAGAGAAATAAAAACCTTAAGGTGAGGCTTTATATTAGAGGCATTGCAATACATTTCAAAAAGAATGATTTTTAAAGGCCATGGGGATGAATCTGACTCAGACAGGCTTTATAATATCTAAGAATGCAGAGAAGAAATTTAGTAAGAGGAACACGGAGATTGCCGTGAGTAAGTTGTTAAGCATACAAAGTAATTTTTCCGGCAGGAGGTTTGTTGGTCGTTTGCCAATTAGTAGGAAGAATAGGATTGTATTGATTAAGATGATGAAAAGCGATCTTCAAGCCGTCAAAATGGCTCTCCGATAAAGATGATGCCATCGTGCTAACTTCAGGAAGATCAGTGGTTTTCGAGGTGGAAACCTCTACAACTTCTTGGCCAGTACTCGATACAGAAGCCATGGTAGTAATATGAATACAAAAAGTGAATAAGAAATAATAGTGAGGTAAAATGTAACTGACCTTGAAAGATGAAAAACCTTAAAAAGTTGAAAGTGAAGCTTGAAGAAAGTGATGAAGATTTTTGCAGAAATATGCTTTTTGGATCTTGAGCAAAAGTAAAAAAGTGAAGATAAAAGGTTGTGACGGTTTATATAGAGATTTATCAATGTATTTTTCATGGACACGATCGTGACAAGTGTATGGACAAGTTTAAAAGTAAAATACAAAGAAACGCTTTTTACAGCTGGAGGCGCGTGAGGTGTTATAGACATGTAAAAACAATCATCACAAAGTCAGTATAAATCCGTCTTTCATTAATGCCTGAAACGTTTTCCCCGATGCAAATGGGTAATGTGAAGACTTGTTTGGGATGCGTTATCAAAAGTTTAACAACTTAATCCTTTTTCAAACGCTTAAGTCATTAAACTGGGGGGGACTTAATGGTGTATCCTATCATATACACGCATAAAGGCATAATATTCGCATAAAATTAGCATCAGAAACACTGGGAACAACAGTTTTGTGAAATCGTCCGTCCAGCGTTCTCCACTGTGCAGGCCGCTTCCATCATGCATAAGCCCTGACGGTCGCCTAGCGCTTAAGTCCTGGCCGGAGAGCGCCCCATTCAGCATAAATTTCGGATCACGAATAACAGAGACTTCATCTCTCGCTGACAACTTGGGTCGTCATTTTACACATTCAGACATTCTGACAACTTGTGAGCAGAGACTTCATCTCTCTCTCTCTCTCACAGTACTTTCTCTTACTAGAAGTCATCCGGTAAATAGCTCAACGCTCAACGGACAAAAGATTTATTAAGCCACCCCACAAGTTTCTATACTTGTGAACCGGGTCTGCAGGGATTATTTCTCGAGAGTAAACATCAATCGGCAACACTCCCCCACTCTTAGCTAGATACTTCTAGTATTGTATTGATACACTAAGCCTTACCTCATAAGAAAATAGGTGTTAACAATGTGATTGATGTTTGTCATGTGTCACATAGTGTATTGATAGAACTCACTAATCAATCCTATATTAAAAAGGTGGTTAATTAAGGATTGAGTGCAATGATATTAAGATAGTGGAATGGGATATTTGATGATTCTTTTGGGCCCTGATGATCATCTTTCACTTTATCAATCAAGTGATCAACCACCCCGAGCCGATCTTGATTGTTAATTAGCATGATTCACCTTAACACAATGTAAACGTTCCTTGGGCAAAGTTACAAGTGAAAATTACAAAAGTCTGGGCAAATGGCAGAGAATCAACAACCTATAAATGAGAGGCCAAGCTCTATATTTATTGTTTCCAGGATATTCGCAGTATGCGAATTGTCTAATCATCCGCGTTGACTTAGCGAAAAGAATCCGCAGTCTTTTATTAATGTGCAATATGATCCACAATCTTAACTTTCAGCGGATATGCCAAGTCCTTTAAATAAACTTCGCGTAACTTTTGTTTTTAGTCTTTAGCAATTTAAATATACATATACAATGCTATGTATATGATCAAGTCCCCACAGTTTATTATGGTACATTTTGCATAGTAAATGTATCATGATAAACTCTAAAAAAATAAAATTTTCTATTAAAAAATATGTTTCCAGCAAGTCTGAATAATTTTTCACCATTAATTTATTACTGTTGATTTTCGCAATGATAACGCGTAATAACAGCAGTAATTCTGAAGAAGCTGTCAAATCAGGAATGCTGTAACGGCTATACAATTACCGTTAACGCGTAGCGGTAATTCTATCCGTTAAAAATTAATCATTATCCCTACGACTTCCTCGTCTTAATTTTAATTATAAATAGTACAGCAACTCGCATTACCAACTTTACGCTTTCATAATCAATTTCTTTTCAATTGAAGTTTATCGAATTCTATACTCGCCACTTGTAATTTATCGATGCATACTTTGCTTATTTCAAATTCACTACCAAATCTACTCACACAATAAAAAATGGCATCATCATCATCTGCCACCACAACCAATGTCTTCATCTCATATATGACGGTTGAAAAGATCGAAACCCTGAAACAACACTATCCATTGTTGGCTCAATTTTCACATACCGCGCCGTCAGCAGAAGATAGGGCCAACTCCCCACCTAAAGATATGATCACAATATATGAAGCCGCTATTTCTCACGACAACTTACGATTTCCACTTACGCCTTTTTTTTCATAGCCTATGTGAACATTACAAGGTTACAATTGCTCAATTACATCCAAATGCTGTTAAGAAAATCATTCTCTTTAAGATTTACTTCAATGCGCTTAATAAGCATCCAATGCTCAATGTTTTTTTGCTTTTTCAACAGCCTTACTCCACACGATTCGGGGTGGTATTCGTTCCGCGGCCACCTTGGCGTGATGACCACTTCCAAAGATTAGATTGGGAACTGGTGCAGTTCTTTTTTATTTATTAATAACACTGCTCACGGCACCAACAACATCGTTAAAACTTGGTGTACCGAGATTGATGCCCACGCAAATGATAAAATTAACCCAGATGACTTCGAAAAGGGGATCCGCAATTCAATCAACGGTGCTGGCCTGATTATGCTAGCATACACCAACGTGCCGCTTTACATCAGCGGAGTCTCCATATACTGGTTATGGGGCAATCACAACGCGTTATTAATTGATGAATCAAATAATGGTATACCGTTTATACTTTTCTTTTGCGCCAAAATGTAATTTACTTATTCAATATTTGAATAATGTTATTACTTTTGCGACATAATTTTGCAGAAATTGATCTTGACCAGATGATGAGAACAGCGGATGATCATATATATAGGCATATATATGTATATTTTAATTGCAAAAGGCAACTCAAGCGTAAAATCAAACAGAACCGCAGAAGTGAACAAGCGATTATGTGCGATATTTAAATTCTGTGGAACTATGCGCAAAGAATAACTGCGAAAGTGTCCAGCACAATTACTGCGGGTATGTCGGTGCTGCACGGTTGTTAGTTCCGTGAAAATCCGAAACCTATAAATAGGGAGCTTGGCCTCTCATTTTAGGTTGTTGATTCTGTGCAATTGCTAAGGTTTTTATGGTTTGCTTGTGAACACGCCCAAGCCTTAATCATAATCAAACTAAGGTAATTCAATCAATACCGAGACATGGTGATTGATCACTTGAATTTAAGTGAAAGACGATCATAAGTTCCCAAAAACATTATCAACACTACCATCCACCCCTCATTGCACTCAATTCTTAAATTAGATCTTAGCATCTAATTTAAGATTGATCAATTGGCGCCATCCGTGGGACATAAATTAAAAATTGAATTTGATAAATCTATTCTGTGTACTTGAATGATTTAATTGCGAAATCAATTGTGTTTATGTTCTTGTTTCATGATTCGCAGGATAATTCATCTACAATATCTGATATTTTGACTTAAGAAGAAAATGAAAAAGTTAAATGACAAGGCAGTCGCTAAGAGAGCTACAAAGCTGCTAAGACTTCAAAAGTGGCAAAATAATAAGTTTAAAAATGATTTTAAAGTCAGCAATTTGGCAAAAGTAACGCGAAATCCGCCGAAAGAGCTGCAAATGTGCAAAAAAGAGTTGAACGTATGTGCAAGCAATGAGCAAGCTAAAGTGTATAAGCGAAAATCCGCAGAAACACTTGAAAAATGGCAGCTCGTGCCAATAACTTTCTCGCCAATGCAAAATTATGGCATGGTTGATTCGCCAGTAGTTATATCTTGCAAAATTGCAAACACTGGAATTACAATTATAAAAGTGCATGTGGATACAGGAAGCAGTGTAGATGTCATATATGAGCAATTCTTTCGAAAGTTGCCAGAAATTATTAGAGCAGAGTTGATACCTACTGCACTTTCTCTATCAGGCTTCGCAGGGGAATCCACATGGCCGGTGGGACAATTGCCGCTCCAAATTGAGCTTGTTGATGAAACAGATGAGAAATTGAGGTGCCAAACATGCTTAGATCTGTATGTTATGCGATCTTCTTCGCGTTATAATATGTTGCTGGGACGATATGCATTATCTAAATTCGGCATAATCCCTTCGACTATACATGGAATGATAAAATTTACAACGTGTAAAGGTGGTGCAACAATGAATTCTGCAATCATACAGCCAATTTGTGCAACGTTAGTATGCAGGACGCAGTGATTGAGAGAACTAATATGCAAGAAAACTTAGCTATTATAAATCGCGCTTATCCATAGCAGAAAATTAAAATTGGCAGTAATCTAGATGCAAATTTCAAATAGAAGCTAGTGCAACTGTTAATTGTAAACACGGATATTTTTGCATGGTGTGAGCAAGACATGACTGGTGTTTCGTGAAAGACTGCGGAATATAGACTTAATTCAAATCCGGCGCTAAAACCAATAATTCAAAAGCGTGTATGGCTCCAGATCGTATGCAATGGTTGTCTGGAGAAGTAGCTAAGCTTGTAAAAGGAGGCATTTTGCGAGAGGTGAAATATCAAACGTGGGTTGCAAACGCAGTGCTTGTTAAAAAGCCCGATGGATCATGGTGGATGTGGATTGATTTCAAAGATATCAATAAAGCATGCCCTAAAGATAACTATCCGCTGCCAGAAGTTGACTTGAAGGTTGAAGCGCTGAATGAATATCCTTTTAAGTGCTTTCTTGATGCTTACAAAGGATATCACCAAATACCGATGGCGGAGGAAGATGGAGATAAAACTGCGTTTGATACGGGTAAAGGTATATATCAAGATGCCATTTGGACTTCAGAATGAAAGGACCCGTTCATATACATTATAAACGATTCACAATAGTTGATTACATCGCGAGGTACTTGACCTCTATATGATACATTTTACAAACATTGCAATCGTTTTTAAAAGACAAACTTTCATTACATCGAAAGTTGACGGCATGCGGGCATGCATACCATTTCTAAAAACATCCAACTATAATTGTCTTAATAATAATCTCAATGAACTCAACAACTCGAATGCAACGTCTTTTGAAATATGTCATGAATGACTCCAAGTAATATCTTTAAAATGAGCAAATGCACAGCGGAAGATTTCTTTCATGCCAGAGAATAAACATGCTTTAAAGTGTCAACCAAAAGGTTGGTGAGTTCATTAGTTTAACATAAATAATCACTTCCATCATTTTAATAGACCACAAGATTTTCATTTTCAGTTCTCATAAATATACGTCCCATGCATAGAGACAAAAATCATTCATATGAATTGAACACCTGGTAACCGACATTAACAAGATGCATATAAAATATCCCCTATCATTCCGGGAAATCCTTCGGACATGATAAAATAACATCGAAGTACTAAAGCATCCGCTACAACAGATGGGGTTTGTTAGGCCCAATTGATCTATCTTTAGGATTCACGTCAATTAGTAGACTGGTTTACTAATTCTTAGGTTACCAAGTAAAAAGGGGCATATTCAGCTTCGATCATTCAACCATATAATGTTGTTTCGATTACTTATGTCTATTTCGTAAAACATTTATAAAAGCGCATGTATTCTCAGTCCCAAAAATATATATTGCAAAAGCATTTAAAAAGGGAGTAATGAAACTCACCTAATGTATTTTGTAGTAAAAATACATATGACTATATTGAACAATGCAGGGTTGGCCTCAGATTCACGAACCTATATTATTTGTATATTTATTAATATACATAGTTGTAATCGAATAAATATATATATAAATTTATTAGTTACACCATTTTTATATTAATAACATATACTTTTTATTTTGTGTTTATATTCAAAATGAATAATATTTTTATAGTTATGTTAATATATATGTATATCTGTTTAGTGTTATATTAAAAATACCTAAATTGTTTTATATATTTGAATATTTCTAAAATGATTTATTGATATAGTTAATATATACTTATAATTCTAATAATAATATTTTTAAAACTTTCATTATTTGTTATATTCATGATACTTTTAATAATAACAATATTGATATTATTAATAATCATAATACTTTTTGTTTTAATGATAAATTTAAATAAATTGTAGTAATGATAATAGGTTATAATAATAATAGCACTGATAATGATAATCTTAATAATAATAATAATAATGATAGGATAAAATGATTGTTTTTATAAAATAATATTTTTAACAATAATGGTAATTTTAACAAACATGATGCTTTTTATAGAAATTTTACTAATCATGATACTAATAATACTAATATTAAAGTTAAATGATAATTCTAATACCATCAATAATAATTCAATAATAATAATACTAATAATAATAATAATAATAATATTAGAAATGATAATACTAATAATTTACAAATGATAATACTAGTAATAATAATGATAATATCGTAAGCTATATTATTAATCATTTTGTTATTACTAACATCTAACATGGTAACAATAATAACAATTTATAATGATGATCATAGTAAAAATAAATATAACAATAATACTAATAAGGATATAATAAGAACAAAAATATGATAACTACCTCCAAAGTGTAAGCCTTTAAAAAAAAATATTTGTCACAGGCGGGATTCGAACTCACGACCTCCCGATCACCCAAAACACTCTCAAGCCATAGAACCATTTCTGTTTTTTTGTTTCTATATGAACCCGATATTTATTTATCCCGTTCCCATCTTCTTCTCAAAGCTTAATTGAAATCATAACAGGCCAAATGATTGCAGCCATTGATTAGGCCCAAGTAAAGTCACTGCCCAATTAACTTATAACGGCCCAACAACAAAAAAATATAGATTCTGGCCCAAAGCAAAAATCAAGAGTCCAGTAAAAAAAATATAACAGCGTAATATTCAAGTGGCTTTAAGGTTCCAGTCACCATCTTCATCTCGCGCGTTCTTCATCATCATCTTCTTCGTCACAACAGTAGCAACATCAAAGAACTCGGTTGGTTTGATTTCATCGAACAAATCAGAAGAGGAGTAACAAAATAGTGTTTCGATTATCCTTGTTCACCCTCAATCGTCGATCATCCATCAACAATTAATCCATCACCATAATCTATCTTTACCAAAACCATAGCATCATCACAGTATCCTACCTTCATAATCCATAATCAATTCATCGTCTTCATCGTACATCACAGATTCATCATCATCCTAATATTTACTTTTCATCGTCACCCACCATGTCATCATCGATACTCATTATCACCTCATCACCAATATTCATTATCTTTTAAAATCGAACAGGAAGTGAGTAGCAAAAATGGAAACAGAAATAAGAAAAAAATAGCAGCTAGCTTTTTATAACAAGTACTATTCATCATCTTCTCCATCATCTTTATCATCCATGTGCACCATCATCTTAAATTCTTCCCTCATTTGTTATATAACAGCGTATATATAGCAGTAGCAGTGTATACAGCAACAAGTTAGTAGACGCAGCAGTGTAGTAACAGTACCAAAAAAAGGTGGTTTAGGGTGGCGGTGATGAGGAGAGGTGAGGTGGAAGGAGGCGGATTATGGTGGCTGTCATGGTGACGATGTGTTGGAGGATGATGGTTCTTGATGGTGGGCTGTTCACGGTGGAAGAGGGAGGTTCGATTATTGCAGGTGGTATTGGTTGTGGTGGTGCGTTTGGGTTGTTCTTGGATTGAAACAGAAAATTATTAGCAACACCTAATCACGCCAAATTATGGTTGTTGTGTATCTTAGCAGCGAGAAAATAAAAGCTAGGTGATTGTGGTTCCTATATTTGACTCGTAAAAAAAAAGAGGGAAGTGATGAGGGTGGCAGCCGGTGGTGCAGGGTGGTCATGGTAGTAGTTGAGAGTGGTGGTGATTGGTTAAGGTGATCATGATTGTCGGGTGTGAGGTTCATCCTTACTATGTATATGCATAAGATATATATAGAAATCTGTAAACTTAATAATATTATAATAATAATTATATTATAATTTAACATCATGTGATAATTGAAAAGAATAATTGAAAAGAAAACAGTTCAGCAGCCATGTATCTGCCGACAGTTTTCCATGGATGGCTAAATCGTGTGCATTGCTAAACAGTTAACGTATAAAAGTATCCCTAAAAAACCCAAATTTTTAGATTAAACATATTTAATTATTTTACTCATTACTTGTTTGAAATCTGATCAAAAGGTTCGAAAAATTATTCATTTTCTGTTCTGATTTATAAGTACGGAGTACTAATTTTTAAACTTAAAAAAGGTAAAAATATTTTTAACAAAACTAAAATTTTCGTAATCGATTTACGGTTCAACTTTTATTTTAAATCTTCATATAAGCGTATTAGATCTATATGAACACTAATGAAATGTCAACCGAGGGTTACAGATGTTTACTATTTAAGCTCGAACTCATTCATTTTTAATATATTCTCTTTCTATATATAAACATCTTTAAATAGCAAGTTTATCTACTCAAATAAATATATTATATACTTTTAAACAATTAGATTTAATATAATTTTATATATTTACAAGTAGCATTTATATACATATATATATATATATATATATATATATATATATATATATATATATATATATATATATATATATATATATATATATATATATATATATATATATATATATAATAATAGTTTTTATTACATTGCACATTTATTTTACATATTTATTTCCAACAATTAAATCATACATATATATATATATATATATATATATATATATATATATATATATATATACATATATATATATATATATATATATATACATATCTATATATATATATATACATATATATATATATATATATATATATATATATATATATATATATATATATATATATATATACATATACATATCTATTTACAATTTGTGGTTCGTGAATCGTCGACAACAGTCGAAGGTTAATTGAATACATGAAAATAATTCAAAATTTTTGAGACGCAACATAACAGACTTTGCTTATCATGTCAGAATTATGAAATCGTATCGTGAGTTTGGTTCAAAATTAGTCGAAATTTTCCGGGTCTTCACAAAGAATGCTGGTGCGACATATCAGCGATTGATAGATAGCGCATTTGAAAATCAAATTGGGCGCAATCTTGAGGCATATGTAGATGACCTGGTAACCAAGAGCAAAACGCAGGATGAAATGATGGAGGATATTGCAGAAACATTTCAAAATCTGCGTAACATAAATATGAAATTAAATCCATCCAAATGTAGTTTTGGCGAAAAAGAGGGCAAATTTTTGGGATATTACGTCACTGAACAAGGCATTAAGGCTAATCCCAAAAATATTACCGCAATTGAAAATATGACTGCGCCAAAAATAATAAAAGAAGTGCAAAGTTTAACAGGCAAGTTAGCGGCTTTGACCAGATTTATGTCAAAGGCTGCGGAAAGACAACTGCCATATTTTAAGACGCTTAAAGGATGTTTAACTCAGAAGCATTTTTTCTGGACTACGGAAGCGAAAAGCACATTTCAAGAAATGAAACAATTATTGGTGACATTACCAACATTAATTGCGCCAATAAAGGGCGAAATTTTATATCTTTATGTCTTTATTGCAAATGAAGCTTTCGACTCAGTATTGGTTGCAGAGCGTGAAAAAACGCTGAAACCAATTTATTTTGTAAGTAAAGCACTTAGAGGAAGTGAAATTAACTATGCGCCAATGGAAAAATTCGTATACGCACTGCTCCTAACACCAAGACGATTGCAGATGTACTTTCAAGGACATCCTATTCATGTTCTAACTGATTTACCGGTTAAGCATGTTCTCAAGAAGCCCAAAATATCTGGAAGGCTTACTAAGTGGGCAATTAAACTAAGGTCTTATGAAATGACTTACTTACCGTGGACTTCTGTGAAGGGACAGGTTTTAGCAGATTATCTTGTAGAGATGACTGGCGAATTGGAAAAAATTCATGAGCAAACGCAATTGCAACCAATACGGGGTGAAACATGGGATTTATTTACTGATGGCGCATCATGCGCAGGTGCGGGTTTGATTCTGACAAGCCCAAATGGTGAAGAAAACACATATGCACTGCGATACAATTTTGACGTCACGAATAACGAAGTTGAATACGAGGCGCTGCTTGGTGGACTGAACATTGCGCTTAAGCTAAACATCACTAAGTTGCGCGCATATGTAGTTTCGTAGTTGGTGTCCAATCAGTTCAATGGATCCTTTGAGGCACATGAGCTCTCTATGCAAAAGTATTTAAAGTTGCAGAAAGAAACTGCAGAAAAATTTGAGCATTTTGAGCTCGCACAAGTTTCAAGAAATCAAAAAAAAAAAAGGCGAACGCATTAAGCAAGCTTGAGGCTTTAACTTTTTCACATTTTCAAAAGCAAGTGTGGGTAGAAGAGTTTCCAAGCAAAGCAATTGATGGCAGTTTAGTTATTGCGACAGTGGAAGAGGAATGCCCAAATTGGATGAATCCAATTATTGAAAATCTCCGCAATAATATACTGCCAGAGAATAAAGATGAAGCAAGATTAGTGCGTATAAGATCGCCTATGTACACCATTGAAAATGGCATCTTATATCGCAAATCTTATTATGGGCCATTAATGCGCTGCGTTGGCCACGTAGAAGCGGAAGTGATCATTGAAGAAGTGCATAACGGCTCTTGTGCATTGCATTCTGGCTATAAAACCATTGCGTCAAAAATTATGCAGTTGGGTTACTTTTAGCCAACTCTGTATCGTGATGTTGCAAAAATAGTTAAAAGGTGCAAAAGTTGCCAAAGGCATGCGCCGCAGAACAGAAAGTCAAGGCATGACATGATTCCAGTTAATTCACCATGGCCGTTTTATAAATGGGCAATTGATATTATCGGGCCATTCCTTGCAGGTACAGGAAACGTAAAGTTCTTAATCGTTGCAATTGATTATTTTACCAAGTGGGTAGAGGCAAAAGTATTGCGCACAATTACAGGGGTGCAAGTGCGAAATTTTGTTTGGGAGCACATTGTTTGTTGATTTGGGGTTTCTCGTGAAATTGTAAGTGACAACGGGGCGTAAATAGCAAAAGATTCCTTCAAAAGTTGGTGTGAAGAACTTAATATTATGCAGAAGTTTACTTCTGTTGCGCACCCACAAGCCAATGGCTTATGCGAAGTAACTAACCGCGATATTGTCAGTGGCATTAAAAAATGCTTAAACGAAAAGCGAACTGGATGGGTTGATGAACTGTCCCATATGCTGTGGGTACATAGCACAACATTTAAGAAAAGCACTGGCGAAACACCCTTTAGTTTAGTGTATGGCTTGGAGGCAATGATTCCTGCAGAAATTTTTGTTCCAACACATAGGGTTGCTAATTTTGATGAAACAGCAAAATAATGATGCTTTGTACGAAAATTTAAACTTTGTGGAGGAACGCAGGTTAATGGCCGCAATAAGAGAAGCGAATAACAAATAGAAAATTGCAAAATATTATAACAAAAAAGTGCGTGCTTTAACCTTCGATGTTGGTGAATGGGTACTGCGTAATAATGAAGCAAGCCGCGCAAAAAATGTTGGTAAATTGGGACCCAATTGGGAAGGTCCATACCAAATAACAACAATGAATACGGTAGGCTCTTATAAGCTTGCGGACATTGATGGAAGAGATGTACCTAATGCATGGCATGTGAAATGTCCCGTTCATATTGATTATAAACGTTCCATATTAATTGATTTCGTTGCGAGGTTTTGACCTCTATATGAGACGTTTTTCAAAAACTGCATTCATTTTTAAAACAACCATAACCTTTATTTTATCTATAAAGGTTTAAAAAGCATTACGTAGATTATCAAATAATGATAATCTAAAATATACCGTTTACACACGACCATTACATAATGGTTTACAATAAGAATATATTACATCAAAAATAAGTTTCGTGAATGCAGTTTTTACATAATATCATACAAGCATGGATTCCAAATCTTGTCCTTATTTTAGTATGCAACAGCGGAAGCTCTTAATAATCACCTGAGAATAAACATGCTTAAAACGTCAACAAAAATGATGTTGAGTTATAGGTTTAACCTATATATTATCAAATCATAATAATAGACCACAAGATTTCATATTTCAATATACATCCCATACATAGAGATAAAATTTATTCATATGGTGAACACCTGGTAACCGACATTAACAAGATGCATATAAGATTATCCCCTATCATTCCGGGAAATCCTTCGGACATGATAAAAACGAATTCGAAGTACTAAAGCATCCGGTACTTTGGATGGGGTTCCTTAGGCCCAATAGATCTATCTTTAGGATTTGCGTCAATTAGTAGATCGGTTTACTAATTCTTAGGTTACCAAGCAAAAGGGGCATATTCGGCTTCGATCATTCACCCATATAATGTAGTTTCAATTACTTGTGTCTATTTCGTAAAACATTTATAAAACTGCATGTATTCTCATCCTAAAAAATATTAGATTTTAAAAGTGGGACTATAACTCACTTTCACAGATTTTTACTTCGTCGCGAAGTAAGACTTGGCCACTGGTCGATTTACGAACCTATAACAAATATGTACATATATATCAAAGTATGTTCAAAATATATTTACAACATTTAATATAAGTTTTAATGTTTTAAGTTTATTAAGTCAGCTGTCCTCGTTAGTAACCTACAACTAGTTGTCCATAGTTAGATGTACAGAAAATAAATTGATATATATTATGTTGACCCAATCCACGACCCAGTGTATACACGTCTCAGGCTAGATCACAACTCAAAGTATATATATTTTTGGAATCAACCTCAACCCTGTATAGCTAACTCAAACATTACTGCATATAGAGTGTCTATGGTTGTTCCAAATAATATATATATATATGGGTTGATATGATATGTCAAAACATTTGCATACGTGTATATGGTATCCCAAGATTACATAATATATTAGAATACATGTATAATACAATATAAGTTAGCTAGGTTATGATTTGTATAGAATTGTTACAATATTTCCCGTAGCTACAACAATCAAAAAATATCCAATCTTGTTTTACCCATAACTTTTTCGTTTTAAATCCGTTTTGAGTGAATCAAATTGCTATGGTTTCATATTGAACTCTATTTTATGAATCTAAATAGAAAAAGTATAGATTTATAGTCAGAAATATAAGTTACAAGTCATTTTTGTAAGAGGTAGTCATTTCAGTCGAAAGAACGACGTCTTGATGACCATTTTGAAAAACATATTTCCACTTTGAGTTTAACCATGATTTTTGGATATAGTTTCATGTTCATAAGAAAAATCATTTTCCCATAAGAACAACTTTTAAATCAAAGTCAATCAAAGTTTTTAATTATCAAACCCAAAACAGCCTGCGGTGTTACTACGACGGCGTATGTCCTGTTTTACGGTGTTTTTCGTGTTTCCAGGTTTTAAATCATTAAGTTAGCATATCATATATGTAGTGACCCATCCTAATCCATCTGGATGAAGTCTTTAACAGTTGGTCCCATTGCGAGTTTCTGACCTCTATATGCCATGAACGACTCCATGTAATATGAGCAAATGCACAGCGGAAGATTTCTTTTATACCTGGGAATAAACATGCTTTAAAGTGTCAACCAAAAGGTTGGTGAGTTCATAGGTTTATCATAAAACAATAAAATTCATCTTTTTGATAGACCACAAGATTTAAATCCTGCATGGTACAAATGGGCCCGAATCCTATACCCACCTGTAATGTACATGCAATATCTTTTAAATACAGTACCCTTTCTCGTGTACGAAATCATCTTTCATAAATCTTAGTAACCGTACACATATCACGTGCACAAAAATAACATACACATAACCTGTGTATAAAATCATTCTCTCGATACATAACATTCATATCAATTGGTGGCAATTATCATGTCCATATAATTCAATGGTGGCAATTATCATGTCCACATAATTCAATGGTGTTAATTATCATGTCCACATAATTCAATGGTGGCAATTATCATGTCTACATAATTCAACGGTGGCAATTATCATGTCCACATAATTCAACAATAATCCACAGAACTTCTGTCAGCATAATAATTCATTCGAGGAATGTTTTGCTTGTGTCTATCTCGTCAAACATTTATAAAAGCATTTCATGTATTCGCAGTTCAAAATATATTTCAAAAGCATTTAATAAAGCAGTTATAAAAACAGCGCATGTATTCTCAGTCCCAAAAATGTAAAGAGTAAAAGGGAATCAAATGAACTCGGGCATATAAATATTGTAAAATAGTTAATAAAGCATTTGCATGTATTCTAAGCCCAAAAATGTAAAGAGTAAAAAGGGCAAATGAACTCACCAACCTTTTGGTTGACACTTTAAAGCATGTTTATTCTCAGGTATGAAAGAAATCTTCCGCTGTGCATTTGCTCATATTACATGGAGTCGTTCATGGCATATAGAGGTCAGAAACTCGCAATGGGACCAACTGTTGAAGACTTCGTTCAGATGGATTAGGATGGGTCACTACAGGTGGTATCAGAGCGGTGGTCTTAGCGAACCAGGTCTTGCATTAGTGTGTCTTACAGGTAGTTGTTAGAATGCACTAGTGGGTCTGGACTTCGACCTAGTAGTTGATAGGATGCATTAATATGTCTAGACTTGAACCTGCTCTGCATGTTAAAAAGTTTTGCTTATCATTTCTTGTCAAAAAATAACTATCTATCATTGTCAGTCTCGACACGTCTTATTTCAATTATTGAATAGACAGTGTACAGACAAATTCATATCCCATCACATTAAATTTTGTTTGACACATTTCCTTAATTCCCTCCGTAATCTACGGGATCTTCTGTAATATATACAGGTATTCTATGTAATTAGAATATCATCCGATATCCGAAAATCATTTCATATCGAAAACCCTTTATCTAACCGTACCTGATGGAACTCACCACTAGTTCAAGTCCCTCGAATTTCGATAGTGATTCTGACATAGATATTCACCTAAGCTTCGGAGGTAGCGTCATCAGAATGATTCAACCAATCAGCCTTCCCCAATTCATCTGATGGGTTAGTAGTCGACTTAACCAATGGAGACGCGAAGAAAGCGATCCTTTCCACCAACTGAATTCACCTCTTGGCGAAGAACCGGAAGCACTTACTGGCGAACCTGTTTGTAATACCATCTTCTCTCTCGTTTCCAGAGTAGCTCGACACGATTATATTCTACCCACAATTCTGAACCTTATTCATCCGCTCGTTCCGACAAACAATCATCCCGGAATAATGGAAAAAGTCAACGAGCTTTGCGCTCGAGTAATTAATTTGAAAAATATGGTGCAAAACATACCAGCTTCAATAACATCACTGACACCAACAGTACCATCAACAATCCATGCCTCAACATCTCATTCTGTACCTCAAGCATAATCATCGTTTTACGAATCATTCTACATCATTTATCTTCGTTCGACATGGCGATTATGTAATCTCCAATATTTTAGAGATTATATACTCTTGTTCTAACGGTAAACCAAATGAGATTAATATTATATTAACTCATTAAATCTATGATTACATATGAAGAAAATATATATGTAAATATATTTTCATAAGGATTGTAATTAAAAATTCTTTTGTACAAACTGTTAATGGTGAAAATATTTTAACGGGTAGGTAATACCCGAGGAATATTTAGATTTCACATTAATAAGTTACACTGCACATTCTTCAAATCTGATTCAACATTCATTTACTAACCTACATACATCTACAAAGATACGAATCCGTTCACCGCAGAATAACCATTTTCATTCAATTTCATATTTGGATTTTGACTTATCAGAATCCAACAAGTGGCATAATGAAGAAAACATTGGACAAAATAAAATTTGTTAGAAACAAACAAATTAACTATGAGGAAAATTTTGTTAAGAATCCACGCTAACTGATTCCAGCTAACTGTTCCTAGCTAACTGTTCATTCCATATTACATTAATTTATCGCAATTTATATTCTCGCAATTTTATTTATCGTCATTTAATTTCTGTTATTTATTTTACGCACTTTAATCGGGACACGTATACAAGGTTTTGACATATAATATCGACGCATCTATATATATTATTTGGAATAACCATAGACGCTCTATATGCAGTAATGATCGAGTTCTCTATACAGGGTTGAGATTGATTCTACAATAATATATATAGTTTGAGTTGTGATCGAGTCTGAGACATGTACACGGGTCACGATACGTATTAATTAATTCGAATATTATATATTAAACTATATATGAATTATTAGACTGTTAACTGTAGACTATCGACTGTGGACTAATAACATTGGACAATTAAAATAAATTAAAATATTGATTATAACATATAAAACTAAACAACTCTTCAAGTTTGCCACTTGATTTCATCTTAAACCTCATTTGAATCTTGACGATTCCAATCCATGTTCAAATCTTTCATGATTCTTGAAAACGCCTCAATCGAAAGGATGAACTAACCGCACATCCTCTACGGAAGGAAAAATTTATGCATATAGTTATGCACCTGAAAATACTCAGAACCTGAGTAAACATTTAACACATATCTGTGCTAGCTCCATTGGTATTGTTACTACCGAAAATAACAATGAAATTCCTTTTCAAATTAGCCACTTTTGTCACAGCTACAGCAAGTCAACTTCAACTTTTCATTTAAAACAACCTTATTATAACCTTGATATATATGCGTGCTCATTTATTCTTACCAAAGAACCTTTTATATTCCACCATATTACCATCAGCGTTTAATCATCTAAAAACGCAACTCTCCTAAAAACACCTCGGATTGATAACCAACGATTCAGATATCGTAGCATTAAATGCAGAGGAAACAGTAAAGTTGTAGATGGCCTAAGTGGCCAAGAGTTTGATGATAAAGAGTGGAGTGTTGGGAACACTCGATTAAAAATTTAGTACTGAAAAATGAATTGAGCTAACCATGAAGGAGACCAAGGACAAATACAAGGACCAAACTCTATATTCAAAGAATCCAGGTAATTCTGGATCCGCCGAAATCTTTAGAGAATATCTTGTTCCGAAGTCATGTTAAAATCTTGCAAAAAAAATTTCTTCATCCATTTTCGAACTTAGAAATTACAAAATATCATCATAAATATCTTCGATATTTCTGAGGATATTTTCATAAATATTTCTGTCCAAAATTATCTACCTCTTTATGTTTTCTGTATTTCATTATATTGGAAACTTCTGTAAAATCTAAGTATAAATTATGAATGAATTGTGGAGAAGTGTTGAGAATTGAAGCATGAGTTAGTATAATATAATGGCGCTTGGCCAACGTGATTATATTACAGTAAGTCATGCTGAGTTTCTAATGAAACATGATTCACAGATCATTACGTCATCATGTGTCATGTTACATAACTCTTTCATTCTGCTTAATCTCTAAACGTATCAAGAAATTATATTCTTGATAGTTCCATTCTCAGTGATTCTAGTAATTTAACAATTCAAATCGTGCTATTACTTTCCTTTCTGCATAATATATTATGATCATTTGAAACTTCATACCAACGAATCAGAGACGTCTTGATCGCTTTACATTAAGTCGGGAAGAAAACAAAAGAATGAAGCTTCAAAATATAAAGGAAAGATATAAAACCAACAACAACACTGACATCACAGACCGTGTATATCAATACGGATAACAATGTAAATACATGAGAGAATGAAAAACACTATAACCCTAAGGTAATAGTAGAAGTGAATAGATTCCTCCGGTAATAAATGGAAAAGAAGAATGACAGATACGATAGTCAGGACAAGTACAAGGATGGATTAAGCATTTTCAAACTCTTTGGAGATGTGAATTAAGAAAGAAATTATTGAAGTGATGAAAGTTAATGGAATGGAAAAGGTAAATTTATAGTGAAAATATCAGACAAAGCAATCGAGGCAGATGATCGCATTTAATTAAAGAGATCTTAATTTCTTTATTCGCCTAAAAATCAGATCATATTTAGATTTCGAAGATTTCTTTAATCCCTTAAATTTCAAAATTCAACCCAGACAACATCAAAAGTTAAGACACATCTTATTTTCTAAATTCAAACATGATTATGTCAAAAGTAAGACGAATCTTAAATTCCTCATTTCACTCTTTTGTGACAGCTTCACTCGTACGTTTCACATAATCAAATTGTTTTATCTATATTGATCAATAATGATAAAACTCTATTTATCAACTCATATTCATCATGAAAAAATTTTATTGCTAGTCATGATGACCCTACTCAAATTTCGGGACGAAATTTCTTTAACGGGTAGGTACTGTGACGACCCGGAAATTTTCGACCAAATTTAAACTTAAGTCTCTATATGATTTCGACACGATAAGCAAAGTCTATTAAACTGAATCTCAAAAACTTTGAATCGCGTTCATGTATACATTTGACCTTTGGCAAATCCCAACGATTCACGAACGATTGGTTTGTAAATAAATATATATATATATATATATATATATATATATATATATATATATATATATATATATATATATATATATATATATATATATTTATATATATATTTATATATATGAATACTATGCATAAGTAATATGATATATATTAAACAACATATATTAAATATGCAGTATATGTTAATACTAGTAACTAATGTTAATTACAAGTTAAAATATAAAAGTTATATTATTAACCTTAATTTCATTATAAATGATAATATTAATATTTGCATTATAAATTATATAAAAATGTATAAAACTTGAGATGTACAAGTATTACTAATAATATTATTGATATTATTAATTCTATTATATTATTATTAATAGTTATATTTATTATTAATAAAATTAATATTAAATACTAACGTTTATATAACTATTATTATTATTATTATGTTGCTTATTATAATTATTACACATTTATATATATATATATATATATATATATATATATATATATATATACAAGTTCGATATATAGGATTTATGTACAGATAAATGCATATTATATATACAGAATATATATATATATATATATATATATATATATATATATATACATATACATATGTACTGAGATATACATATACACAGCCACATTATATCAGTATTTTTATTATTAGAGTTTGATTAATTAAATAATGAGTTATACAAAAACATAGGATCAATTTCAATTTCATATCACTTTCATACTGTGTTAAATTGATGATTCTTATTCTTAAACCAGTAAAAATCACGGACCTAATTCACAAAACATTCCAAAATCCGTTACACATCACCATCTTCTTTATTTTTGTTTTCTGTCTTTTATCTCTTGACCGAATATTGCTGTCGATTAAACTTGCTATACATTCAATCATTAGTTCAACGATATGGAGGAAAAACAACCCATTACCACTTGATCACTAATACAAACACCACCTCACCTTCATCCAACCTCACGATCACCTTCTCTATTGCTGTTTGAGTTATGGACCGAGAACAACACAAGCGTGTTACAACCTTCAAAATTTTGTCTCTAAATTCGATCACCAACTCATCTTCTTCGCAAAAGTATAGCTGCCTTTAATCACCATCATTAATTGGTAAGCATGATCAACCGACACTGCTACTATATTGTCTTTGTTTCATTCGACTGCTACTTATAGTCACTTTTTCTGTTAGGGTTTAAACCCACGAAAAACCACCACTAACTACCGGCTATCTTCCACTTTCTTCATCACCACAGCATAACCACCACTTGCCATCTTCACCGAACAACCATCACCTTAAATTCCACCATGAAACCTATCACCCACGAACACCAAAACACGTACGTATACAATCAAACCCACCACCATTATTCATCATCCTTCAACTCTTTTAATTTTTGTAACCAAATAACCACAACTCACCTTATGAAACCTGCAAACCTTCAACAAGTTCTGCTGTCTTCTTGTCCGAGAACAACCCAAAACAAACTGTTATATATATTAGATATGCAGTTTTCAAATAAGTGATAAATCAAACTACTTTTGCATGATCTTTCTTTTATGGCCGACACTTGCTTATTAAAAAGACATCATGGCCGACCAAGTTACTAGAGGGGACGCTCCTTTTAATTTTTTTTATGAATGATGATAAAGTGAGATGAGCCGTAAACATATGATTACAAACAGAACATAGGTTGATATTTTAGCAATTTAAGAATTATATAACTCAAAGTGATAGAATGCGAGATAAAAGATTGGAGGTGGGACACGGTTCTACATCATGGCCGTAGATATTGGTAATTTGATTTTATGCCTTCCTATTCTCTATATCGATCCATTTGAGTTAATAATTGCGCTACTTTTGGTGTTGTGGGCCGTAGTTATTAACACAGCTGTATACCTTGATATTTAAATACTATATTATGACTAAACCTAGTGGACAGCAGGGGTCGTGAGCTGTAAAAAGAAATTGGGTTTATGAAGACTAATATGTTGAACCCGTAAAGAGTTAAGCATATACTTGGGCTACGAATTCAGTTTCTAATTGGGTTAGGTTTTTGTTGTGATTGGGCCGTTATCAAGTTTCTGGTTGAATGATGGGGCTGAAACTAGGCCATACGTGAAGGTTGTCAATTCATTAATATATATGAAACATTGAGGTGAGGATATGAGTCGTAGATGATGGTGGTTATGATTATGATAATGGGTTTGGTATTATGTTAATGAGGTGGTATGATGATGACTAAGGGTGATGAAGATAAAGTGGTGTTATGAAAATAATGGATTATGATGATGTATTAGTAATTAGTAAGATGATAATAATAATTACTTTATGATAATGATGATATAAGTAATGAGATTTATGATAAATGATGTTAGATGATTAAGATGATAATGATGTCATGATGCATGAGGGTTATTACAATGATAGACTATGATGATAGATTGATAATGAAGTGTATTATGAAGAATTGGGCTCTAAGTTTAAAAAGAAAAGTAAACGGATTCATAACTAATAATAATTAGTCCTGCAGTTTAAAACAAAAACAAGTAAATAGTTCAGGGGTTTAAGTGAAAATTTGTTTAGCGAGAGGTCTCGGGTTCGAGCCCCGTCTGAGGCATATATATATATATTTTTTAGAAAAGGCTTAAAGGTAGTTTACTCACTTTTAATTATTATTATTAGAGTAGAATTAAAATTAGAATTATTATTATTATTTTTATTATTATTATTATTATTATTATTATTATTATTATTATTATTATTATTATTATTATTATTATTATTATTATTATTATTATTATTATTATTATTATTATTATTATTATTATTATTATTTCGTTATTATTATTATTGTTATCATTATTAGTATTACCATAAAAATTGGTTATTAAAATACTTATATAAAACATATATAAAATATATAGATATAAAAATACAATCAATTGAAATAATATATATATATTAAGATATAACTTATTCGATTACATATATGTATATTAATAAATATACAAATGATATAGGTTCATTAATCCGAGGCCAACCATGCATTGTTCAATATAGTCATATGTATTTTTACTACAAAATACATTAGGTGAGTTCATTTGATTTCCTTTTACTCTTTATATTTTTGAAACTGAGAATACATGCGCTGTTTTTACAACTGCTTTATTAAATGCTTTTTAAATATATTTTGAACTGCGAATACATGAAATAATTTATAAATGTTTGACGAGATAGACACAAGCAAAACATTTCTCGAATGAATTTTTATGCAGACAGAAGTTCTGCGAATTATTGTTGAATTATGTGGACATGATAATTGCCACCGTTGAATTATGTATACATGATAATTGCCACCATTGAATTATGTGGACATGATAATTGCGAACATTGAATTATGTGGACATGATAATTGCCACCAATTGATATGAATGTTATGTATCGAGAGAATGATTTTATACACAGGTTATGTGTATGTTATTTTTGTGCACGAGATATGTGTACGGTTACTAAGATTTATGAAAGATGATTTTGTACACGAGAAAGGGTACTATATTTAAAAGATATCGCATGTACATTACAGGTAGGTATAGGATTCGGGCCCATTTGTACCATGCAGGATTTAAATATTGTGGTCTATCAAAATGATGAATTTTATTATTTTATGATAAACCTATGAACTCACCAACCTTTTGGTTGACACTTTAAAGCATTTTTATTCTTAGGTATGAAAGAAATCTTCCGCTGTGCATTTTCTTATATTACATGGAGTCGTTCATGGCATATAAAGGTCAGAAACTCGCAATGGGACCAACTGTTAAAGACTTCGTCCAAATGGATTAGGAGGGGTCACTACAATATAGATATAGAACATGTGTTTAGTCGATTTTAAAAGTCAAGTTAGAAGGATTAACTTTTATTTGCGAACAAGTTTAGAATTAACTAAACTATGTTCTAGTGATTTCAAGTTTAAACCTTTGAATAAGGTAGTTTTATATATATGAATCGAATGATTTTATGAACATCATTACTACCTCAGGTTTTGTGGATAAACCTACTGGAAATGAGAAAAATAGATCTAGATTCAAAGGATCCTTGGATGGCTTGAAAGTTCTTGAAGCAGAATCATGACACGAAAACAAGTTCAAGTAGATTTCCACTCGAAATAAGATTGTTATAGTTATAGAAATTGAATCAAAGTTTGAATATGAGTATTACCTTGTATTAGAAAGATATCTTACTTTAAATAAGAAAGATTTCTTGAGGTTGGATGATCACTTTACAAGATTGGAAGTAAGCTAGCAAGCTTGGAAGTATTCTTGATTTTATGAAACTAGAACTTATAGAATTTATGAAGAACACTTAGAACTTGAAGATAGAACTTGAGAGAGATCAATTAGATGAATACAATTGAAGAGTGAAAGTATTTGTAGGTGTTTTTGGTCGTTGGTATATGGATTAGATATAAAGAATGTGTAATTTTGTTTACATGTAAATAAGTCATGAATGATTACTAATATTTTTGTAATTGTATGAGATATTTCATGCTAGTTGCCAAATGATAGTTTCCACATGTGTTAGGTGACTCACATGGGCTGCTAAGAGCTGATCATTGGAGTGTATATACCAATAGTATATACATCTAAAAGCTGTGTATTGTACGAGTACGAATACGGGTGCATACGAGTAGAATTGTTGATGAAACTGAAGGTTTTTCGTATGCCCGAGAGACATATTTAATTAATGTGGCTAATATGTTATAATCCAAGTTGGGTCATACCCAATAACAAGCTTACCGACACCTTAATCGTATTTAATCTTAATGAATGGATCATTAAATCAATACGCGACACTTGGATTTTAGAAAATCGGTTTTCTAAAATATTATTACTTGAGATAAATTATTTGGATAATTTATATGATGAGGATTTAATTATTTATAGTTTTTAAATAATTAAGTTGTGTTATATTTTATAAAAGGGTTTATAAAAAGAAAGTAACTTAACAAATATCTTGTTTTATAAATAAATAAAAAAACTGCATTTTATAAAACCCATGACGGGTGGCGGTTTAGCATGCCCAAGAGGTCTTACCCATGCTATTTTGTTACTTTTAAGATGACACAACACCACATACACATGCTTAACTAGTCTACCCATGCATTGACTCAAGTAATACAAGAATACATGCAAAAACACTCTCTTTTCTTCACTTACTGCATTCTGGCCAAAATTTGTAGCTAGAAGAGAGAGTCCTTGAGCTTGTTTGGAAGCTTATCTTCAAGTGTCAATAAATCCTAACCATAGTATTAGGTGTTGGTGTAAAGTTTGGGGTATAACCACTTGAGGTTTCATTGTTTTGAGGCTTCATTCATCATCATTCTTTCAACTTACTGCTGTCCAGAAAATTGGGTGCAAAAGGAAAGAGCTTTGTTCAAAGGTGATTAAGGGTCTTAAATACCTTACAAGTTTAAGGGTGGTGTTGGTGCATCAAAAGCTTGGGCTTTTACATAAATTGTTCATCTTCTTGTTCTTCAAACTCACCCTCAATTACTTGAGGAGGTAATACATCTTACTTCTTAATATATATATCCATGACTTGATATTAATATGGAATTTAACTTAACTGCTTAACATGTTAACATGAACTTTACATATTGGTCCCGCTTGTTTTAACTACATTAAATTGGTTTAATGATTAAGTTAACTATAAGAACATGTTGTTAATGAAACTTGTTAAATTCCATCAATGGTATCAGAACCGAGGTCTATGGATTATACTTCTTATATTGTCTGTAAACCCACTATATTTGCATTCCAAGTACATGCATGAAAATGGAATACAAAAATTGTCGGGTTTGGGTGGGTATCTAATTTTGGCCGAAAATTTGGAGACCCAAAATGGGTTTTGGGTGCTTCCATTTTTTCATATTTTGTTGTATGTAAATGTTCACAATCAATGCCCAGACCTTGTGTTTGTTTGGTTGCATGTTTAATGATTATTTATTTTTCATTTGGTTTGTAATAATATTTATTCAATTGGTTTGTAATAATATTATTTTGGTTATGTAATTTATTTTATATTTGGTATGTAAAATAGATTAGGTTGTATTTTTATTTTTTAGAAAAATGTATTAGGATATATTTTGTAAAATGATGAAGATAATGAAGACTTGAAGAACACAAGAAGAAGCATTTGGACGCAAGATTAAGTGGGAGATTTAAAATCTTCTACTTTGTGTTATAACCCTTACCGGTGGCATTTGTTTTCGGCTAAACAAATGTCTACCTAATTGGCTTGATTGTGAACATATTTGTTTTGCATGCATGGTTGTTTTTTGGATGATTGTGGATTGTATGTTTGTATGCTACAAGTTAATCACACAAGTTAACAACAAGCAAAATGGCAATTTAATTGGTTAAATTAGACATTAATAAATGACATGCAAAATGTCAGTTTAAATGGTTAAATTAAAAATGGCTAAAAGGATATTAATAAACGGTTATTAAGGACATGATAAGGATCATATATAAAATGGTTTATATCAAGTAATTGGCTAAAATTACAAGACTTGAAAATGGATTTCAAATAAACCATACACTAAATGCATGTTGGTGTATGGCATAAAAGTTTTCTTAAACTAGAATTAATGGAAACTTAAAATTCCTTCTATTAACAAGGTAAACAAGTTAAACGCCATCCTTTTGTGCAACACTTAAAAATATTAGGGAACTCATAATGGGATAAAGGTCACCTAACCGTTATGAGCAAACTAATATGATTAAGGTGAATTTCACACACTTGTGGGATAAAGGTCACCTAACCACTTGTATGTTAAATTTACATGTTTACACAAGTAGGATGACTTGATTTAGGAATCATGAACTTAGGGTCACCGAAGCATGAGAAACAAATAGGCGTTGATGGGATAAATATGCCATGCAAAAGGATTGCATGATCCCATAACTTAGAAGTTGCAAAAGAATTGCAATTGTCATACAATGACTACCTAGCTAAATCAAATGACGGGATAAAGGTCACCTAACCGAAATTTGGTTTACCGTTGGATTCTAAAATTTAATAAATATCAATTGGATTTAAAGGGTATTGATTGTTAAATTAAAATTAATATTTAAACAACTTTGTTAAATTTTGTAGATGACCGCCAATAACAACAACATTCCAAACGCACCAATCAACTTTAACAACCTATCGTTGAGGTCAATCCTCGAAAAGGAAAAACTCAACCATACGAACTTCATGGATTGGTTTTGCAATCTAAGAATTGTCCTCAAACTAGAGGATAGGACGTATGTGTTGGAAGACCCCATTCCCGATCAACCGGACGAGGATGATACGGAAGGCATGGCTTATTGGGAGAAATATTGCACCAATTCGGTGCAAGTTTCTTGCCTCATGCTTGGGACTATGATACCCAAACTCCAAAAGGATTTTGAGCATCATAGTGCATATGACATGATCACACAGTTGAAGGAGATGTTCCTTCAACAAGCTCGTGTCGAGCGCTTCGAAACTATTCGAGCGCTTCATGCATGTCAGATGGACGACTCCCAATCCGTTTCATCTTATGTCCTTAAGATGAAAAGCCTAATTGATCGAGCGAACCATCTAAACTGCAACGTGTCTAATGAATTAGCCATGGACCTTATCCTTAATTCCTTGTCAAAGAGGTTTGACACATTTGTAATGAATTACAACATGAATGGATGGGATAAGAGCATTGGCGAATTACACGCCATGCTTAAGACGGTCAAAGTGAGCATGGGTAAAAGGGCTTCACCCATGTTTATGATCAATGAAGGCGGGTCCAAAAACAATAACACTTCTAAGACGAAGGCGGCTAAGAGGAAAGGACCCGCCTACCAAAGCAAGGGCAAGGGAAAGGGGAAGATGGTTACCCCAACCAACAAAAACAAGAAGCAAAAGGTTGCCGGAAAAGCTAACCCCAAGGAAGATCCGTGCTTTGGTTGCGGTGAAATGGGTCACTGGAAACGCAGCTGCCCGGTCTACCTTAAGGAGTTGAAGGAAAAGAGGGATGCAGGGCAAACCTCAGGTAATGTATATATGGTATACATTGAGCTTAGTATTACTTCTTCGAATACATGGGTATTAGACACAGGATGTGGAACTCATATTTGCAATTCTTTACAGTGGTTCAAAAGAAGTAATCAAGATGCGGGAACAACAAGTCTCTTCATGGGAAATGGAGCAAGGGTGCCAGTGAAAGCTCATGAAGACTTTGTTTTAAAGCTTCCAAGTGGTTTGGAGCTTATTTTGAAAAATGTTTTGTATGCACCCGATTTATCACGAAACATTATTTCTGTATCCCATTTGAAACAATATGGTTTTAATCTTAATTTCATTAATGATGACATCCATGTTTCTTTAGATAATGTGTTCTATTTCCAGGCTTCGCCTTCGAATGGTATTTATGAATTGGTTCATGATGACACATCATACAATAGCTCAATGTTCCATGCAAACACCAAGTAACTCAAAAGGGATTTGAGTGATTCCTAATTATGGTGTTGTCGCCTTGGTCACATAAACAACAATCGAATGCATACACTTCAAAAGAATGGACTTTTGAAATCAAATGAACTAGACTCGTTTGATGTATGTGAATCTTGTTTACAAGGCAAAATGACTAAAGCACCTTTCAAAGGGACCTATGAAAAGGCTAAGGACTTATTGGGATTAATACATTCGGATGTATGTGGACCCTTTAAGCCCATAACTAGGAATGGTGAAGGATACTTCGTTACTTTCATTGATGAATTTAGTCATTTCGGATATGTCTACTTATTAAGACACAAGGACGAAACTTTTGAAGCATTCAAGGAATATCAAAACGAAGTACAAAATCAACTCAATAAGACAATCAAGGTACTTTGTACCGATAGAGGAGGTGAATACCTAAGTGATGCTTTCCAAGATCATCTTAAAAGCTGGGGGGTTATCTCGCATCTCACTCCTCCTGGAACACCCCAACTTAATGGAGTTTCTGAAAGGAGGAACCGAACCCTAATGGATATGGTTTGATCTATGATGGCTAGAAGCTCGTTGCCTCTATCATTTTGGGGTTATTGTCTATGCTCCGCCGCTCGTATTCTAAATATGGCCCCAACCAAGAAAGTGGAATGAACTCCTCATGAGATGTGGTTTGGAAAACCTCCATCTCTATCATACTTAAAGGTATGGGGATGTGAAGCTTATCCTAAGCGTTAAGTTGAATGCTCGATCCACGAAGTGTATCTTCATAGAATATCCCAAGGATGATATGGGATACTATTTCTATGATCCAACCGAGCAAAATGTATTTGTTGCTCGAAAGGCTGAATTCCTTGAAACTAAGTTCCTAATGGAAGGAAATAATGAAAGGAAGATAGATCTTGAAGAGGTTCAAGATCAAGCAGATGATACACAATTGGTTAACACTAGCACTCAACATGAAAATGTTGAGAATGATCAAATAGATGATCAAAGTATACAAGGCGTTCGCAGGTCTGGTAGGATTAGTAATCCTCCTGAGAGATATGGGTTTCTCATGGATGGTTGCTATGTGGTTGATTTGGATGAACCAACAAACTACCAAGATGCCTTATCAAGGATTGATAAAGATAAATTGCAGGAAGCCATGAACGCTGAGATGCAATCCATGTATGACAACCAAGTTTGGGAACTTGTTGAACAACCTACTGGCTCAAGGCTAGTTGATTGTAAATGGCTTTTCAAAATGAAAACTGACATACATAGAAATTTGGATACATATAAAGCTAGACTTGTAGCAAAAGGTTTCACTCAAACTCAAGGGGTTGACTATGATGAAACTTTTTAACCTGTGGCAATGCTAAAGTCTATTAGGATATTACTTGCCATTACTGCTCATTATGATTATGAAATATGGAAAATGGATGTCAAGACCACTTTCCTAAATGGACATCTTGAGGAAGATGTCTATATGGTTCAGCCTGAAGGTTTTGTTGATCCAAAATATCCTAAGAAGGTATGCAAGTTAAAGAAGTCAATCTACGGATTGAAACAAGCATCTTGAATGTGGAATCATCTTTTTAATGAGGAGGCCAAGAAATTTGGCTTCATTAAAAATGGTGATGAAGTTGTGTATACAAGAAAGCTAGTGGGAGCACTATCATGTTCCTTGTATTATATGTAGATGATATATTATTATTTGGAAATGATATTCCGGTAATGCAAGGAGTTAAAACTTGGTTAAGTAAATGCTTCTCCATTAAGGATCTTGGAGAAGCACAATACGTTTTAGGGATTGGGATCTACAGGGATAGATCCAAGAAACTGATAGGTTTGAATCAAAGTGCATACATTGAAAAGATCTTGAAAAGGTTCAAGATGGAGAACTCTAAGAAAGGTTTGGTACCTATTCAAAAGGGCACACTTCTCAGTTCATCTCAGTGCCCCACCACGAAAGATGAATAGGAGAGAATGAAGAAAGTCCCGTACGCATCTGCTATTGGGTCAATCATGTATGCAATGATATGAACTAGACCAGACGTGTCATGTGCTCTTAGCCTGACAAGTAGATACCCGAATAACCCAGGAAACAGTAATTGGATTGCTGTTAAAAGTATATTGAAATACCTTAGGAGGACTAAGGATATGTTTCTAATATATGGGTCTAGTGAGGAGGAACTCGCAGTAAAGGGTTACATGGACGCGAGTTTCCAAACTGATCGAGATGATTCTCGATCACAATCCGGTTATGTCTTCACATTAAATGGAGGTGCGGTCTCTTGGAAGAGTTCAAAATAGGATGTTGTTGCATTATCCACTACAGAGTCAGAGTACATTGCCGCCTCATTGGCAGCTCAGAAAGCTGCATGGATGAAGAAATTCATCGACGACTTAGGAGTAGTCCCTTCCATTCAGGACCCTCTTGAGATCTTTTGTGACAACGAGGGTGCGATTGCTTAAATCAAAGAACCTCGTGCTCATCAAAAGACCCGTCACATTGAGCAGATATTCAACTACATAAGGGATGAAGTTGAAAAGGGAAAGATATGTATTCACAAAGTTCACACAGATCTAAATATAGCGGATCCACTCACGAAGCTCTTACATGGTGCAAAACATCAAGGGCATGTTAGTGCATTAGGGCTTCGATATTCTAGTGATTGGTTGTGATCTGTTTTATGTATTGTAACAGAACGAAATTGTTCAAACTCATTAATATAATTATGGCATTAATTTATTTTGAGTTATGCTCCTATTTTGCATATTTTATCCATGAATAAGTAATTATTCTAAATTCCGTAGTCGATCACATTTGTGGGAACGAGTGTGAGGTTTAGACTATTATGAACTTCGATTGGTATACATTCACGGGATGAATGTGGGGCAAGGTTGCAACCAAGGTTCATAGATATTTGTGGGATACAAATATTGGAAGACCCGCCCTCAAGATTTACTAAATGGAGCCTTTGTGGTTGATCATGAAATGTCCCGTTCTTATTGATTAAAAACGTTCCATATTAATTGATTTCGTTGCGAGGTTTTGACCTCTATATGAGACGTTTTTCAAAGACTGCATTCATTTTAAAACAAACCATATCCTTTATTTCATCAATAAAGGTTTAAAAAGCTTTACGTAGATTATCAAATAATGATAATCTAAAATATCCTGTTTACACACGACCATTACATAATGGTTTACAATACAAATATGTTACAACAAAATAAGTTTCTTGAATGCAGTTTTTACACAATATCATACAAGCATGGACTCCAAATCTCGTCCTTATTTAAGTATGCGACAGCGGAAGCTCTTAATAATCACCTGAGAATAAACATGCTTAAAACGTCAACAAAAATGTTGGTGAGTTATAGGTTTAACCTATATATATCAAATCATAATAATAGACCACAAGATTTCATATTTCAATACACATCCCATACATAGAGATAAAAATCATTCATATGGTGAACACCTGGTAACCGACATTAACAAGATGCATATATAAGAATATCCCCATCATTCCGGGACAGCCTTCGGATATGATATAAATTTTGAAGTACTAAAGCATCCGGTACTTTGGATGGGGCTTGTTGGGCCCGATAGATCTATCTTTAGGATTCGCGTCAATTAGGGTGTCTGTTCCCTAATTCTTAGATTACCAGACTTAATAAAAAGGGGCACATTCGATTTCGATAATTCAACCATAGAATGTAGTTTCACGTACTTATGTCTATTTTGTAAATCATTTATAAAACCTGCATGTATTCTCATCCCAAAAAAATTAGATTTTAAAAGTGGGACTATAACTCACTTTCACAGATTTTTACTTCGTCGAGAAGTAAGACTTGGCCACTGTTGATTCACGAACCTATAACAATATATACATGTATATTAAAGTATGTTCAAAATATATTTACAACACTTTTAATATATTTTGATGTTTTAAGTTTATTAAGTCATCTGTCCTCGTTAGTAACCTACAACTAGTTGTCCACAGTTAGATGTACAGAAATAAATCGATAAATATTATCTTGAATCAATCCACGACCCAGTGTATACGTATCTCAGTATTGATCACAACTCAAACTATATATATTTTGGAATCAACCTCAACCCTGTATAGCTAACTCCAACATTCACATATAGAGTGTCTATGGTTGTTCCGAAATATATATAGATGTGTCGACATGATAGGTCGAAACATTGTATACGTGTCTATGGTATCTCAAGATTACATAATATACAATACAAGTTGATTAAGTTATGGTTGGAATAGATTTGTTACCAATTTTCACGTAGCTAAAATGAGAAAAATTATCCAATCTTGTTTTACCCATAACTTCTTCATTTTAAATCCGTTTTGAGTGAATCAAATTGCTATGGTTTCATATTGAACCCTATTTTATGAATCTAAACAGAAAAGTATAGGTTTATAGTTGGAAAAATAAGTTACAAGTCGTTTTTGTAAAGGTAGTCATTTCAGTCGAAAGAACGACGTCTAGATGACCATTTTAGAAAACATACTTCCACTTTGAGTTTAACCATAATTTTTGGATATAGTTTCATGTTCATAATAAAAATCATTTTCCCAGAATAACAACTTTTAAATCAAAGTTTATCATAGTTTTTAATTAACTAACCCAAAACAGCCCGAGGTGTTACTACGACGGCGTAAATCCAGTTTTACGGTGTTTTTCGTGTTTCCAGGTTTTAAATCATTAAGTTAGCATATCATATAGATATAGAACATGTGTTTAGTTGATTTTAAAAGTCAAGTTAGAAGGATTAACTTTTGTTTGCGAACAAGTTTAGAATTAACTAAACTATGTTCTAGTGATTACAAGTTTAAACCTTCGAATAAGATAGCTTTATATGTATGAATAGAATGATGTTATGAACATCATTACTACCTTAAGTTCCTTGGATAAACCTACTGGAAAAGAGAAAAATGGATCTAGCTTCAATGGATCCTTGGATGGCTCGAAGTTCTTGAAGCAGAATCATGACACGAAAACAAGTTCAAGTAAGATCATCACTTGAAATAAGATTGTTATAGTTATAGAAATTGAACCAAAGTTTGAATATGATTATTATCTTGTATTAGAATGATAACCTACTGTAAGAAACAAAGATTTCTTGAGGTTGGATGATCACCTTACAAGATTGGAAGTGAGCTAGCAAACTTGAAAGTATTCTTGATTTTATGTAACTAGAACTTGTAGAATATATGAAGAACACTTAGAACTCGAAGATAGAACTTAAGAGAGATTAATTAGATGAAGAAAATTGAAGAATGAAAGTGTTTGTAGGTGTTTTTGGTCGTTGGTGTATGGATTAGATATAAAGGATATGTAATTTTGTTTTCATGTAAATAAGTCATGAATGATTACTCATATTTTTGTAATTTTATGAGATATTTCATGCTAGTTGCCAAATGATGGTTCCCACATGTGTTAGGTGACTCACATGGGCTGCTAAGAGCTGATCATTGGAGTATATATACCAATAGTACATACATCTAAAAGCTGTGTATTGTACGAGTACGAATACGGGTGCATACGAGTAGAATTGTTGATGAAACTGAACGAGGATGTAATTGTAAGCATTTTTGTTAAGTAGAAGTATTTTGATAAGTGTATTGAAGTCTTTAAAAAGTGTATAAATACATATTAAAACACTACATGTATATACATTTTAACTGAGTCGTTAAGTCATCGTTAGTCGTTACATGTAAGTGTTGTTTTGAAACCTTTAGGTTAACGATCTTGTTAAATGTTGTTAACCCAATGTTTATAATATCAAATGAGATGTTAAATTATTATATTATAATGATATTATGTTATATAATATATCTTAGTATGATGTATATACAGTTAAATGTCGTTACAACGATAATCGTTACATATATGTCTCGTTTCGAAATCATTAAGTTAGTAGTCTTATTTTTACATATGCATTTCATTGTTAATACACTTAATAATATATTTACTTATCATTTAACATAATTAACCAAGTGTATCAATATCTTAATATGATTCATATGTACCTAGTAAGACGTTGTTATAACGATAATCGTTATATATATCGTTTTCGAGTTTCTTAAATTAATAGTCTCATTTTTATGTATATAACTCATTGTTAAAATACCTAATGAGATACATACTTATAATAAAAACATGTTAACTATATATATAACCATATATATGTCATCTTATAGTTTTTACAAGTTTTAATGTTCGTGAATCACCGGTCAACTTGGGTGGTCAATTGTCTATATGAAACATATTTCAATTAATCAAGTCTTAACAAGTTTGATTGCTTAACATATTGGAAACATTTAATCATGTAAATATCAATCTCAATTAATATATATAAACATGGAAAAGTTCGGGTCACTACAGTACCTACCCGTTAAATAAATTTCGTCCCGAAATTTTAAGCTGTTGAAGGTGTCGACGAATCTTCTGGAAATAGATGCGGGTATTTTTTCTTCATCTGATCTTCACGCTCCCAGGTGAACTCGGGTCCTCTACGAGCATTCCATCAAACCTTAACAATTGGTATCTTGTTTTGCTTAAGTCTTTTAACCTCACGATCCATTATTTCGATGGGTTCTTCGATGAATTGAAGTTTTTCGTTGATTTGGATTTCATCTAACGGAATAGTGAGATCTTCTTTAGCAAAACATTTCTTCAAATTTGAGACGTGGAAAGTGTTATGTACAGCCGCGAGTTGTTGAGGTAACTCAAGTCGGTAAGCTACTGTTCCGACACGATCAATAATCTTGAATGGTCCAATATACCTTGGATTTAATTTCCCTCGTTTACCAAATCGAACAACGCCTTTCCAAGGTGCAACTTTAAGCATGACCATCTCTCCAATTTCAAATTCTATATCTTTTCTTTTAATGTCAGCGTAGCTCTTTTGTCGACTTTGGGCGGTTTTCAACCGTTGTTGAATTTGGATGATCTTCTCGGTAGTTTCTTGTATAATCTCCGGACCCGTAATCTGTCTATCCCCCACTTCACTCCAACAAATCGGAGACCTGCACTTTCTACCATAAAGTGCTTCAAACGGCGCCATCTCAATGCTTGAATGGTAGCTGTTGTTGTAGAAAAATTCTGCTAACGGTAGATGTCGATCCCAACTGTTTCCGAAATCAATAACACATGCTCGTAGCATGTCTTCAAGCGTTTGTATCGTCCTTTCGCTCTGCCCATCAGTTTGTGGATGATAGGCAGTACTCATGTCTAGACGAGTTCCTAATGCTTGCTGTAATGTCTGCCAGAATCTTGAAATAAATCTGCCATCCCTATCAGAGATAATAGAGATTGGTATTCCATGTCTGGAGATGACTTCCTTCAAATAAAGTCGTGCTAACTTCTCCATCTTGTCATATTCTCTTATTGGCAGGAAATGTGCTAATTTGGTGAGACGATCAACTATTACCCAAATAGTATCAAAACCACTTGCAGTCCTTGGCAATTTAGTGATGAAATCCATGGTAATGTTTTCCCATTTCCATTCTGGGATTTCGGGTTGTTGAAGTAGACCTGATGGTTTCTGATGCTCAGCTTTGACCTTAGAACACGTCAAACATTCTCCTACGTATTTAGCAACATCGGCTTTCATACCCGGCCACCAAAAATGTTTCTTGAGATCCTTGTACATCTTCCCCATTCCAGGATGTATTGAGTATCTGGTTTTATGAGCTTCTCTAAGTACCATTTCTCTCATATCTCCAAATTTTGGTAGCCAAATCCTTTCAGCCCTATACCGGGTTCCGTCTTCCCGAATATTAAGATGCTTCTCCGATCCTTTGGGTATTTCATCCTTTAAATTTCCCTCTTTTAAAACTCCCTGTTGCGCCTCCTTTATTTGAGTAGTAAGGTTATTATGAATCATTATATTCATAGATTTTACTCGAATGGGTTCTCTGTCCTTCCTGCTCAAGGCATCGGCTACCACATTTGCCTTCCCCGGGTGGTAACGAATCTCAAAGTGGTAATCATTCAATAATTCAATCCATCTACGCTGCCTCATATTCAGTTGTTTCTGATTAAATATGTGTTGAAGACTTTTGTGGTCGGTATATATAATACTTTTGACCCCATATAAATAGTGCCTCCAAGTCTTTAATGCAAAAACAACCACGCCTAATTCCAAATCATGCGTCGTATAATTTTGTTCGTGAATCTTCAATTGTCTAGACGCATAAGAAATCACCTTCGTTCGTTGCATTAATACACAACCGAGACCTTGCTTTGATGCGTCACAATAAATCACAAAATCATCATTCCCTTCAGGCAATGACAATATTGGTGCCGTAGTTAGCTTTTTCTTCAATAACTGAAACGCTTTCTCTTGTTCATCATTCCATTCAAATTTCTTCCCTTTATGCGTTAATGCAGTCAAGGGTTTTGCTATTCTGGAAAAGTCTTGGATGAACCTTCTGTAGTAACCAGCTTGTCCTAAAAACTGGCGTATGTGTTTCGGAGTTTTCGGGGTTTCCCACTTTTCAACAGTTTCTATCTTTGCCGGATCCACCTTAATACCTTCTTTGTTCACTATGTGACCGAGGAATTGAACTTCTTCCAACCAAAATTCACACTTTGAAAACTTAGCGTACAATTCTTCCTTCCTCAATACTTCTAACACCTTTCTCAAATGTTCACCGTGTTCTTGGTCATTCTTTGAGTAAATACGTATGTCATCAATGAAAACAATGACAAACTTGTCAAGGTATGGTCCACACACTCGGTTCATAAGGTCCATGAACACAGCTGGTGCATTAGTTAAACCAAACGGCATGACCATAAACTCGTAATGACCGTAACGTGTTCTGAAAGCAGTCTTTGGAATATCATCTTCTTTCACCCGCATTTGATGATACCCGGAACGTAAGTCAATCTTTGAATAAACAGACGAGCCTTGTAGTTGATCAAATAAGTCGTCGATTCTCGGTAGTGGGTAGCGGTTCTTGATGGTAAGTTTGTTCAACTCTCGGTAGTCGATACACAACCTGAATGTACCATCTTTCTTCTTGACAAACAAAACAGGAGCTCCCCACGGTGATGTGCTTGGTCGAATGAAACCACGCTCTAAAAGTTCTTGTAATTAGCTTTGTAGTTCTTTCATCTCGCTGGGTGCGAGTCTGTAAGGAGCACGAGCTATTGGTGCAGCTCCTGGTACAAGATCTATTTGAAATTCAACGGATCGATGTGGGGGTAATCCCGGTAATTCTTTCGGAAATACATCGGGAAATTCTTTTGCAATGGGAACATCATTGATGCTCTTTTCTTCAGTTTGTACTTTCTCGACGTGTGCTAGAACAGCATAGCAACCTTTTCTTATTAGTTTTTGTGCCTTCAAATTACTAATAAGATGTAGCTTCGTGTTGCCCTTTTCTCCGTACACCATTAAGGGTTTTCCTTTTTCTCGTATAATGCGAATTGCATTTTTGTAACAAACGATCTCTGTTTTCACTTCTTTCAACCAGTCCATACCGATTATCACATCAAAACTCCCTAACTCTACTGGTATCAAATCAATCTTAAATGTTTCGCTAACCAGCTTAATTTCTCGATTCCGACATATATTATCTGCTGAAATTAATTTACCATTTGCTAATTCGAGTAAAAATTTACTATCCAAAGGCGTCAATGGACAACTTAATTTAGCACAAAAATCTCTACTCATATAGCTTCTATCCGCACCCGAATCAAATAAAACGTAAGCAGATTTATTGTCAATAAGAAACGTACCCGTAACAAGCTCCGGGTCTTCCTGTGCCTCTGCCGCATTAATATTGAAAACTCTTCCGCGGCCTTGTCCATTCGTGTTCTCCTGGTTCGGGCAATTTCTAATAATGTGGCCCGGTTTTCCACATTTATAACAAACTACATTGGCATAACTTGCTCCGACACTACTTGCTCCGCCATTACTCGTTCCGACACCATTTGTTCCTTTCGTTCTATTAACCCCTGGTCCGTAGACCTCACACTTCGCCGCGCTATGACCATTTCTTTTACACTTGTTGCAAAATTTGGTGCAGAACCCCGAGTGTTTCTTTTCACACCTTTGGCATAGCTGCTTCTGATTGTTGTTGTTGTTGCGGTTATTATTGTTGTTGGGATGATTGTTGTAGTTGTTGTTGTTGTTGTTGTTGTTGTTGTTGTTGGGCTTTTTGTTGTAGTTGCAATTGATGTTGCGATTGTTGGGATAATTGTTGCGATTATTGTTGTAATTGCTGTTGTTGTTGTATTGGTGATTCTTATCACCGTTTTCCTCCCACTTTCTTTTGACTTGCTTCACATTGGTCTCTTCAGCAGTCTGTTCTTTAATTCTTTCTTCAATTTGGTTCACTAGTTTGTGAGCCATTCTACATGCCTGTTGTATAGAGGCGGGCTCGTGTGAACTTATATCTTCTTGGATTCTTTCCGGTAATCCTTTCACAAACGCGTCGATCTTCTCTTCCTCATCTTCGAATGCTCCCGGACACAATAGGCACAATTCTGTGAATCGTCTTTCGTACGTGGTAATATCAAATCCTTGGGTTCGTAACCCTCTAAGTTCTGTCTTGAGCTTATTGACCTCGGTTCTGGGACGGTACTTCTCGTTCATCAAGTGCTTGAATGCTGACCACGGTAGTGCGTACGCATCGTCTTGTCCCACTTGCTCTAGATAGGTATTCCACCATGTTAACGCAGAATCTGTGAAGGTATGCGTAGCGTACTTCACTTTGTCCTCTTCAGTACACTTACTTATGGCAAACACCGATTCGACCTTCTCGGTCCACCGTTTCAATCCGATCGGTCCTTCGGTTCCATCAAATTCCAAAGGTTTGCAGGCAGTGAATTCTTTGTAGGTGCATCCTACACGATTTCCTGTACTGCTAGATCCAAGGTTATTGTTGGTATGTAGCGCAGCCTGTACTGCGGCTATGTTTGAAGCTAGAAAAGTACGGAATTCCTCTTCATTCATATTCACGGTGTGTCGAGTAGTCGGTGCCATTTCCTTCAAAATAGTCAAATAGAACAAGTTAATCATACAGAATATTAAGAGTAGTTAATAGTATTTCGTAGCATAATATGAACTCATTTATAAAAGCTTTTTCTTCATATTAGCGTTTTATAAGTTTAAATTCGGGTAGTACCTACCCGTTAAGTTCATACTTAGTAGCTAATATACAATTCAACTACTACAATTCTATATGAAAAACTGATTATAATAATATTTCGCGTTCAAACTTTTATACAATATTTTACAAACTTACAATACCGCTTATTTTACATAAAGCATGAAATATAGCACACAATAACTTTGATACAAGATAGTTGTGAAGATAATTCTAGCTAGTACACAAGTCGTTCAGCAAAGGCAATAAAGACACGTAATTTATATGTCCAGAAACAAGTCATGCATTCTGGTTTTACTAGGACTACTTCCCATCCTTGGTCTTGTGGAACATAACCGTTATGGCCGTTGATAAGACAGCGTGTTGTAACGTCGTCAAAGGGACGAGGGTTACGTAATGTCCAACAGTCCCGTAATAATCTAAAAACCTCATTTCTTACCCCAATTACCGACTCCGTCACTTGTGGAAACATTTTGTTTAATAGTTGTAGCCCGATGTTCTTGTTCTCACTTTGGTGAGAAGCGAACATTACTAATCCGTAAGCATAACATGCTTCTTTATGTTGCATGTTAGCCACTTTTTCTAAATCACGAAGTCCAATATTCGAATATATTGAGTCAAAATAATTTCTTAACCCATTGCGTAAAATAGCATTTGGGTTCCCAGTAATATATGCGTCAAAGTAAACACATCGTAACTTATGGGTTTCCCAATGTGATATCCCCCATATTTCAAACGAAAGTCTCTTATAAACCAAGACATTCTTGGAACGTTCTTCGAATGTCTTACAAACTGATCTCGCCTTAAATAGTTGTGCCGAAGAATTCTGACCGACTCTAGACAAGATTTCATCAATCATGTCTCCGGGTAGGTCTCTTAAAATATTGGGTTGTCTATCCATTTTGTGTTTTTAAACTGTAAAATAGACAAGAGTTAGATTCATAAAAAATACTTATTAATACAAGCAATTTTTACATATATCATAAAGCATAAGAACACTATATTACATATATTACACCACACGAATACAACTATCTTATTCCGACTCGCTCGTTTCTTCTTCTTCGGTTTTGGTTCGTTTTGCCAAGTTTCTAGGGATATATGATGTTCCCCTAATACTAACTGTCATTTTCCACAACGGTTTAGAAAAACCTGGTGGTTTAGAGGTTCCCGGGTCATTGTTACAACTTAAGGACTTCGGGGGTTGACGATACATATAAAGTTCATCGGGGTTGGAATTAGATTTCTCTATTTTTATGCCCTTTCCCTTATTATTTTCTTTTGCCTTTTTAAATTCAGTTGGGGTAATTTCTATAACATCATCGGAATTCTCGTCGGAATCCGATTCATCGGAGAATTGGTAATCCTCCCAATATTTTTCTTCCTTGGCGGAAACACCATTGACCATAATTAACCTTGGTCGATTGGTTGAGGATTTTATTTTACTTAACCGTTTTATTATTTCCCCCACCGGTTCTAATTCTTCTTCCGGTTCCGATTCTTCTTCCGGTTCCGACTCTTCTTCCGGTTCCTCTTCGGGAACTTGTGAATCAGTCCACGAATCATTCCAATTTACATTTGACTCTTCATTATTATTAGGTGAGTCAATGGGACTTGTTCTAGAGGTAGACATCTATCACATAATATCAAACGCGTTAAGAGATTAATATATCACATAATATTCACATGTTAAAAATATATAGTTTCCAACAAAATTTGTTAAGCAATCATTCTTCAAGTAAACACGGTCGAAGTCCAGACTCACTAATGCATCCTAACAAACTCGATAAGACACACTAATACAAAATTCTGGTTCTCTAAGACCAACGCTCGGATACCAACTGAAATGTCCCGTTCTTATTGATTAAAAACGTTCCATATTAATTGATTTCGTTGCGAGGTTTTGACCTCTATATGAGATGTTTTTCAAAGACTGCATTCATTTTAAAACAAACCATATCCTTTATTTCATCAATAAAGGTTTAAAAAGCTTTACATAGATTATCAAATAATGATAATCTAAAATATCCTGTTTACACACGACCATTACATAATGGTTTACAATACAAATATGTTACAACAAAATAAGTTTCTTGAATGCAGTTTTTACACAATATCATACAAGCATGGACTCCAAATATCGTCCTTATTTAAGTATGCGACAGCGGAAGCTCTTAATAATCACCTGAGAATAAACATGCTTAAAACGTCAACAAAAATGTTGGTGAGTTATAGGTTTAACCTATATATATCAAATCATAATAATTGACCACAAGATTTCATATTTCAATACACATCCCATACATAGAGATAAAAATCATTCATATGGTGAACACCTGGTAACCGACATTAACAAGATGCATATATAAGAATATCCCCATCATTCCGGGACACCCTTCGGATATGATATAAATTTCGAAGTACTAAAGCATCCGGTACTTTGGATGGGGCTTGTTGGGCCCGATAGATCTATCTTTAGGATTCGTGTCAATTAGGGTGTCTGTTCCCTAATTCTTAGATTACCAGACTTAATAAAAAGGGGCATATTCGATTTCGATAATTCAACCATAGAATGTAGTTTCACGTACTTGTGTCTATTTTGTAAATCATTTATAAAACCTGCATGTATTCTCATCCCAAAAATATTAGATTTTAAAAGTGGGACTATAACTCACTTTCACAGATTTTTACTTCGTCGAGAAGTAAGACTTGGCCACTGTTGATTCACGAACCTATAACAATATATACATGTATATTAAAGTATGTTCAAAATATATTTACAACACTTTTAATATATTTTGATGTTTTAAGTTTATTAAGTCAGCTGTCCTCGTTAGTAACCTACAACTAGTTGTCCACAGTTAGATGTACAGAAATAAATCGATAAATATTATCTTGAATCAATCCACGACCCAGTGTATACGTATCTCAGTATTGATCATAACTCAAACTATATATATTTTGGAATCAACCTCAACCCTGTATAGCTAACTCCAACATTCACATATAGAGTGTCTATGGTTGTTCCGAAATATATATAGATGTGTCGACATGATAGGTCGAAACATTGTATACGTGTCTATGGTATCTCAAGATTACATAATATACAATACAAGTTGATTAAGTTATGGTTGGAATAGATTTGTTACCAATTTTCACGTAGCTAAAATGAGAAAAATTATCCAATCTTGTTTTACCCATAACTTCTTCATTTTAAATCCGTTTTGAGTGAATCAAATTGCTATGGTTTCATATTGAACTCTATTTTATGAATCTAAACAGAAAAGTATAGGTTTATAGTCGGAAAAATAAGTTACAAGTCATTTTTGTAAAGGTAGTCATTTCAGTCGAAAGAACGACGTCTAGATGACCATTTTAGAAAACATACTTCCACTTTGAGTTTAACCATAATTTTTGGATATAGTTTCATGTTCATAATAAAAATCATTTTCTCAGAATAACAACTTTAAAATCAAAGTTTATCATAGTTTTTAATTAACTAACCCAAAACAGCCCGCGGTGTTACTACGACGGCGTAAATCCAGTTTTACGGTGTTTTTCGTGTTTTCTGGTTTTAAATCATTAAGTTAGCATATCATATAGATATAGAACATGTGTTTAGTTGATTTTAAAAGTCAAGTTAGAAGGATTAACTTTTGTTTGCGAACAAGTTTAGAATTAACTAAACTATGTTCTAGTGATTACAAGTTTAAACCTTCGAATAAGATAGCTTTATATGTATGAATAGAATGATGTTATGAACATCATTACTACCTTAAGTTCCTTGGATAAACCTACTGGAAAAGAGAAAAATAGATCTAGCTTCAACGGATCCTTGGATGGCTCGAAGTTCTTGAAGCAGAATCATGACACGAAAACAAGTTCAAGTAAGATCATCACTTGAAATAAGATTGTTATAGTTATAGAAATTGAACCAAAGTTTGAATATGATTATTACCTTGTATTAGAATGATAACCTACTGTAAGAAACAAAGATTTCTTAAAGTTGGATGATCACCTTACAAGATTGGAAGTGAGCTAGCAAACTTGAAAGTATTCTTGATTTTATGTAACTAGAACTTGTAGAATATATGAAGAACACTTAGAACTTGAAGATAGAACTTGAGAGAGATTAATTAGATGAAGAAAATTGAAGAATGAAAGTGTTTGTAGGTGTTTTTGGTCGTTGGTGTATGGATTAGATATAAAGGATATGTAATTTTGTTTTCATGTAAATAAGTCATGAATGATTACTCATATTTTTGTAATTTTATGAGATATTTCATGCTAGTTGCCAAATGATGGTTCCCACATGTGTTAGGTGACTCACATGGGCTGCTAAGAGCTGATCATTGGAGTGTATATACCAATAGTACATACATCTAAAAGCTGTGTATTGTACGAGTATGAATACGGGTGCATACGAGTAGAATTGTTGATGAAACTGAACGAGGATGTAATTGTAAGCATTTTTGTTAAGTAGAAGTATTTTGATAAGTGTATTGAAGTCTTTAAAAAGTGTATAAATACATATTAAAACACTACATGTATATACATTTTAACTGAGTCGTTAAGTCATCGTTAGTCGTTACATGTAAGTGTTGTTTTGAAACCTTTAGGTTAACGATCTTGTTAAATGTTGTTAACCCAATGTTTATAATATCAAATGAGATGTTAAATTATTATATTATCATGATATTATGTTATATAATATATCTTAGTATGATGTATATACAGTTAAATGTCGTTACAACGATAATCGTTACATATATGTCTCGTTTCGAAATCATTAAGTTAGTAGTCTTATTTTTACATATGCATTTCATTGTTAATACACTTAATAATATATTTACTTATCATTTAACATAATTAACCAAGTGTATCAATATCTTAATATGATTCATATGTACCTAGTAAGACGTTGTTATAACGATAATCGTTATATATATCGTTTTCGAGTTTCTTAAATTAATAGTCTCATTTTTATGTATATAACTCATTATTAAAATACCTAATGAGATACATACTTATAATAAAAACATGTTAACTATATATATAACCATATATATCTCATCGTATAGTTTTTACAAGTTTTAACGTTCGTGAATCACCGGTCAACTTGGGTGGTCAATTGTCTATATGAAACATATTTCAATTAATCAAGTCTTAACAAGTTTGATTGCTTAACATATTGGAAACATTTAATCATGTAAATATCAATCTCAATTAATATATATAAACATGGAAAAGTTCGGGTCACTACAGTTCACATGTAATCTTGAGTAAAGGCGAATATCATTGTATCCTCTGACCTGAGATACATATTGGGTTCGGATATTTACCAAGTATCATGCCTTGATTCTTTCCTTCGTTATTCTGAAATATGGTAGTTCATAAGGAAGAGCTCAGGTATAATGCAAGGTGTATATTTAGGACGTATGTACTCAAGATGGAATTTGTCCCTCTTATTCGTTGAGAGTCAGATGTCTAAGGCCTAATAAAGTTAAATCTAGAAGAGAGTGATCACTCTGTATCTCTTGGATTTAACATGACATCTAGGACGAAAGGATAGAATGAAAGATTCACCTATTCATATTCGAGATGGGAACTCGAAAGGGATGATGTTATTGAATGGCACAAAGTCATAACATATTGGGGGTGATGGACAGTCGTTAGGTGGTATCCATCACTTGCATTAATTTCTTATGTTTCTCGTACAAGTAGGAGATTGAAGGTTTTTCATATGCCCGAGAGACATATTTAATTTATGTGGCTAATATGTTATGATCCAAGTCGGGTCATACCCAATAACAAGCTTACCGACACCTTAATCGTATTTAATCTTAATGAATGGATCATTAAATCAATACGCGACACTTGGATTTTAGAAAATCGATTTTCTAAAATATTATTACTTGAGATAAATTATTTGGATAATTTATATGATGAGGATTTAATTATTTATAGGTTTTAAATAATTAAGTTGTGTTATATTTTATAAAAGGGTTTATAAAAAGAAAGTAACTTAACAAATATCTTGTTTTATAAAAAAAAAAACTGCATTTTATAAAACCCATGATGGGTGGCGGTTTTGGCATGCCCAAGAGGTCTTACCCATGCTATTTTTTTACTTTTAAGATGACACAACACCACATACACATGCTTAACTAGTCTACCCATGCATTGACTCAAGTAATACAAGAATACATGCAAAAACACTCTCTTTTCTTCACTTACTGCATTCTGGCCGAAATTTGTAGCTAGAAGAGAGAGTCCTTGAGCTTGTTTTGAAGCTTATCTTCAAGTGTCAATAAATCCTAACCATAGTATTAGGTGTTGGTGTAAAGTTTGGGGTATAACCACTTGAGGTTTCATTGTTTTGTGGCTTCATTCATCATCATTCTTTCAACTTGCAGCTGTCCAGAAAATTGGGTGCAAAAGGAAAGAGCTTTGTTTAAAGGTGATTAAGGGTCTTAAATACCTTACAAGTTTAAGAGTGGTGTTGGTGCATCAAAAGCTTGGGCTTTTACACAAATTGTTCACCTTCTTGTTCTTCAAACTCACCCTCAATTAACTTGAGGAGGTAATACATCTTACTTCTTAATATATATATATATATATATATATATATATATATATATATATATATATATATATATATATATATATATATATATATATATATATATATATATATATATATATATATATATATATATATATATAAGTATCTATCCATGACTTGATATTAATATGGAATTTAACTTAACTGCTTAACATGTTAACATGAACTTTACATATTGCTTCCGCTTGTTTTAACTACATTAAATTGGTTTAATGATTAAGTTAACTATAAGAACATGTTGTTAATGAAACTTGTTAAATTCCATCAGAAACTGAACGAGGATGTAATTGTAAGAATTTTTGTTAAGTAGAAGTATTTTGATAAGTGTCTTGAAGTCTTTCAAAAGTGTATGAATACATATTAAAACACTACATGTATATACATTTTAACTGAGTCGTTAATTCATCGTTTGTCGTTACATGTAAATGTTGTTTTGAAACCTTTAGGTTAAAGATCTTGTTAAATGTTGTTAACCCATTGTTTATTATATCTAAAGAGATGTTAAATTATTACATTATCATAATATTATGATATATTAATATATCTTAGTATGATATATATACAGTTAAATGTTGTTACAACGATAATCGTTACATATATGTCTCGTTTCGAAATCATTAAGTTAGTAGTCTTGTTTTTACATATGTAGTTCATTGTTAATACACTTAATGACATGTTTACTTATCATTTATCATGATTAAACATTGTGTATCAATATCTTAATATGATTCATATGTATTTAGTAAGACGTTGTTATAACGATAATCGTTATATATATCGTTTCGAGTTTCTTAATTCAATAAACTCAATTTTATATATATAACTCATTGTTAAAATACCTAATGAGATATTTACTTATCATAATATCATGTTAACTATATATGTAACCATATATATGTCATCATATAGTTTTTACAAGTTTTAACTTTCGTGAATCACAGGTCAACTTGGGTGGTCAATTGTCTATATAAAACCTATTTCAATTAATCACGTCTTAACAAGTTTGATTGCTTAATATATTGGAAACACTTAATCATGTAATTATTAAATTTAATTAATATAAATAAACATGGAAAAGTTCAGGTCACTACAGTACCTACCCGTTATATAAATTTCGTCCCGAAATTTTAAGCAGTTGAAGGTGTTGACGTATCTTCTGGAAATAAGTGCGGGTATTTCTTTTTCATCTGATCTTCTCATTCCTAGGTGAACTCAAGTCCTCTACGAGCATTCCATTGAACCTTAACAATTGGTATCTTGTTTTGCTTAAGTCTTTTAACCTCACGATCCATTATTTCGACGGGTTCTTCGATAAATTGAAGTTTTTTGTTAATTTGGATTTCGTCTAATTGAATAGTGAGATCTTCTTTAGCAAAACATTTCTTCAAATTTGAGACATGTAAAGTGTTATGTACAGCCGCGATTTGTTGAGGTAACTCAAGTCGGTAAGCTGCTGGTCCGACACGATCAATAACCTTGAATGGTCCAATATACCTTGGGTTTAATTTCCCTCGTTTACCAAATCGAACAACGCCTTTCCAAGGTGCAACTTTAAGCATGGCCATCTCTCCAATTTCAAATTCTATATCTTTTCTTTTAATGTCAGCGTAGCTCTTTTATCTACTTTGGGCGGTTTTCAATCGTTGTTGAATTTGGATGATCTTCTCGATAGTTTCTTGTATTATTTTCAGACCCGTAATCTGTCTATCCCCCACTATACTTTAACAAATAGGAGACCTGCACTTTCTACCATAGAGTGCTTCAAACGGTGTCATCTCAATGCTTGAATGGTAGCTATTGTTGTAGGAAAATTCTGCTAATGGAAGGTGTCGATCCCAACTGTTTCCGAAATCAATAACACATGATTGTAGCATGTCTTCAAGCGTTTGTGTCGTCCTTTCGCTCTGCCCATCAGTTTGTGGATGATAAGGAGTACTCATGTCTAGACGAGTTCCTAATGCTTGCTGTAATGTCTGCCAGAATCTTGAAATAAATCTGCCATCCCTATCAGAGATAATAGAGATTGGTATTCCATGTCTGGAGATGACTTCCTTCAAATACAATCATGTTAACTTCTCCATCTTGTCATCTTCTCTTATTGGCAGGAAGTGTGCTGATTTGGTGAGACGATCAACAATTACCCAAATAGTATCAAAACCACTTGCAGTCCTTGGCAATTTAGTGATGAAATCCATGGTAATGTTTTCCCATTTCCATTCCGGGATTTCGGGTTGTTGAAGTAGACCTGATGGTTTCTGATGCTCTGCTATGACCTTAGAACACGTCAAACATTCTCCTACGTATTTAGCAACATCGACTTTCATACCCGGCCACCAAAAATGTTTCTTGAGATCCTTGTACATCTTCCCCGTTTCAGGATGTATTGAGTATCTGGTTTTATGAGCTTCTCTAAGTACCATTTCTCTCATATCTCCAAATTTTGGTACCCAAATTCTTTCAGCCCTATACCGGGTTCCGTCTTCCTGAATATTAAGATGCTTCTCCGATCCTTTGGGTATTTCATCCTTTAAATTTCTCTCTTTTAAAACTCCTTGTTGCGCCTCCTTTATTTGAGTAGTAAGGTTAGTGTGAATCATTATATTCATAGCTTTTACTCGAATGGGTTCTCTGTCTTTTCTGCTCAAGGCATCGGCTACCATATTTGCCTTCCCCGGGTGATAACGAATCTCAAAGTCGTAATCATTCAACAATTCAATCCATATGCGCTGCCTCATGTTCAGTTGTTTCTGATTAAATATGTATTGAAGACTTTTGTAGTCGGTATATATAATACTTTTGACCCCATATAAATAGTGCCTCCAAGTCTTTAATGCAAAAACAACTGCGCCTAATTTCAAATCATGCGTCGTATAATTCTGCTCGTGAATCTTCAATTGTCTAGATGCATAAGCAATTACTTTCGTTCGTTGCATTAATACACAACCGAGACCTTGCTTTGAAGCATCACAATATATCACAAAATCATCATTCCCTTCAGGTAATGACAGTATAGGTGCCGTAGTTAACTTTTTCTTCAACAATTGAAACGCTTTTTCTTGTTCATCCTTCCATTCAAATTTCCTCCCTTTATGCGTTAATGCAGTCAAGGGTTTTGCTATTTTGGAAAAATCTTGGATGAGTCTCCTGTAATAACCAGCTAGCCCTAAAAATTGGCGTATGTGTTTCGGAGTTTTCTGGGTTTTCCACTTTTCAACGGTTTCAATCTTTGCTGGATCCACCTGAATACCTTCTTTGTTCACTATATAACCGAGGAATTGAACTTCTTCCAACCAAAATGCATACTTTGAAAAATTAGCGTACAGTTTTTCTTTTCTCAGCAACTCTAGCACTTTTCTCAAATGTTCTTCATGCTCTTGATCATTCTTCGAGTAAATAGTATGTCATCGATGAAAATAATGACAAACTTGTCAAGATATGGCCCACAAACTCGGTTCATGAGGTCCATGAACACAGCTGGTGCGTTAGTCAATCCAAACAGCATAACCATAAACTCGTAGTGACCGTAACACGTCCTAAAAGCAGTCTTCAGAATGTCATCCTCTTTCACCCGCATTTGGTGATATCCAGAACGTAAATCGATCTTCGAATAAACCAAAAAGCCTTGTAGTTGATCAAATAAGTCGTCGATTCTCGTTAATGGGTAACGGTTCTTGATGGTAAGTTTGTTCAACTCTCGGTAGTTGATACACAACCTGAATGTACCATTTTTCTTCTTGACAAACAGAACAGGAGCTCCCCATGGTGATATACTTGGTCGAATGAAACCACGCTCTAAAAGTTCCTGTAACTGACTTTGTAATTCTTCCATTTCTCTAGGTGTGAGTCTGTATGGAGCATGAGCTATTGGTGCAGCTCCTGGTACAAGGTCTATTTGAAATTTAATGGATCGATGTGGGGGTAATCCCGGTATTTCTTTCGGAAATACATCGGAAAATTCTTTTGCGACGGGGACATTACTGACGTTCTTTTCTTCAGGTTTAACTTCCTCGATGTGTGCTAGAATGACGTAACAACCTTTTCTTATTAGTTTTCGCGCCTTTAAACTACTAATAAGATTTAATTTCGCGTTGTTCTTTTCTCCGTACACCATTAAAGGTTTTCCTTTTTCACACATAATGCGAATCGCATTTTTGTAACAAACAAACTCTGCTCTCTCCTTTTTCAACCAGTCCATGCCAATTATTACATCAATACTCCCTAACTCAACTGGTATTAAATCAATTTTAAACGTTTCATCCCCCAGTTTAATTTCTCTCTCCCGACATATATTATTTGCTGAAATTAATTTACCATTTGCTAATTCGAGTAAAAATTTACTATCCAAAGGCGTCAATGGGCAAATTAATTTAGCACAAAATTCTCTACTCATATAGCTTCTATCCAGACCCGAATCAAATAAAACATAAGCAGATTTATCGTCAATAAGAAACGTACCCGAAACAAGCACCGGGTCTTCCTGTGCTTCTGCCGCATTAATATTGAAAACTCTTCCACGGTCCTGCCCATTAGTATTCCCCTAATTCGGGCAATTTCTAATAATGTGGCCCGGTTTTCTACATTTATAACAAACAACGTTGGTATTACTTGCTCCGACACTATTCATTTCGGCATTACTTTTTCCGACATTATTTGTTCCTTTAGTTCTGTTAAACTTTGGTCCGTAGACCTCACATTTTGTCGCGCTATGACCATTTCTTTTACACCTGTTGCAAAATGTCGTGCAAAACCCCTGATGATTTTCTTCACACCTATGACATGGCTGTTTTTGGTTTTTGTTGCCGTTGTTGTTATTGAGGTTGTTGTTGGGATTGTTATTGTTGTTGAAACGGTTGTTGTAGTTGTTGTTGTTGTTGTTGGGATGTTTGTTGTAGTTATTGTAGGATTGCGGTTATTATTGCTGTAGTGATTCATAAGATTACCAAATATCCATATCCATATATGTATGTGTCAAAAGTCGACTTTATTAATAAGTAAGCGGAAGCATTTTAAATCTAATCTTTTAACAAGTTTAACCATTTAAACATGAATCCCTATGATAGATCTAGTCTTGTAATATATGCTAAAATGTAAATAGAGCTAGTTATGGAGTTTTTACCTCCTCTAATCAAAGAGGGTGAAGAAACTAGATGTAGAGAAGAAGATGATGAAAAAGGGCTTGTTTCTCACTTGAAACCTCAAGTTTTGTATACCCACAAGTATGCAACCAACACCACCTTTAGTTAGGATTTACAAGACACCAAATTACAAGCAAAATCAAACCAAAACCACCTTTTGGAACCCCTTCAAAATCGGCCAAAATATGGAGGAGGAAGAAGAAGATTTTTGCTAGTTTGAAACTTGAGAGAAGTGTGTGTAAAGTTGTGCAAGAGTCATCTTCATGTATGGGAGACTACAACTAGTTAAAGCAAGCATGGGAGGTGTCTTGGGACTCCCCAAAACCGTCCCCCTTTGTTTTTTTTTTTTTTTTTTTTTAATTAATGATTAAAGCATGCTTGAAACTAGTTACATACACTTTATTATGCATGTACATTTATATATGTTATAAACCTTTTATAAACATATAAATATACATATGTTACATGTACATGTATATTATTTATAAGCCACTTATAAATATATACATATAAGTTACTTGCACATCTATTCTATTTCATAACCATTTTATAAAATTATAACACACAAATAAGTTTAATCAACCAATTAAACTTATACTTAAAATTATCCAAATAATTTAATCTCAAGTATTTTACTTTAGAGAACCAATTTTCTAAAGTTTAAGTGTCAAGTATTAGTTTTAATAATCCAATCATTAAACAAATACATAAAGGTGTTGATAAACTTGTTATTGGGTATGACCCGACTTGGATCATAACATATTAGCCACATTAATTTATTATGTCTCTCGGGCATATAAAATACTATCAATCTCCCACTTGCACGAGAAACATAAGGAATTAATGCAAGTGACGGATACCACCTAACGACCGTCCATCACCCCCAATATGTTATGACTTAGTGCCATTCAATAACATCATCCCTTTCGAGTTCCCATCTCGAATATGATTAGGTGAATCTTTCACTATATCCTTTTGTCCTAGATGTCATGCTAAATCCAAGAGACATAGAGTGATCACTCTCTTATAGATTTAGCTTTATCAGGCCTTAGACATCTGACTCTCAACGAATAAGAGGGACAAATTCCATCTTGACTACATACGTCCTAGACACTACACCTTGCATCATACCTGAAGCCTCCCTTATGAGCTACCATGTTTCAGAATAGCGAAGGAAGGAATCAAAGCACAATACTCGGTGAATATCTGAACCCAATATGTATCTCAGGTCAGAGGATGCAATGATATTCTCCTTTACTCAAGATTACATGTGATCAACCACAAAGGCTCCATACAGTAAACCTTGAGAGCGGGTCTTCCAATATTTGTGTCCCACAAATATCTATGAACCTTGGTTGCAACCTTGCCCCACATTCAGTCCTTGAATGTTAACCAATCCAAGTTCATAATAGTCTAAACCTCACACTTGTTCCCACAATTGTGATCAACTACGGAATTTAGAATAATAATTTATTCATGGATAAATATGCAAAATTGGAACATAACTCAAAATAAAATTAATATCATAATTATATTAATGAGTTTGAACTAATTCGTTCCGTTACAATACATAAAATAGATCATTTCCAATCACTAGAATATCGAAGCCCTAATGCACAAACATGTCCCTCATGTTTTGGCCCATGTAAAAGCTTCGTGAGTGGATCCGCAACATTATGATCTGTGTGAACTTTGTGAATACATATCTTTCCCTTTTCAACCTCATCCCTGATGTAGTTGAATCTCCGCTCAATGTGACGAGTCTTTTGATGAGCACGAGGTTCCTTGATTTGAGCAATCGCACCCTCGTTGTCACAAAAGATCTCAAGAGGGTCCTGAATGGAAGGGACCACTCCTAAGTCGTCGATAAATTTCTTCATCCATGCAGCTTCCTGAGCTGCCATTGAGGCGGCAATGTACTCCGACTCTGTAGTGGACAATGCAACAACATCTTGCTTTGAACTCTTCCAAGAGACCGCACCTCCATTTAACATGAAGACATAACCGGATTGTGATCGAGAATCATCTCGATCAGTTTGGAAGCTCGCGTCCACGTAACCTTTTACAGCGAGTTCCTCCTCACCAGACCCGTATATTAGAAACATATCCCTAGTTCTCCTAAGGTATTTCAATATACTTTTAACAGCAATCCAATGGCTGTTTCCTGGGTTGTTCTGGTATCTACTTGTCAAGCTTAGAGCGCATGACACATCCGGTCTAGTACATATCATTGCATACATGATAGACCCAATAGCGGATGCATATGGGACTTTCTTCATTCTCTCTTGTTCATCTTTCGTGGTAGGACACTGAGATGAACTGAGAACGGTTCCTCTTTGAATAGGTACCAAACCTTTCTTAGAGTTTTCCATCTTGAACCTTTTCAAGATTTTATCAATGTATGTACTTTGACTTAAACCTATCAATCTCTTGGATCTATTCCTATAGATCCCTATCCCCAATATGTATTGTGCGTCTCCAAGATCCTTAATGGAGAAGCAACTCTTTAGCCAAGTTTTGACTCCTTGCATTGTGGTAATATCATTCCCAAATAATAATATATCATCCACATATAGTACAAGGAACATGATAGTGCTCCCACTAGCTTTCTTATATACACAAGCTTCATCACCATTTTTAATAAAGCCAAATTTCTTTGCCTCTTCATTAAAACGATGATTCCACATTCTAGATGCTTGTTTCAATCCGTAGATTGATTTCTTTAACTTGCATACCTTTTCAGGATATTTCGGATCAACAAAACCTTCGGGCTGTACCATATAGACATCTTCCTCAAGATATCCATTTAGGAAAGCGGTTTTGACATCCATTTGCCATATTTCATAGTCATAATGAGCAGCAATGGCAAATAATATCCTAATAGACTTTAGCATTGCCACTGGCGAGAAAGTTTCATCATAATCAACCCCTTGAGTTTGAGTGAAACCTTTTGCAACAAGTCTAGCTTTATATGTATCCAAGTTTCCATGTATGTCGGTTTTCTTCTTGAAAAGCCATTTGCAATCAACTAGCTTGGAGCTAGGAGGTTGCACAACAAGTTCCCAAACTTGGTTTTCATACATGGATTGCATCTCAGCGTTCATGGCTTCCTGCCATTTATCTTTATCGATCCTTGATAAAGCATCTTCGTAGTTTGCCGGTTCATCCAAATCAACCGTATAGCAACCTTCCACGAGAAACCCATATCTCTCGGGAGGATTACTAATTCTACTAGATCTTCGAACGTCTTGTGTACCTTGATCATCCACTTGATCATTTTCAACATCCTCATGTTGAGTACTAGTGCCAACCAATTGTGTATCATCGGCTTGATCTTGTACCTCTACAAGATCTATCTTCCTTTCACCATCACCTTCCATAAGGAACTTGGTTTCAAGGAATTCCGCTTTCCGAGCAACAAATACGGTTTGCTCGGATGGATCATAGAAGTAATATCCCATGTCATCTTTGGGATATCCTATGAAGATACACTTTGTGGATCGAGCATGTAGCTTATTTGCTACATAACGCTTAGGATAAGCTTCACATCCCCATACTTTCAAGTATGAAAGAGAAGGAGGTTTTCCAAACCACATCTCATGAGGAGTTCGTTCCACCTTCTTGGTTGGGGCCATATTTAAAATACGAGCCGCGGAGCTTAGACAATAACCCCAAAATGATAGAGGCAATGAGCTTCTTGCCATCATAGATCGAACCATATCCATTAGGGTTCGGTTCCTCCTTTCGGAAACTCCATTAAGTTGGGGTGTTCCAGGTGGAGTAAGTTGTGAGATAATCCCACAACTCCTAAGATGATCTTGGAAGGCATCGCTTAGGTATTCACCTCCTCTATCGGTACGTAGTACCTTAATTGTCTTATTGAGTTGATTTTGTACTTCGTTTTGATATTCTTTGAATGCTTCAAACGTTTCGTCCTTGTGTCTTAATAAGTAGACATATCCGAAACGACTAAAGCCATCAATGAAAGTAACAAAGTATCTTTCACCTTTCCTAGTCATGGGTTTAAAGGGTCCACATACATCCGAATGTATTAATCCCAATAAATCTTTAGCCCTTTCATAGGTCCCTTTGAAAGGTGCTTTAGTCATCTTGCCTTGTAAACAAGATTCGCATACTTCAAACGAATCCATTTCATTTGATTTCAAAAGTCCATTCTTTTGAAGTGTATGTATTCGGTTCTTGTTTATGTGACCAAGGCGACAATGCCATAAATAGGAATCACTCAAATCCCTTTTGAGTTTCTTGGTGCTAGTATGGTACATTGAGCTACTAGATGATGTATCATCATGAACCAATTCATAAATTCCATTTGAAGGCGAAGCCTTGAAATAGAACACATTATCTAAACAAACATGGATATCATCATTAATGAAATTAACATTAAAACCACATTGTTTCAAGCGAGAAATAGAAATAATGTTTCTACACAAATCCGGGGCATACAAAACATTTTCTAAAATAAGCTCCAATCCGCTTGGTAGCTTCAAAACAAAATCTCCTTGAGCTTTAACATGCACCTTTGCACCATTGCCCATATAGAGACTTGATGTTCCCGCCATATGATCACTTCTTTTGAACCCCTGCAAAGAATTGCAAATATGAGTTCCACATCCCGTGTCTAATACCCATGTATTAGAAGAAGTAATATTTAGCTCTATATATACCATATATATATTACCTGAGGTTTGCTCCGCAACCCTCTTGTCTTTCAACTCCTTAAGGTAGACCGGGCAGTTTCGTTTCCAATGACCCATTTCACCGCAACCGAAACACGGGTCTTCCTTGGGGTTTGCTTGTCCCGCAACCTTTTGCTTCTTGTTTGGGGTGACCCCTTTCCCTTTTCCCTTGCCTTGATTGGCGGGTCCTTTCCTTTTAGCCACCTTAGGCTTAAAGGTGTTTTTACCCTTGGACCCACCTTGATCGATTGCTAACACGGGTAAAGCCCTTTTACCCATGCTAGTTTCCGCCGTCTTAAGCATCCCGTGGAGCTCACCAATGCTCTTATCCATCCCATTCATATTGTAATTAATTACAAATTGATCAAACCTTTTTGATAGGGAGTTTAGGATAAGATCGGTGGCAAGCTCTTTTGATATGTTTAGATTGAGACGGTTGGCGCGATCGATAAGGCTTTTCATTTTGAGGACATATGTTGAAACGGATTGGGAGTCGTCCATACGACATGCATGAAGCGCTCGAACGGTCTCGAAGCGCTCAACTCGTGCTTGTTGAAGGAACATCTCCTTCAATTGAGTGATCATGTCGTATGCGGTATGAAACTCGAAATCCTTTTGGAGTTCGGGTATCATAGTCCCAAGCATTAGACATGATACTTGCACGGAATCGTTGACATACTTATCCCAAGCAGCCATGCCCACTACATCCGCCTCGTTTGTTTGGTCGGGAATAGGGTCCTCCAACACATACGCCTTGTCCTCATGCCTAAGGACAATTCTTAAATTACGGAACCAATCCATAAAGTTCGTATGGTTGAGTTTGTCTTTCTCTAAGAGAGACCGTAACGATAGGTTGTTCATGTTAATTGGTACGTTTTGCAAGTTGTTGTTGTTGTTGGCGGCCATCTACAAAATTTAACAAAGTTCTTTTAAGTATCGATTTTAGATTTAATAAACAATACCCTTTTATGATTTTTAATTGTTTTATTAAATCTTAGAATCCAACGGTAAATCAAATTTCGGTTAGGTGACCTTTATCCCGTCATTTGATTTAGCTAGGTAGTCATTTACATGACAATTGCAATCCTTTTGCAACTTCTAAGTTATGGGATCATGCAATCCTTTTGCATGGCATATTAATCCCATCAACGCCTAATTGTTCCTCATGCTTCGGTGACCCTAAGTTCATGATTCCCAATTCAAGTCGTCCTACTTGTGTAAACATGTAAATTTAACAAACAAGTGGTTAGGTGACCTTTATCCCACTAGTGTGCGGAATTTACCTTATTCACATTAATCTGCTCATGACGGTTAGGTGACCTTTATCCCGTCAAGAGTTTCTTAATATGTCTAAGTGTTTTCACAAAAGGATGGCGTTCAACTTGTTTTCTTTGTTTTAGTTAAAGGGATTTTAAGTCTTCCTAAATTCTAGTTTAAGAAAACCCTTTCCATACACCAACATGCATTTGATGTATGGTACATTATGAAAAACCCATTTCATGTCATTAGTAAAAAAACAAATTTTTACTTGATATAAACCATTTTATATGCACTTTTCATCTAGTTCCTAATAACCATTTATTAGTGTCTTATGTTGTTTTTAATTATAACCAATTATAATGTCATTTTGCAAGTTTGTTTCATGAGATATTGTATCAACCAAACACATACACAAAATCATACAAGCATGCAAAATAGAAGTCCACAATCATGCCAAAGTGGTGAACACTTGTTTAGCCAAAACAAGTGTTACCTAAAGGGTTAAAACCACAAAGTAGGAGATTAACAAATCTCCCACTAACTCTTGCATCCTAATGCTCCATCTTGTAATCTTCATACATCTTCTTGAGTCTTCATTTCTTTTTACAAAATTATGTAACCTACTACATTTTTCTAGTAAAAGGAAATTACAACCTACTCTATTTTTACAAACCAAAATAGAATAAATTACAACATGAAATTACAAAATAATTATTACAAGCTTTACAACCAAATGAATGAATAATCAACCATGAATATAATCAAATCACACACAAATCCAACCACAAGGTCAAGGCATGATTGTGAACCAAAACAACAACAAATCTTGGCCAAACTTGAAGTCCCAAAACCCACTTTTGGGGTCCAAAATTTCGGCCAAGAACCAAACCCCACCAAAACTCAAGATTTTTACATTCTACTTTCATGCATGTTAGTAGATTGTAAAATAAATGAGTTTTCTAGCCAAAAACAAGAAGCATATTAACAAGACTTTGGCTCTAGATACCATTGTAGTGATTCATAAGATTACCAAATATCCATATCCATATATGTATGTGTCAAAAGTCGACTTTATTAATAAGTAAGCGGAAGCATTTTAAATCTAATCTTTTAACAAGTTTAACCATTTAAACATGAATCCCTATGATAGATCTAGTCTTGTAATATATGCTAAAATGTAAATAGAGCTAGTTATGGAGTTTTTACCTCCTCTAATCAAAGAGGGTGAAGAAACTAGATGTAGAGAAGAAGATGATGAAAAAGGGCTTGTTTCTCACTTGAAACCTCAAGTTTTGTATACCCACAAGTATGCAACCAACACCACCTTTAGTTAGGATTTACAAGACACCAAATTACAAGCAAAATCAAACCAAAACCACCTTTTGGAACCCCTTCAAAATTGGCCAAAATATGGAGGAGGAAGAAGAAGATTTTTGCTAGTTTGAAACTTGAGAGAAGTGTGTGTAAAGTTGTGCAAGAGTCATCTTCATGTATGGGAGACTACAACTAGTTAAAGCAAGCATGGGAGGTGTCTTGGGACTCCCCAAAACCGTCCCCCTTTGTTTTTTTTTTTTTTTAATTAATGATTAAAGCATGCTTGAAACTAGTTACATACACTTTATTATGCATGTACATTTATATATGTTATAAACCTTTTATAAACATATAAATATACATATGTTACATGTACATGTATATTATTTATAAGCCACTTATAAATATATACATATAAGTTACTTGCACATCTATTCTATTTCATAACCATTTTATAAAATTATAACACACAAATAAGTTTAATCAACCAATTAAACTTATACTTAAAATTATCCAAATAATTTAATCTCAAGTATTTTACTTTAGAGAACCAATTTTCTAAAGTTTAAGTGTCAAGTATTAGTTTTAATAATCCAATCATTAAACAAATACATAAAGGTGTTGATAAACTTGTTATTGGGTATGACCCGACTTGGATCATAACATATTAGCCACATTAATTTATTATGTCTCTCGGGCATATAAAATACTATCAATTGCGATTGTTGTTGCGGTTGTTGGGATATTTGTTGCGATTGTGGTTTAATTGTTATTGTTGTTGTACTGGTGACTCTTGTCACCGTTTTCCTCCTACTTCCTCTTGAGTTGTTTCTTGTTGGCTTCTTCGGCCGCCTGCTCTTTAATTCTTCCCTCAATCTGATTTATGAGTTTATAAGCCATTTGACTTGCCTTCTGTATAGAAGCGGGCTCGTGTGAACTCACATCTTCTTGAATCCTTACTGGTAACCCTTTTACAAATGCGTCGATCTTCTCTTCTTCATCTTCGAATGCTCCCGGACACAATAGACACAACTCTGTGAATCGTTATTCATATGTGGTAACGTCGAACACTTGTGTTCGTAACTCTCTAAGTTCTGCCTTGAGTTTATTGACCTTGTTTGTAGGACAATACTGCTCATTCATCAATTGCTTGAATGCCGACCACGGTAGTGCGTAAGCAGCATTTTGTCCTACCTGTTCAAGATAGGTGTTCCACCACGTTAACGCAGTACCTATGAAGGTATGCGTAGCATACTTAACTTTGTCCTATTCAGTACACTTACTTATGGCAAACAACGATTCGACTTTCTCGGTCCACCGTTTCAATCCAATTGGTCCTTCGATTCCATCAAATTCCAAAGGTTTGCAGGTAGTGAATTCTTTGTAGGAGCATCCTACACGATTTCTTGCGCCGTTAGCTGCATTGCTAGATTCAGAGTTATTGTTGGTATGTAGCGCAACCTGTACTGCGGCTATGTTTGCAGCAAGAAAGGTACAAAATTCCTCTTCGCTCATATTCATGGTGTGTCGAGTAGTCGGTGCCATTTCCTTCAAAATAGCCAACTGAATCGAGTTAATCATACATAATATTAAGAGTAGTCATTAGTATTTCGTAGCATAATATGAACTCATTTATAAAAGCTTTTTCTTCATATTAGCGTTTTATAAGTTTAAATTCGGGTACTACCTACCCGTTAAGTTCATACTTATTAGCTAATATACAATTCAACTACTACAATTCCATATGAAAAACTGATTATAATAATATATCAGATACAAATATTCTTCAAACTTACAACTTCGCTATATTACATATAACATGAAATATAGTACACTTTGATACAGGACAGTTTTGAAGATAAACCTAGTTAATACGCAAGTTGTTCAGTAAAGGAAATAAGGACACGTAATTCATAAGTCCAGAAACAAGTCATGCATTCTGGTTTTACTAAGACGACTTCCCATCCTTGGTCTTGTGGAAAATAACTGTTATGACCATTGGCTAGGTAGCATTTTGTAATGTTGTCAAAAGGACGAGGGTTTCGTAATGTCCAACAGCCCCGTAATAATCTAAAAACCTTGTTTCTCACCCCAACTACTGAATACGTAACTTGTGGGAAGGTTTTATTTAAAAGCTGCAATCCGATGTTCTTTTTCTCACTTTGGTAAGAAGTGAACATCACTAACCCGTAAGCATAACATGCTTCTTTATGTTGCATGTTAGAAGCTCTTTCTAATTCACGAAATCCTATGTTGGGATATGTTGAGTCAAAATAGGTTCTTAACCCGTAGCGTAAAATTGCATTTGGGTTCCCCACATTTAACGCTTTAAAGAAAACACGGCGTAACTTACGGTCTCCCCAATGTGATATACCCCACCTATCAAAGGAAACCCTTTTATAAACTAAGGCATTTTTGGAAAGTCTTTCAAATGTTTGACAAGTTAATTTCGCCATAACTAAATGTGCTGATGAATTCTGACTGACTCTAGACAAGATTTCCTCAATCATATCCTCTGGAAGGTCTTCTAAAATATTCGGTTGTCTACCCTTAACGTCCATTTTGTTTTTATACTGTAAAATAGACAATGATTAGATTCGTAAAAGATAATTAACAAACAATACAAGTAATTTTTTACATAGAACATAAAAGTACAAGCTCACTACAATACATATAATGCAAAACATGATTACAACTCTCTAATCTGAATCACTGGTTTCTTCTTCGGACTTGGTTCGTTTTCCTAATTTTCTAGGGATATATGGTGTTCCTCTAATACAATCCGTCGTTTTCCACAATGGTCTAGAAAAACCTGGTGGTTTAGAGGTTCCCGAGTTATTGTTACAATTTAGGAAGTACGGATGTTGCCAATACATATAAAGTTTATCGGGGTTGGAATCAGGTTTCTCTATTTTTATACCTTTTCCCTTATTATTTTCTTTTGCTTTATTAAATTGGGTCGAGGTAATTTCTATAACATCATCGAAATCCTCGTCGGGATCCGATTCATCGGAAAATTGGAAATCTTCCCAATATTTTGCTTCCTCGGCGGAAACACCATTGACCATTATTAACTTTGGTCCGTTGGTTGATGATTTTCTTTTATTTAATTGAGTTACTATATGTATCATTATTTCTTCCTCCGGAACCTCTTCTTCATCCGGTTCCTCCTCTTTCGGTTCCTCCTCTTCCGGTTCCTCCTCTTCCGATTCCTCTTCTTCCGGTTCCTCTTCGGGAATTTGTGAATCTTCTCAAAATATATTCGACTCTTCATTATTATTTGATGAATCGATGGGATTTGTACTAGTGGTAGACATCTATCACACAATATCAAACACATTAAGAGGTTAATATATCACATAATTACATGTTAATAATATAGTTTCCAACAAAAGTGTTGAGCAATCGTTTTTAAAGAAAACACGGTCGAAGTCCAGACTCACTAGTGTATCCGAACAAACTCGATAAGACACACTAATGAAAATTTCTGGTTCTCTAAGACCAATGCTCGGATACCAACTGAAATGTCCCGTTCATATTGATTATAAATGTTCCATATTAATTGATTTCGTTGCGAGGTTTTGACCTCTATATGAGACGTTTTTCAAAAACTGCATTCATTTTTAAAACAACCATAACCTTTATTTTATCTATAAAGGTTTAAAAAGCATTACGTAGATTATCAAATAATAATAATTTAAAATATACCGTTTACACACGACCATTACATAATGGTTTACAATAAGAATATATTACATCAAAAATAAGTTTCTTGAATGCAGTTTTTACATAATATCATACAAGCATGGACTCCAAATCTTGTCCTTATTTTAGTATGCAACAGCGGAAGCTCTTAATAATCACCTGAGAATGAACATGCTTAAAACGTCAACAAAAATATTGGTGAGTTATAGGTTTAACCTATATATTATCAAATCATAATAATAGACCACAAGATTTCATATTTCAATATACATCCCATACATAGAGATAAAATTTATTCATATGGTGAACACCTGGTAACCGACATTACCAAGATGGATATAAGAATATCCCCTATTATTCTGGGAAATCCTTCGAACATGATAAAAACGAATTCGAAGTACTAAAGCATCCGGTACTTTGGATGAGGTTCGTTAGGCCTAATAGATCTATCTTTAGGATTCGCGTCAATTAGTAGATCGGTTTACTAATTCTTAGGTTAACAAGCAAAAGGGGCATATTCGGCTTAGATCATTCACCCATATAATGTAGTTTCAATTACTTGTGTCTATTTCGTAAAACATTTATAAAACTGCATGTATTCTCATCCCAAAATATTAGATTTTAAAAGTGGGACTATAACTCACTTTCACAGATTTTTACTTCGTCGGGAAGTAAGACTTGGCTACTGGTCGATTCACGAACCTATAACAAATATGTACATATATATCAAAGTATGTTCAAAATATATTGACAACATTTTATATAAGTTTTAATATTTAAGTTTATTAAGTCAGCTGTCCTCGTTAGTAACCTACAACTAGTTGTCCTTAGTTAGATGTACAGAAAATAAATTGATATATATTATCTTGACCCAATCCATGACCCAGTGTATACACGTCTCAGTCTAGATCACAACTCAAAGTATATATATTTTTAGAATCAACCTCAACCCTGTATAGCTAACTCAAACATTACTGCATATAGAGTGTCTATGGTCGTTCCAAATAATATATATACATGGGTCGATATAATATGTCAAAACATTTACATACGTGTCTATGGTATCCAAAGATTACATAATATATTAGAATACATGTATAATATAATATAAGTTAGCTAGGATATGATTTGTATAGAATTGTTACAATATTTCCCGTAGTTACAACAATCAAAAAATATCCAATCTTGTTTTACCCATAACTTCTTCGTTTTAAATCCGTTTTGAGTGAATCAAATTGCTATGGTTTCATATTAAACTATATTTTATGAATCTAAACAGAAAAAGTATAGGTTTATAGTCGAAAATATAAGTTATAAGTCATTTTTGTAAGAGGTAGTCATTTCAGTCGAAAGAACGATGTCTTAATGACCATTTTGAAAAACATATTTCCACTTTGAGTTAAACCAAGATTTTTGGATATAGTTTCATGTTCATAAGAAAAATCATTTTACCATAAGAACAACTTTTAAATCAAAGTTTATCATAGTTTTTAATTATCAAACCCAAAATAGCCCGCGGTGTTACTGCGACGGCGTATGTCCGGTTTTACGGTGTTTTTCGTGTTTCCAGGTTTTAAATCATTAAGTTAGCATATCATATAGATATAGAAAATGTGTTTAGTTGATTTTAAAAGTCAAGTTAGAAGGATTAACTTTTGTTTGCGAACAAGTTTAGAATTAACTAAACTATGTTCTAGTGATTTCAAGTTTAAACCTTCGAATAAGGTAGTTTTATATATATGAATCGAATGATGTTATGAATATCATTACTACCTCAGATTTTGTGGATAAACCTACAATAAATAAGTAAAATAGATCTAGCTTCAAAGGATCCTTCGATGGCTTGAAAGTTCTTGAAGCAGAATCATGACACGAAAACAAGTTCAAGTAAGATTTCCACTCGAAATAAGATTGTTATAGTTATAGAAATTGAATCAAAGTTTGAATATGAGTATTACCTTGTATTAGAATGATATATTACTATAAATAAGAAAGATTTCTTGATGTTGGATGATCACTTTACAAGATTGGAACTAAGCTAGCAAACTTGGAAGTATTCTTGATTTTATGAAAATAGAACTTATAGAATTTATGAACAACACTTAGAACTTGAAGATAGAACTTGAGAGAGTTCAATTAGATGAAGACAATTGAAGAATGAAAGTGTTTGTAGGTGTTTTTAGTCGTTGGTATATGGATTAGATATAAAGGATGTGTAATTTTGTTTACATGTAAATAAGTCATGAATGATTACTAATATTTTTGTAATTTTATGTGATATTTCATGCTAGTTGCCAAATGATGGTTCCTACATGTGTTAAGTGACTCACATGGGCTGCTAAGAGATGATCATTGGAGTGTATATACCAATAGTACATACATCTAAAAGCTGTGTATTGTATGAGTACGAATACGGGTGCATACGAGTAGAATTGTTGATGAAACTGAACGAGGATGTAATTGTAAGCATTTTTATTAAGTAGAAGTATTTTGATAAGTGTCTTGAAGTCTTTAAAAAGTGTATGAATACATATTAAAACACTACATGTATATACATTTTAACTGAGTCGTTAAGTCAACGTTAGTCGTTACATGTAAATGTTGTTTTGAAACCTTTAGGTTAACGATCTTGTTAAATGTTGTTAACCCATTGTTTATTATATCTAAAGAGATGTTAAATTATTACATTATCATGATATTATGATATATTAATATATCTTAGTATGATATATATACAGTTAAATGTTGTTACAACGATAATCGTTACATATATGTCTCGTTTCGAAATCATTAAGTTAGTAGTCTTGTTTTTACATATGTAGTTCATTGTTAATACACTTAATGACATGTTTACTTATCATTTATCATGATTAAACATAGTGTATCATAATCATTATATATATCATTTCGAGTTTCTTAATTCAATAAACTCAATTTTATATATATAACTCATTGTTAAAATACCTAATGAGATAATTACTTATCATAATATCATTTTAAATATATATGTAACCATATATATGTCATCATATAGTTTTTATAAGTTTTAACGTTCGTGAATCACCGGTCAACTTGGGTGGTCAATTGTCTATATGAAACCTATTTCAATTAATCACGTCTTAACAAGTTTGATTGCTTAACATATTGGAAACACTTAATCATTTAATTATTAAATTCAATTAATATAAATAAGAATGGAAAAGTTCGGGTCACTACAGCATGCCACGCTGTTAAAGCGATATTATGCATAAGCTGTAAACAATACGCAAAAATGTAGCTTTGTACTGCAAAATGATAACTAATAATTTGTATATACAATTTTTTCAGAATGAATGATAACTGTTTGTTTCTTTGAAATGAAAAGATATTTTAATAAGTGATTTGAAACTTATAATTGCAAAATGGTTAAAGTCCATGCGTCATATTATTGAAACACGCGGATATTTTACAGTGAAGGAAAGGACCACTATATATTGGAACATATTTTATAAAAACTGTTAGCGAAATGATGGAACCTATATGTATATAATTTTCCTAAGTTGTGAATTTGACCAACTTGGATGCTTCGTTATAACACATATTTTTTCCCAAGGATCATTTCGGCGGACTTGGAAGATTCACAAGGTATATTAAAAATTATACAAGTAAAAGATTGTTTAGCTGAAGTATATCTTTATTATGTGCACAATAATAAATGGTTGAAAATGCAAAGGACAAGTCTAGTGATTGAGAATATAAATTGAAACTAAGCGCTATAAAAATAGACAATTGCAATTGATTATAGTAAAAAGAAATTCATTAATATTAAAAAAACGCAGAGACAGCTGCGTTGTCTGTTACAAATTAAATGCATGAACACTACTACGCTTGTTTATCACTCTTACTGAGGTCAAGCTTCATAATATCCTCAGCAGTAGCATCCCTATTTTTGCTAATAGCAATGACTTTGGGGATAAGAATCTCAATAATGTCTGCCTTGGCGAGTTCATATAACCCGTTAGCTTCTTTGCGGCTACAGATCATATTTGATATGTGTTCAGGCAGTGGTTCTGGTAGCTCGCAATATTCTCCAAGGCGAGCATGAAATTTAACGCGTTCACGTTGCTGAAGTGCAGCAACGTAAACATTAAATCTATCAGAAACATCATGAGAGTCCATCACCTTTTGCGCAAAAATAGGTAGATGCTGGTGCAGTCTTAAAAATTCTAAATCAGCAGCAACTCTGGAAAACTTCTCTTCATCGCGCTCCAAAGTGCGCTCTTCGATTGTCTTATTGGCAGCTTCAAGTCCCGCTTTTAGTTTGTTTTCTTCAGTTGTTTTTTCAGACAACTGCTTTTTAAGATCATCCACAGCCTCGTTCACAGTCTTGAGGTCTGTGGTAAGGGTGGAACATTGCTTTTGAGCAAGAGTTGTTTTCTTGCGTTCATCTTCAAGCTTCGACTTCTCACTATTTAAGAAGTTATAAAACTGCTCTTGGCGAGCAATCATGCCGACAGCAGAGTTGAAAGCCATGTAAAAGTTCTGCACAAATGAGTTATGTGTAGAAACAGAATTAAGCTTGGCAAAATTCCTGACGTAGATCATCAGGAATCGCAAGTTTCATCTTTTAAAATTGCTCCTCTACGACAGTCGGGGAAGCACAGAAATACCCGTAGAAGCCATCAATTCGTACTGATTACCTCTTCATATTTGCCAAGGGTCAGATCACCAAACTCTGGAGGGGTAATGGTCTGCTTTGCTCAGCTGCTATAAGAAAGGAAAATATATATACATGATTAAATCGAATGCTATGCATATTGGCTAATATAAACTGCGAATTCAATAAAATCGTATAAAAAGGCGATAAAACTTATGAGTTTTTATTTCAGAAGAGTAATCTGAAACAATTAGGGTCTCAACAAGGTTCTTTGTATTTGATCGGGTTTGCCTTTGCTCAGATGCAGAAGGGCCAATATACTTGCGTTTTTTGCCCGATTCTGCAGTAGAAGGTACCTCTGTGCCCTTCTTGACAGAGGAGGATTGGGCTTTTGCTTCGGGGCTTCTAAGTCGGGAAGCAATAAAGGATTTGGGATTATCCTTTTGGCTAAGTTCTTGGATCTTCATGATTAGTTAATTGACTAAACGGTGAAGATTGTTAAAAGTTAAAGAAATAGGAGAGTAGATGACTGAAGTTTTGGCAATATATGAAAAAGTGAGTTGGCAATGTGAATCTTGATAAAACTGGACTGGTTAGTATTTATAGGGGACTTATCTTTGCAACGGTTCATTTTAACGGATAGCAAGTGCATAAAATGCCTTAGGAAACTATATAGCCGTTATTTTGCTGCATAGTTTAACGGTCACTTGACTATTGCGTAAAAATGCTTCCCAAATAATTAATATTTTTCGGACTGATTGAGAAGAGCATCTTAAACTACATTTTTTAGAGTTTATTATGTTATATTTTCTGCGTAAATATAACACAGTATGATGAAACATGACTATGAACTTCGAAATCAACAGGTTTAATTCACACAAAGGCGGAATTAGTGAATCAAACACTCTAGTGAATATGAGAATGCTTTTTGGGATTAATTAAGTCAAACCACAACAAATGATGATTATATGTGATTAGATTAACACCTAGAGCTATTATTCACCTTGTTAAAGGATTTGGGTTAAGAGATAATCGGACAGGTTTACCAGATCTGAGTGAATGTGTGTGTAATGAGAGGCTTACCCTAAAATGAAGAACATAACACTTAAATACCTCAGCTGTTGAGTCAACCGTGCGAGTCAAGTCTCACTCGTACGAGTGGACTGGCTCAGCCGTACGGTTGATCACTCACTCTTGTATGTGTTAAACAGATTAGGTTTGTGACTCAGCTCAGTACACTCGTGCGTATGAGCTTTTTAGCCGTACGAGTGAGGCTTCACTCTTACGTCTGACTGAATCTAAGATAGTTAAACTTCTATATCACGTTCCTGCAGTACCTATAACTACATATAAACACAGATAGGATAACAACGAGCGATCATGGTAACCTATAAACTGAAGTACCTACCATGGATGTGGGGTAGATGTCTATTGACTTATATAAAATGCATCAACAACTCCCCCTAGGACCTAGAACATCTATTAAAATAAGTAAACGTCCATAAAGAATACAAGTTCATAAGTACAAATAGTTTAGAAACATGATTATAGTCCCAAATTCTCTCTCTCACATAGAAACACCAAAAAAAAAATACAAACTAGCAATACAGCATCAGACATGATTCAGGTGGCATGAGCTTGGTTCGAGCTTTGAGCATCACTTTCTTTGTTGAGGTAGGAATGATAGACATCGATCACACGTTGATATCTCATAGCTTCCTCTTTCCTATCTTCTCTAAATGTAATGTGATGGCGGTGAAGTGTCTCCACATCAAATATCGATAAGTTCCTTAGCCACATAGGATCTAAAATCCTCACATTGTCAAATTGTACGCTTCCATCATCTTTCTCAATTGCAGTAAGAATAACCGTTTCCTCCGACAACTCATCATAGAACCACCATCTAAAGTTTTTGCAAATATCCTTGGGTAATGGAATCAAGGGAGATTGTTTCATATACTTAGCTGGACGGAACTTAACAACAAGAATAGGTCCACCTTTAGAATTTAGCTTTGTCGGGTGCATGGAAAACCTGGCGGCTGTTGACTTGAAGGTATCCCACTTTCCTGTTTTGTACTCTATTCATAGCTTTCTTTGAAACCATCTAGAAAGGTCACTATCCTCGGCGTTCAACATCTTCAGTTCGCAAGTTGCATGATCTCAAAGTACGGAAGAGTTTTGAAGTGACTTGGACGGGCCATATAATCTACTCCTCCTTCCCTTTTAATCGCAAAACAATCGATCTCCTTGAAATAACCCCAACTTAAGATCTTACCCTTGGAATACTTCTTGGTTCTCTTCCCTTTTTTGTAGAAACTGACAAACTTCGGCTCGAGTTCTGGTTTATTCATCTGATCAGGGTTAACAACGTTCTATCTCCACCAACTTTGACGAATCCCGTCTTCTTCAACGTTTCTACTCACCTTAACCCTATTACGTTCAAACCATTTCTTAATTTCATCCTATCCCTCGGCCTTATGAAGCGACCAGTCCTAATCCATCTGGACGAAAACATTACATTTGGTTACATCGCGAGGTACTTGACCTTTATATGATACATTTTACAAACATTGCATTCATTTTTAAAAGACAAACTTTCATTTCATCGAAAGTTGACGGCATGCATACCATTTCATAATATATCCAACTATCATTGACTTAGTAATAATCTTGATGAACTCGACAACTCGAATGCAACGTCTTTTGAAATATGTCATGTATGAGTTCATTAGTTTATCATAATCGATCATTTCCATAATTTTAATAGACTACAAGATTTCAATTTTTCCATAAATATACATCTCATATCAGGCAATTCGCAAACTGCATAGAGATAAAAATCATTCATATGGTGATCACCTGGTAACCGACCTTAACAAGATGCATATAGAATATACCCTATCATTCTGGGACTCCCTTCGGACATGATAAATTCGAAATACTAAAGCATCTGGTACTTTGGATGGGGCTTGTTGGGCCCAATAGATCTATCTTTAGGATTCGCGTCAATTAGGGTGTATGTTCCCTAATTCTTAGATTACCAGACTAAAAGGGGCATATTCGGCTTCAATCCATTAAACCATATAATGTAGTTTCAATTACTTGTATCTATTTCGTAAAACATTTATAAAAGCGCATGTATTCTCAGTCCCAAAAATATATATTGCAAAAGCATTTAAAAAGGGAGCAAATGAAACTCACCTAATGTATTTTGTAGTAAAAATACATATGACTATATTGAACAATGCAGGGTTAGCCTCGGATTCACGAACCTATATCATTTGTATATTTATTAACATGCATAATTGTAACCGAACACACACATATATATAATTTATTAGTTATATACTTTTTGTATTAATAGTATATATATGTTTCATATATTCACTTTGTATATAGAAATATTAATTTTTATTATGTTATATATATTAAATATATCATTATAGTAATAGTTATAATAATACTAAAACAATATTAATAGTAATAGAAATGATTATAATACTAAATATTATTAATAAGATAATAATGTTAATAATTTATTAATGATAACATTATTGATATTAATGATGATAAATGTAAAAATATTAATTTTACTGTTAATGATAGTTTTGTTACCGATTTTAGTAATTTACATAATAATAATACTTGTGATAATACAAATAATAATACTTATGTTAATATTAAAAATTCTATTATTTATAAAAAGATACTAATACTAATATTTACAAAAATAATAATAATTTGTATTATTTTAATAATGATAATAATTATAACCATAATCTTAATGATGATACTAATACTAAAATGGTAAGATTACTACTAATAATAATGTTATTAATACTTTTAATAATATTAATGATAATAATTATAATACTTGTACATATAGTAATAATAATTATTGTTATAACACTAATAATAATCATAATGATAATGTTACTAGTTAGTTTAATGATAATGATAATTATAATAATAATAATAATAATAATAATAATAATAGTAGTAGTAGTAGTGTTAATAATAATACTTATGTTATTAATTATAATAATATTAATAATTATAAATTGATAACAAGTGCTAATATTAATAATAGTCTTATCATAAATTTTACATAATAATAACAGCAATTAATAATAACAATAATAATAATAATAATAATGATAATAATAATAATAATAATAATAATAATAATAATGATAATAATAATAATAATAATGATAATAATAATAGATATAATACCTACCTTCAAAGGAACTCAGTGTATAAAAAAATGTCCTGAGCCGCCTCGAACTCGTGACCTCACGCCCACCCGGAAACACCACAAATCACTACACCGATTCTGTTTTTCCTAAATAACTCTCATATCAATTAAGTTTAACCTGTTTTCATGTGTTTATTTCCCTCTCCATCTTCTCTAAACTGTACATCGACCAGAGACATCCCGATCCATAAATCGAATTTCCAAAACAAAATTTAAGACTTTGCAATAATTAGAAAAAACTAATAAACAAATTAATAAGGAAAACGAAAAAAAATATAAACAAAAGCAGGCCTGCCTGCTGCTCGTCGAGACTCAAGACACACAAAAAAAATTTGATTCTGAATTTGACAAAGTTTTAGACCAAACTTCCAACATGAAATTAGTTGTAAACTACTCCTAGAAACTCTCTGTAACTTCAATTGAACTAAAACCTCAAACTGAGATCAAATTTCGCGATGAACAACCAGTTTCACTTTAAAAAAAAAAAACTTTGACTTCGAAATTCGGATTCGATAGAACGAATTGGATTCTGAAACTTTACAGGTAGTTTTAAAAGACAATTCCTAACAATTCTGCAATATTAGATTTTTAAAATTGAATCGAATTTGATATATGGCTAAAAAGTTGTAGAACAGTTGTACGTGACTTGTTTTTGAACTTTTATGTTTAATTATTCATGTAACAGCTTATTTAAATTGACAAATGATAAGGTTAATGGAAGACTGAATGATTCCTCACCTACTAATACAGATTAACTAGTTGTTTTATTACAAGAAAAGATTCGACAGCTAAATCATACAGACACCTAAAATAAAAAATAAAAAATATATAAAAGGTGAAAACAATCTCTAACAGATTTTGGATTCATCTCTGTGTTTTAGTTTTAGATTTGTACGAATTTATCAATCATAAACAGTATGAAAACAACATAAAGCAGATTCTGAGATATCTAGTTTGTATGTATATATATATTTATAGGAATAATATTATTAATTAATAATTACATTTATATTTAATAATAATCAAAATTTATAATAATATTAATAATAATATTAATAATAGTATTAATAAGAGTAATAACAATAATAATCATGATTTAAAATTAATAATAATGAAAATGATAATATTTGTGGTGATACTAAATAATATTAGTTATATTAATATTATTGATAATAATAATAATAACATGATGATAGTACTAATAACAATTATAATTTCAATAAATTTTTATAATAATCAATATTAATAAAACTATTAATACTAATATTATTAATAATATTAATAATATTACTAATTATAATTATCAATAAAAACGTTATAACAATTTTTACATATCAAATTTCATATCTATACAATATTATTACTATAGATAGTACTATTAATATTGAAAGTAATATAACAATTATATATTTTTATTTGCAATTAAGTTTATTATATTGATATTATATCTCATTAACTATGTAATATTTAATAATTATATTATATATCCTATTTTAAAATTTATTGATTCATAATATATATATATATATATATATATATATATATATATATATATTATCATTTTTAATAATACTTGATTATTCTGTTTATTACTTTGATATTTTTAATTCCAATTGATTAAGTGTACTTTATTAATTTAATTTATTATATATATATATATATATATATATATATATATATATATATATACACTTATGTCTATATTTATATATATATCTATATATATTTATTTACACGCAACTGTTCGTGAATCGTCGGGAATAGTCTAACGGTTAAAATGCATTCATGTAAAAAATTCCACAATTTTTGTGATTCAATTAAATAGACTTTGTCTATCATGTTGAAACTATATAAAGATTAAGTTTAAATTTGGTCGGAAATTTCCGGGTCGTCACAGTACCTACCCGTTAAAAAAATTTCGTCCCGAAATTTGAGTGAGGTCGTGGTGGCTAACAATAAAAATGTTTTCATGACGAATATGTGTCAATAAATAAAGTTTTATCATTATTGACTAATATAGATAACACGATTCGATTATGTGAAGCGTACGAGTGAAGCTGTCACAAAAAAATTGAGATAAAGATTTAACTTTTGACGTAGTCACAGTGGATTTCCGAAATTTAAGGAATTTAAAAGAAAATCTTTGGAAATCTATAAGATCTGACTCTTCGGGATTTAAGGAAAATACGATAATCTGTTTTGATTGTTTTGTCGAATAATTCACTATAAATCTACCCTCTTCGTTTCCTTTATATTTTGGAGTTTCATCTTTTTGTTTTCTCTTCACGACTTTAAGTCAAGCGAATAATGGTCCAAAATTCATAGATATGAAATTTCAAATGAACATGATTAATGTTCTAATAAATAAACGGTAATAGCACAATCTGACTTGTCAAATTACCAGAATTCAAAAGAAAAGATAGGATATGACGACCCTCAATTTTTCATTTCTGTTTTAATTGTTCCATTAATAGGATTACTCGTACTCATGGACTTTATTTAATAAACTTTGATTAAATATTAACTTTTGATCAATATTTTCTGTTAAAATAAAGTTTGTGCATTGTGTCAGTATATTTATAAGTCTATATGTATTATTAGAAGTAATATTGTATAAACTATAAAAATTAACACAAACTAAATGGAACAAATAAAATTAATAAAACTTAGGGGTTAATAATTAAATAAAATGTAACTCTAACTTAAATAATAATAATAATAATAACTAAAAAAAAATTGAATACATATTTATAAAAGGCTAAGGCCGTTTAAAAAAAATATAAAAAATACACGAAATCAAATATAAATCGGCTGTAATGTTCAGGAAGTAAACTTGATGACTAAGTTTGCTTAATCATAGCTTAATACAAATTGTGTAGGATTAGGAAACCCAAATAACCAATATAAACCCTCGTGATTTCCAAGTTAACTCACCACAAACAATCTGCAAATCAGTCGATCCAATCTCCTGCATTCCCTCTAGCTTCTGTCGACTAAATACCCTCACCCAGCCTGTTTTTTATCAACAACATCCCTCACAAAAACCCCATCTGCAACCCCTGCTCCAGTCGATTAAAACTCCTGCAAATCGCCACCTTTTCCATTCGAATTGCTGCTGCAAAAACCCTTCTGTTTCCTGCTCCACTTGCTGCGTTTTTTTTCCTGGTTCTTGTTGCTGTGTGCTGCTGCATTCTGTAGAACAAGGAAGACCCAAACAGACCCTCAATCGGGTCGATATTGCTGCTGCTGTAATCTGTTTCTGTTTCGCATGTTAACCATCACCAATCCTTTTCTCCAATCTTGCTTAAGGTAGCCTTTTAAACCCTAGTCAAATTGTGTGTTTAAATCAATTACTTATAAGTATATTAATAGGTTTTATATTAAGTATAATGATTATGAGGTATGAATAATAATTATGATTAAAGTTGATAAAGATTTATGAATAATGTTAATGATTATAATCCAAGTTAAAAGTATCATATTAAATATTATGAAGTATGATCTTGATGAAGTATTATGATAAGTATTAATGAATTAAGAATGTGAATGAATAAATATAGAGAACATGATTAGTTTATGAATTAATGAAAAATATAAAAAGATAAAAGATGAATGATTATGATTTTATGTAAGGGAATCAAGGATGAAAGATAAAAGTTCATGCTTTTATGTTGAACTTAAGTATAATTATGGTGATTAGGTTTAAAAGATAAAGGATGCAAGATCATAATAATAAGAATATAAGTATATTGTTAATGAATATGACTAGTAATTATGTTGAAAAGTTATGATTTTATGTGATTAAAAAGCTAGTTAGTAATAGTTGAAGATTATGATCATTGAATATATGAATTGATTAATAATATGTTAGGTTGTGATTAGGTTATGGTAAAAGATCGAACATGAGTAGTACATGATATGAATAAAAGTCATGAATTTATGTTTAGTAAAGGGTAATGATCATAATAATACATGTGCATGCATGCATGCATACGTACGTATGTACATGTATACACTGTATGTATATGTGTGTGTGTATATGTAAATATGTGCATACGTATATATGTATGTATATATATTTATGTATATGTACGTGTGTATCTATGTATGAATGTGTATTATATAAGTTAGATAAGATTAGTAAAAAAATAATAAAAGTAATAAGTATATGTATATGTACCATCTTACACTATTATATAAGTAACACATACATCTACTATATATATATATATATATATATATATATATATATATATATATATATATATATATATATCATATAGTTATAAATACATACATGTATGATAATAATAAAAAATGTATATATATGTATGTATCACATAAGTATAGTTATATATGTAACATATAATGATAAGATTTCATAATAGTTGCATAATTAAAGACTAATAATACTACTATTAGTATAACCTATACACTTATCTATATAGTAACCCTTAAGTACACTAAGTATATTATCATATATATAAATACAACTTTTCTCGAAAACGGTCACTGTTAATATAGTTTGCTATATTAATAAACAAACTTTATGTCTATTAGACATTAATTAATTGAACATTACATCTCTAGGTTGAGATCTCCGCTTACACACTCCATTCATACTATTTGCGTGGATTTGCTTGCTTGCTATTAAGGTGAACTTCATAGCCACACTTTTTAACTTTCACTATTACTTATTTTATAACTTTTGGGGTGAGACACATGCTTGCTTTCAAACAGTTTTATGCTTAGACACAAGTACCTGAAAACTGTTTAACTGTGCTGACATGATTTGATTCATGCTAAATCCCTGCCATGATATCGTTAATTGCTACGTATAAATGCAAACTTAGTTATTGTGAGTAGGCCTATTGAGAGCGACGTCTCTAACCATTTGACCGTTGGTCTCTGGTTACATAATAATGATTAAACGACACTGACAGTTCAAGCTGTCCTGGGGTAACTTTGTTTAGTTTTGATATCATAACTTCGGCATCTACTTTTGATAACTAAATCTTGTGGTCTAAAACTATATATTAAACCTATGTTATTCACTCAACTATTTTGGTTGACACTTTAAGCATGTTTTGTCTCAAGTGAAGATTGCTAAAGACTTTGTGTGCTATTTGGGCTTTGCTGCTTTTGGAGTCCGCATTTTATCATTTATATCATTGCATTAAAACAACTTATTTTACATTTAATTTTGTTAAGGATTCAATTGTAATGACTTAATACTTTCCGCTGCATTAATTCATTGGTTTTTAATTAAAACGTCTCATATAGAGTCATTCTCGCTTTACACTTGTGTTATGATATTGGTTAGTCACATATTACCCCCGGTTCCATTTAGGGGGTGTGACAGATTGGTATCAGAGCCAGGTTGTTATAGAGAACTCGGATTACATTTTATGTGTGCCTTACGTGTTAGTTAGGGTGCCTTAGTAATCCATAGGTCTATAACCTTTCCTGCCTCGATTTTTAAGTACTTTCCTTTACATTTTAATTCGTGCTTTTGCGTCTTCCTTAGAACTTTCCTAACTTTGTTCTTTCATGTCTTTTAGGATGTCTCGCTTTAGCCCAATCATCATCTCCGATAACGAGTCCGAAGGATCCGTTAACTCACCGGTCTACACACCTACTACTCCACCTACATCACCAGTTTATGAACCTGCTACACCGCCCACATCACCTGTTTACACGCCCGCTAGTCCTCCACACTCTCCTCCTATGGGAGAATCCCGCAATAATGCTAACTATGATAGGGATGACAAGGAGGAAGAACCCGAACCCGAGCCCTCTGTTGACTTACCTCCCTCTTTGAAGAGGAAGGAACCCGAGACCCAACTAATGATATCCCCGGTCCTTCTAAGAGACAAGACACCACTGACTTGGCAATGATCATTAAACGCCAAGATAGGTTAGCAATGGAATAAGAGAGCATCTTTAATTTCATGTCTGATTATATCAAGTACAAAAGGCAAAAGCACCAAGTATTTGAAGGTTTCATGAAATCTGTTCAAGATCTCCTATGGGATAAGGAGCAAGTATCTGTTCATGCCCGATTGGCTAAGGTCGAAGAGAGTCAAGACCAATTGGGGAAGATGATGGCTGACATGAAAGCGCTTCAAGATAAGACAATTGAGGATTTTGAAGATTTCTTCAAAGAGCACCATTAGATAGTTGTCTTTCTAGCATATGTTTTCCATTTTCGTATTATTATTTTTATTCATTGTAAAGGCTTTGCCTAAAACTACTATCTTAGTTTCGTTTCGTGTTATTCTAGTTTCGTACCGTTTGTAATAAAAGATGTTAGTTATCCTTGTGATGTTTAATAAAATTTAAGTGTTTTTATTGTGATGACCCGAAAATTTCCGACCAAATTTAAACTTAAACTTTATATGATTTCGACACGATAAGCAAAGTTGTTAAGTTAAATCTCAAGGATTTTAAATTGTATTCATACTTTCATTTGACCTTGACTATTCCCGACGATTCACGAACATTGGTGTGTAGATAATATGTATATATATATATATATAAATAATTAAGTTGTAAAAAAAAATGAATATATATATATATATATATATATATATATATATATATATATATATATATATATATATATATATATATATATATATATATATGACTTCTATATATAATTATCATTATATGTATATTTTAATATATGTGAAAATATATATAACTTAATACTTACAATAACTTATTATATAATGTATAATATATGGATGTATTACCGAAACAATAATATGTAATAATAAAATATAAGATTTTAATATAAATATAGTTATTATAATAATGTTATTATTACTTTCAATATTAAAATAAATATTAGTGTTATTAATATTATCTAAACATATGAACTTGATATATATAAGTTGTTACATTATCATTATTATTACTAATATCATATTATTATTATTATTATTAACATTATTGATATAAATTGTATAGCTATTATTATCATCATCATTAATAATATTGTTATTATTATTACTAGTAAAGTATTATAAATTTTCATTATCATTATTTATAAAACTAAAATTATTGTTAAAATAGTTATGTTTAATAATTAATAAGATTTATTACAAACCATAAATAGAGATATATAAATATGGATTTATACAAGTTCTGTAAATACATATATATATATATATACATGAAATTACGGTTGTAAAATTTTATAATTAAACGCATTCTTTTTAAGAGTCAATATATATATGAGTTTTATATTCTTGTTTTTCTGTTACTCTGTGATCCTTTGTCGAATTACAAACACTAGATAACAATTAGATTACTGCTCCATATGTTGAATTAACATCAGTATTGTCGTCATATATTGATGGCATCTGCTAAATAATAGGAATTAAAACAGAAGATTAATAAACCGAAACCCTTCACCTCTGTTCTTCAACTTTTTGGCCAAAACATAATTGTGAATCGAATTTCAAAATCCATAAATGTAGAGTTGTTAGGAATATTTCACTTATATTATCTTCAAAATTTCCCATTCCAATTTTTCTATCGATCACGAATTTTGTGAGTCAAACTTTTGTTTTCAAAAGTCAACTAATACGTTCTTCGTAAAATTCGAGATTTCTTTGATGAATTAAGTCAAGTTAATGAATCTAATAGTTTCAGAAGGTGAATTGAAACCTATTTCGTTTTATAACTTATGTCTCAAACGTTGCTAATCTCAAAATCAACTATTTTTCTTTTTGTTTCAAACCGTCGCACAGCAGGGATTTTAATTCTGTTTTTTTTTCTTCATTTTTTTTTATCAATGACTCTATTTATAATTTTAATAGTCTTTTACAAGTCCTAAATAAAACAACGAATTAGTTATTTCGAGGATTGATGTTGGTTGAGTCGTTAGAGCTGATGGAGAAGAAGATATAACACGAAAATGTCGGGCTTAATAAAATAGATATGGGGTAAGAGTTAGATAAGAAAAACAGAAGGATTGGTTATAGGGTGTGGTGTGTGAACGGGAGGTCTCGGATTCGAGCCTTGTTCGGTGCATTTTTTTGAGGGTATACCTTTTCTTCCATTTCCATTATTATTATTATTATTATTATTAGTATTATTATTATTATTATTATTATTATTATTATTATTATTATTATTATTATTATTATTATTATTATTATTATTATTATTGTTATTATTAATTGTTGTTATTATTACTAGTATTAATATTATTGTTATTGTTATTGTTATAAGTACTTATTGTTATGGTTATTGTTATAAGTACTAGTTATTATTTATTATTACTATCATGATTATAATTACAATTATTATTATCATTATTGTTATTACTAATGTTATTATCACTATCAAATATTATTACTAAGTATTATTATTATTGATTGGTATTATGGTATTATTAATTAGTATCAATATTATTAACAATAACATGATTAATAAGATTATTAACCTTAATATAGTTATATTCTCATCATCTGCAGTATTATTATTAAGTAACATTATTCATAATACTATCAAGTAGCATTAGTATAAATAATATTAATACTATTATCATTAAGTTTATCATTTTAAGAATTATTATCATTATTATGATTATCATTTATCATTTTATAAATACTAGAACCCTTATTATTAACATAAGTATATTATTAGTATTAATATTATTTTAGAGTTATTATTATTAGTATCATTAACATTTATCATTTTCACTTTTGCTATTAGTATTATCATTATTAATAAAATTATTATTATTATTATTAGTAAATCATTATTATCTAAATTATTATTTTAATAAATAAATCTTTTGTACACTATATATATACTTATGGTACATACTAGGATTGTATTAATAATTCACATAACAAACTAATAAAATTTCATAAATACAATACTAATCACAAAAATATGTATATAGATATATTAATATCACTAATTGTATAAACACTAATCATTATAAATATATATACATAAAATCGATATATATATATATATATATATATATATATATATATATATATATATATATATATATATATAAAATAATAATAATTTAAGCTATAATATAAGTTTATGTTTTAAAATGGAATTTAGAATAAATTCTACAAAACTATAAATATATAAAGAATACACACTAATAAATGAAATTTTGTGATTTACATTATACGTATTAATAAATACACAATTGATATAGGTTAGTGAATCTGAGGCCAACCCTGCATTGTTTAATGTAATCATATGTATTTTTACTACAAAATACATTAGGTGAGTTTCATTACTCCCTTTTTAAATGCTTTTGCAATATATATTTTTGGGACTGAGAATACATGCGCTTTTATAAATGTTTTACAAAATAGACACAAGTAATCGAAACTACATTATATGGTTGAATGATCGAAGCCGAATATGCCCATTTTTGCTTGGTAACCTAAGAATTAGTAAACCGATCTACTAATTGACGCGAATCCTAAAGATAGATCTATTGGGCCTAACGAACCCCATCCAAAGTACCGGATGCTTTAGTACTTCGATGTTGTTTTATCATGTCCGAAGGATTTCCCGGAATGATAGGGAATATTCTTATATGCATCTTGTTAATGTCGGTTACCAGGTGTTCAATCCATATGAATGATTTTTGTCTCTATGCATGGGACGTTTATTTATGAGAATTGGAAATATGAAATCTTGTGGTCTATCAAAATTATGAAATGATTATTTATGATAAACTAATGAACTCACCAACCTTTTGGTTGACACTTTAAAGCATGTTTATTCTCAGGTACGAAAGAAATCTTCCGCTGTGCATTTGCTCATTCTAGAAATATTACTTGGAGTCATTCATGGCATATTTCAAAAGACGTTGCATTCGAATCGTTGTGTTCATCAAGATTATTATTAAGTCAATTATAGTTGGATATATTATGAAAGAGTATGCATGCCGTCAACTTTCAATGTAAATGAAAGTTTGTCTTTTAAAAACGAATGCAATGTTTGTAAAATGTATCATATAGTGGTCAAGTACCTCGCAATGTAATCAACTGTTGTGAATCGTTTAAAATCGATATGGACTTCATCCGGATAGATTAGGATGGGTTTCTACAGTTGGTATCAGAGCGGTGGTCTTAGCGAACCAGGTCTTGTATTAGTGTGTCTAACTGATAGTTGTTTAGATGCATTAGTGAGTCTGGACTTCGACCGTATCTGCATGTCAAAAGTTTTGCTTATCATTTCTAGTCGGAAATCATCTGCTTATCATTCTTAGTCTAGACACATCTTACTGCATTGATTGCATGAATAGTTTATAGACAAAAATTCATATCTTAGCATATCCACTAATCCATATCTTAGCGTATCTGTCACTGTAGACTTTATCTGACACGTTTCCTTAATTTTCTCCGTAATTTACAGGATCTTTGAAAGTATGTATAGATATTCTATATATAATGAGAATATCATTCGATATTTGAAAATTATTTCATATCAAAACCCTTTAACTAATCGTGAGAGATGGATCCTACACCTAGCTTGGATTCCATTAGTTCCGGAAGCGATTTCGAGATGTATATTGAAGCAGACTCCGAAGTCAATGACCCAGAAGTTCCTCAACCATTTAGTTATTTTTCTTTCTGGAGGAGATGGGAGTGGGTCCGAGACTTACTCACTCGATGGAGAAATGAAGAAGGCGAGCCCTACTGCGAACCATACTTACCTCCTAACATCGGAGAAAATGATGTACTCACCGGTGAACCTATGCGCAACACTGTATTCACCCTTCTTGCTAAAGTTTTCCACCTCGAAGGTCGCATTACTGCAATATCAGAAAATATTCAACCTCTACTTCCGAATACCAATCGAAGGGGAATATTAGAAGAAGTTAGGGAACTTCGAATTGATAATCAAGATCTATCGAATCAGATGAGTGGATGGATAGAAATAATAGAGGGTAGGATAGAAAACCTGACAAGAATGGTGTGTGATCTACAAGCTATACTTACTACACCAACATCATCACCAACCTCAGCACCAACAACACTTGTAGCACCAACAACAACAATACCACCATCAGCAGCACCAGCAGCATAACCAGTACCAACAACAATAACATCATCACACGTCTCAACCTCACAATCTATACCTCAAGCATAATCATCGTTCTATGAATCATTCTACATAAACTATCTTCGTCCTTCATGGCAATTATGTAATCTCTAATTTTTTAGAGATTATGTACTTTAGTTCTAGCCGTAAATTTAATGAGTTTAATATCACATTGACTCATTAAATTCATGATTACGTCTGAAGAAAATATATATGTATAAATATTGTTTCATAAAGATTGTAATTAAAAACTCTTTCGTACAAACTGTTAATGGTGAAAATATTTTAACGGGTAGGTAATACCCGAGGAATATTTAGATTTCACATTAATAAGTACAATGTATATTATTTCAAATCTAATTCAACAGTCATTTACTATCATATTTACAACCACCGATATACGTATCCGTTCACCGCAGAATAACCTTTTTCATTCAATTTCATATTTGGATTTTGACCTATCAGAATCCAACAAGTAGCATAATGAAGAAAACATTTGACAAAATAAAATTTGTTAGAAACAAACAAATTAACTATGAGAAATTTTGTTAAGAATCCACGCTAACTGTTCCTAGCTAATTGTTCATAGCAAACTGATTACATTTTATTTATCACAATTAAATTATCGGAATTTACATTCTCGCAATTTTATTTATCATCATTTAATTTCTGTTATTTACTTTACGCACTTTATTTAACGTTATTTAATTTCTGTTATTTATTTTACGCACTTTAAATATCGGGACACGTATACAAGGTTTTGACATATCATATCGACGCATTTATATATATTATTTGGAATAACCATAGATACTCTATATGCATTAATGATCGAGTTCTCTATACAGGGTTGAGGTTGATTCTACAATAATATATATAATTTGAGTTGTGATCGAGTCTGAGACATATACACGGGTCACGATACGTATTAATTAATTCAAATGTTATAAATTAAACTATATATGAATTATTGGACTGTTAACTGTGGACTATCGACTGTGGACTATCAAGATTCGACAAATTAAAAATGAATTAAAATACTGATAACATATGAAACTAAACAATTCTTCAAGCTTGCCACTTGATCTCATCTTAAAACTCATTTGTATCTTGACGATTACAATCTGCGTTCACACCTTTCATGATTCTTGAAAACACCTCAATTGAGAGGATGAACCAACCGCACTTCATCTACGGAAGGAAAGATTTATGCATATAGTATTACACCTGAAAAACTCTAGGAAACTGAGTAAACGTTTAACGCGTAGCTGTGCTAATTCCTTTAGTGTTACTATTACCGAAAATAACTTTGCAATCCCTCTCTAAAGTAGCCAATTTTTTCACAGCTCCAGCAAGTCAACTTCGACTTTTCAATCGTACTAGTCTTAATATAACCTTGATGTATACGATTTCCTTTTTCGTCATCATTACCGGAGAACCTTTTATATCCCATCACTTTAGCCGTAAACTTACCAGAAATTTTATTACTCGTTGACTTAAGCCTCTCTAAAGAATCATTATATTTGTTCATTAAAACCCTATCATATACTCATCCGTATCCTTTAACAAGAATTGCTATACCAATTATCGAGAATCAGCAATCAGTATTTTGAATTTCGCAGCATTTATACATCAACAGTTATATGTATACATATAACATTTATCTCTTAGAATTTGATATTCCATTCAAAAATTCTGAAAAGCACCCAGCCTACGAAACAATACAGTGAACTTTGAAAAAGCTGAATGAAGCAGCACAAACTGTACACGACCTTAACCGTCAAAAGTTAATGATAAAGAATGGAGTATTGGAAACATTCAATAGAAAATTTAGTACCAAAAAGCGGATTATGCGAAACTATGAAGGAAGCCGTGGACAAATCACAAAGAATAAGTTTAACTTCAAAGAATCCAAATGATTCAATGCCTGTTGAAAACTTTTGAGAATATCTTGCTCCAAAGTCATGTTAAAATCTTGCGAAAAATTTTTCTTCATCAACCCTTGAACTTGAAAATTCCAAAATATCATCATAAATATCTTCGATATTTCTGAGGATATTTTCATAAATATTCTTGTCCGAAATTATACACCTCTTCGTGCTTCCTGTGTTTCATTATATTGGAAACTTCTGAAAAATCTAAGTTTAATTTATGAATGAATTCTAGAGAAATGTAAAGAAATTGATAAATGAATTAGTATAATATAATGACACTTGAACTACGTAATTATATTACAGTAAGTCATGCTGAGTTTCTAATGGGACGTGATGATTCACAGATCCTAACATCATCATGTGCCATGTTACATAACTCTTTTATTCTACTTAACTTCTGAACATATCAAGAAAATATATTCTTGATACTTCTATTCTCAGTGATTCTGGAAATTTGACAAATCAAATCGTGCTAATACGTTCTTTCTTGTTTAGAACATGATGTTCATTCGAAACTCCATACTTATGAATTCTGGACCGTTACTCGCTTTACCAGAGGTCGAGAAGATAATAAAAAGGCAAAGAGCTTCAAAATATAAGAGAAAATATAAAGCCCAATAACAACAAGGAGATTACAAACCGCGAATATTAATACGGATAGCAATATAAAGATACGGTATAAGTAAGAATAGTATCACCCCAATGTAATAGTAGAAGTAAACAGATTCTTCTGATGGAAGATTAAAAAGAAGGATGACAGAAATGATAATTAGAAAAATATCAAGGATTAGAACTGGATTAAGCATTTTCACAATCTTTTGGATGTATGAACTAAGAAAGAAAGTATAGGAATGGTGAGAATAATGGAACGGAAGAGCTTAATTTGTAATGGAAATATCAGACAGAGTAATCGAGGCAGATCACCGTATGTAATTATAGAGTTCTTAATTTTCTTACTCGCCGAAGAATCAAATCTTTTAAGATTTTGAAGATTTTCTTTAAATACCTTGAATTCCGGAATTCAATCAAGACAACATCAAAAGTTAATACGAACCTTATTTTTCGTAAATTCAGCCATGACTAGTTAAAAGTTATGATGAAACATGTCCTTCTTATTTCACTCTTCCATGATAGCTTCACTCGTACGTTTTGAATAATCGAATTGTTTATTCCATATTATTCAATGATGATAAAACTCTATTTATAAACTCGTATTTGTCATGAAAACATTTTTATAGTTATTTATGACGACCTCACTCAAATTTCAGGACGAAATTTCTTTAACGGGTAGGTACTGTGATGACCCAGAAATTTCCGACCAAATTTAAACTTAATCTTTATATGATTTCTACACGATAAGCAAAGTTGTTAAGTTGAATCTCAAGGATTTTAAATTGTATTCATACTTTCATTTGACCTTGACTATTCCCGACGATTCACGAACATTGGTGTGTAGATAATATGTATATATATATATATATAAATAATTAAGTTGTAAAAAAAAATGAATATATATATATATATATATATATATATATATATATATATATATATATATATATGACTTCTATATATAATTATCATTATATGTATATTTTAATATATGTTAAAATATATATAACTTAATACTTACAATAACTTATTATATAATGTATAATATATGGATGTATTACCGAAACAATAATATGTAATAATAAAATATAAGATTTTAATATAAATATAGTTATTATAATAATGTTATTATTACTTTCAATATTAAAATAAATATTAGTGTTATTAATATTATCTAAACATATGAACTTGATATATATAAGTTTTTACATTATCATTATTATTACTAATATCATATTATTATTATTATTAACATTATTGATATAAATTGTATAGCTATTATTATCATCATCATTAATAATATTGTTATTATTATCACTAGTAAAGTATTATAAATTTTCATTATCATTATTTATAAAACTAAAAGTATTGTTAAAATAGTTATGTTTAATAATTAATAAGATTTATTACAAACCATAAATAGAGATATATAAATATGGATTTACATAAGTTCTGTAAATACAGATATATATACATGAAATTACGGTTGTAAAATTTTATAATTAAATTCATTCTTTTTAAGAGTCAATATATATATATATATATATATATATATATATATATATATATATATATATATATATATATATATATATATATATATATATATATATATATATATATATATGAGTTTTATATTCTTGTTTTTCTGTTACTCTGTGATCCTTTGTCGAATTACAAACCCTAGATAACAATTAGATTATTCCTCCATATGTTGAATTAACATCAGTATTGTCGTCATATATTGATGGCATCTGCTAAATAATAGGAATTAAAACAGAAGATTAATAAACCGAAACCCTTCACCTCTGTTCTTCAACTTTTTGGCCAAAACACAATTGTGAATCGAATTTCAAAATCCATAAATGTAGAGTTGTTAGGAATGTTTCACTTATATTATCTGCAAAATTTTCCATTCCAATTTCTTCTATCGATCACAAATTTTGGGAGTCAAACTTTTGTTTTCAAAAGTCAACTAATACGTTCTTCGTAAAATTCGAGATTTCTGTGATGAATTAAGTTAAGTTAATGAATCCAATAGTTTCACAAGGTGAATTTAAACCTATTTCGTTTTATAACTTATGTCTCAAACGTTGCTAATCTTAAAATCAATTATTTTTCTTTTTCTTTCAAACCGTCGCACGGCAGGGATTTTAATTCAGTTTTTTTTTCATTTTTTTTTATCAATGACTCTATTTATAATTTTAATAGTCTTTTACAAGTCCTAAATAAAACCACGAATTAGTTATTTCGAGTATTGATGTTGGTTGAATCGTTAGAGCTGATGGAGAAGAAGATATAACACGAAAATGTCGGGTTTAATAAAATAGATACGGGGTAAGAGTCAGATAAGCAAAACAGAAGGATTGGTTATAGGGTGTGGTGCGTGAACGGGAGGTCTCGGGTTCGAGCCTCGTTCGGTACATTTTTTTTTGAGGGTATACCTTTTCTTCCATTTCCATAATTATTATAATAATAATAATTATTATTATTATTATTATTATTATTATTATTATTATTATTATTATTATTATTATTATTATTATTATTATTATTATTATTATTATTATTATTATTATTATTATTATTGTTATTATTAATTGTTATTATTATTACTAGTATTAATATTATTGTTATTGTTATTGTTATTGTTATTGTTATTGTTATTGTTATAAGTACTTATTGTTATGGTTATTGTTATAAGTACTAGTTATTATTTATTATTACTATCATGATTATAATTACAATTATTATTATCATTATTGTTATTACTAATATTTTTATCACTATCAAATATTATTACTAAGTATTATTATTATTGATTGGTATTATGGTATTATTAATTAGTATCAATATTATTAACAATAACATGATTAATAAGATTATTAACCTTAATATAGTAATATTCTCATCATCTGTAGTATTATTATTAAGTAACATTATTCATAATACTATTAAGTAGCATTAGTATAAATAATATTAATACTATTATCATTAAGTTTATCAGTTTAAGAATTATTATCATTATTATGATTATCATTTATCATTTTATAAATACTAGAACCCTTATTAATAACATAAGTATATTATTAGTATTAATATTATTTTAGAGTTATTATTATTAGTATCATTAACATTTATCATTTTCACTTTTGCTATTAGTATTATCATTATTAATAAAATTATTATTATTATTATTATTAGTAAATCATTATTATCTAAATTATTATTTTAATAAATAAATCTTTTGTACACTATATATATACTTATGGTACATACTAGTATTGTATTAATAATTCACATAACAAACTAATAAAATTTCATAAATACAATACTAATCAAAAAAATATGTATATAGATATATTAATATCACTAATTGTATAAACACTAATCATTATAAATATATATACATAAAATCGATATATATATAAAAAATAATAATAATTTAAGCTATAATATAAGTTTATGTTTTAAAATGGAATTTAGAATAAATTCTACAAAACTATAAATATATAAAGAATACACACTAATAAATGAAATTTTGTGATTTACATTATACGTATTAATAAATACATAATTGATATAGGTTAGTGAATCCGAGGCCAACCCTGCATTGTTTAATGTAATCATATGTATTTTTACTACAAAATACATTAGGTGAGTTTCATTACTCTCTTTTTAAATGCTTTTGCAATATTATTTTTGAGACTGAGAATACATGCGTTTTTATAAATGTTTTATGAAATAGACACAAGTAATCGAAACTACATTATATGGTTGAATGATCGAAGCCGAATATGCCCATTTTTGCTTGGTAACCTAAGAATTAGTAAACCGATCTACTAATTGACGCGAATCCTAAAGATAGATCTATTGGGCCTAACGAACCCCATCCAAAGTACCGGATGCTTTAGTACTTCGATGCTGTTTTATCATGTCCGAAGGATTTCCCGAAATGATAGGGGATATTTTTATATTCATCTTGTTAATGTCGGTTACCAGGTGTTCAATCCATATGAATGATTTTTGTCTCTATGCATGGGACGTTTATTTATGAGAATTGGAAATATGAAATCTAGTGGTCTATTAAAATTATGAAATGATTATTTATGATAAACTAATGAACTCACCAACCTTTTGGTTGACACTTTAAAGCATGTTTATTCTCAGGTACGAAAGAAATGTTCCGCTGTGCATTTGCTCATTCTAGAAATATTACTTTGAGTCATTCATGGCATATTTCAAAAGATGTTGCATTCGAATCATTGTGTTCATCAAGATTATTATTAAGTCAATTATAGTTGGATATATTATGAAAGAGTATGCATGCCGTCAACTTTCGATGTAAATGAAAGTTTGTCTTTTAAAAACGAATGCAATGTTTGTAAAATGTATCATATAGAGGTCAAGTACCTCGCGATGTAATCAACTGTTGTGAATCATTTATAATCGATATGGACTTCGTTCGGATGGATTAGGACGGGTCTCTACATTTATTACATCTCGTTGTTTTCTCTTATATATTTTCCTATTACTTATTGTGTGAAATTTGTGCATTTATTAAACAATTTATAACTTACTAGCACCATAACTCTTCAACTAATACTGTTTTTATGTATTGAAGATCATGGCTCAATTGACTCGTGGTGCTAACGCTCTTCCAAATGTCACTTTGACACCCGCACAATTTCAACAACTGCTTGCTGCCGCTCAAGGCAACAATAATCAAGGGAACAACCAAGGGAATCCACCTACATCATGTACCTACAAGGAGTTTATGAACTGTAAGCCTCCATCCTTTAATGGGAATGAGGAAGCAGTCGAGCTAACTCGTTGGTTCAAAAAAGTCGAATCAATCTTTCGTATCTGTAACAGTGCGGAAGCCGACAAGGTGAAGTATGCCATACACACACTAGGTGACCTTGCCTTGACTTGGTGGAACGCTTATGCCCAAACTGTGGAGCTAGATGCTGCTAATGCTATTCCATGGACCGTTGTGAAAAGAATGATGACGGATAAGTTTTGCCCAAGGAATCAAATTCAAAGGCTAGAAGTAGAGTTTTGTGAATTGAAGGTCATTGGTACTAACATTGAAGCTTATACCAACAGGTTTATAGAGTTGGTTTCTTTGTGTCCAGATATGGTACCAACTGAACAAAAGAAGATTGAGCGATACATAGAAGGTCTTCCTGATGAGATGCAAGGAAACGTTATTGCTGCTAGTAAGGAGACCTTAGATGCAGTGATACTTATGTCTCAAAATTTGATGATGGCTAAGAGGAGAAAGGCCGCGGCTAATAAATAAGCTGAGGCTAAGTCCAGTGAGGGTAAGAGAAAGTTTGAACTGTAGTGACCCGAACTTTTCCATGTTTATATATATTAATTGATATTGATATTTACATGATTAAATGTTTCCAACATGTTAAGCAATCAAAATTGTTAAGACTTGATTAATTAAAATATATTTCATATAGACAATTGACCACCCAAGTTGACTGGTGATTCACGAACGTTAAAACTTGTAAAAACTATATGATGACATATATATGGATATATATATAGTTAACATGATACTATGATAAGTAAACATATCATTAATTGTATTAACAATGAACTACATATGTAAAAACAAGACTACTAACTTAATGATTTTTAAACGAGACATATATGTAACGATTATCGTTGTAAAGACATTTAATGTATATATATATCATATTAAGAGATATTCATACATGATAATATAATAATTTAAAATCTCATTTGATATTATAAACGCTGGGTTAACAACATTTAACAAGATCGTTAACCTAAAGGTTTCAAAACAACACTTACAGGTAACGACTAACGATGACTTAACGACTCAGTTAAAATGTATATACATGTAGTGTTTTAATATGTATTTATACACATGATTAAATGTATTTATACACTTTTGTACAATTACATCCTCGTTCAGTTTCATCAACAATTCTACTCGTATGCACCCGTATTCGTACTCGTACAATACACAGCTTTTAGATGTATGTACTATTGGTATATACACTCCAATGATCAGCTCTTAGCAGCCCATGTGAGTCACCTAACACATGTGGGAACCATCATTTGGCAACTAGCATGAAATATCTCATAAAATTACAAAAATATGAGTAATCATTCATGACTAATTTACATGAAAACAAAATTACATATCCTTTATATCTAATCCATACACCAACGACCAAAAACACCTACAAACACTTTCATTCTTCAATTTTCTTCATCTAATTGATCTCTCTCAAGTTCTATCTTCAAGTTCTAAGTGTTCTTCATAAATTCTACAAGTTCTAGTTACATAAAATCAAGAATACTTTCAAGTTTGCTAGCTCACTTCCAATCTTGTAAGGTGATCATCCAACCTCAAGAAATCTTTGTTTCTTACAGTAGGTTATCATTCTAATACAAGGTAATAATCATATTCAAACTTTGGTTCAATTTCTATAACTATAACAATCTTATTTCAAGTGATGATCTTACTTGAACTTGTTTTCGTGTCATGATTCTGCTTCAAGAACTTCGAGCCATCCAAGGATCCGTTGAAGCTAGATCCATTTTTCTCTTTTCCAGTAGGTTTATCCAAGGAACTTAAGGTAGTAATGATGTTCATAACATCATTCGATTCATACATATAAAGCTATCTTATTCGAAGGTTTAAACTTGTAATCACTAGAACATAGTTTAGTTAATTCTAAACTTGTTCGCAAACAAAAGTTAATCCTTCTAACTTGACTTTTAAAATCAACTAAACACATGTTCTATATCTATATGATATGCTAACTTAATGATTTAAAACCTGGAAACACGAAAAACACCGTAAAACCGGATTTACGCCGTCGTAGTAACACCGTGGGCTGTTTTGGGTTAGTTAATTAAAAACTATGATAAAATTTGATTTAAAAGTTGTTATTCTTAGAAAATGATTTTTATTATGAACATGAAACTATATCCAAAAATTATGGTTAAACTCGAAGTGGAAGTATGTTTTCTAAAATGGTCATCTAGACGTCGTTCTTTCGACTGAAATGACTACCTTTACAAAAACAACTTGTAACTTATTTTTCCGACTATAAACCTATACTTTTTCTGTTTAGATTCATAAAATAGAGTTCAATATGAAACCATAGCAATTTGATTCACTCAAAACGGATTTAAAATGAAGAAGTTATGGGTAAAACAAGATTGGATAATCTTTCTCATTTTAGCTACGTGAAAATTGGTAACAAATCTATTCCAACCATAACTTAATCAACTTGTATTGTATATTATGTAATCTTGAGATACCATAGACACGTATACAATGTATCGACCTATCATGTCGACACATCTATATATATTTCGGAACAACCATAGACACTCTATATGTGAATGTTGGAGTTAGCTATACAGGGTTGAGGTTGATTCCAAAATATATATAGTTTGAGTTGTGATCAATACTGAGATACATATACACTGGGTCGTGGATTGATTCAAGATAATATTTATCGATTTATTTATGTATATCTAACTGTGGACAACTAGTTGTAGGTTACTAACGAGGACAGCTGACTTAATAAACTTAAAACATCAAAATATATTAAAAGTGTTGTAAATATATTTTGAACATACTTTGATATATATGTATATATTGTTATAGGTTCGTGAATCAACCAGTGGCCAAGTCTTACTTCCCGACGAAGTAAAAATCTGTGAAAGTGAGTTATAGTCCCACTTTTAAAATCTAATATTTTTGGGATGAGAATACATGCAGGTTTTATAAATGATTTACAAAATAGACACAAGTAAGTGAAACTACATTCTATGGTTGAATTATCGAAATCGAATATGCCCCTTTTTATTAAGTCTGGTAATCTAAGAATTAGGGAACAGACACCCTAATTGACGTGAATCCTAAAGATAGATCTATTGGGCCTAACAAACCCCATCCAAAGTACCGGATGCTTTAGTACTTCGAAATTTATATCATATCCGAAGGGTGTCCCGGAATGATGGGGATATTCTTATATATGCATCTTGTTAATGTCGGTTACCAGGTGTTCACCATATGAATGATTTTTATCTCTATGTATGGGATGTGTATTGAAATATGAAATCTTGTGGTCTATTATTATGATTTGATATATATAGGTTAAACCTATAACTCACCAACATTTTTGTTGACGTTTTAAGCATGTTTATTCTCAGGTGATTATTAAGAGCTTCCGCTGTCGCATACTTAAATAACGACGAGATTTGGAGTCCATGCTTGTATGATATTGTGTAAAAACTGCATTCAAGAAACTTATTTTATTGTAACATATTTGTATTGTAAACCATTATGTAATGGTCGTGTGTAAACAGGATATTTTACATTATCATTATTTGATAATCTACGTAAAGCTTTTTAAACCTTTATTGATGAAATAAAGGTTATGGTTTGTTTTAAAATGAATGCAGTCTTTGAAAAACGTCTCATATAGAGGTCAAAACCTCGCAATGAAATCAATTAATATGGAACGTTTTTAATCAATAAGAACGGGACATTTCAGTTGGTATCCGAGCGTTGGTCTTAGAGAACCAGAATTTTCGATTAGTGTATCTTATCGAGTTTGTTAGGATGCATTAGTGAGTCTGGACTTCGACCGTGTTTACTTGAAAAATGATTGCTTAACAAATTTTGTTGGAAACTATATATTTTTAACATGTGAATATTATGTGATATATTAATCTCTTAACGCGTTTGATATTATGTGATAGATGTCTACCTCTAGAACAAGTCCCATTGACTCACCTAATAATAATGAAGAGTCAAATGTAAATTGGAATGATTCGTGGACTGATTCACAAGTTCCCGAAGAGGAACCGGAAGAAGAGTCGGAACCGGAAGAAGAATCGGAACCGGATGAAGAAATAGAACCGGTGGGGGAAATAATAAAACGGTTAAGTAAAAGAAAATCCTCAACTAACCGACCAAGGTTAATTATGGTCAATGGTGTTTCCGCCAAGGAAGCAAAATATTGGGAGGATTACCAATTCTCCGATGAATCGGATTCCGACGAGAATTCCGATGATGTTATAGAAATTACCCCAACTGAATTTAAAAAGGCAAAAGAAAATAATAAGGGAAAGGGCATAAAAATAGAGAAATCTAATTCCAACCCCGATGAACTTTATATGTATCGTCAACCCCCGAAGTCCTTAAGTTGTAACAATGACCCGGGAACCTCTAAACCACCAGGTTTTTCTAAACCAATGTGGAAAACGACGGCTCATATTAGGAGAACATCATATATCCCTAGAAACTTGGCAAAACGAACCAAAACCGAAGAAGAAGAAACAAGCGAGTCGGAATAAGATAGTTGTATTCGTGTGGTGTAATATATGTAATATAGTGTACTTATGCTTTATGTTATATGTAAAAATTGCTTGTATTAATAAGTATTTTTTTTTTTTTTGAATCTAACTCTTGTCTATTTTATAGTATAAAAACACAAAATGGATAGACAACCCAATATTTTAAGAGACCTACCCGGAGACATGATTGATGAAATCTTGTCTAGAGTCGGTCAGAATTCTTCGGCACAACTATTTAAGGCGAGATCAGTTTGTAAGACATTCGAAGAACGTTCTAAGAATGCCTTGGTTTATAAAAGGCTTTCGTTCGAAAGATGGGGGATATCACATTGGGAAATTCATAAGTTACGATGTGTTTACTTTGACGCATATATTGCAGGGAACCCAAATGCTATTTTACGCAATGGGTTAAGAAATTATTTTGACTCAATATATTCGAATATTGGACTTCGTGATTTAGAAAAAGCGGCTAACATGCAACATAAAGAAGCATGTTATGCTTACGGATTAGTAATGTTCGCTTCTCACCAAAGTGAGAACAAGAACATCGGGCTACAACTATTAAATAAAACGTTCCCACAAGTGACGGAGTCGGTAATTGGGGTAAGAAATGAGGTTTTTAGATTGTTACGGGACTGTTGGACATTACGTAACCCTCGTCCCTTTGACGACGTTACAACACGCTGTCTTATCAATGGCCATAACGGTTATGTTCCACAAGACCAAGGAGGGGAAGTAATCCTAGTAAAACCAGAATGCATGACTTGTTTCTGGACGTATGAATTACGTGTCTTTATTGCCTTTGCTGAACGACTTGTGTACTAGCTAGAATTATCTTCACAACCATCTTGTATCAAATTTATTGTGTGCTATATTTCATGCTATCTGTAAAATAAGCGGTATTGTAAGTTTGTAAAATATTGTGTAAAAGTTTGAACGCGAAATATTATTATAATCAGTTTTTCATATAGAATTGTAGTAGTTGAATTGTATATTAGCTACTAAGTATGAACTTAACGGGTAGGTACTACCCGAATTTAAACTTATAAAACGCTAATATGAAGAAAAAGCTTTTATAAATGAGTTCATATTATGCTACGAAATACTATTAACTACTCTTAATATTCTGTATGATTAACTTGTTCCATTTGACTATTTTGAAGGAAATGACACCGACTACTCGACACACCGTGAATATGAATGAAGAGGAATTCTGTACTTTTGTAGCTTCAAACATAGCCGCAGTACAGGCTGCGCTACATACCAACAATAACCTTGGATCTAGCAGTACAGGAAATCGTGTAGGATGCACCTACAAAGAATTCACTGCCTGCAAACCTTTGGAATTTGATGGAACCGAAGGACCGATCGGATTGAAACGGTGGACCGAGAAGGTCGAATCGGTGTTTGCCATAAGTAAGTGTACTGAAGAGGACAAAGTGAAGTACGCTACGCATACCTTTATAGGTTCTGCGTTAACATGGTGGAATACCTATCTAGAGCAAGTGGGAAAAGACGATGCGTACGCACTACCGTGGTCAGCATTCAAGCACTTGATGAACGAGAAGTACCGTCCCAGAACCGAGGTCAATAAGCTCAAGACAGAACTTAGAGGGTTACGAACCCAATGATTTGATATTACCACGTACGAAAGACGATTCACAGAATTGTGCCTATTGTGTCCGGGAGCATTCGAAGATGAGGAAGAGAAGATCGACGCGTTTGTTAAAGGATTACCGGAAAGAATCCAAGAAGATATAAGTTCACACGAGCCCGCCTCCATACAACAGGCATGTAGAATGGCTCACAAACTAGTAAACCAGATTGAAGAAAGAATTAAAGAATAGACTGCTGAAGAGGCCAATGTGAAGCAAGTCAAAAGAAAGTGGGAGAAAAACGGTGATAAGAATCACCAATACAACAACAACAGCAATTACAACAATAATCGCAACAATTATCCCAACAATCGCAACATCAATCGCAACTACAACAAACGGCCTAATAACAACAACAACAACAACAACAACAACAACAACAACAGCAACTACAACAATCATCCCAACAACAATAATAACCGCAACAACAACAACAATCAGAAGCAGCTATGCCAAAGGTGTGAAAAGTATCACTCGGGGTTCTGCACCAAATTTTGCAACAAGTGTAAAAGAAATGGTCATAGCGCGGTGAAGTGTGAGGTCTACAGACCAGGGATTAATAGAACAAAAGGAACAAATGGTGTCGGAACGAGTAATGGCGAAGCAAGTAGTGTCGGAGCAAGTTATGCCAATGTAGTTTGTTATAAATGTGGAAAACCGGGCCACATTATTAGAAATTGCCCTAACCAGGAGAACACGAATGGACAAGGCCGCGGAAGAGTTTTCAATATTAATGCGGCAGAGGCACAGGAAGACCCGGAGCTTGTTACGGGTACGTTTCTTATTGACAATAAATCTGCTTACGTTTTATTTGATTCGGGTGCGGATAGAAGCTATATGAGTAGAGATTTTTGTGCTAAATTAAGTTGTCCATTGACGCCTTTGGATAGTAAATTTTTACTCGAATTAGCAAATGGTAAATTAATTTCAGCAGATAATATATGTCGGAATCGAGAAATTAAACTGGTTAGCGAAACATTTAAGATTGATTTGATACCAGTAGAGTTAGGGAGTTTTGATGTGATAATCAGTATGGACTGGTTGAAAGAAGTGAAAGCAGAGATCGTTTGTTACAAAAATGCAATTCGCATTATACGAGAAAAAGGAAAACCCTTAATGGTGTACGGAGAAAAGGGCAACACGAAGCTACATCTTATTAGTAATTTGAAGGCACGAAAACTAATAAGAAAAGGTTGCTATGCTGTTCTAACACACGTCGAGAAAGTACAAACTGAAGAAAAGAGCATAAATGATGTTCCCATTGCAAAAGAATTTCCCGATGTATTTCCGAAAGAATTACCAGGATTACCCCCACATCGATCCGTTGAATTTCAAATAGATCTTGTACCAGGAGCTACACCAATAGCTCGTGCTCCTTACAGACTCGCACCCAGCGAGATGAAAGAACTGCAAAGCCAATTACAAGAACTTTTAGAGCGTGGTTTCATTCGACCAAGCACATCACCGTGGGGAGCTCCTGTTTTGTTTGTCAAGAAGAAAGATGGTACATTCAGGTTGTGTATCGACTACCGAGAGTTGAACAAACTTACCATCAAGAACCGCTACCCACTACCGAGAATCGACAACTTATTTGATCAACTACAAGGCTCGTCTGTTTATTCAAAGATTGACTTACGTTCCGGGTATCATCAAATGCGGGTGAAAGAAGATGATATTCCAAAGACTGCTTTCAGAACACGTTACAGTCATTACGAGTTTATGGTCATGCCGTTTGGTTTAACTAATGCACCAGCTGTGTTCATGGACCTTATGAACCGAGTGTGTGGACCATACCTTGACAAGTTTGTCATTGTTTTCATTGATGACATACTTATTTACTCAAAGAATGACCAAGAACACGGTGAACATTTGAGAAAGGTGTTAGAAGTATTGAGGAAGGAAGAATTGTACGCTAAGTTTTCAAAGTGTGCATTTTGGTTGGAAGAAGTTCAATTCCTCGGTCACATAGTGAACAAAGAAGGTATTAAGGTGGATCCGGCAAAGATAGAAACTGTTGAAAAGTGGGAAACCCCGAAAACTCCGAAACACATACGCCAGTTTTTAGGACTAGCTGGTTACTACAGAAGGTTCATCCAAGACTTTTCCAGAATAGCAAAACCCTTGACTGCATTAACGCATAAAGGGAAGAAATTTGAATGGAATGATGAAAAAGAGAAAGCGTTTCAGTTATTGAAGAAAAAGCTAACTACGGTACCTATATTGTCATTGCCTGAAGGGAATGATGATTTTGTGATTTATTGTGACGCATCAAAGCAAGGTCTCGGTTGTGTATTAATGCAACGAACGAAGGTGATTGCTTATGCGTCTAGACAATTGAAGATTCACGAACAAAATTATACGACGCATGATTTGGAATTAGGAGCGGTTGTTTTTGCATTAAAGACTTGGAGGCACTACTTATATGGGGTCAAAAGTATTATATATACCGACCACAAAAGTCTTCAACACATATTTAATCAGAAACAACTGAATATGAGGCAGCGTAGGTGGATTGAATTATTGAATGATTACGACTTTGGGATTCGTTACCACCCGGGGAAGGCAAATGTGGTAGCCGATGCCTTGAGCAGGAAGGACAGAGAACCCATTCGAGTAAAATCTATGAATATAATGATTCATAATAACCTTACTACTCAAATAAAGGAGGCGCAACAAGGAGTTTTAAAAGAGGTTAATTTAAAGGATGAAATACCCAAAGGATCGGAGAAGCAACTTAATATTCGGGAAGACGGAACCCGGTATAGGGCTGAAAGGATTTGGGTACCAAAATTTGGAGATATGAGAGAAATGGTACTTAGAGAAGCTCATAAAACCAGATACTCAATACATCCTGGAATGGGAAAGATTTACAAGGATCTCAAGAAACATTTTTGGTGGCCGGGTATGAAAGCTGATGTTGCTAAATACGTAGGAGAATGTTTGACGTGTTCTAAGGTCAAAGCTGAGCATCAGAAACCATCAAGTCTACTTCAACAACCCGAAATCCAGGAATGGAAATGGGAAAACATTACCATGGATTTCATCACTAAATTTCCAAGGACTGCAAGTGGTTTTGATACTATTTGGGTAATAGTTGATCGTCTCACCAAATCAGCACACTTCCTACCAATAAGAGAAGATGACAAGATGGAGAAGTTAGCACGACTGTATTTGAAGGAAGTCGTCTCCAGACATGGAATACCAATCTCTATTATCTCTGATAGGGATGGCAGATTTATTTCAAGATTCTGGCAGACATTACAGCAAGCATTAGGAACTCGTCTAGACATGAGTACTGCCTATCATCCACAAACTAAAGACATGCTACAAGTGAAAGGACGATACAAATGCTTGAAGACATGCTACGAGCATGTGTTATTGATTTCGGAAACAGTTGGGATCGACATCTACCGTTAGCAGAATTTTCCTACAACAACAGCTACCATTCAAGCATTGAGATGGCGCCGTTTGAAGCACTTTATGGTAGAAAGTGCAGGTCTCCGATTTGTTGGAGTGAAGTGGGGGATAGACAGATTACGGGTACGAAGATTATACAAGAAACTACCGAGAAGATCATCCAAATTCAACAACGGTTGAAAACCGCCCAAAGTCGACAAAAGAGCTACGCTGACATTAAAAGAAAAGATATAGAATTTGAAATTGGAGAGATGGTTATGCTTAAAGTTGCACCTTGGAAAGTCGTTGTTCGATTTGGTAAACGAGGGAAATTAAATCCAAGGTATATTGGACCATTCAAGATTATTGATCGTGTCGGACCAGTAGCTTACCGACTTGAGTTACCTCAACAACTCGCGGCTGTACATAACACTTTCCACGTCTCGAATTTGAAGAACGGTTTTGCTAAAGAAGATCTCACTATTCCATTAGATGAAATCCAAATCAACGAAAAACTTCAATTCATCGAGGAACCCGTCGAAATAATGGATCGTGAGGTTAAAAGACTTAAGCAAAACAAGATACCAATTGTTGAGGTTCGATGGAATGCTCGTAGAGGACCCGATTTCACCTGGGAGCATGAAGATCAAATGAAGAAGAAATACCCGCATCTATTTCCATAAGATTCGTCAACACCTTCAACAGCTTGAAATTTCGGGACGAAATTTATTTAACGGGTAGGTACTGTAGTGACCCGAACTTTTCCATGTTTATATATATTAATTGATATTGATATTTACATGATTAAATGTTTCCAACATGTTAAGCAATCAAAATTGTTAAGACTTGATTAATTAAAATATGTTTCATATAGACAATTGACCACCCAAGTTGACCGGTGATTCACGAACGTTAAAACTTGTAAAAACAATATGATGACATATATATGGATATATATATAGTTAACAAGATACTATGATAAGTAAACATATCATTAATTATATTAACAATGAACTACATATGTAAAAACAAGACTACTAACTTAATGATTTTTAAACAAGACATATATGTAACGATTATCGTTGTAAAGACATTTAATGTATATATATCATATTAAGAGATATTCATACATGATAATATAATAACTTAAAATCTCATTTGATATTATAAACACTGGGTTAACAACATTTAACAAGATCGTTAACCTAAAGGTTTCAAAACAACACTTACAGGTAACGACTAACAATGACTTAACGACTCACTTAAAATGTATATACATGTAGTGTTTTAATATGAATTTATACACTTTTGAAAGACTTCAATACACTTATCAAAATACTTCTACTTAACAAAAATGCTTACAATTACATCCTCGTTCAGTTTCATCAACAATTCTACTCGTATGCACCCGTATTCGTACTCGTACAATACACAGCTTTTAGATGTATGTACTATTGGTATATACACTCCAATGATCAGCTCTTAGCAGCCCATGTGAGTCACCTAACACATGTGGGAACCATCATTTGGCAACTAGCATGAAATATCTCATAAAATTACAAAAATATGAGTAATCATTCATGACTTATTTACATGAAAACAAAATTACATATCCTTTATATCTAATCCATACACCAACGACCAAAAACACCTACAAACACTTTCATTCTTCAATTTTATTCATCTAATTGATCTCTCTCAAGTTCTATCTTCAAGTTCTAAGTGTTCTTCATAAATTCTACAAGTTCTAGTTACATAAAATCAAGAATACTTTCAAGTTTGCTAGCTCACTTCCAATCTTGTAAGGTGATCATCCAACCTCAAGAAATCTTTGTTTCTTACAGTAGGTTATCATTCTAATACAAGGTAATAATCATATTCAAACTTTGGTTCAATTTCTATAACTATAACAATCTTATTTCAAGTGATGATCTTACTTGAACTTGTTTTCGTGTCATGATTCTGCTTCAAGAACTTCGAGCCATCCAAGGATCCGTTGAAGCTAGATCCATTTTTCTCTTTTCCAGTAGGTTTATCCAAGGAACTTAAGGTAGTAATGATGTTCATAACATCATTCGATTCATACATATAAAGCTATCTTATTCGAAGGTTTAAACTTGTAATCACTAGAACATAGTTTAGTTAATTCTAAACTTGTTCGCAAACAAAAGTTAATCCTTCTAACTTGACTTTTAAAATCAACTAAACACATGTTCTATATCTATATGATATGCTAACTTAATGATTTAAAACCTGGAAACACGAAAAACACCGTAAAACCGGATTTACGCCGTCGTATTAACACCGCGGGCTGTTTTGGGTTAGTTAATTAAAAACTATGATAAACTTTGATTTAAAAGTTGTTATTCTGATAAATTGATTTTTATTATGAACATGAAACTATATCCAAAAATTATGGTTAAACTCAAAGTGGAAGTATGTTTTCTAAAATGGTCATCAAGACGTCGTTCTTTCGACTGAAATGACTACCTTTACAAAAACAACTTGTAACTTATTTTTCTGACTATAAACCTATACTTTTTCTGTTTAGATTCATAAAATAGAGTTCAATATGAAACCATAGCAATTTGATTCACTCAAAACGGATTTAAAATGAAGAAGTTATGGGTAAAACAAGATTGGATAATTTTTCTCATTTTAGCTACGTGAAAATTGGTAACAAATCTATTCCAACCATAACTTAATCAACTTGTATTGTATATTATGTAATCTTGAGATACCATAGACACGTATACAATGTTTCGACTTATCGTGTCGACACATCTATATATATTTCGAAACAACCATACACACTCTATATGTGAATGTTGGAGTTAGCTATACAGGGTTGAGGTTGATTCCAAAATATATATAGTTTGAGTTGTGATCAATACTGAGATACGTATACACTGGGTCGTGGATTGATTCAAGATAATATTTATCGATTTATTTCTGTACATCTAACTGTGGACAACTAGTTGTAGGTTACTAACGAGGACAGCTGACTTAATAAACTTGAAACATCAAAATATATTAAAAGTGTTGTAAATATATTTTGAACATACTTTGATATATATGTATATATTGTTATAGGTTCGTGAATCAACCAGTGGCTAAGTCTTACTTCCCGACTAAGTAAAAATCTGTGAAAGTGAGTTATAGTCCCACTTTTAAAATCTAATATTTTTGGGATGAGAATACATGCAGGTTTTATAAATGATTTACAAAATAGACACAAGTACGTGAAACTACAGTCTATGGTTGAATTATCGAAATCGAATATGCCCCTTTTTATTAAGTCTGGTAATCTAAGAATTAGGAAACAGACACCCTAATTGACGCGAATCCTAAAGATAGATCTATTGGGCCTAACAAACCCCATCCAAAGTACCGGATGCTTTAGTACTTCGAAATTTATATCATATCCGAAGGGTGTCCCGGAATGATGGGTATATTCTTATATATGCATCTTATTAATGTCGGTTACCAGGTGTTCACCATATAAATGATTTTTATCTCTATGTATGGGATGTGTATTGAAATATGAAATCTTGTGGTCTATTATTATGATTTGATATATATATAGGTTAAACCTATAACTCACCAACATTTTTGTTGACGTTTTAAGCATGTTTATTCTCAGGTGATTATTAAGAGCTTCCGCTGTCGCATACTTAAATAAGGACGAGATTTGGAGTCCATGCTTGTATGATATTGTGTAAAAACTACATTCAAGAAACTTATTTTGTTGTAACATATTTGTATTGTAAACCATTATGTAATGGTCGTGTGTAAACAGGATATTTTAGATTATCATTATTTGATAATCTACGTAAAGCTTTTTAAACCTTTATTGATGAAATAAAGGTTATGGTTTGTTTTAAAATGAATGCAGTCTTTGAAAAACGTCTCATATAGAGGTCAAAACCTCGCAATAAAATCAATTAATATGGAACATTTTTAATCAATAAGAACGGGACATTTCATGAACCATCTCAAGGTTCAAGCCAAAGATCAAACAAGAAAGCTGCCGATAGTTCTAGAAGTGGTTATGCTGGGACAAAACCACAATGTAATCGTTGTGATAGGCATCATAATGGAAAGTGCATGGCCCATTGCACCAAGTGTAAGAAGGTGGGTCATATAGCTAAGTATTGTAAAGTTCCCGCTACAAAGTCAAATGCTTTTGTTCCAACTTGCTATGGTTGTGGAGAAGTTGGACATTTCCGCAATCAGTGTCCAAAGAACCAGGGTAATAATGGTAATTCTAAGAGTCGTGATTTTGTGATAACTGTGATGACCCGGGAATTTCCGACCAAATTTAAACTTTAATCTTTATATGTTTCTGACACGATAAGCAAAATCTGTAAAGTTGAGTCTTAAGAATTTTTGAACTGTTTACATAGGTTCATTTGACTTCGACCATTTCCGACGATTCACGAACCATTGTGTGTAAATAAATTTGTAAATAAATAAATATAGAAATCTATAGATATAAAAATAAAAATAAGTATATATATATATTGTAACATCCCGCATTTTTCCGTTAAATTATTTTAACGTCCGTCTTTTTTTTTTTTTTTATTAATATCCTTCGTATCTAGATTCGTACCCTCCGTTAGCAAGCGTTCTTAATATTTTTGTTATCGGATTATAATATCTCCCGTACTCTCGTGTAATTTAAAATAATTCGTTCGGTTAATTCCCGCACCCGACTACAAACTTGAGGGACTAAACTTGCCAAAGTGCCAAAAAGGGTGACTAGGTCAAAGGAGTCAAACTCCCTCCTCATCCATTCATTTTCCTATTTATCTTTTTCCTTTTTCTCTCATACTTCCACATTTTCTCTAAATCTTCAACCCAAAGATTCATCATCTAAATTCGGATTTGGAAGCTAGCATCAAAACAAATTACATATTTGGAATCCTCTCTTCATCCTCTACAACTTGATACCAATTTCACCTCATTTGGGTAACTTTCTAAAATCACTAGATTTTGTGTTCTTGATGTTTTTGATTTATAAAGTTGTTAATTAGTGTCTATGGCTCAAGTCTAACATGAATATATGATTTGTATGCTCGATTTGTTGTTTTGGAGTAACTAGCATGAACTTGAAAATGGGTTTGCTTAATCTTTTCTTTTGGATGAGTTAATGTTGTTTGAATGTTAAAGTCCATGTTTTAATTGTGTTACTAGTATCACTAGTTGCGTTTTGATGCGTAGGTTGATTAAGAAAACTTCAAAAACATGATTAATGATTTTGTGATTCTTGGTTAGGGTTCGATAACTCTTAAGATGAACTTTTGATGCTTTAAATGTCACGAAATGTTATTTGTTAGTGTTTAGTTGTAATGCATGTTTCATTACCTTCAAAATGGCATATCATATGTGTGAATTGGATTCCCGAAATTTAAAATGCATTTTGTGAACTTGAAACTTGAAAATGGACTTTAAATGATCACATGATGAGAAATCGGTTATTGTAAATGATGTTTTTGTTTGATGAAACATGTTTAGTTATGTTCCTTTTCAAAAGAACTTTCCAACGATATAAGGTGTGAGTTCTAAATGTTTACGGTTTGCATTTTGTGCTAAAACGAATTTTGGATCAAGACTTGAACATTTGAAACTGGCCAGGTACCAGCTCCCGGGTATTGTCGCGGCGCGACAATTGTGGGCCGCGGCGCGGCATAAGCCGTGTCCAGGCTCTGACCTCCTTGGTCAAAATAAGAAAAATGTTTGGCATGCTATGGACCTCCGATTCATATGAGACTTGTTCTAACATGCTTATATAGGAATAAAAACCTCAGAAAAATAGTTCGAGACCCGACCCGAACGCGTTGACTTTTTCGTTGACTTTGACCCGACCAAAGTTTGACTTTTGTCAAACTTAACCAAATGATTATGCAATCTTTCTAACATGATTCTATACTTGTATCTTGCATGAAACTTGACAATTTGATTCACATGCTTTATAATCGAGTCATAGCGAGCCATAGGACTAATTGAACATCTTTGACCTATCGTGTTTACCGTTATTGATACAACCTATATGTTTAGGTCAAGACTAGCTTTGTCTTTGCACGCGTTTACTTGTTGAAGTACTTTATTACTCTTGCACTCAAGGTGAGATCATAGTCCCACTTTTTACTCTTTTGAACTGACTTTTGGGATAAGAAAACATAAACGTTACCTTTTAACTAAGTGAACACAAGTACAAGAAAACAAACATTCTACATACGAGTTTAGAACAAAATCCTCAATTCGATTATCATTAGTTACACTTGCAGGGTGTAAGTGTAGGCGTGAACTTATGTTGTATGGCCATATGGGTTTGACAAACCCTCACTCGGACGGTTCGCTACCGTTATTCGGATGAAATATATTTTCGGGAAACAGTGTATGTTCTAACACTATTGTGATGGGGTACTATGGAAGGAAATGTTAAGCCTTGATAATTGGGTGCTCGTGAATATTAACTTTTAGAATGTATTACTTTTATCAATGTTGCAAATCTTGTGGTTCGACTTACTTTTACTCACTTACTTATTTAAACCTATGATTTCACCAACGTTTTCGTTGACAGATTTCTATGTTTTTCTCAGGTCTTTGAACGATATGTGAAACATGCTTCCGCTCATTATTTGATACTTGCATTGGATGTCGAGTATATGTGCATACATGGAGCGTCTTTTGACTTTATTTAAAACTGTGTCGCATAGGTTTCCTTTGTACTTATACTTTGTAACGAAACTTTTAGATGAACAATTCTTGTAAACTGTGAAACAAATCTTTACTTTTGAAAGGAATGCGACATATCTTTGGTCAAACGTCATTTTAAAGACTTACGACCACGCAATGGGACCTAAGTAGTCGGCGCCGTCAATGACGATTTGGTCGGGTCGCTACAGATGGTATCAGAGCTATGGTTGTAGGGATTTAGAGTTCATTGGTGTCAACCCCGAGTCATTGGGTACATTAGTGAATCTAGACTACAACCGGCATATAGACTTGAAGTAGGAATTACTTGACTATTTGTGCATTTATACTCGAACGTTTCTACTCATATCTAAATCTCGCTTCATCTTGATCTCACGTTGTTTAATTTGATTGACGTGCCACCTTGACTTTGTGAAATAATGTCGAATGCACATATGAATTAGGGTAATATAATTGCTGGGATTATATTACGGTGACTCATATGAACGTTCTGACATTTTGACATAAAGAATTTAAGGCGAGTCAAGGAAAATTTTCTCTTTATCTTGATTTCATATCACGATTAGTATTATTGATAATACTAATCAACGGTATTCTTGTGTCATGAAAGAACAATGGCTCACCAAGGCCAACACGATACTCATCCCGAAAATCTTGAACAAGCTCTTCAATGAATGATAACCACCGCTGTAGGTACGGCCGTAGCCGATCACTTTTCCAACCACAATAATCGTGGAGCCGGTAATCCAAGAGAGTGTTGCTCCTACAAAAACTTCATGAAGTACAATCCTCCCACTTTCGATGGAACCGGGGGACCGGTTGCTCTCACCTGATGGTTCGAACAAACGGAATCTGTTTTTAGCAAAAGCGGTTGTCGGGACCAAGATAAGGTCAAGTTTTCCACCCATACTCTCACCGGTATTTCTCTCTCATGGTGGAACACGTACGTACAATCGGTGGGTATCGATGAAGCCCACAAACTCTCCTGGACCGAATTAAGAGAAAGAATGATTACCGAATACTTCTTGAGCAACGAGACTCGAAGGTTCGAACAGGGGCTAAGAAATTTAAAAACGGTTGGGAATGACCTCGAAGCTTATAATCAACGGTTTGCCGAACTAGCCATAAGTTGTCCGACCCTCACGACTCCCGAGTCCCTAAGAGTTGAACTTTACATGGATGGCCTCCCAAAGAGCATTCAACACGGGGTAATGTAATCCAAACCCACTAACCTACATGAGGCTTTAGTGATGGCCCGCCAATCTATAAAATTGGTGAATGAAATTGAAGCGCCGGCACCAACGGCCGAGGACCAACCGGGTAACAACAAAAGAAAATGGGAAGCCTCTCCATCGAGCAACTACAACAACAACTTCACCAAGAAGTCCTTCACCTCCGACGGCAAGAAAGGGTATGCTGGAAACCTACCTTATTGTAACAAGTGCCACAAGCATCATTTGGGCGAATGTGGTAAAACATTTTACACCAGGTGTCGAAGAAGTGGCCATGTGGCCCATATTTGTAAAAGTGCTGCCCCCGTTGCTAAAAAGGGGCCCAATGTACCAAAAACGAGTGTTTGTTTCGAATGTGGCCAACCGGATCATTTTAGGAATGCATGTCCAACGAAGAAGCCAACCCCAACGCCCGCCGTTGAACTTTCAACATCGACACCTAGGATGCCCGAGACGACGATGGACTAGTCACGGGTACGTTTCTTCACAACAACCCGCATATTTCATACTTATTCGATTCGGTTACCGATAGAAGTTTTATAACCAAGACTTTAACTCGTACTCTTTGCACTCCACCACTCCCCCTAGATATTACTTAGGCCATTCAAGTGACCCCACGGAAAAATATTGTGTACCTATAAATTTTATCGGAGGATATACGTTAATCTTATTGAGTGGATAATTTGAATTTTGACTTGATACCTATAGAACTAAGGAGCTCCAAACCTATTCGTTAAGGAGAAATGTTTCCCTACAATTATATATAGATCATTGGAACTAAGTAACTTTCGGTTGAAAACCGATACCCTCTTCCTCGTATCCATGACCTCATGATTATTTACATGAATCTCGCGTATATTCCAAACCGACCTCTGTTCCGGTTATCATCAATTGAGAGATCAGGCAAAAGAGGTCTCCTAACCCGCTTTTAGAACTCGCTACGATAGTTGTAAATTTCTTTTAGTACCGTTCGATTATCTAGGCCTCCGCCCGTATTCATAGGCCTCCTGAACCGCGTTTGTAAACTTATCTAGATGAATCCGTTATCGTATTTATAGATGATGTCTAAACCTATTCAGGTAAAGGAGAAAACGAACGACATCGCCGTCTTACGCTCGAACTCTTGAGAAAAGAGCAACTCTATGCCGAATGCTCCAAGCGAGAATTCTGGTTAAACGAAGTTCAATTTTTAGACCATGTTGTTAGTGGTCAAAGTATCTCAATACATCTCGCAATCAGAACCACACGTAATCGGGAAACCCTCATGACTCAGACTTGTATTCGTAAAATCTTAGATCTCGCCGGTTATCACTGAAGATTCATTCCCGACTTTTCTCGGGTTGTATGACCTTTAAACTCGTTAACTCACTGAGGGAAAAATTTAAACCTCTCCGTGTCAGAACTTTGAACATGATGTTTCACACAAACCTTACTAGCTAAATTCGTTTAGCACACTGGAACTCAAATATGGAAATATTTCTACTTGAATGACCGAAAGGCATACTCTCTCTACTCGAAATCAAGGAAACTGATATTCGTTAATCTACTCGAAAAATTTGAATACTTAATCATGGACCCGACCAACCTTCTCATCAACACGTGCCACGTTACATAGCTCTGTTATTTCACCATTTTCTGCCTGATATTACTGGGACTTAAGATAACACCCAATCCAAGGATACTTCACTCTTCTTTGACTTATCATACAACTACGTGTACTATCTCGTTATCCCACCAAGCCTCAACATTCGAACACTAAGTGCGCGACATGGTTACCTTAAGGTGTGAACTCATCCTATTCTAAGTTCTCATTTCACTCCTGTCTTATCGCTCGCACTTCCGTGTAAGGAAACTTTTTATAAAACTTCTCAATGGAGAGAGAAACTCTTCACATTATATTAGTATTCGCCACGATGGTGAATAGTCCTAACAACCATTTTCGGGAACTGATGGATCTTCCGCGGTGCGGACCTCTTGAGAAACGAAACCTGTTCAAACGTGTTTTAAAGAAAATTCTAGCTCGGCACGGCGTACCATCTCCATTAAAATTTCAGGTCGGGATACTCGTCTCACTTCTAAATTCAGGATGCCTTACAAGGAACCTTAGGGACACGTTTAAACATGAGTGCCGTGTATCATCCACAACCAACGGACCAAACAAACGTACGTTTCACATCTTGGAAAGACATGTTACAAACTTGTATTGTTGCCTTTAGTTGTCTCCTCTCACACAGCAGTTACCATTCGTGTATTAACGTCGCACTTCCGAAACCCTATATGACCGCAAATGCCCTACCCCTATTCGTTGGACCAAAGCATATGGCAAGTAAATCACCGAATCCGAATGAGTTCAAGAAATAACAGTTTAGATTGTCCAAGTCCGAGAAGGACTCAAGACGACCCGTAGTCGCCAAAAGGGCTATACCGATATTCGATGTAAACCTCTCGAATCCCAAGTCAGTAACCGTGTAATATTGATAACTCGCACCTTGGGAAGGTGTAATCCGTTTCAGGAATCAGGGAAAGTTAAAACCGTGATATATTAATCCTTTTGAAATCTTGGGGCGTATTGGAACCGCCTCCTACCGTTTAGACCTCCTGACTCAGTTAAAGTTTCCGTTTACCTTACGTTTTGTGTAACAAACTTAGAAGACGTGCCCTGCGGAACAGGAACGCGCTATCCTTCTAGATAAACCTACTATTGATGACAAACTCCCCTCCATGGGAAAAACGGTTGAAATGGTGGATCGTAAACCAAACCTTAATACAACGTGAAACCCCGACTATCCAAATTCGTGGAATTGCCCAAGGAGATATCTTCACCTATTCATAGCATTGACAACATAAGGTCTCGAGTAAGGGACATCAACTATTACTTCCAACTAAATTACGGGACGAAATTTCTTTTAAGGTGGGGGTAATGTAACATCCCGCATTTTTCCGTTAAACTATTTTAACGTCCGTCTTTTTTTTTATTATTAATATCCTTCGTATCTAGATTCGTACCCTCCGTTAGCAAGCGTTCTTAATATTTTCGTTATTGGATTATAATATCTCCCGTACTCTCGTGTAATTTAAAATAATTCGTTCGGTTAATTCCCGCACCCGACTACAAACTTGAGGGACTAAACTTGCCAAAGTTCCAAAAAGGGTGACTAGATCAAAGGAGTCAAACTCCCTCCTCATCCATTCATTTTCCTATTTATCTTTTTTTTTTTCTCTCATACTTCCACATTTTCTCTAAATCTTCAACCCAAAGATTCATCATCTAAATTCGGATTTGGAAGCGAGCATCAAAACAAATTCCATATTTGGAATCCTCTCTTCATCCTCTACAACTTGATACCAATTTCATCTCATTTGGGTAACTTTCTAAAATCACTAGATTTTGTGTTCTTGATGTTTTTGATTTATAAAGTTGTTAATTAGTGTCTATGGCTCAAGTCTAAAATGAATATATGATTTGTATGCTCGATTTGTTGTTTTGGAGTAACTAGCTTGAACTTGAAAATGGGTTTGCTTAATCTTTGCTTTTGGATGAGTTAATGTTGTTTGAATATTAAAGTCCATGTTTTAATTGTGTTACTAGTATCACTAGCTTCGTTTTGATGCGTAGGTTGATTAAGAAAACTTCAAAAACATGATTAATGATTTTATGATTCTTGGTTAGGGTTCGATAGCTCTTAAGATGAACTTTTGATGCTTTAAATGTCACGAAATGTTATTTGTTAGTGTTTAGTTGTAATGCATGTTTCATTACCTTCAAAACGGCATATCATATGTGTGAATTGGATTCCCGAAACTTAAAATGCATTTTGTGAACTTGAAACTTGAAAATGGACTTTAAATGATCACATGACGAGAAATCGGTTATTGGAAATGATGTTTTTGTTTGATGAAACATGTTTAGTTATGTTCCTTTGCAAAAGAGCATTCCAACGATATAAGGTGCGAGTTCTAAATGTTTACGGTTTGCATTTTGTGCTAAAACGAATTTTGGATCAAGACTTGAACATTTGAAACTGGCCAGGTACCAGCTCCCGTGTATTGTCGCGGCGCGACAATTGTGGGCCGCGACGCGGCATAAGCTGTGTCCAGCTCTGACCTCCTTGGTCAAAATAAGAAAAATGTTTGGCACGCTATGGACCTCCGATTCATATGAGACTTATTCTAACATGCTTATATAGGAATAAAAACCTCAGAAAAATAGTTCGAGACCCGACCCGAACGCGTTGATTTTTTTGTTGACTTTGACCCGACCAAAGTTTGACTTTTGTCAAACTTAACCAAATGATTATGCAATCTTTCTAACATGATTCTATACTTGTATCTTGCATGAAACTTGACAATTTGATTCACATGCTTTATAATCGAGTCGTAGCGAGCCATAGGACTAATTGAACATCTTTGACCTATCGTGTTTACTGTTATTAATACAACCTATATGTTTAGGTCAAGGCTAGCTTTGTCTTTGCACGCGTTTACTTGTTGAAGTACTTTATTACTCTTGCACTTAAGGTTAGATCATAGTCCCACTTTTTACTCTTTTGAACTTACTTTTGGGATGAGAAAACATAAACGTTACCTTTTAACTAAGTTAACACAAGTACAAGAAAACAAACATTCTACATACGAGTTTAGAACAAAATCCTCAATTCGATTATCATTAGTTACACTTGCAGGGTGTAAGTGCAGGCGTGAACTTATGTTGTATGGCCATATGGGTTTGACAAACCCTCATTCGGACGGTTCGCTACCGTTATTCGGATGAAATATATTTTCGGGAAACAGTGTATGTTCTAACACTATTGTGATGGGGTACTATGGAAAGAAACGTTAAGCCTTGATAATTGGGTGCTCGTGAATATTAACTTTTAGAATGTATTACTTTTATCAATGTTGCAAATCTTGTGGTTCGACTTACTTTTACTCACTTACTTATTTAAACCTATGATTTCACCAACGTTTTCGTTGACAGATTTCTATGTTTTTCTCAGGTCTTTGAATGATATGTGAAACATGCTTCCGCTCATTATTTGATACTTTATTTAAAACTGTGTCGCATAGGTTTCCTTTGTACTTATAACTTTGTAACGAAACTTTTGGATGAACAATTCTTGTAAACTGTGAAACAAATCTTTACTTTTGAAAGGAATGCAACATATCTTTGGTCAAACGTCATTTTAAAGACTTACGACCACGCAATGGGACCTAAGTAGTCGGCGCCGTCAATGACGATTTCGTCGGGTCACTACATATATACACTTGATGGATATACACAATTAGTGATTTGTGTACATTGTATTATATAACATAAATAGATATTGAATATTCAAAATATGATGTTATATAAATACCATGAAATTATTAAATATTACAAGATTAATAAATTATAATAATAAAATATGTAATACGAGTTAAAGATATAATTATTATACTAATAATACTATGACTACTTTTATTAATATTAAAATCTGTAGTAGTAATTAATATTTCTCAATATATAATATATAGATATAAAGGGTGTTAAATATAAATTGTTGTAATATTATTATTATTAATATTAGTATTATCATTAAAAATATTAGTATTATTATAATTAATATTATTATTATAAATCTTATAGACATTATTATTATCAATAATATTATTATAATTATAAATATTATTAAGAGTATTATTATTATTATGATGATAGTTATATCTATTAATCATATTGTATATGTACAAATAGATATATCTATATACATATATACCGAATTTTATATATATAAATTATATTAGGAATCAGTTTGGAATTTATAGTATAGATATATATATATATATATAGATAAGGATATACACGAATCACACTCACATCCTAGTTACATTTAAACTGTGTTAAACTCTTGTTTCTATCTATAATCTGTTTCACGTCAATATCTGATATCAAATACAAAACAAATATAGTACAATTAGTTCATATCAATTTCTACTTTCTAGTTAAATATATTTTTTTCCGTCCTTCATTAAAGAACGATTCCAAATTGGCAATACAAAACAAAATCGATGGGGTCATATTACTGCTTCAATTATTTGATTACTAACTCTAAATACTACTATCCTTTACTGCATTTGGGGAAAAATAAAACAGAAAGTAAAAAGACACGAGTAACAAGCCTGTTCGTGTATCCTCAAATCAACTTCTTTGAATTCGAGTTAAAATTCAAATTCCTTTATTGCAGTTAAGTTAGGAATCCTATGAACAATCTTTCTGCAAAATTTTAGAATCCAATTCTTCGTATCGATTTCGAATTCACGAGTCAAAGTTCATGTTTTAAAAAAAAGTCAACAGATGGTTCATCATGAAATTCGAACGTGTTTTAGTGTTTTAAGTTAAATTGATTATCCAGGAAGTTTTCAGTAACGATTTACTATCTTTTTCGTATTGTAAGTTTTATCAAAAAGTGGCTAGATTTCAAAATCAATATTTGAGTTATTATGTTCTTCGCTAAAACTGCTGCTGTTTATTTTTTTCGTTTTTAATATTTTTTTTTTGTTTTAACCACGAAAACCAACTACTTATAAATTTTATTTTGTTAGGAAACAAAAAAATAAATTATTGTATTAATGCTAAGGTTGATTGGGTCCCCTTGTTGTCGATATGTATGAAGATAATGAAGGGATCGAGTGACAGACAGAATAAAGGGTTATAAACATATAAAATGAAATTAAAACAGATATATGGTTAGCAGAGGAGTGGTCGTGAGGGTGTTTAGGGTAGCGGGAGGTCACGGGTTCGAGCCCGGGTCGGGGTATTCTTTTTGCCGATTTCTTAAAGGTAACAACTTAATTATTTTCATTACATTATTATTATTATTATCATTAGTTTTATTATTGTTATTATTTTTATGATTATTATTATCATTTTTATTAGTGTTACTATTATTATCATTATTATTATTATTAATTATGGTTATCACAAGTATTATGATTATTATTATTAATACCATTACTAATGAATGTATTATTATTTTTAACATGACTAAGATTATTATTAGTACCATTTATTAGTTATTAGGATTATTATTATTATTAACCTAAGTATCAATATATAAATATTAGAGTTATTATTATTATTATTAACATAACCGTAAATATTATCATCACCATTAATGTTAATACTAAGGTTATTATTATTGTTACCAAGAACATGATTATAAGTATTAGTAGCTGTATTATCATGAGAATTACTATTAAGTAATTACTAATATCGTTATCATAACCATAGTTACAATTATTATAATTATTATTATTGTTATTACTAATATTATTATCAAAATAGGTATTATTATTAAATACTATGATTATTAATATTATCTTTATTAAACTCAAAAACTACCTTTTTAAGCAGATAAATGTTTTGTACATAAAATATACCTATTACTTATGCTATAATTATATTAAAATATCATATAACAATATATATCAAACTTACTAATATTATTTATATAGATACTTACAAATAACAAACCATTGATTTTTTTAATATAATATTAAACAAGTATGGATATATTAATATAACTATATAAATAATAATCATTTTAAATACATGCACAAATTAAATATATATAATATATAATTTAAGATATAATATATAAACTTGTTCGATTACGATTATATATTTTAATATATATATACAAATGATATAGGTTCATGAATCCGAGGTCAACTCTGCATTGTTCAGTTGTTTAATGTCGTCATATGTATTTTTACTACAAAATACAGTATGGTGAGTTTCATTTGATTCCCTTTTTACTCTTTACATTTTTGGGACTGAGAATACATGCGCTTTTATAAATGTTTGATGCAATAGACACAAGTACCTTAACTGCATTCTATGATAGAATTATCTGGGATTGGGGTTGATTATTATGACACGCATTAGCCCCCGGTTTCCGTTAGAGCGTATGAGCTCCCGAGACGGGTGGATGGTTTATTATTTATGATATTTTGGCACCGGTTGTCCTATATTTTATAAACATGTGTTCAGCCGTGGGGTGTAAAGACCGGCACAGAGGTTCTATATTTTGAAGGCACATGTATTCAGCCGTGGGGTGAAAGACCGGCACAGATGGTGACTATTATATTTTGAATCCTCACCAGGTGTTCTTCATATGAAAGATATTTTTTGAGCATTTGGAATGGGACTTCTGCACGTTAATATTTAAAATCTTGTGGTCTATTAAAATGATGAAAAAGAAATGATTACTATAAACTAATGAACTCACCAACCTTTTGGTTGACACTTGAAAGCATGTTTATTCTCAGGTTTGAAAGAAATCTTCCGCTGTGTATTAGCTCATTTTAAGGATATTACTTGGAGTCATTCATGACATATTTCAAAAGATGTTGCATTCGAGTTTTTGAAGTTCATTAGAGATTATTATTAAGTAAATGACGGATTAGGTCATTTATAGTTTGGATATTATGAAATGGTATGCATACCTGTCAACTTCCGATGAAATGATAGTTTGCCTTTTAAAAACGAATGCAATGTTTGTAAAATGTATCATTTAGAGGTCATGTACCTCGCGATGTAATCAACTATTGTGACTCGTTTATAATCGATATAGACTTCGTCCGGATGGATTAGGACGGGGTTTTACAGTTGGCATCAGAGCGGTGGTCGTAGCGAACCAGGTCTTGCATTAGTGTGTCTAACTAGGAGTTGTTAGGATGCATTAGTGAGTCTGGACTTCGACTTAGTAGTTGTTAGGTTATATTAATAAGTCTGGACTTGAACCTGGTCTGCATGTCAAAAAGTTTTGCTTATCATTTGGTGTCGAAAATTATATGCTTATCATTCTTAGTCTAGACACGTCTTGCTGCATTGATTGCAAGAATAGTGTATAGACAAAATTCATATCTAAGCATATCTACAAATCCATATCTTAGCGTATCTGTCACTGTAGACTTTATCTGACGTTTCCTTAATTTTCTCCGTAATTCACGGGATCTTTGGATGTATGTATAGATATTCTATATATAATTAGAATATCATTCGATATCCGAAAATCATTTCATATCAAAACCCTTTAACTGATAGTGAGAGATGGATCCTACACCTGTGGAAGCAATTTCGAGATGTATATTGAAGCAGACTCCGAAGTCAATGAACCGAAAGTGCCTCAACCATTTAGTTAATTTTCTTTCTGGAGGAGATGGGAGTGGGTCCGAGACTTACTCACTCGATGGAGAAATGAAGAAGGCGAGCCCTACCGCGAACCAAACTTACCTCCTAACAGCGTAGAAAACGATGTGCTCACCGGCGAACCTATGCGTAACACTGTATTCACCCTTCTTACTAAAGTTTTTCACCTCGAAGGTCGCACTACTGAAATCTCAGAAAATATTCAACCTCTACTTCCGAATACCAACCGAAGGGGAATATTAGAAGAAGTTAGGGAACTTCGAATTGATAATCAAGATCTATCGAATCAGATGAGTGGATGGATAGAAATGATAGAGGGTAGGATAGAAAACCTGACAAGAATGGTGCGTAATCTACAAGCTATACTTACTACACCAACATTATCACCAACCTCAGCACCAACAACACTTGTAGCACCTACAACAATAGTACCACCATCAGCGACACCAGCAGCATAACCAGTACCAACCACAACAACATCATCACACATCTCAACCTCGCAGTCTATACCTCAAGCATAATCATCGTTCTACGAATCGTTCTACATAAACTATCTTCGTCCTTCATGGCGATTATATAATCTCTAATGTTTTAGAGATTATGTACTCTAGTTCTAGCCGTAAATCTGATGAGTTTAATATCACATTGACTCATTAAATCCATGATTACGTCTGAAGAAAATATATATGTATATATGTTTTCATAAAGATGGTAATTAAAAGTTTTATTGTACAAACTGTTAATGGTGAAAATATTTTAACGGGTAGGTAATATACGAGGAATATTTAGATTTCACATTAATAGGTTATACTGTACATTCTTCGAAACTGATTCAACAGTCGTTTACTATCCTACTTACATCCACCGATATACAAATCCGTTCACCACAGAATAACCATATTCATCCAATTTCATATTGGGATTTTGAGTTATCAGAAATCCAACAAGTGGCATAATGAAGAAAACATTTGACGAAATAAAAATTTGATAGAAATAAACAAATTTAACTACGAAAAATTTTGTTAAGAATCCACGCTAACTATTCCTAGCTAATGGTTCCTAGCTAACTGATTACATTTTATTTATCACAATTTAATTATCGCAATTTACATTCTTGCAATATTTATCATCATTTAATTTCTGTTATTTACTTTACGCACTTTATTTATCATCATTTAATTTCTGTTATTTACTTTACGCAAATTTATCGTCATTTAATTTCTGTTATTTATTTTTACGCACTTTAAATATCGGGACACGTATACAAGGTTTTGACATATCATATCGACGCATCTATATATATTATTTGGAATCACCATAGACACTCTATATGCAGTAATGATCGAGTTCTCTATACAGGGTTGTGGTTGATTCTACAATAATATATATAGTTTGAGTTGTGATCGAGTCTGAGACATGTACACGGGTCACGATATGTATTAATTAATTCTAATATTATATATTAAACTATATATGAATTAGTGAATTGCTAACTGTGGACTATCAATTGAGGACTACCAACATTGGACAATTAAAATGAATTAAAATATTGATTATAACATATGAAACTAAACAATTCTTCAAGTTTGCCACTTGATTTCACCTTAAACTTCATTTGTATCTTGACGATTACAATCTGCGTTCAAACCTTTCATGATTCTTGAAAACGCCTCAACTGATAGTATGAACCAACCACACTTCATCTACGGAAGAAAAGATTGATGCATATAGTTATGCACTTGAAAAACTCTCGGAAACTGAGTAAACGTTTAACACATAACTGTGCTAATTTCTTTAGTGTTATTATTACCCAAAATAACCTTGCAGTTCTTCTTCAAAATAGCCAATTTTGTCGCAGCTCCAGCAAGACAACTTCGACTTTTCGTACAAAACAACCTTATTATAACGTTGATATATACGCGTGCTCTTTTATTGTACCAAGGAACCTTTCATATTCCACCATATTACCATCAGCGTTTAATCATCTAAAAACACAATTCTCCTGAAACCACCTCGGATTAATAACCGATGATTCAGATATCATAGCATTAAATGCAGAGGAAACAGAAAAATGGTAGATGGTCTAAACGGCCAAAATTTTGATGAAAGAAAGGAGTGTTAGGAACGCTCGATAGAAAATTGGGTATTGAAAAACAGATTGAGCTACCCATGAAGGAGAGACAAGGACAAATACAAGGACCAAACCCTATATTCAAAGGATTCAGGTAATTCTGGATCCGTTGAAATCTTTAGAGAATATCTTGCTCCGAAGTCGTGTTAAAATCTTGCGGAAAAATCTTTCTCCATCAACCATCGAACTTAGAAATTCCAAAATATCATCATCAATATCTTCGATATTTCTGAGGATATTTTCATAAATATTCTCGTCCGAACTTATATACCTCTTCGTGCTTCCTGTGTATCATTATATTGGAAACATTCAATAGAAAATTTAGTACCGAAAAGCAGATTATGCGAAACTATGAAGAAAGCCGTGGACAAATCACATAGAATAAGTTTGACTTCAAAGAATCCAAATGATTCAATGTCTGCTAAAGTCTATAGTGAATAACTTGATCCTTACTCTAAACCATTGCAGACAATAGTTTCTATCATCCTCTGATCTTAGATATTCTGAGATATTATCGTATCTTTCATTATAAATATCCTTCATATTTCTGGAGATATATTTTTATAACTATTCTTATCTGAAATCATTAATCTCTTCGTGCCTTCAGTATTACATCATATAGAAACTGTTAGTTTCTATATTCTGTAAACTTTCGAGCTTAAAATATGAATGTTATTGAAGTAATGTTGGGAACTTATGCATGAGTTAGTATAATATAATGACACTTGATCAACGTGATTATATTACAGTAAGTCATGCTGAGTTTCTAATGGAATGTGATGATTCACAGTACCATCATTATGTGCCATGTTACACGATTCTTTCATTCTACTTAGCCTCTAAACATATCAAGAAAATATTTTCTTGATGGTTCTGTCTTTTCCGTAACTTTTGGTAATTTAACAAATTAAATCGTGCTATTACCTTTCCTTTCTGCTTAAAACATTAAGTTACGTTCATTTGAAATTTTATACGTACGAATTCGAGATGTCTTAATCGCTTTACTTCAGGTTGGGGAGAAAAAAAACATGGAGCCTCGAAATACAAATTGGAGTATAAATTGCAGCAAACAAGAAAAATCATAAACCGTGTATGTCTATTCGAATAGCAAGATAAAAACACGGGAGGATCAGGAATACAATAATTCCTATAGCGTAATAGAAGTAAACAGATTCTTCTGGTGGTAAATGAAAAAGAAGAATTATTGTTGCAATGACCAGAATAGTATTCAGAATTAGAACTGAATTGAGCATTTTCACAATCCTTAAGAGAATAGATTTAGGAAGAAAGTATATGAGTGATGAAAATAAAAGGAACGAAAGAGGTTGATTTATAGCGAAGCGATCGAGGCAGATGACCGCATTAAATTAAAGAGAATCCTAATTTTATTATTTACCGAAGAATCAAATCTTATAGATTACAAAGATTTTCTTTAAATCCCTTGAATTATGAAATTCAACCTTGACTACGTCACCAGTTAAGACAAACCTACATTTAGTCATTTCAATTTTTTTATGATAGCTTCACTCATACTCTTCGAGTAATCGAATTGTTTTATCTATATTAATCAATAATGATAAAACTCTATTCATCAACTCATATTCGTCATGAAAACAATTTTACTATTAACCATGACCACCTCACTCAAATTTCAGGACGAAATTTCTTTAACGGGTAGGTACTGTGACGACCCGGGAATTTCCGACCAAATTTAAACTTTAATCTTTATATGTTTCTGACACGATAAGCAAAATCTGTAAAGTTGAGTCTTAAGAATTTTTGAACTGTTTACATAGATTCATTTGACTTCGACCATTTCTGACGATTCACGAACCATTGTGTGTAAATAAATTTGTAAATAAATAAATATAGAAATCTATAGATATAAATATAAAAATAAGTATATATATATATATATATATATATATATATATATATATATATATATATATATATATATATATATACACTTGATGGATATACACAATTAATGATTTTTGTACATTGTTTTATATAACATAAATAGATATTGAATATTCAAAATATGATGTTATATAAATACCATGAAATTATTAAATATTACAAGATTAATAAATTAAAATAATAAAATATGTAATACGAGTTAATGATATAATTATTATACTAATAATACTATGACTACTTTTATTAATATTAAAATCTGTAGTAGTAATTAATATTTCTCAATATATAATATATAGATATAAAGGGTGTTAAATATAAATTGTTGTAATATTATTATTATTAATATTAGTATTATCATTAAAAATATTAGTATTATTATAATTAATATTATTATTATAAATCTTATAGACATTATTATTATTATCAATAATATTATTATAATTATAAATATTATTAAGAGGATTATTATTATTATGATGGTAGTTATATCTATTAATTATATTGTATATGTACAAACAGATATATCTATATACATATAAACCGAATTTTATATATACAAATTATATTAGGAATCAGTTTGAAATTTATAGTATATATATATATATATATATATATATATATATATATATATATATATATAGATATACGTACATATGTAAAAACAGATATGTCGATATGTATACTGATATATATACATATACAAATATGTACTGATATATATATACATATGCAGATACGTACCAGGAATATGTAATATATTTATATACAGATATATATCATATTCATATACAGATAAGGATATACACGAATCACACTCAGATCCTAGTTACATTTAAACTGTGTTAAACTCTTGTTTCTATCTATAATCTATTTCACGTCAATATCTGATATCAAATACAAAAAAAATATAGTACAATCAGTTCATATCAATTTCTGCTTTCTAGTTAAATATTTTTTTTTCCGTCCTTCATTAAAGAACGATTCCAAATTGGCAATACAAAACAAAATCGATGGGGTCATATTACTGCTTCAATTATTTGATTACTTACTCTAAATACTACTATCCTTTACTGCATTTGGGGAAAAATAAAACAGAAAGTAAAAAGACACGAGTAACAAGCCTGTTCGTGTATCCTCAAATCAACTTCTTTGAATTCGAGTTAAAATTCAAATTCCTTTATTGTAGTTAAGTTAGGAATCCTATGAACAATATTTCTGCAAAATTTTAGAATCCAATTCTTCGTATCGATTTCGAATTCACGAGTCAAAGTTCATGTTTTAAAAAAAGTCAACAGATGGTTCATCATGAAATTCGAACGTGTTTTAGTGTTTTAAGTTAAATTGATTATCCAGGAAGTTTTCAGTAACGATTTACTATCTTTTTCGTATTGTAAGTTTTATCAAAAAGTGGCTAGACTTCAAAATCAATATTTGAGTTATTATGTTTTTCGCTAAAACTGCCGCTGTTTTTTTTTTTTCGTTTTTAATATTTTTTTTTATTTTAACTACGAAAACCAACTACTTATCAATTTTATTTAGTTAGGAAACAAAAAAATAAATTATTGTATTAATGCTAAGGTTGATTGGGTCCCCTGGTCGTCGATCTGTATGAAGATAATGAAGGGATCGAGTGACAGACAGAATAAAGGGTTATAAAGATATAAAAAGAAATTAAAATAGATATATGGTTAGCAGAGGAGTGGTCGTGAGGGTGTTTAGGGTAGCGGGAGGTCACGGGTTCGAGCCCGGGTCGGGGTATTCTTTTTGCCGATTTCTTAAAGGTAACAACTTAATTATTTTCATTACATTATTATTATTATTATTATTATTATTATTATTATCATTAGTTTTATTATTGTTATTATTTTTATGATTATTATTATCATTGTTATTAGTGTTACTATTATTATCATTATTATTATTATTAATTATGGTTATCACAAGTATTATGATTATTATTATTAATACCATTACTAATGAATGTATTATTATTTTTAACATGACTAAGATTATTATTAGTACCATTTATTAGTTATTAGGATTATTATTATTATTAATCTAAGTATCAATATATAAATATTAGAGTTATTATTATTATTATTAACATAACCGTAAATATTATCATCACCATTAATGTTAATACTAAGGTTATTATTATTGTTACCAAGAACATGATTATAAGTATTAGTAGTTGTATTATCATGAGAATTACTATTAAGTAATTACTAATATCGTTATCATAACCATAGTTACAATTATTATAATTATTATTATTGTTATTACTAATATTATTATCAAAATAGGTATTATTATTAAATACTATGATTATTAATATTATCTTTATTAAACTCAAAAACTACCTTTTTAAGCAGATAAATGTTTTGTACATAAAATATACCTATTACTTATGCTATAATTATATTAAAATATCATATAACAATATATATCAAACTTACTAATATTATTTATATAGATACTTACAAATAACAAACCATTGATTTTTTTAATATAATATTAAACAAGTATGGATATATTAATATAACTATATAAATAATAATCATTTTAAATACATGCACAATTTAAATATATATAATATATAATTTAAGATATAATATATAAACTTGTTCGATTACGATTATATATTTTGATATATATATATATATATACAAATGATATAGGTTCGTGAATCCGAGGTCGACCCTGCATTGTTCAGTTGTTCAATGTCGTCATATGTATTTTTACTACAAAATACAGTATGGTGAGTTTCATTTGATTCCCTTTTTACTCTTTACATTTTTGGGACTGAGAATACATGCGCTTTTATAAATGTTTGATGCAATAGACACAAGTACCTTAACTGCATTCTATGATAGAATTATCTGCGATTGGGTTGATTATTATGACAAGCATTAGCCCCCGGTTTCTGTTAGAGCATATGAGCTCCCGAGCTGGGTGGATGGTTTATTATTTATGATATTTTGGCACCGGTTGTCCTATATTTTATATACATGTGTTCAGCCGTGGGGTGTAAAGACCAGCAAAGAGGTTCTATATTTTGAAGGCACATGTATTCAGCCGTGGGGTGAAAGACCGGCACAGATGGTTACTATTATATTTTGAATCCTCACCAGGTGTTCTTCATATGAAAGATATTTTTTGTGCAGTTGGAATGGGACTTCTGCACGTTTTATAATATTTAAAATCTTGTGGTCTATTAAAATGATGAAAAAGAAATGATTATTATAAACTAATGAACTCACCAACCTTTTGGTTGACACTTGAAAGCATGTTTATTCTAAGGTTTGAAAGAAATCTTCCGCTGTGCATTAGCTCATTTTAAGGATATTACTTGGAGTCATTCATGACATATTTCAAAAGACGTTGCATTCGAGTTGTTGAAGTTCATTAGAGATTATTATTAAGTAAATGACGGATTATTTCATTTATAGTTTGGATATTATGAAATGGTATGCATACCTGTCAACTTCTGATGAAATGAAAGTTTGCCTTTTAAAAAGGAATGCAATGTTTGTAAAATGTATCATTTAGAGGTCATGTACCTCGCTATGTAATCAACTATTGTGACTCGTTTATATTCGATATGGACTTCGTCCGGATGGATTAGGACGGGGTTTTACAATAACTGCCGAAGAAGCCTGTGAGGATGATGAAGTGATAACGGGTACGTTTCTTTTTAACAACATCTATGCTACTGTTTTATTTAATTCTGGTGCCGATAGAAGTTATGTGTCTACTGAATTTTGTGCCTTATTCACTGAAAAACCACAAGCCTAATAAATTAAACGACTTGTAGAAGTAGCTAATGGTAAGGTTATGAAAGTAGACAACGTGTATAAAAACTGTGATCTGATTCTAGCCGATAAACACTTTAAGATTGACCTTTTGCCAGTCGTGTTAGGAAGCTTTGATGTAGTCGTAGGAATGGATTGGTTACGCCCATTAAGAGCTGCAATCATGTGCTATAAAAAACCCATTAACATTCCTCTAGAAAATGGTGAGACCCTAATCGTTCTAGGAGACATGAGTGGTTCTAAACTTAATATCATCTCTTGTATCAAAACCCGCAAATATCTAATGAAAGGATATCAAGCTATTTTAGCCCATGTTAAGAAAGTCGAACTGGGAGAGAAATGTATTGAAGATGTACCGGTGGTTAGAGACTTTCCCGAAGTATTTCCCGAGGAACTCCCTGGTCTCCCTCCCCAACGACAGGTTGAGTTTCAAATTGATTTGACTCCCGGTGCTTCACCAATTGTAAAGGCACCATACCGACTAGCTCCATCCGAAATGAAGGAATTATCTAGCCAAATCCAAGAACTTTTGGAGAAAGGTTTCATTCATCCTAGTTCGTCTCCGTGGGGAGCACCTGTTCTATTTGTTAAGAAGAAAGATGGCACGTTGAGAATGTGTATTGATTATCGTGAACTCAACAAGCTAACCATCAAGAATCGTTATCCACTACCGCGTATTGATGACCTGTTTGACCAACTGCAAGGGTCAAGTATTTATTCAAAGATTGATCTTAGGTCGGGTTATCATCAATTGAGAGACAAGGAAACGGATGTTTCTAAGACTGCTTTGCGAACTCGCTATGGGCATTATGAGTTTCTTGGCATGCCTTTTGGTTTAACCAATGCACCTGCTGTATTCATGGATCTTATGAACCGTGTATGCAAGCCTTATCTTGATAAATTCGTGATTGTTCTCATCGACGATATACTAATCTATTCCAAGAACGAGAAAGAACATGAGCAACATTTGCGATTGATTCTAGAGCTCTTAAAGAAGGAACAACTGTATGCCAAGTTATCTAAATGTGAATTTTGGTTGCGAATCGTACAATTTATCGGACATGTAGTTGATAGTGAAGGAATACATGTCGATCCAGCGAAAATTACTGCTATTCTAAATTGGGAAGTACCTAAGAGTGCGAAACATATTCGCCAATTTTTGGGACTTGCTGGTTATTACCGAAAAATCATCAAAATTTTTCTATTCTAGCAAAACCTCTCACTAAGCTAACTCACAAGGGGAAGAAGTTTGAGTGGTCCGAAGAACAGGAATCTTCTTTTAAGGTTCTAAAGGATAAATTGACCACAGCCCCGATTCTATCATTACCCGATGGCAACGACGATTTTGTAGTCTATTGTGATGCCTCGAACCAAGGTTTCAGATGTGTCTTAATGCAACGTAACAAATTTATAGCCTATGCATCTAGACAGTTGAAGAAACATGAGAAGAACTATACCACGCATGACCTAGAGTTAGGAGCCGTGGTATTTGCATTGAAGATGTGGAGACATTATCTCTACGGGATTAAATTCACCGTGTTTACCGATCATAAAAGTCTTCAACATATCTTTGATCAGAAACAACTAAACATGAGATAAAGGCGTTGGGTTGAGTTATTAAATGACTACGAATGTGAGCTTAAATATCATCCCGGTAAGGCGAATGTAGTTGCCGATGCCCTTAGTAGAAAAGATCGTGTCAAACCGATCTGAGTCCGAGCTTTAAACATACGTATTCGTACGAATCTTACATCTCAAATCTGTGAAGCACAACTTGAGGCATTGATAGAAGACAATGTCCAACTCGAGGGACTTAGAGGTCTCGTGAAGCAACTTGAACTCAAGGAAAACGGAATAAGGTATTTTAATAACCGAATCTGGGTCACAATTTTTGGAAATCTTTGAGAACTAGTCTTGGATGAAGCACATAAGACAAGGTATTCTATTCACCCGGGCTCTAGTAAAATGTATCATGATGTGAAAGAGTTTTATTGGTGGCCTAATCTTAAATCTGATATTGCCAATTATGTGAGCAAGTGCCTTACTTGTTTGAAAGTTAAGGCCGAACATCAAAAGCCGTCTGGTTTACTTCAACAGCCAGATATTCTACAGTGGAAGTGGGAATGTATCACTATGAATTTCATCACCAAGTTGCCCAAGACATCAAACGGCAATGATATTATATGGGTCATAGTGGATCGTATTACTAAATCTGCACACTTCTTACCGATCAAAGAAACCGACAAGATGGAGAAATTGTCACAACTTTATATCAAAGAGATTGTCTCACGTCATGGAGTCCCTATTTCAATCATTTCAGATCGTGACAGTTGATTTATCTCTAGATTTTGGAAAACTTTACAATCTGCTCTTGGAACTCAACTCGACATGAGTACTGCTTATCATCCGTAAACTGATGGTCAAAAATGAACCATTCAAATATTGGAAGATATGCTTCGTGCTTGTGTTATCGATTTTGGCAAAGGTTGGGATAGACACTTGGCTTTGGCTAAATTTTCCTACAACAACAGTTATCACTCGAGTATTAAGGCTGCACCTTTTGAAGCCTTGTACGAACGAAAATGTAGATCCCCCCTGTGCTGGGATGAATTAGAGGATAGACAATTAACTGGTCCAGAAATCATTCATGAAACAACCGAAAAGATCGTTCAAATTAAGAAACGATTAGAAACTACCCGCAGCCGACAAAAGAGCTATGCTGATATTCGTCGGAAAGATTTAGAATTCCAAGTTGGTGATAAGGTCATGTTGAAAGTATCCCCTTGGAAAGGAGTCGTTCGTTTTGGTAAATGAAGCAATATAAGTCCGCGTTTTGTTGGACCATTCAAGATTATCGAAAGAATTGGTCCCGTTCCTTATCGATTAGAACTACCTGTTGAGCTTAGTAAGGTACACGACGTGTTTCACGTCTCAAATGTCAAAAATGTCTTGTTGATGACACACTCGTTATTTCTTTGGATGACATTCGCATTGATGAAAAGATGCACTTCATAGAAGAACCAATTGAGGTCGTTGATCAAACCAAGAAACGCTTGAAACAAAGCAGTATACCTATTGTTAAAGTCCGTTGGAATTCGCGACGAGGCCCCGAGTATACCTGGGAACGTGAAGACAAATGAGACGGAAATATCCCCATCTCTTCTCAACTGCAGATGCATCCGAGAAGTCCACCTAAAACTTCGGGACGAAGTTTTTTATTAACGGGGAGGTACTATGACGACCCTCAATTTTTCATTTCTGTTTTAATTGTTCCATTAATAGGATTACTTGTACTCATGGACTTTATTTAATAAACTTTGATTAAATATTAACTTTTGATCAATATTTTCTGTTAAAATAAAGTTTGTGCATTGTGTCATTATATTTATAAGTCTATATGTATTATTAGAAGTGATATTGTATAAACTATAAAAATTAATACAAACTAATTGGAGCTAATAAAATTAATAAAACTTAGGGGTTAATAATTAAATAAAATGTAACTCTAACTTAAACAATAATAATAATAATAATAACAAAAAAAATAGAATATAAATTTATAAAAGGCTATGGCCGTTTAAAAAAAATATATATATAAAAAAATACATGAAATGAAATATAAATCGGCTGTAATGTTCAGGAAGTAAACTTGATGACTATGTTTACTTAATCCTAACTTAATACAAATTGTGTAGGATTAGGAAACCCAAATAACCTATATAAACCATCATGATTTCCAAGTTAACTCACCACAAACAATCTGCAAATTAGTCGATCCAATCTCCTGCATTCCCTCTAGCTTCTGTCAACTAAATACCCTCACCCAGCCTGTTTTCTGTCGACAACATCCCTCACAAAAACCCCATCTGCAACCCCTGCTCCAGTCGATTAAAACTCCTGCAAATCGCAACCTTTTCCATTCGAATTGCTGCTACAAAAACCCTTCTGTTTCCTGCTCCAGTTGCTGTGTTATTTTTTTCTGGTTCTTGTTGTTGTATGCTGCTGCATTCTGTCGAACAAGGAAGACCCAAACAGATCCTCAATTGGGTCGATATTGCTGCTGCTGTAATCTGTTTCTGTTTCGCATCTTAACCATCACCAATCCTTGTCTCCAATCTTGCTTAAGGTAGCCTTTTAAACCCTAGTCAAATTGTGTGTTTAAATCAATTACTTATAAGTATATTAATAGGTTTTATGTTAAGTATAATGGTTATGAGGTATGAATAATAATTATGATTAAAGTTGATAAAGATTTATGAATAATGTTAATGGTTATAATCCAAGTTAAAAGTATCATATTAAATATTATGAAGTATGATCTTGATGAAGTATTATGATAAGTATTAATGAATTAAGAATGTGAATGAATAAATATAAAGAACATGATTAGTTTATGAATTAATGAAAAATATAAAAAGATAAAAGATGAATGATTATGATTTTATGTAAGGGAATCAAGGATGAAAGATAAAAGTTCATGATTTTATGTTGAACTTAAGTATAATTATGGTGATTAGGTTTAAAAGATAAAGGATGCAAGATCATAATAATAAGAATATAAGTATATTGTTAATGAATATGACTAGTAATTATGTTGAAAAGTTATGATTTTATGTGATTAAAAAGCTAGTTAGTAATAGTTGAAGATTATGATCATTGAATATGAATATGAATTGATTAATAATATGTTAGGTTGTGGATAGGTTATGGTAAAAGATCGAACATGAGTAGTACATGATATGAATAAAAGTCATGATTTTATGTTTAGTAAAGGGTAATGATAATAATAATACATGTGCATGCATGCATACATGCATACGTATGTATGTACATTTATATACTATATGTATATGTGTGTGTGTATATGTAAATATATGCATACGTGTATATGTATGTGTATATATGTATGTATATGTACATGTGTATGTATGTATGAATGTGTATTATATAAGTTAGATAAGATTAGTAAAAAAATAATAAAAGTAATAAGCATATGTATATGTACCATCTTACACTATTATATAAGTAACACATACATCTACTATATATATATATCATATAGTTATAAATATATACATGTATGATAATAATAAAGAATGTATATATATGTATGTATCACATAAGTATAGTTATATATGTAACATATAATGATAAGATTTCACAATAGTTGCATAATTAAAGACTAATAATACTACTATTAGTATAACCTATACACTTATCTATATAGTAACCCTTAAGTATACTAAGTATATTATCATATATATAAATACAACTTTTCTCGAAAACGGTCACTGTTAATATAGTTTGCTATATTAATAAACAAACTTTATGTCTATTAGACATTAATTAATTGAACATTACATCTCTAGGTTGAGATCTCCGCTTACACACTCCATTCATACTATTTGCGTGGATTTGCTTGCTTGCTATTAATGTGAACTTCATAGCCCCACTTTTTAACTTTCACTATTACTTATTTTATAACTTTTGAGGTGAGACACATGCTTGCTTTCAAACTGTTTTACGCTTAGACACAAGTACCTGAAAACTGTTTAACTGTGCTGACATGCTTTGATTCATGCTAAATCCCTACCATGATATCGTTAATTGCTACGTATAAACACAAACTTAGTTATTGTGAGTAGGCCTATTGAGAGCAACGTCTCTAACCATTTGACCGTTGGTCTCTGGTTACATAATAATGATTAAACGACACTGATAGTTCAAGGTGTCTTGAGGTAACTTTGTTTAGTTTCGATATCATAACTTCAGCATCTACTTTTGATAACTAAATCTTGTGGTCTAAAACTATATATTAAACCTATGTTGTTCACTCAACCATTTTGGTTGACACTTTAAGCATGTTTTGTCTCAGGTGAAGATTGATAAAGACTTTGTGTGCTATTTGGGCTTTGCTGCTTTTGGAGTCCGCATTTTATCATTTATATCATTGCATTAAAACTATTTAGTTTACATTTACTTTTGTTAAGGATTCAATTGTAATGACTTAATACTTTCCGCTGCGCTAATACATTGGTATTTAATTAAAACGTCTCATATAGAGTCGTTCTCGCTTTACACTTGTGTTATGATATTGGTTAGTCACATATTACCCCCGGTTCCATTTAGGGGTGTGACATAGGACTATCAAGAAAATATGTTCTTGATGTGTTTATGGATTAGATAGAATGTAAGAGTCGTGTAAAATAGCACATGATGACGTTATGGTCTGTGAATCATCACGTTCTATTAGAAACTCAGCATGACTTACTATAATATAATCACGTTGATCAAGTGTCATTATATTATACTAACTCATGCTTCAGTTCCCAACACTACTTCAAAACATTCATAGTTTAAACTCGAAAGTTTACAGAATACAGAAACTAACAGTTTCTTATATGATGTAACATTGATAGCGCGAAGAGATAAGTGATTTCAGATAAGATTAGTTATGAAAATATCTTCAGAAATATTGAGGATATTTATAATGAAATATATGATAATATCTTAGAATGTCTAAGATTAGAGGATGATGAAGAATATTGTCCGCAAGGGTTTAGAGTAAGGAGCAAGATATTTGCTAAAGACTTCAGTAGGCATTAAATCATTTGGATTCTTTAAAGGCAAGTTTAGTCTTTGTGATTTGTCCACGGCTTCCTTCATAGTTTCGCATAATCTGCTTTTCGATACTAAATTTTCTATTGATCGTTTCCAACAATCCATTCTTTATCATCATACTTTAGACGATTAAGGTCGTTTACAGTTTTTGTTGCTTCCTTCAACTTTTTCAAAGTTCAGAGTATTGATTCGTAGACCGGGTGCTTTTCAGAATTTTAGAATGGGAAAATCATAATTCTAAGAGATAAATGTTATATGTATGCATATAACTGTTGATGTTGTAACGTTGCGAGATTCAAAATACTGATTGTTAATTCTCGATAATGGGTATGGTAATCCTCGTTACAAGATGCGGATGAGTATACGATAGGGTTTTAATGAACAAATATAATGGTTTTTCAGAGAGACTTAAACCAATGAGTAATGATGTTGCTGATAAGTTTACTGTTAATGCGGTGGAATATAAACGGTTCTCCGGTAACGATAACGAAAGGCAAACATATATATCAAAATTATATGAAAGGTCGTTGTTGATTTGCTGGAGCTGTGACAAAACTGGCTAATTTGAAAAAGAATTGCAAAGTTACTTTCGGTAATAACAACGCCAAAGGAGCTAGCACGGATACGCGTTAAACGTTTACTCAGTTTTCGAGAGTTTTCCAGGTTCATAACTATATGCATCAATCTTTTCTTCCATAGATGAAGTGCGGTTGGTTCATCCTCTCGATTGAGGTGTTTTCAAGAATCATGAAAGGTTTGAACGCAGATTGTAATCGTCAAGATACAAATGAGGTTTAAGATGAAATCAAGTGGCAAACTTGAAGAATTGTTTAGTTTCATATGTTATAATCAATATTTTAATTCATTTTTAATTGTCCAATGTTGGTAGCCACAGTTAGTAATTCAATAATTCATATATAATATTCGAATTAATTAATACATGTCGTGACCCATTATATACATGTCTCAGACTCGATCACAACTCAAAGTATATATATTATTGTAGAATCAACCTCAACCCTGTATAGCTAACTCAAGCATTACTGCATATAGAGTGTCTATGGTTATTCCAAATAATATATATAGATGCATCGATATGATATGTCAAAACCTTGTATACGTGTTCCGATATTTAAAGTGCGTAAAATAAATAACAGAAATTAAATTGTGATACATAAATTGCGATAAATAAAATGTAATACAGAATTAATGAGTTAGCTAGGAACAGTTAGCTAGGAACAGATGGCATGGATTCTTATCAAAATTCTTCTCATAGTTAATTTGTTTGTTTCTAACAAATTTTATTTTGTCCAATATTTTCTTCATTATGCCACTTGTTGGATTCTGATAAGTCAAAATCCAATTATGAAATTGAATTGAAATGGTTACTCTGTGGTGAACGAATTCGTATAGATGTGGATGTAAGTAGGATGGTAAATGACTGTTGAATCAGATTCGAAGAATGTACAGTTTAACTTATTAATGTGAAATCTAAATATTCCTCGGGTATTACCTACCCGTTAAAATATTTTCACCATTAACAGTTTGTACAAAAGAATTTTTAATTACAATATTTATGAAAATATATATACATATATATTTTTTTCAGATGTAATCATGGATTTAATGAGTTAATATGATATTAAACTCATTTGGTTTACCGTTAGAACTAGAATACATAATCTCTAAAACATTAGAGATTACTTAATCGCCATGAAGAACGAAGATAATTGATGTAGAACGATACGTAGAACAATGATTATACTCGAGGTACAGAATAAGATGTTGAGGCATGGATTGTTGATGGTACTGGTGCTGTTACTGATTGTACTGTTGGTGCTGATGATGTTGCTGAAGCTGGTAAGTTTTGAACCATATTCTCCAAATTGATTACTCGAGCGTGAAGCTCGTTGACTTCTTCCATTATTCCGGGATGATTGTCGGTCTGAAAGAGCGGATGAATATGGTTTAGAATTGTGGATAGAATATAATCGTGTCGAGGTACTCTGGAAATGAGGGTGAAAATGGTGTTTCAGATAGGTTCGCCGGTAAGTACTTCAGGTTCATCGCCAAGAGGTGAATTTGGTTGATGGAAAGGATCGCCATCTTCTCATCTCCATTGATTAAGTCGATTACGAACCCATCCCCAACTCATCCAAAATTGATGATGGCTGATTGGTTGATTCATTCCGATCACACTGTTTTCAGAGCTCGAGTCGAATTCCATGTCGGAATAGCTGTCAGAATAATTGTTGGAATAGCTATCGGAATTTGAGGGACTCGAACTGGTTGAGGGATTCATCTCGTAAGATCAAATGAAAGATTTTTGGTATGAAATAGATTATAGGATGTAGATTAGTAACCTGCAATACACGATTTACATATGCATATATAATACTAAAATCCCATAAGTTACGGAGGAATCTACGGAAGTTGTCAGGAAAGGTCTATAGTAACAGATACACTAAGATATGAATTTTGTCTATACATTATCGATGCACTAAATGCAGTAAGACGTGTCTAGACTTAAGATGATAAGCAAGTGATTCCCTAAGAATGATAAGCAGGTAATTTTCGACACGAAATGATAAGCAAAACTTTTGACATGCAGACACGGTCGAAGTCCAGACCCACTAATGCATCTAAACAACTATCAGTTAGACACACTACTGCAAGACCTGGTTCACTAAGACCACAGCTCTGATACCACATGAAGCGACCCGTCCTAATCGATTTGGACGAATACATTACATTTGATTACATCACGAGGTACTTGACCTCTATATGATACATTTTACAAACATTTCATTCATTTTTAAACGACAAACTTTCATTTCATCAAAAGTTGACGGCAAGCATACCATTTCAAAATATATCCAACTATCATTGACATAGTAATAATCTAGATGAACTCGACGACTCGAATACAACGTCTTTTGAAATATGTCATGTATGACTCCAAGTAATATCTCTAGAATGAGCAAATGCACAGCGGAAGATTTCTTTCATACCTGAGAATAAACATGCTTTAAAGTGTCAACCAAAAGGTTGGTGAGTTCATTAGTTTATCATAATCGATCATTTCCATAATTTTAATAGACCACAAGATTTCAATTTTTCCATAAATATACATCTCATATCAGGCATTTCGCAAACTGCATAGAGATAAAAATCATTCATATGGTGAACACCTGGTAACCGACCTTAACAAGATGCATATAGAATATCCCCTATCATTCCGGGACTCCCTTCGGACATGATAAATTCGAAGTACTAAAGCATCCGATACTTTGGATGGGGCTTGTTGGACCCAATAGATCTATCTTTAGGATTCGCGTCAATTAGGGTGTCTGTTCCATAATTCTTAGATTACCATACTAAAAGGGGCATATTCGGCTTCGATCCATTCAACCATATAATGTAGTTTCAATTACTTGTGTCTATTTCGTAAAACATTTATAAAAGCGCATGTATTCTCAGTCCCAAAAATATATATTGCAAAGGCATTTTAAAAGGGAGCAAATGAAACTCAACTAATGTATTTTGTAGTAAAATACATATGACTATATTGAACAATGCAGGGTTGGCATCGGATTCACGAACCTATATCATTTGTATATTTATTAATATACATAATTGTAACCGAACACACATATATATAATTTATTAGTAATATCCTTTTTGTATTAATAGTATATATATGTTTCATATATTCACTTTGTATATAGAAATATTAATTTTTATTATGTTATATATATTAAATATATCATTATAGTAATAGTTATAATAATACTAAAACAATATTAGTAGTGATAGAAATGATTATAATACTTAATATTATTAATAAGATAATAATGTTAATAATTTATTAATGATAACATTAATGATATTAATGATGATAAATGTTAAAATATTAATTTTACTGTTAATGATAGTTATGTTACCGATTTTAGTAATTTACATAATAATAATACTTGTGATAATACAAATAATAATACTTATGTTAATATTAACAATTCTATTATCTATAAAAAGATACTAATATTAATATTTAAAAAAATAATAATAATTTGTATTATTTTCATAATGATAATAATTATAACCATAATCTTAATGATGATACTAATACTAAAATGATAAGATTACTAATAATAATAATAATGTTATTAATACTTTTAATAATATTAATGATAATAATTATAATACTTGTACCTATAGTAATAATAATTATTGTTATAACACTAATAATAATCATAATGATAATGTTACTAATTAGTTTAATGATGATGATAATTATATTAATAATAATAATAATAATAATAGTGTTAATAATAATACTTATGTTATTAATTATAATTATAATAATAATAATACTAATAATTATAAATTGATAACAAGTGCTAATATTAATAATAGTCTTATCATAAATTTTACATAATAATAACTGCAATTAATAATAACAATAATAATAATAATAATAATAATAATGATAATAATAATAATAATAATAAAAATAATAATAATAATAATAATAATAATAATAATAATAATAATAATAATAATAATAATAATAATAATAATAATAATAATAATAATAATAATAATAATAATAATGATAGATATAATAACTACCTTCAAAGGAACTCAGTGTATAAAAAAAATGTCCTGAGCCAGCCTCGAACCCGTGACCTCACGCCCACCCAGAAACACCACAAATCACTACACCGATTATGTTTTTCCTAAATAACTCTCATATCAATTAAGTTTAACCTGTTTTCATGTGTTTATTTCCCTCTCCATCTTCTCTAAACTGTACATCGACCAGAGACATCCCAATCCATAAATCAAATTTCCAAAACAAAATTTAAGACTTTGCAATAATTAGAAAAAACTAATAAGTGTTGTAATTAATTAATAAGGAAAACGAAAAAAAATATAAACAAAAGCAGGCCTGCCTGCTGCTCGTCGAGACTCAAAACACAAAAAAAAAAAAAAAATTGATTCTGAATTTGACAAAGTTTTAGACCAAACTTCCAACATGAAATTAGTTGTAAACTACTCCTAAAAACTCTCTGTAACTTCAATTGAACCTAAAACCTCAAACTGAGATCAAATTTCGCGATGAACAACCAGTTTGACTTTTAAAAAAAACTTTGACTTCTAAATTCGGATTTGATAGAACGAATTGGATTCTGAAACTTTACAGGTAGTTTTAAAAGACAATTCCTAACAACTCTGCAATATTACATTTTAAAATTGAATCGAATTCAATATATGGCTAAAAAGTTGAAGAACAGGGGTACGTGACTTGTTTCTGAACTTTTCTGTTTAATTATTCATGTAACAACTTATTTAAATTGATAAATGATAAGGTTGATGGAAGACTGAATGATTCCTCACCTACTAATACAGATTAACTAGTTGTTTTATAACAAGAAAAGATTCGACAGCTAAATCGTACAGACACCTAAAAAAATAAATAAAAATATAAAATGTGATAACAATCTCTAACAGATTTTGGATTCATCTCTGTGTTTTAGTTTTAGATTTATACGAATTTATCAATCATAAATAGTATGAAAACAACATAAAGCAGATTCTGAGATATCTAGTTCGTATGTATATATATATTTATAGGAATAATATTATTAATTAATAATTACAATTATATTTAATAATAATAAAAATTTATAATAATATTAATAATAATATTAATAATAGTATTAATAAGAGTAATAACAATAATAATCATGATTTAAAATTAATAATAATGAAAATGATAATGATAATATATATGGTGATACAAAATAATATTAGTTATATTAATATTAATGATAATAATAATAACATGATGATAGTACTAATAACAATTATAATTTCAATAAATTTTTATAATAATCAATATTAATAAAACTGCTAATACTAATATTATTAATAATATTAATAACATTACTAATTATAATTATCAATAAAAGCGTTATAATAATTTTTACATATCAAATTTCATATCTATACAATATTATTACTACAGATAGTACTATTAATATTGGAAGTAATATAACAATTATATTTTTATTTGAAATTAAGTTTATTATATTGATATTATATCTCGTTAACTATGTAATATTTAATAATTATATTATATATCCTATGTTAACATTTATTGATTCATAATATACATATAAATAATAATATCATATATATATATATATATATATATATATATATATATATATATATATATATATATATATATATATATATATATATATATATATATATATATATATATATATATATATATATATATACATAATCATTTTTAATAATACCTTATTATTCTGTTTATTACTTTGATATTTTTAATTCCAATTGATTAAGTGTACTTTATTAATTTAATTTATTATATATATACACTTATGTCTATATTTATATATATCTATATATATTTATTTACACGCAACTGTTCGTGAATCGTCGGGAATAGTCTAACGGTTAAAATGCATTCATGTAAAAAATTCCACAATTTTTGTGATTCAATTAAATAGACTTTTCCTAGCATGTCGAAACTATATAAAGATTAAGTTTAAATTTGGTCGGAAATTTCTGGGTCGTCACACCTTAGCTTGCTCGGCTCGGATTTTCTTCTTCTTTAGCTCAATCTCTTTTCTTTCTTTCTCAACGAGCAATTTTTCATGTCGGATTCTCTTATTCTTTTCCATTAAAACATCAACTTCCTTAACTTGCTTCTTGTAATCTTCCTCGCCTTTTATAAATCAATCAAGTTCTTCTGTTTCACCTCACTACTCAAATTGAAGAAGTCACTTAAGGTATTGAGTGACGGATTCGAGTATGGTTCGAGCGAAGGAATAACAATCTCAAATTCTTCTTCATTCTCAGATTCTGTCTCCAGCTCATCCTCTGACTCAATAATCACATTTTATTTCACACTACCTTCACCAACAGAATCTTGACTCTTTTCATCTTCAACAAAAATTATCAACATCACTTAAATTGATATTTTGGATTGATTCGGGAGGGACCTCAGCAACTGGCTCTTTTTGTGGAGCCTTGATTTTAGCTTCAACTGTCTCTGCATCCTCTGTATCATTTTCACTGTCACATGCCAGAGCAGCAAGCTGTTCCACTGGGAAATCACTTGGCGGAACGTCCCCTTTTCTGCATCCTTAAAAACATTTGAATAATTCATATAATATTCAGCAGTAAAGACCTCACCATATTCATTAAAACTTTGAATAAGTATCACTAACGGATATTCAAAAGAGGGTCCTCCAGACTTAGTTCCAGCATTTTCATCTTCTTTATTTTCATCACCACCCAAATCAGAGGAATACGCTTCTCCTCCATCCGTTATCAATTTGGTTTTCCCATAAATGAGTTGTTTTAACTTATCATTCATCTCCTTCAACTTCGCTTCACTTTCGCTTTTAACTTCCACCAGCTGTTTGTTTAACTTCTCCATCTTCTCCTTTTGACGGTTCATACGTCTCCACAACTTCTCATTATCCTCAACCAACAACTCAATCTTCTCAGCACTAGCTTTCTTGTCCTCAACGGCTTGGTTTTCAAGATTAGTAATCTTGTCATCAACGACATCAGAAGATGTTGTTGTGTCTTGAACTCAGATGGAGTAATTTGAGATGATGTAACAGGGGCTCTCGGTGAGGAAACGGCAGCTCTAGCATCCTTCATAAAATCGGAAGGTTGGCGTTGAGTATTTTTCCTTGAACCTCCATGAGATGATCTCTTTGGTGAGTCATTATGGTGTTTGGTTCTCCTCTCCTTCTTCTTAGGTTGCTCAGATGACATGGGTTCTTTCCCTTTTCTTTTCCTTCGAATCAACTGAGTATCTTCTTCAGTAGCTTCATCATCATCATCATTATCATTGTTACCTTGGTTACCTCCTTCTTGAGTTTCACCAGTAGCTTTCTGATTATCACCTTCTCACTCTTCTTCAACAGTAACTTCATAATTAGAATCAGAATTCTCATTTCTCCAAGCATTACCCGGTGGGCATTGATAATTCGCTTTCTTGAGATGCCAAACAAGCTTTCTACCAAAATCAGGCTTAAGATCCTCATTTCGAGTTTGCTCCATTCTCTGAAAAGTCACAACATTTATAGGACGAAGTGGAATGATATCATGTTCAAGCTTAGGTAAGTCTGGTGCAGCATCATGAATGATCAACTGAAGAAAACAGGTATAGATGAGGTATCTCTGTGTAGTGCTGTAGTAATTAGCTCTGAAACAGTGAAAGACGAACCCAGAGAAATCATACGGAGCCTTTAGAACAAGTGCAACAAACATGCTCTGCACTTTCTCATTAAGCTTATCAAAACCAGCTTTTCTTCCACTAAAACAATGCATTAACACGTGAGCAAGATATCGATACCGTGGAGGCAAGAGAGTCTTCATCAGCTCAGAATTACCAAATGTCACGACCCGTCCCAATCCATAAGGACGAGTACGATAACATATGATTACATTGCGAGGTCTTGACCTCTATATGATACATTTTATAAACATTGCATCCGTTTTACAAGAGAAACTTTCATTACATCGAAAGTTGACAGGTATGCATACCATTTCATAATATCCAAACCATAAATGACCTAATCTGTCATTTTCTTTAATAATAATCTCTATTAAACTCAACGACTCAAATGCAACGTCTTTTGAAATATATCATGAATGACTCCAAGTAATATCTCTAAAATGAGCATTTTTACAGCGGAAGATTTCTTTCAAACCTGAGAATAAACATGCTTTCAAGTGTCAACCAAAAGGTTGGTGAGTTCATTAGTTTATCATAATCAATCAATTGCACAATTTTAATAGACCACAAGATTTCATTTTCATTTCTCATAAAATCATTCATATGGATTGAACACCTGGTAACCGAAATTAATAAAATGCATCTAGAATATCCCCATATATAATCATCGAAGTACTAAAGCAGTTCAAATTCTCTGACTGGGGCATGTCAAAGCCCATAGAATATAGTTTCGATTACTTGTGTCTATTTCACGTCAACTGGTGGCAATTATAATAAATACCAATTCTTAGGTTACCAAGTTCAACATGGGTGATATCCGGTATAAAAATTCAACCATAGAATGTAGTTTCGATTACTTGTGTCTATTTCGTCAAACATTTATAAAAGCGCATGTATTCTCAGTCCCAAAAATATAGATTGCACAAGCATTTAAAAAGGGAGCAAATGAAACTCACAATACTTTATTTCGTAGTAAAAATACATATGACGTCATTGAATAAGTGCAAGGTTGGCCTCGGATTCACGAACCTATATTTAAGTATATATATATATATATATATATATATATATATATATATATATATATATATATATATATATATATATATATTTATATGTTGGTCAATATCTATTAAACAATTTAGGTCAAGTCGTAGTGTATCACAATCCTAATGCTCGAGATCGATATGCAAAAGTTTAACAAAAGTCGCCTAATTCAAAAATGACTTTCAAAATCTATTCATTTTTATTATATAACATAAATATAGTCATTTTATATACTTAAATATTTTTCTCAGATTTAAAGTAAAACATACAAGTCATTTATAAAATAAAAATTATATTAAAAATTTATATATGATAAAAATATACTTTTATATATCTAAAGTAATAAAACTTATAAAGTTCATTTAATATCATAAAATATGGTGGCATGTATTATTAATGTAATTATATTACGTGTGGTAAAAATATCTTTGTATCACATATTTATTTGATAAAATAATATTGATAATAATAATAATAATAATAATAATAATAATAATAATAATAATAATAATAATAATAATAATAATAATAAGTAAAAGTTGTATTATTCTGTAATAATGATAATAATTATTATTCTTCTAATAATAACAATATTTATTTACTAATGATGATATTAATTAAAATAAAATGATAATTTTAATAATGATAAATTTAATCGTAATGATACTTTTTAATAATAACTGTAATAATAATAATATTTTATAAAATAATAATTCTATTTAAAATGATAATTTTTAATAATAATAATAATAATACTAAAATGATGATAATAATAATGATATTTTATAATAACAATGATATACTATCAAAATGATAATTTTAATAAAAAATGATAGTTTTAATATTAATGATGCTTTTAATAATAATAACGATAAAAAAAATAACTGGATAGTTTTTTTGAAAAAAAAATATTACTTATTTTCATAATAATAATAATAATAATAATAATAATAATAATAATAATAATAATAATAATAATAATAATATTAATAATATTAATAATATTGATTATTAAATAATAATAATAACAATAATAACGACGATAACGATAACGATAACGATAACGATAACGATAACGATAACAATAACGATAACGATATCGATAACGATAATGATAATGATAACGATAACGGTAACTAGTTTAACAATAATACTTTAAAATTATAGATAATTCAATTGACGATATTTTTTAATCCATTCATCAAAACCATACGATATCTAAGTGAAAAGTTTATAGTTTTTTGCCAGCTTTTCAACGACATGCATATCATATACCTTATCTCAATCGCATATGTATCAAATTCATAATTTATCATAAGTTATCTAACGACAAAATTAAAAATACAAGCATGCATAAACATATATACTCGAGCACTAGTCAGGGATACACTATTAATATATAAAAGTTAAGTTATGAGTGCTCATGTATCAATATTGAGATTAAATATTGCAGGAAAGTACGTAGATGCGACGAACATGACAAATGCTAGATTGACCTTACGAGCATACCCCTGACAATACCCATAACCTCCATAGCTATAACCCATAATTTTCTTAGCTCTATCCCGCTCATAAAATTCGTTTTGAAAACACTCAAGCAGAACCTCGTCGTAGTATTTTATGTATAATACTAATAATAACGCTATCTAATAATACTAATATCAATATTAATAAGATTAATATTAATAATCTTAATATTAATAATAATAATAATATTAATATATATATATATATATATATATATATATATATATATATATATATATATATATATATATATATATATATATATATATATATATATATATTAACTGAGCGAAGTGTGTGTGAAGAATGAATTGTAAACCGCGTTTCGTTTCATTTATAAGCAATGTGGCCTACACCTAACCACCATGCAATCGCATGGGGTTAGTGCCTTGTGACCATGCGATCGCATGGGTCACTTGGCCAGCCTACATTGGTGTGCTCCGCGATCACGGAGGTTTTGTGTATGGGAGGCCCGCAATCGCGGACTCCCCCTGTCCAGCTCATACACAAATGATTAAAGGCTGCCGACATTTTTTAATAATATTTAATATATAATATATTTAATTTATATAATTAATTATATATAATATAATATTTACGTGCATAGTTAAATTGTAATTTTTGTTCCGATGACTTTTACGTTGGCACTCAACCTATGTCCCGGTTCCAGTTTCTCGAACGCTTTTTTGTAAGCTTAGAAAACTTGTACTTACATTTCGTAACTCATACCCGTATCAAAATATAGACTTTAAGTAAATGAAAAAGTATCCCACTCAAAGTGTAACTTATTCATTTGAGTGTTTTGGTCATTTACTCTTATAAATCAGCGTCTCGTTAATTATCAAAACATATTTTTAAATCAAAACATTTTATATCTAAGTTAATATTATATTTTATCATATATATATATTATATATATATATATATATATATATATATATATATATATATATATATATATATATATATATATATATATATATATATATATATATATATATATATATATATATATATATATAAATATAAATTTATTATAAATATTTATTGAATAATATAATATTTAGTTTTTCAAATACTAAATATATTCCAAAGTATAATTTAAGATCGTTTATATAATCAAAAATATTATATCATATAACGTTTACGCTTTAAAAATATAATTCCTTTATGCGCTAACGTTTATTTTAATTTCCTTAAACTTTCTAAATAATATATCTTAATATCGATCGAATCAAATAAACAAGTGTTACTATCGTTTACTTAACTAATTTAAAATCATATATATATTTAATATACATAAACACGTTTTAAATACACGTTACAAGTTATTTATATATCTAATAACCAATATTCTAACTTACGTTATTTAACAAAGATATTTTAATAAACAAGATCTATTATAATGAAAAATGTTTTTGCACGTTTAAAAATAGATGAATCAAGTATTATGAAATTCAATTCTCCACTAACTTTTGTCTAACTCTCAATAAGTGAAACTTTGTTTTCACATGTAAATTACTTTACCATTTATTCCGAATACCGTTAAAAAGAAACGATTTCTCAAATCAACGTGGGCCTCGTAACAGAGACTCATAATAATAACATGATCCATAAGGAACTTTGTAAGTATCTTTTATCTCATCGATAGATATAATAAACTTCTATTGGAACAAAATGCGTTCATGTAAAGTATTACATATCTAATATTTTGTTTGCGTTTTCAATTAACAAGTATATATTATATATACATATCTATATACACATAATTGTTCGTGAATCGTCAGGCATGGTCAAAGTGTATTTGATTACATGAATATAGTTTCAAAATATTTGAGACTCAATATTACAGACTTTGCTTATCGTGTCGGAATCATATAAAGATTAAAGTTTAAATTTGGTCGGAAATTTCCGGGTCATCACAGTACCTACCCGTTAAAAAAATTTCGTCCCGAAATTTGATCGAGGTCGTCATGGCTAACCATAAAAATGTTTTCATGATGAACATGAGTTGATAAATAGAGTTTTATCATCATTGAGTAATATAGATAAAACAATTTGATTACGCGAAGAGTATAAGTGAAGCTATCGCAAGAGAGTGAAATAAGTAAATGTATATTCATTTTAATCGATGACGTAGTTACGATTGATTTCTGGAATTCATGGGATTTAAAAAAAATCTTCGTAATAAGATTTGGTTCTTCGGCGATTAAGGAAATCAGGATCTTCTTTGATTAAATGCAATAATATGTTTCGATTGCCCTGTCGGATATTTCACTATAAATCCACCCTCTTCGTTTCCTTATTTCCACATTTCACACCTTCCATTCTTTCTCCTCAATTCATACTTTAAAGCATTCGTTAATATGCTCCATCCAGTTCTGATTCTTGATATACTCCTAACTTTCATATCTTTCATTCTTCTTTTTCATCTACCACCGGAGGAGGTTATTTTCTTCTACCATTATCTTGGAGTTATAGTGTTTTTCATTCTCATGTGCCTTTATATTGCTATACGCATTGATATACATGGTTTGTAATTTCGTGGTTGTTATCTGGATTTATATTCTCCATTATATTTCGGAGCTTTATGCTTTCGTTTTCTCTTCCCGACCTTAAGTCAATCGGATAATGGTCCAGAATTCGTAGGTATGAAGTTTTGGATGAACATAGTTAATGTTCTAAGAAAGAAATTATAATGGCACAATCTTGATTTGTATCCGGAAAAGACCGAATCATCAAGAAAAATATTTTCTTGATAGTTTAATAGTTAAATAAAATGAAAGAGTTATGTAACATGGTTCATGATGAGGGTATGATCTGTGAATCATCACGTTCCATTAGAAACTCAGCATGACTTACTGTAATATAATCACGTTGATCAAGTGTCATAATATTATATTAACTCATGCTTCAGTTCCCAACATTACTACAAAAACATTCATATTTTTAATTAGAATTTTTTCAGAATTTAGAAACTAACACAGTTTCTTTATGTTGTAACGCAGATATTGCGGAGAGATAAATGATTTCAGATAAGAATAGTTGTGAAAATATCTTCAGGAATATCGAAGATATTTATAATGAAAGATATGATGATATCTTACAATTTCTAATATCGATGGATGATGATGAAGATTTGTCCGTAAAAGTGTAGAGTCAGGAGTAAGGTATTCCTTAACAACTTCAGCAGATACTGAATCATTTGTATTCTTTGAAGGAAGGTTTAGTCTTTGTGATTTGTCCACAGCCTCCTTCATGGTCTGCTCAATCCGTTTTCCCAGTTCCAAACCTTCTCTTTTTCTCAGCTTTACCACCATACTATTCTTTATCATCAAACTTTTGACTATTAAGGTCGTTTACAGTTTTTGCTGCTTCATCAGCATTTTTCCAAACTTCGGAGAACTAGTTCCCAGTTTGGGATATTTTTCAGAAACTTCACATTCGAAGTATGTAAGTCTAGGATATAGATGTTATATGTATACATATAACTGTTGGCATAAAATTGGTGCGAAATTCAAAATACTGATTGCTGATTCCAAGTAATTGATATGACAATTATTTTTTTGAATCATAGATAAGTTCTTAATAAAGTTTCAATGAATAAGTATCGTGATTTTTCGGAGAGGCTTAAATATCAATGAAGTTGTTGATAAGTTTACTGCTAATGTGGCGAGATATGAAAGGTTCTCCGGTAACAATGATGAAGGGGTAATCGTTATAATAAGGCTTACTCGAATGAACAATTGAAGATGATTTGCTGAAGCTGTGACAAAACTGTCTATTTTGAAAAGAGATCGAAAAGTTATTCTAGCTAATAAATGTCAAAGGGTTTTGACACGGATACGTGTTAACTATGACTTTGGTTTCGAGGGTTTTTCACGTACAAGACTGCGGGTAACATGTGGTTGGATCATCATCTCGAGTGTCTTCAGGAATTTCAAAGGGTTTGATCACAGATTGTAATTGTTAATATACATATGATGTTCTAGAATTTTGAATGATTCAAATATTTTTCTGGGTTTCATGAATAGAAACGATGTTTTACTACAGTTTTGAAGTCAAAGTAAAGTTTTTGAAAGATGTAGGTGTAGTTACCCAAATATTTCCATGTGTATATATATTAAATGAAATTGATATTTACATGATTAAGTGTTTCAAACATGTTAAGCAATCAAACTTGTTAAGACTTTATTAATTGAAATAGGTTTCATATAGACAATTGACCACCCAAGTTGACCAGCGATTCACGAACGTTAAAACTTGTAAAAACTATATGATGACATATATATGGATATATATATAGTTAACATGATATTATGATAAGTAAGTATCTCATTAGGTATTTTAACAATGAGTTATATACATAAAAAATGAGACTATTGAATTAAGAAACTCGAAAACAATATATATAACGATTATCGTTATAACAACTTCTTATTAAATACATATGAATCATATTAAGATATTGATACACTATATTTAAACATGATAAATGATAAGTAAACATATCATTAAGTGTATTAACAATGAACTACATATGTAAAAACAAGACTACTAACTTAAGGATTTCTAAATGAGACATATATGTAACGATTATCGTTGTAACGAAATTTAAATGTATATATATCATATTAAGATATATTAATACATCATAATATCATGATAATGTAATAATTTAACATCTCATTAGATATAATAAATAATGGGTTAACAACATTTAACAAGATCGTTAACTTAAAGGTTTCAAAACAACACTTACATGTAACGACTAACGATAACTTAACGACTCAGTTAAAATGTATATACATGTAGTGTTTTAATATGTATTCATATACTTTTGAAAGACTTCAAGACACTTATCAAAATACTTCTACTTAACAAAAATGCTTACAATTACATCCTCGTTCATTTTCATCAACAATTCTACTCGTATGCACCCGTATACGTACTCGTACAATACCCAGCTTCTAAATGTATGTATTATTAGTGTATACACTCCAATGATCAGCTCTTAGTAGCCCATGTGAGTCACCTAACCATGTGGGAACCATCATTTGGCAACTAGCATGAATGATTACACAAAATTACAAACTAATGTGACCTTATATGGAGTACCTACATCACTTTTTCAATCATCACCATAAACACTTTCATTTTTCAATTTTTATGCATCAAACTAAAATCTCTCAAGTGTTCTTCCATTGTTCTTAGTGTTCTTCATCATCTTCATCAAAATCTAGCTCAATCTAGTTCATAAATCCATACATAAACCAAGTTACAAAACAACTACTCAAGAACACACCAACAACACTTCCAAGTTTGCTAGCTTACTTTCAATCTTACAAATCCATTTCAAGTGATCATCCAATCTCAAGAAATCTTTCTTATTTATAGTAAGATATCTTTCTAATTCAAGGTAATACTCATACTCAAACTTTGATTCAATTTCTATAACTATAACAATCTTATTTCGAGTAGAAATCTTACTTGAACTTGTTTTTGTGTCATGATTTTACTTCAAGAACTTTCAAGCCATCCAAGAATCCTTTGAAGCTAGATCTATTTTTCTCATTTCTAGTAGGTTTATCCACAAAACTTGAGGTAGTAATGATATTCATAACATAATTCTAAACTTGTTCGCAAACAAAAGTTAATCCTTCTAACTTGACTTTTAAAATCAACTAGACACATGTTCTATATCAATATGATATGCTAACTTAATGATTTAAAACCTGAAAACACGAAAAACACCGTAAAACTGGATATACGCCGTCGTAGTAACACCGCGGGCTATTTTGGGTTAGTTAATTTACAACTATGATAAACTTTGATTTAAAAGTTGTTCTTCTGGAAAAATGATTTTTCTGATGAACATGAAACTATATCCAAAAATCATGGTTAAACTCAAAGTGGAAGTATGTTTTTCGACTGAAATGACTACCTCTTATAATAATGAATTGTAACCTGTATTTTCGACTATAAACTTATACTTTTTCTGTATAGATTCATAAACTTAAGTTCAATATGAAACCATAGCAACTTGAATCACTCAAAACGGATTTAAAACGAAGAAGTTATGGGTAAAACAAGATTGGATAATTTTGCTTGTTGTAGCTACGTGAAAATTGGTAATAAATCTATATTAATCATATCCTAGCTAACTTATATTGTATAATACATATATTCTAATATATTATGTAATCTTGGGATACCATAGACACGTATACAAATGTTTTGACATATCATATCGACCCATGTATATATATTATTTGGAACAACCATAGACACTCTATATCCAGTAATGTTTGATTTAGCTATACAGGGTTGAGGTTGATTCCAAAAATAATATACTTTGAGTTGTGATCTAGCCTGAGACGTGTATACACTGGGTCATGGATTGATTCAAGATTATATATATATCGATTTATTTCTGTACATCTAACTGTGGACAACTAGTTGTAGGTTACTAACGAGGACAGCTGACTTAATAAACTCAAATCATTAAAATGTAATAAAAATGTTGTAAATATATTTTGAACATACTTTGATATATATGTACATATTTGTTATAGGTTCGTGAATCGACCAGTGGCCAAGTCTTATGTAGAGACCCGCCCTAATCCATCCAGACGAAGTCCATATCAATTATAAAAGATTCACAACAGTTGATTACATCGCGAGGTACTTGACCTCTATATGATACATTTTACAAACATTGCATTCGTTTTTGAAAAGACAATCTTTCATTACATCGAAAGTTGATGGCGTGCATACCATTTTATAATATATCTAACTATAATTGACTTAATAATAATCTTGATGAACTCAACGACTCGAATGCAACGTCTTTTAAAATATGTCATGAATGACTCCAAGTAATATCTTTAAAATGAGCAATTGCATAGCGGAAGACTTCTTTCATACCTGAGAATAAACATGCTTTAAAGTGTCAACCAAAAGGTTGGTGAGTTCATTAGTTTAACATAAATAATCATTTCATAATTTTAATAGACCACAAGATTTCATATTTTCATTTCTCATAAACATACGTCCCATGCATAGAGACAAAAATATCATTCATATGGATTGAACACCTGGTAACCGACATTCACAATATGTATATAAGAATATCCCCATCATTCCGGGATCCTCCTTCGAACATGATATAAATTTTGAAGTATTAAAGCATCCGGTACTTTGGATGGGGCTTGTTGGGCCCGATAGATCTATCTCTAGAGTTCGCGTCAATTAGGGTGTCTGTTCCCTAATTCTTAGATTACCAGACTTAACAAAAAGGGGCATATTCAGGTTAATAATCCAACCATAGAATGTAGTTTCGATCACTTGTGTCTATTTCGTAAAGCATCTATAAAAGCAGCGCATATATTCTCAGTCCCAAAAATATATATTGCGAAAGCATTTAAAAAGGGAATAATGAAACCCACGCATATAAATATTGTAAAACAGTTATTAAAACATTGCATGTATTCTCAGCCCAAAAATGAAATGAGTAAAAGGGAGCAAATGAAACTCACCTATTGTATTTTGTAGTAAAAATACATATGACGACATTAAACAACTGAACAATGCAGGGTTGGCCTCGGATTCACGAACCTATATCATTTATATATATATTAATTACATATACTTGTAATCGAACAACTATGTATATTATTAGTAATATAAGTTTTAATATCAATACTTATATGTTTTATTGTGTTCATATTATTTATTTTAATAAATAAGATATTAATATGATTACTTTTGTGTATTAAATGTATTGTTATATGAATATCATTTGTTAGTTAACTTAACGAAAAAAATTAAGATACGGGTAGTAATACTATTAGACTTAATAATAATAGTAATAATGTAAATTTTATATAAGATTATAAGTTTAAAAATATTTATAATGATAATGATAAAGATACAACCTAGTTTTTAATAAAATTATAAATTATAATAATGATACTTCTAGTATTAATGATAACACTAATTATAGTGATATTATTAATTATTATAAAAATAACATTTTTATTACTAATAATAATTTTATTGATGATTCCTTGAATGATACTAATAATAATAATAATCATAATCAAAATAATACTTATATTAATTAATAATACTAATAATATCCTTAATAATACTCAACGATGTTACATATTAACAATTTGACAATTACGTTAGTCATGGTACTTATGTCTTCATAATAATAATGACAATACATATATTAGTCGTTTGATAAATGTAATAATATTAACTGTATTCCTAATTATAATTATAATCCTAATGATAATAAGGATAAATGATAACTAATACATAAATGACAAAATTTATAATAATAAATACATTAATAAAGTTAATAATAATACTAATAATAATGTTCATGTTACTTTTAATCATAATAACAATAATAATTATAATTCTAGTAATAATTAGTAATAATAACATTAATACATAATAACAATAATAATTATAATAATATTAATAATAATAATAATAATAATAATAATAATAATAATAATAATAATAATAATAATAATAATAATAATAATAATAATAATAATAATAATAATAATAATAATAATAATAATAATAATAATAATAATGAAAATGATAATAATAATAATAATAATAATAAAATTTTGGTAATAAATTATACCTTCCAAAGCTTTTAGGAAAAAAAAAATATGCCCAGAACCGGGCTCGATCCCGCAACCTCTCGAACACCCAAACACAACTAAACCGCTGAACCATACTCGATTTTCTGTTATTAAACTATCCTAATATTTATTTAAACCGTATTATTTGTGTTCATCTTCTTCACTTAATTCAAGTCGACCAGGGACAAAGGAAAACCATAACCACGAGCTTGCAATTTGAATTAGGACTAGAGTTTGAAACATAACGACTTGAGTGATTATTTGATCAACAGAAAGACAAAAGAAAGAGAAAAGAAAATATAAAATTTGCCTGTAACAGGCTCGTGAAGAACCACCAAACTCAAAACGTGATTTTGATTTCTGGGATGTTTTAGCCAAAACTTACAACATGAAATAGGTTTACAAACTCTTTTAGAAACTACTTGAATCATCAATTTAACTCAAAACATTAGAACACGTTCGAATTTCTTGATGAACGAAAAGTTTGACTTTTGAAAAGAAAACTTTGACTCACCAATTCGATCTTGTTTTGGAAAATTGAAAGCTAAGATTTTACAGGAAGTTTCCTTGGAGAATTCACGACAATACTGCATTATTACTTTTTGTAATGGGGTTTGAATTCGCGGGTTGGCCATAATATGACACCAACAGAGGTTACGACCACTGTTTCATTATTTTGGTTTTAATTCTCACACGTTATTGCGAATTAGCTGAATGTAAGGATGATAATTGAGTAGTTGAGGTAGTACAATTGATAGGATTGATTTTGTTTGCATTCAGAATCGATATCGACTGGTAACAGAAAACCCGACATAAACAAATAAATTATATAAATAAATAATTAAGTACGATTGTGTTTCACAGCTGAATCCAATAGAATATATCTGTTAGTATATATTTAATATTAATAATAAATAAATATAAATATATTACAAATAATAATAGAGTTCTTAATATTAGAATTAATAAAGATACCAATAATAATAATAATAGAAATAGAATTATTAATAATAATGATCAAAAATGCTATTAAGATTAATTATGATATTAATATTGATGATATTTAATATTAATAAAATAATAATTAAAATTTTATTAATAATAATAATAATACAATTTTTATTGATAATAATAATAAGACTAATTGTAATAATGATAACAATTTTATTAGTAATATTAATAATATAACAATATAAATATATATCACATTTCTTATCTATATGTTATATATTAAATATTAATATTAATAATATCATCGAAGTAATACTAATAATAACAATGATATCATTAATAATGGTATTTACTAAAAATAAATTTGAATGTTATAATTAATAACTTTGGTAAAGTTATAAATCTTAGTTTTTATAATACTAATAATAATTATAATGTCAAAATAATAAAGAGAAGTAATGACACTGATATTAGTATAAATCCTTATTTCAATGAAAGTACTAATATTATCAATATGGCAATTATATTTTATCTTTTAGTAATTTAATGTATTGATATTACGTATTATTAAGTATGTAGTATTTATTAACATCTAATATACATAATAACATATATTGATTATTTAATACTTATTTATTTCATATATATAGTAATATGCATATACATATAATATTAATTAGGTATAGAAACCAGATATATATATATATATATATATATATATATATATATATATATATATTTTATTTACAAACAATTGTTCGTGAATCGTCGAGAATAGTCAAGGGTTAAAATAGATACATGGTCAAAGTTCAAAGTTTTGAGTTTCAATTCAACAGACTTTGCTTGACGTGTCGGAATTATATAAAGATTAAAGTTTAAATTTGATCGAAAATTTCTGGGTCATCACAGTACCTACCCGTTAAAGAAATTTGGTCCCGAAATTTGAGTGAGGTGGTCATGGCTAACAATAAAAATGTTTTCATGATGAATATGAGTTAATAATTAGAGTTTTATTACTGTAGAGTAATATGGATAAGATAATTCGATTACTCGAATAGTACGAGGGAAGTTATCACTAAATAGTGAAATGAGAAGGACATGTTTCATCATAACTTTTGACTAGTCATGGTTGAATTCCGGAATTCAAGGGATTTAAAGAAAATCTTCGTAATAAGATTTGGATCTTTGGCGATTAAGGAAATCAGGATCTCCTTTGAGTAAATGCAATAATCTGTTTCGATTGCTCTGTCGGATATTTCACTATAAATCCACCCCCTTCGTTTTCTTACAACTCACACCTTCTATTCTTTCCCCCTCAATTCATACTTTAAAACATTCGTCAATATGCTCCATCCCGTCCTGATTCTTGATATACTCTTATCTTTTATATCTGTCATTCTTCTTTTTCATCTACCACCGGAGGATTTTATTTACTTCTATTATTATCTTGGGGTTATAGTATTCCTAATTCTCTCGTGTCTTTATATTGCTATACGCAGTGATATACACGGTTTGTAATTTCTGTGTTGTTATTGAATTTTATATCTTCCTTTATTTTGGAGTCCTTACTTCCATCTTTTATAATCATTGTCATTCACAGTAATGCTCTATCTTATTTGATGCAATTTATACCCTCTTTCTATTTCGGAGCTTCATGCTTTTATTTTCTTTTCGTAGTAACGGTCCAGAATTCATAAGTATGGAGTCTCGAATGAACGTAATGTTTTAAACAAGAATAAACGTAATAGCACGATTTGATTTGTCAACTTACACGAGTCACTGAGAATAGAATTATCAAGAATATATTTTCTTGATATGTTCAGAAGTTAAGTAGAATGAAAAAGGTTTATGTAACATGGCACGTGATGATGTTAGGATTTTGTGAATCATCACGTCCCATAAGAAACTCAGCATGGCTTACTGTAATATAATCACGTTGATCAAGTGTCATTATATTATACTAACTCATGTATCAATTCCCAACATTTCTTCAATAACATTCATATTTTTAAACTCGAAGTTTACAGAATATAGAAACTAACAGTTTCTATATGATGTAACACTGATATCACGAAGAGATTAATGATTTCAGAAAAGAATAGTTATGAAAATATCTTCAGAAATATGGAGGATATTTATAATGAAAGATACGATGATATCTTGGAATTTCTAATATCGAAGGATGGTGAAGAAAATTTGTCCGCAAGAGTTTGGAGTCAGAAGCAAGGTATTCGCTAAAGATTTCATCAGAAACAGAATCATCAGGATTCTTAATGTACAAGTTTAGTCCTTGTGATTTGTTCAGAGACTCCTTCGTAGTTTGCTTAATTCATTTTTCAGAACTCAGATTTTCTATCGAGCGTTCCCAACACTCCATTCTTTATCATCAAACTCTTGGCCATTTATGCCATCTATAAATTTACTGTTTCCTCTACATTTAATGCAGTCATATCTGAATTGTTGGTTATCAATCCGAGGTGGTTTCAAGAGAATTGTGTTTTTAGATGATTAAACGCTGATGGTAATATGATGGAATATAAAAGGTCCTCCGGTAACAATAAATGAGCACGCATGTATATCAAGGTTATAATAAGGTTATTTTGAATGAAAAGTCGAAGTTGACTTGCTGGAGCTGTGAAAAATTTGCTAATTTGGAAAGAGATTGCAAAGTTATTTTGGGTAATAATAACACTAAGAAATTAGCATAGCTACGTTTTAAACGTTTTCTCAGTTGTCGAGAGTTTCTCAGGTGAATATCTATATGCATCAATCTTTTCTTCCGTAGATGAAGTGCGGTTGGTTCCTCCTCTTGATTGAGGTGTTTTCAAAATCATGAAAGGTTTGAACGCAGAATGTAATTGTGAAGATACAAATGAGGTTTAAGATGAAATCAAGTGGCAAACTTGAAGAAATATTTAGTTTCATATGTTATATTCAATATTTTAATTCATTTTAATTGTCTAATGTTATTAGTCCACAGTCGATAGTCCACAGTCAACAGTCCAATAATTCATATATAATTTAATATATAATATTCGAATTAATTAATATGTATCGTGACCCGTGTACATGTCTCAGACTCGATCACAACTCAAACTATATATATTATTAGAGAATCAACCTCAACCCTGTATAGAGAACTCGATTATTACTGCATATAGAGTGTCTATGGTGATTCCAAATAATATATATAGATGCGTCGATATGATATGTCAAAACCTTGTATACGTGTCCCGATATTTAAAGTGCGTAAAATAAATAACAGAGAATAAATGACGATAAATAAAGTACGTAAAGTAAATAACAGAAATTAAATGACGTTAAATAAAATTGCGAGAATTAAAATTGCGATAAAATAAATTGCGATAATTAAATTGCGATAAATAAAATGTAATATGGAATTAACAGTTAGCTAGGAACAGTTAGCTAGGATTTTGTTAGTGTGGTTTCTTAACAAAATTTCATATTGTCAATTAGTCTGTTTCTAATCAATTTTTATTGTGTCCATTATTTCTTCATTATGCCACTTGTTGGATTTTGATAGGTCAAAATCCAAATATAAAATAGAATGAAAATGGTTACTTTGTGGTGAACGGATTCGTATAGCTGTGGTTGTAATTAGGATAGTAAATAAGAGTTGAATCAAATTCGTAGAATGTACAGTGTAACTTATTAATGCGAAATCTAAATATTCCTCGGGTATTACCTACCCGTTAAAATATTTTCACCATTAACAGTTTGTACAATAAAAATTTTAATTACAATCTTTATGAAAACATATATACATATGTATTTTCTTCAGACGTAATCATGGATTTAATGAGTTAATGTGATATTAAACTCATCAGATTTACGGCTAGAACTAGAGTACATAATCTCTAAAACATTAGAGATTACATAATCATCACGAAGGACAAAGATAGTTTATGTAGAACGATTCGTAGAACGATGATTATGCTTAAGGTATAGATTAGGAGATTGAGACGTGTGATGATGTTGTTGTTGTTGGTACTGGTTATGCTGCTGGTGCTGCTGATGGTGGTACTGTTATTGTCGGTGCTATAAGTGTTTTTGGTGCTGAGGTTGGTGATGATATTGGTGTAGTAAGTATAGATTGTAGATCACGCATCATTCTTGTCAGGGTTTATATACTACCCTCTATCATTTCTTTCCATCCACTCATCTGATTCGATACATCTTGATTATCAATTCGAAGTTCCCTAACTTCTTCTAATATTCCCCTTCGATTGGTATTCGAAAGTAGAGGTTGAATATTTTCTGAGATTGCAGCAATGCGACCTTCGAGGCAGAATATTTTAGAAAGAAGGGTGAATACAGTGTTGTGAATAGGTTCACCGGTGAGTACATCGTTTTCTCCGATGTTAGGAGGTAAGTTTTATTCGTAGTAGGGCTCGCCTTCTTCATTTCTCCATCGAGTGAGTAAGTCTCGGACCCACCCCCATCTCCTCCAGAAAGAAAAATAACTAAATGGTTGAGACACTTCTGGTTCATTGACTTCGGAGTCTGCTTCAATATACATCTCGAAATCGCTTCCGGAACTAATGGAATCCAAGCTAGGTGTAGTATCCATCTCTCACGATCAGTTAAAGGGTTTTGATATGAAATGATGTTCTAATATCGAATGATATTCTAATTATATATAGAATATCTATACATACTTCCAAAGATCCCGTGAATTACGGAGAAGATTAAGAAAACGTGTCAGATAAAGTCTACAGTGACATATACGCTAAGATATGGATTAGTAGATATGCTAAGATATGAATTTTGTCTATACACTATTCATGCAATCATTGTAGTAAGATGTGTCTAGACTAAGAATGATAAGCAGGTAATTTCCTAAGGATGATAAACTGATGATTTCTGACAAAAATGATAAGCAAAATTTTTGACATGCAGACACGGTCGAAGTCCAGACTCACTAAAGCATCCTAACGACTTATCAGTTAGACACACTAATGCAGACCTGGTTCGCTAAGACCACCGCTCTGATACCAACTGTAGAGACCCGCCCTAATCCATCCGGACGAAGTCCATATCAATTATAAACAATTCACAACAGTTGATTACATCGCGAGGTACTTGACCTCTATATGATACATTTTACAAACATTGCATTCATTTTTGAAAAGACAATCTTTCATTACATCGAAAGTTGACGGCGTGCATACCATTTTATAATATATCTAACTATAATTGACTTAATAATAATCTTGATGAACTCAACGACTCGAATGCAACGTCTTTTGAAATATGTCATGAATGACTCCAAGTAATATCTTTAAAATGAGCAATTGCACAACGGAAGACTTCTTTCATACCTGAGAATAAACATGCTTTAAAGTGTCAACCAAAAGGTTGGTGAGTTCATTAATTTAACATAAATAATCATTTCATAATTTTAATAGACCACAAGATTTCATATTTTCATTTCTCATAAACATACGTCCCATTCATAGAGACAAAAATATCATTCATATGGATTGAACACCTGGTAACCGACATTCACAATATGTATATAAGAATATCCCCATCATTTCGGGATCCTCCTTCGGACATGATATAAATTTCGAAGTACTAAAGCATCCGGTACTTTGGATGGGGCTTGTTGGGCCCGATAGATCTATCTTTAGAGTTCGCGTCAATTAGGGTGTCTGTTCCCTAATTCTTAGATTACCATACTTAATAAAAAGGGGCATATTCAGGTTAATAATCCAATCATAGAATGTAGTTTCGATCACTTGTGTCTATTTCGTAAAGCATTTATAAAAGCAGCGCATGTATTCTCAGTCCCAAAAATATATATTGCGAAAGCATTTAAAAAGGGAATAATGAAACTCACGCATATAAATATTGTAAAACAGTTATTAAAACATTGCATGTATTCTCAGCCCAAAAATGAAATGAGTAAAAGGGAGCAAATGAAACTCACCTATTGTATTTTGTAGTAAAAATATATATGACGACATTAAACAACTGAACAATGCAGGGTTGGCCTCGGATTCACGAACCTATATCATTTATATATATATTAATTACATATACTTGTAATCGAACAACTATGTATATTATTAGTAATATAAGTTTTAATATCAATACTTATATGTTTTATTGTGTTCATTTTATTTATTTTAATAAATAAGATATTAATATGATTACTTTTGTGTATTAAATGTATTGTTATATGAATATCATTTGTTAGTTAACTTAACGAAAAAAATTAAGATACGGGTAGTAATACTATTAGACTTAATAATAATAGTAATAATGTAAATTTTATATAAGATTATAAGTTTAAAAATATTTATAATGATAATGATAAAGATACAACCTAGTTTTTAATAAAATTATAAATTGTAATAATGATACTTCTAGTATTAATGATAACACTAATTATAGTGATATTATTAGTAATTATAAAAATAACATTTTTATTACTAATAATAATTTTAGTAATGATTCCTTGAATGATACTAATAATAATAATAATAATCATAATCATAATAATACTTATATTAATTAATAATACTAATAATATCCTTAATAATACTTAACGATGTTACATATTAACAATTTGACAATTACATTAGTCATGGTACTTATGTCTTCATAATAATAATGACAATACATATATTAGTCGTTTGATAAATGTAATAATATTAACTGTATTCCTAATTATAATTATAATCCTAATGATAATAATAATTATAATTCTAGTAATAATTAGTAATAATAACATTAATACATAATAACAATAATAATTATTATAATAATAATAATAATAATAATAATAATAATAATAATAATAATAATAATAATAATAATAATAATAATAATAATAATAATAATAATAATAATAATAATAATAATAATAATAATAATAATAATAATAATAATGAAAATGATAATAATAATAATAATAAAATTTTGGTAATAAATTATACCTTCCAAAGCTTTTAGGAAAAAAAATATGCCCAGAACCGAGTTCGATCTCGCAACCTCTCGAACACCCAAACACAACTAAACCACTGAACCATACTCGATTTTCTATTATTAAACTATCCTAATATTTATTTAAACCGTATTATTTGTGTTCATCTTCTTCACTTAATTTAAGTCGACCAGGGACTAAGGAAAACCATAACCACGAGCTTGCAATTTGAATTAGGACTAGAGTTTGAAACATAACGACTTGAGTGATTATTTGATCAACAGAAAGACAAAAGAAAGAGAAAAGAAAATATAAAATTTGCCTGTAACAGGCTCGTGAAGAACCACCAAACTCAAAACGTGATTTTGATTTCTGGGATGTTTTAGCCAAAACTTACAACATGAAATAGGTTTACAAACTCTTTTAGAAACTACTTGAATCATCAGTTTAACTCAAAACATTAGAACAGGTTCGAATTTCTTGATGAACGAAAAGTTTGACTTTTGAAAAGAAAACTTTGACTCACCAATTCGATCTTGTTTTGGAAAATTGAAAGCTAAGATTTTACAGGAAGTTTCCTTGGAGAATTCACGACAATACTGCATTATTACTTTTTGTAATAGGGTTTGAATTCGTGGTTTGGCCATAATATGACACCAACAGAGGTTACGACCACTGTTTCATTATTTTGGTTTTAATTCTCACACGTTATTGCGAATTAGCTGAATGTAAGGATGATAATTGAGTAGTTGAGGTAGTACAATTGATAGGATTGATTTTGTTTGCATTCAGAATCGATATCGACTGGTAACAGAAAACCCGACATAAACAAAAAAATTATATAAATAAATAATTAAGTACGATTGTGTTTCACAGCTGAATCCAATAGAATATATCTGTTAGTATATATTTAATATTAATAATAAATAAATATAAATATATTACAAATAATAATAGAGTTCTTAATATTAGAATTAATAAAGATACCAATAATAATAATAATAATAATAGAAATAGAATTATTAATAATAATGATCAAAAATGCTATTAAGATTAATTATGATATTAAAATTGATGATATTTAATATTAATAAAATAATAATTAAAATTTTATTAATAATAATAATAATACATTTTTTCTTGATAATAATAATAAGACTAATTGTAATAATGATAACAATTTTATTAGTAATATTAATAATATAGCAATATAAATATATATCATATTTCTTATATATATGTTATATATTAAATATTAATATTAATAATATCATCGAAGTAATACTAATAATAACAATGATATCATTAATAATGGTATTTACTAAAAATAAATTTGAATGTTATAATTAATAACTTTGGTAAAGTTATAAATCTTAGTTTTTATAATACTAATAATAATTATAATGTCAAAATAATAAAGATAAGTAATGACACTGATATTAGTATAAATCCTTATTTCAATGAAAGTACTAATATTATCAATATGGCAATTATATTTTATCTTTTAGTAATTTAATGTATTGATATTACGTATTATTAAGTATGTAGTATTTATTAACATCTAATATACATAATAACATATATTGATTATTTAATACTTATTTATTTCATATATATAGTAATATGCATATACATATAATATTAATTAGGTATAGAAACCAGATATATATATATATATATATATATATATATATATATATATATATATATATATATATATATATATATATATATATTTATTTATTTATTTACAAACAATTGTTCATGAATCGTCGGTAATAGTCAAGGGTTAAAATAGATACATGGTCAAAGTTCAAAGTTTTGAGTTTCAATTCAACAGACTTTGCTTAACGTGTCAGAATTATATAAAGATTAAAGTTTAAATTTGATCTGAAATTTTCGGGTCATCACATCTTACTTCCTGATGATGTAAAAATCTGTGAAAGTGAGTCATAGTCCCACTTTTAAAATATAATATTTTAGGGATGAGAATACATGCAGTTTTATAAATGTTTTACGAAATAGACACAAGTAATTGAAACTACATTATATGGGTGAATGATCGAAGCTGAATATGCCCCTTTTGCTTGGTAGCCTAAGAATTAGTAAACCGATCTACTAATTGACGCGAATCCTAAAGATAGATCTATTGGGCCTAACGAAACCCATCCAAAGTACCGGATGCTTTAGTACTTCGAATTCATTTTTTATCATGTCCGATGGATTTCCCGAAATGATAGGGGATATTCTTATATGCATCTTGTTAATTTCGGTTACCAGGTGTTCACCACTTGAATGATTTTTATCTCTATGTATGGGATGTATATTGAAATATGAATTCTTGTTGTCTATTATTACGATTTGATAAATATATAGGTTAAACCTATAACTCACCAACATTTTTGTTGAGGTCTAAAGCATGTTTATTCTCAGGTGATTATTAAGAGCTTCCGCTGTTGCATGCTAAAATATGGACAAGATTCGGTGTCAGCATGATTGTATAATATTGTTTAAAACTGCATTCGAGATTTACTTTGTTGTAACATATTAATATTGTAAACCAATATATATTGGTAGTGTGTAAGTGTGATATTTTTAGATTATCATTTTTTGATAATCTAGGAGGTGGCTTTTTAACCTTGTCGATAAAATAAAGGTTATGGTTTGTTTTAAAAACGAATGCAGTCTTTGAAAAACGTCTCATGTAGAGGTCAAAACCTTGCAAAGAGATAAATTAATATGAAACATTTATAATCGATATGAACGGGACATTTCAGTTGTTATCTGAGCGTTGGTCTTAGAGAACCAGAAAATTTGCATTAGTGTGTCTTATCGAGTTTGTTAGGATGCATTAGTGAGTATGGACTTCGACCGTGTTTTCTTTAAAAATGATTGCTTAATATTTTTTGTTGGAAACTACAAATTGTAACATGTAAATATTATGTGATATATTAATCTCTTAACGTGTTTGATATTGCGTGATAGATGTCTACCTCTAGTACAAATCCCATCGACTCACCTAATAATAATGAAGAGTCGAATATATTTTGGGAAGATTCACAAATTCCCGAAGAGGAACCGGAAGAGGAGGAACCGGAAGAAGAGGAACCGGAAGAGGAGGAACCGGAAGAAGAGGAACCGGATGAAGAAGAGGTTCTGGAGGAAGAAATATTGATACCTACAGTAAATCGATTAAATAAAAGAAAATCCTCAACTAACGGACCAAAGTTAATAATGATCAATGGTGTTTCCGCCGAGGAAGCAAAATATTGGGAAGATTACCAATTTTTCGATGAATCGGATCCTGATGAGGATTCCGATGATGTTATAGAAATTACCTCAACCCAATTTAATAAAGCAAAAGAAAATAATTGTGACGATCAGGAAATTTCCGACCAAATTTAAACTTAATCATCAGATGATCTCGACATGATAAGCCAAGTCTGTTATATTGCGTCTTAAAATTTTTGAACTATTTACACGAATTCATTTAACATTTGACTATTCCCGACGATTCACGAACAATTGTGTGTAAATAACTATGTAAATAAAATATATATATGTAAATATAAATATATGTATATATACTAAATTGGATTAATACAATACAATTTAATCATTTCGATTGAAAATATGAAATAATATACAGAGTAATTAAGTTGTCATTAAAATGAATATATATGTATATATATATACATGAATTCTATACTTAAGTAATATTATATATTGTAATGGATATAGAAACTATAAATAATAAATATTCAATATATTATAGTTTATAATTAGTAAATATGATAATTGAAATATCATTATATTAAACACAAGTTAAAGAGTAAAGTTGTTATAGTAATATTAATATTATTATTACTTTCGATATTAATATTAATACTAGTCTTAGTAATATTATTATATATAAAATTTGTTATACATAAATTTTTATGTTATTATTATTACTAAAGTTAATATTATCATTAGTATTAATTACTATTAAATTTATAAAAATTATCATTTTTATTATTATTAGTAATATCATCATATTATTATTATTATTATCATTATATTTAAATTTATTATTATTAATATCTTATCAATATTATTAATAGTTATTATTATAATAATTATTATTAATATAAATATTAATATTTAATATTAATAAAATCATATGTACCAAAAGTAGAATCAAAATCAGATCTCAATCTCTAACTTACTGTGTCAAATTCTTGTTTCTGTCGAATGGTTACCAGTCCACTTCAATCCTTCACTAAACAACAATCTGGATCAATTATATATATTACATTCAATATATCCGTGTAAAAAAAAAAGAAGAAACTTGGTCGTTTCCATCTGTCTTGTTCATTTTTTTTTTTCAAATCTCAAATTCGAATCATATTTCAAAAAGTAATATTGCACAGTTGTTAAGAATCTTTTACTCGAACTTCCTGTAAAATCTTAAGTTCCAGTTCTTTAAAACGAATTCGAAATTCGAAGTCAAAGTTTTGAAGTTAAAAGTCAACTAAATTGTTCATCACGAAATTTGAATTCAATTTGATGTTTTAGGATCAACTAACGATCCAGAAAGTTTCTAGGTTTGTTTTACTAATTAATTCATGTTATAATTTTTATCCAAAACAGTCTTGAATTCGATATTTGATTTTGAGTTCATGTTCTTGAAACTTTGAAAAAGCAAAAACTTAAATTCAAATTTCATTTAAAAATCTATAAATGTTATTGTGTTAGGATTACTATAAACGATCTTTCTGCAAAATTAGAGATTCCAATTCTTTAAATTGAGTGATAATTTACGATTCAAAGTTTTTAAAATAAAAAAGTCAAACAATGTTCTTTGATCAAATTTGTGCAATCTGTTATGATTTAGCTTCGATTGATGATACAAGTGTAATCTTCTGATCATTTAAAAGATATTTATGAAGGTATTTCATATGCTCGAGAGACATAATTGATTAATGTGGCCAACATGTTATGATCCAAGTCGGGTCATACCCAATAACAAGCCAACAACACCTTAAAGTATTTGTTTTAAGGAATGGATCTTTAAAATAAATACTATACACTTTGACTTTAGAAATTGGTTTTCTAAAGATAATATGCTTGAATAATTATTTGGATAATTAAAAATGTAAGTGTGATAATTTTATAAAATGGTTATAAAATTAAATATATGTGCATGTAATACATGGACAACTTGTAAGAGGATTATAAGTTTATGATGTACAAGTAAATAAGTATATTTACTTATCTTTATAATAGGTTTTATAAAGAAGTAAGTGGAAGTATCAAATGGAATTTTATTTAACAAATTAATCTTATTAATTTGAATAATAAAAATTAAAAGGATTTTCCTCCACCAATAGATGGGGTGGCGGTTTTATGGCTCCAAGAAAAGCCACCCCATGCTTGTCTTGGTTGCTTAAATCTCTTCATTTGATACTTTTACTTTGGCACATTCACACATACTAGATTACATGCAAATTTGAAAAACAAAAACTCCTCCTTCTTCCTCCTTCTTGGCCGAATTCAAGGGAGAACAAAAAGGGGTTCTTCAAGTTTGATTCAAGCTTATTTTAAGTGTTTAAAATCCTAACCAAGTCTTGGGTGTTGATTAGTGCTTGTGGGTATCAAAGATTTGAGGCTTCAAGTTAGAAGCTTTGTTCATCTACATCATCTTCTTCATCCTTGTTCTTCACCTCCTTTTGGAGTAGGTATAACACCTCACTAGCTTCTATTTACATTTAAGTATATTATTCAAGACTAGATCTTTTAATGGAATTCTTGTTTAAGAGGTTAAACTTTACATGCATAAACTTTATTTTGCTTCCGCTTGACATACACATATATACACGAATACATACATATACAAAATGGGTTTTGTAACTTGTTTATGTGAAGAATTCCATCAATGGTATCTAGAGCCAAAGTCTTGTTAATATGCTTCTTGTTTTTGGCTAGTAAACTCATTTATTTTACAATCTACCCACATGCATGAAAGTAGAATGTAAAAATTTTGAGTTTTGGTGGGTTTATGGTGTTGGCCGAATTTTTGGGGTTCCAAAAGTGGGTTTGGACTTCAAGTTTGGCCAAGATTATTGTTATGTTGTTGTTCACAATCGAGCCTAGACCGTGTGGTTGAATGTTTGGATGATTTGGTTATTATTCTTGGTTGTAATATTCATTCATATGGTTGTAATAATTTTGGTAATTTTGGTTTGTAAAAGTTGTAATTAATCTTGTAATTTGTTGATGTAATTTATTCTATTTGGTTTGTAAAAATAGAATAGGTTGTTATTTCATTTTCTAGAAAAATTGTATTAGGATATAATTTTGTAAAATGAAAGTGAAGACTCATGATGAAGATTACAAGATGGAGCTTTGAAGATTACAAGATTAAGTGGGAGATTTTGGTAAAAATCTCTTACTTTGGTTAACCCTCTTAGGTGACATTTGTTTTGGCTAAACAAATGTCCACCAAATGGCTCTTGATTGTGAACACTTTGTTATGCATGCTTGTGTATGTTTGTATGTTTGGTTGCTACAAGATCATCACATGTTAACACTTGCATAATACATTATAAAATGGTTATAATAAAAACATAACAAAATGACACTAATAATTGGTTATTAGACTTAAATAAAACGGTTTATTTAAAAAGTGATGAAATGGTTATAACTAGTAATTGGTTTACTAATAAGGACATGAAAATGGGTTTTTCATAAAAAACACTACACACTAAATGCATGTTGGTGTATAGCATTTTGTTTTCTAAAACTAGAATGTAGAAAACATAAAATCCCTTTAACTAAAACAAGGTAAACAAGTTAAACGCCATCCTTTTGTGGAAACACTTGGACATATTAGGAATCTCTTGATGGGATAAAGGTCACCTAACCGTCATGAGTGAACTAATGTGAATAAGGTACACTTCGCATACATATGGGATAAAGGTCACCTAACCACTTGTATGTTAATTCTACATGTTTACGCAAGAAGGACGACTTGATTTGGGAATCATGAACTTAGGGTCACCGAAGCATGAGGAACAAATAGGCGTTGATGGGATTAATATGCCATGCAAAAGGATTGCATGATCCCATAACTTAGAAGTTTCAAAAGGATTGCAATTGTCATTAAGACTACCTAGCTAAATCAAATGACGGGATAAAGGTCACCTAACCGAAATTTGATTTACCGTTGGATTCTAATATTTAATAAAACAAACTTAAAGGGTATTGTTTATTAAATTTAAAATCGATACTTAAAAGGACTTTGTTGAATTTTGTAGATGGCCGCTAATAACAACAACAACATGCAAAACGCACCACTTAACATGAACAACCTATCGTTACGGTCTCTCCTCGAGAAAGACAAACTCAACCATACAAACTTTATGGATTGGTTCCGCAATCTTCGGATTGTCCTCAAACAAGAGGATAAAATGTATGTGCTTGAGGACCCCATTCCCGATCAACCGGATGAGAATGATGTGGAGGCAATGGCCTCTTACGATAAGTATTGCCACGACTCCCTTCAAGTCTCATGCTTAATGCTTGGGACTATGATACCCGAACTCCAAAAGGATTTCGAGCATCATAGTGCATACGACATGATAATGCAATTGAAGGAGATGTGTAGTGACCCGGAAATTTCCGATCAAATTTAAACTTTAATCTTTATATGTATCCGACACGATAAGCAAAATCTGTAATGTTGAGTCTCGAAAAGTTTGAAAACTATATTCATGTAATCAATTACCCTTTGACCATGTCTGACGATTCACGAACAAAAATGTGTAAATAGAAATGTATGTGTATGTACATATGTGTATTTTTTTTAAGCTAAGAAATATTGATAAAACATTTAAGAGCTTGGTGATACAAAAATAGATTATGAGATTATTATGTGACTTGAAAGCATTGAACGAATTAGTTGATATGAATATAAGCTACGAGATCTATTTTATGAACATAGAAATGCTATCACAGTAGTTAGTGAATAATACTTTACTTGAACGTATTTGTTCGATGTAAGTTTATCAATGAGATTAAAAGATAATATCAAGTGATTGATTTATCAGGTACATTGAATTATACTTACGAGTCTTTGTTATGAGGTCCACTTGAATTAGAAAACTCTTACTTTTAACGGTATTCGGAATATTTAGTAAAGTGATTCCATGTAAGAACAAAAGTGTTATTATTGAGGATTAGACAGAGGTTAGCGGAGAGTCTCGTTTAATTATCAAAAGCGTACCTTGCAATGATTGACTTGTGTCACTTGGTAGGTTAATTATTTAGTTTTCTTAATATTGAAGACGTTTTACGATATAGATGAAACCTTTTAAAGAATGATTTTGAATATAACTAATTCTGGAAAACTAAATTATATTTATTCAATTTGGTACAAACACATTTTTTTTCGATATAATAGAATTTGATATTTTTATGGATTTTCAATGATATAAAAATAAAAATAAATATAAAATAAAGATTTCTAATGAGCACCAAAAGACTACAACATTTCATCACAAGATTGAAAGTTAAAATGTTAGAAATCACTAAACCTGCGCACTTGCACGAGAAAAATCATAACTAAATCATACTGACTCGAAAAAGGGTGATTCCGGTGTCCAAACGACCGTAACTCAAAAATCTACAACTTTCATGAAGACACCATACACGAATCGTGTACCTATCTACACGAAACGTGTAATCTTGTGCCGACATATTTTGGTGGCGGCTCACTATGCAACATGTTTTTAATTTTTATTAATATTATATTATATTATTATATTATTTATAAATCTATATATATAGGATCGATCATAATTGTTTTCTAACTATCTATCTCTCACACTCTCTCTATAATTATATTTATTATTATTATTGTTAGTGTTATTATTATTATTATTATTATTAGTATTATTATACATAAAATACTACGACGAGGTCATGAGCGAGTTATTTTAAAACGGGTTTTATGAGCGGGATAGAGCTAAGGAAATTATGAGTTATGGTTATGGAAGTGATGGGTATTGTTCATGGGTATGCTTGTGAGGTTAAACTAGTGTTTGTCACCTCCATTGCGTCTACGTACATTTCCTACAATATTGAACCTCAATATTGATACGTGAGTACTCCTAATTTAATTTTTACATACTAATAGTGTATCCCTGACTAGTGCTCGAGAAAATAGGATTATGCATGCTTGTAAATTTGATAGTGCCCTTAGATAGGTTATGCCTAATCTTAAAGGTTGTTATATTATAGTTGAAGGAAGATATAAGATTTGCATGTCCTTAAAAAGCTAGAAAAAAATTAAGAACTTTTCCTTTAGATGCCAAATAGATTTGATGGACGGATTAAAAGTTATAGTCAATTAAAATTTCGTAAAAATGATTATTATCGTCGTTAATATCGTTGTCTTAATTTTTTATCAAATTGTTATTATTCCAAAATAACACGACTGTTACTTATTATTATTATCAATACTATATTATTAACTAGAAATGTAATACAAATTATATAACTACCTTAATAGAATCTATCGCAGTATTTTTATGATATTAAATGAACTTTATAAGTTTTATTACTTAAGATATATAAAAGTATATTTTAATATAAAATTTTATTTATAAACAAATTATATTATTTACTTTATTAAATCTTTAAAAAAAAAATATTTTAAAAATATAAAACGACGATATTTAAATTATATAATAAAACATTTATAAAGTTTTGAAATCATTTGGAGTTAAACTAATTTTTGTCGACCTTTGCATACTAGACTCGAGCATTAGGATTGTGGTACACTATGACTTAACTTAATGTATTAGACAAATATTGACAAATACATAATTATATATAAATAATTTAGATTCGTGAATCCAAGGCCAACCTTACACTTGTTCAATGATGTTATATGTATTTTTACTACAAAATACAGTATGGTGAGTTTCATTTGCCTTTTTACCCTTTATATTTTTGGGCTGAGAATACATGCGCAATTTTTATAAATGTTTTACAAAATAGACACAAGTACGTGAAACTACATTCTATGGTTGAATTATCGAAATCGAATATGCCCCTTTTTATTAAGTCTGGTAATCTAAGAATTAGGGAACAGACACCCTAATTGACGCGAATCCTAAAGATAGATCTATTGGGCCTAACAAACCCCATCCAAAGTACCGGATGCTTTAGTACTTCGAAATTTATATCATGTCCGAAGGAGGATCCCGGAATGATAGGGGATATTCTTATATGCATATTGTTAATGTCGGTTACCAGGTGTTCACCATTTGAATGATTATTTTTGTCTCTATGCATGGGACGTATATTTATGAGAACTGGAAATGAAATTCTTGTGGTCTATTAAAATGATGGAAATAAATGATTATGATAAACTAATGAACTCACCAACCTTTTGGTTGAAACTTGAAAGCATGTTTATTCTCAGGTTTGAAAGAGATCTTCCGCTGTGCATTAGCTCATTTTAAAGATATTACTTGGAGTCATTCATGACATATTTCAAAAGACGTTGCATTCGAGTCGTTGAAGTTCATTAAAGATTATTATTAAGTAAATGACAGATTAGGTCATTTATAGTTTGGATATTATGAAATGGTATGCATACATGTCAATTTTCGATGTAAAGAAAGATTGTCTTTTAAAAACGAATGCAATGTTTGTAAAATGTATCATATAGAGGTCAAATACCTCGCAATGTAATCAACTATTGTGAATCGTTTATAATGTATATGAACGGGTCCTTTCAAGATGTTCCTCCAACAAGCGCGTGTTGAGCGTTTCGAAACAGTTCGGGCGCTACATGCTTGTCGTATGGACGATACCCAATCGGTTTCATCTTTTGTACTTAAGATGAAAAGCCTTATCGATCGTGCTAACCGTCTTAACCTAAACATATCTAATGAGTTAGCCACCGATCTTATCCTTAACTCCCTATCAAAAAGGTTTGATCAATTTGTAATTAATTACAATATGAATGGGATGGATAATAGCATAGGTGAGCTTCACGGTATGCTAAGAACGGCGGAAACTAGCATGGGTAAAAGGGCTTTACCCGTGTTAGCTATCGATCAAGGTGGGTCTAAAGGTAACACCTCTAAGCCAAAGGTGGCTAAGAGAAAGGGACCCACCTATCAAGGCAAAGGGAAGGGGAAGATGGTTACCCCAACCATCAACAAGGCTAAGAAGCAAAAGGTAGCCGAGAAGGCAAACCCCAAAGAAGACCCGTGTTTCGGTTGCGGTGAAATGGGTCACTGGAAGCGAAATTGCCCGGTCTATCTTAAGGAGTTGAAGGACAAGAGGGATGCAGGGCAAACCTCAGGTAATATATATATGGTATATATAGAGCTTAGTATTACTTCTTCTAATACATGGGTATTAGACACTGGATGTGGAACTCACATTTGCAATTCCTTGCAGGGGTTCAAAAGAAGTAACAAGCAAACGGGAACATCAAGTCTCTTCATGGGAAATGGAGCTAAAGTGCAAGTGAAAGCTCAAGGAGACTTTGTGTTGAAACTTCCAAGTGGCTTGGAACTTATTTTGAATGATGTTTTGTATGCACCCGACTTATGTCGAAACATTATTTCTATTTCCCGTTTGAGACAATGTGGATTTAATGTTAATTTTATTAATGATGATATCCATTTTTGTTTAGATAATGTATTCTATTTCAAGGCTTTGCCTTCAAATGGAATTTATGAATTGGTTCATGATGACGCATCATCGAGCTCTATATACCATGCTAGCACCAAGAAACTCAAAAGGGATTTGAGTGATTCCTATTTATGGGTTATAGCTATGGAGGTGATTGAGTATGGTTCATGGGTATGCTCGTGAGGTCAATATAGTGTTTATCATTTTCGTTGCGTCTACGTACCTTTCCTGCAATATTGAATCTCAATATTGATACGTGAGTACTCATAATTTAACTTTTACATACTAATAGTGTATCCCTGACTAGTGCTCGAGTATTTAGGATTATGCATGCTTGTACTTTTGATATTGCCCTTAGACAGGTTAGGTTGAATCTTGAATTAGTTACACTTGCGGTTGAGATAAGGTATAAGATATGCATGTCCTTAGAAAGCTAGCGGAAAATTAAGAACTTTTCCTTTAGATATCGAATGGTTTCGATGAACGGATTAGAAGTTATAATCAATTGAATTTTCGATATTTTTATTAAAAATGATTATTATTATCGTCGTTTTTATCGCCGTTCTAGTTTTATCTTATTATTATCATTATTATTATCTTTATCAATAAAAGGGATTTATCATTAAAAATTGTTATTTTTTTTTATTACTATCGTTATTATCGTTAAAGTTATAATTATTATTATTATTATTATTATTATCCAATTATTATTATTATTATTATTATTGGTATTATTATTATTATTATCATTATTAATATATATATCATTATTTAAAAATAGTTATTGTTATTGTTATTGTTATTATTACTATATTATCATTAAGATAATTATTAGTATTATCGTTAATAATGTTATAGTAACTATCATTATTAATATTAGTGTAATTAAAACAAATATTTGTAACACCTAATTATTTTGATTACTATTATTATCATTATTATGAACACGATATAAAAGACGATTAAAAGCTATTAAACAAAACGATTAGGAAATAATGGGTAAGAGTTTCATGATGAAATTAAAATATTATAAGATATTGATTTAGATAAAATTATCGTTCTTATTATTTTTATCATTACTATTATTATTAAAAGTATCGTTAGTATTAAAACTATCATTTTAACAAAAATTATCATTTTAATAGAAATGTCATTGTTACTATAAAATATCATTATTATTATTATTTTAAATAGAATTATTATTTTAAAGATAATATTAAAAATTATTGTAAATATTAAAGTTATCATAATTAGAATTATCGTTTTATCATAATATCATCTTAGTAATTATAAATATTGATATTTTTATAATAATAATTATTATTACAAAATAATACAACTTTTACTTACTATCATTATAGATATTATTTTATAAAATAAATATGTGATACAAACATATTTTACTACGTGTAATAAATTACTTTAATAATACCTATCATATTATCTTTATGATATTAAATGAACCATATAAATTTTATTACTTAAATATATATAAAAGTATATTTTATTATATAAATTTAATATAAAATTTTATTTATTAATAAATAAATTATATTATTTACTCTAATAAATCTTTTAAAAATATTTAAAAATATAAAACGACGATATTTAAACTATATATTAATCATGTATAGATTTTTGGAAATTATTTTGAGTCAAATTTACTTTTGTTGACTTTTGCATATTAGTCTCGAGCATTAGGATTGTGGTACACTATGACTTGACCTAATTTGTTAGACAAATATTGACCAACACATAAATATATATAATTAATTTAGGTTCGTGAATCCGAGGCCAACCTTGCACTTGTTCAATGACGTTATATGTATTTTTACTACGAAATACAGTATGGTGAGTTTCATTTGCCTTTTTACCCTTTATATTTTTGGGACTGAGAATACATGCGCTTTTATAAATGTTTGACGAAATAGACACAAATAATTGAAACTACATTCTATGGTTGAATTATCGAAATCGAATATGCCCCTTTTTATTAAAGTCTGGTAATCTAAGAATTAGGGAACAGACACCCTAATTGACGCGAATCCTAAAGATAGATCTATTGGGCCTAACAAACCCCATCCAAAGTACCGGATGCTTTAGTACTTCGAAATTTATATCATGTCCGAAGGAGGATCCCGGAATGATAGGGGATATTCTTATATGTATCTAGTTAATGTCGGTTACCAGGTGTTCACCATATGAATGATTATTTTTGTCTCTATGCATGGGACGTATATTTATGAGAACTGGAAATGAAATTCTTGTGGTCTATTAAAATGATGGAAATAAATGATTATGATAAACTAATGAACTCACCAACCTTTTGGTTGACACTTTAAAGCATGTTTATTCTCAGGTGTTAAAGAAATCTTCCGCTGTGCATTTGATCATTTTAAAGATATTACTTGGAGTCTTTCATAGCATATTTCGAAGAACGTTGCATTCGAGTCATTGTGTTCATCAAAGATTATTATTAAATCAATTTATAGTTGGATATTGGATATTATGAAATGGTATGCATGCCTGTCAATTTTCGATGTAAAGAAAGATTGTCTTTTAAAAACGAATGCAATGTTTGTAAAATGTATCATATAGAGGTCAAATACCTCGCAATGTAATCAACTATTGTGAATCGTTTATAATGTATATGAACGGGTCCTTTCAGTTGGTATCAGAGCGGTGGTCTTAGCGAACCAGGTCTGCATTAGTGTGTCTAACTGATAAGTCGATAGGATGCATTAGTGAGTCTGGACTTCGACCGTGTCTGCATGTCAAATGTTTTGCTTATCATTTTGTGTCGAAAATTAACTACTTATCATCCTCAGGAAATTACCTGCTTATATTTTTTAGTCTAAGACACGTCTTGCTGCATTGATTGCATGAATAGTGTATAGACAAAAATTCATATCTTAGCATATCTGTTAAATCATATCTTATCGTATCTGTTACTTTAAACTTTGCCTGACATATCCCGCAAAGTCCTCCGTAATCTACGAAATCTTTTGATCTATATATATATATATATATATATATATATATATATATATATATATATATATATATATATATATATATATATATATATATATATATATATATATATATTCTATGTAATTAGAATACCATTCGATAGCCGGAAAATCATTTCATATCGAAAAACCCTTTATTCAATCGTACGAAATGGAATTCGTCATTAGTTCAAGTTCCTCAGATTATGAAATGGAATCCCACTCAAGCTCCGAAAGCAGTGTGACCGGAATGGATCAACCAATCAGTCATCACCTATTCTGGATGAATTGGGGATGGGTTCGTAGCCTCCTCAATCATTGGAGACAAGAATAAGGTGATCCCTTCCATCCACCACATTGTCCTCTTGACGAAGAACCTGAAGCACTTACCGGTGAACCTGTCGGAAACACTATTTTCTCTCTCATTTCCAGAGTATCTAGTCACGATTATATACTACATCAAATTCTAGATTTTATTTATCCGCTTGTCCGAACCGACAATCATCCCGGTGTAATAGAAGAAGTCAACGAGCTTCGCGCTCGGGTAGTGGCTTTGGAGAATATGGTGCAAAGGTTACAAACACCAGCACCAGCACCAGCAGCATAATCAGTACCACCAACATCAACGTCAACAGTACCATTACCACCCCCAACCACAACCGCGTCGTAAATCTCAACTCCACAATCTGTCCCACGAGTATCAAGGTCATACGTCCTATAAATAACATGGAAGACCAACAACAACAAACGATGAAGTATTAATTCATGACTTCATCGGAGAAATATTTTACGGTGATTATGTAATCTCTAAAATTTTAGAGATTACTTATTCTAGATCTAACCATAAATCAGATGAGTGGACCGAAATGATAAAAGAAATCCTGACCAGAATGGTGCACGATTTACATGAAGGTACTTCGTATGCCCGAGAGACATATTAAATTAATGTGGCTAACGTGTTATGATCCAAGTCGGGTCATACCCAATAACAAGCTTACCGACACCTTATACGTATTTGATCTTAACGAATGGATCATTAAACAAATACGCGACACTTGGATTTCAGAAAATCGGGCTTCTGAAATATAATCACTTGAGATAAATTATTTGGATAATTTATATATATATATATATATAATTATTTATAGGTTTAAATAATTATGTTGTGTTATATTTTATAAAAGGATTATAAAATAATGTGAAAGTATCAAATAAAACCATGGGATTTTATACATAAATTACAAGTTTTATAAAGAAATTCATGGTTTTATAAAAACCCCTTATATGGCCGAAATTTATAAGGAAAAATGGGACAAGCATGCTCTTGTTTTGTGGTCTTCAAGGCTACACAAGTTCTCATGCTCATGCTTAATGTTTTGACCAAGGTTTTGATTCATTTCACAAAGCAATAATACATGATCTTACAAGTGAAATAACCTTCTCTTTTGGTCAGCTGCTGGTCGACTTTTCTGCAGAAAAAGGAGAGGTTTCAAGCTCATTAAACTAGCTTAATTCAAGTGAAATTCAAATCCTAACCAAAGATATAGGTGTTGGGGTTATTGCTTGGGGTATGCAACACTTGAGGCTTCAAGTTAGAAGCTTTTTCAAGTCATCATCTTCATAAACTTCCTGCTCATTTTGGACAGCTGCTGTTCGGTTTTTGGAAGCCTAATAAGGTGGTCTTAAAGCTTGGTTAATTAGCTTATTAAAGTTCTAAGGTGTAGCCAAGTGAAAGGGTAGTGTTGGTGCATTATTTCTTCTTCATTGCTCATCAAATTCAGCCCTTAAACTTAGTTTAAGGAGGTATAATAAACTCTTTCCTTCTCTTTAATTTGTAAGTATATTTAGCAACTTGATCCATGTGGGACTTAACTTTAAATTGGTTTAAAGATAACAAGTAAAATTTGAAAGTTTCACGCTTCCGTTCATAATGATTCTCAAAAGGTTTTAAGTACTATCAAACTTGTTAATTCCCAACAATGGTATCTAGAGCCGAAGTTGTTGAAATATGCTTCGAATTGTTGTCTTTAAACCCACTATATTTGCATTCCAAGTACATGCATGAAAATGGAATACAAAAATTGTCGGGTTTGGGTGGGTTTGATATGATGGCCGAAATTTTGATGTTCCAAAAGGGGTTTGGAACTTGTCATTTTGGTCATTTTGGTTGCATGTTAAAGTTCACAATCCTAGCCTTGACCTTGTGTTGATTGCATGCTATATTTGGTTGATTTGTTATATTCATTTGGTATGTAATATTATTCATTCAATTGGCATGTAATAATTATTATTTTGGCTATGTAATTTGTTTTACATTTGGTATGTAAAATAGAATAGGTTGTTATTTCATTTTCTAGAAAAATTGTATTAGGATATGATTTTGTAAAATGAAAGTGAAGATTCATGAAGAAGATTCAAGATGAAGCTTATGAAGTTACAAGTTTAAGTGGGAGGTTTTGGTAAAAATCTCTTACTTTGGTTAACCCTCTTAGGTGACATTTGTTTTTTGGCTAAACAAATGTCCACCAAAATGGCTCTTGATTGTGAACACTTTGTTATGCATGTTTGTGTATGTTTGTATGTTTGGTTGCTACAAGATCATCACATGTTATGAACTTGCATGATAAATTATAATTGGTTATAATAAAACATAACAAAATGACACTAATAATTGGTTATTAGACTTAAGTAAAATGGTTTATTTAAAAAGGTAATGAAATGGTTAAAACTAGTAATTGGTTACTAAAAGGTACATGAAAATGGGTTTTTCATAAACATACTACACACCAAATGCATGTTGGTGTATAGCACTTTGTTTTCTAAACTAGAATGTAGAAAACCTAAAATCCCTTAACTAAAACAAGGTAAACAAGTTAAACGCCATCCTTTTGTGGAAACACTTAGACATATTAGGAATCTCTTGATGGGATAAAGGTCACCTAACCGTCATGAGTGAACTAACATGAATAAGGTACACTTTGCATACATGTGGGATAAAGGTCACCTAACCACTTGCATGTTAAGTTTACATGTCTACACAAGTAGGACAACTTGATTTGGGAATCATGAACTTAGGGTCACCGAAGCATGAGGAACAAATAGGCGTTGATGGGATTAATATGCCATGCAAAAGGATTGCATGATCCCATAAATTAGAAGTTGCAAAAGGATTGCAATTGTCATTACGACTACCTAGCTAAATCAAATGACGGGATAAAGGTCACCTAACCGAAATTTGATTTACCGTTGGATTCTAACATTTAATAAAACAAATTAAAGGGTATTGTCTATTAAATCTAAATCAATGCTTAAATGAACTTTGTTGAATTTTGTAGATGGCCGCAAATAACAACAACAACATGAACAATGCACCACTTAACTTTAACAACCTATCGTTACGGTCTCTCCTCGAGAAAGACAAACTCAACCATACAAATTTTATGGATTGGTTCCGCAATCTTCGGATTGTCCTCAAACAAGAGGATAAAATGTATGTGCTTGAGGACCCCATTCCCGATCAACCGGATGAGAGTGATGTGGAGGCAATGGCCTCTTACGATAAGTATTGCCACGACTCCCTTCAAGTCTCATGCTTAATGCTTGGGACTATGATACCCGAACTCCAAAAGGATTTCGAGCATCATAGCGCATACGACATGATAACACAATTGAAGGAGATGTTTCTCCAACAAGCACGTGTTGAGCGTTTCGAAACGGTTCGGGCGCTTCATGCTTGTCGTATGGACGATACCCAATCGGTTTCATCTTATGTACTTAAGATGAAGAGCCTTATCGATCGTGCTAACCGTCTTAACCTTAACATATCTAATGAGTTAGCCACCGATCTTATCCTTAACTCCCTATCAAAGAGGTTTGATCAATTTGTAATTAATTACAACATGAATGGGATGGATAAGAGCATAGGTGAGCTTCATGGTATGCTTAGGACGGCGGAAACTAGCATGGGTAAAAGGACTTTACCCGTGTTAGCAATCGATCAAGGTGGGTCTAAAGGTAACACCTCTAAGCCAAAGGTGACTAAGAGAAAAGGACCCGCCCATCAAGGCAAAGGGAAGGAGAAGATGGTTACCCCAACCATCAACAAGGCAAAGAAGCAAAAGGTAGCCGAGAAGGCAAACCCCAAGGAAGACCCATGTTTCGGTTGCGGTGAGATGGGTCATTGGAAACGAAACTGTCCGGTCTATCTTAAAGAGTTGAAGGACAAGAGGGATGCAGGGCAAACCTCAGGTAATATATACATGGTATATATAGAGCTTAGTATTACTTCTTCTAATACATGGGTATTAGACACGGGATGTGGAACTCATATTTGCAATACTTTGCAGGGGTTCAAAAGAAGTGATCATAAAGCGGGAACATCAAGTCTCTATATGGGCAATGGTGCAAAGGTGCATGTTAAAGCTCAAGGAGAATTTGTTTTGAAGCTTCCAAGTGGATTGAAGCTTATTTTAGAAAATGTTTTGTATGCACCGGATTTATGTCGAAACATTATTTCTATTTCTCGCTTACGACAATGTGGTTTCAATGTTAATTTTATTGATGATGATATCCATTTTTCTAAAGATAATGTATTCTATTTCAAGGCTTCGCCTTCAAATGGAATTTATGAATTGGTTCATGATGACGCATCATCGAGCTCTATATACCATACTAGCACCAAGAAACTCAAAAGGGATTTGAGTGATTCCTATTTATGGCATTGTCGCCTTGGACATATAAACAAGAACCGAATGCATACACTTCAAAAGAATGGACTTTTGAAATCAAATGAAATGGATTCGTTTGATGTATGTGAATCTTGTTTACAAGGCAAGATGACTAAAGCACCTTTCAAAGGGACTTATGAAAGGGCTAAAGATTTATTGGGATTAATACATTCGGATGTATGTGGACCCTTTAAACCCATGACTAGGAATGGTGAAAGATACTTTGTTACTTTCATTGATGACTTTAGTCGTTTCGGATATGTCTACTTATTAAGACACAAGGACGAAACGTTTGAAGCATTCAAAGAATATCAAAACGAAGTACAAAATCAACTCAATAAGACAATTAAGGTACTACGTACCGATAGAGGAGGTGAATACCTAAGCGATGCTTTCCAAGATCATCTTAGGAGTTGTGGGATTATCTCGCAACTTACTCCACCCGGAACACCCCAACTTAATGGAGTTTCCGAAAGGAGGAACCGAACCCTAATGGATATGGTTCGATCTATGATGGCTAGAAGCTCGTTACCTCTATCATTTTGGGGTTATTGTCTAAGCTCCGCGGCTCGTATTTTAAATATGGCCCCAACCAAGAAAGTGGAACGAACTCCTCATGAGATGTGGTTTGGAAAACCTCCTTCTCTTTCATACTTGAAAGTATGGGGATGTGAAGCTTATCCTAAGCGTTATGTAGCAAATAAGCTACATGCTCGATCCACAAAGTGTATCTTCATAGGATATCCCAAAGATGACATGGGATATTACTTCTATGATCCATCCGAGCAAACGGTATTTGTTGCTCGGAAAGCGGAATTCCTTGAAACCAAGTTCCTTATGGAAGGTGATGGTGAAAGGAAAATAGATCTTGTAGAGGTACAAGATCAAGCCGATGATACACAATTGGTTGACACTAGCACTCAACATGAGGATGTTAAAAATGATCAAGTAGATGATCAAGGTACACAAGACGTTCGAAGATCTAGTAGGATTAGTAATCCTCCTGAGAGATATGGTTTTCTCGTGGATGGTTGCTATACGGTTGATTTGGATGAACCGGTAAACTACAAAGATGCTTTATCAAGGATTGATAAAGATAAATGGCAGGAAGCCATGAACGCCGAGATGCAATCCATGTATGACAACCAAGTTTGGGAACTTGTTGAGCAACCTCCTAGCTCTAAGCTAGTTGATTGCAAGTGGATTTTCAAAATGAAAACCGACATACATGGAAACTTGGATACATACAAAGCTAGACTTGTAGCAAAGGGTTTCACTCAAACTCAAGGGATTGACTATGATGAAACTTTCTCGCCTGTGGCAATGCTAAAGTCTATTAGGATATTATTTGCCATCGCTGCTCATTATGATTACGAAATTTAGCAAATGGATGTCAAAACTGCTTTCCTAAATGGATATCTTGAGGAAGATGTCTATATGGTACAGCCCGAAGGTTTTGTCGATCCGAAAAATCCTAAAAAGGTATGCAAGTTAAAGAAATCGATCTACGGATTGAAACAAGCATCTAGAATGTGGAATCATCGTTTTAATGAAGAGGCAAAGAAATTTGGCTTCATTAAAAATGGTGATGAAGCTTGTGTATACAAGAAGGCTAGTGGGAGCTCTATAATGTTCCTTGTGCTATATGTGGATGATATATTATTATTTGGGAATGATATAACCACAATGCAAGAAGTCAAAACTTGGCTAAAGAGTTGCTTCTCCATTAAGGATCTTGGAGAAGCACAATACATATTGGGGATTGGAATCTATAGGAATAGATCCAAGAGATTGATAGGTTTAAGCCAAAGTACATACATTGATAAAGTCTTGAAAAGGTTCAAGATGGAAAACTCTAAGAAAGGTTTGGTACCTATTCAAAAGGGAACCATTCTCAGTTCATCTCAGTGTCCTACCACGAAAGATGAACAAGAGAGAATGAAGAAAGTCCCATACGCATCTGCTATTGGGTCTATCATGTATGCAATGATATGTACTAGACCGGATGTGTCATGCGCTCTAAGCTTGACAAGTAGATACCAGAATAACCCAGGAAATAGTCATTGGACTGCGGTTAAATGTATATTGAAATACCTTAGAAGGACTAAGGATATGTTTCTTATATATGGGTCTGGTGAGGAGGAACTCGTTGTAAAAGGTTATGTGGACGCGAGTTTCCAAACTGATCGAGATGACTCCCGATCACAATCCGGTTATGTATTCATGTTAAATGGTGGTGCGGTCTCTTGGAAGAGTGCGAAACAGGAAGTTGTTGCGTTATCCACTACAGAGTCGGAGTACATTGCCGCCTCATTGGCAGCTCAGGAAGCTGCATGGATGAAGAAATTCATCGACGACTTAGGAGTGGTCCCTTCCATTCAGGACCCTCTTGAGATCTTTTGTGACAACGAGGGTGCGATTGCTCAAATCAAGGAACCTCGTGCTCATCAAAAGACCCGTCACATTGAGCGGAGATTCAACTACATTAGGGATGAGGTTGAAAAAGGAAAGATATGTATTCACAAAGTTCACACAGATCAAAATGTTGCGGATCCTCTCACGAAGCTCTTACATGGGCCAAAACATGAGGGACATGTTTGTGCATTAGGGCTTCGATATTCTAGTGATTGGATTTGATCTATTTATGTATTGTACCGGAACGAAATTATTCAAACTCATTAATATAACTGTGGTGTTAATTTATTTGAGTTATGTTCCTATTTTGCATATTTCATCCATGAATTAGCAATTATTCAAAATTTCCGTAGTCGATCACATTTGTGGGAACAAGTATGAGGTTTAGACTATTATGAACTTGGATTGGTATACATTCATAGGTTGAATGTGCGGCAAGGCTGCAACCAAGGTTCATAGATATTTGTGGGAAACAAATATTGGAAGACCCGCTCTCAAGAATTACTGTATAGAGCCTTTGTGGTTGATCACATGTAACCTTGAGTAAAGGCGAATATCATTGTATCCTCTGACCTGAGATACATATTGGGTTCGGATATTCACCAAGTACTGTGCCTTGATTCTTTCCTTCGCTATTCTGAAACATGGTAGTACATAAAGAAGAACTCAGGTATATTACAAAGTGTATATCTAGGACGTATGTAGTCAAGATGGAATTTGTCCCTCTTATTCGTTGAGAGTCAGATGTCTAAGGCCTGAAAAGTTAAATCTATAAGAGAGTGATCACTCTGTATCTCTTGGATTTAACATGACATCTAGGATAAAAGGAAATAATGAAAGATTCACCTAATCATATTCGAGATGGGAACTCGAAAGGGATGATGTTATTGAATGGCACAAAGTCATAACATATTAGGGGTGATGGACGGTGTGTTAGGCTGTATCCATCACTTGCATTAATTTCTTGTGTTTCTCGTGCAAGTGGGAGATTGAAGGTACTTCGTATGCCCGAGAGACATATTAAATTAATGTGGCTAACGTGTTATGATCCAAGTCGGGTCATACCCAATAACAAGCTTACCGACACCTTATACGTATTTGATCTTAACGAATGGATCATTAAACAAATACGCGACACTTGGATTTCAGAAAATCGGGCTTCTGAAATATAATCACTTGAGATAAATTATTTGGATAATTTATATATATATATATATAATTATTTATAGGTTTAAATAATTATGTTGTGTTATATTTTATAAAAGGATTATAAAATAATGTGAAAGTATCAAATAAAACCATGGGATTTTATACATAAATTACAAGTTTTATAAAGAAATTCATGGTTTTATAAAAACCCCTTATATGGCCGAAATTTATAAGGAAAAATGGGACAAGCATGCTCTTGTTTTGTGGTCTTCAAGGCTACACAAGTTCTCATGCTCATGCTTAATGTTTTGACCAAGGTTTTGATTCATTTCACAAAGCAATAATACATGATCTTACAAGTGAAATAACCTTCTCTTTTGGTCAGCTGCTGGTCGACTTTTCTGCAGAAAAAGGAGAGGTTTCAAGCTCATTAAACTAGCTTAATTCAAGTGAAATTCAAATCCTAACCAAAGATATAGGTGTTGGGGTTATTGCTTGGGGTATGCAACACTTGAGGCTTCAAGTTAGAAGCTTTTTCAAGTCATCATCTTCATAAACTTCCTGCTCATTTTGGACAGCTGCTGTTCGGTTTTTGGAAGCCTAATAAGGTGGTCTTAAAGCTTGGTTAATTAGCTTATTAAAGTTCTAAGGTGTAGCCAAGTGAAAGGGTAGTGTTGGTGCATTATTTCTTCTTCATTGCTCATCAAATTCAGCCCTTAAACTTAGTTTAAGGAGGTATAATAAACTCTTTCCTTCTCTTTAATTTGTAAGTATATTTAGCAACTTGATCCATGTGGGACTTAACTTTAAATTGGTTTAAAGATAACAAGTAAAATTTGAAAGTTTCACGCTTCCGTTCATAATGATTCTCAAAAGGTTTTAAGTACTATCAAACTTGTTAATTCCCAACATTACAAACTAGACTTGTTTTACCAACAGCATCAACAGTACCGCCAGCATCACCAGCATCGTCAGTGTTGTCAGCATCAGCATCAGCAACACCTATAACCTCACAAGCTCCGTCATTTTGAATCAACAATGAGTATATTGTATCAACGAGTTATGAAGAATTAACTCATTTCCACTGAAGGATTTATATGTATATCTTATATATAAATCTTTAAACCATAATAAATCTTTCCGTACTAAGCTATTATGTGTGAATCTTAACTACTCAGTTAATTCATATTACTAATATGCAATAATGCACGTCCTTCGTCCGCAACTTAACTATCGTTAACTACAACCTCTGTCTCAATTCAATAAATTCCAATTCATAATAAATCAAGTGTATTATTCAAATATATATTGATTTTACACTTTCGTCATCAATGTACTCGAAACTTTTCAGATAACATCATTCGTACTTTGCGAAGTTCACAAGAATTTAATGAAAACCAACATCATGCCCCAACAAATAACGAAGTATTGATTCATAATTTCAATATTATTGAAGTAATACTTATGTAATCTCTAAAGCCTTTAAGGGATTATTCAATTCTAGTTTCAACCTTAAATTAAATGAGATTAATTTAATATTAACTCATTAAATCGATATTACATCTACATCTGAAGAAAATATATATATATATATATATATATATATATATATATATATATATATATATATATATATATATATATATATATATATATATATATTTTCAAAAAGACTGTAATAAAAATTCTTTTGTACAAAATATTAATTGTGAAATATTTTTTTAACGGGTAGGTAATACCCGAGAGATATATAAATTCACAATTAATATGTTACATTCTTCGAATCTGATTCAGCAATCATCAACTATACTCACTATTTTCTCAAACAATATATATTCTTTTATAGAAATCAAAACAACCATACTCATTCAAAATTTAATTGCATATTCTGATTTTGAAATCTCAGAATTCAACTCGAGATATGACCGAAATCATCACTCTTAGATCCTTACATCTTTCACAAGCTATACTTTGACTTCAAAACTGTGTTAGAACATCATATGTATATTAACGATTACAATATGTGTTCAAAACCCTTCAAAATTCCTGAAGACACTTCAAATAATAAACAATCGAGATGATGATCCAACCACATATTAACCACAGTCTTGCATCTGAAAAGCTCTCGAAACCAGAGTCATAATTTAACACGTATCCGTGTCAGACCCTTTGGCATTTATTAGCAAAAATAACTTTGCGATTCCTTTTCAAATTAGTCAGTTTTGTCACAGCTTTAGCAAGTCAACTTCGACTTTTCAGTTGAAACAGTCTTATTATAACCTTGATATAGACGTTGCCCTTTCGTCATCATTACCGGAGAACCTTTTATGTCTCACCACATTAAAAATAAACTTACCAACAACTTCACTGATCTTTGACTTTCCGAAAAGTCATTATATTTATCGAAACCCCATCATTTACTCATCTGCATCTTGTAACAAGAATTGTCATGCCAATTACTGGGAATCAGCAATTAGTATTTTGAAATCTTGCAGCATGTCTCTGCCAACAGTTATAGGTGTATATATAACGTCTATCTCCTAGACTTATATACTTTGAATGTGAAGTTTCTGAAAAACACCCTAAACTGCGAACTAGTTCTCCGAAGTTTGGAAAATGCTGATGAAGCAGTAAAAACTGTAAACGACCTTAACAGTCAAAAGTTTGATAATAAAGGATAGTGTGTTGGAAAATCTTAGAAAAAGAGAAGGTTTGGAACTGGAAAACGGATTAAGCAAACCATGAAGGAGGCTATGGACAAATCACAAAGACTAAACCTACCTTCAAAGAATCCAAATGATTCAGTGTCTGCTGAAATTATTATCAAATACCTTACTCCTGACTCTAAACCCTTGTGAATAATATTCTTCATCATCCTCTGATCTTAGATATTCTAAAATATCATCATATCTTTCATTATAAATATCCTCCATATTTCTGAAGATATTTTCTTAATTTTTCTTATTTGAAATCATTTACCTCTTCGCGCTATCTGTATTATATCATAAAAGAAACTATTTTAGTTTCTAAATTCTGAAACATTCAAGTTTAAAATAGAAATATTTTGAGTAGTGTTGGGAACTGAAGAATGAATTAGTATAATATAATGACACTTGATCAATGTGATTATATTACAGTAAGTCATGCTGAGTTTCTAAATGGAACGTGATGATTCACAGATCATAACATCATCATGTGCCATATTATACGACTCTTGTATTCTATTTAACCTCTAAAATATCAAGAAAATATTTCTTGATGATTCTGCCTTTTCCAAGGTATTCTAGTAATTTGACAAGTCAAGATCGTGCCATCACAATTTCCTTCCTAGAACATTAACAATGTTCATTTCGAAATTCATATCTGTGAATTCTGGACCATTACAAGCGGTGCTTAATCGCAAGAAGAAGAAACGAAAGGACAAAACTCCGAAATAGAAATTGGGGTATAAATTGCAGTAAATAAAAGAGAGCATTAATTGTGAATGATAATGATTATAGAAGACAGAAGCAGAGACTTTGAAATATAAGGGAACATATAAAGCCCAACGATAAACCATAAATTATAAACCATATATATCGATGCATATAGCAATATAAAGACACGGGAGAACTAGAAACACTATAAACCTAAGAGTATAGTAGAAGTAAATAGATTTTTCCGGCGGTAGATGAAAAAGAAGAATGACCGATATGAAAGTTAGAAGTATATCGAGAATCAGAACTGGATGGAGCATATTGATGAATACTTTAAAATATGAGTTGAGGGAGAAAGAATAGAAGGTGATGAAACATGACTAGGAACTTAGAAATCAACAGATTTAACTCACACAATGGCGGAATAAGTGAATCAAATCCTCTAGTGAATAGGTTAAGTTTTTTTTTGATTAATTTAGTCAAATCACAGCTAAATCAAGTATGATTAGATCAACACCTAGAGCTATTATTCACCACCTGGGTGATTTGGACTGAGAGAGAATCGGAGGAGCTCACTAGATCTGAGTGTGTGTAACAAATGAGAGGCTTAACCTAAAATGAAGAACATAAGACTTTATATACCCCTGCTGTTGACTCACCCATACGATTCATTCATCACACGTACGAGTTGGCTTCATCAGCCGTACGGGTGATCACTCACTCGTGTCTTTTTATTTAGGTCGTAATTGTGACTTAGCTCAGCATCAACCATGCGTATGAGCCTGTCAGCTGTACTAGTGAGGCTTCACTCGTATGTCTGACTAAGTCTAACATAGTCAAACATCTAAATCTCGTTCCTGCAGTTCCTGTAACCACATACAAACACGGATAGTATAATAACGAACAATCATGGTGGCCTGTAAACTGTTGTACCTGCAATGGACGTGGGTAGATGTCTAGGGACTTGCATAAAATGCATCAACAGAAGGTGTGAGTTGTAAGGAAACGAAGGAGGTGAATTTATAAGAAAATCTCCGACAGAACAATTAAAATGGATGATCGCATTTAAAGCGGATCCTATTTCCCTTGATTACCGGAGAGTCAAATCTTATTAAGAAGATTTTCTTCAAATCCCTTGAAATCTGGGAATCAATCATATCTACGTCAAATGATAAGATGAATCTACACTTACTCATTTCACTCTTCTATGTTAGCTTCATTCGTACTCTTCATATAAATGGATTGTTTATCCAAATTATTCGCTGATAATAAAACTCTAATTTTCAGCCCGTATGCATCATGAAAACATACTTATTATCATTCACGACCTTTTCACTCAAATTTCGGGACGAAATTTCTTTAACGGGTAGGTACTGTGACAACCCGGAAATTTCCAACCAAATTTAAACTTTAATCTTTATATGTTTCCGACACGATAAGCAATATTTGTTAAGTTAAATTTCAAGAATTTTAAACTATGTTCATACATTCATTCAACCTCGACCAAGTTCCAACGATTCACGAACCATTAAATGAATATGATTATATATGTATATGTGTATATATATTATAACTTGAAATGTAAACAAAATATTAGATTAAATACTTTATATGATTGTATCTGTTTCAAAATGTTTATCAATGGAATTAGAAGATAAGATCAAATGATTGAATTATCAGATATATTGAATTATGATTACAAGTCTCTGTTGAAAGGCCCACGTTGATTTGAGAAATCTTTCTATTTTAACAATATTCGGAAAATGGTAAAGTGATTTATAAATAAGAAGAAATTGTTAATCATTGAGAACTAGACAAAGGATAGTGGAAGATTGAACCTCATAAAGACTCGATTGATCTATTTAGTTTCAAACGTACAAAAACGTTTTCAGTTTAAAAAGAACTTTATTATTAAAACGTATATAACTTTTATAAATATCTAGAACCACTTTTGACAACTCATTACTTAACTAGTATGATAAAGATAACGATATTTATATTTTATTTTATTAAATATATATAATGATTTAAATTAATATTATATATATTTATACGCGTATTATACGTATTATGTAGTTTTATACTTTTACTATACTTAAACTTTACCTTTAATTTATTTTTACTTTACTTTAACTTTAATAATTCACTTTAATAATTCATACTTTAATAATTCACTTTAATAATTCATACTTTAATAATTCACTTTAATAATTCAAAAATCTATTATAAATAGAATTCAATAGGTTTCATTATTTCATAGAAACTTGAAAATATTTTTCTCTAAACTCTCTCAATCGATTTACATATATATATTTACTCCGTATTATTTCAAGATATTATTAGTATACATAAAATATTACGACGGAGTGCTGTCCGAGTGATTTCGAAATTGTTTTTCGAGTGGGATAGGATTAAGGAAATTATGGGTTATAGCTATGGAGGTGATTGAGTATGGTTCATGGGTATGCTCGTGAGGTCAATATAGTGTTTATCATTTTCGTTGCGTCTACGTACCTTTCCTGCAATATTGAATCTCAATATTGATACGTGAGTACTCATAATTTAACTTTTACATACTAATAGTGTATCCCTGACTAGTGCTCGAGTATTTAGGATTATGCATGCTTGTACTTTTGATATTGCCCTTAGACAGGTTAGGTTGAATCTTGAATTAGTTACACTTGCGGTTGAGATAAGGTATAAGATATGCATGTCCTTAGAAAGCTAGCGAAAAATTAAGAACTTTTCCTTTAGATATCGAATGGTTTCGATGAACGGATTAGAAGTTATAATCAATTGAATTTTCGATATTTTTATTAAAAATGATTATTATTATCGTCGTTTTTATCGCCGTTCTAGTTTTATCTTATTATTATCATTATTATTATCTTTATCAATAAAAGGGATTTATCATTAAAAATTGTTATTTTTTTTTATTACTATCGTTATTATCGTTAAAGTTATAATTAGTATTATTATTATTATTATCCAATTATTATTATTATTATTATTATTGGTATTATTATTATTATTATCATTATTAATATATATATCATTATTTAAAAATAGTTATTGTTATTGTTATTGTTATTATTACTATATTATCATTAAGATAATTATTAGTATTATCGTTAATAATGTTATAGTAACTATCATTATTAATATTAGTGTAATTAAAACAAATATTTGTAACACCTAATTATTTTGATTACTATTATTATCATTATTATGAACACGATATAAAAGACGATTAAAAGCTATTAAACGAAACGATTAGGAAATAATGGGTAAGAGTTTCATGATGAAATTAAAATATTATAAGATATTGATTTAGATAAAATTATCGTTCTTATTATTTTTATCATTACTATTATTATTTAAAGTATCGTTAGTATTAAAACTATCATTTTAACAAAAATTATTATTTTAATAGAAATATCATTGTTACTATAAAATATCATTATTATTATTATTTAAAATAGAATTATTATTTTAAAGATAATATTAAAAATTATTGTAAATATTAAAGTTATCATAATTAGAATTATCGTTTTATCATAATATCATCTTAGTAATTATAAATATTGATATTTTTATAATAATAATTATTATTACAAAATAATACAACTTTTACTTACTATCATTATAGATATTATTTTATAAAATAAATATGTGATACAAACATATTTTACTACGTGTAATAAATTACTTTAATAATACCTATCATATTATCTTTATGATATTAAATGAACCATATAAATTTTATTACTTAAATATATATAAAAGTATATTTTATTATATAAATTTAATATAAAATTTTATTTATTAATAAATAAATTATATTATTTACTCTAATAAATCTTTTAAAAATATTTAAAAATATAAAACGACGATATTTAAACTATATATTAATCATGTATAGATTTTTGGAAATTATTTTGAGTCAAATTTACTTTTGTTGACTTTTGCATATTAGTCTCGAGCATTAGGATTGTGGTACACTATGACTTGACCTAATTTGTTAGACAAATATTGACCAACACATAAATATATATAATTAATTTAGGTTCGTGAATCCGAGGCCAACCTTGCACTTGTTCAATGACGTTATATGTATTTTTACTACGAAATACAGTATGGTGAGTTTCATTTGCCTTTTTACCCTTTATATTTTTGGGACTGAGAATACATGCGCTTTTATAAATGTTTGACGAAATAGACACAAATAATTGAAACTACATTCTATGGTTGAATTATCGAAATCGAATATGCCCCTTTTTATTAAAGTCTGGTAATCTAAGAATTAGGGAACAGACACCCTAATTGACGCGAATCCTAAAGATAGATCTATTGGGCCTAACAAACCCCATCCAAAGTACCGGATGCTTTAGTACTTCGAAATTTATATCATGTCCGAAGGAGGATCCCGGAATGATAGGGGATATTCTTATATGTATCTAGTTAATGTCGGTTACCAGGTGTTCACCATATGAATGATTATTTTTGTCTCTATGCATGGGACGTATATTTATGAGAACTGGAAATGAAATTCTTGTGGTCTATTAAAATGATGGAAATAAATGATTATGATAAACTAATGAACTCACCAACCTTTTGGTTGACACTTTAAAGCATGTTTATTCTCAGGTGTTAAAGAAATCTTCCGCTGTGCATTTGCTCATTTTAAAGATATTACTTGGAGTTTTCATAGCATATTTCGAAGAACGTTGCATTCGAGTCATTGTGTTCATCAAAGATTATTATTAAATCAATTTATAGTTGGATATTGGATATTATGAAATGGTATGCATGCCTGTCAATTTTCGATGTAAAGAAAGATTGTCTTTTAAAAACGAATGCAATGTTTGTAAAATGTATCATATAGAGGTCAAATACCTCGCAATGTAATCAACTATTGTGAATCGTTTATAATGTATATGAACGGGTCCTTTCACACATGGGCTGCTAAGAGCTGATCATTGGAGTGTATATACCAATAGTACATACATCTAAAAGCTGTGTATTGTACGAGTACGAATACGGGTGCATACGAGTAGAATTGTTGATGAAACTGAACGAGGATGTAATTGTAAGCATTTTTGTTAAGTAGAAGTATTTTGATAAGTGTCTTGAAGTCTTTCAAAAGTGTATGAATACATATTAAAACACTACATGTATATACATTTTAACTGAGTCGTTAAGTCATCGTTAGTCGTTACATGTAAATGTTGTTTTGAAACCTTTAGGTTAACGATCTTGTTAAATGTTGTTAACCCAATGTTTATAATATCAAAAGAGATTTTAAATTATTATATTATCATGATATTATGATGTACGAATATCTCTTAATATGATATATATACATTAAATGTAGTTACAACGATAATCGTTACATATATGTCTCGTTTCAAAATCATTAAGTTAGTAGTCTTGTTTTTACATATGTAGTTCATTGTTAATATACTTAATGATACGTTTACTTATCATAATATCATGTTAACTATATATATAACCATATATATGTCATCATATAGTTTTTACAAGTTTTAACGTTCGTGAATCACCGGTCAACTTGGGTGGTCAATTGTCTATATGAAACCTATTTCAATTAATCAAGTCTTAACAAGTTTGATTGCTTAACATGTTGGAAATATTTAATCATGTAAATATCAATCTCAATTAATATATATAAACATGGAAAAGTTCGGGTCACTACAGATTATCCCCCTGATCGATGCAGTTTGTGGTGAAGAAGAAGAGTAAACAGAGGTATAGGATAAATATATATTACATTCGTAATAGTTTAGAAATATGGGTTGGAGCAGATTGTTGGGTGTGTATGTACTATTCAAGAGTCTCGGGTTCGATCCTTGCTTGGTGCAACTATTTTTTTAGGGGGCTTCTAAGGTAGCTTTTAATACCAAAATTATTTTTATTATTATTATTATTATTATTATTATTATTATTATTATTATTATTATTATTATTATTATTATTATTATTATTATTATTATTATTATCATTTTCATTATGGTTATTATTGTTGTTGTTGTTAATATTATTATTGATATTGTTAGTTATTGTTAATACTACTAGTATTATAATTATTAAAAGTATTATAATTAGTATTGATAACATAGTTACAAGAATTAGAACTATTATTATTAATATCACTACTAATATATGTATTATTATTAATAACATGTTTAGGATTATTATTATTATTAATATTATTAATGTATCTATTATTATGAATTTTGTCATTTAAGTATTAGTTATCATTATCATTATTATTATTATTATATTTATTAATAACTAATATAAGTATTATCATTATTGTTATGTAAACGTAAATACTATGATTAATTATCATTTTGTTATTAAGTAACATCTTTATGTATTATTAATGTTATTATAGTATTATTAATGTTGATATAATTATTATTACGATTAGGATTATTATTATTATTGTTATTAAGAAAATTATACAAACTATTATTTCTACTGTTAATATTAGTATTAGTATCATTTTAGACTTATTATTATTATTATTAACAAAAGTATTATTATTAAGATTAAGATTATCATTATTAATAAGATTGTTATAATAATTATTATTATTAAGTATTATGTATTATTATCAAAATTATTATTTTCATTATCATTATTATTAAACTGATCAGTTTACTAAAAACTACTGATACTATCATTATTATGAGATTTATTATTAAGAATTATCATTAATATTATTATTAATAGAATTATAATTAATATCATCATATTTATTAATATTAGTATTATCACTAGTAATATTTCAAATATTCTCTTAGTATTACTAAAGTACTGTTTTACTAAACAAATAATATATATATAAAAATATATTTAGTACATATAATATAACAAAAATTTAATATTTTTATATACAAAACGAATATAAGAAACATATATATATTATGAATATAAAAATGATAAACTAATAAATTTATATATATATTTGTTCGATTACAACTATGTATATTAATAAATATACAAATGACATAAGTTCGTGAATCCAAGGCCAACCCTACATTGTTCAATATCGTCATATGTATTTTTACTACAAAATACAGTATTGTGAGTTTCATTTGCTCCCTTTTTAAATGCTTTTGCAATATATATATTTTTTGGGACTGAGAATACATGTGCTTTTATAAATGCATAACGAAATAGACACAAGTAATCGAAACTATATTCTATGGTTGAATTGTTATTCCGGATATCGCCCTTGTTGAACTTGGTAACCTAAGAATTAGTGTTTATTATAATTGCCACCAATTGACGCGAATCCTAAAGATAGATCTATGGGCCATTGACAAGCCCCAGTCAGAGAATTTGAACTGCTTTAGTACTTTGATATTTATATATGGGGATATTCTAGATGCATTTTGTTAATGTTGGTTACCAGGTGTTCAATCCATATGAATGATTATTGTCTCTATGCATGGGACTTATATTTATGAGAAATGAAAATGAAAATCTTGTGGTCTATTAAAATGATGAAAATGATTGTTTATGATAAACGAATGAACTCACCAACCTTTTGGTTGACACTTGAAAGCATGTTTATTCTCAAGTATGAAAGAAATCTTCCGCTGTGCATTTGCTCACTTTAGAGATATTACTTGAAGTCATTCATGACATATTTCAAAAGACGTTGCATTCGAGTTGTTGAGTTCATCAAGATTATTATTAAGTCAATTATAGTTGGATATATTATGAAATGGTATGCATGCCGTCAAATTTCAATGTAATGAAAGTTTGTCTTTTAAAAATGAATGCAATGTTTGTAAAATGTATCATATAGAGGTCAAATACCTCGCGATGTAACCAATTGTAATGTATTCGTCCAGATGGATTAGGTCGGGGCACTACAGGTGGTATCAGAGCTGGTATAACACTGTACATGTATGGCGGGTTAGTCGTAAAGGAGGTTCTCATAGTGTTACCTGTGATGAAGAAATGGCTTTTACTCTTTGCGATCCCTTACTAGGGTTGGCAGTAGCCGAGAGGTAGGCCCTAAAATCAGTATCTGAGGTACGCTCAGTGGTCACCAGGCGGTTAGCTGGGAAAGCACTAGGTGGGATGGTGGTTGTCCCCACTGTATCTACAGGTGGTATCAGAGTGGTGGTTTTAGCGAACCAGGTCTTGCATTAGTGTGTCTAACTGATAGTTGTTTAGATGCATTAGTAAGTCTGGACTTCGACCGTGTCTGCATGTCAAAAGTTTTGCTTATCATTTCTAGTCGGAAATCATCTGCTTATCATCCTTAGGAAATTACCTGCTTATCATTCTTAGTCTAGACATGTCTTACTGCCTCTATTGCATAGACAGCGTATAGATAAATTCATATCTTAGTGTATCTGTTATTGTTACCTTTGCCTGATAGCTTTCATAGATTCCTCCGTAACTTATGGGATTTTAGTATTATATATGCATATGTAAATTAGGTATTGCAGGGTACTAATCTACATCCTATAATCTACTTCTTATCAAAAATCCTTCATCTGATCGTACGAGATGAATCCCTCAACCAGTTCGAGTCCCTCAGATTTCGATATCTATTCCGATAGTTATTTCGACAACTATTCCGACATGGATATTCACCTAAGCTCCGAAAGAGGTGTCACCAGAATGAATCAATCAATCAGCCATCCCCAATTCATCTGATGGGTTCGTAGTCGACTTAATCAATGGAGACGCGAAGACGGAGATCCTTTCCACCAACCAAATTTCCCTCTTGGCGAAGAACCTGAAGCACTTACCGGCGAATCTATCTGAAACACCATTTTCAGCCTCATTTTCAGAGTAGTTCAACATGATTATATTCTATCCACAATTCTAAACCTTATTCATCTGCTCGTTTCGACCGACAATAATCCCAGAATAATAGAAGAAGTTAGCGAACTTCGCGCTCGAGTAATCAATTTGGAGAATATGGTGCAAAATTTACCAGCTTCAGCAATATCACCGGCACCAACAGTACCATCAATAACAGCACCAGTATCATCAACAATCCATGCCTCAATATCACCATCTGTACTTCGAGTATGATCTTCGTTCTACGTATCGTTCTACCTCATTTATCTTCGTTCGACATGGCGAATATGTAATCTCTAAAGTTTTAGAGATTATTTATTCTAGTTCCAACCGAAAAATAAATGAGTTAAATATCATGTTAACTCATTAAATCCATGATTACATCTGAAGAAAATATATATGTATATATGTTTTCATAAAGATTGTAATTAAAAAAATTCTTTTGTACAAACTGTTAATGGTGACAATATTTTAACGGGTAGGTAATACCCGAGGAATATTTAGATTTCACATTAATAAGTTACATTGTACATTCTTCGAATCTGATTCAACAGTCATTTACTATCCTACATACATCCACAGATATACGTATCCGTTTACCGCAGAATAACCATTTTCATTTAATTTCATATTTGGATTTTGGCCTATAAGAATTCAACAAGTGGCATAATGAAGAAAACATTTGACAAAATAAAATTTGTTAGAAACAAACAAATTAACCATGAGAAAATTTTTGTTAAGAATCCACGCTAACAAAATCCTAGCTAACTGTTCCTAGCTAACTGTTAATTCCCTATTACATTATCGCAATTTATTTATCGCAATTTATGATCACAATTTTTATTCTCGCAATTTTATTTATCGTCATTTAATTTCTGTTATTTATTTTACGCACTTTAAATATCGGGACACGTATACAAGGTTTTGACATATCATATCGACGCATCTATATATATTATTTGGAATAACCATAGACACTCTATATGCAGTAATGCGAGAGTTAGCTATACAGGATTGAGGTTGATTCTCAAATAATATATATACTTTGAGTTGTGATCGAGTCTGAGACATGTACATGGGTCACGATACGTATTAATTAATTCGAATATTATATATTAAACTATATATGAATTATTGGAATGTTAACTGTGGACTATTGACTGTGGACTAATAACATTGGACAATTAAAATGAATTAAAATATTGATTATAACATATGAAACTAAACAATTCTTCAAGTTTGCCACTTGATTTCATCCTAAACCTCATTGTATCTTGACGATTACAATCTGCGTTCAAACCTTTCACGATTCTTGAAAACACCTCAATCGAGGAAATGAACCAACCGCACTTCATCTATGGAAGAAAAGATTGATGCATATAGTTATGCACCTGAAAACACTCGGAACCTGAGTAAACGTTTAACACATATCTGTGCTAATTCCTTTAGTGTTATTATTACCCAAAATAACTTAGTAATTCCTTTCAAAGTAGCAAATTTTGTCACAGCTCCAGCAAGTCAACTTCAACTTTTCGATCGAAACAACCTTATTAAGACCTTGATATATATGTGTGCTCTTTTATTATTACCGGGGAACCTTTTATATTCCACTATATTACCATCAGCGTTTAATCATCTAAAAACACAATCCTCCTGAAACCACCTCGGATTGATAATCGATGATTCAGATATCGTAGCATTAAATGCAGAGGAAACTAAAAAATTGTAGATGGTCTAAACGGCCAAAAGTTTGATGATAAAGAAGGGAGTGTTAGGAACGCTCGATAGAAAATTTGGTACTGAAAAATAGATTGAGCAAACCATGAAGGAGGCTATAGATAAATCACAGAGGCTAAACCTGCCTTCAAAGAATCCAAATGATTCAGTATCTAATGAAGTCATTAAAGAATACCTTGCTATTGACTCTACACTTTTATAGATAATCTTCATCATCATCCATCTATGTTAGAAATTCTAAGATATCATCGTATCTTTCATTATAAATATCCTCGATATTTTCAAAAATATTTTCATAACTATTCTTATCCGAAATCATGTATCTCTTCACAATATCAGTGTTATATCAGAAAGGAAACTATTTTATTTTCTAAATTCTGAAAAATTCGAATTTAAAATTTGAATGTTTTTAAAGTAGTGTTGGGAACTGATGCATGAGTTAGTATAATATAATGATACTTGATCAACGTGATTATGTTACAGTAAGTCATGCTGAGTTTCTAATGAAACGTGATGATTCACAGACCATAACGTCATCATATGCCATATTACACAACTCTTACATTCTATCTGATTTATAAACATATCAAGGACATATTTCCTGATAGTTCTATTTTTCCCTTAAATTCTGGTAATTTAACCAATCAAGATCGTGCTATTACAATCTCTCTCTTAGAACATTAGTCATGTTCATTCAAAACTCCATACCTACAAATTCTGGACCATTACTTGCTAAAAGAAAACAAAAGCATGAAGCTCCAAAATAGAAAGGGGGTATAAATCGCAGCAAATAGGAGATAGCATTAACTGTGAATGACAATGATTATAGAATACGGAAGTAGGGACTCCGAAATATAAGGGAGAATATAAAGCCTGATAACAACACATAAATTACAAACCTTGTATATCAATGTTTATCGCAACATAAAGACACGGGATAATTAAAAACACTATAACCCAAAGGGCGAAGAAGAAGAAAATAGATTCCTCCGGTGAGAGTTGGAAAAGAAGAACGATCGTTGCGATAGTCAGAATAAGAACAAGGATTAGAACTGGATTAAGCATTTTCACAATCTTTTGGATGTATGAACTAAGAAAGAAAGTATAAGAATGGTGTGAATAATGGAACGGAAGAGTTTACTTTATAATGGAAATATCACACAGAGTAATCGAGGCAGATCACCGTATTTAATTATAGAAATCTTAATTTCCTTACTCGCCAACAAATCAAATCTTATAGATTTCAAAGATTTTCTTTAAATCCCTTGAATTCCGGAATTCAATCAAGACAACGTCAAAAGCTAAGACGCACCTTATTTTCTAATTCAACCCTGACTACGTCAAAAGTCAAGAAGAATCTTATTTTCCCAGTTCACTATTTTGTGATAGCTTCACTCATACTCTTCGAATAATCGAATTATCTTACCTATATTACGAAACGATGATAAAATTTTATTTTATCAATTCATATTGTCATGAAAACATTCTTATCATTCACCATGATGACCTCACTCAAATTTTGGGACAAAATTTCTTTAACGGGTAGGTACTGCGACGATCCAGAAATTTCCAACCAGATTTAAACTTAATCTTCAGATGATCTCGACACGATAAGCCAAGTCTGTTATGTTGCGTCTTAAAATTTTTGAACTATTTACACGGATTCATTTAACATTTGAATATTCCCGACGATTCACGAACAATTGTGTGTAAATAACTATGTAAATAAAATATATATATGTAAATATAAATATATGTATATATACAAAATTGGATTAATACAATACAATTTAATCATTTGGATTGAAAATATGAAATAATATACAGAGTAATTAAGTTGTCATTAAAATGAATATATGTATATATATATATATATATATATATATATATATATATATATATATATATATACATGAATTCTATACTTAAGTAATATTATATATTGTAATGGATATAAAAACTATAAATATTCAATATTCAATATATTATAGTTTATAATTAGTAAATATGATAATTGAAATATCATTATATTAAACACAAGTTAAAGAGTAAAGTTGTTATAGTAATATTAATATTATTATTACTTTCGATATTAATATTAATACTAGTATTAGTAATATTATTATATATAAAGTTTGTTATACATAAATTGTTGTGTTATTATTATTACTAAAGTTAATATTATCATTAGTATTAATTACTATTAAATTTATAAAAATTATCATTTTTATTATTATTTGTAATATCATCATATTATTATTATTATCATTATATTTAAATTTATTATTATTAATATCTTATCAATATTATTATTAGTTATTATTATAATAATAATTATTATTAATATAAATATTAATATTTAATATTAATAAAATCATATGTACCAAAAGTAGAATCAAAATCAGATCTCAATCTCTAACTTATTGTGTCAAATTCTTGTTTCTGTCGAATGGTTACCAGTCCACTTCAATCCTTCACTAAACAACAATCTGGATCAATTATATATATTACATTCAATATATCTGTGTAAAAAAAAAATAAATAAAGAAACTGGGTCGTTTCCCTCTGTCTTGTTCATTTTTTTTTCAAATCTCGAATTCGAATCATATTTCAAAAAGTAATATTGCAAAGTTGTTAAGAATCTTTTACTCGAACTTCCTGTAAAATCTTAAGTTCCAGTTCTTTAAAACGAATTCGAAATTCGAAGTCAAAGTTTTGAAGTTAAAATCAACTAAATTGTTAATCGCGAAATTCGAATTCAATTTGATGTTTTAGGATCAACTAACGATCCAGAAAGTTTCTAGGTATGTTTTACTACTTAATTCATGTTATAATTTTTGTCCAAAACAGTCTTGAATTCGATATTTGATTTTGAGTTCATGTTCTTGAAACTTTGAAAAAGCAAAAACTCAAATTCAAATTTCATTTAAAAATCTATAAATGTAGTTGTGTTAGGATTACTACAAACGATCTTTCTGCAAAATTAGAGATTCCAATTCTTTAAATTGAGTGAGAATTTACGATTCAAAGTTTTTAAAATAAAAAAGTCAAACAATGTTCTTTGATCAAATTTGTGCAATCTGTTATGATTTAGGTTCGATTGATGATACAAGTGTAATCTTCTGATCATTTAAAAGATGTTTCATGTAGATAACAAAGTCTCAAAACGTACCAAATCGCGAAATCATTTTTTTTATTCCAAACGTCGACAGCATGAGTTCTTTTTTTTATATATTTTTTTCCTTTTTAGTATTCATTAATTAAAATCACAATTACAATTAGTTTCTAATTAAGATTAAAGATAAGTTAAACATTAATTGGAAGATGGATTATCCCCCTGATCGATGCAGTTTGTGGTGAAGAAGAAGAGTAAACAGAGGTATAGGATAAATATATATTAGATTCATAATAGTTTAGAAAAATGGGTTGGAGCAGATTGTTGAGTGTGTATGTACTATTCGAGAGGTCTCGGGTTCGATCCTTGCTTGGTGCAACAATTTTTTTTAGGGGGCTTCTTAGGTAGCTTTTAAAACCAAAATTATTATTATTATTATTATTATCATTTTCATTATGGTTATTATTATTATTATTATTATTATTATTATTATTATTATTATTGTTGTTAATATTATTATTGATATAGTTAGTTATTGTTAATACTACTAGTATTATAATTATTAAAAGTATTATAATTAGTATTGATAACATAGTTACAAGTATTAGAACTATTATTATTAATATCACTACTAATATATGTATTATTATTAATAACATGTTTAGGATTATTATTATTATTATTAACATTATTAATGTATCTATTATTATGAATTTTGTCATTTAAGTATTAGTTATCATTATCATTATTATTATTATTATTATATTTATTAACAACTAATATAAGTATTATCATTATTGTTATGTATACTTAAATACTATGATAAATTATCATTTTGTTATTAAGTAACATCTTTATGTATTATTAATGTTATTATAGTATTATTAATGGTGATATAAGTATTATTACGATTAAGATTATTATTATTATTGTTATTAGGAAAATAATACAAACTATTATTTCTACTGTTAATATTAGTATTAGTATCATTTTAGACTTATTATTATTATTATTATTATTATTAACAAAAGTATTATTATTAAGATTAAGATTATCATTATTAATAAGATTGTTATAATAATTATTATTATTAAGTATTATGTATTATTATCAAAATTATTATTTTCATTATCATTATTATTAAACTGATCAGTTTACTAAAACCTACTGATACTATCATTATTATGAGATTTATTATTAAGAATTATCATTAATATTATTATTAATAGAATTATAATTAATATCATCATATTTATTAATATTAGTATTATCACTAGTAATATTTCAAATATTATCTTAGTATTACTAAAGTGCTGTTTTAATAAATAAATAATATATATATATATATAAATATATTTAGTACATATAATATAACAAAAATTTAATATTTTTATATACAAAACGAATATAAGAAACATATATATATTATGAATATAAAAATGATAAACTAATAAATTTATATATATATTTGTTCGATTACAACTATGTATATTAATAAATATACAAATGATATAGGTTCGTGAATCCAAGGCCAACCCTGCATTGTTCAATATCGTCATATGTATTTTTACTACAAAATACAGTATTGTGAGTTTCATTTGCTCCATTTTTAAATGCTTTTGCAATATATATATTTTTTGGGACTGAGAATACATGCGCTTTTATAAATGCTTTACGAAATAGACACAAGTAATTGAAACTACATTCTATGGTTGAATTGTTATACCGGATATCGCCCTTGTTGAACTTGGTAACCTAAGAATTGGTGTTTATTATAATTGCCACCAATTGACGCGAATCCTAAAGATAGATCTATGGGCCATTGACAAGCCCCAGTCAGAGAATTTGAACTGCTTTAGTACTTCGATATTTATATATAAGGGATATTCTAGATGCATTTTGTTAATGTCGGTTACCTGGTGTTCAATTCATATGAATGATTTTTGTCTCTATGCATGGGACGTATATTTATGAGAAATGGAAATGAAAATCTTGTGGTCTATTAAAATGATGAAAATAATTGTTTATGATAAACGAATGAACTCACCAACATTTTGGTTGACACTTGAAAGCATGTTTATTCTCAGGTATGAAAGAAATCTTCCGCTGTGCATTTGCTCACTTTAGAGATATTACTTGGAGTCATTCATGACATATTTCAAAAGATGTTGCATTCGAGTCGTTGAGTTCATCAAGATTATTATTAAGTCAATTATAGTTGGATATATTATGAAATGGTATGCATGCCATCAACTTTCAATGTAATGAAAGTTTGTCTTTTAAAAACGAATGCAATGTTTGTAAAATATATCATATAGAGGTCAAGTACCTCGTGATGTAACCAATTGTAATGTATTCGTCCAGATGGATTAGGACGGAGCACTACAATAATAAGGGAAAAGGTGTAAAGATAGAGAAACCTGATTCCAACCCCGATGAACTTTATATGTATCGGCAACATCCGTATTTCCTAATTTGTAACAATAACCCGGGAACCTTTAAACCACCAGGTTTTTCTAAACCATTGTGGAAAATGACAACTTGTATTAGGGGAGCACCATATATCCCTAGGAAATTAGCAAAACGAACCAAGTCTGAAGAAGAAGAAACGAGTGAGTTGGATTAAAGAGTTGTAATCATGTTATGTAATATATGTAATATAGTGTGCTTGTGCTTTTATGATAAATGTAAAAATTGCTTGTATTGTTTGTTAATTATCTTTTATGAATCTAACCCTCGTCTATTTTTAGAGTATAAAAACACAAAATGGACGTTAAGGATAGATGACCAAATATTTTAGGAGACCTACCAGGGGATATGATTGATGAAATCTTATCTAGAGTCGGTCAGAATTCATCGGTACAATTAGTTATGGAGAAATTAACTTGTCAAACATTTGAAAGACTTTCTAGAAATGCCTTAGTTTATAAAAGGCTTTCCTTTGATAGGTGGGGTATATCTCATTGGGGAGACCGTAAGTTACGCCGTGTTTTCTTTAAAGCGTTAAATGCGAAGAACCCAAATGCAATTTTACGCTACGGGTTAAGAACCTATTTTGACTCAACATATCCCAACATAGGATTTTGTGAATTAGAAAGAGCTTCTAACATGCAACATAAAGAAGCATGTTATGCTTACGGGTTAGTGATGTTCGCTTCTCACCAAAGTGAGAAAAAGAACATCTGATTACAACTATTAAATGAAACATTCCCACAAGTGACGGACTCAGTAGTTGGAGTGAGAAACAAGGTTTTTAGATTGTTACGTGGCTGTTGGGCATTACGTAACCCTCGTCCTTTTGACGACATTACAACATGTTGTCTAGCCAACGGTCATAACGGTTACTTCCCATAAGACCAAGGATGGGAAGTCATCTTAGTAAAACCAGAATGCATGACTTGTTTCTGGAATTATGAATTGCGTGTTTTTATTGCCTTTGCTGGATGACTTACGTATTAACTAGATTTATCTTCAAAAATGTCTTGTATCAAAGTGTTTTATATTTCATGTTATATGTAATAAAGCGGAATTGTAAGTTTGAAGAATATTTGAATGTGATATATTATTATAATCAGTTTTTTCATATGGAATTGTAGTAGTTGAATTGTATATTAGCTACTAAGTATGAACTTAACGGGTAGGTAGAACTCGAATTTAAACTTATAAAACGCTAATATAAAGAAAAAACTTTTATAAATGAGTTCATATTATGCTACGAAATACTATTGACTACTCTTAATATTCTGTATGATTAACTCGATTCAGTTGGCTATTTTGAAGGAAATGGCACCGACTACTCGACACACTATGAATATGAGCGAAGAGGAATTTCGTACCTTTCTTGCTGCAAACATAGCCGCAGTACAGGCTGCACTACATACCAACAATAACTATGAATCTAGCAATGCAGCTAACGGCGCAAGAAATCATGTAGGATGCTCCTGTAAAGAATTCACTGCCTGCAAACCTTTGAAATTTGATGGAATCGAAGGACCAATTGGATTGAAACGATGGACAGAGAAGGTCGAATCAGAGTTTGCCATAAGTAAGTGTGCTGAAGAGGACAAAGTTAAGTACGCTACGCATACCTTCACAGGTACTGCGTTAACGTGTTGGAACACCTATCTGGAATAGGTAGGATAAAATGCTGCTTACGCACTACCGTGGTCGGCATTCAAGCAATTGATGAACGAGCAATACCGTCCTAGAAATAAGGTCAATAAACTCAATGTAGAGCTTAGAGAGTTACGAACACAAGGGTTCGACATTACCACATATGAACGACGATTCACAGAGTTATGCCTATTATGTCCGGGAGCATTCGAAGATGAAGAAGAGAAGATCGACGCATTTGTAAAAGGGTTACCAGTAAGGATTCAAGAAGATGTTAGTTCACACGAGCCCGCTTCCATACAAAAGGCAAGTCGAATGGCTCTTAAACTCATAAATCAGATTGAGGGAAGAATTAAAGAGCAGGCGGCCGAAGAAGCCAACATGAAACAACTTAAGAGGAAGTGGGAGGAAAACGGTGACAAGAGTACCAGTACAACAACAATAACAATTACAACCACAATCGCAACAACTATCCCAACAATCGCAACAACAATAGCAATAATAACCGCAATCCTAACAATAACTACAACAAATATCCCAACAACAACAACAACTACAACAATCGTTTCAACAACAATAACAATCCCAACAACAACCTCAATAACAACAACGGCAACAAAAACCAAAATCAGCCATGTCATAGGTGTGAAAAAAATCACCCGGGGTTTTGCACGACATTTTGCAACAGGTGTAAAAGCAATGGTCATAGCGCGACAAAATATGAGGTCTACAGACCAAGGTTTAACAGAACTAAAGAAACAAATAGTGTCAGAACAAGTAATGCCGGAACGAATAGTGTCGGAGCAAGTAATACCAATGCTGTTTGTTATAAATGCAGAAAACTGGGCCACATTATTAGAAATTGCCCGAATCAGGGGAATACTAATGGGCAAGGCCGTGGAAGAGTTTTCAATATTAATGCGGCAGAAGCATAGGAAGACCCGGAGCTTGTTACGGGTAGGTTTCTTATTGACGATAAATCTGCTTATGTTTTATTTGATTTGGGTGCGGATAGAAGCAATATGAGTAGAGATTTTTGTGCTAAATTAAATTGCCCATTGACGCCTTTGGATAATAAATTTTTACTCGAATTAGCAAACGGTAAATTAATTTCAGCAGATAATATATGTCGGGATAGAGAAATTAAACTGGGGGATGAAACGTTTAAGATTGATTTAATACCAGTCGAGTTAGGGAGTTTTGATGTAATAATTGGCATGGCCTGGTTGAAAAAGGTGAGAGCAGAGGTCATTTGTTACAAAAATGCGATTCGCATTAGGCGTGAAAAAGGAAAACCTTTAATGGTGTACGGAGAAAAGAACAACGCGAAATTAAATCTTATTAGTAGTTTGAAGGCGCAAAAACTAATAAGAAAAGGTTGTTACGTCATTCTAGCACACATCGATGAAGTTAAACCTGAAGAAATGAACATCAGTGATGTTCCCGTCGAAAAAGAATTTCCTGATGTATTTTCGAAAGAATTACCGGGATTACCCCACAATCGATCCGTTGAATTTCAAATAGACCTTGTACCAGGAGCTGCACCAATAGCTCGTGCTCCATACAGACTTGCACCCAGCGAAATGAAAGAATTACAAAGTCAGTTACAGGAACTTTTAGAGCGTGATTTCATTCGACCAAGTACATCACCATGGGGAGCTCCTGTTCTGTTTGTCAAGAAGAAAGATGGTACATTCAGGTTGTGTATCGACTACCGAGAGTTGAACAAACTTACCATCAAGAATCGTTACCCATTACCAAGAATCGACGACTTATTTGATAAACTACAAGGCTCGTCGGTTTATTCGAAGATCGATTTACGTTCTGGATATCACCAAATGCGGGTGAAGGAGGATGACATTCTGAAGACTGCTTTTAAGACGCGTTACGGTCATTACGAGTTTATGGTTATGCCGTTTGGATTGACTAACGCACCAGCTGTGTTCATGGACCTCATGAACCTAGTGTGTGGGCCATATCTTGACAAGTTTGTCATTGTTTTCATCGATGAAATACTTATTTACTCGAAGAATGATCAAGAGCAAGAAGAACATTTGAGAAAAGTGCTAGAGTTGCTGAGAAAAGAAAAAATGTACGCTAAGTTTTCAAAGTGTGCATTTTGGTTGGAAAAAGTTCAATTTCTCGATCACATAGTTAACAAAGAAGGTATTCAGGTGGATCCAGCAAAGATTAAAACCGTTGAAATATGGGAAACCCCGAAAACTCCGAAACACATACGCCAATTTTTAGGGCTGGCTGGTTATTACAGGATATTCATCCAAGATTTTTCCAAAATAGCAAAACCCTTGACTGCATTAACGCATAAAGGGAAGAAATTTGAATGGAAGGATGAACAAGAGAAAGCATTTCAATTGTTAAAGAAAAAGTTAACTACGGCACCTATATTGTCATTACCTGAAGGGAATGATGATTTTGTGATATATTGTGACGCCTCAAAGCAAGGTCTCGGTTGTGTATTAATGCAACGAACGAAGGTAATAGCTTATGCGTCTAGACAATTGAAGATTCACGAGCAGAATTATACGACGCATGATTTAGAATTAGGCGCGGTTATTTTTGCATTAAAGACTTGGAGGCACTACTTATATCGGGTCAAAAGTATTATATATACCGACCACAAAAGTCTTCAACACATATTTAATCAGAAACAACTGAACATGAGGCAGCGCAGGTGGATTGAATTGTTGAATGATTACGACTTTGAGATTCGTTACCACCCGGGGAAGGCAAATGTGGTAGCCGACGCCTTGAGCAGAAAAGACAGAGAACTCATTCGAGTAAAAGCTATGAATATAATGATTCACATTAACCTTACTACTCAAATAAAGGAGGTGCAACAAGGAGTTTTAAAAGAGGGAAATTTAAAGGATGAAATACCCAAAGGATCGGAGAAGCATCTTAATATTCGAGAAGACGGAACCCGGTATAGGGCTGAAAGAATTTGGGTACCAAAATTTGGAGATATGAGAGAAATGGTACTTAGAGAAGCTCATAAAACCAGATACTCAATACATCCTGGAGCGGGGAAGATGTACAAGGATCTCAAGAAATATTTTTGGTGGCCGGGTATGAAAGCCGATGTTGCTAAATACGTAGGATAATGTTTGACGTGTTCTAAGGTGAAAGCTGAGCATCAGAAACCATCAGGTCTACTTCAACAACCCGAAATCCCGGAATGGAAATGGAAAAACATTACCATGGATTTCATCACTAAATTGCCAAGGACTGCAAGTGGTTTTGATACTATTTGGGTAATAGTTGATCATCTCACCAAATCAGCACATTTCCTGCTAATAAGAGAAGAAGACAAGATGGAGAAGTTGCACAAAGTCGTCTCCAGAAAAAGAATACCAATCTCTATTATCTCTGATAGGGAAGACAGATTTATTTCAAGATTCTGGCAGACATTACAGCAAGCATTAGGAACTCGTCTAGACATGAGTACTGACTATCATCCACAAACTGATGGGCAGAGTGAAAGGATGATACAAACGCTTGAAGACATCCTACGAACATGTGTTATTGATTTCTGAAATAGTTGGAATCGAAACCTACAGTTAGCAGAATTTTCCTACAACAACAGCTACCATTCAAGCATTGAGATGGCGCCGTTTGAAGCACTTTATGGTAGAAAGTGCAGGTCTCCGATTTTTTGGAGTGAAGTGGGGGATAGACCGATTACAGGTCCGGATATAATACAAGAAACTATCGAGAAGATCATCCAAATTCAACAACGGTTGAAAACCGCCTAAAGTCGACAAAAGAGCTACGCTGACATTAAAAGAAAAGATATAGAATTTGAAATTAGAGAGAAAAGAGCTACGCTGACATTTAAAGTTGCACCTTGGAAAAGCGTTTTTCGATTTGGTAAACGAGGGAAATTAAATCCAAGGTATATTGGACCATTCAAGATTATTAATCGTGTCGGACCAGTAGCTTACCGACTTGAGTTACCTCAACAACTCGCGGCTGTACATAACACTTTCCACGTCTCAAATTTGAAGAAATGTTTTGCTAAAGAAGATCTCACTATTCTGTTAGACAAAATCCAAATCAACAAAAAACTTCAATTCATCGAAGAACCCGTCGAAATAATGGATCGTGAGGTTAAAAGACTTAAGCAAAACAAGATACCAATTGTTAAGGTTCGATGGAATGCTCGTAGAGGACCCGAGTTCACTTCGGAACGAGAAGATCAGATGAAGAAGAAATACCCGCACTTTTTTCCAGAAGATACGTCAACACCTCCAACTGCTTAAAATTTCGGGATGAAATTTATTTAACGGGTAGGTACTGTAGTGACCCGAACTTTTCCATGTTTATATATATTAAATGAAATTGATATTTACATGATTAAGTGTTTCCAACATGTTAAGCAATCAAACTTGTTAAGACTTGATAAATTGAAATAGGTTTCATATAGACAATTGACCACCCAAGTTGACCAGCTATTCACGAACGTTAAAACTTGTAAAAACTATATGATAACATATATATGGATATATATATAGTTAACATGATATTATGATAAGTAAGTATCTCATTATGTATTTTAACAATGAGTTATATACATAAAAAATGAGACTATTGAATTAAGAAACTCGAAAATGATATATATAACGATTATCGTTATAACAACGTCTTATTAAATACATATGAATCATATTAAGATATTGATACACTATATTTAAACATGATAAATGATAAGTAAACATATCATTAAGTGTATTAAGAATGAACTACATATGTAAAAACAAGACTACTAACTTAAGGATTTCGAAACGAGACATATATGTAACGATTATCGTTGTAACGAAATTTAAATGTATATATATCATATTAAGATATACTAATACATCATAATATCATGATAATGTAATAATTTAACATCTCATTAGATATAATAAATAATGGGTTTACAACATTTAACAAGATCATTAACTTAAAGGTTTCAAAACAACACTTACATGTAACGACTAACGATAACTTAACGACTCGGTTAAAATGTATATACTTGTAGTGTTTTAATATGTATTCATACACTTTTGAAAGACTTCAATAAACTTATCAAAATACTTCTACTTACCAAAAATGCTTACAATTACATTCTCGTTCATTTTCATCAACAATTTTACTCGTATGCACCCGTATATGTACAATACCCAGCTTCTAAATGTATGTACTATTTGTATATATACTCCAATGATCAGCTCTTAGTAGCCCATGTGAGTCACTTAACCATGTGGGAACCATCATTTAGCAACTAGCATGAATGATTACACAAAATTACAAACTAATGTTACCTTATATGGAGTACCTACATCACTTTTTCAATCATCACCATAAACACTTTCATTTTTCAATTTTTATGCATCAAACTAAACTCTCTCAAGTGTTCTTCCATTGTTCTAAGTGTTCTTCATCATCTTCATGAAAATATAGCTCAATCTAGTTCATAAATCCATACATAAACCAAGTTACAAAATAACTACTCAAGAACACACCAACAACACTTCCAAATTTGCTAGCTTATTTTCAATCTTACAAATCCATTTCAAGTGATCATCTAACCTCAAGAAATATTTCTTATTTACAGTAAGATATCTTTCTAATACAAGATAATACTCATATTCAAACTTTGATTCAATTTCTATAACTATAACAATCTTATTTCGAGTGGAAATCTTACTTGAACTTGTTTTCGTGTCATGATTTTGCTTCAAGAACTTTCAAGCCATCCAAGGATCCTTTGAAGCTAGATATATTTTTTTCATTTCCAGTACTTTTATCCACAAAACCTAAGGTAGTAATGATGTTCTTAACATCATTCAATTCATATATATAAAACTACCTTATTCGAAGGTTTAAACTTGTAATCACTAGAACATAGTTTAGTTAATTCTAAACTTGTTCGCAAACAAAAGTTAATCCTTCTAACTTGACTTTTAAAATCAACTAGACACATGTTCTATATCTATATTATATGCTAACTTAATGATTTAAAACCTAAAAACACGAAAAAATACCTTAAAACTGGATATACGCCGTCGTAGTAACACCGCGGGCTGTTTTGGGTTAGTTAATTAAAAACTATGATAAACTTTGATTTAAAAGTTGTTCTTCTGGGAAAATGATTTTTCTTATGAACATGAAACTATATCCAAAAATCATGGTTAAACTCAAAGTGGAAGTATGTTTTCCAAAATGGTCATCTAGACGTCGTTCTTTCGACTGAAATGACTACCTTTACAAAAACGACTTGTAACCTGTATTTATGACTATAAACTTATACTTTTTCTGTATAGATTCATAAACTTAAGTTCAATATGAAACCATAGCAACTTGAACCACTCAAAACGGATTTAAAACGAATAAGTTATGGGTAAAACAAGATTGGATATTTTTGCTTGTTGTAACTACGTGAAATTTGGTAACAAATCTATATTAATCATATCCTAGCTAACTTATATTGTATTATACATGTATTCTAATATATTATGTAATCTTGGGATACCATATACACGTATGCAAATGTTTTGATATATCATATCGACCCATGTATATATGTTATTTGGAACAACCATAGACACTCTATATGCAGTAATGTTGGAGTTAGCTATACAGGGTTGAGGTTGATTCCAAAAATATATATACTTTGAGTTGTGATCTAGCCTGAGATGTGTATACACTGGGTCGTGGATTGATTTAAGTTAATATATATCGATTTATTTCTGTACATCTAACTGTGGACAACTAGTTGTAGGTTACTAACGAGGACAGCTGACTTAATAAACTTAAAACAGTAAAAAAGTATTAAAAATGTTGTAAATATATTTTGAACATACTTTGATATATATGTACATATTTGTTATAGGTTCGTGAATCGACCAGTGGCCAAGTCTTACTTGCCGACGAAGTAAAAATCTGTGAAAGTGAGTTATAGTTCCACTTTTAAAATCTAATATTTTGGGATGAGAATACATGCAGTTTTATAAATGTTTTATGAAATAGACACAAGTAAATGAAACTACATTATATGGGTGAATAATCGAAGCCGAATATGCCCCTTTTGTTTGGTAACCTAAGAATTAGTAAACCGATCTACTAATTGACGCGAATCCTAAAGATAGATCTATTGGGCCTAACGAACCCCATCCAAAGAACCGGATGCTTTAGTACTTCGAATTCGTTTATATCATGTCCTAAGGATTTCCCGGAATGATAGGGGATATTCTTATATGCATCTTGTTAATGTCGGTTACTAGGTGTTCACCATATGAATGAATTTTATCTCTATGTATGGGATGTATATTGAAATATGAAATCTTGTGGTCTATTATTATGATTTGATAATATATAGGTTAAACCTATAACTCACCAACATTTTTGTTGACGTTTTAAGCATGTTTATTCTCAGGTGATTATTAAGAGCTTCCGTTGTTGCATACTAAAATAAGGAGAAGATTTGGAGTCCATGCTTGTATGATATTTTGTAAAAACTGCATTCAAGAAACTTATTTTTGATGTAATATATTCTTATTGTAAACCATTATGTAATGGTTGTGTGTAAACTGTATATTTTAGATTATCATTATTTGATAATCTACGTAATGCTTTTTAAACCTTTATCGATAAAATAAAGGTTATGGTTGTTTTAAAAATGAATGCAGTCTTTGAAAAACATCTCATATAGAGGTCAAAACCTCGCGACGAAATCAATTAATATGGAACGTTTATAATCAATATGAACGGGACATTTCAAAGGACGAGTACGATAACATATGATTACATTGCGAGGTATTGACCTTTATATGATACATTTTACAAACATTGCATTCATTTTTAAAAGAGAAACTTTCATTACATCGAAAGTTGACAGGTATGCATACCATTTCATAATATCCAAACTATAAATGACCTAATCTGTCATTTGCTTTAATAATAATCTCTATTGAACTCAACGACTTGAATGCAACGTTTTTTGAAATATGTCATGAATGACTCCAAGTAATATCTCTAAAATGAGAATATGCACATCGGAAGATTTCTTTCAAACATGAGAATAAACATGCTTTCAAGTGTCAACCAAAAGGTTGGTAAGTTCATTAGTTTATCATAATCAATCAATTCCATAATTTTAATAGACCACAAGATTTCATTTTCATTTCTCATAAAATCATTCATATGGATTGAACACCTGGTAACTGACATTAACAAAATGCATCTAGAATATCCCCATATATAATCATCGAAGTACTAAAGCAGTTCAAATTCTCTGACTGGAGCGTGTCAAAGCCCATACACCTATCTTTAGGATTCGCGTCAACTTGTGGCAATTATAATAAACACCAATTCTTAGGTTACCAAGTTCAACAAGGCTGATATCCTGTATAAAAATTCAACTATAGAATGTAGTTTCGATTACTTGTGTCTATTTCATCAAACATTTATAAAAGCACATGTATTCTCATTCCCAAAAATATAGATTGCAAAAGCATTTAAAAAGGGAGCAAATGAAACTCACAATACTGTATTTTGTAGTAAAAATACATATGACATCATTGAACAAGTGCAAGGTTGGCCTCGGATTCACGAACCTATATTAAGTATATATATATTTATATGTTGGTCAATATCTATCAAACAATTTAGGTCAAGTCGTAGTGTATCACAATCCTAATGCTCGAGATCGATATGCAAAAGTTTAACAAAAGTCGCCTAATTCAAAAATGACTTTCAAAATATATTCATTTTTATTATATAACATAAATATAGTCGTTTTATATATTTAAATATTTTTCTTAGATTTAAAGTAAAACATACAAGTTATTTATAAAATAAAAATTATATTAAAAATTTATATATGAAAAAAATATACTTTTATATATCTAAAGTAATAAAACTTATAAAGTTCATTTAATATCATAAAATATGGTGGCATGTATTATTAATGTAATTATATTACGTGTGGTAAAATATCTTTGTATCACATATTTATTTGATAAAATAATATTGATAATAATAATAATAATAATAATAATAATAAGTAAAAGTTGTATTATTCTGTAATAATGATAATAATTATTATTCTTCTAATAATAAAAATATTTATTTACTAATGATGATATTAATTATAATAAAATGATAATTTTAATAATGATAAATTTAATCGTAAAGATACTTTTTAATAATAACTGTAATAATAATAATATTTTATAAAATAATAATTCTATTTAAAATGATAATTTTTAATAATAATAATACTAAAATGATAATAATAATGATATTTTATAATAACAATGATATTCTATCAAAATGATAATTTTAATAAAAAATGATAGTTTTAATATTAATGATGCTTTTAATAATAATAACGATAAAAATAATAACTGGATAGTTTTTAAAAAAATATTATTTATTTTCATAATATTAATATTAATAATAATAATAATAATCATAATAATAATAATAATAATAATAATAATAATAATAATAATATTGATTATTAAATAATAATAATAATAATAATAATAATAATAATAATAATAATAATAATAATAATAATAATAATAATAATAATAATAATAATAATAATAACGATAATAACGACGATAACAATAACGATAATGATAACGATAACGATAACGATAACAATAACGATAACGATATCGATAACGATAATGATAACGATAACGATAACGATAACGATAACGATAATGATAACGATAACGATAACGATAACGATAACGATAACGATAACGGTAACCAGTTTAACAATAATACTTTAAAATTATAGATAATTCAATTGACGATATCTTTTAATCCGTTCATCAAAACCATACGATATCTAAATGAAAAGTTTATAGTTTTTCGCCAGCTTTCCAATGACATGCATATCATATACCTTATCTCAATCGCATATGTATCAAATTCATAATTTATCATAATTTATCTAACGACAAAATTAAACATACAGGCATGCATAAACATATATACTCGAGCACTAGTCAGGGATACACTATTAATATATAAAAGTTAAGTTATGAGTGCTCACGTATCAATATTGAGATTCAATGTTGCAGTAAAGTACGTAGACGCGACGAACATGACAAACGCTAGATTGACCTCACGAGCATACCCCTGAAAATACTCATAACCTCCATAGCTATAACCCATAATTTTCTTAGCTCTATCCCGCTCATAAAATCGGTTTTGAAAACACTCAAGCAGAACCTCGTCGTAGTATTTTATGTATAATACTAATAATAACGCTATCTAATAATACTAATATCAATATTAATAAGATTAATATTAATAATCTTAATATTAATAATAATAATATTAAATATATATATATTTATTTAACTGAGCGAAGTGTGTGTAAAGAATGAATTGTAAACCGCGTTTCGTTCCATTTATAAGCAATGTGGCCTGCACCTAACCACTATGCGATCGCATGGGGTTAGTGCCTTGTGACCATGTGATCGCATGGGTCACTTGGCCAGCCCACATTGGTGTGCTCCGCGATCGCGGAGGTTTTGTGCATGGGAGGCCCGCAATCGTGGAGTCCCCCTGTCCTGCTCATACACAAATGATTAAAGGCTGCCGACGGTTTTTAATAATATTAAATATATAATATATTTAATTTATATAATTAATTATATATAATATAATATTTACGTGCATAGTTAAATTGTAATTTTTGTTCCGATGACTTGTACGTTGACACTCAACCTATGTCCCTGTTCCAGTTTCTCGAACGCTTTTTCGTAAGCTTAGAAAACTTGTACTTACGTTTCGTAACTCATACCCGTATCAATATATTGACTTTAAGTAAATGAAAAACTATCCCACTCAAAGTGTAACTTATTCATTGAGTGTTTTGGTCATTTACTCTTATAAATCAGCGTCTCGTTAATTATCAAAACATATTTTTAAATCAAAACGTTTTATATCTAAGTTAATATTATATTTTATCATTTATATATATATATATATATATATATATATATATATATATATATATATATATATATATATATATATATATATATATATATATATATATTTTTATTTATTTAGAAATATAAATTTATTATAAATATTTATTGAATAATATAATATTTAGTTTTTCAAATACTAAATATATTCCAAAGTATAATTTAAGATCGTTTACATAATCGAAAATATTATATCATATAACGTTTACGCTTTAAAAATATAATTCCTTTATGCACTAACGTTTATTTTAATTTCCTTAAACTTTCTAAATAATATATCTTAATATCGATCGAATCAAATAAACAAGTGTTACTATGGTTTACTTAACTAATTTGAAATCATATATATATATATTTAATATACATAAACACTTTTTAAATACACTTTGCAAGTTATTTCTGTATCTAATAACCAATATTCCAACTTACATTATTTAACAAAGACATTTTAATAAACAAGATCTATTATAACAAAAAACATTTTTGCACGTTTGAAAATAGATCAACCAAGTATTATGAAATTCAATTATCCACTAACTTTTGTCTAACTCTCAATAAGTGACACTTTGCTCTCACATGTAAATTACTTTACCATTTATTCCGAATACCGTTAAAAAGAAACGATTTCTCAAATCAACGTGGGCCTCGTAACAGAGACACAAAACAATAACATGATCCATAAGGAACTTTGTAAATATCTTTTATCTCATCGATAAATATAATAAACTTCTATTGGAACAAAATGCGTTCATGTAAAGTATTACATATATAATATTTTGTTAGCATTTTCAATTAACAAGTATATATTATATATACATATCTATATACACATAATTGTTCATGAATCGTCAGGCATGGTCAAAGGGTATTTGATTACATGAACATAGTTTCAAAATTTTTGAGACTCAATATTACAGACTTTGCTTATCGTGTCGGAATCATATAAAGATTAAAGTTTAAATTTGGTCAGAAATTTCCGGGTCATCACACCAATGAGGTAACCAGAGTATCCACATCTCTTAAAGCATCTGTGGATTCTTTCTAGATTAATTATCATGTGGGAGCAGTTCTGATCGTTGAAGCCTAGAATCATTCTAATCACAGTCTTAGAAACAACAACCTCGTTCCCTTGAACGGTACTAACAAACCTAGCTTCATCCTCTGAAACATCAAGCACTGCATTCTTCCAGAATTCCCTTTGGTGACTGTAGTAGGCTGCGCACTGAGTAGAAATGGCAGTATGGATCCTTGATCGCTGAAGAAAAGCAACAATCTCTATAAAGTGATCCCCTTTCTCTAGAGTAGTATCATAGAGAGCAACCTGGTTGTTTTGGTCACCCATCTCTAGAATAACCTCGGGCTTAACATGTGGGTTAACAGGATTAGCTTGAGGATTATGTACTTGCTCCCCCTGAATTTCAGGATTAACCTCGGGAACATTAGCTTGTGGTTCTGCCATTGGTAGTATCTTAACAAACTGAAATATCAACATAATGATTAGAAACAGAAACCATAAATCATCAAAGCATTTACAACAAACTGTCATGAACTCATTAACAGGACAAACGTGCGAGCAACATAGTTACACGTGCAGCTGAGATGTCAGACGTGCGAGTAACATGGTCAATCGTGTCACTGTTGACACGTTTGAGCAAGAACATAGTTTCAGACAAGGTACACGGTTGAGGCAACATGTATACGCGAGTGAGTAAACCGTGTGGTGACTCGTGCGGTTAAGCACACGTGTCAGCTCTATCAAACGAGTGAACAACAAAATAATGTCAAATGAGTGGGCTCAGGTGTTCACACGGTTAAGCCTTAACCGTGTACTGACTCGTGTGAGTCATGTCCCACTTGTACGAGTGAGGTGACTCGTGCATGTCTGATCGAACCAATATTAAATGCACTTTTTAAATTAACGGGATTACATTTTTGTGTGTTTTAGGACCTTATTAACATCACGATAGCAAGTATAGGTACCGTTTAACACAAAACAATAGCAAATAGCAATCAAAACACACTTCAATTGCATAAAATTTGACTTATAACCCATTAGGGTTTCGGTCCACATAAACAACAAATTAACCAACGAAAACTCGGTGAAATCTTACCAATAAAGTGGTGCTAGGGTCGGGTAAGTATGCTTATCAATACATACGTTGGAAATTGAAAATGGCAGTAATCGAATTTGAGAGTAAAATTTGAGTGTGGAGTGAAATAGTGAAGTCGGTGTTCATCACCCCTCTATTTATACCCTCGTGCTCAACTTTACGGTTCAGCACACGATTTACTTCCCAACCGTGTGTCTCACTATCACTTGTGTGTGTGTGACCTAGAAGTCTAATGGACAATTTTAAATCCTGGTCATTCGTACGGTTAACCTCAGACGTGTGGTAACTCGTACGGTTCACAACTCAGTCGTGCGAGTGAGCCACTTTGGCAATTTCCAATTTTCACAAACTTAGGATTTCGACTCATTTGACCATCTTAGAGTTAACTAGCACTTTCAACTTGAGTCATAAACCACTAATCCATCAAGAAATGATAATTAACACTTAGGTAATCCAAACATCTTAACCTAATTGAGGTTATTACTCCAAACATTCTGTTTCACAAGAATAAGTCCTACAGTGTAATGTCATATTAAATTCACTAACGTCTTAAGTCATTAAACTCTTTCAAATAATCACAAGCTCTACAAACTTCAATCTTATGAATTTGGTGGCTAAAAATATCTTGATCTTAACTAAGTTCTTTCAGATGTCATTGTGCATTCAGAGGATAATCAGAAAACAAAGGAAGGATAAAATCTTTATGAATTTTCTGATATATAATGTCATGCAACTAAAAATATGCAAAGGAAAGACATTCTATAATGAAATGCAAAAACATGCAAACCAAAATCTTTTTGTTGTTTTACAGTTTTCAATGCAAGCTATTTAACAAACAGATAAGCAAAACGTACAAATCCACATTCTTTTTGTGAGCAAGATGATTAACTATTTTAAAAATGAATCAGAACTGACATATTGAATCAACTTCTGTTGTTCATTCCCAATTGTCCAGTCTATGTCTATTATCATGCAATTACTGATATCAATCCTCATTAAACATGAACATATTCATTCAGGACACTTCGACAATCATGTTGGCATTAATTACTTGAATATTATAGAGCAGTGATTTTTGAGATCACGCTAAGTTCATTAATCCTTGATTCTTTCATCACTTATGATTGTGCGTTGTTATTAGGTTGTCAATTCATTACATGTAACTTTCCGTTATCTCTATCCATGTACTTCAATCAAATTGAACATGAAGGTTCTCACGGCATTTTGAATAACCATGTTAGCCTTTGGCTTCTACCAATGTGTTGACAATCTTCAATCTAGTTGGCTCGGCTGATCTCAGAATATATTAAGTTATCCGAATAGGCGCATTATTTACCGCGAGGATTGGTCTACAGTTAAAGCAGACTTTCCTGATGACCAGTCGTCACACGAAATAAATCTCAAGGCCCTTGACTTCTTTATGTTCAATTTGACTTTGTAAACAGAATCGAAAGTTAAACTTTCTCTTATATGCCTTTGGCACAGTATATGCTTTCGCACATTGTATGCTTTTAGCATATGTTTAGTATTATAGAGTATACCTAAGTAAGTATCTTCCTAACTTATAGCCTTAATGGGTATAACCCTAAATCACAGATGACAAGAATCTTGTTAGTTTGGTGTGAACGTCGTGACTAAACAATTCAAGCTGCGCGGGGGCATCACACTAAGAATGATCTGAGTTCTTTTAGGAGCACTTCATGAATCAGCATTCTTCATACTTTTAAACTTCAGGACTTTGCCATCTTAATACGCCAATTATTTTTAACTTTGATTTTCTTTTGATATTTGAAATTTTACAACATATCATCGTCTTTTGATATATTGATTTTGAACTGCATCATGAATGGAACTTCCATCATGTCTTTGTTGTACTTGTGCTTAAACTCATGTTTCTTTATTTTGTTGTGCTCATATCACTCGAAGGTGTTCTCCCTTAAATGCTTGAACGGTCCGCAATAAAGAATTATACTTTTCAACTTTAAGCGAGAAGGGACACTTACTTCGACATAAACTAATTTTTATCTGACTTTTCAGAGTTTAGTTTCGATTATTAAGTCTCAGGCCCGTGACAACGTGGTATGCACCAGCCAAATAGATAACCCTCAACTCCTTAAATGATCTATTGGATGTCGCAATCATAGCTGTGAGGCTAAATTGGTTGAGCAACGTTTGAATATTGCTTGGGGACATCCATCAACAACTTTCTCTAACGATTATCAATTATGATAGGGGATACCCTCAACCGACTGTTGAGTTCATCAACAATTATCATTAGATACAGTTTCGGAGATAATTAAGTGACTACCTTCAAACGCTACTGATCGTCCATGACTTCTGATTCTTAGATGATCATTATTCTTATTATGATTGTCAAATGCCAAGAATTCATAAGTCACATCTATCAGTACATCGCACAACAAATAAACATAAACGTTCAAATCAGTCCTTACTAATCAATTATCAATTCTCAGTACAGTAATTTCTTCATCTCCAACATATTAACCAAAACAAGCTCATTTTCAGATTTTTCAATTTTTTTTAGAATTTTCTGATGAGGCATTTTACACTTTTTAGGTATTTTCTGTTGAAACATATACTCCCCTAAAATACTAAAGCATAAAATCTTTTTGTCTTTTAGCATTTTAACCAAACAGAAAATATCTACGGACTAGCATGCAAACATGAAAGAAATCATGTAAAGAAATGCAGACAGTAAGCAAATATATGCAATACAGATAAGATGAAACTAAAAATCTATATGTCATGCACCCTACATGCACAGTCTAAAATTTTGATTAATCCTCACAAACGACATCCGTAATCACTTTGTCTCGATCAACAATGCCATTCATCTCTAACAGTAGCAAGAACCTAGGTTTATCAAAAGCCTTAGTGAAAAGGTCAGCCCTCTGGTCCTTAGTACCTATTCTCTTAACCTCTATTATTTTTTTCTCATGGCAATCCCTAAGAAAGTGATGCTTAACACCTATGTGCTTAGTCTTAGAATGTTGAACATGATTCTTAGTAATTGCTATAGCAGCAGTATTATCAATATAAAGAGGAGAGAAAGAGATTCTTAGCCCGTAATCGCGAAGTTGTTGTTGTATCCAGACAACTTACGAACAGCAACTAGCAGCAACAATATATTCAGCTTCACACGTGAAAAGAGCAACTGCAGTTTGTTTCTTGCATTGCCAGGTCACCAGCCTTTCACCTAGAAATTGACATCCTCCCGATGTAGATTTGTTGTTGACTTTGCAACCTGCATAGTCTGAATCACTGTAAGCTACAAGAACAAACTTTTCATCGTTCGAATACCAGATGCTGAGATTTGGAGAATGTAACAGGTAACGCATAATTCTTTTGGTAGCTGTACGATGAACTGTATTCGGATTAACTTGATAATGTGCACACAGACATGTTGCAAACATAATATCCGGCCTAGATGCAGTGAGATACATGAGCGATCCGATGATTGCTCGATAGTATGTAGGATCAACAGGCTCCCCTTCACAGTCTAGCGAAATACCGTGATTCACAGCTAGCGGGGTCGTCACAAGACGTTCTTGAGTCATACCAAAATGTTCGAGTATATTATTTAAATACTTTGCTTGGTGAAGAAAAATTCCATTATCAGTCTGTTCGACTTGCAAACCAAGAAAGTAGTGTAAGAGACCCAATTTGCTCATTTCGAATTCGTCCTTCATAACCTGCACAAACTCATCAATGAGTTCCTGCTTCATAGCACTGAAAATAATGTCATCTACATAAATCTGGACTAAGATAATATCACCATCTTTAACTTTTGTGAACAGAGTACAGTCTACCGTGCCCATTTGATAACCTTTTTGGATCAGATAGCTTGACAAATGTCCATACCAAGCTCTAGGAGCTTGATGTATGCCATATAGGGCTCTCCGTAAACGGTAAACTTTGTCAAGATGAAGATGATCTTCAAAACTCGGTGGTTGACTGACATATACTCTTTCATTAATCTTGCCATAAAGAAATGCACTCTTGACATCCATTTGAAACACTTTGAACTTCAAATATGAGGCAAAAGTCAAGAAAATGCGAATAACTTCCAATCTGGCAACAGGAGCAAAAACATCATCATAATAGAATTCGGGATCTTGCTGATAACCTTTAGCAACTAATCTTGCTTTGTAACGGATAACATTTCCATCTTTGTCGAATTTGCACTTCCAAACACACTTGAGATCAATTACTTTAGTAACAGGCGGGTTAGTAACAAGCTTCCAAATATCTAGATGATTGAATTGCTGAATCTCTTCTTGCATTGCTATGACCCAATCAACATGCTTCAAAGCTTCTATTGTAGTCTTTGGCTCTATTCTTGAAATATGACATGAGTACTCATAATATGCAGCAGCAGTTGTCATATGAGTATCAACTTGACCATCAAACTGAACTTGTCTTCTTGTTCTAGCACATGCACTTGGATCTCCAATAATATTCTCTCTAGGATGAGCAGTTGTTAGTTCTGGGAACTGGTTGTGCGGGAACAGGTATTTCGTGATGTAGATTCGTGGTATCTCCAACATCTTCAAGATTTTCGAAACTTTTACTCGAAATGTTAGATCCGCAGGTATCGTACACTGGATCAACGTCTTGATCTGAATCTTGTACTCGCTCAGCGACAGTTGGTAATGGAGTTGGAGTAGGTGCAGACACTTCTGGTTTGTTCTGTAAATCAAACAGCATTTGTAACTCTACTTCATTCTTCTTCTGATCTGGAGCAAGATTTAATGAGTCAATCAGCTCATCATAGTTGTAGATCCAAGGATGACTCTTAGGAGCACTCTTCGTTTGATTTCATTGGACGTCAACTTCAGACCATTCTTCAACACATCTCGTCTCATTGTTGAAAACTCGCTTGTTAGGAGAACTATACCCAAGAAATAATTCAGTAACCACTTTAGTATCAAACTTACTTCCTTGTTTTCTTTTCAAGATGGTACACGGTGCACCAAATGGTTCTAGATGCTTCAGGGATGGTTTTCTCCCATGCAATAACTCATAGCAAGTTTTACCTAGCCGTTTAACAGTCAGAACTCGATTCATAATGTAACAAGCATTTGCAACAGCTTCACCCCAAAAATGAACAGGTAACGATGAATCTGTCAGCATTGTTCTAGCTATCTCGATCAATACCCTATTCTTTCTTTCAGTAACACCATTCATCTGAGGAGCGTATGCAGAAATGAACTGAATATTGATACCTTTTTTAATACAGAAACCTGCAAGATACTGATTCTTAAATTTTGTGCCATTATCGCAACAAATCTTTCTCACTTTTAGATTAAAACCTGTCTCTATCGATTGATTAGCACATTCAAATTCTCAAAAGTATCGGACTTCTCTTTCAAAAACATTACCCATGAGAATCTTGAATAATCATCAGTTACCACCAGACAATACTTACTTCCATCAATGCTTTCAAAATGAATTGGACCGAAAAGATCCATATGTAATAATTCAAGTGGAGCAGAGATTGGATTATACTTAACCAGCTTATGAGCTTTCTTGCTCTGTTTTCCCTTTTTACACGGAACACATGTTCCTGGAATCTGAAAAGATTGAAGATCAACACCTTCTACAAGATTATTGTGAACTAGATGATTCATCTTCCGAAAACTTAAATGACCCATGCGTTTATGCCATGTAATAGAATCTTGTTCAGTCGCTTTAGAAACAAAAGCTTGATGATGTTCAGCAGTTGAAGTAGCAACATTCATATCTAGCATGTATAAATCAGCTTATCTTGGAGCCTTCATCAAAATCATTTTTGGAGGAATCACAAACTCTGGTTTCAAGATGTAGCTGAATTCGTCATCAAATGCTACTTTGAAGGATTTTTCACAGATTTTTGAAACCGATAACAAATTATTTGAAAGCTCTTGAAAATAGTTCACTTTATCGAAACTAACTTTCTCATTTTTCAATAACCCTTGAGCTGAAATGTGACCACCTTTATCTCCATCAAAGGCAACATAACCTCCCTTAATTGGGTGTATATCCGAAAGAAGAGATAGTTGACCAGTCATATGTCTCGAAGCACCGCTATCCACGATCCAGGTGTTATTTGCAGGTACCCTAGTTCCCTGCATATCACATTAAAAAGATTAATTGATAATGGGAACCCCAGCCTGGACGGCAGTAGGTTGTCCATTAACACCCATAGCTTGAAATTACATCCATTTCCCGTTCGATTTAGGAGGAATCTCATCATTTGAGACCGTAAACTTCAAATTTGGAAGGAGAGGTGTCACGCTCATGGCGTCTGACATTCCTCTCTGAATCTGAATGATTTATCTGTTGTCTGATTCTAGAAAAATATTTTCTACGACTTACTTTTTGTGAGGGAGACCTCATCTTTGTTTCAAAAGGTCTACCTTGATCACTAGACCCGGCAACATTTGCCTCAGAACTTTGTTTTGGAATTTTACCCTTCACAGGTGAAACAGACCTATTGAAGTTCTTTCTTTTAGAATGTCCATAGACAACATTTGTCTTAAACCTTTTATCACGAAATTCATCATTTACAGGCGAACCTGTTCGATGAACATGAGATGATCTAAAATCATCATGTGTCAAGTCAATCTTCTGTCTTGGGGAACGGAATCTTCTAGAACAATAAGCAGCAATGTGTCTAAAAACAGCATAATTAAAACAATGTTGAAACTCCCTATGTCCTCTAAATTGATACACATTATTAGAGTTTGAAGATGAGGGGTCTTGTGCTCTTACGAACACAGGAGAATCATTTGATTTCTCTCTTGGAATAGGCTTAGGGGTAACAGGAGGAACAGGTCTGTTAGCAAACTTAGGATTTTTCAAAATTTTAACAGGACCCTTTGGTATTGGACCTCTCGGTGTTATCACCCTTCTTCTAACAGTATTATCTCCTAGACCATTTTTCTTATCTTCATCATGATCTAAATCACCTTTGGCAGTTTCATCTGAAGTCATGTTCTCAGTTGAGTTAGACTTCTTGTTCTTTTCAGCATAATCTTCATAACTATTGTAGTGACCCGAACTTTTCCATGTTTATATATATTAATTGAGATTGATATTTACATGATTAAATGTTTCCAACATGTTAAACAATCAAACTTGTTAAGACTTGATTAATTGAAATATGTTTCATATAGACAATTGACCACCCAAGTTGACCGGTGATTCACGAACGTTAAAACTTGTAAAAACTATATGATGACATATATATGGATATATATATATAGTTAACATGATACTATGATAAGTAAATATATCATTAAGTATATTAACAATGAACTACATATGTAAAAACAAGACTACTAACTTAATGATTTTTAAACGAGACACATATGTAACGATTATCGCTGTAAAGACATTTAATGTATATATATCATATTAAGAGATATTCATACATGATAATATCATGATAATATAATAATTTAAAATCTCATTTGATATTATAAACATTGGGTTAACAACATTTAACAAGATCGTTAACCTAAAGGTTTCAAAACAACACTTACATGTAACGACTAACGATGACTTAACGACTCAGTTAAAATGTATATACATGTAGTGTTTTAATATGTATTTATACACTTTTGAAAGACTTCAATACACTTATCAAAATACTTTTACTTAACAAAAATGCTTACAATTACATCCTCGTTCAGTTTCATCAACAATTCTACTCGTATGCACCCGTATTCGTACTCGTACAATACACAGCTTTTAGATGTATGTACTATTGGTATATACACTCCAATGATCAGCTCTTAGCAGCCCATGTGAGTCACCTAACACATGTGGGAACCATCATTTGGCAACTAGCATGAAATATCTCATAAAATTACAAAAATATGAGTAATCATTCATGACTTATTTACATGAAAACAAAATTACAAATCCTTTATATCTAATCCATACACCAACGACCAAAAACACCTACAAACACTTTCATTCTTCAATTTTCTTCATCTAATTGATCTCTCTCAAGTTCTATCTTCAAGTTCTAAGTGTTCTTCATAAATTCCAAAAGTTCTAGTTTCATAAAATCAAGAATACTTTCAAGTTTGCTAGCTCACTTCCAATCTTGTAAGGTGATCATCCAACCTCAAGAAATCTTTGTTTCTTACAGTAGGTTATCATTCTAATACAAGGTAATAATCATATTCAAACTTTGGTTCAATTTCTATAACTATAACAATCTTATTTCAAGTGATGATCTTACTTGAACTTGTTTTCGTGTCATGATTCTGCTTCAAGAACTTCGAGCCATCCAAGGATCCATTGAAGCTAGATCCATTTTTCTCTTTTCCAGTAGGTTTATCCAAGGAACTTAAGGTAGTAATGATGTTCATAACATCATTCGATTCATACATATAAAGCTATCTTATTCGAAGGTTTAAACTTGTAATCACTAGAACATAGTTTAGTTAATTCTAAACTTGTTCGCAAACAAAAGTTAATCCTTCTAACTTGACTTTTAAAATCAACTAAACACATGTTCTATATCTATATGATATGCTAACTTAATGATTTAAAACCTGGAAACACGAAAAACACCGTAAAACCGGATTTACGCCGTCGTAGTAACACCGCGGGCTGTTTTGGGTTAGTTAATTAAAAACTATGATAAAATTTGATTTAAAAGTTGTTATTCTGAAAAAATGAGTTTTATTATGAACATGAAACTATATCCAAAAATTATGGTTAAACTCAAAGTGGAAGTATGTTTTCTAAAATGGTCATCTAGACGTCGTTCTTTCGACTGAAATGATTACCTTTACAAAAATGACTTGTAACTTATTTTTCCGACTATAAACCTATACTTTTTCTGTTTAGATTCATAAAATAGAGTTCAATATGAAACCATAGCAATTTGATTCACTCAAAACGGATTTAAAATGAAGAAGTTATGGGTAAAACAAGATTGGATAATTTTTCTCATTTTAGCTACGTGAAAATTGGTAACAAATCTATTCCAACCATAACTTAATCAACTTGTATTGTATATTATGTAATCTTGAGATACCATAGACACGTATACAATGTTTCGACCTGTCATTTCGACACATCTATATATATTTCGGAACAACCATAGACACTCTATATGTGAATGTTGGAGTTAGCTATACAGGGTTGAGGTTGATTCCAAAATATATATAGTTTGAGTTGTGATCAATACTGAGATACGTATACACTGGGTCGTGGATTGATTCAAGATAATATTTATCGATTTATTTCTGTACATCTAACTGTGGACAACTAGTTGTAGGTTACTAACGAGGACAGCTGACTTAATAAACTTAAAACATCAAAATATATTAAAAGTGTTGTAAATATATTTTGAACATACTTTGATATATATGTATATATTGTTATAGGTTCGTGATTCAACCAGTGGCCAAGTCTTACTTCCCGACGAAGTAAAAATCTGTGAAAGTGAGTTATAGTCCCACTTTTAAAATCTAATATTTTTGGGATGAGAATACATGCAGGTTTTATAAATGATTTACAAAATAGACACAAGTACGTGAAACTACATTCTATGGTTGAATTATCGAAATCGAATATGCCCCTTTTTATTAAGTCTGGTAATCTAAGAATTAGGGAACAGACACCCTAATTGACGCGAATCCTAAAGATAGATCTATTGGGCCTAACAAACCCCATCCAAAGTACCGGATGCTTTAGTACTTCGAAATTTATATCATATCCGAAGGGTGTCCCGGAATGATGGGGATATTCTTAAATATGCATCTTGTTAATGTTGGTTACCAGGTGTTCACCATATGAATGATTTTTATCTCTATGTATGGGATGTGTATTGAAATATGAAATCTTGTGGTCTATTATTATGATTTGATATATATAGGTTAAACCTATAACTCACCAACATTTTTGTTGACGTTTTAAGCATGTTTATTCTCAGGTGATTATTAAGAGCTTCCGCTGTTGCATACTAAAATAAGGACAAGATTTGGAGTCCATGTTTGTACGATATTGTGTAAAAACTGCATTCAAGAAACTGATTTCGATGTAACATATTTGTATTGTAAACCATTATGTAATGGTCGTGTGTAAACAGGATATTTTAGATTATCATTATTTGATAATCTACGTAAAGCTTTTTAAACCTTTATTTATGAAATAAAGGTTATGGTTTGTTTTAAAAAGGAATGCAGTCTTTGAAAAACGTCTCATATAGAGGTCAAAACCTCGCAACGAAATCAATTAATATGGAACGTTTTTAATCAATAAGAACGGGACATTTCAGTTGGTATCAGAGCGTTGGTCTTAGAGAACCAGAATTTTGCATTAGTGTGTCTTATCGAGTTTGTTAGGATGCATTAGTAAGTCTGGACTTCGACCGTGTTTACTTGAAAAATGATTGCTTAACAAATTTTGTTGGAAACTATATATTTTTAACATGTGAATATTATGTGATATATTAATCTCTTAACGCGTTTGATATTATGTGATAGATGTCTACCTCTAGAACAAGTCCCATTGACTCACCTAATAATAATGAAGAGTCAAATGTAAATTGGAATGATTCGTGGACTGATTCACAAGTTCCCGAAGAGGAACCGGAAGAAGAGTCGGAACCGGAAGAAGAATCGGAACCGGAAGAAGAATCGGAACCGGATGAAGAAATTGAACCGGTGGGGGAAATAATAAAACGGTTAAGTAAAAGAAAATCCTCAACCAACCGACCAAGGTTAATTATGGTCAATGGTGTTTCCGCCAAGGAAGCAAAATATTGGGAGGATTACCAATTCTCCGATGAATCGGATTCCGACGAGAATTCCGATGATGTTATAGAAATTACCCCAACTGAATTTAAAAAGGCAAAAGAAAATAATAAGGGAAAGGGCATAAAAATAGAGAAATCTAATTCCAACCCCGATGAACTTTATATGTATCGTCAACCCCCGAAGTCCTTAAGTTGTAACAATGACCCGGGAACCTCTAAACCACCAGGTTTTTCTAAACCAATGTGGAAAATTACGGCTCGTATTAGGGGAACATCATATATCCCTAGAAACTTGGCAAAACGAACCAAAACCGAAGAAGAAGAAACAAGCGAGTCGGAATAAGATAGTTGTATTCATGTGGTGTAATATATGTAATATAGTGTGCTTATGCTTTATGATATATGTAAAAATTGCTTGTATTAATAAGTATTTTTTTATGAATCTAACTCTTGTCTATTTTACAGTATAAAAACACAAAATGGATAGACAACCCAATATTTTAAGAGACCTACCCGGAGACATGATTGATGAAATCTTGTCTAGAGTCGGTCAGAATTCTTCGGCACAACTATTTAAGGCGAGATCAGTTTGTAAGACATTCGAAGAACGTTCCAAGAATGTCTTGGTTTATAAGAGACTTTCGTTTGAAATATGGGGGATATCACATTGGGAAACCCATAAGTTACGATGTGTTTACTTTGACGCATATATTGCAGGGAACCCAAATGCTATTTTACGCAACGGGTTAAGAAATTATTTTGACTCAATATATCCGAATATTGGACTTCGTGATTTAGAAAAAGCGGCTAACATGCAACATAAAGAAGCATGTTATGCTTACGGATTAGTAATGTTCGCTTCTCACCAAAGTGAGAACAAGAACATCGGGCTACAACTATTAAACAAAACGTTTCCACAAGTGACGGAGTCGGTAATTGGGGTAAGAAATGAGGTTTTTAGATTGTTACGGGACTGTTGGACATTACGTAACCCTCGTCCCTTTGACGACGTTACAACACGCTGTCTTATCAACGGCCATAATGGTTATGTTCCACAAGACCAAGGATGGGAAGTAGTCCTAGTAAAACCAGAATGCATGACTTGTTTCTGGACGTATGAATTACGTGTCTTTATTGCCTTTGCTGAACGACTTGTGTACTAGCTAGAATTATCTTCACACCTATCTTGTATCAAAGTTATTGTGTGCTATATTTCATGCTTTATGTAAAATAAGCGGTATTGTAAGTTTGTAAAATATTGTATAAAAGTTTGAACGCGAAATATTATTACAATCAGTTTTTTCATATAGAATTGTAGTAGTTGAATTGTATATTAGCTACTAAGTATGAACTTAACGGGTAGGTACTACCCGAATTTAAACTTATAAAACGCTAATATGAAGAAAAAGCTTTTATAAATGAGTTCATATTATGCTACGAAATACTATTAACTACTCTTAATATTCTGTATGATTAACTTGTTCCATTTGACTATTTTGAAGGAAATGGCACCGACTACTCGACACACCGTGAATATGAATGAAGAGGAATTCCGTACTTTTCTAGCTTCAAACATAGCCGCAGTACAGGCTGCGTTACATACCAACAATAACCTTGGATCTAGAAGTACAGGAAATCGTGTAGGATGCACCTACAAAGAATTCACTGCCTGCAAACCTTTGGAATTTGATGGAACCGAAGGACCGATCGGATTGAAACGGTGGACCGAGAAGGTCGAATCGGTGTTTGCCATAAGTAAGTGTACTGAAGGGGACAAAGTGAAGTACGCTACGCATACCTTCACAGGTTCTGTGTTAACATGGTGGAATACCTATCTAGAGCAAGTGGGACAAGACGATGCGTACGCACTACCGTGGTCAGCATTCAAGCACTTGATGAACGAGAAGTACCGTCCCAGAACCGAGGTCAATAAGCTCAAGACAGAACTTAGAGGGTTACGAACCCAAGGATTTGATATTACCACGTACGAAATACGATTCACAGAATTGTGCCTATTGTGTCCGGGAGCGTTCGAAGATGAGGAAGAGAAGATCGACGCGTTTGTGAAAGGATTACCGGAAAGAATCCAAGAAGATATAAGTTCACACGAGCCCGCCTCCATACAACAGGCATGTAGAATGGCTCACAAACTAGGGAACCAGATTGAAGAAAGAATTAAAGAACAGACTGCTGAAGAGGCCAATGTGAAGCAAGTCAAAAGAAAGTGGGGGGAAAACGGTGATAAGAATCACCAATACAACAACAACAACAATAATCGCAACAATTATCCCAACAATCGCAACATCAATCGTAACTACAACAAACGGCCCAACAACAACAACAACAACAACAACAACAACAACAACAACAACAACAACAACAACAGCAACTACAACAATCATCCCAACAACAATAATAACCGCAACAACAACAACAATCAGAAGCAGCTATGCCAAAGGTGTGAAAAGTATCACTCGGGGTTCTGCACCAAATTTTGCAACAAGTGTAAAAGAAATGGTCATAGCGCGGCGAAGTGTGATGTCTACGGACCAGGGGTTAACAGAACAAAAGGAACAAATGGTGTCGGAACGAGTAATGGCGGAGCAAGTAGTGTCGGAGCAAGTTATGCCAATGTAGTTTGTTATAAATGTGGAAAACCGGGCCACATTATTAGAAATTGCCCGAACCAGGAGAACACGAATGGACAAGGCCGCGGAAGAGTTTTCAATATTAATGCGGCAGAGGCACAGGAAGACCCGGAGCTTGTTACGGGTACGTTTCTTATTGACAATAAATCTGCTTACGTTTTATTTGATTCGGGTGCGGATAGAAGCTATATGAGTAGAGATTTTTGTGCTAAATTAAGTTGTCCATTGACGCCTTTGGATAGTAAATTTTTACTCGAATTAGCAAATGGTAAATTAATTTCAGCAGATAATATATGTCGGAATCGAGAAATTAAACTGGTTAGCGAAACATTTAAGATTGATTTGATACCAGTAGAGTTAGGGAGTTTTGATGTGATAATCGATATGGACTGGTTGAAATAAGTGAAAGCAGAGATCGTTTGTTACAAAAATGCAATTCACATTATACGAGAAAAAGGAAAACCCTTAATGGTGTACGGAGAAAAGGGCAACACGAAGCTACATCTTATTAGTAATTTGAAGGCACAAAAACTAATAAGAAAAGGTTGCTATGCTGTTCTAGCACACGTCGAGAAAGTACAAACTGAAGAAAAGAGCATCAATGATGTTCCCATTGCAAAAGAATTTCCCGATGTATTTCCGAAAGAATTACCGGGATTACCCCCACATCGATCCGTTGAATTTCAAATAGATCTTGTACCAGGAGCTGCACCAATAGCTCGTGCTCCTTACAGACTCGCACCCAGCGAGATGAAAGAACTGCAAAGCCAATTACAAGAACTTTTAGAGCGTGGTTTCATTCGACCAAGCACATCACCGTGGGGAGCTCCTGTTTTGTTTGTCAAGAAGAAAGATGGTACATTCAGGTTGTGTATCGACTACCGAGAGTTGAACAAACTTACCATCAAGAACCGCTACCCACTACCGAGAATCGATGACTTATTTGATCAACTACAAGGCTCGTCTGTTTATTCAAAGATTGACTTACGTTCCGGGTATCATCAAATGCGGGTGAAAGAAGATGATATTCCAAAGACTGCTTTCAGAACACGTTACGGTCATTACGAGTTTATGGTCATGCCGTTTGGTTTAACTAATGCACCAGCTGTGTTCATGGACCTTATGAACCGAGTGTGTGGACCATACCTTGACAAGTTTGTCATTATTTTCATTGATGACATACTTATTTACTCAAAGAATGACCAAGAACACGGTGAACATTTGAGAAAGGTGTTAGAAGTATTGAGGAAGGAAGAATTGTACGCTAAGTTTTCAAAGTGTGCATTTTGGTTGGAAGAAGTTCAATTCCTCGGTCACATAGTGAACAAAGAAGGTATTAAGGTGGATCCGGCAAAGATAGAAACTGTTGAAAAGTGGGAAACCCCGAAAACTCCGAAACACATACGCCAGTTTTTAGGACTAGCTGGTTACTACAGAAGGTTCATCCAAGACTTTTCCAGAATAGCAAAACCCTTGACTGCATTAACGCATAAAGGGAAGAAATTTGAATGGAATGATGAACAAGAGAAAGCGTTTCAGTTATTGAAGAAAAAGCTAACTACGGCACCTATATTGTCATTGCCTGAAGGGAATGATGATTTTGTGATTTATTGTGACGCATCAAAGCAAGGTCTCGGTTGTGTATTAATGCAACGAACGAAGGTGATTGCTTATGCGTCTAGACAATTGAAGATTCACGAACAAAATTATACGACGCATGATTTGGAATTAGGCGCGGTTGTTTTTGCATTAAAGACTTGGAGGCACTACTTATATGGGGTCAAAAGTATTATATATACCGACCACAAAAGTCTTCAACACATATTTAATCAGAAACAACTGAATATGAGGCAGCGTAGGTGGATTGAATTATTGAATGATTACGACTTTGAGAATCGTTACCACCCGGGGAAGGCAAATGTGGTAGCCGATGCCTTGAGCAGGAAGGACAGAGAACCCATTCGAGTAAAATCTATGAATATAATGATTCATAATAACCTTACTACTCAAATAAAGGAGGCGCAACAAGGAGTTTTAAAAGAGGGAAATTTAAAGGATGAAATACCCAAAGGATCGGAGAAGCATCTTAATATTCGGGAAGACGGAACCCGGTACAGGGCTGAAAGGATTTGGGTACCAAAATTTGGAGATATGAGAGAAATGGTACTCAGAGAAGCTCATAAAACCAGATACTCAATACATCCGGGAACGGGGAAGATGTACAAGGATCTCAAGAAACATTTTTGGTGGCCGGGTATGAAAGCCGATGTTGCTAAATACGTAGGAGAATGTTTGACGTGTTCTAAGGTCAAAGCTGAGCATCAGAAACCATCAGGTCTACTTCAACAACCCGAAATCCCGGAATGGAAATGGGAAAACATTATCATGGATTTCATCACTAAATTGCCAAGGACTGCAAGTGGTTTTGATACTATTTGGGTAATAGTTGATCGTCTCACCAAATCAGCACACTTCCTGCCAATAAGAGAAGATGACAAGATGGAGAAGTTAGCACGACTGTATTTGAAGGAAGTCATCTCCAGACATGGAATACCAATCTCTATTACCTCTGATAGGGATGGTAGATTTATCTCAAGATTCTGGCAGACATTACAGCAAGCATAAGGAACTCGTCTAGACATGAGTACTGCCTATCATCCACAAACTGATGGGCAGAGCGAAAGGACGATACAAACGCTTGAAGACATGTTACGAGCATGTGTTATTGATTTCGGAAACAGTTGGGATCGACATCTACCGTTAGCAGAATTTTCCTACAACAACAGCTACCATTCAAGCATTGAGATGGCGCCGTTTGAAGCACTTTATGGTAGAAAGTGCAGGTCTCCGATTTGTTGGAGTGAAGTGGGGGATAGACAGATTACGGGTCCGGAGATTATACAAGAAACTACCGAGAAGATCATCCAAATTCAACAACGGTTGAAAACCGCCCAAAGTCGACAAAAGAGCTACGCTGACATTAAAAGAAAAGATATAGAATTTGAAATTGGAGAGATGGTCATGCTTAAAGTTGCACCTTGGAAAGGCGTTGTTCGATTTGGTAAACGAGGGAAATTAAATCCAAGGTATATTGGACCATTCAAGATTATTGATCGTGTCGGACCAGTAGCTTACCGACTTGAGTTACCTCAACAACTCGCGGCTGTACATAACACTTTCCACGTCTCGAATTTGAAGAAATGTTTTGCTAAAGAAGATCTCACTATTCCGTTAGATGAAATCCAAATCAACGAAAAACTTCAATTCATCGAAGAACCCGTCGAAATAATGGATCGTGAGGTTAAAAGACTTAAGCAAAACAAGATACCAATTGTTAAGGTTCGATGGAATGCTTGTAGAGGACCCGAGTTCACCTGGGAGAGTGAAGATCAGATGAAGAAGAAATACCCTCATCTATTTCCAGAAGATTCATCAACACCTTCAACAGCTTAAAATTTCGGGACGAAATTTATTTAACGGGTAGGTACTGTAGTGACCCGAACTTTTCCATGTTTATATATATTAATTGAGATTGATATTTACATGATTAAATGTTTCCAACATGTTAAACAATCAAACTTGTTAAGACTTGATTAATTGAAATATGTTTCATATAGACAATTGACCACCCAAGTTGACCGGTGATTCACGAATGTTAAAACTTGTAAAAACTATATGATGACATATATATGGATATATATATAGTTAACATGATACTATGATAAGTAAATATATCATTAAGTATATTAACAATGAACTACATATGTAAAAACAAGACTACTAACTTAATGATTTTTAAACGAGACACATATGTAACGATTATCGTTGTAAAGACATTTAATGTATATATATCATATTAAGAGATATTCATACATGATAATATCATGATAATATAATAATTTAAAATCTCATTTGATATTATAAACATTGGGTTAACAACATTTAACAAGATCGTTAACCTAAAGGTTTCAAAACAACACTTACATGTAACGACTAACGATGACTTAACGACTCAGTTAAAATGTATATACATGTAGTGTTTTAATATGTATTTATACACTTTTGAAAGACTTCAATACACTTATCAAAATACTTTTACTTAACAAAAATGCTTACAATTACATCCTCGTTCAGTTTCATCAACAATTCTACTCGTATGCACCCGTATTCGTACTCGTACAATACACAGCTTTTAGATGTATGTACTATTGGTATATACACTCCAATGATCAGCTCTTAGCAGCCCATGTGAGTCACCTAACACATGTGGGAACCATCATTTGGCAACTAGCATGAAATATCTCATAAAATTACAAAAATATGAGTAATCATTCATGACTTATTTACATGAAAACAAAATTACATATCCTTTATATCTAATCCATACACCAACGACCAAAAACACCTACAAACACTTTCATTCTTCAATTTTCTTCATCTAATTGATCTCTCTCAAGTTCTATCTTCAAGTTCTAAGTGTTCTTCATAAATTCCAAAAGTTCTAGTTTCATAAAATCAAGAATACTTTCAAGTTTGCTAGCTCACTTCCAATCTTGTAAGGTGATCATCCAACCTCAAGAAATCTTTGTTTCTTACAGTAGGTTATCATTCTAATACAAGGTAATAATCATATTCAAACTTTGGTTCAATTTCTATAACTATAACAATCTTATTTCAAGTGATGATCTTACTTGAACTTGTTTTCGTGTCATGATTCTGCTTCAAGAACTTCGAGCCATCCAAGGATCCATTGAAGCTAGATCCATTTTTCTCTTTTCCAGTAGGTTTATCCAAGGAACTTAAGGTAGTAATGATGTTCATAACATCATTCGATTCATACATATAAAGCTATCTTATTCGAAGGTTTAAACTTGTAATCACTAGAACATAGTTTAGTTAATTCTAAACTTGTTCGCAAACAAAAGTTAATCCTTCTAACTTGACTTTTAAAATCAACTAAACACATTTTCTATATCTATATGATATGCTAACTTAATGATTTAAAACCTGGAAACACGAAAAACACCGTAAAACCGGATTTACGCCGTCGTAGTAACACCGCGGGCTGTTTTGGGTTAGTTAATTAAAAACTATGATAAAATTTGATTTAAAAGTTGTTATTCTGAGAAAATGAGTTTTATTATGAACATGAAACTATATCCAAAAATTATGGTTAAACTCAAAGTGGAAGTATGTTTTCTAAAATGGTCATCTAGACGTCGTTCTTTCGACTGAAATGACTACCTTTACAAAAATGACTTGTAACTTAATTTTCCGACTATAAACCTATACTTTTTCTGTTTAGATTCATAAAATAGAGTTCAATATGAAACCATAGCAATTTGATTCACTCAAAACGGATTTAAAATGAAGAAGTTATGGGTAAAACAAGATTGGATAATTTTTCTCATTTTAGCTACGTGAAAATTGGTAACAAATCTATTCCAACCATAACTTAATCAACTTGTATTGTATATTATGTACTCTTGAGATACCATAGACACGTATACAATGTTTCGACCTATCATTTCGACACATCTATATATATTTCGGAACAACCATAGACACTCTATATGTGAATGTTGGAGTTAGCTATACAGGGTTGAGGTTGATTCCAAAATATATATAGTTTGAGTTGTGATCAATACTGAGATACGTATACACTGGGTCGTGGATTGATTCAAGATAATATTTATCGATTTATTTCTGTACATCTAACTGTGGATAACTAGTTGTAGGTTACTAACGAGGACAGCTGACTTAATAAACTTAAAATATCAAAATATATTAAAAGTGTTGTAAATATATTTTGAACATACTTTGATATATATGTATATATTGTTATAGGTTCGTGAATCAACCAGTGGCCAAGTCTTACTTCCCGACGAAGTAAAAATCTGTGAAAGTGAGTTATAGTCCCACTTTTAAAATCTAATATTTTTGGGATGAGAATACATGCAGGTTTTATAAATGATTTACAAAATAGACACAAGTACGTGAAACTACATTCTATGGTTGAATTATCGAAATCGAATATGCCCCTTTGTATTAAGTCTGGTAATCTAAGAATTAGGGAACAGACACCCTAATTGACGCGAATCCTAAAGATAGATCTATTGGGCCTAACAAACCCCATCCAAAGTACCGGATGCTTTAGTACTTCGAAATTTATATCATATCCGAAGGGTGTCCCGGAATGATGGGGATATTCTTAAATATGCATCTTGTTAATGTTGGTTTCCAAGTGTTCACCATATGAATGATTTTTATCTCTATGTATGGGATGTGTATTGAAATATGAAATCTTGTGGTCTATTATTATGATTTGATATATATATAGGTTAAACCTATAACTCACCAACATTTTTGTTGACGTTTTAAGCATGTTTATTCTCAGGTGATTATTAAGAGCTTCCGCTGTTGCATACTAAAATAAGGACAAGATTTGGAGTCCATGTTTGTACGATATTGTGTAAAAACTGCATTCAAGAAACTGATTTCGATGTAACATATTTGTATTGTAAACCATTATGTAATGGTCGTGTGTAAACAGGATATTTTAGATTATCATTATTTGATAATCTACGTAAAGCTTTTTAAACCTTTATTTATGAAATAAAGGTTATGGTTTGTTTTAAAAAGGAATGCAGTCTTTGAAAAACGTCTCATATAGAGGTCAAAACCTCGCAACGAAATCAATTAATATGGAACGTTTTTAATCAATAAGAACGGGACATTTCAACTATGAGGGACACAATCTTCTGGTTGTCCATCAACTACATTTTCATTAACGTATTTGTTATGAAAAGAAGGAGATATGGACTTATATCCAATGCCTTTACCCTTTTGATCATTGATTTCGACCATCAGTGCATTCCATTGAGACGCACTTGCCCAACATTTCATTTTGATTGACATAGCTTCTAAATCAGCTTTAACACACTCATTTCCCTTTTTCAATTCATTGATTGTATCAACACGTTTGATTAAAGCTTGATTTATATCAAAGTTATAACATTTAAGATCATGAATCTGTTTTTTATAAACTTTAATTTCCTCTTTTAAATCATTTTCAATCTTTTTGGTCACAAGGTTGGCATGATATTTTTCACGCATCTCGTCATAGATTTTGTTCAAGTTATCTACAGTTATCTTATATTCAGCACATTTAGCACATTCAGTGTTCAAATTAGAGCATGAATTAGAAGATACCTCTTGAGCGCTATTTGATGAGGAAGTATCCACCATAAAAGCAAAATAGTTTGTCTTCTTACCATCAAAGAACTCATCTTCTGATTCTGAGGAGTCTGTAAGAAACACCGATGCATCATCATTCGCAAAACCCTTTCCCAAATGAATCTCTTCAAGTTTATCCCAGATATCCTTAGCTCTTGTCAACCCAAACACTTTCTCGCGATCACTTTCTGATAAACACTTTCTTAGTAAGTTCACTGCTTGCTCGTTCAGCATTTCAAAATCAGTGTAACCCTCAGGACTTTTTGCTTCTGAATCTGACCTCATATCTGATTCATCAACTTCTGAACTTAGACTATCCAGATCTGAACCTTCAACCATAAGAACTGACATCTCCAGTTCTACAGCAATCATTCTACCCCATTCGTCTAGTTCCTTATCAGCATCAACCAATGTTTCTTCACTTTGATCAGCTTTTAGACTATCTTCAAACATTAAGGACCTCTGATGAAGTAGGTGAAATGCTTCCTGATTCAGGTGTTCGAGGAACAGAATCACGTGCTTTCTTGAACTTATCTTTCACCTTTTTCTGAACTTTGTCTTTTCTAATGGTTTGAGATAGTTCTTCAGCTCTTTCAGTGCAAGCAATTATCTTCTCAATTATACTTTAATCAGAAACACAGTTTGTCTCAACTTCAGTGATCTTTGCCATGTTAGCTTTAGTTTGTTCATTCACATTCTGTTTAATTAAACAATCATCATCGTCTCCATGAATGACAACTAGAGCTTTGTTAGGATTTTCAACAAATTCTACATCATTTCCCTTGTCAGTGATGTAGATTTCACGCTTTGTTGATTGACTTTGGGAACTAACTCGATTATAGTTTTGATTCCTGAAAGGATTGTGATTACCCTGCTTCTTCTGTTTAGTACACTGTTTTGAAAAATGACCTAACTCTCCACAGTTGTAATAGGTAACAGTATTCATATCAAAACCCAGTTTTGTATCCTTGGTCAGACTGATCGGTTTCCCAGTTTTCTCTTCATAATCTTTAGCTCTTCTCACCAGATTTTCCATACCCCACATTATATCCATCTTCTCTGCTTCATCCTTATCAAGTTGTTGATAATCTTCTATTGTTAGATGAATATTACCCACACGACCATCAAGGTAATTATCATAAGAATTCACAAGATTAGACAATAAAGCTATGTCTTCATTAATCTTTTCCTTTCCCACTTTTCTTATGTTCTCAATCTTGAGTGTAGATAAAACTTCTGTAGCAGATAGTGTAGATGATTCGGTTGTATTTGAAGTAGGCTGTGGTTGAGTGTTGATTGAACATGGTGAAACTTGTGGTGGGTACGAAGGTTGTTGAATAGGTGCACTGCTGAAATTCAAACCATATATATTCTGATTGTTTGTAGCAAAAGCAGTTTGAAACGGTTCATGAACAGATTTAGGAGGTGGATAACCATTCGGACAATATATTTTGGTGTCTTCAACTTGTTTAGACCTCTTAACTTTGTTCAACAATTCTAATTCTTCTTCCCAAAGTCTTGCAATAAACGAGTTCACTGTAGCGGTAGCAAGTTCTCCACTAGTTTTCATAGTTAATACGAAACCATTCCATTCCAATGGTAATGCTCCAGCTAGACATGTCACTTTATCTTTCTACTCAATGGTTACATCATGCTGGTGTATTTTAGCTAGCAAATGACGATATCTTTCAACCAATTCTGTAATAGATTCTTCGACTTGCCAGTGAAAACGATCAAACTCAGCTTTCAACTCTAAACATTTTCTAGTTTTGTAAGATGTATTTCCTTCATTGAAAGTACAAAGTGATTCCCATATCTTGAATGAATTATCATGACACAGAAATTGATGGAAAATCGGACCATCAAGAGCACTTGTCAAGTTACAATACATCTTCTTCTCCAAGTTATACTCTTCACGTTCTTCAGAAGGCATATTATGCAATGTATACAACTCATTCATAACTGGTGAACGTGGCCATTGAAATTCGATTTCAATATACTTCCAAAGCTTCGTTTCCTGACCATCAGACCAAATTTTAAATCTTGACTTCCAAGTGGAATAGTTATCCATATTCATCAATCTTGGACATTTTGTACCACTTCCAGATTTACTCTCAGCAAGGAGTAATCGTTGAGTCATACTCGTGATACTTTGAACTAACGGTGCAGCTAACACATACTCGTTCGAATTAAACATCTTGACAATCTTACCAAATAGGTAAAACGTCCGGTTCAGAAACCTCAGACGTAAGTGTCACTACCTCAAGCGTACGTGTCACAAGCTCAATCGTACGTGTCACAACTTAATCGTACGTATGACCTTAACAATCAAATGAACCAACACTAAACCTCAAACGTGCGAGTAAGGATCACCCGTATGACCACTCGTACGTGTCAACGTCAACCGTATAATCACTCGTGTGATCAGACTTAATCAATTAACCTAACTAAGGTTAAGCTAAACCGTGCGAATGAGTTCACGAGTGAGGCTCAGCCGTGCAAGTGAGACTTTTTCAGGTTACCCACTCGTGTGACCTGCTATTTACCCTAATTCACTCTAAAACCTAAGAAAATGATGTTAAACCATAATTTCTTCGTCAACAATGAAATGTCCCGTTCATATTGATTATAAACGTTCCATATTAATTGATTTCGTTGCGAGGTTTTGACCTCTATATGAGACGTTTTTTGAAAGACTGCATTCGATTTTAAAACAAACCATAACCTTTAAAATATTACGACGATTATCAAATAATGATAATCTAAAATATAGCGTTTTTCACGCGACTATTACATAATGGTTTACAATAATATTACACATCAACATAATTCTTCGAATGCAGTTTTTAAACAATATTATACAAGCATGGACTCCAAATCTTGTCCTTAATTTAGTATGCAACAGCGGAAGCTCTTATAATCACATGAGAATAAACATGCTTAAAACGTCAAAAAAATTGTTGGTCAGTTATAGGTTTAACCTACATATTATCAAATCATAATAATAGAATACAAGATTTCATTTTTATAACACATCTCATATCAGGCATTTCGCAAACTGCACAGAGATAAAAATCATTCATATGTTGAACACCTGGTAACCGACCTTACCAAGATGCATATAGAATATCCCCATCATTCTGGGACTCTCATCGGATATGATAAAATTGAAGTACTAAAGCATTCCAAATTCCAGAATGGGGCTTGTTGGGCCCGATAGATCTATCTTTAGAATTCGCGTCAATTTGGGGGTCTGTTCCCAAATTCTTAGGCTACCAAGCTAAAAAGGGGCATATTCGGCTTCGATCTTTCACCCATATAATGTAGTTTTATTTACTTGTGTCTATTTCGTAAAACATTTATAAAATTTCATGTATTCTCATCCCAAAATATTAGATTTTTAAAAGTGGGACTATAACTAACTTTCACAGATTTTTACTTCGTCGGGAAGTAAGACTTGGCCACTGGTCGATTCACGAACCTATAACAAATATGTACATATATATCAAAGTATGTTCAAAATACATTTACAACATTTTTAATACGTTTTACTATTTTAAGTTTATTAAATCAGCTGTCCTCGTTAGTAACCTACATCTAGTTATCCATAGTTCGATGTACATAAATAAATCGATATATATTATCTTGAATCAATCCACGACCCAGTGTATACACGTCTCAGGCTAGATCACAACTCAAAGTATATATATATTTGGAATCAACCTTAACCATGTATAGCTAACTCCAACATTACTGCATATAGAGTGTCTATGGTTGTTCCAAATAATATATATACATGGGTCGATATGATATGTCAAAACATTTGCATACTTGTCTATGGTATCTCAAGATTACATAATATATTAGAATTAATATATAATACAATATGAGTTAGCTAGGATATGATTAATATAGATATGTTACCAATTTTCACGTAGTTACAAAAAGCAAAAATATCCAATCTTGTTTTACCCATAACTTCTTCGTTTTAAATCCGTTTTGAGTGATTCAAGTTGCTATGGTTTCATATTGAACTTAAGTTTATGAATCTAAACAGAAAAAGTATACAAGTCATTTTTGTAAAGGTTGTCATTTCAGTCGAAAGAACGCCGTCTAGATGACCATTTTGGAAAACATACTTTCACTTTGAGTTTAACCATGATTTTTGGATATAGTTTCATGTTCATACGAAAAATCATTTTCCCAGAAGAACAACTTTTAAATCAAATTTTATCATAGTTTTTAATTAACTAACCCAAAACAGCCCGTGGTGTTACTACGACGGCGTATATCCAGTTTTACGGTATTTTTCGTGTTTTCAGGTTTTAAATCATTAAGTTAGCATATCATATAGATATAGAACATGTGTTTAGTTGATTTTAAAAGTCAAGTTAGAAGGATTAACTTTTGTTTGCGAAAAAGTTTAGAATTAACTAAACTATGTTCTAGTGATTACATGTTCAAATCTTCGAATAAGATAGTTATACATATATGAATCGAATGATGTTATGAACATCATTAATACCTCAAGTTTAGTAGGTAAACCTACTGGAAATGATGAAAAAATAACTTGAGCTTCAAAGGATCTTTGATGGCTTGGAAGTTCTTGAAATAGAATAATGACACAAAAACAAGTTCAAGTAAGATTTTCACTCGAAATAAGATTGTTATTGTTATAGAAATTGAATCAAAGTTTGAATATGAGTATTACCTTGTATTAGAAAGATATCTTACTGTAAATAAGAAAGATTTCTTGAGGTTGGATGATCACTTTACAAGATTGGAAGTAAGCTAGCAAACTTGGAAGCATTCTTGATTTTATGAAACTAGAACTTATAGAATTTATGAAGAACACTTAGAACTTGAAGATAGAAATTGAAGATAGAAATTGAGAGAGATCAATTAGATGAATAAAATTGAAGAATGAAAGTGTTTGTAGGTGTTTTTGGTCGTTGGTATATGGATTAGATATAAAGGATGTGTAATTTTGTTTACTTGTAAATAAGTCATGAATGATTACTAATATTTTTGTATTTTTATGAGATATTTCATGCTAGTTGCCAAATGATGGTTCCCACATGTGTTAGGTGACTCACAAGGGCTGCTAAGAGCTGATCATTGGAGTGTATATACCAATAGTAAATACATTTAGAAGCTAGGTATTGTACGAGTACGAATACGAGTGCATACGAGTAGAATTGTTGATGAAAATGAATGAGGATGTAATTGTAAGCATTTTTGTTAAGTAGAAGTACTTTGATAAGTGTCTTGAAGTCTTTCAAAAGTGTATGAATACATATTAAAACACTACATGTATATACATTTTAACTGAGTCGTTAAGTCATCGTTAGTCGTTACATGTAAGTGTTGTTTTGAAACCTTTAGGTTAACGATCATGTTAAATGTTGTTAACCCATTATTTATTATATCTAAAGAGATGTTAAATTATTATATTATCATGATATCATGATGTATTAATATATCTTAATATGATATATATACAATTAAATGTCGTTATAACGATAATCGTTACATATATGCCTCGTTTCGAAATCCTTAACTTAGTAGTCTTGTTTTTACATATGTAGTTCATTGTTAATATACTTAATGATATGTTTACTTATCATAATACCATGTTAACTATATATAGTGTATCAATATCTTAAAATGATTCATATGTAATTAGTAAGACGTTGTTATAACGATAATCGTTATATATACCGTTTTCAAGTTTCTTAATTCAATAGTCTCATTTTTATGTATATAACTCATTGTTAAAATAATTAATGAGGTACATACTTATCATAATATCATGATAACTATATATATATATATCCATATGTATGTCATCATATAGTTTTTACAAGTTTTAATGTTCGTGAATCGCCAGTCAACTTTGGTGGTCAATTGTCTATATAAAACCTATTTCAACTAATCAAGTCTTAATAAGTTTGATTGCTTAACATGTTAGAAACACTTAAGCATGTAAATATCAATTTCATTTAATATATATAAACATGGAAAAGTTCGGGTCACTACAGTACCTACCAGTTAAATAAATTTCGTGCCGAAATTTTAAGTAGTTGGAGGTGTTGACGTATCTACCGGAAATAGGTGCGGGTATTTCTTCTTCATCTGATCTTCTCGTTCCCAGGTGAACTTGAGTCCTCTACGAGCATTCTATCGAACCTTAACAATTGGTATCTTGTTTTGCTTAAGTCTTTTAACCTCACGATCCATTATTTCGACGGGTTCTTCGATGAATTGAAGTTTTTCGTTGATTTGGATTTCGTCTAACGGAATAGTGAGATCTTCTTTAGTAAAACATTTCTTCAAATTTGACACGTGGAAAGTGTTATGTATAGCCGCGAGTTGTTGTGGTAATTCAAGTCGGTAAGCAACTGGTCCGACACGATCAATAATCTTGAATGGTCCAATATACCTTGGATTTAATTTGACCTGTTTACCAAATCGAATAACTCCTTTCCAAGGTGCAACTTTAAGCATGACCATCTCTCCAATTTCAAATTCTATATCTTTTCTTTTAATGTCCGCGTAGCTCTTTTGTCGACTTTGGGCAGTTTTCAACCGTTGTTGAATTTGGATGATCTTCTCGGTAGTTTCTTGTATTATCTCCGGACCCGTAATCTGTCTATCCCCCACTTCACTCCAACAAATCAAAGACCTGCACTTTCTACCATAAAGTGCTTCAAACGGTGCCATCTCAATGCTTGAATGGTAGATGTTGTTGTAGGAAAATTCTGCTAATGGTTGATGTCGATCCCAACTGTTTCCGAAATCAATAACACATGCTCGTAGCATGTATTCAAGCGTTTGTATCGTCCTTTCACTCTGCCCATCAGTTTGTGGATGATAGGCAGTACTCATGTCTAGACGAGTTCCTAATGCTTGCTGTAATGTCTGCGATAATCTTGAAATAAATCTGCCATCCTTATCAGTGATAATAGAGATTGGTATTCCATGTCTGGAGACAACTTCCTTCAAATACAGTCGTGCTAACTTCTCCAGCTTTTCATCTTCTCTTATTGGCAGGAAGTGTGCTGATTTGGTGAGACGATCAACTATTACCCAAATAGTATCAAAAATCACTTGCAGTCCTTGGCAATTCAGTGATGAAATCCATGGTAATGTTTTCCCATTTCCATTCCGGGATTTCGGGTTGTTGAAGTAGACCTGATGGTTTCTGATGCTTAGCTTTGACCTTAAAACACGTCAAACATTGTCTTACATATTTAGCAACATCGGCTTTCATACCCGGCCACCAAAAATGTTTCTTGAGATCCTTGTACATCTTCCCCGTTCCAGGATGTATTGAGTATCTGGTTTTATGAGCTTCTCTAAGTACCATTTCTCTCAAATCTCCAAATTTTGGTACCAAAATCCTTTCAGCCCTATACCGGGTTCCGTCTTCCCGTATATTGAGATGCTTCTCCGATCCTTTGGGTATTTCATCCTTTAAATTTCCTTCTTTTAAAACTCCTTGTTGCGCCTCCTTTATTTGAGTAGTAAGGTTAGTGTGAATCATTATATTTGTAGCTTTTACTCGAATAGGTTCTCTGTCCTTTCTGCTCAAGGCGTCGGCTACCACATTTGCCTTCCCCGGGTGGTAACGAATCTCAAAGTCGTAATCATTCAACAATTCAATCCATCTGCGCTGCCTCATGTTCAGTTGTTTCTGATTAAATATGTGTTGAAGACTTTTGGTCAGTATATATAATACTTTTGACCCCATATAACTAGTGCCTCCAAGTCTTTAATGCAAAAACAACCTCCAAATCATGCGTCGTATAATTCTGCTTGTAAATCTTCAATTGTCTAGACGCATAAGCAATTACTTTCGTTCGTTACATTAATACACAACCGAGAACTTGCTTTGAGGCATCACAATATATCACAAAATCATCATTCCCTTCAGGTAATGACAATATAGGTGTCGTAGTTAACTTTTTCTTCAACAATTGAAACGCTTTTTCTTGTTCATCCTTCCATTCAAATTTCCTCCCTTTATGCGTTAACGCAGTCAAGGGTTTTGCTATTTTGGAAAAATCTTGGATGAATCTCATGTAATAACCATAACCAGCTAGCCCTAAAAATTGGCGTATGTGTTTCGAATTTTTCGGGGTTTTCCACTTTTCAACGGTTTCAATCTTTGCTGGATCCACTTGAATACCTTCTTTGTTCACTATATGACCGAAGAATTGAACTTCTTCCAACTAAAATGCACACTTTGAAAACTTAGCTTACAGTTTTTCTTTTCTTAACAACTCTAGCACTTTTCTCAAATGTTCTTCATGCTCTTGGTCATTCTTTGAGTAAATAAGTATGTCATCGATGAAAACAATGACAAACTTGTCAAGGTATGGTCCACACACTCGGTTCATGAGGTCCATGAACATAGCTGGTGCGTTAGTCAACCCAAACGGCATAACCATAAACTCGTAATGACCGTAACGCGTCCTAAAAGCAGTCTTTGGAATATCATCCTCCTTCACCCGCATTTGATGATACCCAGAACGTAAATCAATCTTCGAATAAACCGACAAGCCTTGTAGTTGATCAAATAAGTCGTCGATTCTCGGTAGTGGGTAACGGTTCTTGATGGTAAGTTTGTTCAACTCTCGGTAGTCGATACACAACCTAAATGTACCATCCTTCTTCTTGACAAACAAAACAGGAGCTCCCCATGGTGATATGCTTGATCGAATGAAACCACGCTCTAAAAGTTCCTGTAACTGACTTTGTATTTCTTTCATTTTGCTGGGTGCGAGTCTGTATGGAGCACAAGCTATTGGTGCAGCTCTTGGTACAAGGTCTATCTGAAATTCAACGGATCGATGTGGGGGTAATCCCGGTAATTCTTTCAGAAATACATCGGGAAATTTTTTTGCGACAGGAACATCGCTGATGTTCTTTTCTTCAGGTTTAACTTCATTAATGTGTGCTAGAATGACCTAACAACCTTTTCTTATTAGTTTTTGCGCCTTCCAACTACTAATAAGATTTAATTTCGCATTGTTCTTTTCTCCGTACACCATTAAAGGTTTTCCCTTTTCACGCATAATGTGAATCGCATTTTTGTAACAAACGACCTCTGCTCTCACCTTTTTCAATCAATCCATACCAATTATTACATCAAAACTCCCTAACTTGACTGGTATTAAATCAATTTTAAACGTTTCATCCCCCAGTTTAATTTCTCTATCCCGACACATATTATCTGCTGAAATTAATTTACCATTTGCTAATTCGAGTAAAAATTTACTATCCAAAGGTGTCAATGGGCAACTTAACTTTGCACAAAAATCTCTACTCATATAGCTTCTATCCGCACCCGAATCAAATAAAACATAAGAAGATTTATTATCAATAAGAAACGTACCCGTAACAAGCTCCGGGTCTTCATGCGTTTCTGCTGTATTAATATTGAAAACTCTTCCGCGGCCCTGCCCATTAGTATTCCCCTGATTCGGGCAATTACTTCTAATGTGGCCCGATTTTCCACATCCATAACAAACAAAGGCGGCATTACTTGTTTCGCCACTATTTGGTCCTTTAGTTCTGGTAAACTTTGGTCCGTAGACCTCACACTTTTTCGCACCATGGCCAATTCTTTTACACTTGGTGCAAAATGTAGTGCAGAACCCATTCTGGTGGTACTCTTCACACCTTTAGCATTTTTGGTTTTTGTTGACGTTGTTGTTATTAAGGTTGTTGTTGGGATTGTTATTGTTGTTGGAATGGTTGTTGTAGTTGTTGTTGTTGTTGGGACGTTTGTTGTAGTTATTGTTGGGATTGCGGTTATTGTTGCGATTGTTGTTGCGGTTGTTGGGATAGTTGTTGTGATTGTGGTTGTAATTGTTGTTGTTGTTGTATTGGTGACCCTTGTCACTGGTTTCTTCCCACTTTCTCTTGAGTTGTTTCGTGTTGGCTTCTTTGGCCGCCTGCTCTTTAATTCTTCCCTCAATCTGATTTATGAGTTTATGAGCCATTCGACTTGCCTTTTGAATGGAAGCGGGCTCGTGTGAACTCACATCTTCTTGAATCCTTACTGGTAACCCTTTTATAAACGCGTCGATCTTATCTTCTTCATCTTCGAACGTTCCTGGACATAATAGGCACAACTCTGTGAATCGTCGTTCATATGTGGTAATGTCGAACCCTTGTGTTCGTAACTCTCTAAGCTCTACCTTGAGCTTATTGACTTCGTTTCTAGGACGGTACTGCTCGTTCATCAATTGCTTGAATGCCGACCACGGTAGTGCGTAAGCAGCATTTTGTCCTACCTGTTCAAGATAGGTGTTCCACCATGTTAACGCAGTACCTGTGAAGGTATGCGTAGCGTACTTAACTTTGTCCTCTTCAGTACACTTACTTATGGCAAACACCGATTTGACTTTCTAGATCCACCATTTCAATCCAATTGGTCCTTCAGTTCCATCAAATTCCAAAGGTTTGCAGGCAGTGAATTCTTTGTAGGAGCATCCTACACGATTTTTTATGGAATTAGTTCCACTGCTAGATCCAGAGTTATTGTTATTTTGCATCGCAGCCTGTACTGCGGCTATATTTGCTGCAAGGAAAATACGGAAGTCTTCCTCCCTCATGCTCAAATTCTGACGAGTCGCCGGTGCCATTTCCTTCAAAAATAGCCAAAAGAATTGAGTTAATCATATAGAATTTAAGAGTAGTCAATAGTATCTCGTAGCATTATATGAACTTATTTATAAAAGCTTTTTCTTCATATTAGCATTTTATAGTTTTAATTCGGCTAGTACCTACACGTTAAGTTCATACTTACTAGCTACTATACAACTCAACTACTACGCTTTTATATGAAAAACTTATTACAATAATATTTCGCGTTCAAACCTTTATACAATATTTTATAAACTTACAATACCACTATTTTACATATAGGATGAAATATAGCACATAATATCTTTGCTATTCAGCAGCTATAAAGGCAATTCTAGTTAATAAGCAAGTTGTTCAGCAAAAGAAATAAAGACACGTAATTCATAAGTCCAGAAACAAGTCATGCATTCAGGTTTTACCAAGACGACTTCCCATCCTTGGTCTTGTAGAAAGTAACCGTTATGACCATTGGCTAGGCAGCATGTTGTAATGTCGTCAAAAAGACGAGGGTTTCGTAATGTCCAACAGCCCCGTAATAATCTAAAAACCTTGTTTCTCACCCCAACTACTGAATCCGTCACTTGTGGGAAGGTTTTATTTAAAAGTTGTAACCCGATGTTCTTTTTCTCACTTTGGTAAGAAGCGAACATCACTAACCCGTAAGTATAACATGCTTCTTTATGTTGCATGTTAGAAGCTCTTTCTAATTCACGAAACCCTATGTTGGGATATGTTGATTCAAAATAGGTTCTTAACCCATAGCGTAAAATTGCATTTGGGTTCCCCGCATTTAACGCTTTAAAGAAAACACGGCGTAACTTACGGTCTCCCCAATGTGATATACCCCACCTATCAAAGGAAAGCCTTTTATAAACTAAGGCATTTCTGCAAAGTCTTTCAAATGTTTGACAAGTTCATTTTGCTATAACTAAATGTGCTAATGAATTCTGACCGACTCTAGACAAGATTTCCTCAATCATATCCTCTGGTAGGTCTTCTAAAATATTCGGTTGTCTACCCTTAACGTCCATTTTGTTTTTATACTGTAAAATAGACAAGGATTAGATTCGTAAAAGATAATTAACAAATAATACAAACAATTTTTACATAGAACATAAAAGTACAAGCACACTACAATACATATAATACACAACATAATTACAACCCTCTAATCTGAATCACTGGTTTCTTCTTCTTTGGACTTGGTTCATTTTCCTAATTTTCTAGGGATATATGGTGTTCCTCTAATACGAGCCGTTGTTTTCCATAATAGTTTAGAAAAACCTGGTGGTTTAGAGGTTTCCGGGTTATTGTTACATTTTAGAAAATACGGATGTTGCCGATACATATAAAGTTCATCGGGGTTGGAATCAGGTTTCTCTATTTTTATACCTTTTCCCCTTTTATTTTTTTTTTGCTTTATTAAATTGGGTCGGGGTAATTTCTATAACATCATCGAAATCCTCATCGGGATCCGATTCATCGGAAAATTGGTAATCTTCCCAGTATTTTGCTTCCTCGGTGGATACACCATTGACCATTTTTAACTTTGGTCCCTTGGTTGATGATTTTCTTTTATTTAATCGATTTTCTGTAGGTATCAATATTTCTTCCTCCGGAACCTCTTCTTCTTCCGGTTCCTCCTCTTCCGGTTCCACTTCTTCCGGTTCCTCTTCTTCCAGTTCCTCCTCTTTTGGTTCCTCTTCGGGAATTTGTGAATCTTCCCAATATATATTCGACTCTTCATTGTTATTAGGTGAGTCGATGGGATTTGTACTAGAGGTAGACATCTATCACACAATATCAAACATTTTAAGAGATTAATTTATCACATAATATTTACATGTTACAATTTGTAGTTTCCAACAAAAAAAAAATATTAAGCAATCATTTTTAAAGAAAACACGGTCAAAGTCCAGACGCACTAATGCATCCTAACAAACTCGATAAGACACACTAATGCAAATTTTCTGGTTCTCTAAGACCAACGCTCGGATACCAACTGAAATGTCCCGTTCATATTGATTATAAACGTTCCATATTAATTGATTTCGTTGCGGGGTTTTGACCTCTATATGAGACATTTTTTCAAAGACTGCATTCGATTTTAAAACAAACCATAACCTTTAAAATATTACGACGATTATCAAATAATGATAATCTAAAATATAGCGTTTTTCACAGACTATTACATAATGGTTTACAATAATATTACACATCAACATAAGTCTTCGAATGCAGTTTTTAAACAATATTATACAAGCATGGACTCCAACTCTTGTCCTTAATTTAGTATGCAACAGCGGAAGCTCTTAAGAATCACCTGAGAATAAACATGCTTAAAACGTCAACAAAATTGTTGGTGAATTATAGGTTTAACCTACATATTATCAAATCATAATAATAGACCACAAGATTTCATTTTTATAACACATCTCATATCAGGCATTTCGCAAACTGCATAGAGATAAAAATCATTCATATGTTGAACACCTGATAACCGACCTTAACAAGATGCATATAGAATATCCCCATCATTCCGGGACTCTCATCGGATATGATAAAATCGAAGTACTAAAGCATTCCAAATTCCAGAATGGGGCTTGTTGGGCCCGATAGATCTATCTTTAGGATTCGCGTCAATTTGGGGGTCTGTTCCCAAATTCTTAGGCTACCAAGCTAAAAAGGGGCATATTCGGCTTCGATCATTCACCCATATAATGTAGTTTCATTTACTTGTGTCTATTTCATAAAACATTTATAAAATTTCATGTATTCTCATCCCAAAATATTAGATTTTTAAAAGTGGGACTATAACTCACTTTCACAGATTTTTACTTCATCGGGAAGTAAGACTTGGCCACTGGTCGATTCACGAACCTATAACAAATATGTACATATATATCAAAGAATGTTCAAAATATATTTACAACATTTTTAATACGTTTTACTGTTTTAAGTTTATTAAGTCAGTTGTCCTCGTTAGTAACTTACATCTAGTTGTCCATAGTTAGATGTACAGAAATAAATCGATATATATATTATCTTAAATCAATCCACGACCCAGTGTATACACGTCTCAGGCTAGATCACAACTCAAAGTATATATGTTTTTGGAATCAACCTCAACCCTGTATAGCTAACTCCAACATTACTGCATATAGAGTGTCTATGGTTGTTCCAAATAATATATATACATGGGTCGATATGATATGTCAAAACATTTGCATACTTGTCTATGGTATCCCAAGATTACAATATATTAGAATACATGTATAATACAATATGAGTTAGCTAGGATATGATTAATATAGATTTGTTACCAATTTTCACGTAGTTACAACAAGCAAAAATATCCAATCTTGTTTTACCCATAACTTCTTCGTTTTAAATCCATTTTGAGTGATTCAAGTTGCTATGGTTTCATATTGAACTTAAGTTTATGAATCTAAACAGAAAAAGTATAACTTTATAGTCGGAAATACAGATTACAAGTCATTTTTGTAAAGGTAGTCATTTCAGTCGAAAGAACGCCTTCTAGATGACCATTTTGGAAAACATACTTCCACTTTGAGTTTAACCATGATTTTTGGATATAATTTCATGTTCATAAGAAAAATAATTTTCCCAGAAGAACAACTTTTAAATTAAAGTTTATCATAGTTTTTAATTAACTAACCCAAAACAGCCCGCGGTGTTAATACGACGGCGTATATCCAGTTTTACGGTGTTTTTCGTGTTTTCAGGTTTTAAATCATTAAGTTAGCATATCATATATATATAGGACATGTGTTTAGTTGATTTTAAAAGTCAAGTTAGAAGGATTAACTTTTGTTTGCGAACAAGTTTAGAATTAACTAAACTATGTTCTAGTGATTACATGTTCAAATCTTCGAATAAGATAGTTATACATATATGAATCGAATGATGTCATGAACATCATTACTACCTAAAGTTTAGTAGGTAAACCTACTATAAATGATGCAAAAATAACTTAAGCTTCAAAGGATCTTTGATGGCTTGGAAGTTCTTGAAATAGAATCATGACACAAAAACAAGTTCAAGTAGGATTTCCACTCGAAATAAGATTGTTATAGTTATAGAAATTGAATCAAAGTTTGAATATGAGTATTACCTTGTATTAGAAAGATATCTTACTGTAAATAAGAAAGATTTTTTGAGGTTGGATGATCACTTTACAAGATTGGAACTAAGCTAGCAAACTTGGAAGTATTCTTGATTTTATGAAACTAGAACTTATAGAATTTATGAAGAACACTTAGAACTTGAAGATAGAACTTGAGAGAGATCAATTAGATGAATAAAATTGAAGAATGAAAGTGTTTGTAGGTGTTTTTGGTTGTTGGTACATGGATTAGATATAAAGGATGTGTAATTTTGTTTACTTGTAAATAAGTCATGAATGATTACTAATATTTTTGTAATTTTATGAGATATTTCATGCTAGTTGCCAAATGATGGTTCGCACATGTGTTAGGTGACTCACAAGGGCTGCTAAGAGCTAATCATTGGAGTATATATACCAATAGTAAATATATTTAGAAGCTAGGTATTGTACGAGTACGAATACAAGTGCATACGAGTAGAATTATTGATGAAAATGAATGAGGATGTAATTGTAAGCATTTTTGTTAAGTAGAAGTACTTTGATAAGTGTCTTGAAGTCTTTTAAAAGTGTATGAATACATATTAAAACACTACATGTATATACATTTTAACTGAGTCGTTAAGTCATCGTTAGTCGTTACATGTAAGTGTTGTTTTGAAACCTTTAGGTTAACGATCATGTTAAAATGTTGTTAACCCATTGTTTATTATATCTAAAGAGATGTTAAATTATTACATTATCATGATATCATGATGTATTAATATATCTTAATATGATATATATATATATATATATATATATATATATATATATATATATATATATATATATATATATATACAATTAAATGTCGTTACAACGATAATCGCTACATATATGCCTCGTTTCAAAATCCCTAAGTTAGTAGTCTTGTTTTTATATATGTAGTTCATTGTTAATATACTTAATGATATGTTTACTTATCATAATACCATGTTAACTATATATAGTGTATCAATATCTTAAAATGATTCATATGTAATTAGTAAGACGTTGTTATAACGATAATCGTTATATATACCGTTTTCAAGTTTCTTAATTCAATAGTCTAATTTTTATGTATATATCTCATTGTTAAAATACTTAATGAGGTACATACTTATCATAATATCATGATAACTATATATATATATATATATATATATATATATATATATATATATATATATATATATATATATATATATATATATCCATATGTATGTCATCATATAGTTTTTACAAGTTTTAATGTTCGTGAATCGCCGGTCAACTTGGGTGGTCAATTGTCTATATAAAACCTATTTCAATTAATCAAGTCTTAACAAGTTTGATTGCTTAACATGTTGGAAACACTTAATCATGTAAACATCAATTTCATTTAATATATATAAACATGGAAAAGTTCGGGTCACTACACACAAGCTGGATTAGCACTAAACTAACATAAACACACTCTCTAATTACAATAACACACATAAAGTTGATTCCTTTTTGATCAAAGTCACTAAAGACTCAAAAACCCAAAATAATAAACTCTTTAATCACCAAAAATCACTAGGATGATGTTGAAATCACAACCAACGTTCTGATACCAATGATGAAACATGACTATGAACTTCGAAATCAACAGGTTTAACTCACACAAAGGCGGAATTAGTGAATCAAACCCTCTAGTGAATATGAGAATCCTTTTTGGGATTAATTAAGTCAAACCACAACAAATGATGATTGTATGTGATTAGATTAACATCTAGAACCATTATTCACCTTGTTAAAGGATTTGGGTTGAGAGAGAATCGGACAGGTTTACCAGATCTAAGTGAATGTGTGTGTAATGAGATGCTTACCCTAAAATGAAGAACATAACACTTAAATACCTCAGCTGTTGAGTCAACCGTGTGAGTCAGGTCTCACTCGTACGAGTGGACTGGCTCAGCCATACGGTTGATCACTCACTCGTGTATGTGTTAAACAGATTAGGTTTGTGACTCAGCTCAGCACACTCGTGCGTATGAGCTTGTCAGCCGTACGAGTGAGGCTTCACTCGTACGTCTGACTGAGTCTAAGATAGTCAAACTTCCATATCGCGTTCATGCAGTACCTGTAACCGCATATAAACACAGATAGGATAACAACGAGCGATCATGGTAACCTATAAACTGAAGCACCTGCCATGAACGAGGGGTAGATGTCTAGGGACTTATATAAAATGCATTAACACAATAAACTGGGGGGACTTGATCATATATATAGGCATATATATGTATATTTTAAGTGCAAAAGGCAACTCAAGCGCAAAAGCAAACAGAACCGCATAAGTGAACACGCGATTATGCGCGATATTTAAACTCTGCGGAACTATGCGCAAAGAATAACTGCGAAAGTGTCCCGCACAATTACTGCTGGTATGTCGGTGATGCGCGGTTGTTAGCTCCGCATAAATCTTAAACCTATAAATAGGGAGCTTGGCCTCTCATTTTAGGTTGTTGATTCTGTGCAATTGCTAAGGTTTTTATGGTTTACTTGTGAACACGCCCAAGCCTTAATCATAATCAAACCAAGGTAATTCGATCAAGACCGGGACATGGTGATTGATCACTTGAATTTAAGTGAAAGACGATCATAAGGTCCAAAAAACATTATCAACACCACCATCCACCCCTCATTGCACTCAATTCCTAAATTAGATCTTAGCATCTAATTTAGGATTGATCAGCGAATGTTAAGGATATTAGGCCTGCGCACCGCCCAAAAGACGGCGACGGAGAAATCATTCCCATTGATGAACCAATCCTTAACACCTTTGCTATTCCTGGTGGTGAAGACCGGGGAAAATGTAAAGCCACGACCGAGGAGGCTACCACTCCCAGCAAAAGACGCCTTCGCACTATAGCCGAGCAAGAAGCAAGTAAGTTGGCGTTACTTTGCATAACTGCGTATATTGTGCTGATATAATTACCACGTTCATTAAGTAATTTATTTGCTTATTCGCTTTTAGTTGTGCTTTCAGATTATGCGGAGGAGCCAGAGGAGTTGTATAACATTGGTGGGGAGATCCCCGAAGGCATTTTTGAATCTCCTGGCAATGAAGACTTAAACCTTCCCTCCGAAACCGAAACATCAAACTGCGAAGAAGATGCCGAAGAAGTTGTGAAAGAGAAGTATGCTAACAAACTCTACCGCAAACTCTGCAAGTTTATGCCAAGAAGTGTGCACGCAAAATACTGCGCACTTTCATTCGCTGAAGCTGAGAGACAGTGAATAAACAACTGTTTTAACGCCATTTGCTTAACCGTAGAAATGTCGAACGGTTCAACAACATCTCAGATCACTACGACAAGAAACGCGCAACTATTCAAACTCAGCGTAGAGAGATTCAAAAACTTGAGGTTCATTTAAGAAGACTGAAGATGCGCTCAAACAGGCGTAAAGTGAATATTCCGCGCTTAAAAATAGAGCAGATTTTGCGAAAAAGCAGTTTTCGCAGCTTGTCAAGTATCTGCCTGAGTTTGGCGAAAAAATTATGGACTCCGCGCCGGTTACCAAAAAATTCAAGGCATACGCTCAAGCCGCTAAGCTCGCAACTCGCTGCGAGTGGTATGACCTGCTTTGCCAACTTGGCGACCTTTCGCAACCACTTCCTGCTGACATCGCCAAAGAAATATGCCCAACTGGAGAGAGGCACAGGAAGCTCCGACCATTGCGAAGAAGGAGGTCAAAAAGGTCACCATTTCGGCTTTAGAGGGGATTAGCCGGAAGGAAAATGTAACTTTCGAGGACATTAAGGCACTCGAGCTTTAGAATGGTTGTTGAATCTGTACATTTGTAACTGTAACAACCCAACACATTAACCAACCAATAACGCGGATAAAAAAAAAATTTGCTGGAACAGCATATGGCGCGGCGCGCCAAAGTGGCCTATCCAAAAAGTCATGAAATGCGAAAATGTTTTACCACTTCCCGACGTATTTAGACAAAACGATTTTAACCATACATTAATATATGTAGAACTAACACGTTCCATTAATAAAATTAGTTTTACGAAGACCGGGCCCACATCGGCCGTTTTACGACTTTCGTACGAAAATACAAGTTTTCAACCACATGATTTGTAATACAAAATAAAGGCCGAGCATGGCGATTGGAGATACGCTACCCAATCCTAATCAATCTAAAAGCAAGCCTTCTAAAGCAACTACGCAAGTCCACTAGTCCCGGCTTACCCGAGCCTCCGCATCCATGCAATCTATATAAAAAAGTCAACAACGAGAGGGTAAGCTAATGCTTAGTGAATGATAACATACTTCATGCATATATATGTATAAAATGGACACGCCACACAAATATCAAATACCGCATACCGAAGCATCCAATCATAAAGGCAAGCTAGTCTAAGCATACCGTAACATCACTAAGCAACAAGCTAACAATAAATAAAGTGAGTTCACCAACGACGATGTGAACAATGCCAATAAGCCACTCCTGAAGGGTTAGCTACATCACAACAATTCATTAATATAAACAACATTATACGTATACAATATATATATATATATATATATATATATATATATATATATATATATATATATATATATATATATATATATATATATATATAAATATCTCGAATAGCATAATTGCTTACGCTTACATCACAATAACCATGGTTAACTAAATCTTCGCAAGGGAATGACTTCGCGAAATAAGTCATTGATGTTCATAACATTCTTTAGTATACTTAACACCTCGTATCACTAAACCCTATGGTGGCACCTTAACACCTCGGTACTTCACCCCGAGTGGCATCTTAACACCTCGATGCTTCACTCATTATTTTACGGAGTGGTGTCTTTACACCTCGACACTACACCCCTAGGTGGCATCTTAACACCTCGATGCTTCACCCCGAGTGGCATCTTAACACCTCGATGCTTCACCCGTCAATTACTTAGAGTGGCATCTTAACACCTCGATGCTTCACTCCGAGTGGCGTCTTAACACCTCGACACTTCACTCGTCACGTGAAACGTGGTGTCTTAACACCTCGACACTACACATTTCACGCTACCACAAATAGATATATTATATACCTACACATATAATTATTCCACTCACTATATTAACCCTTCGTCATTGGGGTTATATAAGTCCACATCACATGCCCATGTGATAACGTGCACACAAAGTGTGCCACTCGCCAAAGTGGTCAACCAAAATGCACAACCGTGCCAATTGGACCTATACACAAGTCCAACAATTCCACCTATACGAGAAGCGAGCTCTACAAGCGAGAACCCCTTCACCCGACCCGCACCCATCCTACACATACATATGCATATAGGATATTAACACTCACCTTGTCGCCTTGAAGAATGCTACCGAATAATCCACAATCGCCGATGGAATGTACCTAATCATTTATCACAAAACAAGTAACACAATTAGGGTGGATATACAAATCAACCCAAATTGACAACTAGTGCAATTTCGACCCAAATGCACTTCCAAGCACAAACCGCGCCCAAACTAACCAATAATCACTAACACAAGTGAGAATGGTGCTAATATGTCAATCAAACCCAATCATAGGTGTTAAACACCTATCTTGCCCAAAATGACACTTAAACCCTAATTTGACCCATAAGAAGTCAATATCACGCCATTAGCAAGTTTTGACACCAAAACATATTTAACTCGGTTCTATGCTTCAACTTAATCCATTTTAAGTTTATAAACCTTATTAAATCGAAAATTGGGTTATAATCATCACCAAACCCTAATCTTTGACTCTAGTCAAAGTTAGTCAACCAAACATACCCAAAAGAGTTTCAACACTACTAGAATCACTAATACTAGAGATTACACACTACATACAAGCCTTAAACATGGTTAAATCATTAACCAACCCTAAACCCACCAACATCAACAATAACTAGTTACAATTACCCATTTCACCTCCTAAATGGGTTTTATAACTTACTAGTTCAAAACCCTAAACTTGAATATCAAATTATAAAGATGAAGTTCGGAGTTTGAACTTACCAATACCGCCAAAATGATGCCGTTGACGAGTAGAACAACTTTAATACCCGAGTTTTGACCCGAAACACCCTTCTTCTTCTCCAATTGGAGCCCTTTCTCTCTCTAAAACTCTCCTCTCACTCTAGGGTTTGAAGATGAGAGTGTTTGATGAGTGAAAAATGAGCTCCAATGGAGTTCTAGATCAGTTTTGGTGACCTTAAACCGACCCTAAATGAAAAGACCAAAGTACCCCTCATTTAAGCCTTTTAAAAAGGCTGAAAATTGCATCAGACGGGTTCGGCGCGCCGCTCCAACCTACAGGTCAGTTTTCAGAAACTTGTTTTGGCCATAACTTTTTGACCGTAGCTCCGTTTTCGATGAATCAAATATCGATGGAAATGTAATAAGATTTCCTTTCCAATGGTAAGGCTTTGAAACATCAACACAAACTTTATTTGGGGTTGAAATGATACGTACACACCTTGTCACTTCAGACAATGTCCAGTTTCCTTCAGCGTTCGAGCAAGCAACACGTACACTTCATACACGCATCGTACACCATAAATACATTATGTACAATAAATATTTAGGTCTTACAACTCTCCCCCACTTAAAATCGATCACGTCCTCGTGATCTTCACCACTTAACCATTCCGGAACTACTCAACGGCCCTCAATCCTAAGTTCCAATCCGAACTTTCCTAGACAATTCTTCCCAATGAATCACCTTTAACAACTAAAATCGTCACCCGCGATTTATCAAAACCACTATCCGAGCACTAAAACCTGCTCTTTTTCCCATATCGGGAAAAACTCAACCAATCTCGTACCAAGATATCAATTCCTTAGCGTACCTTTACCAAGGACAACGCTAAAAGTGACCAAGTCTCAACCTAAAGTCAACGATCCGAACGTTGAAGATCGAACCACATGAATCCTTACGGATTACACTTACCACTAAACATCCTTTGTAGTGTGCAATACAACCAATATGCCACTATCCTAACATCATAAGCAACGGCTAAAACCAAAAGCGCCCAAAACGACTATGGCAACGCTAAACCTAAGGTGTACAAAATCGACTATTGTCACACCCGTAACAACATGTGAGCGAAACACGGCTATCGCCTCACTAATCCCACGACATGGTCCTCACTATCCCACCATCGGTGTATAAAACAGCCGATAGATCACACCACATGGTCCTTACGACCCCACCATCGGTGTATAAAACAACCGATAGATCCCTCAACACCGGATGAAGTCAGCGGACCCCGTCAACGGTCATGCTTCACCGATATAACACTACACCCATGATGAAGTCAGCGGACCCCGAAGGTCATGCTTCACCAATCATGTAGCGACCCGACCAAAACCGTTATTGACGGCGTCATTAACTTAGGTCCCGTTGCGTGGTCGTAGTCCCTATATGAGACTCGTTTGACCAAAATTATGTCGCGTTCACTTGAAAGGTACAAAGTTTAGTTTACCAAACGGATCGACAATAAGTTTAAGTTTACAAGGTTATAAAGTATAAATGAAATAACTTGCGACATAATTAGTTTGAAACCACAGTTGCTATAAATAGCGTAAGTAAGTAGACAAATGTTTGAATCCAAAGGTGCTATCACTAGCGTATGCATGTATGTATGCTTGACTCCAAGCATGAAATCAGAGTGTATGCATGTATGCTTGACCCCAAGCAAGTATGAATGTACGCGGAAGCATGTAGCAAATAGCCATGTATGAACCTGAGAAACATATAGAAAACTGTCAACGAAAAACGTTGGTGAAATCATAGATGTATTTGTAAACATTGTTTTTGAACCACAAGATTTAGTATTCCCATAGTTGATTATCAAAATCGTTTGCATTCCAAAAGTATTGTTCGCGAGCACCCAATTATCAAGACTTAACGTTTCCTTCCATTGAACCCCATCACTATAGTGTTAGAACATACACTGTTTCTCAAAAATATATTTCACCCGTAGACGGTAGCGAACCGTCCGTAGTGAGGGTTTGTCAAACCCGTATGGCCACACAATATAAGTTCTCGCTTACACCCTGCAAGTGTAACTAATGATAATCGAATTGAGGATTTTTGTTCTAACTCGCTGTGGAATGTTTGTTTTCCTTGTACTTGTGTTCAAAGTATAAAAGTAAGTAGCACCAAATGTAACAAAGTATATGTTTCTCAGCCCACAATTTAAAGTATAAAAAGTTGTTGAAAAGGTGGGACTATGATCTCACCTCGAGTGCACGAGTATAAATGTACTTCACAAAGTAACGTATGCATGAAAATTGCTTAGCCTTGACCTAAACAAGTAAGTTATATCAATTAACCGGTTACGACACAAGGTCGGGTGAAATGTGTTCAATTAGTCCTATGGCTCGTTACGACTCGATTAAGTATAGCATGTGAATCACGTTGTCAAGTTTCATACAAGAAACAAGTATAAAAGCATGTTAGAATGATTGTGTAAAAGTTTGGTTAAGTTTGACTAAAAGTCAAACTTGGTCAAAGTCAACGAAAAAGTCAACACGTTCGGGTTCGGTCCCGAACTATTTTTCTGAGGTTTTTATTCATATATAAGCATATTAGAACAAGTTTCATGTGAATCGGAGGTCGATAGCTAGTCAAACATTTCGCGTGAAATGCGCCAAAGTGAGCAGAATCTGGCCAGGCGATTCTGCGCGCCGCGCGGGGATGTGGCGCGCCGCGCCACTACCTGGCCAGAGAATTCTGGTCAGTTTTCAAAGTATGCACGAACCAAAACATAAACAATCACATTTTATGATCCGCAAACAATTAGAACATGTATTTTATATCATCGGAATGCTATTTCGACAAGGAATACAACTAACCACATATCATCAATCAAAAACATCATTTACAATAACCGAAAACTCGTCAATTGATCAAGGAAGGTTTATTTTCAAAGTTTCAAGTTCGTAAAACGTATTTTGAGTTCCGGGAATCCAATTCACACATATGATATGCCGTTTTGAAGGTAATGAAGCATACATTACTACTAAACACTAACAATTAACATTCCATGACATTTAAGCATCCAAAAGTTCATGTCAAAAACTATCAAACCCTAGTCAAACATCACAAAATCATTAATCGGGTTTTTTTGAAGTTTTCTTAATCAACCTACACATCCAAATGTGGCTAATGATACTAGTAACACAATTAAAACATGCACTTTAACAATCTAACAACATTAACTCATCCAAAATCAAGGATTAAGCACACCCATTTCAAGTTCATGCTAGTTACTCCAAAAACAACAAATCGAGCAAACCAAACATATATTTATGTTAGACTTGAGCCATAGACACTAACTAACACCATTTCAAATCAAAAACACGAATTTAGAGAAATCTAGAGTTTTTAGAAAGTTACCCAAACGAGATGAAGTTGGTATCAAATTGTAGAGGATGAAGAGAGGATTCCAAATATGTAATTTGTTTTGAAGTTTGCTTCCCGATCCGAATTTAGATGATGAATTATGTTTGTGTTCTTGAGAGAAAAAAAAAAGAAAGAAAGAGAGAGAGAGGGAGATGATGGAAATGGTGGAAAAATGGGTTGACTAGTTGACCTAGTCAACTAGTTTGCCCATTTGGCAACTCCGGTCCCTCGAGTTTCAAAGCGGGTGCGGGATTTAACCGATCGAATATTTTTAAAACGCTCGAGTAAACGGGTGATGTCAAAATTAAATAGCGGGAATATAATGAACGTTACTCACGGAAACTATTAATTTAAATACGAAAGATTATGTTTTTAAAAAAAAAAGACGGTGTTAAAATTAAATTTAATGGAAAAACGCGGGATGTTACATTATCCACGCCTCAAAAGAAATTTCGTCCCGAAATTTAGTTGGAAGTAGTAGTTGTTGAATCTTCCTCGAGATCTTGTGTTTCCAATTCTACGAATGAGGGAGAAGTACGTTCTAAGGTATTTCAACGAATTTTGACGGTCGGGATCATGTGTTGTTTTAAGGTTTGGCTTCACGATTTATGGTTTCAACCGGTCCTCCTAGGAAGTGAGGGTTATCGTCGATAGTGAGTTCATCAAAGGAGATAACAAGTTCTCGTTTCGCAAAACACGTCTTTGAGTTGATACATCGAATGTAGGATAAACGGAGACCCAAAATGAGTCGGAAAAGTCTAAACGGTTAGCGACGGGTCCAAAACACCCCAAGAATTTAAAGGATCAAAATATCGCGGATTTAGCTTCCTACGTTTTCCCGAAACGGATTAAACCTTTCCAAGGTGCGACTCTTAACGTGACGCGGTTTCCCACGCGGAATTTGAAATGTTTACGTCTAACAGCGGCGTAGCTCTTGGTGATTACGAGTCGCGTAGGGTTTTACCTGAATATAAATAAATTTTCTCGGTTGCTCATGAATAACCTCGGCCCCGGTGAATTGATCATCGTTTACTTGGTTCGACAAAGGATAATGACGTTTCCGGTCACATGTGGTTTCAAAAGGAGTGACGTTAAAACTCGAATGAAAATCATTGTAGTACGAGGATTCGGTTTAAGGAAAATACTTTTCTCAAGTAAATTTGAAGTTGGTAATACAAACTTGTATTATGGTTTCCAAGGTTTAAATCGCATGTTTGTTCGGTCCGTCGGGTTGTGGATGGTACGCGGTACTCATGTCTAAACGCGGTCCCGAGGCTTTTTGTGAGGCACTCCGAAGTCTACGGAGTACATTCCGTAAGGTATATTTAGACAAGTTTGTTAGGACAAGTTTCTCAAGAAAATTCGCGTAGCGAAAGATTTATCAGTTTCCAAAAACGTTCGTCGGGGCAAGTCCTCATCGGTTTCTGAAAGAAAAACGTTCGTCGGAACTATTCACCCTCGAGGTGAATACTAGTATAACGTGGAGAGTCTCTCTCCATTGGGAATTTAGAATAAGGACCTCCTGAACCGGAAGTACGAGGGTGATGCAAAAGAAGTTTCCGCCTCGGTGCGAGCATAACGAGTAAATCGTAATTAGTCAATAAGACTGTGCGAGGACGAGATAGTATACACGTGTAACATACGGTTGAAGTCGAGAGGAATCGGTAATTCATTCGGAAGCATAAGTATAGTTCGACAAAAGTCGAAGGGGTGTCCCCGGTATGGTTGTTATCAATATTCTCGGAGTTTTCGGATGTCCAAACATGAAAGGATGAAGTCATGTACATGGCACATGGTGGTGTTTAGGTTGATCGAGTCTAACCACCATCACGCGTCACTAGAACTTTGGTATGTCTTACCGTAATATAACCACGTTGATCGAGTGTCGTTATATTACGCTAACTCATACCTCCATTCCCACATCACTCTATAGATTCAAGTTCGTGTCATCGTGAATACCTAAAATGAACAAAATGTAACGATGTCTCAAACGTGACTCGTATTAAATCGAAAGAATTTCTGCAACTCTAAAGAAGCGTTTCCCCGTGGGAAGTGTATAAATGATTGTTCACGTCAAATCGGTTCGATTCAAACAATAATGTATTTAGGTACGAAAAGAGTAACGAGTCATGATAACGAGTAGTACGCAACCGTAGCGATAAACAGTGATGACGATACTCATCTAGAGTAGTGGTGGTAACTTTACAACACTTGTGGATAGTAAGCTGAGACGGGGTGGATAACAACCAAGGAGTCAGAATTCCCGAACTAGAGTGACTAACGAAGTCGTGGTCATCCGTACGCGTATAAACCTTGAATTCGCGTGTATTACCATAAAGTGGCGGAATACGAGTTCGTATGATGAAGGTTGGGTACCATTAAAAAGTTTGCCTAAGAATGTTTCAAGTATAATGCACAAGTAGTCAAGTAAGTGCTATCTATAGCAAATGTATGTCAGAATGCAATGGCTAACTATCCGGTTGTAGTCTAGACTCACTAATGCGTCCTAACGACTCTGTTAGACACACTAATGCACGTCCTAGTTCCCTACAACCAACGCTCTGATACCATCTGTAGCGACCCGACCAAAACCGTTATTGACGGCGTCGTTAACTTAGGTCCCGTTGCGTGGTCGTAGTCCCTATATGAGACTCGTTTGACCAAAATTATGTCGCGTTCACTTGAAAGGTACAAAGTTTAGTTTACCAAACGGATCGACAATAAGTTTAAGTTTACAAGGTTATAAAGTATAAATGAAATAACTTGCGACATAATTAGTTTGAAACCACAGTTGCTATAAATAGCGTAAGTAAGTAGACAAATGTTTGAATCCAAAGGTGCTATCACTAGCGTATGCATGTATGTATGCTTGACTCCAAGCATGAAATCAGAGTGTATGCATGTATGCTTGACCCCAAGCAAGTATGAATGTACGCGGAAGCATGTAGCAAATAGCCATGTATGAACCTGAGAAACATATAGAAAACTGTCAACGAAAAACGTTGGTGAAATCATAGATGTATTTGTAAACATTGTTTTTGAACCACAAGATATAGTATTCCCATAGTTGATTATCAAAATCGTTTGCATTCCAAAAGTATTGTTCGCGAGCACCCAATTATCAAGACTTAACGTTTCCTTCCATTGAACCCCATCACTATAGTGTTAGAACATACACTGTTTCTCAAAAATATATTTCACCCGTAGACGGTAGCGAACCGTCCGTAGTGAGGGTTTGTCAAACCCGTATGGCCACACAATATAAGTTCTCGCTTACACCCTGCAAGTGTAACTAATGATAATCGAATTGAGGATTTTTGTTCTAACTCGCTGTGGAATGTTTGTTTTCCTTGTACTTGTGTTCAAAGTATAAAAGTAAGTAGCACCAAATGTAACAAAGTATATGTTTCTCAGCCCACAATTTAAAGTATAAAAAGTTGTTGAAAAGGTGGGACTATGATCTCACCTCGAGTGCACGAGTATAAATGTACTTCACAAAGTAACGTATGCATGAAAATTGCTTAGCCTTGACCTAAACAAGTAAGTTATATCAATTAACCGGTTACGACACAAGGTCGGGTGAAATGTGTTCAATTAGTCCTATGGCTCGTTACGACTCGATTAAGTATAGCATGTGAATCACGTTGTCAAGTTTCATACAAGAAACAAGTATAAAAGCATGTTAGAATGATTGTGTAAAAGTTTGGTTAAGTTTGACTAAAAGTCAAACTTGGTCAAAGTCAACGAAAAAGTCAACACGTTCGGGTTCGGTCCCGAACTATTTTTCTGAGGTTTTTATTCATATATAAGCATATTAGAACAAGTTTCATGTGAATCGGAGGTCGATAGCTAGTCAAACATTTCGCGTGAAATGCGCCAAAGTGAGCAGAATCTGGCCAGGCGATTCTGCGCGCCGCGCGGGGATGTGGCGCGCCGCGCCACTACCTGGCCAGAGAATTCTGGTCAGTTTTCAAAGTATGCACGAACCAAAACATAAACAATCACATTTTATGATCCGCAAACAATTAGAACATGTATTTTATATCATCGGAAAGCTATTTCGACAAGGAATACAACTAACCACATATCATCAATCAAAAACATCATTTACAATAACCGAAAACTCGTCAATTGATCAAGGAAGGTTTATTTTCAAAGTTTCAAGTTCGTAAAACGTATTTTGAGTTCCGGGAATCCAATTCACACATATGATATGCCGTTTTGAAGGTAATGAAGCATACATTACTACTAAACACTAACAATTAACATTCCATGACATTTAAGCATCCAAAAGTTCATGTCAAAAACTATCAAACCCTAGTCAAACATCACAAAATCATTAATCGGGTTTTTTTGAAGTTTTCTTAATCAACCTACACATCCAAATGTGGCTAATGATACTAGTAACACAATTAAAACATGCACTTTAACAATCTAACAACATTAACTCATCCAAAATCAAGGATTAAGCACACCCATTTCAAGTTCATGCTAGTTACTCCAAAAACAACAAATCGAGCAAACCAAACATATATTCATGTTAGACTTGAGCCATAGACACTAACTAACACCATTTCAAATCAAAAACACGAATTTAGAGAAATCTAGAGTTTTTAGAAAGTTACCCAAACGAGATGAAGTTGGTATCAAATTGTAGAGGATGAAGAGAGGATTCCAAATATGTAATTTGTTTTGAAGTTTGCTTCCCGATCCGAATTTAGATGATGAATTATGTTTGTGTTCTTGAGAGAAAAAAAAAAGAAAGAAAGAGAGAGAGAGGGAGATGATGGAAATGGTGGAAAAATGGGTTGACTAGTTGACCTAGTCAACTAGTTTGCCCATTTGGCAACTCCGGTCCCTCGAGTTTCAAAGCGGGTGCGGGATTTAACCGATCGAATATTTTTAAAACGCTCGAGTAAACGGGTGATGTCAAAATTAAATAGCGGGAATATAATGAACGTTACTCACGGAAACTATTAATTTAAATACGAAAGATTATGTTTTTAAAAAAAAAGACGGTGTTAAAATTAAATTTAACGGAAAAATGCGGGATGTTACAAATCAATGATCTCATGATGAAGTCAGCAGACCCCGAAGGTCATGCTCCACCAATCAACAATCCCATGATGAAGTCAGCGGACCCTGAAGGTCATGCTTCATCAATCATCAATACCATGATGAAGTCAGCGGACCCCGAAGGTCATGCTTCATCAATCAACACCCTTTTGGCCTCGAACGAAGAGTAGCGTAACATCACGCTCTGCTACGCCATAGTGAATCCTAACGGATACCACTAACCATTCACACAATCGAGCAAGAACCACCTATATCAAACCTAGACACAAAACATTAATTCTCTAAAAGAGAATCCGACACACACATCCCTTAACCGAGGGATTTCACCTTGCTTGCCAAACACGTCCATTATCTCTCAACGAGATTTACCACATTACCACCTTGGTGATAATTCAAATCCAAAATCATAAGTACAATTTAACCGAAATTGTACTGTACCATTACCGACCAAATCTAGGTCCCGACACAAGTTTCGGTTTACTAAAAGCGTCATTCGAAATCTCCCACCAAAACCTCCTCGTGCGGGAGTGTAACTCCCCTTCTTGGAACTACGTTCCATAACCGCAGTTTGTACAACCGCACATTGCTACCAAAGGTAGACTTTACCAACAATCGGGTTCACACGGCCCTTCACCATGTCTTGCTCCAATCTTGAGCACACAAAGGATTTCAACCAATCCTTAACACTTCGAACGAAAAGTGTACCGCAAATTACACAACTCTACTCTCGCAATCATCCAATTGCTATAGCTTGTCAAATTTTACCCAGTCACTCATGTAACTAAGGGTTTCACTTCGGTACCCTAGTACAATGTAACCGAAACACATTCGGAGTCGAACACCATGCTAGTAGGTATAAAAGAGGCACCTAATGTCACGTCACGTAGACTCCCTTACCAACATACATCGAGATCCGAAACACTCGATTTCTCGGGTTTCATCCCACCCGTCGAACCTCATGGTTCATCAACTTCAACACGAGAGCGAACACACTCTAGCATCCGAACACCAAAACTCATTTCCATGGCTTGGTAGAAACATTTCCCAAATACTAAGGAATGCTTGGTTGCACCAAGTCTTACTCCCTTCGCCCGACAATCAAACGTCACCATAGGGTACTTCCATTAGGAACGTCACCCATATCAATAATATGCACAACACAATTGAGACCTTAAGGGTCTCACTCGAACGAGCTTAACGACCCGATACCAACCAAAATGCCTAAGCACCCAAGGATTCGCACCATAGAGTCAAGGCACAACACACCACTTATACGCTTTAGTGAGAGCAAACCGGAGCCATAAACGTAAACCCCCCGCTCGCTACGAATTATCTCCAATGGAGAATAAAGTTTAGCTAAGACTTACGCACTTACAGCATGTTATTACAAGCGAACAACATATAATTGCGTACTAAAAGTACCTGATGTAGCGCTGTTGGGCTTCCGCGCTCCACTACCCATCATGTATTCGCGCTCTAACCTCCTGACCTGATCGTCATGCGATTCGGAACACTCCGACTTCCGTTGACCCTCCGTTCGGCAAATGAAACACCTGATTGAACCTAAAGGTACCACCGTACAATCTTGTGCCAAATGACCCTGTTCCCCACACTTAAAGCACGTGAGCTTGTAACCCTTCTTACTCTTCTTCTTCACATTCCCGACGCCTTCAGGCGTACTTCGTGCCCTCTTACCATGAGCACCATGTAATCCTAACCTTGAAAGTACATCTTCATCATCACTACCTCGAGGTTTGGGAAACCTCTTTTCAAACTCTTCCTTTACAGCTTTAGTCACTTGGTCTCGGACCATTTCCGTCATTTGTCCTTCGATCAACTCCTTGGTTACGTCCCTAACTTTGCCGGTGAAAACCGAGATATATTGTTCAAACACGGCCTCAATCTTTAACGTTAACTCATCCTTCCATCGTGAATAGGCTCACTCGTTCCGCATCCATCTTCCGTTTTCATTCTAAGGAATGCAAACGATTAGATCACGAACGTATAAACCACACGCACAACACCGTCCCATCTTGCTAACACTCATCGTACATCACTTGTTAGACATGATTTGCACCCGTAATAAGGTTTGCAAGTCCTTATTACGCACACACACCGTATCAACTCGTTAGTACAATGACCGCCTCGCTCGATGATATAAACAAACACAAACAAAATTCTACGCCATATGCACATACGCGAGAATTATTATCACAACACAATTAATATATTAATAATATCCGCATTACTAATATAAACGTTAGTCCACCTACAAATAAGGCACTAACTATAACCTATTCCGACCCGTAATTCCTACAAGTCCCGCAACAAATTAAGCACACACAAGTCTAAGTCTAGGCACCTATCTCAAGTCACCTAAATCCCTTAGACCATGCTCTGATACCACTTGTAACAACCCAACCCGTTAACCAACCAATAACGCGGATAAATTTTTTTTTTGCTGGAACAGCATATGGCGCGGCGCGCCAAAGTGGCCTGTCCAAAAAGTCATGAAATGCGAAAATGTTTGACCACTTCCCGACGTATTTAGACAAAACGCTTTTAACCATACATTAATATATGTAGAACTAACACGTTCCATTAATAAAATTAGTTTTACGAAGACCGGGCCCACATCGGCCGTTTTACGACTTTCGTACGAAAATACAAGTTTTCAACCACATGATTTGTAATACAAAATAAAGGCCGAGCATGGCGATTGGAGATACGCTACCCAATCCTAATCAATCCAAAAGCAAGCCTTCTAAAGCAACTACGCAAGTCCACTAGTCCCGGCTTACCCGAGCCTCCGCATCCATGCAATCTATATAAAAAAGTCAACAACGAGAGGGTAAGCTAACGCTTAGTGAATGATAACATACTACATGCATATATATGTATAAAATGGACACGCCACACAAATATCAAATACCGCATACCGAAGCATCCAAGCATAAAGGCAAGCTAGTCTAAGCATACCGTAACATCACTAAGCAACAAGCTAACAATAAATAAAGTGAGTTCACCAACGACGATGTGAACAACGCCAATAAGCCACACCTGGAGGGTTAGCTACATCACAACAATTCATTAATATAAACAACATTATACGTATACAATATATATATATATATATATATATATATATATATATATATATATATATATATATATATATATATATATATCGAATAGCATAATTGCTAACGCTTACATCACAATAACCATGGTTAACCAAATCTTCGCAAGGGAATGACTTCGCGAAATAATTCATCGATGTTCATAACATTCTTTAGTATACTTAACACCTCGTATCACTAAACCCTAGGGTGGCACCTTAACACCTAGGTACTTCACCCCGATTGGCATCTTAACACCTCGATGCTTCACTCATTATTTTACGGAGTGGTGTCTTAACACCTCGACACTACACCCCTAGGTGGCATCTTAACACCTCGATGCTTCACCCCGAGTGGCATCTTAACACCTCGATGCTTCACCCGTCAATTACTTAGAGTGGCATCTTAACACCTCGATGCTTCACTCCGAGTGGCGTCTTAACACCTCGACACTTCACTCGTCACGTGAAACGTGGTGTCTTAACACCTCGACACTATACATTTCACGCTACCACAAATAGATATATTATATACCTACACATATAATTATTCCACTCACTATATTAACCCTTCGTCATTGGGGTTATATAAGTCCACATCACACGCCCATGTGATAACGTACACACAAAGTGTGTACCTCGCCAAAGTGATCAACCAAAATGCACAACCGTGCCAATTGGACCTATACACAAGTCCAACATTTCCACCTATACGAGAAGCGAGCTCTACAAGCGAGAACCCCTTCACCCGACCCGCACCCATCCTACACATACATATGCATATAGGATATTAACACTCACCTTGTCGCCTTGAAGAATGCTACCGAATAATCCACAATCACCGATGGAATATACCTAATCCATTTATCACATAACAAGTAACACAATTAGGGTGGATATACAAATCAACCCAAATTGACAACTAGTGCAATTTCGACCCAAATGCACTTTCAAGCACAAACCGCGCCCAAACTAACCAATAATCACTAGCACAAGTGAGAATGGTCCTAATATGCCAATCAAACCCAATCATAGGTGTTAAACACCTATCTTGCCCAAAATGACACTTAAACCCTAATTTGACCCATAAGAAGTCAATATCACGCCATTAGCAAGTTTTGACACCAAAACATATTTAACTCGGTTCTATGCTTCAACTTAATCCATTTTAAGTTTATAAACCTTATTAAATCGACAATTGGGTTATAATCATCACCAAACCCTAATCTTTGACTCTAGTCAAAGTTAGTCAACCAAACATACCCAAAAGAGTTTCAACACTACTAGAATCACTAATACTAGATATTACACACTACATACAAGCCTTAAACATGGTTAAATCATTAACCGACCCTAAACCCACCAACATCAACAATAACTAGTTACAATTACCCATTTCACCTCCTAAATGGGTTTTATAACTAACTAGTTCAAAACCCTAAACTCGAATATCAAATTATAAAGATGAAGTTCGGAGTTTGAACTTACCAATACCGTCAAAATGATACCGTTGACGAGTAGAACAACTTTAATACCCGAGATTTGACCCAAAACACCCTTCTTCTTCTCCAATTGGAGCTCTCTCTCTCTAAAACTCTCCTCTCACTCTAGGGTTTGAAGATGAGAGTGTTTGATGAGTGAAAAATGAGTTCCAATGGAGTTCTAGATCAGTTTTGGTGACCCTAAACCGACCCTAAATGAAAAGACCAAAGTACCAATCATTTAAGCCTTTTAAAAAGGCTGAAAATTGCATCAGATGGGTTCGGCGCACCGCGCCAAAAGGTGGAGCGCCGCTCCAACCTACAGGTCAGTTTTCAAAAACTTGTTTTGGCCATAACTTTTTGACCGTAGCTCCGTTTTCGATGAATCAAATATCGATGGAAACGTAATAAGATTTCCTTTCCAATGGTAAGGCTTTGAAACATCAACACAAGCTTTATTTGGGGTTGAAATGATACGTACACACCTTGTCACTTCAGACAACGTCCAGTTTCCTTCGGCGTTCGAGCAAGCAACACGTACACTTCATACACGCATCATACACCATAAATACATTATGTACAATAAATATTTGGGTCTTACAGTAACCGCAATCTTGTATTGCATTTTTTGTATTTTAACGCGCTTCTCTTGGCGCTTTACTAATGAAACTTTTTATATTTCGCAGTTGCAACTTTGTTATTTATATAGCGCTTTATTCAATATATTCATAATCTAGACTTGTCCTTTGCAATTTCCAACTTTTATTATTGTGCACATAATAAGTATGTACTTTCGCAAAATAATCTGTACTTGTATAAACTTATACATTATGAATCTTCTAAGTCCGCCAAAACGATCCATAGGTAATTTTATTAGCATTACGAATCATCTAAGTATGGCAAGATCAAATACTTAGGAGATTTTATCGTTTCGCAATATTGATTACTTAACACAAGTGGGCAGTTTCATCACTTGGCTTTAAAGTTAAAATTTTTACGAAATATCCGCATTGTTACCGCATAAGTAGGCTTTATCATTACTTAGCAAAATAATGCCATGCATGTTTAAAATTTCTGCGAACACTTAGTTGCACTTTGCATAAGAATTCATTCAGTGTTGTAAGATTTAAGCGTTTGCATTCTGCAAAATTATCACTGCGCGTGGCCACACGCATTGTTTTCTGCTTTGTATAGAAACAATCGCTAAATCACAAATTGACTTCTTCTTATTCATAATTTTTCGAAAAGTAATAGTTCATTAATAAAAACAACGTATCCCAGTACACACTCAATAAAACATGATTAAACACTCAACTAATGTTTTTCTACTACAACATTTGTGCTATTCATCGAGCACCACATGTCCTTCAACACCAACACTTTCTCGTGCAGTGATCATCGCGCAAAGTGGTTCAATTACCGCCGAAGTCAGCGTACCAATGCCCTTGCAAGTAGAAAAATTCACCATTCCATGCAACTTAGATGGTATTGCGCCAAACATGTGCAAAGCAGTGCGCCCAAGAATCATGTTAAACCTAGACTGATTACGCATTACATAAAGGTTTAACAAGGCTTGTCGCTTTAGCGATTCATCGCGATCATCTACTAATTCAACTTGCAATTCCAACTGACGAATAGGCCAAGTTGATTCCCCTGAAAAACCAACTGGCGAAACCGCAGTAGGTTTTAGCAAAGCTTTAATATGTGCAGGCAACTTGTTGAAACATTGCTCATACATTACATCCACACTGCTACCAGTATCAACATGCACCTTCAGAACAATAATGCCAGTATTCGCAATGCGGCAAGAAATCACCACTGGTTTATCAAGATCCGCGCTCAAATTTATAGGAGGGAAAGTAATAGAGGGGCATTGCCAATTCGCGAATTGCTCAGATACTTGGAACACTGACAATTCGCTTCGAACCTCCACTACATTAATAACCTGAATTTCATGCAGATTCTCTTTCTTGCTCACCATTTTAACCCCTAGATTCTTTACTGCAGGAGCTTTTCGATCAGCGTGAACTAACGCTCTGGCATTTTGCACTTGCAGAGCATTAGACTCTACGGGTAAGATAATCGCATTTGCAGTACTTGCAGCACCTTGAGCTATCAAATGGTCCAATTTACCTTGCTCAAATGCCTCCGCAATTACTTCTGCCAAATCTCTACAGCGGTTAGTATCATGACCATAATCATCAAGGAAAATGCAAAACTTAGATTTATCACGTCTGCTATTTTCCACTAAAGGTTGAGGATCAGGAAAAGATCTCGCTACCCTTTCTTGCAAAAGAATTTCTTTAGGCGCCTTTGTTAACATTTGGATAATGTTGAAAGATTCATTATTCCATTTCCGCGTAGAATAGCGATCGCGACTGTTATACCCATGATTATCACCTTGACCATGCTGTCTGTCATTACGCGGGTAACTACCGCCGCTGTTTCTCCTTAGATATCCCTAACCGCGAAAGTTGTCATTATTTCCATCACGGAAAGAATCATTATCATCCCGCCAACTTTTATCCTTACCCCATCCACATGCAGGGATTATAGCACTATCCTCTCCACCTCTGATGTAATCATATGTTTCTTGCTGCACCTTAGCAAAAGTTGGTGGAACATCTCTTCTCAAACGGCGCACAAGCATTAGATGTCGTTGCGGATTAATTGCTTGCAAAAACCCAGAGATTTTTTGATCTTCATTCAAACTTGGTATCTTTTGGCATTCATAGATGTATCACGTAAGTAACGCATTTAAAGTTTCCTTGTTACCCTGCTTGATGTCATGGCATTCGATATGTGTCTTCTTCTGCGGTAAAAGGTTCTGAAACTGCAATAAAAATTGATCGCGAAGATCGATAAAGCCAATGATATTGCGGGCTTGCACACTATGGAACCACATCCTTGCCGACCCTTGTAAAACCATAGGAAATACTCGGCACGTGATCGGCTCATCCCAATTATAGGTGCTTACAACTCCCTCAAACAGTTGCAAAAAATCCAAAGGGTCAGTTAAGCCCGAGTAAACTCCCAACGTTGCCAGCACAATGGGCAGTGTAACAATTGAATAATCAGAGATATGCTGGACAAACTTGTCTCCAGCAGTAGTAATCTTAGTCACCTTTTTTGTGCGGGTATGGCACAAAATTTAGCTATCATATCTTGCAAAAATTCGGTTGCTCAAACTTGTGCTGCATTGATTTAGGCGCAATGCTTTTAAAAGCATCCGCTAAGGAATTTTGAGCATTTTCTCTGCGCATAGCATCAGAAGATTCACCCTCATCCAATGGAGGGGAAAAGGTGTTGGTGGCCGCCTGCGCTTAATGGTGTATCCTATCGTATACACGCATAAAGGCACAATATTCGCATGAAAATAGCATCAGGAACACTGAGAACAATGGTTTTGTGAAACTGTCCGTCAAGCGTTCTCCGCTGTACAGACTGCTTCCGTCATGCATAAGCCCTGAAGGCCGCCTAGCGCTTAAGCCCTGGACAGAGAGCGCCACATTCAGCGTAAACTTCGGATCACGAATAACAGAACGTATCATCATCTGACACGTGTCCCCGAACAATCCGGTGGATCTGTCACTATAAATAGACCCCTTGGGTCGTCATTTTACACATTCAGACATCCTGACAATTTGTGAGCAGAGACTTCACCTTTCTCTCTCACAGAGTATTTTCTCTCACTAGAAGTCATCCGGCTAACAGCTAAACGCTAAACGGACAACGGATTGATTAAGCCACCCCACAGATTTCCATATCTGTGTGCCGGGTCTGCAGGGATTATTTCCCAAGGGTAAAAATCAATCAGCAACACTCCCCCATCTTTAGCTAGATCACTTCTAGTGTTATGCTAACACACTAAGCCTTACCTCATAAGGAAATAGGTGTTAACACTTAACATGCTGAATTTTTACAACTTCCTTTGCACTATCTGAATCATCAGAATATTCACTTTCTTCTCTGGCGCTTTCGCTATCTTGGAATTATAAACAGAGTTTAAAACAACGTTTTCCTCTGCATCATCACTATCGCTATCGCGATGTTCAAAAACTAAGCGATCAACCTGTGATCCTGAGTCATTCAACGGCCCCAAGTAAGTACGCAGTATGTGAGATTCGCTGCCATACTTGGCATCTTTTTTAGCTTGCTCAATAGCAGTGCCAACAACTTTGTCTGCTTTCAAACTCGTTTTTCCAGCCAAAATTCTTAGTCGCTTGCCTTCTGCAATGGTTTCGTCGCGGTTCTGATGCAAATTTCTGCATGCAACCATTTTATCAGCAGCAACCTTTAGTTGCGGATCAGCACTAGCGATATTGACATTAGACGCGTTAGCGAGCGGTTCTTGAGCTGAATTGCTCGTAGTAGCATTAACATTTGCCTGCAAATTAACCGGCAAGGCATTTTGCGCTTTATCATGCAACCCATCAGCATTCATAGAACTGTTTGCTTATTTCGCATTAGCTGCCATGGCCTACGATCAAATCAACTGGTACACCTTAGCAATTTCTTGCAAATCATCATAACAATACACGATTAAAATTAAAGAAGCAATTTTGATTGTTTGAGAGCATAAAATAAAAAATTTCAAGTTTAATTTTGTGCGTGTCCCACGGATGGCGCCAATTGATCAATCCTAAATTAAAAAGGTGCTTAATTAAGGATTGAGTGCAATGATATTAAGATATCGGAATGGGATGTTTGATGATTGTTTTGGGCCCTGATAATCGTCTTTCACTTTATCAATCAAGTGATCAACCACCCCTACCCGGTCTTAATTGTTAATTAGCATGATTCACCATAACACAATGTAAAAGTTCCTTGGGCAAAGTCACAAGTGAAAATTACAAAGGTCTGGGCAAATGGCAGAGAATCAACAACCTATAAATGAGAGGCCAAGCTCTCTATTTATAGTTTCCAGGATATTCGCGGTATGTGGATTGTCTAATCATCCACGTTAACTTAGCGAAAAGAATCCGCAGTCTTTTATTAATGCGCAATATGATCCGCAATCTTAACTTTCAGCGGATATGCCAAGTCCTTTAAATATACTTCGCGTAACTTCTGTTTTTAAGTCTTTAGCAATTAAAATATACATATACAATGCTATGTATATGATCACTCACCATGTGTTAGATTAATTGTCACTAAATATTTACAACTATATCTTTATGGAACCAGTTTTAAGCAAGAATCATGATAAATCTAGTAAAACAGATTCTGATTATCTATTATAAAAGGACTTTAAGAATCATGTATATTAACACTTTGAATGGGTGGTGGTAACATAATGTAGTCCCACTTGTATATGTTCAAGAAATTAATTGTTACCATTTGAGGATGGGTTATAATATTCGTTTTGAGAAATATAGGTATCCATTTTATAAGAGCCATATTGTAAGAAATAATAGTTACTAATTAAGTTTGTTTTGTAGTTATAAGAAAGCATTTCATATATCGATGTTGAGGTGTAGCTCTATTGCACTCTTTGTGTGCAATAGAGTATTATTGAATTGTTATTTAAAGCTCTAAATGATACTTGTGAAATTGGCATTCATTTTACATTGAACTCAGTGTAAATAATATGTTCATACAGATGAAGTTCTTTATGTTTGATAGTAGTTGAGACTGCTGCTCTATAAAATTAAGCTGATGTGCCGAGACTTCTTTAGAAATGAGTAATTGTAGTCTCATTGAAGGGCTTTATAGAAGCTGGAAACAACAAGAAAGAGGTAGGATTGAGGGTGAATATTATAGATGAATGTGTAATCAAAGAACCAGTGAGAAAAGTAGAGGTTGTTATGTTTTTGCTGCTTTTAAGTTTCATATTTACAGTATATATGTATGTATCTTTAGTTGATGTATAAATGTGTCTAATTCATTAGTGGAATACCGGACTTTTGATGAGGAATTTTTAGACATAACATAAATTGATTTCAGTGCACTGTGATTAAGTAGTCCTTTAAACTCTTTATGGCTATTAACAGCTTCTAAGGTTCGGTGTTTCAAAGTTGATGAAATTATTTGATTTATGGATGGTTACATATGTAGGGTTTTATTTATGGATGATGTAGCGACACCATGAAATAATCTTAAAGAGTTAGTATTGGTCATCGAACATATAGAGCCCTTGCTATGAGTTGATGCATAAAAAATTTCATGGACAAAGGTACATAGGGCTTCTTTTCTCTCTGTACTTTTTTCATCAAGGTGTAAAAGCAAGAGATTAAAAATTAAAGGAAGAGATTAAAAATTAACTGTTTAATTGCAACATTTTAATTCAGGTTAAATGCTTTGCGAAAGCATGTGGACATCGTGTATTAGGAATGGCAAGGCAAGGGCATTAAAATCACTAGGTTTATGTGTATGTTTGACCGATTACTCCTGCAGACAAGATACAGCGAAAGAAGTGAAAGTTGGAATCCATAAGGTGACTCTCTCTTCCCATGACTTATTTTTCATACAACTAAAACCAAGGGTGAAGTGCCTTAATATATAACAATTTCATGTGTCCACTAAAATTACCATACTGTAAAACGAGAGTAAGACTAATAACGGATAAAAATATTCTTAATATGATTGTTGGTAGTACAATGAAAAATAAAGAATGTAGTTGAAGGGGAATACTACATTCAATATGAGAGTTCATTTCGGTCAATGTAATAAGCTAAGTTTATATAATATTACGATGTTACTTATAAAATTTTAAGACAAAATTGCTGAAATAGTCCCTGTGGTTTGTATCAAAATGCTGATTTAGTCCCTGTGGTTTTTTTTGATGGATTCAGTCCTCGTGATTTGCAAACGTTGCTGATATTGTCCTTATTTCTGACGGACGTTAAAAATTTCCGCTAACTCATGTCATGTGCTCGACATGTGAGGGTATTTTCGTCTTTTTAGCCATACCTTCTTTATTCTTGTATCATCCACTTCATTCAGCTTTCTCAAATCCTCAAATCACAAACCCTAAATCAACATCATATTCATTTCCATTCCCAAATTTAAATCTAAAGCCAAATCCAAATTTTAATAAAAACTCAAATCCAAAAATTAAATCTAAACCCAAAATCACAATCAGATTCAGATACCTATATAGGATTCATTCAATACCTTTAAGCCTAGAACTCTATTTAATTCTAAGGGGTTTTGATGGATAGTATATTGTGTGTACAAATCCAAGTAAGCCAAATCTTGTAAACAGCCAGATCTAGCTCCTTAGATATTGTTTGTACAGTATATTTGTCTAAATAACTCGATCGATCCGAATGTGGGTGAGCCGGGTAACTCGAGTAATCATCGAGTTACCTTTTCAATTTATGAATTCGCTTGCAAATATATCGACTTACATGAAACAGAGTAACCGGAAGTCTTGTGAATTATAGATCAAAACCTAAATAACCCGACTTTTTAAAAAACATAAATATAGAGATTCAAAAAAAATTACTCTCGTCTCCGGTCACCACCGTCTGACGGATCTGAAAAAGGTACCAGATCCGGCGGTGTTCATCAACAGCCAAAACATTGGGAAGAAGCACAATTGCAGATGCCATCTCCGTCGCAGTTAATCGTTTGAAACATAGGTGTTTAAGAAACAAAACAGGTGCTTCCATTTTTAATATTTGAAGCCTGTGTCTAGTATTAGGGAAAAGGGTTTATGAAACAAAAGGGTTTATGAACAAGTGCTTTCATTTTTAATATTTGAAGTTTGTGTTTCCATTTTTATGAAACAAAAGGGTTTTGAATGGGTGTTGTGTTTTTGAAAGAGATGAATTTAGGTTGAAGAATGAGTTGACTGAAATTACGTTGAAGAAAGACTTAATTGAAAAGAGTTGAAATTGAGATATTTAATTGGAATTTAATTTTAATTTTATATTTATATTTATATTTTATATATTTGAGAAGTGTGCATATGGGTTGAAAGGCCTACACGTGGTCAACTGGTAGCATGTGAGGGTTAAAAATGACAAATTTACCCATCACATGATTCGCACATGATAAGTTTAACGGTGTTTTTTAACGTCCGTCAAAAATAAGGACAATATCAGCAACGTTTGCAAATCACAAGGACTAAATCCATCAAAAAAAACCACAGGGACTAAATCAGCATTTTGATACAAACTACAGGGACTATTTCAGCAATTTTGTCAAATTTTAATGACAACATATGTTTATTATAACCATTATTATATTAGTCTTCTTTTATATATTTTTTAACAACCCCTTAGTGACTAATACAATTTGTTTTATTTTTGTCATGAAGATGCTTTCAATAGATATGTCAAGTTTTAGAAGTTCTTTAAGACCGTGTTTAACGGTGGCGTGTTACCACCGGTGCTGGCCAACACGCCGTGTAACCACGGCGTGCATCAAGTGAGCACCGAATCTTTATACACGTGTTGGAGTGTTTGGTCGACGTGTCTGGCTCCCAACCATATACAACAAGCAACGGTTCATTTTTTTTTTTATTTCTCAATTATATATACATATTCACTTCAAGATCTTCAAAAACATATCCACTTCTATACATCTCTCTGTATACAAACTCTCAAACTCAAAATCAAAATCAAACACAACAAACAATGTCTCATCCGAATGATTGGTCGTTGTATAACAACATTATAATGGGCACCGGTGAACCGACTACTCCGAGCTCATCATCTTCATCTCGACCTTTATCTCTTGGTTTTGCCAACTATACTACTAGCTCGTTTAATATGAGCAAACAACAAATTGAGCAACAAATCCAAAGATTACAGCAAATCCAAAAATTACAAGAGATTCAAAGAGAGCTCGGTCTTAGCCCGCAACAAATGTCAAAACTTCAAGGTGAAACTCAACCATAAACACAACCACAAACTCAACCCGAACATGAGGCCGAACAACCCGGTAGCGTGAGGAGAAGAAAAAACCAACGAAAAGGAAAAGAAAAGGCACGTGAACCAATCCAAAAAAGAGTTTGGACATCGGCCGAAGAGGTTTGGTTGGCGAAATGTTGGCTTGATACGTCCGAAAATCCGATCGTCAGAAACTCTCAAAAATATCTTTGTGGCAAACTGTAATGAACAAATTCAACAATAACGAGCACTGATGGCATCGAAATGAAGATGCGTTATCGGGGATATGGCGTTATGTGGACAGGGGGTGTAAAGCTTTTCAAGGTTATTATGAGGCGGAAAAACGCAATCCAAGGCGTAGTGGGAAAACCGAACACTGCTTTTACGAGGGTGCGGTAAAGGCGTATGGTGCAAACGAACAGAAGACGTGGGTGTTTAAAGAAACTTGGGAATTTTTAAAGGACAAACCAAAGTGGCTTGTGCCTGCTGCGGCTGGTGGAACAGTTTATGGAGGTTTGCCTGATGAGGATGACGATAACGTGGTACAAATGATTGATTTCGCGGATGATAATGTGAACGTGCTTTTAGGTGATGATCCGATTGAAAGGCCGATGGGAAGGAATCGAGCAAAGAAGGCGGCTAGGACTTCCGCATCTTCTGACGCAACGCAAAGCTCTCTTTCAACAAACTCTTCAAAGTTTGAAGAGTTATTTGAAAAAGTTAACGTGTATAGGTCCGAAGTTGCACAGAAAAATCTTGAACAAATGGATGCAATGTAAAGACCCGTCCTAATCCATCCGGACGAAGTCCATATCGATTATAAATGATTCACAATAGTTGATTACATTGCGAGGTACTTGACCTCTATATGATACATTTTACAAATATTGCATTCGTTTTTGAAAAAAAAAACAATCTTTCATTTCATCGAAAGCTGACGGCATGCATACCATTTCATAATATATCTATCTATAATTGACTTAATAATAATCTTGATGAACTCAACGACTTGAATGCAACGTCTTTTGAAATATGTCATGAATGACTCCAAGTAATATCTCTAAAATGAGCAAATACACAGCGGAAGATTTCTTTCGTACCTGAGAATAAACATGCTTTCAAGTGTCAACCAAAAGGTTGGTGAGTTCATTAGTTTATCATAAATAATCATTTCATAACTTTTAATAGACCACAAGATTTCATATTTCCCTTTCTCATAAACATACGTCCCATACATAGAGACAAAATAATATCATTCATATGGATTGAACACCTGGTAACCGACATTCACAATATACATATAAGAATATCCCCATCATTTCGGGATCCTCCTTTGGACATGATATAAATTTCAAAGTACTAAAGCATCCGGTACTTTGGATGGGGCTTGTTGGGCCCGATAGATCTATCTTTAGGATTCGCGTCAATTAGGGTGTATGTTCCCTAATTCTTAGATTACCAGACTTAATAAAAAGGGGCATATTCGGTTTAATAATCCAACCATAGAATGTAGTTTCGATCACTTGTGTCTATTTCGTAAAGCATTTATAAAAGCAGCGCATGTATTCTCAGTCCCAAAAATATATATTGCAAAAGTATTTAAAAAGGAGCAAATGAGACTCACACATATAAATATTGTAATCAATTAATAAAGCATTTGCATGTATTCTCAGTCCCAAAAATGTAAAGAGTAAAAGGGATTCAAATGAAACTCACGCATATAAATATTGTAAAACAGTTAATAAAGCATTTGCATGTATTCTCAGCCCAAAAACGTAAAGAGTAAAAAGGGCAAATGAAACTCACGCATATAAATATTGTAAAACAGTTAATAAAATATTTGCATGTATTCTCAGCCCAAAAATGTAAAGAGTAAAAGGGATCAAATGAAACTCACGCATATAAATATTGTAAAACAGGTAATAAAGCATTTTCATGTATTCTCAGCCCAAAAACGTAAAGAGTAAAAAGGGCAAATGAAACTCACCTAATGTATTTTGTAGTAAAAATACATACGATGACATTGAACAATTGTAGGGTTGACCTTGGATTCACGAACCTATAACATTTGTATATTTATTAATATACATAGTTGTACTTGAACAAATATATATATAAATTTATTAGTTATATCCTTTTTATCTTAATAATATTTATATGTTTTATATATTCATTTTGTATATAAATATATTAATTGTTGTTATGTCATATATATTAAACATATCATTTGTATATCAATAATAGTAGTTATATTAATACCAGAATAATTTTAATAGTGGTAAAAATAATAATAATTATGATACTTAGTATTATTAATAAGATCATAATGTTAATAATTCTATTAATGATAATATGTGTAAAAATATTAATTTTTATTGTTAATGACAGTTTTGATAATAATGATTTACTGATAATAATAATAATAATTCTAATCATAATTATAATATTGGTAATACTACTAAAATGGTAAGTTTAATAATTTTAGTAGTACTTATAATAGTACTAATGATAATATTAATAATAATATTACTTACTAATAATACTAGTAATGAATATGATGTTAGTAATAACGATAATAATATTATTAGTCATAATTGTGATTTTTAATTGTGTTAATAATAAATGATAACTTTTATTAATAGTAATGATAATAATAATATTAACAATATTATTACTAATGAAAATATTAATAATAATATTACATAGTGATATTACTAGTAAGTGTAATAATATTGGTTATACATTAATATTAATAATAATAATAATCCTAATCGTAATCATAATACTTATACTAATACTATTAATGTCATTAACAATACCTACTAATGTTACTTAATTAACAAAAGGGATAATAATATTAACTATAGCATTTATGTTACCATAAGAATAATAATAACAATAAATATAATAATAATAATAATAAATAAAATTGAGAAAACTACCTCACAAAGAAAATGTTCCAAAAAAATGCCCACGCTCGGGCTCGAACCCGCGACCTCCCGCTCACACGAAAACACCCCAACCGCTAAACCGTCTTTTGTTTTTCTTAATAAATCCCCTTTCCAAATATATATGACCCGAATTTATAACAGTTTCTAACTCCCCTCTTCATAATTTAATCGGTAACTAAAACGAATTATCAAACAAAAAAAATGATTTGCGTATTTTTTCAAGAATAAAATTAACCAGTTAATATCAATGTTTATATGGAATGAAAACAAAAAATAAAAAATAAAAAAGTTCAACAGCTTCGCTGTTCTTCGCAGGTTCTAAAAAAAAAATTTGATTTTCGCGATTGATAGTAATTTGGACCATGTTCATAACACGAACAATATTTCATATCCTTTCTAAAATCGTTGTGAATCCTCAATTAAAACAGAAACATCAACAAAAAATTCGAATTTCATGAAGAACAAAGAGTTGACTTTTTGATTTCTAAACTTTGACCCTTAAATTAAAACTCATTAAGATGAATTAGAAGATGAGATTTTTCAGAAGGATTCACTAAAGATTTCCTAACAATTCTACATTAACAGATTTTTTTATACAAATCGATTTGGAGTATTTGCTTTTTCAAAAATCAAGAACATGAACTCAAAATCAAATATTGAATTCAAGACTGTTTTGGATAAAAATTATAACATGAATCAGGTAGTAAAATATACTTAGAAACTTTATGGATCATTAATTGATCCTAAGACATCAAATTAAATTCAAATTTCGCGATGAACAAATCAGTTGACTTTTATTTCAAAAACTTTGACTCAAAAATTAACAATTGATAAGAGGAATTGGATCGTGAAATTTTGCAGGAAGTTTGAGTGAAGGCTTCCTAATAGAACTGCAATTCTAGTTTTTGAAATAAATTTGAATTTAGACATATGATAAAAAAAAGTTAATACAGAGGTATCGAGCTAAAAATATAAGTACCTGTTCAGTTTCTCTTCAAGTCTTTTTTTTTTTTAATTTCTGACTTAATATTGAAATATTGATTGAATAAGATCTAATATTGATTACAGCTTTGTAGTTGAATAATGAAAGACAAGAGATCACAAGCTGAATAAGAAAAGAGAAAAGGAGATAGTGATATAACACGTTCTGTGATCTTAATATCTGTATAAATATTTTTATTTAACTGTATTATTAATATCTGAATATAACTGTGTTTATAGATTATGTTTACTTCTTTAATAAATGTAATAATAATAAATATATCCTTAATATTTTATCTAGTAGTAATACAAGTATAATGTTAATGAAAATAATAATAATACTTCTTTAACAACTATATTTTCAACTCTTAATTATATTTAATATCATAATATTACAACTTGTTAATCATCTTAACAAATTATATATTATACAATAACATAACTTGGATATTTACTATTTATCAATTTTATATATATATATATATATATATATATATATATATATATATATATATATATATTTTTTTTTTTTAAACATCTTATTTATTTTGTACATTACCCTATCTATTTAATTCAAATGATTAATTGATATTATACTAATTCAAATTATTATATATACTTTTGTTTATATATATACATATACATATACACATTTATATACATATAATTAGTTACAAACACTAGTTCATGAATCGTCGAGAATAGTTGAAGGTAATTGAATACATGACAACAGTTCAAAAATCTTCGAGACTCAACATTATAGACTTTGCTTATCGTGTCGAAATCATATAAAGATTAAGTTTAAATTTAGTCGGAATTTCCCGGGTCATTACAGTACCTACCCGTTAAAGAAATTTCGTCCCGAAATTTGAGTGAGGTGGTCATGGCTAACAATAAAAAAGTTTTCATGACGAATATGAGTTGATAAATTGAGTTTTATCATCATTGAGTAATATGGATAAAAATAACTCGATTATTCGAAGGGCACGAATGAAGCTATCTGTGACGACCCGGAAATTTCTGACCAAATTTAAACTTTAATCTTTATATTATTCCGACACGATAAGCAAAGTTTGTTAAGTTAAATCTATAGAATTTTAAACTGTGTTCATACATTCATTATAACCTCGACCAAATTCCGACGATTCACGAACCGTTATATATAAATAGATATGTATATGTATATATATATTATAACTTGAGAATATTAATAAAGTATTAAACGTATAATACTTTACACGAACGTATTTGTTTCAATATGATTTTTGACGAAATTAAAAAAATATATATTAAATGATTGAATTATCAAAAACATTAAATTATGATTACAAGTCTCTGTTGAGAGGTCCACTATGATTTGAGAAAAGCTATTCCTCTTAACGATATTCAGAATAATTTGTAAAGCTATTTACAAAAGTTAGACAAAAGTTAGTGGAGAATTGGTTTCCATAATATTCTATTAATCTATTTTCAAACGTACAAAGACATTTTCAGTTTAAAAAGAACTTTATTATTAAAACGTATATAACTTTTATAAATATCTAAAATCACTTTTGACAACTCATCACTTAACCAGTATAATAAATATAACGATATTTATATTTTATTTCTTTAAATATATATAACGATTTAAATTAATATTATATATATTTATACGCGTATTATATATACATAGTTTTTATACTTTTACTATACTTTAACTTTACATTTACTTTACTTTTACTTTACTTTAACTTTAATAATTCACTTTAATAATTCACTTTAATAATTCATACTTTAATAATTCATACTTTAATAATTCACTTTAATAATTCATACTTTAATAATTCACTTTAATAATTCACTTTAATAATTCATACTTTAATAATTCACTTTAATAATTTATACTTTAATAATTCACTTTAATAATTCATACTTTAATAATTCACTTTAATAATTCATACTTTAATAATTCACTTTAATAATTCATACTTTAATAATTCACTTTAATAATTCAAAAATCTATTATAAATAGAATTCAATAGGTTTCATTATTTCATAGAAACTTGAAAATATATTTCTCTAAACTCTCTCAATCGATTATATATATATATATATATATATATATATATATATATATATATATATATATATATATATATATATATATATATATATATATATATATATATATACATACATACATATATTTGCTCTGTATTATTTCAAGATATTATTAGTATACAAAAAATATTACGACGGAGTGCTGTCCGAGTGATTTCAAAATAGTTTTTTTGAATGAGTCGAAGCTAAGGAAATTATGGGTTATAGCTATGGAGGTGATGGGTATGGTTCATGGGTATGCTCCTGAGGTCAATCTAGTGTTTATCATCTCCGTTGCGTCTACGTACTTTCCTGCAATATTGAATCTCAATATTGATACGTTCGTGAATCCGAGGCCAACCTTACACTTGTTAAATGACGTTATATGTATTTTTACTACGAAATACAGTATGGTGAGTTTCATTTGCTCCCTTTTATATATATTTTTGGGACTGAGAATACATGCGCTGTTTTTATAAATGTTTTACGAAATAGGCACAAGTACTAAAACTAATTCTATGTGGGTTTAAACCAGAAATATACCCTTAGCTTGGTAACATTAAACTACTTGTCTATGTACGGTAGGCGCGAATCCTAAAGATAGATCTATTGGGCCTGACAAACCCCATCCTGACTATGGGATGCTTTAGTACTTCGAGGTTATTTTAAACACACCTGATCTGGTGTACTTCAGAGGGTAAAACATGAACGTTAAGGCTTGTTACCGGGTGCCTACAACTTATAGAATTCTTTTATACACTTGCGAGTGTACATATATTTATAAACGGAAATCTTGTGGTCTATTAATATATTGATATGATTGATATGATAAACCTATGAACTCACCAACCTTTTGGTTGACACTTTAAAGCATGTTTATTCTCAGGTATTAAAGAAATCTTCCGCTGTGCATTAGCTCATTTTAAGGATAATACTTGGAGTCATTCATGGCATATTTTGAAAGACGTTGCATTCGAGTCATTGAGTTCATCAAGATTATTATTAAGCCAATTATAGTTGGATGTATTATGAAATGGTGTGCATGCCGTCAACTTTCGTTGTAAAGAAAGTTTGTCTTTTAAAAACGAATGCAATGTTTGTAAAATGTATCATATAGAGGTCAAATACCTCGCGATGTAATCAACTATTGTGAATCGTTTATAATGTATATGAACGGGTCCTTTCAGTTGGTATCAGAGCGGTGGTCTTAGCGAACCAGGCCTGCATTAGTGTGTCTAACTGATAGTCGTTAGGATGCATTAGTGAGTCTGGACTTCGACCGTGTCTGCATGTCAAAAGTTTTGCTCATCATTTTTGTCGGAAATTACCTGCTTATCATTCTTAGTCTAGACACATCTTATTGCATTGATTGCATGAATAGTGTATAGACAAAATTCATATCTTAGCGTATATGTTACTGTAAACTTTGTCTAACATATTCCGTAAATTCCTCCGTAATCTACGAAACCTTTTGCTCTATATAATTAGAATACCACCCGATAGCCGAAAAATCATTTCATATCGAAAAATTCTTTATTCAAACGTACGAAATGGAATTCGTCATTAGTTCAAGTCCCTCTGATTCTGAAATGGAATCCCACTCAAGTTCCGAAAGTAGTGTGACCGGAATGGATCAACAAATTAGTCATCATCTATTCTGGATGAATTGGGGATGGGTTCGTAGCCTCCTTAATCATTGGAGACAAGAAGAAGGTGATCCCTTCCATCCACCACATTGCCCTCTTGGCGAAGAACCTGAAGCACTTACCAGCGAACCTATCCGAAACACAATTTTCTCTCTTATTTCTAGAGTATCTCGTCACGATTACATACTACACCAAATTCTAGATTTTATTTATCCGCTCGTCCGAACCGATAATCACCCCGGTGTAATAGAAGAAGTCAACGAGCTTCGCGCTCGGGTAGTGGCTTTGGAGAATATGGTGCAAAGGTTACAAACACTAGCAGCAGCACCAGCAGCATAAACAGTACCACCATCAGCAACACCAACAGTACCATCACCACCACCAACAACAACATCCACATCCCACACCACAACATCACAATCTGTATCTCAAACATCAACGTCATACGCCCTGTAAATATCCAGGAATATCAACAACAACAAACGATGAAGTATTAATTCATAAACTTCATTGAAGAGATATCTCTGCGGCAGTTATGCAATCTCCAAAATCTTAGAGATTATTTAATTCTGACAGTAAGTCGGATGAGTGAACGGAGATGTAGAGTAGAAACTTTGATCGAAAATGGTGTACGATTTACAAGCTATAATTGTTTTACCAACAGCATCAACAGGACCGTAGCATCATCAACACAGTCAGTGCCGTCAGTATCGTCAGAATCAACAGCACCTGTAACATCACAAACTCTGTCAGTTCAAGAATCATTGTGGACATCATTACGAATCAACAACAAATATATTGTATCAACGAGTTATGAAGTATTAACTCATTTCCAATCGAAAGATTTATATGTATATTTTATATGTATAAACTTTTAAACCATAATAAATCTTCCCGTACTAAGCTATTATGTGTGAATCTTAACTACTCAGTTAATTCATATTACAAATATGCAATGATGTACGTCCTTCGTCCGCAACTTAACCATCGTTAATTACAATCTCTGTCTCAATTCAATAAAATTCCAATTCATAATAAATCAAGTGTATTATTCGAATATATGTTTGATTTTACACTTTCATCATCGATGTACTCGAAACTTTTCAAATAACATCATTCGTACCTTGCGAAGTTCACAAGAATTTCACGAAAACCAACAAATAACAAAGTAATGATTCATAATTTCAATATTATTGAAGAAATACTTATGCAATTTATAAAGTTTTAGGGATTACTCAATTCTAGTTCCAACCATAAAACAAATGAGTTTAATTTAATATTAACTCATTAAATCTATATTACATCTAAAGAAAATATACACATATATTTTCATAAAGACTGTAATAAACTTCTTTTGTACAAAATATTAATTGTGAAAAAAAAATTTAACGGGTAGGTAATACCCGAGAGATATATAAATTCACAATTAATATATTACATTTTTCGAAACTGATTCAGCGATCATCAACTATACTCCCTACTTTCACAACAATATCCATTCTTTCATATAAATTAAAACAATCATACTCATTCAAATTCAATTACATATTTTGATTTTGAAATCGCATAATTCAATTCGAAACATAACCAGTATCATCACTCTTAGATTCCTATATCTTTCAAAGCTATACTTTGACTTCAAAACTGTGTTAGAACATCATATGTATTAACGATTACAATATGTGCTCAAACCCTTCGAAATTCCTGAAGACACTTCAACTAAGGAACAATCGAGATGATGATCCAACCACATGTTACCCACAGTTATACACCTGAAAAACTCTCAAAACCCAAGTCATAGTTCGATACATATCCGTGTTAGACCCTTTGGCATTTACTAGCTAAAATAACTTTTCAATTCCGTTTCAAAATAGACAGTTTTGTCACAGCTCCAGCAAGTCAACTTCGACTTCTCAATCAAAACAGTCTTATTATAACCTCGATAGATACGTTTCCCTTTCGCCAACGTTACCGGAGAATCGTTTATATTCACCACATTAGCAATAAACTTACCAACAACTTCACTGATCTTTGACTTTCCAAAAAAAAAAATCATTATAATTATCGAAACCCTATCATATATTCATTCGTACCTTATAACAAGAATTGCCATACCAATTATTGAGAATCAGCAATCAGTATTTTGAAACCTCGCAGCATGTCTACATCAACAATTACATATACACACAACGTCTACCTCCAAGACTTACATTCTTTAAATGAGAAATTTCTGAAAAACACCCTAAACTGCAAACCAGTTCTCAAAATTTTGAAAAATGCTGATGAAGCAACAAAAATTGTAAACGACCTTAACAGTAAAAAGTTGGATGATAAAGGATAGTATATTGGCAAAGCTCAGAAAAAGAGAAGCTTTGGAACTGGAAAACGGATTGAGCAAAGTATGAAGGAGGCTGTGGACAAATCACAAAGGCTGAACCTGCCTTCAAAGAATCCAAATGATTCAGTACTTGCTGAAGTCATTAACGAATATCTTGCTCCTAACTCTAAACCCCTGCGGACAATATCCTTCATCATCCTCTGATATTAGACATTCTAAGATATCATAGTATCTTTCATTATAAATATCATCCATACTTCTGAAGATATTTTTATAATTATTCTTATCTGAAATCATTTACCTCTTCGCGCTATCTTTATTATATCATAAAAGAAACTATTTTAGTTTCTAAATTCTGAAACATTCGAGTTTAAAATAGGAATATTCTTGAAGAAGTGTTGGGAGCTGAAGCATGAGTTAGTATAATATAATGACACTTGATCAACGTGATTATATTACAGTAATTCATGCTGAGTTTCTAAATAGAACATGATGATTCACAGATCATAACGTCATCATGTGCTATGTTACACGACTCTTGTATTCTCTTTGATCTCTAAATATCAAGAAAATATTTCTTGATGATTCGGCCTTTTCCGAGGTATTCTGGTAATTTGACAAGTCAAGATCGTGCCATTACAATTTCCTTCCTAGAACATTAACAATGTTCATTCCGAAATTTATATCTGCGAATTCTGGACCATTACAAGCGGTGCTTAATCGCAAGAAGAAGAAACGAAAGTCCAAAGCTCCGAACTAGAAATGGGAGTATAAATCATATCAAATAGAAGAGAGCATTAACTGTGGATAACAATGATTATAAAAGAAGCAAGGACTTTGAAATATAAGGCAAGATATAAAACCCAACAACAACCCAGAAATCACAAACCGTATATATCAATGCATATAGCAATATAAAGACACGGGAGAACTAAAAACACTATAAAACCAAGAGTATAGTAGAAGTAAATCGATTCTTCCGGAGGCAGATTAAAAAGAAGAGCTACAGATATGAAAGCGAGGAGTATATCAAGAATCAGCACTGGATGAAGCATATTGACAAATACTTTAAAATATGAGTTGAGAAGGTGTGAGTTGTAAGAAAACAAAGGAGGTGGATTTATAGTGAAATATCCGACAGAGAAATCAAAATGGATTATCGCATTAATTCTAAAAGGATCATCATTTTCTTAATCGCCGAATAATCAAATCCAATATAGATTACAAAGATTTTCTTTTCGGAGATCAATCATGATTACGTCAAAAGATACGACGAATCACTATTATCTTATTTCATTCATTTACGATAACTTCACTCACACGCTTCTAGTAATCAAATTATTTTATCCATGCTTCTTGAACATGATAAAACTCTATAATCGTTATAATAACATTCTCATTGTTAGTCATGACGACCTCTATCAAATTTCGGGGACGAAATATCTTTAACGGGTAGGTACTGTGACGACCCGGAAATTTCTGACCAAATTTAAACTTTAATCTTTATATTATTCCGACACGATAAGCAAAGTTTGTTAAGTTAAATCTATAGAATTTTAAACTGTGTTCATACATTCATTATAACCTCGACCAAATTCTGACGATTCACGAACCGTTATATATAAATAGATATGTATATGTATATATATATTATAACTTGAGAATATTAATAAAGTATTAAACGTATAATACTTTACACGAACGTATTTGTTTCAATATGATTTTTGACGAAATTAAAAAAAAAATATATTAAATGATTGAATTATCAGAAACATTAAATTATGATTACAAGTCTCTGTTGAGAGGTCCACTATGATTTGAGAAAAGCTATTCCTCTTAACGATATTCAGAATAATTTGTAAAGCTATTTACGAAAGTTAGACAAAAGTTAGTGGAGAATTGGTTTCCATAATATTCTATTAATCTATTTTCAAACGTACAAAGACATTTTCAGTTTAAAAAGAACTTTATTATTAAAACGTATATAACTTTTATAAATATCTAAAATCACTTTTGACAACTCATCACTTAACCAGTATAATAAATATAACGATATTTATATTTTATTTCTTTAAATATATATAACGATTTAAATTAATATTATATATATTTATACGCGTATTATATATACATAGTTTTTATACTTTTACTATACTTTAACTTTACCTTTACTTTACTTTTACTTTACTTTAACTTTAATAATTCACTTTAATAATTTACTTTAATAATTCATACTTTAATAATTCACTTTAATAATTCATACTTTAATAATTCACTTTAATAATTCATACTTTAATAATTCACTTTAATAATTCATACTTTAATAATTTACTTTAATAATTTACTTTAATAATTCATACTTTAATAATTCACTTTAATAATTCACTTTAATAATTCATACTTTAATAATTCACTTTAATAATTCATACTTTAATAATTCACTTTAATAATTCAAAAATCTATTATAAATAGAATTCAATAGGTTTCATTATTTCATAGAAACTCAAAAATATATTTCTCTAAACTCTCTCAATCGATTTATATATATATATATATATATATATATATATATATATATATATATATATATATATATATATATATATATATATATATATACATATATATATATATATTTGCTCTGTATTATTTCAAGATATTATTAGTATACATAAAATATTACGACGGAGTGCTGTCCGAGTGATTTCAAAATAGTTTTTTTTGAATGAGTCGAAGCTAAGGAAATTATGGGTTATAGCTATGGAGGTGATGGGTATGGTTCATGGGTATGCTCGTGAGGTCAATCTAGTGTTAACATCTCCGTTGCGTCTACGTACTTTCCTGCAATATTGAATCTCAATATTAATACGTTCGTGAATCCGAGGCCAACCTTACACTTGTTAAATGACGTTATATGTATTTTTACTACGAAATACAGTATGGTGAGTTTCATTTGCTCCCTTTTATATATATTTTTAGGACTGAGAATACATGCGCTATTTTTATAAATGTTTTACGAAATAGGCACAAGTACTAAAACTAATTCTACGTGGGTTTAAACTAGAAATATACCCTTAGCTTGGTAACATTAAACTACTTGTCTATGTACGGTAGGCGCGAATCCTAAAGATAGATCTATTGGGCCTGACAAACCCCATCCTGACTATGGGATGCTTTAGTACTTCGAGGTTATTTTAAACACACCTGATCTGGTGTACTTCAGAGGGTAAAACATGAACGTTAAGGCTTGTTACCGGGTGCCTACAACTTATAGAATACTTTTATACACTTGCGAGTGTACATATATTTATAAACGGAAATCTTGTGGTCTATTAATATATTGAAATGATTGATATGATAAACCTATGAACTCACCAACCTTTTGGTTGAACTTTAAAGCATGTTTATTCTCAGGTATTAAAGAAATCTTCCGCTGTGCATTAGCTCATTTTAAGGATAATACTTGGAGTCATTCATGGCATATTTTGAAAGATGTTGCATTCGAGTCATTGAGTTCATCAAGATTATTATTAAGCCAATTATAGTTGGATGTATTATGAAATGGTGTGCATGCCGTCAACTTTCTTTGTAAAGAAAGTTTGTCTTTTAAAAACGAATGCAATGTTTGTAAAATGTATCATATAGAGGTCAAATACCTCGCGATGTAATCAACTATTGTGAATCGTTTATAATATATATGAACGGGTCCTTTCAGTTGGTATCAGAGCGGTGGTCTTAGCGAACCAGGCCTGCATTAGTGTGTCTAACTGATAGTCGTTAGGATGCATTAGTGAGTCTGGACTTCGACCGTGTCTGCATGTCAAAAGTTATGCTCATCATTTTTGTCGAAAATTACCTGCTTATCATTCTTAGTCTAGACACATCTTATTGCATTGATTGCATGAATAGTGTATAGACAAAATTCATATCTTAGCGTATATGTTACTGTAAACTTTGTCTGACATATTTCGTAAATTCCTCCGTAATCTACGAAACCTTTTGCTCTATATAATTAGAATACCACCCGATAGCCGAAAAATCATTTCATATTGAAAAATTCTTTATTCAATCGTACGAAATGGAATTCGTCATTAGTTCAAGTCCCTCTGATTCCGAAATGGAATCCCACTCAAGTTCCGAAAGCAGTGTGACCGGAATGGATCAACAAATTAGTCATCATCTATTCTGGATGAATTGGGGATGGGTTCGTAGCCTCCTTAATCATTGGAGACAAGAAGAAGGTGATCCCTTCCATCCACCACATTGCCCTCTTGGCGAAGAACCTGAAGCACTTACCGGCGAACCTATCCGAAACACCATTTTCTCTCTTATTTCTAGAGTATCTCGTCACGATTACATACTACACCAAATTCTAGATTTTATTTATCCGCTCGTCCGAACCGACAATCACCCCGGTGTAATAGAAGAAGTCAACGAGCTTCGCGCTCGGGTAGTGGCTTTGGAGAATATGGTGCAAAGGTTACAAACACTAGCAGCAGCACCAGCAGCATAAACAGTACCACCATCAGCAACACCAACAGTACCATCACCACCACCAACAACAACATCCACATCCCACACCACAACATCACAATCTGTATCTCAAACATCAACGTCATACGCCCTGTAAATATCCAGGAATATCAACAACAACAAACGATGAAGTATTAATTCATAAACTTCATTGAAGAGATATCTCTGCGGCAGTTATGCAATCTCCAAAATCTTAGAGATTATTTAATTCTGACAGTAAATCGGATGAGTGAACGGAGATGTAGAGTAGAAACTTTGATCGAAAATGGTGTACGATTTACAAGCTATAATTGTTTTACCAACAGCATCAACAGGACCGTAGCATCATCAACACAGTCAGTGCCGTCAGTATCGTCAGAATCAACAGCACCTGTAACATCACAAACTCTGTCAGTTCAAGAATAATTGTGGACATCATTACGAATCAACAACAAATATATTGTATCAACGAGTTATGAAGTATTAACTCATTTCCAATCGAAAGATTTATATGTATATTTTATATGTATAAATTTTTAAACCATAATAAATCTTCCCGTACTAAGCTATTATGTGTGAATCTTAACTACTCAGTTAATTCATATTACAAATATGCAATGATGTACGTCCTTCGTCCACAACTTAACCATCGTTAATTACAATCTCTGTCTCAATTCAATAAAATTCCAATTCATAATAAATCAAGTGTATTATTCGAATATATGTTTGATTTTACACTTTCATCATCGATGTACTCGAAACTTTTCAAATAACATCATTCGTACCTTGCGAAGTTCACAAGAATTTCACGAAAACCAACAAATAACAAAGTAATGATTCATAATTTCAATATTATTGAAGAAATACTTATGCAATTTAAAAAGTTTTAGGGATTACTCAATTCTAGTTCCAACCATAAAACAAATGAGTTTAATTTAATATTAACTCATTAAATCTATATTACATCTAAAGAAAATATACACATATATTTTCATAAAGACTGTAATAAACTTCTTTTGTACAAAATATTAATTGTGAAAAAAAAATTTAACGGGTAGGTAATACCCGAGAGATATATAAATTCACAATTAATATATTACATTTTTCGAAACTGATTCAGCGATCATCAACTATACTCCCTACTTTCACAACAATATCCATTCTTTCATATAAATTAAAACAATCATACTCATTCAAATTCAATTACATATTTTGATTTTGAAATCGCATAATTCAATTCGAAACATAACCAGTATCATCACTCTTAGATTCCTATATCTTTCAAAGCTATACTTTGACTTCAAAACTGTGTTAGAACATCATATGTATTAACGATTACAATATGTGCTCAAACCCTTCGAAATTCCTGAAGACACTTCAACTAAGGAACAATCGAGATGATGATCCAACCACATGTTACCCACAGTTATACACCTGAAAAACTCTCAAAACCCAAGTCATAGTTCGATACATATCCGTGTTAGACCCTTTGGCATTTACTAGCTAAAATAACTTTTCAATTCCGTTTCAAAATAGACAGTTTTGTCACAGCTCCAGCAAGTCAACTTCGACTTCTCAATCAAAACAGTCTTATTATAACCTCGATAGATACGTTTCCCTTTCGCCAACGTTACCGGAGAATCGTTTATATTCACCACATTAGCAATAAACTTACCAACAACTTCACTGATCTTTGACTTTCCAAAAAAAAAAATTCATTATAATTATCGAAACCCTATCATATATTCATTCGTACCTTATAACAAGAATTGCCATACCAATTATTGAGAATCAGCAATCAGTATTTTGAAACCTCGCAGCATGTCTACATCAACAATTACATATACACACAACGTCTACCTCCAAGACTTACATTCTTTAAATGAGAAATTTCTGAAAAACACCCTAAACTGCAAACCAGTTCTCAAAATTTTGAAAAATGCTGATGAAGCAACAAAAATTGTAAACGACCTTAACAGTAAAAAGTTGGATGATAAAGGATAGTATATTGGCAAAGCTCAGAAAAAGAGAAGCTTTGGAACTGGAAAACGGATTGAGCAAAGTATGAAGGAGGCTGTGGACAAATCACAAAGGCTGAACCTGCCTTCAAAGAATCCAAATGATTCAGTACTTACTGAAGTCATTAACGAATATCTTGCTCCTAACTCTAAACCCCTGCGGACAATATCCTTCATCATCCTCTGATATTAGACATTCTAAGATATCATCGTATCTTTCATTATAAATATCATCCATACTTCTGAAGATATTTTTATAATTATTCTTATCTGAAATCATTTACCTCTTCGCGCTATCTTTATTATATCATAAAAGAAACTATTTTAGTTTCTAAATTCTGAAACATTCGAGTTTAAAATAGGAATATTCTTGAAGAAGTGTTGGGAGCTGAAGCATGAGTTAGTATAATATAATGACACTTGATCAACGTGATTATATTACAGTAATTCATGCTGAGTTTCTAAATAGAACATGATGATTCACAGATCATAACGTCATCATGTGCTATGTTACACGACTCTTGTATTCTCTTTGATCTCTAAATATCAAGAAAATATTTCTTGATGATTCGGCCTTTTCCGAGGTATTCTGGTAATTTGACAAGTCAAGATCGTGCCATTACAATTTCCTTCCTAGAACATTAACAATGTTCATTCCGAAATTTATATCTGCGAATTCTGGACCATTACAAGCGGTGCTTAATCGCAAGAAGAAGAAACGAAAGTCCAAAGCTCCGAACTAGAAATGGGAGTATAAATCATATCAAATAGAAGAGAGCATTAACTGTGGATAACAATGATTATAAAAGAAGCAAGGACTTTGAAATATAAGGCAAGATATAAAACCCAACAACAACCCAGAAATCACAAACCGTATATATCAATGCATATAGCAATATAAAGACACGGGAGAACTAAAAACACTATAAAACCAAGAGTATAGTAGAAGTAAATCGATTCTTCCGGAGGCAGATTAAAAAGAAGAGCTACAGATATGAAAGTGAGGAGTATATCAAGAATCAGCACTGGATGAAGCATATTGACAAATACTTTAAAATATGAGTTGAGAAGGTGTGAGTTGTAAGAAAACAAAGGAGGTGGATTTATAGTGAAATATTCGACAGAGAAATCAAAATGGATTATCGCATTAATTCTAAAAGGATCATCATTTTCTTAATCGCCGAATAATCAAATCCAATATAGATTACAAAGATTTTCTTTTCGGAGATCAATCATGATGACGTCAAAAGATACGACGAATCACTATTATCTTATTTCATTCATTTACGATAACTTCACTCACACGCTTCTAGTAATCAAATTATTTTATCCATGCTTCTTGAACATGATAAAACTCTATAATCGTTATAATAACATTCTCATTATTAGTCATGACGACCTCTATCAAATTTCGGGGACGAAATTTCTTTAACGGGTAGGTACTGTGACGACCCGGAAATTTCTGACCAAATTTAAACTTTAATCTTTATATTATTCCGACACGATAAGCAAAGTTTGTTAAGTTAAATCTATAGAATTTTAAACTGTGTTCATACATTCATTATAACCTCGACCAAATTCCGACGATTCACGAACCGTTATATATAAATAGATATGTATATGTATATATATATATTATAACTTGAGAATATTAATAAAGTATTAAACGTATAATACTTTACACGAACGTATTTGTTTCAATATGATTTTTGACGAAATTAAAAAAAAAATATATTAAATGATTGAATTATCAGAAACATTAAATTATGATTACAAGTCTCTGTTGAGAGGTCCACTATGATTTGAGAAAAGCTATTCCTCTTAACGATATTCAGAATAATTTGTAAAGCTATTTACGAAAGTTAGACAAAAGTTAGTGGAGAATTGGTTTCCATAATATTCTATTAATCTATTTTCAAACGTACAAAGACATTTTCAGTTTAAAAAGAACTTTATTATTAAAACGTATATAACTTTTATAAATATCTAAAATCACTTTTGACAACTCATCACTTAACCAGTATAATAAATATAACGATATTTATATTTTATTTCTTTAAATATATATAACGATTTAAATTAATATTATATATATTTATACGCGTATTATATATACATAGTTTTTATACTTTTACTATACTTTAACTTTACCTTTACTTTACTTTTACTTTACTTTAACTTTAATAATTCACTTTAATAATTCATACTTTAATAATTCACTTTAATAATTCATACTTTAATAATTCACTTTAATAATTCATACTTTAATAATTCACTTTAATAATTCATACTTTAATAATTCACTTTAATAATTTACTTTAATAATTCATACTTTAATAATTCACTTTAATAATTCATACTTTAATAATTCACTTTAATAATTCATACTTTAATAATTCACTTTAATAATTCATACTTTAATAATTCACTTTAATAATTCAAAAATCTATTATAAATAGAATTCAATAGGTTTCATTATTTCATAGAAACTTGAAAATATATTTCTCTAAACTCTCTCAATCGATTTATATATATATATATATATATATATATATACATACATATATATATATATTTGCTCTGTATGGTTCATGGGTATGCTCGTGAGGTCAATCTAGTGTTTATCATCTCCGTTGCGTCTACGTACTTTCCTGCAATATTGAATCTCAATATTGATACGTTCGTGAATCCGAGGCCAACCTTACACTTGTTAAATGACGTTATATGTATTTTTACTACGAAATACAGTATGGTGAGTTTCATTTGCTCCCTTATATATATATTTTTGGGACTGAGAATACATGCGCTATTTTTATAAATGTTTTACGAAATAGGCACAAGTACTAAAACTAATTCTACGTGGGTTTAAACTAGAAATATACCCTTAGCTTGGTAACATTAAACTACTTGTCTATGTACGGTAGGCGCGAATCCTAAAGATAGATCTATTGGGCCTGACAAACCCCATCCTGACTATGAGATGCTTTAGTACTTCGAGGTTATTTTAAACACACCTGATCTGGTGTACTTCAGAGGGTAAAACATGAACGTTAAGGCTTGTTACCGGGTGCCTACAATTTATAGAATACTTTTATACACTTGCGAGTGTACATATATTTATAAATGGAAATCTTGTGGTCTATTAATATATTGAAATGATTGATATGATAAACCTATGAACTCACCAACCTTTTGGTTGAACTTTAAAGCATGTTTATTCTCAGGTATTAAAGAAATCTTCCGCTGTGCATTAGCTCATTTTAAGGATAATACTTGGAGTCATTCATGGCATATTTTGAAAGACGTTGTATTCGAGTCATTGAGTTCATCAAGATTATTATTAAGCCAATTATAGTTGGATGTATTATGAAATGGTGTGCATGCCGTCAACTTTCGTTGTAAAGAAAGTTTGTCTTTTAAAAACGAATGCAATGTTTGTTAAATGTATCATATAGAGGTCAAATACCTCGCGATGTAATCAACTATTGTGAATCGTTTATAATGTATATGAACGGGTCCTTTCACTATCACAAAAGAGTGAAATGAATAAATGAAGTTTCGTTTTAACTTTTGACGTTGTCTTAGTTGAATTTCGGAATTCAAGGGATTTAAAGAAAATCTTCGAAACCTAAAAGATTTGATTCTTCGGCGAATAAGGAAATTAAGATCTCTATAATTAAATACGGTGATCTGCCTCGATTGCTCTGTCTGATATTTTAATTATAAATTAAATTCTTCTGCTCCATTATTCTCACCATTCCTATACTTTCTTTCTTAATTCATACATCCAAAAGATTGTGAAAATACTTAATACAATTCTGATCCTTGTTATTTTTCTAATTATCATTTCTGTCATCTTTCTTTTCAACCTTCCATCAGAAGAATCTGTTTACTTCTACTATTACCTTGGGGTGATATTATTCTTAATTATACCGTATTTTTATATTGCTATTTGTATTAATATCCACGGTTTGTAATCTCCGTGTTGTTATTGGGCTTTATATTTTCTCTTATATTTTGAAATCCCTGCTTCCGTTTTCTATAATCATTGTCATCCACAATTAATGCTCTCTCTTATTTGCTGCGATTTATACCCCCTTTCTATTTCGAAGTTCCATGCTTTTGTTTTCTTTTCGCAGGTAATGGTCCAGAATTTGTAGGTATGGAGTTTCGAATGAACATGACTAATGTTCTAAGAGAAAGGACGTAATAGCACGATTTGATTTGTCAAATTACCAGAATCACTGAGAATAGAACTATCAAGAATATATTTTCTTGATATGTTCAGAAGTTAATTTGAATGGAAGAGTTATGTAACATGGCACGTGATGACGTTAGAATCTGTGAATCATCACGTCCCATTCGAAACTCAGCATGACTTACTGTAATATAATCACGTTGATCAAGTGTCATTATATTATACTAACTCATGCATCAGTTCCCAATATTACTTCAATAATATTCATATTTTAATCTTAAAAGTTTACAGAATATAGAAACTAACAGTTTCTATATGATGTAACACTGATAGCACGGAGAGATTTATGATTTCAGATAAGAATAGTTATAAAAATATCTTCAGAATATGGAGGATATTTATAATGAAAAATACGATGATATCTTGGAATTTCTAATATCGAAGGATGGTGAAGAAAATTTGTCCGCAAGAGTTTGGAGTCAGAAGCAAGGTATTCGCTAAAGATTTTATCAGAAACAAAATCATCAGGATTCTTAATGTACACGTTTAGTCCTTGTGATTTGTTCAGAGACTCTTTCGTAGTTTGCTCAATCAGTTTTTCAGTTTCAAACTTTTTCTGAGCTTTGCCAACATACAATTCTTTATTATCAACTATTGTCTGTTGAGGTCGTTTACAGTTTTTGTTGCTTCATTCAACTTTTCAAAATTCAGAGTATTAATTCGTAGACTGCGTGCTTTTCAGAATTTCAGAATGGAAGATCATAGTTCTAAGAGGTAAATGTTATATGGATACATATAACTGTTGATGTGGAAACGTTGCGAGACTCACCATACAGATTTGTTGATTCTCGGTAATTGGTATGGCATTAATTGTTACAAGATGCGGATGAGTACATGATGAGACTTCAATAGATAAATATAGTGATTTGTCGGAGAGATTTAAACCAAAGAGCGACGAGGTTGCTGGTATGTCTGCTGGTAATATGGTGAAATATAAAATAATTCTCCGGTATCAAAACGGTAATCGTATATATCAGGATTATAGTAAGGCTACTTCGAATGAAAAGTCAAAGTTGACTTGCTGGAGCTGTGACAAAATTGGCTACTTTGAAAAGGGATTATTATGTTATTTTGGGTAATAATAACACTAAGAAATTAGCACAACTGTGTGTTAAACGTTTATTCAGTTGCCGAGAGTTTCTCAGGTGCAATACTATATGCATAAATCTTTCTTCCCGTAGATGACGTGTGTGATGACCCGGAAATTTCCGACCAAATTTAAACCTTAATCTCTATACGTTTCCGATACGGTAAGCAAAATCTGTAACATTGAGTCTAGAAAGTTTGAAATCTCTATTTATGTAACCAATTAACCTTTGACTGTTCCCGACGATTCACGAACAACTATTTGTAAATAGATATATGTATATATGTGTGTGTATATAAATATGTATATAAATACTACTTGAAAATATATAAAATAATATTTGTTTAAAAATATATAATATATTTTTATGTGTTAAAACTTGTTATTTAAAATTGATTATATTTAGAGAGAGTAAATGGATAATGAATGATTTCGAGTCTAAGTTGTAAACGTTTGCAACTCCCGGTTAACGTTTCGTTGGTTTTAATATAGATATAATATCTGTTCATAAAGGATTAAAATAAAAGATGGTCCATAATTTGAATAAAAAGATAATAGTTTTGATAAATATTTTTTTACCTTTTCAGTCTAAGTTTTTGTACTCCGTATACATTATTTGTTACCGACAATATCTATCAAATAACCCTTTTTACAACTGGTTTTCTAAGGTAATGAGCAGTATGAATATTCATATTTTATACAAAAATTTGAGATTTTTCTGAGAACTTTTTAAACGTCAACTGTTTAGCAATAGACACGATATAGCCATCCGGGGAAATGTGTCGGCATATAAATTTATATATTTTGGCAGCTATACTATTTAAACACGTTTTTTTTTAATTTTATGATTTACTTATTATTAATATATTATTATTATTATTATTACTTTACTATATTACATTGAATTCATTCCTTATTTGTTCTTATTATCATGCACTGATTGAAGCTTTGCACTAATTGAGGAATTAAGATACTGTTTTCTTTTATTTACAACTAACTAGTATCTATCCTACCTATTATATACATACATGATTGGAGTGTATGAAAAACACTCCCATTCTCCTTCTTTGTTTTTATTTATGCCCGAAGGTAAACCCACATCCATCACCTCCTTCCACCATTTCACCTCGCCACACTAATCACCACCATAACCAAGCCTCTATTCGTCAACCAAACACCGGAAAACACCACCGGTTAACCATCAACGAAGGACACCAAAACACCACCATGAACCCATCTGTTTTATCGCTACAGCTATTGTTGAATACTTTTGTTTCGCTACAATTAAAACCCATAACCCACTTGTTGATTATCAAAAGAAAAAGGTATCGACTTGTTTCTTTTTCCCATTTTTTTTTTTTAAAATATATATATATAGATATATGAAACCCACTTGCTAAAGTGGTCGTTTTTCTTTACTTATATTCAAAATTCTTTTTTTTTTTTTTTTTTTTTTTTAAAGTGAAAGGGATATAGGATGATTAGGATTATAGTTAATAATGAATTGGTTTTGATGTTACTGTAACATGAAACCGATGTTAATGAAGTAAATCGATAATGGTAATGACGATCACGATTATGAAGGATATTAGATGATGTTGTTAATGAAATGATTATAAGATGAATATGATGATGATTATATGATTTTGATTATGATAAGTAATGAAACATGGTATTGATGATGATAAGTCTGTGATGTTAGAGAATGACGATGATGATGAATTTAAGAAAAAGAAGATGATGAAACAGATAATTACGCGTTAAATAGATATGGAAATTAAAATAAAACAGAAACATAAAATGGTACTGTTGGTTTGGGGACGTAGTTGTTAACCGAATGGTCTTGAGTTCGATCCTAGCAAGCAGCATTTTTTTTACTAACAATATACTAATGGACTAGGCCAACATTTAAATTGGGATACAGACTTGAGATTAGCTAGTTGGGCCGAATCATAATTAGAAAATGAAGTATTGGGCCGTTTAAATATGGTGATAATGATACTAAATTACTACGTAGAATGATGGTTGAGCTTAGGAAGTTAACTACATAATGAAGAAAAAAAAAAAAAAAGAAAAAAAATAAATAAATTAAATGGTGATGGTTACGAGCTGATGGACGAGGATATGATAAAGGTATTAAGAAATTTAGGTACATGTTATAAATATTAATGCGATATTAAACATAAGTAGATTGATGGTGCAATGGTGTAGTGGAAGGTGTGTTAACCAAGGGGTCACTAGTTCGAAACTAGGCCATAACATTTTTTTAAAGTATTATCTAGCAAAACTGCTGTTGGGCTTGGCTTGCTGATGGGCCGACGCTTTTCTCCTGTTGGGCCAAGACTTCCTCATATGTTGGGCCGAAATTTAGCTAAAAGAAATTATGTCCCAATTAAATTAGTAAGAAATAGGTGGAGCAATGGATATGGAAATAGTTGGGTTAGCGAAAGGTTTTGGGTTCGAGTCCCATCGGTGACAAAGCTTTTTAGAAAGGCTTACACTTGAGGTAGTTGTTATATTTTTATTATTATTATTATTTCCTTATTATTATTATTATTATTATTATTATTATTATTATTATTATTATTATTATTTTCATATTAACAATATCATTATAACAAATAAATATTTTCTAAATAAGAATATATATTTATTACAAATTAAAGATATAATATATAAAAATTTAGAATAAATTTATCCGATTACGATTATATGTGTTAATATATAAATATACAAATGATATAGGTTCGTGAATCTGAGGCCAACCCTGCATTGTTCAATGACGTCATATGTATTTTTACTACAAAATACAGTATTGTGAGTTTCATTTGATTCCCTTTTACTCTTTACATTTTTGGGCTGAGAATACATGCAAATGCTTTATTAACTGTTTTACAATATTTATATGCGTGAGTTTCATTAATCCCTTTTTTAAATGCTTTCGCAATATATATTTTTGGGACTGAGAATGCATGCGCTGCTTTTATAAATGTTTTATGAAATGGACACAAGTGATCGAAACTACATTCTATGGTTGGATTATCTAATCGAATATGCCCTTTTTATATAGTCTGGTAATCTAAGAATTAGGGAACAGAAACCCTAATTGACGCGAACTCTAAAGATAGATCTATCGGGCCCAACAAGCCCCATCCAAAGTACCGGATGTTTTAGTACTTCGAAATTTATATCATGTCCGAAGGAGGATCCCGGAATGATTGGGATATTCTTATATATGCATATTGTTAATGTCGGTTACCAGGTGTTCAATCCATATGAATGATATTTTTGTCTCTATGCATGGGACGTATGTTTATGAGAAATGGAAATCTGAAATCTTGTGGTCTATTAAAATGATGGAAACGATTGTTTAAGTTAAACTAATGAACTCACCAACCTTTTGGTTGACACTTTAAAGCATGTTTATTCTCAGGTACGAAAGAAATCTTCCGCTGTGTATTTGCTCATTTTATAGATATTACTTGGAGTCATTCATGGCATATTTCAAAAGACGTTGCATTCGAGTCGTCGAGTTCATCAAGATTATTATCAAGTCAATTATAGTTGGATATATTATGAAATGGTATGCATGCCTGTCAACTTTCGATGTAATGAAAGTTTGTCTTTTCAAAAACGAATGCAATGTTTGTAAAATGTATCATATAGAGGTCAAGTATCTCGCGATGTAATCAACTGTTGTGAATCGTTTATAATCGATATGGACTTCGTCCGGATGGATTAGGACGGGTCTTCACAGTTGGTATCAGAGCGATGGTCTTAGCGAACCATGTCTGCATTAGTGTGCCTAACTGATAAGTCATTAGGATACATTATTGAGTCTGGACTTCGACCGTGTCTACATATCAAAAGTTTTTGCTTATCATTTTGTGTCAAAAATTACCTGCTTATCATTCTTAGAGAATCATTTGCTTATCATTCTTAGTCTAGACACGTTTTACTGCATTGACTGCATAAATAGTGTATAGACAAAATTCATATCTTAGCGTATCTGTTACTGTAGATCTTGCCTGATATCTTTCGTAAATTTCTCCGTAATTTAAGGGATCCTGGTACTATATATATCTATGTAAATTATGCATTGAGAATACCATCCAACTATCAATTACTATCACTAAACTCTTCATATCAAAAATCTTTCCTGAGATCGCGTAAGATGGCCTCTACGAATCGATCAAATTCCTCTGACTCCGAAGACAGCGTGACAGGAGCACATCAATCAATCAACTATCGTGATTACTGGAGAAAATGGGGGTGGGTTCGCGACATACTCACTCTATGGAGAAGGGAAGAAGGTACTCCATATCATGAATCGAATCTACCACCTAACCTTGGAGTACTCGACCCGCTCACTGGCGAACCTGTTCGCAACACCGTTTATACCCTTTTTGCCAGAATTTTTCGTCTTGAGACTACCATTAATGGAACTAGAAAAGATATCCAATCTCTACCTCACATTGATAACCAACCAGGGTTAGTAGAAGAAGTTAAAGAACTCCGAGCTCGAGTGTTAACTTTAGAGAGCACGGTACACAGTCTGCAAACACCAGCAGTATCACCAACACCAGTCACATCACCAACCTTAGCACCAACAACACTAGTACCACCAATAACAACATCCGCTTCACCAGCTTCGACATCTCATTCTATACCTCATGTATAATCATCGTTCTACGTATCGTTCTATCTATTTTATTTTCGTTCGACATGGCGATTATGTAATCTCTAATGTTTTAGAAATTATATATTCTTGCTCTAATGATAAATCAAATGAGATCAATATCACATTAACTCATTAACTTCATGATTACATCTAAAGAAAATATATACGTATATATGTTTTCATAAAGATTGTAATTAAAAATTCTTTTGTACAAACTGTTAATGGTGAAAATATTTTAACGGGTAGGTAATACCCGAGGAGTATTTAGATATCACATTAATAAGTTACACTGTACATTCTTCGGAATTGATTCAACGATCATTTACTATCCTATTTACAACCACCAATTTACGTATCCGTTCACCAAAGAATAATTATTTTCATTCAAATTCAATTTCATATTTGGATTTTGATCTATCAGAATCCAACAAGTGGCATAATGAAGAAATAATGGACACAATAAAAATTGATTAGAAACAGACTAATTGACAATATGAAATTTTGTTAAGAAACCACGCTAACAAAATCCTAGCTAACTGTTCCTAGCTAACTGTTAATTCCATATTACATTTTATTTATCGCAATTTATTTTATCGCAATTTTAATTCTCGTAATTTTATTTATCGTTATTTAATTTCTGTTATTTACTTTACGCATTTTATTTATCGTCATTTAATTTCTGTATTTACTTTACGCACTTTAAATATCGGGACACGTATACAAAGTTTTGACATATCATATCGACACATCTATATATATTATTTGGAATCACCATAGACACTCTATATGCAGTAATGATCGAGTTCTCTATACAGGGTTGAGGTTGATTCTATAATAATATATATACTTTGAGTTGTGATCGAGTCTGAGACATGTACACGGGTCACGGTACGTATTAATTAATTCGAATATTATATATTAAATTATATATGAATTATTGGACTGTCAACTATGGACTAATAACATTGGACAATTAAAATGAATTAAAATATTGATTATAATATATGAAACTAAATAATTCTTCAAGTTTGCCACTTGATTTCATTTTAAACCCCATTCGTATCATCACAATTACAATCTGCGTTCAAACCTTTCATGATTCTTGAAAACACCTCAATCGAGAGGATGAACCAACCGCACTTCATTTACGGAAGGAAAGAGTTATGCATATAGTAGTGCACCTGAGAAACTCTCGGCAACTGAGTAAAAGTTTAACATTTAGCCGCGTCAGATCCTTTGACATTTATTAGCAAAAATAACTTAGTAATCTCTTTCCAAAGTAGCAAATTTTGTCACAGCTTCAGCAAATCAACTTCGACTTTTCGTTCGAAACAACCTCATTATCACCTTGACTAATATGTATGTTCATTTATTGTTACCGGGAACCTTTTATATTCCACCATATTACCGTCAGCGTTTAATCATCTAAAAACACAACTTTCTTGAAATCATCTCGGATCGATAACAAATGATTCAGATAGGGTAGCAGTAAATGTAGAGGAATCGGCAATCAGTACTTTGAAAACTCACAGCATATCTACATCAACAGTTATATGTATGACATTTATCTCTTAGAATTATGATCTCTCATTCTGAAATTCTGAAAAGCACTCAGTCACAAATCAATACTCTGAATGTTGAAAAAGCTGAATGAAGCAGCAGAAACTGTAGATAACCGTAAACGACCATAATCATCGAAAGTTTGATGATAAAAATTAGTATGTTGGAAAAGCTCAGAAAAGTTGGAACTGGAAAGCGGATTGAGCTAACCATAAAGGAAACCAAGGAGAAATACAAGTAACATACCCTAAATTCATAGAACCCAGATAAATCTAGATCCGTTGAAATCTTTAGAGAATATCTTGCTCCGAAGTCATGTTAAAATCTTGCGGAAAATCTTTCTCCATCAACCATCGAACTTAGATATTCCAAAATAACATCATCAATATCTTCGATATTTCTGAGGATATTTTCATAAATATTCTCGTCCGAAATTATATACCTCTTCGTGCTTTCTGTGTAACATTATATTAGAAACATTCAATAGAAAATTTAGTACCGAAAAGCGGATCATGCGAAACTATGAAGGAAGCCGTGGACAAATCACAAGGAATAAGTTTGACTTCAAAGAATCCAAATGATTCTATTTCTGATGAAATCTTTAGCGAACACCTTGCTTCCGAATCTAAACCCTTACGGATAAATCTCCTTCATCATCCATCGATATTAGAAATTCCAAGATATCATCGTATCTTCCATTATAAATATTCTCCATATTTATGAAGATATTTTCATAATTATTCTTATCTGAAATCAATAATCTATTCGTGCTATCAATGTTACATCATATAGAAACTGTTAGTTTCTATATTCTGTAAACTTTCGAGCTTAAAATATGAATGTTTTTGGAAGTAGTGTTGGGAACTGATGCATGAGTTAGTATAATATAATGACACTTGATCAACGTGATTATATTACAGTAAGTCATGCTGAGTTTCTAATGAAACCTGATGATGGTTCACAGTAGATTATACCATCATCATGTGTCATGTTACATAACTCTTTCATTCTACATAACCTCCGAACATATCAAGAAGAATGTATTATTGATAGTTCTATCATCTGTATTTTTGATAAATTTGAAAATCAAATCGTGCTATCACGTTCCACCCTGCTTAGAACATTATAATCATTTAGAACTCTATATCTACAAATTCTGGACCATTATTCGCTTGATTTAAAGTCGGGAAGAGAAAACAAGAGCATGAAGCTCCGATATATAAGAAAAATATAAAGCCCAACAACACCACCGAAAATTACAAACTGTGGATATCAGTGCGTATAGCAATATAAAGACACGGGAGAATTATAAATACAATAATCCCTAGACCATAGTAGAAATAAACAGATTCTTCCGTTGGGAGTTGGAAAAGAAGAATGATCATTGCGATAGTCAGAATAAGAACAAGAATTAGAACCGGATTAAGCATTATTATAATCTTTTAGATATATGAACTGAGAAAGAAGGTATAAAAGTGGTGGAAACTAAGGGAATGGAAAAGATAAATTTATAGTGGAAATATCAGACAGAGCAATCAAGGAAGATCATCGCATTTAATTAAAGAGATCCTAACTTCCTCATTTACCGAAGAATCATATCTTTTAGATTTCGAAGATTTTCTTTGAAATCCCTTGAATTCGGGAATTCAACCAAGACAACGTCAAAATTTAAGACGCACCTTATCTTCTAAATTCAACCATGACTACGTCACAAGTTAAAACGAAACTTCATTTATTCATTTCACTCCTTTGCGATAGCTTCATTCGTACTCTTCGAATAATCGAATTATTTTCTCCATATTACTCAATGATGATAAAACTCTTTTGATCAGCTCAGATTTGTCAGGAAAACATATTTATTGTTAGCCATGACGACCTCACTCAAATTTCGGGACGAAATTTCTTTAACGGGTAGGTACTGTGATGACCCGGAAATTTCCGACCAAATTTAAACCTTAATCTCTATACGTTTCCGATACGGTAAGCAAAATCTGTAACATTGAGTCTAGAAAGTTTGAAATCTCTATTTATGTAACCAATTAACCTTTGACTGTTCTCGACGATTCACGAACAACTATTTGTAAATAGATATATGTATATATGTGTGTGTATATAAATATGTATATAAATACTACTTGAAAATATATAAAATAATATTTGTTTAAAAATATATAATATATTTTTATGTGTTAAAACTTGTTATTTAAAATTGATTATATTTAGAGAGAGTAAATGGATAATGAATGATTTCGAGTCTAAGTTGTAAACGTTTGCAACTCCCGGTTAACGTTTCGTTGGTTTTAATATAGATATAATATCTGTTCATAAAGGATTAAAATAAAAGATGGTCCATAATTTGAATAAAAAGATAATAGTTTTGATAAATATTTTTTTACCTTTTCAGTCTAAGTTTTTGTACTCCGTATACATTATTTGTTACCGACAATATCTATCAAATAACCCTTTTTACAACTGGTTTTCTAAGGTAATGAGCAGTATGAATATTCAAATTTTATACAAAAATTTGAGATTTTTCTGAGAACTTTTTAAACGTCAACTGTTTAGCAATAGACACGATATAGCCATCCGGGGAAATGTGTCGGCATATAAATTTATATATTTTGGCAGCTATACTATTTAAACACGTTTTTTTTTAATTTTATGATTTACTTATTATTAATATATTATTATTATTATTACTTTACTATATTACATTGAATTCATTCCTTATTTGTTCTTATTATCATGCACTGATTGAAGCTTTGCACTAATTGAGGAATTAAGATACTGTTTTCTTTTATTTACAACTAACTAGTATCTATCCTACCTATTATATACATACATGATTGGAGTGTATGAAAAACACTCCCATTCTCCTTCTTTGTTTTTATTTATGCCCGAAGGTAAACCCACATCCATCACCTCCTTCCACCATTTCACCTCGCCACACTAATCACCACCATAACCAAGCCTCTATTCGTCAACCAAACACCGGAAAACACCACCGGTTAACCATCAACGAAGGACACCAAAACACCACCATGAACCCATCTGTTTTATCGCTACAGCTATTGTTGAATACTTCTGTTTCGCTACAATTAAAACCCATAACCCACTTGTTGATTATCAAAAGAAAAAGGTATCGACTTGTTTCTTTTTCCCATTTTTTTTTTTAAAATATATATATATAGATATATGAAACCCACTTGCTAAAGTGGTCGTTTTTCTTTACTTATATTCAAAATTCTTTTTTTTTTTTTTTTTTTTTTTTTTTAAAGTGAAAGGGATATAGGATGATTAGGATTATAGTTAATAATGAATTGGTTTTGATGTTACTGTAACATGAAACCGATGTTAATGAAGTAAATCGATAATGGTAATGACGATCACGATTATGAAGGATATTAGATGATGTTGTTAATGAAATGATTATAAGATGAATATGATGATGATTATATGATTTTGATTATGATAAGTAATGAAACATGGTATTGATGATGATAAGTCTGTGATGTTAGAGAATGACGATGATGATGAATTTAAGAAAAAGAAGATGATGAAACAGATAATTACGCGTTAAATAGATATGGAAATTAAAATAAAACAGAAACATAAAATGGTACTGTTGGTTTGGGGACGTAGTTGTTAACCGAATGGTCTTGAGTTCGATCCTAGCAAGCAGCATTTTTTTTACTAACAATATACTAATGGACTAGGCCAACATTTAAATTGGGATACAGACTTGAGATTAGCTAGTTGGGCCGAATCATAATTAGAAAATGAAGTATTGGGCCGTTTAAATATGGTGATAATGATACTAAATTACTACGTAGAATGATGGTTGAGCTTAGGAAGTTAACTACATAATGAAGAAAAAAAAAAAAAAAGAAAAAAAAAATAATAAATTAAATGGTGATGGTTACGAGCTGATGGACGAGGATATGATAAAGGTATTAAGAAATTTAGGTACATGTTATAAATATTAATGCGATATTAAACATAAGTAGATTGATGGTGCAATGGTGTAGTGGAAGGTGTGTTAACCAAGGGGTCACTAGTTCGAAACTAGGCCATAACATTTTTTTAAAGTATTATCTAGCAAAACTGCTGTTGGGCTTGGCTTGCTGATGGGCCGACGCTTTTCTCCTGTTGGGCCAAGACTTCCTCATATGTTGGGCCGAAATTTAGCTAAAAGAAATTATGTCCCAATTAAATTAGTAAGAAATAGGTGGAGCAATGGATAGGGAAATAGTTGGGTTAGCGAAAGGTTTTGGGTTCGAGTCCCATCGGTGACAAAGCTTTTTAGAAAGGCTTACACTTGAGGTAGTTGTTATATTTTTATTATTATTATTATTTCCTTATTATTATTATTATTATTATTATTATTATTATTATTATTATTATTTTCATATTAACAATATCATTATAACAAATAAATATTTTCTAAATAAGAATATATATTTATTACAAATTAAAGATATAATATATAAAAATTTAGAATAAATTTATCCGATTACGATTATATGTGTTAATATATAAATATACAAATGATATAGGTTCGTGAATCCGAGGCCAACCCTGCATTGTTCAATGACGTCATATGTATTTTTACTACAAAATACAGTATTGTGAGTTTCATTTGATTCCCTTTTACTCTTTACATTTTTGGGCTGAGAATACATGCAAATGCTTTATTAACTGTTTTACAATATTTATATGCGTGAGTTTCATTAATCCCTTTTTTAAATGCTTTCGCAATATATATTTTTGGGACTGAGAATGCATGCGCTGCTTTTATAAATGTTTTATGAAATGGACACAAGTGATCGAAACTACATTCTATGGTTGGATTATCTAATCGAATATGCCCTTTTTATATAGTCTGGTAATCTAAGAATTAGGGAACAGAAACCCTAATTGACGCGAACTCTAAAGATAGATCTATCGGGCCCAACAAGCCCCATCCAAAGTACCGAATGTTTTAGTACTTCGAAATTTATATCATGTCCGAAGGAGGATCCCGGAATGATTGGGATATTCTTATATATGCATATTGTTAATGTCGGTTACCAGGTGTTCAATCCATATGAATGATATTTTTGTCTCTATGCATGGGACGTATGTTTATGAGAAATGGAAATCTGAAATCTTGTGGTCTATTAAAATGATGGAAACGATTGTTTAAGTTAAACTAATGAACTCACCAACCTTTTGGTTGACACTTTAAAGCATGTTTATTCTCAGGTACGAAAGAAATCTTCCGCTGTGTATTTGCTCATTTTATAGATATTACTTGGAGTCATTCATGGCATATTTCAAAAGACGTTGCATTCGAGTCGTCGAGTTCATCAAGATTATTATCAAGTCAATTATAGTTGGATATATTATGAAATGGTATGCATGCCTGTCAACTTTCGATGTAATGAAAGTTTGTCTTTTCAAAAACGAATGCAATGTTTGTAAAATGTATCATATAGAGGTCAAGTATCTCGCGATGTAATCAACTGTTGTGAATCGTTTATAATCGATATGGACTTCGTCCGGATGGATTAGGACGGGTCTTCACAACGTGCGGTTGGTTCATCCTCTCGATTGAGGTGTTTTCAAGAATCATGAAAGGTTTGAACGCGGATTATAATTGTAACAACCCGACTTTTTCCGTTAAAAACTTAACAACTGTCTCTTAAATTCAACGTTTTTCCACGCTAATTTTTTTTTTAAACAATATATATATTATTACATAAGTTTTATAGGTGTTAAATAAAACACTACAATTAGTGTAACCAGAATAAAAATAAAATAATAATAAAATAAAATAATTTTTCAGACAACGAAACATATGAATATTTATTTTAAGTATTATTTTATGTAATAATTAAGTTTTAAAAATCATTTTAAATAATTAGGATATTCTTAAATTAAACTTGAAAAAAAAAAAAATAAGTTTAAACATTCATGTTTTAATAAAGGACAAATATTTATTTAATGTTAAATAAAGTAAATAAGTATTTTATGAAACACACAAACTAAGTATGACGTCAAGAGTTTAAAAGATTTCAAACAATATAGATTTATTTAATTTTTTTTAAAAAAAATAAAAATAAACCAATCATTGAATCATATTAACATAAAATACATTGGGTGTCAGCTAACGGATAAAAAATTTAATTATACCCGTGACTACACAATAATACCCGTGTATATTTATTATTACATCCGTGATATCTATTATTGAGATAGATATATACCCGTGACATATCTATCTATTTATAACCCTAATTTCATTTCATCAAAAACACATACGTACATATTCTTAACACCCACTACTATTCATCATCATCATCAAGCTTTTATTACTCAAGAACACCCTAAAAACTTGATGGATCATAAAATTGTTTACATATTCGGATTCCTCTCATCAAGCTCTACACATCCATACCAACAATTTCTTGATTTGAGTAAGTTTTAAAAACTCCAATTTTCTAGTTTTCATATTTTGTTACATATTAGGGTAGATATAGTGTCTAGTGCTCAAGTCCTTGTATGTATGCATGATATTGTTCGTTAATTTGATCATTTGTTGACTTGTTGATGAATCACGAATTTGAATAGTATGTTACTGATATGAACATGATATTTTCAGTTTATGAAATACTTATAAATGAAATCCTTGTGAAAAACTATTAATTTTAGGCTCAAGAATCACTTGATTTCGTTTAGAATTGCTTCCGGTATGATTAATTGAAGTTTAACATGATATTACATGAAATCCGAATTGTTTTGCCATTTTTCTGGAATTTTGATTTTGTTATCTGTAAATATAAGTATGTAGATGGATTACTATTGAAAAACTATTAATTTTAGGCTCAAGAATCAATTGATTTCGTTATCGTATGCTCATGATATGTTAAATTGAAGTTTTCATGTGATCTTGCTATGAATCCGAATTTTCTGAGATGAATGCTTTATGATTGAGTTTGTGAACTGATGTTAGATATATAGATAATTGAAAAACACCCAAGATAGACTTAAGATTCATGTTAATCGGATATGTAAAGCCCTTGTTATGATTAATTAAAGGTTTGTGATTTTGTTGCTTAAAAATTGATTTCGGTTTAAAAATTCGTAATTGAAACTGAGAATCTGGAAAAGTATGTTATATATTCAGGTCTTGAGAGGTACATAGTTGTATTCCTTGCGAAAAAACATTTGGTTTTCATTTAGATATTGTCAAATTCCGATAAACGAGTCAAAATCTATGGCCAAATCAAAGTTACAAATTTATATTATGTAAAACCGAACAGAACAGTTGCCTCGTGATGCGTGCGACCCGATCTCAGATTTCTGGGTTCACGGTTGCATGCGTATCGAAAAATTAATAAGTTTAGACTCCAGAAACGCGTCATTTGAATACTTTTTGGATTTGATATGATTTTTCAAAGTTTATACATTTTAGGTAAAAGTGCTGAAACGTTTCAGCATTATAGTCTGGTACGTTTTCAGTCACTGCGATCTTTTTGTTTATAGTTAGAGGCTGTGCTTCGAATATATTATAGTGTACTAAATTGCGGAGATTTTGGCATGTATTTCAAGTCAAACGGAGTTGAACTTATTTTTATAAAAATTCCAGAAGTTGACTGCATTGTTTAAACTAAATATTACGTGCAGTTGACTTTGTTTGACCAAATGAGTTTAACGGGTCAAAATGGGTAACGATCAGTGTAGACAAGTCCCATACGTCAATTTAAGTAAGTTTGAAGGTTGTAGTGTTTTAAAAATAAGTTTTGGCACGTTTTGGTTAAATTGGGTGTTTATGACTCATTTGGGTCATAAGGACCCATTTTGACCCATACACATAATTTCGGAAATTCGAGTTTACAAACACGTCAATAATGTCATTTTAAACTTTTGTTATGATAATGAAACATTCAGGTCTCCCGGATTGAATTTTGAGTCGTCAACACAAAATATTATTAGTTTTTGTAAAGTGACAAAAATGACTCTTGGACATACTTTGCGGACTCGTAAGTTGAAATCAGTTAAGTTTAGATAAAAACTATTATTTGTTATTGAAAGTATTTGCGACAAGCTTTAAAACGATACATTATTTGTATAATTTTACTGAGTTTAAACAGGTATAAGACAAGCGAGAAAATGGGCAATCGCTGCTGAATTTTGAACACTTAACCAAAAATTTTATCAGCATCTTATGTTTCGGGAGACTGTTTTCGCGAGGTCATAACTTTAAAACCGTAACTCCATTTTTGTCAAATAAACTGTCTATAGAAAGGTGGGATGACATACTTTTCAATGGTCGCGACCTAAGGTATTATATCTAATTTGGTGGGACCCGAAATCAGCTGAAAAATACTAAAAAATACATATATGTATATAATATAAATGTTTCTAGGTAAAAATGAATAACTTAAGTTTAACCTATGTTTGACTATTTGACCAACTTGTGTAATTTTATGCGGTTGTTGACTTGTGTTAACCATGTTGACTGTGTTTGACTTGCGTTTGACTTGCATTTGACTTACTTTGACTTGCGTTGACTTTTGTTGGCTTTTGCTAAATTTTGCTAAATTTATGAGTCGGACTTGAGCAATAGGACTATACGAACCCTATGGACCGACCTAGCTTATTAGACACTTATTGACCAACATATATTCTCTAGGTTAAGGTCTACGGTTACTTGCATTTCGATATTCGGTCACATCTCTGTGATTTATTTCTGAAGTTGTCAGGTGAGTTTCATTTGCCTTTTTACCCTTTACATTTTTGGGCTGAGAATACATGCGCAACTTTTATAACTGTTTTACGAAATAGACACAAGTAATCGAACTGCATTCTATGATGGAATTATTTGGGTTGGGATTGATTATTGTGGCACGTATTGTCACTAGTTTATTTTGGTTAGAGCGAATGAGCTCCCGAGTTGAATGAATGGTTTTGTATTTTGGCACCGGTTGTCCTATATTTTATATACATGTGTTCAGCCGTGGGGGAGTAAAGACCGGCACAGAGGTTATATTTTTTGAAGGCACATGTATTCAGCCGTGGGGTGAAAGACCGGCACAGATGGTTACTATTATATTTTGAATCTCCACTAGGTGTTCTTCATATGAATGATATTTTTGTACAGTTGGAATGGGACTTCTGTACGTTGTTTTATAATATTTGAAATCTTGTGGTCTATTAAAATGATGAAAATGAAATGATTACTATAAACTAATGAACTCACCAACCTTTTGGTTGACACTTTAAAGCATGTTTATTCTCAGGTATTGAAATGCTTCCGCTGTCTGCTTGCTATTTGCTCAAGGTGCTGCATGGAGTCTTTCATGCCATATTTTTCAAAAAGACATTGCATTCAAAAATTATTGTTATAATCTATTAATAAATAATTTGACGATTTAGTCATTTTGTATAATTTGACATGTATATTTGGGAAATGTCTATATTTTTGGTAAACTTTATATGTATAGAAAGTATATCATTTAAATATGAATGCAATGTTTATCAAAACGTATCATATAGAGGGCAAAATCTCGCTGTGGGACCAAATGTTGATGACTTCGTCCCTATGAATTGGGTCGGGTCGTCTCAATAATCGTCAAGATACAAATGAGGTTTAAGATGAGATCAAGTGGCAAACTTGAAGAATTGTTTAGTTTCATATGTTATAATCAATATTTTAATTCATTTTAATTATCCAATGTCGGCGGTCCATAGTTGATAGTCCACAGTTGACAGTCCAATATTTCATATGTAGCTTAATATATAATATTCGAATTAATTAATACGTATCGTGACCCGTGTACATGTCTCAGACTCGATCACAACTCAAAGTATATATATTATTTGAGAATCAGCCTCAACCCTGTATAGAGAACTCGATCATTACTGCATATAGAGTGTCTATGGTGATTCCAAATAATATATATAGATGTGTCAATATGATATGTCAAAACCTTGTATACGTGTCCCGATATTTAAAGTGCGTAAAAATAAATAACAGAAATTTAAATGACGATAAATAAAGTGCGTAAAGTAAATAACAGAAATTTAAATGACGATAAATAAAATTGCGAGAATGTAAATTGCGATAATTAAATTACGATAAATAAAATGTAATCAGTTAGCTAGGACCAATTAGCTAGGAACAGTTAGCGTGGATTCTTAACAATATTTCTCATAGCTAATTTGTTTGTTTCTAACAAATTTTATTTTGTCAAATGTTTTCTTCATTATGCCACTTGTTGGATTCTGATAAATCAAAATCCAAATATAAAATTGGATGAATATGGTTATTCTGTGGTGAACGGATTTGTATATCGGTGGATGTAAGTAGGATAGTATATGACTGTTGAAACAGATTCGAAGAACGTACAATGTAACTTATTAATGTGAAATTTAAATATTCCTCGGGTATTACCTACCCGTTAAAATATTTTCATCATTAACAGTTTGTACAAGAGAATGTTTAATTACAATCTTTATAAAAACATATATACATATATATTTTCTTCAGATGTATTAATGGATTTAATGAGCTAATATGATATTAAACTCATTTGCTTTTCGGTTGGAACTAGAATAAATAATCTTTAAAACTTTAGAGATTACATATTCGCCATGTCGAACGAAGATAAATGAGGTAGAACGATACGTAGAATGAAGATCATACTCAAAGTATAGATGATGATATTGAAGCATGGAATGTTGATGGTACTGGTGCTGTTATTGATGGTACTGTTGGTGCCGGTGATGTTGCTGAAGCTGGTACATTTTGCACCATATTCTCCGAATTGATTATTCGAGCGCGAAGTTCGTTGACTTATTACTCCAGGATGATTGTCGGTCGGAACGAGCGGATGAATAAGGTTCAGAATTGTGGATATAATATAATCTTGTCGAGTTACCCTGGAAATGAGATTGAAAATGGTGTCTCGAACAGGTTCACCGGTAAACACTTCAGGTTCATTGTCAAGAGGTGAATTCGGTTGGTGGAAGGGATTACCTTCTGCGCGTTTCCATTAATTAAGTCAACTACGAACCCATCAGATGAATTGATAATGGCTGATTGGTTGATTTATGCCGATGACGCTGTTTTAGGAGCTTAGGTGAACATCTATGTCGAAATAGCTATCGGAATAACTATCGGAATAGCTATCGGAATCTGAGGGACTCGAACTGGTTGCAGGATTCATCTCGTACAATCAGATAAAGGATGTTCGATAAGAAATAGATTATAGGATGTAGATTAGTACCCTGCAATACACAATTTACATATGCATATATAATACTAAAATCCCATAAGTTACGGAGGAATCTACGAAAGTTGTCAGGCAAAGTTACAGTAACAGATACGCTAAGATATGAAGTAGCAGATACGCTAAGATATGAATTTTGTCTATACACTATTCATGCAGTCAATGCAGTAAAACGTGTCTAGACTAAGAATGATAAGCAAGTGATTCTCTAAGAATGATAAGCAGGTAATTTTTGACACAAAATGATAAGCAAAACTTTTGACATGCAGACACGGTCGAAGTCCAGACTCACTAATGCATCCTAACGACTTATCAGTTAGACACACTAATGCAGACATGGTTCGCTAAAACCTCCGCTCTGATACCAACTGTAAAGACCCATCCTAATCCATCCGGACGAAGTCCATATCGATTATAAACGATTCACAATAGTTGATTACATTGCGAGGTACTTGACCTCTATATGATACATTTTACAAACATTGCATTCGTTTTTGAAAAAAAAAACAATCTTTCATTTCATCGAAAGTTGACGGCAAGCATACCATTTCATAATATATCTATCTATAATTGACTTAATAATAATCTTGATGAACTCAATGACTTGAATGCAACGTCTTTTGAAATATGTCATGAATGACTCCAAGTAATATCTCTAAAATGAGCAAATACACAGCGGAAGATTTATTTCATACCTGAGAATAAACATGCTTTCAAGTGTCAACCAAAAGGTTGGTGAGTTCATTAGTTTATCATAAATAATCATTTCATAACTTTTAATAGACCACAAGATTTCATATTTCCCTTTCTCATAAACATACGTCCCATACATAGAGACAAAATAATATCATTCATATGGATTGAACACCTGGTAACCGACATTCACAATATGCATATAAGAATATCCCCATCATTCCGGGATCCTCCTTCGGACATGATATAAATTTCGAAGTACTAAAGCATCAGGTACTTTGGATGGGGCTTGTTGGGCCCGATAGATCTATCTTTAGGATTCGCGTCAATTAGGGTGTCTGTTCCCTAATTCTTAGATTACCAGACTTAATAAAAAGGGGCATATTCGGTTTAATAATCCAACCATAGAATGTAGTTTCGATCACTTGTGTCTATTTCGTAAAGCATTTATAAAAGCAGCGCATGTATTCTCAGTCCCAAAAATATATATTGCAAAAGCATTTAAAAAAGGAGCAAATGAGACTCACGCATATAAATATTGTAATCAATTAATAAAGCATTTGCATGTATTCTCAGTCCCAAAAATGTAAAGAGTAAAAGGGATTCAAATGAAACTCACGCATATAAATATTGTAAAACAGTTAATAAAGCATTTGCATGTATTCTCAGCCCAAAAACGTAAAGAGTAAAAAGGGCAAATGAAACTCACGCATATAAATATTGTAAAACAGTTAATAAAATATTTGCATGTATTCTCAGCCCAAAAATGTAAAGAGTAAAAGGGATCAAATGAAACTCACGCATATAAATATTGTAAAACAGTTAATAAAGCATTTGCATGTATTCTCAGCCCAAAAATGTAAAGAGTAAAAAGGGCAAATGAAACTCACCTAATGTATTTTGTAGTAAAAATACATACGATGACATTGAACAATTGTAGGGTTGACCTTGGATTCACGAACCTATAACATTTGTATATTTATTAATATACATAGTTGTACTTGAACAAATATATATATAAATTTATTAGTTATATCCTTTTTATCTTAATAATATTTATATGTTTTATATATTCATTTTGTATATAATTATATTAATTGTTGTTATGTCATATATATTAAACATATCATTTGTATATCAATAATAGTAGTTATATTAATACCAGAATAATCTTAATAGTGGTAAAAAATAATAATAATTATGATACTTAGTATTATTAATAAGATAATAATGTTAATAATTCTATTAATGATAATATGTGTAAAAATATTAATTTTTATTGTTAATGACAGTTTTGATAATAATGATTTACTGATAATAATAATAATAATTCTAATCATAATTATAATATTGGTAATACTACTAAAATGGTAAGTTTAATAATTTTAGTAGTACTTATAATAGTACTAATGATAATATTAATAATAATATTACTTACTAATAATACTAGTAATGAATATGATGTTAGTAATAACGATAATAATATTATTAGTCATAATTGTGATTTTTAATTGTGTTAATAATAAATGATAACTTTTATTAATAGTAATGATAATAATAATATTAACAATATTATTACTAATGAAAATATTAATAATAATATTACATAGTGATATTACTAGTAAGTGTAATAATATTGGTTATACATTAATATTAATAATAATAATAATCCTAATCGTAATCATAATACTTATACTAATACTATTAATGTCATTAACAATACCTACTAATGTTACTTAATTAACAAAAGGGATAATAATATTAACTATAGCATTTATGTTACCATAATAATAATAATAACAATAAATATAATAATAATAATAATAAATAAAATTGAGAAAACTACCTCACAAAGAAAATGTTCCAAAAAAAATGCCCACGCTCTGGCTCGAACCCGCGACCTCCCGCTCACGCGAAAACACCCCAACCGCTAAACCGTCTTTTGTTTTTCTCAATAAATCCCCTTTCCAAATATATATGACCCGAATTTATAACAGTTTCTAACTCCCCTCTTCATAATTTAATCGGTAATTAAAATCGAATTATCAAACAAAAAAAATGATTTGCGTATTTTTTCAAGAATAAAATTAACCAGTTAATATCAATGTTTATATGGAATGAAAAAAAAAAAAAAAGTTCAACAGCTTCGCTGTTCTTCGCAGGTTCAAAAAAAAAAATTTGATTTTCGCGATTGATAGTAATTTGGACCATGTTTATAACACGAACACTATTTCATATCCTTTCTAAAATCCTTGTGAATCCTCAATTTCGACAGAAACATCAACAAAAAATTCGAATTTCATGAAGAACAAAGAGTTGACTTTTTGATTTCTAAACTTTGACCCTTAAATTAAAACTCATTAAGATGAATTGGAAGATGAGATTTTTCAGAAGGATTCACTAAAGGTTTCCTAACAATTCTACATTAACAGATTTTTTTATACAAATCGATTTGGAGTATTTTCTTTTTCAAAACTCAAGAACATGAACTCAAAATCAAATATTGAATTCAAGACTATTTTGGACAAAAATTATAACATGAATTAGGTAGTAAAATATACTTAGAAACTTTATGGATCATTAATTGATCCTAAGACATCAAATTAAATTCAAATTTCATTATGAACAAATCAGTTGACTTTTATTTCAAAAACTATGACTCAAAAATTAACAATTGATAAGAGGAATTGGATCGTGGAATTTTGCAGGAAGTTTGAGTGAAGGCTTCCTAATAGAACTGCAATTCTAGTTTTTGAAATAAATTTGAATTTAGACATATGATAAAAAAAAGTTAATACAGAGGTATCGAGCTAAAAATATAAGTACCTGTTCAGTTTCTCTTTCAAGTCTTTTTTTTTTAATTTCTGACTTAATATTGAAATATTGATTGAATAAGATCTAATATTGATTACAGCTTTGTAGTTGAATAATGAAAGACAAGAGATCACAAGCTGAATAAGAAAAGAGAAAAGGAGATAGTGATATAACACGTTCTGTAATCTTAATATCTGTATAAATATTTTTATTTAACTGTATTATTAATATCTGAATATAACCGTGTTTATAGATTATGTTTACTTCTTTAATAAATGTAATAATAATAAATATATCCTTAATATTTTATCTAGTAGTAATACAAGTATAATGTTAATGAAAATAATAATAATACTTCTTTAACAACTATATTTTCAACTCTTAATTATATTTAATATCATAATATTACAACTTGTTAATCATCTTAACAAATTATATATTATACAATAACATAACTTGGATATTTACTATTTATCAATTTTATATATTACAATATATATATATAATATTACTTATGTATACATATATATATATTTATATATTTATTTTAAACATCTTATTTATTTTGTACATTACCCTATCTATTTAATTCAAATGATTAATTGATATTATACTAATTCAAATTATTATATATACTTTTGTTTATATATATACATATACATATACACATTTATATACATATAATTATTTACAAACACTTGTTCATGAATCGTCGAGAATAGTTTAAAGGTAATTGAATACATGACAACAGTTCAAAAATTTTCGAGACTCAACATTATAGACTTTGCTTATCGTGTTGAAATCATATAAAGATTAAATTTAAATTTAGTCGGAATTTCCCGGGTCATTACACACAATCACCAAAGCGGAACGTATGAAATCCGCACTCGAAGTCACAATATTTCTGTCGAACTTGGACATTAATAACATCGCGAACACGAAAGAGAGAAAGCGTTGCATGAAGATGAAGAAAAACTTGCTCCAAGAGTACGGCGCCTTGATTCAGTTGTCGGATGAAGACGACGAGTAGTAGTTTAAATTTTTAGGACTTTAAAAAAAAATAAAGTAACTTTAGGTCGTTTTTTTATTTATTGTAAATTTCTATTTTTAGGATTGTAATCGTATTTTTAATATTAATTTTAGTGTGTTTTATTAAATTAATTTGTTATTATAATTACAAAATAATAATATAAACTAATTAAACAAAATAAATTAAATGCAAGAAAAATGAAAAAGAAATAAACAATACCCCTAACACGCCACTTAGCACACCACCCATTACCCAGCAGTCTGGCAGCACGCTCATCAAGCACCACACCCCACCCAGCAACACGCTCATCAACCTCTTCAGGGATAAAGATGGTCTAAACTGAGGAATATTTGTACTAGTCTAGAGATTCTGTGAAGGTAAACATACTATGCCTCACTATGTTGCTACATGTTCACTAGAGATTATGTGAATATTAGGGATTGAATAAATTTAGGTCAATCTTGGTGTCTTCTGAGCAAGGTTGCAAAAGACGTGAGATGGGATCGAGACGATCGGGTTATAAAAAGGTCAAGACGTTCGACACGGGGTCGAGGCGGGGTCGAGACGGACGTTGACCAAAGTTAACTTTTAAATAGATAAGTATATAAATGTATATATGTGTACATATTTTAAAGCCAAAAAAATTAATTGACTAATTTGTACACATAATCGCTATCACCGTTAATATAATACAGAAAATTCAAAATAAAATACGACATATTTGACCGATTTTATCGACTTTCTGGATTTTTCGAATTTTGAGAGACTTTGACCTCATTTTTTCAACTTTGACCCGAATTTTTATTGTTGACTGTCATATTAAACTGTATTCTTCGAGACTGGACAGGCTAGTTACCAAACCGTCGCAACGACTCGAGACGGAGTGTTTTGCAACAGTGCTTCTGAGTCAATTTTGGGTTAATTTAGTATTTACAAATGACTTAATGGGTCAATTTGGTGTCTTTTAGTAATTAATTAGTATTGATTACATGGTTTACGTTGACATTTTGATATTTAGATGGTTTCTACAAGATGACATTTCGAGAAACATAATGTTGTCGTTGAGATTACAACAAATATTATACGAAATTTAGAATTTAAATTGTTCATATAGACTATGAAGGTCCAACTTATGTTTGTATGGAGTATGGAGATTAAAAATGGGACTTTTGATTTTCGTTAATTACCAAATGGTTTTCGGCCATAAATTGTTTAGGCTCGAAAGTTAAAGCTCATTAAATATTCGATATTTATAAATGAATATTAGGGATTGAATTTAGATAATTATCTTTGACTAATATTTTGAATATCAACTTCATGATGCCCGCAAGCAAAGTTAAGTTTGTGATTATTAAAGATCTTTAAGGATGGGTGTTTGTACAATTCTTGCCAATCCTTGTTGATGGAGCAAGGATATTGAGATCTGATCACTGAGTGGATGATATAACAGGATATGATGATGAATGTATGCTTGTTGGCGATTCCCCGAAGGTAGTACGAAGGTATCGTACTTTACGCTACCAAGATACGAAGGTAACTCATTGAGAGTTTTGTATGCGAGTAATTGTGACTTAGAGTGAATGCCAACTCAAGAGATCACGTTCTCCTTTTATAGGGTTAGGCAATAGTTCTATCACCGGCTTTCTAGGAGGGTTCAGTCTTCAAGGCGACCTCTGATAAGACAAATGGGACTTTCTCTTCGGCCGACTACAACTCCTGCTGGTTCAAGAAAGCTACCCTGCAACATTCCTCTTTTGTCATTTGGATGTTAGTGGAAGCGAGCTTGGTCAACCTGCTTACTTCTCTCCTTCAGTCTAGGTAATCTTGTGACTTTAGGAGAAGTCCTTGTCCATTGGTAACCGTGATCCCTTCGTCACCACATTCGTTCATTACTATTGCTTCGTATAACAGAAGTGGTTTCGTACCAATTCTGAATATTAGGAATATATTTTGGTAGCATACTTCTTTAATCATTTGGGCACCATTATTTGAGTTTGAGGATATCCCGCCCTTGATTTGTATTCACCATATGTGTTCTTGTGATCCAATCTTATGTCATCTATCCTCGTTAGGCATGATATCTTCGTTAGCTTAGCTTCGTTTATCTTGATGGGGGGATGCACTATCAAGCCCCCCAGTTTAATTTTACGAAGCTTTCTGACCAAGCTATGTTGAATTAAACTCAAACTGCCACTTGATTACCTGATTTGACGTTTCTCATTTCAGCAATTATTTACCCGGGTACGATTACCTTTTTACCCCTGCTATATCTTATCTGTTTACGTAGGCTTGAAGGGTGGAATGGTAATTTTCCGGTACGGTTACCAAAGTAACTCTGCAACTGATGGGACGGTTTTCTGCTTAGGGGTAATAAAGAGTTAAATTTTGGTTTTCTCTTTCATTTTTTTCTTTCCTTTTTCTTTTGCTTCTCTTCATCATCCGATCATCTTCCATAATTTTCAAAAAAAGGTATTGCTCCTAACTTGCTATCTTTTTTTTGTTTTTTTGTTATGGCTAAAGTAGGGCTTCGATCTATTTCTAATGTTGTGACCCCCGAACGCTGTGAACGCCTCCGTAAAACCCTATGTCTTAAAGGAGATGACATAATTTTGCCGGAATCCGGTAAGTTCATGCTGGATTTTTCGGCAGATTACGTCGGAATGTACACGCAATCATTTACAGAGTGCAATCTTAGGATCCCCATTTCATCGTTTTTCCTTAGCGTTCTTGATTACTTTAAGATCCATGTTTCTATTGTTTGCCCTCTTGCCATCAAAAAGATCTTGGCTTTTGAGTACATGTGCAAAGCATATGGCGGCCAACCTTGTGTTGACTTATTTCGCTGCTTCTTTCAAACTGGTGATGCTGGGAATTGGGTTACAATTGCCAAGCGTCGTAAAAAGAGGGGTAGTCTGGTCGATACTCCCATGTGTTTTGCTTCCTCCATTCCTAATGTAAGGAATTGGAAAAATTCCTTTGTCTACATCAAGAAATCCTTTTTCTTTCCAGACAAATTTCCCAATGCCGTTAATAGCAGGTGGGCCACTGTTCCTAAGCAATATAGTGATCCTGTTCCCGAGGATGCTAACGGTAGGGTTTGTTGCCATCCTATAATACCCTCAACTCTTCCGGATTCCCTTCTTTTCTTGGCATGGCACCTTCGTGGGAAAGAGGCGAAGCTATTCCTGTGTACTGTTGTAGGGAAAGGGGTAGGTTTTGCATGCCCTAGGCTTTATTTTTGTTTGACCTTTTTACTTTATTTCTCTGACCTTGCTTGCTTTTGAAGAGATGTCTTTGCGAAATATTATCAAGTACTTTAGGGTGAAATAGATGACTGATGCTGTCTGTGCTATGACTGTGGTCAAGGATCTTGGTTCTCCTTCTTGTTCTAGTTTTATGGAGGTGGACAGTAAACCGGAGAAAGTGGCTGAGTCTAGTGCCCCCAAGGTTCAGCACAGTGCGAAGGTTGCTTCGGAGCACGAGCCTATTGATGTTGATACGGTGCCTGACGTGTCCAAGAGCATCCCCGTTAGGGCATCTAGGCGTCAGAAGGCTGCCCGGAAAATGAAAGAGGTTGTTTCTGGTTCTCCCTTGAAGAATGCGAAATTCGCCCTTGAAGATATTGATGACGAAGCTCCTGTTGAAGGTTTTGGCGACAATGTTCTCTTGGGTATGCTTTTTTATTAGTGTTTTCTATTTGAACTATGTTAGTACGATTTTCCGTATAGCGGCTGTAAGGTACTAGTACCGAAAACTAGCTGCTCAGCGTGTGGCGTATACTGTTGATTATTGTTTGCCCTCTAGAAATAATCTCTGCAGACCCGGAACACAGATATAAGATCTGTGGGGTGGCCTCAATCAATCTGTAGATCAATCTAAAATTGATCCGTCTAGCGCATTGCTGCTAAGCGGCTAATGTTGTTTTAGAGTGAGAAAGAACTATGTGAGAGAGAAAGTGTACTTCTCTCTGACTGAAGTTCAGATCAGAATGATGATGATGTGGTGACCTAGGGGGTCTATTTATAGGCGTAGAATGTCCGAAATTCACGGGATACACGTGTCAATCACTGAATAGCTCTGTTACGTGAAGTATCTGGAATGTCAGTGGCGTGTGCGTGGCTGCGTGCCGTTCACGCGCTGAGTTAAAGGGCTTATGCATAGAAGCTGCCTGCAGGGCTTACGCTTGACGCTGGGCGGCCTGCTGAACGCTGGGCGGCAAACTTTGAAAACTGCCAAATTTCATTATGTCTTTTCTCTTTGATCGAGTTTTCTGTATAAAAATGGTGTTTTTATGCGTGTATCTCCTAGGATACACCATTAAGTCCCCCAGTTTAATGTCTTTATTTTTGTAAAAAACAAAGTCATTAAACTAAAAAATAAGTAATTCCTTTTCCTCGGGAACAAGAATCTGCTGTAGCCGAACTTTTTTCTGCTATGTCAGTTACTTTTTTGATCATGACCTGCAGAAAGTACTTTTTTGAAATTTGAATTTCATTTTCAATTAAATTTACTTCTCCCGCATTTATGTACATCCGACACGTGGGAGTACATCAACCATGCGATTAACCGTCAACTGTTCATCTTCTGGTTGCTATTTAAAACCCAATCTTTTACTGTATCATATTTACTTTAATCTGAATTTATTCCCTTCATCTACCTTAAACTTCTGTCATAAAATTCCTTTCTAAACTTGTCAATCAATGGTTACTTATAATGTTGAAGATGTTCCAAGTATAATTTCTTCGATGTACCTCGATCGTGTCAGAATTGCTTTTCCCAAATTTTTTGGTGCCGATGCTATTGTTCCAGGCCCACATGATCGTGCATGTCACCCTCCTATTGGAAAGGTTGCTATTTACGGCTGTGCTTTGTACTTTTCGCACCTTCGTATTCCTTTTACCAAATTTTACCTAGATGTTTGCTGCTTTTATGGTGTTAGCGTTGGACAATTTGAGCCTATGTCTATTCGTAAGATCATGTTGTTCGAGATGTATTGTATGGCTCGAGATATTACCCCTTTTGTTCGTATTTTTTCTAATCTTGCAACCATAAAACGTTATGATAAAGGATGGTTTTATCTTACTTTGGATGAGTTTTTGCTTAATTCTGGTGAGACAAATTTTCATAACCCGACCTTAACCATAAGGACGAATACAATAACATATGATTTCATCGTGAGGTATTGACCTCTATATGCGACATTTTTCAAAAACTCCATTCGTTTTTATAATACAAACCATAGCTTTTATTACAAATACAAGGTTTAAACAACTTAATAATGATTATCGTTTAGCGATAATCTTACACTTACAAACTTTACATGTGATAATAACAATACGACCTCCAATATATTTTACATTACAAATCCTCCGATATGCAGTTTTATTTTTGACACAAATATGCAAACTCAAGATCTTGCTTAAATTCAACATGTTGCAGCGGAAGCTTTTAGTTATCACCTGAGAATAAACATGCTTAAAACGTCAACATAAAGTTGGTGAGATATAGGTTTAATGCCGGCAGCGTTATAAATATAAACCACAAGATTTCATATATAAACGTTTTAATAAAAATATTCTAAGTTGTTGAGCACTTGATAACCATACTTAACATTTAATCAACGTCGCATATTCCCTTTATTATGAAATCTTACTACACCGTACCAAGTGTAGTCACCGAAACGAAGTACTATGCAACCGTTGAATACTGGTCGTCCAGTCCGGTTGGGGTTGTCAAGCCCGATAGATCTATCAACAGGATTCACGTTTACAATACCTCATGTAAATAATAGTTACCAAGCTACAGGGAAGTATGCCAGTGGTACAACTCAACGTAGAATATATATTTTTAATCACTTGTGTCCATAACGTAAATCATAAAATGCATGTATTCTCATCCCGAAATATTTAGAGTTTAAAAGTGGGACTATATACTCACTTTTGCCTTGAAGGTATTTATCACGACTTAGTCCGTAGTTAGCAGTCCGATGTTAGTGGTCCACAATTAGTTGCTTAAATAAAATAAATAAAGACCCCATCGTATTCGTATTGATCATAATTAATCTCGACCCATGGTACCATGTTGTCAAGTGACGTGTTGCGTACATAAAGTACCGTGTTATCAAATGACGTGTTGCATACAATCATGAGGTCTTATGATTAATCTTCTCGTGTTGTTTACGGGTGGTTCTGAACTATATAAAATCAAATCATAAGTAAATATATATTAAATATTATGTTAATTAGCCAAGATATGATTAATCCGATTTTGTCGTAATATGATATATTACAGGTCTCGAAGTGTTTTTTTAAAAATCAAATTAGAAGGATCTATTTAGTTTGCGAACAAGTTTGAAATCACTCAAACTATGTTCTTATTGTTAAAATTTTACAACACAAAATAAGATAGCTATATAAATATGAATCGAATAAGGTTATGAATAAGGTTACTACCTCAAGTTACTTGGACAAAGCTACTGGAAAAGGTAAGAAAAATCTTGGAATCAAAAGAGTGGTGGAGTGGGATTGAAAGATTGGAAGTAATCTCCTTGAAATCGGATGACTATATTGATACGTTCTTGTGTCGGTAAATGAAGAGAGATTAGGGAGTGAATTAACTTGAAAGAAAAATTGGAAATGAAATTGTATGTGTGTGTATGCAAAATAGCATGATTATGGGATGGATATATGAAATTTTAAGACATTTTTAATAAAATTTTAAGACATTTTTAATAAAGCAATGTTAACCGGGCTTTTATTTTCTCTGCCCCTTGGACCCCGCCAGGGGTTGCCACCCCTGGACCCCGCTTATCGGGGGCGTGCCCCCGAACCCCAGTCATAGTCAAGATAAGTTCAACAAGTGTGCACTCCACACTTCCCCAAACTTGTTCGATATTTATCAAGATTATTTTGGTTACAAATTAATCCCATCACACTTAAATAATATTGGTGACATAAATCACAACATATTATAGATTGTAAGTATATATGTCAAAGAACGTTACATATAGTTATCGTTTTGAAAACTTAAGTTAGTGGTCTCAAAGTATACTTATAACTCATTGTTGTTAGTTCACAATAAAATGTTAAACCATCCTTAAATCATGTTAAATATGTATAGATATGTACATATACATAATCGTATAATTATCGTGTGTTATATAGTTCGTGATATCATCGGTCAAATTGGACGGTCAAACGTTGTGTAAAACTCTTTTCAAAAATATAAGTCTCAACAGTTTGGATTGCTTATCATGTTGTTAAGGTTTAATTTATGTAAATATTAATCTCATAAGTATAGAACGATCAGAAAATTCCGGGTCATTACAGTACCTACCCGTTAAATAAATTTCGTCCCGAAATTTTAAAATTGTACCTATTTTGCGTTCTCGGGAAACAAATGTGGGTACTTTTGTTTCATATGATCCTCTCATTCCCAAGTAAACTCGGGACCCCTTCGAGCATTCCAATGAACCTTAACGATTGGTATGTTGCTCTGCTTGAGTTGTTTAACTTCATGGTCCATGATTTTGACTGGTTCTTCTATGAATTGTAGTTTCTCGTCGACTTGGATTTCTTCAAGAGGAATGGTGAGGTCTTCCTTTGCAAGACACTTCTTAAGGTTTGAAACGTGAAATGTATTATGTACTCCGGCGAGTTGTTGTGGTAATTCGAGTCGATAAGCTACCGGTCCAATGCGTTCGATGATCTTGAACGGGCCTACATACCTTGGGTTCAGTTTACCTCTTTTTCTAAAACGTATTACACCTTTCCAAGGTGACACCTTTAACATAACCATGTCACCGATCTGAAACTCTAATGGTTTCCTTCGGACATCGGCGTAGCTCTTTTGGCGACTACGGGCTGTTTTCAATCTCTCCTTGATTTGCACTATCTTCTCAGTAGTTTCATGGATGATCTCGGGTCCAGTTAATTGTCGATCTTCTACTTCGTTCCAACAGATAGGGGATCTACACTTCCTTCCATACAGTGCTTCGAATGGTGCAGCTTTAATGCTCGCATGATAACTATTATTATACGAGAATTCTGCTAATGGTAGATATTTATCCCATCCGTTTCCAAAATCGATCACACATGCCCTAAGCATGTCTTCAAGAGTCTGAATTGTTCTTTCACTCTGCCCGTCAGTTTGCGGATGATATGCGGTACTCATAGCTAAACGAGTTCCTAGGGCCTCCTGTAGTGATTGCCAGAACTTTGATGTAAATCTACTATCACGATCGGATATAATGGAAATAGGTATTCCATGCCTTGAAACAATTTCCTTTATGTACAGTCGTAATAGTTTCTCCATTCTATATGTTTCCTTTATAGGCAAGAAATGTGCAGATTTGGTGAGTCGATCAACTATTACCCAAATGGTGTCATAACCCCAGGCAGTCTTAGGTAACTTTGTGATGAAATCCATGGTAATACCATCCCATTTCCATTCTGGGATTTCTGGTTATTGAAGTAACCCTGACGGCTTCTGGTGTTCTGCTTTGACTTTGAAACAAGTTAAACATTCCCCAACATACGTTGCAACGTCTGTCTTTAAATTAGGCCACCAATAATGCGTCTTAAGATCTTGGTACATCTTTCCAACTCCAGGATGTATCGAGTATCTTGTCTTGTGCGCCTCATTCAATATCAACTTCCTTAATCCACCCAACTTCGGTACCCAAATACGGTTTGCAAAATATCGAATTTCGTCTTCCCGTATAACGAGTTGCTTCGCATACTTCTTCATTATTTCATTTCCTATGTTTTCTTTAGTAAGAGCTTCTCGTTGAGCCTCTTTGATTTGTGAGTTGAGATTCATGTGAATTTTTATGTTCATCGCTCGTACTCGAATTGGTTCTCGTTCCTTTCTGCTTAAAGAGTCGGCCACTACATTCGCTTTCCCGGGATGATAGCGAATCTCACAATCGTAGTCGTTTATCAGCTCGACCCACCTACGTTGCCTCATGTTCAGCTGTTTCTGATCAAAAATATGTTGAAGGCTTTTATGATCAGTAAACACAGTGCATTTAACCCCATATAAATAGTGTCTCCATATCTTCAATGCAAACACTACTGCTCCCAATTCTAAATCATGCGTCGTATAATTCCGCTCGTGAATCTTCAATTGTCAGGATGTGTATGCTATAACTTTCTTCCGTTGCATAAGGACGCAACCAAAACCTTGTCGCGAAGCGTCACAATATATCTCAAAATCATCGTTCCCTTCAGGTAATGATAAAATAGGTGCTGTAGTCAACTTCTTCTTCAGTAATTGAAATGCACTCTCTTGCTCAGAAGTCCATTCGTACTTCTTCCCTTTTTGCGTTAACGTTGTTAATGGTTTAGCTATTCGGGAAAAATCTTGAATAAACCTTCTATAATAACCAGCTAAACCCAAAAATTGGCGTATCTGAGTTGGTGTCTTAGGAGTCTCCCATTTTTCAATGGCCTCAATTTTAGCTGGATCAACCTGAATTCCTTTGCTACTAACAACATGACCAAGAAATTGCACTTCTTTTAACCAAAACGCACACTTAGAAAATTTGGCGTATAATTGTTCTTTTCTTAACAATTCTAATACCAATCTTAAATGTTGTTCATGCTCTTGCTCACTCTTGGAATAGATAAGAATATCGTCAATGAAAACGATAACAAACTTATCTAAATACGGACTACAAACTCGATTCATGAGGTCCATGAATACAGCTGGTGCATTCGTTAATCCAAACGGCATGATCAAAAATTCATAATGACCGTAGCGTGTCCGAAAAGCAGTTTTCGGAATATCTTCTTCTTTAACGCGTAGTTGATGATAGCCCGACCTTAGGTCAATTTTCGAGTAAACACATGATCCTTGCAATTGATCAAATAAATCATCAATTCTCGGTAGTGGATACCGATTCTTGATAGTTAACTTATTTAATTCACGATAATCTATACACATTCGGAATGATCCATCTTTCTTCTTGACGAATAAAATCGGAGCTCCCCACGGTGAAGTACTTGGTCGTATGAATCCACGGTCCAGTAATTCTTTTAACTGACTCTGAAGTTCTTTTAACTCAGACGGTGCAAGTCTATATGGAGCACGAGCCACTGGTGCAGCTCCTGGTACTAGATCTATTTGAAATTCTACAGATCTAAATGGAGGTAATCCCGGCAACTCTTCCGGAAATACTTCAGGAAAATTTCTTGCCACAGGCACGTCGTTGATGCTCTTCACTTTTTCCTTCGTTTTGACTTTATTAACATGTGCTAGGATAGCATAGCACCCTTTCTTCAAGCACTTTTGAGCTTTCAAACAACTAATGAGTTTTAGCTTTGAGTTACCCTTCTCTCCATAAATCATTAATGGCGTTCTATCCTTACGAGGAATGCGAATTGCTTTCTTGGCGCACACAACTTCAGCTCCTATTTTGGACATCCAGTCCATGCCGACTATTACATCAAAACTTCCTAATTCTATGGGTATCAAATCAATCTTAAATGTTTCTCCAAATCACGGCAAATTTTATCGGCTTTAATTAGTTTACCATTAGCTAACTCAATCATGTACTTAGCATCTAGAGGTAATGATGAACAATTCAATTTAGCATGAAAGTCTCTACACACGTAACTTCTATCGGCACCAGTATCAAATATAATAGATGCGGATAAGTTATTAATGGTAAACGTACCCGTAACAAGCTCCGGGTCTTCATACGCCTCTCTAGCATTAATAACAAATGCTCTTCCACGTGCAGATCCGTTATTCTACTCTGGATTCGGGCACTGACTATTATAGTGACCTTGTTTCCCACACCCATAACAAGTAACAGTGGCCAAGGCAGTTCTATTTGCATTGGTGGCAGGAGTCTTGGTACCGTTTATATTTGTAGCGGGAACCCTACAATCTTCAGCAAGATGACCTTTTCGATTACAATTGTTGCACACCACATTACAATAACCAGAGTGATGTTTGTGGCATCTGTTACATAAAGGATTTCGTCCTTTGTAACCTGAGTTTGAACCGCTACCCGCACCTTGCGTGGTTTCTTGTTTCTTGTTGGATTGTTGATGATTACCTTCCCACTTTCTTTTATTTCCCGATGTCTTGACATCGGTGTTCTTATCCAGAATAATCTGGTCCATCAACTCGTTCACCATGGTGATAGCTTCATGAATAGTCTTGGATTTGGATGCTGTAACATTTTCCTTGACCTTTTTAGGCAAACCGTCTTTGTACAGTTCAATCTTCCGTTCTTCGGTTGGTACCAATTCAGGACATAGCAAAGCTAATTCCATGAATCACTGATTGTAGTTGGTGAGTTCAGTACCAACAACTTTCAGGCTTCGTAATTCAGCTTCCAACTTCCTAACCTCATTCCTTGGACAATATTCGTTGATTAGCATTGTTTTGAATTCTTCCCAAGGAGTATCATAAGCGACATCTCCTCCTACGGCCTTCACATAGTTTTTCCACCACGTGAGTGCACTATCTTGTAGAGTGCACGATGCATACTTGGTCATGTCCTTCTCAATACAACCACTGATTTTAAACACATACTCAATCTTTTCGATCCACCGTGTTAAACCAACCGGTCCTTCTGTTCCACTGAATGATGAGGGCTTGCAACCTTGAAAAGTTTTGTAAGTGCACCCCGCACGAGGATTTGGGTTAACTGCAGCACCTCTTGTAGCCTCGACCCATAACATTCTGTCATTCACTCGCTGATTGATGAGTTCCTGGATTTCTTGTTCCGTCATTCGGTTCAATCGCGCCATAATCTTCAACAAGAATGAAAAAAAATAATTATTCACATGGAATATTATAGATGTAGTATGTATTTACAGTACATCGTAGCTTATTAATAATATGAACCAGTTATTATTATAAAAGCCTTTTCTTCTTATTAGCGTTTTATAATTATATCTAGGGTAGTACCTACCCGTTAAAGTTCATACTTAATAGCTTAGTACGAAAATCAATTACTACCACCCAAATAATACTTAACCATGGAAAATTATTGCATTTCACACTTCACTATTTTACATATGCTTATCTTACATCAAACATTAAGCAAACCACACTAGTAATATTATACAAAACATTATATGATCCCATGGTTTAAAACAACAGTGCATCATTTAACCCAAAGTGTTTGTGTTCAAAGAAATCACTTAAAGGTTATCTTGGTTGTCTCCATGCGTTTTGGCTGAGGAACCAAAGAACTGGATGTCGGGATAGAACTAATAGGAATAGCGGGAATAGGTGTGGAAGTATCTGGTGGAGTTGGTGCGACAACATTCTCTCTAGACTCGGGATTTGGATTTTCCATTTCAGTAGCCTTTCGTTTCTTTCCTCGTTCGAACTTGTCTTTCGTAATTTCCTGTATTTCTTCCTCCTCAGGATCACTTTCTGGTTCCTCTTCAATTGATTCATCCGGAACTTGCGAGTCTTCCCCAAAGGAGTCGTTTTCATCATCGGATAGGTTAATGACTGGAACACCATCGAATGTGATAATAAGTTCTAAGCCAGACATCTATCACATAACAACTACCATGTTAATACCACACAATATTTACATATTAATTTTTAACCAACAAGGATAAGCAATAGTTTTCGAAATCAAACACGGTCAAAGTCCAGACTCACTAATGCATCCTAACAAACTCAATAAGACATACTAATGCAAATTCTCTGGTTCTCTAAGACCAACGCTCTGATACCATATGTCATAACCCGACCTTAACCATAAGGACGAATAAAATAACATATGATTTCATCGCGAGGTATTGACCTCTATATGCGACATTTTTCAAAAACTGCATTCGTTTTTACAATACAAACCATAGCTTTTATTACAAATACAAGGTTTAAATAACTTAATAATGATTATCGTTTAGCGATAATCTTAGACTTACAAACTTTACATGTGATAATAACAATACAACCTCCAACATATTTTACATTACAAATCCTCCGATATGCAGTTTTATTTTTGACACAAATATGCAAACTCAAGATCTTGCTTAAATTCAACATGTTGCAGCGGAAGCTTTTAGTTATCACCTGAGAATAAACATGCTTAAAACGTCAACATAAAGTTGGTGAGATATAGGTTTAATGCCGGCAGCGTTATAAATATAGACCACAAGATTTCATATATAAACGTTTTAATAAAAATATTCTAAGTTGTTGAGCACTTGATAACCATACTTAACATTTAATCAACGTCGCATATTCCCTTTATTATGAAATCTTACTACACCGTACCAAGTGTAGTCACCGAAATGAAGTACTGTGCAACCGTTGAATACTGGTCGTCCAGTCCGGTTGGGGTTGTCAGGCCCGATAGATCTATCAACAGGATTCGCGTTTACAATACCTCATGTAAATAATAGTTACCAAGCTACAGGGAAGTATGCCAGTGGTACAACTCAACGTAGAATATATATTTTTAATCACTTGTGTCCATAACGTAAATCATAAAATGCATGTATTCTCATCCCGAAATATTTAGAGTTTAAAAGTGGGACTATATACTCACTTTTGCCTTGAAGGTATTTATCACGACTTGGTCTCCGATAGATATCACAAACCTAACCATATATATAATATATCAACATATTTTCTTTTCAAGTAATCGTTACATATATATATATATATATATATACTTTTAATACTTTTAATATTTTCTTAGTCCGTAGTTAGCAGTCCGATGTTGGTGGTCCACAATTAGTTGCTTAAATAAAATAAATAAAGACCCCATCGTATTCGTATTGATCAGAATTAATCTCGACCCATGGTACCATGTTGTCAAGTGACGTGTTGCGTACATAAAGTACCGTATTGTCAAATGACGTGTTGCGTACAATCATGAGGTCTTATGATTAATCTTCTCGTGTTGTTTACGGGTGGTCCTGAAATATATAAAATCAAATCATAAGTAAATATATATTAAATATTATGTTAATTAGCCAAGATATGATTAATCCGATTTTGTCGTAATATGATATATTACAGGTCTCGAAGTGTTTTTTTAAAAATCAAATTAGAAGGATCTATTTAGTTTGCGAACAAGTTTGAAATCACTCAAACAATGTTCTTGTTGTTAAAATTTTACAACACAAAATAAGATAGCTATATAAATATGAATCGAATAAGGTTATGAATAAGGTTACTACCTCAAGTTACTTGGACAAAGCTACTGGAAAAGGTAAGAAAAATCTTGGAATCAAAAGAGTGGTGGAGTGGGATTGAAAGATTGGAAGTAATCTCCTTGAAATCAGATGACTATATTGATACGTTCTTGAGTAGGTAAATGAAGAGAGATTAGGGAGTGAATTAACTTGAAAGAAAAATTGGAAATGAAATTGTATGTGTGTGTATGCAAAATAGCATGATTATGGGATGGATATATAGGAGATTTAGTTTGTTTTCTTGCACAAAAGTCACACATGAGGTTAAATGGCTGGTTCCCACATGTAACATCATGTCTAGTGGCTGATCATTGAAGTTTATTGTTGGTATATACCAATAGTAAATACGTATAGAAGCTGGGTATGATACGGTTACATATACCCTAGATATACTTGTAGAAATTTTGAGGAATCGAAATGAGAATTCAAATATGGACGGGTTTATAACTGTAAAAGAGGCTCAAAACTGGGCTTTTATTTTTGGGTCAAACCGGGCTAAAATAAAATTTTAAGACATTTTTAATAAAGCAATGTTAGCCCAAACCCGTGGACCCTGCCAGGGGTTGCCACCCCTGGACCCCGCTTATCGGGGGCGCTGCCCCCGAACCTCCGTCATAGTCAAGATAAGTTCAAACAAGTGTGCACTCCACACTTCCCCAAACTTGTTCGATATTTATCAAGATTATTTTGGTTACAAATTATTCCCATTACACTTAAATCATATTGGTGACATAAATCACAACATATTATAGATTGTAAGTATATATGTCAAAGAACGTTACATATAGTTATCGTTTTGAAAACTTAAGTTAGTGGTCTCAAAATATACTTATAACTCATTGTTGTTAGTTCACAATAAAATGTTAAACCATCCTTAAATCATGTTAAATATGTATAGATATGTACATATACATAATCGTATAATTATCGTGTGTTATATAGTTCGTGATATCATCGGTCAAATTGGACGGTCAAACGTTGTGTAAAACTCTTTTCAAAAATATAAGTCTCAACAGTTTGGATTGCTTATCATGTTGGTAAGGTTTAATTTATGTAAATATTAATCTCATAAGTATAGAACGATCGGAAAATTCTGGGTCGTTACACAAATGAGAATTGGCAGAGTACATTCTTCTTTATTAATAGCGAAGTTATCCCCAATGAGTGCCTGCAAGCTAGCTAATGGCGTACATCGCTTGATCCTCCCAAAGTTATTCATCCAAGGTTAACATCAGAAGAACGAAAAGTATTAAATGTGATTAAAAAAGAGAAGATTCCAAACCGTCATTATCCAGAACATATGCTCTCTCTATGTTCCCTTAATGTTGAATGGGATGTAGAAACACGCGGTTGTGTCATTGTTATGGTGAAAAATAAAGGTATAATTTGATTAAGATTTGTTTATCTATTGTTATTATCTGTATAATAAATAATAATTACTGTGTTCTTATGTTTTTTAGTGATTACTCCACTCGCCGCTCTGCGTTACACTAGATTTAATGATCTGTAATTTAGATCTGAAAAATTGGCTGATCAGACGCTCAAAAATAGTTTGTGTGAAAATGAGCTTGAAGATGAGGATGATGCTCCTTTAAATCGAGCAAATTCGAGGAAACGAAGTGCTGCTGGTAACTTCTCTTTTGAATCAATAGCAGAAGAAAACCTTTATTGCTTTTTCCATATGCCTAGCAATGGTGGCTATTATAATGTTGATCCTGATAAATATGCAATATTGAATTGTGGATCTTCTTTTTTGGATTGGAAAAACTTCTTGAATAAAAACTGTTATTTTAATTCAGCCCTAGCAGCGAGAGAAGAAGCACATAAGAAACTTGCGCTTCCGCCTCCCGCCCAACGTAGCAGAATAGGGGAAAGCAGTTCACAAATAAGCATTCCCAACTTAGATACTACTGGTTTAACAACTCTCTTAGCTGGTCCTCCTGGTAATTATCAGGATTTTATGAAGTATCTTGAAGCGATGCTGTCGCCTTCACTTATTAAATTCTTTGAGAGTTTATCTAATGGTGATGCTCGAAAATGTCAAGCACAGGGCATTATTTGGAATATTGCATCTGAATTCAATAATTTGAAGCGTTTGGAGCGCTCTGATCAAATACATCGTGACAAATCGGAAAAAATTGAAAAAGAAGCAGAGGCACTGAAAATTGCCCAACTTGAACTAGAGGCTGCTGTTGCCGCTAAAAATGCTGCAGAGGCACGCTATGTTCAAATGGCAACAAAGGAAAAATGGTATCTGCATAAAATTGATACTCTAACTCGGTCTGAAATGTCCTTAACTCAATCTGAAACATCGTTGAAGGAACAACTGGAGTTAAGCAAGGGTGAAACCAGGCGTCTGATGGAATGTATTCCAAAAATTGTGAAGAATGCTTTCACTTCTGAGAAGTTAACTAAGCCATTCAACGAATTTATAACTGCTGCTCTGGACGCTGACCGGATACGGTTTCTTGAGAGATTGAAAAATGATATACCTGATTTTCCAAAGTCATTGCCGGAATCTCTTATATCTCAATTGAAGCCAAATGCAGAAGATAGACTTAAAGTGCTTGGTGATGAAATAGAACATCTGTCTTTTCCTGAATTTGAAAATTTGTGTAATAATGCTGCTACATCGGTAGATGATGTTCTAAATTTGATGTTATAATCTGTATTGCTTGTGTTATCTTTTAATTATATAATGTATACAAATGTTTTTTACTTTGCTGATAATTTTGTCAAAGCTTTACATGTTTGATTTGAACAATCAAAATTATGACTAGTCATATACTGTTTGTATAATTTTTACGTCATGACGGTCGTAGATACATTCTATTGTCTGGATGTTCAGTGGATTTCTACGTTTATCCATGAAAGGACCCGTTCATATACATTATAAACGATTCACAATAGTTGATTACATTGCGAGGTATTTGACCTCTATATGATACATTTTACAAACATTGTATTCATTTTTAAAAGACAAACTTTCTTTACATCGAAAATTGACAGGCATGCATACCATTTCATAATATCCACTATCCAACTATAAATTGATTTAATAATAATCTTTGATGAACTCAATGACTCGAATGCAACGTTCTTCGAAATATGCTATGAAAGACTCCAAGTAATATCTTTAAAATGAGCAAATGCACAACGAAAGATTTCTTTAACACCTGAGAATAAACATGGTTTAAAGTGTCAACCAAAAGGTTGGTGAGTTCATTAGTTTATCATAATCATTTATTTCCATCATTTTAATAGACCACAAGAATTTCATTTCCAGTTCTCATAAATATACGTCCCATGCATAGAGACAAAAATAATCATTCATATGGTGAACACCTGGTAACCGACATTAACTAGATACATGTAAGAATATCCCCTATCATTCCGGGATCCTCCTTCGGACATGATATAAATTTCGAAGTACTAAAGCATCCGGTACTTTGGATGGGGTTTGTTAGGCCCAATAGATCTATCTTTAGGATTCGCGTCAATTAGGGTGTCTGTTCCCTAATTCTTAGATTACCAGACTTTAATAAAAAGGGGCATATTCGATTTCGATAATTCAACCATAGAATGTAGTTTTAATTACTTGTGTCTATTTCGTCAAACATTTATAAAAGCGCATGTATTCTCAGTCCCAAAAATATAAAGGGTAAAAAGGTAAATGAAACTCACCATACTGTATTTCGTAGTAAAAATACATATAACGTCATTGAACAAGTGCAAGGTTGGCCTCGGATTTACGAACCTAAATTAATTTTATATATTTATGTGTTGGTTAATATTTGTCTAACAAATTAGGTCAAGTCAGAGTGTACCACAATCCTAATGCTCGAGACTAATATGCAAAAGTCAACAAAAGTAAATCTGACTCAAAATAATTTCCAAAAATCTATACATGATTAATATATAGTTTAAATATCGTCATTTTATATTTTTAAATATTTTTAAAAGATTTATTAGAGTAAATAATATAATTTATTTATTAATAAATAAAATTTTATATTAAATTTATATAATAAAATATACTTTTATATATATTAAGTAATAAAATTTATAGGGTTCATTTAATATCATAAAGATAATATGATATGTATTATTAAAGTAAGTTACTACACGTAGTAAAATATGTGTGTATCACATATTTATTTGATAAAATAATATCTATAATGATAGTAAGTAAAAGTTGTATTATTTTGTAATAATAATTATTATTATAAAAATATCAATATTTATAATTACTAAGATGACATTATGATAAAACGATAATTCTAATTATGATAACTTTAATATTTACGATAATTTTTAATATTATCTTTAAAATAATAATTCTATTTAAAATAATAACAATAATGATATTTTATAGTAACAATGACATTTCTATTAAAATGATAATTTTTGTTAAAATGATAGTTTTAATACTAACGATACTTTTAATAATAATAGTAATGATAAAAAATAATAAGAACGATAATTTTATCTAAATCAATATCTTATAATATTTTAATTTCATCATGATACTCTTACTCATTATTTCCTAATCGTTTCGTTTAATAGCTTTTAATCGTCTTTTATATCGTGTTCATAATAATGATAATAATAGTAATCAAAATAATTAGGTGTTACAAATATTTGTTTTAATTACACTAATATTAATAATGATAGTTACTATAACATTATTAACGATAATACTAATAATTATCTTAATGATAATATAGTAATAATAATAATAACAATAACAATAACCATTTTTAAATAATGATATATATATTAATAATGATAATAATCATAATAATAATAATAATAATAATAATAATTGGATAATAATAATAATACTAATTATAACTTTAACGATAATAACGATAGTAATAATAAAAAAAAAATAACAATTTTTAATGATAAATCCCTTTTATTGATAAAGATAATAATAATGATAATAATAAGATAAAACTAGAATGACGATAAAAACGACGATAATAATAATCATTTTTAATAAAAATATTGAAAATTCAATTGATTATAACTTCTAATCCGTTCATCGAAACCATTCGATATCTAAAGGAAAAGTTCTTAATTTTTCGCTAGCTTTCCAAGGACATGCATATCTTATACCTTATCTCAACCGCAAGTGTAACTAATTCAAGATTCAACGTAACATGTCTAAGGGCAATATCAAAAGTACAAGCATGCATAATCCTAAATACTCGAGCACTAGTCAGGGATACACTATTAGTATTTAAAAGTTAAATTATGAGTACTTACGTATCAATATTGAGATTCAATATTGAAGGAAAGGTACGTAGACGCAACGGAAATGATAAACACTATATTGACCTCACGAGCATACCCATGAACCATACTCAATCACCTCCATAGCTATAACCCATAATTTCCTTAATCCTATCCTACTCTAAAAACAATTTCGAAATCACTCGGACAGCACTCCGTCGTAATATTTTATGTATACTAATAATATCTTGAAATAATACAGAGTAAATATATATATGGAAATCGATTGAGAGAGTTTAGAGAAAAATATTTTCAAGTTTCTATGAAATAATGAAACCTATTGAATTCTATTTATAATAGATTTTTGAATTATTAAAGTGAATTATTAAAGTATGAATTATTAAAGTGAATTATTAAAGTATGAATTATTAAAGTGAATTATTAAAGTATGAATTATTAAAGTAAATTCTTAAAGTATGAATTGTTAAAGTGAATTATTAAAGTTAAAGTAAAGTAAAAATAAAGTAAAGGTAAAGTTTAAGTATAGTAAAAGTATAAAACTATGTACGTATAATACGCGTATAAATATATATAATATTAATTTAAACCGTTATATATATTTAATAAAATAAAATATAAATATCGTTATCTTTATCATTCTAGTTAAGTAATGAGTTGTCAGAAGTGGTTCTAGATATTTATAAAAGTTATATACGTTTTAATAATAAGTTCTTTTTAAACTGAAAACATTTTTGTACGTTTGAAACTAAATAGATCAATCGAGTCTTTATGAGATTCAATCTTCCACTATCCTATGTCTAGTTCTCAATGATTGACAATTTGTTCTTATTTATAAATCACTTTACCATTTTCCGAATATTGTTAAAATGGAAAGATTTCTCAAATCAACGTGGGCCTTTCAACAGAGACTTGTAATCATAATTCAATATATCTGATAATTCAATCATTTGATCTTATCTTCTAATTTCATTGATAAACATTTTGAAACAGATACAATCATGTAAAGTATTTAATCTAATATTTTGTTTACGTTTCAAGTTATAATATATATACACATATACATATATAATCATATTCGTTTAATGGTTCGTGAATCGTTGGAACTTGGTCGAGGTTGAATGAATGTATGAACATAGTTTAAAATTCTTTAAATTTAACTTAACAAATATTGCTTATCGTGTCGGAAACATATAAAGATTAAAGTTTAAATTTGGTTGGAAATTTCCGGGTTGTCACAGTACCTACCCGTTAAAGAAATTTCGTCCCGAAATTTGAGTGGAAAGGCCGTGAATGATAATAAGTATGTTTTCATGATGCATACGGGCTGAAAATTAGAGTTTTATCATCAGCAAATAATTTGGATAAACAATCCATTTATATGAAGAGTACGAATGAAGCTAACATAGAAGAGTGAAATGAGTAAGTGTAGATTCATCTTATCATTTGACGTAGATATGATTGATTCCCAGATTTCAAGGGATTTGAAGAAAATCTTCTTAATAAGATTTGACTCTCCGGTAATCAAGGGAATTAGGATCTGCTTTAAATGCGATCGTCCGTTTTAATTATTCTGTCGGAGATTTTCTTTTAAATTCACCTCCTTCGTTTCCTTACAACTCACACCTTCTGTTGATGCATTTTATGCAAGTCCCTAGACATCTACCCACGTCCATTGCAGGTACAACAGTTTACAGGCCACCATGATTGCTCGTTATTATCCTATCCGTGTTTGTATGTGGTTACAGGAACTGCAGGAACGAGATTGAGATGTTTGACTATGTTAGACTTAGTCAGACGTACGAGTGAAGCCTCACTAGTACGGCTGACAGGCTCATACGCACGGTTGATGCTGAGCTAAGTCACAATTACAACCTAAATGAGAAGACACGAGTGGGTGATCACCCGTACGACTGATGAAGCCAACTCGTACGTGTGATGAATGAATCATATGGGTGAGTCAACAGCAGGGGTATATAAAGTCTTATGTTCTTCATTTTAGGTTAAGCCTCTCATTTGTTACACACACTCAGATCTAGTGAGCTCCTCCGATTCTCTTTCAGTCCAAATCACCCACGTGGTGAATAATAGCTCTAGGTGTTGATCTAATCACACTTGATTTAGTTGTGGTTTGACTAAATTAATCAAAAAAAACTTTACCTATTCACTAAAGGGTTTGATTCACTTATTCCGCCATTGTGTGAGTTAAATCTGTTAATTTCTAAGTTCCTAGTCATGTTTCATCACCTTCTATTCTTTCCCCCTCAACTCATATTTTAAAATATTCATCAATATGCTCCATCCAATTCTGATTCTCGATATACTTCTAACTTTCATATCGGTCATTCTTCTTTTTCATCTACCGCCAGAAGAATCTATTTACTTCTACTATACTCTTGGGTTTATAGTGTTTCTAGTTCTCCCGTGTCTTTATATTGCTATATGCATCGATATATATGGTTTATAATTTCTGGTTTGTCGTTGGGCTTTATATGTTCCCTTATATTTCAAAGTCTCTGCTTCTGTCTTCTATAATCATTATCATTCACAGTTAATGCTCTCTTTTATTTGCTGCAATTTATACCCCAATTTCTATTTCGGAGTTTTGTCCTTTCGTTTCTTCTTCTTGCGATTAAGCACCGCTTGTAATGGTCCAGAATTCACAGATATGAATTTCAGAATGAACATTGTTAATGTTCTAGGAAGAAAATTGTGATGGCACGATCTTGACTTGTCAAATTACTAGAATACCTTGGAAAAGGCCGAATCATCAAGAAATATTTTCTTGATATTTTAGAGGTTAAATAGAATACAAGAGTCGTATAACATGGCACGTGATGATGTTATGATCTTTGAATCATCACGTTCCATTTAGAAACTCAGCATGACTTACTGTAATATAATCACATTGATCAAGTATCATTATATTATACTAATTCATGCTTCAGTTCCCAACACTACTTCAAAATATTCCTATTTTAAACTTGAATGTTTCAGAATTTAGAAACTAAAATAGTTTCTTTTATGATGTAATACAGATAGCGCGAAGAGGTAAATGATTTCAAATAAGAAAAATTAGGAAAATATCTTCAGAAATATGGAGGATATTTATAATGAAAGATATGATCATATTTTAGAATTTCTAATATCAGAGGATGATGAAGAATATTGTCCGCAGGGGTTTAGAGTCAGGAGCAAGGTATTCGTTAATGACTTCAGCAGGTACTGAATCATTTGGATTCTTTGAAGTCAGGTTCAGTCTTTGTAATTTGTCCACAGCCTCCTTCCTACTTTGCTCAATCCGTTTTCCAGTTCCAATACTTCTCTTTTTCTGTGCTTTGCCAGCACACTTCATCATTATCATCCAGCTTTTACCGTTTAAAGTAGTTTATAGTTTTTGCTGCTTCATCAGCATTTTTCCATTTTCGGAAAACCAATTCGTAGTTCGGAGTGTTTTTCAGAAACTTCACATTCCAATTTAGTCCAGAAGATAGACGTTATATATACACATATAACTGTTGGCATAGACATGCTGCGAGATTTCAAAATACTGATTGCTAATTTCCAATGATTCGTATGGCAATTCTCATTACAAGATGCGAATGAGTAAATGATGGGGTTTCAATGAATAATTATAATGACTTTTTGGAGAGGCTAAAGTCAAAGGGTAATGAAGTTGTTGGTACATCTGCTAATAATGTGGTGGAATGTAAAAGGTTCCCTGGTAACGATGGTGTATATCTCAAGGTTATAATAAGGTTAGTCTAACTGAAAAGTCGAAGTTGACTTGCTGGAGTTGTGACAAAACTGGATACTTTGAATAGGAGTCGCAAAGTTATTTTTGCTAATAAATGCCAAAGAATCTGACGCGGATACGTTGTTTAAACTTTTACTTTGGTTTCAATAGTTTTTTGGGTACATAAATGTGGGTAACATGTGGTTGGATCATCATCTCGATTACTCATCATTCGAAGTGTCTTCATAAATTTTTGAAGGGTTTGAACACATATTGTAATCGTTAACATACATTTGATGTTCTAACACAGTTTTGAAGTCAAAATATAGCTTGTGAAAGATGTAAGGATCTAAGAGTGATGATTTTGGTCATATCTCAAGTTGAATTTTGTGATTTCAAAATCAGAATATGTAATTAAATTTTGAATGAGTATGGTTGTTTTGATTTCTATAAAAGAATGTATATTGTTGTGAAAGTAGGGAGTATAATGGATGATTTGCTGAATCAGATTCGAAGAATGTAACATATTAATTGTGAATTTATATATCTCTCAGGTATTACCTACCCGTTAAAAAAAAAAAATTCACAATTAATATTTTGTACAAAAGAATTTTATTACAGTCTTTATGAAAATATATATATGTATATTTTCTTCAGATGTAACATAGATTTAATGAGTTAATGTTAAATTAAACTCATTAGATTTACGGTTGAAACTAGAATTGAATAATCCCTAAAGGCTTTAAAAAGTACATAACTTTTACGCAGTATTTCTTTAATGACATTGAAATTATGAATCAATACTTCGTTATTCGTTGATGTATGATGTTCGGTTCGTGGAATTCTTGTGAATTTCGCAAAGTACGAATGATGTTATCTGAAAAGTTTCGGGTACATCAATGATGAAAGTGTAAAATCAAATATATACTTGATTTATTATGAATTGGAATTTGTTGAATTGCGACAGAGATTGTAGTTAACGCTGGTTAAGTTGCGGCCGAAGGACGTACATTATTGCATTTTTGTAATATGAATTAACCGAGTAGTTAAGATTCACACACAATAGCTTAGCATGGAAAGATTTATTTCAAAATATATATATATATATAATATACATATAATTTCTTCAGAGGAATGAGTTAATTCTTCATAACTCGTTGATACAATATACACGTTATTGATTCGTAATGATGTCCACAGTGATTCTTGAACTGATGGAGTTTGTGATGTTATCGGTGTTGTTGATTCGGATGTTGACTGTACTAACGATGCTGGTAACGCTGATGGTACTGTTGATGTTGTTGGTAAAGCAAGTTTAGCTTGTTAATCACACACCATTTTTGTCAGGGTTTCTACTCTTCCTTCTATCATTTTGGTTCGCTTAACTGATTTATGGTTAGGCCTAGATTAGATAATCTCTAAGACTTTAGAGATTACATAATCACCGCGGAAATGTTTCTCCATTAAAGTTATGAATTAATACTTCGTCAGTTATTGTTGTTGGTACTCCTTGGTATCTATGGTGCGTATTACGTTGATGCTCGTGGGACAGATTGTGAAGTTGAGGTTTACGACGCGGTTGTGGTTGAAGATGGTAATGGTACTGTTGGTGTTGATGATGGTGGTACTGGTTATGCTGCTGATGCTGCTGCTAGTGTTTGTAATCTCTGCACCATATTCTCCAAAGCCACTACCCGAGCGCGAAGCTCGTTGACTTCTTCTATTACACTGGGGTGATTGTCGGTTCGGACGAGCGGATAAATAAAATCTAAAATTTGATGTAATATATAATCGTGACGAGATACTCTGGAAATGAGCGAGAAAATGGTGTTTCGGACAGGTTCACCGGTAAGTGCTTCAGGTTCTTCGTCAAGAGGGCAATGTGGTGGATGGAAGGGATCACTTTCTTCTTGTCTCCAATGATTGAGGAGGCTATGAACCCATCTCCAATTCATCCAGAATAGGTGATGACTGATTGGTTGATCTATTTCGGTCACACTGCTTTCGGAGCTTGAATGGGATTCCATTTCGGAATCTGAGTGACTTGAACTGATGACGAATTCCATTTCGTACGATTGCATAAAGGATTTTTTTTTCGATATGAAATGATTTTGGCTAACGGATGGTATTCTAATTATATAGAGATCAAAAGATTTCGTAGATTACGGAGGACTTTGCGGGATATGTCAGGCAAAGTTTAAAGTAACAAATACGATAAGATATGATTTAGCAGATATGCTAAGATATGAATTTTTGTCTATACACTATTCATGCAATCAATGCAGCAAGACGTGTCTTAGACTAAAAATGATAAGCAGGTAATTTCCTGAGGATGATAAGTAGTTAATTTTCGACACAAAATGATAAGCAAAACTTTTGACATGCAGACACGGTCGAAGTCCAGACTCACTAATGCATCCTATCGACTTATCAGTTAGACACACTAATGCAGACCTGGTTCGCTAAGACCGCCGCTTTGATACCAACTGAAAGGACCCGTTCATATACATTATAAACGATTCACAATAGTTGATTACATTGCGAGGTATTTGACCTCTATATGATACATTTTACAAACATTGTATTCATTTTTAAAAGACAAACTTTCTTTACATCGAAAATTGACAGGCATGCATACCATTTCATAATATCCACTATCCAACTATAAATTGATTTAATAATAATCTTTGATGAACTCAATGACTCGAATGCAACGTTCTTCGAAATATGCTATGAAAGACTCCAAGTAATATCTTTAAAATGAGCAAATGCACAGCGAAAGATTTCTTTAACACCTGAGAATAAACATGCTTTAAAGTGTCAACCAAAAGGTTGGTGAGTTCATTAGTTTATCTTAATCATTTATTTCCATCATTTTAATAGACCACAAGAATTTCATTTCCAGTTCTCATAAATATACGTCCCATGCATAGAGACAAAAATAATCATTCATATGGTGAACACCTGGTAACTGACATTAACTAGATACATATAAGAATATCCCCTATCATTCCGGGATCCTCCTTCGGACATGATATAAATTTCGAAGTACTAAAGCATCCGGTACTTTGGATGGGGTTTGTTAGGCCCAATAGATCTATCTTTAGGATTCGCGTCAATTAGGGTGTCTGTTCCCTAATTCTTAGATTACCAGACTTTAATAAAAAGGGGCATATTCGATTTCGATAATTCAACCATAGAATGTAGGTTCAATTACTTGTGTCTATTTAGTCAAACATTTATAAAAGCGCATGTATTCTCAGTCCCAAAAATATAAAGGGTAAAAAGGTAAATGAAACTCACCATACTGTATTTCGTAGTAAAAATACATATAACGTCATTGAACAAGTGCAAGGTTGGCCTCGGATTCACGAACCTAAATTAATTATATATATTTATGTGTTGGTCAATATTTGTCTAACAAATTAGGTCAAGTCATAGTGTACCACAATCCTAATGCTCGAGACTAATATGCAAAAGTCAACAAAAGTAAATTTGACTCAAAATAATTTCCAAAAATCTATACATGATTAATATATAGTTTAAATATCGTCGTTTTATATTTTTAAATATTTTTAAAAGATTTATTAGAGTAAATAATATAATTTATTTATTAATAAATAAAATTTTATATTAAATTTATATAATAAAATATACTTTTATATATATTAAGTAATAAAATTTATAGGGTTCATTTAATATCATAAAGATAATATGATAGGTATTATTAAAGTAAGTTATTACACGTAGTAAAATATGTTTGTATCACATATTTATTTGATAAAATAATATCTATAATGATAGTAAGTAAAAGTTGTATTATTTTATAATAATAATAATTATTATAAAAATATCAATATTTATAATTACTAAGATGACATTATGATAAAACGATAATTCTAATTATGATAACTTTAATATTTACGATAATTTTTAATATTATCTTTAAAATAATAATATTGAATCAAAGTTTGAATATGAATATTACCTTGAATAAGAAAGATAACCTACTGTATATAACAAAGGTTTCTTGATCTTAGATGATTACTTGAAATGGATTAGAAAGCTTGGAAGTAAATTAGTAAACTTGAAGGGATTTTTGAAGTGTTCTTGAAGTGTTCTTCCTATGATGATTATAGCTTGATTCTTGAAGTGATTTTTGATGAAGATGATGATTAACTACTGGAAAAATACGTTCATAATAGTGTATGTGTGTTGAGAGAGAATTAGAAAGAGAATTGGAAGTGAAATGGAGTGAATGATGAGTGGTAATTGGTGAGTGGTGAGTGGGGTTAAAAGGAGTTCTAGTTAGTTGACTAGCTCATGGTAGAAGTTAAAATTGATTAGTCATACATGACATAATCAAGAGTGGAATCCCATGCTAGTTCCTATTGGTATATACTCATAGTAAGTACGTTTTGAAGCTGTGTATAATAAGGGTAAGAATACGACTAGAATTCTTGATGAAAGAAAAGAATGGAAAAGTAACTGTAACCATTTTCGTTAAGTATGAGTGTTTTGATATATGTCTTGAAGTCTTCCAAAAGTATTTTAATACATCTAAATACACTACATTTATATTCATTTTAACTGATTCGTTAAGTCATCGTTAGTCGTTACATGTAAGTGTTGTTTTGAAACCTTTAAGTTAACGATCTCAATTAATGTTGTTAACCCATTGTTTATTATATCTAATGAGATGTTAAATTATTATATTATAATGATATTATGATATATTAATATATCTTAATATGATATATATACATTTAAATGTCGTTACAACGATAATCGTTACATATATGTCTCGTTTCGAAATCCTTAAGTTAGTAGTCTTATTTATATGTATATAACTCATTGTTAATATACTTATGGAGATAATTACTTATCATAATCTCATGTTAACCATATGTATATCCATATATATATCGTCATGTCGTTTTTACAAGTTTTAACGTTCATAAATCGCCGGTCAACTTGGGTGGTCAATTGTCTATATGAAACATATTTCAATTAATCAAGTCTTAACAAGTTTGATTGCTTAACATGTTGGAAACATTTAATCATGTAAATATCAATCTCAATTAATATATATAAACATGGAAAAGTTTGGGTCACTACAGTACCTACCCGTTAAATAAATTTCGTCCCGAAATTTTAAGCTGTTGAAGGTGTTGACGAATCTTCTGGAAATAGATGCGGGTATTTCTTCTTCATCTGATCTTCACGCTCCCAGGTGAACTCGGGTCCTCTACGAGCATTCCATCGAACCTTAACAATTTGTATCTTGTTTTGCTTAAGTCTTTTAACCTCACGATCCATTATTTCGACAGGTTCTTCGATGAATTGGAGTTTTTCGTTGATTTGGATTTCATCTAACGGAATAGTGAGATCTTCTTTAGCAAAACATTTCTTCAAATTCGAGACGTGGAAAGTGTTATGTACAGCCGCGAGTTGTTGAGGTAACTCAAGTCAGTAAGCTACTGGTCCGACACGATCAATAATCTTGAATGGTCCAATATACCTTGGATTTAATTTCCCTCGTTTACCAAATCGAACAACGCCTTTCCAAGGTGCAACTTTAAGCATGACCATCTCTCCAATTTCAAATTCTATATCTTTTCTTTTAATGTCAGCGTAGCTCTTTTGTCGACTTTGGGTGGTTTTCAACCGTTGTTGAATTTGGATGATCTTCTCGGTAGTTTCTTGAATAATCTCCGGACCCGTAATCTGTCTATCCCCCACTTCACTCCAACAAATCGGAGATCTGCACTTTCTACCATAAAGTGCTTCAAACGGCGCCATCTCAATGCTTGAATGGTAGCTGTTGTTGTAGGAAAATTCTGCTAATGATAGATGTCGATCCCAACTGTTTCCGAAATCAATAACACATGCTCCTAGCATGTCTTCAAGCGTTTGTATCGTCCTTTCGCTCTGCCCATCAGTTTGTGGATGATAGGCAGTACTCATGTCTAGACGAGTTCCTAATGCTTGCTGTAATGTTTGCCAGAATCTTGAAATAAATCTGCCATCCCTATCAGAGATAATAGAGATTGGTATTCCATGTCTGGAGACGACTTCCTTCAAATACAGTTGTGCTAACTTCTCCATCTTGTCATCTTCTCTTATTGGCAGAAAATGTGCTGATTTGGTGAGACGATCAACTATTACCCAAATAGTATCAAAACCACTTGCAGTCCTTGGCAATTTAGTGATGAAATCCATGGTAATGTTTTCCCATTTCCATTCCGGGATTTCGGGTTGTTGAAGTAGACCTGATGGTTTCTGATGCTCAGCTTTGACCTTAGAACACGTCAAACATTCTCCTACGTATTTAGCAACATCGGCTTTCATACCCGGCCACCAAAAATGTTTCTTGAGATCCTTGTACATCTTCCCCGTTCCAGGATGTATTGAGTATCTGGTTTTATGAGCTTCTCTAAGTACCATTTTTCTCATATCTCCAAATTTTGGTACCCAAATCCTTTCAGCCTTATACCGGGTTCCGTCTTCCCGAATATTAAGATGCTTCTCCGATCCTTTGGGTATTTCATCCTTTAAATTTCCCTCTTTTAAAACTCCTTGTTGCGCCTCCTTTATTTGAGTAGTAAGGTTATTATGAATCATTATATTCATAGATTTTACTCGAATGGGTTCTCTGTCCTTCCTGCTCAAGGCATCGACTACCACATTTGCCTTCCCCGGGTGGTAACGAATCTCAAAGTCGTAATCATTCAATAATTCAATCCACCTACGCTGCCTCATATTCAGTTGTTTCTGATTAAATATGTGTTGAAGACTTTTGTGGTCGGTATATATAATACTTTTAACCCCATATAAGTAGTGCCTCCAAGTCTTTAATGCAAAAACAACCGCGCCTAATTCCAAATCATGCGTCATATAATTTTGTTCGTGAATCTTCAATTGTCTAGACGCATAAGCAATCACCTTCGTTCGTTGCATTAATATACAACTGAGACCTTTCTTTGATGCGTCGCAATAAATCACAAAATCATCATTCCCTTCAGGCAATGACAATATAGGTGCCGTAGTTAGCTTTTTCTTCAATAACTGAAACGCTTTCTCTTGTTCATCATTCCATTCAAATTTCTTCCCTTTATGCGTTAATGCAGTCAAGGGTTTTGCTATTCTGGAAAAGTCTTGGATGAACCTTCTGTAGTAACCAGCTAGTCCTAAAAACTGGCGTATGTGTTTCGGAGTTTTCGGGGTTTCCCACTTTTCAACAGTTTCTATCTTTGCCGGATCCACCTTAATACCTTCTTTGTTCACTATGTGACCGAGGAATTGAACTTCTTCCAACCAAAATGCACACTTTGAAAACTTAGCGTACAATTCTTCCTTCCTCAATACTTCTAACACCTTTCTCAAATGTTCACCGTGTTTTTAGTCATTCTTTGAGTAAATAAGTATGTCATCAATGAAAACAATGACAAACTTGCAAGGTATGGTCCACACACTCGGTTCATAAGGTCCATGAACACAGCTAGTGCATTAGTTAAACCAAATGGCATGACCATAAACTCGTAATGACTGTAACGTGTTCTGAAAGCAGTCTTTGGAATATCATCTTCTTTCACCCGCATTTGATGATACCCGGAACGTAAGTCAATCTTTGAATAAATAGACGAGCCTTGTAGTTGATCAAATAAGTCGTCGATTCTCGGTAGTGGGTAGCGGTTCTTGATGGTAAGTTTGTTCAACTCTCGGTAGTCGATACACAACCTGAATGTACCATCTTTCTTCTTGACAAACAAAACAGGAGCTCCCCACGGTGATGTGCTTAGTCGAATGAAACCACGCTCTAAAAGTTCTTGTAATTGGCTTTGCAGTTCTTTCATCTCGCTGGGTGCGAGTCTGTAAGGAGCACGAGCTATTGGTGCAGCTCCTGGTACAAGATCTATTTTAAATTCAACGGATCGCTGTGGGGGTAATCCCGGTAATTCTTTCGGAAATACATCGGGAAATTCTTTTGCAATGGGAACATCATTGATGCTCTTTTCTTCAGTTTGTACTTTCTCGACGTGTGCTAGAACAGCATAGCAACCTTTTCTTATTAGTTTTTGTGCCTTCAAATTACTAATAATATGTAGCTTCGTGTTGCCCTTTTCTCCGTACACCATTAAGGGTTTTTCTTTTTCTCGTATAATGCGAATTGCATTTTTTTAACAAATGATCTTTGCTTTCACTTCTTTCAACCAGTCCATACCGATTATCACATCAAAACTCCCTAACTCTACTTGTATCAAATCAATCTTAAATGTTTCGCTAACCAGTTTAATTTCTCGATTCCGACATATATTATCTGCTGAAATTAATTTACCATTTGCTAATTCGAGTAAAAATTTACTATCCAAAGGCGTCAATGGACAACTTAATTTAGCACAAAAATCTCTACTCATATAGCTTCTATCCGCACCCGAATCAAATAAAACGTAAGCAGATTTATTGTCAATAAGAAATGTACCCGTAACAAGCTCCGGGTCTTCCTGTGCCTCTGCCGCATTAATATTGAAAACTCTTCCGCGGCCTTGTCCATTCGTGTTCTCCTGGTTCGGGCAATTTCTAATAATGTGGCCCGGTTTTCCACATTTATAACAAACTACATTGGCATAACTTGCTCCGACACTACTTGCTCCGCCATTACTCGTTCCAACACCATTTGTTCCTTTCGTTCTATTAACCCCTGGTCCGTAGACCTCACACTTCGCCGCGCTATGACCATTTCTTTTACAATTGTTGCAAAATTTGGTGCAGAACCCCGAGTGATACTTTTCACACCTTTGGCATAGCTGCTTCTGATTGTTGCTGTTGTTGCGGTTATTATTGTTGTTGGGATGATTGTTGTTGTTGTTGTTGTTGTTGTTGTTGTTGTTGTTGTTGGGCCGTTTGTTGTAGTTGCGATTGATGTTGCGATTGTTGGGATAATTGTTGCGATTATTGTTGTAATTGCTGTTGTTGTTGTATTGGTGATTCTTATCACCGTTTTCCTCCCACTTTCTTTTGACTTGCTTCACATTGGCCTCTTCAGCAGTCTGTTCTTTAATTCTTTCTTCAATCTGGTTCACTAGTTTGTGAGCCATTCTACATGCCTGTTGTATGGAGGCGGGCTCGTGTGAACTTATATCTTCTTGGATTCTTTCTGGTAATCCTTTCACAAACGCGTCGATCTTCTCTTCCTCATCTTCGAATGCTCCCGGACACAATAGGCACAATTCTGTGAATCTTCTTTCGTACGTGGTAATATCAAATCCTTGGGTTCGTAACCCTCTAAGTTCTGTCTTGAGCTTATTGACCTCGGTTCTGGGACGGTACTTCTCGTTCATCAAGTGCTTGAATGCTGACCACGGTAGTGCGTACGCATCATCTTGCCCCACTTGCTCTAGATAGGTATTCCACCATGTTAATGCAGAACCTGTGAAGGTATGCGTAGCGTACTTCACTTTGTCCTCTTCAGTACACTTACTTATGGCAAACACCGATTCGACCTTCTCGGTCCACCGTTTCAATCCGATCGGTCCTTCGGTTCCATCAAATTCCAAAGGTTTGCAGGCAGTGAATTCTTTGTAGGTGCATCCTACACGATTTCCTGTACTGCCAGATCCAAGGTTATTGTTGGTATGTAGCGCAGTCTGTACTGCGGCTATGTTTGAAGCTAGAAAAGTAAGGAATTCCTCTTCATTCATATTCACGGTGTGTCGAGTAGTCGGTGCCATTTCCTTCAAAATAGTCAAATGGAACAAGTTAATCATACAGAATATTAAGAGTAGTTAATAATATTTCGTAGCATAATATGAACTCATTTATAAAAGCTTTTTCTTCATATTAGCGTTTTATAAGTTCAAATTCGGGTAGTACCTACCCGTTAAGTTCATACTTAGTAACTAATATACAATTCAACTACTACAATTCTATATGAAAAACTGATTGTAATAATATTTCGCGTTCAAACTTTTATACAATATTTTACAAACTTACAATACCGCTTATTTTACATAAAGCATGAAATATAGCACACAATAACTTTGATACAAGATAGTTGTGAAGATAATTCTAGCTAGTACACAAGTCGTTCAGCAAAGGCAATAAAGGCACGTAATTCATACGTCCAGAAACAAGTCATGCATTCTGGTTTTACTAGGACTACTTCCCATCCTTGGTCTTGTGGAACATAACCGTTATGGCCGTTGATAAGATAGCGTGTTGTAACGTCGTCAAAGGGACGAGGGTTACGTAATGACCAACAGTCTCGTAATAACCTAAAAACCTCATTTCTTACCCCAATTACCGACTCCGTCACTTGTGGGAACGTTTTGTTTAATAGTTGTAGCCCGATGTTCTTGTTCTCACTTTAGTGAGAAGCGAACATTACTAACCCGTAAGCATAACATGCTTCTTTATGTTGCATGTTAGCCGCTTTTTCTAAATCACGAAGTCCTATATTCGGATATACTGAGTCAAAATAATTTCTTAACCCGTTGCGTAAAATAGCATTTAGGTTCCCCGCAATATATGCGTCAAAGTAAACACATCGTAACTTATGGATTTCCCAATGTGATATCCCCCATCTTTCGAATGAAAGCCTTTTATAAACCAAGGCATTCTTGGAACGTTCTTCGAATGTCTTACAAACTGATCTCGCCTTAAATAGTTGTGCCGAGGAATTCTGACCGACTCTAGACAAGATTTCATCAATCATGTCTCCGGGTAGGTCTCTTAAAATATTGGGTTGTCTATCCATTTTGTGTTTTTATACTGTAAAATAGACAAGAGTTAGATTCATAAAAAAAATACTTATTAATACAAGCAATTTTTACATATATCATAAAGCATAAGCACACTATATTACATATATTACACCACACGAATACAACTATCTTATTCCGACTCGCTCGTTTCTTCTTGTTCGGTTTTGGTTCGTTTTGCCAAGTTTCTAGGGATATATGATGTTCCCCTAATACGAGCCGTCGTTGTCCACATTGGTTTAGAAAAACCTGGTGGTTTAGAGGTTCCCGGGTCATTGTTACAACTTAAGGACTTCGGGGGTTGACGATACATATAAAGTTCATCGGGGTTGGAATTAGATTTCTCTATTTTTATGCCCTTTCCCTTATTATTTTCTTTTGCCTTTTTAAATTCAGTTGGGGTAATTTCTATAACATCATCGAAATTCTCGTCGGAATCCGATTCATCGGAGAATTGGTAATCCTCCCAATATTTTGCTTCCTTGGCGGAAACACCATTGACCATAATTAACCTTGGTCGGTTGGTTGAGGATTCTCTTTTACTTAACCGTTTTATTATTTCCCCCACCGGTTCTATTTCTTCTTCCGGTTCCGATTCTTCTTCCGGTTCCGACTCTTCTTCCGGTTCCTCTTCGGGAACTTGTGAATCAGTCCACGAATCATTCTAATTTACATTTGACTCTTCATTATTATTAGGTGAGTCAATGGGACTTGTTCTAGAGGTAGACATCTATCACATAATATCAAACACGTTAAGAGATTAATATATCACATAATATTCATATGTTAAAAATATATAGTTTCCAACCAAAATGTTAAGCAATCATTTTTAAAGAAAACACGGTCGAAGTCCAGACTCACTAATGCATCCTAACAAACTCGATAAGACACACTAATGCAAATTTTCTGGTTCTCTAAGACCAACGCTCGGATACCAACTGAAATGTCCCGTTCTTATTGATTAAAAACGTTCCATATTAATTGATTTCGTTGCGAGGTTTTGACCTCTATATGAGACGTTTTTCAAAGACTGCATTCATTTTTAAAACAAACCATAACCTTTATTTCATAAATAAAGGTTTAAAAAGCTTTACGTAGATTATCAAATAATGATAATCTAAAATATCCTGTTTACACACGACCATTACATAATGGTTTACAATACAAATATGTTACATCGAAATCAGTTTCTTGAATGTAGTTTTTACACAATATCATACAAACATGGACTCCAAATCTTGTCCTTATATTAGTATGCAACAATGGAAGCTCTTAGTATTCACCTGAGAATAAACATGCTTTAAATGTCAACAAAAATGTTGGTGAGTTATAGGTTTAACCTATATATATCAAATCGTAACAATAGACCACAAGATTTCATATTTCAATACACATCCCATACATAGAGATAAAAATCATTCATATGGTGAACACCTGGTAACCGACATTAACAAGATGCATATATAAGAATATCCCCATCATTCCGGGACACCCTTCGGATATGATATAAATTTCGAAGTACTAAAGCATCCGGTACTTTGGATGGGGTTTGTTAGGCCCAATAGATCTATCTTTAGGATTCGCGTCAATTAGGGTGTCTATTCCCTAATTCTTAGATTACCAGACTTAATAAAAAGGGGCATACTCGATTTCCATAATTCAACCATAGAATGTAATTTCACGTACTTGTGTCTATTTTGTAAATCATTTGTAAAACCTGCATGTATTCTCATCCCAAAAATATTAGATTTTAAAAGTGGGACTATAACTCACTTTCACAGATTTTTACTTCGTCGGGAAGTAAGACTTGGCCACTGGTTGATTCACGAACCTATAACAATATATACATATATATCAAAGTATGTTTAAAATATATTTACAACACTTTTAATATATTTTGATGTTTTAAGTTTATTAAGTCAGCTGTCCTCGTTAGTAACCTACAACTAGTTGTCCACAGTTAGATGTACAGAAATAAATCGATAAATATTATCTTGAATCAATCCACGACCCAGTGTATACGTATCTCAGTATTGATCACAACTCAAACTATATATATTTTGGAATCAACCTCAACCCTGTATAGCTAACTCCAACATTCACATATAGAGTGTCTATGGTTGTTCCGAAATATATATAGATGTGTCGACATGATAGGTCGAAACATTGTATACGTGTCTATGGTATCTCAAGATTACATAATATACAATACAAGTTGATTAAATTATGGTTGGAATAGATTTGTTACCAATTTTCACGTAGCTAAAATGAGAAAATTATCCAATCTTGTTTTACCCATAACTTCTTCATTTTAAATCCGTTTTGAGTGAATCAAATTGCTATGGTTTCATATTGAACTCTATTTTATGAATCTAAACAGAAAAAGTATAGGTTTATAGTCAGAAAAATAAGTTACAAGTCATTTTTGTAAAGGTAGTCATTTCAGTCGAAAGAACGACGTCTAGATGACCATTTTAGAAAACATACTTCCACTTTGAGTTTAACCATAATTTTTGGATATAGTTTCATGTTCATAATAAAAATCATTTTCTCAGAATAACAACTTTTAAATCAAAGTTTATCATAGTTTTTAATTAACTAACCCAAAACAGCCCGCGGTGTTACTACGACGGCGTAAATCCGGTTTTACGGTGTTTTTCGTGTTTCCAGGTTTTAAATCATTAAGTTAGCATATCATATAGATATAGAACATGTGTGTAGTTAATTTTAAAAGTCAAGTTAGAAGGATTAACTTTTGTTTGCGAACAAGTTTAGAATTAACTAAACTATGTTCTAGTGATTACGAGTTTAAACCTTCGAATAAGATAGTTTTATATATATGAATCGAATGATGTTATGAACATCATTACTACCTCAAGTTTAGTAGGTAAACCTACTGGAAGTGACAAGAAATGATCTAGCTTCAAAGGATCTTGGATGGCTTGAAAGTTCTTGAAGTAGGATCATGACACAAAAACAAGTTCAAGTAAGATTTTTACTCGAATTAAGATAGTTTATAGTTATAGAAATTGAATCAAAGTTTGAATATGAATATTACCTTGAATAATAAAGATAACCTACTGTATATAACAAAGGTTTCTTGATCTTAGATGATTACTTGGAATGGATTAGAAAGCTTGGAAGTAAATTAGTAAACTTGAAGGGATTTTTGAAGTGTTCTTGAAGTGTTCTTCCTATGATGATTATAGCTTGATTCTTGAAGTGATTTTTGATGAAGATGATGATTAAATACTGGAAAAATACGTTCATAATAGTGTGTGTGTGTTGAGAGAGAATTAGAAAGAGAATTGGAAGTGAAATGGAATGAATGATGAGTAGTAATTGGTGAGTGGTGAGTGGGGTTAAAAGGAGTTCTAGTTAGTTGAATAGCTCATGGTAGAAGTTAAAATTGATTAGTCATACATGACATAATCAAGAGTGGAATCCCATGCTAGTTCCTATTGGTATATACTCATAGTAAGTACGTTTTGAAGCTGTGTATAATACGGGTAAGAATACGACTAGAATTCTTGATGAAAGAAAAGAATGGAAAAGTAACTGTAACCATTTTCATTAAGTATGAGTGTTTTGATATATGTCTTGAAGTCTTCCAAAAGTATTTTAATACATCTAAATACACTACATGTATATACATTTTAACTGAGTCGTAAAGTCATCGTTAGTCGTTACATGTAAGTGTTGTTTTGAAACCTTTAAGTTAACGATCTCAATTAATGTTGTTAACCCATTGTTTATTATATCTAATGAGATGTTAAATTATTATATTATCATGATATTATGATATATTAATATATCTTAATATGATATATATACATTTAAATGTCGTTACAACGATAATCGTTACATATATGTCTCGTTTCGAAATCCTTAAGTTAGTAGTCTTGTTTATATGTATATAACTCATTGTTAATATACTTATGGAGATACTTACTTATCATAATCTCATGTTAACCATATGTATATCCATATATATATCGTCATGTCGTTTTTACAAGTTTTAACGTTCGTGAATCGCCGGTCAACTTGGGTGGTCAATTGTCTATATGAAACATATTTCAATTAATCAAGTCTTAACAAGTTTGATTGCTTAACATGTTGGAAACATTTAATCATTTAAATATCAATCTCAATTAATATTTATAAACATGGAAAAGTTCGGGTCACTACAGTTATTACTTATAATCATCATAAAAACAATTACTCAAGAACACATCAAGACGACTTCCAAGTTTACAAGTTTACTTCCAAGTTTTCTAATCCATTCCAAGCAATCATCTAAGATCAAGAAACCTTTGTTATTTACAGTAGGTTATCTTTCTAAATCAAGGTAATATTCATACTCAAGCTTTGATTCAATTTCTATAACTATAACTATCTTAATTCGAGTAATAATCTTACTTGAACTTGTTTTCGTGTCATGATTCTATTTCAAGAACTTCCAAGCCATCAAAGATCCTTGAAGCTCAAGTTTTTTTTCATCATTTCCAGTAGGTTTACCTACTAAACTTGAGGTAGTAATGATGTTCATAACATTCATATATATAAAACTACCTTATTCGAAGATTTAAACTTGCAATCACTAGAACATAGTTTAGTTAATTCTAAACTTGTTCGCAAACAAAAGTTAATCCTTCTAACTTGACTTTTAAAATCAACTAAACACATGTTCTATATCTATATGATATGCTAACTTAATGATTTAAAACCTAAAAACACGAAAAACACCGTAAAACCGGATATACGCCGTCGTAGTAACACTGCGGGCTGTTTTGGGTTACTTAATTAAAAACTATGATAAACTTTGATTTAAAAGTTGTTCTTCTGGGAAAATGATTTTTTCTTATGAACATGAAACTATATCCAAAAATCATTGTTAAACTCAAAGTGGAAGTATGTTTTCCAAAATGGTCATCTAGACGTCGTTCTTTAGACTGAAATGACTACCTTTACAAAAACAACTTGTAACCTGTATTTCCGACTATAAACTTATACTTTTTCTGTTTAGATTCATAAACTTAAGTTCAATATGAAACCATAGCAACTTGAATCACTCAAAACGGATTTAAAACGAAGAAGTTATGGGTAAAACAAGATTGGATATTTTTGCTTGTTGTAACTACGTGAAAATTGGTAACAAATCTATATTAATCATATCCTAGTTAACTCATATTGTATTATACATGTATTCTAATATATTATGTAATCTTGGGATACAATAGACACGTATGCAAATGTTTTGACATATCATATCGACCCATGTATATATATTATTTGGAACAACCATAGACACTCTATATGCAGTAATGTTGAAGTTAACTATACAAGGTTGAGGTTGATTCCAAAAATATATATACTTTGATTTGTGATCTAGCCTGAGACGTGTATACACTGGGTCGTGGATTGATTCAAGATAATATATATCGATTTATTTCTGTACATCTAACTATGGATAACTAGTTGTAGGTTACTAACGAGGACAGCTGACTTAATAAACTTAAAACAGTAAAACGTATTAAAAATGTTGTAAATATATTTTGAACATACTTTGATATATATGTACATATTTGTTATAGGTTCGTGAATCGACCAGTGGCCAAGTCTTACTTCCCGACGAAGTAAAAATCTGTGAAAGTGAGTTATAGTCCCACATTTAAAATCTATTATTTTTGGGATGAGAATATATGCAGTTTTATAAATGTTTTACAAAATAGACACAAGTGATCAAATTACATTCTATGTTGAATTATCGAACTGAATATGCTCCTTTTTAGCTTGGTAGCCTAAGAATTGGTGTTTATTATAATTGCCACCAATTGACGCGAATCCTAAAGATAGATCTATTTGGCCCAACATGCCTCATCCGAGTTACGGATGCTTTAGTACTTCGATTTATCATGTCCGATGAGAGTCCCGGAATGATGGGGATATTCTATATGCATCATGTTAAGGTCGGTTACTAGGTGTTCATCATATGAATGATTTTTATGCAGATTGCATGTTGTTTATGAGAAATGGAAATATGAAATCTTGTGGTCTATTATTACTATTTGATAAATATGTAGGTTAAACCTATAACTCACCAACATTTTTGTTGACGTTTAAAGCATGTTTATTCTCAGGTGATTATTAAGAGATTTCGATGTTGCTTGCTAATTTATGGACAAGAGTTGGAGTCAGCATGCTTGTAAAATATTGTTTAAAAACTGCATTCGAAGACTTAAATCGATGTGTAATATTATTGTAAACCATTATGTAATAATCGTGTGAAAACGCTATATTTTAGATTATCATTATTTGATAATCTTCGTAATATTTTTAAACCTTTATCGATAAAATAAAGGTTATGGCTTGTTTTAAAATCGAATGCAATCTTTGAAAAACGTCTCATATAGAGGTCAAAACCTCGCAACGAAATCAATTAGTATGGAACGTTTATAAATCGATATGAACGAGACATTTCACCTTAAGCCATATTGAGGGGCAGACTGAGCGAGCTTTCTGAAATACGGGTCGGTAAAATCTTCCCGGAGTCATTTCATATATTGGGTAAATACCCTGGAATCTTTTAAGAGAGAAAGCTCGAACTTGAAACCTCTCACCCCCATTCAATACACAAGGTATTTGACGTACCACTAGGGTGGATACATAAAAATATGAAATATGAAATTTACCCTAACATTTTTATGAGACATGAACAAGTTTTAATTCATATATGTTTAACCCAACGCATATCCAAACCGGCCCAATTGTCAGGCATATTACTGACATCTACATTTTAGCATATATAAAATCATTTAATTAACAAAAGAATTACATGAGTCTTTTATGTAATACTAACACTAACCGTGTGTCTGAAATTTTTTTTTATGTTCTTTTACTTTGTAAATGCTACGTTGATTTCTTTCACCTTTAACAATTTTAGTAGTTGACGATAATGTAAATTCGAACTTTGATTATATTTAACAATAGGGCGGATACATGAAATATGAAATTTACCCTAACATTTTTATTAGACATGAACAAGTTTTAAATCATATCTGTTTAACCCAGCGCATATCCAAACCGGCCCAATTGTCAGGCATATTACTGACGTCTACATTTTACATATATAAAATTACTATATTTATCGAGCCAGTGCGTTGCACGGGAACTCTTCTACAAACAATCTTGAATCTTAATTCGGATTGTTGTTTCATTATGCAATACATACTCGCGGTGACCCGTTACGGATTTTGTATTTTTGAAATGGGACCATTCGAGTATGTTTAACCAGTAACGGGTCTTAGTTCAGCTAAGTTAAAATCCAAGCACATTGTTTATACGTAAATCACTTAATAATGGATTGTTCAAGTATTTGTTGACCCATTAACATTAGTTGAACTAATATTATATCTGACGTGACATTTGTAAATAAATGTGTCACCTTTGTAAATAAACATTAGTTTAAACTTAGATATGAAATAACGTTATTATAGGGAAAAGTGTCAATAGTACTATTGTGGTTGAATCAGTAAAATATGTTTTTGTAAACGACACACATTAATATCGAGACTGATTAGATTAGCTGTATGATACAATTACAATGAAATAAAACTTCAACATTGATAACATTTGTACTGGAAATAAATGTATTATTACTATTAATTGTAGGCGTTGTTATTGAATACAATCAAAATGTAGCAATCGATTGTTCATGGTCATTTTCACCAAGTTTCATATACTTTCTCCATAATAGTAAAAAATGAATATAATTGTAATAAAACAACTACATGTGAAACTTTATGGAAATTGTAATTGAACAACTTGAGCGATATATATAATAAACGTCGCTGTAAAAAAAATCCATCAGTTGAAACTTGGCCCATTCTGAACACTTTTGAGCCCATGATCTCAAGTTCAACACATACATTAGCTATAATCAAAACCAAATTAAAGTATAAACTCACCTCATGATAAAAAAGTGGTAAGCTGCAAAATGGCTGAAACACAGTAAGACATCACTCAACCGGTGTCATCGGCATGTGTTCAGACCAGACCACCTTCACAAAATGCACATATCAATATATACTGTCAGTTAGCATATCATCAATGGGTCTAATAATTTAGGCGTTATCAATATATACAAAATGCACATAATAATATTTGATTCCTTCTGTTGCGATTCAATTAATGTACCCTTAAATTCATCAAACATCACAACTGCAATGAATTCAGTCTTGAGAAGTAGATGAATTTTGCAAACCTGATGAAGTTTTTTCATTAAAACCTATAATTCACAATACCATAAAGGAATCAAATATAGCTCACATCGTTTTGTCTGGTGTTTTCTTTGTGATGATGTTATTATCAATGAAGTTAAAGCTTAGATTAAATGGATCGGATCTGAAATAAAAAATGGAATATATTTAAAAATCTGCAAGATTAAGTTGCAGTGATCATATACATACGCATGTATATGTATATTTTTAATGTGAAAAGCTACTTAAAGGCAAATAATGCAAGACAATTAAACCGCGGTAAATGTTAGTAAATGCGGTGAGGCTGCGCGGAATATTAAAGAGTGCGTAGGGTTCTCGCAGTACTTGTGCGGAATGCCTAAGTGCGCGCACATCTTACTTCCGCGTAGGTCTCAAACCTATAAATAGGGAGCTTGGCCTCTCATTTGTGGTTGTTGATTCTGGAAGAATTGCCCTAGCCATATTGATCTCTTTCTCGTGAATTTGCCCGAGACTTGATCTTTGTTGGTTAAGGTAATTTACGAACACCGGGACATGGTTGTTGATCGTTTAGCACTTAACGAAATATGACAATAAGGTCCCAAAATCCTAATCGACATCCATTGTACCCCCTCATTGCACTCAATCCTTGATTAGCCTTTATTGAATATTCTTGGATTGTTCAATTGGCGCCATCCGTGGGACACGAATAGAATTGAAGTGAGAAATTCACGTTCGTTTTAATCGAGCTATTAAACTCATTTTTTAATTCTAATCGTGTTATTTTCTTTGTTATATTGCAGGAAAACGCAATCTCCTTGACAAAAGCTGTAAGCTAAGCAAAATGACGAAGCAACAAAATCTTTTAGCCACCAAAAATGTTGTGAATGTGGCAAATATGAATTTGAAGGTGTATAAAATGCACAAATCTTTTTCGGCCAAAAATTCAACTAAAGTGCTTCAAATTGTGCAAGATGCGAAGATAATAAGTACAATACACAAAAAGAAAGGGCTTAAAAAGCGAAAAGCGGTTGAAATGATTGAAAAATGGCAACTCACGCCCATAATTTTTCCATTTGAGCAAAATTGTGATATGTCCGATAAGCCGTTAGTCATATCATGCAAGGTCTCGAATACGGGAATAATAATTATGAAAATACATGTCGACACTGGCACCAGCATAGATTTGATATATGAGCAATGCTTTCACCAATTGCCAGAATACATTAAAGCAGAAATGAAAGCAATCGCGATATCTCTGTCTGGTTTCACGGGTGAATCTGCATGGCCCATGGGGCAATTGTCACTAAAAATTGAGTTGTGCGATGAAACAGACATAAAATTGACAAGACAAGCACGGTTAGATTTTTATGTTATACGAGCTGCTTCGCGTTATAACATGTTGTTGGGAAGATCCACGCTGCGCAAGCTTGGCATAGTGCCATCTACGATACACGGAATGGTTAAATTCACTACTTGCAAAGGTGTGGCAACAATAAATTCTATGGCTATGCAGTCAATTTGTGCGGCTATAAGCACGCAAGACGCAGTTGTTGCACACAAAATTGTAGAGGATAACATGGTTGTTATAAACTGTAGATATCCTGATCATAAAATAAAAATTGGAACTGAATTGGATAAGGAAATAAGAAAGAAGATTGTGCAATTGCTTGTTGCGTACATGGATGTGTTTGCTTGGAGTGAGCAAGATATGACTGGAGTTCCGCGTGACGTTCGGAACATAGATTAAATGCTAATCCTGCACTAAAGCCCATTGTGCAAAAATGCAGAGGAATGGCTCCTGATCGCATGAAATGGTTATGTGCGGAAGTTACCAAGTTAGTTAATGCAGGTATTTTGCGTGAAGTAAAATATCAAACATGGGGTGCAAACCCAGTATTGGTAAAAAAGCCTGACGGTTCGCGGAGGATGTGCATAGACTTTAAAGACATAAACAAAGCTTGTCCAAAGGACAATTATCCACTGCCTGAAATAGATCTAAAAGTGGAGTCTTTGGATGCTTACCCTTATAAATGTTTTTTGGATGCCGCAAAAGGGTATCATCAAATCCCAATAGCGCAAGAAGACGAGGACAAAACCGCTTTTCATACTGGAAAGGGCATTTATTGTTATATTAAATGCCTTTTGGACTCAAGAATGCGGGAGCAACCTATCAGCGATTAATTGACAAGGCATTTGAAGGCCAAATAGGCCATAACCTTGAAGCTTATTGTCACAACACTAGCTTTTCCACTTAAGATGTCTAGTTTGACTTCTTTAAGTTACCTTTTCCGACATGACGAGTAAATTTATTAATCTATGTCTTGGTTTATTTTAGGGTTTGTATAGCTCTAAGGGTGCATTTTAAGTCTTACTTGATAGGGTATTACTTCACACATTTTGCATAAAGTCATAAACCCTAACTTATCATCATGAACCCTAGTTTACTACTATAAACTCTAGCTCATTTTCATAAACCCTAGACTTATAAATTATATCTTTATATTTATATTAACTCAATAAATAAATTTATTAACCAAGTATTTAGATTAAAGACTTGAAACATTTTCATTTGAACATTTGTTCATAAGATAGAAACATTTCCACACTCCTTCACTTTCACAACTAGTCTTGATTTCCTTGAACTTAACCATTTCTTTCAACCTTAACCTATCTTTATTAGAACCAAACTTTAGCTTACTTCCTAAACCCTAAACATACAAGTAAACATCTTAGGATTTAACATTAGAAAGCCTACACAAATACATGTACACTTGCAAAACCAAAAATTGACTAGAACACTACATCATCATCATCAACGTTTTCCATCATCATCATCAAGTATCATCATCTAAAATATCTCCATTTGCTTCTCCACTAAGCAAAATATCTTGCAAGACATAATCATGATCTCCATTAATGGCATAAGATGAGTCATCCCTTCCCCCTCCCCTCCTTGTGCCACGTCCTACCACCTCACCACCACCATCTCTATATAAGCCCACTTCTACCACCATTTCTCCCATTTCTTCATTCTTCTTTCCCTCTCTACTCTCAATTACAGATCCTAAATCATCTCTTAATCATAATCTTGAAGCTTTAGAAGTAGATTTCATCTAGGTATAACTAGTTAACTTAATCTATTCATTTCTAGTCAAAATCAAGAACCTTCATGGTGTAAAAGCTAGATCTAGAGTGTTAATTCACTCAATAATGACTATAAAGCTAACCTTTATTTTGATATTATATCATTATACTTAAGATCTATATATGTCCAATCTCTTAAAATGAAGTTAGAGTAAGAATCAAAGTGATTAAACTTTGTAAACTATTTTGTCTTTGAGCTGTCCAAATTTCTACTTGAAGTCTATGACCTAAACACCAACCTATGGTTGCTTTCTGGAACTCATGAATTTATATGATGTTCATTTATGTGTTTGAGACTTCTAGTAAAAGTTTCATGATTTAACTCAAAGTGAAAGCCATTTTAGAATTTTATTTGGTGAAACATGTTCAGATTCATGGCAATCTGACCAAGTGTCAAAGATTCATGCATAGCTTAAAATATAAAATAGATTTCAAACCAAAGTCTTCTGATATAACGATTACACTTAATAAGGAAGCCAATGACAGTAAAATCACTAAGATCCATTAATAAATCATCAAAATATAGTCCTATCTAGTTGATACAAGATTTTGTGAAGTCAGAAATTAGTCTAAAACCTTATCTCCAAAGACAAGGTTAATGAAGACTTTGAGAGTATTCCTTTCGGGAAAAATCACTTTTATATGTGATAAGACTTCTATAACGTTCTTGAGTCAAATAGATAAGTTTTCCTATTTTTAAATTTACAAAAGATTTTGTAGTGTAAAACTGAACTGTTTTGCACACATGTAAAGAAATGAACTTTTGACTAACTTATGTTCTGAGTTTAGAGGCTAACCTTACATGGTTAGAACTAGTAATTTCACTTAAAATGGATGCCTAGATCATTAGAAACACCTACACTTATGTCATGAAAAAACTAGTCGAAAACAGTCTATTTCTAAAACTATGAACTAGTGACTTTTGAAACCAAATATCGATTTGGACAGATTACTTAAGGGATTGATCTTAGACTTTAATTAAGTACTATATCAAATATTAAGACCTATGACCTATTAACATTTTATTAGGTCTCAAGCCCGGAACACCGAACACAATCTAACCGTTTACTGTGAACGTTCCGCACCGCTTTACTTCTGATGTATTTGTATTTTGTAACCACGATATACCAAAACTAAAAACAGAGACCGTGATGTAATAATATTTATGTTTTCGCTGCTACGATGACTATAACCTGGGACAATGTAACGACCCGACTTTTTCCGTTATGTTTTACCGTTAATTATTTAACGACCGTTAACTGTTATTCGTGCCACGTCATTTCTATGACCTATATTATTATTTTTGTAATAATATATATATTAATTATTATGTGGTATGTGAATATTTGTATTCATATTTTAAGTTATACGTTTCTACGTGTTGCGGATTTCTATCCGGCGAATCTTTTCGGTTTTCACACTAACGGTCGAGCTTTTGGGATTTTTAAGTCCTAATTATTTAAAATATGATATTTTAATGTCATATGTTTATATATAGTGTTTATATATATATTTTTCGTCGCTTATGTGTTATCTCTCCGAATTTTTAATTGCGTAGTCGTGTTTTCGCGTTTCGGGTTTCGATCGGGCGTTCGGGCCACTAGGATTTTACCAAATCATCAAAGTGGGCCATGGGGCCCACCCCACACCCCAACAATCGGCCGAATCAATGGGGAGGTGGTATACCCCTCTTGATTTTCCATTTTGCATTCATAATTCATTTTATCACTTACATTTCTAAACCTAATTCCTTATTGCTCTCATCCCTCTCCTCTCCTCCCTTGCTTTGGCCGTCACCTACACCAACAACCATTATCATCATCTTCATAAATTTTGTACTTGGATCAAGAAGCTTTCAACACAAACGCGTTCCTCTAAATCTCCTCTACAAGTTCATACCATTTTATTCCTGATTAGGGTATAAACCCTAACCCTAGCTTTTCAATTTTTCTTATATTTTCTATTTTTGTATATTATTTTGATAGTATGATGCTTACATGTTATTGTATTGTTGATTGTATGCGTAGAAATGCTCGATTATATATGTTTTCGGTTTGATTAATTTGGGACAGCAGCATTTTTGATCATTTCTGTATATGTAACTGATATAAAAGTGAAATTAAAGTGTCTATATGAGTTTCTCTCATCAAGACATTAATTTTAGACTCCGAATTCATGTCATTTTGATTCCCGGAGCTCTAGTTATGATTAAAATGGTGTTTTGTTGGAATTAAATTGTGAAAACGAATTGTTCCAGGTTTGGTCCTACCTTGTGACCACTTTTGGAGTCTTTAGGGTGTACTAGTGTGTTAGGATTGATGATGGGATGAACTTTCATGTTCGAGTCATCGAAATCCGAGCCACGGATCACCCGTTATGACTAAAACGTGTCTTTGAACGGATTAAAGTTCCAAGTTGTTTAATGGCTGATAATCACGACATCGTTGCTGTTCTTGGGGTGTTTTTGAGTGCACAAATGTGTCGGGTGGTTTGATTAGGCGGAGATATATATAAGACTCGCCGAAAACCGACACCCGGGGCTCAAGTTATGACCCGATGAACTTTTAATTAAAACTTATGGTTAATTATTAAAACTTATGATATAAATAATGATTTTCATTATTATTAAATTACTTATGATATAAAAAGTAATTATTATAATTTAAGACTTATGATATATATTTATTATATCATTATTTAATTACTTATGATTTAATTAAACTTTTAATTAAACTTATGATTAATAATACTTTTATTATTAATGAAAAATACTTATGATAAGTATTAAACTTATATTATGAGATTATTATTATGAGACTTATAATAAGGATTAATTAATTATTTAATTATTATAAGGCTTAGTTATTATTTAATTATAATTTAATTATTAAATACTTATGATTTAATAATTATAATTAGAAACTTATGATATGATTAATAATTCATTATTAATTAATAATACTTATGATATGACTAAAAAATTTATTATTAATTAATAATACATATATTATGATTAATATTTAATTAATTAATTAATTACTTATGTTATATTAATTATATCATTTAAACTTATTTTAACTTTAATAATTCATTTTAATTTAATTAAATTTATGTTATAACATATTTATACTTATTTAACTTTAATTAACATTATAACTTATATTATTATTACAAATTATACTTTTAAAATTTATGTTGACTATGTTTGACTAAGGTTGACTTTTGAGTTGACTTTCGGTTGACTTTGAATTTCAGTTGACTTTCTAATTAAGGAAACTTTCCTAACTTAAAAACTTTCTAAAAAATAGAAACTTTCTAAATATGAAAACTTTCTAAATATGGAAACTTTCTAAATTTGGAAACTTTCCAAAAATAGAAACTTTCCTAAAATAGAAACTTTCCTAAAATAGAAACTTTCCAAAAATAGAAACTTTCCTAAAATAGAAACTTTCCAAAAATAGAAACCTGCTAAAAATAGAAACTTTCTAAAAATAGAAAGTGTGTGTCCGTACGCTGTTCCGATCAAATCGATGCATGTTGAGTATTGTTCTATGACTACTTGCAACATGTACAATAGCTATCATACTAAGACTTGACCTAAGTTAGTTATTTATATAGACCTGCTTTATTTATAAGTCGGCGTTGTGATCATTCCTGATCACTTTACTTCGTTTGCTGTTCGCTTATTTGTGTGGTTACTTCATTTGCTTTAAGGTGAGTTATAGTTCCGTTTTTACATACTTTTCAAAGTATATTTTTGGGATGTGATTACATGCATTTTATTTTACGTTTAGACACAAGTGGAAATTAAATTTAAATTATTCATTGTGAGTTGAACAAAAATATTCCCTAGTCTGGTAACTGTAATCACTGGTTTCTACTGGTGAACGCGAATCCTACGGATAGATCTATTGGGTTTGACAACCCCATTTCGAGCTAGTCGCGCTAGCAATTTATAATCGGAATGTTTAGTACTTCGTATTTTGTTGTAGATATACTGTTCGGTGTGTATTATTTATTATGTTTGGCAAGGATAAATAAAGGGTTAAGTGGTTACCAGGTGGCTCATTGATAATGGAATAATGTTTTATGTTTTCTAACATCTTAAATCTTGTGGTCTAAAGTTTATTCAATTATTTAAACCTATAATTCACTCAACATTTTTGTTGACAGTTTACATGCATGTTTTCACAGGTACTTGAGTTTGTTTGATGCTTTCGCTGTGTTAGAAGAGTCTGCATGCATTTGGGCAGATTTTATTAAACAATTATGAAATTTTAAACTTGCATTCTATTTTTGAATAATTTAAACTTATGGGTTTTGTTGACAATGTTTTAGGTCAACTTTGGTTATTAATATGTTGGGTTACTTAAACTACATATTTTCGGTATGTATCCTTTTTGGGAAACTTTTGAAATAAAAGAATGCAATGTTCTTTATTAAATTCATTTAAGTTCGATCAAGCTGTGGGACCAAGTGACGGAGCCGTTAAGTGTTTTGACGGGGCCATCACAGTTGGTATCAGAGCTCTGGTTGTAGGGAACTAGGCGGTCGTAATGTGGTCAACCCGTGGTTTTTAGGGTGCATTAGAGTCTAGTCTACAACCCGACCTCTTTTGCTATAGCATTATTATGCATTTCATTTCGTTTGAGATATATCATAAACATTTATTCTATGTTGTATGTGGTTTGTGGTTTTACTATTTGCAGATGTCGACTTCGAGCAACAACTCCGTTCCTGCTCCTGCTCCTTCGTCTGCTGCTAGACGCCGTGCTCATCAACCTTTGATCGATGATCCTGTTGACTACTACATGGCTACCATCACTCACATGACTAGAGCTTACAATAATGAGACGTGAAAGGACCCGTTCATATACATTATAAACAATTCACAATAGTTTATTTCATTGCGAGGTACTTGACCTCTATATGATACATTTTACAAACATTGCATTCGTTTTTAAAAGACAAATTTTCATTTACATCGAAAGTTGACGGCATGCATACCCTTTCATAATATATTCATCTATAATTGACTTAATAATAATCTTAATGAACTCGACGAATCGAATGCAATGCCTTTTGAAATATGTCATGAATGACTACAAGTAATGTCTCTAATATGAGCAAATGCACAGCGGAAGATTTCTTTCATACCTGAGAATAAACATGATTTCAAGTGTCAACCAAAAGGTTGGTGAGTTCATTAGTTTATCATAAACAATAAAATTCATCATTTTAATAGACCACAAGATACTCATAATTAGAAAACAATCTGTGCAGGTCTATTCTTGCTGTAAAATCATTCATATGAAGAACACTGGAACCTTTTAAACAACTCACCAACGGTAGCTAATGCGTAGTGCAATGACAAAATCATTTCACCGTGGTAGTTAATACAATATAATTCTTACAACGGGGGCTAATGCGTACGCAATGCAAAATTATCCCTCCGAGGGTAGCTGAAACGGGGGCTAATGCGTACGCAATGCAAAATCATCCCTCCGTTACCAACTACAAAGTCGACTATAATATAATACAATACATCGGGGGCTAGTGCGTGCGTGCAATGCAAAATCATCCCTCAATGTGTACGCAATGCAAAATCATCTCTCCGTTAACTACTAAATTGAACCTCTGAATCAAAATAATTCTATCATAGAATGTAGTTTTGAATATTTGTGTCTATTTCGTCAATCATTTATAAAAGCAGTTCATGTATTCTCAGTTCAAAAATATATCTCAAAAGCATTTAGAAAACAGTTATAAAAACAGCGCATGTATTCTCAGTCCCAAAAATGTAAAGAGTAAAAGGGAATCAAATAAACTCACAATATTGTATTTTGTAGTAAAAATACATATGACGACATTGAACAATTGAACAATGTAGGGTTGGCCTCGGATTCACGAACCTAGATCATTCATATATATATATATATATATTAAAACTTATAGTTGTAATTGATCAATCCTATATCAAGTTGTTGCTATATTAAGGATTGAGTGCAATAATAAGATGAAGGATGGGATGTTTGATGATTATTTTAGGCCCCGATGATCGTCTTTCACTTTAGCAATTAAGTGATCAACCACCCCGACCCGGTCTTGATTATTAATTAGCATAATTCACCTTAGCACAATGTAAAATCCCTTGGGCAAGATCACAAGTAGAAATCACAAAGGCTTGGGAGAAATGCAGAGAAACAACAACCTATAAATGAGAGGCCAAGCTCTCTATTTATAGTATTCGAAATATCCGTGGTCTACGAATTGCTTAAGTGTCCGCGGAGACACAGCGGATTAAACCGCAGTCCTTTATTAGTGCAAAAATATAACTGCTGTACTTATTTTCAGCGAATATCTCATAGCTTTGCATTATAGCTCACGCAATTCTGCTTTTGACTTTTAGCAAATAAAATATACATATACAATGCTATGTATATGATCAAGTCCCCCAGTTTATTATGATACATTTCGCGAAGCAGATGTATCATGATAAACTCTAAAAAATAAAGAAATAATCACCAAAAATTTTTCGCAAGTGATATTTTATAATTTTTACCACTCATTAATTACCGTTGATATTATTAAACCCAACGCATAGGCACAACGATAACTTTCGCAATTCTGTTAAATCAAAACGCTGTAATGGCTAGAAAATTACCGTGTACATGTTGCGGTAATTTTAGTCGTTTAAATGTAATCATTACTCTTTCAACTTACTCGCCCTAATTCCAATTATAAATAGCTGAATAACCCGCATAAAAACTTTACGCTTTCTCTCTCAATTACGTGTTCAATCATATTCATCTGATTACACTCGTTCTTTGCAATTAATCTAATCAACCCTTAATACCTTCAATTCATCATCCGTTCTACTTTTCTGAGTATAAATGGCATCTGCTTCATCTGCCCATACGCCTGGAGGTTTCGTTTCCTATATGACGGAAGCGAAACTCTGAACCCTACAGCAGTGGTATCATCCACTCGCTCAATTTGTTCCCACTGCACCTTCAATGGATGATCGAGCAAACACTCCCCCTAAAGGAATGATTACTATATATGAGGCCGCCATCTCTCAAGGCAACCTACGTTTCCCACTTAACCAATTTTTTCACAGTGTCTACGAATATTATAAAATCGCCATTGCGCAACTCCATCCAAACGTGATTAACAAAATCGTGTTGTTTGAGATGTATTGTAATGCTATCAGCCAACAACCGCTGCTTAACGTGTTTCGCGCATGCAATAGCCTTGTGCTATATGATGCGAGATGGTTCTCTTTCCGCAGTAAACTTGGCGTAATGACTTCGCCAAAAGATTCGATTGGCAATTGGCGCAGCTCTTTCTTCTTTATCAATGACACCGCTCATGTGGATAGTAGTATACCAAAAAAGTGGTGTACTGAACTCATTCGCACTCTGAATGACAAACCCATACTTGATGATCTTGAGAACGACATTCTCAAGACGCTTAAGGGTGCAAGCCTAATTCTGCGAACATATTCAAATGTACTGATGTACATTGGTAGGGTTTCGATCCAATGGTCTTGGAGCGACTGAGATGCTCTTCTAATCGACCAGATGAATAATGGTATTTCGCCTAAACTTTTCGCATTATATAATTTTTTATTTTTTCCTTCGCATATCCTTATGCATTTGTATTTTCGCAGTGATTGAGCTTGGCTTATGAAAGGACCCGTTCATATACATTATAAACGATTCACAATAGTTGATTACATTGCGAGGTATTTGACCTCTATATGATACATTTTACAAACATTGCATTCGTTTTTAAAAGACAAACTTTCTTTACATCAAAAATTGACAGGCATGCATACCATTTTATAATATCCACTATCCAACTATAAATTGATTTAATAATAATCTTTGATGAACTCAATGACTCGAATGCAATATTCTTCGAAATATGCTATGAAAGACTCCAAGTAATATCTTTAAAATGAGCAAATGCACAGCGGAAGATTTCTTTAACACCTGAGAATAAACATGCTTTAAAGTGTCAACCAAAATGTTGGTGAGTTCATTAGTTTATCTTAATCATTTATTTCCATCATTTTAATAGACCACAAGAATTTCATTTCCAGCTCTCATAAATATACGTCCCATGCATAGAGACAAAAATAATCATTCATATGGTGAACACCTGGTAACCGACATTAACTAGATATATATAAGAATATCCCCTATCATTCCGGGATCCTCCTTCAGACATGATATAAATTTCGAAGTACTAAAGCATCCGGTACTTTGGATGGGTTTTGTTAGGCCCAATAGATCTATCTTTAGGATTCACGTCAATTAGGATGTCTGTTCCCTAATTCTTAGATTACCAGACTTTAATAAAAAGAGGCATATTCGATTTCGATAATTCAACCATATAATGTAGTTTCAATTACTTGTGTCTATTTCGTAAAACATTTATAAAAATTGCGCATGTATTCTCAACCAAAAAATATAAAGGGTAAAAAGGCAAATGAAACTCACGCATATAAATATTGTAAAATAGTTATTAAAACATTGCATGTATTCTCAGCCCAAAAATATATATAAAAAGGGAATAATGAAACTCACCATACTGTATTTCGTAGTAAAAATACATATAACGTCATTGAACAAGCGCAAGGTTGGCCTCGGATTCACGAACCTAAATTAATTATATATATTTATGTGTTAAACAATATTTGTCTAACAAATTATGTCAAGTCATAGTGTACCACAATCCTAATACTCGAGACTAATATGCAAAAGTCAACAAAAGTAAATTTGACTCAAAATAATTTCCAAAAATCTATACATGATTAATATATAGTTTAAATATCGTCATTTTATATTTTTAAATATTTTTAAAAGATTTATTAGAGTACATAATATAATTTATTTATTAATAAATAAAATTTTATATTAAATTTATATAATAAAATATACTTTTATATATATTAAGTAATAAAAATTTATAGGGTTAATTTAATATCATAAAGATAATATGATAGGTATTATTAAAGTAAGTTATTACACGTAGTAAAATATGTTTGTATCACATATTTATTTGATAAAATAATATCTATAATGATAGTAAGTAAAAGTTGTATTATTTTGTAATAATAATTATTATTATAAAAATATCAATATTTATAATTACTAAGATAACATTATGATAAAACGATAATTCTAATTATGATAACTTTAATATTTACGATAATTTTTAATATTATCTTTAAAATAATAATTCTATTTAAAATAATAATAATAATGATATTTTATAGTAACAATGACATTTCTATTAAAATGATAATTTTTGTTAAAATGATAATTTTTGTTAAAATGATAGTTTTAATACTAACGATACTTTTAATAATAATAGTAATGATAAAAATAATAAGAACGATAATTTTATCTAAATCAATATCTTATAATATTTTAATTTCATCATGATACTCTTACTCATTATTTCCTAATCGTTTCGTTTAATAGCTTTTAATCGTCTTTTATATCGTGTTCATAATAATGATCATAATAGTAATCAAAATAATTAATTGTTACAAATATTTGTTTTAATTACACTAATATTAATAATGATAGTTACTATAACATTATTAACGATAATACTAATAATTATCTTAATGATAATATAGTAATAATAATAATAACAATAACAATAACCATTTTTAAATAATGATATATATATTAATAATGATAATAATAATAATAATAATAATAATAATAATAATAATAATAATAATAATAATAATAATAATAATAATAATAATAATAATAATAATAATAATAATAATAATAATAATAATAATAATTGGATAATAATAATAATACTAATTATAACTTTAAAGATAATAACGATAGTAATAATAAAAAAATAACAATTTTTAATGATAAATCCCTTTTATTGATAAAGATAATAATAATGATAATAATAAGATAAAACTAGAACGACGATAAAAATGACGATAATAATAATCATATTTAATAAAAATATAGAAAATCCAATTGATTAAAACTTCTAATCCATTCTTCGAAACCATTCGATATCTAAAGGAAATGTTCTTAATTTTTCGCTAGCTTGCCATGGACATGCATATCTTATACCTTATCTCAACCGCAAGTGTAACTAATTCAAGATTCAACCTAACCTGTCTAAGGGCAATATCAAAAGCACAAGCATGCATAATCCTAAATACTCGAGCACTAGTCAGGGATACACTATTAGTATGTAAAAGTTAAATTATGAGTACTCACGTATCAATATTGAGATTCAATATTGCAGGAAAAGTACGTAGACGCAACGGAAATGATAAACACTATATTGACCTCACGAGTATACCCATGAATCATACTCAATCACCTCCATAGCTATAACCCATAATTTTCTTAATCCTATCCTACTCGAAAAACAATTTCGAAATCACTCGGACAGCACTCCGTCGTAATATTTTATGTATACTAATAATATCTTGAAATAATACGGAGTAAATATATATATATGTAAATCGATTGAGAGAGTTTAGAGAAAAATATTTTCAAGTTTCTATAAAATAATGAAACCTATTGAATTCTATTTATAATAGATTTTTGAATTATTAAAGTGAATTATTAAAGTGAATTATTAAAGTATGAATTATTAAAGTGAATTATTAAAGTATGAATTATTAAAGTTAATTATTAAAGTATGAATTATTAAAGTGAATTATTAAAGTATGAATTATTAAAGTGAATTATTAAAGTTAAAGTAAAGTAAAAATAAAGTAAATGTAAAGTTTAAGTATAGTAAAAGTATAAAACTATGTACGTATAACACGCGTACAAATATATATAATATTAATTTAAATCGTTATATATATTTAATAAAATAAAATATAAATATTGTTATCTTTATCATACTAGTTAAGTAATGAGTTGTCAAAAGTGGTTCTAGATATTTATAAAAGTTATATACGTTTTAATAATAAAGTTCTTTTTAAACTGAAAACGTTTTTGTACGTTTGAAACTAAATAGATCAATCGAGTCTTTATGAGATTCAATCTTCCACTATCCTTTGTCTAGTTCTTAATGATTGACAATTTGTTCTTATTTATAAATCACTTTACCATTTTTCGAATATTGTTAAAATGGAAAGATTTCTCAAATCAACGTGGGCCTTTCAACAGAGACTTGTAATCATAATTCAATATATCTAATAATTCAATCATTTGATCTTATCTTCTAATTTCATTGATAAACATTTTGAAACAGATACAATCATATAAAGTATTTAATCTAATATTTTGTTTACGTTTCAAGTTATAATATATATATATATATATATATATATATATATATATATATATATATATATATATATATACACACACATATACATATATAATCATATTCGTTTAATGGTTCGTGAATCGTTGGAACTTGGTCGAGGTTGAATGAATGTATGAACATTGTTTAAAATTCTTAAAATTTAACTTAACAAATATTGCTTATCGTGTCGGAAACATATAAAGCTTAAAGTTTAAATTTGGTTGGAAATTTTCGGGTTGTCACAGCTTAATCATGTGATCGGCGAATATTAGCAGAATCAGACCTGCGCGCCGCGTAAAAGGCAGCAAAGGCAAGATTATCCCCATTGACGAACCAATCACAAACAAGCTTTTCATTTCCGGCGGTGAAGACCGCGGTAAGCGGAAAGCCGCAGAAAGTGCAACGACCCCGCGCAAAAAACGAGTGCGCACTATATCTGAACAAGAAGCAAGTAAGCAATTGTTAATTTCGCAATAGTTGTTTATTATACCCGTATTATTTTCGCACAGATTTGATATTTTTGCTTATCTGTTTGTAATTGTCCTTTCAGATTCAACTGGTGAAGCTACACCGCTCTATAATATTACGGGGAATATCCCCACAGATATTCTTGAAGAACCTGGTCATGAAGATTTAACAATTCCTTTCGACGCAGAAGCGTCTAATCAGGAGGAAGAAGAAGAAGAAGAAGAAGAAGAAGAAGAAGAAGAAGAAGAAGAAGAAGAAGAAGAAGAAGAAGAAGAAGAAGAAGAAGATGCGGAAGAAGCTGAAGAGGTAGAAAAAGCCGATCGATTGTACCGCAGGCTCTACAAATTCATTCCCAAAGAAACCAAAGAACAATACCGCAAGCTGACGTATCCACAAGCGGAAAGACAACGAATGCACAATTGCTATAATGCAATTTGCCTAGCTGTTGACAACATTGAGCGCTTTACTGAGATTTCAGATGAATATGAAAAGCAAGTCAAAATTGCTACTGCTCATGAGAGGAAAGCGCGGAGGGTGGAGGCACAGCTTAAAAAGTCTGCAGAGGAAAACATCCAACTCAAGAAGAGAGTGAAGAAAGCTAAAAAAGAATTCGCTCAGCTTGTGAAATATCTGCCGGAATTCGCAGATAAAGTGATGGATTCGCAACCGGTCACTGAAAAATTCCGAGCATACGCAAAAGCATCCAAACTCACCACATGCTGCAAGTGGCATGACTTATTGTGCAAACTTGATGACCTCTCTCAACCTCTCCCCTCAGATATGGCAAGTGAAATATGTGCAACAGATGATGCCCGAGAAGCACTCGCAAGGGCAAGGAAGGAGGTTGAAAAAGTTAACATACCAGCCTTAGAGGAACTGGTTCAACAAGAGGGCGTTACTTTTGCAGATATTAAAGCGTTGGAGCTTTAAATTGTCTTAGTTAGATTTCAAACAATTATTTCGTAATCCTTGATTGCGTTTTTTGTTATTATCCGCGTTGTTTCGCGCGTAATACTAGTGTCATATTTTCATTCCGCAGTTGCAACTTCGTTTATTTATATAGCGCTTTACTTTATCATATATTCATAATTCAGACTTGCCATTTGCAACTTCTGCATTCGCTATTGTATACATAACAAACGCGTACGTTATGCGAAATAATCTTTTAATCATTATGAATCTTCTAAGTCCGACAAATCGATCCTTAGGCAATTTTTAGCATTGTGAAGCATCTAAGTATTGGCAAGATCAAATACTTAGGAAATTTTATCCTTTCGCAATATTTACAATTTAACACAAGTGGGCAATTTCATCACTTTGGCTTTTAACACATTATTTCATAATGCATACGTTCATTATTATAACATTTAAGCAGGCCATGTTTAGCGAAAAGCTTGCCATTTTACTTAAAGTATCTGCGGATTCTTACTTATATACACATAAAAATTAACGTGTTATGATAGAATGAGTAATTGCATTCTGCAAAATAATCACTACGCGTGGCCACACGCAGTATTTTCGCTTTGTAAAGAGAAAATTACTTATACTGAGATTAACTTTGCTTTATTCACTACGCTTTCGCGTTACATAGTTCAGAAATAAAATGTAGCATAGCAAACATTGATCAAGTTTGACTATGCAGTCTATCACAACCTTCTTTACTTCAACTATTTGCATTATTCAGAGTGAATTGAATGCCCTTCGACACCCATGTTTTCACTTGCCATAATCATAGCACAAAACAGCTCTACTTCCTTAGAAGTTAGCGTTCCAATTCCCTTATTAGTAGAAAACATGACCATGCCATGTATAGTAGAAGGGATAACGCCAAACATGCGCAAAGAAGTGCGCCCAAGTATCATATTGAATCGCGACTGATTTCGCATTATGTATAGATTCAATAAAGCTTGGCGCCTCAGCCACTCATCACGGTCATCAACTAGCTTCATTTGCAATTCTAACTGGCAAACAGGCCAAGTTGACTCTCCTGAGAATCCAGCAAGTGAAATCGCAGTAGGTTTCATCAAAACCTGAATTTCTGCGGGCAGTTTACTAAAACATTGTTCGTACATGACATCTACACTGCTACCAGTGTCCACATGTACCTTCATTATCATAATACCAGTATTTACAATGCAGCATGAAACCACCACTGTTTGTCCACATCCGCGGTCAGACTTGTAGGAGGAAAAGTAATAGAGGGACATTTCCAACTGACAATCTGCTCAGATATTTGAAGTACAGACATTTCGCCTTGCACCTCTACCACATTAATGACCTGGATTTCGAGCTGGTTTTCTTTCTTACTCACCATCTTTACACCCAAATTTTTCACTACGGGAGCCTTTCGCTCAACCACATTTGGCGCATTTGAGGTATTGGCTTCTGTAGGCATTATAATCGCATTTGCAGTACCTGCAGCATTCTGCGTGATTAAATGGTCCAGCTTACCTTGTTCATATGCCTCCGCGATCAATTCCGCCAAATCTCTACAGCGGTTGGTGTCATGTCCATAATCGTCATGAAAAATACAAAACTTTGACCGATCACGCCTACTATTCTCTCCCAAAGGCTGTGGATCAGGAAAAGACTTAGGAACCCTTTCTTGTAACAAAATTTCTTTAGGGGTTTTTGTTAGCATCTGAATTATATTGAAAGAGTCGTTGTTCCACTTTCACGTAGAATAACGATCGCGACGACCATAACCATGGTTATCATGCTGACCCTGAAACCTTTCATTTCGCAGGTAACTACCGCCGTTATTTCTCCGCGGAAATCCAGAACCTCGATAACTATCCATGTTACCATCACGAAAAGAATCATTATCATCTCGCCAGCTTTTGTCTTTACCCCACCCACATGCAGGGGTTATAGTGCTATCATCTCCACCCCGGAGATAATCATATGTTTCTTGCTGAACCTTAGCAAAATTCTGCGGGACATCTCTTCGCAATCTTAGCACAAGCGTTGGATGTCGCTGCGATTAATAGCGTGCAAAAAACCTGAGATTTTTTTATCTTCATTCAAGCTTGGGATCTTTTGGCACTCATAAATGTACCGCGTGAGTAATGCACTTAAAGTTTCCTTGTTGCCTTGTTTAATATCATGACATTCTATATGCGTCTTTTTCTGCGGTAATAGATTCTGAAATTGTAACAAGAATTTTTCGCGAAGATCGACAAAGCCTATAATACTGCGAGCTTGTAGGCTATGAAACCACTCCCTTGCTGACCCTTGCAAAGCCATAGGGAAAACTCTACAAGCAACTGGCTCATCCCAGTTATAGGTGCTCACCACCCCTTCAAAGCATTGCAGAAAGTCTAAAGAATCGGTTAAACGCCCGATGTTGCCAGCACAATTGGCTGAGAAACAATTGGATAGTCAGAAATATGTTGGACAAACTTATCCACGGAAGTAGTGATTTCAGTTGCCTTTTTTGTGCGAGTATCCGCCTTCTCCGCACAAAACTTGGTGATCATATCTTGCAAGAAATTTGGCTGTTCAAACTTGTGTTGCATTGACTTTGGCACAATGCTTATGAAAGCGTTCGCTAAAAAATGCCGAGCATCTTCTCTGCGAATATCATCAGATGCTTCACCTTCATTCTGATGACGAGGGAAAGGTGTTGGTGGTCGCCTTCGCTTAACATGTGGAATTTTTACAAATTCTTCCGCACTGTCCGAATCATCAGAAAATTCATTCTCTTCTCTTGGCGCTTTCGCCGTCTTCAAATTATAAACAGAATTTAAGATAACACGTTCATCCGTGCCATCGCTATCACTGTCGCAATGATCAATGACTAAGCGATCAGCTTGTGATCCAGAATCATTCAACGACCGTAAATAAGTTCACGGTACACGAGTTTATCGAAAATCTTTTCTAGCGTGCTCAATAGCAGTACCAAGTACTTTGTCTGCTTTTCCGGCCAAAATCTTTAATCGCTTACCATCAGCGATGGTTTCTTCGCGATGTTGCTGCAAATTCCTGCGTGCGACCATTTTTTCTGCAGCAACTTCTGGCTGCGATTCATTAGCATTGTTTGCAGCAGATGTCTTAGCAGTCGATTCTTGAACTGATTTACCCGCGTTTACATTAGCATTTGCTTGTATTGGAAATGATAAAACATTCTGCGAATCACTAGACAATGTATCAGCGTTCGCAGACACACCTGTTTGCTTTGCGTTTGTGATCATGACAATCAAGCAGATCAACTAATTACGCCATCAAAAAACACCTGCAAATCATCACAACAAAAAGGTGATTGAAATTAAACCGACAAATTAATTGTTTGATAGCTCAAAATAAAAAATTTCAAGTTTAAATCTCAAAACGCGTCCTGTAGATGGCGCCAATTGATCAATCCTATATCAAGTTGTTGCTTAATTAAGGATTGAGTGCAATAATAAGATGAAGGATGGGATGTTTGATGATTATTTTGGGCCCCGATGATCGTCTTTCACTTTAGCAATTAAGTGATCAACCACCCCGACCCGGTCTTGATTGTTAATTAGCATAATTCACCTTAGCACAATGTAAAATCCCTTGGGCAAGATCACAAGTAGAAATCATAAAGGCTTCGGCAAAATGCAGAGAATCAACAACCTATAAATGAGAGGCCAAGCTCTCTATTTATAGTATTCGAAATATCCGCGGTCAGCGAATTGCTTAAGTGTCCGCGGAGACACAGCGGATTAAACCGCCGTCCTTTATTAGCGCGAAAATATAACTGCTGTACTTATTTTCAGCGAATATCTCATAGCTTTGCATTATAGCTCACGCAATTCTGCTTTTGACTTTTAGCAAATAAAATATACATATACAATGCTATGTATATGATCAGTAATCAAACGAGTTTATATATTTATTTTATTAATATACTTATTATTTTAATAATTTATTAACTATATTCATCTGTATATTTTATATATACTTAATATATATATATATATATATATATATATATATATATATATATATATATATATATATATATATATATATATATATATATATATCAAATTAAAGTATATGTTAAATTATTTACTTTAAATATTCTATTTTGATGTTTTGAAGTATTATCTCATGTATTAAAACTTAATATATATTTATCTTTAGTCTTTGAAATAAGTTCTTAATATAATTTAAAAAGGTAGATTATCAATGTTTCTATATTAAATTAAAATATTTTTGTGTTAGAATAATGTAGTATTAATTATCCTGATAATATAAAAATTCTAATAATAATATTGATAGTTTTTAATGACAACAAAATATAAATTTTAGTAAGGATGATAATAATGATATTGATGATGATAATCATATTTATAACCAAAAATGATAATATTAGTAATAATAATACTTATGTTAATAATGCTAATAATAATAATAATAATAAATAATAATACTAATACTTATAAAATGATGTTAATACTAAATGATAAGATTACTAAATATAATAATATTATTAGTACTTATAATAATAATAATGATAATGATTATAATACTTATACATGTGATAATAACAATAATTATAACACTAATAATAACAATAATAACAATAACAATAACAATAATAATACTACTAATAATAATAATAACAATAATAATAATAATAATAATAATAATAATAATAATAATAATAATAATAATAATAATAATAATAATAATAATAATAATAATAATAATAATAATAATAATAACAAAAATAGAAATGGGCTACCTTAAAGAATAGGTTTCAGAAAAAGAATGCCCCTGACCAGGCTCGAACCCTCGACCTTGAAATGTCCCGTTCATATTGATTATAAACGTTCCATATTAATTGATTTCGTCGCGAGGTTTTGACCTCTATATGAGACATTTTTCAAAGACTGCATTCATTTTTAAAACAACCATAACCTTTATTTTATCGATAAAGGTTTTAAAAAAAAATTACGTAGATTATCAAATAATGATAATCTAAATTATACCATTTACACACGACCATTACATAATGGTTTACAATAAAAATATATTACATCGAAATAAGTTTCTTGAATGCAGTTTTTACACAATATCATACAATCATGGACTCCAAATCTTGTTCTTATTTTAGTATGCAACAGCGGAAGCTCTTAATAATCACCTGAGAATAAACATGCTTAAAACGTCAACAAAAATGTTAGTGAGTTATAGGTTTAACCTATATATTATCAAATTAATATAATAGACTACAAGATTTCATTTATTCAATAACCTTACACTCGCAAGTGTATAAAAATCATTCTATGATGAACACCTGGTAGCCGACATTAACATAATGCATATAGAATATTCCCCGCATACTCGCAAGTATGTCATAAATTGGCAATCGCGATCACCATATAAATCGAAGTATTAAAGCAAATTCCAGAATGGGGTTTGTTAGGCCCATAGATCTATCTTTAGGATTCGCGTCAATTAGGGGTCATTTCCCTAATTCTTAGGCTACCAGACTTGAAGGGGCAATATTCGGTTTAATAATCCAACCATAGAATGTAGTTTCGCATACTTGTGTCTATTTTGTAAAACATTTATAAAGTTGCATGTATTCTCATCCCAAAAATATTAGATTTTAAAAATGGGACTATAACTCACTTTCACATATTTTTACTTTGTCGGGAAGTAAGACTTGGCCACCGGTCGATTCACGAACTTATAACAAATATGTACATATATATCAAAGTATGTTCAAAATATATATTTACAACATTTTATTTACATTTTAATGATTTGAGCTTATTAGGTCAGCTGTCCTCGTTAGTAACCTACAACTAGTTGTCCACAGTTAGATGTACATAAATAAATTGATATATATTATCTTGAATCAATCCACGACCCAGTGTATACACGTCTCAGGCTAGATCACAACTCAAAGTATATATATTTTTGGAATCAACCTCAACCCTGTATAGCTAACTCCAACATTACTGCATATAGAGTGTCTATGGTTGTTCTAAATAATATATAAACATGGGTCGATATGATATGTCAAAATATTTGTATACGTGTCTATGGTATCCCAAGATTACATAATATATTAGAATACATGTATAATACAATATGAGTTAGCTAGGATATGATTAATATAGATTTGTTACTAATTTTCACGTGGTTACAACAAGCAAAAATATCCAATCTTGTTTTATCCATAACTTCTTCGTTTTAAATCCGTTTTGAGTGCTTCAAGTTGCTATGGTTTCATATTGAACTTAAGTTTATGAATCTAAACAGAAAAAGTATAAGTTTCTATTCGGAAATACTGGTTACAAGTCGTTTTTGTAAAGGTAGTCATTTCAGTCGAAAGAACGACGTCTAGATGACCATTTTGGAAAACATACTTCCACTTTGAGTTTAACCATGATTTTTGGATATAGTTTCATGTGCATAAGAAAAATTATTTTCAAAGAAGAAAAAATTTTAAATCAAATTTTATCATAGTTTTTAATTAACTAACCCAAAATAGCCCGCGGTGTTACTACGACGGCGTAAATCCGGTTTTACGGTGTTTTTTGTGTTTTCAGGTTTTAAATTATTAAGTTAGTATATCATATAGATATAGAACATGTGTTTAGTTGATTTTAAAAGTCAAGTTAGAAGGATTAACTTTTGTTTGCGAACAAGTTTAGAATTAACTAAACTATGTTCTAGTGATTACAAGTTTAAACCTTCGAATAAGGTAGTTTTATATATATGAATCGAATGATGTTATGAACATCATTACTACCTCATGTTTTGTGGATAAACATACTAGAAATGAGAAAAATAGATCTAGCTTCAAAGGATCCTTGGATGGCTTGAAAGTTCTTGAAGCAAAATCATGACACGGAACAAGTTCAAGTAAGATTTCCACTCGAAATAAGATTGTTAAAGTTATAGAAATTGAATCAAAGCTTGAATATGAATATCACCTTGATTTAGAAAGATAACCTACTGTAAATAATAAAGGTTTCTTGATCTTAGATGATTGATTGGAATGGATTAGAAAACTTGGAAGTAAACTTGTAAACTTGGAAGTGTTCTTGATGTGTTCTTGAGTAATTGTTTTTATGATGATTATAGTTAATAACCAAAGCTTGTATTTGATGATTTTTGCTGGAAAAATATTAACTTAGACGTTCATGGAAGAGTGTGTGTGTTTTGTGAGAGAATTGGGAAGAAAATTGGAAGTGAAATGGAGTAGGTGGTGAGTGGTGAAGGTGAGTGGGGTTAAAAGGAGTTCTTGTTTTTGTTTCCTTGCTCATAAGTCATGCTAGTTGTCTAATTGTTGGTTCCACATGTTTGTTGACTATCTAGGGTTGCTAAGAGCTGAATTATTATGTGTATATACCACTAGTATATACATCTAGGAGCTGGGTATTGTACGAGTACGAATACGATTGCATACGAGTAGAATTGTTGATGAAAATAAATGAGAATGCAATTGTAAGCATTTTTTTTTAAGTAGAAGTACTTTGATATGTGTCTTGAAGTCTTTCAAAAGTGTACTAATATATCTAAATACACTACATGTATATAAATTTTAACTGAGTCGTTAAGTCATCGTTAGTCGTTACATGTAAGTGTTGTTTTGAAACCTTTAAGTTAACGATCTCATTTAATGTTGTTAACCCATTGTTTATTATATCTAATGAGATGTTAAATTATTACATTATCATGATATTATGATGTATGAATATATCTTAATATGATATATATACATTAAAATGTCGTTACAACAATAATCGTTACATATATGCCTCGATTCAAAATTCTTAAGTTAGTAGTCTTGTTTTACATATGTAGTTCATTGTTAACATACTTAATGATATATATAATTATCATTTTATCATGTTAAATATAGTGTAACAATATCTTAATATGATACATATGTATTTAGTAAGACGTTGTAATAACGATAATCGTTATATATATCGTTTCGAGTTTCTTAACTTAGTAGTCTCATTTTTATGTATATAACTCATTGTTAATATACATATGGAGATACTTACTTATCATAAAAAATGTTAACTATATGTATATCCATATATATATATTGTCATGTCATTTTTACAAGTTTTAACATTCGTGAATCGCCGGTCAACTTAGGTGGTCAATTGTCTACATGAAACTCATTTCAAATAATCAAGTCTTAATAAGTTTGATTGCTTAACATGTTGGAAACATTTAATCATGAAAATATAGTTTCCAATGAATATATAATCATGGAAAAGTTCGGGTCACTACAGTACCTACCCGTTAAATATATTTCGTCCCGAAATTTTAAGCAGTTGGAGGTGTTAACGTATCTTCTGGAAATAAGTGCGGGTATTTCTTCTTCATCTAATCTTCTCTTTCCCAGGTGAACTCGGGTCCTCTATAGCATCCCATCGAACCTTAACAATTGGTATCTTATTTTGCTTAAGTCTTTTAACCTCACGATCCATTATTTCGACGGGTTCTTCGATGAATTGAAGTTTTTAGTTGATTTGGATTTTGTCTAACGGAATAGTGAGATCTTCTTTAGCAAAATATTTCTTCAAATTTGAGTCGTGGAAAGTGTTATGTACAGCCGCAAGTTGTTGAGGTAACTCAAGTCGGTAAGCTACTGGTCCGACACGATCAATAATCTTGAATGGTCCAATATACCTTGGATTTAATTTCCCTCGTTTACCAAATCGAATAACACCTTTCTAAGGTGCAACTTTAAGCATGACCATGTCTCCAATTTCAAATTCTATATCTTTTCTTTTAATGTCAGCGTAGCTCTTTTGTCGACTTTGGGCAGTTTTCAATCGTTGTTGAATTTGGATGATCTTCTTGGTAGTTTCTTGTATTATCTCTGGACCCGTAATCTGTCTATCCCCCACTTCACTCCAACAAATCGAAGACCTGCACTTTCTACCATAAAGTGCTTCAAACGGCGCCATCTCAATGCTTGAATGGTAGCTGTTGTTGTAGGAAAATTCTGCTAACGGTAGGTGTCGATCCCAACTGTTTCTAAAATCAATAACACATGCTCGTAGCATGTCTTCAAGCGTTTGTATTGTCCTTTCGCTCTGCCCATCAGTTTGTGGATGATAGGCAGTACTCATGTCTAGACGAGTTCCTAATGCTTGCTGTAATGTTTGCCAGAATCTTGAAATAAATCTGCCATCCCTATCAGAGATAATAGAGATTGGTATTCCATGTCTGGAGACGACTTCCTTCAAATACATTCGTGCTAAGTTCTCCATCTTGTCATCTTCTCTTATTGGCAGGAAGTGTGCTGATTTGGGGAGACGATCAACTATTACCCAAATAGTATCAAAACCACTTGCAGTCCTTGGCAATTTAGTGATGAAATCCATGGTAATGTTTTCCCATTTCCATTCCGGGATTTCGGGTTGTTGAAGTAGACCTGATGGTTTCTGATGCTCCGCTATGACCTTAGAACACGTCAAACATTTTCCTACATATTTAGCAACATCGGCTTTCATACCCGGCCATCAAAAATGTTTCTTGTGATCCTTGTACATCTTCCCCGTTCCAGGATGTATTGAGTATCTGGTTTTATGAGCTTCTCTAAGTACCATTTCTCTCATATCTCCAAATTTTGGTACCCAAATCCTTTCAGCCCTATACCGGGTTCCGTCTTCCCGAATATTAAGATGCTTCTCCGATCCTTTGGGTATTTCATCCTTTAAGTTTCCCTCTTTTAAAACTCCTTGTTGCGCCTCCTTTATTTGAGTAGTAAGGTTAGTGTGAATCATTATATTCATAGCTTTTACACGAATGGGTTCTCTGTCCTTTCTGCTCAAGGCGTCGGCTACCACATTTGCCTTCCCCGGGTGGTAACGAATCACAAAGTCGTAATCATTCAACAATTCAATCTACCTGCGCTGCCTCATGTTCAGTTGTTTCTGATTAAATATGTGTTGAAGACTTTTGTGGTCGGTATATATAATACTTTTGACCCCATATAAGTAGTGCCTCCAAGTCTTTAATGCAAAAACAACCGCGCCTAATTCCAAATCATGCGTCGTATAATTCTGCTCGTGAATCTTCAATTGTCTAGATGCATAAGCAATTACTTTCGTTCATTGCATTAATACACAATCGAGACCTTGCTTTGAGGCGTCACAATATATCACAAAATCATCATTCCCTTCAGGGAATGACAATATAGGTGCCGTAGTTAACTTTTTCTTTAACAATTGAAACGCTTTCTCATGTTCATCCTTCCATTCAAATTTCTTCCCTTTATACGTTAATGCAGTCAAGGTTTTTGCTATTTTAGAAAAATCTTGGATGAATCTCCTGTAATAACCAGCCAATCCTAAAAATTGACGTATATCCTTCGGAGTTTTTGAGGTTTCCCACTTTTCAACAGTTTCAATCTTTGCCGGATCCACCTGAATACCTTCTTTGTTCACTATGTGACCGAGGAATTGAACTTCTTCTAACCAAAATGCACACTTAAAAAATTTAGCGTACAGTTTTTCTTTTCTCAACAACTCTAGCACTTTTCTCAAATGTTCTTCGTGCTCTTGATCATTATTTGAGGAAATAAGTATGTCATCGATGAAAACAATGACAAACTTGTCAAGGTATGGTCCACACACTCGGTTCATGAGGTCCATGAACACAGGTGGTGAAATGTCCCATTCATATTGATTATAAACGTTCCATATTAATTGATTTCGTTGCGAGGTTTTGACCTCTATATGAGACATTTTTCAAAGACTGCATTCATTTTTAAAACGACCATAACCTTTATTTTATCTATAAAGGTTTAAAAATCATTACGTAGATTATCAAACAATGATAATCTAAAATATACCGTTTACACACGATCATTACATAATGGTTACAATAAGAATATATTACATCAAAAATAAGTTTCTTGAATGCAGTTTTACATAATATCATACAAGCATGGACTCCAAATCTTGTCCTTATTTTAGTATGCAACAGCGGAAGCTCTTAGTATTCACCTGAGAATAAACATGCTTTAAACGTCAACAAAAATGTTGGTGAGTTATAGGTTTAACCTATATATATCAAATCGTAACAATAGACCACAAGATTTCATATTTCAATACACATCCCATACATAGAGATAAAAATCATTCATATGGTGAACACCTAGTAACCGACATTAACAAGATGCATATATAAGAATATCCCCATCATTCCAGGACACCCTTCGGATATGATATAAATTTTGAAGTACTAAAGCATCCAGTACTTTGGATGGGGTTTGTTAGGCCCAATAGATCTATCTTTAGGATTCGCGTCAATTAGGGTGTCTGTTCCCTAATTCTTAGATTACCAGACTTAATAAAAAGGGGCACATTAGATTTCGATAATTCAACCATAGAATATAGTTTCACGTACTTATGTCTATTTTGTAAATCATTTATAAAACCTGCATGTATTCTCATCCCAAAAATATTAGATTTTAAAAGTGGGACTATAACTCACTTTCACAGATATTTCCTTCCTCGGAAATAAGACTTGGCCACGGATCGATTCACGAAGCTATACAAATATGTACATATATATCAAAGTATGATCAAAATATAATTACAACCATTTTTATTATGTTTTAAAGATTTGAGTGTATTAAGTCAGCTGTCCTCGTTAGTAACCTACAACTAGTTGTCCACAGTTAGATGTACAGAAATAAATCAATATATATTATATTGAATCAATCCACGACCCAGTGTATACAAGTCTCAGACTAGATCACAACTCAAAGTATATATATTTTTGGAATCAACCTCAACACTGTATCGCTAACTCCAACATTACTGCATATAGAGTGTCTATGGTTGTTCCAAATAATATATATACATGGGTCGATATGATATGTCAAAACATTTGCAAACGTGTCTATGGTATCCCAAGATTACATAATATATTAGAATACATGTATAATACAATATAAGTTAGCTAGGATATGATTTGTATAGATTTATTAAACATTTTCCGTAGCTAAAAAGATCAAAAATATCCAATCTTGTTTTACCCATAACTTCTTCATTTTAAATCCGTTTTTGAGTGAATCAAATTGCTATGGTTTCATATTGAACTCTAATTTAAGAATCTAAATAGAAAAAGTATAGGTTTATTGTCGGAAATTTAAGTTACATGTCAATTATTAAAGAGGTAGTCATTTCCGTCGATAAAACAACATCTTGATGACAATTTTGGAAAACATACATTCACTTTGAGTTTAACCATAATTTTTGGATATAGTTTCATGTTCATAATAAAAATCATTTTCCCAAAAGAACAACTTTTAAATCAAAGTTTATCATAGTTTTTAATTAACTAACCCAAAACAGCCCGCGGTGTTACTACGACGGCGTATATCCGGTTTTACGGTGTTTTTCGTGTTTTTAGGTTTTAAATCATTAAGTTAGCATATCATACAGATATAGAACATGTGTTTAGTTGATTTTAAAAGTCAATTTAGAAGGATTAACTTTTGTTTGCGAACAAGTTTAGAATTAACTAAACTATGTTATAGTGATTCCAAGTTTAAACCTTCGAATAAGATAGCTTTATATGTATGAATCGAATGATGTTATGAACATCATTACTACCTCAAGTTTTCTGGATAAAACTACTAGAAATGAGAAAAATGGATCTAGCTTCAAAGGATCCTTGGATGGCTTGAAAGTTCTTGAAGCAGAATCATGACACGAAAACAGTTCAAGTAAGATTTTCACTCGAAATAAGATTGTTATAGTTGTAGAAATTGAATCAAAGTTTGAATATGAATATTACCTTGAATTAGAAAGATAACCTACTGTAAATAACAAAGGTTCCTTGATCTTAGATGATTACTTGAAATGGATTAGAAAGCTTGGAAGTAGACTTGCAAACTTGGAAGTATTCTTGATTTTTATGAAACTATACTTATGGAATTTATGAAGAACACTTAGAACTTGAAAATGGAACTTGAGAGAGATCAATTAGATGAAGAAAATTGAAGAATGAAAGTGTTTGTAGGTGTTTTTGGTCGTTGGTATATGGATTAGATATAAAGGATATGTAATTTTGTTTTCATGTAAATAAGTCATGAATGATTACTCATATTTTTGTAATTTTATGAGATTTTTCATGCTAGTTGCCAAATGATGGTTCCCACATGTGTTAGGTGACTCACATGGGCTGCTAAGAGCTGATCATTGGAATGTATATACCAATAGTACATACATCTAAAAGCTGTGTATTGTACGAGTACGAATACGGGTGCATACGAGTAGAATTGTTGATGAAACTGAACGAGAATATAATTGTAAGCATTTTTGTTAAGTAGAAGTATTTTGATAAATTTCTTGAAGTCTTTCAAAAGTATATGAATACATATTAAAACACTACATGTATATACATTTTAACTGAGCCGTTAAGTTATCGTTAGTCGTTACATGTAAATGTTGATTTGAAATCTTTAAGTTAACGATCTTGTTAAATGTTGTTAACCCAATGTTTATTATATGTAATGAGATGTTAAATTATTATATTATCATGATATTATGATATATTAATATATCTTAATATGATATATATATATACATTTAGATGTCGTTACAACGATAATCGTTACATATATGTCTCGTTTCGAAATCATTAAGTTAGTAGTCTTGTTTTTACATATGTAGTTCATTGTTAAAATACTTAATGATATATTTAAATATCATTTTATCATGTTAAATATAGTGTATCACTATCTTAATATGATACATATGTATTTAGTAGACGTTATCATAACGATAATCGTTATATATATCATTTCGAGTTTCTTAACTTAGTAATCTCATTTCTTATGTATATCACACATTTTTAATATACTTAGTGAGATACTTACTCATCATAATCTCATGTCAACCATATATATATGTCTATATATACCACAACATGTAGTTTTTACAAATGTAACGTTCGTGAATCGCCGGTAAACTTGGGTGATCAATTGTCTATATGAAACTTATTTCATTTAATCAAGTCTTAACAAGTTTGATTGCTTAACATGTTGGAAACATTTAGTCATGTAAATATCAATCTCAATTAATATATATAAACATGGAAAAGTTCGGGTCACTACAGTACCTACCCGTTAAATAAATTTCGTCCCGAAATTTTAAGCTGTTGAAGGTGTTGACGAATCTTCTGGAAATAGATGCGGGTATTTCTTCTTCATCTGATCTTCTCATTCCCAGGTGAACTCGGGTCCTCTATGATCATTCCATCGAACCTTAACAATTGGTATCTTGTTTTGCTTAAGTCTCTTAACCTCACGATCTATTATTTCGACGGGTTCTTCAATGAATTGAAGTTTTTCATTGATTTGGATTTCGTTCAACAGAATAGTGAGATCTTCTTTAGCAAAACATTTCTTCAAATTCGAGACGTGGAAAGTGTTATGTACAGCCGCGAGTTGTTGAGGTAGCTCCAGTTGGTAAGCTACTGGTCCGACACGATCTATAATCTTGAATGGTCCAATGTACCTTGGATTTAGTTTCCCCCGTTTACCAAATCGAACAACGCCTTTCGAAGGTGAAACCTTAAGCATGACCATTTTTCCAATTTCAAACTCTATATCTTTTCTTTTACTGTCCGCGTAGCTCTTTTGTCGACTCTGGGCGGTTTTCAATCGTTGTTGAATTTGGATGATTTTCTCGGTAGTTTGTTGTGTTATGTCCGGATCCATAATCTGACTATCCATCACTTCATTCCAACAAATTGGAGACCTGCACTTTCTACCATAAAGTGCCTCAAACGGAGCCATCTCAATACTAGAATGATAACTGTTGTTGTAGGAAAATTCTGCTAACGGTAGGTGTCGATCCCAACTGTTTTTGAAATCAATAATACATGCTCGTAGCATGTCTTTAAGCATTTGTATCGTCCTTTAACTCTGCCCATCAGTTTGTGGATGATAGGCAGTACTCATGTCTAGACGAGTCCCCAATACTTGTTGCAACGTCTGCCAGAACCTTGAAACAAATCTACCATCCCTATCAGAGATAATAGAGATGGGTATTCCATGTCTGGAGACAACCTCCTTCAAATACAATCGCGTCAACTTCTCCATTTTGTCATCTTCTCTCATTGGCAGGAAGTTTGCTGACTTGGTGAGACGATCAACTATTACCCAAATAGTATCATAACCACTTGCAGTCCTTGGCAATTTAGTAATGAAATCCATGGTAATGTTTTCCCATTTCCATTCCGGGATTTCAGGTTGTTGTAGTAGACCTGATAGTTTCTGATGTTCAGCTTTGACCTTAGAACACGTCAAACATTCTCCTACATATTTAGCAATATCGGCTTTCATACCCGGCCACCAAAAGTGTTTCTTGACATCTTTATACATCTTCCCCGCTCCGAGATGTATTGAATATCTGGTTTTATGTGCTTCTTTAAGTACCATTTCCCTCACATCTCCAAACCTTGGTACCCAAATTCTATCAGCCCTATATCGGGTTCCGTCTTCCCGAATATTAAGATGTTTCTCTGATCCTTTGGGTATCTCATTCTTCAACTTTCCTTCTTTTACAACCCCATGTTGCGCCTCCTTTATTTGAGTAGTAAGGTTAGTACGAATAATTATATTCATAGCTTTTACCCGTATAGGTTCTCTGTCCTTTCTACTCAAAGCATCTGCTACCACATTCGCCTTCCCCGGGTGGTATCGAATCTCAAAATCATAATCATTCAACAGTTCAATCCACCTGCGTTGTTTTATATTCAGTTGCTTCTGATTAAATATATGTTGGAGACTTTTGTGGTCGGTATATATAATACTTTTGACCCCATATAAATAATGCCTCCAAGTCTTTAATGCAAAAACAACAGCACCCAATTCCAAATCGTGAGTCGTATAATTTTGCTCGTGAATCTTCAATTGTCTAGACGCATAAACAATCACCTTCGTTCGTTGCATTAATACACAACCGAGACCTTGCTTTGATGCGTCACAATAAATCACAAAATCATCATTCCCTTCAGGCAATGACAATATAGGTGCCGTAGTTAGCTTTTTCTTCAATAACTGAAACGCCTTCTCTTGTTCATCCTTCCATTTAAATTTCTTCCCTTTATGCGTTAATGCAGTCAAGGGTTTTGCTATTTTGGAGAAATCTTGGATGAATCTTTTGTAGTAACCAGCCAATCCTAAAAATTGACGTATATGCTTCGGAGTTTTTGGGGTTTCCCACTTTTCAACGGTTTCGATCTTTGCCGGGTCCACCTGGATACCTTCTTTATTCACTATGTGACCGAGGAATTGAACTTCTTCCAACCAAAATGCACACTTTGAAAACTTAGCGTACAGTTTTTCTTTCCTCAATACTTCTAGTACTTTTCTCAAATGTTCTTTGTGCTCTTGATCATTCTTTGAGTAAATAAGTATGTCATCGATGAAAACAATGACAAACTTGTCAAGATATAGCCCAAACACTCGGTTCATAAGGTCCATAAACACAGCTAGTGCGTTAGTCAATCCAAACGGCATAACCATAAACTCGTAATGACCATAACGCGTCCTAAAAGCAGTTTTTGGAATATCATCCTCCTTTACTCGCATTTGATGATATCCAGAACGTAAATCGATTTTCGAATAAACCGACGAGTCTTGTAGTTGATCAAATAAGTCGTCAATTCTCGGTAGTGGATAACGGTTTTTGATGGTAAGTTTGTTCTACTCTCGGTAGTCGATACACAACCTGAATGTACCATCCTTCTTCTTGATAAAAAAACAGGAGCTCCCCATGGTGATGTGCTTGGTCGAATGAAACCACGTTCTAATAGTTCTTGTGTGACGACCCGGAGATTCCCGACCAAATTTAAACTTAATCTTTATATGGTTTCAACACGATAAGCAAAGTCTGTAATGTTGAAGTCTCAAAAACTTTGAACTGTTTTCATGTATACATTTAACCTTTGACTATACTCGACGATTCACGAAACTTTAATTGTAACTAGAGATGAAAATATAAATAAATATATATGTAAATAATTATATATAAAAAGTAAATATATTATAGAACTATTATGTGATTTAATCATTATGATAGATAATTTAAAACAACTAAAACTTGATATTTAAAACCTAAGTATATATATATATATATATATATATATATATATATATATATATATATATATATATATATATATATATATATATATATATATATATATATATATATATAGCAGTTTGTATATGTATATAAATTCTATACATAACTAATAATACGTAAATACAAGTAAAAATATAGTAAATAATAATATTACTTCCATTATGATTAAAGATAAATGTTAACATTAAAAATTATTGTTACCATTATTAGTATCATTATAAATTTAATTATTATTAGGGTTATTAAAAGTATTATTAACTTGGTTATTAAAATTATCATTTTATTATTATTTTTATTAGTATTATTATAATATTAACATCATTAATATTATTATTTTCCCTATTATTATTATTAGTTTTGTTAGTATTATTAATATTAATAATAAATGTTAAATATTAAAGTTGTATTATAAATAGTATTATATTTCCTTAACATGTAAAATACAGATATAATTAAATAACCAGATATATATAGATATATTTTATAGGCATATACAGATTTTATATATGTAAATACATAAAACAGATATATAAACTAAGTAAATAAATAAGGATATATATATATATATATATATATATATATATATATATATATATATATATATATATATATATATATATATATATATATATATATATATATATATATATATATATATATACGAATATATTATCATTTATAAAAAAAGAAAAAAGAAAAAGAATCAGATATAGATAATTATATATATATATAAATAACACTTGTATATTTTATATAAATGCCTATACCTATACAGTTATATATAATTAGTAAAATATAAATATAATCAAATATATATAAAATCACACAAGAAAATTAAGTAAATTTGTTACCAATCATTTTCCAAACTGTATCTTAATTTGTTTGTGTCTCCCAGATCGTACAGATTGATTCCAAAAGTTCCTATAACAAACAAATTCAGTTAGAGTCAATTATACTTTTTCTTTTATTTATTCTGACAGAATAAATTGTGTCGAACAAAATCCAGCTACAAAACAAAGTTATATTGAGTCAATTCAATTGCAATAATATTTGTTAACCTTTATTTAACACACTAATAATGTAAGTCGATTGAAACGAGCAGAAACAAACTTAAAATTCAAAAACACAGGATAAAACGCCCTGTTTTTGATGATTTTAGCAATAGCATGAATTTTAATCTCTTTTTAAAATCCTTAAAAGCAGATATGTTTTAATTCCTTCATTTAAACTATCTGCAAGATTTCAAGGCTCAATTTTTAGTATCAAGCTTTAATTTTGGAGTCAAATCTTAATTGTAAAAAGTCAAACGAATTGTTAATAAGGAAATTCAAACGCGTCGCGATGTTTTAAGTTCAATTGATTATCCAAAAAGATTCTATGAGTGTTTTAGAGTCTATTTCATGTTATAATCGAAGGTTGAAACGTTCTTAAATTCAAAGTTAAAGTTTGAGTTCTTCGTGGTATTCACGAGCTTTACAGCTTCTGTTTTTTTTTCCTCGCATCTGTTAATTTAACAATCCCATTACATGTGTTGTCTGTTTCTTTATATTTCCTAAACCCAAAACGAAATTATATTTGCTGAGAAAAAATGCCCTGATCGAATTATGGGTTGTGATGAAGAAGAAGGGAAATACAGAATTAATGTTATATATAAAAACTAAAAACCGTATTAAAACAGAAAAGATAAATTGGAGGAATGGTTAAGGCATTTGTCGGGATAGCTAGAGATCCTGAGTTCGAGTCCCTGAGGAGGCATTATTTTTTAGTCCGTTTCCCTTTGAAGGTAGCTTCATTTTTATTTTAGTTTTATTATTATTATTATCATTTTCAATATTGTTATTATTATTATTGTTGTTGTTATTATAATTTATTATTATGATGAAATTTATGATGTGATTATTGTTATTATCATTCTAATTATTATTATGTAATATCATTAAATATTATTAGTGTTAAAATTATTATTATTATTACTAGTATTATTGTTATTATTATCATTAGTATTGAGATTATTATAATCATTATTATTATCGTACGATTATGATTAGGATTATTAACAAGTATTATACGTATATAAACCGAACTTGGAAACTATGGATACTCGTATGTTCTTGAATAGGATAAGTATTTCAATAAATATAAGATTTATATTGATTGGGATATAACTATGATTGTGCATATTGCAAATAAATAGCTATATATAGGTACGTATAGATATAACACCGTTTAGTTCTTAAGATAGTAATAAGCATTATTATCAATAATATTATTATTATGAACACTACTAATATTTTTATTATTATTTTTATTTATTAAGTTATTATCATTTAAAACTAGCATTATTTATATTAACAGGTAATATCTAGGTTAGTTATTAAAATAATATTGATTATGAAAATAAAGGTTTTAATAACATTAATAAGGTTATAAGTAAAGATTATATATATATATATAAATGTACTTAATACACATAACTTAACTATATTAACAATTATATATATAAAATGAATATATATATAAATAATGAAAGCTACAAATTATTAAATAATTACATCACTAATAATAATATATATATTTATTTGATTACGATTTTATATTAATGAATACACAAATGATATAGGTTCGTGAATCCGAGGCCAAACCCTGCATTGTTCAGTTTTGTCATATGTATTTTTACTACAAAATACAGTATGGTGAGTTTCATTAATCCCTTTTTAAATGCTTTTGCAATATATATTTTTGGGACTGAGAATACATGCGCTGTTTTTATAACTGTTTTACGAAATAGACACAAGTAATTGAAACTACATTATATGGTTGAATGATCGAAATCGAATATGCCCCTTTTTATTAAGTATGGTAATCTAAGAATTAGGGAACAGACACCCTAATTGGGCGAACTCTAAAGATAGATCTATCGGGCCCAACAAGCCCCATCCAAAGTACCGGATTCTTTAGTACTTCGAAATTATATCATGTCCGAAGGAGGATCCCGGAATGATGGGGATATTCTTATATACATATTGTGAATGTCGGTTACCATGTGTTCAATCCATATGAATGATTATTTTTGTCTCTATGCAGGGGACGTATATTTATGAGAAATGAAAATCTTGTGGTCTATTAAAATGATAGAAATGATTATTTATGTTAGACTAATGAACTCACCAACCTTTTTTGTTGACACTTTAAAGCATGTTTATTCTCAGGTATGAAAGAAATCTTCCGCTGTGCATTTGCTCATTTTAAAGATATTACTTGGAGTCATTCATGGCATATTTCAAAAGACGTTGCATTCATCAAGATTATTATTAAGTCAATTATAGTTAGATATATTATGAAATGGTATGCATGCCGTCAACTGTCGATGTAACGAAAGATTGTCTTTTCAAAAACGAATGCAATGTTTGTAAAATGTATCATATAGAGGTCAAGTACCTCGCGATGTAACCAACTGTTGTGAATCGTTTATAATCGATATGGACTTCGTTCGGATGGATTAGGACGGGTCCTTTCATCTTGCAGTTGGCTTTGGAGTTCCTTCATCTCGCTGGGTGCGAGTCTGTAAGGAGCACGAGCTATTGGTGCTGCTCCTGGTACAAGATCTATTTGAAATTCAATGGATCGATGTGGGGGTAATCCCGGTAATTCTTTCAAAAATACATCGGGAAATTCTTTTATGACGGGAACATCATTGATGCTCTTTTCTTCAGTTTATACTTTCTCGATGTGTGCTAGAACAGCATAGCAACCTTTTCTTATTCGTTTTTGTGCCTTCAAATTACTACTAAGATGTAGCTTCGAGTTGCCCTTTTCTTCGTACACCATTAAGGATTCTCCTTCTTCTCGTACAATGCGAATTACATTTTTGTAACATACGACCTCTGCTCTCTCCTTTTTCAACCAGTCCATGCCAATTATCACATCAAAACTCCCTAACGCTACTGGTATCAAATCAATCTTAAACGTTTCGCTAACTAGTTTAATTTCTTGATTCCGACATATTTTATCTGCCGAAATTAATTTACCGTTTGCTAATTCGAGTAAAAATTTATTATTCATAGGCGTCAATGGACCACTTAATTTAGCACAAAAATCTCTACTCATATAGCTTCTATCCACACCCGAATCAAATAAAACATTAGCAGGTTTTTCATCAATAAGAAACGTACCCGTAACAAGCTCCAAGTCTTCTTGTGATTCTGCCGTATTAATATTGAAAAATCTTCCGCAGCCCTGTCCATTAGTATTCCCCTGATTTGGGCATTCGTTTCTGATATGACCCGGCTTCCCACATCCATGACAAATAATGGCGGTATTATTTGTTCCGACATTATTTGTTCCTTTATTCTTGTTAGCCATTGGTCCATAAACTTCATATTTCATCGTACCATGACTCTTTCTATTACACTTAGTACACGATGTCATACAAAGCCCAGTCGGATGGTATCCTTCACACCTCTGGCATGGTTTCTGCCTCTGGTTGTTATTGTTAGGATTGTTGTTGTTGCGGTTGTTGTTATTGTTGGAACAGTTATTGTAGTTGTTGTTGGCATTGTTATTGTTGTTGTGGTTGTGGTGGTAGTTATTGCATTTGTAATTGCGATTATTGTTGTTATTGTTGTTGTATTGGTGACTCTTGTCACTGTTTTCTTCCCACTTCCTCTTAAGTTGTTTCATGTTGGCTTCTTCGGCTGCATGCTCTTTAATTCTTCCCTCAATCTGATTTATGAGCCATTCGACTTGCCTTTTATATGGAAGCGGGCTCGTGTGAACTCACATCTTCTTGAATCCTTACTGGTAACCCTTTTATAAACGCGTCGATCTTCTCTTTTTCATCTTCGAACGTTCCCGGACACAATAGGCACAACTCTGTGAATCGTCGTTCATATGTGGTAATGTCGAACCCTTGTGTTCGTAACTCTCTAAGCTCTACCTTGAGCTTATTGACTTCGTTTCTAAGACGGTACTGCTCGTTCATCAATTGCTTGAATGCCGACCAGGTAATGCGTAAGCAGCATTTTGTCCTACCTGTTCAAGATAGGTGTTCCACACGTTAACGCGGTACCTGTGAAGGTATGCGTAGCATACTTAACTTTGTCCTCTTCAGTACACTTACTTATGGAAAACACCGATTCGACTTTCTCGGTCCACCGTTTCAATCTAATTGGTCCTTCGATTCCATCAAATTCCAAAGGTTTGCAGGCAGTGAATTCTTTGTAGGAGCATCCTATACGATTTCTTGTGGAATTAGTTCCACTGCTAGATCTAGAGTTATTGTTATTTTGCATCGCAGCCTGTACTGCGGCTATGTTTGTTGTAAGGAAATCACGGAAGTCTTCCCCATTCATGTTCAAGTTCTGACGAGTTTTTGGTGTCATTTCCTTCAAAAATAGCCAAAAGAATTAAGTTAATCATATAGAATTTTAAGAGTAGTCAATAGTATTTCGTAGCATAGTATGAACTCATTTATAAAAGCTTTTTCTTCATATTAGCATTTTATAGTTTTAATTCGGGTAGTACCTACCCGTTAAGTTCATACTTAGTAGCTATTATACAATTCAACTACTACAATTCTATATGAAAAAATGGATTATAATAAAATTTCGCGTTCAAATTTTATACAATATTTTACAAACTTACAATACCGCTATTATACATATAGGATGAAATATAGCACATAATAACTTTGCTACACAGCAGCTATAAAGGCAATTCTAGTTAATACGCAAGTTGTTTAGCAAAAGAAATAAAGACACGTAATTCATAATTCCAGAAACAAGTCATGCATTATGGTTTTACTAAAATGACTTCCCATCCTTGGTCTTGTGGAAAGTAACCGTTATGACCATTGCCAAGCAGCATGTTGTAATGTCGTTAAAAGAACGAGGGTTTCGTAATGTCCAACAGCCTCGTAATAATCTAACAACCTTGTTTCTTACCCCAACTACAGAATCTGTCACTTGTGGGAAGGTTTTATTTAAAAGTTGTAATCCAATGTTCTTTTTCTCACTTTGGTAAGAAGCGAACATCACTAACCCGTAAGTATAACATGCTTCTTTATGTTGCATGTTAGAAGCTCTTTCTAACTCACGAATTCCTATGTTGGGATATGTTGAGTCAAAATAGGTTCTTAACCCGTAGCGTAAAATTGCATTTGGGTTCCCGCATTTAACGTTTTAAAGAAAACACGGCGTAACTTACGGTATCCCCAATGTGATAGACCCCACCTATCAAAGGAAAGCCTTTTATAAACTAAGGAATTTCTGGAAAGTCTTTCAAATGTTTGACAAGTTAATTTCGACATAACTAAATGTGCTGATGAATTCTGACCGACTCTAGACAAGATTTTCTCAATCATATCCTCTGGTAGGTCTTCTAAAATATTCGGTTGTCTACCTTTAACGTCCATTTTGTTTTTATACTGTAAAATAGACAAGGATTAGATTCGTAAAAGATAATTAACAAACAATACAAGCAATTTTTACATAGAACATAAAAGTACAAGCACACTACAATACATATAATACACAACATGATTACAACCCTCTAATCTGAATCACTGGTTTCTTCTTCTTCGAACTTGGTTCGTTTTCCTAATTTTCTAGAGACATATGGTGTTCCTCTAATACGAGCCATCGTTTTCCACAATGGTTTAGAAAAACTTGGTGGTTTAGAGGTTCCCGGGTTATTGTTACAATTTAGGAAATACGGACGTTGCCGATGCATATAAAGTTCATCGGGGTTGGAATCAGGTTTCTCTATTTTTATACCTTTTCCCTTATTATTTTCTTTTGCTTTATTAAATTGGGTCGAGGTAATTTCTATAACATCATCGAAATCCTCATCGGGATCCGATTCATCGAAAAATCGGTAATCTTCCAAATATTTTGCTTCCTCGGTAGAAACCCCATTGACCATTATTGACTTTGGTCCGTTGGTTGAGGATTTTCTTTTATTTAATCGATTTACTGTAGGTATCAATATTTCTTCCTCCGGAACCTCTTCTTCTTCTGGTTCTTCCTCTTCCGGTTCCTCCTCTTCAAGGTTCCTCCTCTTCCGGTTCCTCCTCTTCCGGTTCCTCATCGGGAATTTGTGAATCTTCCCAAAATATATCCGACTCTTCATTATTATTAGGTGAGTCGATGGGATTTGTACTAGAGGTAGACATCTATCACATAATATCAAACACGTTAAGAGATTAATATATCACATAATATTTACATGTTAATAATATATAGTTTCCAAAAAAAAATGTTAAGCAATCGTTTTTGAAGAAAAACACGGTCGAAGTCCAGACTCACTAATGCATCCTAACAAACTCGGTAAGACACACTAATGTAATTATCTGGTTCTCTAAGACCAACGCTCGAATACCAACTGAAATGTCCCGTTCATATTAATTATAAACGTTCCATATTAATTGATTTCGTCGTGAGGTTTTGACCTCTATATGAGACGTTTTTCAAAGACTGCATTCATTTTTAAAACAATCATAACCTTTATTTTATCGATAAAGGTTTTAAAAAAAATTACATAGATTATCAAATAATGATAATCTAAATTATACCGTTTACACACGACCATTTCATAATGGTTTACAATAAAAATATATTACATCGAAATAAGTTTCTTGAATGCAGTTTTTACACAATATCGTAGAATCATGGACTCCAAATCTTGTCCTTATTTTAGTATGCAAAAGCGGAAGCTCTTAATAATCACCTGAGAATAAACATGCTTAAAATGTCAACAAAAATGTTGGTGAGTTATAGGTTTAACCTATATATTATCAAATTAATATAATAGACCACAAGATTTCATTTATTCAATAACCTTACACTCGCAAATGTATAAAAATCATTTTATGATGAACACCTGGTAACCGACGTTAACATAATGCATATAGAATATTCCCTGCATACTCGCAAGTATGTCATAAATTGGCAATCGCAATCACCATATAAACCGAAGTATTAAAGCATTCCAAATTCCAGAATGGGGTTTGTTAGGCCCATAGATCTATCTTTAGGATTCGCGTCAATTAGGGGTCATTTCCCTAATTCTTAGGCTACCAGACTTGAAGGGGAAATATTCGATTTAATAATCCAACCATAGAATGTAGTTTCGCATACTTGTGTCTATTTTGTAAAATATTTATAAAGCTGCATGTATTCTCATCCCAAAAATATTAGATTTTAAAAATGGGACTATAACTCACTTTCACAGATTTTTACTTCGCCGGGAAGTAAGACTTGGCCACTGGTCGATTCACGAACCTATAACAAATATGTACATATATATCAAAGTATGTTCAAAATATATATTTACAACATTTTTATTACGTTTTAATGATTTGAGCTTATTAGGTCAGTTGTCCTCTTAGTAACCTACAACTAGTTGTCCACAGTTAGATGTACAGAAATAAATCGATATATATTATCTTGAATCAATCCACGACCGAGTGTATACATGTCTCAGGCTAGATCACAACTTAAAGTATATATATTTTTGAAATCAACCTCAACCCTGTATAGCTAACTCCAACATTACTGCATTTTAGAGTGTCTATGGTTGTTCCAAATAATATATATACATGGGTCGATATGATATGCCAAAACATTTGAATACATGTCTATAGTATCCCAAGATTACATAATATATTAGAATACATGTATAATACAATATGAGTTAGCTAGGATATGATTAATATAGATTTGTTACCAATTTTCACGTGGTTACAACAAGCAAAAATATCCAATCTTGTTTTACCCATAACTTCTTCGTTTTAAATCTGTTTTGAGTGATTCAAGTTGCTATGGTTTCATATTGAACTTAAGTTTATGATATGTCAAAAAGTATAAGTTTATAGTTGGAACATTTTTGTAAAGGTAGTCATTTCAGTCGAAAGAACGACATCTAGATGACCATTTTGGAAAACATACTTCCACTTTGAGTTTAACCATGATTTTTGGATATAGTTTCATGTTCATAAGAAAAATCATTTTCCCAGAAGAACAACTTTTAAATCAAAGTTTGTCATAGTTTTTAATTAACTAACCCAAAACAGCCCGCGGTGTTACTACGACGGCGTAAATCCGGTTTTACGGTGTTTTTTGTGTTTTCAGGTTTTAAATCATTAAGTTAGCATATCATATAGATATAGAACGTGTGTTTAGTTGATTTTAAAAGTCAAGTTAGAAGGATTAACTTTTGTTTGCGAACAAGTTTAGAATTAACTAAACTACGTTCTAGTGATTACAAGTTTAAACCTTCGAATAAGGTAGTTTTATATATATGAATCGAATGATGTTATGAACATCATTACTACCTCAGGTTTTGTGGATAAACCTACTAGAAATGAGAAAAATAAATCTAGCTTCAAAGGATCCTTGGATGGCTTGAAAGTTCTTGAAGCAAAATCATGACACGAAAACAAGTTCAAGTAAGATTTCCACTCGAAATAAGATTGTTAAAGTTATAGAAATTGAATCAAAGCTTGAATATGAATATTACCTTGATTTAGAAAGATAAACTACTATAAATAACAAAGGTTTCTTGATCTTAGATTATTGCTTGGAATGGATTAGGAAACTTGGAAGTAAACTTGTAAACTTGGAAGTGTTCTTGATGTGTTCTTAAGTAATTGTTTTTATGATGATTATAGGTAATAACCAAAGCTTGTATTTGATGATTTTTGCTAGAAAAATAGTAACTTAGACGTTCATGGAAGAGTGTGTGTATTTTGAGAGAGAATTGGGAAGAAAATTGGAAGTGAAATGGAGTAGGTGGTGAGTGGTGAAGGTGAGTGGGGTTAAAAGGAGTTCTTGTTTTTGTTTCCTTACTCATAAGTCATGCTAGTTGTCTAATTGTTGGTTCCACATGTTTGTTGACTATCTAGGGCTGGTAAGAGCTGAATTATTATGTGTATATACCAATAGTATATACATCTAGGAGCTTGGTATTGTACGAGTACGAATACGGTTGCATACGAGTAGAATTGTTGATGAAAATGAATGAGAATGCAATTGTAAGCATTTTTGTTAAGTAGAAGTACTTTGATAGGTGTCTTGAAGTCTTTCAAAAGTGTACTAATACATCTAAATACACTACATGTATATACATTTTAACTAAGTCGTTAAGTCATCGTTAGTCGTTACATGTAAGTGTTGTTTTGAAACCTTTAAGTTAACGATCTCATTTAATGTTGTTAACCCATTGTTTATTATATCTAATGAGATGTTAAATTATTACATTATCATGATATTATGATGTATGAATATATCTTAATATGATATATATACATTAAAATGTCGTTACAACAATAATCGTTATATATATGCCTCGATTCAAAATTCTTAAGTTAGTAGTCTTGTTTTACATATGTAGTTCATTGCTAACATACTTAATGATATATATAATTATCATTTTATCATGTTAAATATAGTGTAACAATATCTTAATATGATACATATGTATTTAGTAAGACGTTGTAATAACGATAATCGTTATATATATCGTTTAGAGTTTCTTAACTTAGTAGTCTCATTTTTATGTATATAACTCATTGTTAATATACATATGGAGATACTTACGTATCATAAAAAATGTTAACTATATGTATATCCATATATATATTGTCATGTCATTTTTACAAGTTTTAACGTTCGTGAATCGCCGGTCAACTTGGGTGGTCAATTGTCTACATGAAACTCATTTCAAATAATCAAGTCTTAATAAATTTAATTGCTTAACATGTTGGAAACAATTAATCATGCAAATATAGTTTTTAATTAATATATAATCATGGAAAAGTTCGGGTCACTACAGACCTCTCGCACCCCCGAAACACACATAACCATTCCGCTGTCCATGTCTTTCTGATTTATACCTCGTAAACATATATTTAACCTATATCTAATTGTTTCCTATATCTTCTTCTTCTCCAACATAAGCTAGTTGACCAGAGATAGTACCAAATATCATAACAGCAAAAAGAATAATTCGAATTAAGACTTGGATTATAACTAGAACGACCATTGATTGTAACCTTTAAATAATAAAAAAATATAAAAATAAATTGTTGTTGCTTCTGTTCGTAAAAAAATAAAACTCAAATGGTGATTTAAATTTTGAGACAGTTTTAATTAAAAGTTTCTACACGAAATAGGTAGCAAATCCTTCCTAGAATCTTTTGGAATCATCAGTTGATCCAAAATCTCTAAAACGAATTCGAATTTCTTGAAGAATCAATCGTTTGACTTTTTGAAAAAATAAGTTTGACTTCAAAATTCATAATCGATAGAAAGAATTGGGTAGTGGAATTTTGCAGATAGCTTGCTTACAAGAATCCTAACACTTCTACATTTTTAGATTTTTAGAATTGTTTTGAAATCGAGTTATCATATAAAAGTGTAAGAACAGAGGATATCGTGACAATTCTTTAAATTAAAATTTGATTCTCCTGATTTACCATCGAATTTCACTTGCTGATTATTATATAAACGTTAATAAGTACAATTACAGCTAAGGTGGCTCAATTCATATTTGTTTTCTAGTTCGATTGATTCCACAACAATATTCTTTCAATAAAAAATAAATAAATTCGATGGTGATTGACAACAAACTGGTACTATCGAATCTTATATACAATGATTTAGGAGACAATAACAAAATCCCAAATAGTCTGATTGTTACATTAAACCAATTCTAATTTTTCTATCTGATTTATAATCATTATTAGTAAATAATTTAATGGGTTAATAATAATAATAATAATAATAATAATAATAATAATAATAATAATAATAATAATTTTATAAATAATAATAATAACTAATAATAACATTAACAATTATGATGATAGTAATAATCATTAGTAACAATATTAATGATAAATTATATTATTCATATGATAATATTAATAATGATAATAATATTAATAATAATAATTTTATAAATAATAATAATAATTAATAATATTTACATTGTGACTAAATTATAATTTTACTCATTCTTATAATAATATTTATATTTAAAATCTCTATTTTGATAATCATCACCTTAAAATTATAATTGTGACAATAATGATAATAATGATATTAATAATACTAATATTGATAAATATAATAATAATAATAAATAATCATAATAACAATTATAAGGGTAATGATATTAATAATGATAACGATAACACTAGTAATATTAAATGTATCGAACTTTATATATGTTATTTAGTAATATTAATAATACCGATATATTTATGTTTGATTATAATGAAATTAATAATAATAATACTATTAATATTTATATCTTTACTTGTAATTACTTCTATTATATTAATGTTTCGATTTATATGTATATTTTATATTAAAAATAATAATTTTAATAATATAAATATTGATGTTAACATTTATAATGAAGATAATGTTAATAATATTAATATAACAATTATATTCAAACTTGTAATTCATTTAATATTATACAATTTACAAAATTTACTATGTTTACTAATTATAATAATTTGAATCTTTAATATCTCTTCATCATAAATATATATAATACAATATTATAGAAATCGTATATATATTCGTTTTAATATCAACTTAATTATTTTTATATTATTTATGTATCTTATTTTAATGATTAATTTGTATTTTATTATTTCTAATTATCATATATATATACATATATATATACATATTTATTCAAATAATTGTTCGTGAATCGTCGGAAACAGTCAGAGGGTAATTGCATATATAAAATCGTTCCAAAATTTTTGAAACTTAACCTAACAGACTTTGCTTATAGTGCCAAAACTATTAAAGATTAAGTTTAAATTTGGTCGGAAATTCTCGGGTTTTCACAAGACGAGTATCGATGCTCTCAGTGATTGTATGCGTGTCTTGCCTCACAACGAGGTGATGGACGAGATTCGAGCCAGTATGGATTCGTTTATCAGTTTCAAGCATAATGTTGGGTTAGAGAATCGTAAGCGTAACCGTGAGGTGGATGCTAAGTTCGAGGCTCTTGAGAGCATAGTTCGTGATCTGAAGACAGAGTTGGAGGAAGTGAAGGGAAAGTTGAGGAAGTATGAGACTCCTGCCGAGACTCATACCGGCCCAGCTTATCACACCCGCTCTAAGCAGATGTGATATGATGATTCATGATTGATTATTTATTTCATAAAACTTAATGTCCTTTTATACATACATTTTTGGGTTATGTACGGCGTTTTGCCGAGGATTTTATTAAGGTTTTGTTATGGGATATTTTTCATTATGTATAGATGGTTATTTCTTTATGACATCTATTATCATTATCATATTTTATTTCTGATGTTGTGACTCTTGGCATGTTATATTATGCGTAATATAAGTTCATGTATGTTAGGTGATATGTATGTTGTATGATTTTATCATAAAGTATGTATGCATGTGGTGGCTATTTCTATAACTATCATAACTGTCATGTTATTACTCATAGTGTTCATTGACTATTATTTTAATGGTTAATCTTTTCGTGTTCGATCTATTCCTTTATAACATTAGTATTATTCTTAGTACTAACGGTTGTGTTATTCTGTTTTGAAGATCATGCCTCCCCGCGAGTCCAACGAAGCCCGTATGCAACGCCTTATCTCCGAAGGAATAGCAGCTGCTATGGTAGCTAATGTTAATGTTAATGCTAATAACAACAACCAGGTGGGATGCTCCCACAAAACGTTTATGGCAAGTCGTCCACAAGAATTTAGTGGCACTGAAGGACCCATTGGACTTACTCGTTGGTTCGAGAAGATTGAGTCTATTTTCATGGTTAGCCGAGTCCGAGAGGAGGACAAGGTTAGTTTTGCTATATGCACTCTTAAAGACAGTGCATTGACTTGGTGGAACAACTTGGTTAGTAGTTTGGGTAATGATGTGGTGTATGGTTTGACTTGGAATAATTTTAAAGAAAGAATGATCACCCGTTACCGTCCCCGGGATGAACTTAAGAAATTATAGGCTGAACTTAAGAACTTGAAAATGAAGGGCACCGAATTAGATGCTTATGAGCAAAGGTTCTTTGAGTTGACTTTGTTATGTCCTAATGCTTATGCGGATGAGGACCGCAAGATTGAAGCTTATATTGAGGGGTTATCTGAGAAAATTGAGCATGGGGTTGAGTCTAGTGAGCCCCAGACTATTGAAGCTGCTATGTCCATGGCTCGTAAAATTAATGATAAAATTTTGAGGAGAAGTAAGGCTGCTGTGACCGATGCCAATGAGGAAGTTGTTAAAAAGGCTGATAATGGGAAAAGGAAGTGGGATAATATAACACCTCGCCAAATTACCATTTGACGGCGCGTTAATCCAGGTCCCACAGTTAACTGTTACGCCCTCTATATGAGACGTTTAAAGCAATCGCATTTAATTTTATTTAAAAATTAACTTTCAAAAACATAAGTCAATAATACTGAAATAGAAACACTGTTGTGATCATAACCACAAGCCAACAGTATTTAAACAGTATAAAAGTTTTAAATGTGAAAGTAAATAATGTTCTTTAAAATCAAATGCTGACTCCACGGCCAGTCATACAGCAAACACAGCGGAAGCATACCTCTTAAGGACCTGAGAATAACAACACGCAAAAACAGGTCAAAAAATAATGTTGGTGAATCTACAGGTTTAAAGTAATGTAACAGTATCTGAAAAACAGTTATCAGAAAAATAGTTTAGTTTCCTTGACCACGAGATTCTATCGTCTGCATAAACCGAGCACCTGAATACTAGCAATGACCCGAGTATAGAAGCCACTATACCCGCCTTACCTCGTAAAATGTTATACACTTGTTCAAATGTATTTAATGTTCAAAGTAAATGCACCACAGTTTTTATAGCGGGTAAGGTTGTCAACCTAACGGATCCGTCCATCTAAATTGTGCTTACACCGATGGTATTAAAAGTATTCAAGCTAGAGGCTTTTTGAACAAACTCATTATGCATATGTGTAGTACTCATGTCAATACAAAGTATTTGAAAATGTAAATATAACAGTGTGATTCTCATCCCTGAAAACATGTAAAAAGCGGGACTGTAGACTCACCTTTGAATAAAGCTCGGTTTGAAAAGTGAACAATTAACTTGTACGGTTTATAGCCGAGTAACGCAACCTAAGTATACGTATGTAGGTGGGTCAATATATGTATCTTAAATAAGTGTGGTTTCATAGTGTACGTTATCTTATTGCTCGACTCGACGCGTTTCAAAGGGAAAGTCAACTATATAATGCAAGTCAAACAAAGTCAAGCAGAGTCAAACCGAAAGTCAAAATTGGTCAAAGTAGTCAACTAAAGTCAAAATCAGTAGGTTCATGTCAAATATTGGTCAACATGTCAAACCTAAGTCAAACAATATGTTTTAGGTCATGAATGATCATTTTCACAATTTTCGTTTATCGTCATGCACAAAGTTTATGAACACGTAGCATACTTAGCACATTATCTCATAGTACAAAATTCAAGTAAATATGACAAACTCCAGATCATAAATATACTTAAAATCAATTCCAAAAAGTCCAGCCAGGGACTCATAGGACAATTAAAAGTTAGGAATCAGAAGGGATACATTTGGGGTTTGCCAAGTCAGTTTCTGACAGCGCACTGATTTCATTTTGACTACAACCGGAGTTAGGAACATGAAATTGATACAAGAACAGTGGACATAGTTCTAGGACAAATCAAAGTAACACATATCAAAAATATAGCAACTTTTGTTTAGCCAATTTGTACAGTTTATTCGTGTAAGTTGAACATTCAGTTTTCAGCTTAAATCAGAATTCACACAAAGTACGGCTCTATTGTGCCCAATGCATAAGGTTTCAGAGATTGACATAAACTAACAATAAGTCACATATCATGTTAAGTTTCATTTTCCAGAAGCATACATGCTCATGCAATTCACATAATCCTCAGAGTACAAAACCGTGGGCAATTTACAGATTCGATTCTCATTTAGTTAGTCACATTCGCACGCAATTATCCGAAGATCTAGATACAATTAGCCTATATTATCCACATGAAATATGAAGTAATTTTTGTATAATTTTCAAATATGCAAAGCATTAATCACAAAAGTTAACACATTTTATCATACAAGGTTATTTTCATGCAAGAGCTGTATAAAACTACTTTTACACTAATTCAAGCATATCTCGGGCTATACATAAGCAAACGACATGAAATCCTAGTCTAAATTGAGTGTTTTTAAATTATATTTCCAGTGGTATAAGTCTCACATGCCAATTCATTGTCTATAAAAGCCAGATTTCTGATCAAGCAACAATAACACAACGATAATTCAAATTGACATAACTTAATCATACGGAAACGAAATCAAGTGAATCCAAAGCCTAAACTCAATAGTTTTTTGCAAGGAATCTGATTATAATATAATAATTAACATTTGAAAAACTTAATTTTTCTGATCAAGAAAATACAAATTCGTTTTTAAACCCTAGCGCATCAAACAATCAAATTAACGATTACAATTAACACGTACGCATATAGACTTGAGCAATTGACAACATAACTATGAAACTCACATGAAAATTAGATTTTAAGAATTAGGGTTCATGCAATTATACCTTTGATCGCTAAAAGAATTATATCAACGCGTAGAGGAGATCGAGAATTGCAACGTTTGTTCTTGAGGTTTAATCAAAAATTGAGTTTGAGTGTGTGTGTGCGTGTGTATGTGTGTGTGTGTGTGTGTGTGAGTTGGGCGACGGCCAAGAGAGGGAGAGGAGGAGAGATCGACCAAAAAAAATAATGGGGAAAGATTATACAGTTTAGGTTTACACAAGCCTTATATATTTAGCCCTAATTCCCTAATTAACACATAAGTCCCTCAAGTAATCAAAATTAAACATAAAAGGGGGTAGGGAGGGGGTTTCGGCCAAATGGGGCCCTCATGGGGTTCCCGGGCTCGTGTTGTCCAATTCCTTGTAATCGTGGTCCGTTTTAAGTGTCGTTTAGTCGTACCGAAGGCACGGAACGCTAACCCGATCGTTAAACGCAACCAATTGTTTAATTTATTAAAAACCCAATAAATTAAATATTTTAAAAAGTTAATAATTAATAAAATTAATTATTAAAATAAACCCGAGCGTTTCGTTGCTCAAAAAGCTACTATCAAAATCGTATCATTTTAATCGTATTTCATTATCCGAAAAATTTATTTGAATTAATATCAACCCATATTAATTATTGAAACCCTCCAAAGATCAAGTACGCATTTAATACACGTAAACACATAAAAGTTAAATAATCGCTGTTAAATAAACTAACGGAAGGTTAACGGAAGTAACGGAAAATTCAGGGTTGTTACAGATAATAACCGCAACCATAACCAAGGTCAGTAGAAGAAACAAGATACTTCTGGTGCTAATAACCGTAATCAGCATATTTGTCCCCGATATTATAAGGCTCATTGTCAAGACCCTACTTTTTCCGTTATCTTTTTCAGTTAATTATTGAACGGTCGTTAACTGTTAGTGTGCCACGTCATTTCTATGATCTATATTATTATTTTTGTATTAATATATATATATATATATATATATATATTAATTATTGTGTGTTATGTGAATATTTTTATTCATATTTTAAATTTATACGTTTCTACGTCTCGCGAATTTTCATCCGGCGAATCTTTTCGGTTTTAAAACCAACGGACGCGTTTTTGGGACATTTAAATCCTAAATATTTTAAATATGATATTTTAAGATCATATTATTATATAGTGTATTTATATTTATTTTTCGTCGCGCGTTTGTTATCTTTCCGTATTTTTAATCGCGTAAGTGCGTTTTCGCGTTTCGAGACTCGTTCGGGCTTTCGGGCCATCAGGAATTTACAATTAAGTGAGATGGACCAAGCCCACCCCACTAATATTTTCGGCCGAACCAAAGGGGTAAACCCCTTACCACTTTGCATTCTGTTTCCCATTTTTCCATTTACAATTTTTGTTTCATTTTATCAAAACCTAAAGATTTATTTTGTGCTCTCCCTTCTCCCTTCCCCTTTGGCCATCGCCATCCACCACCAATATCACCATCATCATCAAAAAATAAAGCTTGGATCAAGGATTGATTAGTATAAACGCGTTCCTCTCTTCGTTCTCTACGCGATTACATAGATTGTTTCTCGATTAGGGTATAAACCCTAACCCTAGAACTTTCAATTTTTCATTTATTTTCTGTATTTTGATGATTATTTAGTAGTATGATGTTTGTGGATTATTGTAATGATGTTTGTATGCATAGATGTACTAGAAATCACATGTTTTCGGTTTGTAAAATTCTGGATAGCAGCTAATTCGTGTATTCTGAGTTTGTGACTGATATAAATGTTAAAATAAACTATCTAGATGAGTTCCTCTCATCAAGACATTAATTTTAGACTCCGGATTCATGTCGTTTCGATTCCCGGAGCCCTTGTTATGATCAAATTAGTATTTTGTAAAGATTGAAATGTGATATTGACATGAACCAGGTTTGGTCCGACTTTGTGACCATCCTTGGTGTATTTAGGGTGTGTTAGTGTGTTAGGACTGATGGTGGGACGAACTTTCATGTTCGGATCACCTAAATCCGAGCCACGGTTCACCTGTTTTGACTAAAACACGGTTTTGAGTAAATTGAAGGTCCAAGTGGTGTCAAGGCTGATTACCACAATTTGTGGACTGTTCTTGGTGTGTTCTTGAGTGCACCTTTGTGTCGGGTGGTTTGAATAGGCGGAGATGCATATAAGGCTCGCCAGAAATCGACACCCGGGGCTCAAGATACGATCCGATGAACTTTTGAATTAAAACTTATGATTAATTCTAAAACTTATGATAAAAATAATGAATTTCATTATTAATTAATTACTTATGATAAAAGAAGTAATTATTATTATTTAAGACTTATGATATAAATATTTATTATATCATTTAATTATTATTTATGATTTAATTAATATTTTAATTTAACTTACGATTAATAGTACTTTTATTATTATTGGAAAATACTTATGATAAGTATTAAATTTATTTTATGAGAATATTATTATAAGACTTATAATAAATATTAAATAATTATTTAATTATTATAAGACTTAATTATTATTTAATTATGATTTAATTATTAAATACTTATGATTTAATAATTATAATTAGAAACTTATGATATGGTTAATAATTCATTATTAATCAATAATACTTATGATATGATTTAAAAATTTATTATTAATTAATAATACTTATATTATGATTAATATTTAATTAATTAATTAAATACTTATGATATATTAATTATATCACTTCAACTTATATTAACTTTAATAATTCATTTTATTTAATTAAACTTATGTTATGACTTAATTATACACTTTTATCTTTAATAAATATTATAACTTATGTTATTATTATAATTTACACTTTTCAAAATAATGTTGACTATGTTTGACCAAGGTTGACTTTTGAGTTGACTTTCAGTTGACTTTGACTTTTAGTTGACATTTGTTGACTTTCTAAATAAGGAAACTTTCCTAACTTAAAAACTTTCTAAAAATAGAACTTTCTAAATTTGGAAACTTTCCAAAAATAGAAACTTTCCAAAAATAGAAACTTTCCTAAAATAGAAACCTTCCAAAAATAGAAACTTTTCAAAAATAGAAACTTTCCAAAAATGGAAACCTGCTAAATATAGAAACTTTCTATAAATAGAAAGTATGTGTCCGTACGCTGTTCCAGTCAAACCGATGCTTGCCGAATATTGTTCTATGTCTACTTGCAACATGTACAATAGCTATCATACTAAGACTTGCCCTAAGTTAGTTATTTATATCGACCTGCTTTATTTATAGGTCGGCGTTGCGATCGTTCCTGATCACTTTACTCTATTTGCTGTTCGCTAGTTTGTGTGGTTTCTTCAGTTGCTTTTAAGGTGAGTTATAGTCCCGTTTTTACATACTTTTTAAAGTATATTTTTGGGATGTGATTAAATGCATATTTATTTATGTTTAGACACAAGTAACAGTTAAATTTAATTATTCATTGTGAGTTGGACAAAAATATTCCCTAGTCTGGTAACTGTAATCATTGGTTTCTACCGGTGAACGCGAATCCTACGGATAGATCTATCAGGTTTGACAACCCCATTTCGAGCTAGTCGCGCTAGCAATTTGTAATCAGAATGTTTAGTACTTCGTAATTTGTTGTAGATACACTGTCCAAGTGTATATTTTTATTGTGTTTGGCAAGGGTAAATAAAGGGTTAAGTGGTTACCAGGTGGCTCATTGATAATGGAATAATGTTTAATGTTTTCTAACATTTTTTTTAAATCTTGTGGTCTAATGTTTACTTATTATTTAAACCTATAATTCACTCAACCTTTGTGTTGACAGTTTACTTGCATGTTTTCATAGGTACTTGAGTTTTGTGATGCTTCCGCTGTGTTTAGAAGAGTTTGCATGCATTTGGGCAGATTTTATGAAACGATTTATGAAACTTAAGCTTGCATTCTATTTTTGGATAATTTAAACTTGTGGGTTTGTTGGCAAGGTTTTGTGTCAACTTTTGGTTTGTTACTATGGTTGGTTGTTTTGAAACTACTTATTTTGGTTTGTTTCCTTTTTGGGAAACTTTTGAAATAAAATAATGCAACTTTATTTACTTAATTCATTTAAGTCCGATCAAGCTGTGGGACCAACTGACGGATCCGTTAAATGTTTTGACGGGGTCGTCACATGTGGCATCAGAGCTTTGGTTGTAGGGAACTAGGCGGTCTTAATGTGGTCAACCCGTGGTTATTAGGGTGCATTAGAGTCTAGTCTACAGCCCGACCTTTTTGCTATAGCATTATTATGCATTTCATTTCGTATAAGTTATATTATTAGCTTTCATATCTTTTTGGTATGTGGTTTACGGTTTTTGCTGTTTGCAGATGTCGACTTCGAGCGATAACTCTGTTGCTGCTCCTGCTCCACCGTCTCCTGCTAGACATCGTGCTAATCAACCAGAGATCGATGATCCTGTTCATTACTATTTTTCTACCATTACTCATATGAACCGGGCTTATAATGAGGTGACACGTATTAACGCCCTTAGTGATTGTTTGCGCACTTTGCCACATAATGAAGTTATGGACGAGATCCGTGCCGACATGGGTAACTTTATCACTTTCAAGCATAGAGTTGAGGATGCGAACCGTAAGCGTGATCGAGAAGTTAATGCTAAGTTCGAGGCTCTCGAGAGCACTGTCTGTGGGTTGAAGGAAGAGTTAGATGTTGTGAAAGGGAAGTTGCGTAAGTATGAGGATCCTGCTGAGACTCATGCTGGACCAACTTATCACACCCGCTCTAAGCAAATGTGATGTGATTATTCATATTGATTATCTATTTCATCAGACTTAATGTCCTTTTTATACATACATTTTGGGTTATGTACGGCGTTTTGACGAGGATTTTATTAAGATTTTGTTATGGGATATTTTTCATTATGTATGGATGGTTATTTTTATGACATCTATTATCATTATCATGTTTTATTTCTGATGTTGTGGCTCTTGGCATGTTATATTATGCGTAATATATGTTCATGTATGTTAGGTGCTATGTATGTTGTATGATGTTATCATAAAATATGTATGCATGTGATGGTTATTTCTATAACAATCATAACTGTCATGTTATTACTCATAGTGTTTGTTAACTATTATTTATGATGGTTAATCTTTTCGTGTTTTGATCTATTCCTTTATGACACTAGTATTATTCTTGGTACTAATGGATATGTTGTTCTATTTTGAAGATCATGCCTCCAAGAGAGTCCACTGAAGCGCGTATGCAATGCCTGATCAATGAAGGAATTGCTGCTGCTATGGCAGCAAATGCTAATGTTAACGCCAATGTGAACAACAACTAGGTGGGATGCTCCCACATGACTTTTATGGCTGGTCGACCCCAAGCATTCAGTGGTACGGAAGGACCAATAGGGCTTACTCGTTGGTTCGAGAAGATCGAATCTATTTTCAGGGTCAGTCGGGTCCGTGAAGAGAACAAAGTTAGTTTCGCTAGTTGCACTCTCAAGGATAGTGCCTTGACATGGTGGAACAATCTGGTTAGTGGTTTGGGAAGCGATGTAGCTTATGGTTTGGCCTGGAATGATTTTAAGGAAAGATTGATCACCCGCTATAGACCTCGGGGTGAGCTTAAGAAGCTAGAGGTTGAGCTCAAGAATTTGAAAATGCATGGCACCGAGTTAGATGCCTATGAGCGAAGGTTTTTCGAGTTAACTTTGCTGTGTCCTAGGGTTTATGCAGATGAGGACTGCAAAATTGAGGCTTACATTGATGGTTTGTCCGAGAAGATTGAACACGGGGTTGAGTTTAGTGAACCCCAGACTATTGAGGCGGCTATGTCTATGGCCCGCAAACTTAATGACAAGGTGTTGAGAAGAAGCAAGACTACAGTTGCTGAAACTAGAGAGGAGGTTGTCAAGAAGGCTGATAATGGGAAACGAAAGTGGGATAACAACCGCAATCAAAACCAAAATCAGCAGAAGAAACAGGATACCTCAGGTGCTAACAACAGAAATCAGTGTGTGTATCCTCGTTGCTATAAAACTCATGATGGTTACTGAACAGTTACTTGTAAGAGGTGCTCCAAGCAAGGGCACATTGCTAAAGATTGTATAGTGCTTTTGTCGGGTTCTGCTACTCCCGCGGCTGGTGGTAATAATAATAATGTTGGTAATAGAGGTGGTAACGGTAATGGTAATGGGAAATCGAATAATGGAGGTAATCAAAGGGTTTGTTATGAGTGTGGGAAGTCGGGGCATTTCCGAGATGCTTGTTCCAACAAGAAGACTGCTGAAACTGCATGCGGCCGAGCGTTCAACATTAATGCTAAGGATGCGGAGGAAGATCCTAAGCTTGTTACTGGTACTTTCTCAGTCAACGATTTATCAGTTTATGTACTATTTGATTCAGGGGCTGATTTAAGTTTCGTGTCGAGTAAATTAAGTCCGAGAATCAAAATGCCGTTAACTCCCTTAGACAATACTTATGTTGTTGAAGTAGCTAATGGTAAAGAACTTACTGCTAAGACAATACATCATAAATGTAACATTAATCTGGGTGGTAGGAATTTTGAAATAGACTTGATACCAATTGAACTTGGTAGTTTTGATATTGTTATTGGTATGGATTGGTTATCTGCGAACCGTGCTGAGATCGTGTGTTATGATAAGGCTATTCGTATTACTGAAGTGATTGGAGAGCCACTGATGGTCTATGGAGATAACAAATGCACACAGTTAAATCTTATTAGCTGTATGAAAGTTCATAAACATCTCCGCAAGGGCTGTCATGCTATTCTTGCTCATGTTGTTGATCCTAGTAAGGAAGTGAAGAACGTTGATGACGTTCACATTGTTAGGGATTTTCCCGAGGTGTTTCCCGATGACTTACCTGGCCTTCCGCCGCAACGCGCAGTAGAATTTCATATTGATCTTGTTCCCGGCGCTGCTCCTGTAGCACGTGCTCCTTATCGTCTTGCGCCTTTCGAACTTCAAGAATTGTCGAGTCAACTCCGTGAGTTGTTAGACAAAGGTTTTATTCATCCTAGTTCGTCCCCTTGGGGAGCTCCCATTCTGTTTGTTAAGAAGAAGGATGGTTCTTTTTGTTTATGCATTGATTATCGTGAACTGAATAAGCTCACTGTTAAAAATCGTTATTCTCTACCAAGAATTGATGATCTGTTCGATCAGCTTCAGGGTTCTTCTGTTTATTTAAAAAATTGATCTTCGTTCTGGCTATCATCAGTTGCGTGTTAAAGAATCTGATGTTTCAAAAACTTCTTTTCGTAGCCGTTACGGTCACTTTGAATTTCTTGTTATGCCGTTCAGATTGACAAATGCACCTGCTGTGTTCATGGACCTCATGAACCGTATGTGTAGACCCTATCTGGACAAGTTCGTTATTGTTTTCATCGACGACATCCTTATCTATTCTAAGAGTGATGAAGAGCACGAAGAACACTTGAGGTTAGTGCTTGATTTGTTAAAGAAAGAAGAGTTGTACGCTAAGTTCTCTAAGTGTGCTTTTTGGTTAAGAGAAGTTCAGTTCCTTGGTCATATTGTTAATAAACAGGGAATACAAGTTGATCCTACTAAAATTGAGGCGATTGAAAAGTGGGAAACCCCGAAAACTCCTACTCAGATTCGTCAGTTCTTAGGATTGGCAGGTTACTATCGAAGGTTCATTCAGGATTTCTCTCGTATTGCGAAACCTCTGACTGCTTTAACGCATAAGGGGAAGAAGTATGAGTGGAAGGATGAACAAGAGAATGCTTTTCAGATTTTGAAGAAGAAGTTGACTACCGCTCCGATTTTGTCACTACCGGAGGGTAATGACGATTTTGTTGTTTATTGTGATGCATCGCAACAAGGCTATGGTTGCGTTTTGATGCAACGAAAGAAGGTTATTGCGTATGCGTCACGACAGTTGAAGATTCACGAACAGAACTATACAACTCATGATTTAGAGTTGAGGGCTGTTGTTTTTGCGCTTAAAATTTGGAGACACTATCTTTATGGTGTTAAGAGTACTGTGTACACCGATCACAAGAGTCTTCAACATATCCTCGATCAGAAACAGTTGAACATGAGACAACGAAGGTGGATTGAGACGTTAAATGATTATAATTGTGACCTTTTGTATCACCCGGGTAAGGCCAATGTTGTGGCTGATGCATTGAGTCGTAAAGAAAGGACTGAACCTCGCAGGGTTAGGGCCTTGAATATCACAATTAGATCAAACCTCGTTAGGCAGATTCTTGAGGCACAACAAGAAGCCTTAAAGGAGGAGAATTTCGTGAAGGAGAATGTAGAAAAGGTAGCTAAGAAGTTTGAAGTACGAGCTGATGGTACTAGGTATTTTGCGGGACGTCTATGGGTTCCGAAATTTGGAGGTCTTCGACAACTTGTTTTGGATGAGGCTCATAAGTCTAGATACTCTATTCATCCTGGTTCAGGAAAGATGTATCAGGATATTAAGGAGCTGTATTGGTGGCATAATTTGAAAGGTGATGTAGCTAAGTATGTGACTAAGTGTTTGACCTGTGCTAAGGTCAAAGCTGAACATCAAAAACAGTCTGGACTTTTGGTGCAACCAGAAATTCCCGAGTGGAAGTGGGAAGGTATCACTATGGATTTTATTACTAAGTTACCAAGAGTTTCAGGTGGCTATGATGCTATTTGGGTGATTGTAGATCGAATCACTAAGTCGGCTCACTTTTTGCCGATTAGGGAAACAGATTCGATGGAGAAACTCACCCGTTTGTATTTGAAAGAGATTGTTTCTAGGCATGGTGTTCCCGTGTCCATTATTTCCGACTGAGACAGTCGATTTGTGTCGAGGTTTTGGCGATCTTTACATGAAGCCTTGGGTACTAGGTTGGATATGAGCACCGCTTATCATCCTCAAACGGATGGTGAAAGTGAAAGGACCATTCAGACATTAGAAGATATGTTGCGAGCGTGCGTCATTGATTTTGGAAATGGGTGGGATAAATATTTGCCGCTAGCTGAGTTTTCTTATAACAACAGCTACCACGCAAGTATTAAAGCCGCACCGTTTGAAGCTTTGTACGGTAGGAAATGTAGGTCTCCTATTTTTTTGGAATGAGGTTGGGGATGCTCAACTTACAGGTCCAGAGATTATTCACGAGACTACTGAGAAGATTGTACAAATTAAAGAAAGGTTGAGAACTGCTAGAAGTCGGCAAAAGAGTTATGCTGATAAGGGAAGGAAAGATGTTGAATTTCAAGTTGGTGATCGTGTTATGTTAAAGGTTTCGCCTTGGAAGGGCGTAATCCGTTTTGGTAAAAGGGGAAAGTTAAGTCCTCGTTTCGTGAGACCTTTTGAGATCATTGAAAAAGTTGGACCGGTGGCTTATCGTTTGAAATTGCCAGGAGAACTCAGTGCTGTTCACGATGTTTTCCATATTTCGAATTTAAAGAAGTGCTTGGCTGAATTTGATCAGACTATTCCTTTGGAGGAACTTCAAGTTGATAAGCAATTGCATTTTATTGAGGAGCATGTTGAAATCATGGACCGAGAGGTTAAGACTCTTAAACAGAGCAGAATTCCTATTGTTCGGGTCAGATGGAACGCTAGACGCGGTCCCGAGTTCACTTGGGAGCGTGAAGACCAGATGAAGCAGAAATACCCGCATTTGTTCTCAGATACCGAGTCAACCCCTGCGCCTGCTTAAATTTCGGGACGAAATTTCCGTAACGGGAAGGTACTGTCACGACCCTACTTTTTCCGTTATCTTTTTCAGTTAATTATTTAACGCCTGTTAACTGTTAGTGTGCCACGTCATTTCTATGATCTATATTATTATTTTTGTATTAATATATATATATATATATATATATATATATATATATATATATATATATATATATATATATATATATATATTAATTATTGTGTGTTATGTGAATATTTGTATTCGTATTTTAAATTTATACGTTTCTACGTCTCGCGAATTTTCATCCGGCGAATCTTTTCGGTTTTAAAACCAACTGACGCATTTTTGGGACATTTAAATCCTAAATATTTTAAATATGATATTTTAAGATCATATTATTATATAGTGTATTTATATTTATTTTTCGTCGCGCGTTTGTTATCTTTCTGGATTTTTAATCGCGTAAGTGCGTTTTCGCGTTTCGGGACTCGTTCGGTCTTTCGGGCCATCAGGAATTTACAATTAAGTGAGATGGACCAAGTGGGGCCCACCCGACTAATATTTTCGGCTGAACCAAAGGGGTAAACCCCTTACCACTTTGCATTTTGTTTCCCATTTTTCCATTTACAATTTTTGTTTCATTTTATCAAAACCTAAAGATTTATTTTGTGCTCTCCCTTATCCCTTCCCCTTTGGCCATCGCCATCCACCACCAATATCACCATCATCATCAAAAATTAAAGCTTGGATCAAGGATTGATTAGTATAAACGCGTTCCTCTCTTCGTTCTCTACGCGATTACATAGATTGTTTCTCGATTAGGGTATAAACCCTAACCCTAGAACTTTCAATTTTTCATTTATTTTCTGTATTTTGATGATTATTTAGTAGTATGATGTTTGTGGATTATTGTAATGATGTTTGTATGCATAGATGTACTCGAAATCACATGTTTTCGGTTTGTAAAATTCTGGACAGCAGTTAATTCGTGTATTCTGAGTTTGTGACTGATATAAATGTTAAAATAAACTATCTAGATGAGTTCCTCTCATCAAGACATTAATTTTAGACTCCGGATTCATGTCGTTTCGATTCCCGGAGCCCTTGTTATGATCAAATTAGTATTTTGTAAAGATTGAAATGTTATATTGACATGAACCAGGTTTGGTCCGACTTTGTAACCATCCATGGTGTCTTTAGGTTGTTTTAGTGTGTTAGGACTGATGGTGGGATGAACTTTCATGTTCGGGTCACCTAAATCCGAGCCACGGTTCACCCGTTTTGACTAAAACACGGTTTTGAGTAAATTGAAGGTCCAAGTGGTGTCAAGGCTGATTACCACGATTTGTGGACTGTTCTTGGTGTGTTCTTGAGTGCACCTTTGTTTCGAGTGGTTTGAATAGGCGGAGATGCATATAAGGCTCGCCAGAAATCGACACCCGGGGCTCAAGATACGATCCGATGAACTTTTGAATTAAAACTTATGATTAATTCCAAAACTTATGATAAAAATAAAGAATTTCATTATTAATTAATTACTTATGATAAAAGAAGTAATTATTATTATTTAAGACTTATGATATAAATATTTATTATATCATTTAATTATTATTTTTGATTTAATTAACATTTTAATTTAACTTACGATTAATAATACTTTTATTATTATTGGAAAATACTTATGATAAGTATTAAATTTATTTTATGAGAATATTATTATAAGACTTATAATAAAGATTAAATAATTATTTAATTATTATAAGACTTAATTATTATTTACTTATGATTTAATTATTAAATACTTATGATTTAATAATTATAATTAGAAACTTATGATATGGTTAATAATTCATTATTAATCAATAATACTTATGATATGATTTAAAAATTTATAATTAATTAATAATACTTATAATATGATTAATATTTAATTAATTAATTAAATACTTATGATATATTAATTATATCACTTCAACTTATATTAACTTTAATAATTCATTTTATTTAATTAAACTTATGTTATGACTTAATTAAACATTTTTAACTTTAATAAACATTATAACTTATGTTATTATTATAATTTACACTTTTCAAAATAATGTTGACTATGTTTGACCAAGGTTGACTTTTGAGTTGACTTTCGGTTGACTTTGAATTTCAGTTGACTTTTGTTGACTTTCTAAATAAGGAAACTTTCCTAACTTAAAAACTTTCTAAAAATAGAACTTTTTAAATTTGGAAACTTTCCAAAAATAGAAACTTTCCAAAAATAGAAACTTTCCTAAAATAGAAACTTTTCAAAAATAGAAACGTTCCAAAAATAGAAACTTTCCAAAAATGGAAACTTGCTAAAAATAGAAACTTTCTATAAATAGAAAGTATGTGTCTGTACGCTGTTCCAGTCAAACTGATGCTTGCCGAGTATTGTTCTATGTCTACTTGCAACATGTACAATAGCTATCATACTAAGACTTGACCTAAGTTAGTTATTTATATCGACCTACTTTATTTATAGGTCGGCGTTGTGATCGTTCCTGATCACTTTACTCTATTTGCTATTCGCTTGTTTGTGTGGTTTCTTCAGTTGCTTTTAAGGTGAGTTATAGTCCCGTTTTTACATACTTTTTAAAGTATATTTTTGGGATGTGATTACATGCATATTTATTTACGTTTAGACACAAGTAACAGTTAAATTTAATTATTCATTGTGAGTTGGATAAAAATATTCCCTAGTCTGGTAACTGTAATCATTGGTTTCTACCGGTGAACGCGAATCCTACGGATAGATCTATCGGGTTTGACAACCCCATTTCGAGCTAGTCGCGCTAGCAATTTATAATCAGAATGTTTAGTACTTTGTAATTTGTTGTAGATACAGTGTCCAAGTGTATATTTTTATTGTGTTTGGCAAGGGTAAATAAAGGGTTAAGTGGTTACCAGGTAGCTCATTGATAATGGAATAATGTTTAATGTTTTCTAACATTTTTTTAAATCTTGTGGTCTAAAGTTTACTTATTATTTAAACCTATAATTTACTCAACCTTTGTGTTGACAGTTTACTTGCATGTTTTCACAGGTACTTGAGTTTTGTGATGCTTCCGCTGTGTTTAGAAGAGTCTGCATGCATTTGGGCAGATTTTATGAAACGATTTATGAAACTTAAGCTTGCATTCTATTTTTGGATAATTTAAACTTGTGGGTTTGTTGGCAAGGTTTTGTGTCAACTTTTGGTTTGTTACTATGGTTGGTTGTTTTGAAACTACTTATTTTGGTTTGTTTCCTTTTTGGGAAGCTTTTGAAATAAAAGAATGCAACTTTGTTTACGTAATTCATTTAAGTCCGATCAAGCTGTGGGACCAACTGACGGATCTGTTAAGTGTTTTGACGGGGTCGTCACACTCATGATGGTTATTGTACGGTTACTTGTAAGAGGTGTTCCAAGCAGGGACACATTGCTAAAGATTGTACGGTGCTTATGTCGGGTTCTGCTACTCCTGCTGCAGGTGGAAGTAATAATACTGGTAACAATGGTGGTAATGGTAATGGGAAGCCGAGAAATGGTGGTAATCAGAGGGTTTGTTACGAATACGGTAAGCCGGGGCATTTCCGTGATGCCTGCCCTAACAAGAAGACTGTTGAGAATGCACATGGAAGAGCGTTCAACATTAACGCCAGGGATGCTGAGGAAGATCCTAAACTTGTTACGGGTACGTTCTCGATCAACAATTTATCAGTTTATGTACTATTTAATTTAGGGGCTGATTTGAGTTTTGTGTCGAGTAAATTAAGTCCAAAAATCGAAACACCGTTAACTTCTTTAGACAATAGTTATATTGTTGAGATAGTTAATGGTAAAGTTCTTACTGCTAAGACTGTGTATCGTAAATGTAACATTAATCTGGCTGGTAGAGATTTTGAGGTAGATTTGATACCGATAGACCTAGACAGTTTTGACGTTGGTATTGGTATGGAATGGTTGTCTGCGAATTGTGCTGAGATTGTGTGTTATGAGAAAGCTATTCGTATTACTAATGTGGTTGTAGAGCCGCTAATGGTTTTTGGGGATAAGAAATGCAGACAGTTAAATCTTATTAGCTATTTGGAAGTTCATAAACATCTTCGCAAAGGCTGTCATGTTATTCTAGCCCATGTTGTTGATCCTGATAGAGAAGAGAAGAGCGTTGATGATGTTCATATTGTTAGAGACTTTCCCCAAGTATTTCTCGAAGATTTACCTGGCCTTTCGCCGCAACGCGCGGTAGAATTTCAAATTGATATTGTTCCCGGTGCTGCTCCTGTAGCACGTGCTCCTTACTAACTTGCACCTTCCGAACTTCAAGAATTGTTGAGTCAACTCCGTGAGTTGTTAGACTAAGGTTTTATTCGTCCTAGCTCGTCCCCTTGGGGAGCTCCTGTTCTATTTGTTAAGAAGAAAGATGGTTCCTTCCGTTTGTGTATTGATTATCATGAATTGAACAAACTTACTGTTAAAAACCGTTACCCTCTTCCTAGAATTGATGATCTGTTCGATCAGCTTCAGGGTTCGTCTGTTTATTCTAAAATCGATCTTCGTTCCGGCTATCATCAGTTACTTGTTAAAGAATCTGATGTTTCGAAAACTACTTTTCGCACCCGCTATGGTCACTTCGAATTCCTTGTAATGTCGTTCGGATTGACAAATGTACCTGCTGCGTTCATGGACCTCATGAACCGTGTGTGTAGACCCTATCTGGACAAATTCGTTATTGTTTTCATCGACGACATCCTTATTTATTCTAAGAGTGATGAAGAGCATGAAGAACATTGGAAGTTAGTGCTTGATCTGTTGAGGAAAGAAGAGTTGTACGCTAAGTTCTCTAAGTGTACTTTTTGGTTACGAGAATTTCAATTCCTTGGACATATTGTTAGTAAACAGGGAATACAAGTTGATCCTGCTAAGATTGAGGCGATTGAAAAGTGGGAAATTCCGAAAACTCCTACTCAGATTCGTCAGTTTCTAGGGTTGGCAGGTTACTATAGAAGGTTCATTTAAGATTTCTCTCGTATAGCGAAACCTCTGACTGCTTTAACGCACAAGGGGAAGAAGTACGAGTGGAAGGATGAACAAGAGGCTGCTTTTCAAATTTTGAAGAATAAGTTGACTACCGCTTCGATATTGTCACTACCTGAGGGTAATGATGATTTTGTTGTTTATTGTGACGCCTTGCGTCAAGGCTTTGGTTGTGTTTTGATGCAACGAAAGAAAGTTATTGCGTACGCATCACGTCAATTGAAGATTCACGAGCAGAATTATATAACCCATGACTTAGAGTTGGGAGCTGTTGTGTTTGCGCTTAAGATTTGGAGACATTATCTTTATGGGGTCAAAAGTACAGTGTACACAGATCACAAAAGCCTTCAACATATCCTTGATCAGAAACAGTTGAATATGAGGCAACGCAGATGGATCGAGATGTTGAATGATTATGATTGTGAACTTTTATATCCTCCGGGAAAGGCCAATGTGGTGGCCGATGCATTAAGTCGTAAAAAAAGGGCTGAACCTCGCAGGTTTAGAGCATTGAATATGAAAATTCGAACAAACCTCGCTAGGCAGATTCTTGAGGCACAACAAGAAGCCTTGAAAGAGGAGAATTTTGTAATTGAGAACGTAAGAGGCATGGCTAATAAGTTTGAGGTACGAGCAGATGGTACTAGATACTTTGCGGGACGTCTTTGGGTTCCGAAGTTTGGTGATCTCTGACAACTTGTTTTGGATGAAGCTCATAAGTCTAGGTACTCTATTCATCCTGGTTAAGGAAAGATGTATCATGATCTTAAGGAGCTGTATTGGTGGCCTAATTTGAAAGCTGATGTGGCTACTTATGTGGCTAAGTGTTTGACCTGTGCTAAGGTTAAAGCCGAACATCAAAAACCGTCTGGACTTTTGGTGCAACCCGAGATTCCCGAGTGGAAGTGGGAAGGTATTACTATGGATTTTATTACGAAGTTACCGAGAGTTGCGGTGGCTATGATACCATTTGGGTGATTGTAGATCGACTCACTAAGTCAACTCACTTTTTTCCGATTAAGGAAACAAAATCGATGGAGAAACTCACTCGTTTGTATTTGAAGGAGATTGTTTCTAGACATGGTGTTCTTGTATCTATTATTTCAGACTAAGACAGCCAATTTATATCGAGGTTTTGGCGATCCTTACAGGAAGTGTTGGGAACTAAGTTAGATATGAGCACCGCTTATCATCCTCAGACGGATGGTCAGAGTGAAAGGACCGTTCAAACGTTAGAAGATATGTTACGAGCGTGTGTTATTGATTTTGGTAATTGGTGGGATAAATATTTTCCGCTAGCTGAATTTTCTTATAACAATAGTTATCATGAAAGTATTAAAGGCGCACCGTTTGAAGCGCTGTATGGTAGGAAGTGTAGGTCTCCTGTCGGTTGGAATGAGGTTGGAGATGCTCAACTCACAGGTCTAGAAATTATTCATGAGACTACCGAGAAGATCGTACAGATTAAGGAAAGATTGAGAACCGTCAGAAGTTGGGTGATGAACTTTCATGTTTGGGTCATCGAAATCCGAGCCACGGATCACCCGTTATGACTAAAACGTGTTTTTGACCGGATTAAAGTTCCAAGTTGTTTAATGGCTGATCATCACGACTTGGTTTCTGTTCTTGGGGTGTTATTCAGTGCACCAATGTGTCGGGTGGTTTGATTAGGCGGAGATATATATCAGACTCGCCGAAAATCGACACCCGGGGCTCAAGTTATGACCCGATGAACTTTTAATTAAAACTTATGGTTAATTATTAAAACTTATGATATAAATAATGATTTTCATTATTATTAAATTACTTATGATAAAAAGTAATTATTATAATTTAAGACTTATGATATAAATTTATTATATCATTATTTAATTACTTATGATTTAATTAAACTTTTAATTAAACTTATGATTAATAATACTTTTATTATTAATGAAAAATACTTATGATAAGTATTACATTTATATTATGAGATTATTATTATGTGACTTATAATAAGGATTAATTAATTATTTAATTATTATAAAGCTTAGTTATTACTTAATTATAATTTAATTATTAAATACATATGATTTAATAATTATAATTAGAAACTTATGATATGATTAATAAATCATTATTAATTAATAATACTTATGATATGACTAAAATTTATTATTAATTAATAATACTTATATTATGATTAATATTTAATTAATTACTTATGTTATATTAATTATATCATTTAAACTTATGTTAACTTTAATAATTCATTTTAATTTAATTAAACTTATGTTATAACATAATTATACATATTTGACTTTAATTAACATTATAACTTATATTATTATTACAAATTATACTTTTAAAATTTATGTTGACTATGTTTGACTAAGGTTGACTTTTGAGTTGACTTTCGGCTGACTTTGACTTTCAGTTGACTTTTGTTGACTTTCTAATTAAGGAAACTTTCCTAACTTAAAAACTTTCTAAAAATAGTAACTTTCTAAATATGAAAACTTTCTAAATATGAAAACTTTCTAAATTTGGAAACTTTCCAAAAATAGAAACTTTCTTAAAATAGAAACTTTCCTAAAATAGAAACTTTCTTAAAATAGAAACTTTCCAAAAATGGAAACCTGCTAAAAATAGAAACTTTCTAAAAATAGAAAGTGTGTGTCCGTACGTTCTTCCGATCAAACCGATTCATGTTGAGTATTATTCTATGACTACTTGCAACATGCACAATAGCTATCATACTAAGACTTGACCTAAGTTAGTTATTTATATCGACCTGCTTTATTTATAAGTCGGCGTTGTGATCATTCCTGATCACTTTACTTCGTTTACTGTTCGCTTATTTGTGTGGTTACTTCATTTGCTTTAAGGTGAGTTATAGTCCCGTTTTTACATACTTTTCAAAGTATATTTTTGGGATGTGATTACATTCATTTTATTTTACGTTTAGACACAAGTGGAAATTAAATTTAAATTATTCATTGTGAGTTAAACAAAAATATTCCCTAGTCTGATAATTGTAATCACTGGTTTCTACTGGTGAATGCGAATCCTACAGATAGATCTATCGGGTTTGACAACCCCATTTCGAGCTAGTCGCGCTAGCAATTTATAATCAGAATATTTAGTACTTCGTATTTTGTTGTAGATACACTGTTCGGTGTATATTATTTATTGTGTTTGGCAAGGGTAAATAAAGGGTTAAGTGGTTACCAGGTGCCTCATTGATAATGGAATAATGTTTTATGTTTTCTAACATTTTAAATCTTGTGGTCTAAAGTTTATTCAATTATTTAAACCTATAATTCACTCAACATTTTTGTTGACAGTTTACCCGCATGTTTTCACAGGTACTTGAGTTTGTTTGATGCTTCCGCTGTGTTAGAAGAGTCTGCATGCATTTGAGTAGATTTTATTAAACAATTACGAAATTTTGAACTTGCATTCTATTTTTGAATAATTTAAACTTATGGGTTTTGTTGACAATGTTTTATGTCAACTTTGGTTATTAATATGTTGGGTTACTTAAACTACATATTTTCGGTAAGTATCCTTTTTGGGAAACTTTTGAAATAAAAGAATGCAATGTTCTTTATTAAATTCATTTAAGTTCGATCAAGTTGTGGGACCAAGTGACGGAGCCGTTAAGTGTTTTGACGGGGCCATCACAGACACTATGTTAAAGTTCACACCACGTCTTGGGGAATCGAGACGGGGGTCGTGACAGACATGGTATCAGAGCTGATTTGAATCGCGTCCATTTTTGGCGGGTTAATCGTAGAGGGGTTCTCACAGTGTCACTTGTGACAAAGCATTGGCTCTTGCCCCTTGCGGTCCCTTTCTAGGGTTGGCAGTGGTGGAAACACAGGCCGTAAAATCAGTGTCTGAGGTACGCTCAGTGGTCACCCTACCGGCAAAAGTCGAAGTAAATGCACTGGGTGGGTTTCTACCTCATGTCTGTTTATGACAGACATGGTATCAGAGCTTGGGTTATAGGGAATGTGTACAACATTAGTGTGTCTAGACCTGACTAACTAGGATTGCATTAGTGTGTCCCGCCTATAACCGAGTCAAATTTTTTTTCCGGTCTCTACTATTTTTTCGAGTCATATATTATTACTTTTACTCGTCGGAAATTCTATAGGCTAACTTTTATGTATTGTGTATGTTAAGATGGCTTCGTCTAGTTCTATGGGATTCAACACCGTGACTGCACCTATCGTTGTTAGTGATGATTCTGACGACAGTTCTAATAGGAACGAGTTTGAGATGTATCAACCATTCTGGCAACAATGGATCTGGGTTAGGGAAATTTTAGGTAGATGGAACCATCAAGAAGGAACCCCTTATCATGAACATAATGTGCCCCCGACCATTAATGGTATAGATGGATTAATGGGTCAATCACAAAAGGATACGATTTAGACCTTGTTTGCTTGAATCTTTAGACATGAGTCACGTATTGAACGACTTCAAGGGACGGTTGATTATCTATACATCCAGGAGAATCAGGATGCTAATTGTGACGACCTAAAAATTTCTGACCAAATTTAAAATTAATTCGTATTTGATTTTAACACGATAAGCAAAGTCTGTAATATTGAGTCACGAAATTTTTGAACTATTTCAATATATCCATTTAAACCTCAGACTATTTCTGACGATTCACGAATAATTATTTGTAAGTAAGTGTATATATATATATATATATATATATATATATATATATATATATATATATAAACATGTAATATTAGATAACTAATAATATATAGTATTAGTATATGTAATTACAAGTTAAAATATAATTATTATATTAGTATTGTTACTTTTACTTTTCTTATTAAAATAAATATTAATATTAATATTAATATCAGTATTATCAATATTATTATATATATTATATAAATGTAGAAATTTGATACATGTAATATGATATATCCGGATTACTACTAGTATTATTACTTTGAATATATAACTATAAGATAGGAAATTTTGATATATATAAATTGTTATATTATTAATAATATTAAGATCATTAATTGTATTAATATTATCATTATTATTAGTATCTTTACTACTATCATTAATAATATTATAATTATCATTTTTTTTTTGCCATGAATATTGATACCATTCTTATTACTAGTATCATTTTGATCATTTATATTATTGTTATTATTATTAATTCTATTATTAAGTATCCTTATTAAAATTAACAATAATAATGGATTTTAATAATAAATTTATATTAGTAATGTATGTTATAGAATTTAATATAATATATTTATAAATATATAAATACCCCGTATATATAGGTAAATAGAGATGTACACCGTATATACATGAAAAACACTAATATACTCAGTATACAAATACAGATATATTATGCTGATAACTACAATTATATATTTTATAAATACATATACAAGATATATATATATATATATATATATATATATATATATATATATATATATATATATATATATATATATATATATATATATATATATATAAATACGAGATATACATAATTAAATACAAGATTAATACAGAAATCAGTTTTCAATCGTTGTCTCAAGCTGTAGCTGATTAAATTTTTGCTTATTAGGTCGTACCAATCTGTGTTAAATCACAAGTGTAATTCTAAAACTCTGGAAACTGATCCTTTCTTCTTTATTTTTTAATTTAACTCTGACTCTAATAGAGAAATTGTCGACCTTTAATTTACTTTAAGGCTTGACCAATTTCAGTGTTAAACGATATCAATCGAACTACATTATCCATTAACAATTACCCTTATCCTTTCCAGCCTTGAAATTATCGAATTAATCAAAATTGAAGTTGAAGAACCCAGATTTCACTCTGTTCGTGATACCTTTTATTCAACAACTCCAATTCAATTGAATTTTTAAAATCTGTAAGTGTAGTGTTGTTAGGATCCTTTTACTTGATCTTTTTGCAAAAATTTGTTATTCAATTCATCAAATTGAGTTTCAATTTTTAAAGTCAAAGTTCTGAAGTCAATAGTCAAAATATTTGTTCATCATGAAATTTGATCTTGTTTCGATGTATTATGTTTAATTGATTACTCAGAACGTTTCTAATTGTGATTTTGAACCTTTTTCATTCGGGAATTGTGGTTTAAAACATTTTAGAAAGTCGAATTTGGTTTCAAGTTCATATTTTTTTAAAACTATATAATGCAGCTTATTTTTGATTAGTTTCTGTTGTTTTAAATTAATTTAAATACTCGTTTATCGTTTCTGTATATGTTTCAAATCCTAAAAACTAAAAATGTAATTATGTGGGAACTTGGTTAGAACCGTGATCGACTCGTATGGAAGGAGGAAGGAAACATAAACACTTTACGGGTTATATGTTTTTGGAAATGGGTTATATCAGAAAAAGTGCAGTAGCACAACTGGTCTAGGTGTGTTCAAAGTATACGAGAGGTCTCGGGTTCGATTCCTGCCGGTGGCATATATTTTTTTTTAAAAGACCTTTTATTGAGGTAGTAACCTTATTGTTATCATTATTATTATTATTATTATTATTATTATTATTATTATTATTATTATTATTATTATTATTATTATTATTATTATTAATATTATTATTATTGTATGTTATTATTATTACTTATTACTAATATTATTACTTATTACTAGTATTATCATATTACTAAGTATTAACATTTATTAATATTATTAGTAGTAACACTATTATTATTATTCGTGTTATTATTATGGTATCATTATTATTATTATTCGTGTTATTACGATTAAGATTATGGATATGTTAATTATCGTTAATACTAACTTAATATTATGAATATGATTATCGTTAAAAATAGTGAAATTATTATTATCATTATTATTAAGACTAGTATTAATATTAAGCATTAGTTGTATAAATTTTGGTATGAACATAAGTATCATTATTGACAATATCATTATTATTATTAGTATTATGATTATTAATAAAGTTGTTATTATTATTGGTAACTTATTATTATCAAAACTTTCATTTTTAAACACATATATATTTTGTATATAAAACCTACTTATTACATATACTACAATTATATTAATAAGTCATATAACTATATATAAAACATATTAACATTATTTAAATAAAAACTTATATACAATAAATTAGGAATTTTTCAGATATAAACATATTAATATAACTATATAAATAATAATCATTTACATATATATATATATATATATATATATATATATATATATATATATGTATATATATATATATATATATGTATATATATATATATATATATATGTATATATATATATATATATGTATATATATATATATATATATATATATATATATATATATATATATATATATATATATATATATATACAAACTAAATATATAATATATAAAGTTATAAGATATGAAATTGCTCGATTACGAGTATATATTTTAATATATATACGAATGATATAGGTTCGTGAATCCGAGGCCGACCCTACAATTATTCAATGTCGTCATATGTATTTTTACTACAAAATACAATAGAGTGAGTTCATTTGATTCCCATTTACTCGTTACATTTTTGGGACTGAGAATACATGCGCTGTTTTTATAACTATTTTCTAAATGATTTTGAGATATATTTTTGAACTGAGAATACATGAACTGCTTCTATAAAAGTTTGACGAAATAGACACAAATATTCAAAACTACATTCTATGATAGAATTGTTTGGATTCAGAGGTTCGATTTCTATAAAGATTGTATTATCGACCATCGGTGAGATGATTTCATCATTGCACTACGTGTTAGCTACTGATATGGTTCGATTTAGTAGTTAGTAACGGTGAGATGATTTCGTCATTGCACTACGCGTTAGCTACCGTTTTAACTACCATCGGTGAGATGATTTCGTCATTGCACTACGCGTTAGCTACCGATGTATTGTATTGTATTATAGTCGACCTTGTAGTTGGTAACAGAGAGATGATTTTGCATTGCGTACGCATTAGCCCTCGTTTCAGCTACCCTCGGAGGGATGATTTTGCATTGCGTACGCATTAGCTCCCATTATAAGAATTATATTGTATTAACTACCACAGTGAGATGATTTTGTCATTGCACTATGCATTAGCTACCGTTGGTGAGTTGTTTGAAAGGTTCCGGTGTTCTTCATATGAATGATTTTCGAGCAGTGAGCAGACCTGCACAGATTGTTTTCTAAATATGAGTATCTTGTGTTGTATTATATTATTGAAAAATGATTATTTATGATAAACTAATGAACTCACCGACCTTTTGGTTGACACTTGAAAGCATGTTTATTCTCAGGTATGAAAGAAATCTTCCGCTGTGCATTTGCTCATTTTAAAGATATTACTTGGAGTCATTCATGACATATTTCAAAAGACGTTGCATTCAAGTCATTGAGTTCATCAAGTTTATTATTAAGTCATTTATAGTTGGATATATTATGAAATGGAATGCATGCCATCAACTTTCGATGTAAAGAAAGTTTGTATTTTGAAAACGAATGCAATGTTTGTAAAATGTATCATATAGAGGTCAAGTACCTCGTGATGTAACCAAATGTAATATATTTGTCCAGATGGATTAAGACGGGTCATTAGAGTTGGTATCAGAGCGGTGATCTTAGTGAACCAGGTCTTGCATTAGTGTGTCTAACTGATAGTTGTTTAGATGCATTAGTGGATCTGGACTTCGACCGTGTCTGCATGTTAAAAGTTTTGCTTATCATTTTGTGTCGAAAATTATCTACTTATCATTCTTAAAAAATTACCTGCTTATCATTCATAATCTAGACATTTCTTGTTGCATTGATTGCATGAATAGTATAGAGACAAAATTCAGATCTTAGCGTATTTGTTACTGTAGACTTTATCTGACACGTTTCCTTAATTTCCTCTGTAATCTACGGGATCTTCTGTACTATACATAGATATTCTATGTAATTAGAATATCATCCGATATCCGAAAATTATTTCATAAAATCCTTTAACTAACCGTGCAAGATGAATTCCGCAACCAGTTCAAGTTTGTCGGATTCCGATAACTATTCCGATATGGATTTTCACTCGAGCTCCGAAAGCAGTGTGACCAGAATGGATCAACCGATTAGCCATCATCTATTCTGGATGAATTGGATTTGGGTTCGTAGCCTCCTCAATCATTGGAGATAAGAAGAAGGTGATCCTTTTCATCCACCACATTGCCCTCTTGGCGAAGAAGCTGAAGCACTTACCGGCGAACCTGTCCGATACACCATTATCTCTCTCATTACTAGAGTATCTCGTCACGATTATATACTATACCAAATTCTAGATCATATTTATCCGCTCGTCCGAACCGACAATCACCCCGGTGTAATAGAAGAAGTCAACGAGCTTCGTGCTAGGGTAGTGGCTTTGGAGAATATGGTGCAAAGGTTACAAACACCAGCAGCAGCGCCAGTAGCATAACCAGTACCACCATCATCAATGCCAACAGTACCATTACCACCACCAACAACAACCGCATCGTAAACCTCAACTTCACAATTTGTCACACGAACATCAACGTCATACACACCATAGATACCAAGGAGTACCAACAACAATGAAAGATGAAGTATTAATTCATAACTTCATTGAAGAAATATTCTGCGAAGAATATGTGGTTTCTAAAATTTTTATAGATTATTTATTCTAGCTCAAACCAAAAATCAAATGAATTTAATATCATATTGACTCATTAAATCTATAGTTACCTCTGAAGAAAATATATATGTTTATATATTTTCATAAAGATTGTAATTGAAAATTCTTTCGTACAAACTGTTAATGATGAAAATATTTTAACGGGTAGGTAATACCCGAGGAATATTTAGATTTCACATTAATAAGTTACATTGTACATTCTTCGAATCTTATTCAACAGTCATTTACTATCCTATATACATCCACAGATATACGTATCCGTTCACCACAGAATAACCATTTTCACTCAATTTCATATTGGATTTTGACTTATCAGAATCCAACAAGTGGCATAATGAAGAAAACACTGGACAAAATAAAATTTGTTAGAAACAAACAAATTAACTATGAGAAATTTTGTTAAGAATCCACGCTAACAGAATCCTAGCTAACTGTTCCTAGCTAACTGTTAATACCTTGTTACATTTTAATTATCGCAATTTAATTATCGCAATTTATTTATCGTAATTTTAATTTTCACAATTTTATTTATCGTCATTAAATTTCTGTTATTTACTTTACGCACTTTATTTATCGTCATTTAAATTTCTGTTATTTATATTACGCACTTTAAATATCGGGACACGTATACAAGGTTTTGACATATCATATCGACGCATCTATATATATTATTTGGAATAATCATAGACATTCTATATGTTGTAATGATCAAGTTTGCTATACAGGGTTGAGGTTGATTCTACAATAATATATATACTTTGAGTTGTGATCGAGTCTGAGACATGTACACGGGTCACAATACGTATTAATTAATTCGAATATTATATATTAAACTATATATGAATTATTGGACTGTTAACTGTGGACTATCGACTGTGGACTAATATCATTGGACAATTAAAATGAATTAAAATATTGATTATAACATATGAAACTAAACATTTCTTCAAGTTTGCCACTTGATTTCATCTAAAACCTCATTTATATCTTGACGATTACAATCTGCGTTCAAACCTTTCATGATTCTTGAAAACATCTCAACCGAGAGGATGAACCAATCGTACTTCATCTACGGAAGAAAAGATTGATGCATATAGTTATGCACCTAGAAACACTTGAAACCTTAGTAAACGTTTAACACGTATCTGTACTAATTCCTTTAGTGTTATTATTACCCCAAATAACTTGGTGATTCCTTTCAAAGTAGAAAATTTTGTCATAGCTCCAGCAAATCAACTTCGACTTTTCGTTCGAAACAACCTTATTAACACCCTGATATATATGTGAGCTCTTTTATTGTTATCGGGAAACCTTTTATATTCCACCATGTTATCATCAGCGTTTAATCATCTAAAAACACAATTCTCTTGAAACCACCTCAGATTGATAACTGATGATTCAGATATGGTAGCATTAAATGCAGAGGAAACAGCAAAATCGTAGATGGTCTAAACGGCCAAAAGTTTGATAATAAGGAATGGAATGTTGGGATCACTCAATAGAAAATTTGGTACTGAAAAATAGACTGAGCTAACCATGAAGGAGACCAAGGACAAATACAAGGACCAAATCCTATATTCAAAGAATCCAGGTAATTCTGGATCCGATGAAATCTTTAGAGAATATCCTGCTCCGAAGTCATGTTAAAATCTTACGAAAAATTTTTCCTTATCAACTTTCGAACTTGAAAATTCCAAAATATCATCTTAAATACCTTCGATATTTTTGAGGATATTTTCATAAATATTCTCGTCCGAAATTATATACCTCATCGTGCTTCCTGTGTTTCATTATATTGGAAACTTCTGTAAAATCTAAGTTTAATTTATGAATGAATTCTGGAGAAATGTAAAGAAATTGATGCATGAATCAGTATAATATAATGACACTTGATCAACGTGATTATATTACAGTAAGTCATGCTGAGTTTCTAATGGAACGTGATGATTCACAGATCATAACGTCATCATGTGCCATGTTACACGACTCTTACATTCTATCTAATCTAAAAATATATCAAGAACATATTTTCTTGATAGTTCTATCTTTTCTCTTGAATTATGGTAATTTGACAAATCAAATCGTGCTACTACCTTTCCTTTCTACCTTGTATATTATGATAATTCGAAACTCCATACCTGTAACGACCCTGGATTTTCCAACGTTTAATTAATAATATTTATTATTTATTATTATTCTTGTGTTTAATGAATGTATTTTTATATGTTTACTTGTTATCGTACATGACTTTTAATTGCCCGACACGTCTTTGTGACACATGAACTTTTCACGAATAATATTTTTGGATATTATTTACATACATGGTTAATTACTATTAATCATTTTTAATTAACTAAGGTTACTAGTTAATTACTTGGGCTTAATTGGATTAAATTGTTAATTACTTGAACTTGGGCTTTTATTAATGTTAGTGGACTTAGAAGCCCACCCTACTTATCTTAATGGACTAATTAGCCAAACTTATTATGCAAGTATTACATTTGGACTTAACTAGATTAATTAGTACATATGGAATCTAGTTACTCATATACTTACGCCTTGTTCCAACACAACTTAACCTTATTACCATTTTGAGCTTGATACATGAAAGGAACTAGTGGGTTTTTCCCTCCCTTGACTCCCTTGGAAGCCGTCGGTTTTGATGGGTAATGGGGAGTTCCCTTTTTTTTTTGTGATACATATTCATTAGTATACTTCACTTCTCACTCACACACTTACTTGCATCTCATTTTCTCTCATTTGCTCTCTACCTTGTAAGTAACATGAGCTCTAATTCTCTTCTTTCTTTCCTTCAAAAACCGAAACCTACACACATGAACATCATCATCATCATTCACTTGTTTAAGTTACTTGTTCTTTGTTGTGATTTACTTACTTATTGTTGTAGTTGTTACTTACTTGTTATTAAGAACCAAACTCTCTAGTTTGTTCTTCATTTTATCTTGTTCATACAAGAACATACAATAACATAAACTTTATAGTTTATGTTCTACACTTAATGCTTTGAAAGATTGAAAGTTCATGAGTTAAAATCATACTTGAGTTCTTGTTGTAAACTTAAAGTTTACTTTCTTAAAGATCAAAGCCTTGGCTTGAATCTTTAAAGTATGAACAACCATGAACTTGTCACTTGTAAACTTAGTTTAATTCTTCTTTTCCTTGCACTTTGAATTCGTGGTTTGTTGGTTAAATGGTCAAGTATTACAAGTTAATCTTGATCTCATACTTTCTTGAACTAAAGCTAACTTTATAAGTTCAAGAACATGGAAGTTTAACTTTCTAGTTACAACTTCAGATACTTATGAAAGATCTAAGTTTCTATAGCTTATGGTCTTCTTATTGTGTTGTAAACAAGAGCTTGTAAGCTTACATACACTTTACAAGATGAGGATCTAAGTTTCATAACTTATGGTTTCATTAAAGTAAAGATTCAAGTGTTATGACTTAGGATTTAACTTAGTAACTTTAGATCTAGACTTTTGGGTCTTGGATCTTCAAGATCTAACTAAGAACTATGTTCTACAACTTAAGATCTTGATTATTTAGTTTACTTTCAAGTTTGTAGTTCAAGATTACTTTTATAACTCATGTATGTGTTGGATCTAAAATCTTGATGTAACCTTGGTTTATCAAACTACATACAACACTTAATTGAGTTGTGCTACATATCTTACACTTACATTAGTGTTATGATGGTCAAAACTTGGTAAATATGATGTAAACACATCAACGAGTTGTACACTTGAATCTATATGCATCAAGGATGAGAACCGTGATGAACATCAAGCACCAAGAACCCACCGGAACACACTGTTTACTATTTTTTGGAACTGATCAGAATACCTGGGCTACTGTAAAATTGATTTTCAGTTAGCTCTGTTCGATTAGATAATTTTTCGTTTAAGACTCGTCTTAATTCGAGTTACGGTTTAGGATCTATGGCCCTCCGAACGTCACAATGTCCTTTTAACGTTGTGCTGAAAATCCTGACCTACTCGCACTTAAACCGTCGCCACGGTCAAAAAAAGACGAGTTTACTTCTGGAATTTTTACAGCAACTAAAGGACTTATATACGGAGCTATGGCCACTTGTCTTACCTTAATTTAGTAGGTATAGAGGCCGTGGTGACTGATCGAAGTCAGCTTTTGTTTTAAACTCTTTTCTAGAATGAAACATACTTTATACTTTTGTTTGATGATGAATGATGATGACCCTTAAGACCTAATTTACATACTTTTAAACCTATTGGGATGATTTACTGACTTAGTAATATTTGACTTAGGTTGAGGACTTTCCGGACCTACATACTTGCTTACTTTTCCCGAGTCAACTTTACTACTACTTTACCACTGTGAGTTATAGCATCCCTTTTTACTTTAACTATTTTGGGAACTGAGATTACATGCGCATTTTACATTTTACATACTAGGCACGAGTACTTAAACTTTATATATGTGTGGGTTATATAATGACATAAACATTCCCTTTAGCTCGGTAACGTTTAGTCATTGGTTTTTGAACCGGTGAACGCGAATCTTAGATATGGATCCATAGGGTTTGACATCCCCACTCGGGCTAGTAGCGCTAGCATTTAACGGGTGTTTAATACTTCGTAAACATATGCACTCGCCAAGTGTACTTTCAGGGGGTTATAAACTTTAAGTTAGTTACCAAGTGCCCACGGTTAAACATATACTTTACATACTATTTTGAAACGCTTGTTGAAGCACTGAAATCTCGTGGCCTACTTACATTACTGCTATACTTAAACTATAGCTCACCAACCTTTGTGTTGACATTTTAAGCATGTTTTTCTCAGGTGCTTAAGGTTGCTTGCTTCTGCTGTTGTACTAGTCATGCCTCGCAGACTTCCGCTGTGCTTTACTAGAGATGTCACCGCATGAAACACTTTATCTTGCATTCAAACTTTAATACTTTTGAAACAATGATTTGTAACGACCTAAGGGTCACACACTATTATCTTTGCTTCTATTCATAGAAGCATACTTTTGAGGTAAAACATTCGACGTTAGTTATGACGTCACCTTTTATCATGAATGCAAACTTGTTTTGAAAGCGCATATAGTGTTTGACCTTGTAATGATCCTGTTGTTGATGGTCCGTACATGCTGATTTAGTACGGGGCGTCACAACACCTACGAATTCTGGACCATTACTCGCCTTACTAGAGGTTGAGAAGAAAATAAAAGGGCAAAGAGCTCTAAAATATAAGAGAAAATATAAAACTCAATAACAAAACAGAGGTTACAAACCGTGGATACTAATACGAATAGCAATATAAAGACACGGTAGAATTAAGAATAGTATCACCCCAATGAATTAGTAGAAGTAAACAGATCTTTTTAGTTGAAGATTGAAAAGAAGGATGACAGAAGTGATAATTAGGAAAATATCAAGGATTAGAACTGGATTAGGCATTTTCACAATCTTTTGGATGTATGAACTAAAAAAGAAAGTATAGGAATGGTGAAAATAATGGAACGGAAGAGTTTAATTTATAATGGAAATATCAGACAGAGTAATCAAGGCAGATCACCGTATTTAATTATAGAGATCTTATTCGCCGAAGAATCAAATCTTTTAGATTTCGAAGATTTTCTTTGATCCCTTGAATTCCGGAATTCAACCCTCCACGTCAAAAGTTAAGACGCACCTTATTTTCTAAATTCAACCAAGACAACGTCAAGAGTTAAGATGAAACTTTATTTATTCATTTCACTCTTTTATGATAGCTTCATTCGTACTCTTCGAATAATCGAATTGTTTTATTCATATTACTCAATGATGATAAAAACTCTACTTATCAACTCATATTCGTCATGAAAACATTTTTATTATTAGCCATGACGACCTCACTCAAATTTTGGGACGAAATTTCTTTAACGGGTAGGTACTGTGACGACCCAAAAATTTCTGACCAAATTTAAACTTAATTCGTATTTGATTTCGACACGATAAGCAAAGTCTGTAATATTGAGTCACGAAATTTTTGAACTATTTCAATATATCCATTTAAACCTCAGACTATTCCTGACGATTCACAAACAATTATTTATAAGTAAGTGTGTGTGTGTGCGTGTATATATATATATATATATATATATATATATATATATATATATATATATATATATATATATATATATATATATATATAACATGTAATATTAGATAACTAATAATATATAGTATTAGTATATGTAATTACAAGTTAAAAAATAATTATTATATTAGTATTGTTACTTTTACTTTTCTTATTAAAATAAATATTAATATTAATATTAATATCAGTATTATCAATATTATTATATATATTATATAAATGTAGAAATTTGATACATGTAATATGATATATCCAGATTACTACTAGTATTATTACTTTGAATATATAACTATAAGATATGAAATTTTGATATATATAAATTGTTATATTATTAATAATATTAATATCATTAATCGTATTAATATTATCATTATTATTAGTATCTTTACTACTATGATTAATAATATTATAATTGTCATTTTTTATGTCATGAATATTGATACCATTCTTATTACTAGTATCATTTTGATCATTTATATTATTGTTATTATTATTATTAATTCTATTATTAAGTATCCTTATTAAAATTAACAATATTAATGGATTTTAATAATAAATTTATATTAGTAATGTATGTTATAGAATTTAATATAATATATTTATAAATATATAAATACCCCGTATATATAGGTAAATACAGATGTACATCGTATATACATGAAAAACACTAATATACTCAGTATACAAATACAGATATATTCGGCTGATAACTACAATTATATATTTTATAAATACATATACAATATATATATAAATACGAGATATACATAATTAAATACAAGATTAATACAGAAATCAGTTTTCAATTGTTGTCTCAAGCTGTAGCTGATTGAATTTTTACTTATTAGGTCGTACCAATATGTGTTAAATCACAAGTGTAATTCCAAAACTCTGCTAACCGATCCTTTCTGCTTTTATTTTTTTTATTTAACTCTGACTCTGATAGAGAAATTGTCGACCTTTAATTTACTTTAAGGCTTGACCAATTTCAGTGTTAAACGATATCAATTGAACTACATTATCCATTAACAATTACCCTTATCCTTTCCAGCCTTGAAATTATCGAATTAATCAAAATTGAAGATGAAGAACCCAGATTTCACTCTGTTCGTGATACCTTTTATTCAACAACTCCAATTCAATTGAATTTTTAAAATCTGTAAGTGTAGTGTTGTTAGGATCCTTTTACTTGATCTTTCTGCAAAAATTCGTTATTCAATTCATCAAATTGAGTTTCAATTTTTAAAGTCAAAGTTCTGAAGTCAATAGTCAAAATATTTGTTCATCATGAAATTTGATCTTGTTTTGATGTATTATATTTAATTGATTACTCAGAACGTTTCTAATTGTGATTTTGAACCCTTTTCATTCGGGAATTGTGGTCTAAAACATTTTAGAAAGTTGAATTTGGTTTCAAGTTCATATTTTTTTTAAAACTATCTGATGCAGCTTATTTTTAATTAGTTTCTGTTGTTTTAAATTAATTTAAATACTCGTTTATCGTTTCTGTATATGTTTCAAATCCTAAAAACTAAAAATGTAATTATGTGGGAACTTGGTTAGAACCCTGATCGACTGGTATGGAAGGAGGAAGGAAACAAAAACACTTTACGGGTTATATGTTTTTAGAAATGGGTTATATCAGAAAAAGTGCAGTAGTACAACTGGTCTAGGCGTGTTCAAAGTATACGAGAGGTCTCGGGTTCGATTCCTGCCAGTGGCATATATTGTTTTTAAAAGACCTTTTATTGAGGTAGTAACCTTATTGTTATCATCATTATTATTATTATTATTATTATTATTATTATTATTATTATTATTATTATTATTATTATTATTATTATTATTATTATTATTATTATTATTATTGTATGTTATTATTATTACTTATTACTAGTATTATCATATTACTAAGTATTAAGATTTATTAATATTATTAGTAGTAACACTATTATTATTATTCGTGTTATTATTATGGTATCATTATTATTATTATTATTAATTATTACGATTAAGCTTATGGATATGTTAATTATCGTTATTACTATCTTAATATTATGAATATGATTATCGTTAAAAATAGTAAAATTATTATTATCATTATTATTAAGACTAGTATTAATATTAAGTATTAGTTGTATAAATTTTGGTATGAACATAAGTATCATTATTGACAATATCATTATTATTATTATTAGTATTATGATTATTAATAAAGTTGTTATTATTATTGGTAACTTATTATTATCAAAACTTTCATTTTTAAACACATAAATATTTTGTATATAAAACCTACTTATTACATATACTACAATTATATTAATAAGTCATATAACTATATATAAAACATATTAACATTATTTATATAAAAACTTATATACAATAAATTAGGAATTTTTCAGATATAAACATATTAATATAACTGTATAAATAATAATCATTTACATATATATATATATATATATATATATATATATATATATATATATATATATATATATATACAAACTAAATATATAATATATAAACTTATAAGATATGAAATTGTATTACGAGTATATATTTTAATATATTTTAATATATATATATATATATATATATATATATATATATATATATATATATATATATATATATATATATATACGAATGATATAGGTTCGTGAATCCGAGGCCGGCCCTACAATTGTTCAATGTCGTCATATGTATTTTTACTACAAAATACAGTATAGTGAGTTCATTTGATTCCCTTTTACTCTTTACATTTTTTGGACTGAGAATACATGCGCTGTTTTTATAACTGTTTCCTAAATGCATTTGAGATATATTTTTTAACAGAGAACACATGAACTGCTTCTATAAACGTTTGAAGAAATAGACACAAATATTCAAAACTACATTCTATGAAAGAATTATTTGGATTCAGAGGTTCTATTTCTATAAAGATTGTATTATCGACCATCGGTGAGATGATTTCGTCATTGCACTACGCGTTAGCTACCGAAATGGTTCGATTTAGTAGTTAGTAACGGTGAGATGATTTCGTCATTGCACTACGCGTTAGCTACCGTTTTAACTACCATCGGTGAGATGATTTCGTCATTGCACTACGCGTTAGCTACCGATGTATTGTATTGTATTGTATTGCATTATAGTCGACTTTGTAGTTGGTAACGGAGGGATGATTTTGAATTGCGTACGCATTAGCCCTCGTTTCAGCTACCCTCGGAGGGATGATTTTGCATTGCGTACGCATTAGCCCCCGTTGTAAGAATTATATTGTATTAACTACCACGGTGAGATGATTTTGTCATTGCACTACGCATTAGCTACCGTTGGTGAGTTGTTTGAAAGGTTCTGATGTTCTTCATATGAATGATTTTCCAGCAGTGAGCAGACCTGCACAGATTGTTTTCTAAATATGAGTATCTTGTGGTCTATTATATTATTGAAAAATGATTATTTATGATAAACTAATGAACTCACCAACCTTTTAGTTGACACTTGAAAGCATGTTTATTCTTAGGTATGAAAGAAATCTTCCGCTGTGTATTTGCTCATTTTAAAGATATTACTTGGAGTCATTCATGACATATTTCAAAAGACGTTGCATTCAAGTCGTTGAGTTCATCAAGATTATTATTAAGTCAATTATAGTTGGATATATTATGAAATGGTATGCATACCATCAACTTTCGATGTAAAGAAAGTTTGTCTTTTGAAAACGAATGCAATGTTTGTAAAATGTATCATATAGAGGTCAAGTACCTCGCGATATAAAAAAATGTAATGTATTCGTCCAGATGGATTAGGACGGGTCATTAGACTAATGAGTCTCGTTTTAATGAGCTTGAGGAGGTACACTGTACACAACATGAGGAGATCGAGTTGTTGAAGTACCGGGTGGATGATTTATCGGCAAGGAATCGTGACCTTGCGGAGCAAGTAGCTAGTTTAGGAACTTGTTTGAACGAAGTGGTTTTGGTGGTTAATGCCATTGTTCTTCAGTAGTTCTACCGTTAGGGATTAGGAGTGTTGATTTTCTAGCTTACACTCCTAAGATATTCTTATTTCGGATATTATAGGTTTAAGTAATTATGTATTAGTTGTTTATATGTATGAAAGGAACTAACGGGCAGGTTAGATACCCAAATTTTGTAATATTGAAAAGACTATCTTAATTGATAACTTTTATAATATAATTACTCGAGTTCAATTTCATATAATAAACAATCATATATATGTTACTTATAATATCTAGAATATTTGTATTATCTATAGTTAGAAAATGCCTCCGAGGAGAGATCCAAACATGGGAATGAGTGCTGCTCAGATTGAGGAGATGGTAACTCAAAGAGTAGCCGAAGCAGTTGCTAACGCTGAAGCAGGACGTGCAGCAAATGCCACGAAAGAAAGGAGACCCGAAGTGGCAAATGTTCAGCAGTGATGCAATTACAAGGCATTTATGGGTTGCAAGCCCCATCGTTTTTCAGGAACGGAAGGACCTGTAGGGTTAATGAGATGGCTTGAAAAACTAGAATCAGTATTCCAAATCAGTGAGTGTGCAGAAAATGACAGAGTGAAGTTCGCATCATGTACTCTTTTGGATGGAGCCTTAACCTGGTGAAATTCTTTTGCCAAGTCTGTGGGTATTGATGTTGCATATAATACGCCATGGGAAGAATTCAAGAAGCAGATGATTAATGAGTATTGCCCGAGGAATGAGATTTAGAGGCTAGAAACTGAGTTGTGGAACTTAAAGTTACAAAGAACAGATATCTCAGGATATACTAATCGATTTCTTGAGTTAGCTTTAATGTGCCCAACCATGGTTACTCCCGAATATAAGAGAGTTGAGAGATATATTTGGGGTTTGTCAGAAGACATTCAGGGTAATGTTTTGTCATCAAAACCAGAAATGATCCAGAGTGCTATTCGTATGGCGCATGATTTGATGGCGCTAGTAGTGCGACGTCAATCAATCAATGCTAAGACGGATGTAAAGGTTACGACTGAGAAGCGTAAGTGGGATGGAAACCCAGAAGGTAATTCCAAGAAGCAAGGAACTGCTAAGGTGGAGAGTTCGAATAGCAAGTATGCAGGAAAGAAACCCTATTGCAGCAGATGCACGAAACATCATTTCGGTGTGTGTACTGTAGTTTGTGAGCGATGCAAGAAGCAGGGACATCTTTCAAAGGATTGTAAAGTTCGTTTATCAGGTAGTGATAAGAATGATAAGAACAATCAGAATGTTTGCTTTGGATGTGGTCAATCAGGGCATTTCAAGAGAGAATGTCCTAAAGCTAAGAAGGGTGAAACGGCTAAGGGTCGAGCATTTCAGATTACCACGAAGGAAGCTCGTGAGGACACAGAATTAGTCACGGGTACGTTCCTCCTAGATAATCATTTAGCATCTATTTTATTCGATACCGGCACTGATAATAGTTTTATAGCTAAAGATTTTAATGTTGCGATAAATAGGCCTTTAACTGCCTTAGACACTAGATATGCTGTAGAATTGGCAAATGGTAAGTTGATGAAAGTAGATAAGATTATGCGAGGTTGTGCCTTAAATTTGTCAAACAATCTGTTCGAGGTGGATTTAATGCCCGTTGAGTTAGGAAGTTTCGATGTTGTTATTGGCATGGACTAGTTATCTAAGAACCGTGCGGATATTAATTGTGCGGAAAAGTCTATCCGTATACCTCTTGAGAATGGTGAGAACTTAGTCATTCAAGGAGATAAGAGTAAGGTAAACCTTAATATTATTTCCTGTATGAAAGCTCGAAGGTATCTAAAGAAGGGATATCCTTCCATTCTCGTGCATGTGAAAGAACTCAAAACCAAAGAAGTTGGATTAGAGGATGTTCCAGTTGTTCGTGAGTTTTCTCAAGTATTTCCAGAAGATTTTCCAGGACTACCTCTGCATAGACAAGTTGAATTCTAGATTGATTTAGTTCCCGGAGCCGCACCAGTTGCCAAATCGCCTTATCGATTAGCTCCTTCAGAATTGCAAGAACTATCAAATCAACTCCAAGAATTGTTAGATAAAGGATTTATTCGACCTAGTGTTTCTCCGTAGGGTGCTCCAATCTTGTTTGTCAAGAAGAAGGACAGATCTTTCAGAATGTGCATTGACTATCGAGAGCTGAATAAGCTTACAGTCAAGAATCGTTACCCGTTGCCAAGGATAGATGATCTATTTGATCAATTGCAAGGGTCAAGTGTATATTCTAAGATTGTCCTTAGATCAGGGTGCCATCAATTAAGAGTCAAATAGGACAATGTGCCTAAGACAGCGTTCAGAACACGCTATGGCCATTATGAATTTTTGGTAATGCCGTTTGGTTTAACCAATGCCCTTGCAGTATTTATGGATCTGATGAATAGAGAACCCTATCTAGATAAATTCATCATAGTGTTTATTGATGATATTTTGATCTACTCCAAGAATAAAGAAGAGCACGAGAAACATTTGAGATTAGTTTTACAACTTTTGGAAAAAGAGCAGTTATATGCTAAATTTTCAAAGTGTGGTTTTTGGCTCGATTCAGTCCAATTTTTAGGTCATGTGGTTGATAGAGAAGGCATCCACGTTGATCCTACCAAGATTGAGGCTACCAAGAATTGGGAAGTGCCTAAGAACCCGTCTTAAATTCGTCAATTTCTAGGACTTGCTGGATATTATAGAAGATTTATTCAGAATTTCTCTAAGATAGCAAGACCATTGACTGTGTTAACACACAAGGATAAGAAATTTGAATGGTCCTCAGCACAGGAATCTGCTTTTCAAATGTTGAAATAGAAGGTGACAATCGCACCTATATTATCACTACCGGGAGGAAATGAAGATTTTCTGGTTTTTTGTGATGCGTCTAGGCAAGGGTTAGGATGTGTTTTAATGCAACGACAGAAGGTCATTGCGTATGCATCTCGTCAACTAAAGAACCATGAGCAGAATTATACAACTCATAATCTGGAGTTAGGAGCCGGTTGTGTTTACGTTGAAAATATGGAGACATTATCTATATGGGACCAAGTGTACCATATATACTGATCATAAGAGTCTTCAGCATATTTTCAATTAGAAACAGTTAAACATGCGACAAAGACATTCCGTAGAGCTTATAACTGATTATGATTGTGATATTCGATATCATCTAGGAAGAGCAAACATTGTAGCTGATGCATTGAGTCGCAAAGAAAGGGTTAAACCTCTGAGAGTTAGGTCATTGAATATGACTATTCATACAAACCTTGCGTCTCAAATTCAAAATGCACAATTGGAAGCTATGAAGGAAGAAAACTTGAAGAAGGAAGGAATTAGTGAGAAGGATAAGAATTTTGAAGTTAAGAGTGATGGAACTCGATATTTTGCAAATAGAATTTGAATTCTGAAGTTTGGTGGATTGAGAGAGCTTGTGATGGATGAAGCACACAAGACGAGGTATTCAATTCATCCAGGGTCTGGGAAAATGTACCATGACTTAAAGGAATTCTATTGGTGGCCGAACATGAAGGCTGAGATTGCAACTTATGTTGGGAAGTACTTGACATGTTCGAAGGTCAAGGCTGAGAATCAGAAACCATCAGGGTTATTGCAGCAACCCGAGATTCCCGAATGGAAATGGGAAGGAATTACGATGGATTTCATTACGAAGTTGCCAAAGACTGCGAAGGGTTATGACACTATTTGGGTAATAGTGGATAGACTTACGAAATCTGCACATTTCTTACCCATGAAAGAAATCGACAAGATGGAAAGGTTGGCAGATTTGTATATCAAGGAGATTGTCTCTAGACATGGAGTTCCAATTTCTATTATCGCGGACCGAGATAGCAGATTTACTTCAAGATTTTGGCAATCTTTACAAAAAGCCCTAGGTACTCGTCTGGACATGAGTACGGCTTATCATCCCCAAATTGATGGTCAGAGTGAGAGAACTATTCTGACATTTGAAGAAATGCTCCAAGCATGTGAAATTGATTTTGGAAGTGGATGGGATTAGTATTTACCTTTAGCTGAGTTTTCATATAACAATAGTTATCACTCAAGTATAAAGGCTGCTCCATTTGAAGCTTTGTACGGAAGAAAATGTAGATCACCATTGTGTTGGAGTGAGATTGGTGATTCACAATTGACAGGACCCGAGATTATCCAAGAAAAGACTGAGAAGATCTTTCAGATTCAAGAAAGATTAAAGACGGCAAGAAGTAGGCAGAAGAGTTATGCCGAAGTCCGAAGGAAATTTTTAGAATTTTAAGTGGGTGACAGGGTTATGCTAAAAGTTTCTCCATGGAAAGGAGTGATAAGGATAGTGAAACGAGGAAAGCTGAGCCCAAGATATGTAGGACATTTTGAGGTTATTGAAAGGATTGGTCCAGTTGCATATAGATTGAAACTACCACAGGAGCTTAGTGGTATTCATAATGCTTTCCATGTTTCGAACTTGAAAAAGTGTTTGTCGGATGAGAATTTAGTGATTCCTTTAGAAGAACTAAATATAGATGACAAATTGCATTTTGTTGAAGAGCCAGTAGAGGTATTAGATCGCGAGGTGAAAAATATTAAGCATAGTAGAATCCCAATTGTTAAAGTCCGTTGGAATGCCCGAAGAGGTCCAGAATTCACATGGGAACGTGAGGACCATATAAGGCAGAAATATCCTCATTTGTTTGATAAATGAAGTATCACCTAAATTTTGAGGACGAAATTTTTCTTAACGGGTAGGTAATGTCACAACACTAGCTTTTACACTTAAGATGTCTAGTTTGACTTCTTTAAGTTACCTTTTTCGACATGACGAGTAAATTTATTAATCTATGTCTTGGTTTATTTTAGGGTTTGTATAGCTCTAAGGGTGCATTTTAAGTCTTACTTGATAGGGTATTACTTCACACATTTTGCATAAAGTCATAAACCCTAACTTATCATCATGAACCCTAGTTTACTACTATAAACCCTAGCTCATTTTCATAAACCCTAGACTTATAAATTATATCTTTATATTTATCTTAACTCAATAAATAAATTTATTAACCAAGTATTTAGATTAAAGACTTGAAACATTTTCATTTGAACATTTGTTCATAAGATAGAAACATTTCTACACTCCTTCACTTTCACAACTAGTCTTGATTTCCTTGAACTTAACCATTTCTTTCAACCTTAACCTATCTTGATTAGAACCTAACTTTAGCTTACTTCCTAAACCCTAAACATACAAGTAAACATCTTAGGATTTAACATTAGAAAGCCTACACAAATACATGTACACTTGCAAAACCAAAAATTGACTAGAACACTACATCATCATCATCAACGTTTTCCATCATCATCATCATGTATCATCATCCAAAATATCTCCATTTGCTTCTCCACTAAGCTAAATATCTTGCAAGACATAATCACGATCTCCATTAATGGCATAAGATGAGTCATCCCTTCCCCATCCCCTCCTTGTGCCACGTCCCACCACCTCACCACCACCATCTCTATAAAAGCCCACTTCTACCACCATTTCTCCCATTTCTTCATTCTTCTTTCCCTCTCTACTCTTTCTTACTCTCAATTACAGATCCTAAATCATCTCTTAATCATATTCTTGAAGCTTTAGAAGTAGATTTCATCAAGGTATAACTAGTTAACTTAATCTATTCATCATTTCTAGTCAAAATCAAGAACCTTCATGGTGTAAAAGCTAGATCTAGAGTGTTAATTCACTCAATGATGACTATAAATCTAACCTTGATTTTGATACTAGATCATTATACTTAAGATCTATATATGTCCAATCTCTTAAAATGAAGTTAGAGTAAGAATCAAAGTGATTAAACTATGTAAACTATTTTATCTTTGAGCTGTCCAAATTTCTACTTGAAGTCTATGACCTAAACACCAACCTATGGTTGTTCTATGGAACTCATGAATTTATATGATGTTCATATATGTGTTTGGGACTTCTAGTAAACGTTTCATGATTTAACTCAAAGGGAAAGCCATTTTTGAATTTTATTTGGTGAAACATGTTCAGATTCATGGCAATCTGACCAAGTGTCAAAGATTCATGCATAGCTTAAAATATAAAATAGATTTCAAACCAAAGTCTTCTGATCTAATTAGTAAACTTACTAAGGAAGCCAAGTAAAGTAAAATCACTAATATCTATTAAGAAATCATCAAAATATAGTCCTATCTAATTGACACAAGATTTTATTGAAGTAAGAAATTAGTCTAAAACCTTATCTCCAAAGACAAGGTTAATGAAGACTTTGAGACTATTCCTTTTGGGAACAAGCACTTTTATATGTTATAAGAATTTTATAACGTTCTTGAGTCAAATAGATAAGTTTTCCTATTTTTAAATTTGCAAAAGATTTTGTAGTGTAAAACTGAACTGTTTTGCACACTTGTAAAGAAATGAACTTTTGGCTAACTTATGTTCTGAGTTTAGATTACATGGTTAGAACCTACACTCAAAGAGTTTCCATATATAGTAACTTCACTTAAAATGGATGTCTAGATCATTAGAAACACCTACACTTATTTCATGATAAAACTAGTCGAAGTCAGTCTATTTCTAAAACTATGAACTAGTGACTTTTGAAACCAAAAATCGATTTGGACATGTAAGATTAATTAAGGGATTGATCCTAGACTTTAATTAAATACTATATCAAATATTAAGACCTCTGACCTATTGACATTTCATTAGGTCTCAAGCCCGGAACACCGAACACAATCTAACCGTTTACCGTGAACGTTCCGTACCGCTTTACTTGTTTCGTAGTCCCATTTTTAATCAATCTTTTATACTTTTGGGATGAGATAATACTTTTTTATTGTTTTACATATTGGAATCAAGTACTTACAACTATATTCTATGTTGAGTAACAAAGGTCATTTTAGAAAGCCCGATTTTGATATCGTTAATTCCCGGTTTGGTAAACGCGAATATTATGAATAGATCTATTTGAGGATGACTTCTCACATTAGGATAGGCCTACTAGGCTATCGGATGCATAACTTTCAATCATTTGCACTTAGACCTTAAGTGACGCTTGTTTTCGGGTACTTTTACGTTAACGTTCGATATCGAAAGCTCATGAACTAGAATAACTTTTTAACTGTTTTGTACATGAAATCTTGATGTCCATTAACTATGCATTGTAACTAAACCTATGAACTCACCAATATTTATATTGACATTTTTAAGTATTTATCTCAGGTACTTAGCTTTTGGAAGCACTTTCAGGTCGGGCATCGTGGAAGTTTTAAAAATGTCTTTTGTTAAATCTAGTGTTAATAGGCTAGATTCTGATGTATTTGTATTTGTATTTGTATTTGTACTATGTATGTATTTGTATTTTGTAACCACTATGTACCAAAACTAAAAATAAAGACCGTGATGTAATAATATTTACGTTTTCGCTGCTACGTTCACTATAACCTGGGACACTATGTTAAAGTTCACACCACGTCTTGGAGAATCGAGACGGGGGTCGTGACACTTATGTCAATGATCTTGTCATAAAAGGAAAACGCAAGAGCAAATTTTGTTTGATATGGAAGAAACATTTGAAAGTTTGTAAAAGATTAATATGAAATTGAATCCGTCTAAATGTAGCTTCGGAGAAAGAGAATGAAAATTTCTGGGATATTATGTCACTGAGCAAGGCATCCAAGCTAATCCTAAGAAAATAACCGCAATTGAAAACATCACCGCGCCTAAGACTGTTAAAGAAGTGCAAAGTTTGACAATAAAGATTGCGGCTTTGACTAGGTTCTTGTGCAAAGGCATGGAAAAATAGTTGCCTTTTTTCCGTACACTTAAAGGATGCTTGAAGCAGAAGAACTTTTTATGGACGGAAGGGGTAGATAAAGCATTTCTAGAAATGAAGCAATTGCTTGCTACGCTACCTACATTGATTGCGCCCGTAGATGGTGAAATATTATATCTTTATATTGCGATTGCGAATGAAGCATTTGGTTCAGTGCTTATTGTGGAACGAAACAAAGACCAGAAGCCAGTTTACTTTGTTAGCAAGGCGCTCGCGGGAAGTGAAATAAATTACGCACCTATCAAAAAATTTATTTACGCATTGGTGTTGACATCAAGAAGGTTATGTAGATACTTTCAGGGTCATCCGATACATGTTTTAACTGACTTGTCAGTTAAACAAGTTTTGAGTACACTCGCGGTATCAGGAAGACTCGCCAAATGTGCAATCGAGTTAGGAGCATTTGAAATAGCATATTTGCCACGCACATCTGTAAAGGGCCAAGTTTTGGCAGATTACCTTGCAGAAATGACGGGTGAGCTTGAAGTTATCCATGAAAGAACGCAATTAAAACCTCTTCAACATGAAATTTAGGATTTATATACAGACGGTGCGTTGTGTATTGAAGGTGCGGGTGCGGGATTGGTATTAACAAGCCCTAGTGGTGAAGACCATACATACGCATTGTGTTTTAATTTTGATGTAACAAATAATGAGGCTGAATATGAAGCATTGCTTGCGAGATTAAATATGGCACGTAAAATGAATATTTTATAGTTACGCTCATATGTGGATTCGCAGTTAGTGGCAAATCAATTTAATGGCTCATTTAAAGCTCATGAGTTGTCCATGCAAAAGTATTTGAAGCTTTTGCAGGAAGTCGCGGAAAAATTTGAATTTTTCGAATTGACACAAGTATCAAGAAGTCAAAATAAAAAGGCGGATGCGTTAAGTAAACTTGCTGTATTGACTTTTTTGCACTTCCAAAAGCAAGTATGGGTAGAAGAACTTCCCAATAAGTCCATTGATGGTAGTCTGATTGTTGTGGCTATAGAGGAAGTTCACCCGAATTGGATGGATCCTATAATGCACTATTTGCGCAATAATACACTACCAGAAGACAAAAAAGAAGCTCGAATAATGAGAGAAAGGTCCCCTATGTATGTGATCGAAAATGATATGTTATATTGCATGTCATATCTGGGACCATTAATGCAGTGTGTAGGACCCGCAGAGGCTGCAACAATTATTGAGGAGGTGTATAGTGGATCTTGTGCTCTTCATTCAGGTTACAAAACTATTGCAGCGAAATTAATGCGAATGGGTTACTTTTGGCCTACCCTGTATCGTGATGTTGCGCAAATATTTAAAAGATGTAAAAGTTGTCAAAGGCATGCGCCGCAAAATAGAAAACCAAGACACGATATGATCCCAATTAGTTCTAAAATGGCTGTTTTATAAATGGGCCATTGATATTGTGGGACCATTCCCCCAGGGGCAGGGAATGTAAATTTTTTGATTGTGGTAATTGATTATTTTACTAAATGGGTAGAAGCAAAAGCTTTGCGCACAATAACTGGAGTACAAGTGCGGAATTTTGTGTGAAAATACATTGTTTGCAGATTTGGCATCCCACGAGAACTTGTAAGTGATAATGGGGCACAGATTGCAAAAGACCCATTTTTAAGCTGGTGTGCAGAATTGAATATAATCCAAAAATTCACATCGGTAGCGCATCCACAAGCAAATAGGCTTTGCGAAGTAACTAACCGCGATATTGTCAGCGGAATTCGAAAGCGTTTGAATGAAAAGCGCAATGGGTGGGTTGATGAACTATCAAATGTATTATGGGCTCATCGCACAACTTTCAAGAAAAGTACAAGCGAAACGCCTTTTAGCCTTGTGTATGGGTCAGAAGCAATGATCCCCGCAGAAGGTTTTGTCCAGACGCATAGGGTCACTAACTTTTATGAAAGTGTGAATGCAGATAACATTTGTGAAAATTTAAATTTCATTGAGGAACGCAGACATATGGATGCAATAAGAGAGACAAACAATAAGCAACAAATTGCCAGTATTACAACAACAAGGTGCGCGCGTTAGCTTTTAATGTTGGTGAGTGGGTTTTGAGAAGTCGTACTGAAAAACTTGGTAAATTGGGACCCAATTGGGAGGGACCATACCAGATAGTGGGAATCAACGCGGCAGGCTCTTATAAACTCCAAAATATTGAAGGACGTCACATACCTAATGCGTGGCATGCTACTTTGTTGAAAAGATACTACATGTGATGAAAAGAAATGCGTAGAATTGTTGCAAAGTTGCAATGTAATGATTAGTGCTGTATGAAGCAGAATTTTGATTGTAATGTTATGCGAAATGAATAAAGTTTAAATTTCTTTCAAATATAACGATGGCTTATTTGTGCATAATTTAAGCTTCAAGAATAGTATCAATAATAAAATTTCAACTATATAAAGTGATGGTAAAGACCACTTGTTAGTTAATAAAAATAATTCAAAGTCTATGCGAAAAGAACGAAACGCGAAAAATTGTGCCCAAGGTATTTGATTTAGCCATACTTGGATGCTTCGCAAGAAACATAAATTTGTGTCTAAGGATCCTTTCGGCAGACTTAGAAGATTCATAATGTGCATAATGCACGTGCATACAGGTTGTTTCGCATAAAGTAATTGGTCGTTATGTGCACAATAATGAACAATGAAATTGCAAAGGACAATGCTAGTAATTATGAATATTACTCTTAAGCGCTATATAAATAATAACAATTGCAATTGATAAATAGAAAGTTTTATTATAATGCGCAGAAATTGCTGCGCAGATAAAAAAGAAACATGATAAATGCGCTTATTGTTGCGCTTATGTTGAGAAATCATATTCCTAATTGTCTAAGTATAGCTTAATGATGTCTTCGAAGGGAGCATCTTTATCTTGGCTTATGGCGTTCAATTTTAGAATAGGAATTTGGCGAATTCCTACTTTTGCCAATGCGACCATTTCCTCTGCTTCTTCAAGAGGACAAATGATCTTTTCAATGTATTCCGGCATTGGCTCCGACAATGCAGTTACCTTACTAATCTCTCCCAAAAACTTGACTTGCTCAAGTTACTGTAGTGCGGTGACATATGTTTCAAATCGCTGAGAAACGGAGTGCGAATCCATGATTTTTTGCCCAAGCATGGGCAAATGTTCGCGAAGTTTAGCGAAACTAGTTTTCGCATCTGTTTTTGCTGATAAGGCTGCATTCAATTCAGTTTGAGATTGAATAAGTTTGTTTTTCATATCATAATGTGCCACTTGGAGATTATCCTTTGCGATGGATTTTTCTGACAGTTCTTTTTTCTAATCCTCTGCGGATTGTTTTGCTGTCTGTAGCTCTGCATTGGCGGAAGATAGTTGTTTGTATTTCACGAGAAGTTCGAATTGGGTGGTTGCAAATTTAGATTGTTCCTTTTTCAAAAAATAAAAATTTTTCTTGACGAGACATTGCATCAAACGCAGATGCAAATGTCATAAAGAAATTCTGAGCAAAGTAGTTAAAAGCATCTCCATGAGAGAGTTTGCTAAACTCAGCGCGTAGTTCATGGGGGAGGGCTAATTTCATATGCTGTCTTTGATCCAGAGCAGCTTCTGGGGATGCACATAAGTAGCCTTAAAGGCCATCCACCTTTATAGATTTTAATGAGCTGCGTGGAGTGATCATATACATACGCATGCATATGTATATTTTTAGTGCGAAAAGCTACTTAAAGGCAACGAATGCAAGACAATTAAACCGCGGTAAATGTTAGTAAATGCGGTGAGGCTGCGCGGAATATGAAAGAGTGTGTAGGGTTCTCGCAGTACTTGTGCGAAATGCCTAAGTGCGTGCATATCTTACTTCCGCGTAGGTCTCAAACCTATAAATAGGGAGCTTGGCCTCTCATTTTTGGTTTTTGATTCTGGAAGAATTGCCCTAGCCATATTGATCTCTTTCTCGTGAATTTGCCCGAGACTTGATCTTTGTTGGTTAAGGTAATTTACGAAGACCGGGACATGGTTGTTGATCATTTAGCACTTAACGAAATATGACAATAAGGTCCCAAAATCCTAATTGACATCCATTGTACCCCCTCATTGCACTCAATCCTTGATTAGCCTTTATTAGATATTCTAGGATTGATCAATTGGTGAAGGTATTTCGTATGCCCGAGAGACATATTAAATTAATGTGGCTAATATGTTATGATCCAAGTTGGGTCATACCCAATAACAAGCTAACCGACACCTTATATGTATTTAATCTTAACGAATGGATCGTTAAATAAATACGCGACACTTGGATTTTAGAAAATCGGTTTTCTAAAATATCATCACTTGGGATAAATTATTTGGATAATTTATATGTAATTATTTATAGGTTTAAATAATTATGTTGTGTTATATTTTATAAAATGGTTTATTAAATTGTTGCAAGTAACAAATACATGTTTGTTTTATATAAGTTTTATAAACTTATATACAAGTTTTATAAAATTGAATCTTGTATAAAATAAATGTGTAAGTGTGGGCAGTTTTGTAGGCTCCAAGAAGAGTCCACCCATGCTTATTCTTGTGACTTTTAAAGACCACAACTCCCTAAGTGCATGCTAGTTTTAATAGACCAAAGAAAGACTCAAAAGGGAGAAGATTTCAAGTGCCAAAACAGCTGACATTTTCTGTCCAAAAACTGCTGCTGCTGTTCGGAATTTTTGGGCAGAAAGAAGGGTCTTCAAGCTTGGTTTTTGGTCATTCAAGTGTCTCTAAATCCTAACTACATTAAGGGTGGTGTTGGTGCACTAAAGCTTGGGGTATTACTTGTTTGAGGCTTCAAGTTAGAAGCTTAGAAGCAATTTCTTCATCATCTTCAACATCATCTTGTTAGAAATCTAAACCCTCAATTAATTTGAGGAGGTACATTTCTTATCCTCTCTTGTTATTTGTAAGTATATATTCACAACTTGATCCTATTGGGATTTAGCTTTAATTGGCTTAAAGTTTAACAAGTAAAATTTGATAATTACACGCTTCCGTTTATTAAGATTCTTAAAAGGTTTTAAGACTTCTCATACTTGTTAAATCCCAACAATGGTATCTAGAGCCGAAGTTGTTGAAATATGCTTCGAGATGGTTATTAAACCCACTATAATTTTGCATTCTATGAACATGCATGAAGTAGAATGAAAAATTTTCGGTTTTGGGTGGTTTGTCATTTTGGCCAAAATCACTTGTGATTCTGCATTCTGTACTGCCAATCACTTGTGATTCTGTACCGCAAATCACTTGTGATTCTGTACTGCCAATCACTTGTGATTCTGTGTTGCCGATCACTTATGATTCTGTACTGCCAATCACTTGTGATTCTGTGTTGCCGATCACTTGTGATTCTGTATTGCCAATCACTTGTGATTCTGTGTTGCAGATCACCTGTGATTCTGTGTTTCCAATCACTTGTGATTCTGTATTGCCTATCACTTATGTTGATGATGTTCACAATCTAAGCCTTGACCTTGTGTTTGGTTGCATGCATGGTTGATTGATATTTATTCAATTGGTTTGTAATAATATTTATTCATTTGGCATGTAATAATTCATTTGGTTATGTAATTTATTTTATATTTGGTATGTAAAATAGATTAGGTTGTAATTTCATTTTTTAGACAAAATGTATTAGGATATATTTTGTAAAATGATGAAGAATAATGAAGACTTGAAGAACACATGAAGAAGCATTTGGATGCAAGGTTAAGTGGGAGATTTGAAATCTCCTACTTTGTGTTATAACCCCTTATCCGGTGGCATTTGTTTTCGGCTAAACAAATGTCTACCAAAATGGCTTGATTGTGAACATATTTGTTTTGCATGCATGGTTGTTTATCGTATGGTTGTATGCTACAAGTTAATCACACAAGTTAACAACAAGCAAAATGGCAATTTAATTGGTTAAATTAAAAATGGCTAAAAGGACATTAATAAACGGTTATTAAGATCATGATTAGGATCATATATATAAAATGGTTTATAGACATGAAAATGGATTTCAAATGAACCATACACTAAATGCATGTTAGTGTATGGCATAAAAGTTTTCTCAAACTAGAATTAATGAAAACTTAAAATCCCTTAACTAAAACAAGATAAACAAGTTTAACGCCATCCTTTTGTGGGAACACTTGAACATAGTAGGGAACTCATAATGGGATAAAGGTCACCTAACCATTATGAACTAACTAATATGCTTAAGGTAAAATTCGCATGCTTGTGGGATAAAGGTCACCTAACCACTTGTATGTTAATTTTACATGTTTGCACAAGTAGGACGACTTGATTTAGGAATCATGAACTTAGGGTCACCGAAGCATGAGGAACAAATAGGCGTTGATGGGATAAATATGCCATGCAAAAGGATTGCATGATCCCATAACTTAGAAGTTGCAAAAGGATTGCAATTGTCACATAAATGACTACCTAGCTAAATCAAATGACGGGATAAAGGTCACCTAACCGAAATTTGATTTACCGTTGGATTCTAAGATTTAATAAAACAATTAAAAATAAAAGGGTATTGTTTATTAAATTTAAAATCGATACTTAAAAGAACTTTGTTGAATTTTGTAGATGGCCGCCAATAACAACAACAACATGCAAAATGCACCACTTAACCTAAACAACCTATCGTTAAGGTCTCTCCTCGAGAAAGACAAACTCAACCATACGAACTTTATGGATTGGTTCCGTAATCTTAGGATTGTCCTCAAACTTGAGGATAAAGCGTATGTGTTGGAGGACCCTATTCCCGACCAACCGGATGAGGAAGACCTAGAGGGCATGGCTTATTATGACAAGTATTGCGCCAATTCGGTGCAAGTCGCTTGCCTAATGCTTGGGACTATGATACCCGAACTCCAAAAGGATTTCGAACATCATAGTTCATATGACATGATTACGCAATTGAAGGAGATGTTCCTTCAACAAGCACGTGTCGAGCACTTCGAAACGGTTCGAGCGCTACATGCATGTCGTATGGATGACACCCAATCCGTCTCATCTTATGTTCTCAAAATGAAAAGCCTCATTGATCGCGCTAACCGTCTCAATCTCAACATATCCAATGAGCTAGCCACCGATCTTATCCTAAACTCCTTGTCAAAGAGGTTTGACCAATTTGTAATTAATTACAATATGAATGGGATGGATAAGACCATTGGTGAGCTTCATGGCATGTTAAGGACGGCCGAAACTAGCATGGGTAAAAGGACTTCACCCGTGCTAGTGATCAATGATGGTGGGTCTAAAGGTAACAACACCTCTAAGCCTAAGGCGGCTAAGAGGAAAGGACCCGCCCATCAAGGCAAGGGAAAGGGAAAGATGGCTACCCCAACCAAAAACAAGAATAAGAAACAAAAGGTTGCCGGACAAGCAAACCCCAAGGAAGACCCATGTTTCGGTTGCGGTGAAATGGGTCACTGGAAACGAAACTGCCCGGTCTACCTTAAGGAGTTGAAGGAAAAGAGGGATGCGGGGCAATCCTCAGGTAATATATATATGGTATATATAGAGCTTAGTATTACTTCTTATAATACATGGGTATTAGACACTGGATGTGGAACTCACATTTGCAATTCATTGCAGGGGTTCAAAGGAAGTAGCAAGCAAACGGGAACATCAAGTCTCTACATGGGTAATGGAGCCAAAGTTCAAGTGAAGGCTCAAGGAGACTTTGTGTTAAAGCTTCCAAGTGGTTTGGAACTTATTTTGAAAGATGTTTTGTATGCATCCGATTTATGTCGAAACATTATTTCCGTTTCCCGTTTGAAACAATGTGGTTTTAATCTTAATTTTGTTAATGATGATATCCATGTTTATTTAGATAATGTATTCTATTTCAAGGCTTCGCCTTCAAATGGAATTTACGAATTGGTTCATGATGACACATCATCTAGTAGCTCAATATACCATACAAGCACCAAGAAACTCAAAAGGGATTTGAGTGATTCCTACTTATGGCATTGTCGCCTTGGTCACATTAACAAGAACCGAATGCATACACTTCAAAAGAATGGACTTTTGAAATCAAATGAAATGGATTCATTTGATGTATGTGAGTCTTGTTTACAAGGCAAGATGACTAAAGCACCTTTCAAAGGGACCTATGAAAGGGCTAAAGACTTATTGTGAATAATACATTGGGATGTGTGTGGACCCTTTAAGCCCATGACAAGGAATGGTGAAAGATACTTTGTTACATTCATTGATGACTTTAGTCGTTTCGGATATGTCTACTTATTAAGACACAAGGACAAAACGTTTGAAGCATTCAAAGAATATCAAAACGAAGTACAAAATCAACTCAATAAGACAATTAAGGTACTTCGTACCGATAGAGGAGGTGAATACCTAAGCGATGCTTTCCAAGATCATCTTAGGAGTTGTGGAATCATCTCACAACTTACTCCACCCGAAACACCCCAACTTAATGGAGTTTCCGAAAGGAGGAACCGAACCCTAATGGATATGGTTCGATCTATGATGGCAAGAAGCTCGTTACCTCTATCATTTTGGGGTTATTGTCTAAGCTCCGCGGCTCGTATTTTAAATATGGCCCCAACCAAGAAAGTGGAACGAACTCCTCATGAGATGTGGTTTGGAAAACCTCCTTCTCTATCATACTTGAAAGTATGGGGATGTGAAGCTTATCCTAAGCGCCATGTTGCTAATAAGTTACATGCTCGATCCACAAAGTGTATTTTCATAGGATATCCCAAGGATGATATGGGATACTATTTCTATGATCCTACCGAGCAAAATGTATTTGTTGCTCGAAAGGCGAAATTCCTTGAAACCAAATTCCTTATGGAAGGTGATGGTGAAAGGAAAATAGATCTTGTAGAGGTTCAAGATCAAGCCGATGATACACAAATGGTTGACACTAGCACTCAACATGAGGATGTTGAAAATAATCATGTGGATGATCAAAGTATACAGAGCGTTCATAGATCTAGTAGGATTAGTAATCCTCCTGAGAGATATGGTTTTCTCATGGATGGTTGCTATACGGTTGATTTGGATGAACCGACAAACTACGAAGATGCTTTATCAAGGATTGATAAAGACAAATGGCAGGAAGCCATGAACGCCGAGATGCAATCCATGTATGAAAACCAAGTTTGGGAACTTGTTGTGCAACCTCCTAGCTCCAAGCTAGTTGATTGCAAATGGCTTTTCAAGAAGAAAACCGACATACATGGAAACTTGGATACATACAAAGCTAGACTTGTAGCAAAAGGTTTCACTCAAACTCAAGGGGTTGACTATGATGAAACTTTCTCGCCTGTTGCAATGCTAAAGTCTATTAGGATATTGTTTGCCATTGCTGCTCATTATGATTACGAAATATGGCAAATGGATGTCAAAACCGCTTTCCTAAATGTATATCTTAAGGAAGATGTCTATATGGTACAACCCGAAGGTTTTGTTGATCCGAAAAATCCTAAAAAGGTATGCAAGTTAAAGAAATCAATCTACGGATTGAAACAAGCATCTAGAATGTGGAATCATCGTTTTAACGAAGAGGCAAAGAAATTTGGCTTCATTAAAAATGGTGATGAAGCTTGTGTATACAAGAAAGCTAGTGAGAGCTCTGTTATGTTCCTTGTGCTATATGTGGATGATATATTATTATTTGGGAATGATATTACCACAATGCAAGAAGTCAAAACTTGGCTAAAGAGTTGCTTCTCCATTAAGGATCTTAGAGAAGCACAATACATATTGGGGATAGGGATCTATAGGAATAGATCCAAGATATTGATAGGTTTAAGTCAAAGAACATACATTGATAAAATCTTGAAAAGGTTCAAGATGGAAAACTCTAAGAAAGGTTTGGTACCTATTCAAAGAGGAACCGTTCTCAGTTCATCTCAGTGTCCCACCACAAAAGATGAACAAGAGAGGATGAAAAATGTCCCATACGCATCTGCTATTGGGTCAATCATGTATGCAATGATATGTACTAGACCGGATGTGTCATGCGCTCTAAGATTGACAAGTAGATACCAGAATAACCCAGGAAACAATCATTGAATTGCTGTTAAAAGTATATTGAAATACCTTAGGAGAACTAAGGATATATTTCTAATATATGGGTCTGGTGAGGAGGAACTCGCTGTAAAAGGTTACATGGACGCGAGTTTCCAAACTGATCGAGATGATTCTCGATCACAATCCGGTTATGTCTTCATGTTAAATGGAGGTGCGGTCTCTTGGAAGAGTTCAAAACAGGATGTTGTTGCATTATCCACTACAGAGTCGGAGTACATTGTCGCCTCATTGGCAGCGCAGGAAGCTGCATGGATGAAGAAATTCATCGACGACTTAGGAGTAGTCCCTTCCATTCAGGACCCTCTTGAGATCTTTTGTGACAACGAGGGTGCGATTGCTCAAATCAAAGAACCTCGTGCTCACCAAAAGACCCGTCACATTGAGCAGAGATTCAACTACATAAGGGATGAAGTTGAAAAGGGAAAGATATGTATTCGCAAAGTTCACACAGATCTTAATATAGCGGATCCTCTCAAGAAACTCTTACATGGAGCAAAACATACTGGACATGTTTGTGCATTAGGGCTTCGATATTCTAGTGATTGGTCATGATCTGTTTTAAGTATTGTAACGGAACGAAATTGTTCAAACTCATTAATATAATTATGGTATTAATTTATTTTGAGTTATGTTCCTATTTTGCGTATTTTATCCATGAATAAGTAATTATTCTAAATTCCGTAGTCGATCACAGTTGTGGTAACAAGTGTGAGGTTTAGACTATTATGAACTTGGATTGGTATACATTCACGGGATGAATGTGGGGCAAGGTTGCAACCAAGGTTCATAGATATTTGTGGGATACAAATATTGGAAGACCCGCTCTCAAGATTTACTAAATGGAGCCTTTGTGGTTGATCACATGTAATCTTGAGTAAAGGAGAATATCATTGTATCCTTTGACCTGAGATACATATTGGGTTCAGATATTCACCGAATATCGTGCCTTGATTCTTTCCTCCGCTATTCTGAGAAGGTAGCTCATAAGGGAGGCTTCAGGTATGGTACGAAGTGTAGTGTCTAGGACGTATGTAGTCAAGATGGAATTTGTCCCTCTTATTCGTTGAGAGTCAGATGTCTAAGGCCTGATAAAGTTAAATCTATAAGAGGGTGATCACTCTATACCTCTTGGATTTAACATGACATCTAGGACGAAAGGATATAATGAAAGATTCACCTATTCATATTCGAGGTGGGAACTCGAAAGGGATGATGTTATTGAATGGCACAAAGTCATAGCATATTGGGGGTGATGGACGGTCGTTAGTTGGTATCCATCACTTGCATTAATTTCTTATGTTTCTCGTGCAAGTGGGAGATTGAAGGTATTTTGTATGCCCGAGAGACATATTAAATTAATGTGGCTAATATGTTATGATCCAAGTCGGGTCATACCCAATAACAAGCTAACCGACACCTTATATGTATTTAATCTTAACGAATGGATCGTTAAATAAATACGCGACACTTGGATTTTAGAAAATCGGTTTTCTAAAATATCATCACTTGGGATAAATTATTTGGATAATTTATATGTAATTATTTATAGGTTTAAATAATTATGTTGTGTTATATTTTATAAAATGGTTTATAAAATTGTTGCAAGTAACAAATACATGTTTGTTTTATATAAGTTTTATAAACTTATATACAAGTTTTATAAAATTGAATCTTGTATAAAATAAATGTGTAAGTGTGGGAAGTTTTGTAGGCTCCAAGAAGAGTCCACCCATGCTTATTCTTGTGACTTTTAAAGACCACAACTCCCTAAGTGCATGCTAGTTTTAATAGACCAAAGAAAGACTCAAAAGGGAGAAGATTTCAAGTGCCAAAACAGCTGACATTTTCTGTCCAGAAACTGCTGCTGCTGTTCAAAATTTTTGGGCAGAAAGAAGGGTCTTCAAGCTTGGATTTTGGTAATTCAAGTGTCTCTAAATCCTAACTACATTAAGGGTGGTGTTGGTGCACTAAAGCTTGGGGTATTACTTGTTTGAGGCTTCAAGTTAGAAGCTTAGAAGCAATTTCTTCATCATCTTCAACATCATCTTGTTAGAAATCTAAACCCTCAATTAATTTGAGGAGGTACATTTCTTATCCTCTCTTGTTATTTGTAAGTATATATTCATAACTTGATCCTATTGGGATTTAGCTTTAATTGGCTTAAAGTTTAACAAGTAAAATTTGATAATTACACGCTTCCGTTTATTAAGATTCTTAAAAGGTTTTAAGACTTCTCATACTTGTTAAATCCCAACAATTGGCGCCATCTGTGGGACACGAATAGAATTGAAATGAGAAATTCACGTTCGTTTTAATCGAGATATTAAACTCATGTTTTAATTCTAATCGTGTTATTTTCTTTGTTATATTGCAGGAAAACATAATCTCCTTGACAAAAGCTGTAAGCTAAGCAAAATGACGAAGCAACAAAAGCTTTTAGCCACCAAAAATGTTGTGAATGTGGCAAATATTTATTTGAAGGTGCATAAAACGCACAAATATTTTTCGGCCAAATATTCAACTTAAGTGCTTCAAAAGGTGCAAGATGCGAAGATAATAAGTACAATACACAAAAAGAAAGGGCTTAAAAAGCGAAAAGCGGTGGAAATGCTTGAGAAATGGCAACTCGCACCCATAACTTTTCCATTTGAGCAAAATTGCGATATGTCCGATAAGCCGTTAGTCATATCATGCAAGGTCGCGAATACGGGAATAACAATTATGAAAATACATGTCGACACTGGCAGCATCATAGATTTAATATATGAGCAACGCTTTCACCAATTGCCAGAATGCATTAAAGTAGAAATGAAAGCAATGGCGATATCTCTGTCTGGTTTCGGGGGTGAATCTGCATGGCCCATGGGGCAATTATCACTAAAAATTGAGTTGCGCGATGAAACAGACATAAAATTGACAAGACAAGCGCAGTTAGATTTTTATGTTATACGAGCTGCTTCATGTTATAACATGTTGTTGGGAAGATCCGCGCTGCGCAAGCTTGGCATAGTGCCATCTACGATACCCGGAATGGTTAAATTCACTACTTGCAATGGTGTGGCAACAATAAACTCTATGGCTATGCAGTCAATTTGTGCGACTATAAGCACGCAAGACGTAGTTGTTGCACACAAAATTGTAGAGGATAACATGGTTGTTATAAACTGTAGATATCCTGATCAAAAAATAAAAATTGACACCGAATTGGATAAGGAAATAAGAAAGAGGATTGTGCAATTGCTTGTTGCGTACATGGATGTGTTTGCTTGGAGTGAGGAAGATATGACCGGAATTCCGCATGACGTTGTGGAACATAGATTAAATGCTAATCCTGCATTAAAGCCCATTGTGCAAAAGCGCAGAGGAATGGCTCCTGATCGCATGAAATGGTTATGTGCGGAAGTTACCAAATTAGTTAATGCAGGTATTTTGGGTGAAGTAAAATATCAAACATGGGTTGCAAACCCAGTATTGGTAAAAAAGCTTGACGGTTCGTGGAGGATGTGCATAGACTTTAAACACAAACAAAGCTTGTCCAAAGGACAATTATCCGCTGCCCGAAATAGATCTAAAAGTGGAGTCTTTGCATGCTTACCCTTATAAATGTTTTTTGGATGCCGCAAAAGGGTATCATCAAATCCCAATGGCACAAGAAGACGAGGACAAAACCACTTTTCATCCTGGAAAGGGCATTTATTGTTATATTAAAATGCTTTTTGGACTCAAGAATGCGGGAGCAACCTATCAGCGATTAATTGACAAGGCATTTGAAGGCCAAATAGGCCGTAACCTTGAATCTAATGTCGACGATCTTGTCATAAAAAGAAAAACGCAAGAGAAAATTTTGTTTGATATGGAAGAAACAATTGAAAGTCTGCAAAAGATTATTATGAAATTGAATCTGTCTAAATGTAGCTTCGGAGAAAGAGAAGGCAAATTTCTGGGATATTATGTCACTGAGCAAGGCATCCAAGCTAATCCTAAGAAAATAACCGCAATTGAAAACATGACCGCGCCTAAGACTGTTAAAGAAGTGCAAAGTTTGACAGGAAAGATTGCGGCTTTGACTAGGTTCTTGTCCAAAGCCGCGGAAAGACAGTTGCCTTTTTTCTGTACACTTAAAGGATGCTTGAAGCAGAGAAACTTTGTATGGACAGAAGAGGCAGATAAAGAATATCAAGAAATGAAGCAATTTCTTGCTACGATACCTACATTGATTGTGCCCGCAGATGGTGAAATATTATATCTTTATATTGCGATTGCGAATGAAGCATTTGGTTCAGTGCTTGTTGCGGAATGAAACAAAGTCCAGAAGCCAGTTTACTTTGTTAGCAAGGCGCTCGCGGGAAGTGAAATAAACTACTCACCTATCGAAAAATTTATTTACGCGTTGGTTTTGATATCAAGAAGGTTATGCAGATACTTTCAGGGTCATCCGATACATGTTTTAACTAACTTGCCGGTTAAACAAGTTTTGAGTACACCCGTGGTATCAGGAAGACTCGCCAAATGGGCAATTGAGTTAGGAGCATTTGAAATAGCATATTTGCCGCGCACATCTGTAAAGGGCCAGGTTTTGGCAGATTATCTTGCAGAAATGATGGGTGAGCTTGAAGTTATCCATGAAAGAACGCAATTAAAACCTCTTCAACATGAAATTTGGGATTTATATACAGATGATGCGTCGTGTATTGAAGGTGCGGGTGCGGGATTGGTATTAGCAAGCCCGAGTGGTGAACAGCATACATACGCGTTGCGTTTTAATTTTGATGTAACAAATGATGAGGCTGAATATGAAGCACTGCTTGCGGGATTAAATATGGCGAGTAAAATGAATATTTTACAGTTACGCTCATATGTGGATTCGCATTTAGTGGCAAATCAATTTAATGGCTCATTTGAAGCTCATGAGTTGTCCATGCAAAAGTATTTGAAGCTTTTGCAGGAAGCCGTGAAAAAATTTAAATTTTTCAAATTGACACAAGTATCAAGAAGTCAAAATAAAAAGAAGGATGCGTTGAGTAAGCTTGTTGCATTGACTTTTTCGCACTTCCAAAAGCTTGTATTGGTAGAAGAACGTCCCAATAAGTCCATTGATGGTAGTCTGATTGTTGCGGCTGTAGATGAAGTTCAACCGAATTGGATGGATCCTATAATGCACTATTTGCACAATAATACACTACCAGAAGACAAGAAAGAAGCTCGACTAGTGCAAGAAAGGTCCCCTATGTATGTGATCGAAAATGATATGTTATATCGCAAGTCATATCTGGGACCATTAATGCGGTGTGTAGGACCCGCAGAGGCTGTAGCAATTATTGAGGAGGTGCATAGTGGATCTTGTGCTCTTCATTCAGGTTACAAAACTATTGCGGCGAAAATAATGCGAATGGGTTACTTTTGGCCTACCCTGTATCGTGATGTTGCGCAAATATTTAAAAGATGTAAAAGTTGTCAAAGGCATGCGCCGCAGAATAGAAAACGAAGACACGATATGATCCCAATTAATTCACCATGGCCGTTTTATAAATGGGCCATTGATATTGTGAGACAATTCCCCCCAGGGTCAGGGAATGTAAAGTTTTTAATTGTGGCAATTGATTATTTTACTAAATGGGTAGAAGCTAAAGCGTTGCACACAATAACTGGAGTACAAGTGCGGAATTTTGTGTGGGAATACATTGTTTGCAGATTTGGCATCCCACGAGAACTTGTAAGTGATAATGGGCACAGATTGTAAAAGACCCATTTTTAAGCTGGTGTGCAGAATTGAATATAATCCAAAAATTCACATCGGTAGCACATCCGCAAGCAAATGGGCTATGCGAAGTAACTAACCGCGATATTGTCATCAGAATTCGAAAGCGTTTGAATGAAAAGCGCAATGGGTGGGTTGATGAACTATCAAATGTATTATGGGCTTATCGCACAACTTTCAAGAAAAGTACAGGCGAAACGCCTTTTAGCCTTGTGTATGGGTCAGAAGCAATGATCCCCGTGGAAGTTTTTATCCAGACACATAGGGTCACTAACTTTGATGAAAGTGCAAATGCATATAACATTTGTGAAAATTTAAATTTCATTGAGGAACGCATACTTATGGTAGACAAACAATAAGCAACAAATTGCCAAGTATTACAACAAGAAGGTGCGCGCGTTAGCTTTTGATGTTGGTGAGTGGGTTTTTCAAAACAATGAAGCAAGTCGTGCTGAAAAACTTGGAAAATTGGGACCCAATTGGGAGGGACCATACCAGATAGTGGGAATCAACGCGACAGGCTCTTATAAGCTCCAAGATATTGAAGGACGTAACATACCTAACGCGTGGCATGCTACTTTGTTGAAAAGATTCTACCTGTGATGAAAAGAAATGCGTAGAATTGTTACAAAATTGCAATTTAATGATTAGTGCTGTATGAAGCAGAATTTTGATTGTAATGTTGTGCGAAATGAATAAATTTTACATTTCTCTCAAATATAACGATGGTATATTTGTGCATAATTTAAGCTTCAAGCATAGTATCAATAATAAAATTTCAAGTATACAAAGTGATGGTAAAGACCACTTGTTAGTTAATAAAAAGAATTCAAAGTGTATGCGAAAAGAACAAAACGCGAAAAATTGTGCCCAAGGTATTTGATTTAGCCATACTTGGATGCTTCGCAAGGAATAAAAATTTGTGCCTAAGGATCATTTCGGCAGACTTAGAAGATTCATAATGTGCATAATGCACGCGCATACAGGTTGTTTCGCATAAAGTAATTGGTCGTTATGTGCACAATAATGAACAATGAAATTGCAAAGGACAATGCTAGTAATTATGAATAATACTCTTAAGCGCTATATAAATAATAACAATTGCAATTGATAAATAGAAAGTTTTATTATAATGCGCAGAAATCGTTGCACATATAAAAAAGAAACATGATAAATGCGCTTATTGTTGCGCTTATGTTGAGAAATCCTATTCCTAATTGCCTAATCTAGCTTAATGATGTCTTCGACGGGAGCATCTTTATCTTGGCTTATGGCGTTCAATTTTGGAATAGGAATTTCGCGAATTCCTTCTTTTGCCAATGCGACCATTTCCTCTGCTTCTTCAAGAGGACAAATGAGCTTTTCAATGTATTCTGGCATTGGCTCCGGCAATACAGTTACCTTTCTAATCTCTCCCAAAAACTTGAATCACTCAAGTTGTTGTAGTGCGGTGACATATGTTTCAAATCGCTGAGAAACGGAGTGCGAATCCATAATTTTTTGCCCAAGCATGGGCAAATGTTCGCGAAGTTTAGCGAAACTAGTTTTCGCATCTGTTTTTTGCGGATAAGGCTGCATTCAATTCAGTTTGAGATTGAATATAAAAGGGATAGGTATGAAGAATAGACTACTGATGGGGAACTATTACAAGAGTTCAACTTCCTATAATAGACACTAAACCTCAACCAACTGGGAAATGAACCTAATAGACTTGTTACTAAGAGTTTAGGATTTGAAGATTCTGGCTAAGACGGATATCCCTATTCCCAATATTAACCTTAGAAGGTTTAAATAACCTTATGTAAAGAATCCTAGGTACATGAATAAAGTGGTATATCCCTAAAGGAAAGTCTCAGTTTTTCTTAATCCTAGTTAGTCTAACTATAGTAATATTCCACTACTTAATACTAAACTATGTATTAACATTAACAGATGTGCAATCTTAGATATTCTAAGGTAATGCTAACTGGATTAGAGGTCTCTCCTTTGCGATCACTTACTCAACCCTGGATCATCTTACAACATCTCGAGAACGTTGCTTCTAACTCGAATCATGCTTTTGAGCAATTTGATGTTCACTGAACTCTATATTTCCTACTCTAATCACAATCTAAATGGGCAACTCTTCTTTGATGGATAAATGATTAATCGTACGTAGGTACTATATTCCTATTATGACGTTAAGCACACATAACTACTTACCTTGTACCCTAGGCTTGATCAGGTCCTAATACTAGGTTATAGCCACGTGAATAAGCGGAAAGGGTTATCCATAAATTAGACTTCTAAACCCTAAAGGTTTCAGCATAACAATAGCATAAGTTTCAAATAAGGTATTCAACATATAATAAACATTTGCAACGGATAGGTAATCATGTATGATGACAGCAACTTAAAGTAACAAGATAACATTATTAAATTAAGGAAAGCGTTCACCATTTACAGATGATAACTGGAGCATTACAAGTGCTGACATCCTTTAGACCGCCCCTATTACAATTTGCGGCGTTCGCCTCCGGGTACTTAATTTCTCGCTTGGAGGTGAGAAGGCCTTGAAAGCTCTAGTAAGAGAAAGTGTATTGTAGTGAGAGAGTGAAGAGAGGTGTGTTGAAAATGGATGACGAAGACACTTTATATAGAATTAAATTTGGCCTGCATACGATTGGCAAGTCGTATGGCAAGTCGTATGGCAAGCCGTATGGCCGGCCGTTTTTGATGCCCGTTTGCACTGGTCAGCCGTTTTGCCTGGCTGTTTGCCTGGGCCGTATGGAAAGCTGTTTTCCCTTATGGCAGGCCGTTTGGAAAGCCGTATGGCCTGCCCTGGTTTGCTGATTTTACTGGATCATAACTTGGTTTCCTTGATCGTGACTTGGTTTCTCGTCTTTCATCGTTTTCGCTCTAGAATCTTCGCTTTAGCTCCGATTCTCTTGATTCTTTTTGCATCATCTTCCTAATTACTTAATCTACAAATTTATCCAAAAAAGTGATTATTTTGCTGACAAAGTTTAGAACTTTATGGTTCTGGGACTCAATATCGGGGGTAAAAACGTGACTTTTTAGCCGATGTCAAATATACCACACTTAGACTTTGCTTGTCCTCAAGCAAACTTTCGAGCTTTTAGCACAGAAGATTTTTATTCGTAGTGATCAAGTGATCTTTGTTTCGCAAGATGTAGGAGCGAAAACATGGTTTTACTCATTTTGTTATTCCCGAACCTTTTTCCGCAAACATGAGAGGAGGTTACATAACTGAGGCTATCTCACTCGGGTCACTCAATTCACTAAAGTGTATCGGGTTTCCTATAGTTCTAAGAAATGAAATCGCTCATAGCTAGTCATGTTTGCATTCTTCATCATAGGCTTGATAAAGACTCAAATATCCATCACTTATTTGAGAGAATTTTCAGTTATAGGCTCGACTTATATTGTAAAGAGATGGTGATTTTAGAGGTTAGAGGTTTGGATAGATAGGAGTTCTTTTAAGGATCGGTTTTTATAATCCTTCCATCTTTTTGTCGGGAATTTCAGGTTGAACATCCTTCTTTTTGACTGCCATGAGTTCTTTTCTCGAATCTTTTTGGTTCTGATCCTTTTCTCAAAACCTTTATTTTTTTGGCAAGCATCTTTTGCTTTTCTCTTCAAGGTCTCCTTTTGTCGGAGGTCTCTTTGATAATTGAGTTGAATGCTCACATTTTTCTAATGTGGTTTCATAGAAGATTTCCCGGAAGTATGATTTCGTTGGGACTTATTCCTTTATTTATGAAGTGAATGAAACGAATAGGTGGCGATAGATAGATTTGTAGTGGTTTGGAGTGAAAATGGAAATGAAGGTTTGTGATGGGGGTGTTTTGTCTTCACGAATAGACGAGGTTTTTAACTTAGTAGTTCTTGTCAAAAGGTGTGATTCCAAAATGTAGATCAAGAGCTATTTCTAATTCGGAGATGCTAACATCGGCGCACTCAACGGAAATATAGTGAAGCACTAAAAATGAGTTCTTGTTAGGTCTTATTTGGGGTGCCTCACAACAATTATAATGGGTCGAATTGCGCCTTTCGTTATGCAATGCTCTTTTGGAAAATTTGATTTGATTTTCGAAAAAAGTTTTGACCTTGTCTTACTTCTTTTGTCTATTTTGTGACAAAAACTTTTTGATCATTTATAGAATTTTGTAATCCTAAGTGTTTTATGGCTCGAAAGTTTTAAATTTTTGTGAAAAATTTAGTTTTATAAACACTTGAGGATTTTGCGAGAATCGTTATGTGCAATATTGCTATCCTACCCTTTAAAATAACATTGTCCTCAATGTTAGGGATACGGCATATCCCACACTTAGGTTTGGAAAAGGTCATTTGTTATTAAAATTTTATGTTGATGGGGTTGCTAATCTCACACTTAGTGTTTAAAGTGGTCTAATATATTGTGTATATTCTATTGAAATAACGGTGAAGACGTCGTACTCCCCTATGGTCGCAAGGCGTGTAAATGGATGGTTCGCCGATTATGGTTTCTTCTAATGTCATAGTGGCACCATTCTCGTTCAGTGCGTCCTTGCTCCAATTCGTGCTTCCACCTTGTACGGTCTCTATCGTCGTTTGTTTGTTAAGTTTATTCATGCAATTTTATTATACCAAAATCATACAAACTTAAACATAAAAAGTAGTTAAGCCCAATATTGGGCGTACACACATAATGTAATAATGTAATAATGTATCATAACATCACAGGAGATCATAAAATGAAATAGAGAGATAGGGAGAATAATGGCTGATCTGGCTGGTGTGGAGGGATAGAATATGATATGCTCGTACGAGGTTGCTTCGGGTTCCTTAGAGCTGATTGCTCCTCATTGGCCATCTCCTCACCGGTGGCGAACTATCGTGCCAATTCTAAAGTGTTCACACCTGAAGATATTCTGAAACGAACCTCGTCTGAATGTGCAATCAGTCCGGTAAGCGATGAGGTGCCGGTATAAATCATGGGCCCTGTACGCCATCCCTGTCCTTCCATTAGATCTCGGCCTCAATCGGTATGCACTCCCATTCCTTCGAAACCCTGTGTCACATCCTCAGCCATACCCTAGCTCATGGCCTGATCCCATACAGAGGTATGAGCAGCGGTAGATGTATCTCTGTGTGTGCTGACAATGTTTGGCCCGAAAATGCTTGTAGCCAAATCCTCATGTAATGTGCTTTGCTCCCGACGTAGAGAAGGAAAGACTGTGTGCTGAGTATAATGATACTGATAATGGTGTATCCTAGGGGATACACGCATAAAAACACCATTTTATATAGAAAAATGGATCAAGCGACACAAAACATAACGAAATTTGACAGTTTTTATTATGTGTCATCCAACGTTTAGCAGGCCGCCCAGCATCAAGCGTAAGCCTTGTAGGTAGCTTTTATGCTTAAGAACTTTCACTAAGTGTGTGAACGGCATGCAGCCATTTCAGCACACGCCACTGACCTCCCGGATACTTTGCATAATAGAATTAATTAGCTATTGACACGTGTATCCTAAGAATTTCGGATATTCTACGCCTATAAATAGACCCCCTAGGTCACTGCATTTATCATCTGAACTTCAGTCAGAGAGAACTACACTTTCTCTCTCACACAGTTCTTTCTCACTCTAAACACACATTAGTCGCTTAGCAGCAATACGCTAGATAGATCAATTACAGATTGATCTCTAGATTAATTGAGGCCACCCCACGGATCTCTCATCCGTGTTCTGGGTCTGTAGAGATTATTTCTCGAGGGCAAACAACAATCAACATCATACGCCACACGCTGAGCAGCTATTGTCTTGTACTGGTACCTTACAGCTGCTACACGGAAAATCATACCAACAAATGGTGCCATCCGTCTCAAAGACCAGCAAAAACACCAAGAGCATGAATGCAATCGAAACAACCTCAACAAAAGCAGCACTTGAACTAGTTGATGAAAACATCATTGAAAATATACCAGTGGATCAGTTAACTCTTGACGAAACTTCAATTGAGGAAGAAGATCATTTGCACACTGGCACAGCAGATGATCAAGTACATGAAACTATACCACGATTGAGGAAACCATTGATGGGAAGTTCTAGTGGGGGAATGCGGAAAGTCAGGCGAGGAACACAAAATGTTTCTTTTAAGAAGACATCTGATGTGAATGTTAATCATAACAACAAAGGAAAGTCAATTTCAAAATCACAATTGTTCAAGCTATTCAATCAGTTGAATACTTTGGTCGATGATACTGAGAATCAACTCAATGACGAAGGTTTTGTAAAAGATGATTGGTGTTGGAATTCAATATAACAACATGTTCTTAATGTTAACATAATTACTAAACCAATATAGTAAGATATATAGCAAGCGGAAGCATGATTTATTAAGAAAACAAGTGTATATATTTAACCATTTATTTGAATTCCAAGTAGATATCAATTCTTGATAATATGCTTACAAATATAACAAGTAAAGAATAGTGTTTATACCTCCTCAAAGATTGTTTGAGGGCTGAATTTTGGACAGCAAAAAGAAGGAGTGTTTAGACACTTGAAACACTAGTTAACCAAGCAAGAACCACCCCTTTTTCTGCCTTAAACAGTTCGGCCAGATTCAACAGCAGAAACAGAATTTTTGTTGTTATTTTTTGTGTATCTCACTCTCTTACTTGAGTCCATTGCATGGTTATAGAGTCTAGCACTTGTATGAGGAGTTGTGCACTCAAAAGTAACAAAATATGAGCATGAGATGCTCTCTTGGAGACACAAAAAACTGCCACCATCATGGGTAATTTTTTATTCAATTGGATTGTTTATATATATAAAAAAAACAATATATATAAATCCATATATTTATTTTCTTACTTGCAAATTTTATAAAACCATTTATAAAATATAACACATTATAATTATTTACACCTATAAATAATTATATCCTCATTGTGTAAATTATCCAAATAATTTATCTCAAGTGATAATATTTTAGAAAACCGATTTTCTAAATTTCAAGTGTCGCGTATTTATTTAACGATCCAACCGTTAAGATTAAATACTTGTAAAGTGTCGGTAAGCTTGTTATTGGGTATGACCCGACTTGGATCATAACATATTAGCCACATTAATTAAATATGTCCCTCGGGCATACAAAAAACCTTCAATCTCCCACTTGCACGAGAAACATAAGAAATTAATGCAGGTGACGGATACCACCTGACGACCGTCCATCACCCCCAATATGTTATGACTTTGTGCCATTCAATAACATCATCCCTTTCGAGTTCCCATCTCGAATATGAATAGGTGAATCTTTCATTCTATCCTTTCGTCCTAGATGTCATGTTAAATCCAAGAGACACAGAGTGATCACTCTCTTTTAGATTTAACTTTATCAGGCCTTAGACATCTGACTCTCAATGAATAAGAGGGACAAATTCAATCTTGATTACATACATCCTAGATATATACTTTGTATTACACCTGAGCTCTTCCTTATGAACTACCATATTTCAGAGTAGCGAAGGAAAGAATCAAGGCATAATACTTAGTGAATATCCGAACCCAATATGTAACTCAGGTCAGAGGATACAATGATATTCGCCTTTACTCAAGACTACATGTGATCAACCACAAAGGCTCCATTTAGTAAATCTTGAGGGCGGGTCTTCCAATATTTGTATCCCACAAATATCTATGAACCTTGGTTGCAACCTTGCCCCACATTCATCCCGTGAATGTATACCAATCCAAGTTCATAATAGTCTAAACCTCACACTTGTTCCCACAAATGCGATCGACTACGGAATTTAGAATAATTACTTATTCATGGATAAAATATGCAAAATAGGAACTTGACTCAAGATAAATTAATACCATAATTATATTAATGAGTTTGAACAATTTCGTTCCGATACAATACTTAAAACAGATCATGAACAATTACTAGAATATCGAAGCCCTAATGCACAAACATGTCCAGTATGTTTTGCTCCATGTAAGAGCTTCGTGAGAGGATCTGCTATATTAAAATCTGTGTGAACTTTGCGAATACATATCTTTCCCTTTTCAACTTCATCCCTTATGTAGTTGAATCTCCGCTCAATGTGACGGGTCTTTTGGTGAGCACGAGGTTCTTTGATTTGAGCAATCGCACCCTCGTTGTCACAAAAGATCTCAAGAAGGTCCTGAATGGAAGGGACTACTCCTAAGTTGTCAATGAATTTCTTCATCCATGCAGCTTCCTGAGCTGCCAATGATGCGGCGATGTACTCCGACTCTGTAGTGGAAAAAGCAACAACATCCTGTTTTGAACTCTTCCAAGAGACCGCACCTCTATTTAACATGAAGACATAACCGGATTATGATCGAGAATCATCTCGATCAGTTTGGAAACTCGCATCTACGTAACCTTTTACAGCGAGTTCCTCCTCACCAGACCCATATATCAGAAACATATCCTTAGTGCATATCATTGCATATTGAATCATCTAGATGAACAGGCTAAGAGGGCATGACACATCCGGTCTAGTGCATATCATTGCATACATGATTGACCCAATGGCAGATGCATATAGGACTTTCTTCATTCTCTCCTGTTCATCTTTCGTGGTGGGGCACTGAGATGAACTGAGAAGTGTTCCCTTTTGAATAGGTACCAAACCTTTCTTAGAGTTCTCCATCTTGAACCTTTTCAAGATCTTTTCAATGTATGCACTTTGATTCAAACCTATCAGTTTCTTAGATCTATCCATGTAGATCCCAATCCCCAAAACATATTGTGCTTCTCCAAGATCCTTAATAGAGAAGCATTTACTTAGCCAAGTTTTAACACCTTCCATTGCCGGAATATCATTTCCAAATAATAATATATCATCCACATATAGTACAAGGAACATGATAGTGCTCCCACTAGCTTTCTTGTATACACAAGCTTCATAACCATTTTTAATGAAGCCAAATTTCTTGGCCTCCTCATTAAAATGATGATTCCACATTCTAGATGCTTGTTTCAATCTGTAGATTGACTTCTTTAACTTGCATACCTTTTTAGGATATTTTGGATCCACAAAACCTTCAGGCTGAACCATATAGACATCTTCCTCAAGATGTCCATTTAGGAAAGCGGTCTTGACATCCATCTGCCATATTTCATAATCATAATGAGCAGCAATGGCAAGTAATATCCTAATAGACTTTAGCATTGCCACAGGCAAAAAAGTTTCATCATAGTCAACCCCTTGAGTTTGAGTGAAACCTTTTGCTACAAGTCTAGCTTTATATGTATCCAAGTTTCCATGTATGTCAGTTTTCATTTTGAAAAGCCATTTACAATCAACTAGCCTAGAGCCAGGAGGTTGCACAACAAGTTCCCAAACTTGGTTGTCATACATGGATTGCATCTCAGCGTTCATGGCTTCCTGCCATTTATCCTTATCAATCCTTGATAAAGCATCTTGGTAGTTTGTTGGTTCATCCAAATCAACCACATAGCAACCATCCATGAGAAACCCATATCTCTCAGGAGGATTACTAATCCTACCAGATCTGCGAACGTCTTGTGTATTTTGATCATCCATTTGATCATTCTCAACATTTTCATGTTGAGTGCTAGTGTCAACCAATTATGTATCATCCAATTGATCTTGAACCTCCTCAAGATCTACCTTCCTTTCACTATTACCTTCCATTTGGAACTTAGTTTCAAGGAATTCAGCCTTCCAAGCAACAAATACATTCTGCTCGGATGGATCATAGAAATAATATCCCATATCATCCTTGGGTTATCCTATGAAGATACACTTCGTGGATCGAGCATTCAACTTATTAGGGACGTAACGCTTAGGATAAGCTTCACATCCCCATACCTTTAAGTATGATAGAGATGGAGGTTTTCCAAACCACATCTCATGAGGAGTTCGTTCCACTTTCTTGGTTGGGGCCATATTTAAAATACGAGCCGTGGAGCATAGACAATAACCCCAAAATGATAGAGGTAACGAGCTTCTTGCCATCATAGATCGAACCATATCAATTAGGGTTCGGTTCCTCCTTTCGGAAACTCCATTTAGTTGGGGTGTTCCAGGAGGAGTGAGCTGCGAGATAATCCCACAACTTTTAAGATGATCTTGGAAAGCATCGCTTAGGTATTCACCTCCTCTATCGGTACGAAGTACCTTGATTGTCTTGTTGAGTTGATTTTGTACTTCGTTTTGATATTCCTTGAATGCTTCAAAAGTTTCATCCTTATGTCTTAACAGGTAGACATATCCGAAATGACTGAAGTCATCAATGAAAGTAACGAAGTATCTTTCACCATTCCTAGTTATGGGCTTAAAGGGTCCACATACATCAGAATGTATTAATCCCAATAAGTCCTTAGCCCTTTCATAGGTCCCTTTGAAAGGTGATTTAGTCATTTTGCCTTGTAAACAAGATTCACATACATCAAACGAGTCTAATTCATTTGATTTCAAAAGTCCATTCTTTTGAAGTGTATGCATTTGATTCTTATTTATGTGACCAAGGCGACAATGCCATAAGTAGGAATCACTCAAATCCCTTTTGAGTTTCTTGGTGTTTGCATGGAACATTGAGCTATTGTATGATGTGTCATCATGAACCAATTCATAAATACCATTCGAAGGCGAAGCCTTAAAATAGAACACATTATCTAAAGAAATATGGATATCATCATTAATGAAAGTAAGATTAAAACCATATTGTTTCAAACGGGATACAGAAATAATGTTTCGAGATAAATCGGGTGCATACAAAACATTTTTCAAAAGAAGCTCCAAACCACTTGGTAGCTTTAAAATAAAGTCTCCTTGAGCTTTCACTTGCACCCTTGCTCCATTTCCATTTCCTTTGGCCTTGCCTAGGTAGGCGGGTCCTTTCCTCTTAGCTGCCTTCGGCTTAGAAGTGTTATTGTTTTTGAACCCGCCTTCATTGATCGTAAACACGAGTGAAGCCCTTTTACCCATGCTTGCCTCTGCCGTCTTAAGCATGGTATGTAATTCGCTAATGCTTTTATTGTAAAGACCCGTCCTAATCCATCCGGACGAAGTCCATATCGATTATAAACGATTCACAACAGTTGATTACATCACGAGGTACTTGACCTTTATATGATACATTTTACAAACATTGCATTCGTTTTTGAAAAGACAATCTTTCATTACATCGAAAGTTGACGGCATGCATACCATTTCATAATATATCTAACTATAATTGACTTAATAATAATCTTGATGAACTCAATGACTCGAATGCAACGTCTTTTGAAATATGTCATGAATGACTCCAAATAATATCTCTAAGATGAGCAAATGCACAGCGGAAGATTTCTTTCGTACCTGAGAATAAACATGCTTTAAAGTGTCAACCAAAAGGTTGGTGAGTTCATTAGTTTAACATAAATAATCATTTCTATTATTTTAATAGACCACAAGATTTTCATTTCCAGTTCTCATAAATGTACGTCCCATGCATAGAGACAAAAATATCATTCATATGGATTGAACACCTGGTAACCGACATTCACAATATGCATATAAGAATATCCCCATCATTCCGGGATCCTCCTTCGGACATGATATAAATTTTGAAGTACTAAAGCATCCAGTACTTTGGATGGGGCTTGTTGGGCCCGATAGATCTATCTTTAGGATTCGCGTCAATTAGGGTTTCTGTTCCCTAATTCTTAGATTACCAAACTAAAAAGGGGCATATTCGGTTTAATAATCCAACCATAGAATGTAGTTTCGATCACTTGTGTCTATTTCGTAAAGCATTTATAAAAATTGCGCATGTATTCTCAGCCCAAAAATATAAAGGGTAAAAAGGTAAATGAAACTCACCTAATGTATTTTGTAGTAAAAATACATATGACGACATTAAACAATGAGGGGTTGGCCTCGGATTCACGAACCTATTTCAAGTATATATATTAACACATATGATGACATGTAATAGTAATCAAACCAGTTTCTATATTAATTATACAATATATTACTTATTTAAAATAGTAATGTATTTATAATTTCAAATGTTATATATCTATATATGTTATTTTTATATGTTGTATTTAAATAGTAAATTAGATATATTTATGATATATGTAATAATTATACTTTTATATAAATATCTTTTGTTTGTTAAAATAATAATACTAAAATAACGATAATGATACTATTAATAATAATAATAATAATAATGATAATAATAATAATATTAATAATAATATTAAAAGAGTTATATATATTTATACTTTTCTTTATAACTTATAAACTTTGCAAACGTAGTTTAAAATCTTACATCGTAGTTATTTTAATATCATAGTTTATATTATTTTCATAACCTAATCATAATTTTATTGATATCTAGCTTAATACATTTAAATCCTATGATTATCATATAATAAAACTAACTTCATAATAATAATAATAATAACAATAATAATAATAATAATAATAATAATAATAATAATAATAATAATAATAATAATAATAATAACACTTAATGATATTATTTAATAATAACTAAAATGTTAATAATAATACTCATATTATTAATACTAACATAATAATACCAATAATTAATAATAACAATAATAATAATTATATAGAGTACAACCTTTGAAGAGAGGAGCTTTTAAAAAGAAAGCACCATTGTCCAGGCTCGAACCCATGACCTATTGTTCAACACAAGCACCCCTAACCATTCCTCTGTTTTACCTTTTCTGTTTTAATTTATACCTTAAACCAATATAACCATGTATTCGATTTTCTACTACTATCAATCGATTAAATTTGGGTTTTGTCCCAATTAACAAAACTGATCCATAAGGCCCAAAAAAAAGTAATAGTCCATACAATTAAACATAAGCAGCCCGATCCTCAAACAGTTAGTCGGCCCACGTTATATTAGTGCGGTTTTTAAAGAAAAGGTTTTGAGGGTTTCGGTTCATCATCATTCTTCACGTCATGTAACATCACAGGATCAATATTCCAACCGCATCATCATCATGCTTTCTTATTCATAACCATTATCTTCGTTATTACCCTGTATCCTTATCTTTATATATCATTCGATCAGAAGATGTAAAACACGAAGGAACGATCACGGTTTCATCATCATCATGGTTGCTATTGTTAAAAAAAAAAAATCACAGAACTCTCACCATTCATCTTTGTCATCACCTTGCTTAGTCACAGAAGTAATTATTGGATATATATATATATATATATATATATATATATATATATATATATATATATATATATATATATATATATATATATATATATATATCGAAGAACTTCAACATGGTCCCAATATTGAAAAGTAACGGACCCCGTAATAATTGTTGCAAGAACAGGAATAAAAGGGTCTTCAATTGGTGGTTTATGATTGTAATTTTCCAGCTGGATAGGGTCGTTGTTTTGTGGTGATTCTCGTAAAAAAAAATATATATCGCAGCTGCAACCCGAAACTCTAATAGTGGTAGAAGTGGTTTAATATGATGAAGATGGTGGCGGTGTGGTTGGGTGGTGATGGAGGTTCGATTTGACAACAGAGAAAATATTCAGCGGTTTGGTTCATGATGTAAAGAGAAAGAGATGAGAGAGATGGAAGGTGGCTGTTCATGTTGGAATGGTGAGGTGATTATGGGTGTTGGGTGACGGTGGTTCCCGGTGGTGTTGGTTAATAGCAGCGAACGAGTAGCATAAGTGCAACATCAATAAACCGAACTAGTAAGCAAATGGGTTTGATTTGTGGAGTTGATGATGGTCGATGATGGAAGAATAAGAAGATCAAAGCAGAAAAAAAAATAAAAGGAAGAAAAGTAGAGATGATGATAGTGGTATGATGGCTTCGGTGCTAAAGTTGTAGATGATCAAGTGTAGCATTTAAGATATATAGATATACATATAAATATATATCTAGGTATATATATTATATTATCATATATCATTATCATAGTGTATCATAAATAAGTCAAAAAAAACAATAGTATTAATGCAGAGAACATGAAATCAACTTTAAGCACAGTAGCCATCGAATTTTTATGTCATTTGTGATTGAAATGTTATACATAAAGTGTTTTGTGATGTATGCCATAACATAAAGTATTACTATTATAATACATATATTATCAAAATGAAGATTAAAAAAAAACGTGTGTCCTTATAGATTTGCCGACAGTTTATCGCGGAGCAATATATCGTGCTCCTTGCTAAACAGTTAAACATAAAAGTCTTCTGGAAAAAAAAATCTCATGTTTTTAGATTAAGTACATTTAATTATTCTAGTCACTATGGTATAAAATTTGGCTATTAACTATTAAATAAAAATTACATTAATTGTTCACTCCCAACCCCAAGTAAAATATAAAAAGTTTTAAAATTCAACAAATAGTTCCTATATATATTTTTTAATGAGCCTATAATTTATAGAACTGATTTTCGAATCACCGTTTATTTTAAAATAATATCAGTTTGAATTGAACTTGTTTAATATTAATCGGAACATCAATGAGTATTACAATCAATTAATAAATATATTCAACAAACTTCTATATCTCTATATAGATTCATTTTTAATAATAAGTTTTATTATATCCTATATTATTTATTTTACAAAATTAATTCTAATAATATATCTATATATATTTTTAAATATATATGTATCTATTTACAAATAGTTGTTCGTGAATCGTCGGGAACAGTCGAAGGTTAATTGAATATATGAAACAGTTCAAAATTATTGAGACTCAACATTATAGACTTTACTTATCGTGTCAAGAATATTAAATTGTATCTAGAGTTTGGTTTAGAATTAGTCGAAATTTTCCGGGTCACTACATTTATCCCATCCATTCATGTTGTAATTCATTACAAATGTGTCAAACCTCTTTGACAAGGAATTAAGGATAAGGTCCGTGGCTAATTCATTAGACACGTTGCAGTTTAGACGGTTCACTCGATCAATTAGGCTTTTCATCTTAAGGACATAAGATGAAACGGATTGGGAGTCGTCCATCCGACATGCATGAAGCGCTCAGACCATTTCAAAGCGCTCGACACGAGCTTGTTGAAGGAACATCTCCTTCAACTGTGTGATCATGTCATATGCACTATGATGCTCGAAATCCTTTTGGAGTTCTGGTATCATAGTCCCAAGCATGAGGCAAGAAACTTGCACCGAATCGGTGCAATATGTCTCCCAATAAGCCATGCCTTCAGTATCATCCTCGTCCGGTTGATCGAGAATGGGGTCTTCCAACACATACGCCCTATCCTCAAGTTTGAGGACAATTCTTAGATTGCGGAACCAATCCATGAAGTTCGTATGGTTGAGTTTTTCCTTTTCGAGGATTGACCTCAACGATAGGTTGTTAAAGTTGATAGGTGCATTTGGAATGTTGTTGTTGTTATTGGCGGCCATCTACAAAATTTAACAAAGTTTTTTTAAGTATTAATTTTAATTTAACAATCAATACCCTTTAAATCCAATTGATATTTATTAAATTTTAGAATCCAACGGTAAACCAAATTTCGATTAGGTGACCTTTATCCCGTCATTTGATTTAGCTAGGTAGTCATTGCATGACAATTGCAATCCTTTTGCAACTTCTAAGTTATGGGATCATGCAATCCTTTTGCATGGCATATTTATCCCATCAAAGCCTATTTGTTTCTCATGCTTCGGTGACCCTAAGTTCATGATTCCCAAATCAAGTTGTCCTACTTGTGTAAACGTGTAAATTTAACATACAAGTGGTTAGGTGACCTTTATCCTACAAGTGTGCGAAATTCACCTTAATCATATTAGTTTGCTCATAACGGTTAGGTGACCTTTATCCCATTATGAGTTCCCTAATATTTTTAAGTGTTGCACAAAAGGATGGTGTTTAACTTGTTTACCTTGTTAATAAGGGATTTTAAGTTTTCATTAATTCTAGTTTGAGAAAACTATCATGCCATACACCAACATGCATTTAGTGTATGGTTCATTTGAAATCCATTTTCAAGTCTTGTAATTTTAGCCAATTACTTGATATAAACTATTTTATATATATGATCCTTATCATGTTGTTAATAACCGTTTATTAATGTCCTTTTAGCCGTTTTTAATTTAACCATTTAAATTGACGTTTTGCATGTCGTTAATAATGTTTAATTTAACCAATTAAATTGTCATTTTTCTTGTTGTTAACTTGTGTGATTAACTTGTAGCATATAAACATACAATCCACAATCATACAAAACAACCATGCATGCAAAACAAATATGTTCATAATCAAGCCAATTAGGTAGACATTTGTTTAGCCGAAAATAAATGTCACCGGTAAGGGTTATAACACAAAGTAGGAGATTTCAAATCTCCCACTTAATCTTGCATCCAAATGCTTCTTCTTGTGTTCTTCAAGTCTTCATCATCTTCATCATTTTACAAAATATATCCTAATACATTTTGTCTAAAAAATGAAATTACGACCTAATCTATTTTACATTCCAAATATAAAATAAATTACATAACAAATGAATAATTATTACAAACCAAATTGAATAAATTATTACAAACCAAATGAATGAATAAATCAACCAAACAAACATCCATTCAAACACAAGGTCGTGGCTATGATTGTGAACAATAAATATGACTAAAATGGAACAACCCAAAACCCATTTTGGGTGTCCAAGCATTCGGACAAACCAAGCAACCCTCCAAACCCGAAAAGTTTTTGCAATCTACTTTCATGCATGTTTATAGATTACAAAATTCATGGGTTTATTAACCATATAAGAAGCATATTCCAAAGACCTCGGCTCTGATACCATTGTTGGAATTCAATATAACAACATGTTCTTAATGTTAACATAATTACTAAACCAATTTAGTAAGATATATAGCAAGCGGAAGCATGATTTATTAAGAAAACAAGTGTATATATTTAACCATTTATTTGAATTCCAAGTAGATATCAAGTCTTGATAATATGCTTACAAATATAACAAGTAAAGAAGAGTGTTTATACCTCCTCAAAGATTGTTTGAGGGCTGAATTTTGGACAGCAAAAAGAAGGAGAAGATGATGGAGAATGGAGCTTCAAAATGATGAAACCTCAAGGAGAAATACCCCAAGCTTATGAACCAACACCTAGCCTTTGGTTAGGATTTAATTAGACACTTGAAACACTAGTTAACCAAGTAAGAACCACCCCTTTTTCTGCCTTAAACAGTTCGGCCAGATTCAACAGCAGAAACAGAATTTTTGTTGTTATTTTTTGTGTATCTCACTCTCTTACTTGAGTCCATTGCATGGTTATAGAGTCTAGCACTTGTATGAGGAGTTGTGCACTCAAAAGCAACAAAATATGAGCATGAGATGCTCTCTTGGAGACACAAAAAACTGCAACCATCATGGGTAATTTTGTATTCAATTGGATTGTTTATATATATAAAAAAACAATATATATAAATCCATATATTTATTTTGTTACTTGCATATTTTATAAAACAATTTATAAAATATAACACATTATAATTATTTACACTTATAAATAATTAAATCCTCATTGTGTAAATTATCCAAATAATTTATCTCAAGTGATAATATTTTAGAAAACCGATTTTCTAAATTTCAAGTGTCGCGTATTTATTTAACGATCCAACCGTTAAGATTAAATACTTGTAAAGTGTCGGTAAGCTTGTTATTGGGTATGACCCGACTTGGATCATAACATATTAGCCACATTAATTAAATATGTCTCTCGGGCATACGAAAAACCTTCAATTGGAATTTTGGGGAAGAAGATGAGCAATTCTTTATGACTGAGGAAACAGCAGGAAAGTTACTGGATGGAATTTTGACCAAGATGGCACCATCACAATATAAGCAGAAATTAGCACAGCCATCCATCCGTGCAACGGCTGTGGACAATTTGTTTGCTTTGATTACTGGAGATGAAGCTATCAAACCGCCAGCAATGGCAGAGTCAACACTGTGTTTTACCCCTCGAATTGCAGATTATCCATTACCAAGAAATTTGGGAATTCCATCTATTGGTGTTTATGATGGCACAACAGATTCAGAAGACTTTCTCACCATGTTTGAAGGTGTTATGTGAAATGTCCCGTTCATATTGATTATAAAAGTTCCATATTAATTGATTTTGTAGCGAGGTTTTGACCTCTATATGAGACGTTTTTCAAAGACTGTATTCATTTTTAAAACAACCATAACCTTTATTTTATCTATAAAGGTTTAAAAAGCATTACGTAGATTATCAAATAATGATAATCTAAAATATACCGTTTACACACGACCATTACATAATGGTTTACAATAAGAATATATTACATCAAAAATAAGTTTCTTGAATGCAGTTTTTACATAATAGCATACAAGCATGGACTCCAAATCTTGTCCTTATTTTAGTATGCAACAGCGGAAGCTCTTAATAATCACCTGAGAATAAACATGCTTGAAACGTCAACAAAAATGTTGGTGAGTTATAGGTTTAACCTATATATTATCAAATCATAATAATAGACCACAAGATTTCATATTTCAATATACATCCCATACATAGAGATAAAAATCATTCATATGGTGAACACCTGGTAACCGACATTAACAAGATGCATATATAAGAATATCCCCATCATTCCGGGACACCCTTCGGATATGATATAAATTTCGAAGTACTAAAGCATCCGGTACTTTGGATGGGGTTTGCTAGGCCCAATAGATCTATCTTTAGGATTCGCGTCAATTAGGGTGTCTGTTCCCTAATTCTTAGATTACCAGACTTAATAAAAAGGGGCATATTCGATTTTGATAATTCAATCATAGAATGTAGTTTCACGTACTTGTGTCTATTTTGTAAATCATTTATAAAACCTGCATGTATTCTCATCCCAAAAATATTAGATTTTAAAAATGGGACTATAACTCACTTTCACAGATTTTTACTTCGTCGGGAAGTAAGAATTGGCCACTGGTCGATTCACGAACCTATAACAAATATGTACATATATATCAAAGTATATTCAAAATATATTTACAACACTTTTAATACATTTTGATGTTTTAAGTTTATTAAGTCAGCTGTCCTCGTTAGTAACCTACAACTAGTTGTCCAACGTTAGATGTACAGAAAAAATTGATATATATTATCTTGAATCAATCCATGACCTAGTGTATACACGTCTCAAGCTAGATCACAACTCAAAGTATATATATTTTTGGAATCAACCTCAACCCTGTATAGCTAACTCTCTTATTACTGCATATAGAGTGTCTATGGTTGTTCCAAATAATATATACACATGGGTCGATATGATATGTCAAAACATTTGCATACGTGTCTATGGTATTCAAAGATTACATAATATATTAGAATACATGTATAATACAATATAAGTTAGCTAGGATATGATTAATATAGATTTGTTACCAATTTTCACGTTGCTACAACAAGAAAAATTATCCAATCTTGTTTTACCCATAACTTCTTCATTTTAAATCCGTTTTGAGTGAATCAAATTGCTATGGTTTCATATTGAACTCTATTTTATGAATCTAAACAGAAAAAGTATAGGTTTATAGTCAGAAATATAAGTTACAAGTCATTTTTGTAAAGGTAGTCATTTCAGTCGAAAGAACGACGTCTAGATGACCATTTTAGAAAACATACTTCCACTTTGAGTTTAACCATGATTTTTGGATATAGTTTCATGTTCATAAGAAATATCATTTTTACAGAAGAACAACTTTTAAATCAAAGTTTATCATAGTTTTTAATTAACTAACCCAAAACAGCTCACGGTGTTACTACGACGGCGTATGTCCGATTTTACAGTGTTCTTCGTGTTTCCAGGTTTTAAATCATTAAGTTAGCATATCATATAGATATAGAACATGTGTTTAATTTATTTTAAAAGTCAAGTTAGAAGGATTAACTTTTGTTTGAGAAAAAGTTTAGAATTAACTAAACTATGTTCTAGTGATTACATATTTGTATGAATCGAATGATGTTATGAACATCATTACTACCTCAAGTTTTCTGGATAAAGCTACTGGAAATAAGAAAAATGGATCTAGCTTCAAAGGATCCTTGGATGGCTTGAAAGTTCTTGAAGCAGAATCATGACACGAAAAACAAGTTCAAGTAAGATTTCCACTCGAAATAAGATTGTTATAGTTATAGAAATTGAATCAAAGTTTGAATATGAGTATTACCTTGTATTAGAAAGATATCTTACTGTAAATAAGAAATATTTCTTGAGGTTGGATGATCACTCTACAAGATTGGAAGTAAGCTAGCAAACTTGGAAGTATTCTTGATTTTATGAAACTAGAACTTGTAGAATTTATGAAGAACACTTAGAACTTGAAGATAGAACTTGAGAGAGATCAATTAGATGAAGAAAATTGAAGAATGAAAGTGTTTGTAGGTGTTTTTGGTCGTTGGTGTATGGATTAGATATAAAGGATATGTAATTTTGTTTTCATGTAAATAAGTCATGAATGATTACTCATATTTTTGTAATTTTATAAGATATTTCATGCTAGTTGCCAAATGATGGTTCCCACATGTGTTAGGTGACTCAAATGGGCTACTAAGAGCTGATCATTGCAGTGTATATACCAATAGTACATACATCTAAAAGCTGTGTATTGTACGAGTACGAATACGGGTGCATACGAGTAGAATTGTTGATGAAACTGAACGAGGATGTAATTGTAAGCATTTTTGTTAAGTAGAAGTATTTTGATAAGTGTCTTGAAGTCTTTCAAAATTGTATGAATAAATATTAAAACACTACATGTATATACATTTTAACTGAGTCGTTAAGTCATCGTTAGTCGTTACATGTAAGTGTTGTTTTGAAACCTTTAGGTTAACGATCTTGTTAAATTTTGTTAACCCAATGTTTATAATATCAAATGAGATTTTAAATTATTATATTATTATGATAATATGATGTATGAATATCTCTAAATATGATACATATACATTAAATGTCGTTACAACGATAATCGTTACATATATGTCTCGTTTCAAAATCATTAAGTTAGTAGTCATGCTTTTACATATGTAGTTCATTGTTAATATACTTAATGATATGTTTACTTATCATAATATCATGTTAACTATATATATATATATATATATCCATATATATATGTCATCATATAGTTTTTACAAGTTTTAACGTTTGTGAATCACCGGTCAACTTGGGTGGTCAATTGTCTATATGAAACCTATTTCAATTAATCAAGTCTTAACAAGTTTGATAACTTAACATGTTGGAAACACTTAATCATGTAAATAACAATTTCATTTAATATATATAAACATGGAAAAGTTTGGGTCACTACATTATGAGATTACAGTATTAGAAAGATGAAACTGCGTGCCATATGTTTCCAATGGTACTGCAAAAAATGGTTAGGGAGTGGTTTGCTAGTTTGCCACCAATGAGTATTACCAGTTTCCTTCATTTGAGGGAAAAATTTGTGATGCAATATCAAAGTTTGAGAAGCTGTACGTTGTCACATCTTGATGTACATGAGATAACAATGCACCGAAACGAATCACTGAGTGATTTTATGAAGCGTTATACCATTGAGTGTCAAAAGATACCAGACATACCAGAATCTCAACTTGTTTCAGGGTTTATATTTTGTCTTTATCAACGACATTTTGCACGATTGGTTCATGCGTTGCATTATGATGTACCAAAAACATTGCATCAGGCATTGGTTATTGCTCAGAAGCACTTAAGAGCAGGAGAAATGGGATATCCAAGAGTGGATAATTACCAAAGAAACTTCAGGCAGCAAGGCAAAAAACGGAACAGGAATGACAACTATCAGAGACAACGCGGGTATGAGAACAATTATTAGAAACAGCAACACAGTTGGAGGGGGAATAATCATCCAAATGACAATTATCACCAGCGAAAACCATTAGACAGGCATCCACTTATCATGGCTTTAACTAAAACCCTAAAAGAGATCTTGTTTACAGAACCTGTTAAGGAAACCTTTCACCCACCACCACCAATGGAAGAGTGTTAGGGACCACAGAGTGACAAGTGGTGTGATTTCCACTAAGCGTATAGACACGACACTGATAACTGTAAGTCACTGATGAGGGAGAGTATTGCAAAGATCAAGGCGGGAGAGTTAAACCATCTGTTACCAGGAAAACAATATCGGAGGAATGATCCAAATAAGCGTTTTGCTTGGCAAGGAAAAGTGCGTCACGGTGGACGGTATGATTGGAACAGGAGAGAAGAGAGGAAAGATGAAAGGGACCCAACCCCTAAAAGGCACATCAAGGTTATATGGAATGGGGTGGAGGAAAATGAAGCAGACGGAGAGCGCAGGACAAAACAGTGGATGTATGCTCCAATCATATTTCACACCATTCCAAATTGTCGCCTATCAGAGGAGCCTGTGGTTATTTCAGCTATAATTGCAAACAGAAGCATCACCATAATCTATACTAATACAGGTAGTGAAGTAGATCTCTTGTATTTGTATTGTTTCAGCGATTATCCATTCGGCATGAAGGATAGGCTTCGCCACATGAACTTGAAGATTGTTGGCATCACGGGAGATTCGATGAGGGCTGTTGGTAAGGTGAAACTGGATGTAACATTGGGAACACACCCTTTAGTCCGAACAGAAATTGTGGACTTTACGGTTCTTGATGGCAGATCAAGATTCAATGCATTGTTTGGTAGGAGAACTCTTCACAAGGAAATTTTGTTAGAAGAGGATCGTCGAGGCAGTTGTTTAACAGAAATGATGTGAACGGGTATTTTAAACCACCCAAAATGTGGGGGCATTAAATGTGGGGGCATTAAAAGGCAAGACGCAACACGCTGAACGGAAGACAGTATGATAACATGAATCTTGCAGAGCAGTTTTTTATCATGTTTTTAATTTTCCTCAGTTCGGACAAAAGCACAATAGAATTTTTGTAATTTTATGTTTGGGATTGATCACCCCATACGAAGATGTTGCACAAAATGTTGTATGTGTGGCAAAGAAATATCAATAAAATTTTTATTTTTCTCACGCAAAACGATACGCGTTACGAATGTAGAACATAGCATTCATACCTACCCACATAAGGCAAGGCATTTTTATGCCCCCGATGGTAGAGGCTCTTGTGTCAACATTATAGACACAAGGGATCGGCTAGCGTAAGTGTTTACTTCGCTAGAGGGCACCGAGGCAAAACTAAAGATCACATAATGTCATGACATACAGAATGGTTTATCACAAAGGCATAAATCCATTTATATTTTGAAAGCAGCAAAAATTAAATACAAGTGTCTTTTATAAGCCGCAAAACACCTGAGCGCAACACGCTAAACGGAATATCACTCATTCTATAAACAGAAATTCTTAAATAGATTTATTACTTTTTATGATAAATAATTAGCATAAAAACATTAAGATTGATTCAGATTATACTTCAGAAGTTGTTTGCAAATTTTCGATACTTCTTTATACAACAAACGCTCTTATGCACAACGGAGAATGGATAATAGTATGACATATTCTTTACACAACAATGACAAGGTTACATATGATGGAAAACATATATGCAATTTTAATAATTTACATACATCATACCATTTAAGTAGCAGTGCACTTTTGATTCATAAAGAGGTATTATATAATGATGCATTGCGGACAACGGATGACGGATGACAGATCAATAAATGTACCATATCAAAAATCAGTTCAAGGTAAAAATCATTTCATATGATGAGATATATGAAATCTAAGCTTTCTATAGCTTGTAATGGTTAAACACATATAGCAGAGATATGTTAATCATGGAAGGCAACAATCATGGGAATATCAAATATAAAAGCAGAATATATACATATGATAAATATACATAAGTTACATTCATTGTATTTTCAAATAGGCACATTCAAAATATCCTTCACAGACACATCTTCTCTACCACAAATCTCCTCTACAGATACAATTTTTAAGGAAGTAACTTCATTTATTGCAGTCGATAACTTATCTTCAGCATCAGGTCTGATGTATTTTGAAATGGTGGAGGGTAAAGGATCTAGTTTATCAGGCAAAGCACTCAAAATTTCCTCGGTAGCATCAGAAAGATCCTTATCAACTGCAGCTAACAAATACTTGTGAAAAGTTTGGCCAACAAGCCCAGAACTTAACACCCTCTGCACAAGAGCAGGAACACCATTCTTCAAATCAATAAATTTCTTCTATGAGGCAGCAGCATCAACAAGACAATTTTCTTGTTCCAGCATCTTTTTCAACTCTTCTACTTCCTTCGACAATTTATCCTTCTCCTCCATCACCTTCTCTTTTTCCACTCTCTCAACAACACATTTTTTCTCAACCAATTAAAGTGTCTCCTCTTTCTTCTTTTCCAAGTCAACTGTCGTCTTCCATTTCAGATTGGCATCCTTCAAATCAATCTCTAGTCTTTTCAGTTTATTGGCATTTTGAATCGCATTGGCAACAAGGGATTCTTGAGCCTCTTGCATTTTCAGACCATGCAACACAAGGTGATTCAGAAGTACAAATGATGCATCAGTGGATTGACAACTCTGCTTATGGGTCATGGTGGTCAGAGATGAAGAGAGATCAGAAATTGTATTAGTCTGCAAAATAAACATACGGTTACAATCAACAAATAAAATAAAAGCAGAATAAATTCCCACGAATCAGGTTATAATATTCACCTTCAACAAATTGATAAAACTGTCAGATTTGTTGATAGGATCATTCACGAAACTCATTAAGTTAAGAGGTATAAACAAGTTCAAGACACCAAACTGTATTGTTCGAATGGCTATACACCTCCTAAATCAGCTCATGCACCATTTCAAACTGCTTTTGCTACAAACAATCAGAGTATGTATGGTTTGAATGTCAGCAGTACACCTATTCAACAACCTTCGTATCCACCATAAGTTTCACTATGTTCACTGAACACTCAACCACAGCCTACTTCAAATATAACCGAATCATCTACACCATCTGCTACAGAAGTTTTATCTGCACTGAAGATTGAGAACATAAGAAAAGCAGGAAAGGATAAGATTAATGAAGGTATAACATTGTTGTCTAATCTTGTGAACTCTTATGATACTTATCTTGATGGTCGTGTGGGTAATATTTGTGACGACCCAGAAATTTTCGACCAAATTTAACCTTAATCCTATATGATTCCGACACGATAAGCAAAAATCTGTAATGTTGAGTCTTAAAATCTTTGAACTATTTATATGAATTTATTTAACCTTTGACTATTCTCGACGATTCACGAACCTTTAATTGTAAACAGAAATGTATATATATATATATATATATATATATATATATATATATATATATATATATATATATATATATATATATATATAATTATATGTAAATAATTATATACAATAAATTAAATATGTTAATGAATTATTATATAATCTAGTTAGTAAGGAAAACAACTTAAAATAACTAAAACTCTTTGTTTTGAAAATATATATGGAGTATATTGAACACAAATAAATTAGAAAATAATTTATCAATATTAACAAAGTATTAGATGTTATACTCTGAGATTATTGTATAAATATATTTAATTAATATATATTTATCTATTGGGTATTCAAAATATAATTAAATATGTAACAGTGGAAAAATACATAAATATATACACTTGATGGATATACACAATTATTGATTTTGTACATTATAATAAATAAAATAAATAGATGTTGAATATTCAAAATATACTGTTATATACACCATGAAAATTATTAAATATTACAATATTAATAAATTTTAATAATAAAATAAGTAATACAAGTTAAAGATATAATTATAATACCATGACTACTTTAATTAATAATAAAATCTGTATTAGTAATTAATATTTCACAATATATAATATATAGATATGAAGGGTGTTAAAAATAAATTCTTATAATATTATTATTACTAAAATTAGTATTATCATTAACAATATTAGTATTATCATTATTAATATTATCATAATTATAAATCTTATAGACATTATTATTATCAATAATATTATTATAATTATAAATGTTATTTATTATTTATAATATTAAGAGTATTATTATTATTATTATGATAGTTATATTTATTAATTAATAAGATTAATTGTATTATATAGATAACATATGTTCAGATATATAAAAACAGATATATCTATATACATATAAATCGAATTATTTATGTACAGATTATATAGGGAATCAGTTTGGGATTTATATTATATATAGGTATATATATATATATATATATATATATATATATATATATATATATATATATATATATATATATATATATACGTATTAAAAACAGATTTATACAGATACAAACTTATACGTAATATATACAGATTTATATACAGATTTATATATAAATATATAAATGCTGTTAAACAGATTTATATATATAGGGAATCAGATACAGAATTTATTTCTATTACACGTCCACATCGAATTTCTTATGTCTGCTTAATTGATTCTTCAACTTTCAAAAGCGTACGAACCATGAATCAAACACCAACATAATCCAAAATCTGTTTAGAGTCATTATCAAGCTTTTATATTTCTTTTTATTAAATCTGTACGAATTATATTTTTTTATTTATTATCTTCTGTCCTTGAGAGGAAAATGGTCGACCATATTAGCTGTAAGTTAAGCGAATTATTCCACATTACTGAAAAAGCCATTCAATCTTCCAATCTCATTATCAACTACACGCTATAACTAATTCCTTTTTGAGAGATTTTATAGAAAAACTCAGAAAATACGAGTATTACCTCTGTTCTTGATCATAAACCAAAAACTTCGATTTCTTGATTTATTTAAAAATTTATTAATGCAGTTCCATTCAAAATCTTTCATTTAAAGTCTCTGGAAAGCTTCAAAACACAATTTTTAGTATCGAATAGAATTTTGGAGTCAAAGTTACGTTTCAAAAGTCAACAATTTTATTCAAACGCGAAATTTGATTTCGGTTTGAGGTTTTGGATTCAATTGAGTATTTAGAAAGTTTCTAAGGAAGAATTAGAATCTATTTTGTGTTAAAAGTTTTATCAAAAACGACCTCTAAGTCATGATCAATATTTGAGTTCATCATCGTGGTTCAGCGTATTCTTTTTTCTATATTTTTTTTTCGATTCTCTGTTAATGCAAACAAACATCACTTATCATCTCTGTTTTGTTTACACCTTTTGATTTAATTAGTAATTCATTATTAAGAATTTGTTTGATTCTTTGCTCGATTTGAATTTGGAGGAGAAGGAGAAAATGGGAAAATAAATAATACGGGTTAAATACTTTTCGGTCGTGATATAAATCAGAAAACGGGCATCAGCCCAGACGGTTTAAGGAGGTGACGGGTAACCGAGAGGTCGGGAGTTCGAGTCTGGTTCACAACAATAATTTTTTTTAAAGCTCCTTTTGAGGTAGTCATTTAATTTCCTTATTATTTTTACTATCATTATCATTATTATTATTTATTATTATTATTATTATCTTTATTATTATCTTTATTATTGTTATTACTAATGTTGCTCCTAGTATTATTATTATTAAATGTATTACTAATAATACTAGTATTATCATTATGAATATTAGTATTATCATTATGAATATTAGTATTATCATTATAATTATTATTATAAGTATTATCATTATTATTATGATTATGATTATTATTATTATTATCATTATTAGGAAAACAATACAACCTATCATCATTATCATTAATATTAGTATTATTATTATCGTTAATATTAGTATTATTACTATTCGTTATAAGTATTAGATAATATTATCAATATTGTTGTAAAAATAAAATAACTTATCATTATTATTATTACTAAAGATTATCATTATCATTCTTATTATTAGTATCATCATTTTTAATAAAGTTATCCTTATTATTATTAATAAATCATTATTATCAAAACTATCATTTTAGTAAATAAATATTTTGAACATTAAATATACTTATTACATGTACTATAATTATAATTAAATTTCACATAACTATATATACCAAACCTATTAAGATTATTCATATAAATACTTACAAATGACAACTATCGATTTTTAAATGTAACATTAAACAATTATGTATATAAATATGGACATATTAATATAACTATATAAATATTAATCATTTTGAATATATACACAAATTAACTATAAATAATATATAAATTAAAACATAATAAAAATATTTGTTCAGTTACGATTATATGTTTTAATATAAATATACAAATGATATAGGTTCATGAATCCGAGGCCAACCCTACTTTTGTTCAATATTGTCATGTGTATTTTTACTACAAAATACATTAGGTGAGTTCATTTGATTCCCTTTTACTCTTTACATTTTTGGGATTGAGAATACATGCGCTATTTTTACAACTGCTTTATTAAATGCTTTTGAAATACATTTTGAACTGCGAATACATGAAATGTTTTTATAAATGTTTGACGAGATAGACACTAGTAAAACATTACTCGAATGAATTATGTGGACAAGATAATTGCCACCATTGAATTATGTAGACGTGATAATTGCCACAATTGATATGAATATTTTTCCCCTGATTATTATTGCTTGGTAACCTAAGAATTAGGGAACATCACTAATTTTGAGAATTAGTGCACGGCTAATTGACGCGAATCCTAAAGGTAGCTACCGGGTTTAACACCCCCACCCAGAATGTACACTAGACGAAAGGGCTAGTGGGTGTGGTGTTTAGTACTTCGAAGTTTATATGATTATTATACAGACGAGATGTTGTATTTTGGGGATATTATTATGCGCATTATATGTTAAGGTCGGTTACCAAGCCAAGCTGTTAAAGCAATGAAAAGTGAATGCTAGGTAACGAGAGAATGATTTTATACACAGGTTATGTGTATGTTATTTTTATGCACAAGATATGTGTACGGTTACTAAGATTTATGAAAGATGATTTCGTACACGAGAAAGGTGTACTGTATTTAAAAGATATCGCATATACATTACAGGTGGGTATAGGATTCGGGCCCATTTGTACCATGCAGGATTTAAATCTTGTGGTCTATCAAAATGATGAATCTTATTGTTTTATGATAAACCTATGAACTCACCAACCTTTTGGTTAACACTTGAAAGCATGTTTATTCTTAGGTATGAAAGAAATCTTTTACTGTGCATTTGCTCATTTTAGAGATATTACTTGGAGTCATTCATGACATATTTCAAAAGACGTTGCATTCGAGTCGTCGAGTTCATCAAGATTATTATTAAGTCATCTATAGTTGGATATATTATGAAATGATATGCATGCCGTCAACTTTCGATGAAATGAAATTTTATCTTTTAAAAACGAATGCAATTGTTTGTAAAATGTATCATATAAAGGTCAAGTACCTCGCGATGTAACCAAATGTAATGTATTCGTCCAGCTGGATTAGGACGGGTCCTTTCAGTTGGTATCAGAGCGGTGGTCTTAGTGAACCAGGTCTGCATTAGTGTGTCTAACTGATAAGTCATTAGGATGCATTAGTGAGTCTGGACTTCGACCGTGTCTGCATGTCAAAAGTTTTGCTTATCATTTCTTGTCGGAAATTACCTGCTTATCATTCTTAGTCTAGACATGTTATACTGCATTGACTGCATGAATAGTGTATAGACAAAATTAATATCTTAGCGTATCTGCTAATTCATATCTTAGCGTATCTGTTATTGTTACCTTTGCCTGACAGATTCCGAAGATTCCTCCGTAACTTATGGGATTTTAGTATTATATATGCATATGTAAACTATATATTGTAGGGTAGTAATCTACCTATAATCTATTTCTTATCAAAAAATCCTTTATTCAATCGTACGAAATGGAACTCACCACTAGTTCAAGTCCCTCAGATTTTGATATGGAGTTTCACCTAAGCTCAAGAAGCAGCGTCACCAGAATGAATCAACCAATCATCCATCCCCAATTAATCTGATGGGTTCGTAGTCGATTTAACCGATGGAGACGAGAAGAAGGCGATCGTTTCCATCCACCACATTCCCCTCTCGGTGAAGAACCTGAAACACTTACCGACGAACCTGTTCGAAACACCAATTTCTCTCAGAGTATCTCACCACGACTATATCATAACTCAGATTCTAAACCTTATTCATCCACTCATTCTGACCGATAATCATCCAGAAATAATAGAAAAAGTCAACGAACTTCGCGCTCGTGTAATCAATTTGGAGAATATGGTGCAAAATTTACCAGCTTCAGCAACATCATCGGCACTAACAGTACCATCAGTAACAGCACCAGTACCACCAACAACCTAAGTTTCAACACCACATGCCTCAACATCTCATTCTATACCTCGAGTATAATTATCTTTCTACGAATCGTTCTACATCAATTATCTTCATTCTATGTGACAATTATAAAATTTCTAATGTTTTAGAGATTATGTGTTGTAGTTCTAACGATAAATCAAATGAGATTAATATCATATTAACTCATTAAATCTACGATTATATCTGAAGAAAATATATATGTATATATGTTTTCATAAAGATTGTAATAAAAAAATTCTTTTGTACAAACTGTTAATGGTAAGAATATTTTAATGGGTAGGTAATACCCTAGAAATATTTAGATTTCACATTAATAAATTACACTGTAAATTCTTCAAATCTGATTCAACAGTCATTTACTATCCTACTTACAACCACAGAAGTACGAATCCGTTCGTCACAGAATAACCATTTTCATTCAATTTCATATTTGGATTTTGACCTATCAGAATCCAACAAGTGGCATAATGAAAAAAACATTGGACAAAATAAAATTTGTTAGAAACAAACAAATTAACTATGAGAAAAATTTTGTTAAGAATCCACGCTAACTGTTCCTAGCTAACTGATTACATTTTACTTATCGCAATTTATATTCTCGTAATTTTATTTATCGACATTTAATTTCTGTGATTTATTTTACGCACTTTAAATATCGGGACACGTATACAAGGTTTTGACATATCATATCGACGCATCTATATATATTATTTAGAATAACCATAGACACTTTATATGCAGTAATGATCGAGTTAGCTATACACGGTTGAGGTTGATTCTACAATAATATATACTTTGAGTTGTGATCGAGTCTGAGACATGTACACGGGTCACGACACGTATTAATTAATTCGAATATTATATATTGCTAACTGTGGACTATCAACTGAGGACTACTAATATTGGACAATTAAAATGAATTAAAATATTGATTATAACATATGAAACTAAACAATTCTTCAAGTTTGCCGCTTGATTTCATCCTAAACTTCATTTGTATCTTGATGATTACGATCTGCGTTCAAACCTTTCATGATTCTTGAAAACACCTCAATCGAGATGATGATCCAACCACATGTTATCCACAGTCATGCACCTGGGAGAATTTCTGGAACCCAAGTAGAAGTTTAACACGTATATGTGATAGCTCCTTTGGCATTGTTATTACCGAAAATAACATTGTAATTCTTTTTCAAATTAGCCAATTTTGTCACAGCTCCAACAAATCAACTTCAATTTTTCATTCGAATAAGCCTTATTATAACAATTACCCTTTCCATCATCGTTACCAGAGAACCTTTTATATTCCACCATATTACCATCAGCGTTTAATCATCTAAAAACACAATTCTCTTAAGACCACCTTGGATTGATAACCGATGATTCAAATATGGTAGCATTAAATGCAAAGGAAACAGCAAAAACGTAGATGGTCTAAACGGCCAAAAGTTTGATAATAAAGAATGGAATGTTGAGAACGCTCGATAGAAAATTTGGTACTGAAAAACGGATTGAGCAAACTATGAAGGAGTCTCTCTGAACAAACCACAAGGACTAGACTTGTATATAAAGAATCCTGATGATTCTGATTCTGATGAAATCTTTAGCGAATACCTTGCTCCTTAATCGCTCTAAATCATCATGAATGAGTTTCTTCATCACAATTTGATTTTAAAAATTCTAAGATATTATCGTATCCTCGATTATAAATATCCTCGATATTTCTGAAGATATTTTCATAATTATTCTTATCTGAAATCATTTATCTCTTCGTGATATCAATGTTTCATCAGAAAGGAAACTATTGGTTTCTATTTTCTGTAAACCTTTGAGCTTAATATATGAATGTTATTAAAGTAGTGTTGGGAACTGAAGCATGAGTTAGTATAATATAATGACACTTGATCAACGTGATTATATTACAGTAAGTCATGCTGAGTTTTTAATGGGACGTGATGATTCACAGATCATAACATCATCATGTGCCATGTTACATAACTCTTTCATTCTTCTTAACTTCTGAACATATCAAGAAAATATATTCTTGATAGTTCTATTCTCAGTGATTATGGTAATTTGACAAATCAAATCGTGCTATTATGTTCTTTCTTGTTTAGAACATTAAGTTCATTCGAAACTCTATACTTACGAATTCTGGACCATTACTCGCTTTACTAGAGGTCGAGATGAGATTAAAAAGGCAAAGAGCTTCGAAACATAAGGGAAGATATAAAACCCGACAACAACATAGAAATCACAAACCGTGTAGATTAATATGAATAGCAATATAAAGACACGAGAGTATGATGAACACAATAACCCCAAGAGTGGAGTAGAAGTAAACAGATTCCTATGGTGGGTGTTGGAATAGAAGAATGATTATTGTGATAGTCAGAATGAGGTTGAGAACCAGAGTTGGATTAAGCATATTCACAATCATTGAAAGTATGGATCGAGAAAGAAAGTATTGGAGTGGTGAAAATAATGGAACAGAAGAAGTTCATTTAGAGGGAAAATATCAGACAAAGCAATCGAGACAGATAATCGCATTTAATTATAGAGATCTTAATTTCCTTACTCGCCGAAGAATCAAATCTTTTAGATTTCGAAGATTTCCTTTAAATCTCTTGAATTCCGGAATTCAAACGTGACCACGTCAAAAGTTAAGACGAAACTTTATTTTCTCATTTCACTCTTTTACGATAGCTTCATTCGTACTCTTCGAATAATCGAATTGTTATATCCATATTACTCAAGGATGATAAAATTTTAAATTCCAACTCCTATGAGTCATGAAAACATTTTTAATGTTAGCCATGACAACCTCGATCAAATTTCGAGACGAAATTTCTTTAACGGTAGGTACTGTGACGACCCGAAAATTTCCGACCAAATTTAACTTTAATCCTATATGATTCCGACACGATAAGCAAAAATCTGTAATGTTGAGTCTTAAAATCTTTGAACTGTTTATATGAATTTATTTAACCTTTGACTATTCCTGACGATTCACGAACCTTTAATTGTAAACAGAAATGTATATATATATATATATATATATATATGTATATATATATATATATATATATATATATATATATATATATATATATATAATTATATGTAAATAATTATATACAATAAATTAAATATGTTAATGAATTATTATATAATCTAGTTAGTAAGGAAAACAACTTAAAATAACTAAAACTTGTTATTTTGAAAATATATATGGAGTATATTGAACACAAATAAATTCGAAAATAATTTATCAATATTAACAAAGTATTAGATGTTATACTCTAAGATTATTATATAAATATATATTTATCTATTGGCTATTCAAAATATAATTAAATATGTAACAGTGGAAAAATACTTAAATATATACACTTGATGGATATACATAATTATTGATTTTGTACATTATAATAAATAAAATAAATAGATGTTAAATATTCAAAATATACTGTTATATACACCATGAAAATTATTAAATATTACAAAATTAATAAATTGTAATAATAAAATAAGTAATACAAGTTAAAGATATAATTATAATACCATGACTACTTTCATTAATAATAAAATCTGTATTAGTAATTAATATTTCTCAATATATAATATATAGATATGAAGGGTGTTAAAAATAAATTGTTATAATATTATTATTACTAAAATTAGTATTATCATTAACAATATTAGTATTATCATAATTAATATTATCATAATTATAAATCTTATAAACATTATTATTATCAATAATATTATTATAATTATAAATGTTATTTATTATTTATAATATTAAGAGTATTATAATTATTATGATAGTTATATTTATTAATTAATAAGATTAATTATATTATATAGATAATATATGTACAGATATATAAAAACAGATATATCTATATACATATAATTCGAAATATATATGTACAGATTATATAGGGAATCAGTTTGGGATTTATATTATATATAGGTATATATATATATATACGTATTAAAAACAGATTTATACAGATACAGACTTATACGTAGTATATACAAATTTATATACAGATTTATATATAAATATATAAATGCTGTAAAACAGATTTATATATATATATATAGGGAATCAGATACAAAATTTATTTCTATTACATGTCCACATCGAATTTCTTATGTCTGCTTAATTGATTCTTCAACTCTTAAAAGGGTACGAACCATGAATCAAACACCAACATAATCCAAAATCTATTTAGATTCATTATCAAGCTTTTATATTTCTTTTTATTAAATCTGTACGAGTTATATTTTTTATTTATTATCTTCTGTCCTTGAGAGGAAAATGGTCGACCATATTAGCTGTAAGTTAAGCGAATTATTCCACGTTACTGAAAAAGCCATTCAATCTTCCAATCTCATTATGAACTACACGCTATAACTAATTCCTTTTTGAGAGATTTAACAGAAAAACTCAGAAAATACGAGTATTACCTCTGTTCTTGATCATAAACCAAAAACTTCGATTTCTTGATTTATTTAAAAATCTATTAATGTAGTTCCATTCAAAATCTTTCATTTAAAGTCTCTGGAAAGCTTCAAAACACAATTTTTAATATCGAATAAGAATTTTAGAGTCAAAGTTACGTTTCAAAAGTCAACAATTTTATTCAAACGTGAAATTTGATTTCAATTTGAGGTTTTAGATTCAATTGAGTATTTAGAAAGTTTCTAAGGAAGAATTAGAATCTATTTTGTGTTAAAAGTTTTATCAAAAATGACCTCTAAGTCATGATCAATATTTGAGTTCATCATCGTGGTTCAGCGTATTCTTTTTTCTATATTTTTTTTTCGATTCTCTGTTAATGCAAACAAACATCACTTATCATCTCTGTTTCATTTACACCTTTTGATTTAATTAGTAATTCGTTATTAAGAATTTGCTTGATTCTTTGCTCGATTTAAATTTGGAGGAGAAGGAGAAAATGGAAAAATAAATAATACGGGTTAAATACTTTTCGGTCATGATATAAATCAAAAAACGGGCATCAGCCCAGACGGTTTAAGGAGGTGACGGGTAACCGAGAGGTCGGGAGTTCGAGTCTGGTTCACAACAATAATTTTTTTAAAGCTCCTTTTGAGGTAGTCATTTAATTTCCTTATTATTTTTACTATCATTATCATTATTATTATTTATTATTTATTATTATTATTATTATTATTATTATTATTATCTTTATTATTGTTATTACTAATGTTGTTCCTAGTATTATTATTATTAAATGTATTACTAATAATACTAGCATTATCATTATGAATATTTGTATTATCATTATGAATATTAGTATTATCATTATAATTATTATTATAAGTATTATCATTATTATTATGATTATGATTATTGTTATCATTATTAGGAAATAAATACAACCTATCATCATTATCGTTAATATTAGTATTATTACTATTTGTTATAAGTATTAGATAATATTATCAATATTTTTGTAAAAATAAAATAACTTATCATTATTATTATTACTAAAGATTATCATTATCATTCTTATTATTTGTATCATCATTTTTAATAAAGTTATCCTTATTATTATTAATAAATCATTATTATCAAAACTATCATTTTAGTAAATAAATATTTTAAACATTAAATATACTTATTACATGTACTATAATTATAATTAAATTTCACATAACTATATATACCAAACCTATTTAGATTATTCATATAAATACTTACAAATGACAACTATCGATTTTTAAATGTAACATTAAACAATTATGTATATAAATATGGACATATTAATATAACTATATAAATATTAATCATTTTGAATATATACACAAATTAACTATAGATAATATATAAATTAAAATATAATAAAAATATTTATTCAGTTACGATTATATGTTTTAATACAAATATATAAATGATATAGGTCCACACGGTTGATCATCAACCGTGTACTGACTCATGCGAGTCATGTCTCACGCGTGCGAGTGACGTCACTCGTGCATGTCTGATGAAACTCGTATTAAATGCCTTTTTAAATTCCACAAATTACATGTTCGATCATTTTAGGGACCGATTTACATCACAATAGCAAGTATAGGATCCGTTTAAATCAAAGCAATAACAAACACTAATCAAAACAAGCCCCATTTACACAAAATTCGATTTACAAACCCATAGGGTTTCGAATCATTCAAACAACAAATTAACAGACTAAAACTCGATGAAATCATACCTATTAGGTGGCGCTAAGGTCGGCTAAACTAGCTAAACAAACGCTGCGGTGGAAAATTGTTTTGGTGATGATCGAATTTTGAGAGCAAACTGAGTTGGGTGCACAAGTGTGAGCGTATGTGCTCAGCATCCCCTATTTATACTCTCGTGATCAACCATACGGTTGATCACATGATCCACCATCAACCGCGCATCTCACCTAAATCACTCGTGCATGTGACCCAATAGTCTTAGAACCTTTTTGATCAGGGTCATCCGTACGGTTAACCTCAAACATGTAGTTACTCATACGGTTCACACATCAAGCGTGCGTGTGAGCAACTTAGGCAATTTCAAATTTCACAAACTTAGGATTTCGACTCGTTTAGCAATCTTAGAGGTAACTAACACTTTCAATTTGAGTCATAAATCACTAAAACCTTCAAGTAATGATCTTTAACACTTAGGTAATCCAAACAACTTAACCTAATTGAGGTTATTACTCCAACACTTTGTTTATCCTGAGTAAATCCTACAGTGTAATGTCATCTTAAATTCACTTCCATACAAACTCTTTTCAAACAATCACAAGCTCTACAACCTTCAAATTTATGGATTTGGTGGCCAGAAATATCTTGATCTCAACAAAGTTCTTTCAGATGTCATTGTGTATTTCGAGGATAATCAGAAAACAAAGAAATGATAAAATCTTTATGGATTTTCTGATGTAAAATGTCATGCAACTAAAATTATACAAAAGAAAGACATTCTATCATGAAATGCAATAACATGCAAACCAAAATCTTTTTGTTGTTTTTCAGTTTTCAGAACAAGCTATTTAACAAGCATATAAATGAAACATACAAATCCACATTCTTTTTGTGAGCAATATGATTAACACATTTAAAAGTGGACCAGAACTGACATATCGAATCAACTTCTATTGTTCATTCCCAATTATCCAGTCTATGTCTATTATCATGCAATTACTGATATCAATCCTCATTAAACATGAACATATTAATTCCGGACACTTCGACAATCATGTTGGCATTAATTACATTGAACATTATAGAGCAGTGATTTTTGAGATCATGCTAAGTTCATTAATCCTTGATTCTTTCATCACTTATGATTGTGCGTTGTTATTAGGTTGTCAATTCATTACGCGTAACTTTTCGCTATCTCTATCTATGTATTTTCATTCAAATTGAACAGGAAGGTTCTCACGGCATTTTGAATAACCCTGTCAGCCTTTGGCTTCTACCAATGTGTTGACAATCTTCAATCTAGTTGACTCGGCTGATCTCAGAGTATGTTGAGAAATGTCCAATTCATATTGATTATAAACGTTCCATATTAATTGATTTCGTTGCGAGGTTTTTGTAGTGACCCGAACTTTTCCATGTTTATATATATTAATTGAGATTGATATTTACATGATTAAATATTTCCAACATGTTAAGCAATCAAACTTGTTAAGACTTGATTAATTGAAATATGTTTCATATAGACAATTGACCACCCAAGTTGACCGGCGATTCACGAACGTTAAAACTTGTAAAAATGACATGACGATATATATATGGATATACATATGGTTAACATGGTACTATGATAAGTAAACATATCATTAAGTATATTAACAATGAACTACATATGTAAAAACAAGACTACTAACTTAATGATTTTTAAACGAGACATATATGTAACGATTATCTTTGTAAAGACATTTAATGTATATATATCATATTAAGAGATATTCATACATGATAATATCATGATAATATAATAATTTAAAATCTTATTTGATATTATAAACATTGGGTTAACAACATTTAACAAGATCGTTAACCTAAAGGTTTCAAAACAACACTTACATGTAACGACTAACGATGACTTAACGACTCAGTTAAAATGTATTTACATGTAGTGTTTTAATATGTATTTATACACTTTTGAAAGACTTCAATACACTTATCAAAATACTTCTACTTAACAAAAATGCTTACAATTACATCCTCGTTCAGTTTCCTCAACAATTCTACTCGTATGCATCCGTATTCGTACTCGTACAATACACAGCTTTTAGATGTATGTACTATTGGTATATACACTCCAATGATCAGCTCTTAGCAGCCCATGTGAGTCACCTAACACATGTGGGAACCATCATTTGGAAACTAGCATGAAATATCTCATAAAATTACAAAAATATGAGTAATCATTCATGACTTATTTACATGAAAACAAAATTACATATCCTTTATATCTAATCCATACACCAACGACCAAAAACACCTACAAACACTTTCATTCTTCAATTTTCTTCATCTAATTGATCTCTCTCATGTTCTATCTTCAAGTTCTAAGTGTTCTTCATATATTCTACAAGTTCTAGTTACATAAAATCAAGAATACTTTCAAGTTTGCTAGCTCACTTCCAATCTTGTAAGGTGATCATCCAACCTCAAGAAATCTTTGTTTCTTACAGTAGTTTATCATTCTAATACAAGGTAATAATCATATTCAAACTTTGGTTCAATTTCTATAACTATAACAATCTTATTTCAAGTGATGATCTTACTTGAACTTGTTTTCGTGTCATGATTCTGCTTCAAGAACTTCGAGCCATCCAAGGTCCGTTGAAGCTAGATCCATTTTTCTATTTTACAGTAGGTTTATCCAAGGAACTTAAGGTATTAATGATGTTCATAACATCATTCGATACATACATATAAAGCTATCTTATTCGAAGGTTTAAACTTGTAATCACTAGAACATAGTTTAGTTAATTCTAAACTTGTTCGTAAATAAAAGTTAATCCTTCTAACTTGACTTTTAAAATCAACTAAACACATGTTCTATATCTATATGATATGCTAACTTAATAATTTAAAACTAGGAAACACGAAAAACACCGTAAAACCGGATTTACGCCGTCGTAGTAACACCGCGGGCTGTTTTGGGTTAGTTAATTAAAAACTATGATAAACTTTGATTTAAAAGTTGTTATTCTGAGAAAATAATTTTTATTATGAACATGAAACTATATCCAAAAATTATGGTTAAACTCAAAGTGGAAGTATGTTTTCTAAAATGGTCATCTAGACGTCGTTCTTTCGACTGAAATGACTACCTTTACAAAAACGACTTGTAAATTATTTTTCCGTCTATAAACCTATACTTTTTCTGTTTAGATTCATAAAATAGAGTTCAATATGAAACCATATCAATTTGATTCACTCAAAACGGATTTAAAATGAAGAAGTTATGGGTAAAACAAGATTGGATAATTTTTCTCTTTTTAGCTACGTGAAAATTGGTAAAAAATCTATTCCAACCATAACTTAATCAACTTGTATTGTATATTATGTAATCTTGAGATACCATAGACACGTATACAATGTTTCGACCTATCATGTCGACACATCTATATATATTTCGGAACAACCATAGACACTCTATATGTGAATGTTGGAGTTAGCTATACAGGGTTGGGGTTGATTCCAAAATATATATAGTTTGAGTTGTGATCAATACTGAGATACGTATACACTGGGTCGTGGATTGATTCAAGATAATATTTATCGATTTATTTCTGTACATCTAACTGTGGACAACTAGTTGTAGGTTACTAACGAGGACAGCTGACTTAATAAACTTAAAACATCAAAATATATTAAAAGTGTTGTAAATATATTTTGAACATACTTTGATATATATGTATATATTGTTATAGGTTCGTGAATCAACCAGTGGCCAAGTCTTACTTCCCGACGAAGTAAAAATATGTGAAAGTGAGTTATAGTCCCACTTTTAAAATCTAATATTTTTGGGATGAGAATACATGCAGGTTTTATAAATGATTTACAAAATAGACACAAGTACGTGAAACTACATTCTATGGTTGAATTATCGAAATCGAATATGCCCCTTTTTATTAAGTCTGGTAATCTAAGAATTAGGGAACAGACACCTTAATTGACGCGAATCCTAAAGATAGATCTATTGGGCCTAACAAACCCCATCCAAAGTACCGGATGCTTTGGTACTTCGAAATTTATATCATATCCGAAGGGTGTCCCAGAATGATGGGGATATTCTTAAATATGCATCTTGTTAATGTCGGTTACCAGGTGTTCACCATATGAATAATTTTTATCTCTATGTATGGGATGTGTATTGAAATATGAAACCTTGTGGTCTATTATTATGATTTGATATATATAGGTTAAACCTATAACTCACCAACATTTTTGTTGACGTTTAAAGCATGTTTATTCTCAGGTGAATACTAAGAGCTTCCGCTGTTGCATACTAAAATAAGGACAAGATTTGGAGTCCATGTTTGTATGATATTGTGTAAAAACTGCATTCAAGAAACTGATTTCGATGTAACATATTTGTATTGTAAACCATTATGTAATGGTCGTGTGTAAACAGGATATTTTAGATTATCATTATTTGATAATCTACATAAAGCTTTTTAAACCTTTATTTATGAAATAAAGGTTATGGTTTGTTTTAAAATGAATGCAGTCTTTGAAAAACGTCTCATATAGAGGTCAAAACCTCGCAACGAAATCAATTAATATGGAACGTTTTTAATCAATAAGAACGGGACATTTCAGTTTTGACCTCTATATGAGACGTTTTTCAAAGACTGCATTCATTTTTAAAACGACCATAACCTTTATTTAATCAATAAAGGTTTCAAAAGCATTACGTAGATTATCAAATAATGATAATCTGAAATATACTGTTTACACACAACCATTACATAATGGTTTACAATAGAAATATATTACATCGACATATGTTTCTTGAATGCAGTTTTTACTTAATATCATACAAACATGGACTCCAAATCTTGTCCTTATTTTAGTATGCAACAGCGGAAGCTCTTAATATTCACCTGAGAATAAACATGCTTTAAACGTCAACAAAAATGTTGGTGAGTTATAGGTTTAACCTATATATATCAAATCGTAACAATAGACCACAAGATTTCATATTTCAATATACATCCCATACATAGAGATAAAAATCATTCATATGGTGAACACCTGGTAACCGACATTAACAAAATGCATATATAAGAATATCCCCATCATTCCGGGACACCCTTCGGATATGATATAAATTTTGAAGTACTAAAGCATCCGGTACTTTGGATGGGTTTTTTAGGCCCAATAGATCTATCTTTAGGATTCGCGTCAATTTGGGTGTATGTTCCCTAATTCTTAGATTACCAGACTTAATAAAAAGGGGCATATTCGAATTTGATAATTCAACCATAGAATGTAGTTTCACGTACTTGTGTCTATTTTGTAAATCATTTATAAAACCTGCATGTATTCTCATCCCAAAAATATTAGATTTTAAAAGTGGGACTATAACTCACTTTCACAGATTTTTACTTCGTCGGGAAGTAAGATTTGGCCACTGGTCGATTCACGAACCTATAACAAATATGTACATATATATCAAAGTATATTCAAAATAAATTTACAACACTTTTAATACATTTTGATGTTTTAAGTTTATTAAGTCAGCTGTCCTCGTTAGTAACCTACAACTAGTTGTCCAACGTTAGATGTACAGAAAAAAATTGATATATATTATCTTGAATCAATCCACGACCCAGTGTATACACGTCTCAGGCTAGATCACAACTTAAAGTATATATATTTTTGGAATCAACCTCAACCCTGTATAGCTAACTCCCACATTACTGCATATAGAGTGTCTATGGTTGTTCCAAATAATATATACACATGGGTCGATATGATGTGTAAAAACATTTGCATACGTGTCTATGGTATCCCAAGATTACATAATATATTAGAATACATGTATAATACAACATAAGTTAGCTAGGATATGATTAATATAGATTTGTTACCAATTTTCACGTTGCTACAACAAGAAAAATTATCCAATCTTGTTTTACCCATAACTTCTTCATTTTAAATCCGTTTTGAGTGAATCAAATTGCTATGGTTTCATATTGAACTCTATTTTATGAATCTAAACAGAAAAAGTATAGGTTTATAGTTGGAAATATAAGTTACAAGTCGTTTTTGTAAAGGTAGTCATTTCATTCGAAAGAACGACGTCTAGATGAACATTTTAGAAAACATACTTCCACTTTGAGTTTAACCATGATTTTTAGATATAGTTTTATGTTCATAAGAAAAATCATTTTCCCAGAAGAAAAACTTTTAAATCAAAGTTTATCATAGTTTTTAATTAACTAACCCAAAACAGCCCGCAGTGTTACTACGACGGCGTATGTCCGGTTTTACAGTGTTCTTCGTGTTTCCAGGTTTTAAATCATTAAGTTAGCATATCATATAGATATAGAACATGTGTTTAGTTGATTTTAAAAGTCAAGTTAGAAGGATTAACTTTTGTTTGTGAATAAGTTTAGAATTAACTAAACTATGTTCTAGTGATTACAAGTTTAAACCTTCGAATAAGATAGCTTTATATGTATGAATCGAATGATGTTATGAACATCATTACTACCTTAAGTTTTCTGGATAAAGCTACTGGAAATGAGAAAAATGGATCTAGCTTCAAAGGATCCTTGGATGGCTTGAAAGTTCTTGAAGCAGAATCATGACACGAAAACAAGTTCAAGTAAGATTTTCACTCGAAATAAGATTGTTATAGTTATAGAAATTGAATCAAAGTTTCAATATGAGTATTACCTTGTATTAGAAAGATATCTTACTGTAAATAATAAAGATTTCTTGAGGTTGGATGATCACTCTACAAGATTGGAAGTAAGCTAGCAAACTTGGAAGTATTCTTGATTTTATGAAACTAGAACTTGTAGAATTTATGAAGAACACTTAGAACTTGAAGATAGAACTTAAGAGAGATTAATTAGATGAATAAAATTTAAGAATGAAAGTGTTTGTAGGTGTTTTTGGTCGTTGGTATATGGATTAGATATAAAGGATGTGTAATTTTGTTTACACATAAATAAGTCATGAATGATTACTCATATTTTTGTAATTTTATGAGATATTTCATGCTAGTTTTCAAATAATGGTTCCCAAATATGTTAGGTGACTCACATGGGCTACTAAGAGCTAATCATTGGAGTGTATATACCAATAGTACATACATCTAAAAGCTGTGTATTGTACGAGTACGAATACGGGTACATACGAGTAGAATTGTTGATGAAGCTGAACGATGATGTAATTGTAAGCATTTTTGTTAAGTAGAAGTATTTTGATAAGTGTCTTGAAGTCTTTCAAAAGTGTATGAATACATATTAAAACACTACATGTATATGCATTTTAACTAAGTCGTTAAGTCATCGTTAGTCGTTACATGTAAGTGTTGTTTTGAAACCTTTAGGTTAACGATCTTGTTAAATATTGTTAACCAATTGTTTATTAAATAAAATGAGATGTTAAATTATTACATTATCATGATATCATAATGTATTAATATATCTTAATATGATATATATACATTAAATGTCGTTACAACGATAATCGTTACATATATGTCTCGTTTCAAAATCATTAAGTTAGTTGTCTTGTTTTTACATATGTAGTTCATTGTTAATATACTTAATGATATGTTTACTTATCATAATATCATGTTAACTATATATATATACATATATATGTCATGATAAAGTTTTTACAAGTTTTAACGTTCGTGAATCGCCGGTCAACTTGGGTGGTCAATTGTCTATATGAAACCTATTTCAATTAATCAAGTCTTAACAAGTTTGATTGCTTAACATGTTGGAAACATTTAATCATGTAAATATAAATTTCATTTAATATATAAAAACATGGAAAAGTTTGGGTCACTACAGTACCTACCCGTTAAATAAACGAAATTTTAAGCTGTTGAAAGTATTGACGAATCTTCTGGAAATAGATACTTCATCTGATCTTTACGCTCCCAGGTGAACTCGGGTTCTCTACAAGCATTCCATCGAACCTTAACAATCGGTATCTTGTTTTGTTTAAGTCTCTTAACCTCACGATCCATTATTTCGACGGGTTCTTCAATGAATTGAAGTTTTTCATTGATTTGGATTTCGTCCAACGGAATAGTGAGATCTTCTTTAGCAAAACATTTCTTCAAATTCGAGACGTGGAAAGTGTTATGTACATTCACAAGTTGTTGAGGTAACTCAAGTCGGTAAGCTACTGGTCCGACACGATCAATAATCTTGAATGGTCCAATATACCTTGGATTTAATTTCCCCCGTTTACCAAATCGAACAACACCTTTCCAAGATGCAACCTTAAGCATGACCATTTCTCCAATTTCAAATTCTATGTCTTTTCTTTTAATGTCGGCGTAGCTCTTTTGTCGACTTTGGGCGGTTTTCAACCGTTGTTGAATTTGGATGATCTTCTCGGTAGTTTCTTGTATTATCTCCGGACCCGTAATCTGTCTATCCCCCACTTCACTCCAACAAATCGGAGACCTGCACTTTCTACTACAAAGTGCTTCAAATGGCGCCATCTCAATGCTTGAATGATAGCTGTTGTTGTAGGAAAATTCTGCTAACGGTAGATGTCGATCCCAACTATTTCCGAAATCAATAACACATGCTCGTAGCATGTCTTCAAGCATTTGTATCGTCCTTTTGCTCTGCCCATCAGTTTGTGGATGATAGGCAGTACTCATGTCTAGACGACTTCCTAATGCTTGCTGTAATGTCTGCCAGAATCTTGAAATAAATCTGCCATCCCTATCAGAGATAATAGAGATTGGTATTCCATGTCTGGGGACGAATTCCTTCAAATACAGTCGTGCTAACTTCTCCATCTTGTCATCTTCTCTTATTGGCAGAAAGTGTGCTGACTTGGTGAGACGATCAACTATTACCCAAATAGTATCATAACCACTTGCAGTCCTTGACAATTTAGTAATGAAATCCATGGTAATGTTTTCCCATTACCATTCTGAGATTTCAGGTTGATGTAGTAGACCTGATGGTTTCTGATGTTCAGCTTTGACCTTAGAACACGTCAAACATTCTCCTACATATTTAGCAATATTGGCTTTCATACCTGCTCACCAAAAATATTTCTTAAGATCCTTGTACATCTTCCCCGTTCTAGGATGTATTGAGTATCTGGTTTTATGACCTTCTCTAAGTATCATTTCTCTCATATCTCCAAATTTTGGTACCCAAATTCTTTCAGCCTTATACCGAGTTCCGTCTTCCCGAATATTAAGATGCTTCTCCAATCCTTTGGGTATTTCATCCTTTAAATTTCCCTCTTTTAAAACTCCTTGTTGCGCCTCCTTTATTTGAGTAGTAAGGTTAGTGTGAATCATTATATTCATAGATTTTACTCGAATGGGTTCTCTGTCCTTTCTGCTCAAGGCGTCGGCTACCACATTTGCCTTCCTTGGGTGGTAATGAATCTCAAAGTCGTAATCATTCAACAATTCAATCCACCTACGCTGCCTCATATTCAGTTGTTTCTGATTAAATATGTGTTGAAGACTTTTGTGGTCGGTATATATAATACTTTTGACCCCATATAAGTAGTGCCTCCAAGTCTCTAATGCAAAAACAACCGCACCTAATTCCAAATCATGCGTCGTATAATTTTGCTCGTGAATCTTCAATTGTCTAGACGCATAAGCAATCACCTTCGTCCGTTGCATTAATACACAATCGAGACCTTGCTTTGATGCGTCACAATAAATCACAAAATCATCATTCCCTTCAGGCAATGACAATATAGGTGCCGTAGTTAGCTTTTTCTTCAATAACTGAAACGCCTTCTCTTGTTCATCCTTCCATTCAAATTTCTTTCCTTTATACGTTAATGCAGTCAAGGGTTTTACTATTTTGGAGAAATCTTGGATGAATCTTCTGTAGTAACCAGCCAATCCTAAAAATTGACGTATATGCTTCAGAGTTTTTGGGGTTTCCCACTTTTCAACGGTTTCGATCTTTGCCGGGTCCACCTGGATACCTTCTTTGTTTACTATGTGACCGAGGAATTGAACTTCTTCCAACCAAAATGCACACTTTGAAAACTTAGTATACAGTTTTTCTTTCCTCAATACTTCTAGCACTTTTCTCAAATGTTCTTCGTGCTCTTGATCATTCTTTGAGTAAATAAGTATGTCATCGATGAAAACAATGACAAACTTGTCAAGATATGGCCCACACACTCGGTTCATAAGGTCCATGAACACAGCTGGTGCGTTAGTCAATCCAAACGGCATAACCATAAACTCGTAATGACCATAACGCGTCCTAAAAGCAGTTTTTGGAATATCATCCTCCTTTACTCGGATTTGATGATATCCAGAACGTAAATCGATCTTTGAATAAACCGAAGAGCCTTGTAGTTGATCAAATAAGTCGTCAATTCTCGGCAGTGGATAACGGTTTTTGATGGTAAGTTTGTTCAACTCTCGGTAGTCGATACACAACCTGAATGTACCATCTTTCTTCTTGACAAACAAAACAGGAGCTCCCCACGGTGATGTGCTTGGTCGAATGAAACCACGCTCTAAAAGTTCTTGTAATTGGCTTTGCAGTTCTTTCATCTCGCTGGGTGCGAGTCTGTAAGGAGCACGAGCTATTGGTGCAGCTCCTGGTACAAGATATATTTGAAATTCAACAGATCGATGTGGAGGTAGTCCTGGTAATTCTTTCGGAAATACATCGGGAAATTCTTTTGCGACGGGAACATCATTGATGCTCTTTTCTTCAGTTTGTACTTTCTCGATGTGTGCTAGAACAGCATAGAAACCTTTTCTTATTAGTTTTTGTGCCTTCAAATTACTAATAAGATGTAGCTTCGTGTTGCCCTTTTCTCCGTACACCATTGAGGGTTCTCCTTCTTCTCGTACAATACGAATTGCATTTTTATAACATACGATCTCTGCTTTCACCTTCTTCAGCCAGTCTATGCCAACTATTACATCAAAACTCCCTAACTCTACGGGTATCAAATCAATCTTAAATATTTCGCTACCCAGTTTAATTTCTCGATTCCGGCATATATAATCTGCTGAAATTAATTTACCGTTTGCTAATTCGAGTAAAAATTTACTATACAACGGCGTCAATGGACAACTTAATTTAGCACAAAAATCTCTACTCATATAGCTTCTATCTGCACCCGAATCAAATAAAACGTAAGCAGATTTATTGTCAATAAGAAACGTACCCGTAACAAGCTCCGGGTCTTCCTGTGCCTCTGCCGCATTAATATTGAAAACTCTTCCACGGTCTTGTCCATTCGTGTTCTCCTGGTTTGGCAATTTCTAATAATGTGGCCTGGTTTTCCACATTTATAACAAACTACATTGGCATAACTTGCTCCGATACTACTTGCTCCACCATTACTCGTTCTGACACCATTTGTTTTTTTCGTTCTGTTAACCCCTGGTCCGTAGACCTCACACTTTGCCGCGCTATGACCATTTCTTTTACACTTGTTGCAAAATTTGGTGCAGAACCCCGAGTGATACTTTTCACACCTTTGGCATAGCTGCTTCTGATTGTTGTTGTTGTTGCGGTTGTTATTGTTGTTGGGATGATTGTTGTAGTTGCTGTTGTTGTTGTTGTTGTTGTTATTGTTGTTGTTGTTGTTGTTGTTGTTGTTATTATTGTTGTTGGGCCGTATGCTGTAGTTGCGATTGATGTTGCGATTGTTGGGATAGTTGTTGCGATTATTATTGTAATTGTTGTTGTTGTTGTATTGGTGATTCTTATCACCGTTTTTCTCTCACTTTCTTTTGACTTGCTTCACATTGGCCTCTTCAGCCGCCTGTTCTTTAATTCTTTCCTCAATCTGGTTCACTAGTTTGTGAGCCATTCTACATGCCTGTTGTATGGAGGCAGGCTTGTGTGAACTTATATCTTGTAGCGACCCGACCAAATCATGTTTGACGACGCCGACTACTTAGGTCCCGTTACGTGGTCATAAGTCTTTATCATGACGTTTGACCAAAATATGTCGCATTTATTTCATAAGTAAAAGGATGTTTCAAGTTTACAAATGTAGTTCAAAAGACTAGTTACATTACAATGTTTAACGTACGAATGAAACCTATGCGACACAATTTAAAGTAGCCAAAAGGCGCTCCAACTATGCATGTATACTCGACATCCAAGCAAGTATCAAAATTAATGAGCGGAAGCATGTATCACACAAATGTTCAAGGACCTGAGAAAAACATAGAAATCTGTCAACGAAAACGTTGGTGAAATCATAGGTTTGAGTAAGTAAGTACAAGTGAACCACAAGATTTGCAACAATGAGATAATAGTAATACATTCCAAAAGTTTGTTTCACGAGCACCCAATTATCAATGCTTAACATTCCTTCCATAGAACCCCATCACAATAGTGTTAGAACATACACTGTTTCTCGAAAATACATTTCATTCGTAAACGGTAGCGAACCGTTTGAATGAGGGTTTGTCAAACCCATATGGCCATATAACATAAGTTCTCGCTTACACCCGGCAAGTGTAACTAATGATAATCGAATTGAGGATTTTTGTTCAAACTCGTATGTAGAATGTTTGTTTTCCTGTACTTGTGTTCACTTAGTAAAAAGAAACGTTTATGTTTTCTCATCCCAAATGTAAGTGCAAAAGAGTAAAAGTGGGACTATGATCTCACCTTGAGCGGAAGAGTAAATAAGTACTTCGATAAGTAACGTGTGCAAAGAACAATGCTAGTCTTGACCTAAACAAATAGGTCGTATCAATAACGGTAAACACGATAGGTCAAAGATGTTCAATTAGTCCTACGGCTCGTTACGACTCGATTATGTAGCATGTGAAATCAAATTGTCAAGTTTCATGCAAGATACAAGTATAGAAACAAGTTAGGAATGTTGCATAATCATTTGGTTAAGTTTGACAAAAAGTCAAACTTTGGTCAGTCAAAGTCAACAAAAAAGTCAACACGTTCGGGTCGGGTCCTGAACTATTTCTCTGAGGTTTTTAATCATATATGAGCACATTAGAACAAGTTACATGTGAATCGGAGGTGCGTAGCATAGTAAACATTTTTCGAAAAATGGTAAAACGAAACAGAACAGAACAGGCATATTGGACGGTGTCCAAAATTCCTGGACGGCGTCCAAGTTTGAAAGCCTGGACGGCGTCTAAAAGGCTGGACGGCGTCCAGATTAGTATCCAGGCCTGTTTACAGCAACTCTCAAGTGCACGAACCAAAACTCAAACAAATACAATTTGCTAACCGAAAACACCAAGAACATGCATCATACACCGTTGGGAAGGTATTTTGACGAGGAAAACGACTAAACACATTTCGTCTATCAATTCAACACTTACAACAACCAAAACCGCATTTAATGCTCATCATTAACCGCATCCAAGTTCATAAATACAAATCAATGATTCGGAAACTTACTACCTACATACAATACGCCATTTCGTAGGTAATCAAGCATACAATACAACCTAACACTTACTAATAACATCTCATGTCATTCCAAGCATCAAAAGTCCATTTCAAGCTTATCAAACCCCAACCCAAATTCACCAAAATCAATAATCAAGTTCATGAAGTTTTCTAAAGCAACCTACACATCAAATTGAAGCTAGTGATGCTAGTAACACAATTAAAACATCAACTTTTAACATCTAACAACATATGATCATCCAAAATTCAAGAACAACGCACCAAAATTCAAGTTCATGCTAGTTACACTAAAACAACGAGATCGAGCATATAAATCATATATTCATGTTAGACTTGAGCCATAGACACTAATTAACACTTTTATAAGTTAAAAACATCAAGAACACAAAATCTAGTGATTTTAGAAAGTTACCCAAATGTAATGAAATCGGTATGGAATCGAAGAGGAAGATGCAAGGATCACGAATTTGTAATTTGTTTTGTTGCTAGCTTCCTAATCCGAATTTAGATGATGAATCTTTGTATTTGGGTGTTGAGAGAAAAAGAAGAAAGAATTAGGGAAAGAGGGGATGAATGAATGAAGGAGGAAGGGTTGACCCCTTTGACATAGTCACCAAATTGGCATCTTGGCAAGTTTAGCCCCTCAAGTTTGAATCGGGTGCGTGAATTACCTAAACGAGATAATTTAAAACGCGTATCAATGGGAGATGTTATAAATATATAACGGACTTTAAAAATGAATAAACGGAAAGTAAACGGAAAAAGGCGGGATGTTACATATCTTCTTGGATTCTTTCCGATAATCCTTTCACAAACGCGTCGATCTTCTCTTCCTCATCTTCGAACGCTCTAGGACACAATAGGCACAATTCTATAAATCGTCTTTCGTACGTGGTAATATCAAATCCTTGGGTTCGTAACCCTCTAAGTTATGTCTTGAGCTTATTGACCTCGGTTCTGGGACGGTACTTCTCGTTCATCAAGTGCTTGAATGCTGACCACGATAGTGCGTAAGCATCATCTTGTCCCACTTGCTCTAGATAGGTATTCCACCATGTTAACGCAGTACCTATGAAGGTATACGTAGCGTACTTCATTTTGTCCTCTTCAGTACACTTACTTATGGAAAACACCGATTCGACCTTCTCGGTCCACCGTTTCAATCCGATCGGTCCTTCGGTTCCATCAAATTCCAAAGGTTTGCAGGCAGTGAATTCTTTGTAGGTGCATCCTACACGATTTCTTGCGCCGTTAGCTGCATTGCTAGATTCAGAGTTATTGTTGGTATGTAGCGCAGCCTGTACTGCGGCTATGTTTGAAGCAAGAAAGGCACGAAATTCCCCTTCCCTCATATTCAAGGTGTGTCGAGTAGTCGGTGCCATTTCCTTCAAAATAGTCAAATGAAACGAGTTAATCATATAGAATATCAAGAGTAGTCAATAGTATTTCGTAGTGTAATATGAACTATTTATAAAAGCTCTTTCTTCATATTAGCGTTTTATACTCTTTAATTCGGGTAGTACCTACCCGTTAAGTTCATACTTAGTAGCTAACATACCATTTCAACTACTACAATTCTATATGAAAAACTAATCACAAAAAAATTTTTTTTTTTATCATATTCAAACCTTTATACAATAACTTGCAAACTTACAATACCGCTTTTTTTTACATATAGCATGAAATATAGCACATAAAACTTTGATACAAAGTAGTTGTGAAGATAATTCTAGTTAATAAATAAGGCGTTCAGCAAAGGCAATAAAGACACGTAATTCATACGTCCAGAAACAAGTCATGCATTCTGGTTTTACTAATACCACTTCCCATCCTTGGTTTTGTGGAACATAACCGTTGTGACCGATAGTAAGACAATGTGTTGTAACGTCGTCAAAAGGATGAAGGTTACGTAATGACCAACAGTCTCGAAATAACCTAAAAACCTCATTTCTTACCCCAATTACCGACTCCGTCACTTGTGGGAACGTTTTGTTTAATAGTTGTAGCCCGATGTTCTTGTTCTCACTTTGGTGAGAAGCGAACATTACTAACCCGTAAGCATAACATACTTCTTTATGTTGCATGTTAGCCGCTTTTTCTAAATCACGAAGTCCTATATTCGGATATATTGAGTCAAAATAATTTCTTAACCCGTTGAGTAAAATAGCATTTGGGTTCCCCGCAATATATGCGTCAAAGTAAACACATCATAACTTATGGATTTCCCAATGTGATATCCCCCCATCTTTCGAACGAAAGCCTTTTATAAATCAAGGCATTCTTGGAATGTTCTTTGAATGTCTTACAAACTGATCTCGCCTTAAATAGTTGTGCCGAGGAATTCTGACCGACTCTAGACAAGATTTCATCAATCATGTCTCCGGGTAGGTCTCTTAAAATATTGGGTTGTCTATCCATTTTGTGTTTTTATACTGTAAAATAGACAAGAGTTAGATTCATAAAAAAAATACTTATTAATACAAGCAATTTTTACATATATCATAAAGCATAAGCACACTATATTACATATATTACACCACACGAATACAACTATCTTATTCCGACTCGCTCGTTTCTTCTTCTTCAGTTTTGGTTTGTTTTGCCAAGTTTCTAGGGATATATGATGCTCCCCTAATACGAGCAGTCGTTTTCCACATTGGTTTAGAAAAACCTGGTGGTTTAGAGGTTCCCGGATTATTGTCACAACTTAAGAAATACGGGTGTTGACGATACATATAAAGTTCATCGTGTTTGGAATCAAATTTCTCTATTTTTATGCCCTTTCTCTTATTGTTCTCTTTTTCCTTATTAAATTGTGTTGGGGTAATTTCTATAACATCATCGGAATCCTTGTCGGGATCCTATTCATCGGAGAATTGGTAATCCTCCCAATACTTTGCTTCCTTGGCGGAAACACCATTGACCATAATTAACTTTGGTCGGTTGGTTGAGGATTTTCTTCTACTTAACCGTTTTATTATTTCCCCCACTGGTTCTATTTCTTCTTCCGGTTCCGATTCTTCTTCCGGTTCCGATTCGGGAACTTGTGAATCAGTCCACGAATCATTCCAATTTACATTTGACTCTTCATTATTATTAGGTGAGTCAATGGGACTTGTTCTAGAGGTAGACATCTATCACATAATATCAAACACGTTAAGAGATTAATATATCACATAATATTCACATGTTAAAAATATATAGTTTCCAACAAAAATGTTAAGCAATCATTTTTAAAGAAAACACGGTCGAAGTCCAGACTCACTAATGCATCCTAACAAACTCGATAAGACACACTAATGCAAATTTTCTGGTTCTCTAAGACCAACGCTCGGATACCAACTGAAATGTCCCGTTCATATTGATTATAAACGTTCCATATTAATTGATTTCGTTGCGAGGTTTTGACCTCTATATGAGACATTTTATCAATAAAGGTTTCAAAAGCATTACGTAGATTATCAAATAATGATAATCTAAAATATACTGTTTACACACGACCATTACATAATGGTTTACAATAGAAATATATTACATCGATATATGTTTCTTGAATGCAGTTTTTACATAATATCATACAAACATGGACTCCAAATCTTGTCCTTATTTTAGTATGCAACTGCGAAAACTCTTAATATTCACCTGAGAATAAACATGCTTTAAACGTCAACAAAAATGTTGGTGAGTTATAGGTTTAAGCTATATATATCAAATCGTAACAATAGACCACAAGATTTCATATTTCAATATACATCCCATACATAGATATAAAAATCATTCATATGGTGAACACCTGGTAACCGACATTAACAAAATGCATATATAAGAATATCCCCATCATTCCAGGACACCCTTCGGATATGATATAAATTTCGAAGTACTAAAGCATCCGGTACTTTGGATGGGGTTTGTTAGGCCCAATAGATCTATCTTTAGGATTCGCGTCAATTAGGGTGTCTGTTCCCTAATTCTTAGATTACCAGACTTAATAAAAAGGGGCATATTCGATTTCAATAATTCAACCATAGAATGTAGTTTCACGTACTTGTGTCTATTTTGTAAATCATTTATAAAACCTGCATGTATTCTCATCCCAAAAATATTAGATTTTAAAAGTGGGACTATAACTCACTTTCACAGATTTTTACTTCGTCGGGAAGTAAGACTTGGCCACTGGTCGATTCACGAACCTATAACAAATATGTACATATATATCAAAGTATATTCAAAATATATTTACAACACTTTTAATACATTTTGATGTTTTAAGTTTATTAAGTCAGTTGTCCTCGTTAGTAATCTACAACTAGTTGTCCAACGTTAGATGTACAGAAAAAATTTATATATATTATCTTGAACCAATCTACGACCCAGTGTATACATGTGTCAGGCTAGATCACAACTCAAAGTATATATATTTTTGGAATCAACCTCAACCCTGTATAGCTAACTCCCACATTACTGCATATAGAGTGTCTATGGTTGTTCCAAATAATATATACACATGGGTCGATATGATATGTCAAAACATTTGCATACGTGTCTATGGTATCCCAAGATTACATAATATATTAGAATACATGTATAATACAATATAAGTTAGCTAGGATATGATTAATATAGATTTGTTACCAATTTTCACGTTGCTACAACAAGAAAAATTATCCAATCTTGTTTTACCCATAACTTCTTCATTTTAAATCCGTTTTGAGTGAATCAAATTGCTATGGTTTCATATTGAACTCTATTTTATGAATATAAACAGAAAAAGTATAGGTTTATAGTCCGAAATATAAGTTACAAGTCGTTTTTGTAAAGGTAGTCATTTCAGTCGAAAGAACGACGTCTAGATGACCATTTTAGAAAACATACTTCCACTTTGAGTTTAACCATGATTTTTGGATATAGTTTCATGTTCATAAGAAAAATTATTTTCTCAGAAAAACAACTTTTAAATCAAAGTTTATCATAGTTTTTAATTAACTAACCCAAAACAGCCCGCGGTGTTACTACGACGGCGTATGTCCGGTTTTACAATGTTCTTCGTGTTTCCAGGTTTTAAATCATTAAGTTAGCATATCTTATAGATATAGAACATGTGTTTAGTTGATTTTAAAAGTCAAGTTAGAAGGATTAACTTTTGTTTGCGAACAAGTTTAGAATTAACTAAACTATGTTCTAGTGATTACAAGTTTAAACCTTCGAATAAGATAGCTTTATATGTATGAATCGAATGATGTTATGAACATCATTACTACCTCAAGTTTTCTAGATAAAGCTACTGGAAATGAGAAAAATGGATCTAGCTTCAAAGGATCCTTGGATGACTTGAAAGTTCTTGAAGCAGAATCATGACACGAAAACAAGTTCAAGTAAGATTTTCACTCGAAATAAGATTGTTATAGTTATAGAAATTGAATCAAAGTTTGAATATGAGTATTACCTTGTATTAGAAAGATATCTTACTGTAAATAATAAAGATTTCTTGAGATTGGATGATCACTCTACAAGATTGGAAGTAAGCTAGCAAACTTGGAAGTATTCTTGATTTTATGAAACTAGAACTTGTAGAATTTATGAAGAACACTTAGAACTTGAAGATAGAACTTGAGAGAGATTAATTAGATGAATAAAATTGAAGAATGAAAGTGTTTGTAGGTGTTTTTGGTCGTTGGTATATGGATTAGATATAAAGGATGTGTAATTTTGTTTACATGTAAATAAGTCATGAATGATTACTCATATTTTTGTAATTTTATGAGATATTTCATGCTAGTTGCCAAATGATGATTCCCATATGTGTTAGGTGACTCACATGGGCTACTAAGAGCTGATCATTGGAGTGTATATACCAATAGTACATACATCTAAAAGCTGTATATTGTACGAGTACGAATACGGATGCATACGAGTAGAATTGTTGATGAAACTGAACGAGGATGTAATTGTAAGCATTTTTGTTAAGTAGAAGTATTTTGATAAGTGTATTGAAGTCTTTCAAAAGTGTATGAATACATATTAAAACACTACATGTATATACATTTTAACTGAGTCGTTAAGTCATCGTTTGTCGTTACATGTAAGTGTTGTTTTGAAACCTTTAGGTTAACGATCTTGTTAAATGTTGTTAACCCATTGTTTATTAAATCAAATGAGATGTTAAATTATTACATTATCATGATATCATGATGTATTAATATATCTTAATATGATATATATACATTAAATGTCGTTACAACGATAATCGTTACATATATGTCTCGTTTCAAAATCATTAAGTTAGTAGTCTTGTTTTTACATATGTAGTTCATTGTTAATATACTTAATGATATGTTTACTTATCATAATATCATGTTAACTATATATATCCATATATATGTCATCATATAGTTTTTAAAAGTTTTAACGTTCGTGAATCGCCGGTCAACTTGGGTGGTCAATTGTCTATATGAAACCTATTTCAATTAATCAAGTCTTAACAAGTTTAATTGCTTAACATGTTGGAAACATTTAATCATGTAAATATCAATTTCATTTAATAAATAAAAACATGGAAAAGTTCGGGTCACTACATGTTGTGTTATCCGAATAGGCACATTATTTACCGCGGGGATTGGTCTACAGTTAAAGCAGACTTGTCTGATGACCAGTCGTCACACGAAATAAATCTCGAGGCCCTTAACTTCTTTATTGTTCAAGTTGACATTAGTAAACGGAATCGAAAGTTAAACTTTCTCTTATATGCCTTTGGCACAGTATATGCTTGCGCACATTGTATGCTTTTAGCATATGTTAGCATTCTAGAGTATACCTAGGTAAGTATCTTCCTAACTTATAGCCTTAATGGGTATAACCCTAAATCGCAGATTACAAGAATCTTGATAGTTCGGTGTGAACATCGTGATTAAACAATTCAAGCTGCGCGGGGACATCACACTAAGAATGATCTGAGTTCTTTTATGAGCACTTCATGAATCAGCATTCTTTATACTTTCAAACTTCAGGACTTTGCCATCTTGATACGCCAATTATTTTTGACTTTATTTTCTTTTGATATTTGATTTTCACAGCATATCATCGTCTTTTGATATATTGATTTTAAACTGCATCACGAATGGAACTTCCATCATGTTTTGTTGTATTCGTGCCTGAACTCATGTTTCTATATTTTGTTGTGCTCAGATCAATCAAAGTTGTTCTCCCTTAAATGCTTGAACGGTCCGCAATAAAGAATCATACTTTTTGACATTAAGTGAGAAGGGATACTTACTTCGACATAAACTAATTTGTATCTATGATTTTTCGGAGTTTAGTTTCGATTATTAAGTCTCAGGCCCGTGACAACTGTTGGGATTTAACATGTTTCATGATACTTAAAACCATTTAAGAACCAATTAAAAGCGGAAGCATGTAATTACCATTTTAAAACATGTTAATCTTTAACCAATTAAAGTTAAATCCCAATTAGGATCAAGTTGAGAAATAAGCTTACAAACTACAAGCAAGAATAAGATGTTATACCTATTCCAAGCTAGTTGAAAGTGATGAAGATGATGATGTTGAATGGAGCTTCAAATGGATGAAACCTCAAGTTGTTATACCCCAAGCTTATCACCAACACCTTGTACTTTGGTTAGGATTTATTGACACTTGAATTTAGCTTCCAAAAACCAAATTAAGAACCCCTTTTTCTCCCTAATACCCCACGTTTTTTTCAGCAGAATTGGAGGAGAAGAATGCAGTTTTTTTTTGATTACTTTTGATGTGTATGTGCAAGAGTGTCTTGGAATAATTCAAGTCTTGCATGTTATAGAAGTATGGCCCTTGTAATTGACCAAGAAAAGGGATCTTAGCATGTGTACAAGAGTCCCAATGCCACTTCCATTCAAGTATTATTAATTAAGTTTTATAAAATGGGAGGATTAAATTTTATAAAACTTTTATAATACTTCCATATATATATTTGTTATGTACATTTATATTTTTATAAAACCAAACTTTATAAAATGTATCATAACAAAATCAATTTATTTACCTATAAATAATTTAAACTCTTGTTATATATATAAATTAATCCATAATTTATATATATATATACACATCAAGTAATATTTCAGAAAACCATTTTTCTTGAAGTTCAAGTGTCGCGTATTTGATCAATGAACCAATCGTTAAAATCAAAGACGAATAAGGTGTCGGTAAGTTTGTTATTGGGTATGACCCGACTTGGATCATAATATATTAGCCACATTAATTAAATATGTCTCTCGGGCATACGAAATACCTTCAATCTCCCACTTGCACGAGAAACATAAGAAATTAATGCAAGTGATGGATACAGCCTAACACACCGTCCATCACCCCTAATATGTTATGACTTTGTGCCATTCAATAACATTATCCCTTTCGAGTTCCCATCTCGAATATGATTAGGTGAATCTTTCATTATTTCCTTTCGTCCTAGATGTCATGTTAAATCCAAGAGATACAGAGTAATCACTCTCTTATAGATTTAACTTTTCAGGCCTTAGACATCTGACTCTCAACGAATAAGAGGGACAAATTCCATCTTGACTACATACGTCCTAGATATACACTTTGCAATATACCTGAGTTCTTCCTTATGTACTACCATGTTTCAGAATAGCGAAGGAAGGAATCAAGGCACAGTACTAGGTGAATATCCGAACCCAATATGTATCTCAGGTCAGAGGATACAATGATATTCGCCTTTACTCAAGATTACATGTGATCAACCACAAAGGCTCTATACAGTAATTCTTGAGAGCGGGTCTTCCAATATTTGTGTCCCACAAATATCTATGAACCTTGGTAGCAGCCTTGCCCCACATTCACCATTTGAATGTTAACCAATCCAAGTTCATAATAGTCTAGACCTCACACTTGTTCCCATAAATGTGATCAACTACGGAATTTAGAATAATGGTTTATTCATGGATAAAATATGCAAAATTGGAACATGACTCATAAATAAATTAATACCATAATTATATTAATGAGCTTGAACTAATTCGTTCCGTTACAATACATAAATAGATCAATTCCAATCACTAGAATATCGAAGCCCTAATGCACAAACATGTCCCTCATGTTTTGGCCCATGTAAAAGCTTCGTGAGTGGATCCGCAACATTATGATCTGTATGAACTTTGCGAATACATATCTTTCCTTTTTCAACTTCATCCCTTATGTAGTTGAATCTCCGCTCAATGTGACGAGTCTTTTGATGGGCACGAGGTTCCTTGATTTGAGCAATCGCACCCTCGTTGTCACAAAAGATCTCAAGAGGGTCCTGAATGGAAGGGACCACTCCTAAGTCGTCGATGAATTTCTTCATCCATGCAGCTTCTTGAGCTGCCAGTGAGGCGGCAATGTACTCCGACTCTGTAGTGGATAACGCAACAACCTCCTGTTTCGAGCTCTTCCAAGAGACCGCACCACCATTTAACATGAAGACATAACCGGATTGTGATCGAGAGTCATCTCGATCAGTTTGGAAACTCGCGTCCACGTAACCTTTTACAGCGAGTTCCTCCTCACCAGACCCATATATTAGAAACATATCCTTAGTTCTCCTAAGGTATTTCAATATACTTTTAACAGCAATCCAATGACTGTTTCCTGGGTTGTTCTGGTATCTACTTGTCAAGCTTAGAGCGCATGACACATCCGGTCTAGTACATATCATTGCATACATGATAGACCCAATAGCAGATGCGTATGGGACTTTCTTCATTCTCTCTTGTTCATCTTTCGTGGTAGGACACTGAGATGAACTGAGAACGGTTCCCTTTTGAATAGGTACCAAACCTCTCTTAGAGTTTTCCATCTTGAACCTTTTCAAGATTTTATCAATGTATGTACTTTGACTTAAACCTATCAATCTCTTGGATCTATTCCTATAGATCCCTATCCCCAAAATGTATTGTGCATCTCCAAGATCCTTAATGGAGAAGCAACTCTTTAGCCAAGTTTTGACTCCTTGCATTGTGGTAATATCATTCCCAAATAATAATATATCATCCACATATAGTACAAGGAATATGATAGTGCTCCCACTAGCTTTCTTATATACACAAGCTTCATCACCATTTTTAATGAAGCCAAATTTCTCGGCTTCCTCATTAAAACGATGATTCCACATTCTCGATGCTTGTTTCAATCCGTAGATTGACTTCTTTAACTTGCATACACTTTTAGGATATTTTGGATCAACAAAACCTTCAGGCTGGACCATATAGACATCTTCCATAAGATATCCATTTAGGAAAGCGGTTTTGACATCCATTTGCCATATTTCATAGTCGTAGTGAGCAGCAATGGCAAATAATATCCTAATAGACTTTAGCATTGCCACAGGCGAGAAAGTTTCATCATAATCAACCCCTTGAGTTTGAGTGAAACCTTTTGCAACAAGTCTAGCTTTATATGTATCCAAGTTTCCATGTATGTCGGTTTTCTTCTTGAAAAGCCACTTGCAATCAACTAGCTTAAAGCTAGGAGGTTGCTCAACAAGTTCCCAAACTTGGTTTTCATACATGGATTGCATCTCGGCGTTCATGGCTTCCTGCCATTTATCTTTATCAATCCTTGATAAAGCATCTTTGTAGTTTGTCGGTTCATCCAAATCAACCGTATAGCAACCTTCCACGAGAAACCCATATCTCTCGGGAGGATTACTAATCCTACTAGATCTTCGAACGTCTTGTGTACCTTGATCATCTATTTGATCATTTTCAACATCCTCATGTTGAGTACTAGTGCCAACCAATTGTGTATCATCGGCTTGATCTTGTACCTCTACAAGATCTATCTTCCTTTCACCATCACCTTCCATAAGGAACTTGGTTTCAAGGAATTCCGCTTTCCGAGCAACAAATACGGTTTGCTCGGATGGATCATAGAAGTAATATCCCATGTCATCTTTGGGATATCCTATGAAGATACACTTTGTGGATCGAGTATGTAGCTTATTTGCTACATAACGCTTAGGATAAGCTTCACATCCCCATACTTTCAAGTATGAAAGAGAAGGAGGTTTTCCAAACCACATCTCATGAGGAGTTCGTTCCACCTTCTTGGTTGGGGCCATATTTAAAATACGAGCCGCGGAGCTTAGACAATAACCCCAAAATGATAGAGGCAACGAGCTTCTTGCCATCATAGATCGAACCATATCCATTAGGGTTCGGTTCCTCCTTTCGGAAACTCCATTAAGTTGGGGTGTTCCGGGTGGAGTAAGTTGTGAGATAATCCCACAACTCCTAAGATGATCTTGGAAGGCATCGCTTAGGTATTCACCTCCTCTATCGGTACGTAGTACCTTAATTGTCTTATTGAGTTGATTTTGTACTTCGTTTTGATATTCTTTGAATGCTTCAAACGTTTCGTCCTTGTGTCTTAATAAGTAGACATATCCGAAACGACTAAAGTCATCAATGAAAGTAACAAAGTATCTTTCACCTTTCCTAGTCATGGGTTTAAAGGGTCCACATACATCCGAATGTATTAATCCCAATAAATCTTTAGCCCTTTCATAGGTCCCTTTGAAAGGTGCTTTAGTCATCTTGCCTTGCAAACAAGATTCACATACTTCAAACGAATCCATTTCATTTGATTTCAAAAGTCCATTCTTTTGAAGTGTATGTATTCGGTTCTTGTTTATGTGACCAAGGCGACAATGCCATAAGTAGGAATCACTCAAATCCTTTTTGAGTTTCTTGGTGCTTGTATGGTACATTGAGCTACTAGATGATGTGTCATCATGAACCAATTCATAAATTCCATTTGAAGGCGAAGCCTTGAAATAGAATACATTATCTTTAGAAACATGAATATCATCATCAATAAAATTAACAACGTAACCACATTGTTTTAAGCGAGAAATAGAAATAATGTTTCTACACAAATCCGGAGCATACAAAACATTTTCTAAAATAAGTTCCAATCCACTTGGAAGCTTCAAAATAAAATCTCCTTGAGCTTTAACATGCACCTTTGCACCATTGCCCATATAGAGACTTGATGTTCCCGCCTTATGATCACTTCTTTTGAACCCCTGCAAAGAATTGCAAATATGAGTTCCACATCCAGTGTCTAATACCCATGTATTAGAAGAAATAATACTTAGCTCTATATATACCATATATATATTACCTGAGGTTTGCCCTGCATCCCTCTTGTCCTTCAACTCCTTAAGGTAGACCGGACAGTTTCGTTTCCAATGACCCATCTCACCGCAACCGAAACATGGGTCTTCTTTGGGGTTTGCCTTCTCGGCTACCTTTTGCTTCTTAGCCTTGTTGATGGTTGGGGTAACCATCTTCCCTTTCCCTTTGCCTTGATGGGCGGGTCCTTTTCTCTTGGCCACCTTTGGCTTAGAGGTGTTACCTTTTGACCCACCTTGATCGATTGCTAACACGGGTAAAGCCCTTTTACCCATGCTAGTTTCCGCCGTTCTAAGCATACCGTGAAGCTCACCTATGCTCTTATCCATCCCATTCATATTGTAATTAATTACAAATTGATCAAACCTTTTTGATAGGGAGTTAAGGATAAGATCGGTGGCTAACTCATTTGATATGTTTAGGTTAAGACGGTTAGCACGATCGATAAGGCTTTTCATCTTAAGTACATAAGATGAAACCGATTGGGTATCATCCATACGACAAGCATGTAGCGCCCGAACCGTTTCGAAGCGCTCGACACGCGCTTGTTGGAGGAACATCTCCTTCAATTGCGTTATCATGTCGTATGCACTATGATGTTCGAAATCCTTTTGGAGTTCGGGTATCATAGTCCCAAGCATTAAGCATGAGACTTGAAGGGAGTCGTGGCAATACTTATCGTAAGAGGCCATTGCCTCCACATCATTCTCATTCGGTTGATCGGGAATGGGGTCTTCAAGCACATACATTTTATCCTCTTGTTTGAGGACAATCCGAAGATTGCGGAACCAATCCATAAAGTTTGTATGGTTGAGTTTGTCTTTCTCGAGGAGAGACCGCAACGATAGGTTGTTTAGGTTAAGTGGTGCGTTTGGAATGTTGTTGTTGTTATTGGCGGCCATCTACAAAATTAACAAAGTTCGTTTAAGTATCGATTTTAATTTAACATTCAATACCCTTTTAAATTTTAATTGACTTATTAAATATTAGAATCCAACGGTAAATCAAATTTCGGTTAGGTGACCTTTATCCCGTTATTTGATTTAGCTAGGTAGTCATTTTATGACAATTGCAATCCTTTTGCAACTTCTAAGTTATGGGATCATGCAATCCTTTTGCATGGCATATTTATCCCATCAACGCCTATTTGTTCATCATGCTTCGGTGACCCTAAGTTCATGATTCCCAAATCAAGTCGTCCTACTTGTGTAAACATGTAGACTTAACATACAAGTGGTTAGGTGACCTTTATCCCAAATGTATGCGAAGTGTACCTTATTCATATTAGTTCGCTCATGACGGTTAGGTGACCTTTATCCCATCAAGAGTTTCCTAATACGTCTAAGTGTTTCCACAAAAAGGAAGGCGTTTAACTTGTTTGCCTTGTAAGTAAGGGATTTTGAGTTTTCGTTAATTCTAGTTTGAGAAAACTTTTATACCATACACCAACATGCATTTAGTGCATGGTACTTATGAAAAACCATTTTCATGTCTTGTAATTAAGCCAATTACTTAATATAAACCATTTTATATTTATGATCCTTATCATGTCCTTAATAACCGTTTTTTAATTTAACCATTTAAATTGACGTTTTTGCATGTCGTTAATAATGTCAATTTTAACCAATTTAAATTGCCATTTTAGTTTGTTGTTAACTTGTGTGATTAACTTGTAGCATACAAACATACAATCCACATAATCATACAAAACAACCACGCATGCAAAATCATATGTTCACAATCAAGCCATTTTTGGTAGACATTTGTTTAGCCGAAAACAAATGCCACCGGTTAAGGGTAATAACACAAAGTAGGAGGTTTTAACCTCCCACTTAATCTTGCATCCAAATGCTTCTTCAAGTCTTCATCATCTTCATCATTTTACAAAATATATCCTAATACATTTTGTCTAGAAAATGAAAATACAACCTAATCTATTTTACATACCAAATATAAAATAAATTACATAACCAAAATAATAAATATTACAACCAAATGAATAATTATTACATGCCTTTTGAATGAATGATAATACATACCAAATGAATCATAAATCAACCAAACAAACATTCATTCAACCACAAGGTCTTGGCTATGATTGTGAACATCAAAATATCACCAAATATTTACCAAATGGCAAACCCAAAACCATTTTGGAACACCCATAAATTCGGCCAAAAGACCAACCCACCCAAATCCATTAATTTTTGCATTTTATTATCATGCATGTACATAAAATGCAAAGTTATGGTGAGTTCAAAAACCATCTCGAAGCATATTTCAACAACTTCGGCTCTAGATACCATTGTTGGGATTTAACATGTTTCATGATACTTAAAACCATTTAAGAACCAATTAAAAGCGGAAGCATGTAATTACCATTTTAAAACATGTTAATCTTTAACCAATTAAAGTTAAATCCCAATTAGGATCAAGTTGAGAAATAAGCTTACAAACTACAAGCAAGAATAAGATGTTATACCTATTCCAAGCTAGTTGAAAGTGATGAAGATGATGATGTTGAATGGAGCTTCAAATGGATGAAACCTCAAGTTGTTATACCCCAAGCTTATCACCAACACCTTGTACTTTGGTTAGGATTTATTGACACTTGAATTTAGCTTCCAAAAACCAAATTAAGAACCCCTTTTTCTCCCTAATACCCCACGTTTTTTTCAGCAGAATTGGAGGAGAAGAATGCAGTTTTTTTTTGATTACTTTTGATGTGTATGTGCAAGAGTGTCTTGGAATAATTCAAGTCTTGCATGTTATAGAAGTATGGCCCTTGTAATTGACCAAGAAAAGGGATCTTAGCATGTGTACAAGAGTCCCAATGCCACTTCCATTCAAGTATTATTAATTAAGTTTTATAAAATGGGAGGATTAAATTTTATAAAACTTTTATAATACTTCCATATATATATTTGTTATGTACATTTATATTTTTATAAAACCAAACTTTATAAAATGTATCATAACAAAATCAATTTATTTACCTATAAATAATTTAAACTCTTGTTATATATATAAATTAATCCATAATTTATATATATATATACACATCAAGTAATATTTCAGAAAACCATTTTTCTTGAAGTTCAAGTGTCGCGTATTTGATCAATGAACCAATCGTTAAAATCAAAGACGAATAAGGTGTCGGTAAGTTTGTTATTGGGTATGACCCGACTTGGATCATAATATATTAGCCACATTAATTAAATATGTCTCTCGGGCATACGAAATACCTTCAACAACGTGGTATGCACCAGCCAAACAGATAACACTCAACTCCTTAAACGATCTATTGAATGTCCCAATCATAGTTGTGAGGCTGAATTGGTAGAGCAACGTTTGAATGTTGCTTGGGGACATCCAACACCAACCTTTTCTAACGATTATCAATTATGATAGGGGATACCCTTAACCAACTGTTAAGTTCCTCAACAATTATCATTAGATATAGTTTCGGAGATAATTAGGTGACTACCTTCAAACGCTACAGATCGTCCATGACTACGGATTCTTAGATGATCATTATTCTATTCTTAGTATGATTGTCTAATGCCAAGAATTCATCAGTCACATCTATCAGTACATCACACAACAGATAAACATAAATGTTCAAATCAGTCCTTACTAATCAATTATCAATTCTCTGTACAGTAATTTCGTCATCTCCAACAAATTAATCAAAACAAGCTCATTTTCGGATTTTTCACCTTTTTATGATTTTCTGGTGAGGCATTTTGCACTTTTTAGGTATTTTCTGCTGATAACATATACTCCCCCTAAAATACTAAAATATAAAATCTTTTTGTGTTTTAGCATTTTAACCAAACAGAAAATATCTACAGACTAGCATGCAATCATGAAAGAAATCATGGACAGAAATGCAGACAGGAAGAAAAAAATATGCAACACAGATAATTAACAACTAAAAATCTATATGTCATGCATCCTACATGCAAAGTCTAAAAGGCTTGACTAACCCTCACACATAACATCCGAAATCACTTTGTCTCAATCAACAATGCCATTCATCTCTAGTAGGAGTAAGAACCTAGGTCTATCAAAAGACTTAGTAAATAAGTCAGCCCTATGGTCCTTAGTACCTATTCTCTTAACCTCAATAATCATTTTCTCATGGCAATCCCTAAGAAAATGATACTTAACATGTATGTGTTTAGTCTTAGAATGTTAAACAGGATTCTTAGTAATCGCAATAGCAGCAGTATTATCAATATAAAGAGGAGAGAAAGAGATTCTAACCCCGTAATCGCGAAGTTGTTGTTGGATCCAAACAACTTGCGAACAATAACTAGCAGCAGCTATATATTCAGCTTCACACATGGAAAGAGCAACTGCAATTTGTTTCTTGCATTGCCAGGTCACCAGCCTTTTACCTAAAAATTGACATAGATAGCATAGAATTCTTTTGGCAATTCTTGCATAATCTGAACGTGGGAAGCTACAAGATCAAACTTCTCATCGTTTGAATACCAGATGCTGAGATTTGGCGAATGCAATAGATAGCGTAGAATTCTTTTGGCAATTGTAAGATGAACTGTATTCGGATTAACTTGATAACGAGCACACAGACATGTCGCGAACATAATATCCGGCCTAGATGAAGTGAGATACATATGCGACCCAATGATTGCTCGATAATACGTAGGATCAACAGGTTCTCCTTCACAATCTAGCGAAATACTATGATTCACAGCTAACGGAGTTGACACAGGACGTTCTTGAGTCATACCGAAACATTCCAGTATATCATTCACATACTTTTCCTGATGAAGAAAAATTCCATTTTCTGTCTGTTCGACTTGTAAACCAAGAAATTAGTGTAGAAGACCCAATTTACTCATTTTGAACTCGTCCTTCATCACCTGTTCTAACTTATCAACGAGTTCCTGCTTAGTAGCACCGAAGATAATGTCGTCAACATAAATCTGGACTAAAATAATGTCATCATCTTGAACTTTTGTGAACAGAGTACAGTCTACCGTGCCCATTTGATATCCTTTTTCGAGAAGATAAGTCGATAAACATCCGTACCAAGCTCTAGGAGCTTGATGTAAACCGTAAAGGGCTCATTGTAATTGGTAAACTTTGTCAGGATGAAAATGATCTTCAAAACCCAGAGGTTGACTGACATATACTCGTTCATTTAGCTTGCTGTAAAGAAATGCACTCTTAACATCTATTTGATAAAACTTGGAACTTCATGAAAGACGCGAAAGTCATGAAAATGCGAATCGCTTCCAATCTGGCAACATGAGCAAAAACTTCATCCTAATCAAATTCAGGATCTTGCTGATAACCTTTAGCAACTAATCTTGCTTTGTTACGGGTAACATTGCCATCTTCGTCAAATTTGCATTTCCAAACCCATTTGAGATCGATTACTTTAGCATCATGCGGCTTAGTAACTAGCTTCCAAATATCTAGACGATTGAATTGCTGAATTTCTTCTTGCATAGCCATGACCCAATCAACATGCTTCAAGGCTTCTTTAGTAGTCTTTGGCTCAATTCTCGAGATATGACATGAGTACTCGTAGTATGCAGCAGCAGCTGTCATATGAGCATCAACTTGACCATCAAACTGAACTTGTCTTCTTGTTCTAACAAATGTATTTGGATCTCCAATGATATTTTCTCTAAGATGAGCAATTGTAGTTCTGAGAACTGGGTGTGCGGGAATAGGTATCTCATGGTGTAGATTCGTGGTATCTACAGCTTCTTCAGGATTATCAGAATTCTCACTCAAAATATTAGATCTACAGGTATCGTACACTGGATCAACATCTTGATCTGAATCTTGTACTGGCTCAATGACTGTTGGTAATGGAGTTGGAGTAGGTGCAGACACTTCTGGTTCATTCTGTAAATCAAACAGCATTTGTAACTCTACTTCATTCTCCGTCTGATCTGGAGCAAGATTGAATGAATCAATCAGCTCATCATAGTTGTAAATCCAAGGATGATTCTTGGGAGCACTCTTCGTGTGATTCTGTTGGACGTTAACTTCAGACCATTCTTCAACACATCTCGTCTCGTTGTTAAAAACTCTCTTGTTAGGAGAACTATACCCTAGAAACACTCCAGTAACCACCTTAGAATCAAACTTACTTCCTGGTTTTCTCTTCAAAATGGTACACAGGGCACCAAATGGTTTTAGATGCTTTAAAGAAGGTTTTCTCCCATGCAATAACTCATAGCACGTTTTACCTAGTCGTTTAACAGTTAAAACTCGATTCATTGTGTAACAAGCATTTGCAACAGCTTCACCCAAAAAATGAACAGGTAAAGATGAATCAGCTAGCATAGTCCTAGCAGTCTCAATCAAAACACTATTTTTTCTTTCAGCAACACCGTTCATCTGAGGAGGGTATGCAGAACTGAACTGCATATTGATACCTTTCTCAATTCAAAAATCTGCAAGATACTGATTCTTGAATTCTGTACCATTATCGCATCGAATCTTTCTAACTTTCAGATTAAAACCTGTCTCTAATCGATTGATCAGCACTTTCAAATTCTCAAACGTATCAGGCTTCTCTTTCAAAAACATAACCCATGAGAATCTTGAATAATCATCAGTTACCACCAGACAATACTTACTTCCATCAATACTTTCAAAACGAATTGGACCAAAGAGATCCATGTGCAACAACTCAAGTGGAGCAAAGATTGGATTATACTTCACCAACTTATGTGCTTTCTTGCTTTGCTTACCCTTCTTACACGGAACACATGTACCTGGAATCTGAAACGAACGAAGATCAACACCTTCTACAAGATTGTTGTGAACCAGATGGTTCATCTTCCAAAAACTTAAATGACCCATGCGTTTGTGCCATGTAATAGAATCTTGTTCAGTTGCTTTAGAAACAAAAGCTTGATGATGTTCAGTAGTTGAAGTAGCAACATTCATATCTAGCATGTATAAATCAGCTTATCGAGGAGCCTTCATCAAAATCATTTCAGTAGGAATCACAAACTCTGGTTTCAAGATGTAGCTGAATTCGTCATCAAATGCTACTTTGAAGGATTTTTCACAGATTTGTGAAACTGATAACAGATTGTTTGCAAGCTCTTGACAATAATTCACTTTATCAAAACTAACTTTATCATTCTTAAATAAACCTTGAGATGAAATATGACCACCTTTATCTCCAGCAAATGCAACATAACCTCCCTTAATTGGGTGTACATCTGAAAGAAGATATAGCTGTCCAGTCATATGTCTCGAAGTGCCGCTATCTACAATCTAGGTGTTATTTGCAGGTATCCTGGTTCCCTGCATATAACATTAAGAAGTTAATTGATAATGGGAACCCACGCCCGGACGGCAGTAGGTTGTCCATTAACACCCATAGCTTGAAATTCCATCCATTTCCCATTTGAGTCCGGAGGAATCTCATCATTAGAAACCTTAAACTTAGCAAATTTGGAAGGAGAGGTGTCACGTTCCTGGTGTCTGACATTCCTCTCTGAATCTGAATGATTCATCTGTGGTCTAATTCTAGAAAAATACTTTTTGCGACTCAGTTTTTGAGATGGAGACCTTAACTTTGGTTCAAAAGGTCTACCTTGCTCACTAGAACTGGCAACATTTGCCTCAAAATTTCTTTTAGGGATTTTTCCTTTCACAGGAGAAACATATCTATTGAAGTACTTCCTTTTGGAGTCTCCAAAGACAACATTTGTCTTAGATCTTTTATCACGAAGTTCATCATTTACAGGGAAACCTGTTCGATGAACATGAGATGATCTAGAATCATCATGTGACAAGTCAACTTTATGTTTTGGGGAACGGAATCTTCTAGGACAATAAGTAGCAATGTGTCCAAAAATAGCACAATTAAAACATTGTCTAAACTCCCTATGTCCTCTAAATTGATACACATTATTAGAGTAACAGGACTGTTATCAAATCTAGGATTTTTCAAAATTTTACCAGGACCTTTTGGAACTGGACCTCTTGGTTTTATCACCCTTCGTCTAACTGTATTATCTCCTAGACCATTTTTCTTATCTTCATCATGATCTAAAGCACCTTCAGCAGTTTCGTCTGAAGTCATGTTCTCAGTTGAGTTAGACTTCTTGTTCCTATCAGCATAGTTCTCATAACTAGGTGGAACACAATCTTCTGGTTATCCATCAACCACATTTGTATTAACGTATTTGTTTTGAAAAGGAGGAGATACGGATTTATATCCAATGCCTTTACCCTTTTTATCATTAAGTTCAACCATAAGTGCATTCCATTGAGATGCACTTGCCCAACATTTCATTTTGATTGACATGGCTTCTAAATCAGCTTTGACACACTCATTTTCCTTTTTCAATTCATTTATTATCTCAACACGTTTGATTAAAGCTAGATTTAAATCAAAGTTATAACATTTAATATCATGAATCTGGTTTTTGTAAACTTTAATTTCTTCTTTTAAATCATTTTCAATCTTTTTGGTCACAAGGTTGGCATGATACTTGTCACGCATCTCATCATATCTTTTTGTTCAGGTTGTCTATGGTAATCTTATATTCAGCACATTGAGCACATTCAGCGTTTGAATTCGAGCAAAAATTAGAAGTTACCTCTTGAGCGCTATTTAATGAGGAAGTATCAGCCATGAAAGAAAAATAGTTCGTCTTCTTCCCATCATCGAATTCATCTTCTGATTCTGAAGAATCTGTAAGAAACACTGATGCATCATCGTTTGCTAAACCTTTACCCAAATATATCTCTTCGAGTTTATCCCAGATATCCTTAGCTCTTGTCAACCCTGACACTTTTTCACGATCACATTCTGACAAACACTTCTTGAGTAGATCCTTGCTTGTTCAACATCTCAAAATCAGTAGAACCCTTAGAACTTTCTGCATCTGAATCTGACCTTGTATCTAGTTCATCAACTTCTGAAATTAAACTGTCTAGATCTGAACCTTCACCCATAAGAACCAACATTTCCAATTCTACATCAATCATTCTACCCCATTCGTCTAGTTCCTTATCAGCATCAATCAATGTTTCTTCACTTTGATCAACTTCTAGATTGTCTTCACACAGTGAGATATCATCATACTTATTCTTCCAACTGTTGAAATAGTAGTCCTCCGATGAAGTAGGTGAAATGCTTCCTGATTCAGGTGTTCGGGGAACAGAATCACGTGCTTTCTTAAATTTATATTTCACCTTTTTCTGAACTTTGTCCTTTCTAATGGTTCGAGATATCTCTTCTGCTCTTTTAGTGCGAGCAATCATCTTCTCAATTACGCTTTGCTCAGAAACACATTTTGATTCATCTTCTGTGATCTTAGCCATGTTGGCTTTATGTTGATCATTCACATTCAGTTTAGTTGACCAATCATCATTATCTCCATGAATGACAACTAGAGATTTGATAATGCTAAAAACGAACATATATTTCATAGCATTATCCTTCAAGAAAGACAAGCTTTTAGTTGTAATTGTTCTATTTACAAGTTATATTCGTTTAAATAATAAAAGGTGAAGACAAAATACAGATTTGACGAATTGAAGACGCAAATGACCAAAAAGCTAAAAAGTAATAATGAGAAACGTCTAAAAATTATAAGAGTACAAGCCGTGAAACGCAAAGTACAAGATATTAAATTGTACGAAAAGGCGTTCGGAAATCCAGAACCGAGACATGAACCAACTTTCAGTGCGCGACGCAACGGACCAAAAATTACACGTCAACTATGCACAAGAATATAATATAATATATAATTAATTATATATATATTATTATATATTATAATTATACGCAGCCCACGTTTTGGATTTGATCAATGTGCTGGAATCCAGAGTTCCGCACTCGCGGAGATGTGAGGAACAAAACCTACGCACTCGCGGAGTTACACAGTGATCGAGTGGGCCTATAAAAGGAAACGAATTCTGCTCGATCAAACACACCTTTTTCTTTTCCTTTCTCTCAATATATACGATATATATATATATATATATATATATATATATATATATATATATATATATATATATATATATATATATATATATATATATATATATATATATATATATATATTTTATAATTATAATTTTAATTTTAGTTTATTAATAATAAGGTTATGTTAGCGAATGTTGTAAGTTTGTAAGTCGAAATTATGTCCGTGTAACATTACGCGGTTAATACTCATTGTAAGTTATGTTCAACCTTTTTTAATTAATGTCTAGTAGCTAAGTTATTATTATGCTTATTTAAATCGAAGTAATCATGATGTTGGGCTAAATATTTAAGACGGGGTTGTTGGGCTTTGGACCATAATTGGGGTTTGGACAAAAGAATGACACTTATGGAAACTAGACTTTGGGCTATTAATGGGCTTTATATTAACTAAACGATACCTTGTTAATTTAATATAAAGGTTACAATTTGACGTATCTATATATAACCACATACGCTTAATCGGGTACGGTGGGCGGGATATTTATAAATACGAATTATTGTTCATTTGACCGGATACGGGGATGGATTAATAGTCAATGGACTCATTAAAACAGGGGTGGATTACATTCAAAGGTAATTGGTGTAATTGTTAACAAAGTATTAAAACCTTGGACTACACGCAGTCGATAACCTTGTGTATTCATTAAACAAAGTATTAAGACCTTGTTACAGTTCGAATCCCCAATTAGTTGGAATATTTGACTTCGGGTATAAGGATAATTTGACGAAGACTCTCGCACTTTATATTTATGACTGATGGACTATTATGGACAAAACCGTATGGACATATCGAATAATCCAGGACAAAGGACAATTAACCCATGGTAATAAATTAAAATCAACACGTCAAACATCATGATTACGAAAGTTTAAATAAGCATAATTCCTTTATTTTATATCTTATCGCACTTTTAATTATCGCACTTTTAATTATCGTACTTTTAAATTATCGCAATTTTATTTACCGTCATTTTATTTATCGTACTTTAAATTATTGCACTTTTATTTATCGCATTTTTATTTATCGTCATTTACTTTACGCCTTAAATTAAGTCATTTATATATTTAATATTTTACATTAGGTTTTAATTGTGACTAAAGTTTTAAAATCGACAAATCGGTCACTAAACGGTAAAAACCCCCCTTTTTATAATAATAATAATAATACTACTTATATATATATATATATATATATATATATATATATATATATATATATATATATATATATATATATATACAAATATAGTTTAAAAATATAACGTTAAACTTGGCTAGCTCCCTGCAGAACGAACCGGACTTACTAAAAACTACACTACTGTATGATTAGGTACACTTCCTATAGTGTTGTAGCAAGGTTTAGGTATATCCACTCTATAAATAAATAAATAACTTGTGTAAAATTATATTGTATTTAATAGTATTTAGTAGTAAAAACATAACTATTTCATATACACCTCGCATAACATCAAGTATTTTTGGTGCCGCTGCCGGGGAACTTCACTTAACGCCAAAGCGAAACGTCCTAAAAAAAATATTTATTAAGTTTTAATCTATTTTTGTAAAAAAATATAAGTTTTAAATATTAAAAACAAAAATATAAAAACAATATATATATATATATATATATATATATATATATATATATATATATATATATATATATATATATATATATATATATATTTAAGTTTATTAAAAAGTTTATATTTTTATTTATAGTGAAAAGTTATAAAAAAAACTAGTAAGCAATTTTTAATATAAGTGTTATTTAAATTACATTTTCTATAAAAATAAAAACTGAAAATAATAAAAATTAAAAGTAAAAAAATAAAAAAAAATGTTGAAACTGCACGAATTGGAACCTACAGCTCGTTTGAATTTGCATCCTCCGCACTCGCGGAGTTTTTGGGCAGAAGACATCCGCACTCGCAGAGCCGTCTGACATCTGCAACCTAGTACGTGCATTAATTGTGAAATTAGGGTTATAATTATTATTAATTATAATTAGAGTTTATATTTAATATTAATTAGTTTTAGTTTAATTAAATTTGTATTTTTAAGTTTTAATTAGTTTTATTAATTTATAAAATTAATACTTTTATAAAATAATAATATAAAAATAATATTTTTATAAAAATTGTATTTTTTATAACTTTAGTTTTATTTTTAAATTTTGTATCTTTTTAATCGTTTAATTGTAATTTGTATTTTTATCGTTCGTAATTAGTTTTAAGTTAGTTTTTGTCGTAGTTTATTTTTATTGTTAGATTTCTAAGATTTGCCGTAAAATCCCTTAAGTGCTTTTTCTTTAGATTAAGATTTAGATGCCTTAGAATTTTACGACGTCGCTTATCGCTTTAATATTTTATAGATTTTAGTGCCTAATTAAGTTATTGCTGTTTTGGATATAGAATTCCTTTTAAGCTTTAATACCTTTAGACGCAACTTTTAGTCTTAAGTTTTTAGAATTTTAAGTTTCAACGCTTTACTTTCTTATTATTATTTTTCGACCTTTTATTTTTCGATGTTTTACGACACACTCTTTTTCTTTCTTATTTCTCGACGCTCTAGTTTTTAGGACATAGAATTTTTTTTTTATCTTCTTTAAATTTCGACGAAAAATTATTTTAAGCGGTTAAATTGATAGACATCCAAAATTTTCTGGTTCGTAGTAATAGTTGGATTTGTTAGTGGCGAATTATGGGCTTCTGATTTAAAGGGTCCTGGCTACCTGCTGCATCTATTGGCTATTCGAAACGTGGACAAAATCAGAAAAGTCTATTAATTTGATAGCTTATATAAGTTTTATATTTTATAACTAATAGGACATTCTGTGAATGCACCGAGCAAAACGTTCACCACCTTTCATACGTTCACCACCTGTAACTCGATCAAGACATCTAGCCAATATTGTCGCAGTTGATTTTTCTTTAGAATCGTCATCTAGTCAACCAAGTACTCCAATTCAAATTTCTGATAATCCATTTTTTGAACCCGACCTCACAATTGAGAATTCGGAGGATATTCAATGACAATTCAGAGATCATGAACCATTAATATTTTCTCCTGAACCACAAATCACTCAACCAGAGATTGTCGAGGAAGAAACCATTAAGTCAGAATCCTCTAGTGATTCAGATTCAACAATTTCAATCATGGAAAATCTGGAACCTCTAAGTATGGAAGACCGAATGAGAGCTAAACGCACTGGCCAAGGTCATGCAATTACTCAACTAGACATTAATGCGCCAGATTATGAAATCAAAGGACAAATCCTACACATGGTAACTAATCAATGCCAATTTAGTGGTGCACCAAAGGAAGATCTAAACGAACATCTTCGTACTTTTAATAGAATTTGTACTCTATTCAAAATAAGAGAAGTTGAGGATGAACAGATCTATCTCATGTTATTTCCCTGGACTTTAAAGGGAGAAGTCAAAGATTGGTTAGAATCGTTACCTGAAGGGGCGATTGATACATGGGATGTTTTAGTTGAAAAATTTTTTAAACAATTCTTTCCGGTATCTAAAGCCGTAAGACTTCAAGGAGAAATAGTTACGTTCACACAGAAGCCAAATGAAACTCTATATGAGGTGTGGACAAGATTTGGAAAGTTATTGAGAGGATGCCCGCAACATGGTTTAGACACTTATCAAATAGTACAAATAGTCTATCAAAGATGCGAAATTAATACACGAAAAGACATCGACATAGCAGCTGGTGGTTCCATTATGAAGAAAACCGCAACTGATGCTTACAAAATTATTGATAACACTGCTTCCCACTCACATGAGTGGCATAAAAAAAAAGATATCGTTAGATCATCTAAAGCGGCTAGAGCTGATTCTAGCCATGACTTTGATTCCATGTCCGCAAAGATAAATGCTTTCGAGAGACGAATGGAAAAGATGACTAAAGATATTCACTCAATACGAATTAGTTGTGAGCAGTGTGGAGGACCACATTTGACAAAAGATTGTCTCAGTATTGAACAAACAATGGAACAAAGAGAGAATATTTCATATATAAACCAAGTGCCTGGAAATAATTATCAGAATAATTATCAACCGCCAAGACCAAACTACAATCAAAATCAGAATTATAACTGAAATGTTCCATACAACAACCAACAAGGTCCTAGCAATCAACAAGTATCTAATAATACTTACAACCAGCAAAGACCTATTTTTCTAAATAAACCACCATAAATCGATGATAAAAAGCCAAATTTAGAAGATATGATGTCGAAGCTAGTTGAATCTCAAACGTAATTTTTCACATCTCAGAAACAAACCAATGAACAAAATGCTCAAGCATTTAGAAATCAACAAGCTTCTATTCAAAATCTGGAATAAGAAGTGAGCAACCTAACAAGGTTGATAGGTAAAAGAAAACAAGGGAGTCTACCTAGCGATACAAATGCTAACTCCTGGAATGAAACAGCTAAAGTCATTACCACGAGAAGTGGTACTACACTTAAACCACCTGAAATACCTGTAATTTCTAATGACTCTAATCCTACTCCACAAGAACCACAATCTGAGCAAGATAAGGAAACAAAACCGGTAGTTGAAAAGGTTAATGAAGATAACACAGTTAAAGCTAAACCTTATGTTAAACCATACCAACCACCACTTTCTTACCCGAGTAAAATGAGAAAAGAAAGACTTGAAGCCGAGCAATCCAAATTCTTGGAAATGTTTAAACAAATAAATGTCAATCTTCCTTTCATTGATGTGATTTCAGGAATACCTAGATATGCTAAATTTCTGAAAGATCTAATCACAAATAGAAAGAAAATGGAAGAACTCTCAGCTGTTACTATGAATGCAAATTGTTCTGCTGTGTTGTTCAATAAACTACTAGAAAAACTCTCAGATCCAGGAAGTTTCACAATTCCATGTTTTCTAGGTAGTCTTAGTTCAATAGAAGCATTGGCAGACTTAGGAGCTAGTATAAATTTAATGGCATATTCATTATACACTAAACTAGACCTCGGAGAATTGAAACCAACACGAATAAGCATACAACTAACAGATCTATCAATAAAATATCCTAGAGGGATAATGGAGAACATGCTAGTTAAAGTTGGTACTTTAGTATTTCCAGTAGACTTTGTTATTCTGGACATGGAAGAAGATTCTCGAGTTCCTCTTATATTAGGAAGACCATTCTTAAACACGACTAAAGCAATAATAGACGTGTTCGGTAAAAAACTGACCCTAAGTATAGAGGACGAGAGTGTTACCTTTTCTGTTGATAGAGCCATGCAACAACCGCAATCTGCAGATGATACATGTTATTATATTCAAACTATAGATTCACATACAGAATTATTAGAAGAATTTCCAGAATTACAAGGAACAGGAGAATGTTCTTTAGGAGAAGGAACTGAACCAATTGATGAAGCTGAAATGTTAGCTACACTTATGGCTAATGAATATTAACCAACAACAGAAGAACTTTAAATGCTAAAAGAGGAAGACAGATATCGATACAAAGCATCGATAGAAGAACCACCAATATTAGAGTTAAAGCCACTTCCAAATCATTTGGAATACGCTTATTTACATGGTGAATCTGAATTACCTGTTATAATATCGTCTTCTCTTACTGAAAATGAAAAATCTCAACTCATTTCTGTGCTAAAAGCTCATAAACCAGCTATTGCATGGAAGATTCATGACATTAAAGGCATAAGTCCTTCGTATTGCACACACAAAATCCTTATGGAAGAAGGTCATAAAACCTATGTGCAACGCCAACGAAGACTAAATCCTAATATGCAAAATGTTGTTAGGAAAGAAATTATTAAACTACTAGATGCAGGTTTAATTTATCCAATTTATGATAGTCCATGGGTAAGCCCAGTTCAATGTGTACCTAAGAAGGGTGGCATGACTGTCATCACAAATGAAAAAATGAGCTTATTCCTACTAGGACTATAACAGGATGGCGTGTTTGTATTGATTATAGAAAATTAAATGAGTCCACCAGAAAAGATCACTTTCCCTTACCTTTCATTGATCAAATATTGGAAAGATTAGCCGAGAATAGTTACTATTGTTTTCTTGACGGTTTTTCCGGATACTTTCAAATTCCAATAGCACCCGAGGACCAAGAGAAAACCACATTCATGTGCCCTTATGGTACTTTTGCTTACAAACGCATGCCATTTGGACTTTGCAACGCCCCTGCAACCTTTCAAAGGTGCATGATGGCGATTTTTCACGACATGATAGAAGAATGCATGGAAGTATTCATGGATGACTTCTCAGTCTTCGTTGATACTCTTGAAATATGTCTAGTTAATCTTGAACGAATGCTTATTAGATGCGAGCAATCAAATCTAGTACTTAATTGGGAAAAATGCCATTTCATGGTTAAAGAAGGCATCGTTCTTGGTCATAAAATTTCGAAGGAAGGAATTGAAGTGGATAGAGCTAAAGTAGATGTAATTGCTAAACTTCCACATCCCACCAATGTTAGAGGAGTTAGGAGTTTTCTAGGGCAAGCCAGTTTTTACCGACGTTTCATAAAAGATTTTTCTAAAATTGCCACTCCTATGAATAAACTCCTAAAAAAAGATGCTCCATTCATCTTTTCGGATGAATGCATCAAATCTTTTAATATTCTTAAAGAAAAACTTACTAATGCGCCGATCATGATAACTCCAAATTGGAATCTACCGTTTGAACTTACGTGCGATGCAAGTGATTTTGCAATGGGAGCCGTTTTAGGACAAAGGATTGAAAAACGATTTCAACCTATTTATTACGCTAGTAAGACGTTACAAGGAGCACAAACGAATTACACAACTACTGAAAAAGAACTCCTTACTATTGTCTTTGCTTTTGACAAATTTCGTTCATATCTCGTTCTAGCTAAAACGGTGGTCTATACCGACCATTCTGCTCTTAGATACCTATTTTCGAAACAAGATGCCAAACCACGATTAATTCATTGGATCTTACTCTTACAAGAGTTCGATATTGAAATCCGAGATAAAAAGGGAGCAGAAACCTCGCAGCTGATCATCTTTCTCGTCTTAAAAATCCCGAATTAGAAGTTTTAAATGAATCGGCCATACAAGACAACTTTCCTGATGAATATCTTTTGAAGATCGATTATATTGAAATTTCATGGTTTGCAGACTATGCAAACTACTTAGTATGTGGATTCCTTGAAAAAGGGTTGTCGTACCAAAAACGAAAGAAATTCTTTAGTGATATAAAACACTATTTTTGGGAAGATCCACATTTGTTTAAAAGTTGTCCCGATGGAATAATACGCCGATGTGTATTCGGAGATGAAGCTAGTCAAATCTTAAACCATTGTCACACTGGACCAACAAGAGGGCATTATGGGCCTCAACTCACAGCAAGAAAAGTCTATGACGCTGGATTCTATTGGCCTACAATTTTCAAAGACGCGCACCTTCTTTGTAAATCCTGTGATGCTTGTCAAAGGACCGGAAAAATAAATCAACGTGATGAAATGCCACAAAATGTCATTCAAATATGTGAAGTATTTGACGTTTGAGGTATTGACTTTATGGGTCCATTTCCAAAATCTCATAATAATCTCTATATTCTCGTTGAGATTGATTATGTATCTAAATGGGCGGAAGCACAAGCCCTCCCAACTAACGATGCACGAGTTGTAGTCAACTTTTTAAAACGTCTTTTTGCTAGGTTCGGAACACCGAAAGCTTTAATAAGTGATCGGGGTACTCATTTTTGTAATAATCAACTTGAGAAAGTTCTGAAAAGATATGGAGTAACTCATAAAATCTAAACCGCTTATCATCCACAAACAAGTGGACAAGTTGAAAATACCAACCGAGCTTTAAAACGTATTCTAGAGAAAACCGTAGGATCAAATCCAAAGGAATGGTCCATGAAATTGGAGGATGCACTCTGGGCTTTTAGAACAGCCTATAAAACTCCAATTGGAACCACACCTTTTAAACTCATTTACGGAAAAGCATGTCACCTTCTAGTAGAAATTTAGCACAAAGCATTTTGGGCTTTGATGAAAGGACCCGTTCATATACATTATAAACGATTCACAATAGTTAATTTCATTGCGAGGTACTTGACCTCTATATGATACATTTAATAAACATTGCATTCGTTTTTAAAAAGACAAAATTTCATTTACATCGAAAGTTGACGGCATTCATACCCTTTCATAATATATCCATCAATAATTGACTTAATAATAATCTTGATGAACTCGACGACTCAAATGCAACGTATTTTGAAATATGTCATGAATGACTCCAAGTAATGTCTCTAATATGAGCTAATGCACAGTGGAAGATTTCTTTCATACCTGAGAATAAACATGCTTTCAAGTGTCAACCAAAAGGTTGGTGAGTTCATAGGTTTATCATAAAACAATAAAATTCATCATTTTGATAGACCACAAGATTTAAATGCTGCATGGTACAAATGGGCCTGAATCCTATACCCACCTGTAATGTACATGCGATATCTTTTAAATACAGTACACCTTTCTCGTGTACAAAATCATCTTTCATAAATCTTAGTAACCGTACACATATCTCGTGCACAAAAATAATATACACATAACCTGTGTATAAAATCATTCTCTCGATATATAAAATTGACTTTTTATTGCTTTCATAGCTTGGCTTGGTAACCGACCTTAACATATAATGCGCATAATAATATCCCCAAAACAGAACATCTCGTCTGTATAATAATCATATAAACTTTGAAGTACTAAACACCACGCCCACTAGCCATTCCGTCTAGTGAACATTCTGGGTGGGGGTGTTAAACCCGGTAGCTATCTTTAGGATTCGCGTCAATTAGGCGTGCACTAATTCTCAAAATTAGTGATGTTCCCTAATTCTTAGGTTACCAAGCAATAATAATCAGGAGAAAAATATTCATATCAATTGTGGCAATTATCACGTCCACATAATTCAATGGTGGCTATTATCACGTCCACATAATTCATTTGAGGAATGTTTTGCTTGTGTCTATCTCGTCAAACATTTATAAAAGTATTTCATGTATTCACAGTTCAAAATGTATTTCAAAAGCATTTAATAAAGCAGTTGTAAAAGTAGCGCATGTATTCTTAGTCCCAAAAATGTAAAGAGTAAAAGGGAATCAAATGAACTTACCTAATGTATTTTGTAGTAAAAATACATATGACTATATTGAATAATGCAGGGTTGGCCTCTACATATAATTGAAATCGAACAGATTTATATATTATTATTAGTGATATATTTGTTATATTTAATAATTTATAGGTGTCATAAATAATTTAATTAGTATATCTTGTTTATATACTTTAGTTAAATAATTAGTAAGAATATTAATATAGTTATGTTACATGTATTAAATGTAGTTATTTATAGATAAAAATATTTGTTGTTGTAATAATAATATAGTAATGATAGTAATAATAAAATTAATAATTTTATTTAATTTGTAACTTAATTGTTTCTATAATAATATTTGTATCTATAATCATAATAATAATAAGAATGTTACTAATATTAAAAATGAAAATAATGATAATAATAATAATAATGATAAAATTTAATAATAATAATGTTAATAATAATTTTACTAAAAATGATAATTTTAATAATCATGCTAATATTTATATTCCTAATAATGATATTGTTGATAATAATAATAATAATAATAATAATAATAATAATAATAATAATAATAATGATAATAATAATAATAATAATAATAATAATAATAATAATAATAATAATAAATAATATTAGAAATATAATATTTATAATAATAATAACACCAAAATAATACTAATAATGATGATTTTTAATAAAAATAAGAATGATAACATTTAATGATAATAATCATATTACTTTACTAACTATAATAATTATTTAAATGATAATAATATTATTAGTAATAATATTATAACAACAACTTATATATATCAAGTTTCATATTTGTATGTTATATTGATAACACTAATTTTGATATTAATATTGAAAATAATAATATTACTATAACATTTATCTCTAACTTGTAATTACATTTAAAATATTATTATTACAATTATTAATTATGTAATATTTACTAATTATCTAAGTATGGAATATTTAATATTTATACATTTTAACAATATACATATATAGTAATAGTTATGTATCGAAATCATATATATATTCAAACTACTATACATATAGTTATGGTAAATACCAAGTTTTATTGTATATCATAAATTATCTTGCGTCTTTAATTCCAGAAACTAAATCGTATAATATTGTATAAATGTATTTCAAGTTATCATGTTATCATATATATATATATATATATATATATATATATATATATATATATATAGTTATCATGTTATCATATATATATATATATATATATATATATATATATATATATATATATATATATATATACCTATATTCATATACATATATCTATTTATAAATGATTGTTCGTGAATCATCAAGAATGGTCGAAGGTCAATTGGATATATGAAACACAGTTCAAACTTTTTGAGACTCAACCTTACAGACTTTGCTTAACGTGTCAGAATTATAATAAGATTAAGTTTAAATTTGGTCGGAAATTTCCGGGTCATCACATTTGAAGACATGTAATCTTAATTTACATGAAGCCGGACGTCTACGGTTAAGTCAACTAAACGAATTATAAGAATTAAGACATGAAGCATATGAAAATTCGTTAATCTATAAGGAAAGAACGAAGAAATGGCATGATAAAAGAATCAGAAGTTCAAAATAATTTAAGGAAGGAGATAGAGTTCTTCTTTTCAATTCACGATTCAAGCTATTTCCTGGAAAATTAAAATCAAGATGGTTTGGACTATTCATAGTCAAAAGAGTTTTCCCATATGGAATAATAGAGTTAATAAATTCAAATGGGATTGAATTTAAAGTTAATGGTCACAGAGTTAAACATTACATACATGGTCCAATGGAAATTGAAAACGAAGTTAATCACAATTTCGACACCACAGTTAACTAAGTGTGGGGAGAATCAAGTCTTTTTAAGAATAATATATATTTCTGTTAGAGTTAGATTTTCTGTTCTCGTGTAGTTCTCGAGAATGGAATCCGAATGGTCTTTCCCTAGCAGACCCTAAAGAACTAGTCTTCTCCCTCCATTCTGAATTTTATTTTTTTTAGGTTTTACGAGATGAAGAATTCCTTTAATCTGAACCATGGTCTACTACTACATGCTATGATTACTAAACGTAATAATAACATCTTTCTGAGTGAACTGGTATCATTCATAAGAGGAAAAATGGACGAAGTGAGGAAAGAACTCAGGAAAGATCATCATAAGACACATTTTGGTAAAGGAAAATCAAAATCCGCAACAAAAAGAAGAGCACGACACCTTGAAAGATGTCATAAATGCGGAAAATGGTCACACGAAGATAAATGTTTGAACAATTAAACATATTCAAATACCGAATTTGTTACTCTATGCAGAGAAGGACCGTTCATATGTTTAGAAGAAAAGTTATTGAAGAATCGAGGTTATGCTTATGTAGCTATGGAAAACCAAATCACACGACTCTCCTATGAGTCGGCTAAAGCGGGTCTCTGAGAATTCTATCTCACAGGTAAGTATGTACAGTTTTTATTTGTTTTTATTTATTGCTTTTAACCTTTTGATAATAAACGCTGAATCGTTCGCTATAAAGTATTAAATTTATATTCTATAAAATTAGGTATGCGAAACCGAAATTATTAATATCATACAAAAATTTATTATAACAATGTGAAATTTACAGTTTATTCTTAAGATATAAATATCTTTAATCAATCAATCCAAATTATGTCAGAAATTCGTCAGGAGTAAAAATAAGTAATATAGCTGAAATTACTTTACCCAAAAGAGTGGCGTATATTTTTGATAATATTTGATTGATTAAAGTGGGATAAAAGACCAAAAAGATTTATAATTTTATTTTTACCTTGTTTTTAAAATTAATATATAAATATTAAATTAATATTGTAAATCTTTTTAAATCAATATATTTAAGTTTTTAAATATTTTAAAAATTAATATTTTCAATTTAAGTTTGTAAAATTAATGTATAAAAACATTAATGATATTAATATGAATTTTTAATTTTATGCATTTTAAATTTAAGTTTGGTGTGAATTTAAATACAAAAATGTACTTTATTTCACTAAGTTAAAAATATGATTTCTAAAATTTGTCATAAGTTGAAAACTAGGTCGTTGAACCGAAATTGCTATACCTAAGGGAGGGATGAGAAATTTTATTATCATTATTTTTAATCTCATTGATCTAAAGTATGCAAAAACATTTAAAAAAAAATCTAAAAGTCTTTGCTTTTAAAACAATCGCTTTAAAATGACAAATTTTAAAATTTTGTCGAGGGACGGACTAGGTAAACGTACCGAAACAACCTCGTCCTAAAGTAAAAGGAAACAAAATTTTAAATAATTATTCATTTAAATTGTTTTAATAAATAAAGGTTTTATATATATATATATATATATATATATATATATATATATATATATATATATATATATATATATATATATATATATATATATATATATATATATATATATATGTTTGTAGTTTATCTTATGTACAAAACGGGGTAAAACAGCGTACTTTCAAAGACTAGCATTAAGTTCAGCAAAAGCTATTAATTTTGACGACAAAACGAAAAACAAGTTTGATGTAACAACAGACGGAATGAACAAATGATGTGCACTATTTATCATTCAACACAAACAACAATATGTTTGGAAACTTTGGTAAAATTTAATCATTTTTCTACGCTAATCACCCTCAATAATTTAAATTGTTACTGATTTCTTACAAATGAGGGCATTGCAAGATCTTAAGTGTGGGAGGGGTTAAATTCTTTCAGATTTTTAAAATTTTAATTTAAGCACTTGGTTACCATAAAAAATACTAGTAACGCAGTAGTTGAATTAGAATCTAGTGCTCTCTGATAATAAAGAACAGCCCTAGTCTTATATACTGACTACCCAATTCTAGTAATATTTTTCAAAATTTTCAACTAAATGAACTCAAAATCATGTTTATACATATTTATGAACGATAAAACTAGGTGTTAAAAACGAAATTATTGTTACCTCGGAAAGGACATAAATTGAGAAACAACTCAAAATGCTTGAATTCATTTAAAATGGAATAGAGGAGAATAAAAAGGCAAAGAAAGAAAAATAAAAGCCAAGTGTGGGAAAAATTTACCAAGTTATTTAGAACATATATTACATATTTTTGTACAAATAATTGAAAATACTTTTGTTTTGAACAATATTAGTCAGTTTTACCCAGTTTATTGTAATATAAATAGAATTTATAAGGAAGTAAAGTCTTCCGAGAAAAAAGACACGCGCTTCTTGATTTAGGTCTGGGAGTTTTCGTCAAGACCAGTTGTAGAGTCTACGAAAAACCTTGAAAAGTTTTCTCTAAAATCAGCTGGAAATCCACGGACCTCAGCATCAAACAGGGTCGCCAAGTGGTCAGACTTATCCTAACCATGAGAGGATCTGTCTCGTACAATGGAGGGGCACCATGAAAATTAGCTTATAAGACTAATGAATCAGATCTCCAGAAAGGATAATCTCCTTAAAAGATAAAAATCAGCTTTTAAGCCTGATATTACTCAATCCTTAAGATTGACTTTAAAGATTGAGAATTTAAACTCATGGAATTCGATGATATCTAAACTCGAACTTGAACGAGAAAATATTTTGATCAAATTACAAACCGATTTGTTTTCTGAAAACTCATTTTTAATGCGTTCATTACCATTGAACATAAAATCTTAAGAATTCACCGGAATTCATTAGGTCACCTGAACCAAATCGGGTGTCAACCGTAAGAACGGTAGTTGCATAGCATGGTCGAAGACAAGACCTTGTGCCAGACTGAAAAACCATAGGGTGATCTTTACTATTGCTCCTACAAAGGATAGTAATTGCATTCGACATGATATAGACCATAATCAAAAGCATGTCACGGGACATTGCCTTAACAGTTGCTTGTTCAAAGCTTTCCTTTAAAACCGGACGGTAGTTTACCAAAAGGTAATATACGGAGCAAGTATACTGGACGTGTTGCTTTCCCAATACAAGGTTAGCAAGTGGGTGACACAAAACCATAAGTTTTGAGCTAAAATTTTCAAATCTGAAACCCACGGAACCCACAAAAATAATTTGCAAACACCGGTGAAGGGTTATTCCGGAAAACTTATCTAGGGTAAAAGCTAGATTGAATTTTCAAAAGATCAAATGTTTCATAAAGATCCAATTTCCTAAAGGATCTAAATTTTCATAGTCATGTGGGACTGTAAACCACAACGTTACTATCATTGTTCATACCACCGTATAGAAATCACTGATGTACAAAGAGTGAAGAATAAAGAAGTGATTTTAGTAAAGTTATATTCAAGTTCTATATTGCTTGAGGACAAGCAACGCTCAAGTGTGGGAATATTTGATAATGCTAAAAACGAACATATATTTCATAGCATTATCCTTTAAGAAAGACAAGCTTTTAGTTGCAATTATTGTATTTACAAGTTATATTCGTTTAAATAATAAAAGGTGAAGACAAAAGACAGATTCGACGAATTGAAGACGCAAATGACCAAAAAGCTAAAAAGTACAAAGTATAATCTAAGTGATTCAAATTATTAATGAGAAACGTCTAAAAATTACAAGAGTACAAGCCGTGAAACGCAAAGTACATGATATTAAATAGTACGAAAAGGCGTTCGAAAATCCAGAACCGAGACACGAACCAACTTTCAGCGCGCGACACAACGGACCAAAAATTACAAGTCAACTATGCACAAGAATATAATATAATATATAATTAATTATATATATTATTATATACTATAATTATACGCAGCCCATGTTTTGGATTTGATCAATGAGCTGGAATCCAGAGCTCCGCACTCGCGGAGATGTGAGGAACAAAACCTCCGCACTCGTGGAGTTACACAGTGATCGAGTGGGCCTATAAAAGGCAACGAATTCTGCTCGATCAAACACACCTTTTTCTTTTCCTTTCTCTCAATATATATATATATATATATATATATATATATATATATATATATATATATATATATATATATATATATATATATATATATATATATATATATATATATATATATTTATATATATATTTATATTTATATTTTATAATTTTAATTTTAATTTAAGTTTAATAATAATAAGGTTATGTTAGCGAATGTTGTAAGTTTGTAAGTCGAAATTCTGTCCATGTAACACTACGCGATTACTACTCATTGTAAGTTATGTTCAACCTTTTTAAATTAATGTCTAGTAGCTAAGTTATTATTATGCTTATTTAAATCGAAGTAATCATGATGTTGGGCTAAATATTTAAGACGGGGTTATTGGGCTTTGGACCATAATTGCGGTTTGGACAAAAGAACGACACTTGTGGAAACTAGACTATGGGCTATTAATGGGCTTTATATTAACTAAACGATACCTCGTTAATTTAATATAAAGGTTACAATTTGACGTATCTATATATAACCACATATGCTTAATCGGGTACGGTGGGCGGGATATTTATAAATACGAATTATTGTTCATTTGACCGGACACGGGGATGGATTAATAGTCAATGGACTCATTAAAACGGGGGTGGATTACATTCAGGGGTAATTGGTGTAATTGTTAACAAAGTATTAAAACCTTGGACTACACGCAGTCGATAACCTGGTGTATTCATTAAACAAAGTATTAAGACCTTGTTACAGTTCGAATACCCAATTAGTTGGAATATTTGACTTCGAGTATAAGGATAATTTGACGAAGACTCTCGCACTTTATATTTATGACTGATGGACTATTATGGACAAAACTGTATGGACATATCGCATAATCCAGGACAAAGGACAATTAACCCATGGTAAAAAATTAAAATCAACACGTCGAACATCATGATTACGAAAGTTTAAATAAGCATAATTCCTTTATTCTATATCTTATCGCACTTTTAATTATCGCACTTTTAATTATCGCACTTTTAATTATCGTACTTTTAAATTATCGCAATTTTATTTACAGTCATTTTATTTATCGTACTTTAAATTATTGCACTTTTATTTATCGCATTTTTATTTATCGTCATTTACTTTACGCCTTAAATTAAGTCATTTGTATATTTAATATTTTACATTGAGTTTTAATTGTGACTAAAGTTTTAAAATCGACAAACCGGTCATTAGATGGCAAAAACCCCCCTTTTTATAATAATAATAATACTACTTATATATATATATATATATATATATATATATATATATATATATATATATATATATATATATATATATATATATATATATATACACAAATATAGTTTAAAAATATAGCGTTAAACTTGGCTAGCTCCCTGCGGAACGAACCGGACTTACTAAAAACTACACTACTGTATGATTAGGTACACTACCTATAGTGTTGTAGCAAGGTTTAGGTATATCCACTCTATAAATAAATAACTTGTGTAAAATTGTATCGTATTTAATAGTATTTCGTAGTAAAAACATAACTATTTCTTATACACCTTGCATAACATCAAGCTTTATTGGGATTTTCCGCAGTTTCTACATCATTTCCCTTATCAGAAATGTAGACTTCATGCTTTGTCGATTGACTTTGGGAACTAACACGATTATAGTTCTGATTTCTGAACGGATTCTGATTACCTTGCTTCTTCTGTTTAGTACACTGCCTTGAGAAATGACCTAATTATCTACAATTGTAACAAGTAATCGTATTCATATCAAAACCCAATTTTGTATCCTTAGTCAGACTGATTGGTTTTCCAGTTCTCTCTTCATAATCTTTTGCTCTTCTCACCAGATTTGCCATACCCCACATTATATCCATCCTTTCTGCTTCTTCTTTATCAAGTTATTGATAATCTTCCGTAGTTAGATGAATATTACCCACACGACCATCAAGATAAGTATCATAAGAGTTCACAAGATTAGACAACAATGGTATATCTTCATTAATCTTCTCCTCTCCTTTTCTTATATTCTCGATCTTGAGTGCAGATAAAACTTCTGTAGCAGATGGTGTAGATGATTCAGTTGTATTTGAAGTAGGCTGTGGTTGAGAGTTCAGTAAACATGGTGAAACTTGTGGTGGATATGAAGGCTATTGGATAGGTGTACTGCTGACATTCAAACCATACATACTCTGATTGTTTGTAGCAAAAGCAGTTTAAAACGGTGCATGAGCTGATTTAGGAGGTGTATAGCCATTCGGACAATACATTTTGGTGTCTTGAACTTGTTTAGACCTCTTAACTTTGTTTAGCAATTCTAACTCTTCTTCTTGAAGTCTTGCAATAAACGAGTTCACTGTAGCAGTAGCAAGTTCTCCACTGGTTTTCATAGTTAAAACGAAACCATTCCATTCCAAAGGTAATGCTCCAGCTAGACATGTCACTTTATCTTTCTCCTCAATAGTCACATCATGCTTGTGTAATTCAGCTAGCAAATGACGATATCTTTCAACCAATTCTGTAATAGATTCTCCGACTTGCCAGTGAAAACGATCAAACTCAGCTTTCAAATCTAAACCTTTTCTAGTTCGGTAAGATGTATTTCCTTCATTAAAAGTGAGAAGTGCTTCCCATATCTTGAATGAATTATCATGACACAGAAATTGATTGAAAATCGGACCATCAAGAGCACTTGTCAAATTACAGTACATCTTCTTCTCTAAGTTATACTCTTCACGTTCTTCAGAAGGCATGTTGTGTAACGTATACAACTCATTTGTAACTGGTGAACGTGGCCATTGAAATTCGGTTTCAATGTATTTCCAAAGCTTCGTGTCTTGACCATCAGACCAAATCTTAAATCTCGACTTCCAAGTGGAATAGTTATCCATGGTCATTAATCTCGGACATTTCGTACCACTTCCGGATTCGATTTTAGCAAGAAGTAATCGTTGAGTCATACTCGTAATACTTTGAACTAACGGTGCAGCTAACGCATAATCATTTAAGTTAAACATTTTGAACAATTTCCAAAACAGTTAAACCGTGCGGTTCAAGTTATCAATCGTGCAGTTCAGGTTATCAAGCGTACGTGTGACAATCTCAAATGTACGTGTCACAACTCAAATGTACGTGTCACTATTTAAACCAAAGTAACAAACACTATGTATCAAACGTGCAGGTCAGGATCACTTGTGTGATTACTCGTACGTGTCACAGTCAATCGCTTGATCACTCGTGTGATCAGACTGTAGTTCCCTAACCTAACAAGGTTATGCTTACCCGTGCGTGTGAGTTCACGAGTGATGTCAACCGTTTGGTCAACCGTGCGCGTGATCAAAATCTTTGACCCACTCGTGTGAGCTGCTGTTCACACTCAAATCACTCAAAAACCCTAGAAATTGATGCTAAACCTCAATTTCTTCTTTCACAAGCTGGATTAGCACTCAACTAACATAAACACACTCTCAAATCACAATTACACACGTAAAAATAATTCCTTTTTGATAAAAATCACTCTAACCTCAAAAACCCAAAGATATAAACTCTTTAATCACCAAAAATCACTAGGATGATGTTGAAATCACAACCAACGCTCTGATACCAATGATGAAACATGACTAGGAACTTAGAAATCAACAGATTTAACTCACACAATGGCGGAATAACTGAATCAAACCCTCTAGTGAATATGAGAAGCTTTTTGGGATTAATTTAGTCAAACCACAACAAATCAAGTGTGATTAGATCAACACCTAGAGCTACTATTCACCACCTGGGTAATTTAGGCTGAGAGAGAATCGGATGAGCTCACCAGATCTGAGTGATGTGTGTGTAATTAGAGGTTTAACCTAAAAATGAAGAACATAACACTTTATATACCCCTGCTGTTGACTTACCCGTACGAGTCATCCATCACACGTACGAGTTAGCTTCATCAGCCGTACGGGTGATCACTTACTCGTGTCTTCTCATTCAGGTTATAATTGTGACTTAGCTCAGAATTAACCGTGCGTATGAACTTGTCAGCCGTACGAGTGAGGCTTCACTCGCACGTCTGACTAAGTCTAACATAGTTAAACATCCTTATCGCGTTCCTGCAGTTCCTGTAACCACATATAAACACAGATAGGATAATAACGAGCGATCATGGTAGCCTGTAAACTGTTGTACCTGCAATGGATGTGGGTTAGATATCTAGGGACTTACATAAAATGCATCAACAACCACATTTGGAGTGTTATGTCATTTTCACTCAATAAGACCAAATCTCACACACTTAATGCATGTAGTACTTGTATAGGATATTGGGTTTCTTTTGCAGGTGCTAGATGGAGTATTGATTCCAAAATGTGATGATCAAATCTGAGTCAAACGGCTATACAACGGATACACATTTTTGGACTGGAGCACGCACGGTTGAACCACGGTCGACCGTGTCAGCAACCGTGTGATAACGGCTATTTTTTGAATCTCACTATAAAAGGCAAGCATTGAAGAGAATTTAAAGTTAACCCTGTTGCATATTTCAAAAGCTTATTTCCAGATATCACAAGGGCTCTAATTACTACTCAAATATGATCAAGCAAGAGAAGATTCTATGATCTTATAGATATAGAATTTGGTTGTTGTAAACTTACTAATCAAAAGCATTTATCTTGTGAGTTTACTTAGTGTAATGTATGTCCTAGTATTGTCTTAGGATCTTCATTACAAATTGTATAAGTCTTGTAACTTCAATTAGTAGAAGCATATGCTAGCTTAGTGATCTACTTCCTTAAAGGGACTTAGGAAGTTGATTAATCTTATTTAGAGATTAATACTTGTCCAGGGTGAAGACAAGTTGATCTAGGTTGGAGTTGATCTTTCAAAGGGATAGAAAGATTAGGTTTGTTGTCTTCAAAAGAAGTTGAAGACTTGTAAATCAGATCTCCACCGGGTTTGGAGAAAAGTGCTTAGTGAAGCAAGAAATCCCGATTAGTGTAATCAGGGAGTGAATTAAGGTGAATTAGTTAACATCCACCCGAACCACTATAAATCCTTATGTCTATGTTCTTTACATTACTTTATTCATCATTTTGAACATACACACCACACACATCAAGTTTGAGTTGATCATAGTTAATCGAATTTGGTGATCAATCGAAAAAGTGTTAAAAACATATTAAGTAACTATTCACCCCCTAGTTACTTACACACTCCTTCAAACTTTTCTTCACAAGTGTTCTTAGGAGCATTCCCACAGTTCTATTAGTAACTTCTGTTTGACCATCAGTTTGAGGATGGTGAGAAGTGCTGAATAAAAGCTTTGTACCAAGCAGCTTTCATAATATATTCCAAAAATAGCTTAAGAACTTTGTATCTCGATCAGACACAATGGTTTTGGGAATTCCATGAAGACGAACAATCTTTTTGAAGAATAAAGCAGCAATAATAGTAGCATCATTGGTTTTGTTACAGGCTATGAAATGAGCCATCTTTGAAAATCTGTCAACAACAACCATAATAGAATCTTTGCCTCGCTGAGTCCTTGGCAATGCAACAATGAAGTCCGTGCTCAAATCTTCCCATGGCTGGTTGGAAACAGGAAGAGGAGAATACAAACCCTTGTGAAAAGCTGATTTAGCTTGAAAGCATGTAGCACAATGATTAATCACAGCTTTGACATCATTATCCATACATGGCCAATAAAAGTGTTCATTTAGGATCTCCAATGTCTTGTTAATCCGAAAATGACCAGCTAAACCACCTCCATGTGCTTCTCTAATCAGCAACTCCCTGATTGAATCTTTTGGGATGCACAATCTGCTGCCCTTGAATAGAAAACCATCTTGCTCAACATAATCTCTTTTGGACTCAGCAGGAGAACAATTCAAAATTGGAGCAAAGTATGGATCAGCTTCATATAACTCCTTAACAAATGAGAATCCAAGAACTCTAGCTTCCAAAATTGAAAACAAAGAATATCTTCTTGATAGAGTATCAGCAACAATATTAAAAGTACCAGCTTTGTGCTTAAACACAAAGGAGTACATCTGCAAGAATTCTACCCATTTTACATGCCTTGGATTTAGTTTGTGCTGACCATTAATGTACTTCAAAGCTTCATGATCAAAAAAGAGAACAAACTTCTTTGGATTTAAATAATGAGACCAGTGATCAACAGCTCGAATGATGGCATAAAATTCTTTATCATAAGTGCTAAAATTTAGCTTTGACCCATTTAGCTTTTCACTGAAATAAGCTACTGGTCTTTTTGCTTGCACTAGCACAGCTCCAATGCAAACACCACTTGCATCACACTCAAGTTCAAATAGCATATCAAAATTAGGTAAAGCAAGTATAAGTGCTGAACTTAGCTTTTATTTTAACGATTCAAATGCTAATTGGGCAGAACTAGACCATTCAAACACCCCTTTCTTCAAGCAATCAGTAATTGGAGCAACAATTGTAGAGAAGTCTTTGATAAATCTTCTATAAAAAGAAGCTAAACCATGGAAACTTCTGACTTCAGTGATGGAAGAAGGACTTGGCCATGATCTGATTGCTTCCACCTTAGATGGATCCATTGAAATGCCTTCTTCAGAAACCACATATCCAAGAAACACTATTTTACTAACAAAGAAATCACACTTCTCCAACTTTGCATATAATTGATATAGCCTCAACAGCTCAAATACTTTCCTCAAATGATCCAAGTGTTCTTCTTTAGTTTTTGAGTACATGTTAGATACCCGAGAATGAGTCAATCATACTCCCAAGAGATCCTTTAAATGAGGGCTATATAAAGGATCTAGGAACTCCATGAAAAGTAACAATAGCCAATGTTATGTAATGAGATCAAGGAAGCCGTGGAATAGAAAACCTCATTTTCTCTCAACTTCCTTGATTACTTTGTGGCTATTCTCTCCATTCATCGTGTTCATGTTGATCTTATGATCCAACATGTGGTATCAGAGCGGTATCTTTAATGAATCAAAGATGATCCGCATGAATATCGATGAATGTTCATATCCAACACCATACACCTTTAAACCTTCAACTTGAAGATATTCATATCTTCAAACCTTTATCATGAAGATCTTCATATCTTCATGAAGATCTTCATACCTTCAACCAAGAATTTTCGAAAACACCAAATCATTCCAAAAACTTTACCGAATTTGACCTAAACACAAACATAACCAAATGAGATTCATTCAAAACCAAATCTCATTTTCGATTTCCAAATCAAATCAAACTGAAACTTATTCGAATCTCACCAAAAACACAAACACATTCAAATGAGATTTATCGAAACCGAATCTCATTCTACCAGATTTAAACTGAATCCTATTCTTTATCCATTACCAAATCTCACATTCGGTTACTCAACACAAATTCACAAATCACAATAACAATTACAGATCATTATCAATTATCATTTCAGATTCATTAATTCACTAAATAAAGTTCAGATTCATGTTTTATACTACAGCTACAGTTCTCGACTTTATTCATCTTCATAGCTAGAAAATTTAAATGTTCATATGATACTTATAACTTGGAAATAGACACAGCTTGGTGATTCTCATTCCTTCCTAAACATTCAACAATCAACAAATCAGAATTTCATCAAAAAATTTGTAGCAAATCACATCGAGTTCTTCTTCTTATCGACAACGGCACTGCTTTGGTCTCTAGAACAAATTATGCACTTATAGATCGAATTGATTGAGCAATTGTGATTTTTATCACCTGTTCGAGCTTCGTGAATCATCATATCAATACAAAAACATGATTTAATTCATCAATTGCATTAGTTTGACTTTTCAGAAAAGTTAAACATCAAAGAATTGCTTAGATCCTATTGTTTTTAGATCAAGATGAACTGTGCCGAGAATTTGTTGAAGGATTAGAAACAACTTTCATGAAGGATTCATGATCCAAAACTCTTCAAATCGAAAAATCACTATTTTGTTGAAGATGAAGCATCGTAGCTGGTCATTCTTCAATTTTGAATTTACGTGTTGTTTTGGATCTAAATCATTCACACTATGTGTTTTTCGCAGCATAAGGATCGTGTTAGAATCAGATTGGAGACTTAATTTTTATTATTGTCAAACTTCATGTTCATCATATGAAGATGCAGATGAACAGTCGATATATTCAACATTGAATCAGATTCGGTATTGAACTTGAGTCTGATTCGGTAAATGTCTCATGATTTGGTATATGGCACTTATTCTTCATTCGGTATTGCTTCATCTTTTACTCGGTAGCTGATTCGGTATTTAACGATATTGATATTGATTCGTTATTATGATCTTGGGTTGTATATTGAGACTCGGTATTTGATTCGGGACATGATTCTGATTCGATTTTGCTATATGGCTCAGATGTGGGTTATGATGAGTTATTGGGCTTCATCACTAGTCATGGCCCAACAACCATGTTACTTCCAATTTAAAGTGGACCTACCGAATGTGCTACGCCCAATAGATAAAAGCTTGAGTCCACTTACCGAATTTGGTGTATATTTGAAAGTTTAGTCCCTGCAGGGTTTGACACTTTTGCAAGCTCAGTCCCTTTACCGAATCTGACAGCAATTTTGGCAGTTTTGGCTCCAGAAGCTTATCAGAATTTTCATGACTGGTCCCTTACCGAATCTGGACCTCCAAAGCTTATTTTCCACTACTTTTGACGCTCATATTCACACGAATTTTATCATACACGTTATTTGAGATATTTTGGGGATTTGCTGGGCACGTCAACCATTTTAAACAATGACGTTTTTATTTCATGCGAGCATCATTGTGGGGGAGATATGTATATGGTTGATGTGTGTGCGAATTCTATACATGTACGGTATAGGACCCGGACTTTAAAGAAGACAAAATCGTTATGTTACTTGTTTGACTAGTGAGCAAAGGAAAACGAAAAGCGACTTCCACATCCTTGGGGGAGTATTTGAGACGTTAGGAACTTCGAAGGAGCCAATGATCTATATGCTTTTATGAGATGATCAAGTGTTTGATTGAAATCACACTTGATCGACCGTGCCCCATATACTTTGTGAGGGGAGTTTCTCAAGTTTTTCAATCTTACTAATCAAGGCAAGTGTTGGAGGGGAGTTATATTCTTCAACAACATGAAGTGATGAGACGATGAATGTTACATGCTTGTGCATTTCGCTGTGCAAACCCAAAGACCATTGAAGGTAGAAGAATTCCAACATAGAAGATCTACTTCAACGGCCATGCATGATTCGTGAGGGGAGCTAGTTAGCGATAGCATGTTTCTTTCATGTAATTTTGTATGTTTTTCCTATGGAGTGTTCATTTGGAAGTATGATTACCTCATGAGGGGAGATTGTTAGGTACCCGAGAATGAGTTAATCATACTCCCAAGAGATCCTTTAGATGAGGGCTATATAAAGGATCTAGGAACTCCATAGAATGTAACAATAGCGAATGTTATGTAATGAGATCAAGGAAGCCGTGGAATAGAAAATCTCATTTTCTCTTAACTTCCTTGATTACTTTGTGGCTATTCGTTCCATTCATCGTGTTCATGTTGATCTTATGATCCAACAGTACACTAGAATGTTATCAAAGTAAACAACTACAAACTGAGCACTTCATTCATGAGTCTCATGAATGTGCTGGGTGCATTAGATAATCCAAAAGCCATAACCAGCCACTCAAACAATCCTCCCTTGATCTTGAATGCTGTTTTCCATTCATCTCATTTTTTCATTCGAATCTGATGATACCCACTTCTAAGATCAACTTTGGAGAATACACAAGAACCATACAGCTCATCTAGCATATCATCTAATCTAGGTATGGGATACCTATACTTGATGGTGATATTGTTAATAGCTCTACTGTCTACATACATTCTCATGGAACCATCTTTCTTTGGAACCAGCAAAGCTGGTACTGAACAAGGACTCATGCTTGTTCTAACATACCCCTTTGCAACCAGCTCATTAAATTGCCTTTCTAATTCTTTTGATTCATGAGGGGAACATCGATAAGCTACTTTTTTAGGAAGAACAGATCCAGGTACAAGATCAATTTGATGTTCAATACCCTTGATTGGTGGTAAACTAGCAGGTAAATCACATGGGAATACATCAGCAAATTTGGATAATAATGGTTTTACCTGAGCTGGTACTTCATCATGCTGGTTCAACTCATCACTTTCAACCAGCATCAACAAATAAGCACCAGTACCACCCTTTAACTCAGTATCAACTTCAGCTTGAGTCATAAATAAGGTTTTATCACTCTTAACAGTAGGATCAGCTCTAGGTATTTCACTAGGTTTTAAAGAAGTGAAGGTGATCTTTTTACCCTTCACATACAACGAGTAAGTATTTTGGTTTCCATTATGACAGACATACTTATTGAATAACCAAGGTCTACCAAGTAGCAAATGACAAGCATCCATAGGAATAACATCACAAGTGATCTCATCTTGATAAACAGTACCTATAGAAAATGGAACAGTAACTTGGCGAGTAACCTTTATCTCACTGCCTTGGTTAAGCCATTGAAGTTTGTATGGATGAGGATGCTTCTTTGTAACCAGCTCAAGCTTTTCCACCATGTGAGCAGATGCTGCATTTGTACAGCTGCCTCCATCAACAATCAGGCTGCACACTTTGCCCTTGACTATGCACCTTGGATGAAAGATGTTTTCACGCTAGCTCTTATCTTCAATAGTCTCAGCTGAGTACATTACTCTTCGAACCATGAAAATCTCTTCAATATCAGCAGCAATAAACTCTTCACTATCAGACTCATCATATGCGGGTTCAGTTTTAAAACCCCCTTCCAAATCTTCAATCTCCTTTAGTGAAAGAGCACGCTAGCTAGGACATCGAGCTTGAAAATGCCCAAATCCATGGTACTTGAAACAATTCCTTCTATCATCTTTAGGATAATCTATAAACTGCTCTTTGCCTTTAATGGCTTTTGGTGATACCTCGTTATGGTTAGGCAGCATAGATGATTGACCCTTCATAGGCAGCATTTATGGCTTAGAATAAGACTTAACATTATTTTTCTTCTTTGCTTGTTTCTCCACTTGAATATCTAGCTTGCAAGCACTCTCAAAAGTCCATAGAGGCTGCATTTCAACTTGATCAGTAATAGAAGTATTTAAACCTCCAAGAAATCTTGCTATAGTGTGTTCTTCGGCTTCTTTGACATTGGTACGAATTTTAAGCTGCTCAAACTCTCTGATGTAATCAACAACATTCATACTGCCTTGCTTGAGTGTATTCATCTGTATATACAGATCTTGTTTGTAAGCTTGAGGAACAAATCTTTTCTGCATACACTGTTTTAATTTGGACCAGGTCTTGATGGTCTTCTTTCCTTCATATTGCCTTTCCTTTTTCAAAATTATCATACCACATGGAAGCATACTTCTTTAATTTGATTACAGCAACTTTAAAGGCCTTTTTGTCATCATAGCCTTTAACCTACATAATTCTATCCATGGCCTGAACCCATTCATAGTAATCTTCAAGACTTGAGGACCCTTCAAAATCAGGTGGATCTATCTTGATATCTTTTAAATCATCAGCTTGTTTCCTATGCCTTCTTCTTCTTTGTTAAGAAGCATGAGATCCATCGCTAGATCCATGGCTACCATCTTCAAATTCGGTACTAGAAGACACAATGGTTGTATCTCCATTTTCAGATCTGGTTCTATTTCTTCTTAGCACACCGTCTTCCAACAAATTAACTATTCTTTCCATCTGATGTTGAAGAGCTTCAATAATTCCTTCTCTTCTAAGATTATGAGCTTCTTTAAGAGTCGTGTTTCTAGGAATCTCAGCCATTTCAAATAAGATCTGGAAATAAGCTTTTCAGCTCAAAAGTAGAGTATGAACTGAAACAGCAATAAAAATGATAAGAAAGCTTTGATTGACCAACCTACGCTCTAATACCACTTTGATGCGTAATTATGACTTTAAAAACGCAATTTATAACAAGCTTTCCTCACCCAACATATATGAATACTAAACACCCAATTTGTAACAGTAACAGCCCCAAAACAGAGTATAAAACTCTGAAATAAGAATACAAAGGATAAAGAATCTAAACCCTTAATTGATAACTAGAGATCTAAAAACACTCAAACCTTGAACTACAGCTAATAAAGATTCCAGCACAACTATAATATCAGATATGAAGATTTGGATTTCACCACAATGTTTGATAAAGTAACACCACAACACTGATAAAGAAACCACTCTTAGCCACGTGAATCAAAGATTTGTAAAGACACCGAGATTTTGTAAATAGATAAGCTCTATCAAACTTTTTATTCAATCATCAACCAAGTTTTACAATTATAAGAGATCTCTATTTATAGGAGAAGCTTAACAGCTACTTTCTAGAAAAGACAAAAACATAAAAAGGAAATGGAGACAAAAAGGACAAACAATTACAAATTAGCCAATAAGAATAGAGGACACAATCTGCAAAAGCCTGCCATTTGGTAGTGCTCCTCCCATGATAAAAGCATCCGATGATAAATGAGAATCTTCCTTGGATAGCTAACATTCTTCTAGAATAGCCACGTACGTGTCAAGCACATGACCTGATCGGTTTATTGAAAGCATAAGTTAAAACTTTGAATCGAATCAGCAAGTTGGCCCCCTCAGAAAGAAAACAGCGGTACGTTCTGGTTGTACTAGAGTTTATATTGCTGGTTGTGCTGAAGTTCATCTTGCTGGTTGAACTAACTTTATCGGCTGAGTAAAACTTTGCTGGTTGAACTAACGACATTTACTGGTTAAACTAAAGTGCATTTGCTGATCCAGCTAGCTGGTTCATCTTCATTGCTGGCTTGCCTTCAACTATCAAAAACTTTACTCATGAAAACATAACTACTTCAGTTTAAGGACTAAAGAAGGATAACCCATGAGCTTGTTAAACCAGCTCCAAAAACAATTAGATAATATGAAAGAGATGGCAACACAACCATTTCTTGACCAGATTAGGGTTTGACATCATTTGAGCTTGTGCTAGTTGTGTTGCTGGTTATATTACCCAGCTCACCCGCATCAGTACCAGTGCAATACAATAACTGCCTAGCGTAGATAAATGCAGTAACCCAAGGGGTCTATTTATAGGCATAGAATGTTCGAAATTCTCGAGATACACGTGTTAATCACTGATTAAATCTGTTATGCGAAGTATCTGAAACCGACTTTAGTGTGGCTGACGTGGCTGCGTGTCACTCACGCGCCTACTAGAAGGGCTTAAGCATAGAAGCTGTCTGCAGGGATTACACATGACGTTGGGTGGCCTGCTGTGTGCTGAATAACAAATGCTAAAAACTGCCAAATAATATTATCTTTTATGCTTTTTGATCTATTCTTCTATATAAAAATGATGCTTTTATGCGTGTATCCCTTAGGATACACCATTATTTCTCATGGGTGTCGGGTTTGTGGCCATAAAACTGGTTCAACCCTATCCTTATCCTCATTTTCTTTATCTTCACACCTTATCACTTAGAGAGAGAGAAAGACTTCTTGAGAGAGAAAGATTGAGACCTTGAAGTAGGAGCTTGATTCTCAACAAAATCCAAGCATTAAAGTTGTTAATCTCATTCTTAGCTAAATTTTGGTAGTGGTGGTAAGTCCTAAATCCGAGTTTCATTTAATTTGATGTTAGGGATTGAGCTTAAATTGATGAGAAACCCAATGATGCTCAGGAAGTGAGTTTATTGGAGCTAGTAATTGGGTTTAGACTCATTGTTGGTGGGTTTTGGGTTGGAAGACTACTTGGCCATGTTAGGTCTTGTAATTTGGATATACACTAGGGTTAGTGATTATGTTGATGTTGGAATCCAAATGGGTGTGTTTGGAAGCTTGATTTTGAAATGAGTCAAAATTAGGGTTTGTAAGTTAATTTGGGGAAGACATGTGTTAAGTGATTATAGGACCATTTTCACTAGTGTTAAGTGATTATTGGTTGGTTTGGGCATTGGTCGTGCTTGGAAGTGCAATTGGGTCAAAATTGCACTAAGTGTAAATTTTGGTTGGTTTGTAATCCACCATAATTGTGTTGTTTGTTATGTGATAAATGGAATAGGTACATTCCATTGGCAGTTGCAATTGTGGCCTTTGCATTCATCAATGAGACAAGGTGAGTGTAAATATATTATATGCGTATGTATACGTAGGATGGGTGCGGGTGGGTTAGTGATGCCTAATTATGACTTTTAAAAACTCAATTTAGAACAAGCTTTCTTCACCCAATAGATCTGAACACAAACCGCCATTTTATAACACTAACCCCCCAAAAACATAGTATAAAACTCTGAAAATAAGAACACAAAAGAATAAAGAATCTAAACCCCAATTGATAAAGATAACACCACAATCAGAGATCTAGAAACATTCCAAACCTTCAATTACAGCAGATAAAGATTCCACCACAACTATAATATCAGATATGAAATTTGGATTTCACCACAATATTTGATGGATTTCACCACAATGTTTGATAAAATAACACCACAAACATTGATAAAGAAATCACTCTTAGCCACCAGAATTAAAGATTCATAAAGACACGGAGATTTTTAAATAGATAAGCTCAATCAAACTTTCAATCATTCATCAACCAAGTTTTACAATTACAGGAGCTCTCCATTTATAAGAGAAGCATACCAACTACTTTATAGATAAGAAAAAAAACACAAAAAGGAAGAGGAGACAAAAAGGACAAACAATTAAAAATTAGCCAATAAGAGTAAATGACATAATTTGAATAGCCAGCCATTTGGTAGTGCTAATGATAGATAAGAATCTTCCTTGGATATCTCAACATTCTAGAATAACCACACACACGTGTTAAGCACATGACTTGGCCTGGTTATTGAAAAGCATAAGTAAACTTTAAATCGTATCAACAATCTGGCCCTTCAGAAAGAAAATAGTGTCGCCTGCTAGTTAAATTAAGTTTTGTATGCTGGTTGAACTAAAATTATTCAGCTGGTTGAACCAGATGGTTCGTCTAAGTATAACATTGCTGGTTCATTTTGCTGGTTATCAGGCTGAGTGAATTAAAACGTTACTGGCTGAACTAAATCTCATTTGCTGGTCTGACTACTATTTCTTCTTCTGTGCTGGCTTGCTTTCAACTATCAAAAACTATATTCATAAAAACTTAACTACTTCAGTTTAAGGACTGAAGTAGGGTAACCCCTGAGCTTCTTGAACCAGCTCCAAAAACACTTAGGTGATAAGAAAGAGATGGTAACATGATCATTGATGGGCTTGATTCGGGTGTTAGAGATTTAGAGCTTATGCTGGTTTTTGTGCTGGTTACATTGGCCAGCTCACCTGTATCATCCTCCCCCTCTAAAAAGGAACTTGACCTCATGTTCTCGAGGTTTCCATCTTCCAAGTAAGGCATCAAGTCACCAATATTGAAAGTGCTAGACACAACACTATCACCAGGCAGCTCGCCCTTGTAAGCATTATTACCGACTTTTTCCAATACTTTGAATTGACCCTCAGCTCTTGCCATCAGCTTGTTCTTTATTTTTGCAGGGAAGCTTTCCTTCTTTATTTGAATCCAAATAAGATCACCAGTAATGAAAGTGGGCTGCTTTCTATGCTGGTTAGCTTTAGCCTTGTATTGCTGGTTGGACTTCTCAATCTTTGCCTTCACTTATTCATATAGCTTCGTCATTTCTTTTGTAACTACTTCTTCCTAAACATTTGCCTTAAGATCAATTACAAAAGGAACCAGATCAATAGGTGTGAGTGGATTTGCTCCATAACATATTTCAAAGGGTGATTTTCCTGTGGAGTAATTAGGTGCTCTGTTAAAAGCAAATTCAGCATGAACAAGCTGCAAATCCTACTCCTTCAAACTTTTCTTCATAAGTGTTCTTAGAAGCATTTCCACAGTTCTATTAGTAACTTCAGTTTGGCCATCAGTTTGGGGATGGTGAAACTGTTGAATAAAAGCTTTGTACCAAGCAACTTCCATAATGTCTTCCAAAAATAGCTTAAAAATTTGTATCTAGATTAGACACAATGGTTTTGAGAACTGCATGAAGACGAACAATCTTTTTAAAGAATAAAGAAGCAACAATAGTAGCATCATTGGCTTTGTTGCAGGCTATGAAATGAGACATCTTTGAAAATTTGTCAATAACAACCATAATAGAATCTTTACCTCGCTGAGTTCTCGGCAATGCAACAATGAAGTCCATGCTCAAATCTTCCCATGGCTGGTTGGGAATAGGAAAAATAGTATACAATCCCTTGTGAAAAGCTGACTTAGCTTGAAAGCATGTAGCATAATGATTAATCACTGCTTTAACATCTTTATCCATACATGGCCAGTAGAAGTGTTCGTTTAGGATATCCAGTGTCTTGTTAATCCTAAAATGACTAGCTAAACTACCTCCCTGTGCAACCAGCAACTCTCTGATTGAATATTTTGGGATGTACAACCTGCTGCCCTTGAATAGAAAACTATCTTGTTCAACATAATCTCTTTTGGACTCAGTAGGGGAACAATTCAAAATTGGGGCAAAGTCTGGATCAACTTCATATACCTCCTTAACAAATGAGAATCCAAGAACTCTAGCTTCCAGAATTGACAACAAATAATATCTCCTTGAACGAGCATCAACAAGAATATTAGAAGTACCAGCCTTATGTTTAGATACAAAGGAGTACATCTGTAAAATTTTGGCATGTCATGAATTTAGTTTGTGCCGACCATTAATGTACTTCAATGCCTCATGATCAGAAAAGAGAACAAACTGCCTTGGATTAAAATAATGAGACCAGTGATCAATAGCTCGAACGATGGCATAATATTCTTTATCATAAGTGATATAACTTAGCTAGGACCCACTTAGGTTTTCAGTGAAATAAGCTACTGGTCTTTTTCCTTGCACTAGCACAGCACCAATTCCAACACCACTTGCATCACATTCAAGTTTAAACAGCGTATCAAATTTAGGCAAAGCAAGTATAGGTGCTGAACTTAGCTTTTCCTTTAATGATTCAAATGCTGATTGGGCAGAACTGGACCATTCAAACACCTCTTTCTTTAAACAATCAGTAATTGGAGCAATAATTGTAGAGAAGTCTTTGATGAATCTTCTATCGAATGAAGCTAAACCATGGAAACTTTTGACTTCAGTGATGGAAGAAGGGCTAGACCATGATCTGATTGCTTCTACCTTAGATGGATCCATTGAAATGCCTTCTTCAGAAACCACATATCCAAGAAACACTACTTTGTTAACAAAGAAATTACACTTCTCCAGCTTCCCATATAATTGATACTGCCTTAACAGCTCAAATACTTACCTCAAATGATCCAAGTGTTATTCTTTAGTTTTTGAGTACACTAGAATGTCATCAAAGTAAACAACCACAAATTGCCCAATAATTAGCCTGAGCACTTAATTCATAAGTCTCATGAATGTGCTGGGTATATTAGATAAACCAAAAGGCATAACCAGCCACTCAAACAATCCAGCCTTAATCTTGAAAGATATCTTCTATTCATCTCTTTCTTTCATTCAAATATGATGATACCCACTTCTAAGATCAACTTTGGAGAATACACAAGAACCATGCAGCTCATCCAGCATATCATCTAATCTTGGTGTAGGATACCTATACTTGATGGTGATGTTGTTAACAGCTCTGTTGTTGATATGGCCAAAACGGACGATTGTGTTTTAGTGTGCAGTGTTGTTGGGTTGCACGACCGTTGGTTGAGGTCTCCCAGCAAGGATGTACTCATGTTTTAAATTTATATGGTCGAGGCCTAAATCTACTACTCCTTATGATGAGTAAGGGAAGTATGAACTAGGGTCGTTTTTAAAGAAGTCTACAGAATTGAACCTAAAAGTATTTCTATTTTGGGTTTCCTAATTTCTAAAGGATACTGATATGATCGAAATGGACGGTTTTATTCGTGTGGTGTCATTAGGCCACAAGGCGTCAGAATCAGCCGATCAGGGTAGTGAACAGTGGTTTATTATTTATATTTTGACGGGCCTAAATTTACTTTTAACTTTCTAATGGTAGAAAGTTTAAGTTAACCTAGGGTCGTACTTTTAAATGGTTTAACGAATTGAAGATCAAGTGGATAATTGTCTTTGTTCAAACTAAATGAGTAAAGGATAGTAGTTGGTTTAAGCTAATAGTCCTGATTGTGGAAAAGTAATGAAAGTGGAAGGATATCCGGAGTATGCAGATCAGGGAAATATTGACCAAGATATTAGTTTGGGCTAGAGAAAGGTAATTATGTTTATGTTAAAGCTAAGATTGGAATGGTGTAGATCTGGTTAGAAGAGCCACTTACACAGACCTACTTATCTCTAGACTCTCAGAGTTCTCGTTGAGTAGTGAAAAGTATGTCACTTGGTTGTATAATTGAAAGGTAACTATACCTTGGAGGTTATCCTCAGTAAACCACTAGGTTTATTAGTGAGTTGAGCTCTAATCCTAACCCTCATTATCAATTTAGTTAACTGAATAACAACATGCCGTGTTGATTGAACACTGATCACACACGGAAGGAGTCTGTCGGGTTAAGTTAACAAAACCTTAAATGAAAACTAACAACCATTTTATCATACTAATGAGATCATACTAATCCAAATATTATACAACATTACAGTTGATACACTGAAAGTAAAGCATATAGAAACCTAACAAATACCTAAACGGTGATATGACTTAATCCTAGGGCAACAATCAAACAAGAACATGCAATAGGTTTGGGTCATATAGTCAATGCACTAACTAGATCTTAACGGCTCCTAAGAAGTATCTTTGGGATAGTCAATAGGCATACGAGGTCATTTATTCTCAATTCCTAAGTTCCGTGTCCTAAAAGCGCATTAGATGCCTCTCGGGAACTCCGGACATACCGAGTTCATAGACTCTTCAGATACAGTATAACCAGGGGTCTTAATCTTATGAAGTAGCTAAGTTCATATAGGTGGAAAAGTCCTGATCACAACCTAGGTTGGTCAATCCTTAAGATGCTAGCATGCAAATCTATCTGACTCACAAGTTCAGCATAACAACAGTAACTGTACTAAATTAACATAACTACGCTAACCCAAACTTCTATTATGGCAACATACAGATTAATTAAGCTATCATGGTAATATCGGAACACATTATTAAACATAAATGGTAACAATACATGTTTAATACAAAAGACAAGCTTTTCGGATAAAAACCTAAAAAGGCTGAAGAAATCTGCGCGAGATCTCAGGGACTCGCCGGGATATCCTCCGAAAAATAAAAGCTAAGCTAGCTACCACTAAAAACTAACTAAAAAGCTTAAAAATATAAAGTGAAATACAAATTGAGTGTGTGTAAAAATGAATGGAAGAAGCCCTTTAAATAGACATGAATTCAGCAGCCATATGGCTGGCAAGCCGTTTGGCAAGCCGTTTGGCAAGCCGTTTTTTGGCAAGCCGTATGGCAAGCCGTTTTTGGAGCCTGTTTGCACTGGTCAGCCGTTTTTTATGCCCGTTTATCTGGGCCGTATGGCAGGCCGTTTTCCCATATGGTAGGCTGTATGTCAAGTCGTTTGGCCTACCCTGGTCATCTTGTTTGCAAGATCGTAACTTAATTTTCTTGATCGTAACTTGTCTTTCACCGTTTTTGTTCTAGATTCTTCATTTTAGCTCCGTTTTACTTGATTCTGTGAAGACCCGTCCTTATCCACCTGGACGAAGTCTTCAACATTTGGTCCCATTGCGATGATCGACTCCAAGTAATGTCCTTAAAATGAGCTAATGCACAGCGGAAGACTTAATTCGTACCTGAGAATAAACATGCTTAAAAATGTCAACCAAAAGGTTGGTGAGTTCATAGATTTATCATAACAATCATTTCTATATATTAATAGACCACAAGATTTCATAATCATAAACATAATACACTCGCAAGTGTATGTAAAGCATTCTAAGTGGTTGAGCACTTGGTAACCATACTTAACTATTAATCAACGTCGCATATTCCCTTTACTATGAAATCTCACTACACTGTACCAAGTGTAGTCTACAAAACGAAGTACTGTGCAACCGTTGGATACTGGTCGTCCAGTCCGGTTGGGGTTGTCAGGCCCGATAGATCTATCAACAGGATTCGCGTTTACAATACCCATGTAAATAGTAGTTACCAAGCTACAGGGAAGTATGCCAGTGGTACAACTCAACGTAGAATATATTTTAAGTACTTGTGTCTATTTTGTAAACAATTATAAAAGCAGCGCATGTATTCTCAGTCCAAAAATATATATTGCAAAAGCAATTAAAAAGGGAGCAAATAAAACTCACAATACTGTATTTCGTAGTAAATATGCATACGACTATACTGAACAAGTGCAGGGTTGGCCTCAGATTCACGAACCTATATCATTAATATATATATTAAAACATATAATCGTAATCGAACAAGATTATATATTCTTATTATTAATATATTAGTTATTTTAATAAACTATATATTATATTAATAGATAAATTGAATATATTTTTTATTTTAAATAATTAGTATTTATTTTATTTGTAAAAAAATGTATAAAGTTTAGGGATTACATAAAAAAAAATTTTTTAATCTTGCAAGTAATAAGCTTGACTAGCTAGGTAAAGATCTGCTTCAAATTAAATTTGTATATAAGGGGGTAAACCCGTAATTATAGAAGTCAGTTTATCTATTTGTAAGACCTCAAATAGTTCAGGGACTCAAAACAAAAATAATAAAATTCACTCATCACCTTTACAAACTTTGTCGTACATACTCTTTTAAATTAGTTATGGGAAAAATGATCACACTTTAGGTACAATCATGCGTCAACTTTAAAGAAAAGCATTTTCATGTTTTTGATTTCATTCGTCAGTTATTACCAACTTAAAACAGAGTAACTTTTAAGAGTAACTTTTATTTACTCTTATAATTCCTTCCTTTCTTATTTAATTTACTTAAGGAAAATACTAAAATGATAATAATATTAGTAATAACAATATTAATGATAATTATAACTACTATAATCATAAATGATAAATAAAAATAAAAATAATAATAATAATAATAATAATAATAATAATAATAATAATAATAATAATAATAATAATAATAATAATAATAATAATAATAATAATAATAATTTTAAAATATGATACTACCTTTAAAGTAATCAAATGTGTGTGGGTTAGTTGGGGATCGTACAAAAACAGATAGCAACACCAATATTATTAATCACCACACAACTTTGCAAGAACCTTTATCCCAAATCACCAAAAGCATCACTTCCAACCTTACTACAAATTAACAATATTCTAGCAGTTGCTTTCGATAAAACCTCAACGAGAATTATAACAACGATACCAAGACCGAGTCCCAACACCTTCATTGTCGCCGGTAACGCCATTATTTCATCATCAGTAATCGTTATCTAAAGGTTCATACCTGCACCAGACATGGAGACCCCATTAAACTCACTGTGATTGTTTCTACTTTGTGATACTAGAGGAAATTTGTGGAGTAGAAGAGATACACTGTCGATGGTGATAGTGATACCTCTGGCGACATCTGAAAAGATACGATAAGTAAATGAATTTTCAAAGCTTAGTTGTAGAAGAAGAACAATTGTGGTGATCGCAAATCACTATTTTTATGATTATTGTTGTCGTTGTTTCACCTCTAATAGCGGCAGAGTACAACGCTGATGCAGAAAGTGACACTAACAGAAGCACATGTTATGTAGTGTACTACTTGTTTTATGGCAACAACAGTAGTAGTTTTAGGTGGGTTTAAATGGTGGTTCTTGTGGTGGTTTGCGTATAACAGAAAAAGAAACAAGAGGGTGAGGTTAGCGATGGGTTGTAGGATGGTGGTGACGACTTAGGTGATTATGGCTGCAGCTTGAAGCACACCGAATAAAAGATAATAGGGTGGCGTTTGGGTGTGAGATCAAGGGTGTGATCAAAGTGGGTTTTGATTTCTTGTTTGAGTAATGAGAACCGTATGGGTTCGGTTGCGGTTGTAGTCAACTTGTCTATGGATTAGGAAGTCGACTGAATCAACCTCGGTTTGGGTTTAGAGGAGATAGAAGAAAAAAGAAAGGAAAAAAAAATAATAACAATGTTTTGAAATTGGTGATTTTTGTTTACTAAAACAAGGTGATGGTTGATCATGTAAAGTATGTGTCTGTATATATATCATAGATATTAGACAAAGTGGTAAGGAGTTTTTTATTAATTATAAATTAATCACATGTTTAGAAATGAAGGACACTGTATAAATAGTATAGCAGCCATTACTTTGGCATATTATCAGTCGATATATATAAAAATATATATATATATAAATATATATATATATATATATATATATATATATATATATATATATATATATATATATATATATATATATATATATATATATATATATTAGGGATAGTATTTTGTGGTCCGTTGATAATCAGTTGCGAATAAAAGTCTTCGGAAAAATCCCAAATTTTTAATTTAACTATATTTATTTATTTTGGTCATTATGGTATAAAATTCGAGCGTTAACTATCAAATAAAAATTCATTAATTATTCACTCCCAACCCTAAGTAAAATATGAAAAGTTTTAAAATTCAACAAATAGTTTCTAAATATATTTTTAATAAGCCTATATTTTGTAAAACTCATTTTCGGCTAACCGTTTATTTTAAAACCAAATAAGTTTCTTTTTAACTCGTTTACTGTCAATCAAATGACAATTTAGCGTTACTTTTGTTTACTAAATAACTTCGAAACCCTCTTTATATATTCTATATATTTTATTTATATATATATAGATAATAATTATTTTATGTTATTATTATTTTACATAAATAATTCCAACAATTACCATATACAATATTTCATATCATTATATACATTTATATATATTTTAATATATGCATATCTATTTAAGTAATCGTATCGTGAGTCGTCGGGAACAGTCGAAGGTCAATTGAATATATGAAACAGTTCAAAATTTCTGAGACTCAACATTATAGACTTTGTTTATCGTGTCAAAATTATATAAAGATTAAGTTTAAATTTGATCGAAAATTTCCGGGTCATCACAGTACCTACCCGTTAAAGAAATTTCGTCCCGAAATTTGATCGAGGTGGTCATGGTTAACATTAAGAATGTTTTACAGACGTATATGAGTTGATAAATAAATTTTTATCACCATTGAGTAATAAGGATAAAACAATTTGATTATTCGAAGAGTACGAATGAAGCTATCACAAAAGATTGAGATAGAGATTTAACTTTTGACGTAGTCATGATAGAATTTAGAAAATAAGGTGTTTCTTTACTTTTGACGTTGTCTTGGTGGAATTCCGGAATTCTAGGGATTTAAAAGAAAATCTTCGAAATCTATAAGATTTGATTCTTTGGGATTTATGGAAATTAAGATCTCTATAATTAATTACGGTGATCTGCCTCGATTACTCTATCTGATATTTCTATTATAAATTAAGCTCTTCCGTTCCATTATTCTCACCATTCCTATACTCTCTTTCTTAGTTCATACATCTAAAATATTGTGAAAATGCTTAATCCAGTTCTAATTCTTGTCTTTATCCTTACTTTTGTAACCATCATTCTCCTTTTCCAACTTCCACCTGAAGAATCTGCTTTCTTCTACTTCGCACTTGGGGTTATAGTGTTTTTAATTCTCCCGTGTCTTTATGTTGCGATAAACATTGATATATACGGTTTGTAATTTCTACGTTGTTGTTGGGTTTTATATCTTCTCTTATATTTCAATGTCCCTGTTTCTGTCTCCAATAATCATTGTCATTCATAGTTAATGCTCTCTCCTATTTGCTGCGATTTATACCCCCTTTCTCTTTCGGAACTTCATGCTTTTGTGTTCTTTTCGCAATTAATGGTCCAGACTTCATAGGTATGGAGTTTCGAATTATCAAAATATACAAGGTAGAAAGGAAAGGTAGTAGCATGATTTGATTTGTCAAATTACCAGAATCACTGAGAATATAACTATCAAGAATATATCTTCTTGATATGTTCGGAGGTTATGTAGAATGAAAGAGCTATGTAACATGACACATGATGATGGTATGATCTACTGTGAACCATCATCACGTTTCATTATAAACTCAGCATGAATTACTGTAATATAATCACGTTGGCCGGGCGTCATTATATTATACTAACTCATGCTTCAATTCCCAACACTTCTCCACAATTCATTCATAATTTATACTTAGATTTTTCAGAAGTTTCCAATATAATGGAATACAGAAAACACGAAGAGGTAGATAATTTCGGACAAGAATATTTATGAAAATATCCTCAAAAATATCGAAGATATTTATGATGATATTTTGGAATTTTCTATGTTCGATAATTGATGGAGAAAATTTTCCGCAAGATTTTTACGTGGGTACGGAGCAAGATATTCTCTAAAGATTTCATCGGATACAGATTTATCTGAATTCTTTGAATATAGGGTTTGGTCCTAGTATTTGTCCTTGGTCTCCTTCATGGGTAGCCCAATCCGTTTTTCAGTACCAAATTTTCTATCGAGCATTCCCAACACTCTATTCCTTATCATCAACTCTTGGCCATTTAAGCCTTTTACAATTTTACTGTTTCGTCTGCTTTTGATGCAGCCATATCTGGATCGTCGGTTATCAATCCGAGGTGTTTTCAGGAAAATTGTGTTTTTAGAAGATTACATGCTGATGGTAGTATGGTAGAATATAAAAGGTTCTCCGGTAACAATAATAAGGTTGTTTCAAATGAAAGGTCGATGTTAATTTGATGAAGCTGTGACAAAATTGGCTAATTTGGAGAGGGATCGTATAGTTATTTTCGGTAATAACAATGCTAAAGAGCTAGCACAGATACGTGTTAAACGTTTACTCAGGTTCCTAGTGTTTTCAGATGCATAACTATATGCATTAATCTTTTCTTCCGTAGATGAAGTGTGGTTGGTTCATCCTCTTGATTGAGGTGTTTTCAAGAATCATGAAAGGTTTGAACGCAGATTGTAATCGTCAAGATTCAAATGAGGTTTAAGATGAAATCAAGTGGCAAACTTGAAGAATTGTTTAGTTTCATATGTTATAATCAATATTTTAATTCATTTTAATTGTCCAATATTATTCATCCACAGTCGATAGTCCACATTTAACAGTCCAATAGTTCATATATAGTTTAATATATAACATTCGAATTAATTAATACGTATCGTGACCCGTGTACCGGTCTCAGTATTGATCACAACTCAAACTATATATATATATTTTGGAATCAACCTCAACCCTGTATAGCTAACTCCGTCATTTGCATATAGAGTGTCTATGGTTGCTCCAAGATAGATATATAGATGGGTTAATATGATATGTCGAAACCTTATACACGTGTCCCGTTATTTAAAGTGCGTAAAATAAATACAGAAATTAAATGAAGATAAATAAAATTGCGGGAATATAAATTGCGATAAATAAAATGTAACCAGTTAGCTAGGAACAGTTAGCTAGGAACAGTTAGCGTGGATTCTTAACAATATTTCAATTAGTTAGTTCGTTTGTTTCTAACAAATTTTACTTTGTCCGATGTTTTCTTCATTATGCCACTTGTTGGATTTTGATAGGTCAAAATCCAAGTATGAAATTGAACGAAAATGGATTCTGTGGTGAACGGATACGTATATCTATGGATACAAGTAGGATAGTGACTGACTGTTGTATCAGAGTCGAAGAATGTACCGTGTAACTGATTAATGTGAAATCTAAATATTCCTCGGGTATTACCTACCCGTTAAAATATTTTCACCATTAACAGTTTGTATAAAAGAATTTTAATTACAATCTTTATGAAAATATACTTGCATATATATTTTCTTCAGATGTAATCATGGATTTAATGAGTCAATAAGATATTAAACTCATTTGATTTATCGTTAGTACTAGATTACATGATCTCTGAAACATTAGAGATTACATAATCGCCATGTCGAACGAAGATAAATGAGGTAGAACGATACGTAAAGCGAAGATAATTGATGTAGAACAATGTGTAGAACGAAGATCATACTCGAGGTACAGAATGAGATGTTGAGGCACGTGGTGTTGAAACTTGTGTTATTGGTGGTACTGGTGTTGTTGTTGATGGTACTGTTGGTGCCGGTGATGTTGCTAAAGCTGGTAAGTTCTGCACCATATTTTCCAAAGCTACAACTCGGGCGCGAAGCTCGTTGACTTATTTTTCCGGGATGATTGTCGATCGAAACGAGAGGATGAATAAGGTTTATAATTTTAGAGAGAAGATAATTGTGAAGAGTTACCCCGGAGATGACGCTAAAAATGGTGTTTCGGATAGGTTCGCCGGTATGTGCTTCAGGTTCTTCGCCGAAAGGTGAATTCGGTTGGTGGAAGGGATCACCTTATTCGCGTCTCCATCGGTTAAGTCAACTATGAACCCATCAGATGAATTGGTTGATTCATTTCATTTACACTGCTTTCGGAGCTTAGGTGAATATCCATGTCGGAATAGCTGTCGGAATAAGTATCGGAATAGCTATCGGAATCTGAGGGACTCGAACTAGTTGAGGGATTCACCTCGTACTATCAGATGAAGGATTTTTGATAAGAAATAGATTATAGGATGTAGATTAGTACCCTGCAATACATAATTTACATATGCATATATAATACTAAAATCCCATAAGTTACGGAGGAATCTACGGAAGCTGTCAGGCAAAGGTAACAATAACAGATACGCTAAGATATGAATTTATCTATACATTGTCTATGCAATAGGGGCAGTAAGACGTGTCTAGACTTTAAGGATGATAAGCAATTAATTTTCGGCACTAAATTATAAGCAAAACTTTTGACATGCAGACACGGTCGAAGTCCAGACCCGCTAATGCATCTAAACAACTATCAGTTCGACACACTAATGCAAGACCTGGTTCGCTAAGACCTCCGCTCTGATACCACCTGTGAAGACCAGTCCTTATCCACCTGGATTAAGTCTTCAACATTTGGTCCCATTGCGATGATCGACTCCAAGTAATGTTCTTAAAATGAGCTAATGCACAGCGGAAGACTTAATTTGTACCTGAGAATAAACATGCTTAAAAATGTCAACCAAAAGGTTGGTGAGTTCATAGATTTATCATAACAATCATTTCAATATATTAATAGACCACAAGATTTCATAATCATAAACATAATACACTCGCAAGTGTATGTAAAGCATTCTAAGTGGTTGAGCACTTGGTAACCATACTTAACTATTAATCAACGTCACATATTCCCTTTACTATGAAATCTCACTACACTGTACCAAGTGTAGTCTACAAAACGAAGTACTGTGCAACCGTTGAATACTGGTCGTCCAGTCCGGTTGGGGTTGTCAGGCCCGATAGATCTATCAACAGGATTCGCGTTTACAATACCCATGTAAATAGTAGTTACCAAGCTACAGGGAAGTATGCCAGTGGTACAACTCAACGTAGAATATATTTTAAGTACTTGTGTCTATTTCGTAAACAATTATAAAAGCAGCGCATGTATTCTCAGTCCAAAAATATATATTGCAAAAGCAATTAAAAAGGGACAAATAAAACTCACAATACTGTATTTCGTAGTAAATATGCATACGACTATACTGAACAAGTGCAGGGTTGGCCTCAGATTCACGAACCTATATCATTAATATATATATTAAAACATATAATCGTAATCGAACAAGATTATATATTCTTATTATTAATATATTTGTTATTTTAATAAACTATATATTATATTAATAGATAAATTGAATATATTTATATTTTAAATAATTAGTATTTATTTTATTTGTAAAAAATGTATAAAGTTTAGGGATTACATAAAAAAAAAAATTTTTAATCTTGCAAGTAATAAGCTTGACTAGCTAGGTAAAGATCTGCTTCAAATTAAATTTGTATATAAGGGGGTAAACCCGTAATTATAGAAGTCAGTTTATCTATTTGTAAGACCTCAAATAGTTCAGGGACTCAAAATGAAAATAATAAAATTCACTCATCACCTTTACAAACTTTGTCGTACATACTCTTTTAAAGTAGTTATGGGAAAAATGATCACACTTTAGGTACAATCATGCGTCAACTTTAAAGAAAAGCATTTTCATGTTTTTGATTTCATTCGTCAGTTATTACCAACTTAAAACAGAGTAACTTTTAAGAGTAACTTTTATTTACTCTTATAATTCCTTCCTTTCTTATTTAATTTACTTAAGGATAATACTAAAATGATAATAATATTAGTAATAACAATATTAATGATAATTATAACTACTATAATCATAAATGATAAATAAAAATAATAATAATAATAATAATAATAATAATAATAATAATAATAATAATAATAATAATAATAATAATAATAATAATAATAATTTTAAAATATGATACTACCTTTAAAGTAATCAAATGTGTGTGGGTTAGTTGGGGATCGTACAAAAAAAACAGATAGCAACACCAATATTATTAATCACCATACAACTTTGCAAGAACCTTTATCCCCAATCACCAAAAGCATCACTTCCAACCTTACTACAAATTAACAATATTCTAGCAGTTGCTTCCGATAAAACCTCAACGAGAATTATAACAACGATACCAAGACCGAGTCCCAACACCTTCATTATCGCCGGTAACGCCATTATTTCATCATCAATAATCGTTGTCTAAAGGTTCATACCCGCACCAAACATGGAGACCCCATTAAACTCACTGTGATTGTTTCTACTTTGCGATACTAGAGGAAATTTGTGGAGTAAAAGAGATACACTGTCAATGGTAATTGTGATACCTCTGGCGACATCTGAAAAGATACGATAAGTAAATGAATTTTCAAAGCTTAGTTGTAGAAGAAGAACGATTGTGGTGATCGGAAATCACTATTTTTATGATTATTGTTGTCGTTGTTTCACCACTAATAGCGGCAGAGTACAACGCTGATGCAGAAAGTGACACTAACAGAAGCACATGTTATGTAGTGTACTGCTTGTTTTATGGCAACAACAGTAGTAGTTTTAGGTGGGTTTAAATAGTGGTTCTTGTGGTGGTTTGCGTATAACAGAAAAAGAAACAAGAGGGTGAGATTATCGATGGGTTGTAGGATGGTGGTGACGAATTAGGTGATTATGGCTGCAGCTTGAAGTAGGCCGAATAAAAGATAATAGGGTGGCGTTTGGGTGTGAGATCAAGGGTGGTGATCAAAGTGGGTTTTGATTTCTTGTTTGAGTAACGAGAACCGTATGGGTTCGGTTGCGGTTATAGTCAACTTGTCTATGGATTAGGAAGTCGACTGAATCAACCTCGGTTTGGGTTTAGAGGAGATAGAAGAAAAAAGAAAGGAAAAAAAAATAATAACAATGTTTTGAAATTGGTGATTTTTGTTTATTGAAACAAGGTGATGGTTGATCATGTAAAGTATGTGTCTGTATATATATCATAGATATTAGACAAAGTGGTAAGGAGTTTTATATTAATTATAAATTAATCACATGTTTAGAAATGAAGGACACTGTATAAATAGTATAGCAGCCATTACTTTCGCATATTATCAGTCGATATATATATATATATATTAGGGATAGTATTTTGTGGTCCGTTGATAATCAGTTGCGAATAAAAGTCTTCGGAAAAATCCCAAATTTTTAATTTAACTATATTTATTTATTTTGGTCATTATGGTATAAAATTCGAGCGTTAACTATCAAATAAAAATTCATTAATTATTCACTCCCAACCCTAAGTAAAATATGAAAAGTTTTAAAATTCAACAAATAGTTTCTAAATACATTTTTAATAAGCCTATAGTTTGTAAAACTCATTTTCGGCTAACCGTTTATTTTAAAACCAAATAAGTTTCTTTTTAACTCGTTTACTGTCAATCAAATGACAATTTAGCGTTACTTTTGTTTACTAAATAACTTCGAAACCCTATTTATATATTCTATATATTTTATTTATATATATAGATAATAATTATTTTATGTTATTATTATTTTACATAAATAATTCCAACAATTACCATATACAATATTTCATATCATTATATACATTTATATATATTTTAATATATGCATATCTATTTAAGTAATCGTATCGTGAGTCGTCGGGAACAGTCGAAGGTCAATTGAATATATGAAACAGTTCAAAATTTCTGAGACTCAACATTATAGACTTTGTTTATCGTGTCAAAATTATATAAAGATTAAGTTTAAATTTGATCGAAAATTTCTGGGTCGTCACAGATTCTTTTTGCGTCACCTTTATAATTACTTAGTCTACAAGATAAACCGATAAAGCGAAAGTTTTGAACTTTATTGATTTAGGGCTCAATATCAGAGGTAAAAGCGTTACTTTTTGGCCGATATCAAATACCCCACACTTAGCTTTGCTTGTCCTCAAGAAAAAAGCGGGAATATAAGGTTCTTTCTAATAGATCCTTACTTGCCTACCCTTGGATTCTTTTATTATGCCTTCATAAAAAGTCGTCACATCTTTCGAAAGTATTAGAGAATGTTTCGAACTTCAATGATTTTATTCGCTAGATTTCAATCGCGTCCATTGTGAAAAAGGGCGTACTTTCCAACTCTCAGATGTAGAGTATACATGATCAGGCTTCTCACTAGAGGATCACTCATATCACTCAGGTGTTTAGGGTGCCCTAATCTAGTTGTATTTTCGCTCAGAAGCCAGTCGTAAAACGGTTCTCATCATAGGCTTGGTAAAGCATCGATATCTCCACCGGTTAAGTAAGGACGACACTGATCTTCTTCCTAGGCATTATTTCAAGAGGAAGACGGATTTCGTAAAAAGTTTCTTCGGAAGATGCGGATTTCGCGAAGACTTTTTGTCTAGAATTTTTCTTGGCTCTTCCGGCAATCCTTATTTGGGCAACTTCTCGGGTTTTTCTTGCCTTTATTCTATAGACTTTTATAACAACCCTCATTTTTCCACTCTGAAATGACTATAACTCCCCTAGGGTTTCATTGCTGTTTTGTACTTCTGTGCTATAACTATTAGGGTTGTTATCCGGACGAATTAAATGAAGTAATTAATACACGTTATTAATGAACTAAACCCTAAACCTAATCATTTAAAGTAAACCCTAATTATTTATTATAACCCTAACCCTAACCCTAATATTATTATTATTATTATTATTATTATTATTATTATTATTATTATTATTATTATTATTATTATTATTAATAATAAATGTATATATTACGTATTAAAACGTATATACTCTATATTAGTGTAAATAAAGTGTAAATAAATATAAGAATGAGTGTATATATATATATATATATATATATATATATATATATATATAATAAGTAATGGGTTATAAATGTAAATTTTTAAAATAACAATATATGTATTTATATATATGCCGAAAATATAAATAAATATATATAATAAATTATGAGAATTAATTAAATGAAAATAAAATACAATTAATTCTAGAATGTTCCAATTAATAAAAAGATAAAAAGAAAAAAAGAAAAGGCCTAAAAGTCGGCCAAGTTAAAAAAGGAAAAAAAGTTAATTGATTAATTTAATTAAATTGATTTGCTTGTTTTCCAAGTAATTTTCAACTATAAATACACCCTTAAACCACATAATTTTTACATCAAACTTTTGGGATCTCTCAAACCCTAAAAAAATTTGTGAGTTCCTTTTCTTTTCTTTCTTTCTTTCTTTTTCGTTTTTTTTTCTTTTTCTTGTTCTTTTTTCTGCTGAAACCCCCAACAAAGGAAAAAAATATTTTTTCACTTTATACATTTTTTATAAATTCATGGTAATTTACTACATGACGAATAAGTTTTATAAAAATTAATTTTTAAGATTTTTGAGTTGATTTAACAATTTTATTTAATTTGTTTGTTTTTCAATCTGCCAAAAAATACATATATATATATATAATAATTATGTATTGAATTAGATAAATTATAAATTATGCATGTTAAATTTTTAATAAGTAATATGAAATCTAGGGAAAATAATTTTTCTGATTTTTCATACGTTTTTGTATTTTATTTAAATTAAAACATTTTCTTTAATATATATATATATATATATATATATATATATATATATATATATATATATATATATATATATATATATATATATATATATATATATATTTATTAAAAATAGGAAAAAGGCTATTTAAGCTATACAAATATTTTTCCAGTAAAGTATGATATATAACTTAATTATTTAGGTTAGAATATAATTTATAAAAACTAAATACGAATTATGTGTTATTTAATTATATAAATAAGGTGAAATTCTTAATAAACATATATACAGTAAATAAAAATAAATAAATAATTTTTATGAGTTCTTAAAATTTGTCTAGATCTGGAAAAATTATAAAAATTTATTTATGGGTCTATTTAGTAATTATTATATAATTCAACTCTATTATTATGTAAATAGAAGGTAAATAAGGAAATAAATCTAAAAATAAAGAAATCTTTTATTTAATATTTTTCTACAGGTTTATTAACTGTAACAAACATATAAATTTTAAAAATAATTATTTATGTTTAATTAGTATTTTATGTAGAATTAAACTTGTTTTGTGATTAAATTAAGAATGGAAACAAATATAAATACAAAATTGTAATAAAATTGTTTTCTTAAATTTTTCTACTGATTTTTATAATTTACTAAGACTATAAAAAATATGTATATTATTATTAGGTATTTAATTAATTATTTATGTATTTAAGGAGTATATTGAATTAATTATGTACTATATTATTAAGTATCTTGTAAATTAAGTAATAAATAATATAACACATTTAAGTTATATGTATTGTATTAGATAATGATTAGTAAATTATAAATATTAATTAATCCATGTTTTAAGTTACTAATATTGGCTTGAATAATAATACATATATAATTATTGAACTATTAATAGTTATACAATACTAATAATAACAATATATATAATTAACTTAACTATATAATAAAAGATTATACACCTATAATATGTGAAGGTTATAATCAAGATAATGTGCACTGTATACAAAACTCACCGCTACATATGGCATAGGGAGGTCCTTGTTGCCTTATGGGAACCGCTTGTGGATTTCGAATGCCATGACATAGATTCTGGTCAAGAATCTTGGGCGCCCGGTAACAACTGATCATTCAAGTGACTTGTATGATAGCAACGAGATTTGGGAAAGTTGTACAATGACTTGTTATAGATTATATCCCGAACTTTCTATAATTGGAAAGTTACTAAAAGTGGAAACATTCCATAAATAGTAACTTTTCCGAAAATGGAATTTCTTTAGAAAACCATTATCTTTAGTATAGTTGCTATACTCATAGACAACATCTGATCGTACGTATTATCTCTAGGTTGAGATCTCAATCACATTCTTTCATTCAATTCATTTCTCTCGTGGAATATCTCATCTGTGCTACTAAGGTGAACTCATAGCCCCGCTTTTTACATATTTTAATGTATTTTATAAATCTTGGGGTGAGACACATGCTTACTTTAAATGATTTACAATTTAGACACAAGTGCCTAAACTTTTTGATATGCAACTTCATGAGACTTTTGTTAACTTGTATTCTTACATGCAAAATCCCCGCTATAATATCGTTAATTGTTGGAATTAAAATGTTGCAAGCTTAATTATTGTGAGTAGTCCTATTGAGAGTGACGTCTCTACCCATTGACCGATCGTCAAGGGGGTACATAATAATGATTACCGACACCCGTACAGTGTCAGGGGTTTATGTTTATCTCGATATTATAACTCATGGCATATTGAATATTTTGATGTTTTGAACTAAATATTGTGGTCTAAAACTTATTATTTGTTAAACCTATGATGTTCACTCGACCATTGTGTTGACATTTTAAGCATGTTTGTCTCAAGTGAAGAATAGCTTATGTGCTGCCCTATGTTGCTTGCCTGCTATTGCATTGAAGTCCGCATTTATTATATCTGATCATTTGTTAAACATTAATTACTTTTGGGGTTACCATGTAAAACATTTCATTTTCCGCTGCAATTGAATTATTGATTTATTCAAACGTCTCATTTAGAGTCGTTCTCATTTATATAACCATGTGATGATATTGGAAAAGTCATATTTACCCCAGGCCATATTTAGGGGTATGACAGATTGGTATCAGAGCGCAGTTTGTTATAGAGAACCAGAATTGCATTTATGTGTGCCTTATGTGCTAGTTAGGGTGCCTTAGGAATCTATAGGACTATGACCTTTCGTGACTTTTCCTTATTATTTCCTTTTCGTGCTTTTACGCCTACCTTAGAAACATTTTGATTTCTTTCTTACCTTTTTTTAGGATGTCGAGCGACAATCCGATCGTTATTTCTCACTCCGAAGAGTCTGATATGGAGAGATCCGTTCACACTCCAGCTTATGGACTCATTTCTCCACCAACATCTCCAATTTACCGACCGGCTACTCCACCCGCATCATCAGTTTACATACCTGCCACTCCACCACACTCATCGGTGAAGGAAGAACCTCAAAATGATTATGATGGGGATGATGAGGGTGATGAAGAAATTAAAGAACACATTGAAGGTGAAGATGATTCTGAGGGGGAACCCGAGGAAGAGTCTGAACCCGAAGAAGAAGAGGAAGAAGTAGTTTGGGAACCCGCTACTGAGGAGATTGATCCGGCTTATGATGGTCTTGGAGTTATCAGCAGTTTAGAGGATGACTCCGAAGAGGAAGTTGAACCTCCTACTGATGGTGCTAGTTCATCCAAGAAGCCGAAAGCTTCTGAGTTTGCTTACTCCGAGTATGACCATGCCTTGGTTTGGTGTGATATCATGAACCTACAAAATCGCACTGTAACCTTAAGAGATACGTTTTGTGAACGTTTGGCTAAAATGGAGAAGCGCTTGGACTATACAGACAGCGATGTGAAAAGGGTCTATGACAAGTTCTCCGTGATGTTTGCTAGGCAAGAGAGAGAGCTCGACCGTCAGTGTTATGCATTGTAGGAATTAGAGAAGTTTGTAATGTACTTCAAAGGGTACATTAAGGATCATTTCAAGCCTCCGTCACCTAAGAAAGATTAGATCTTAGAATTCTTATTCATTTCCATTTCCGTTGTTTATGTAAAGGCATATGCCTAGGTTACCTTGGTTTTCATTGATTCATGTAAAACTAGTGGTTTTATGGTTTAATTCAAGTATTTTGATTCCATCTTGTTGCTCCTATCATACCTTATTCATATCTGTTTGGATATATCTATTTGGTTGTATTTGTTGTGTGAACCTAGTACATTTATCAAACTTATCATTTATTAGCACCACGAACTCTTCAACTAATACTATATTTATGTATTGAAGAATGATGGCTCAATCAACTCGAGGTGCTATCAGCATTCCGAATGTGTCTTTAACTCCAGCACAATTCCAACAGTTGTTGGCTGTCACTCAGGGTAACCATAACAATCAGCAAGGGAACAACCAAGGAAATCCTCCAACTTCTTGTAGTTACAAAGAGTTTATGAATTGCAAGCCTCCGTCTTTTAAGTGGAGTGAAGAAGCTGCCAAGCTGACTCGTTGGTTCGAAAATCTCGAATCCATTTTTCATATATGTAACTGTACGGATGCCGACCGAGTGAAGTATGCCACTCACACATTAAGTGGTCTTGCTTTGACTTGGTGGAATGCTTATTCTCAAATTGTAGGCCTAGATGCTGCAAATACTATTCCATGGCCTGTTCTGAAGAGAATGATGACAAAAAAATTCTGTCCGCGAAACAAAATTCAAAAACTAGAAGTTAAGTTTTGGGAATTGAGGGTAAAAGGAACCAACATTGAATCTTATACCAACAGGTTTATAGAATTTGTTACTTTGTGCCCAGAGATGGTACCAACTGAGCAGAAGAAGATAGAGCGATACATGGAAGGTCTTCCTGACGAGATTCAGGGAAATGTCATTGCTGCTAGCAAGGAGACTCTAGATACGGTGATACTAATGGCTCAAAACCTCATGATGGCTAAGAAGAGGAAAGCCGCGGCAAATAAGCAAGCTGAGGCTAAGACAAATGAAGGCAAAAGGAAGTTTGAATCTGCTCAGAGATCAAGCCAAGGTTCAAAAAAGAAAGTTGCCGAGAATTCAAAAGGAGGATACTCTGGGGAAACAACCTTTCTGTAAGCGTTGTGAGAAACACCATTTTAGGTGGTGCAAGGTTGAGTGCACCAAGTGCAAGAAGATTGGCCATATAGCCAAGAATTGTAGGGTTGCAGTTCCTCCAACGGATACTCCTGCAACCAAAGCCAATGCAGTAGTTCCTACTTTTTATAACTGCGGTGAGAAAGGGCATTTCCACAACCAGTGTCCGAAGAAAAAGGGCAACATGGGGAATACTAATGCTAAAAGTTGAGCTTTTGTGATAACTGCTGAACAAGCCCGTGATGATGATGAAGTGATAACGGGTACGTTTCATGTAACAACTTTTATGCTACTGTTTTATTCGATTCTGATACCAATAGAAGTTATGTGTCTACTGAGTTTTGTGCCTTATTCACTGAAAAACCACAAGCCTTAGAAATTAAGCGCCTTGTAGAAGTAGCAAATGCAGGTTATGAAAGTAGACAATGTGTATAAAAACTGTGATCTGGTTTTAGCCGACAAAAATTTTAAGATCGACCTATTGCCAGTCGAATTAGGGAGGTTTGATGTAGTCGTACGGATGGATTTGTTACGCCCATTAAGAGCTGCAATCATGTGTTATGAGAAAACCATTAACATACCTCTTGAAAATGGGGAAACCTTAATTATTCAAGGGGAGAAGAGTGGTTCCAAACTCAACATCATCTCTTGCATCAAGACCCGCAAGTATGTAATGAAGGGATACCAAGCCATTTTGGCTCATGTTAAGGAAGTCGAATCCGAAGAGAAACGCATTGAAGATGTACCGATAGTTAGAGACTTTCCTGAAGTATTTCCTGATGAACTCCCTGGTCTCCCTCCCCAACGACAGGTTGAGTTTCAGATTGATTTGACCCCCGGTGGTGCACCTATTGCAAAGGCATCATACTGCTTAGCTTTACCAGAGATGAAGGAATTATCTAACCAACTCCAAGAACTTTTGGATAAAGGTTTCATTCGTCCTAGCTCATCTCCGTGGGGAGCACCCGTTCTATTTGTTAAGAATAAAGATGGCACGTTGAGAATGTGTATTAATTACCGTAAGCTCAACAAGCTAACCATCAAGAATCGTTATCCCATTTCACTCATTGATGACCTGTTTGACCAACTGCAAGGATCAAGCATCTATTCGAAGATTGATTTTAGGTCCGGTTATCATCAACTAAGAGTTAAGGAAGATGATGTTTCTAAGACTGCTTTCTGAACACGTCACGGACATTATGAGTTTCTTGTCATGCCTTTTGGTTTAACCAATGCTCCTGCGGTATTCATGGATCTTATAAACTGTTTATGCAAAACTTAGCTTGACAAGTTCGTGATCGTCTTTATCGATGACATTTTAATCTACTCCAAGAGCGAGAAGGAACATGAGCAACATTTGCGATTGATTCTAGAGCTCTTAAAGAAGGAACAATTGTATGCTAAGTTCTCCAAGTGTGAATTTTGGCTACGAACAGTTCAGTTTCTCAGACATGTAGTTGATAGTAAAGGAATACATGTCGATCCAGCGAAGATCACCGCTATTCAAAACTGGGAAGTGCCTAAGAGTGCGAAACATATTCACCAATTTTTGGGACTTGTTGGTTATTACCGAAGGTTTATCAAGGATTTTTCTATTCTAGCTAAACCTCTTACCAAGCTAACTCATAAGGGGAAGAAGTTTGAGTGGTCCAAAGAACAGGAATCTGCTTTCAAGATTCTGAAGGATAAATTGACCACAGCCCCGATTCTATCATTACCTGAAGGTACTGAAGATTTTATAGTCTATTGTGATGCCTCGAATCAAGGTTTCAGATGTGTTTTGATGCAACGAGAAAAGGTTATTGCCTATGCATCTAGACAGTTGAAGAAACATGAGAAGAACTATACCACACATGACTTGGAATTAGGAGCCGTGGTATTTGCACTAAAAATGTGGAGACATTACCTCTATGGGGTTAGAATCACGGTGTATACCGGTCATAAAAGTCTTCAACATATCTTTGACCAGAAGTAATTAAACATGAGGCAAAGGCGTTGGATTGAGTTATTAAATGACTACGATTGTGAACTTCGATATCATCCTGGCAAGGTGAATGTAGTTGTCGATGCCCTTAGTAAAAAGGATCGTGCCAAACCAATTTGAGTCCGAGCTTTAAATATACGTATTCGTACGAATCTTACAACTCAAATCCGTGAGGCACAACTTGAGGCATTGAAGGAAGAGAATGTCCAACTTGAGGGACTGAAGGTTCTCGAAAAGCAACTTGAACTCAAGGGAAACGGAACAATGTATTTCAATAACCGAATCTGGGTCCCAATTTTTGGAAATCTTCGAGAACTAGTCTTGGATGAAGCACATAAGACTAGGAATATATTCTATTCACCCGAGCTCTAGTAAAATGTATCACGATGTGAAAGAATTTTATTGGTGGCCTAATCTGAAATCTGACATTGCTGATTATGTGAGCAGGTGCCTTACATGTTTGAAAGTTAAAGCCAAGCATCAAAAGCCCTCTGGTTTACTTCAACAGCCGGATATTCCGTAGTGGAAGTGGGAATGTATCACTATGTATTTCGTTACTAAGTTGCCTAAGACTTCAAACGGTAACGATACTATTTAGGTAATAGTTGATCGTCTTACTAAATCTGCACATCTCTTACCGATCAAGGAAACTGACAAGATGGAGAAATTATCACAACTCTATATCAAAGAGATTGTCTCACGTCATGGAGTTCCTATCTCAATTATTTCTGATCGCGACAGTCGATTTGTTTCTAGATTCTGGAAAACTTTGCAATCTGCTCTTGGAACTCAACTCGACATGAGTACAGCTTATCATCTGTAAACTGATGGCCAAAGTTAACGAACTATTCAAACAATGGAAGATATGCTACGTGCTTGTGTTATCGATTTCGGCAAAGGTTGGGATAGACACTTGCCTTTAGCTGAATTTTCTTATAATAACAGCTATCACTCAAGTATTAAGGTTACACCTTTTGAAGCTTTATATGGACGAAAATGTAGATCTCCATTGTGCTGGGATGAATTGAAGGACAGACAGTTAACTGGTCCTGAAATCATTTATGAAACTACCGAAAAGATCGTTCAGATTAAGAAACGATTAGAAACTGCCCGCAGCCGACAAAAGAGCTATGCTGATAAACATCGAAAGGATTTAGAATTACAAGTTGGTGATAAATTCGTGTTGAAAGTATCCCATTGGAAGGGCGTCATTCGTTTTGGTAAGCGAAGCAAATTAAGTCCACGTTATGTAGGACCTTTCAAGATTATTGAAAGAGCTGGTCATGTGGCGTATCGATTGGAATTACCCTCTGAGCTTAATAACGTGCATGATATATTTCATGTTTCAAATCTTAAAAAGTTTCTTGCTGATGATACACTTATTATTCCACTGGATGATATTTGCATAGATGATAAAATGCATTTTGTTGAAGAACCGATAGAGGTTATGGATCGTGAGGTAAAAGGCTTGAAACAAAGCTCTATTCCTATTGTTAAGATCCGTTGGAATTCACGAAGAGGCCCCGAGTATACCTGGGATCGTGAAGACCAGATGAAGCGAAAATATCCTCATCTTTTTCCAATCGCTGATACATCAGAGTAGTCTTCCTGAAACTTTGGGACGAAGTTTAAATTAACGGGGAGGTACTATAACAACCCTCATTTTTCCACTCTGAAATAACTATAATGCCCCTAGGGTTTCATTGCTGTTTTGTACTTCTGTGTTATAACTATTAGGGTTGTTATTCGGACGAATTAAATGAAGTAATTAATACTCGTTATTAATGAACTAAACCCTAAATCTAATCATTTAATGTAAACCCTAATTATTTATTATAACCCTAACCCTAACCCTAACCCTAACCCTAATAATAATAATAATAATAATAATAATAATAATAATAATAATAATAATAATAATAATAATAATAATAATAATAATAATAATATTATTATTATTATTATTATTATTATTATTATTATTATTATTATTAATTATTGTTATTATTAATTATTATTATTAAATGTATATATTATGTATTAAAATATATATACTCGATATTAGTGTAAATAAAATGTAAATAAATATAAAAATGAGTATATATATATATATATATATATATATATATATATATATATATAAAATAAATAAGTAATGGGTTACAAATGTAAATTTGTAAAATAAAAATATATGTATTTATATATATGCCGAAAATATAAATAAATATATATAATAAATTATGATAATTAATTAAATGAAAATAAAATACAATTAATTCTAGAATATTCCAATTAATAAAAAAATAAAAAAAAATAAAAGGCCTAAAAGTCGGCCAAGTTAAAAAAGGAAAAAAAATTAATTAATTAATTTAATTAAATTGATTTTCTTCTTTTCCAAGTAATTTTCAACTATAAATACACCCTTAAACCACATAATTTTTACATCAAACTTTTGGGAGCTCTCAAACACTAAAAAAATTTGTGAGTTTCTTTTCTTTCTTTCTTTCTTTTTCTTTTTTTTTTCTTTTTCTTGTTCTTTTTTTCGGCCGAAACCCCCATCAAAGGAAAAAAAAAATACTTTTGCACTTTATAAAATTTTTCAGAATTCATGGTAATTTACTACATGATGAATAAGTTTTATAAAAATTAATTTTTTAGATTTATGAGTTGATTTAACAATTTTATTTAATTTGTTTGTTTTTTAATCAGCCAAAAAATACATACATACATATATATATATATATATATATATATATATATATATATATATATATATATATATATATATAATAATTATGTATTGAATTCATTAAATTATAAATTATGCATGTTAATTATTAATAAGTAATATGAGATCTAGGGTAAATAATTTTTCTAATTTTTCATGCGTTTTTATATTTTATATAAATTAAAACAGTTTCTTTAATATTTATATATATAAATATATATATATATATATATATATATATATATATATATATATATATATATATATATATATATATATATATATATATATATATATATATATATATATATATATTTATTAAAAATAGGAAAAAGGCTATTTAAGCTATACAAATATTTTTCCAGTAAAGTATGATACATAACTTAATTATTTAGGTCAGAATATAATTTATAAAAACTAAATACGAATTATGTGTTGTTTAATTATAGAAACAAGGTGAAATTCATAATAAAAATATATACAGTAAATAATAATAAATAAATAATTTTTATAAGTTTTTAAACATTGTCTAGATCTGGGAAAATTATAAAAATTTATATATGGGTCGATTTAGTAATTATTGTATAATTTAACTCTATTATTATATAAATAGAAGGTAAATAAAAAAATAAATTTAAAAATAAAGAAATCGTTTATTTAATATTTTTCTACAGGTTTATTAACTGTAATAAACGTATAAAAATTTTAAAAATAATCATTTATGTTTATTTAGTATTTTATGTAGAATTAAACTTGTTTTGTGATTAAATTAAGAATGGAAACAAATATAAATACAAAATTTTAATAAAATTATTTTCTTAAATTTTTCTACTGATTTTTATAATTTACTAAGACTATAAAAGCTACGTATATTATTATTATGTATTTAATTAATTATTTATGTATTTATGGAGTATATTGAATTAATTATGTACTATATTAAAAAGTATCTTGTAAATTAAGTAATAAATAATATAACACATTTATGTTATATGTATTTTATTAGATAATGATTAGTAAATTATAAATATTAATTAATCCATGTTATAAGTTAGTAATATTGGCTTGAATAATAATACATATATAATTATTAAACTATTAATAGTTATACAATACTAATAATAACTATATATATAATTAACTTAACTATATAATAAAATATTATACACCTATAATATGTGAAGGTTATAATCAAGATAACGTGCACTGTATACAAAACTCACCGCTACATATAGCCTAGGGTGGTCCTTGATGCCTTATGGGAACCGCTTGTGGATTTCGAATGCCATGACATAGATTCTGGTCAAGAATCCTGGGCGCCCGGTAACAACTGATCATTCAAGTGACTTGTATGATAGCAACGTGATTTGGGAAAGTTGTACAACATCTTGTTATAGATTATAACCCGAACTTTCAATAATTGGAAAGTTACTAAAAGTGGAAACTTTCCATAAATAGTAACTTTTCTAAAAATGGAATTTCTTTAGAAAACCATTATCTTTAGTATAGTTGCTATACTCATAGACAACATCTGATCGTACGTATTATCTCTAGGTTGAGATCTCGATCACATTCTTCTGTTCAATTCATTTCTCTCGTGGAATATCTCATCTGTGCTACTAAGGTGAACTCATAGCCCCGCTTTTTACATATTTTAATGTATTTTATAAATCTTGGGGTAAGACACATGCTTGCTTTAAATGATTTACAATTTAGACACAAATGCCTAAACTTTTTGATATGAAACTTCATGAGACTTTTGTTAACTTGTATTCTTACATGCAAAATCCCCGCTATAATATCGTTAATTGCTGGAATTAAAATGTTGCATGCTTAATTATTGTGAGTAGGCCTATTGAGAATGACGTATCTACCCATTGAACGATCGTCAAGGGGGTACATAATAATGATTACCGACACCCGTACAGTGTCAGGGGTTTATGTTTAGCTCGATATTATAACTCATGACATATTGAATATTTTGATGTTTTGAACTAAATCTTGTGGTCTAAAACTTATTATTTATTAAACCTATGATGTTCACTCAACCATTGTAATGGTGTATCCTATCGTATACACGCATAAAGGCATAATATTCGCATGAAATTAGCATCAGAAACACTGGGAACAACAGTTTTGTAAAACCGTCCGTCCAGCGTTCTCCGCTGTGCAGGCTACTTTCGTCATGCATAAGCCCTAACCGGAGAGCGTCATATCCAGCGCAAATATCGGATCACGAATAACAGAATGCAACATCATTTGACACGTGTCCCCGAGCAATCCGGTGGATCTGTCACTATAAATAGACCCCTTGGGTCGTCATTTTACACATTCAGACATTCTGACAACTTGTGAGCAGAGACTTCACGTTTCTCTCTCTCACAGTACTTTCTCTTACTAGAAGTCATCCGGCTAATAGCTTAACGCTAAATGGACACAGATTGATTAAGCCACCCCACAAGTTTCTATACTTATGAACCGGGTCTGCAGGGATTATTTTTCGAGAGTAAACATCAATCGGCAACACTCCACCACTCTTAGCTAGATATTCTAGTATTGTGTTGATACACTAAGCCTTACCTCATAAGGAAATAGGTATCAACAATGGCACCATCTACTATCAAAGCGAATCATCTCCCCGATACTGACAAAGAAGGCAAGGGTAAAGAATTGGTACCCATAGGTGTAGGCATGATACATCCATGGAAAGCTGGAAAACGGAGGAAAGCAGAGGTGTTGGAAGATTGGAAAGAACAATTAATATCATTTCCTTTTATGTTTTACACAAATCCATCTGTTGGTCCAGTGATTATAGAAGCACCAGTTGCCAATTGCATAATACGCAACATTTATACTGACACAAGAGCTGGAGCAGACATTATGTATGAACATTGCTTTGTACAGCTTCCCAAAGATGTGCAAGAAATAATGAAGGAATCATATGTGCTGTTAGCGAGTTTTACAAGTGAACCGTCTTGGTCTGAAGGAAGTATTCTTCTTGAAGTAGTCTTGGGCAAGCCACCCTTAAAACGCACGGCCAACATTGAGTTCCTGGTGGTTAAAGCAAATTCACAATACAATATAATTTTGGGAAGAACTGCCTTAATGACGTTTGGGGTTGTGACGTCATCTGTGCACGGCATGATGAAGTTTCCAATGCCTGGCAGAATTGCAACGTTGTACGCAGAACGGCAGAAGTCAATTGAGTGTTCTCAAGTAACAAAAGCAATAATTAAGCCAATAATACATGATGATGGGTCAATCTCACCAAATCTACAGTTTCCAGATCAAAAGATCATAATTGGGCATACGTTATCTACGGCATGTAAAGAAAAGTTATACAATATTTTGGCAACAAATTTTGACGTCTTTGCATGGCAACTGTCTGATATGACCGGTGTCCCATGAGAAGTTGCAGAATATAGGTTAAATGTGAATCCTAATATACATCATGTTTGTCAAAAGAAGCGAGGCATGGCGCCAGAAAGATGTAAATTCCTCCGTGATGAGGTACGAAGTTTGGTGGATGCTGGAATCTTACGAGAAGTTAAATATCAAACGTGGGTGGCAAATCCAGTCATGGTGAGGAAGCCGGACAACTCATGGCGGATGTGTGTTGATTTCACAGATATCAATAAAGCATGCCCAAAGGATAATTATCCTTTACCTGAAATTGATTGGAAGGTTGACTCATTGGTAGGATATCGATTTAAATGTTTTTTAGATGCAGCTAAGGGGTATCACCAAATACCTATGGCCTTAAAAGATGAAGACAAAACGGCTTTTCACACGACAGAAGGCATATTCTGTTACATGAAAATGCCTTTTGGTCTGAAGAATGCAGGAGCAACATATCAACGACTTATTGATATGGCGTTTAAGGATCAAATTGGGCGAAATTTGGAGGCTAATGTCGACGACATCGTCATAAAAAGTCATACTGAAGAAAAAATGTTACGGGATATACAAGAGACTTTTGCATCTTTGCGAAAAATCAATATGAAGTTAAATCCCAAGAAGTGTACGTTTGGTGTAGAAGAAGGAAAATGCTTAGGTCATATTGTTACAGAACGGGGTATTAAAGCTAATCCTAAGAAAATTCAAGCAATTGAAGACATGAAGTCGCCGACTAGCAAGAAAGACGTTCAAAGGTTACATGGATGTTTAGCAGCATTAACAAGATTTTTATCTAAAGCAGCTGAAAAGTCGCTTCCATTCATGAAGGTGTTAAAAGGTTGTCTAAATAAAAAAGATTTTGTGTGGACGGCGGAAGCCGAAGGGGCATTCCAAGAGGTCAAGCAATTGTTGAAAACGTTACCTACGTTAACAGCACCAAAAGAAGGGGAAACTTTGATTTTATATTTAGCTGTCTCAAAAGAAGTAATTAGTTCTGTCTTAATCACAGAACGGAATGGCGTGCAAATGCCCATATATTTTGTTAGCAAAGTATTGCAGCTTAGTGAAATGAATTATCCACCACTTCATCGCATGATTTATGCCCTTTTGCATACTGCACGACGTTTACGAAGGTATTTTCAATGTCATCCAATCTTGGTGTTAACAGATCAACCGTTGAATCAAATACTCCGTCGTCCAGAATCATCTGGTCGTCTAGCGAAATGGGCCATCGAGTTGGGGGAATATGAAATCAATTTCGCTCCCCGAAATGCAGTTAAAGGACAAATATTGGCAGATTTTCTTCTGGAAACAAATGAAAAAGTGGAGCATGACAATAAAATGGTACCACAACAGCATGTTTGGGAATTGCACACTGATGGGGCCTCCAGTGAAGAAGGAACATGTGCAAGACTGGTTCTAACAAGTCCAGATGGAGAAGAGTATACTTATGAATTGAAATTTTGTTTCTATGCGTCCAACAATGAAGCAGAGTACGAGGCATTACTCTCCGGCTTGCGCATAGCCGTAGAAATGGGCATAACAAACTTACGGGCATATGTTGATTCTCAAATTGTGGCCCATCAAGTTAATGGAACGTTTGATGCAAGAGATACATCAATGAGGCAATATGTAAAGTTGGTAGAAGTAATTTCAAAGAAATTTGATAACCTTGAAGTCGTGCAAATCCCTTGAAATAAGAACAAGAAAGCTGACGTCTTAAGCAAGCTAGCTACTTTAACCTTTGATCATTTACACAAACGAGTGTTAGTTGAGGAACTTAAGAAAAAATCAATACATGAAAAACCAATTATGACGATAGTTGAAGGTGCCAAGGAAACTTGGATGACGCCATATTTGAGGTATTTGCATGACGGAGGGTTACCCATTGACAAAATGGAAGCTAGAAGGATAAGAGTAACGGCACCAATGTATGAAGTGATTAATGGTGCTCTTTATCGAAAGTCTTACAATGGTCCTTTGTTAAGGTGTTTAACCAGTGATGAAGCATTAAAGGTAGTCAAGGAAATGCATGAAGGAGTCTGTTCTCAACACTACGGCTTCCGTACTGTGGCATCACGGATTATGCGATAAGGATATTTTTGGACTTCCCTTTATCGAGATGTTGCAGAGATTATAAAAACATGTGAGAATTGTCAGAGGCATGGGACAGTTCAGCGTCTCCCAAAGTATGACTTGATACTAGTGTCATCCGCTTGGCCGTTCTACAAATGGGCGATTGATATTGTGGGACCATTCAATAGAAGCACTGGTAATGCTAAGTTCTTGGTGGTAGCAATTGATTTTTTCACAAAGTGGGTTGAAGCAAAGGCTTTAGCAAATTTTACAGGAGAAAATGTCAAAAAGTTTGTTTGGCATGATATCGTGTGCCGATATGGGGTTCCAAATGAAATAGTCAGTGATAATGGCAAGCAATTTGCAGAGAATCCATTTCGAAGTTGGTGTGAAAAGCTAGAAATAAAGCAAAACTTTACATATGTTGCTCATCCTCAAGCGAATGGACAAGTGGAGGTTACCAACAAAGAAATTGTTGCTGGCATTAAGGCACGGTTAGGATTAAGTCAAACTGGTTGGGTGGACGAACTGCCAAATGTGCTATGGGCACACCGGACAACTCCAAAGCAGAGCACGGGGGAAACACCCTTCAGTCTGGTATATGGTACAGAAGTAGTAATACCAGCTGAAATATGTGTCCCAACACAACGCATTATGGCATTTGATATTGAAGCTAATTCTGAAGCATTAAGGGACAATCTCAACTTGTTGGAGGAAAGACGATTGATGGCCGCCATCCAGCTAGGGGTGTTCATCAATTCGGTTTTCAGTTTGTTCGGTTCATTCGGTTCGGTGTATTCGGTTTTGAAATTTTTTTGGGCAAAACCGAAAACTGAACCGAAAACCGAATTCAAAGTTAAAACCGAACCGAACTGAAAACCGAATTCAACTTCGGATTCGGTTCGGTTTTCGATTAAAACCGAATATTATGAAAAAACTGAGAATGATGGTAGTTTAATTGTGGCGTTACTAATGCCTTAGTTATTTATATCCTAAAACAATGACGTTCTATTAAATTATCAAGAATTCGATGATTTATTAATATTTACAGCTTAATTATGACTTTTACCGCTTCTGTTATTAAGAAGATGAACATAATAATTTGAGTAACATAATTATAATGTGAGTTACCAAATCGTCATAAGGGTGAGAACATATTTTATTGATTGGATCCCAAATTATAATGACATTAAAACATAAATATACAAATTAAATATATAAAAATTTTGAATTCGGTTTTGAATTCGGTTTTCGGTTAAACCGAATTCAGAATTTCCAAAACCGAAAACCGAACCAAAAACCGAATTCAAATTCGGTTTCGGTTTGACTCGATCCGAAAACCGTTTTTCAAATTCGGTTTGGTTTTTTTCGGGTTTGGTTTCGTTTTGGTTTTCGGGTTCCACGGTTTCAAACCAAATACTGACCACCCCTACATCCAGCAAGTAGATCACAAGCATAAAATGGCAAAATATTACAACAAGAAAGTAAAGCATACACAATTTGAAGTTGGTGATCTGGTGCTACGGGATAATGAGGCAAGCAGGCAAATCAAATTTGGAAAATTAGCACCAAAATGGGAAGGAACTTATAAGGTCACAAAAGTAAATCAGAATGGATCGTACATGCTTGTTGCGCCTTCCGGCGAGCAATACGAAAGAGCTTGGAATGCAATGAATTTAAAGAAATTTTATGCGTAGTACTATATGCATGGGCAGCTTGATCACCTGTCAAATGCATGAGATATAGTCATGAATGTAAAAATTTCTTTATGAATATGAATAACATCACTTATTCTTATGGCAATATCTTTCATAAATTTTATCCGGCCAAGGATTTTTTAGCCCAGGTGTCACATAGCTGTGTGTCATCCCTACCTGCAGAAAGAAAGATAGCCTTTCGGTGGTAGAAGTAGTCATACTAAAAATGATTGTATCGATAGTGAGACATGTAGAACTCACTAAAGTATCGAAGCGTTAAAGCGAATCTACAAATTTCATGACACAAAACTTATACACAAAATGCAAAGCAAAACGGATAACTGACCATGGCGTCCTGCAAACTAGTTAAAGGCAAAAAAATAATACACAACTTTTCCTCATAAGTTTCATGACGGAAAGCGTATAACAGAAAATCTTATTTCAATATTTCAAGGTATGATGTCTGCAAAGAAAAATATCAATATTTTGTACATTTTTAACTCAGAAAAATGTCAATAACCTAAGGCATCTTCATAACGATTATAGCAAATATAATATTAAATGTTATACAAGGCATATACAAATGCAAACATAATACTTCATTCATATTGAGGGATATAATTTAGTACATCATCAATGGTTACATCTGGCTTTTTAAAAAGATTTTCAAGATCAGAAAACTTCATATTTTCTATTAGTGCACTGGCTGCATCAGCTTCTGTGATAGCATTTTCATTGATCTTTGATGTAATAACTACAGGCATTGGATTTGGAAGTTCTGGTAGTTTTCTCTTCATAAAATTGAAAAAACTTAACCGTTCAGCAGATTTAGCAAGGCGAACGAACTCACGAATCCTGTGAGATAAAGCCTGGTAGTTAAAAATACGGTTAACAAGAGCAGGAATCCCAGCAATTATACGTCTTTCATTATCCTCTTTGGCTTTAAGCTGTTCTTTCAGAGCATTATTCTCCTTTACTAATTCTTCAATCCTGCTCAAGTGTTGATTTTCTCTGAATGACAGTTCCTTCACTTGTTTACTATATTCTGCCCTCTGAATGTTACAGTTCAAAAAATTCCTCTTCATTATATCGTAATCCTTCTTTAAGGATGTAGCCACTTGTTCCAGCTTGGTTATTTTCTCTTTTTCAATTAATAGTTCCTTACTCGTGGTAATTTCATTGCTCTGCAATTCAGATAAGTGTTGAAGGTCATTTAGCCTAGAAGCAATGTTAAGAATGATACTTGTGCTTTAACCTTCTTAGCATCTGCATCAGATAGGTTGCTGAAAAATTAGGCTAGTGATGGACATACCATGGAGTTCAAGAAATTCATAAAACCCTCGTAAGAGTGTGGTGGTCCTTTTAGAAAGGAGGAAAGTATATTTGTGTCAAGATTGGGAAGCATAATTTGTTTTTGAGAAGAACTAGTGCCAGCTTCTTGTTGAGCGGATGGCGGAGTATTTTGACCAGTTCTTCTTCTCTTGACGTTAGGCATAAGAGTTGCTAGCATATTATCTTGGTGTGGTGCGGTAGCTGTTGGAGATAAAGGAAAATTATTACTTATAAATGAGTTCCAATAAGATTCACAAGACTTCAAAGGTGGCATAATGTATAAAGATGGGTTTGGATTATAAAATCCACCAGTACTGGGCCTAAAAGAAAATAAATTCAGGTTTTGGTCTAGTATTTTACATAATTCAGTGTTATCATTCTTATTACCCGAGGCACGATGTTCTCTAGAAGCAATTCGGTTCATACCTATTTCCATTTCTTCTTCTTCTTCCTCCTCCTCCATTGCAGCATCCTTTTCAGGAATAGTAGTGTCGTCAATATTTTCTGTGTGGTAAAGTTAAGTTGTGAATAAGACGATGACCGCATGGCAGTAAGCGGACTAATTTCTGCAAAGTTCAAAAAATCACGGTGGTTAGTTGGATAAATAAAAAGAAGCATCTTATTAAGCATACATAGCAAAAATAAGCACTTACTCTTTCTCCCAAGAAGAATGCAGGCATAGCCTTGCATAATATCCCAATCTTGACTTACAGATGTCAATGATAGCATATGTTCCCCATATTTGACATCGTTGATTTGTTCAGCTTTAACTTTTTTGAGAAAAGTGTTCTCTTTGCTGTTTAACCTTGGGAATGTAACTGATACGGGATGAATGTATTTATGCCAAACTCGAACAGATGAGTACTTGTTATCAATTGCATCTCCATTTATAAAGATAAAAGAAGAGTGCCAATCACGGCAGGGATGATCAAGTGCAGGTCACAGAATTCCATCAACTTTGTTGAATGTAAACCAACCTTTTTCGTAAGATGCTATACGTACCAAAGAGCAAAATATCCGAATAGATGGCACTATATTACTCGCATGGTAATACATCTCAAAAATGAGGATTTTTCGAATAGATGCTGGTTCGAATTGACCAACAGCAACTCCGTAAAACTTATAGACTTCTAAGAAGAATGGCGTAAATGGCAACCGCAAACAAAAATTGAAGAACGAATGGCCATAAATAGTAACCTTGCCAGGAGGGGGTGAGCAGGCTCTAGCATTAGTTGCAGGAATTATTGGCTCAGCACCAGCTAATCTTGGAAAATGTTGCAACAGCAGTGCCAAATATTTGTCATTTACTCTGCTACGAATAGTTGTAACGTCATTTGTTGTCGCCATTAAGGTTTTAATGAAACAAGAAGCGAAGAAGATATTAATGGTAAAAGATGAAGATTGGTAAGAAAAAGCTGTAAAAGTGAAAGATCGATTAGGGTTTTTTGGTGGTTAAAAGGAAGGAAGATGTGACAGCTGTGATCGATAGTAATTTTGGGGGTTTTAATTTCACCCACACACGTGTATGGTCAGAATTCATTCAATAAACGTGCTTATTGCTCCTGGAAAACCCAAGAATTAACCTATTTTGAAATTCAAATTTAAAGTTTAACAACTTAATCCTTCTTCAAATGCTTAAGTCATTAAACTGGGGGGACTTAATGGTGTATCCTATCGTATACACGCATAAAGGCATAATATTCGCATGAAATTAGCATCAGAAACACTGGGAACAACAGTTTTGTGAAACCGTCCGTCCAGCGTTCTCCGCTGTGCAGGCTGCTTCAGTCATGCATAAGCCTTAACTGGAGAGCGTCATATCCAGCGCAAATATCGGATCACGAATAACAGAATGCAGTATCATCTGACACGTGTCCCCGAGCACTCCGGTAGATCTGTTACTATAAATAGACCCCTTGGGTCATCATTTTACACATTCAGACATTCTGACAACTTGTGAGCAGAGACTTCACCTTTCTCTCTCTCATAATACTTTCTGTCACTAGAAGTCATCCGGCTAACAGCTTAACGCTAAACGGACACAGATTGATTAAGCCACCCCATAAGTTTCTATACTTGTGAACCGGGTCTGCAGGGATTATTTTCCAAGAGTAAACATCAATCGGCAACACTCCCCCACTCTTAGCTAGATACTTCTAGTATTGTGTCGATACACTAAGCCTTACCTCATAAGGAAATAGGTATCAATGCATTGTGTTGACATTTTAAGCATGTTTGTCTTAGGTGAAGAATAGCTTATGTGCTGCCCTATGTTGCTTGCCTGCTGTTGCATTGAAGTTCGCATTTATTATATCTGATCATTTGTTAAACATTAATTACTTTTGGGTTGACCATGTAAAAAATTTCATTTTTCGCTGCAATTGAATTATTGATTTATTCAAACGTCTCATTTAGAGTCGTTCTCGTTTATATAACCATGTGATGATATTGGAAAAGTCATATTTACCCCAGGCCATATTTGGGGGTATGACAACTTTGCTCTTTCAAACTTTTTTATTTTCTTATTTTATTTTCTATTTATTTTTTTGGCATACCCTTTTTCATAACTTCTGTACTTTGTTCCTGGTGCCCAGTGAGGAAGTGATAATTCATCGAAAATAGGTCTTTGACGTATCAAAAACAATCGGGGGTTCGGAATCTTTCAACAAGTGATTTTGAAGCGAATTTGATCGATCTATCTCTTAATTTATTTCTGGATCTTTTTGATAAGCGGAAAGGGAATGAACGTGAATGGGTAGTGTACTTTGGGGGTGAATTTGGGGTAAGTATTTTCTGATTCACCAACTCTTTGTGTGAGTTGGTTGGTTTTAAATATTTGGAGTGGAAACGGAAACAGATGGTTTTTTATCTTCTCTATTCAGAATGATTTTGGAAGGTGTATCGCACCTGCACCACTTATGGCGCTTACTAACCATTGGCCTTGAAACGTATGTCAAAACCAAGTTTTAACTTAAACCGTACGCCGGCACGCTCATCAAATGAATTGACAAAGTACTGTAGATTTGATGGGTCATATATATACTTTGGGTCCAAGAGTCCTCACTTTTTGGGATTAGGGGTCGTGCTTGGTCATGCGTAGCCTTTTACATATTTTTTCGAAAGAAATCTTTTGACACAAATCATGAGTTTTAGCTTAATCATTCCGTTCTAGTGAATGGACCAAAAACTGATTTCTAGCAATTTTATAGAATCTTTTCGGTAAAACGAGGTAAGAATTTTCTCGAAATTACCTAAATATTCTTTGCTAATCACTTTTTAGAAAAAATAATTTTTCAAAATTTGGCGTTTTACGGTTACTTGTCCTTAAACCTTTACCCAATACCCCACACGTAGAAGAACATTGTTCCTAATGTTCTCTGAAATAGAATATTTTAATATTTTATAAATTAAGGACAATATCTTCTAGAATCTCTAAGTTAGTTGCGGAGATGACCCCACACTTAGAGATTTTAGTGCGTAATATTTGAAAGAGGTTTGAGGAAAGATTACTTCCCTACGGTCAGGTTAATCTCCTAGTACTGGGCTTTCCTACTGTAAGGCTCCTAATGCTGGAAAGGACCACTCTCTTTGATAAAATTTCTGCATGAAAAACAAAAAGAGAGTATCATCTCCATTAGATATATAAATTTTTATACAATGCTTTTAAAAGATAAAACTAAAAGAAAATAAAGTTGTCTAGGGAATACTCTCCTGGCCATTTTGTCGAGCGGTGTCTGCGAAGTATCCATTAGGTTCGAAGGGTCATCATCACCCTTAAGTCTAGGAAAATACTCAAGTGGCTGTCTTGCATCCAATTCAGGGGACAAAAGTGTGTCTAGACAAACATCCGATGGCAACTCCATAAACAAGTGTACATAATGAAATCTAGCCAATCATGGATAGAACAAGATCATTACAAGCAAATATAGCAAATCCAAACATGATTAAGCAATAAACAAGAGTAAATTGTACCAAACTTATGAAAGTTACAAATTAGCTAAATGAAGAAGATGAAGATGATGAAGAACAAGCCCTGGATCTTGCTTCAATCTCTCAATTTTTGATGTAAAATGGAGGAATCGATGAAAACTTGATGAAAAACTTCATAAAATAGCAATGAAACCCTAATTTTGATCAGCCACCACGAACTACACACTATTGAATGTTGATATTGAATAAAACCCTCATCTCATTCTATTTATAGTTCTCAAAAACTGCCCAAAAAATGCAGAGGAACGTCATTCCTCTTATACGATCGTCGTTCCTTCGCTCGAAAGATGGAACGTCGTTCTGCTTTCCTACAAACGTTGTTCCTGAATCATCCTCTAATTGCCAACTTTCTGTTTTCAAATCCTTTGTATTTTCCTAGGTAGAACGTCGTTCTTGGCTTTAAAATGGCGTTCTTGAAGATGGAACGGCGTTCTAAGATAGTAGAATGTTTTTTTTTCAAGTTGAGTACGTTGCAGTTTTCTTGATTCATTTGTACAGTTTGGTCAACTTTACACCATATTTACACTTAGAACTGCGTTAGCACGCACAACGCGATTAAACCAAAGATCATAACATTTAGATCACTTTGGATATGAAAACCAAGTAAAACGAGGTAGATGTTACGTGAGAAACATAGTGCGATAAGTTGGGCGATAATTGATATCTTCATGAATGTGCACTTTGATGGCTAGAGTGATCTCCGAATACTTGCATTTTCTTAGGACCTAGCATACATGTTCTCCTCTTCTTCTTCTTCTTTTAAACACTAGCAAAAACTCAAACATCAAACTTCAAACCTTTTTAATTCATCATTTCATCAAGTGGGGCAATGGTGGGGTGGCAATCCTTGACTAAATCTTCTACTAAGTTCCCAAAGATATACCACTCTCCAAATCAAGTTCCAAATCTTCACATCCTCTAGAATCAACAATTCAAGCCTAGGCTAATCATCTTAACATCATTAAACATCTTGAAACAAACGATCAAACAACATGCTCCCTAGAAAGGCTCAAATATCCACAAGATTTACAATTAAGAGTAAACATATCAAGATTCGAGCTTTTTAGTGCAAACCTTTCTAGGAGCATTCTATTGACCATCACAAGCAAAGACTTCACCTTTTCACTCTAATTTCATCACCACCTAGTCAACGATTGCTCGCAAGCTTTTTTTGAGTACAATGGAGCACCAAGTCACATGAGTCATCCAAGAAAATGTTTTAGCCTTAAGGAAGACAAGGCTTTAAGAAAACCATTTTTGTTTTTAGAAAAGGGAAAACGAGTCAAGTTGTAAAACAAGACAAGTTTTCTGAAAATTTTATGGTTTAAAAGCTTTGTGCATTCCAAAGCCATCCCGGTTTTGAGATAACCGCACAGATAGCTATTACCCCTGTATATCACCGAAGTGAACTACCTTCTTGTGTTGAAGACGATGAGACAATAACTATCTTGGGCTCATAAAGGTGATGTGCATACAAACCATCCCAGTGGTGGGACGACCGCAGGGGTGGCTACTTTCCCGGTAGACCACCGAAGTGAACTACCCTCTGGTGTTGAAGGCGATTAGAAAGTAACTACCTCGAGTGTAAGATTGGCGGTGGGTCTATTGCACGATACTTGGAAGACTTTAATTCCAAGCTTAGGTCTTTTTGGTATAAACTTAACTTGGGAGACTTTACTCCCAAGTTTAGAACACAACTTAACTTGGAACATTACTTCCAAGTTTGGAAGAATTGACTTTCAAAATGAAATATTGGGAGGACTTGACTCTCCCGGGAGGGTTAAAGCTCAAGACTTTTACTCACTCGTCTACTTCCCACATAACAAGCTTTTATTCTTATATTGAGAAAGGGTAGGAAGTAGAAACTACCCCTCCATTAGTTGATAGCACAAGTGTGCCATAGTGTTTGGCTATGGCGTGTGTTGTCTAGCAAAACTAGCACGGAGCCATTGCTCCTAAAAAGGATAGCACACGGTGAAGCTCGGTGGCTCCTCTTCCCACGGTATGATACATCGGTTGAAACATCGTGAAATGATGAGACAACCAATGTCAATATGAAATGGTGTGGATTAGGAAGTATCCCACACCAAGTAGTACAACATTCGGGAGACACTACAAACTAAATGACATCTAGTGGCATACAATAAGTGTCACAAAAGCCTAAATAAGTGCCACTATAGACCTGTTTGGGAATCGCTGACACTTTTAAAAAGTGTCACTAGAAGCGCTGCCACTAAAACCCTTTAGTGGTACATTTCGTGTGTGTCACTGCAGCTTTTTAAGGCTATAGTGGCACAATTTTTATAGCCATAATAGATGAAATTGCTAGTCAGGCACATAGTTTATGCCATTAAATTCTTATGTTAACATGGTATTTTTAGTATTTCTAGTGTAAAATGGATAACTTCAAATATTATATGCCATTGTTATACTTTTGTTAATGTATTTACATTACATCTGCTTCTTTAAGTACAATAAATTGCCAACAAAAAGTAAATCAACACTAATAGATGTAAACATGCAGTAAAGTTTTTTGGCTTAAAGGTTCAAATAGCTTTCAACCATCTTCCAAATATACTTACAAGTAAAAGTTAAAAGTTAATGAGTGTAGATCTCTAGTTACATTTAACAAAAACTCCCATACAAAATACTATGTAGTAAAAGGCAAAATAACTTGAAACTTCATCTGATGAACACTTTATGCTTGAAACTTGAAACTTGAAACTGGAAACTTGCAACTTCTTTAACAAGAGTAGCAACCTGTCAAATACAAAAAAAAAATAAAAATTAATAATAAAAAGATGGATTTACATTTGACATACTTAACAAAGGATAAAAATATAATCATGTATGTACATTTAGCATACTTTATGAAAAATTAGCACGGTTAATAGTAGAAGTTGGAAACTCTAATTTGTACAAGTACTTGGAATAATTTAATAAACAAGAGTCATGACACATGAGTATGAGTAGATATGAAAAATATTTTAAGCTAGATAGTACCTGTATGTTCTCAATTTTAAGAAACCCATCTATGTTCACGTTTAGGTTTTTCACAATTTTTAAGAAAATTGTGCTTGTTGTAGAGTTTGCTCATTTAAAAAATATAAAAGCCTTCATTTCAACTGGACATGAACAACATCGCCCCTGTTCAAATCAGTACACAATAATACATGTGAGAAACTTTATAGAATAGGAAATGAGTTCAAAATTCGCTAGGTAAAATGGATTCAGTAAACCTACATAATTTTTTAGTACGACCACCAATCTACTGAGTTTAACTTTCTTTTGTGGGTTATCTTCACCATCAGCAAAACAACAAAAAAATTTAAAAAAAAAAAAAAAAAAAAAAAATAGGCCATATTCAAGAACCAAAAAAAAATTCTTTCACTTAAATTAATAATTTTATGAACGTTTAAACTGCAAAATCAATCAAATAAAAATAGAAGAATCAAGACACTAACCACTATTCAAGAACGAAAAACCCTAACTATTCCAATCTCATATTACCCAAATCAACAATCAACTAAAGGAGAATCGATAACTGACCTATGATTTGAAAACAACAACCATGCCGTCAGTGGTAAGAACTAGAAGGATGATGTGAACAAAATGAGAAAATGGGTTGGATAGGAATATAAAAAAGGCTTGAGAACTAAAAAGGTTAGAAGGGAATAACAAAAAATTTGGGTGAATTAAGGGAGGGAAATACCCCGCCAAAATTGTAGGAAATATAGATGAAATTTTTTATTGAAATTAAAAAGGCTGTAAAGTTCTAAATTTGTCACTTTCTTCTAGAGTGACACATTAATCCATAAAACTAATTACTTTAGTGGCATAAAGCTAAATTTGCCACAGATGACGTATACAATCAGTGGCATATAATAAATTACCATTAGAGAACTGTCTATAATGGCACATAACTTTTTTACCACAAAACATATATGCCACTAAATGTAAAATTGTTTGTAATGAGACTTAACTTCCTTGAGATTAATCGACTTGAGTCATTCGGAAGTGTTAAAGCTTTTTATCTTTGAACACTTAGTTTTGGAACAACATACATGGAAGACTTTAACTTTCAAGCACAAGATTTGATTTTTCTTTTGATTTCATCATTCTAATCACAAAATCTTTTGAAAGTGGAGACTTTACTCCCACTTGAGAGTTACAAGCATGGAACAAAAGGAAGACTTTACTTAAGTTTTGAAATAACAAGGAAAAGACTTCACTTTTCCATAATTCACAAGCTTTAACCATATAAATGTTTATGATTTGTATTAATGTAATGGCTAGAGACTTGTTCCAAAAATTAGTTTCAACATTGCAAGCTTGATCTTTATAAGGTGTATTTCATAAGTTTAACCCGAAAATTTTAAAATGACCCGAGATTTTAACTCTACACCCTACATTTAGTTTGATGCAATGCCCTCATTGTATTGAACGATATAATTGTTAAAATTGAGGGACATTTTGAATTAGAATAGGGAAGAGAAGATAAAGTAAAACCGGATTAAATCAAATGATCTTTGTTGTCACCAATCGAGAAAACTTATTCACCAATAATTTGAAAGTCGATGAGCTTGATGCCTGAACTTACTGCCAGGCTTGGATCAATCATCACAAAGTTTCCTGCCACTAAGATCCACATACAAGCAAGAGATACCACAAACAAACCCGCAAGCAATCACAAAGTTATTACAAGCATAAGTATGATGTTGTGCGAGAGTAATAATACAAGTGTACTACCTCGCACCAAATCAATGATACTTAGATCCCACACAATTATCAAATTAGTTTAAATTACAAACCAAATCATAAGCTTGTTTCATAAATAACGATGAACATTAGTTACCATTTTAACCTTTATGCACCGAGGTTCCTTCACTTTCACAATGAGTCATCGAATTGCGTGATTTTTCCTTCAAAACATGCCTTTGCTTGTACTCCTTGACACCAAATCGTGTCATTGGAAGTTTCTCCAACCCATTTAAGTTCATCCTTAGGTACTTAGCAATGCGAGTTACAAAGTAACCACCAACACTTGGGAGCTTAGATTTATCTCTAGTTGCATCAAAGAGGTAGCTTGCAATGAGGTTAGGAACATGAACATGCTTCCGCTTGTGGATCTTATGAATCGACCAAATATCGAACAATGTCATCTTATCCTCATCCTCTATGTGGTGGAAAACCGTATGGTTGCAAAGAACCCTTGAACACCTCTAAGTATAGGACTTGAAAATGCTTGAGGTACTCGGTTGGTGGGTGTGAACTCGACTTTACTAATCCTATGCCACACCTTCTTCGGATCAAACCCATTTGGATTGAAAGTTACACAATCGGCCAAGTACATGAAAGCGCTATTGGGGGATGCATCATCGTAAAGATTTAGACTCGCCATAAATTACACCATACATAATTGCCATTCCTCACCCCCAACCTAAATGTGAGGTAATCTTCTAGCCACGGTGAATGGAGTCTAAAAAGAACCCTCAAGGTTGTTAGAAATTCTCGAGTTAACAAGGGGTAGACATCCTCACGGATATCGAGTAAGGGTCCCCATGGGTTCATGCTTTGGCGGTATTCCTAAACCTTAAATGCATCCCGTATCTAACTAACCATCCCCACTTTTTCTAGTGGAGCCCAATCAATGTACTTGGTCGGGCACACCGGCATTTGAATTCTATTAAGCATTCGAGACTTTAGTACTTCATTTTGAAGAACCTTATGTAACCATTCATCGGCATTGGATGCTTGCTTCTTTCCTTTTCCCTTGTAAATCACCTAGAACACAAATACAAAACATAACAAACGCATCTACAACTTTATAGCGTTAGCAATCAACAATTTTCTCGCAATCAAATAACAATGGGGGCCACAAGCCCCCAACATTTAATCCATTATCAAGAAGCTTCACAATTGTCATGTTTAAGCTAAAATGATCAATATGCAACGATGGTACAATGGTTAACTTGGGTCAAACTTGATAAGTACAAATCTAGAAAACCTAAGTAACCTTGCAAACATACCAAAAGCACATATTAAAATCACAAGCCAGAGTGTTTCATGCTTTAAATCTCAATTTCAATGTCCAAAAAGTTTATGCCGGTCAAACCCTAAAGTCATTAACCCTAATCTCAATTCCATAACGAAAGAAGCACTTAATTCAAGGGTACATGGAAATATCATGTTGGTTAACTAGCAAATAACCTTGGATAACACCCAATTTCATCCCTTACATCCAAACTTAAAAAGTCCGAATTTTGAATAACCCTAAAATCACAAAGTTGAAATTTTGTGCAATTAAATATGGCAAACATGTAAATCAACAACATTACAGCCTATAATAAACAATAGTATCATCATAATCAACTTAAATCTAGCTTAATTGACAAACAAGGCACATAAAGTAAAAAGCATGAAGATTTCACAAAGAAGTGCAATTAAGTGAAATAAGTGCAAGATCATACTTGAAACATGTTTGATGTTGACAAATTAGCAAGATCCTTGTAGACAATTGATGGATTAGATGAAAGAAATCAATTTTTTAAGTGTGTAAGTCGGAGGTAAGAAAGTTATATGAGTGAGAAAAAGGGATTTAAATAAACCCCCAAAACACATTCAAAACAGGTCCTAGAACGTCATTCCATATGCTGGAAAGTCATTCCAGACTACCAAAACAGGAACGTAGTTCCTCAAACCATAATGTCGTTCTTAAAAATTCAGGAACGTCGTTCCAAATGTTACAAACGTCGTTCCTCAAACAGCCTAGAAAGTGTCTTTGTTCAAATTTACACCCAAGAACGTCGTTTCACATATCAGGAACATCGTTCCTCTACATAAATCAGGTTTTTCAGCATTTTAACTCAAATAAGCATAACCCTTTCCAAATCACAAACTATTTTTGGTCTTTTCATATTTCCCAAATGCATGAAATGCAACTACATGCCAATGCATACTAACAAAAATGCAAAAGCAAACAATTCTACATGAAATGCAAACTATCATGAACAAATATACACAAGCATGATCATTTTTTTATCTAGGATCTATCACATGACCCGTTTAAGCACAATGGTGCCACTTTGGGTAGAGCTTGATGTCATCAAGCTCGAAATCATTGACTTCATCAAAATAGGGTCTCAATCGGTGGCATTTACCTTAAAAGTATCATTATCCCCATACAACTCAACATAGTCCGTTGGGTCAGCTCTTTTGACTATTAAGGTCCCGACCATCTAGACTTTAGCTTACCGGGCGAGAACTTAAATCAGGAATTGAACACTAGAACCTTGTCGTTTGGGTGAAATTCCTTAGGTCCCTTAGGTCGGGTGTCATGTCATTTCGTAGTTTTCTCTTTGTTTGACAAAGAGTTTTTGTATGCCTCTCACCTAAGTTTCTCTAATTTGTGCATTTGCATAACCCATTCTTCCTTGGCTTGGCTTAAATCTAGGTTCACTTCCTTCAATGCCCAAAATGCCTTATGCTCAACCTCCACCGGGAGGTGACATGCTTTCATATTGGTGTCTTATATGTGGTTCAAAACACCCATAAGACATCATCAAGTTTGGTTGACCATACTTTAGGGTTGTTATTAACCTTCTTTTCCAAAATCCTTTTCAACGCAAGGTTTGTGTTCTTGACTAGACCACTTGTTTGAGGGTGGTACGAGGTCGAGAAACGATACATTACACCATACTTTCCATCACTTTTTCCATAAGATGGTTTGCAAAGTGCATACCTCGATTCGAGATCAACGCCTTTGGAACCGAATCTAGCAAACAAACTTTTTAAAAACTTTATCACAACCCTAGTGTCATTGGTTGGCAAGGCTTTAGCCTCATCCCATTTCGAAAAATAATCAACCGCAACCAAAATGTAGAGACAGTTTTTCGAGCTCGGAAATGGGCCCATGAAATCTTGGCCCCACATATCAAATATCTCACATATTTGGATCCCGGTTTGGGGCATTTCGTCCCTTTTTGAAATGGATCCTAACCTTTGACAAGAATCACATCGTTTTACCAACTCATAGGTGTCTTTGAATATAGTGGGCTAATAAAAACCAGAATCAAACACCTTTTGGCAGTGTGATTCAGTCAGAAATGACTTCCCGTGGGCCCACTATGACAACTTTTCAAGATTACTCGGGCCTCTTGCCCATATACCCACCTCTAGATTACTTGATCCGCCCCAATGCGAAACAAGTCCCTGTCTTCCCAAAAATAGTACATTAGGTCATTGAAAAACTTCATCTTTTGTTGGTACGAGAATCCCCTTTGTAAAACATTGGAGGCCAAATAGTTTGCAAAAATGGTAAAACATGGAACTTCATCGACTAGATCAACCCTCATTAAGTGTGTTCGTCCGGGAAAGTGTCCCGGATTTTGGACTCGTCCAAAGTTTGTAGCTCGGGGTTGTCTAGTCTTGACAAGTGGTCGGCCGCCACATTCTCGGCCCCCTTTTTATCCCTTATTTCTATATCAAACTCTTGTAAGATAAGGACCCACCTAATTAAGCTATGTTTCGAATATTGTTTTTGAAAAAGATATCGCAACGCGGAGTGGTCCGTGTATACGATTATTTTGGAAAGCACAAGATAAGATCGAAACTTGTCAAAGGTGAACACTACCACGAGAAGTTCTTTCTCGATGGTAGTGTAATTCAATTGGGCCCCGATTAATGCCTTGTTTGCATAATAATATGGTCTAAAGTGTTGGTCAACCCTTTGACCAAGCACCGCGCCAAGTGCATAGTCGCTCGCATCACACATCAATTCAAAGTCTTTATCCAAATCGGGAGAGATAAGAACCAGTGGATTGGTGAGCTTTTCTTTCAACAAGTTAAATGTCTCGGTGCACTCATAATCAAACAAGAAAGGTTGGTCTTTTTCTAACAACTTGGTCATGGGGTGGGCGACTTTTGAAAAAATCCTTTATGAACCGACGATAAAACTCCGCATGCCCAAGAAAACTTCGGATTGCCTTCACATCCGATGGTCTAGGAAGGTCTTTTATCACGCTAATTTAAGCTTTATCTACCTCAATTCCTGCCTTTGAAATTTTATGTCCCAAAACTACCCCCTCGTTGATCATGAAGTGACATTTTTCCCAATTAAGAACCAAATTTGCATTTTCGAAACGGGTTAATGTTTTATCAAGGTTTTTAAGACAATGGTCAAACGAGTCCTCAAACACCGAATAATCATCCATGAACACCTCCATCGTATCATCTACCATATCCGAGAAGATTGCAAGCATGCATCTTTAGAATGTTCCCGGGGCGTTACACAACCCGGAAGGCATTCGTCGGTATGCAAAGGTACCATAGGGACACGTGAAGGTGGACTTTTCTTGATCCTCTAGATCTATTAGGTTTTGGAAATATCTCGAGAATCCATCAAGAAAACAATAAAATTCTTTTCCACTTAAGCGCTCAATCATTTGATCAATATACGGGAGGGGGAAATGATCTATCCTCGTGGCTTCGTTGAAACGCCTATAGTCTATACATACCCGCCATCCTGTGATGGTTCGGGTCAGGACAAGCTCATTTTGGTCGTTCAAGATCACCGTGGTCCCACCCTTTTGGGCACCACTTGAACGGGACTCACCCATGGTGAGTCCGAGATTGGGTAGATTAGGCCCGCATCTAGCAATTTAATAACCTCCTTTTTCACAACCTATTTCACATTAGGTTTAAGTCTTCATTGTCTTTGAAAGGAGGATCTTATGTGTGCAATATGATGGATTTATCCCCGAATTTCTGTGGTTTTTCATGCTACCGCTATATGGTGAGACTTGAGAAGTGAAATAAGCTTTGATTTTTGGTCATCGGTGAGTCTAGATGAGATTATCGTTGTAAGTTAGCTTGATTCTTTGAGATAAGCATACTCAAGATGCTTGGGGACCTCTTTTAGCTCAAGAGTGGGAGGTTCTTCCCATGAAGATTTGATTCTAAATCTATCTTCATTAGGAATAGCCTCAAATGACTCTTCCTAAGGTGTTTCATTTTCAATCCCACCTTCATCAACATTAACATTAGTCAATTCTCTAAAGTTGGCCTCTAAGTCCACAATTTCATTTTCACAAATTTGGTTTAACCCCGTGGTATCAACCCCTAAAAGCTTTTCAAGCTCCTCATCAACATAAAGGTCAATATGGTCAAAGGCATAACACTCATCATCATTGGTATTACTTGGTTGCTTCATAGCTTCTCGTATGTTTATGGTCACACACTCTACACCAACTCTAATGTTGAGTTGGTTGCGTTGTACTAAGATGATGGGTCGGCGGTTGCAAGAAATGGTCTTCCTAAGATGAGGGGAACTTGAAGGTCCTCCTTCATCTCTATGATAACAAAATCAATCGAGAACACCAAGGAGTCAATGCTAACCAAGATGTCCTCGGCGATGCCAATGGCGGTGTCAAATTAATGGTTGGCCAATCTAATACGAATTCGGGTTGGTTTAAGAGGTCCAAGCTAAGTCTTTCATAAAGTGAATGGAGCGTAAGGTTAATGCTTTCTCCCAAATCAGCAAGTGCATTTAATACTTCCGAGTCACCAAACTTGCATGGGAAACAAATTTTCCCGGATCTCCTAACTTTTTAGGAATCCTTAGCCTTGATGCAAGGATCTTATTGAACTCCTCTTCAATAAAGAAAGATGTTTCCTCATAATATTTACCCCTTTGAGAGATTAACTCTTTGATGAATCGTCCATAATTAGGCATTCCTTTGAGCACATCGGTAATTGGTAAGGTTATCGACACGTTTTTCATCATATCTTGAAACGTTTTGTATTAAGCTATCAACTTTTCCTTCCTTAAAGCTTTCGGATATGGAATCGGTCTTGTAACCTTCAAAGGCTCTTTACCCTTATCGTTACCCTTTTCATCATTACCCTCAACTTCGGTTGAGTCGACCTTTTCTTTACCATTCTCCTTGTTAAGCCAGATTTCCTCCTCAATAAAGCTTGGTAGTGGTTCGTGGGTGATAAAGGTTTGTGGGTTTGGATCCTCAATTCCTTCATTTAAGGTTAGACTGCTTCGAGTGGTTATGGCATTGACATTCTCATTTTGGTTTGGGTAGTTAGGGTTTTGGTTGGTGACATCCTTATGCTTTTTCACCACATGGATTGACCAAACTTAGATCCATTTGAGAACTTTGCAGTTTTCTTGATTCATTTGCACACTTTGGTCAATTTTACACCAAATTTACACTTAGAATTGCATTAGCACCCAGAACGCGATTAAACCCAAGATCATAACATTTAGAGCACTCTGGATATGAATACTGAGTAAAATGAGGTAGATATTGCGTGAGATACATAGAGTGGATGAGCAATATCAATTCTATAAAAGGTTTATAAAAGACTTCTCCACCATTATTGCTTTAATTACTGATTGTTTGAAGAAAGGGGTGTTTGAATGGTCCAGTTCTACCCAATCAACATTTGAATCATTGAAGGAAAAACTAAGTTCAGCACCTATACTTGTTTTTCTTAATTCTGATATGTTGTTTGAACTTGAATGTGATGCAAGTGGTGTTGGCATTGGTGCTATGCTAGTGCAAGGAAAAAGACCAGTAGCTTATTTCAGTGAAAAATAGTCCTAGTTTACTTTTTGTTGGATTTAAGATATAGTAATAAATTGTCTAATTTTCCCTTCATTTAATGTAGTTATAAAGAGTAACTAACAAATTAATTGATAAATTTAAAGTTAAATTTCCAAAATTAAAAAGGACATAATAGGAACTTTAATGATATTTAATGGTTATTTAGAGAAAGGGATAATGATTTTTGGACAAACCAAAATAGAAAGGTGGACAGTTTTTTGGGATGGAGGGAGTAGCACTTATGATAAAGATTTTTATGCTATCATTCGAGTTGTTTATCATTGATCTCATTATTTGAAGCTAGGGCAGTTTGTTCTCTTTTCTGATCATGAAGCATTGAAATGCATTAATGGTCAGCACAAACTAAATCTAAGGCATGCCAAATGGGTAGAGTTTTTGCAGATGTATTCCTTTGTTTCTAAACACAAGGCTAGTACTTCTAATATTGTTGTTGATGCTCTATGAAGGAAGTATTCTTTGTTGCCAATTCCGAAAGCTAGAGTTCTTGGGTTCTCATTTATTAAGGAGTTATATAAAGCAGATCCATACTTTGCTCCAATTTTGAATTGTTCACCTGTTGAGTCCAAAAGAGATTATGTTGAGAAAGATGGCTTTCTATTCAAAGGTAGCAGATTGTGCATCCCCAAAGATTCAGTCAGGGAGTTGCTAATTAGAGAAGCACATGGAGGTGGTTTAGCTGGTCATTTTGGGATAAACAAGACATTGGATTAGGATGTTAAAGTTGTGATTAATCGTTGTGCTACATGCTTTCAAGCCAAATCAGCTTTCCACCAGGGTTTGTATACTCCTCTTCCTGTTCCCAACCAGCCATGAGAAGATTTGAGAATGGACTACATTGTTGCATTTCCAAGAACTCAGCGAGGTAAATATTCTATTATGGTTGTTGTTGACAGATTTTCAAAGATGGCTCATTTCATAGCCTGCAACAAAACCAATGATGTTACAATTGTTGCTGCTTTATTCTTCAAAGAGATTGTTCATCTTCATGGAGTTCCCAAAACCATTGTGTCTGATCGAGATACAAAGTTTTTAAGCTATTTTTGAAAGACATTATGGAAGCTGCTTGGTACAAAGATTTTATTCAGCACTTCTCACCATCCCCAAATTGATGGCCAAACTGAAGTTACTAATAGAACTGTGGGAATACTGCTGAGAACACTTGTGAAGAAAAGTTTGAAGGAGTGGGATCTGAAGATTGCTCATGTTGAATTTGCTTTTAACAGAGCACCTAATTACTTTACGGGAAAATCACCATTTGAAATCTGCTATGGTGCCAATCCACTCACATCCATTTATCTAGTTCCTTTTACAATTGAGCCTAAGTCAAGTGTTGAGGTAGAAGCAAAGGTAAAAGAGATGAAGAAGTTGTATGAACAGGTGAAGGAAAAGATTGAGAAGACCAACCAGCGATTGAAGGCTAAAGATAATCAGCACAGAAAGAAGCCCACTTTCATTCCTGGTGATCTTGTTTGGATCCATCTAAGAAAGGAAAGGTTCCCAACAAAAAGAAAGAACAAGTTGATGCCAAGAGATGAGGGTCCATTCAAGGTGATAAAAAACATTGGTGACAGTGCTTACAAAGTCGAGCTGCCTGGTAATATTGTGTCTAGCACTTTCAATGTTGGTGATCTGATTCCCTACTTAGAAGATGACAACCTCTAGAACTTGAGTTCAAGTTCCTTCTTAGAGGGGGATGATGATACGGGTGAGCTGGTCAATGTATCAATCTGTTACACTCGAATCAGGCCAAGCAATTGTCGTGTTGCCATCTCTTTCTTATCACCTAAGTTTTTTTTGGAGCTGGTTCAAGATGCTTAGGGGTTACCCTACTTCAGTCCTTAAACTAAAGTAGTTAATTTTTCATGAATAAAGTTTTTGATAGTTGAAGGCAATCCATCACAGAAGAACAACCAGTAGCTGGACCAGCAAACAAGCGTTAGTTCAGCCAGTAAAGCTTTAATTCACTTAGCCAGATAACTAGCAAAACGAACCAGCAAAATTATACTTAGACGAACCAGCTAGTTCAACTAGCTAAAGACTTTTAGTTCAACCAGCACATGAAACTTAGTTCAACCAGTAGACGATGCTGTTTTCTTTCTAAAGGGCCAGCTTCCTAATACAATTCAAAGTTTACTTATGCTTTTCAATAACCACATGTGCCTAACATGTGTGTGGCTGTTCTAGAATATTGAGATGTCCAAGAAAGATTCTTATCTATCATTGGCTGCTTTTTATCATGGGAGGAGCATTATCAAATGGTAGGTTTTTGCATATTATGTCCATTATGTAACATCCCGCCTTTTTCCGTTTACTTTTCCGTTTAACTATTTAAATTCCGTTATATGTTTATAACATCTCCTGTTGTTACGCATTTTAAAAATATCTCGTTTAGGTAATTTACGCACCCGCAACCGAACTCGAGGGACTAGTTTCGCCAAAGAGCCAAAGAGGTGACTAGCATTTGACTAGTCAACCCCACCTCCTCTTTCTTTTTCCATTTCATTTCCTTTTTCTTTCAATACTTTCCAATTTTCTCTCATTTCTCCATTTCAAGAATCATCATCTAAATCCAAGCTAGCGGGTGTCTTGCAAAACAAATTACATATTTGGAATCCTTGCAACTTCCTCTTTGATTCCATACCGATTTCATCAAGTTTGGGTAACTTTCTAAAATCACTAGATTTTGTGTTCTTGATGTTTTTAACTTATAAAGTTGTTAATTAGTGTCTATGGCTCAAGTCTAACATGAATATATGATTTATATGTTCGATTTTGTTATTTGAAGTAACTAGCATGAACATAAACTTTGGTGTGTTTGATTTGGTGATTTGGTTGTGTGGATGATGTTAAATGTTATAAATACATGTATTAAATGTGTTCCTAACATCACTAGCTTCAATTTGATGTGTAGGTCATTTTAGAAAACTTCATAAACATAATTAGTGATTTTGATGTTGTTGGTTAGGGTTTGATAGAATTGAATGTGAACATTTAATGTATTGAATGCCATGAATTGTGGTTGGTAAGTGGTTAGTTAGATTGTATGCTTGATTACCTACGAAACGGCGTGTCATATGTATTCATTTAATTCCTGAATCCTATTTTGTGCATTTATGAACTTGAGTATTAATTGAGCATTAAATGTTGGAAAGTCGATTATTGCAAATAATGTTTTTGGTTGATGAAATGTGTTTAGTTGTGTTCTTTGTCAAATTAGCTTTCCAACGATATAAAATGCGTGTCATAAGTATTTACGGTTTGTGATTTGTGTTTGATCGAAGTTCGGAAAAAGACTTGAACAATTGAAACTAACCAGGCACCAGCACACGTTATGTGCCGCGGCGCGGCCAGCCTATGTCGCGGCGCGACATAAGGCGTGTCCAGGTTCTGACCTCCTTGGTCAAAATACGAAAAATGTTTGGCACGCTATGGACCTCCGATTCACATGAGACTTGTTCTAACATGCTTATATATGAATAAAAACCTCAGAAAAATAGTTCAGGACCCGACCCGAATGTGTTGACTTTTTCGTTGACTTTGACCAACCAAAGTTTGACTTTTTGTCAAACTTAACCAAATGATTATGCAATCTTCCTAATTTGTTTCTATACTTGTATCTTGCATGAAACTTGACAATTTGATTCACATGCTACATAATCGAGTCGTAACGAGCAATAGGACTAATTGAACATCTTTGACCTATCGTGTTTACCGTTATTGATACGACCTATTTGTTTAGGTCAAGACTAGCATTATCCTTTGCAAACGTTACTTTGTAAAGTACTTTTCATACGTGCACTCAAGGTGAGATCATAGTCCCATCTTTCAAACAACTTTTATGCTTTGAACTATGGGATGAGAAACATATACGTATCATACTTTTTCACATTGAACACAAGTACGAAAACGAACATTCCACGTACGGGTTTGAACGAAAATCCTCAATTCAATTATCATTAGTTACACTTGCAGGGTGTAAACGTGAACTTATATTATGTTTTCACATGGGCTTGACGAGCCTCATTCGGACGGTTCACTACCGTTAGCGGATGAAATATATTTTCGGGTCTAGTGTATGTTCTAACACTACGCAAAGGGTGCAAAATAGTTAAGTTTGATAATTGGGTGCCCGCGATACAAATAACAACTTTGGAATGCAAATGATTTTGATAATCATATTATATTAAATCTTGTGGTTCAAATGCAACGTTTACTAAAACACCTATGATTTCAGCAACGTTTTCGTTGACAGTTTTCTATATGTTTTCTCAGGTCCTTGAACGCTACTTGATACATGCTTCCGCACTTTTTTTGATACTTGCTTGGATGTCTAGTATACATGCATAGTTAGAGCGTCTTTTGACAACTTTTAAATTGTGTCGCATAGGTTTCATTCGTACGTTAAACTTTGTAATGTAACTAGTCTTGAAACTACTTTTGTAAACTTGAAACATCCTTTTACTTATGAAATGAATGCGACATATTTTGGTCAAACGTCATGTTAAAGACTTATGACCACGTAACTGGACCTAAGTAGTCGGCGCCGTCAAACATGATTTGGTCGGGTCGCTACAGATGGTATCAGAGCTTTGGTTGTAGGGATTTAGAGTTCATTAGTGTCGACCCCGAGTCATAGGGTACATTGGTGAGTCTAGACTACAACCGGCATATAGAATTGAAGTAGAAATTACTTGACTACTTGTGCGTTATACTCGAACTCGTCTATCATATCTAATTCTGATTCAATCTTAATCTCACGTTACTTGATTTAATTGACGCGCCACCTTGACTATATGAATTAGTGTCGAATGCACATATGAATTAGGGTAATATAATTTCCGGGATTATATTACGGTGACTCATATGAACATTCCGACATTATGACATAAAGAATTTAAGGCGAGTCAAGGAAAATTTCTCTCTATCCGTATTCCATATCATGGTTAGTATTATTAAGAATACTAATCAACGGTATTCTTGTGTTTTGAAGGAACAACGCCTCCTCGTCATGTGCCACGCCATGAGACACCCGAACAAGCTCTACAACGAATGGTAGCCACTGCCGTAGAGGCGGCCATGGCCGATCACTCCACCAACAACAATAACAACAACAACAACAACAACAACAACAATCAAGGGGCCGGTAACTCAAGCGAAGGGTGCTCCTACAAAGCCTTCATGGGGTGCAAACCTCACACTTTTGATGGAACCGGGGGACCGGTTGTACTCACTCGATGGTTCGAACAAACGGAAGCCGTTTTTAGCATAAATGTTTGTCGGGACCAAGATAAAGTCAAATATTCCACCCACACCTTTGCCGGTATCGCCCTCACGTGGTGGAACACATATGTACAATCAGTGGGTACCGACGAAGCTCACGCCCTCTCTTGGGCCGATTTAAGGGAAAGGTTGATCGTCGAGTTTTTCCCTCGTGAAGAAACCCGAAAGCTCGAGCAAGAGCTAAGAACTTTAAAGGCGGTCGGAAACGATCTCAAGTCCTACAATCAACGATTCGCCGAGCTATCCTTGATGTGTCCCAACCTCGTGAACCCCGAATCTCAAAGGGTTGAACTCTACATGGATGGTTTTCCAAAGAGCATCAAACAAGGAGTGATGTCATCCAAACCCGCTAACCTACAACAAGCCTTAAATATGGCCCGCCAATTGATCGAAACGGTTGACGAAATCGTAGTTCCGGCACCTAAGGCTGAGGATAAATCGGGCGACAACAAAAGAAAATGGGAAGCCCCCCAATCAAGCAACAACTACAACAACAACTTCACCAAAAAGCCTTTCACCTCCGACGCCAAGAAAAGTTATGGCAGAAATAAACCCTTTTGCAACAAATGCCACAAACACCACTATGGTGAATGTAGCAATCTATTTTGCCACAAGTGCCAAAGGGGTGGTCATATGGCCAACGATTGTAGAAGTGCCGCCCCCGTCGCTCAAAAGGTGCCCAATGCACCAAAACTTGGTACTTGTTATGAATGTGGCCAAACGGGTCATTTTAGAAATTCATGTCCGAAGAAGAAAGCCAACACCAACACACGCAGACGAGCTTTCAACATCAACACCGAGGAAGCCCGAGATGACAATGAATTAGTCACGGGTACGTTTCTCCTCAACAACACTTATGTTACTTGTTTATTCGATTCAGGTGCCGATAAGAGTTTTGTATCCAAGACTTTGACTCACTCCACCACTTCCACTAGATACCACTTATACCATTGAAGTGGCCAACGGAAAACTATTGAGTGCTGACACATATTACCGGGGGTGTACGTTAAACATTTTGGGTAATGAGTTTGAAATTGACTTGATACCCATGGAACTAGGAAGCTTCGATGTAATAATCGGTATGAATTGGCTAGCCAAAATGAAATCTCACATCCTTTGTGATCTTAACGCAATCCGAATTCCTATCGAGAATGGTGAACCTTTGATCGTCTATGGCGATAAGAGTTGCACCGGACACAACCTCGTTTCATGCATTAAAGTTAGAAAACTACTCCGTAAGGGTTGTTTTGCGATCCTTGCTCACGTTAAGAAAGCCGAGTCCGATGAGAAGCTCATCGATGATGTGCCAATTGTTAGTGACTATTCCGATGTATTTCCCGACGAATTGCCGGGTCTTCCACCTCATCGACCAGTTGAATTCCAAATCAATCTTATTTCGGGAGCCGCACCCGTAGCTCGTGCACCATATAGACTCGCTCCATCCAAAATGCAAGAATTGCAAAGTCAAATCCAAGAACTACTTGATCGTGGTTTTATCCAACCTAGCCATTCAACTGGGGTGCTCCGATTTTGTTTGTTAAATAGAAAGATGGGTCCCTATGAATGTGCATTGATTATCGTGAACTAAACAAATTGACGGTTAAGAACCGATATCCTCTTCCTTGCATCGATGACCTCTTTGATCAACTACAAGGGTCTTGTGTATATTCAAAAATCGATCTCCGCTTGGGTTATCATCAACTAAGGGTTAAAGGGGAATATATCTCCAAAACCGCTTTCCGAACTCGTTATGGTAGTTATGAATTCCTTGTCATGCCATTTGGTCTCACTAACGCACCGGCGGTGTTCATGGATCTTATGAACCGCGTGTGCAAACCGTATCTTGACAAATTCGTTATCGTGTTCATCGATGATATTTTGGTTTATTCTAAAAGGGAAGAAGAACACGAGGAACACCTCCGACTTGTGCTTGAACTTTTAAGACAAGAACGACTCTATGCCAAATTCTCCAAGTGTGAATTTTGGTTAAAGGAAGTTCAATTTCTTGGTCATGTTGTAAGTGACCAAGGTATTAAAGTCAATCCAACAAAAATCGAAGCCATTAGTAAATGGGAGACTCCTACTCACATTCTTCAATTCTTGGGTCTCGTCGGATACTATCGTAGATTCATCAAGGATTTCTCTTTGGTTGCTCGTCCTCTAACCGCGTTAACTCACAAGGGAAAGAAATTCGTTTGGGCGACCGAACAAGAATCCGCATTTCAAATCTTGAAAACAAAGCTAACCACCGCTCCTATCTTGTCACTTCCCAAAGGCAACGATGATTTTGTTGTGTATTGCGACGCCTCGAAACATGGTTTTGGGTGTTTGTTGATGCAACGAATGAAAGTCATTTCTTATGCTTCTCGACAACTCAAAATTCATGAACGAAACTACACGACACATGATCTCGAACTCGGAGCCGTTGTCTTTGCACTTAAAATGTGGAGACATTATCTTTATAGAACCAAGAGTACAATCTTTATCGATCACAAAAGTCTCCAACACAACCTCGATCGAAAGCAACTAAACATGAGACAACGAAGGTGGATTGAAACCTTAAACGATTACGATTGCGAGCTACGTTACCATCCCGGAAAGGTAAATGAAGTAGCCGATGCCTTAAGTCGAAAAGAAAGAGCGGTGCCTCTTCGTGTCTGAGCCTTAAACATCACCATCCACACAAACCTTAATAGCCAAATTCGGGTAACCCAAGATGAAGCTCTCAAGGATGAAAACGTTTCACACGAGCTCTTGAACATTCTCGTCTCTCGATTCGAAACTAAGAAAACCGGGCTCCGATATTTCGCCGAAAGGATTTGGATGCCTAGTTATGGGGACCTACGAAGTCTTATTTTAGATGAAGCCCATAAGTCACGATACTCGATTCACCCCGGTGCCAAGAAGATGTACCAAGACCTTAAACACCAATATTGGTGGCCGAACATCAAAAGGGACGTAGCTACTTATGTTTCCAAGTGTTTGACATGTTCCAAAGTCAAAGCCGAACACCAAAGACCGTCCGGACTACTTCAACAACCCGAGATCCCACAATGGAAGTGGGAAAGGATAACGATGGATTTTATCACCAAACTACCAAAAACGACGGGAGGTTATGATACCATTTAGGTTATTGTTGACCGTCTCACCAAATCCGCACACTTTCTCACCATGAAGAAGACCGACAAAATGGAGAAACTTGCACAACTTTACATCAAGGAGATCGTAGCCCGACATGGTATACCTTTATCGATTATCTCCGACCGAGATGGCCGTTTTGTTTCAAGATTTTGGCGTACCTTGCAAGAAGCGTTGGGAACGCGTTTAGACATGAGCACCGCATATCATCCTCAAACTGTTGGGCAAAGTGAACGCACAATTCAATCCTTAGAGGACATGTTACGGGCTTGTGTTGTTGATTTTGGAAAAGCTTGGGACAAGAACTTACCTCTCGCCGAATTCTCCTACAACAATAGTTATCACGCGAGTATAAAAGCCGCCCCATTCGAAGCGTTATATGGACGTAAATGTCGTTCTCCTCTTTGTTGGGCCGAAGTAGGCGACGTACAAATCACCGGACCCGAACTCATTCACGAAACCACCGAGAAGATCGTTCAAATCCGAGATAGGCTTCGGACGGCCCAGAGTCGTCAAAAGTGCTATACCGACAAAAGACGCAACGACCTCGAATTTCAAGTTGGTGACCGAGTAATGTTAAAAGTCGCGCCTTGGAAAGGTGTAATCCGTTTTGGGAAACGCGGGAAGCTAAATCTAAGGTATATTGGTCCTTTCGAAATCTTGGAGCGTATTGGAATCGTTGCTTATCGTTTAGATCTTCCGCCTCAATTGAGCTCCGTTCATCCTACCTTCCATGTATCTAACTTGAAAAAGTGTCTTGCCGAACCCGATATCGTCATCCCTCTTGAGGAACTTACTATTGATGACAAACTTCATTTTGTGGAGGAACCGGTTGAAATTGTGGACACCTCCGTCAAGACATTGAAACAAAGTCGAATCCCGATTGTCAAGGTTCGTTGGAATGCCAAAAGAGGACCCGAGTTTACTTGGGAAAGGCAAGATCAAATGCAAAAATAATACCCTCACTTATTCCCGATTCCAGAAACGCAAAATTTCGAGGAAGAACCAACGACTACTACGCCTACTTAAATTTCGGGACGAAATTTCTTTTAAGGAGTAGGTAATGTAACATCCCGCCTTTTTCCGTTTACTTTTACCTTTAACTATTTAAATTCCGTTATATGTTTATAACATCTCCTGTTGTTACGCGTTTTAAAAATATCTCGTTTAGGTAATTCACGCACCTGTAACCGAACTCGAGGGACTAGTTTCGCCAAAGAGCCAAAGAGGTGACTAGCATTTGACTAGTCAACCCCACCTCCTCTTTCTTTTTCCATTTCATTTCCTTTTTCTTTCAATACTTTCCAATTTTCTCTCATTTCTCCATTTCAAGAATCATCATCTAAATCCAAGCTAGCGGGTGTCTTGCAAAACAAATTATATATTTGGAATCCTTGCAACTTCCTCTTCGATTCCATACCGATTTCATCAAGTTTGGGTAACTTTCTAAAATCACTAGATTTTGTGTTCTTGATGTTTTTAACTTATAAAGTTGTTAATTAGTGTCTATGGCTCAAGTCTAACATGAATATATGATTTATATGTTCGATTTTGTTATTTGAAGTAACTAGCATGAACATAAACTTTAGTGTGTTTGATTTAGTGATTTGGTTGTGTGGATGATGTTAAATGTTATAAATGCATGTATTAAATGTGTTCCTAACATCACTAGCTTCAATTTGATGTGTAGGTCGTTTTAGAAAATTTCATAAACATGATTAGTGATTTTGATGTTGTTGGTTAGGGTTTGATAGAATTGAATGTGAACATTTAATGTATTGAATGCCATGAATTGTGGTTGGTAAGTGGTAAGTTAGATTGTATGCTTGATTACCTACGAAACGGCGTGTCATATGTATGCATTTAATTCCCGAATCCTATTTTGTGCATTTATGAACTTGAGTATTAATTGAGCATTAAATGTTGGAAAGTCGGTTATTGCAAATGATGTTTTTGGTTGATGAAATGTGTTTAGTTGTGTTCTTTGTCAAATTAGCTTTCCAACGATATAAAATGCGTGTCATAAGTGTTTACGGTTTGTGATTTGTGTTTGATCGAAGTTCGGAAAAAAGACTTGAACAATTGAAACTAACCAGGCACCAGCACACGTTATGTGCCGCGGCGCAGCCAGCCTATGTCGCGGCGCGACATAAGGCGTGTCCAAGTTCTGACCTCCTTGGTCAAAATACGAAAAATGTTTGGCACGCTATGGACCTCCGATTCACATGAGACTTGTTCTAACATGCTTATATATGAATAAAAACCTCAGAAAAATAGTTCGAGACCCGACCCGAACGTGTTGACTTTTTCGTTGACTTTGACCAACCAAAGTTTGACTTTTTATCAAACTTAACCAAATGATTATGCAATCTTCCTAATTTGTTTCTATACTTGTATCTTGCATGAAACTTAACAATTTGATTCACATGCTACATAATCGAGTCGTAACGAGCCATATGACTAATTGAACATCTTTGACCTATCGTGTTTACCGTTATTGATACGACCTATTTATTTAGGTCAAGACTAGCATTATCCTTTGCACACGTTACTTTGTGAAGTACTTTTCATACGTGCACTCAAGGTGAGATCATAGTCCCATCTTTCAAACAACTTTTATGCTTTAAACTATGGGATGAGAAACATATACGTATCATACTTTTTCACATTGAACACAAGTACGAAAACGAAAATTCCACGTACGGGTTTGAACGAAAATCCTCAATTCAATTATCATTAGTTACACTTGCAGGGTGTAAACGTGAACTTATATTATCCGATCACATGGGCTTGACGAGCCTCATTCGGACGGTTCGCTACCGTTAGCGGATGAAATATATTTTCGGGTCTAGTGTATGTTCTAACACTACGCAAAGGGTGCAAAACAGTTAAGTTTGATAATTGGGTACCCGCGAAACAAATAACAACTTTGGAATGCAAATGATTTTGATAATCATATTATATTAAATCTTGTGGTTCAAATGCAACGTTTACTAAAACACCCATGATTTCACCAACGTCTTCGTTGACAGTTTTCTATATGTTTTCTCAGGTCCTTGAACGCTACTTGATACATGCTTACGCACTTTTTTTTTATACTTGTTTGGATGTCGAGTATACATGCATAGTTGGAGCGTCTTTTGACAACTTTTAAATTGTGTCGCATAGGTTTCATTCGTACGTTAAACTTTGTAATGTAACTAGTCTTGAAACTACTTTTGTAAACTTGAAACATCCTTTTACTTATAAATGAATGCGAAATATTTTGTTCAAACATCATGTTAAAGACTTATGACCACGTAACGGGACCTAAGTAGTCGGCACCGTCAAACATGATTTGGTCGGGTCGCTACACTTTATACTCATTGGCTAATTTGTGTTTGTTTGTCCTTTTTGTCTCTTTTTTGTTTTTATGTTTTTGTCTATCTAGAAAGTAGTTGTTATGTTTCTCCTATAAATAGAGAGCTCTTGTAATTGTAAAACTTGGTTAATGAATGAATAAAAGTTTTATAGAGCTTATCTATTTACAAAATATCAGTTTCTTTACTAATCTTTGATTCTGGTGGCTAAGAGTGGTTTCTTTATTAGTGTTTGTGGTGTTACTTTATCAAACATTGTGGTAAATTCCAAATCTTCATATCTGATATTATATTTGTTGTGGAATCTTTATTAGCTGTAATTGAAGGTTTAGAGTGTTTCTAGATCTCTGATTATGGTGGTATCTTTATCAATTGGTATTTAGATTCTTTATCCTTTTGTGTTCTTACTTTCAGAGTTTTATACTCTGTTTTAGGTTGTTGCTGTTACAAATTGGGGGTTTTGTGTTCAGATCTGTTGGGTGAAGAAAGCTTGTTCTAAATTGCATTTTTAAAGTCATAATTACACATCAATTATGATAGACATACTTATCAAATAACCAAGGTCTACCAAGCAACAAATGACAAGCATCCATAGGAATAACATCACAAGTAATCTCATCCTGGTAAACACTACCAATTGAAAATGGAACAGTAACTTGGATAATAACCTTTACCTCATTGCTTTCATTAAGCCATTGAAGTTTGTAGGGATGAGGATGCTTCTTTGTAACCAGCTCAATCTTTTCCACCATGTGAGTAGATGCTGCATTAGCACAGCTGCCTCCATCAACAATCAGGCTGCATACTTTGCCTTTGATTGTGCACCTTGAATGAAAGATGTTTTTACGCTGGCTCTTATCTTCAATAGTTTCTGCTTAGTGCATTACTCTTCGAATCATCAAAAACTCTCCTATATCAGCAACAACAAACTCTTCATTATCAGACTCATCATATGCTGGTTCAGTTTTAATACCCCTTCTAAATCTTCAATTTTCTTTAGTGTAAGAGCATGATTGTTAGGACATGGAGCTTGAAAATTCCCAAATCCATGGCACTTGAAGCATTTCCTTCTATCATCTTTAAGGATACCAGCCACAACTTGTTCTTTGGCTTTACAGGCTTTTGATGCTGCCTCTTTATGCTTGGGTAGCATTGAGGATTGACCCTTCATATGTAGCATTGCTGGCTTGGAATAAGGCTTAAAATTATTTTTCTTTTTTGCTAGTTTCTCCACTTGAATAGTCAGCTTGCAAGCACTCTCAAAAGTCCATAGAGGCTGCATCTCAACTTAATCAGCAATATAAGCATTTAAGCCTCCAAAAAATCTTGCTATAGTGTGTTCTTCACCTTCTTTGACATTGGTACGAATTATGAGTTGCTCAAACTCTCTGATGTAATCAACAACATTCAAGCTACCTTACTTTAGTGTATTCATTTGGATATATAGATCTTGTTTGTAAGCTTGAGGAACAAACCTCATCTGAATACACTCTTTTAACTTGGACCAGGTTTTGATTGTCTTCTTTCCTTCATACTGCCTTTCTTTTTTCAGGCTATCATACCACATAGAAGCATACTTATTTAGCCTGATCACTACAACTTTCATGCCCTTTCTATCATGATAGCCCTTAACTTCTGGGATTCGATCCATGGTCTGAACCCACTCATAGTAATCTTCAGGATTAGAGGACCCTTCAAACCAGGTGGATCTATCTTGATATCTTTCAAATCATCAACGCATTTCCTATGCCTTCTTCTTCGTTGTGAAGAAGCATGAGATCCATTAGTAGATCCATGGTTGTAATCTTCAGATTCATGGTTGTAATCTTCAGATTCAGTGTTGTAATCTTCAGATCCAGTAGTAGATCCATCGTTGTGAAGAAGCATGAGATCCTATTTTAGATCTAACTCTATTTCTTCATAGCACACCATCTTCCAACAAATTAATCATTCTTTCAATCTGATGTTACAGACCTTCAATAGCTCTATCTCTTCGAAAATTATAAGCTTCTTTAAGAGTCATATTTCTTGGAATTTTAGCCATTTCAAATCAGATCATGAAATAAGTTTTTCAGCTCAAAAACAGAGTATGAAGTGAAACAACAATAAAAATGATAAGAAAGCTTCAGATTAGCAACCTAAGCTCTGATACCACTTTGATGCGTAATTATGACTTTAAAAAAATGCAAATTAGAACAAGCTTTCTTTACCCAACAGATCTGAACACAAACCCCTAATTTGTAACAGTAACACCCAAAAACAGAGTATAAAACTCTGAAAATAAGAATACAAAAGGATAAAGAATCTAAACCCCAATTGATAAAGACAACACCATAATCAGAGATCTAGAAACACTCCAAACCTTCAATTACAGCTGATAAAGATTCTACCACAATTATAATATCAGATATGAAGATTTGGATTTCACCACAACGTTTGATAAAGTAACACCACAAACACTGATAAAGAAATCACTCTTAGCCACCAGAATCAAAGATTCGTAAAGATGCAGAGATTTTGTAAATAGATAAGCTCTATCAAACTTTCATTTATTCATCAATTAAGTTTTACAACTACAAGAGTTCTCTATTTATAGGAGAAGCATATCAGCTACTTTCTAGATAAGACAAAAACGTAAAAAGGAAAAGGAGACAAAAAGGACAAACAATTACAAATTAGCCAATAAGAGTAAATTACACAATCTGCAATAGCCTGCCATTTCGTAGTGCTCCTCCCATGATAAAAGCAGCCAATGATAGATAAGAATCTTCCTTGGTTACCTCAATATTCTAGAATAGACACACACACACACACACACACACACACACGTGTTAAGCAATGACTTAGCCTGGTTATTGAAAAGCATAAGTAAACTTTGAATCATATCATCAAGCTGGCCCTTCAGAAAGAAAATAGTGTCGCCTGCTGGTTAAACTAAGTTTCGTGTGCTGGTTGAACTAAAATTTTTCAGCTAGTTGAACTAGCTGGTTCGTCTAAGTATAACTTTGCTGGTTCATTTTGCTGGTTATCCAGCTAAGTGAATTAAAGCTTTACTGGCTGAATTAAAGCTCATTTGTTGGTCCAGCTACTGGTTCTTTTTTGTAACACCCCGTTAAATCCCTTTAACGGAATGTTAACTCTGGTCCCAGTGCTTGGCTTGACTTCTACGTAACATCAATATTCTACAGCGGAAGCAATTAATACCTGAGAACAAAACACGCAAAACGGGTCAACAATAATGTTGAGTGAATCTACAGGTTTAAGGTAAACAATACAGTATGTTTAAGAAATAACATTTCGAAAACGTTTACTAGTGAAAGACCACCAAAGTTTAATGTTAAAGTTTTTAGACAACACCGTTTCTCATTTCAAAAGTTTGTTGACCCTACCATGTCAAATTTCAATCATTTGTAGACAACACCCTGTCAAGTTTTATCTCATTTGCTCATAAACCATAGTTTAAATATCGTTGTATAGTATCTAAAAAATAGTTATCAGAAAAATAGTTTAATTTCCCTGCCCACGAGATTCTATCGCTGCATACACCGAGCACCTGAATACTAGCATTAACCCGAGTATAAATGCCACTATACCCGCCTTTACCTCCTAAAATGTTATACACCTGTAAAAGTGTATTTAATGTTCAAAATAAATGCACCACTGCTTTTATAGTGGGTGAGGTTGTCAACCTAACGGATCCGTCCATCTAAATTGTGCTTACACCGATGGTATTAAAAGTATTCAAGCTAGAGGCTTTGTGTACAAACTCAGTATGCATATGTGTAGTACTCATGTCAATATAAAAGTAATTGAAAATGTATATATAACAGCGTGTATTCTCATCCCTGAAAACATGTAAAAAGCGGGACTATAGACTCACCTTTGAATAAGCTCGGAATGAAAGACAAATGACTTGTACGGTTTAGACCCGAGTAATGTAACCTAAGTATACGTATGTAGGTTGGTCAATATATGTATCTTATATAAGTGTGGATTTCATAGTGTACGTTGTCTTATTGCTCGAGATGCGTTTTAAAGTAAAAGTCAACTATATCATGCAAGTCAAACAAAGTCAACCGAAGTCAAACCGAAAGTCAAACTTGGTCAAAGTAGTCAACTAAAGTCAACATCAGTAGGTTCATGTCAAATATTGGTCAACATGTCAAACCTAAGTCATACAATACGTTTTAGGTCATGAATGATCATTTTCACAATTTCAGTTTATCGTCATGCACAAAATTTATGAACACGTAGCATACTTAGCACATTATCTCATAGTACAAAATTCAAGTAAATATGACAAACTCCAGATCATAATTACACTTAAAATTGATTCCAAAAAGTCCATCCAGGGACTCATATGACAATTAAAAGCCAGGAATCAGAAGGGATACATTTGGGGTTTGCCAAGTCAGTTTCTGACCGTGCAATGATTTCATTTTGGTTATAACCAGAGTTAGGAACATGAAATTGATACAAGACCAGTGGCCATAGTTCAAGGACAAATTAAGGTAATACATATCAAATATATAGCCACTTTTGTTTAGCCAATTGGTACAGTTTATTCGTGCATGTTGATGATTCAGTTTTCAGCTCAAATCAGAATTCACATAAAGTATGGCTCTATTGTGCCCAAAGCATAAGGTTTCAGAGATTGACATAAACTAACAATAAGTCACATATCATGTTAAGTTTCATTTTCCAGAAGCATACATTCTCAATCAATATACAAAATTCACAAAGTACAAAACCGTGTTCAATTTACAGATTCGATTCCCATTTCGTTAGTCATATTCGTATACGATTATCCAAAGATCTAGATACAATTAGCCTATGATATCTACATGAAAGATGAATTAATTTTTGTCTACTTTTCAAATATGAAAATCTTCAATCACAAAAGTTAACACATTTTATCATACAAGGTTATTTTCATGCAAGTGCTGTATAAAACTACATTTACACTAATTCTAGCATATCTCGGGCTATACATAAGCAAACGACATGATATCCTAGTCTAACTTGAGTGTTTTTAAATTATATTTCCAGTGGTATAAGTCTCACATTCCAATTCATTTTCTATCAATACCATATTTCTGTTCAAGCAATAAAAGCACAACGATAATTCAAATCGACATAATTTAATCATACGGAAATGAAATCAAGCGAATCCAAAGCCTAAACTCAATAGTTTTTCGCAAAGAATCTGATTATAACATCATAATTAAAATTTGAAAAACTTAATTTTTCTGATCAAATAAATACAAATTCGTTTTTAAACCCTAGCGCATCAAACAATCAAATCAACGATTACAATTAACGCGTACACGTATATACTTGAGAAATTGACAACATAACTATGAAACTCACATGAAAATCAGATTTTAAGAATTAGGGTTCATGCAAATATACCTTAGATCAACAATCAAAGCACACCAATACGTAGAGGATAACGCGAATTGCAACTTTTGTTCTTGAGGTTTAATTAAAAATTGAATGGTATGGTAATGGTGATGATGTCGACGTGAAAGAGAGCCAGGGAGGGAGAGGCAGTCGATTATTTTGAGTATAAGTGAAGGGTTCTGCTAAATTTAGGTTTACACTCTAATTTATATTAGGGTTTAATTATCATAAAATACAAACAAGTCCCTAAAGTTGTAAAATTAAACATAAAGGGGTGAGGGGGAGGGGGTTCGGCCGAATGGGGCCCTCATAGGGTTCCCGGTCTCTCATTTTGCAATCCCGTGTAATCGTGGTCCGTTTTAAGTACCGTTTTGTCGTACCGAAGGCCCGATACGCTAAACCGATCGTTAAACGCAACCAAACGTTAATTTATTAAAAATCCAATAAATTAAATATTTCAAAAAGTTAATAATTAATAAATTTAATTATTAAAATAAACCCGAGCGTTTCGTTGCTCAAAAAGCTATTATCAAAATCGTATCGTTTTTATCGTATTTCATTATTCGAAATATTTATTTGAATTAATATCAACCCATATCAATTATTAAAACCCTCCGAAGATCAAGTACGCATTTAATACACGTAAACGCATAATAGCGAAATAATCGCCGTTAAATAAACTAACGGAAGGTTAACGAAAGTAACAGAAAAATCAGGGTTGTTACATTACCCACCTGTTATTGAAAATTTCGTTCCGAAATTTTAGTGAACGTCCGCTGAAGTAGTTTCCTCGAAAAATAGTTGTGGATACTTCAGTCTCATCTGATCTTCACGCTCCCACGTGAACTATGGTCCTCTCCTCGCGTTTCACTGAACTTTAATGATAGGAATTCTGCTTTGCTTCAATTGCTTGACCTCACGGCCCAAGATTTCGACAGGTTCCTCAATGAAATGAAGTTTGTTATCGATACGCAGTTCCTCTAAAGGAATAATCAAATTATCTTCGGCTAGGCACTTCTTTAGATTGGACACATGAAAAACGTCATGAATACTGCTGAGTGCTTGTGGTAGTTCCAATCTGTAAGCTACCGGTCCAACTCTCTCAGTTATCTCTAACGATCCAACATATCTAGGACTCAGTTTTCCTCGTTTCCCAAATCGTACGACACCCTTCCAAGGTGATACCTTAAGCATAACTTTGTCACCAACTTGGAACTCTATGTCCTTTCGTCTAACATTGACGTAACTCTTTTGACGACTTCGAGCCATTCTCAATCGTTCCTGAATCTGTAGAACTTTCTCAGTTGTCTCCTGAATAATCTCAGGGCCTGTCAACTGACTATCTCCCAACTCGCTCCAACAAACGGGAGATCTACACTTCTTTCCATACAACGCTTCGAAAGGTGTAGCTTTGATGCTCGCATGGTAGCTGTTATTGCATGAGAACTCAGCTAGTGTTAAATACTTATCCCATCCATTTCCACAATCAATGACACATGTTCTTAACATGTCCTCAAAAGTCTGAATAGTTCGTTCGCTCTGGCCATCCGTCTGGGGGTGATATGTTGTACTCATAACTAAACGGGTCCCCATTGCTTTTCTGCAATGATTGCCAAAACCTGGAAGTAAATCTGCTGTCGCGGTCGGATATAATGGATATAGGCACTCCATGCCTAGAGATTACCTCCTTAATGTAGATCTGAGCCAACTTTTCCATTTTATGAGTTTCCCTTATCGTTAAGAAGTGTGCGGACTTAGTGAGACGATCCACGATAACCCAAATAGTATCGTGACCTCCCGTCGTTCTCGGCAGTTTTGTAATGAAGTCCATGGAAATTCCTTCCCACTTCTACTGGGGAATCTCTGGTTGAATCAGTAATCCTGATGGTTTCTGATGCTTAGCCTTGACTTTAGCGCAAGTCAAGCACTTCCCGACATAGGTAGCAATGTCAGCTTTCAAATTTGGCCACCAATAAAATGCTTTCAAATCTTGGTACATCTTATCTGATCTCGGATGAATTGAGTATCTCGACTTGTGTGCTTCCTCCAACACTAGTTCTCTCAATCCACCAAACATTGGTACCCAAATCTGGTTAGCAAAGTACCATGTTCTGTCCTCCTTGACGTCAAACTTCTTATCCATCCCTTTGAGAAATTCAACATCAACATTCTCTTGTTTCATGGCTTCTTGTTGTGCTTCGCGGACTTGTAATGTGAGATTCGTACGGACAACTATGTTAAGCGCTTTAACCCTAAGAGGTTTCTCTCGCTCCTTTCTACTTAAGGCATCTACCACAACATTCGCCTGGCCCGAATGGTATTGAAGTTCGCAGTTATAATCGTTAAATAGTTTCATCCAACGTCATTGTCTCATGTTGAGCTGCTTCTGATCGAATATGTGCTGTAAACTCTTATGGTCGGTGAAGATAGTGAACTTAGTTCCAAACAGGTAGTGTCTCCACATTTTAAGTGCAAAGACAACAGCTCCTAACTCAAGATCATGTGTAGTGTAGTTCTGCTCGTGAATCTTTAACTGACGTGATCCATAAGAAATAACTTTGTTTCGTTGCATAAGTACGCAACCCATTCCTTGACGTGAGGCATCACAATAAACAACAAAATCTTCACTTCCCTCAGGTAGAGACAATACTGGTACAGTTGTTAACTTCTCTTTCAATAACTGAAATGCAGTCTCTTGCGGTCCTGACCACTCAAACTTCTTGCCCTTATGAGTCAACGCGGTTAATGGTCAGGCGATCTTAGAGAATCCTTCAATGAATCTCCAGTAGTAACCAGCTAGACCTAAAATTTGCCTAATCTGCGTTAGCGTCTTTGGAGTTTCCCAATTCTTAACCGACTCAATCTTTACTGAATCGACCTGTATTCCATTGGCCCCTACAACATAGCCAAGAAATTGTACCTCTGGTAACCAAAAGTCACACTTAGAGAATTTTACATACAACTGCTCTTCTCTAAGCATAGTCAATATCGAACGTAGATGCTGCTCGTGCTCTTCTCTGTTCTTGGAGTACACCAATATATCATCAATGAACACAATGACGAATTTATCTAGGTATGGCTTACACACACGGTTCATGAGGTCCATGAACACTGCTGGTGCGTTTGTCAAACCAAACGACATCACTGTAAACTCAAAATGTCCATAACGTGTTCAAAACGCTGTTTTCGGGACATCAGCTTCCTTGACTCTCAATTGGTATACCCAGATCTCAAATCAATCTTCGAATAACAACTGGATCCCTGCAGCTGATCAAATAAGTCATCAATCCTCGGTAACGGATACTGATTCTTGATTGTCAACGTGTTCAATTCTCTGTAGTCGATACATAATCTCATCGACCCATCCTTCTTCTTAACAAACAAGACCGGAGCTCCAACTAGGAATTTCATGGCTATGTGACCCACCTTCTAGTACGTGTCACAAATTAGGGCATTATAACCCTGATATTCTTCACCATGGGAAGCTCTTGTAGTTCTAAAGGTGCAAGTTCGTATATTGTACGCGTAACGGGTGCAGCTGCTGGCACCAAATTAATCCGAGGGCCTTTGGCCTAGTGGTATCAAGGAGTCCTTCTGACTCTGAGGTAACGGGTTAAATTCTTGTTTAGTAGATTATTCGAGTAAAATTATAGGATGTTCGACTCATTCAACCCTTTATCAACTTCACGGTGGGGTGGACGTGTAACCTCAGGGCAATCTCTAATGGTCAGGAAATACTCGGGTCTCTTAAATGTCGGCTCATCTTTACTCACATGTGCCAGAATTGCGATACATTCTCATATCATGTACTTCTGGACCTTCGAGTAATTAGCGTAACATGACGGTGTACTGATCTCTTCTCCGTACACTATTATTATTGGTGAAAGAAATTCAAATAGACTTCGGGTCGTAGCTGCCTTGGTTGTATCATCAGATAACCAGTTTGTTTCAACCACGAGGTTAAAATTTCCCAGTTCAATAGTTCTATAAAGTACATGTTGTCTAAGGGAGGCACAGGGTTATAAATGTTGTAACCAATTCCTCTAGCGTTAAGGCTTCCATTAGCACCGGTGTTGACATCATGTATAAGCATTATGATTGGTGAGTGAGAGCAGTTTCGTGAAGAATTTCATGGAAAACAAAATTGAATAAGGTATAATGGCAACCCGAACAAAATCTGATATTTAATCGAAAAGGGTTGGTACAATCTCCCAGACGTGTGTGCCTCGCGGGAAACAGATGAAGTGTAGTCTGCGTCGATGCATTCAAAGTTGGTTGGTAATGTTTGTGGGTATAATGAAAATGATTGTCGCTTAAGAATAGTATGTTGGAACAAAATGATGAGGGATATGGTAACGGGTAGTATTACTAGTAGCAATGAGTGGTGGCGTTAGCGATAAGTAGCGATGGGTTGTGATAAGCAGTGATGATAGTAGTGGTGTATAAGTTGTTAGATAGCATGCTCACATCATAAGTATATGAAAATGTACCCTAATGCACCCAATAAGGCATAATGGTCTTCAGTCGGTAGGCTCATGTTGGAAAACAAAATCATGGACGGCGGATGGCTGAATGATAGGTAAGTTGGTAATCGAGTGGACAATATCTACTACGTATTGTGTGGGTGGTTATCAGGAATTCCTCCTCTAAAGACGTATCAGAAATGAGTTGTGATGCACATTAGCGAGTAGTAAAACGCAGAGGTGTTGGTAGTGTCGAGTATTACTTAGTAGTGGTAAGCAGTAATGAGTAGTATTGAGTAGTAGCAAGTAGCGAGGAGTAGCAGTTAAGTAGCATTTAGTATCGACAAGCAGTGAGAAGTAGTGATCAGTCGTGACTAGCAGTCAGAGGCAGCGTGGAGTAGTAGTTAGCAGCAATAAACAGTACTGAGTAGTGGTATGAGATGATGAGTATGTTTAAGTAGTGTCTTTGTAGTGACGGGTGGTGATCGGTGGTGGCAGGAAGTGTCGAGTGGTGAGGAGTGGTGTCATGCTTACAAGTTACTTATAAGTTATAATAACAATTAGTTTCCACAGTGTAAGCCTCTACTCCTATTTAAGGTTATACAGTTTGTGTTCACAACGGTGTTTATCCAAGTAACCTACTTGACTCTCTCCCAATTCCTTATTTCGCGATGTTGGAACTTCTATATGAGTTACCATAATGTAATCCCGGTCATTACATTACGCTATCTCACATATCCATTCGACATCACTCCATAAGTTCAAGATAGCGTAGTCAACTTAATTTAGTTAAATCTGGCTTCATGTGTACGTATGTGTTTCGTGATATAGTATATTTAGTCCAAGTCCATGTTGTATGGTATAAGGCATATATGTATGTGGTGTAATGTGTAGCCTTACATGTAGCATTGTGAAGCAAATAGTGCAGGTATGGTGTATAAAAGTCATCCAAGACACACAGCTATAGACTAGACTTCACTAATGCGCCCTACGGTTAGACACACTAATGTATCCTAGTTCCCTATAGCCAAAGCTCTGATACCAAATATAACACCCCGTCAAATCCCTTTAACGGAATGTTAACGCTGGTCCCAGTGCTTGGCTTGACTTCTACGTAACAGCAATATTCTACAGCGGAAGCAATTAATACCTGAGAACAAAACACGCAAAACGGGTCAACAATAATGTTGAGTGAATCTACAGGTTTAAGGTAAACAATACAGTATGTTTAAGAAATAACATTTCGAAAATGTTTACTAGTGAAAGACCACCAAAGTTTAATGTTAAAGTTTTTAGACAACACCGTTTCTCGTTTCAAAAGTTTGTTGACACTACCATGTCAAATTTCAATCATTTGTAGACAACACCCTGTCAAGTTTTATCTCATTTGCTCATAAACCATAGTTTAAATATCGTTGTCTAGTATCTGAAAAACAGTTATCAGAAAAATAGTTTAATTTCCCTGCCCACGAGATTATATCGCTGCATACACCGAGCACCTGAATACTAGCATTAACCCGAGTATAGATGCCACTATACCCGCCTTTACCTCCTAAAATGTTATATACCTGTACGAGTGTATTTAATGTTCAAAATAAATGCACCACTGCTTTTATAGTGGGTGAGGTTGTCAACCTAACGGATCCGTCCATCTAAATTGTGCTTACACCGATGGTATTAAAAGTATTCAAACTAGAGGCTTTGTGTACAAACTCAGTATGCATATGTGTAGTACTCATGTCAATATAAAAGTAATTGAAAATGTAAATATAACAGCGTGTATTCTCATCCCTGAAAACATGTAAAAAGCGGGATTGTAGACTCACCTTTGAATAAGCTCGGAATGAAAGACAAATGACTTGTACGGTTTAGACCCGAGTAATGTAACCTAAGTATACGTATGTAGGTTGGTCAATATATATATCTTATATAAGTGTGGATTTCATAGTGTACGTTGTTTTATTGCTCGACTCGACGCGTTTTAAAGTAAAAGTCAACTATATCATGTAAGTCAAACAAAGTCAACCGAAGTCAAACCGAAAGTCAAACTTGGTCAAAGTAGTCAACTAAAGTCAACATCAATAGGTTCATGTCAAATATTGGTCAACATGTCAAACCTAAGTCATACAATACGTTTTAGGTCATTAATGATCATTTTCACAATTTCAGTTTATCGTCATGCACAAAATTTATGAACACGTAGCATACTTAGCACATTATCTCATAGTACAAAATTCAAGTAAATATGACAAACTCCAGATCATAATTACACTTAAAATTGATTCCAAAAATTCCGTCCAGGGACTCATACGACAATTAAAGTCAGGAATCAGAAGGGATACATTTGGGGTTTGCCAAGTCAGTTTCTGACCGCGCACTGATTTCATTTTAGCTATAACCGGAGTTAAGAACATGAAATTGATACAAGACCAGTGGCCATAGTTCAAGGAAAAATCAAAGTAACACATATCAAAAATCTATCCACTTTTGTTTAGCCAATTGGTACAGTTTATCCGTGCAAGTTGATCATTCAGTTTTCAGCTCAAATCAGAATTCACATAAAGTATGGCTCTATTGTGCCCAATGCATAAGGTTTCAGAGATTGAAATAAACTAAAAATAAGTCACATATCATGTTAAGTTTCATTTTCCAGAAGCATACATTCTCAATCAATATACAAAATTTACAAAGTACAAAACCGTGTCAATTTACAGATTTGATTCCCATTTCGTTAGTCACATTCGCATACGATTATCCGAAGATCTAGATACAATTAGCCTATGATATCTACATGAAAGATGAATTACTTTTTGTCTATTTTCAAATATGCAAAGCTTCAATCACAAAATTTAACACATTTTATCATACAAGGTTATTTTCATGCAAGTGCTGTATAAAACTACATTTACACTAATTCTGGCATATCTCGGGCTATACATAAGCAAACGACATGATATCCTAGTCTAACTTGAGTGTTTTTAAATTATCTTTCCAGTGGTATAAGTCTCACATTCCAATTAGTTTTCTATCAATACCAGATTTCTGTTCAAGCAATAAAAGCACAACGATAATTCAAATCGACATAACTTAATCATACGGAAACAAAATCAAGCGAATCCAAAGCCTAAACTCAATAGTTTTTCGCAAGGAATCTGATTATAACATCATAATTAACATTTGAAAAACTTAATTTTTCTGATCAAATAAATACAAATTCGTTTTTAAACCCTAGCGCATCAAACAATCAAATCAACGATTACAATTAATGCGTACGCGTATATACTTGAGCAATTGACAACATAACTATGAAACTCACATGAAAATATGATTTTAAGAATTAGGGTTCATGTAAATATACCTTAGATCAACAATCAAAGCACACCAATACGTAGAGGATAACGCGAATTGCAACTTTGGTTCTTGAGGTTTAATCAAAAATTGAAAATTGAATGGTATGGTAATGGTGATGATGTCAACGTGAAAGAGAGCCAGGGAGGGAGAGGAAGTCAATTATTTTGAGTATAAGTGAAGGGTTCTGCTAAATTTAGGTTTACACTCTAATTTATATTAGGGTTTAATTATCATAAAATACAAACAAGTCCCTAAAGTTGTAAAATTAAACATAAAGGGGTGAGGGGGAGGGGGTTCGGCCGAATGGGGCCCTCATGGGGTTCCCGGGCTCTCGTTTTGCAATCCCGTGTAATCGTGGTCCATTTTAAGTACCGTTTTGTCGTACCGAAGGCCTGAAATGCTAAACCGATCGTTAAACGCAACCAAACGTTAATTTATTAAAAATCCAATAAATCAAATATTTCAAAAAGTTAATAATTAATAAATTTAATTATTAAAATAAACCCGAGCGTTTCGTTGCTCAAAAAGCTATTATCAAAATCGTATCGTTTTTATCGTATTTCATTATTCGAAATATTTATTTGAATTAATATCAACCCATATCAATTATTAAAACCCTCCGAAGATCAAGTACGCATTTAATACACGTAAACACATAATAGCTAAATAATTGTCGTTAAATAAACTAACGGAAGGTTAACAAAAGTAACGGAAAAATCAGGGTTGTTACATTCTTCTTTGCTGGCTTGCCTTCAACTATCAAAAACTTTATTCATAAAAACTTAACTACTCCAGTTTAAGGACTGAAGTAGGGTAACCCCTGAGCTTCTTGAATCAGCTTCAAAAACACTTACGTGATAAGAAAGAGATGGTAACACGGTCATTGCTTAGCCTGATTAAGGTGTAACAGATTTAGATTTTGTGCTGGTTGCCTTGCTGGTTACATTGACCAGCTCACCCATATCTAGTAGAGTGATCCTCGTACGTTGGGGTTCACTTTACATGTGTGTATGGGAGAATGGAACCTATGGGTTTCGAGTCCACTTGGCACGTTTGTGCATTTTGGGTTACCACCCTTGTGGTAGTGAATATCGTGAGTTTCAGATTCACATTGACAAGTAGGTCAACCCCGTTATTGTTGTTGAGGTAATTTGGGAAGTGAATCGCGTGTGGTTTCGGATTCACAATGTCGCGTTTGGTTTCTGACATTCCTATTGTTGTTGTTATGACTTAGGGTAGTGAATCTCGTGTGGTTTCAGATTCCCTAGGGCGCGTGTGGTTTCGGCCAACCCTATTGTCGTTGAGGTGAAGTAAGTGAATCGCGTGTGTGGTTTCAGATTCACCAGGGCGCGTGTGGTTTCGGCCAACCTTCATGTGTTTGAGGTTAAGGGGTTAACCTTGCGATTTTGGGTATATGCATATATATATATATATATATATATATATATATATATATATATATATATATATATATATATATATATATATATATATATTGTTGTGTTGTAGCTAATCTTGCGGATATAAGATGGTGATATGTAGCGTGTAACTTGCTTAGTTATACATGGATACGGTATGTGTTTATTACTTGTTGTTGTTTACGTATTCAATTTATGCATATGTATGGATATGATATGTTTACATTCACTAAGATTTATAGCTTACCCTCTCGTTGTTTATATTATTATAGATTCGCAAGGAAGAGGTGGCAAGGGTAAGCACGGGGACTAATGGATTATTGCGGGCTGCTTTAGAAGGCTTGCTTTTGGATTTGACTTATGATTGGGTAGTGCAATCCCAATCATCATGCTCGGTCTTTTGTTGAAATTTAAACGCTTTGGGTTGAAAGTGCCTTTTGGTTATGTTAAATGGGTCTTGGGTTATTATGCCCATTTTGACACCTAAACTTATGTAATTAATAAATTAAAGTATATCACACTTGGTTATGTTAAATCGGAAGTGTTTTGAAAACATTAATTGTGGTGTAGTGTTATTAGTATTAATGTGTTGTATAAAAAAAATCGGGTCGGTATAATGACGGATTTGGTCATTACAGCTTATGATGTACAAAAGCTAAAGGAAAATTAAAATCAAATGCTATTACCATTACATCATCTTCATCTAACTTATTTTAATTTTACATAAGATAGAATTTTTATTATCTTAGATGATGACATGACAACATTATTTCATCATTCTTAACCCCCTTTTATATGATAGAATAAATTTTTAATTTGAATACTTAAACACAAATAAACAATGAAAAGAAAATGTGCAAGTAAACTTTAAAAAAATTTAATTGAAATGATAAAGAGGTGAGAATAAATATGAGTAATATTAATCAACAAGTTAAAGCATTAAATTTCAGGAATAATTTATTTACATATTAATTTATAAATATTAAATCACCAAACTCTCATTTACAACCTTTAAAGAACATGGTACAACTAAATGAAGCACATCATGACATAAGCTCAAACTTCCTTTTATTATATAGTATAGATGGGATTTTTGTTTGATTTAGTGATGAAGATGAAGATGAAAATGAAGACGAATTGAAAATGAAGATGAAGATTAAGATGAAGTGAAGATAATTAGATGAAGATGAAGGTTAAAAAGACGAATTTACACTCACATGAAATGCACTAACCGACTTTTAAATGGAAGTAGTCGGATGGACCACTCACATAACATTTGTAAAATGAAGGGATCACCTTAGTTAAAAAAAGACAGGAGGCCACATGCAAAACAATGTAAAAACGAGGGATTATCGGAGCAAAAAGTCTAATATATGTAGAAAAACCTTTAGGACGAGGGTATAAATAATGTTCAATGAAAATGACAATTTGTAAGTTTTTCTCTAGTCGGCAATTCCACTTTTGGACAAGCCTGTTTTAAGGGGCGAACCTATATGGTTATGATCGGTAGCACGTGTAATAACCCGTCTTTTTCCGTTTACTTTCCGTTTAATTATTTTAAAGTTCGCTAGTTAATTATAACATCACCCGTTAATTTTCATTTTTAAAGTAATTCGTTTAGTTAATTCACGCACCCGCTTTTAACCTCGAGGGACTAGTGTTGTCAAGTGGGCAAACTAGTGACTAGTCAACTAGTCAAAGCTCCACTTCCTCCACTCATCCATTCACCTCCCATCTTCTACTACTTCCACTTTTTGCTCTCAACTCCCAAATCAAAGATTCATCATCCATTTTAGATATAGCAAGCTTACATCAAAACAAATTGCATATTTGTGATCATCTAATCAAGACCTTCATTTTGGTACCAATTTCATTACCTGGGGTAAGCTTTTCAAAAACTCTAGATTTCTTGTTCTTGGTGTTCTTGACTAATAAAAGTGTTAATTAGTGTCTATGGCTCAAGTCTAACATGAATATGTGATTTGTATGCTCGATCTTGTTATTTTGCATAACTAGCATCAACTTGGAAAAAGGGTTTGTTTAATTCTTGATTTTGGTTGATTAAATGTTTTTAGATGTTAAAGTTCATGTATGAAATGTGTTACTTGTCATACCCTGTCCTAATCCCTCCGGACGAAGTCCATATCGATTATAAACGATTCATAACAGTTGATTACATCGCGAGGTACTTGACCTCTATATGATACATTTTACAAACATTGCATTCGTTTTTGAAAAGGCAATCTTTCATTACATCGAAAGTTGACGGCATGCAAATCATTTCATAATACAACTAACTATAATTGACTTAATAATAATCTTGATGAACGCAATGACTCGAATGCAACATCTTTTGAAATATATCATGAATGACTCCAAGTAATATCTCTAAAAATGAGCAAATGCACAGCGGAAGATTTCTTTCGTACCTGAGAATAAACATGCTTTCAAGTGTCACCCAAAAGGTTGGTGAGTTTATTAGTTTAACATAAATAATCATTTCATAATTTTAATAGACCACAAGATTTCATATTTCCATTTCTCATAAACATACGTCCCATGCATAGAGACAAAAATATCATTTATATGGATTGAACACCTGGTAATCGACATTCACAATATACATATAAGAATATCCCCATCATTCCGGGATCCTCCTTTGGACATGATATAAATTTCGAAGTACTAAAGCATCTGGTACTTTGGATGGGGCTTGTTTGGCCCGATAGATCTATCTTTAGGATTCGCGTCAATTAGGGTGTCTGTTCCCTAATTCTTAGATTACCAGACTAAAAAGGGGCATATTCGATTTCGATCATTCAACCATATAATGTAGTTTCAGTTACTTGTGTCTATTTCGTAAAATATTTATAAAAGCAGCGCATTATTCTCAGTCCCAAAAATATATATTGCAAAAGCATTTAAAAAGGGAATAATGAAACTCACCTAATGTATTTTGTAGTAAAAATACATATGACAATATTGAACAATGCAGGGTTGGCCTCAGATTCACGAACCTATATCAAGTATATATATTAACACATATAATAGTAATCGAACAATTTCATTTATTATAACTTTATATAATATTTATTTTATTTGTATATACATTTGAAAACGATTGTTACTTATATAATTATATATATATTTGTGATGTATATTTATTTAAAATGATTGATATCTATGTATATTTAATTATATTAATATATCTATATATATATATATATATATACATATATTCATATATATTTATATATACAGTTAGTATAATATCTAAAATTTATTGATTTGTTATATATAAGTATTTATGTAAATAGTGTTAACATGTGTTATATATAGGTATATAAACTATTAATACAATTCTAATATATTTGTTAGGTCAAAATATTTATCCATAACAAAAAATGATAGTTTTAAAAATATTGAGTTACTAATAATAATAACTTTCTTGATAATGATAATACTAATATTAATAACGATATTGTAAAGAAGAAAAAAAATAAATAAATGACACTTATGTTAATAATATTAATATTAGTACTAATAATTACAAAAATGCTTTTAATACTAATATTAGTGAAAATATTAATATCTTGTATTATTGTTATAATAACAATAATATTAATCCTAATCATAATCATAGTAATAATAGTAGTGTTAAAATGGTAAGCTACTGATGATAATAACATTAATAATGTTTATAGTAATAATAATGCTTGATATGATACTAATATTAATAAATATAATACTTATAATAACACTAATAATAATAATATCCAATTTTTATAACTAATATCGTAATAATGTTAATAATGATAATTAATACTTGTAATTGTAATAATAATAACAATATCACTAATAATCAAATTAATACTAATAATTAATATTACCAATAAATAATAATTAATAATAATAATATTTAGAAAGTAAAATAGAAGTATATACCATTTAAAAGTCGTCATAAAAAGATTTGCTCTGGACGAGCCTCGAACCCGCGACCTCCCAAATACACACTAACACCCTAATCCATCGAGCTACTGCCCATCTTTCTGGTTTTATTCCCAAACTAATTCTATTTAACCCTCTATTGTTTTCTGTTCTTATTCTTCTCCTCCTTCTTTTTCAAAGTTCAGAAACTCGAATCACATCAACATAGGAATCAAACATCCAAACGGTGTTAGGACTTGTATATCGACCAAAAAAAAACTAGAGGTTGATAAGAAATTAAATCGAAACAGAAAAAAAAAAAAACTGATGTATGCTTCACGGTTTAGAAAAAAAAATGATTTTGATATTCGGGACATTTTTAGACAATAGTTAAGGCATGAAAAACATTGTAAATCACCTTTAAAAACTTTGTGACTCCTTAATTGATCCAAAAACAACACACCGAAATCGAATTCCTTGATGAACAACTGTTTGACTTTTTGTGTCAAGAACTTTGACTCGAATATTAGGAATCGATAAGAAGAGTTTGAAGCTGTAATCTTGCAGTAAGTTCGTTTGGATAGTTCCTAACACTTCCACATTTATAGATTTTAAAATTTGATAAGAATTTAAGACTTGGTTAAAAAGCTAAACGAACAGAGGGAAGCATCGGGTTCTTTTTTTTTATATTTTTCTGTTTTTCAACAATAACAACCCTTGGTAATGTATATGTGTATGTGAATGATTAATTCAATGTCCAGAAGTGATTGAATTGTTTTGTAGCCAAGATTGCTCGACAGGAAATCAAGCTGGAAGGACAGAAAAAAAATAAAAAAATGGAAAAGTAGATAAGGAAGTTTAACTGATTTTGGATGAGTTCTGTGTTTGGATTCATTTAGGTAATATATTCAAAGACAAGAATAAAACTAATTATCGTATGATGATACATGAAACATGTTCAAATCCTAATCTGTATAAATATATGAGTTTATATAAATATTATAAATTAAATATTTATAATTATAATTACATTAATAATAATAATAATCAATAATACTAATAATAATAGTATTTAGTAATACTATTAATAATAGGAATAGGAATAGGAATAATATTATCACAATAATGATGGTTTTAATAAATTTAGTAGTAATTAGAAATAATGATAATGATAATACTATTATTAACTTTATTAATAACTCTTCTTAAAAATACGAATATTATTGATATTAATAACAACTTGTACATATCATACTTTATTTATATTGAAATTTATATTATTAATAATACAAATAATAATACCAATGTTAATAGTAATAATAATAATGATATTGATATAACAAATTATGCTTATTCAAACTCATATCTATATATTAGGTATTAAATTAATATTATTAAAAATATTAAAAATTTTGATATCATTATTAATAATGAAAGTAATGTTCATAAATATAATAACTATTCTGTAATAATATTTTATATATTAACATTACATATTATTTATTATGTAACCTTCATATAACATATTCGAATTTTTAATACAATATGCATAGTATATTAATTGTGTATAAACATCATATATATATATATATATATATATATATATATATATATATATATATATATATACATGGATTCATTCTTCATAACAGTTTAATTGTTGTGTATCATACATTACGTATTTGATTCTAATGTTTCAATTATATTTTGTAATTTCAAATTGTTGTATATATATATTTACATAATATATACGTTTTTATTTACACACAATTTTTCGTGAATCATCGGGAATAGTCAAGGTCAAACACATTCATGAATAATAGTTCCAACTTTTTGAGACTCAACTTTATAGACTTTGCTTATCATGTCGATTTCATATAAAGATTTAAGTTTAAATTTGGTCGGAAATTCTCGGGTCACTACAGTACCTACCCGTTAAACAAATTTCGTCCCGAAATTTGAGTGAGGTGGTCATGGCTAACAATAAAAATGTTTTCATGATCAATATGAGTTGATATTTAGAGTTTTATCATTATTGAATAATAATGATAAAATAATTTGATTGTTCTAAGAATACGAATGAAGCTATCGCAAAAGAATGAATTGAAGAAAATAAGATTTTCTTTAGCTTTTGACATAAACAAGGTTGAATTCCGGAATTTAAGGGATTTAAAGAAAATCTTCGAAAATCTATAAGATCTGATTCTTCGAGATTTATAGAATTTTAGATCTCTTTAATTAAATGCGATCATCTGCCTTGACTGCTCTGCCTGGTATTCCTACTATAAATGAACTTCTTCCGTTCCAATATTTTCATCATTCCTATACTTTCATTCTTAATTCTTACTTTTAAAAGATTTTTAAAATGCTTCAACCAGTTCTAATCCTTGATATTTTCCTAATTACATTTCTGTCATCCTTCTTTTTAATCTTCCACCAGAAGAATCTGTTTACTTCTACTATTATCTTGGGATGATACTATTCTTAATTACACCGTGCCTTTATATTGCTATTCGTATTAATATCCATAGTTTGTAACATCTGTGATGTTATTGAGTTTTATATCCTCCCCTTATAATTCAATGTCCCTGCTTCTGTCTCCTATAATTATTGTCATCCACAGTTAACGCGCTCTCTTATTTGCTGCGATTAATACCCCCTTTCTATTTCGGAGCTTCATGCTTTTGCTTACTTTTCGCAAGTAACGGTCCAGAATTTATAGGTATGGAGTTTCGAATTATCATAATATACAAGGTAGAAAGGAAAGGTAGTAGCATGATTTGTTTTGTCAAATTACCTGAATTACTGAGAATAGAACTATCAAGAATATATTTTCTTGATATGTTCAGAAGTTAAGCAGAATGAAAGAGTTATGTAACATGGCACATGATGATGTTATAATCTGTGAATCATCATGTTCCATTTAGAAACTCAGCATGACTTACTGTAATATAATCACGTTGATCTAGTGTCATTATATTATACTAACTCATGCATCAGTTCCCAACATTACTTCAATAACATTCATATTTTAAGCTCGAAAGTTTATAGAATATAGAAACTAACAGTTTCTATATGATGTAACACTGATAGCATGAAGAGATTAATGATTTCAGATATGAACAGTTATGAAAATATCTTCAGAAATATGGAGGATATTTATAAATGGATACACGATGATATCTTGGAATTTCTAATATTGATGGATGATAAAGAAGATTTATCCGTAAGGGTTTAGATTCGGAAGTAAGGTATTCGCTAAAGATTTTATCAGAAACAGAATCATTTAGATTCTTTGAAGTCAAACTTATTCTTTGTGATTTGTCCACGGCTTCCTTCATAGTTTCGCATAACACGCTTTTCGGTACTAAATTTTCTATTGAATGTTTCCAATATAATGATACACAGGAAGTACGAAGAGGTATATAATTTAGGACGAGAATATTTATGAAAATATCCTCAGAAATATCGAAGATATTGATGATGATATTTTGGAATTTCTAAGTTCGATGGTTGATGGAGAAAGAATTTTTTTGCAAGATTTTTAACATGACTTCGGAGCAAGATATTCTCTGAAGATTTCAACGGATCCATAATTATCTTGATTCTTTGAATATAAAGTATGGTCCTTGTATTTGTCCTTGGTCTCCTTCATGTTTAACTTTATCCGTTTTCCAGTTCCAACGTTTCTGAGCTTTTCCAACATATTATTCTTTATCATCGAACTTTCGACGACTAAGGTCGTTTACGGTTGCCTACAGTTTCTGTTGCTTCATTCAGCTTTTTCAACATTCAGAGTATCGATTCATAAACTGGGTGCCTTTCAGAATCTCAAAATGAAAGATCATAATTCTAAGAGATAAATGTCATACATATAACTCTTGATGTAGATATGCTGTGACTTTTCAAAGTACTGTTTGCTGATTCCTGGTAATTGTTATGGCAGTTCTCGTTACAAGATGCGGATGAGTACATGACGAGACTTCAATAGATAAATATAGTGATTTGTCGAAGGAATTTAAACTAAGGAGCAACAAGGTTGCTGGTACATTTGATGGTAATGTGGTGGAATATAATGGTAATGTGGTGGAATATAAAAGAATTCTCAGGTATCAAAAGGGTAATTGTATATATCTTGATTATAGTAAGGCTACTTCGAATGAAAAGTCGAAGTTGACTTGCTGGAGCTGTGACAAAATTTGCTACTTTGAAAGGGATTACCTAGTTATTTTGGGTAATAATAACACTAAGGAATTAACACGGCTATGCGTTAAACGATTACTTAGTTGCCGAGAGTTTCTCAGGTGCATAACTATATGCATAAATCTTTCCTTCCGTAGATGAAGTGCGGTTGGTTCATCCTCTCGATTGAGGTGTTTTCAAGAATTGCGAAAGGTTTGGACGCAGATTGTAATCGTCAAGATACAAATGAGATTTAAGATGAAATCAAGTGGCAAACTTAAAGAATTATTTAGTTTCGTATGTTATAATAAATATTTTAATTCATTTTAATTGTCCAATGTTGATAATCCACAGTTAGCAGTGTACAAATAATAATTTATCTATAGTTTACTATATAATATTCGAATTAATTTATATGTATCGTGACCCGTGTACATGTCTCAGACTCGATCACAACTCAAACTATATATATTATTGTAGAATCAACCTCAACCATGTATAGCTAACTCCCACATTACTGCATATAGAGTGTCTATGGTTATTCCAAATAATATATATAGATGGGTCGATATGATATGTCAAAACCTTGTATACATGTCCCGATATTTAAAGTGCGTAAAATAAATAACAGAAATTAAATGACGATAAATAAAGTGCGTAAAGTAAATAACAGAAATTAAATGACGATAAATAAAATTGCGAGAATGTAAATTGCGATAATTAAATTGCGATAATTAAAGTGTAATCAGTTAGCTGGGAACAATTAGCTAGGAACAGTTAGCGTGGATCTTTAACAAAATTTCTCATAGTTAATTTGTTTGTTTCTAACAAATTTTTATTTTGTCAAATGTTTCCTTCATTATGCCACTTGATTTTTTTTTTTAAACTAAATCCAAATATGAAATTGGATGAATATGGTTATTCTGTGGTGAAAGGATTTGTATATCGGTGGACGTAAGTAGGATAGTAAACGACTGTTGAACCAGCTTCGATTAATGTACAGTGTAACATATTAATGTGAAATCTGAATACTCCTCGGGTATTACCTACCCGTTAAAATATTTTCACCATTAACAGTTTGTACAAAAGAATTATTAATTACAATCTTTATGAAAACATATATACATATATATTTTCTTCAGATGTAATCATGGATTTAATGAGTTAATATGATATTAAACTCATTTGCTTTTCGGTTGGAACTAGAATAAATAATCTCTAAAATTTTGGAGATTACATATTCGTCATGTCGAACGAAGATAAATGAGGTAGAACGATACGTAGAACGAAGATCATACTCAAAGTACAGATGATAATATTGAAGCATGGATTGTTGATGGTACTGGTGCTGTTATTGATCGTACTGTTGGTGCCGGTGATGTTGCTGAAGCTGGTACATTTTGCACTATATTCTCCGAATTGATTATTCGAGCGCGAAGTTCGTTGACTTATTACTTCAGGATGATTGTCGGTCGAAAGAAGCGGATGAATAAGGTTCAGAATTGTGGATAGAATATAATCTTGTCGAGTTACCCTGGAAATGAGACTGAAAATGGTGTCTCGAACAGGTTCGCCGGTAAACGCTTCAGGTTCATTGTCAAGAGGTGAATTCGGTTGGTGGAAGGGATTGCCTTCACCGCGTTTCCATTAATTAAGTCGACTACGAACCCATCATATGAATTGATAATGGCTGATTGGTTGATTCATGCCGATGACGCTATTTTCGGAGCTTAGGTGAACATCTATGTCGGAATAGCTGTCGGAATAACTATCGGAATAGCTATCGGAAACTGAGGGACCCGAACTGGTTGCAGGATTCATCTCATACGATCAGATGAAGAATTTTCGATAAGAAATAGATTATAGGATGTAGATTACTACCCTGCAATACCTAATTTACATATGCATATATAATACTAAAATCTCATAAGTTACGGAGGAATCTACGGAAGTTGTCAGGCAAAGTTACAGTAACAGATACGCTAAGATATAAAGTAGCAGATACGCTAAGATATGAATTTTGTCTATACACTATTCATGGAGTCAATGCAGTAAAATGTGTCTAGACTGAGAATGATAAGCAAGTGATTCCCTAAGAATGATAAGCAGGAAATTTTCGACACGAAATGATAAGCAAAACTTTTGACATGCAGACACGGTCGAAGTCCAGACTCACTAATGCCTCCTAACGATTTATCAGTTAGACACACTAATGCAGACCTGGTTCGCTAAGACCTCTGCTCTGATACCAACTGTCATACCCCGTCCTAATCCCTCCGGACGAAGTCCATATCGATTATAAATGATTCATAACAGTTGATTACATCGCGAGGTACTTGACCTCTATATGATACATTTTACAAACATTGCATTCGTTTTTGAAAAGGCAATCTTTCATTACATCGAAAGTTGACGGCATGCAAATCATTTCATAATACAACTAACTATAATTGACTTAATAATAATCTTGATGAACGCAATGACTCGAATGTAACATCTTTTGAAATATATCATGAATGACTCAAAGTAATATCTCTAAAAATGAGCAAATGCACAGCGAAAGATTTCTTTCGTACCTGAGAATAAACATGCTTTCAAGTGTCAACCAAAAGGTTGGTGAGTTTATTAGTTTAACATAAATAATCATTTCATAATTTTAATAGACCACAAGATTTCATATTTTCATTTCTCATAAACATACGTCCCATGCATAGAGACAAAAATATCATTTATATGGATTGAACACCTGGTAATCGACATTCACAATATACATATAAGAATATCCCCATCATTTCGGGATCCTCCTTTGGACATGATATAAATTTCGAAGTACTAAAGCATCCGGTACTTTGGATGGGGCTTGTTTGGCCCGATAGATCTATCTTTAGGATTCGCGTCAATTAGAGTGTCTGTTCCCTAATTCTTAGATTACCAGACTAAAAAGGGGCATATTCGATTTCGATCATTCAACCATATAATGTAGTTTCAGTTACTTGTGTATATTTCGTAAAATATTTATAAAAGCAGCGCATGTATTCTCAGTCCCAAAAATATATATTGCAAAAGCATTTAAAAAGGGAATAATGAAACTCGCCTAATGTATTTTGTAGTAAATATACATATGACAATATTGAACAATGCAGGGTTTGTAGTGACCCGAACTTTTCCATGTTTATATATATTAATTGAGATTGATATTTACATGATTAAATGTTTCCAACATGTTAAGCAATCAAACTTGTTAAGACTTGATTAATTGAAATATGTTTCATATAGACAATTGACCACCCAAGTTGACCGGTGATTCACGAACGTTAAAACTTGTAAAAACTATATGATGACATATATATGGATATATATATAGTTAACATGATACTATGATAAGTAAACATATCATTAAGTATATTAACAATGAACTACATATGTAAAAACAAGACTACTAACTTAATGATTTTTTAACGAGACATATATGTAACGATTATCGTTGTAAAGACATTTAATGTATATATATCATATTAAGAGATATTCATACATGATAATATCATTATAATATAATAATTTAAAATCTCATTTGATATTATAAACATTGGGTTAACAACATTTAACAAGATCGTTAACCTAAAGGTTTCAAAACAACACTTACATGTAACAACTAACGATGACTTAACGACTCAGTTAAAATGTATATACATGTAGTGTTTTAATATGTATTTATACACTTTTGAAAGACTTCAATACACTTATCAAAATACTTCTACTTAACAAAAATGTTTACAATTACATCCTCGTTCAGTTTCATCAACAATTCTACTCGTATGCACCCGTATTCGTACTCGTACAATACACAGCTTTTAGATGTATGTACTATTGGTATATACACTCCAATGATCAGCTCTTAGCAGCCCATGTGAGTCACCTAACACATGTGGGAACCATCATTTGGCAACTAGCATGAAATATCTCATAAAATTACAAAAATATGAGTAATCATTCATGACTTATTTACATGAAAACAAAATTACATATCCTTTATATCTAATCCATACACCAACGACCAAAAACACCTAAAAACACTTTCATTCTTCAATTTTCTTCATCTAATTGATCTCTCTCAAGTTCTATCTTCAAGTTCTAAGTGTTCTTCATATATTCTACAAGTTCTAGTTACATAAAATCAAGAATAATTTCAATTTTGCTAGCTCACTTCCAATCTTGTAAGGTGATCATCCAACCTCAAGAAATCTTTGTTTCTTACAGTAGGTTATCATTCTAATACAAGGTAATAATCATATTCAAACTTTGGTTCAATTTCTATAACTATAACAATCTTATTTCAAGTGATGATCTTACTTGAACTTGTTTTCGTGTCATGATTCTGCTTCAAGAACTTCGAGCCATCCAAGGATCCATTGAAGCTAGATCTATTTTTCTCTTTTTTAGTAGGTTTATCCAAGGAACTTAAGGTAGTAATGATGTTCATAACATCATTCGATTCATATATATAAAGCTATCTTATTCGAAGGTTTAAACTTGTAATCACTAGAACATAGTTTAGTTAATTCTAAACTTGTTCGCAAACAAAAGTTAATCCTTCTAACTTGACTTTTAAAATCAACTAAACACATGTTATATATCTATATGATATGCTAACTTAATGATTTAAAACCTGGAAACACGAAAAACACCGTAAAACCGGATTTACGCCGTCGTAGTAACACCGCGGGCTGTTTTGGGTTAGTTAATTAAAAACTATGATAAACTTTGATTTAAAAGTTGTTATTCTGAGAAAATTATTTTTATTATGAACATGAAACTATATCCAAAAATTATGGTTAAACTCAAAGTGAAAGTATGTTTTCTAAAATGGTCATCTAGACGTCGTTCTTTCGACTGAAATGACTACCTTTACAAAAACGACTTGTAACTTATTTTTCCGACTATAAACCTGTACTTTTTCTGTTTAGATTCATAAAATAGAGTTCAATATGAAACCATAGCAATTTGATTCACTCAAAACGGATTTAAAATGAAGAAGTTATGGGTAAAACAAGATTGGATAATTTTTCTCATTTTAGCTACGTGAAAATTGGTAACAAATCTATTCCAACCATAACTTAATCAACTTGTATTGTATATTATGTAATCTTGAGATACCATAGACACGTATACAATGTTTTGACCTATCATGTCGACACATCTATATATATTTCGGAACAACCATAGACACTCTATATGTGAATGTTGGAGTTAGCTATACAGGGTTGAGGTTGATTCCAAAATATATATAGTTTGAGTTGTGATCAATACTGAGATACGTATACACTGGGTCGTGGATTGATTCAAGATAATATTTATCGATTTATTTCTGTACATCTAACTGTGGACAACTAGTTGTAGGTTACTAACGAGGACAGCTGACTTAATAAACTTAAAACATCAAAATATATTAAAAGTGTTGTAAATATATTTTGAACATACTTTGATATATATGTATATATTGTTATAGGTTCGTGAATCAACCAGTGGCCAAGTCTTACTTCCCGACGAAGTAAAAATCTGTGAAATTGAGTTATAGTCCCACTTTTAAAATCTAATATTTTTGGGATGAGAATACATGCAGGTTTTATAAATGATTTACAAAATAGACACAAGTACGTGAAACTACATTTTATGGTTGAATTATCGAAATCGAATATGCCCCTTTTTATTAAGTCTGGTAATCTAAGAATTAGGGAACAGACACCCTAATTGACGCGAATCCTAAAGATAGATCTATTGGGCCTAACAAACCTCATCCAAAGTACCGGATGCTTTAGTACTTCGAAATTTATATCATATCCGAAGGGTGTCCCGGAATGATGAGGATATTCTTATATATGCATCTTGTTAATGTCGGTTACCAGGTGTTCACCATATGAATGATTTTTATCTCTATGTATGGGATGTGTATTGAAATATGAAATCTTGTGGTCTATTATTATGATTTGATATATATAGGTTAAACCTATAACTCACCAACATTTTTGTTGACGTTTTAAGCATGTTTATTCTCAGGTGATTATTAAGAGCTTCCGATGTCGCATACTTAAATAAGGACGAGATTTGGAGTCCATGCTTGTATGATATTGTGTAAAAACTGCATTCAAGAAACTTATTTTGTTGTAACATATTTGTATTGTAAACCATTATGTAATGGTCGTGTGTAAACAGGATATTTTAGATTATCATTATTTGATAATCTACGTAAAGCTTTTTAAACCTTTATTGATGAAATAAAGGTTATGGTTTGTTTTAAAATGAATGCAGTCTTTGAAAAACGTCTCATATAGAGGTCAAAACCTCGCAACGAAATCAATTAATATGGAACGTTTTTAATCAATAAGAACGGGACATTTCAGTTGGTATCCGAACGTTGGTCTTAGAGAACCAGAATTTTGCATTAGTGTGTCTTATCGAGTTTGTTAGGATGCATTAGTGAGTCTGGACTTCGACCGTGTTTACTTGAAAAAAATGATTGCTTAACAAATTTTGTTGGAAACTATATATTTTTAACATGTGAATATTATGTGATATATTAATCTCTTAACGCGTTTGATATTATGTGATAGATGTCTACCTCTAGAACAAGTCCCATTGACTCACCTAATAATAATGAAGAGTCAAATGTAAATTGGAATGATTCGTGGACTGATTCACAAGTTCCCGAAGAGGAACCGGAAGAAGAGTCGGAACCGGAAGAAGAATCGGAACCGGAAGAAGAATCGGAACCGGATGAAGAAATAGAACCGGTGGGGGAAATAATAAAACGGTTAAGTAAAAGAAAATTCTCAACCAACCGACCAAGGTTAATTATGGTCAATGGAGTTTCCGCCAAGGAAGCAAAATATTGGGAGGATTACCAATTCTCCTATGAATCGGATTCCGACGAGAATTCTGATGATGTTATAGAAATTACCCCAACTGAATTTAAAAAGGTAAAAGAAAATAATAAGGGAAAGGGCATAAAAATAGAGAAATCTAATTCCAACCCCGATGAACTTTATATGTATCGTCAACCCCCGAAGTCCTTAAGTTGTAACAATGACCCGGGAACCTCTAAACCACCAGGTTTTTCTAAACCAATGTGGAAAATTACGGCTCGTATTAGGGGAACATCATATATCCCAGAAACCTGGCAAAACGAACCAAAACCGAAGAATAAGAAACGAGCGAGTCAGAATAAGATAGTTGTATTCGTGTGGTGTAATATATGTAATATAGTGTGCTTATGCTTTATGATATATGTAAAAATTACTTGTATTAATAAGTATTTTTTTATGAATCTAACTCTTGTCTATTTTACAGTTTAAAAACACAAAATGGATAGACAACCCAATATTTTAAGAGACCTACCCAGAGACATGATTGATGAAATCTTGTCTAGAGTCGGTCAGAATTCCTCGGCACAACTATTTAAGGCGAGATCAGTTTGTAAGACATTCGAAGAACGTTCCAAGAATGTCTTGGTTTATAAGAGACTTTCGTTTGAAAGATGGGGGATATCACATTGGGAAACCCATAAGTTACGATGTGTTTACTTTGACGCATATATTGCGGGGAACCCAAATGCTATTTTATGCAACGGGTTAAGAAATTATTTTGACTAAATATATTCGAATATTGGACTTCGTGATTTAGAAAAAGCGGCTATCATGCAACATAAAGAAGCATGTTATGCTTACGGATTAGTAATGTTCGCTTCTCACCAAAGTGAGAACAAGAACATCGGGCTACAACTATTAAACAAAACGTTTCCACAAGTGACGGAGTCGGTAATTGGGGTAAGAAATGAGGTTTTTAGATTGTTACGGGACTGTTGGACATTACGTAACCCTCGTCAATTTGACGACATTACAACACGCTGTCTTATCAACGGCCATAACGGTTATGTTCCACAAGACCAAGGATGGGAAGTAATCCTAGTAAAACCAGAATGCATGACTTGTTTCTGGACGTATGAATTACGTGTCTTTATTGCCTTTGCTGAACGACTTGTGTACTAGCTAGAATTATCTTCACAACTATCTTGTATCAAAGTTATTGTGTGCTATATTTCATGCTTTATGTAAAATAAGCGGTATTGTAAGTTTGTAAAATATTGTATAAAAGTTTGAACGCGAAATATTATTATAATCAGTTTTTCATATAGAATTGTAGTAGTTGAATTGTATATTAGCTACTAAGTATGAACTTAACGGGTAGGTACTACCCGAATTTAAACTTATAAAACGCTAATATGAAGAAAAAGCTTTTATAAATGAGTTCATATTATGCTACGAAATACTATTAACTACTCTTAATATTCTGTATGATTAACTTGTTCCATTTGACTATTTTGAAGGAAATGGCACCGACTACTCGACACACCGTGAATATGAATGAAGAGGAATTCCGTACTTTTCTAGCTTCAAACATAGCCGCAGTACAGGCTGCGCTACATACCAACAATAACCTTGGATCTAGCAGTACAGGAAATCGTGTAGGATGCACCTACAAAGAATTCACTGCCTGCAAACCTTTGGAATTTGATGGAACCGAAGGACCGATCGGATTGAAACGGTGGACCGAGAAGGTCGAATTGGTGTTTGCCATAAGTAAGTGTACTGAAGAGGACAAAGTGAAGTACGCTACGCATACCTTCACATGTTCTGCGTTAACATGGTGGAATACCTATCTAGAGCAAGTGGGACAAGACGATGCGTACGCACTACCGTGGTCAGCATTCAAGCACTTGATGAACGAGAAGTACCATCCCAGAACCGAGGTCAATAAGCTCAAGACAGAACTTAGAGGGTTACGAACCCAAGGATTTGATATTACCATGTACGAAAGACGATTCACAGAATTGTGCCTATTGTGTCCGGGAGCATTCGAAGATGAGGAAGAGAAGATCGACGCGTTTGTGAAAGGATTACCGGAAAGAATCCAAGAAGATATAAGTTCACACGAGCCCGCCTCCATACAACAGGCATGTAGAATGGCTCACAAACTAGTGAACCAGATTGAAGAAAGAATTAAAGAACAGACTGCTGAAGAGGCCAATGTGAAGCAAGTCAAAAGAAAGTGGGAGGAAAACGGTGATAAGAATCACCAATACAACAACAACAGCAATTACAACAATAATCGCAACAATTATCCCAACAATCGCAACATCAATCGCAACTACAACAAACGGCCCAACAACAACAACAACAACAACAACAGCAACTACAACAATCATCCCAACAACAATAATAACCGCAACAACAACAACAATCAGAAGCAGCTATGCCAAAGGTGTGAAAAGAATCACTCGGGGTTCTGCACCAAATTTTGCAACAAGTGTAAAAGAAATGGTCATAGCGCGGCGAAGTGTGAGGTCTACGGACCAGGGGTTAATAGAACGAAAGGAACAAATGGTGTCGAAATGAGTAATGGTGGAGCAAGTAGTGTCGGAGCAAGTTATGCCAATGTAGTTTGTTATAAATGTGGAAAACCGGGCCACATTATTAGAAATTGCCCGAACCAGGAGAACACGAATGGACAAGGCCGCGGAAGAGTTTTCAATATTAATGCGGCAGAGGCACAAGAAGACCCGGAGCTTGTTACGGGTACGTTTCTTATTGACAATAAATCTGCTTACGTTTTATTTGATTCGGGTGCGGATAGAAGCTATATGAGTAGAGATTTTTGTGCTAAATTAAGTTGTCCATTGACGCCTTTGGATAGTAAATTTTTACTCAAATTAGCAAATGGTAAATTAATTTCAGCAGATAATATATGTCGGAATCGAGAAATTAAACTGGTTAGCGAAACATTTAAGATTGATTTGATACCAGTAGAGTTAGGGAGTTTTGATGTGATAATCGGTATGGACTGGTTGAAAGAAGTGAAAGCAGAGATCGTTTGTTACAAAAATGCAATTCGCATTATACGAGAAAAAGGAAAACCCTTAATGGTGTACGGAGAAAAGGGCAACACGAAGCTACATCTTATTAGTAATTTGAAGGCACAAAAACTAATAAGAAAAGGTTGCTATGCTGTTCTAACACACGTCGAGAAAGTACAAACTGAAGAAAAGAGCATCAATGATGTTCCCATTGCAAAAGAATTTCCCGATGTATTTCCGAAAGAATTACCGGGATTACCCCCACATCGATCCATTGAATTTCAAATAGATCTTGTACCAGGAGCTGCACCAATAGCTCGTGCTACTTACAGACTCTCACCCAGCGAGATGAAAGAACTGCAAAGCCAATTACAAGAACTTTTAGAGCGTGGTTTCATTCGACCAAGCACATCACCGTGGGGAGCTCCTGTTTTGTTTGTCAAGAACAAAGATGGTACATTCAGGTTGTGTATCGACTACCGAGAGTTGAACAAACTTACCATCAAGAACCGCTACCCACTACCGAGAATCGACGACTTATTTGATCAACTACAAGGCTCGTCTGTTTATTCAAAGATTGACTTACGTTCCGGGTATCATCAAATGCGGGTGAAAGAAGATGATATTCCAAAGACTGCTTTCAGAACACGTTACGGTCATTACGAGTTTATGGTCATGCCGTTTGGTTTAACTAATGCACCAGCTGTGTTCATGGACCTTATGAACCGAGTGTGTGGACCATACCTTGACAAGTTTGTCATTGTTTTTATTGATGACATACTTATTTACTCAAAGAATGACCAAGAACACGGTGAACATTTGAGAAAGGTGTTAGAAGTATTGAGGAAGGAAGAATTGTACGCTAAGTTTTCAAAGTGTGCATTTTGGTTGGAAGAAGTTCAATTCCTCGGTCACATAGTGAACAAAGAAGGTATTAAGGTGGATCCGGCAAAGATAGAAACTGTTGAAAAGTGGGAAACCCCGAAAACTCCGAAACACATACGCCAGTTTTTAGGACTAGCTGGTTACTACAGAAGGTTCATCCAAGAATTTTCCAGAATAGCAAAACCCTTGACTGCATTAACGCATAAAGGGAAGAAATTTGAATGGAATGATGAACAAGAGAAAGCGTTTCAGTTATTGAAGAAAAAGCTAACTACGGCACCTATATTGTCATTGCCTGAAGGGAATGATGATTTTGTGATTTATTGTGATGCATCAAAGCAAGGTCTCGGTTGTGTATTAATGCAACGAACGAAGGTGATTGCTTATGCGTCTAGACAATTGAAGATTCATGAACAAAATTATACGACGCATGATTTGGAATTAGGTGCGGTTGTTTTTGCATTAAAGACTTGGAGGCACTACTTATATGGGGTCAAAAGTATTATATACCGACCACAAAAGTCTTCAACACATATTTAATCAGAAACAACTGAATATGAGGCAGCGTAGGTGGATTGAATTATTGAATGATTACGACTTTGAGATTCGTTACCACCCGGGGAAGGCAAATGTGGTAGCCGATGCCTTGAGCAGGAAGGACAGAGAACCCATTCGAGTAAAATCTATGAATATAATGATTCATAATAACCTTGCTACTCAAATAAAGGAGGCGCAACAAGGAGTTTTAAAAGAGGGAAATTTAAAGGATGAAATACCCAAAGGATTGGAGAAGCATCTTAATATTCGGGAAGACGGAACCCGGTATAGGGCTGAAAGGATTTGGGTACCAAAATTTGGAGATATGAGAGAAATGGTACTTAGAGAAGCTCATAAAACCAGATACTCAATACATCCTGGAACGGGGAAGATGTACAAGGATCTCAAGAAACATTTTTGGTGGCCAGGTATGAAAGCCGATGTTGCTAAATACGTAGGAGAATGTTTGACGTGTTCTAAGGTCAAAGCTGAGCATCAGAAACCATCAGGTCTACTTCAACAACCCGAAATCCCAAAATGGAAATGGGAAAACATTACCATGGATTTCATCACTAAATTGCCAAGGACTGCAAGTGGTTTTGATACTATTTGGGTAATAGTTGATCGTCTCACCAAATCAGCACACTCCCTAATTCTTAGATTACCAGACTAAAAAGGGGCATATTCGATTTCGATCATTCAACCATATAATGTAGTTTCAGTTACTTGTGTCTATTTCGTAAAATATTTATAAAAGTAGCGCATGTATTCTCAGTCCCAAAAATATATATTGCAAAAGCATTTAAAAAAGGAATAGTGAAACTCACCTAATGTATTTTGTAGTAAAAATACATATGACAATATTGAACAATGCAGGGTTGGCCTCAGATTCACGAACCTATATCAAGTATATATATTAACACATATAATAGTAATCGAACAATTTCATTTATTATAACTTTATATAATATTTATTTTATTTGTATATACATTTAAAAACGATTGTTACTTATATAATTATATATATATTTGTGATGTATATATATTTAAAATGATTGATATCTATGTATATTTAATTATATTAATATATCTATATATATATACATATATTCATATATATTTATATATACAGTTAGTATAATATCTAAAATTTATTGATTTGTTATATATAAGTATTTATGTAAATAGTGTTAACATGTGTTATATATAGGTATATAAACTATTAATACAATTCTAATATATTTGTTAGGTCAAAATATTTATCCATAAAAAAAATGATAGTTTTAAAAATATTGAGTTACTAATAATAATAACTTTCTTGATAATGATAATACTAATATTAATAACGATATTGTAAAGAAGAAAAAAAATAAATAAATGACACTTATGTTAATAATATTAATATTAGTACTAATAATTACAAAAATGCTTTTAATACTAATATTAGTGAAAATATCAATATCTTGTATTATTGTTATAATAACAATAATATTAATCCTAATCATAATCATAGTAATAATATTAGTGTTAAAATGGTAAGCTAATGATGATAATAACATTAATAATGTTTATAGTAATAATAATGCTTGATATGATACTAATATTAATAAATATAATACTTATAATAACACTAATAATAATAATATCCAATTTTTATAACTAATATCGTAATAATGTAATAATGATAATTAATACTTGTAATTGTAATAATAATAACAATATCACTAATAATCAAATTAATACTAATAATTAATATTACCAATAAATAATAATTAATAATAATAATATTTAGAAAGTAAAATAGAAGTATATACCATTTAAAAGTCGTCATAAAAAGATTTGCTCTGGACGAGCCTCGAACCCGCGACCTCCCAAATACACACTAACACCCTAATCCATCGAGCTACTGCCCATCTTTCTGGTTTTATTCCCAAACTAATTCTATTTAACCCTCTATTGTTTTCTGTTCTTATTCTTCTCCTCCTTCTTTTTCAAAGTTCAGAAACCCGAATCACATCAACATAGGAATCAAACATCCAAACGGTGTTAGGACTTATATATCGACCAAAAAAAAACACTAGAGGTTGATAAGAAATTAAATCGAAACAGAAAAAAAAAAAACTGATGTATGCTTCACGGTTTAGAAAAAAAAAATGATTTTGATATTCGGGACATTTTTAGACAATAGTTAAGGCATGAAAAACATTGTAAATCACCTCTAAAAACTTTGTGACTCCTCAATTGATTCAAAAACAACACACCGAAATCGAATTCCTTGATGAACAACTGTTTGACTTTTTGTGTCAAGAACTTTGACTCGAATATTAGGAATCGATAAGAAGAGTTTGAAGTTGTAATCTTGCAGTAAGTTCGTTTGGATAGTTCCTAACACTTCCACATTTATAGATTTTAAAATTTGATAAGAATTTAAGACTTGGTTAAAAAGCTAAACGAACAGAGGGAAGCATCGGGGTTTTTTTATTTTATATTTTTCTGTTTTTCAACAATAACAACCCTTGGTAATGTATATGTGTATGTGAATGATTAATTCAATGTCCAGAAGTGATTGAATTGTTTTGTAGCCAAGATTGCTCGACAGGAAATCAAGCTGGAAGGACAGAAAAAAAATAAAAAAATGGAAAAGTAGATAAGGAAGTTTAACTGATTTTGGATGAGTTCTGTGTTTGGATTCATTTAGGTAATATATTCAAAGACAAGAATAAAACTAATTATCGTATGATGATACATGAAACATGTTCAAATCCTAATCTGTATAAATATATGAGTTTATATAAATATTATAAATTAAATATTTATAATTATAATTACATTAATAATAATCAATAATACTAATAATAATAGTATTTAGTAATACTATTAATAATAGGAATAGGAATAGGAATAATATTATCACAATAATGATGGTTTTAATAAATTTAGTAGTAATTAGAAATAATGATAATGATAATACTATTATTAACTTTATTAATAACTCTTCTTAAAAATACGAATATTATTGATATTAATAACAACTTGTACATATCCTACTTTATTTATATTGAAATTGATATTATTAATAATACAAATAATAATACCAATGTTAATAGTAATAATAATAATGATATTGATATAACAAATTATGCTTATCCAAACTCATATCTATATATTAGGTATTAAATTAATATTATTAATAATATTAAAAATTTTGATATCATTATTAATAATGAAAGTAATGTTCATAAATATAATAACTATTCTGTAATAATATTTTATATATTAACATTACATATTATTTATTATGTAACCTTCATATAATATATTCGAATTTTTAATACAATATGCATAGTATATTAATTGTGTATAAACATCATATATATATATATATATATATATATATATATATATATATATATATATATATATATATATATATATATATATATATACATGGATTCATTCTTCATAACAGTTTAATTGTTGTGTATCATACATTACGTATTTGATTCTAATGTTTCAATTATATTTTGTAATTTCAAATTGTTGTATATATATATTTACATAATATATACGTTTTTATTTACACACAATTATTCGTGAATCATCGGGAATAGTCAAGGTCAAACACATTCATGAATAATAGTTCCAACTTTTTGAGACTCAACTTTATAGACTTTGCTTATCATGTCGATTTCATATAAAGATTTAAGTTTAAATTTGGTCGGAAATTCCCGGGTCACTACATTACTAGCATCATTAGCTTCAATTTGATGTGTAGGTTGACTTGGGAAACTTCACTAACATGATTATTGATTTTGTGATTTTTAGTTAGGGTTTGATAGGCTTAAACATGAACTTTTCATGCATTGAATGCTATGAAATGTTGTTGGTAAGTGTTTAGTTGCAATGTATGTTTAATTACCTTCGAAACGACATATCGTATGTGTAAATTGGATGCCCGAATAATCTTATGCGTTTATGGACTTGAAACATTAAATGATGAACTTTCAATGATCATTCAATGTGGATTTGGTTGTTGTAAATGTTTGGATTTTAATGGTGTATCCTAGGGGATACACGCATAAAAACAACATTTTGGTACAGAAAAATGGATCAAGCAACACAAAACATACCAAAATTTGAAAGTTTTCAGTGATTGCCGTACATCGTCAAGTGTAAGCCCTGCAGACAGCTTCTATGCTTAAGCCCTTTAACTCAACGATTGAACGGCACCCAGCCACGTCAGCACACGCCACCGACCTCCCGGATACTTCGTGCAAAAGAATTAATCAGTGATTGACACGTGTATCCCGAGAATTTCGGACATTCTACGCCTATAAATAGACCCCCTGAGTCACCACATTTCAGATCATCATTCTGATCTGAACTTCAGTCAAAGAGAAGTACACTTTCTCTCTCACACAGTTCTTTCTCACTCTAAAACATATCAGCCGCTTAGCATCAATACGCTATACGGATCAATTACAGATTGATCCACAGATTGATTGAGGCCACCCCACAGATCTAATATCTGTGTTCCGGGTCTGCAGAGATTATTTCTCGAGGGCAAACAACAATCAACAGTATACGCCACACGCTGAGCATCTACTTTTCTTTACAGGTACCTTACAGTCGCTACACAGAAAATCGTACCAATAGATTTGATTGATGATATGTGTTTAGTTGTATTCCTTGTTAAATTACCTTTTCAACGATGTATGGTATGCGTTTTGAGTGTTTTCGGTTCATAAGTTGTGTTTGAAAGAAGTTTGGTTCGTGCACTTGAAAATTTCAGCACTTCAGCACCTGAAACCAGGGGCCTCGCTATAGCGAGCCCTGGTGCGCACAAAATCTCAGTATAGCGAGAATATCTCTGTCCCAATTTTTTTTGTGTTTTTCACAATTTCGTTCCCGCTTACTCGCAACTCCGATTAACATTAAACTTGGCCAACATGCTTATATATGACTACTTATTGATGAACAATAGTCGGATACCCGACCTGACCCCATTGACTTTGACCAAGTTTGACTTTTAGTCAAACTTAACCAAAGACTTATGCAATCATTCTAACCTTCTTTTATACTTATATCTTGCATGAAACTTGATAACTTGACTCACATGCTATATAATCGAGTCGTAACGAGCCATATGACTAATTGAACAACTTTGACCGACCTCGTATTTTATCGGTATTGATACAACCTACTTGTTTAGGTCAAGACTAGCATTCGTTCTTGCACACGTTTACTTTGTGAAGTACCTTTTTACTCATGCACTCAATGTGAGATCATAGTCCTACCTTTTCAACAACTTTTACTCTTTAAATCATGGGATGAGAAACACATACGTATTATACTTTTATGCTTTGAACACAAGTCCAGAAACAAACATTCCACGTGCGAGTTAGAACAAAAAGCCTCAACTCGATTATCATTAGTTACACTTGTAGGGTGTAAGCGAGAACTTATGTTGTGTGGATCCATACGGGCTTGACGAGCCCTCATTCGGACGGTTCGCTACCGTTAGCGGATGAAATATATTTTTGGGTATAGTGTGTGTTCTAACACTATGATAACGGGGTTCGTATACAGTTAAGTTTTGATAATTGGGTGCTCGCGAACAAACAACAACTTTGGAATGCAAACGATTTGGATAATCAACTTTATATTAAATCTTGTGGTTTAATACAACATATTTACTAAATTTATGATTTCACCAACGTTTTCGTTGCCAGATTTTTCTATGTTTTCTCAGGTCCTTGAATGTTAAGTGATTCATGCTTCCGCACACTATTTTGATACTTGCTTGGATGTCGAGTATACATGCATACATGGAGCGTCTTTTGACTTTACTTAAATTGTGTCGCATAGGTTTCATTTGTACTTAAACGTTGTAACTTAACTTGTCAGACTACTTTTGTAAACTTTGAAACATCTTTACATTTGAAATGAATGCGACATATTTTGGTCAAACCTTGTTTTAAAGACTTATGACCACGTTACGGGACCTAAGTTGACGGCGCCGTCAATGACGATTTTGTCGGGTCGTCAGAGCACGTGCTATTGGTCAAATACGCGATCTAGTAAAAAAGAAAATTTGAATTTTTAACTAGTGTTAGTTTTTTTGAGTGGCACTATTAAAATAAGTTATCTAGTAAAAAATTTTGAGCTTTTATCCAGTCTGGTAACTACTATTCCTAGATCGCTAGTATCTATTTTATCTTAGACTTAAATTCTGAAGTTCATATAATCATGGATGTACATGGAATAATCACTAAGAATTTGTATCTTACTAACTTGACACTTTTTTATCAACACTTCCGTAAATAAAATAATAAACCTTTTGACAAAATTATTTCTCCAAGATTCATTCAATTATTGCCCCCCACCAAAAAAATTCCACAACAAATATATGTAAGTATTCTATCACTCCCACTAATAGAAGTTCTCAATAATGCTTCCACAAACTCTTTTGCTTTCATGCCTCTTCTTTCTTCTCTTCTTCTTCTTCCACATATCATCATCATCATCATCATCATCATCATCATCATCAGCCACAGACTCTTTCGTCTATGGCGGATGCTCATCAGGAAGGTTTACACCCGACTCTCCCTACGAGTCTAATGTCAACTCTGCCCTCACTTCTTTAGTAAAATCTGCTTCTTTCTCAAGTTTTAACAAATTTAAAATCTCGGTTCCCGGGTCCACCCAATCTGACATTGTCTATGCCCTATTCCAATGTAGAGGTGATCTCACCACCTCTAATTGTAAAGATTGTGTGGCCCACTCAATTAGTCGACTCGGAGTCATTTGCCCCGGATCGACTGGTGGGGTCATGCAATTCGAAGGATGTCTAGTGAAATATGACAGTGTATATTTTTTAGGGGTTGAGGACAAAACTGAAGTTTATAAAAAGTGTGGGCCGTCGACGGGTTATAATTCAGATATATTGACTCGTAGAGATGCTGTATTGGCATATATGACGAATCAGAACGGGCAATATTTTCGTGTGAGTGGGTCCGGGAACTTACAGGGAGTGGTGCAATGCGTACAAGATTTGAGTTTAAGCGAGTGTCAAGATTGTGTTTTAGAGGCAAGTGAACGACTAAAATCGGATTGTGGAGCGTCTGTTTGGGGAGATATGTATTTGGGGAAGTGCTATGTGCTATATTCTGAACGTGGGTTCAACTCGAGAAGCGGTAAGTGGTTGATCCACCACATAAAGTCATAAACCACCATATATAGTTGGTGGTTGGGCTTGTGTTGTTTTCACTTGCAATATAAATTGAACCCTTCCTGAAAATACTCTTATGTGGTATGCATGGGAGAATATATATTACCTTCAATTCTCATTAATTAAGTTGCGATTACTGGTGCATTCATATTCACTAAATTACCCCTCGAACAATATTCTAATTTCTACTAATAATTTGTGTTTTTTTAGTATTGAATTTTAAATATTATATTAATCACCAGTCACCAGTACTTCTTAATTAAAAACCTCTATCCGTTTATATATCCGTTTATATATATGTCTAGGTCTGACATGTTATTTACTATTATATCATGAATTCATGACACAACGGATTTTTACCTTCTACAAAAAAAAAAAAAAATAACATTATCATCACTTAACTAGCTAGTGGTTGCTTTTTACCTATAAATTTATACTGCAAATTGCATTTTCAAGTCTTATATATAAATATAAATAATATAATAATAATACAACAACAACAATGGCCAATTATGGAGATATGAGAAGTAGACAATCCTTTAGCTATCATAGAAAAAACGAGAAGTCGTTTCTTCACCTATGTATCGAGAAAGATTCTTCACAGAAAGAAAAAGCAATCCATCTCTTTACTTTAGGGCATTGAGATTGCTTCTGGCATAAATAATATAATAATATATCATTAATATTATGCTCCCCTGTTCCATAATAATAGTTTTCAGACAAAAAATACACACTTTGAGAAAACGTTACTGTTACATGTATTTTTTTTATCTACTTTGCAGTTTTATCCTAATTTTTTACCTACATTTTTTTAATTAAGTAAAGTAAAAAAATAAAAGTACTTATATTTATGAAAATGATTAATTTAAGAAGGAAAAAAAAAAAAAAGGACCGGACGGAGGGAATATCATAAAGTGAGACACTTGTACGATGTTATAAACTACTCAAGTGCAGTTTTTATAAATTAATTAAATCGTAGTTAAATTGTGCAGATAATGACGATGGCGATGTGGACAAAACATTAGCAATTATTATTGGAATTATAGCTGGTGTTGCCGTAATCATTGTTTTCTTAAGCAGACTTTGTGTCCGAAAAGGTATTTCACTACTCGTATTAATGATGTTTAGTACACCCACACCTTGTATGTACGTTGGATGGACGGAGGTCTGAAGTTCGAGTCCCTCCTTTAAAACATTCCAGATTATTTACGCGATTTATAAAGTGAGTACAGTGAGATTTAACCGACTCGTATTCTAGGATTTCAGCTCGCACATGTCCTTCTGGATGGTGTGCGTGCGTGAAAAATAATCGGGTGAATCGGTCAGTTCCGTATCAGTGATTTCAAATAATTATCTTTTAAAAAAATATATAGCTATAATTATTATTATAATTATAACATATTAAATAATAATTTTTTTTTTTTTTTTTTTTTTTTTTTTTTTTTTTTTTTTTTTGAAAAGCAAGTAAAATTGTATTAATATAAAGGAGTCAATTACAAATCCCTATAAGACTATACATCGTATCAAATGATGGAAATTTACATTAAGGAGCTATAATATTTTGGAACGAGGCCCCGCAACGCACCGCGACACTTAAAAATATAAGTTGGGAGGGAGCAAACCAACAGTATCGCAGTTGCGATGACAAAGTTGATCACAACCACCCAATTAGTCAAGTGCGAAACGACGACCACAGCCCAAAATATAATAGCGAATTATCACGTGTGGTTTTCGGAGGGTATCATAGACTCGATTTTAGCCTATACCCATTCTTTGCGTGTTCGAGGAAATGTAGAAAGATGGATTGATGAACCATTGATGCCAATCGATTAATGTCTTTTTTGTCCTTTTTGAGATCCATGCAAAGGTTTGGGATTGAATTTCGGTGAGGATGATTGCGACATTCCATTCCTTTTTACTGAAGACTTTAGCGTTGCGGAATTTCCAAATTATATATAATGAGGCCCATTTGGTAGCTTGCCAAATTGAAATACCGGTATGTGTAGAAGTGAAGTTTTGATCGTTTGAGGTGATGTCATGGATGTTGGTTAAAGAATTATTAGGGAGGTTCCACCATTGAAGAATAGCATTCCAAATCGATGTTGTTTTTGGACAATGGAAAAGGACATGTTCTATAGTCTCGACCTGTGAATTACAAAGTGGGCAAAGTAATGTGTCGAGGTCGATGCTACGTTTGTCAAGTTCGACTCTTGTTGGGATTCTTCCATTTATTATACGCCAAATGAGAATGTTGACTTTAAGTGGTATGAGTTTATTATTTGGTGTTGTAATTGATGTGTGAGAATTAGCCAGTTTTAGGTTGTCGAGGGTGTGGGCTAGTGATTTTGTTGTGAAGGTGCTGGATGGGTCGAGATTCCATTTCCAGGTGTCGGGTTTATCGGTGAGGCAAATGGAGGTTAAAAGGGAATTTAGCTCAGATAATTCAGTGAGTACACGACCCGAGGGTGTTCTTGACCAGCTCCACAAGCCGGTGGTAGAAGAGTTGTGTGTTGCGAGCCTTTCTGAGACCAATGCGTGCTTGTTTGTTTCAAGCATAAATAGTCTTCGGAATGTATTACAAAATTTGTCAGTTCCGCACCAGTTGTCTAGCCAGAATTTGGTGTTAATCCCGTTTCCGATGCTAATAACGAAAGAGGTGGAGAAGTTGGTTCCGATGCTGTCCGCTGTCTTTCCTGCTTTAATAATTCCATTCCAAATCGTGCTACCTGAAATATTTCTAGAAAAAACGTTAGCGCAAACCCCGCCCCCCGCCCCATAGATGCTCGATATGATTTTAACCCATAGGGCGTTTTTTTCGTTGTGAAATCTCCACCACCATTTACATAGCAGTGATATGTTTTTACAGCGTAAGGATCCGATGTTTAACCCGCCTTTATCATAAGGTGACAAAATTTGTTCCCATTTTATCCAATTAATTTTGTTTTCATTTTCCAATCCCCCCCAAAAAAATTTCCTTCTTTTAGTTTCAAGTGCATTAATAATTTTAGTCGGTGCGTGGAAAAGGGAGAAGTAGTAGAGTGGGAGGCTGGATAACACAGATTTGATTAGGGTGAGTCTTCCACCATATGATATGGTTTTAGCTTTCCAGTCAGAGAGACGTTTATCGAATTTATCGAGGATGGGTTGCCAAGAGGATGCTTTTGTGGTGGGGACGCCAATAGGGAGTCCGAGGTATGTGAACGGGGTGGAGCCTGCCGAACACCCAATGAAATTGGCCATTACTTCGACCTCATTCTTTGGCACCCCAATTCCGTATAGATTGCTTTTTTTAATATTGACTTTTAGCCCAGAAATGTTTTCGAAACACTTTAACAATTTAGAGACGCTTTTAGTGTTGCGTTTGCTCCATTCACCGAAGAAGATTGTGTCGTCCGCATATTGAAGATGGGATACCACAATCTTATCGTGACCAACGCATACACCGCGGAATTGATCGTTTGCAATGGCACGCTTGGTGAGAATGTTAAGACCTTCGGCAGCGATGATGAAAAGGAAGGGGGAGATTGGATCACCCTGATGAATGCCCCTACCAGGAGTGAACTCCGACGTAGGGGAACCGTTGATAAGGATAGAGATGGTGGACGATGAGAGACATGCATTGATAAACTTAATCCATTTATTTCCGAATCCCATACATCTCATAGTATCGAAAAGGAAATCCCATTCGATGCAATCAAATGCCTTTTCGAAATCTACTTTGAAGATGAGACCCTTTTGTTTTTTTCTTTTTAATTCATCAATTATTTCGTTGGCTATTAGAACGCTATCTAGGATGTTACGACCTTTTAGGAAAGCTGTTTGTTCGATGCCTATTAATTTATGTATTATTTTTGCAAGACGATTGGAGAGTATTTTAGTGAGAATTTTGTAATAGCTTCCAATTAAACATATCGGCCGATATTCATGGAATCCGATAGGGTTGGATTTTTTAGGAATTAATGTGAAGAAAGAGGCGTTACAGCCCTTGGAGATTTCATCATTCAGCCAAAACCAATCAAGGGCGTTAATGAGATCCTCTTTTATCAGCCACCAATACTCTTTGAAAAATTTCATATTGAATCCGTCAGGACCGGGAGCTTTTGAGCTTTCGCAGTCATGAAGGGCATTCCACACTTCTTTTTCAGTAAAACGGGCTTCAAGAAAGTGGTTGTCCTCCTGGGTGATATAGGAACGGTGAGGTTCATTTTCGAATGGACAATTTCCTTTACGTTTTTTAGAGTTAAATAGTGATTCAAAATATTTAAGCGCTTCATTTTTTATGATGTTGGGGTCTTCAGACCATGTACCATTAAGTGAAATACCACGGATGTTATTTTTATTTAATCGTCTTTTAATATAATTATGGAAGTATTTGGAGTTTTCGTCGCCTTCAAGATTCCATTTAATACGAGCTTTTTGTTTTAGCATGTTTGTTTTCTGTTTTTCTTTTTCAATTTGTTGCATTTTGTTGTTAATCCAGTTTTCTTTTTCTGATTCGGTTAGTGGTCTAGATTCCGCGATTTTCTCCCATTCATTAGATGTGTTAAGATGATCGTTAATTTCGTTATCGAGGTTATTTAATTGTAGACTACATTTTTTTAGTTCAAGTTTTACGTTTTTTAATTTATTTCGAAGAATACAATCCGGACGGTTACCATTAACAGGGAGTAGCCATGTGTTTTTTATTATTTCATCAGCATTTTTAAGTTTAAGCCAAGTATTGAAAACACGCGTGGGTTTTGGACCAAAATTAACGAAGGAATTCTTTAGAATGATTGGGCAGTGATCAGACAGGTCACGATCTAATGTTTTTGAGGAGATGTCGGGCCATAGTTGAAGCATACTTTCAGAGATAAGGAATCGATCAAGTTTACTGAATTTTAATTTGCTTAGGCACATACGTGTGTATTTTTTACCCCCTAGGGGGAGATCTATAAGATTAGCGTTTAGGATGAATTTGTTAAAATTATCAGCCCATGTTTGTTTAAAGTTGCAGTTAAGACGTTCGGAATTAGATCTGACTTCGTTAAAGTCGCCAAAGATAATATGAGGAACATCGATGGATTCAATTAGTTTATTAAGTTCAGACCAAAATCTAAGTTTTTTCTGGTGTGAATGCGGACCGTAAACATTAATGAAGAAAATATCTGAGTCGTAACCCACCCATTTGCCCTTGATGGCAAGAAAGAATTCACCCTCAACAGCAAGGTCAAATAGGAAACTGGATGGGTCCCAGATAAGTACTAGTCCGCCCGAGGCTCCGATTGCGTCTTTTTGTACAAATTTAAGGTTGGAGTTGTACCAAAAAGATTCAATTAGAGAATCAGGAGAATTACTACATTTTGTTTCTTGGAGTCCAAGGATAACCGGATTTTCATTGTTACAGATTTTTTTGAGCCAAGTGATTTTACCCGATTGACCCAAACCTCGAATATTAAGTGAGATGCAAGACATTAAAAAAAAAACTTACAAAACGAGAAGGAGAGTAGGAGCTCAGACTTCGGCGTCCCATCGAATGCCAATTCCTTGACCGAACTCTTGTGTGTCAATAGAACCACATGAACCTTTAGGAAGATTGTTCCCATTCGAACTTTTGCTTTTTGATGATGTCTTCAATGTAGTACCAACAATTTTGGGTGTGGAGGTCGCATTACGGTTTAAATTCGAATATTTCAATTTTTGTCCGCTTCTTGCACAATGTTTGACAAATAGGAATTTGGATCTTGTGTTTTTTTTGCTAGGATCGGTAGGCGGTAAAGTGCTGATGTCGGACTTCGATGTAGTTTTAGGACCCAGTTTTTTTATGCCTTTTTTGTTGCGCATTATTTCAGGGTTCCCATTATTCAAATCAGACGTGGTAGTCTGTTTAGGAGCATCAGACATGGTATTCTGTTTTTGGTTCAGGGGTGAAGACACTTTGGACTGTGAACCGAATTCATGAGTTTGTGCAGGGACAGTTTCAGCAGCAGAGGGTCGATTTGGTTCAGCTGGAGCCTTATCAGGTGAGTAGACCGAATTGTTTTGAGAAGGGGAGTTGGGCTTATTGGGCCCAGGTGTGTTTTCATAGGCCGTGGGGTTTTGTTCATTATGGGAGGGAAAGAAATCAGTGGGTTTGGTTTGATTATTTAGAAGGGAATTAATTAGGTCGTTTGGGCTACGGGGTAGTATTGGTTCCGAAGAGGGGTGGTTGTTACTCGGTGTTGAGATGCTAGATTGTGAGGAGGTTTGGTGTATCGGATGTGGAGAAGTATACGAATCATTGGATATTTGTGTATCCGAGATGTGAGTGTCACCACTAGTGTTCACGTTGGGGGGATGAGGGTAGGGATCATTGTTTTTGTCACAGGAAGTCGAGGGGCTAGTGTGGGTATTTGGGAAGGCGGTGGTTTCAATGCGTTTTGAAGATGGTGGAGAGTGTTGATTGTTAGTTTTTACATGTGGAGAGTTATGAGTAGAATTTTCATCGGGTGCATTGTTTCTATGGCTTTCGGGTTTTTGAGAAAAGTTGTCATCAAAGGGTTGATCTTCACCCATATAAGAGTCATTATCGGATAAGTAATCATCGGATTGTGCCTCTTCGTCATCCCATTCGGATGATTCATTATCAATAGAGTTAAAATCAACCGGTTGTTCGGGGCATTCAACAACAAAAGTCGAAAAGATACTGGAATCATAGTGGATGTGAACGTGCCCGCTTATGAATGAGTATGAGTGGGTTAAAATGAGTATTTTACCCGATGAAAGATCTTGGGAGCCCTTTTCATCCATACAACAATTTTCCATATCAATAACTTCACCCCAACAATTAGCAATTTTTCGGAATGTTGATTCAGTCCAACAAGTTATGGGAACACCTTTAATATTAATCCAAACGAGACGTCCCGGGGAAGAAAACTCTTCCGGGTCCCAAGGACGAATATTATCAAGCCAATTCCACAAAGGGTGTTTCAAACCAAAGCCTTGGGGATTAAGTACGTCAAAAGCAAGTCGTTTATCTTCGAAGATTAACAATATATCCTTTCCCCCGAGGTATTTAGTTTCAAAACCAATGAGGTTTTCCGACATACATATTTCACTAAAGTAATCAAGGTGGTCAATATTCTTTATGGTACCAATCAATGAGTGACCAAGGATATCAATTACTTTGTCATCTTTAGGAACACGAATGGAAAATTCTTTTTGATAATCGAAAGGCACTTCAACATTATGATAAGGTGTTCTATTGTTTAGTACCTCATTATATTTGCGGTCATCTTTAGCATTGTCATGGTAGGAAGATGAAAAGGTGGGATTCGGTTTTGGATTTGCAGGTTTATCAACCTGAGGTTGCTGCCCAACTGGAGTATCTTTGCCAAATTTGTTACGATCATGTGCCTTATAAACAACAAGGAGCTTGCCATCTATTGCAATCATGTTAAGTTTTCTAACAAATATGTCAACATAATGGTCAGGAATATTTTTAAAGCGAGCAAAACCGTATTTCTTACCATTCTTTAGTGTTTTCTTCGGAATGTAAATCTCTGAGAGTTCGCCATGTTTCTTGAATAAACCCCATAAATTTGCAGCCGTCCAGGATTCAGGAAAGTTGAAGAAAAGAAACGACGATATAGATTTGCTATTAGGTTTCGAGAAAACGGGTGTGTTAGGGTTACCATATTTCTTTATTAGGTTTAGGGCATGCTCGCGGATCTTGAATCTTTGATAGATCTGATGATTAGCTTCATTCGAGTTATTGTATGATGTCGATTTAGTGTTCGATGAAGGTTGAGAGATGGGAGGGAAATCAGCATCGTTGTGAAATACCCAATTAGGGTTAGAAGATGAACCGTTCCTCACAGTAGGTTTATGCAACAGATCTGTTCCCAGGTTCGATTTAAGTGGAGAATCATTGGGGTATCTCTTTCTGTTTCGATCTACATTTATCCATACCCCAACGTTTTCCGGTTGATATTTAATATTGTTGATGATATGAGAATTTTTCAATCGATGTTTAGATCTGGAGTCTGTATTGGATTTGGGTGTAAAGGGAGATGTGTGAAGAGAAAACATTATTGAAGAACAAAATATCTATTGAAAAACAGTTGTACGATTGCCGGAATTAGAGAATAAAGCCGTTATCAGTGGTAAGCAAGGAAGAAGAGAACGAGAGCATTTTCAGTGGTTGAATTGAACATTAAATAATAATGTTCTTGCCTTTTAAAAAAAATAAATAAATAAAATAAAAAAAATTAAATTATACTGTAATTATAATTACAATTGAGAGGTGATCTTTATCCTTTTTGTTAGTTTTTTCCCCTTTCATCAAACAACTCCATAATCAATCAACAAGATCCCCTTTCATTTTTTTAGTGGTTATTTACATCTAAAAAATCATAAATCATACTCATAAATATATAGGATTCTATAATAAAATTTAATAGTGTTATATGCAATTTGAAATATGGGAGGTGATCCTCCCACACCATTTTTCTAAACCATGTACACCTAATTACCTATTAGACCCTTAACTATAGTTAGAATAATAATATAAGTTCATTTCTCTAGAGTACTCTTGGGGTATCATTGTAAGTTTATGAGACAAAAATGTACATTAATCAAAATGTGGTCCGTAAGAATCACCTCCAAAGAAATATACATTGTAAAAAAGTATTTCCAAAATAGTGAAATCTAAGGACCCCACCCTCATATGACTAGAATTTTCCACTGTCACCAAGTGTTGTAAAAAGACGACTAGAATTTGTCACTGTCACCATTTTCATGACGTCTTACATTTTTTTTTCTACTTATTGGCCGGAGGTCCATTCGGAAGCAATCTCTCTATCTATAGATAATTGATAGAGAAGACTTTCTCTACTCATAAGGTGTTTAACTCTGGGTGGATAAATGACTTGTCTCATACCTCACTTATGTGAGATTGGTTTTTTATTTTTTATTTTTTTTTGTTATTTTAACTTTCAATTTGAGTGTGTAAGAATAAGAATGACGTCCATTATAATTATATTCTTTCTTATTCAATTCATTGTTAGTGTTAATATAATTCGTCACTTTGAAAAGCCTAACTTCATTATTTTATTATTATGAAACATTTGAAAGGTTTCATATGGTGATGTTTATACTATTTATGTTTAATAAATTCATTATGATTGTGAGTTTTTCATATGGTCTACTATTTAGTTTAATAAATTCATTATAATTGTGAGTTATTTACTTGTACTGTAAATAGAAGTAAATGCTCAATTTTAATAAATCTATCAAAATTTAAAGATACATAGCAATCATCGTTGATTAAAAGATAAGTCGGTCATAAATTTCTATATATGATGAAAAGTGTAAGAATGATTTTTTCCAATGTACACAGGTGGCAAGTAAAAGGGTACCCAAATCCATGGACATATGCTCAACCGCATTATTGAAGCTATAAATGGTAGTATCATATATATTCAAGACCAACTTGGCTTGCTTTTTCATCTTTCTTTTATGAGGTTTTTTCATGGTGGACTATATGATATAAAGATAAAGTAAAGATACACATTAAAGTAAGTGCAAGAGAGTTGAAATAAGAACCAAGAATGTACATAATATGCCCCTCATTTAGGCTTACTTTCATCCCATCATTTTCAATTTCCTTGTATCAAAAGCCAATTATTTTTAAGTACCAGTATTCAATGATGCCTAGCTCTGCGCTCTAGCAAAATATATAGCATATTAAAAAAATAAAGATGTGTGTTCTCAGGTTGGTTTGCTTTCAGCGTTCAAATATTTATTCTTTAACATGACCATTTCAGTTTGAACACCGAATAGCGTAATCCGCTAGTCCGCACCCTTACTCCAAACACTATTAGCCATAATTATGCATCGTATTTATTATTAGTTGATTGTCTAATATAAAGTCAACCATGCCTCATTTATTGACTTAAATATTGATATTATGTTAGGCCATAATCAAGGCTGTGATTGGGGGTTTATCCCTATACTAGATTTAAGAACTCGTGCGTTGCACGGAGACTCTTAATCAAACACATTGAAAACGTAAAATGTTAAATCATTTAACGGTATGATAAAACTACAATGACGAAACTCTTGATTAGTGATAGCATTACCATTGAAAGTAAATGTTTTAACAATATTAATATTTTAAACGCTAATAACGATTACATTACAATGCAAAGATTAATTGTTAGTTATTGTCATCAAGTTTCCACAACTTCCTCCTTGATACAAAAAAATTGAATAGTATTTAATCATTCTCTCCTTGTAGTAATTGAATGAACTGTGAGCAACTGCACGTTTGGTCATTTTTTGCCAACACCATGTGTGAAGTTGCTCAGCAGATGCTGCCACCGCTCATTCAACTTTACGCATGGTGTAGGTAAAAAAGACCAGTCACAGTCGGACGGTCAACAACGTTCGATTCAACAGCAGAGTGCGCACATGCAGCTGCTTCCATCGTCAGAAGATCATGAGCTATAAGTACTTCAAGCAAAACATGACAATATAAATCAAATACAGACATCTAAAACACATAACAAATGAATTCAGAACAATGTCAGTACCTGAATAACAAATTACCGTTTGATAAAATTACGAAATTCATCAATGTAATTTCAAAATTCTACAATTAAAATACTATGAATGAATTGGCCTTATGCCTCCAAGGGCATTACAAAATTCGTCAATGGAAAATCTACTTGAAGATGACCTCAATGATATCGACCCGTTTAAGTATCTATTTTCATAATTGAAACTTCCATTTGGAGGCAATCGTTGAGCTTCTAATATGTTTCCCTTACCGTTTACAATAATAAGAATTTAAAATATAAAAATGCAGAGAATGAGTTTTATGAGCCGGTGCGTTGCACGGAAGTGTAAAAAAAAACCAATTCAAGCATGTCATACGGAGTTCTAACAAAAATAAAAATACAAGAATGAGTGTTGCATTGATAATGCCTAATGAAATATACATGAAATAATAACATTAAGAATCTTGGATTATAGCAATCAAGTATGAGAGATAGCGTTATAATCAAATGAATCAACTTACTCACTCATGATAAACCGGTCAAATTGACCCATTTTTTTCGTAAATAATTTATCTGTCTATCAAATATAACTCAATTCGGCCCATCAACCATGTTAATTGGGTTATGTTTGATAGAAAGAAAAAAAAAACCATGTTAATTGGAGAATGTATAATATATAGAGAGAAAGATATAGAATATTAGATGAATCAAACGCAAAACGAAGTATGACATACCTTGATTGTAATTTACTCAAATATTGAGAGGCCGGATTCTACGACAGTTGAATAGCAGCAAAAGTAGATTAGAAGAATCATACCTACGTACGATTAAAGTCATAAATTCGTTAAAAAAAGAATCATACGTATGTACATCAACTTTCACAATATACTGATAGTTATTTTCGGAAAAAAATCATAAAAGTGTGATACCTATGTACAGAAAATATGTGCTACCAACTACCAAGAAATACAGCTCACTGAACAACGTAAATTTGTACATGTACACAAGATATAAGTTATTTGAGCAATTATGTGGATATTACTTTAATCTGAACGTTAAAAAATCTCACCCATTGACCCATGACCCATTTCACGCAAACCCATTTGACCCGTTACCCAAAGCAACCTGGTCGGGTATCGTGTAATCAAATCAAATTTTAAAACTCACCGTTCTAGCAGCTTGTCATTTTTCAAAATTGAATTTTGCCATTTCTCGATCTTATCTTCCCACCTCTTGTAAACTAACCAAAGTATCAAAATGCAGCCAAAAAAAATAAAAAATATTAGAAAAACAATCTACCAGGTTCATTTAAATACAAAAATACAAAATATGAGACTCCACCTACTTGTTAGAGCATCGTGAATCAAATCCTCAACTACTTTATGGGAAGTACCATAGTATCTAGTATACTGACTGTTAAATACGGTTAAAAGTTAACAGAATTGAATATCCAATTACTTAAAGCAGAGCGTTATGAATTCTTGAAATAGAGAATTACGGCCCACGTTAAAAGAAGGCTGACTAGTGCCATTTCTTTCCCTGTATTAACCAACTACAAAGAAAGGAGTAGAGTGATGTTTTAAAATATAACTCACAATATAATTGAGAAACTAAATCAGTTCGTGAGCCAGTGATTAAATTGTATACTGTATAAACAAATACAGATGTGGGAAGGCTACTATCTTGGTAATTATGAGGCAAAAATGGTGAAATTTGTCGACACGGCATTTTAATTGAGAAATTCTCTCATGAGAAACACATTTTATGTAAATGTTCAAAAATAGAATAAATTCTACACTTGAAAGATTAGCGTAGCAAGACTTTGTTGTTAAAGATTAAAATAGCAAGACTTTGTTGCTAAGTAGATTAGAATAAATAATGGAAGTGTAGAATAGAAATAATTAGAAGATTGAGTATATTATTTGAAGATTTGTTATCTTATACAACCCTTGATTACAACTCCTATTTATAGGCTACAAAAAAACTAACTTTCTTAACCTCTAAAAAAACTTAAGAGGTAAGTATCACGAATATCGATAATTTCTTAACAACTAAGGATACTAAAATATCTATGTATCCTTAATGGATAAGAATACTTAATAGCTAAGTATCCTTAATGGATAAGAATACTTAATGGCTAAGAATACTTAATAGCTAAGTATCCTTAATGGATAAGAGCACTTAATGGCTAAGAATACTTAATAGCTAAGTTTTATTAATAACTAAGTTTTCATAACATAAGACAAATGTCTAATAACAATCTTAGATACACTAACACTCCTCCTTAAGATTGTTGTTGGACATCATAAGTCGAGTCTTCAATTGATCTAGCTTCATTCACGTGAGAGACTTTGTAAGCATATCTGCCAATTGATCATCAGAGGTGCAGTATTTCAGGTTGACTTCTCTATTCTTCTCGGCTTCTCGAATAGCATGATATTTGACATTGATGTGTTTTGTTCTTCAGTGTTGCACTGAATTCTCTGCTATAGCAATAGCAGACTTGTTATCACAATAGATTACTGTTGGACATTCTTGAGTTAGGTCCAAGTCGGACATCACATTTCTCATCCAAACAACATGATTAAGAGCATATGCGATTGCTATATATTCTGCCTCTGCGGTAGATTGTGCGACAATTCTTTTCTTCTTTGAGTTCCAGCAAAATGCACTTGAACTCCTCCTAAAATTATGATTCATCAAATGAGCGTCGATCTTAGAATACCAAGCCCTTGGTGCTTGTTTAACCATAGAGTGCCTTATATAGTCTATATACTTTTTCTTCTTGTCCAGCTACTTCAAAGCCTTGAGGTTGCTTTACATAAATCTCCTCCTCAAGTTCAGCATTCAAAAACGCAGATTTCACATCAAGATGATGAATTATCAAATTGTGTTGAGCAGCTAGAGCTATCAATAACTTGATCATGTCATGATGAGCAACTGGAGCGAAAATCTCTCCAAAATCCACACGTGCAATCTGAGAATACCCTTTCACTACCAATCTTGCTTTGTGTTTATGAACTGAACCATCAGGTTGAAACTTAGTTCTAAACACCCATTTGACACCTATTGCATTCTTATCCTTTGGCAAATCAACAAGCTTCCATGTTTCATTTTTCTTGATCATTTCGAGTTCGGCTTTCATGGCTTCATTCCATTCATCATGTTTGAAAGCTTCAATATAGCTTTCGGGCTCCATAATAACATGATTACAAGACTCGTATACATCAACAATTTTTCTGGTTCTCAGAACTTCGGTGTCAGTTGTGTCTTCGACATCAATTTCCGGATCATCATAAAGAGATTCATTTTGGAAACTTGAAATAGAAGCTTCATGCCTATTAACTTCCTTCATATTCCAATCCCAATAGGCTCCTTCATCAACAGTCGCATCTCTACTTTTGTAATCAACATGCGAGGCCATGAACAAGTGTTCATTTGCTTCCTGATTTTCCTCAGAGAAATTTACTAACTGAAGTTTCTTTGTTTGGCCCTGATTTTTTTTCTCTACAATAATTCTCAATATGTCCAAACTTTTTGCAAAAATTGCACTTAAAGTTTGGTTTATCTTTGAACCAACAATCAACATCTTGATGATTTGTATTTTGACAAAATTTACACGGAGGGAAAGTACCTTTGTAATTTCCTTTCTTGTACGTGTTTTGTTTTGAATTTTTCGCCTTGTTATTTTTGAAAGAAGCTTGAAAAACACCTTCAACCTTTTCTTCAGATCTCATAGAGACCCTTTGTTCTTGTGCGTGAAGCTTGCTGGTTAGTTCAGAAACCGTAAGCATGCTAACATCACAAGATTATTCTATTGCAGAAATTTTGGATTCAAACTGTGACGACCCGGGAATTTCCGACCAAATTTAAACTAAATCTTTATATGATTTCGACACGATAAGCAAAGTCTGTAATGTTGAGTCTCAAAAATTTCTGAACTGTTCACATGGATTCATTTAACTTTGACCGTTTTCAACGATTCACGAACAATTAATTGTAAATAAATACGTATAAATATATATAAATATAAATATAAGTGTATATATAATATTTTGAATTAATAAAGTATACTTTAATTAATTGGAATTGAAAATGTAAAAATAATAAGTAGAGTAATTAAGTTATTGTTAAAAATATATATAAGTATATATAAATATATATAAATATGTTAAATTAAAAATTTATATGATTCTATTATATACATAAAATATGTAAATAATAATTATTCAGTAAATGTCATCAAATAATATAATATTACATAAAATAATAAATGGTATTAAATTTAAGTGCAAGTTTCAATATAATTGTTATATTAATATTATTATTGTTACTTTTATTATTGGTAATATTGATATCAATAATTGTATTATTAATATTATTATTCATAATATAAAATATATATATAAAATATTGTTATGTATAAGTTATTATATTTACTTGATTTCTAAAAATTATTATTTTTATTTAAGTTATTATTATAAGTATTCTTATTAGTATTATTATGATATAAATATCATTATTATTTCTATTATCATTATTATTATTAGTTTTATTAATATTATTGTTATTAATATTAAATATTAATGTTTGTATTAATATGATCCTTTACATATTCAATAAACCAATGCAGATATATTATACAGATAATCACAATTATATATAAATGCATATATATACATAAAATACTGATATATTTATATATAAAATTACATAAACAGATATATAAATATATAAACACCGTATATATACATATAAACACAGAAGGGAACGTATTCTGTTTCCAATCCTTTTCAAGCTGTAGTTGATTGATTTTTTTCGTACAAATCAGAATCTAAAACACTAAGACAAATCCAAAAATTTGTTAGCAATCGACATCGTTCTTTATTTTTGGTGTACGATTGATTCTTCCTGTCAATCCTTATTGTTATAAAACAACCATCTTATTTCTCTTTGATGGAACTCACAACCTATCTTCCTCAAACGAGTTATGAACGTCGAACAAAAATCTTCACCCTCACCATTACCTCCTTCCGTTGTCAATAGTCTCTTTAAACCATCACCACCACTAAACCACTACTGCATCCTTTGAATCACCTTCTACTATTAGTGCAAGAGGATTAAAACATCATTGGATTTTTAATTGTTGTAGCTACTCGATTCTTTTAAACCAAAGGTACCATGCTACATTTTCTTTTTCTTTTTCTTCCTGCTTCCTTTTCAAACGCCACACTAATACTATAATCTTCTTGAACTCATCACAACCACACCAAACTAGTGCTTCGGTTCCTATTTGAATTGCAACCAAAACCCAAACCATTTTTTTTACTCGATCACGATCACAACCGTATACACCAATATGATCTTGTTGACCAATAATTCTCATCATCCAACACTCACGACTACCACTTCAACTCACCACAAACCGCCACCCAAAACCTCCAAAATCATATCCTTCTCTCACATTCTCTCTTTCTCTCTCTCTTGATTAAAATCACCCTAAACGCCACCATCACCGAGAACAACAAAATAATAGAACCAAAACCCTCATCTACTACATAACCCTATCATTGCTTCTGCTGTTATACATTTTTTTTTCTTCCGGAACTCACTAATTCCAGTACTAACAAAAGAAAGAAAAAGAAAACGATGCAATTATATAAGGTTTTCCTCAAACAACTTTATCAATCAAAACCCACTAATTCCATCATCTTGCGTATTATTGTTTCTTTTAGCCGACAATTTTTAGTGGAAAATTACCACTTGTTTGTTTTCTACATATAACTAGTTCCTCTTTTTCTGTCATTTATTATTCGAATCCTAGGTATAACAATGTAGTGACTTGGGCTTTAATGGTTATACGGATTAATCAGGGCTGCTTGGATGTTACGGTCCATTTGAAGTTATGGACTTTTGATTAGGCTAATAGTTAAGATTGGGTCGAACTTAGGTTGGTAATTGGACTAGTAAACTAAAACAAGCTATGAGTAATTTGAATACATTTATATACTCGCTGGTAATCTATCTGTTGGATGATGATGTAAGGGACTCGATATATAGTGATGCTAATACCGTTAGCTAGGATGATTTTAATAAGGATGTCAAGATTTAATGATGATACTAGTGTGAAGGTGTCGATGATCATGAAGATGATGGTGGATATGATACATGATAATCGTGATTCTAATGGTTATGACTAGGATAAAAAGATACATGAAATAATAGTTCAGGCGATGATGATTATGATTATAAATAATGATATTATGATTATGATTTATGTGATGGAATAATGATGATTGATTAGCGATATGATAATCAGGATGATGATGATACGATTATGTTTATGATGATGAGGTGATTAGATGATGATTATGTTCGTGTAGATGATGATTGATAAGGATATAGCTGATAGATGGATTGATTCACAGATCACGAAGTTGCAAATGGGTTTTGATAGGAAAAAGAAGAAGAAAAAGGGAACAATTAGATATAGGGTATATTTATGTATTATGGAGTCTGATCAGTAACATGGAGACATCATGATGGTTGATGAAATGTCCCGTTCATATTGATTATAAACGTTCCATATTAATTGATTTCATCGCGAGGTTTTGACCTCTATATGAGACGTTTTTCAAAGACTGCATTCATTTTTAAAACAACCATAACCTTTATTTTATCGATAAAGGTTTAAAAAGCATTACGTAGATTATCAAATAATGATAATCTAAAATATACCGTTTACACACGACCATTACATAATGGTTTACAATAAGAATATATTACATCAAAAATAAGCTTCTTGAATGCAGTTTTTACATAATATCATACAAGCATGGGCTCCAAATCTTGTCCTTATTTTAGTATGCAACAGCGGAAGCTCTTAATAATCACCTGAGAATAAACATGCTTAAAACGTCAACAAAAATGTTGGTGAGTTATAGGTTTAACCTATATATTATCAAATCATAATAATAGACCACAAGATTTCATATTTCAATATACATCCCATACATAGAGATAAAATTCATTCATATGGTGAACACCTGGTAACCAACATTAACAAGATGCATATAAGAATATCCCCTATCATTCCGGGAAATCCTTCGGACATGATATAAACGAATTCGAAGTACTAAAGCATCCGGTACTTTGGATGGGGTTCGTTAGGCCCAATAGATCTATCTTTAGGATTCGCGTCAATTAGTAGATCGGTTTACTAATTCTTAGGCTACCAAGCAAAAAGGGGCATATTCGGCTTCGATCATTCACCCATATAATGTAGTTTCATTTACTTGTGTCTATTTCGTAAAACATTTATAAAACTGCATGTATTCTCATCCCAAAATATTAGATTTTAAAAGTGGGACTATAACTCACTTTCACAGATTTTTACTTCGTCGGAAAGTAAGACTTGGCCACTGGTCGATTCACGAACCTATAACAAATATGTACATATATATCAAAGTATGTTCAAAATATATTTACAACATTTTTAATACATTTTAATGTTTTAAGTTTATTAAGTCAGTTGTCCTCGTTAGTAATCTATAACTAGTTGTCCATAGTTAGATGTACAGAAATAAATTGATATATATTATCTTGAATTAATCCACGACCCAGTGTATACACGTCTCAGGCTAGATCACAAATCAAAGTATATATATTTTTGGAATCAACCTCAACCCTGTATAGCTAACTCCAACATTACTGCATATAGAGTGTCTATGGTTGTTCCAAATAATATATATATATGGGTCGATATGATATGTCAAAACATTTGCATACGTGTCTATGGTATCCCAAGATTACATAATATATTATAATACATATATAATACAATATAAGTTAGCTAGGATATGATTTGTATAGAATTGTTACAATATTTCCCGTAGCTACAACAATCAAAAAATATCCAATCTTGTTTTACCCATAACTTCTTCGTTTTAAATCCGTTTTGAGTGTTTCAAGTTGCTATGGTTTTATATTGAACTTAAGTTTATGAATATAAATAGAAAAAGTATAAGTTTATAGTCAGAAATACAGGTTACAAGTCATTTTTGTAAAGGTAGTCATTTCAGTCGAAAGAGCGACGTCTAGATGACCATTTTGGAAAACATACTTCCACTTTGAGTTTAACCATGATTTTTGGATATAGTTTCATGTTCATAAGAAAAATCATTTTCCCAGAAGAACATGTTTTAAATCAAAGTTTATCATAGTTGTTAATTATCAAACCCAAAACAGCCCGCGGTGTTACTACGACGGCGTATATCCGGTTTTACGGTGTTTTCGTGTTTTTCGATTTTAAATCATTAAGTTAACATATAATATATATATAGAACATGTGTTTAGTTGATTTTAAAATTCAAGTTATAAGGATTAACTTTTGTTTGCGAACAAGTTTAGAATTAACTAAACTATGTTCTAGTGATTACATGTTCAAATCTTCGAATAAGATAGTTTTATATGTATGAATCGAATGATGTTATGAACATCATTACTACCTCAAGTTTAGTAGGTAAACCTACTGAAAGTGACAAGAAATGATCTAGCTTCAAAGGATCTTGGATGGCTTGAAAGTTCTTGAAGTAGAATCATGACACAAAAACAAGTTCAAGTAAGATTATCACTCGAATTAAGATAGTTATAGTTATAGGAATTGAATCAAAGTTTGTATATGAGTATTACCTTGATTTAAAATGATATCTTACTATAAACAACAAGGATTTCTTGAGGTTGGATGATCACTTTACAAGATTGGAAGTGAGCTAGTAAACTTGGAAGTATTCTTGATTTTATGAAACTAGAACTTGTAGAATTTATGAAGAACACTTAGAACTTGAAGATGGAACTTGAGAGAGATCAATTAGATGAAGAAAATTTAAGAATGAAAGTGTTTGTAGGTGTTTTTGGTCGTTGGTATATGGATTATATATAAAGGATGTGTAATTTTGTTTACATGTAAATAAGTCATTAATGATTACTAATATTTTTGTAATTTTATGAGATATTTCATGCTAGTTGCCAAATGATAGTTCCCACATGTGTTAGGTGACTCACATGGGCTGCTAAGAACTGATCATTGGAGTGTATATACTAATAGTACATACATCTAAAAGCTGTGTATTGTACGAGTACGAATACGGGTGCATACGAGTATAATTGTTGATGAAACTGAACGAGGATGTAATTGTAAGCATTTTTGTTAAGTAGAAGTATTTTGATAAGTGTATTGAAGTCTTTCAAAAGTGTATGAATACATATTAAAACACTACATGTATATTGAAATTTCCCGTTCTTATTGATTAAAAACGTTCCATATTAATTGATTTCGTTGCGAGGTTTTGACCTCTATATGAGACGTTTTTCAAAGACTGCATTCATTTTTAAAACAAACCACAACCTTTATTTCATAAATAAAGGTTTAAAAAGCTTTACGTAGATTATCAAATAATGATAATATAAAATATCCTGTTTACACACGACCATTACATAATGGTTTACAATACAAATATGTTACATCGAAATCAGTTTCTTGAATGCAGTTTTTACACAATATCATACAAACATGGACTCCAAATCTTGTCCTTATTTTAGTATGCAACAACAGAAGCTCTTAGTATTCACCTGAGAATAAACATGCTTTATACGTCAACAAAAATGTTGGTGAGTTATAGGTTTAACCTATATATATCAAATCGTAACAATAGACCACAAGATTTCATATTTCAATACACATCCCATACATAGAGATAAAAATCATTTATATGGTGAACACCTGGTAACCGACATTAACAAGATGCATATATATAAGAATATCCCCATCATTCCGGGACACCCTTCGGATATGATATAAATTTTGAAGTACTAAAGCATCCGGTACTTAGGATGGGGTTTGTTAGGCCCAATAGATCTATCTTTAGGATTCGCGTCAATTAGGGTGTCTGTTCCCTAATTCTTAGATTACCAGACTTAATAAAAAGGGGCATATTCGATTTCGATAATTCAACCATAGAATGTAGTTTCACGTACTTGTGTCTATTTTGTAAATCATTTAGACCACCTGCATGTATTCTCATCCCAAAAATATTAGATTTTAAAAGTGGGACTATAACTCACTTTCACAGATTTTTACTTCCTCGGGAAGTAAGACTTGGCCACTGGTTGATTCACGAACCTATAACAATATATACATACTATGTTCAAAATATATTTACAACACTTTTAATATATTTTGATGTTTTAAGTTTATTAAGTCAGCTATCCACGTTAGTAACCTACAACTAGTTGTCCACAGTTAGATGTACAGAAATAAATCGATAAATATTATCTTGAATCAATCCACGACCCAGTGTATACGTATCTCAGTATTGATCACAACTCAAACTATATATATTTTGGAATCAACCTCAACCCTGTATAGCTAACTCCAACATTCACATATAGAGTGTCTATGGTTGTTCCGAAATATATATAGATGTGTCGACATGATAGGTCGAAACATTGTATACGTGTCTATGGTATCTCAAGATTACATAATATACAATACAAGTTGATTAAGTTATGGTTAGAATAGATTTGTTACCAATTTTCACGTAGCTAAAATGAGAAAAATTATCCAATCTTGTTTTACCCATAACTTCTTCATTTTAAATCCGTTTTGAGTGAATAAAATTGCTATGCTTTCATATTGAACTCTATTTTATGAATCTAAACAGAAAAAGTATAGGTTTATAGTCGGAAAAATAAGTTACAAGTCATTTTTGTAAAGGTAGTCATTTCAGTCGAAAGAACGACGTCTAGATGACCATTTTAGAAAACATACTTCCACTTTGAGTTTAACCATAATTTTTGGATATAGTTTCATGTTCATAATAAAAATCATTTTCCCAGAATAAAAACTTTTAAATCAAAGTTTATCATAGTTTTTAATTAACTAACCCAAAACAGCCCGCGGTGTTACTACGACGGCGTAAATCCGGTTTTACTGTGTTTTTCATGTTTCCAGGTTTTAAATCATTAAGTTAGCATATCATATAGATATAGAACATGTGTTTAGTTGATTTTAAAAGTCAAGTTAGAAGGATTAACTTTTATTTGCGAACAAGTTTAGAATTAACTAAACTATGTTCTAGTGATTACAAGTTTAAACCTTCGAATAAGATAGTTTTATATGTATGAATCGAATGATGTTATGAACATCATTACTACCTCAAGTTCCTTGGATAAACCTACTAGAAATGAGAAAAATAGATCTAGCTTCAAAGGATCCTTGGATGGCTTGAAAGTTCTTGAAGCAGAATCATGACACGAAAATAATTTCAAGTAAGATTTCCACTCGAAATAAGATTGTTATAGTTACAGAAATTGAATTAAAGTTTGAATATGATTATTACCTTGTATTAGAAAGATAACCTACTGTAAGTAACAAAGGTTTCTTGATCTTGGATGATTACTTGGAATGGATTTAGAAAACTTGGAAGTAGACTTGCAATCTTGGAAGTATTCTTGATTTTATGAAACTAGAACTTTTGGAATTTATGAAGAACACTTAGAACTTGAAGATAGAACTTGAGAGAGATAAATTAGATGAATAAAATTGAAGAATGAAAGTGTTTGTAGGTGTTTTTGGTCATTGGTGTATGGATTAGATATAAAGGATATGTAATTTTGTTTTCATGTAAATAAGTCATGAATGATTACTCATATTTTTGTAATTTTATGAGATATTTCATGCTAGTTGCCAAATGATGGTTCCCACATGTGTTAGGTGACTCACATGGGCTGCTAAGAGCTGATCATTGGAGTGTATATACCAATAGTACATACATCTAAAAGCTGTGTATTGTACGAGTACGAATACGGGTGCATACGAGTAGAATTGTTGATGAAACTGAACGAGGATGTAATTGTAAGCATTTTTGTTAAGTAGAAGTATTTTCATAAGTGTCTTGAAGTCTTTCAAAAGTGTATGAATACATATTAAAACACTACATGTATATACATTTTAACTGATTCGTTAAGTCATCGTTAGTCGTTACATGTAAATGTTGTTTTGAAACTTTTAGGTTAACGATCTTGTTGAATGTTGTTAACTCATTGTTTATTATAACAAATGAGATGTTAAATTGTTATATTATCATGATATTATGATATATAATATATCTTAGTATGATATATATACAGTTAAATGCCGTTACAACGATAATCGTTACATATATGTCTCGTTTCGAAATCATTAAGTTAGTAGTCTTATTTTTACATATGTATTTCATTGTTAATACACTTAATAATATATTTACTTATCATTTAACATAATTAACCAAGTGTATCAATATCTTAATATGATTCAAATGTACATAGTAAGACGTTGTTATAACGATAATCGTTATATATATCGTTTTCGAGTTTCTTAAATTAATAGTCTCATTTTTATGTATATAACTCATTGTTAAAATACCTAATGAGATACATACTTATAATAAAATCATGTTAACTATATATATAACCATATATATGTCATCGTATAGTTTTTACAAGTTTTAACGTTCGTGAATCACCGGTCAACTTGGGTGGTCAATTGTCTATATGAAACCTATTTCAATTAATCAAGTCTTAACAAGTTTGATTGCTTAACATGTTGGAAACACTAAATCATGTAAATAACAATTTCATTTAATATATATATAAACATGGAAAAGTTCGGGTCACTACATATATGCATTTTAACTGAGTCGTTAAGTCATCGTTAGTCGTTACATGTAAATGTTGTTTTGAAACCTTTAGGTTAACGATCTTGTTAAATGTTGTTAACCCATTGTTTATTATATTTAAAGAGATGTAAAATTGTTACATTATCATGATATTATGATATATTAATATATCTTAGCATGATATATATACAGTTAAATGTTGTTACAACGATAATCGTTACATATATGTCTCGTTTCGAAAACATTAAGTTAGTAGTCTTGTTTTTACATATATAGTTCATTGTTAATACACTTAATGACATGTTTACTTATCATTTATCATGATTAAACATAGTGCATCAATATCTTAATATGATTCATATGTATTTAGTAAGACGTTGTTATAACGATAATCGTTATATATACCGTTTCGAGTTTCTTAATTCAATAAACACAATTTTATGTATATAACTCATTGTTAAAATACCTAATGAGATACTTACTTATCATAATATCATGTTAACTACATATATAATCATATATATGTCATCATATAGTTTTTACAAGTTTTAACGTTCGTGAATCACCTGTCAACTTGGGTGGTCAATTGTCTATATGAAACCTATTTCAATTAATCAAGTCTTAACAAGTTTGATTGCTTAACATGTTGGAAACACTTAATCATATAAATAACAATTTCATTTAATATATATAAACATAGAAAAGTATAAACATAGAAAAGTTTGGGTCACTACAGTACCTACCCGTTAAATAAATTTCGTTCCGAAATTTTAAGCAGTTGGAGGTGTTGACGTATCTTCTGGAAATAAGTGCGGGTATTTCTTCTTCATCTGATCTTCTCGTTCCCAGGTGAACTCGGGTCCTCTACGAGCATTCCCTCGAACCTTAACAATTGGTATATTGTTTTGTTTAAGTCTTTTAACCTCACGATCCATTATTTCGACGGGTTCTTCGATGAATTGAAGTTTTTTGTTGATTTGGATTTCGTCTAACGAAATAGTGAGATCTTCTTTAGTAAAACATTTCTTCAAATTCGAGACGTGGAAAGTGTTATGTACAGCAATGAGTTGTTGAGGTAACTCAAGTCGGTAAGCTACTGGTCCGACATGATCAATAATATTGAATGGTCCTATATACCTTGGATTTAATTTCCCTCGTTTACCAAATCGAACAAAGCCTTTCCAAGGTGCAACCTTAAGCATGACCATCTCTCCAATATCAAATTCTATATCTTTTCTTTTAATGTCGGCGTAGCTCTTTTGTCGACTTTGGGCGGTTTTCAACCGTTGTTGAATTTGGATGATCTTCTCGGTAGTTTCTTGTATTATCTCCGGACCCGTAATCTGTCTATCCCCCACTTCACTCCAACAAATCAGAGACCTACCCTTTCTACCATAAAGTGCTTCAAACGGCGCCATCTCAATGCTTGAATGGTAGCTGTTGTTGTAGGAAAATTCTGCTAATGGTAGATGTCGATCCCAACTGTTTCCGAAATCAATAACACATGCTTGTAGTATGTCTTCAAGCGTTTGTATCGCCCTTTCACTCTGCCCATCAGTTTGTGGATAATAGGCAGTACTCATGTCTAGACGAGTTCCTAATGCTTGCTGTAATGTCTGGCAGAATCTTGAAATAAATCTGCCATCCCTATCAGAGATAATAGAGATTGGTATTCCATGTCTGGAGACGACTTCCTTCAAATACATCCGTGCTAACTTCTCCATCTTGTCATCTTCTCTTATTGGCAAGAAGTGTGCTGATTTGGTGAGACGATCAACTATTACCCAAATAGTATCAAAACCACTTGCAGTCCTTGGCAATTTAGTGATGAAATCCATGGTAATGTTTTCCCATTTCCATTCCAGGATTTCGGGTTGTTGAAGTAGACCTGATGGTTTCTGATGCTCCGCTTTGACCTTAGAACACGTCAAACATTCCCCTACGTATTTAGCAACATTGGCTTTCATACCTGGCAACCAAAAATGTTTCTTGAGATCCTTGTACATCTTCTCCGTTCCAGGATGTATTGAGTATCTGGTTTTATGAGCTTCTCTAAGTACCATTTCTCTCATATCTTCAAATTTTGGTACCCAAATTCTTTCAGCCCTATACCGGGTTCCGTCTTCCCCAATATTAAGATTCTTCTTCGATCCTTTGGGTATTTCATCCTTTAAGTTTCCCTCTTTTAAAACTCCTTGTTACACCTCCTTTATTTGAGTAGTAAGGTTAGTGTGAATCATTATATTCATAGATTTTACACGAATGGGTTCTCTGTCCTTTCTGCTCAAGGCGTCGGCTACCACATTTGCCTTCCCCGGGTGGTAACGAATCTCAAAGTCGTAATCATTTAACAATTCAATCCACCTACGCTGCCTCATATTCAGTTGTTTCTGATTAAATATGTGTTGAAGACTTTTGTGGTCGGTATATATAATACTTTTGACCCCATATAAGTAGTGCCTCCAAGTCTTTAATGCAAAAACAACCATGCCTAATTCCAAATCATGCGTCGTATAATTCTGTTCGTGAATCTTCAATTGTCTAGACACATAAGCAATTACTTTCATTCGTTGCATTAATAAACAACCGAGACCTTGCTTTGAGGCGTCACAATATATCACAAAATCATCATTCCCTTCTGGTAATGACAATATAGGTGCCGTAGTTAACTTTTTCTTTAACAATTGAAATGCTTTCTCTTGTTCATCTTTCCATTCAAATTTCTTCCCTTTATGCGTTAATGCAGTCAAGGGTTTTGCTATTCTGGAAAAGTCTTGGATGAACCTTCTGTAGTAACCAGCCAATCCTAAAAACTGGCGTATGTGTTTCGGAGTTTTTGGGGTTTCCCACTTTTCAACGGTTTCAATCTTTGCTGGATCCACCTGAATACCTTCTTTGTTCACTATGTGACCGAGAAATTGAACTTCTTCCAACCAAAATGCACACTTTGAAAACTTAGCGTACAGTTTTTCTTTTCTCAGCAACTCTAGCACTTTTCTCAAATGTTCTTCGTGCTCTTAATCATTCTTCGAGTAAATAAGTATGTCATCGATGAAAACAATGACAAACTTGTCAAGATATGGCCCACACACTCGGTTCATGAGGTCCATGAACACAGCTGGTGCGTTAGTCAATCCAAACGGCATAACCATAAACTCGTAATGACCGTAACGCGTCCTAAAAGAAGTCTTTGGAATATCATCCTCCTTCACCCGCATTTGATGATATCTAGAACGTAAATCGATCTTCGAATAAACAGACGAGCCTTGTAGTTGATCAAATAAGTCGTCGATTCTCGGTAGTGGGTAGCGGTTCTTGATGGTAAGTTTGTTCAACTCTCAGTAGTCGATACACAACCTGAATGTACCATCTTTCTTCCTGACAAAAAAAACAGGAGCTCCCCATGGTGATGTGCTTGGTCGAATGAAACCACGCTCTAAAAGTTCATGTAACTGACTTTGTAATTCTTTCATTTCGCTGGGTGCGAGTCTGTATGGAGCACGAGCTATTGGTGCAGCTCCTGGTACAAGGTCTATTTGAAATTCAACGGATCGATGTGGGGGTAATCCCGATAATTCTTTCGAAAATACATCGGAAAATTCTTTTACGATGGGAACATCACTGATGTTCTTTTCTTCAGGTTTAACTTCCTCGATGTGTGCTAGAATGACATAATAACCTTTTCTTATTAGTTTTTGCGCCTTCAAACTACTAATAAGATTTAATTTCGCGTTGTTCTTTTCTCCGTACACCATTAAAGGTTTTCCTTTTTCACGCATAATGCGAATCGCATTTTTGTAACAAACGACCTCTGCTCTCACCTTTTTCAACCAGTCCATGCCAATTATTACATCAAAACTCCCTAACTCGATTGGTATTAAATCAATTTTAAACGTTTCATCCCCCAGTTTAATTTCTCTCTCCCGACATATATTATCTGCTGAAATTAATTTACCGTTTGCTAAGTCGAGCAAAAATTTACTATCCAAAGGCGTCAATGGGCAACTTAATTTAGCACAAAATTCTCTACTCATATAGCTTATATCCGCACCCGAATCAAATAAAACATAAGCAGATTTATCGTCAATAAGAAACGTACCAGTAACAAGCTCCGGGTCTTCCTGTGCTTCTGCCGCATTAATATTGAAAACTCTTCCACGTCCCTGCCCATTAGTATTCCCCTGATTCGAGCAATTTCTAATAATGTGGCCCGATTTTGCACATTTATAACAAACAGCGTTGGTATTACTTGCTCCGACACTATTCGTTTCGGCATTACTTGTTCCGACATTATTTGTTCCTTTAGTTCTGTTAAACTTTAGTCCGTAGACCTCACACTTTGTCGTGCTATGACCATTTCTTTTACATCTGTTGCAAAATGTCGTGCAAAACCCCTGAAGATTTTCTTCACACCTATGACATGGCTGTTTTTGGTTTTTGTTGCCGTTGTTGTTATTGAGGTTGTTGTTGGGGTTGTTATTGTTGTTGAAACGGTTGTTGTAGTTGTTGTTGTTGTTGGGATGTTTGTTGTAGTTATTGTTAGGATTTTGGTTATTGTGGCGATTGTTGTTGCAGTTGTTGGGATAGTTGTTGCGATTGTGGTTGTAATTGTTGTTGTTGTTGTTGTACTGGTGACTCTTGTCACAATTTTCCTCCCACTTCCTCTTGAGTTGTTTCGTGTTGGCTTCTTTGGCCGCCTGCTCTTTAATTCTTCCCTCAATCTGATTTATGAGTTTATGAGCCATTCGACTTACCTTCTGTATAGAAGCGGGCTCGTGTGAACTCACATATTCTTGAATCCTTACTGGTAATCCATTTACAAATGCGTCGATCTTCTCTTCTTTATCTTCGAATGCTCCCGGACACAATAGGCACAACTCTGTGAATCGTCATTCATATGTGGTAACGTCGAACCCTTGTGTTCGTAACTCTCTAAGTTCTGCCTTGAGTTTATTGACTTCGTTTCTAGGACGGTACTGCTCGTTCATCAATTGCTTGAATGCCGACCACGGTAGTGCGTAAGCAGCATTTTGTCCTACCTGTTCAAGATAGGTGTTCCACCACGTTAACGCAGTACCTGTGAAGGTATGCGTAGCATACTTAACTTTGTCCTCTTCAGTACACTTACTTATGGTAAACACCGATTCGACTTTCTCAGTCCACCGTTTCAATCCAATTGGTCCTTCGGTTCCATCAAATTCCAAAGGTTTGTAGGCAGTGAATTCTTTGTAGGAGCATCCTACACGATTTCTTGCGCCGTTAGCTGCATTACTAGATTCAGAGTTATTGTTAATATGTAGCGCAGCCTGTACTGCGGCTATGTTTGCAACAAGAAAGGTACGAAATTCCTCTTCGCTCATATTCATGGTGTGTCGAGTAGTCGGTGCCATTTCCTTCAAAATAGCCAACTGAATCGAGTTAATCATACAGAATATTAAGAGTAGTCAATAGTATTTCGTAGTATAATATGAACTCATTTATAAAAGCTTTTTCTTCATATTAGCATTTTATAAGTTTAAATTCGGGTACTACCTACCCGTTAAGTTCATACTTAGTAGCTAATATACAATTCAACTACTACAATTCCATATGAAAAACTGATTATAATAATATATCACATATAAATATTCTTCAAACTTACAACTTCGTTATATTACATATAACAAGAAATATAGTACTCTTTGATACAAGACAGTTTTTGAAGATAAACCTAGTTAATACGCAAGTTGTTCAGCAAAAGGAAATAAAGACACGTAGTTCATAAGTCCAGAAACAAGTCACGCATTCTGGTTTTACTAAGACGACTTCCCATCATTGGTCTTGTGGAAAATAACCGTTATGACCATTGGCTAGGCAGCATGTTGTAATGTCGTCAAAAAGACGAGGTTTTCATAATGTCCAACAGCCCCGTAATAATCTAAAAACCTTGTTTCTCACCCCAACTACTGAATCCATCACTTGTGGGAAGGTTTTATTTAAAACTTGCAATCCGATGTTCTTTTTCTCACTTTGGTAAGAAGCGAACATCACTAACCCATAAGCATAACATGCTTCTTTATGTTGCATGTTAGAAGCTCTTTCTAATTCACGAAATTCTATGTTGGGATATGTTGAGTCAAAATAGGTTCTTAACCCGTAGCGTAAAATTGCATTTGGGTTCCCCGCATTTAATGCTTTAAAGAAAACACGGCGTAACTTACGGTCTCCCCAATGTGATATACCCCACCTATCAAAGGAAATTCTTTTATAAACTAAGGCATTTTTGGAAAGTCTTTCAAATGTTTGACAAGTTAATTTTGCCATAATTAATTGTGCTGATGAATTCTGACCGACTCTAGACAAGATTTCCTCAATCATATCCTCTGGTAGATCTTCTAAAATATTCGGTTGTCTACCCTTAACGTCCATTTTGTTTTTATACTGTAAAATAGACAAGGATTAGATTCATAAAAGATAATTAACAAATAATACAAGCAATTTTTACATAGAACATAAAAGTACAAGCACACTACAATACATATAATACACAACATGATTACAACCCTCGAATCTGAATCACTGGTTTCTTCTTCTTCGGACTTGGTTCGTTTTCCTAATTTTTCAGGAATATATGGTGTTCCTCTAATATGAGCCGTCGTTTTCCACAATGGTTTAGAAAAACCTGGTGGTTCAGAGGTTCCCGGGTCATTGTTACATTTTAGGAAATACGGATGTTGCCGATGTAGTGACCCGAACTTTTCCATGTTTATATATATTAATTGAGATTGATATTTACATGACTAAATGTTTCCAATATGTTAAGCAATCAAACTTGTTAAGACTTGATTAATTGAAATATGTTTCATATAGACAATTGACCACCCAAGTTGACCGGTGATTCACGAACGTTAAAACTTGTAAAAACTATATGATGACATATATATGGATATATATATATATAGTTAACATGATACTATGATAAGTAAACATATCATTAAGTATATTAACAATGAACTACATATGTAAAAACAAGACTACTAACTTAATGATTTTTAAACGAGACATATATGTAACGATTATCGTTGTAAAGACATTTAATGTATATATATCATATTAAGAGATATTCATACATGATAATATCATGATAATATAATAATTTAAAATCTCATTTGATATTATAAACATTGGGTTAACAACATTTAACAAGATCGTTAACCTAAAGGTTTCAAAACAACACTTACATGTAACGACTAACGATGACTTAACGACTCAGTTAAAATGTATATACATGTAGTGTTTTAATATGTATTTATACAATTTTGAAAGACTTCAATACACTTATCAAAATACTTCTACTTAACAAAAATGCTTACAATTACATCCTCGTTTAGTTTCATCAACAATTCTACTCGTATGCACCCGTATTCGTACTCGTACAATACACAGCTTTTAGATGTATGTACTATTGGTATATACACTCCAATTATCAGCTCTTAGCAGCCCATGTGAGTCACCTAACACATGTGGGAACCATCATTTGGCAACTAGCATGAAATATCTCATAAGATTACAAAAATATGAGTAATCATTCATGACTTATTTACATGAAAACAAAATTACATATCCTTTATATCTAATCCATACACCAACGACCAAAAACACCTACAAACACTTTCATTCTTCAATTTTCTTCATCTAATTGATCTCTCTCAAGTTCTATCTTCAAGTTCTAAGTGTTCTTCATAAATTCTACAAGTTCTAGTTACATAAAATCAAGAATACTTTCAAGTTTGCTAGCTCACTTCCAATCTTGTAAGGTGATCATCCAACCTCAAGAAATCTTTGTTTCTTATAGTAGGTTATCATTCTAATACAAGGTAATAATCATATTCAAACTTTGGTTCAATTTCTATAACTATAACAATCTTATTTCAAGTGATGATCTTACTTGAACTTGTTTTCGTGTCATGATTCTGCTTCAAGAACTTCGAGCCATCCAAGGATCCGTTGAAGCTAGATCCATTTTTCTCTTTTCCAGTAGGTTTATCCAAGGAACTTAAGGTAGTAATGATGTTCATAACATCATTCGATTCATACATATAAAGCTATCTTATTCGAAGGTTTAAACTTGTAATCACTAGAACATAGTTTAGTTAATTCTAAACTTGTTCGCAAACAAAAGTTAATCCTTCTAACTTGACTTTTAAAATCAACTAAACACATGTTCTATATCTATATGATATGCTAACTTAATGATTTAAAACTTGGAAACACGAAAAACACCGTAAAACCGGATTTACGCCGTCGTAGTAACACCGCGGGCTGTTTTGGGTTAGTTAATTAAAAACTATGATAAACTTTGATTTAAAAGTTGTTATTCTGAGAAAATGATTTTTATTATGAACATGAAACTATATCCAAAAATTATGGTTAAACTCAAAGTGGAAGTATGTTTTCTAAAATGGTCATCTAGACGTCGTTCTTTCGACTGAAATGACTACCTTTACAAAAACGACTTGTAACTTATTTTTCCGACTATAAACCTATACTTTTTCTGTTTAGATTCATAAAATAGAGTTCAATATGAAACCATAGCAATTTGATTCACTCAAAACGGATTTAAAATGAAGAAGTTATGGGTAAAACAAGATTGGATAATTTTTCTCATTTTAGCTACGTGAAAATTGGTAACAAATCTATTCCAACCAAAACTTAATCAACTTGTATTGTATATTATGTAATCTCGAGATACCATAGACACGTATACAATGTTTCGACCTATCATGTCGACACATCTATATATATTTCGGAACAACCATAGACACTCTATATGTGAATGTTGGAGTTAGCTATACAGGGTTGAGGTTGATTCCAAAATATATATAGTTTGAGTTGTGATCAATACTGAGATACGTATACACTGGGTCGTGGATTGATTCAAGATAATATTTATCGATTTATTTCTGTACATCTAACTGTGAACAACTAGTTGTAGGTTACTAACGAGGACAGCTGACTTAATAAACTTAAAACATCAAAATATATTAAAAGTGTTGTAAATATATTTTGAACATACTTTGATATATATGTATATATTGTTATAGGTTCGTGAATCAACCAGTGGCCAAGTCTTACTTCCCGACGAAGTAAAAATCTGTGAAAGTGAGTTATAGTCCCACTTTTAAAATCTAATATTTTTGGGATGAGAATACATGCAGGTTTTATAAATGATTTACAAAATAGACACAAGTACGTGAAACTACATTCTATGGTTGAATTATCGAAATCGAATATGCCCCTTTTTATTAAGTCTGGTAATCTAAGAATTTGGGAACAGACACCCTAATTGACGCGAATCCTAAAGATAGATCTATTGGGCCTAACAAACCCCATCCAAAGTACCGGATGCTTTAGTACTTCGAAATTTATATCATATCCGAAGGGTGTCCCGGAATGATGGGGATATTCTTATATATGCATCTTGTTAATGTCGGTTACCAGGTGTTCACTATATGAATGATTTTTATCTCTATGTATGAGATGTGTATTGAAATATGAAATCTTGTGGTCTATTATTATGATTTGATATATATAGGTTAAACCTATAACTCACCAACATTTTTGTTGACGTTTTAAGCATGTTTATTCTCAGGTGATTATTAAGAGCTTCCGCTGTCGCATACTTAAATAAGGACGAGATTTGGAGTCCATGCTTGTATGATATTGTGTAAAAACTGCATTCAAGAAACTTATTTTGTTGTAACATATTTGTATTGTAAACCATTATATAATGGTCGTGTGTAAACAGGATATTTTAGATTATCATTATTTGATAATCTACGTAAAGTTTTTTTTAAAACCTTTATCTATGAAATAAAGGTTATGGTTTGTTTTAAAAATGAATACAGTCTTTGAAAAATGTCTCATATAGAGGTCAAAACCTCGCAACGAAATCAATTAATATGGAACGTTTTTAATCAATAAGAACGGGACATTTCAGTTGGTATCAGAGCGTTGGTCTTAGAGAACCAGGATTTTGCATTAGTGTGTCTTATCGAGTTTGTTAGGATGCATTAGTGAGTCTGGACTTCGACCGTGTTTACTTGAAAAATGATTGCTTAACAAATTTTGTTGGAAACAATATATTTTTAACATGTGAATATTATGTGATATATTAATCTCTTAACGCGTTTGATATTATGTGATAGATGTCTACCTCTAGAACAAGTCCCATTGACTCACCTAATAATAATGAAGAGTCAAATGTAAATTGGAATGATTCGTGGACTGATTCACAAGTTCCCGAAGATGAACCGGAAGAAGAGTCGGAACCGGAAGAAGAATCGGAACCGGAAGAAGAATCGGAACCAGATGAAGAAATAGAACCGGTGGGGGAAATAATAAAACGGTTAAGTAAAAGAAAATCCTCAACCAACCGACCAAGGTTAATTATGGTCAATGGTGTTTCCGCCAAGGAAGCAAAATATTGGGAGGATTACCAATTCTCCGATGAATCGGATTCCGACGAGAATTCCGATGATGTTATAGAAATTACCCCAACTGAATTTAAAAAGGCAAAAGAAAATAATAATGGAAAGGGCATAAAAATAGAGAAATCTAATTCCAACCCCGATGAACTTTTTTTGTATCGCCAACCCCCGAAGTCCTTAAGTTGTAACAATGACCCGGGAACCTCTAAACCACCAGGTTTTTCTAAACCAATGTGGATAACGACGGCTCGTATTAGGGGAACATCATATATCCCTAGAAACTTGGCAAAACGAACCAAAACCGAAGAAGAAGAAACAAGCGAGTCGGAATAAGATAGTTGTATTCGTGTGGTGTAATATATGTAATATAGTGTGCTTATGCTTTATGATATATGTAAAAATTGCTTGTATTAATAAGTATTTTTTTATGAATCTAACTCTTGTCTATTTTACAGTATAAAAACACAAAATGGATAGACAACCCAATATTTTAAGAGACCTACCAGGAGACATGATTGATGAAATCTTGTCTAAAGTCGGTCAGAATTCTTCGGCACAACTATTTAAGGCGAGATCAGTTTGTAAGACATTCGAAGAACGTTCCAAGAATGTCTTGGTTTATAAGAGACTTTCATTTGAAAGATGGGGGATATCACATTGGGAAACCCATAAGTTACGATGTGTTTACTTTGACGCATATATTGCGGGGAACCCAAATGCTATTTTACGCAACGGGTTAAGAAATTATTTTGACTCAATATATTCGAATATTGGACTTCGTGATTTAGAAAAAGCGGCTAACATGCAACATAAAGAAGCATGTTATGCTTACGGATTAGTAATGTTCGCTTCTCACCAAAGTGAGAACAAGAACATCGGGCTACAACTATTAAACAAAACGTTTCCACAAGTGACGGAGTCGGTAATTGGGGTAAGAAATGAGGTTTTTAGATTGTTACGGGACTGTTGGACATTACGTAACCCTCGTCCCTTTGACGACGTTACAACACGCTGTCTTATCAACGGCCATAACGGTTATGTTCCACAAGACCAAGGATGGGAAGTAGTCCTAGTAAAACCAGAATGCATGACTTGTTTCTGAACTTATGAATTACGTGTCTTTATTGCCTTTGCTGAACGACTTGTGTACTAGCTAGAATTATCTTCACAACTATCTTGTATCTAAGTTATTGTGTGCTATATTTCATGCTTTATGTAAAATAAGCGGTATTGTAAGTTTGTAAAATATTGTATAAAAGTTTGAACGCGAAATATTATTACAATCAGTTTTTCATATAGAATTGTAGTAGTTGAATTGTATATTAGCTACTAAGTATGAACTTAACGGGTAGGTACTACCCGAATTTAAACTTATAAAACGCTAATATGAAGAAAAAGCTTTTATAAATGAGTTCATATTATGCTACGAAATACTATTAACTACTCTAAATATTCTGTATGATTAACTTGTTCCATTTGACTATTTTGAAGGAAATGGCACCGACTACTCGACACACCGTGAATATGAATGAAGAGGAATTCCGTACTTTTCTAGCTTCAAACATAGCCGCAGTACAGGCTGCGCTACATACCAACAATAACCTTGGATCTAGTAGTACAGGAAATCGTGTAGGATGCACCTACAAAGAATTCACTGCCTGCAAACCTTTGGAATTTGATGGAACCGAAGGACCGATTGGATTGAAACGGTGGAACGAGAAGGTCGAATCGGTGTTTGCTATAAGTAAGTGTACCGAAGAGGACAAAGTGAAGTACGCTACGCATACCTTCACAGGTTCTGCGTTAACATGGTGGAATACCTATCTAGAGCAAGTGGGACAAGATGATGCGTACGCACTACCGTGGTCAGCATTCAAGCACTTGATGAACGAGAAGTACCGTCCCAGAACCGAGGTCAATAAGCTCAAGACAGAACTTAGAGGGTTACGAACCCAAGGATTTGATATTACCACGTACGAAAGATGATTCACAGAATTGTGCCTATTGTGTCCGGGAGCATTCGAAGATGAGGAAGAGAAGATCGACGCATTTGTGAAAGGATTACCGGAAAGAATCCAAGAAGATATAAGTTCACACGAGCCCGCCTCCATACAACAGGCATGTAGAATGGCTCACAAACTAGTGAACCAGATTGAAGAAAGAATTAAAGAACAGACTGCTGAAGAGGCCAATGTGAAGCAAGTCAAAAGAAAGTGGGAGGAAAACGGTGATAAGAATCACCAATACAACAACAACAGCAATTATAACAATAATCGCAACAACTATCCTAACAATCGCAACATCAATCGCAACTACAACAAACGGCTCAACAACAACAACAACAACAACAACAACAACAACAACAACAACAACAACAGCAACCACAATAATCATCTTAACAACAATAATAACCGCAACAACAACAACAATCAGAAGCAGCTATGCCAAAGGTGTGAAAAGTATCACTCGGGGTTCTGCACCAAATTTTGCAACAAGTGTAAAAGAAATGGTCATAGCGCTGCGAAGTATGATGTCTACGGACCAGGGGTTAACAGAACGAAAGGAACAAATAGTGTCGGAACGAGTAATGGCGGAGCAAGTAGTGTCGGAGCAAGTTATGCCAATGTAGTTTGTTATAAATGTGGAAAACCGGGCCACATTATTAGAAATTGCCCGAACCAGGAGAACACGAATGGACAAGGCCGCGGAAGAGTTTTCAATATTAATGCGGCAGAGGCACAGGAAGACCCGGAGCTTGTTACGGGTACGTTTCTTATTGACAATAAATCTGCTTACGTTTTATTTGATTCGGGTGCGGATAGAAGCTATATGAGTAGAGATTTTTGTGCTAAATTAAGTTGTCCATTGACGCCTTTGGATAGTAAATTTTTACTCGAATTAGCAAATGGTAAATTAATTTCAGCAGATAATATATGTCGGAATCGAGAAATTAAACTGGTTAGCGAAACATTTAAGATTGATTTGATACCAGTAGAGTTAGGGAGTTTTGATGTGATAATCGGTATGGACTGGTTGAAAGAAGTGAAAGCAGAGATCGTTTGTAACAAAAATGCAATTCGCATTATACGAGAAAAAGGAAAACCATTAATGGTGTACGGAGAAAAGGGCAACACGAAGCTACATCTTATTAGTAATTTGAAGGCACAAAAACTAATAAGAAAAGGTTGCTATGCTGTTCTAGCACACGTCGAGAAAGTACAAACTGAAGAAAAGAGCATCAATGATGTTCCCATTGCAAAAGAATTTCCCGATGTATTTCCGAAAGAATTACCGGGATTACCCCCACATCGATCCGTTGAATTTCAAATAGATCTTGTACCAGGAGCTGCACCAATAGCTCGTGCTCCTTACAGACTCGCACCCACCGAGATGAAAGAACTACAAAGCCAATTACAAGAACTTTTAGAGCGTGGTTTCATTCGACCAAGCACATCACCGTGGGGAGCTCCTGTTTTGTTTGTCAAGAAGAAAGATGGTACATTCAGGTTGTGTATCGACTACCGAGAGTTGAACAAACTTACCATCAAGAACCGCTACCCACTACCGAGAATCGATGACTTATTTGATCAACTACAAGGCTCGTCTGTTTATTCAAAGATTGACTTACGTTCCGGGTATCATCAAATGCGGGTGAAAGAAGATGATATTCCAAAGACTGCTTTCAGAACACGTTACGGTCATTACGAGTTTATGGTCATGCCGTTTGGTTTAACTAATGCACCAGCTGTGTTAATGGACCTTATGAACCGAGTGTGTGGACCATACCTTGACAAGTTTGTCATTGTTTTCATTGATGACATACTTATTTACTCAAAGAATGACCAAGAACACGGTGAACATTTGAGAAAGGTGTTAGAAGTATTGAGAAAGGAAGAATTGTACGCTAAGTTTTCAAAGTGTGCATTTTGGTTGGAAGAAGTTCAATTCCTCGGTCACATAGTGAACAAAGAAGGTATTAAGGTGGATCCGGCAAAGATAGAAACTGTTGAAAAGTGGGAAACCCCGAAAACTCCGAAACACATACGCCAGTTTTTAGGACTAGGTGGTTACTACAGAAGGTTCATCCAAGACTTTTCCAGAATAGCAAAACCCTTGACTGCATTAACGCATAAAGGGAAGAAATTTGAATGGAATGATGAACAAGAGAAAGCGTTTCAATTATTGAAGAAAAAGCTAACTACGACACCTATATTGTCATTGCCTGAAGGGAATGATGATTTTGTGATTTATTGTGACGCATCAAAGCAAGGTCTCGGTTGTGTATTAATGCAACGAACGAAGGCGATTGCTTATGCGTCTAGACAATTGAAGATTCACGAACAAAATTATACGACGCATGATTTGGAATTAGGCGCGGTTGTTTTTGCATTAAAGACTTGGAGGCACTACTTATATGGGGTCAAAAGTATTATATATACCGACCACAAAAGTCTTCAACACATATTTAATCAGAAACAACTGAATATGAGGCAGCGTAGGTGGATTGAATTATTGAATGATTACGACTTTGAGATTCGTTATCACCCGGGGAAGGCAAATGTGGTAGCCGATGCCTTGAGCAGGAAGGATAGAGAACCCATTCGAGTAAAATCTATGAATATAATGATTCATAATAACCTTACTACTCAAATAAAGGAGGCGCAACAAGGAGTTTTAAAAGAGGGAAATTTAAAGGATGAAATACCCAAAGGATCGGAGAAGCATTTTAATATTCGGGAAGACGGAACCCGGTATTGGGCTGAAAGGATTTGGGTACCAAAATTTGGAGATATGAGAGAAATGGTACTTAGAGAAGCTCATAAAACCAGATACTCAATACATCCTGGAACGGGGAAGATGTACAAGGATCTCAAGAAACATTTTTGGTGGCCGGGTATGAAAGCCGATGTTGCTAAATACGTAGGAGAATGTTTGACGTGTTCTAAGGTCAAAGCTGAGCATCAGAAACCATCAGGTCTACTTCAACAACCCGAAATCCCGGAATAGAAATGGGAAAACATTACCATGGATTTCATCACTAAATTGCCAAGGACTGCTGTTTTGATACTATTTGGGTAATAGTTGATCGTCTCACCAAATCAGCACATTTCCTGCCAATAAGAGAAGATGACAAGATGGAGAAGTTAGCACGACTGTATTTGAAGGAAGTCATCTCCAGACATGGAATACCAATCTCTATTATCTCTGATAGGGATGGCAGATTTATTTCAAGATTCTGGCAGACATTACAGCAAGCATTAGGAACTCGTTTAGACATGAGTACTGCCTATCATCCACAAACTGATGGACAGAGCGAAAGGACGATACAAACGCTTGAAGACATGCTACGAGCATGTGTTATTGATTTCGGAAACAGTTGGGATCGACATCTACCGTTAGCAGAATTTTCCTACAACAACAGCTACCATTCAAGCATTGAGATGGCGCCGTTTGAAGCACTTTATGGTAAAAAGTGCAGGTCTCCGATTTGTTGGAGTGAAGTGGGGGATAGACAGATTACGGGTCCGGAGATTATACAAGAAACTACCGAGAAGATCATCCAAATTCAACAACGGTTGAAAACCGCCCAAAGTCGACAAAAGAGCTACGCTGACATTAAAAGAAAAGATATAGAATTTGAAATTGGAGAGATGGTCATGCTTAAATTTACACCTTGGAAAGGCGTTGTTCGATTTGGTAAACGAGGGAAATTAAATCCAAGGTTTATTGGACCATTCAAGATTATTGATCGAGTTGGACCAGTAGCTTACCGACTTGAGTTACCTCAACAACTCGCGGCTGTACATAACACTTTCCACGTCTCGAATTTGAAGAAATGTTTTGCTAAAGAAGATCTCACTATTCCGTTAGATGAAATTCAAATCAACGAAAAACTTCAATTCATCGAAGAACCCGTCGAAATAATGGATCGTGAGGTTAAAAGACTTAAGCAAAACAAGATACCAATTGTTAAGTTTCGATGGAATGCTCGTAGAGGACCCGAGTTCACCTGGGAGCGTGAAGATCAGATGAAGAAGAAATACCCGCATCAATTTCCAGAAGATTCGTCAACACCTTCAACGGCTTAAAATTTCGGGACGAAATTTATTTAACGGGTAGGTACTGTAGTGACCCGAACTTTTCCATGTTTATATATATTAATTGAGATTGATATTTACATGACTAAATGTTTCCAATATGTTAAGCAATCAAACTTGTTAAGACTTGATTAATTGAAATATGTTTCATATAGACAATTGACCACCCAAGTTGACCGGTGATTCACGAACGTTAAAACTTGTAAAAACTATATGATGACATATATATGGATATATATATATAGTTAACATGATACTATGATAAGTAAACATATCATTAAGTATATTAACAATGAACTACATATGTAAAAACAAGACTACTAACTTAATGATTTTTAAACGAGACATATATGTAACGATTATCGTTGTAAAGACATTTAATGTATATATATCATATTAAGAGATATTCATACATGATAATATCATGATAATATAATAATTTAAAATCTCATTTGATATTATAAACATTGGGTTAACAACATTTAACAAGATCGTTAACCTAAAGGTTTCAAAACAACACTTACATGTAACGACTAACGATGACTTAACGACTCAGTTAAAATGTATATACATGTAGTGTTTTAATATGTATTTATACAATTTTGAAAGACTTCAATACACTTATCAAAATACTTCTACTTAACAAAAATGCTTACAATTACATCCTCGTTTAGTTTCATCAACAATTCTACTCGTATGCACCCGTATTCGTACTCGTACAATACACAGCTTTTAGATGTATGTACTATTGGTATATACACTCCAATGATCAGCTCTTAGCAGCCCATGTGAGTCACCTAACACATGTGAGAACCATCATTTGGCAACTAGCATGAAATATCTCATAAGATTACAAAAATATGAGTAATCATTCATGACTTATTTACATGTAAACAAAATTACATATCCTTTATATCTAATCCATACACCAACGACCAAAAACACCTACAAACACTTTCATTCTTCAATTTTCTTCATCTAATTGATCTCTCTCAAGTTCTATCTTCAAGTTCTAAGTGTTCTTCATAAATTCTACAAGTTCTAGTTACATAAAATCAAGAATACTTTCAAGTTTGCTAGCTCACTTCCAATCTTGTAAGGTGATCATCCAACCTCAAGAAATATTTGTTTCTTACAGTAGGTTATCATTCTAATACAAGGTAATAATCATATTCAAACTTTGGTTCAATTTCTATAACTATAACAATCTTATTTCAAGTGATGATCTTACTTGAACTTGTTTTCGTGTCATGATTCTGCTTCAAGAACTTCGAGCCATCCAAGGATCCGTTGAAGCTAGATCCATTTTTCTCTTTTCCAGTAGGTTTATCCAAGGAACTTAAGGTAGTAATGATGTTCATAACATCATTCGATTCATACATATAAAGCTATCTTATTCGAAGGTTTAAACTTGTAATCACTAGAACATAGTTTAGTTAATTCTAAACTTGTTCGCAAACAAAAGTTAATCCTTCTAAATTGACTTTTAAAATCAACTAAACACATGTTCTATATCTATATGATATGCTAACTTAATGATTTAAAACCTGGAAACACGAAAAACACCGTAAAACCGGATTTACGCCGTCGTAGTAACACCGCGGGCTGTTTTGGGTTAGTTAATTAAAAACTATGATAAACTTTGATTTAAAAGTTGTTATTCTGAGAAAATGATTTTTATTATGAACATGAAACTATATCCAAAAATTATGGTTAAACTCAAAGTGGAAGTATGTTTTCTAAAATGGTCATCTAGACGTCGTTCTTTCGACTGAAATGACTACCTTTACAAAAACGACTTGTAACTTATTTTTCCGACTATAAACCTATACTTTTTCTGTTTATATTCATAAAATAGAGTTCAATATGAAACCATAGCAATTTGATTCACTCAAAACGGATTTAAAATGAAGAAGTTATGGGTAAAACAAGATTGGATAATTTTTCTCATTTTAGCTACGTGAAAATTGGTAACAAATCTATTCCAACCAAAACTTAATCAACTTGTATTGTATATTATGTAATCTTGAGATACCATAGACACGTATACAATGTTTCGACCTATCATGTCGACACATCTATATATATTTCGGAACAACCATAGACACTCTATATGTGAATGTTGGAGTTAGCTATACAGGGTTGAGGTTGATTCCAAAATATATATAGTTTGAGTTGTGATCAATACTGAGATACGTATACACTGGGTCGTGGATTGATTCAAGATAATATTTATCGATTTATTTCTGTACATCTAACTGTGGACAACTAGTTGTAGGTTACTAACGAGGACAGCTAACTTAATAAACTTAAAACATCAAAATATATTAAAAGTGTTGTAAATATATTTTGAACATACTTTGATATATATGTATATATTGTTATAGGTTCGTGAATCAACCAGTGGCCAAGTCTTACTTCCCGACGAAGTAAAAATCTGTGAAAGTGAGTTATAGTCCCACTTTTAAAATCTAATATTTTTGGGATGAGAATACATGCAGGTTTTATAAATGATTTACAAAATAGACACAAGTACGTGAAACTACATTCTATGGTTGAATTATCGAAATCGAATATGCCCCTTTTTATTAAGTCTGGTAATCTAAGAATTTGGGAACAGACACCCTAATTGACGCGAATCCTAAAGATAGATCTATTGGGCCTAACAAACCCCATCCAAAGTACCGGATGCTTTAGTACTTCGAAATTTATATCATATCCGAAGGGTGTCCCGGAATGATGGGGATATTCTTATATATGCATCTTGTTAATGTCGGTTACCAGGTGTTCACCATATGAATGATTTTTATCTCTATGTATGGGATGTGTATTGAAATATGAAATCTTGTGGTCTATTATTATGATTTGATATATATAGGTTAAACCTATAACTCACCAACATTTTTGTTGACGTTTTAAGCATGTTTATTCTCAGGTGATTATTAAGAGCTTCCGCTGTCGCATACTTAAATAAGGACGAGATTTGGAGTCCATGCTTGTATGATATTGTGTAAAAACTGCATTCAAGAAACTTATTTTGTTGTAACATATTTGTATTGTAAACCATTATGTAATGGTCGTGTGTAAACAGGATATTTTAGATTATCATTATTTGATAATCTACGTAAAGTTTTTTTTAAAACCTTTATCTATGAAATAAAGGTTATGGTTTGTTTTAAAAATGAATGCAGTCTTTGAAAAATGTCTCATATAGAGGTCAAAACCTCGCAACGAAATCAATTAATATGGAACGTTTTTAATCAATAAGAACGGGACATTTCAGCCGATACATATAAAGTTCATCGGGGTTGGAATCAGATTTCTCTATTTTTATACGTTTTCCCTTATTATTTTCTTTCGCTTTATTAAATTGGGTCGAGGTAATTTCTATAACATAATCGGAATCCTCATCAGGATCCGATTCATCGTAAAATTGGTAATCTTCCCAATATTTTGCTTCCTCGGCGAAAACACCATTGACCATTATTAACTTTGGTCCGTTGGTTGAGGATTTTCTTTTATTTAATCGATTTACTATAGGTATCAATATTTCTTCCTCTGGAACCTCTTCTTCTTCTGGTTCCTCCTCTTCCGGTTCCTCCGGTTCCTCTTCTTTCGGTTCCTCCTCTTCCGATTCCTCTTCTTCCGGTTCCTCTTCGGGAATTTGTGAATCTTCCTAAAATATATTCGACTCTTCATTATTATTAGGTGAATCGATGGGATTTGTACTAGTGGTAGACATCTATCACACAATATCAAACACATTAAGAGGTTGATATATCACATAATATTTACATGTTAATAATATATAGTTTCCAACAAAAGTGTTAAGCAATCGTTTTTATAGAAAACACGGTCGAAGTACAGACTCACTAATGTATCCTAACAAACTCGATAAGACACACTAATGCAAATTTTTGGTTCGCTAAGACCAACGCTCTGATACCAACTGAAATGTCCCGTTCATATTGATTATAAACGTTCCATATTAATTGATTTCGTAGCGAGGTTTTGACCTCTATATGAGACGTTTTTCAAAGACTGCATTCATTTTTAAAACAACCATAACCTTTATTTTATCGATAAAGGTTTAAAAAGCATTACGTAGATTATCAAATAATGATAATCTAAAATATATCGTTTACACACGACCATTACATAATGGTTTACAATAAGAATATATTACATCAAAAATAAGCTTCTTGAATGCAGTTTTTACATAATATCATACAAGCATGGACTTCAAATCTTATTCTTATTTTAGTATGCAACAGCGGAAGATCTTAATAATCACGTGAGAATAAACATGCTTAAAACATCAACAAAAATAGTGGTGAGTTATAGGTTTAACCTATATATTATCAAATCATAATAATAGACCACAAGATTTCATATTTCAATATATATCCCATACATAGAGATAAAATTCATTCATATGGTGAACACCTGGTAACCGACATTAACAAGATGCATATAAGAATATCCCCTATCATTCCGGGAAATCCTTCGGACATGATATAAACGAATTCGAAGTACTAAAGCATCCGGTACTTTGGATGGGGTTCGTTAGGCCCAATAGATCTATCTTTAGGATTCGCGTCAATTAGTATATCGGTTTACTAATTCTTAGGCTACCAAGCAAAAAGAGGCATATTCGGCTTCGATCATTCACCCATATAATGTAGTTTCATTTACTTGTGTCTATTTCGTAAAACATTTATAAAACTACATGTATTCTCATCCTAAAATATTAGATTTTAAAAGTCGGACTATAACTCACTTTCACAGATTTTTACTTCGTCGGGAAGTAAGACTTGGCCACTAGTCGATTCACGAACCTATAACAAATATGTACATATATATCAAAGTATGTTCAAAATATATTTACAACATTTTTAATACGTTTTAATGTTTTAAGTTTATTAAGTCAGTTGTCCTCGTTAGTAACCTACAACTAGTTGTCCATAGTTAGATGTACAGAAATAAATTGATATATATATTATCTTGAATCAATCCACGACCCAGTGTATACACGTCTCAGGCTAGATCACAACTTAAAGTATATATATTTTTGGAATCAACCTCAACCCTGTATAGCTAACTCCAACATTACTGCATATAGAGTGTCTATGGTTATTTCAAATAATATATATACATGGGTCGATATGATATGTCAAAATATTTGCATACGTGTCTATGGTATCCCAAGATTACATAATATATTATAATACATGTATAATACAATATAAGTTAGCTAGGATATGATTTGTATAGAATTGTTACAATATTTCCCGTAGCTACAACAATAAAAAAATATCCAATCTTGTTTTACCCATAACTTCTTCGTTTTAAATCCGTTTTGAGTGTTTCAAGTTGCTATGGTTTCATATTGAACTTAAGTTTATGAATCTAAACAGAAAAAGTATAAGTTTATAGTCGGAAATACAGGTTACATGTCGTTTTTGTAAAGGTAGGCATTTTAGTCGAAAGAACGACGTCTAGATGACCATTTTGGAAAACATACTTCCACTTTGAGTTTAACCATGATTTTTGTATATAGTTTCATGTTCATAAGAAAAATTATTTTCCCAGAAGAACAACTTTTAAATCAAAGTTTATCATAGTTTTTAATTATCAAACCGAAAACAGCCCGCGATGTTACTACGACGGCGTATATCCAGTTTTACGGTGTTTTTCGTGTTTTCCGGTTTTAAATCATTAAGTTAGCATATAATATATATATATATATATATATATATATATATATATATATATATATATATATATATATATAATATGTGTTTAGTTGATTTTAAAAGTCAAGTTATAAGGATTAACTTTTGTTTGCGAACAAGTTTAGAATTAACTAAACTATGTTCTAGTGATTACATGTTCAAATCTTAGAATAAGATAGTTTTATATGTATGAATTGAATGATGTTATGAACATTATTACTACCTCAAGTTTAGTAGGTAAACCTACTGAAAGTGATAAGAAATGATCTAACTTCAAAGGATCTTGGATGGCTTGAAAGTTCTTGAAATAGAATCATGACACAAAAACAAGTTCAAGTAAGATTATCACTCGAATTAAGATAGTTATAGTTATAGGAATTGAATCAAAGTTTGTATATGAGTATTACCTTGATTTAGAATGATATCTTACTGTAAACAACAAGGATTTCTTGAGGTTGGATGATCACTTTACAAGATTGGAAGTGAGCTAGTAAACTTGGAAGTATTCTTGATTTTATGAAACTAGAACTTGTAGAATTTATGAAGAACACTTAGAACTTGAAGATGGAACTTGAGAGAGATCAATTAGATGAAGAAAGTTGAAGAATGAAAGTGTTTGTAGGTGTTTTTAGTCGTTGGCATGTGGATTAGATATAAAGGATGTGTAATTTTGTTTACATGTAAATAAGTCATGAATGATTACTAATATTTTTGTAATTTTATGAGATATTTCATGCTAGTTACCAAATGATGGTTCCCACATGTGTTAGGTAACTCATATGGGCTACTAAGAGCTGATTATTGGAGTGTATATACCAATAGTACATATATCTAAAAGCTGTGTATTGTACGAGTACGAATACGGGTGCATACGAGTATAATTGTTGATGAAACTGAACGAGGATGTAATTGTAAGCATTTTGGTTAAGTAGAAGTATTTTGATAAGTGTCTTTAAGTCTTTCAAAAGTGTATGAATACACATTAAAACACTACATGTATATGCATTTTAACTGAGTTGTTAAGTCATCGTTAGTCGTTACATGTAAATGTTGTTTTGAAACCTTTAGGTTAACGATCTTGTTAAATGTTGTTAACCCATTGTTTTTTATCTTTAAAGAGATGTTAAATTGTTACATTATCATGATATTATGATATATTAATATATCTTAGTATGATATATATACAGTTAAATGTTGTTACAACGATAATCGTTACATATATGTCTCGTTTCGAAATCATTAAGTTAGTAGTCTTGTTTTTACATATGTAGTTCATTGTTAATACACTTAATGACATGTTTACTTATCATTTATCATGATTAAACATAGTGTATCTATATCTTAATATGATTCATATGTATTTAGTAAGACGTTGTTATAACGATAATCGTTATATATACCGTTTCGAGTTTCTTAATTCAATAAACTCAATTTTATATATATAACTCATTGTTAAAATACCTAATGAGATACTTACTTATCATAATATCATGTTAACTATATATATAATCATATATATGTCATCATATAGTTTTTACAAGTTTTAACGTTCGTGAATCACCGGTCAACTTGGGTGGTCAATTGTCTATATGAAACCTATTTCAATTAATCAAGTCTTAACAAGTTTGATTGCTTAACATGTTAGAAACACTTAATCATTTAATTAACAATTTCATTTAATATATATAAACATGGAAATGTTCGGGTCACTACAGTTGAGGGGTGTCTGTGTGAACGAAAGGTCGAGGGTTCAAGCCCCTGCTGTGGCATTTTTTTAGAAAAAGGAGAAGAAGAGGAGAACAAAAGAGTAAAGATAAAAAGAAATATGGTATAAGTTAAATCAAAATAACAGTGTTACTTAGATGGTTTAGGGGTGATTGCATTAAGCGAGAGGTCTCGAGTTCGAGCCCGGGCTAAGGCTGTTTATTTTGTTTTTGGAGCTTTTCCTCTTAAGTTATTATTATTATTATTATTATTATTATTATTATTATTATTATTATTATTATTATTATTATTATTATTATTATTATTATTATTATTATTATTATTACTATTACTATTACTATTACTATTACTATTACTATTACTATTACTATTACTATTACTATTACTATTACTATTACTATTACTATTATCATTATTATCATTATTATCATTATTATCATTATCATTATCATTATCATTATCATTATCATTATCATTATCATTATCATTATCATTATCATTATCATTATCATCATCATCATTATCATCATTATCATCATTATTATCATTATCATTATTATTTTCATTATCATTTTATTAAAAACTACTATTATTATTAAAAGTATCATTTTATTAAAATTTTCATTTTATTATAGTTATTATTAATATTACTATCATTATTATCATTCCTATTGTTAAAAGTATTAAAATTATCAATTATACAAAAATTATCATTTTTAATAAGAATACCTTTACTATTAAAATTATTATTATTATTATCATTAATTAATAGAATCATTAATATTATTATCATTTTTTTTAAAATGAGTATTATTATTATTATTATAACTACTGATATTATGATAAAGATATAACGACTTTTCATTTATCAGTATTATTTTAACCAAATAAATATTAGTTACATAAAAATATATCCGATACATATAACCTAACTCTATTAGTATTTTTATAATAAGTAAGATATATAAAATAAATATATCTAAGTTATTAATGGAACGCACAAATCATTAAAATAACGGATATATCACTAATAATAATATATATATTGTTCGATTACAATTATGTGTGTTAATATACATATAAATGATATAGGTTCGTGAATCCAAGGCCAACCTTACATTGTTCAGTTTCGTCGAATGCATATTTTTACTACAAAATATCGTATAGTGAGTTCATTTGATTCCCTTTTACTCTTTACATTTTTGGGACTGAGAATACATGCGCTATTTTTACAACGGCTTTATTAAATGCTTTTGAAATATATTTTGAACTGCGAATACATGAAATGCTTTTATAAATATTTGACGAGATAGATACAAGCAAAACATTCCTCGAATGAATTATTATTCAGACAGAAGTTCTGCGGATTATTATTGAATTATGTGGACATGATAATTGCCACCATTGAATTATGTGGACATGATAGTTGCCACCATTGAATTATGTGGACATGATAATTGCCACCAATTGATGTGAATGTTAAGTATCGAGAGAATATTTTTATACACAGGTTATGTATATTATATTTTGTACACGAGATATGTGTACGGTTACTAAGATTTATGAAAAAGGATTTCGTACACGAGAAAGGTGTACTGTATTTAAAAGATATCGCATGTACATTACAGATGGATATAGGATTCGGGCCCATTTGTACCATGCATCATTTAAATCTTGTGGTCTATCAAAATTACTGAATTTTATTGTTTATGATAAACCTATAAACTCACCAACCTTTTGGTTGAAACTTTTAAGCATGTTTATTCTCAGGTATGAAAGAAATCTTCCGCTGTGCATTTACTCATTTTAAAGACATTACATGGAATCATTCATGGCATATAGAAGTCAGTTCATAGCGATGGTAACATATGTTATTGTATTCGTTTGGAAGATTTTGGATGGGGTATGACAAGTGGTATCAAAGTCGTGGTCTTAGCGATTCAGGTCTTGCATTAGTGTGTCTAAACATATAGTTGTTAGGATGCATTGAGAAATGTCCCGTTCTTATTGATTAAAAACGTTCCATATTAATTGATTTCGTTGCGAGGTTTTGACCTCTATATGAGACGTTTTTCAAAGACTGCATTCATTTTAAAACAAACCATAACCTTTATTTCATCAATAAAGGTTTAAAAAGCTTTACGTAGATTATCAAATAATGATAATCTAAAATATCCTGTTTACACACGACCATTACATAATGGTTTACAAGACAAATATGTTACAACAAAATAAGTTTCTTGAATGCAGTTTTTACACAATATCATACAAGCATGGACTCCAAATCTCGTCCTTATTTAAGTATGCGACAGCGGAAGCTCTTAATAATCACCTGAGAATAAACATGCTTAAAACGTCAACAAAAATGTTGGTGAGTTATAGGTTTAACCTATATATATCAAATCATAATAATAGACCACAAGATTTCATATTTCAATACACATCCCATACATAGAGATAAAAATAATCATTCATATGGATTGAACACCTGGTAACCGACATTCACAATATGCATATAAGAATATCCCCATCATTCTGGGATCCTCCTTCGAACATGATATAAATTTTGAAGTACTAAAGCATCCGATACTTTGGATGGGGCTTGTTGGGCCCAATAGATCTATCTTTAGAGTTCGCGTCAATTAGGGTGTCTGTTCCCTAATTCTTAGATTACCAGACTTAATAAAAAGGGGCATATTCGATTTCGATCATTCAACCATATAATGTAGTTTTGATTACTTGTGTCTATTTCGTAAAAACATTTATAAAATTTGCGCATGTATTCTCAGCCCAAAAATATAAAGGGTAAAAAGGTAAATGAAACTCACATGTATAAATATTGTAAAACAGTTAATAAAGCATTTGCATGTATTCTCAGCCCCAAAAATGTAAAGAGTAAAAGGGGAGCAAATGAAACTCACTTTCACAGATTTTTACTTCTTCGGGAAGTAAGACTTGACCACTGGTTGATTCACGAACCTATAACAATATATACATATATATCAAAGTATGTTTAAAATATATTTACAACACTTTTAATATATTTTGATGTTTTAAGTTTATTAAGTCAGCTGTCCTCGTTAGTAACCTACAACTAGTTGTCCACAGTTAGATGTACAGAAATAAATCGATAAATATTATCTTGAATCAATCCACGACCCAGTGTATACGTATCTCAGTATTGATCACAACTCAAACTATATATATTTTGGAATCAACCTCAACCCTGTATAGCTAACTCCAACATTCACATATAGAGTGTCTATGGTTGTTCCGAAATATATATAGATGTGTCGACATGATAGGTCGAAACATTGTATACGTGTCTATGGTATCTCAAGATTACATAATATACAATACAAGTTGATTAAGCTATGGTTGGAATAGATTTGTTACCAATTTTCACGTAGCTAAAATGAGGAAAATTATCCAATCTTGTTTTACCCATAACTTCTTCATTTTAAATCCGTTTTGAGTGAATCAAATTGCTATGGTTTCATATTGAATCTATTTTATGAATCTAAACAGAAAAGTATAGGTTTATAGTCGGAAAAATAAGTTACAAGTCATTTTTGTAAAGGTAGTCATTTTAGTCGAAAGAACGACGTCTAGATGACCATTTTAGAAAACATACTTCCACTTTGAGTTTAACCATAATTTTTGGATATAGTTTCATGTTCATAATAAAAATTATTTTCTCAGAATAACAACTTTTAAATCAAAGTTTATCATAGTTTTTAATTAACTAACCCAAAACAGCCCGCGGTGTTACTACGACGGCGTAAATCCGGTTTTACGGTGTTTTTCGTGTTTCCAGGTTTTAAATCATTAAGTTAGCATATCATATAGATATAGAACATGTGTGTAGTTAATTTTAAAAGTCAAGTTAGAAAGATTAACTTTTGTTTGCGAACAAGTTTAGAATTAACTAAACTATGTTCTAGTGATTTCGAGTTTAAACATTCGAATAAGATAGTTTTATATATATATGAATCGAATGATGTTATGAACATCATTACTACCTCAAGTTTAGTAGGTAAACCTACTGGAAGTGACAAGAAATGATCTAGCTTCAAAGGATCTTGGATGGCTTGAAAGTTCTTGAAGTAGGATCATGACACAAAAACAAGTTCAAGTAAGATTTTTACTCGAATTAAGATAGTTTATAGTTATAGAAATTGAATCAAAGTTTGAATATGAATATTACCTTGAATAAGAAAGATAACCTACTGTATATAACAAAGGTTTCTTGATCTTAGATGATTACTTGGAATGGATTAGAAAGCTTGGAAGTAAATTAGTAAACTTGAAGGGATTTTTGAAGTGTTCTTGAAGTGTTCTTCCTATGATGATTATAGCTTTATTCTTGAAGTGATTTTTGATGAAGATGATGATTAACTACTGGAAAAATACGTTCATAATAGTGTGTGTGTGTGTGTGTTGAGAGAGAATTAGAAAGAGAATTGGAAGTGAAATGGAGTGAATGATGAGTGGTAATTGGTGAGTGGTGAGTGGGATTAAAAGGAGTTCTAGTTAGTTGACTAGCTCATGGTAGAAGTTAAAATTGATTAGTCATACATGATATAATCAAGAGTGGAATCCCATGCTAGTTCCTATTGGTATATACTCATAGTAAGTACGTTTTGAAGCTGTGTATAATACGGGTAAGAATACGACTAGAATTCTTGATGAAAGAAAAGAATGGAAAAGTAACTGTAACCATTTTTGTTAAGTATGAGTGTTTTGATATATGTCTTGAAGTCTTCCAAAAGTATTTTAATACATCTAAATACACTACATGTATATACATTTTAACTGAGTCGTTAAGTCATCGTTAGTCGTTACATGTAAGTGTTGTTTTGAAACCTTTAAGTTAACGATCTCAATTAATGTTGTTAACCCATTGTTTATTATATCTAATGAGATGTTAAATTATTATATTATCATGATATTATGATATATTAATATATCTTAATATGATATATATACATTTAAATGTCGTTACAACGATAATCGTTACATATATGTCTCGTTTCGAAATCCTTAAATTAGTAGTCTTGTTTATATGTATATTGAAATGTCCCGTTCTTATTGATTAAAAACGTTCCATATTAATTGATTTCGTTGCGAGGTTTTGACCTCTATATGAGACGTTTTTCAAAGACTGCATTCATTTTTAAAACAAACCATAACCTTTATTTCATAAATAAAGGTTTAAAAAGCTTTACGTAGATTATCAAATAATGATAATCTAAAATATCCTGTTTACACACGACCATTACATAATGGTTTACAATACAAATATGTTACATCGAAATCAGTTTCTTGAATGCAGTTTTTACACAATATCATACAAACATGGACTCCAAATCTTGTCCTTATTTTAGTATGCAACAGCGGAAGCTCTTAATATTCACCTGAGAATAAACATGCTTTAAACGTCAACAAAAATGTTGGTGAGTTATAGGTTTAACCTATATATATCAAATCGTAACAATAGACCACAAGATTTCATATTTCAATACACATCCCATACATAGAGATAAAAATCATTCATATGGTGAACACCTGGTAACCGACATTAACAAGATGCATATATAAGAATATCCCCATCATTCCGGGACACCCTTCGGATATGATATAAATTTCGAAGTACTAAAGCATCCGGTACTTTGGATGGGGTTTGTTAGGCCCAATAGATCTATCTTTAGGATTCGCGTCAATTAGGGTGTCTGTTCCCTAATTCTTAGATTACCAGACTTAATAAAAAGGGGCATATTCGATTTCGATAATTCAACCATAGAATGTAGTTTCACGTACTTGTGTCTATTTTGTAAATCATTTATAAAACCTGCATGTATTCTCATCCCAAAAATATTAGATTTTAAAAGTGGGACTATAACTCACTTTCACAGATTTTTACTTCGTCGGGAAGTAAGACTTGGCCACTGGTTGATTCACGAACCTATAACAATATATACATATATATCAAAGTATGTTCAAAATATATTTACAACACTTTTAATATATTTTGATGTTTTAAGTTTATTAAGTCAGCTGTCCTCGTTAGTAACCTACAACTAGTTGTCCACAGTTAGATGTACAGAAATAAATCGATAAATATTATCTTGAATCAATCCACGACCCAGTGTATACGTATCTCAGTATTGATCACAACTCAAACTATATATATTTTGGAATCAACCTCAACCCTGTATAGCTAACTCCAACATTCACATATAGAGTGTCTATGGTTGTTCCGAAATATATATAGATGTGTCGACATGATAGGTCGAAACATTGTATACGTGTCTATGGTATCTCAAGATTACATAATATACAATACAAGTTGATTAAGTTATGGTTGGAATAGATTTGTTACCAATTTTCACGTAGCTAAAATGAGAAAAATTATCCAATCTTGTTTTACCCATAACTTCTTCATTTTAAATCCGTTTTGAGTGAATCAAATTGCTATGATTTCATATTGAACTCTATTTTATGAATCTAAACAGAAAAAGTATAGTTTTATAGTCGGAAAAATAAGTTACAAGTCGTTTTTGTAAAGGTAGTCATTTCAGTCGAAAGAACGACGTCTAGATGACCATTTTAGAAAACATACTTCCACTTTGAGTTTAACCATAATTTTTGGATATAGTTTCATGTTCATAATAAAAATCATTTTCTCAGAATAACAACTTTTAAATCAAAGTTTATCATAGTTTTTAATTAACTAACCCAAAACAGCCCGCGGTGTTACTACGACGGCGTAAATCCGGTTTTACGGTGTTTTTCGTGTTTTCAGGTTTTAAATCATTAAGTTAGCATATCATATAGATATATAACATGTGTTTAGTTGATTTTAAAAGTCAAGTTAGAAGGATTAACTTTTGTTTGCGAACAAGTTTAGAATTAACTAAACTATGTTCTAGTGATTACAAGTTTAAACCTTCGAATAAGATAGCTTTATATGTATGAATCGAATGATGTTATGAACATCATTACTACCTTAATTTCCTTGGATAAACCTACTGGAAAAGAGAAAAATGGATCTAGCTTCAACGGATCCTTGGATGGCTCGAAGTTCTTGAAGCAGAATCATGACACGAAAACAAGTTCAAGTAAGATCATCACTTGAAATAAGATTGTTATAGTTATAGAAATTGAACCAAAGTTTGAATATGATTATTACCTTGTATTAGAATGATAACCTACTGTAAGAAACAAAGATTTCTTGAGGTTGGATGATCACCTTACAAGATTGGAAGTGAGTTAGCAAACTTGAAAGTATTCTTGATTTTATGAAACTAGAACTTTTGGAATTTATGAAGAACACTTAGAACTTGAAGATAGAACTTGAGAGAGATCAATTAGATGAAGAAAATTGAAGAATGAAAGTGTTTGTAGGTGTTTTTGGTCGTTGGTGTATGGATTAGATATAAAGGATATGTAATTTTCTTTTCATGTAAATAAGTCATGAATGATTACTCATATTTTTGTAATTTTATGAGATATTTCATGCTAGTTGCCAAATGATGGTTCCCACATGTGTTAGGTGACTCACATGGGCTGCTAAGAGCTGATCATTGGAGTGTATATACCAATAGTACATACATCTAAAAGCTGTGTATTGTACGAGTACGAATACGGGTGCATACGAGTAGAATTGTTGATGAAACTGAACGAGGATGTAATTGTAAGCATTTTTGTTAAGTAGAAGTATTTTGATAAGTGTATTGAAGTCTTTCAAAAGTGTATAAATACATATTAAAACACTACATGTATATACATTTTAACTGAGTCGTTAAGTCATCGTTAGTCGTTACATGTAAGTGTTGTTTTGAAATCTTTAGGTTAACGATCTTGTTAAATGTTGTTAACCCAATGTTTATAATATCAAATGAGATTTTAAATTATTATATTATCATGATATTATCATGTATGAATATCTCTTAATATGATATATATACTTTAAATGTCTTTACAACGATAATCGTTACATATATGTCTCATTTAAAAATCATTAAGTTAGTAGTCTTGTTTTTACATATGTAGTTCATTGTTAATATACTTAATGATATGTTTACTTATCATAGTATCATGTTAACTATATATATATATATCCATATATATGTCATCATATAGTTTTTACAAGTTTTAACGTTCGTGAATCACCGGTCAACTTGGGTGGTCAATTGTCTATATGAAACATATTTCAATTAATCAAGTCTTAATAAGTTTGATTGCTTAACATATTGGAAACATTTAATCATGTAAATATCAATCTCAATTAATATATATAAACATGGAAAAGTTCGGGTCACTACAGTACCTACCCGTTAAATAAATTTCGTCCCGAAATTTTAAGCTGTTGAAGGTGTTGACGAATCTTCTGGAAATAGATGCGGGTATTTCTTCATCATCTGATCTTCACGCTCCCAGGTGAACTCGGGTCCTCTACGAGCATTCCATCGAACCTTAACAATTGGTATCTTGTTTTGCTTAAGTCTTTTAACCTCACGATCCATTATTTCGATGGGTTCTTCGATGAATTGAAGTTTTTCGTTGATTTGGATTTCATCTAACGGAATAGTGAGATCTTCTTTAGTAAAACATTTCTTTAAATTCGAGACGTGGAAAGTGTTATGTACAGCCGCGAGTTGTTGAGGTAACTCTAGTCGGTAAGCTACTGGTCCGACACGATCAATAATCTTGAATGGTCCAATATACCTTGGATTTAATTTCCCTCGTTTACCAAATCGAACAACGCCTTTCCAAGGTGCAACTTTAAGCATGACCATCTCTCCAATTTCAAATTCTATATCTTTTCTTTTAATGTCAGCGTAGCTCTTTTGTCGACTTTGGGCGGTTTTCAACCGTTGTTGAATTTGGATGATCTTCTCGGTAGTTTCTTGTATAATCTCCGGACCCGTAATCTGTCTATCCCCCACTTCACTCCAACAAATCGGAGACCTGCACTTTCTACCATAAAGTGCTTCAAACGGCGCCATCTCAATGCTTGAATGGTAGCTGTTGTTGTAGGAAAATTCTGCTAATGGTAGATGTCGATCCCAACTGTTTCCGAAATCAATAACACATGCTCGTAGCATGTCTTCAAGCGTTTGTATCGTCCTTTCGCTCTGCCCATCAGTTTGTGGATGATAGGCAGTACTCATGTCTAGACGAGTTCCTAATGCTTGCTGTAATGTCTGCCAGAATCTTGAAATAAATCTGCCATCCCTATCAGAGATAATAGAGATTGGTATTCCATGTCTGGAGACGACTTCCTTCAAATACAGTCGTGCTAACTTCTCCATCTTGTCATCTTCTCTTATTGGTAGGAAGTGTGCTGATTTGGTGAGACGGTCAACTATTACCCAAATAGTATCAAAACCACTTGCAGTCCTTGGCAATTTAGTGATTAAATCCATGGTAATGTTTTCCCATTTCCATTTCGGGATTTCGGGTTGTTGAAGTAGACCTGATGGTTTCTGATGCTCAGCTTTGACCTTAGAACACGTCAAACATTCTCCTACGTATTTAGCAACATCGGCTTTCATACCCGGCCACCAAAAATGTTTCTTGAGATCCTTGTACATCTTCCCCGTTCCAGGATGTATTGAGTATCTGGTTTTATGAGCTTCTCTAAGTACCATTTCTCTCATATCTCCAAATTTTGGTACCCAAATCCTTTCAGCCCTATACCGGGTTCCGTCTTCCCGAATATTAAGATGCTTCTCCGATCCTTTGGGTATTTCATCCTTTAAATTTCCCTCTTTTAAAACTCCTTGTTGCGCCTCCTTTATTTGAGTAGTAATGTTATTATGAATCATTATATTCATAGATTTTACTCGAATGGGTTCTCTGTCCTTCCTGCTCAAGGCATCGGCTACCACATTTGCCTTCCCCGGGTGGTAACGAATCTCAAAGTCGTAATCATTCAATAATTCAATCCACCTACGCTGCCTCATATTCAGTTGTTTCTGATTAAATATGTGTTGAAGACTTTTGTGGTCGGTATATATAATACTTTTGACCCCATATAAGTAGTGCCTCCAAGTCTTTAATGCAAAAACAACCGCGCCTAATTCCAAATCATGCGTAGTATAATTTTGTTCGTGAATCTTCAATTGTCTAGACGCATAAGCAATCACCTTCGTTCGTTGCATTAATACACAACCGAGACCTTGCTTTGATGCATCACAATAAATCACAAAATCATCATTCCCTTCAGGCAATGACAATATAGGTGCCGTAGTTAGCTTTTTCTTCAATAACTGAAACGCTTTCTCTTGTTCATCATTCCATTCAAATTTCTTCCCTTTATGCGTTAATGCAGTCAAGGGTTTTGCTATTCTGGAAAAGTCTTGGATGAACCTTCTGTAGTAACCAGCTAGTCCTAAAAACTGGCGTATGTGTTTCGGAGTTTTCGGGGTTTCCCACTTTTCAACAGTTTCTATCATTGCCGGGTCCACCTTAATACCTTCTTTGTTCACTATGTGACCGAGGAATTGAACTTCTTCCAACCAAAATGCACACTTTGAAAACTTAGCGTACAATTCTTCCTTCCTCAATACTTCTAACACCTTTCTCAAATGTTCACCGTGTTCTTGGTCATTCTTTGAGTAAATAAGTATGTCATCAATGAAAACAATGACAAACTTGTCAAGGTATGGTCCACACACTCGGTTCATAAGGTCCATGAACACAGCTGGTGCATTAGTTAAACCAAACGGCATGACCATAAACTCGTAATGACTGTAACGTGTTCTGAAAGTAGTCTTTGGAATATCATCTTCTTTCACCCGCATTTGATGATACCCGGAACGTAAGTCAATCTTTGAATAAACAGACGAGCCTTGTAGTTGATCAAATAAGTCGTCGATTCTCGGTAGTGGGTAGCGGTTCTTGATGGTAAGTTTGTTCAACTCTCGGTAGTCGATACACAACCTGAATGTACCATCTTTCTTCTTGACAAACAAAACAGGAGCTCCCCACGGTGATGTGCTTGGTCGAATGAAACCACGCTCTAAAAGTTCTTGTAATTGGCTTTGCAGTTCTTTCATCTCGCTGGGTGCGAGTCTGTAAGGAGCACGAGCTATTGGTGCAGCTCCTGATACAAGATCTATTTGAAATTCAACGGATCGATGTGGGGGTAATCCCGGTAATTCTTTCGGAAATACATCGGGAAATTCTTTTGCAATGGGAACATCATTGATGCTCTTTTCTTCAGTTTGTACTTTCTCGACGTGTGCTAGAATAGCATAGCAACCTTTTCTTATTAGTTTTTGTGCCTTCAAATTACTAATAAGATGTAGCTTCGTGTTGCCCTTTTCTCCGTACACCATTAAGGGTTTTCCTTTTTCTCGTATAATGCGAATTGCATTTTTGTAACAAACGATCTCCGCTTTCACTTCTTTCAACCAGTCCATACCGATTATCACATCAAAACTCCCTAACTCTACTGGTATCAAATCAATCTTAAATGTTTCGCTAACCAGTTTAATTTCTCGATTCCGACATATATTATCTGCTGAAATTAATTTACCATTTGCTAATTCGAGTAAAAATTTACTATCCAAAGGCGTCAATGGACAACTTAATTTAGCACAAAAATCTCTACTCATATAGCTTCTATCCGCACCCGAATCAAATAAAACGTAAGCAGATTTATCGTCAATAAGAAACGTACCCGTAACAAGCTCCGGGTCTTCCTGTGCCTCTGCCACATTAATATTGAAAACTCTTCCGCGGCCTTGTCCATTCGTGTTCTCCTGGTTCGGGCAATTTCTAATAATGTGGCCCGGTTTTCCACATTTATAACAAACTACATTGGTATAACTTGCTCCGACACTACTTGCTCCGCCATTACTCATTCCGACACCATTTGTTCCTTTCGTTCTATTAACCCCTGGTCCATAGACCTCACACTTCGCCGCGCTATGACCATTTCTTTTACACTTGTTGCAAAATTTGGTGCAGAACCCCGAGTGATACTTTTCACACCTTTGGCATAGCTGCTTCTGATTGTTGTTGTTGTTGCGGTTATTATTGTTGTTGAGATGATTGTTGTAGTTGGTGTTGCTGTTGTTGTTGTTGTTGTTGTTGTTGGGCCGTTTGTTGTAGTTGCGATTGATGTTGCGATTATTGGGATAATTGTTGCGATGGCTGTTGTTGTTGTATTGGTGATTCTTATCACCGTTTTCCTCCCAATTTCTTTTGACTTTCTTTACATTGGCCTCTTCAGCAGTCTGTTCTTTAATTCTTTCTTCAATCTGGTTCACTAGTTTGTGAGCCATTCTACATGCCTGTTGTATGGAGGCGGGCTCGTGTGAACTTATATCTTCTTGGATTCTTTCCGGTAATCCTTTCACAAACGCGTCGATCTTCTCTTCCTCATCTTCGAATGCTCCCGGACACAATAGGCACAATTCTGTGAATCGTCTTTCGTACGTGGTAATATCAAATCCTTGGGTTCGTAACCCTCTAAGTTCTGTCTTGAGCTTATTGACCTCGGTTCTGGGACGGTACTTCTCGTTCATCAAGTGCTTGAATGCTGACCACGGTAGTGCGTAAGCATCATCTTGTCCCACTTGCTCTAGATAGGTATTCCACCATGTTAACGCAGAACCTGTGAAGGTATGCGTAGCGTACTTCACTTTGTCCTCTTCAGTACACTTACTTATGGAAAACACCGATTCGACCTTCTCGGTCCACCGTTTCAATCCGATCGGTCCTTCGGTTCCATCAAATTCCAAAGGTTTGCAGGCAGTGAATTCTTTGTAGTTGCATCCTACACGATTTCCTGTACTGCTAGATCCAAGGTTATTGTTGGTATGTAGCGCAGCCTGTACTGCGGCTATGTTTGAAGCTAGAAAAGTACGGAATTCCTCTTCATTCATATTCACGGTGTGTCGAGTAGTCGGTGCCATTTCCTTCAAAATAGTCAAATGGAACAAGTTAATCATACAGAATATTAAGAGTAGTTAATAGTATTTCGTAGCATAATATGAACTCATTTATAAAAGCTTTTTCTTCATATTAGCGTTTTATAAGTTTAAATTCGGGTAGTACCTACCCGTTAAGTTCATACTTAGTAGCTAATATACAATTCAACTACTACAATTCTATATGAAAAACTGATTATAATAATATTTCGCGTTCAAACTTTTATACAATATTTTACAAACTTACAATACCGCTTATTTTACATAAAGCATGAAATATAGCACACAATAACTTTGATACAAGATAGTTGTGAAGATAATTCTAGCTAGTACACAAGTCGTTCAGCAAAGACAATAAAGACACGTAATTCATACGTCCAGAAACAAGTCATGCATTCTGGTTTTACTAGGATTACTTCCCATCCTTGGTCTTGTGGAACATAACCGTTATGGCCGTTGATAAGACAGCGTGTTGTAACATCGTCAAAAGGACGAGGGTTACGTAATGTCCAACAGTCCCGTAACAATCTAAAAACCTCATTTCTTACCCCAATTACCGACTCCGTCACTTGTGGAAACGTTTTGTTTAATAGTTGTAGTCCGATGTTCTTGTTCTCACTTTGGTGAGAAGCGAACATTACTAATCCGTAAGCATTACATGCTTCTTTATGTTGCATGTTAGCCGCTTTTTCTAAATCACGAAGTCCAATATTCGGATATATTGAGTCAAAATAATTTCTTAACCCGTTGCGTAAAATAGCATTTGGGTTCCCCGCAATATATGCGTCAAAGTAAACACATCGTAACTTATGGGTTTCCCAATGTGCTATCCCCCATCTTTCAAACGAAAGTCTCTTATAAACCAAGACATTCTTGGAACGTTCTTCGAATGTCTTACAAACTGATCTCGCCTTAAATAGTTGTGCCGAGGAATTCTGACCGACTCTAGACAAGATTTCATCAATCATGTCTCCGGGTAGGTCTCTTAAAATATTGGGTTGTCTATCCATTTTGTGTTTTTAAACTGTAAAATAGACAAGAGTTAGTTTCATAAAAAAAATACTTATTAATACAAGCAATTTTTACATATATCATAAAGCATAAGAACACTATATTACATATATTACACCACACGAATACAACTATCTTATTCCGACTCGCTCGTTTCTTCTTCTTCGGTTTTGGTTCGTTTTGCCAAGTTTCTAGGGATATATGATGTTCTCCTAATACGAGCCGTCGTTGTCCACATTGGTTTAGAAAAACCTGGTGGTTTAGAGGTTCCCGGGTCATTGTTACAACTTAAGGACTTCGGGGGTTGACGATACATATAAAGTTCATCGGGGTTGGAATTAGATTTCTCTATTTTTATGCCCTTTCCCTTATTATTTTCTTTTGCCTTTTTAAATTCAGTTGGGGTAATTTCTATAACATCATCGGAATTCTCGTCGGAATCCGATTCATCGGAGAATTGGTAATCCTCCTAATATTTTGCTTCCTTGGCGGAAACACCATTGGTCATAATTAACCTTGGTCGGTTGGTTGAGGATTTTCTTTTACTAAACCGTTTTATTATTTCCCCCACCGGTTCTATTTCTTCACCCGGTTCCGATTCTTCTTCCGGTTCCGACTCTTCTTCCGGTTCCTCTTCGGGAACTTGTGAATCAGTCCACGAATCATTCCAATTTACATTTGACTCTTCATTATTATTAGGTGAGTCAATGGGACTTGTTCTAGAGGTAGACATCTATCACATAATATCAAACACGTTATGAGATTAATATATCACATAATATTCATATGTTAAAAATATATAGTTTTCAACAAAAATGTTAAGCAATCATTTTTAAAGAAAACACGGTCGAAGTCCAGACTTACTAATGCATCCTAACAAACTCGATAAGACACACTAATGCAAAATTCTGGTTCTCTAAGACCAACGCTCTGATACCAACTGAAATGTCCCGTTCTTATTGATTAAAAACGTTCCATATTAATTGATTTCGTTGCGAGGTTTTGACCTCTATATGAGACGTTTTTCAAAGACTGCATTCATTTTTAAAACAAACCATAACCTTTATTTCATAAATAAAGGTTTAAAAAGCTTTACGTAGATTATCAAATAATGATAATCTAAAATATCCTGTTTACACACGACCATTACATAATGGTTTACAATACAAATATGTTACATCGAAATCAGTTTCTTGAATGCAGTTTTTACACAATATCATACAAACATGGACTCCAAATCTTGTCCTTATTTTAGTATGCAACAGCGGAAGCTCTTAATATTCACCTGAGAATAAACATGCTTTAAACGTCAACAAAAATGTTGGTGAGTTATAGGTTTAACCTATATATATCAAATCGTAACAATAGACCACAAGATTTCATATTTCAATACACATCCCATACATAGAGATAAAAATCATTCATATGGTGAACACCTGGTAACCGACATTAACAAGATGCATATATAAGAATATCCCCATCATTCCGGGACACCCTTCGGATATGATATAAATTTCGAAGTACTAAAGCATCCGGTACTTTGGATGGGGTTTGTTAGGCCCAATAGATCTATCTTTAGGATTCGCGTCAATTAGGGTGTCTGTTCCCTAATTCTTAGATTACCAGACTTAATAAAAAGGGGCATATTCGATTTCGATAATTCAACCATAGAATGTAGTTTCACGTACTTGTGTCTATTTTGTAAATCATTTATAAAACCTGCATGTATTCTCATCCCAAAAATATTAGATTTTAAAAGTGGGACTATAACTCACTTTCACAGATTTTTACTTCGTCGGGAAGTAAGACTTGGCCACTGGTTGATTCACGAACCTATAACAATACAAACATATATATCAAAGTATGTTCAAAATATATTTACAACACTTTTAATATATTTTGATGTTTTAAGTTTATTAAGTCAGCTGTCCTCGTTAGTAACCTACAACTAGTTGTCCACAGTTAGATGTACAGAAATAAATCGATAAATATTATCTTGAATCAATCCACGACCCAGTGTATACGTATCTCAGTATTGATCACAACTCAAACTATATATATTTTGGAATCAACCTCAACCCTGTATAGCTAACTCCAACATTCACATATAGAGTGTCTATGGTTGTTCCGAAATATATATAGATGTGTCGACATGATAGGTCGAAACATTGTATACGTGTCTATGGTATCTCAAGATTACATAATATACAATACAAGTTGATTAAGTTATGGTTGGAATAGATTTGTTACCAATTTTCACGTAGCTAAAATGAGAAAAATTATCCAATCTTGTTTTACCCATAACTTCTTCATTTTAAATCCGTTTTGAGTGAATCAAATTGCTATGATTTGATATTGAACTCTATTTTATGAATCTAAACAGAAAAAGTATAGGTTTATAGTCGGAAAAATAAGTTACAAGTCGTTTTTGTAAAGGTAGTCATTTCAGTCGAAAGAACGACGTCTAGATGACCATTTTAGAAAACATACTTCCACTTTGAGTTTAACCATAATTTTTGGATATAGTTTCATGTTCATAATAAAAATCATTTTCTCAGAATAACAACTTTTAAATCAAAGTTTATCATAGTTTTTAATTAACTAACCCAAAACAGCCCGCGGTGTTACTACGACGGCGTAAATCCGGTTTTACGGTGTTTTTCGTGTTTTTAGGTTTTAAATCATTAAGTTAGCATATCATATAGATATAGAACATGTGTTTAGTTGATTTTAAAAGTCAAGTTAGAAGGATTAACTTTTGTTTGCGAACAAGTTTAGAATTAACTAAACTATGTTCTAGTGATTACAAGTTTAAACCTTCGAATAAGATAGCTTTATATGTAAGAATCGAATGATGTTATGAACATCATTACTACCTTAATTTCCTTGGATAAACCTACTGGAAAAGAGAAAAATGGATCTAGCTTCAACGGATCCTTGGATGGCTCGAAGTTCTTGAAGCAGAATCATGACACGAAAACAAGTTCAAGTAAGATCATCACTTGAAATAAGATTGTTATAGTTATAGAAATTGAACCAAAGTTTGAATATGATTATTACCTTGTATTAGAATGATAACCTACTGTAAGAAACAAAGATTTCTTGAGGTTGGATGATCACCTTACAAGATTGGAAGTGAGTTAGCAAACTTGAAAGTATTCTTGATTTTATGAAACTAGAACTTTTGGAATTTATGAAGAACACTTAGAACTTGAAGATAGAACTTGAGAGAGATCAATTAGATGAAGAAAATTGAAGAATGAAAGTGTTTGTAGGTGTTTTTGGTCGTTGGTGTATGGATTAGATATAAAGGATATGTAATTTTGTTTTCATGTAAATAAGTCATGAATGATTACTCATATTTTTGTAATTTTATGAGATATTTCATGCTAGTTGCCAAATGATGGTTCCCACATGTGTTAGGTGACTCACATGGGCTGCTAAGAACTGATCATTGCAGTGTATATACCAATAGTACATACATCTAAAAGCTGTGTATTGTACGAGTACGAATACGGGTGCATACGAGTAGAATTGTTGATGAAACTGAACGAGGATGTAATTGTAAGCATTTTTGTTAAGTAGAAGTATTTTGATAAGTGTATTGAAGTCTTTCAAAAGTGTATAAATACATATTAAAACACTACATGTATATACATTTTAACTGAGTCGTTAAGTCATCGTTAGTCGTTACATGTAAGTGTTGTTTTGAAATCTTTAGGTTAACGATCTTGTTAAATGTTGTTAACCCAATGTTTATAATATCAAATGAGATTTTAAATTATTATATTATCATGATATTATCATGTATGAATATCTCTTAATATGATATATATACATTAAATGTCTTTACAACGATAATCGTTACATATATGTCTCGTTTAAAAATCATTAAGTTAGTAGTCTTGTTTTTACATATGTAGTTCATTGTTAATATACTTAATGATATGTTTACTTATCATAGTATCATGTTAACTATATATATATCCATATATATGTCATCATATAGTTTTTACAAGTTTTAACGTTCGTGAATCACCGGTCAACTTGGGTGGTCAATTGTCTATATGAAACATATTTCAATTAATCAAGTCTTAACAAGTTTGATTGCTTAACATGTTGGAAACATTTAATCATGTAAATATCAATCTCAATTAATATATATAAACATGGAAAAGTTCGGGTCACTACATATATAACTCATTGTTAATATACTTATGGAGATACTTACTTATCATAATCTCATGTTAACCATATGTATATCCATATATATATCGTCATGTCGTTTTTACAAGTTTTAACGTTCGTGAATCGCCGGTCAACTTGGGTGGTCAATTGTCTATATGAAACATATTTCAATTAATCAAGTCTTAACAAGTTTGATTGCTTAACATGTTGGAAACATTTAATCATGTAAATATCAATCTCAATTAATATATATAAACATGGAAAAGTTCGGGTCACTACAGTACCTACCCGTTAAATAAATTTCGTCCCGAAATTTTAAGCTGTTGAAGGTGTTGACGAATCTTCTGGAAATAGATGCGGGTATTTCTTCTTCATCTGATCTTCACGCTCCCAGGTGAACTCGGGTCCTCTACGAGCATTCCATCGAACCTTAACAATTGGTATCTTGTTTTGCTTAAGTCTTTTAACCTCACGATCCATTATTTCGACGGGTTCTTCGATGAATTGAAGTTTTTCGTTGATTTGGATTTCATCTAACGGAATAGTGAGATCTTCTTTAGCAAAACATTTCTTCAAATTCGAGACATGGAAAGTGTTATGTACAGCCGCGAGTTGTTGAGGTAACTCAAGTCGGTAAGCTACTGGTCCGACACGATCAATAATCTTGAATGGTCCAATATACCTTGGATTTAATTTCCCTCGTTTACCAAATCGAACAACGCCTTTCCAAGGTGCAACTTTAAGAATGACCATCTCTCCAATTTCAAATTCTATATCTTTTCTTTTAATGTCAGCGTAGCTCTTTTGTCGACTTTGGGCGGTTTTCAACCGTTGTTGAATTTGGATGATCTTCTCGGTAGTTTCTTGTATAATCTCCGGACCCGTAATCTGTCTATCCCTCACTTCACTCCAACAAATCGGAGACCTGCACTTTCTACCATAAAGTGCTTCAAACGGCGCCATCTCAATGCTTGAATGGTAGCTGTTGTTGTACGAAAATTCTGCTAACAGTAGATGTCGATCCCAACTGTTTCCGAAATCAATAACACAAGCTCGTAGCATGTCTTCAAGCGTTTATATCGTCCTTTCGTTCTGCCCATCAGTTTGTGGATGATAGGCAGTACTCATGTCTAGACGAGTTCCTAATGCTTGCTGTAATGTCTGCCATAATCTTGAAATAAATCTGCCATCCCTATCAGAGATAATAGAGATTGGTATTTCATGTCTGGAGACGACTTCCTTCAAATACAGTCGTGCTAACTTCTCTATCTTATCATCTTCTCTTATTGGCAGGAAGTGTGCTGATTTGGTGAGACGATCAACTATTACCCAAATAGTATCAAAACCACTTGCAGTCCTTGGCAATTTAGTGATGAAATCCATGGTAATGTTTTCCCATTTCCATTCTGGGATTTCGGGTTGTTGAAGTAGACCTGATAGTTTCTGATGCTCAGCTTTGACCTTAGAACACGTCAAACACTCTCCTACGTATTTAGCAACATCGGCTTTCATACCCGGCCACCAAAAATGTCTCTTGAGATCTTTGTACATCTTCCCCGTTCTTGGATGTATTGAGTATCTGGTTTTATGAGCTTCTCTAAGTACCATTTCTCTCATATCTTCAAATTTTGGTACCCAAATTCTTTCAGCCCTATACCAGGTTCCGTCTTCCCGAACATTAAGATGCTTCTCCGATCCTTTGGGTATTTCATCCTTTAAATTTCCCTCTTTTAAAACTCCTTGTTGCGCCTCCTTTATTTGAGTAGTAAGGTTATTATGAATCATTATATTCATAGATTTTACTCGAATGGGTTATCTGTCCTTCCTGCTCAAGGCATCGGCTACCAAATTTGCCTTCCCCGGGTAGTAACGAATCTCAAAGTCGTAATCATTCAACAATTCAATCCACCTACGCTGCCTCATATTCAGTTGTTTCTGATTAAATATGTGTTGAAGACTTTTGTGGTCGGTATATATAATACTTTTGACCCCATATAAGTAGTGCCTCCAAGTCTTTAATGCAAAAACAACCGCGCCTAATTCCAAATCATGCGTCGTATAATTTTGTTCGTGAATCTTCAATTGTCTAGACGCATAAGCAATCACCTTCGTTCGTTGCATTAATACCTGAAATGCTTTCTCTTGTTCATTAAATATGTGTTGAAGACTTTTGTGGTTGGTATATATAATACTTATGACAATATAGGTGCCGTAGTTAGCTTTTTCTTCAATAACTGAAACGCTTTCTCTTGTTCATCATTCCATTCAAATTTCTTCCCTTTATGCGTTAATGCAGTCAAGGGTTTTGCTATTCTGGAAAAGTCTTGAATGAACCTTCTGTAGTAACCAGCTAGTCCTAAAAACTGGCGTATGTGTTTCGGAGTTTTCGGGGTTTTCCACTTTTCAACAGTTTCTATCTTTGCCGGATCCACCTTAATACCTTCTTTGTTCACTATGTGACCGAGGAATTGAACTTCTTCCAACCAAAATGCACACTTTGAAAACTTAGCGTACAATTCTTCCTTCCTCAATACTTCTAACACCTTTCTCAAATGTTCACGGTGTTCTTGGTCATTCTTTGAGTAAATAAGTATGTCATCAATGAAAACAATGACAAACTTGTCAAGGTATGGTCCACACACTCGGTTCATAAGGTCCATGAACACAGCTGGTGCATTAGTTAAACCAAACGGCATGACCATAAACTCGTAATGACCGTAACGTGTTCTGAAAGCAGTCTTTGGAATATCATCTTCTTTCACCCGCATTTGATGATACCCGGAACGTAAGTCAATCTTTGAATAAACAGACGAGCCTTGTAGTTGATCAAATAAGTCGTCGATTCTCGGTAGTGGGTAGCGGTTCTTGATGGTAAGTTTGTTCAACTCTCGGTAGTCGATACACAACCTGAATGTACCATCTTTCTTCTTGACAAAAAAAACAGGAGCTCCCCACGGTGATGTGCTTAGTCGAATAAAACCACGCTCTAAAAGTTCTTGTAATTGGCTTTGCAGTTCTTTCATCTCGCTGGGTGCGAGTCTGTAAGGAGCACGAGCTATTGGTGCAGCTCCTGGTACAAGATCTATTTGAAATTCAACGGATCACTGTGGGGGTAATCCCGGTAATTTTTTCGGAAATACATCGGGAAATTCTTTTGCAATGGAAACATCATTGATGCTCTTTTCTTCAGTTTGTACTTTCTCGACGTGTGCTAGAACAGCATAGCAACCTTTTCTTATTAGTTTTTGTGCCTTCAAATTACTAATAATATGTAGCTTCGTGTTGCCCTTTTCTCCGTACACCATTAAGGGTTTTCCTTTTTCTCGTATAATGCGAATTGCATTTTTGTAACAAACGATCTCTGCTTTCACTTCTTTCAACCAGTCCATACCGATTATCACATCAAAACTCCCTAACTCTACTGGTATCAAATCAATCTTAAATGTTTCGCGAACCAGTTTAATTTCTCGATTCCGACATATATTATCTGCTGAAATTAATTTACCATTTGCTAATTCGAGTAAAAATTTACTATCCAAAGGCGTCAATGGACAACTTAATTTAGCACAAAAATCTCTACTCATATAGCTTCTATCCGCACCCGAATCAAATAAAACGTAAGCAGATTTATTGTCAATAAGAAACGTACCCGTAACAAGCTCCGGGTCTTCCTGTGCCTCTGCCGCATTAATATTGAAAACTCTTCCGCGGCCTTGTCCATTCGTGTTCTCCTGGTTTGGGCAATTTCTAATAATGTGGCCCGGTTTTCCACATTTATAACAGACTACATTGGCATAACTTGCTCCGACACTACTTGCTCCGCCATTACTCGTTCCGACACCATTTGTTCCTTTCGTTCTATTAACCCCTGGTCCGTAGACCTCACACTTCGCCGCGCTATGACCATTTCTTTTACACTTGTTGCAAAATTTGGTGCAGAACCCCGAGTGATACTTTTCACACCTTTGGCATAGCTGCTTCTGATTGCTGTTGTTGCGGTTATTATTGTTGTTGGGATGATTGTTGTAGTTGCTGTTGTTGTTGTTGTTGTTGTTGGGCCATTTGTTGTAGTTGCGATTCATGTTGCGATTGTTGGGATAATTGTTACGATTATTGTTGTAATTGCTGTTGTTGTTGTATTGGTGATTCTTATCACCGTTTTCCTCCCACTTTCTTTTGACTTGCTTCACATTGGCCTCTTCAGCAGTCTGTTCTTTAATTCTTTCTTCAATCTGGTTCACTAGTTTGTGAGCCATTCTACATGCCTGTTGTATGGAGGCGAGCTCGTGTGAACTTATATCTTCTTGGATTCTTTCCGGTAATCCTTTCACAAACGCGTCGATCTTCTCTTCCTCATCTTCGAATGCTCCCGGACACAATAGGCACAATTCTGTGAATCGTCTTTCGTACGTGGTAATATCAAATCCTTGGGTTTGTAACCCTCTAAGTTCTGTCTTGAGCTTATTGACCTCGGTTCTGGGACGGTACTTCTCATTCATCAAGTGCTTGAATGCTGACCACGGTTGTGCGTACGCATCATCTTGTCCCACTTGCTCTAGATAGGTATTCCACCATGTTAACGCAGAACCTGTGAAGGTATGCGTAGCGTACTTCACTTTGTCCTCTTCAGTACACTTACTTATGGCAAACACCGATTCGACCTTCTCGGTCCATCGTTTCAATCCGATCGGTCCTTCGGTTCCATCAAATTCCAAAGGTTTGCCGGCAGTGAATTCTTTGTAGGTGCATCCTACATGATTTCCTGTACTGCCAGATCCAAAGTTATTGTTGGTATGTAGCGCAGCCTGTACTGCGGCTATGTTTGAAGCTAGAAAAGTACGGAATTCCTCTTCATTCATATTCACGGTGTGTCGAGTAGTCGGTGCCATTTCCTTCAAAATAGTCAAATGGAACAAGTTAATCATACAGAATATTAAGAGTAGTTAATAGTATTTCGTAGCATAATATGAACTCATTTATAAAAGCTTTTTCTTCATATTAGCGTTTTATAAGTTTAAATTCGGGTAGTACCTACCCGTTAAGTTCATACTTAGTAGCTAATATACAATTCAACTACTACAATTCTATATGAAAAACTGATTGTAATAATATTTCGCGTTCAAACTTTTATACAATATTTTACAAACTTACAATACCGCTTATTTTACATAAAGCATGAAATATAGCACATAATAACTTTGATACAAGATAGTTGTGAAGATAATTCTAGCTAGTACACAAGTCGTTCAGCAAAGGCAATAAAGAAACGTAATTCATACGTCCAGAAACAAGTCATGCATTCTGGTTTTACTAGGACTACTTCCCATCCTTGGTCTTGTGGAACATAACCGTTATGGCCGTTGATAAGATAGCGTGTTGTAACGTCGTCAAAGGGACGAGGGTTACGTAATGACCAACAGTCTCGTAATAACCTAAAAACCTCATTTCTTACCCCAATTACCGACTCCGTCACTTGTGGGAACGTTTTGTTTAATAGTTGTAGCCCGATGTTCTTGTTCTCACTTTGGTGAGAAGCGAACATTACTAACCCGTAAGCATAACATGCTTCTTTATGTTGCATGTTAGCCACTTTTTCTAAATCATGAAGTCCTATATTCGGATATACTGAGTCAAAATAATTTCTTAACCCGTTGCGTAAAATAGCATTTGGGTTCCACGCAATATATGCGTCAAAGTAAACACATCGTAACTTATGGATTGCCCAATGTGATATCCCCTATCTTTCGAACGAAAGCCTTTTATAAACCAAGGCATTCTTGGAACGTTCTTCGAATGTCTTACAAACTGATCTCGCCTTAAATAGTTGTGCCGAGGAATTCTGACTGACTCTAGACAAGATTTCATCAATCATGTCTCCGGGTAGGTCTCTTAAAATATTGGGTTGTCTATCCATTTTGTGTTTTTATACTGTAAAATAGACAAGAGTTAGATTCATAAAAAAATACTTATTAATACAAGCAATTTTTACATATATCATAAAGCATAAGCACACTATATTACATATATTACACCACACGAATACAACTATCTTATTCCGACTCGCTCGTTTCTTCTTGTTCGGTTTTGGTTCGTTTTGCCAAGTTTCTAGGGATATATGATGTTCCCCTAATACGAGCCGTCGTTATCCACATTGGTTTAAAAAAACCTGGTGGTTTAGAGGTTCCCGGGTCATTGTTACAACTTAAGGACTTCGGGGGTTGACGATACATATAAAGTTCATCGGGGTTGGAATTAGATTTCTCTATTTTTATGCCCTTTCCCTTATTATTTTCTTTTGCCTTTTTAAATTCAGTTGGGGTAATTTCTATAACATCATCGGAATTCTCGTCGGAATCCGATTCATCGGAGAATTGGTAATCCTCCCAATATTTTGCTTCCTTGGCGGAAATACCATTGACCATAATTAACCTTGGTCGGTTGGTTGAGGATTCTCTTTTACTTAACCGTTTTATTATTTCCCCCACCGGTTCTATTTCTTCTTCCGGTTCCGATTCTTCTTCCGGTTCCGATTCTTCTTCCTGTTCCGACTCTTCTTCCGGTTCCTCTTCGGAAACTTGTGAATCAGTCCACGAATCATTCCAATTTACATTTGACTCTTCATTATTATTAGGTGAGTCAATGGGACTTGTTCTAGAGGTAGACATCTATCACATAATATCAAACACGTTAAGAGATTAATATATCACATAATATTCATATGTTAAAAATATATAGTTTCCAACAAAAATGTTAAGCAATCATTTTTAAAGAAAACACGGTCGAAGTTCAGACTCACTAATGCATCCTAACAAACTCGATAAGACACACTAATGCAAATTTTCTGGTTCTCTAAGACCAACGCTCGGATACCAACTGAAATGTCCCGTTCTTATTGATTAAAAACGTTCCATATTAATTGATTTCGTTGCGAGATTTTGACCTCTATATGAGACGTTTTTCAAAGACTGCATTCATTTTAAAACAAACCATAACCTTTATTTCATCAATAAAGGTTTAAAAAGCTTTACGTAGATTATCAAATAATGATAATCTAAAATATCCTGTTTACACACGACCATTACATAATGGTTTACAATACAAATATGTTACAACAAAATAAGTTTCTTGAATGCAGTTTTTACACAATATCATACAAGCATGGACTCCAAATCTCGTCCTTATTTAACTATGCGACAGCGGAAGCTCTTAATAATCACTTGAGAATAAACATGCTTAAAACGTCAACAAAAATGTTGGTGAGTTATAGGTTTAACCTATATATATCAAATCATAATAATAGACCACAAGATTTCATATTTCAATACACATCCCATACATAGAGATAAAAATAATCATTCATATGGATTGAACACCTGGTAACCGACATTCACAATATGCATATAAGAATATCCCCATCATTCCGGGATCCTCCTTCGGACATGATATAAATTTCGAAGTACTAAAGCATCCGGTACTTTGGATGGGGCTTGTTGGGCCCAATAGATCTATCTTTAGAGTTCGCGTCAATTAGGGTGTCTGTTCCCTAATTCTTAGATTACCAGACTTAATAAAAAGGGGCATATTCGATTTCGATCATTCAACCATATAATGTAGTTTTTATTACTTGTGTCTATTTCGTAAAAATATTTATAAAATTTGCGCATGTATTCTCAGCCCAAAAATATAAAGGGTAAAAAGGTAAATGAAACTCACATGTATAAATATTGTAAAACAGTTAATAAAGCATTTGCATGTATTCTCAGCCCCAAAAATGTAAAGAGTAAAAGGGGAGCAAATGAAACTCACTTTCACAGATTTTTACTTCGTCGGGAAGTAAGACTTGGCCACTGGTTGATTCACGAACCTATAACAATATATACATATATATCAAAGTATGTTTAAAATATATTTACAACACTTTTAATATATTTTGATGTTTTAAGTTTATTAAGTCAGCTGTCCTCGTTAGTAACCTACAACTAGTTGTCCACAGTTAGATGTACAGAAATAAATCGATAAATATTATTTTGAATCAATCCACGACCCAGTGTATACGTATCTCAGTATTGATCACAACTCAAACTATATATATTTTGGAATCAACCTCAACCCTGTATAGCTAACTCCAACATTCACATATAGAGTGTCTATGGTTGTTCCGAAATATATATAGATGTGTCGACATGATAGGTCGAAACATTGTATACGTGTCTATGGTATCTCAAGATTACATAATATACAATACAAGTTGATTAAGTTATGGTTGGAATAGATTTGTTACCAATTTTCACGTAGCTAAAATGAGAAAAATTATCCAATCTTGTTTTACCCATAACTTCTTCATTTTAAATCCGTTTTGAGTGAATCAAATTGTTATGGTTTCATATTGAATCTATTTTATGAATCTAAACAGAAAAGTATAGGTTTATAGTCGGAAAAATAAGTTACAAGTCATTTTTGTAAAGGTAGTCATTTCAGTCGAAAAAACGACCTCTAGATGACCATTTTAGAAAACATACTTCCACTTTGAGTTTAACCATAATTTTTGGATATAGTTTCATGTTCATAATAAAAATTATTTTCTCAGAATAACAACTTTTAAATCAAAGTTTATCATAGTTTTTAATTAACTAACCCAAAACAGCCCGCGGTGTTACTACGACGGCGTAAATCCGGTTTTACGGTGTTTTTCATGTTTCCAGGTTTTAAATCATTAAGTTAGCATATCATATAGATATAGAACATGTGTGTAGTTAATTTTAAAAGTCAAGTTAGAAGGATTAACTTTTGTTTGCGAACAAGTTTAGAATTAACTAAACTATGTTCTAGTGATTACGAGTTTAAACCTTCGAATAAGATAGTTTTATATATATGAATCGAATGATGTTATGAATATCATTACTACCTCAAGTTTAGTAGGTAAACCTACTGGAAGTGACAAGAAATGATCTAGCTTCAAAGGATCTTGGATGGCTTGAAAGTTCTTGAAGTAGGATCATGACACAAAAACAAGTTCAAGTAATATTTTTACTCGAATTAAGATAGTTTATAGTTATAGAAATTGAATCAAAGTTTGAATATGAATATTACCTTGAATAAGAAAGATAACCTACTGTATATAACAAAGGTTTCTTGATCTTAGATGATTACTTGGAATGGATTAGAAAGCTTGGAAGTAAATTAGTAAACTTGAAGGGATTTTTGAAGTGTTCTTGAAGTGTTCTTCCTATGATGATTATAGCTTGATTCTTGAAGTGATTTTTGATGAAGATGATGATTAACTACTGGAAAAATATGTTCATAATAGTGTGTGTGTGTGTGTGTTGAGAGAGAATTAGAAAGAGAATTGGAAGTGAAATGGAGTGAATGATGAGTGGTAATTGGTGAGTGGTGAGTGGGGTTAAAAGGAGTTCTAGTTAGTTGACTAGCTCATGGTAGAAGTTAAAATTGATTAGTCATACATGACATAATCAAGATTGGAATTCCATGCTAGTTCCTATTGGTATATACTCATAGTAAGTATGTTTTGAAGCTGTGTATAATACGGGTAAGAATACGACTAGAATTCTTGATGAAAGAAAAGAATGGAAAAGTAACTGTAACCATTTTCGTTAAGTATGAGTGTTTTGATATATGTCTTGAAGTCTTCCAAAAGTATTTTAATACATCTAAATACACTACATGTATATACATTTTAACTGAGTCGTTAAGTCATCGTTAGTCGTTACATGTAAGTGTTGTTTTGAAACCTTTAAGTTAACGATCTCAATTAATGTTGTTAGCCCATTGTTTATTATATCTAATGAGATGTTAAATTATTATATTATCATGATATTATGATATATTAATATATCTTAATATGATATATATACATTTAAATGTCGTTACAACGATAATCGTTACATATATGTCTCGTTTCGAAATCCTTAAGTTAGTAGTCTTGTTTATATGTATATAACTCATTGTGAATATACTTATGGAGATACTTACTTATCATAATCTCATGTTAACCATATGTATATCCATATATATATCGTCATGTCGTTTTTACAAGTTTTAACGTTCTTGAATCGCCGGTCAACTTGGGTGGTCAATTGTCTATATGAAACATATTTCAAGTAATCAAGTCTTAACAAGTTTGATTGCTTAACATGTTGGAAACATTTAATCATGTAAATATCAATCTCAATTAATATATATAAACATGGAAAAGTTCGGGTCACTACACATTAATGAGTCCGGACTTCGACCTAGTAGTTATTATGATATATTAATAAGTCTGGACTTGAACCTGGTCTGCATGTTAGAAACTTTGCATATCATTCTTTGTCGAAAAATATCTACTTATCATCTTCAGTCTCGACACGTTTTATTCCAATTATTGCATAGATGGTGTACAGACAAATTAATATCCCATCACATTAAACTTTGTCTGACACGTTTCCCTGATTCCATCCATAATTTATGAGACCTTCTGCACAATATATAGATATTCTATGTAATTAGAATATCATCCGATATCCGAAAATCATCTCATATCAAAAATCCTTTATCTAACCGTGCAAGATGAATTCTGCAACCAGTTCAAGTTCCTCGAATTCCGATATGGAGTTTCACTCGAGCTCCGAAAGCAGTATAACCAGAATAGATCAACAAATCAGTCACCACAAATTCTGGATGAATTGGGGATGAGTTCGTAGTCGACTTAATCAATGGGGACAAGAAGAAGGCGATCCTTTCCACCCACCAACCTGCACACTTGGCGAAGAACCTGAATCACTTACCGGTAAACCTATCCGTAACACCATTTTCAGCCTCATTTACAGGGTAGCCCGTCACAATTATATTCTATCTACAATTCTAAACCTTATTCATCCACTCGTCCCAACCGACAAGCATCCCGGTGTGATAGAAGAAGTCAACGAACTTCGCGCTCGAGTAATTAATTTGGAGAATATGGTGCAAAACTTACCAGCTTCAGCAACATCACCAGCACCAACAGTACCACCAACAACCCAAGTTTCAACATCACATGCCTCAACATCACAACCTAAACCTCGAACCTAATCATCGTTCTACCTATCGTTCTACGTCATTTATCTTCGTTCCACCTGATGATTATGTAATTTCTAATATTTTAGAGATTATGTACTCTAGTTCTAATCGTAAATCAGATGAGTTTAATATCATATTAACTCATTAAATCCACGATTACATCTGAAGAAAATATATACGTAAGTATATTTTCATAAAGTTTGTAATTAAAAATTCATTTGTACAAACTGTTAATGGTGAAAATATTTTAACGGGTAGGTAATACCCGAGGAATATTTAGATTTCACATTAATGTGTTACACTGTACATTCTTCAAATCCGATTCAACAATCATTTACTATCCTACTTACAACCACAGATATACGCATCCGTTCACCAAAGAATAACCATTTTCATTCAAATTTAATTCATATTCGGATTTTGACCGATCAAAATCCAAGTCAAGATTTAACAGAAGACATCACTTTTAGATTCCTACATCTTTCAAAGCCATACTTTAACTTCAAAACTGTGCCAGATTCATTGGCGTGTTATTACCGAAAATAACTTTACAATACGTTTCCAAAATTAGCCAATTTTGTCACAGCTCCAGCAAATCAACTTCGATTTTCATTCGGATTAGCCTTATTATAACTTTGATATATAAGTTTGCCACTTGATTTCATTCTAAACAATCATTCGTATCTTGACGATTACCATCAGCGTTTAATCATCTAAAAACACAATTCTCTTGAAACCACCTCGGATTGATAATCGATGATTCAGATATGGTAGCATTAAATGCAGAGGAAACAACAAAATTATAGATGGTCTAAATGGCCAAGAGTTTGATGATAAAGAATGGAGTGTTAGGAACGCTCGATAGAAAATTTGGTAGTGAAAAACGGATTGAGCTAACCTTGAAGGAGACCAAGGTAAAATACAAGGACTATACCATATGTACAAAGAATCCAGGTAATTTTGGATCCGATGAAACCTTCAATGAATACCTTGCTCCGAAGTCATGTTAGAATCTTGTGGAAAATCTTTCTTCATCAACCTACGAACTTAGAAATTCCAAAATATCATCATAAATATCTTCGATATTTCTGAGAATATTTTCATAAATATTCTTGTCTGAAATTATCTACCTCTTCGTTCTATCTGTACTACATTATGTTGGAAACTTCTGTAAAAACTTAAGTATAAATTATGAATGAATTCTGGAGAAGTGTTAAGAATTTGAGCATGAGTTAGTATAATATAATGACATTTGGCCAACGTAATTATGTTACAGTAAGTTATGCTGAAAGTTCTATTGGAACATAATGATTCACAGATCCTACCGTCATCATGTGCCATGTTACATAACTCTTTTATTCTACTTAACCTCTGAACATATCAAGAAAATATATTCTTGATAGTTCTATCCTCTGTGACTCTAGTAATTTACCAAATCAAATCGTGCTATTACGTTCCTTCCTGCTTAGAACATTATGATCAATCGAAACTTCATACCTACAAATTCTGGATCATTATTCGTTTGACTTAAAGTCGGGGAGAAAAAACAAAAGCATAGAGCTCAGAAATATAAGGAAGAATATAAAGCCCAATAACAACACCGAAATTACAAACTGTGTATATTAATTCGAATAGCAATATAAAGATACGGGAGAAATAGAACTACTATAACCCCAAGAGCATAGCAGAAGTAAACAGATTCTTCTGGTGGTAGTTGAAAAAGAAGAATGATTGATAGGATAACCATGACAATATCAAGGATTAGAACTGGATTGAGCATTTCCCTGATCTTGGAAAGTATGAATTAAGGAAGAAAGTATAGGAGTAGTAAGAATACTGGGACGGAAGAATTTAATTTATAATGGAAATATCAGACAGAGTAATCGAGGCAGATCAACGTATTTAATTATAGAGATCTTAATTTCCTTACTCGCCGAAGAATCAAATCTTTTAGATTTCGAAGATTTTCTTTTAAATCCCTTGAATTCCAGAATTCAACCAACACAATGTCAAGAATTAAGACGCACCTTATTTTCTAAATTCAACTCTGACTACGTCAAAAGCTAAGGCGAACCTCTATTTTCTCATTTCAAATCTTTTGCGAAAACTTCTCTCATACGCTTCGAGTAAATTAATTATTCTATTCAAAATAATCAATAATGATAAAATTATATTTATCAACTCATATTCATCATGAAAATATTTTTAATGTAAGCCATGACGACCCCCCTCAAATTTCGAGACGAAATTTCTTTAAAGGGTAGGTACTGTGACGACCAGGGAATTTCCGACCAAATTTAAACTAAATCTTTATATGATTTCGACACGATAAGCAAAGTCTGTAATGTTGAGTCTCAAAAATTTCTGAACAGTTCACATGGATTCATTTAACTTTGACCGTTTGCGACGATTCACGAAAAATTAATTGTAAATAAATACGTATAAATATATATAAATATAAATATTAGTGTATATATAATATTTTGAATTAATAAAGTATACTTTAATTAATTGGAATTGAAAATGTAAAAATAATAAGTAGAGTAATTAAGTTATTGTTAAAAAAATATATAAGTATATATAAATATGTTAAATTAAAAATATATATGATTCTATTATATATATAAAATATGTAAATAATAATTATTCAGTAAATGTCATCAAATAATATAATATTACATAAAATAATAAATGGTATTAAATTTAAGTGCAAGTTTGAATATAATTGTTATATTAATATTATTATTGTTACTTTTATTATTGGTAATATTGATATCAATAATTTTATTATTAATATTATTATTCATAATATAAAATATATATATAAAATATTGTTATGTATAAGTTATTATATTAACTTGATTTCTAAAAATTATTTTTTTATTTAAGTTATTATTATAAGTATTCTTATTAGTATTATTATGATATTAATATCATTATTATTTCTATTATCATTATTATTATTAGTTTTATTAATATTATTGTTATTAATATTAAATATTAATGTTTGTATTAATATGATCCTTTACATATTCAATAAACCAATGCAGATATATTATACAGATAATCACAATTATATATAAATGCATATATATACATAAAATACTGATATATTTATATATAAAATTACATAAACAGATATATAAATATATAAACACCGTATATATACATATAAACACAGAAGGGAACATATTCTGTTTCCAATCCTTTTCAAGCTGTAGTTGATTGATTTTTTCGTACAAATCAGAATCTAAAACACTAAGACAAATCCAAAAATTTGTTAGCAATCGACATCGTTCTTTATTTTTGGTGTACGATTGATTCTTCCTGTCAATCCTTATTGTTATAAAACAACCATCTTCTTTCTCTTTGATGGAACTCACAACCTATCTTCCTCAAACGAGTTATGAACATCGAACAAAAATCTTCACCCTCACCATTACCTCCTTCCGTTGTCAATAGTCTCTTTAAACCATCACCACCACTAAACCACTACTGCATCCCTTGAATCACCTTCTACTATTACTGCAAGAGGATTAAAACATCATTGGATTTTTAATTTTTGTAGCTACTCGATTCTTTTAAACCAAAGGTACCATGCTACGTTTTCTTTTTCTTTTTCTTCCTGCTTCCTTTTCAAACGCCACACTAATACTATTATCTTCTTGAACTCATCACAACCACACCAAACTATGTGCTTCGGTACCTATTTGAATTGCAACCAAAACCCAAACCATTTTTTTTTTGCTCGATCACGATCACAACCGTATACACCAACATGATCTTGTTGACCGATAATTCTCTTCATCCAGCACTCACGACTACCACTTCAACTCACCACAAACCGCCGCCCAACACCTCCAAAATCATCTCCTTCTCTCACTTTCTCTCTTTCTCTCTCTTGATTAAAATCACCATAAACGCCACCATCACCAAGAACAACAAAACAATAGAACCAAAACCCTCATCTACTACTTACATATTTGTTTTAACAGAACCCTATTATTGCTTCTGCTGTTATACATTTTTTTTCTTTAGGAACTCACTAATTCCAGTACTAACAAAAGAAATAAAAAGAAAACGATGCAATTATATAAGGTTTTCCTCAAACAACTTTATCAATCAAAACCCCACTAATTCCATCATCTTGCGTATTATTGTTTCTTTTAGCTGACAATTTTTAGTGGAATATTACCACTTGTTTGTTTTCTACATATAACCGGTTACTCTTTTTCTGTCATTTATTATTCGAATCCTAGGTATAACAATGTAGTAACTTGGGCTTTAATGGTTATATGGATTAATCAGGGCTGTTTGGATGTTATGGTCCATTTGAAGTTGTGGACTTTTGATTAGGCTAATAGTTAAGATTGGGCCGAACTTAGGTTGGAAATTGGACTAGTAAACTAAAAGAAGCTATGAGTAATTTGAATACATTTATATACTCGCTGGTAATCTGTCTGTTGGATGATGATGTAAGGGACTCGATATATAGTGATGCTAATACCGTTAGCTAGGATGATTTTAATAAGGATGTCAAGATTTAATGATGATACTAGCGTGAAGGTGTCGATGATCATGAAGATGATGGTGGATATGATACATGATAATCGTGATTCTAATGGTTATGACTAGGATAAAAAGATACATGAAATAATAGTTCAGGCGATGATGATTATGATTATAAATAATGATATTATGATTATGAATTATGTGATGGAAACGATCATAATGATGATTGATTAGCGATATGATAATCAGGATGATGATGATACGATTATGTTTATGATGATGAGGTTATTAGATGATGATTATGTTCGTGTAGATGATGATTGATAAGGATATAGCTGATAGATGGATTGATTCACAGATCATGAAGTTGCAAATGGGTTTTGATAGGAAAAAGAAGAAGAAAAAGGGAACAATTAGATATAGGGTATATTTATGTATTATGGAGTCTGATCAGTAAAATAGAGACATCATGATGGTTGAGGGGTGTTTGTGTGAACGAAATGTCGAGGGTTCAAGCCCCTGCTGTGGCATTTTTTTAGAAAAAGGAAAAGAAGAGGAGAACAGAAGAGTAAAGATAAAAAGAAATATGGTATAAGTTAAATCAGAATAACAGTGTTACTCGGATGGTTTAGGGGTGATTGCATTAAGCGAGAGGTCTCGAGTTCGAGCCCGGGCTGAGGCTGTTTATTTTGTTTTTGGAGCTTTTCCTTTTAATTTGTTTTTGGAGCTTTTCCTTTTATTATTATTATTATTATTATTATTATTATTATTATTATTATTATTATTATTATTATTATTATTATTATTATTATTATTATTATTATTATTATTATTATTATTATTATTATTATTATTATTATTATTATTATTATTATTATTATTATTATTATTATTATTATTATTATTATTATTATTATTATTATTATTATTATTATTATTATTATTATTATTATTATTATTATTATTATTATTATTATTATTATTATTATTATTATTATTATTATTATTATTATTATTATTATTATTATTATTATTATTATTATTATTATTATTATTATTATTATTATTATTATTATTATTATTATTATTATTATTATTATTATTATTATTATTATTATTATTATTATTATTATTATTATTATTATTATTATTATTATTATTATTATTATTATTATTATTATTATTATTATTATTATTATTATTATTATTATTATTATTATTATTATTATTATTATTATTATTATTATTATTATTATTATTATTATTATTATTATTATTATTATTATTATTAATCATTATCATTATCATTATCATTATCATTATCATTATCATTATCATTATTATTAAACTTATCATTTTATTAAAAACTACTATTATTATTAAAAGTATCATTTTATTAAAATTTTCATTTTATTATAGTTATTATTAATATTACTATCATTATTATCATTCCTATTGTTAAAAGTATTAAAGTTATCATTTATACAAAAATTATCATTTTTAATAAGACTACCTTTACTATTAAAATTATTATTATTATTATCATTAATAGAATCATTAATATTATTATCATTATTTTTAAAATGAGTATTATTATTATTATAACTACTGATATTAGGATAAAGATATAACGACTTTTCATTTATCAGTATTATTTTAACCAAATAAATATTAGTTACATAAAAATATATCCAATACATATAACCTAACTCTATTAGTATTTTTATAATAAGTAAGATATATAAAATAAATATATCTAAGTTATTAATGGAACGCACAAATCATTAAAATAAGGGATATATCACTAATAATAATATATATATTGTTCGATTACAATTATGTGTGTTAATATATATATAAATGATATAGGTTCGTGAATCCAAGGCCAACCTTACATTGTTCAGTTTCGTCGAATGCATATTTTTACTACAAAATATCGTATAGTGAGTTCATTTGATTTCCTTTTACTCTTTACATTTTTGGGAATGAGAATACATGCGCTGTTTTTACAACTGCTTTCTTAAATGCTTTTGAAATATATTTTGAACTGCGAATACATGAAATGCTTTTATAAATGTTTGACGAGATAGACACAAGCAAAACATTCCTCGAATGAATTATTATACAGACAGAAGTTCTGCGGATTATTATTGAATTATGTGGACATGATAATTGCCTCCATTGAATTATGTGGACATCATAATTGCCACCATTGAATTATGTGGACATGATAATTGCCACCATTGAATTATGTGGACATGATAATTGCCACCAATTGATGTGAATGTTAAGTATCGAGAGAATGATTTTTATACACAGGTTATGTGTATTATATTTTGTACACGAGATATGTGTACGGTTACTAAGATTTATGAAAAAGGATTTCGTACACGAGAAAGGTGTACTGTATTTAAAAGATATCGCATGTACATTACAGGTGGGTATAGGATTCGGGCCCATTTGTACCATGCAGCATTTAAATCTTGTGGTCTATCAAAATTACTGAATTTTATTGTTTATGATAAACCTATGAACTCACCAACCTTTTCGTTGACACTTTTAATCATGTTTATTCTCAGGTATGAAAGAAATCTTCCGCTGTGCATTTACTCATTTTAAAGACATTACATGGAATCGTTCATGGCATATAGAAGTCAGTTCATCGCAAAGGTACCAGATGTTATTGTTGTGACAACCCAGAAATTTCCAACCAAATTTAAACTTTAATCTCTATATGTTTCCGACACGATAAGCAATATTTGTTAAGTTAAATTTCAAGAATTTTAAACTATGTTCATACATTCATTCGACCTCGACCAAGTTCCAACGATTCACGAACCATTAAATGAATATGATTATATATGTATATGTGTATATATATATTATAACTTGAAACGTAAACAAAATATTAGATTAAATACTTTATATGATTGTATCTGTTTCAAAATGTTTATCAATGGAATTAGAAGATAAGATCAAATGATTGAATTATCAGATATATTCAATTATGATTACAAGTCTCTGTTGAAAAGCCCACGTTGATTTGAGAAATCTTTCTATTTTAACAATATTCAGAAAATGGTAAAGTGATTTATAAATAAGAACAAATTGTTAATCATTGAGAACTAGACAAAGGATAGTGGAAGATTGAATCTCATAAAGACTCGATTGATCTATTTAGTTTCAAACGTACAAAAACGTTTTCAGTTTAAAAAGAACTTTATTATTAAAACGTATATAACTTTTATAAATATCTAGAACCACTTTTGACAACTCATTACTTAACTAGTATGATAAAGATAACGATATTTATATTTTATTTTATTAAATATATATAATGATTTAAATTAATATTATATATATTTATACGCGTATTATACGTATTATGTAGTTTTATACTTTTACTATACTTAAACTTTACCTTTACTTTATTTTTACTTTACTTTAACTTTAACTTTAATAATTCACTTTAATAATTCATACTTTAATAATTCATACTTTAATAATTCACTTTAATAATTCATACTTTAATAATTCACTTTAATAATTCATACTTTAATAATTCACTTTAATAATTCATACTTTAATAATTCACTTTAATAATCCAAAAATCTATTATAAATAGAATTCAATAGGCTTCATTATTTCATAGAAACTTGAAAATATTTTTCTCTAAACTCTCTCAATCGATTTACATATATATATTTACTCCATATTATTTCAAGATATTATTAGTATACATAAATATTACGTCAGAGTACTGTCCGAGTGATTTCGAAATTGTTTTTCGAGTGGGATTGGATTAAGAAAATTATGGGTTATAGCTATGGAGGTGATTGGGTATGGTTCATGGGTATGCTCGCGAGGTCAATATAGTATTTATCATCTCCGTTGCGTCTACGTACCTTTCCTGCAATATTGAATCTCAATATTGATACGTGAGTACTCATAATTTAACTTTTACATACTAATAGTGTATCCCTGACTAGTGCTCGAGTATATAGGATTATGCATGTTTGTACTTTTGATATTGCCTTTAGTTAGGTTATGTTGAATCCTGAATTAGTTATATATGCGACTGAGATAAGGTATAAGATATGCATGTTGTTGGAAAGCTAGCGAAAAATTAAGAACTTTTCATTTAGATATCGAATGATTTCGATGAACGGATTTGAAGTTATAGTCCATCGAATTTTTGTATTATTATTAAAAATGATTATTATTATCGTCGTTATTATCGTCGTTCCAGTTTTATCTTATTATTATTATTATTATTATTATTATTATTATTATTATTATTATTATTATTATTATCTTTATCAATAAAAGGATTTATCATTAAAAAAAATTATTATTTTTTTATTATTACTATCGTTATTATCGTTAAAGTTATAATTAGTATTATTATTATTATCCAATTATTATTATTATTATTATTATTATTATTATTATTATTGGTATTATTATTATTATTATTATTATTATCATTATTAATATATATATCATTATTTAAAAATGGTTATTGTTATTGTTAATATTATTATTACTATATTATCATTAAGATAATTATTAGTATTATCGTTAATAATGTTATAGTAACTATCATTATTAATATTAGTGTAATTAAAATAAATATTTGTAACACCTAATTATTTTGATTACTATTATTATCATTATTACGAACATGATATAAAAGACGATTAAAAGCAATTAAACGAAACGATTAGGAAATAATGGGTAAGAGTATCATGATGAAATTAAAATATTATAAGATATTGATTTAGATAAAATTATCGTTCTTATTATTTTTATCATTACTATTATTATTAAAATTATCGTTAGTATTAAAACTATAATTTTAACAAAAATTATCATTTTAATAGAAATGTCATTGTTACTATAAAATATCATTATTATTATTATTTCAAATAGAATTATTATTTTAAAGATAATATTAAAAATTATCGTAAATATTAAAGTTATCATAATTAGAATTATCATTTTATCATAATGTCATCTTAGTAATTATAAATATTGATATTTTTATAATAATAATTATTATTACAAAATAATACAACTTTTACTTACTATCATTATAGATATTATTTTATCAAATAAATATTTGATACAAACATATTTTACTACGTGTAATAACTTACTTTAATAATACCTATCATATTATCTTTATAATATTAAATGAACCCTATAAATTTTATTACTTAATATATATAAAAGTATATTTTATTATATAAATATAATATAAAATTTTATTTATTAATAAATAAATTATATTATTTACTCTAATAAATCTTTTAAAAATATTTAAAAATATAAAACGACGATATTTAAACTATATATTAATCATGTATAGATTTTTGGAAATTATTTTGAGTCAAATTTACTTTTGTTGACTTTTGCATATTAGTCTCGAGCATTAGGATTGTGGTACACTATGACTTGACCTAATTTGTTAGACAAATATTGACCAACACATAAATATATATAATTAATTTAGGTTCGTGAATCCGAGGCCAACCTTGCACTTGTTCAATGACGTTATATGTATTTTTACTACGAAATACAGTATGGTGAGTTTCATTATTCCCTTTTTATATATATTTTTGGGCTGAGAATACATGCAATGTTTTAATAACTTTTTTTCAATATTTATATGCGTGAGTTTCATTTGCCCTTTTTACTCTTTACGTTTTTGGGCTGAGAATACATGCAAAATGCTTTATCAATTGTTTTATAATATTTAAATGTGTGAGTTTCATTTGCCTTTTTACCCTTTATATTTTTGGGACTGAGAATACATGCGCTTTTATAAATGTTTTGACGAAATAGACACAAGTAATTGAAACTACATTCTATGGTTGAATTATCGAAATCGAATATGCCCCTTTTTATTAAAGTCTGGTAATCTAAGAATTAGGGAACAGACACCCTAATTGACGCGAATCCTAAAGATAGATCTATTGGGCCTAACAAACCCCATCCAAAGTACCGGATGCTTTAGTACTTCGAAATTTATATCATGTCCGAAGGAGGATCCCGGAATGATAGGGGATATTCTTATATGTATCTAGTTAATGTCGGTTACCAGGTGTTCACCATATGAATGATTGTTTTTGTCTCTATGCATGGGACGTATATTTATGAGAACTGGAAATGAAATTCTTGTGGTCTATTAAAATGATGGAAATAAATGATTATGATAAACTAATGAACTCACCAACCTTTTGGTTGACACTTTAAAGCATGTTTATTCTCAGGTGTTAAAGAAATCTTCCGCTGTGCATTTGCTCATTTTAAAGATATTACTTGGAGTCTTCAATAGCATATTTCGAAGAACGTTGCATTCGAGTCATTGAGTTCATCAAAGATTATTATTAAATCAATTTATAGTTGGATAGTGGATATTATGAAATGGTATGCATGCCTGTCAATTTTCGATGTAAAGAAAGATTGTCTTTTAAAAACGAATGCAATGTTTGTAAAATGTATCATATAGAGGTCAAATACCTCGCAATGTAATCAACTATTGTGAATCGTTTATAATGTATATGAACGGGTCCTTTCAGTTGGTATCAGAGCGGTGGTCTTAGCGAACCAGGTCTGCATTAGTGTGTCTAACTGATAAGTCGTTAGGATGCATTAGTGAGTCTGGACTTCGACCGTGTCTGCATGTCAAAAGTTTTGCTTATCATTTCTAGTCGGAAATCATCTGCTTATCATCCATAGGAAATTATCTACTTATCATTATTAGTCTAGACACGTCTTGCTACATTAATTGCATGAGTAGTGTATAGACAAAATTCATATCTTAGCGTATCTGCTAAATCATATCTTATCGTATCTGTTACTTTAAACTTTGCCTGACATATCCCGCAAATTCCTCCGTAATCTATGAAATCTTTTGATCTCTATATATAGATATCCTATGTAAATAGAATACCACCCGATAGCCGAAAAATCATTTTATATCGAAAATCCTTTATCCAATCGTACGAAATGGAATTTGTCATCAGTTCAAGTCACTCGGATTCCGAAATGGAATCTCACTCAAGCTCCGAAAGCAGTGTAACCGGAATGGATCAACCAATCAGTCATCACCTATTCTGGATGAATTGGGGATGGGTTCGTAGCCTCCTCAATCATTGGAAACAAGAAGAAGGCGATCCTTTCCATCCACCACATTGCCCTCTTGGCGAAGAACCTGAAGCACTTACCGGCGAACCTGTTCGAGACACCATTTTCTCTCTCATTTCCAGGGTATCTCGTCACGATTATATACTACATCAAATTCTAGATTTTATTTATCCGCTCGTTCCGACCAACAATCATCCTGGAATAATAGAAGAAGTCAACGAACTTCGCGCTCGGGTAGTGGCTTTGGAGAATATGGTGCAGAGATTACAAACACCAGCAGCAGCACCAGCAGCATAACCAGTACCACCATCATCAACGCCAACAGTACCATTACCACCTCCAACCACAACCGCGTTGTAAACCTCAACTTCACAATCTGTCCCACTAGCATCAACGTCATACGCACCATAGATACCAAGGAGTACCAACAACAATAACTGACGAAGTATTAATTCATAACTTCATTGGAGAAACATTCCACGGCGATTATATAATCTCTAAAGTCTTAGAGATTATCTAATCTAGCCCTAACCATAAATCAGTTAAGCGAACCAAAATGATAGAAGGAAGAGTAGAAACCCTGACAAAAATGGTGTGTGATTAACAAGTTAAACTTGTTTTAACAACAGCATCAACAGTACCGTCAACGTCACCAGCATCGTCAGTACAGTCAACATCAGAATCAACAATACCTATAATATCACAAACTCCGTCAGTTCAAGAATCACTGTGGACATCATTACGAATCAATAACGTGTATATTGTATCAACAAGTTATGAAGAATTAACTCATTCCCTCTGAAGAAATTATATATATATATATTTTTTATATATATATTTTGAAATAAAAAAAATAAATCTTTCCGTGCTAAGCTATTGTGTGTGAATCTTAACTACTCGGTTAATTCATATTATAAATATGCAATAATGTACGTCCCTCGCCCGCGACTTAACCATCGTTAACTACAATCTCTGTCTCAATTCAACAAATTCCAATTCCTAATAAATCAAGTATATATTTGATTTTACACTTCATCATTGATGTAACCGAAACTTTTCAGATAACATCATTCGTACTTTGCGAAGTTCACAAGAATTTAACGAAAACCAACATCACATCTCAACAAATAACGAAGTATTGATTCATAATTTCAATATTATTGAAGAAATACTTATGTAACCTCTAAAGCCTTCAAGGAATTATTCAATTCTAGTTCCAACCGTAAATCGGATGAGTTTAATTTAGTATTAACTCATTAAAATCTATGTTACATCTGAGGAGAATATATACATATATATTTTCATAAAGACTGTAATAAAATTCTTATGTACAAAATATTAATTGTGAAAATTTTTTAACGGGTAGGTAATACCCGAGAGATATATATAAATTCACAATTAATATGTTACATTCTTCGAATCAGATTAAGCAAATTATCAATTATACTTCCTACTTTCACAATAATATACATTCTTTCATAGAAATTAAAACAACCATACTAATTCAAACCCAATTACATATTCTGATTTTAAAATCTCAGAATTTAATTCGAGATATAATCGGTACTATCACTTTTAGATTCCTACATCTTTCAAAGCTATACTTTGACTTCAAAAGTGTGTTAGAACATCAAATGTATATTAACGATTACAATCTGTGTTCAAAATCCTTCAAAATTCCTGAAGACACTTCAAATAATAAACAATCGAGATAATGATCCAACCACATATTAACCACAGTCTTGCATCTGAAAAGCTCTCGAAACCAGAGTCATAATTTAACACGTATCCGTGTCAGACCCTTTGGCATTTATTAGCAAAAATAACTTTGCGATTCCTTTTCAAATTAGTCAGTTTTGTCACAGCTTTAGCAAGTCAACTTCGACTTTTCAGTTGAAACAGTCTTATTATAACCTTGATATAGACGTTGCCCTTTCGTCATTGTTACCAGAGAACCTTTTATGTCTCACCACATTAAAAATAAACTTACCAACAACTTCACTGATCTTTGACTTTCCGAAAAGTCATTATATTTATCGAAACCCCATCATTTACTCATCCGCATCTTGTAACAAGAATTGTCATGCCAATTACTGGGAATCAGCAATTAGTATTTTGAAATCTTGCAGCATGTCTCTGCCAACAGTTATAGGTGTATATATAACGTCTATCTCCTAGACTTATATACTTTGAATGTGAAGTTTCTGAAAAACACCCTAAACTGCGAACTAGTTCTCCGAAGTTTGGAAAATGCTGATGAAGCAGTAAAAACTGTAAACGACCTTAACAGTCAAAAGTTTGATAATAAAGGATAGTGTGTTGGAAAAGCTTAGAAAAAGAGAAGGTTTGGAACTGGAAAACGGATTAAGCAAACCATGAAGGAGGCTATGGACAAATCACAAAGACTAAACCTGCCTTCAAAGAATCCAAATGATTCAGTGTCTGCTGAAATTATTATTAAATACCTTACTCCTGACTCTAAACCCTTGTGAATAATATTCTTCATCATCCTCTGATCTTAGATATTCTAAAATATCATCATATCTTTCATTATAAATATCCTCCATATTTCTGAAGATATTTTCTTACCTATTCTTATCTGGAATCATTTATCTCTTTGCGCTATCTGGATTACATCAAAAAGGAAACTGTTTAGTTCCTATACTCTGTAAACCTTTGAGTTTAAACTATGAATGTTTTTGAAGTAGTGTTGGAAACTGAAGCATGAGTTAGTATAATATAATGACACTTGATCAACGTGATTATATTACAGTAATTCATGCTGAGTTTCTAAATGGAACGTGATGATTCACAGATCATAACATCATCATGTGCCATGTTATACGACTCTTGTATTCTATTTAACCTCTAAAATATCAAGAAAATATTTCTTGATGATTCGGCCTTTTCCAAGGTATTCTAGTAATTTGACAAGTCAAGATCGTGCCATCACAATTTCCTTCCTAGAACATTAACAATGTTCATTCCGAAATTCATATCTGTGAATTCTGGACCATTACAAGCGGTGCTTAATCGCAAGAAGAAGAAACGAAAGGACAAAACTCCGAAATAGAAATTGGGGTATAAATTGCAGTAAATAAAAGAGAGCATTAACTGTGGATGACAATGATTATAGAAAATAGAAACAGAGACTTTGAAATATAAGGGAAGATATAAATCCCAACGACAAACCAAAAATTATAAACCATATATATCGATGCATATAGCAATATAAAGATACGGGAGAACTAGAAACACTATAAACCCAAGAGTATAGTAGAAGTAAATAGATTCTTCTGGCGGTAGATGAAAAAGAAGAATGACCGATATGAAAGTTATAAGTATATCGAGAATCAGAACTGGATGGAGCATATTGATGAACACTTTAAAATATGAGTTGAGGGGGAAAGAATAGAAGGTGATGAAACATGACTAGGAACTTAGAAATCAACAGATTTAACTCACACAATGACGGAATAAGTGAATCAAACCCTCTAGTAAGTAGGTTAAGCGTTTTGGGATTAATTTAGTCATACCATAACTAAATCAAGTGTGATTAGATCAACACCTAGAGCTATTATTCACCACCTGGGTGATTTGGGTTGAGAGAGAATCGGAGGAGCTCACCAGATCTGAGTGTGTGTAACAAATGAGAGGCTTAACCTAAAATGAAGAACATAAGACTTTATATACCCCTGCTGTTGACTCACCCGTACGATTCATCCATCACACATACGAGTTGGCTTCATCAGCTGTACGGGTGATCACTCACTCGTGTCTTCTCATTTAGGTTGTAACTGTGACTTAGCTCAGTATCAACCGTGCGTATGAGCCTATCAGCCGTACGAGTGAGGCTTCACTCGGACGTCTGACTAAGTCTAACATAGTCAAACATCCAAATCTCGTTCCTGCAGTTCCTGTAACCACATACAAACACGGATAGTATAATAACGAACAATCATGGTGGCCTGTAAACTGTTGTACCTGCAATGGACGTGGGTAGATGTCTAGGGACTTGCATAAAATGCATCAACAGAAGGTTTGAGTTGTAAGGAAACGAAGGAGGTGAATTTATAAGAAAATCTCCGACAGAACAATTAAAATGGACGATCGCATTTAAAGCGGATCCTAATTCCCTTGATTACCGGAGAGTCAAATCTTATTAAGAAGATTTTCTTCAAATCCCTTGAAATCTGGGAATCAATCATATCTACGTCAAATGATAAGATGAATCTACACTTACTCATTTCACTCTTCTATGTTAGCTTCATTCGTACTCTTCATATAAATGGATTGTTTATCTAAATTATTCGCTGATAATAAAACTCTAATTTTCAGCCCGTATGCATCATGAAAACATACTTATTATCATTCACGAGCTTTCCACTCAAATTTCGGGACGAAATTTCTTTAACGGGTAGGTACTGTGACACCCAGAAATTTCCAACCAAATTTAAACTTTAATCTCTATATGTTTCCGACACGATAAGCAATATTTGTTAAGTTAAATTTCAAGAATTTTAAACTATGTTCATACATTCATTCGACCTCGACCAAGTTCCAACGATTCACGAACCATTAAATGAATATGATTATATATGTATATGTGTATATATATATTATAACTTGAAACGTAAACAAAATATTAGATTAAATACTTTATATGATTGTATCTGTTTCAAAATGTTTATCAATGGAATTAGAAGATAAGATCAAATGATTGAATTATCAGATATATTCAATTATGATTACAAGTCTCTGTTGAAAAGCCCACGTTGATTTGAGAAATCTTTCTATTTTAACAATATTCAGAAAATGGTAAAGTGATTTATAAATAAGAACAAATTGTTAATCATTGAGAACTAGACAAAGGATAGTGGAAGATTGAATCTCATAAAGACTCGATTGATCTATTTAGTTTCAAACGTACAAAAACGTTTTCAGTTTAAAAAGAACTTTATTATTAAAACGTATATAACTTTTATAAATATCTAGAACCACTTTTGACAACTCATTACTTAACTAGTATGATAAAGATAACGATATTTATATTTTATTTTATTAAATATATATAATGATTTAAATTAATATTATATATATTTATACGCGTATTATACGTATTATGTAGTTTTATACTTTTACTATACTTAAACTTTACCTTTACTTTATTTTTACTTTACTTTAACTTTAACTTTAATAATTCACTTTAATAATTCATACTTTAATAATTCATACTTTAATAATTCACTTTAATAATTCATACTTTAATAATTCACTTTAATAATTCATACTTTAATAATTCACTTTAATAATTCATACTTTAATAATTCACTTTAATAATCCAAAAATCTATTATAAATAGAATTCAATAGGCTTCATTATTTCATAGAAACTTGAAAATATTTTTCTCTAAACTCTCTCAATCGATTTACATATATATATTTACTCCATATTATTTCAAGATATTATTAGTATACATAAATATTACGTCAGAGTACTGTCCGAGTGATTTCGAAATTGTTTTTCGAGTGGGATTGGATTAAGAAAATTATGGGTTATAGCTATGGAGGTGATTGGGTATGGTTCATGGGTATGCTCGCGAGGTCAATATAGTATTTATCATCTCCGTTGCGTCTACGTACCTTTCCTGCAATATTGAATCTCAATATTGATACGTGAGTACTCATAATTTAACTTTTACATACTAATAGTGTATCCCTGACTAGTGCTCGAGTATATAGGATTATGCATGTTTGTACTTTTGATATTGCCTTTAGTTAGGTTATGTTGAATCCTGAATTAGTTATATATGCGACTGAGATAAGGTATAAGATATGCATGTTGTTGGAAAGCTAGCGAAAAATTAAGAACTTTTCATTTAGATATCGAATGATTTCGATGAACGGATTTGAAGTTATAGTCCATCGAATTTTTGTATTATTATTAAAAATGATTATTATTATCGTCGTTATTATCGTCGTTCCAGTTTTATCTTATTATTATTATTATTATTATTATTATTATTATTATTATTATTATTATTATTATTATTATCTTTATCAATAAAAGGATTTATCATTAAAAAAAATTATTATTTTTTTATTATTACTATCGTTATTATCGTTAAAGTTATAATTAGTATTATTATTATTATCCAATTATTATTATTATTATTATTATTATTATTATTATTATTGGTATTATTATTATTATTATTATTATTATTATCATTATTAATATATATATCATTATTTAAAAATGGTTATTGTTATTGTTAATATTATTATTACTATATTATCATTAAGATAATTATTAGTATTATCGTTAATAATGTTATAGTAACTATCATTATTAATATTAGTGTAATTAAAATAAATATTTGTAACACCTAATTATTTTGATTACTATTATTATCATTATTACGAACATGATATAAAAGACGATTAAAAGCAATTAAACGAAACGATTAGGAAATAATGGGTAAGAGTATCATGATGAAATTAAAATATTATAAGATATTGATTTAGATAAAATTATCGTTCTTATTATTTTTATCATTACTATTATTATTAAAATTATCGTTAGTATTAAAACTATAATTTTAACAAAAATTATCATTTTAATAGAAATGTCATTGTTACTATAAAATATCATTATTATTATTATTTCAAATAGAATTATTATTTTAAAGATAATATTAAAAATTATCGTAAATATTAAAGTTATCATAATTAGAATTATCATTTTATCATAATGTCATCTTAGTAATTATAAATATTGATATTTTTATAATAATAATTATTATTACAAAATAATACAACTTTTACTTACTATCATTATAGATATTATTTTATCAAATAAATATTTGATACAAACATATTTTACTACGTGTAATAACTTACTTTAATAATACCTATCATATTATCTTTATAATATTAAATGAACCCTATAAATTTTATTACTTAATATATATAAAAGTATATTTTATTATATAAATATAATATAAAATTTTATTTATTAATAAATAAATTATATTATTTACTCTAATAAATCTTTTAAAAATATTTAAAAATATAAAACGACGATATTTAAACTATATATTAATCATGTATAGATTTTTGGAAATTATTTTGAGTCAAATTTACTTTTGTTGACTTTTGCATATTAGTCTCGAGCATTAGGATTGTGGTACACTATGACTTGACCTAATTTGTTAGACAAATATTGACCAACACATAAATATATATAATTAATTTAGGTTCGTGAATCCGAGGCCAACCTTGCACTTGTTCAATGACGTTATATGTATTTTTACTACGAAATACAGTATGGTGAGTTTCATTATTCCCTTTTTATATATATTTTTGGGCTGAGAATACATGCAATGTTTTAATAACTTTTTTTCAATATTTATATGCGTGAGTTTCATTTGCCCTTTTTACTCTTTACGTTTTTGGGCTGAGAATACATGCAAAATGCTTTATCAATTGTTTTATAATATTTAAATGTGTGAGTTTCATTTGCCTTTTTACCCTTTATATTTTTGGGACTGAGAATACATGCGCTTTTATAAATGTTTTGACGAAATAGACACAAGTAATTGAAACTACATTCTATGGTTGAATTATCGAAATCGAATATGCCCCTTTTTATTAAAGTCTGGTAATCTAAGAATTAGGGAACAGACACCCTAATTGACGCGAATCCTAAAGATAGATCTATTGGGCCTAACAAACCCCATCCAAAGTACCGGATGCTTTAGTACTTCGAAATTTATATCATGTCCGAAGGAGGATCCCGGAATGATAGGGGATATTCTTATATGTATCTAGTTAATGTCGGTTACCAGGTGTTCACCATATGAATGATTGTTTTTGTCTCTATGCATGGGACGTATATTTATGAGAACTGGAAATGAAATTCTTGTGGTCTATTAAAATGATGGAAATAAATGATTATGATAAACTAATGAACTCACCAACCTTTTGGTTGACACTTTAAAGCATGTTTATTCTCAGGTGTTAAAGAAATCTTCCGCTGTGCATTTGCTCATTTTAAAGATATTACTTGGAGTCTTCAATAGCATATTTCGAAGAACGTTGCATTCGAGTCATTGAGTTCATCAAAGATTATTATTAAATCAATTTATAGTTGGATAGTGGATATTATGAAATGGTATGCATGCCTGTCAATTTTCGATGTAAAGAAAGATTGTCTTTTAAAAACGAATGCAATGTTTGTAAAATGTATCATATAGAGGTCAAATACCTCGCAATGTAATCAACTATTGTGAATCGTTTATAATGTATATGAACGGGTCCTTTCAATTGTATTCGTTCGGAAGATTTTGGACGGGGTATGACACAAACTTTTGAGGAACACTTATCATTATGTTATCCACCACTTTCTGGTCTGAAATCTTATCACCATGAAGTCTAATTTGATTAACAACATCCATTATTCGCGATGAATTTTCTTTCACGGGTTCATCATCGTTCATTTTCAACAATTCAAACTCTCGTCTGAGAGTCAATAATCTGACAGCTTTTACTCTATCAGAATTTTCATAAGTATCTTGAATTTTATTCCACATAGCTTTTGGTGTCTCCAAGTCCATTATTGAGGTGAAAATTTGATCAGCAAGTCCTGAATGTAAACAGATAAGTGCCTTAGCTTTCTTCAGCAACTCTTCTTCATAAATTTTTAATTGAGCAACAGTTGGGTTTGCTCTGAGTGCTGGAGGATCTTCATCAGTCTCTACAACCTTCCATAAACCTCGAGACTTCAAATATGTCTTCATCTTTACTGCCCAAATGTGATAGTGCAACCCATCTAGTCTAAAATTTCTTTATCGTGAATAACACAGCCCCTTAAGAAGAGAGCTCTGATACCACTGTAAATGTTCAAGAATAGAATAGAAGTCTACACTTGAAAGATTAGCGTAGCAAGACATTGTTGCTAAAGATTAAAATAGCAAGACTTTGTTGCTAAGTAGATTAGAATAAATAATGGAAGAGTAGAATAGAAATAATTAGAAGATTGAGTGTGTTATTTGAAGATTTGTTATCTTATACAACCCTTGATTACAACTCCTATTTATAGGCAACAAAAAAACTAACTTTCTTAACCTCTAAGAAAACTTAAGAGGTAAATATCACGAATATCGGTAATTTCTTAACAACTAAGGATACTAAATTATCTATGTATCCTTAATGAATATGAATATTTAATAGTTAAGTATCCTTAATGGATAAGAATACTTAATGGCTAAGAATACTTAATAGCTAAGAATACTTAATGGATAATAACACTTAATGGCTAAGAATACTTAATAGCTAAGTTAATAGCTAAGTTAATAGCTAAGTTTTTTTAGTAACTAAGTTTTCATAACATAAGACAAATGTCTAATAACAATCTTAGATACAATAACATTTTAATTAACGAATGACAAGATTCTTCACTTTAACTTATATGTAACTGCTATATGTAGTATGGATCAGATACAACCACAAACACTTTAATAGAAAAACAATAAAACAAATTGTTTAATTTCTCTTCTCTATTAATGACTAAAAAATTAAATAAAAATAAGAAATTAAACAAACTCACCTGATTCAGCAAAGAGGTTAGTCCGTTAGGAACCAACATGCACTAATGGACCAAGCTCATTTTGACCAGCCTTTTCTGAATATACAACTAAAATACCATCAAACCAACAACAAATCACATACTTTTACTTAGATCTGCACACATGTTTAACGAAAGTGGAGATGAAAACTTCAAGCTAATTACTACTTTAGTACAACTTTTGACGTAACTTGTTAGGCAAATTGGTATACAATCCTAAAATGATGACTCACAAAGCATTCTCATAATTGTTGCGAAACTATACACCAACAATGGTCCACCAAAATACTAACAATTTATACAAAGTATGAACTTAGATGCAAACCTAATTATCACCAGAAATACGGGTAAGGTAAAAGTTATAACTGGTTGAATCATTGGAACATATGATCCATCTACACACATGGTGCTAGCATGTATATTTAGTGACAATTATTGATTGGTTACTTCATGTACTGCATGAAAAAACAAAAGATTTTAGGTAATATATTTTGGTTAAAAAAATTATATGCCTGTGTTACATTTTAAAAACCAAATTTGATCACTTTAAGTCTTAACTTTAAGTCTTAAGATGATAGATAATCAATTCCGTGGTCAAAACAGGTATACTCGGACCATTGATTGAGATTACTCAGTTAGATTAATGGATTGCATACAATATTAAGGAATGGGTTTCCTTCCTTACTTTTTTGTATCTACCTTTAAATATTAATATTTTTATTTTCAAAAGAAAAACTACTCATTTGAACTGAACCCATTTGACCTAGCCCGTCGAAAGACAAACCTGTTTTGTGCCGACTTGCCCAATTGCTAAATTCATATCTCAGATATTTCACTTCTTAAATAAAATCAAATCAATCAAATTTGACTATAAAGGAAAAGAAATATTCAGTTCTAAGCAAAACCCAATAGCTAAGTATTAATAAGAAAACTTTTCAACAATTTTCTCACAACCCAACAAACAAACACAGGAATCTTAAACAATATCATATAAACGATTTCCAGGGAAGAGAAACATAAGGATTAAAATTACCTTTACACAATAACGTTACCATTCTGAGCAAAAATCCGTCATCATCAACACATCAGGAACAAACAATATCAGATGAAGACCTTGAAATCCAGGAAAAATATAAGAATAAAGTTACCTTAAGCCAGGGGGTCTGTTAAATCTCTCGAATTGCTTTAAGTCCGTCCATACTATAAAGAATCATTAGAAGCGATCACAACAACTGAGAAAAAAAATTGAAGTTCAGTGGCAGAACTAAAGGAGTATATAATCAAATGTTTCATATTCACTCGTTTAATCCATTTAATTCGATTACAGAATAAAATAAAACATCAAATTGATACAAAACACAAAATGGTAATACAAAATTCATATGCTCCAGATTAAACGATCGTGTGTTTTGTGAAACTCAAAATTGAGAGTACAAATTTAATCAAATAAAAAATAGAATTGAAACAATACCTTGTATTATAGTGAAACCCCAATAAAAGAAGAACAAACATTCAACTTTGATGTTAGAACTATATAAAAAAAATATTGACCGTAATAACCCGGAATTTTCCAACGTTTATTATTAATATTTATTATTAATACTTGCACTTTAATAAATGTATTTATATACATTTACTTGTTATCGTATTTAAATTTTCATGGCCCGACTAGTCTTTGTGACATGCGTACTTTTCACGAATAATATTTTTGAATATTATTTATATTCATGATTAATTAATATTAGTCATTTTTTTTAATTAACCAAGGTTAGTGGTTAATTACTTGGGCTTTATGTATTTAATTGCATCCTTACTTGGACTTGAGCCTTTAATTAATAAACTTGGACTAGTAAGCCCACCCTACACTTATAATGGACTTGTAAGTCCATTTATTATACTAGTATTACATTAGACATAAGCTTGGATTAATTAAGCTAATTAAGGGACAAACCTTTCAAGCATGCAAGACCATTCTCCCATGCATTTAACTTACTATCCTTTCCTAGCATACTACAACATCCCATACTTGAAAGTGGCTTGTTGACTCCCCTCTTTTGCCTCCAATACCGACGGTTTCCAAGCAAGCAAGAGGAGATCATTTTTATTTAACTTTGTTACATATTTGCTTGTATTTCACTTCCATTTCACACACACAAAAATACTCACAACTCTCTCTCTCAACTTTTCTCTCTTTTTCTTGTAAATGAAATGTTCATTTCTTCCTTTCTTTCTTGAATAAAAACCGAACCATGTATCTACATCATCATCATTTTCTTGTCTTGTACTTGTTGTTTGTTGGTTATTATTCAAGATCAAACTTCCTAGTTTGAATCTTCAAATATCTTGGTTACTTCCACCTCTTTTGTTGATAAAAACCAAGAACAAAGAACCTAAAACTTACTAGTTTGTGGTTCGATACTTAAGTGTTTTCAAGACTAAAAGTTCATAAGTTTATAATCTTCTTTATTTTCATGTTTGTAGACTTGAATTCTTAAGATTCAAAACTTTAGTTTGAATCTTCTCAAGTATGAAGCAAATATAAACATAATACTTGTAGATCTACTTTATTTCTTCATTTTTACTTACTTTAAATTTGTGTTTGATTGTTCATGGTCAAGTATTACTAGTTAAAACTTGATCTCATACTTCTTGAAAACAAAGTTAACTTTGTAAGTTCAAGAACATAGAAGTTTAACTTTCTAGCTACAACTTTATATACTTGTGTTGGATTTAACTTAAGAACTTTAGATCTAGACTTTTGGGTCTAGGATCTTCAAGATCTAACTAAGAACTAGGTTCTACAACCTAAGATCTTGTTTGCTTAAGTTTAATTTCAAGTTGTAGCTTAATATTACTTGTATAACTCTTGTATGTGTTGGATCTAAGATTTGGATGTAACTTTAGTTCATCAAACTTCATACAACTCTTAAGTAAGTTGTTCTATATATCTTAGACTTACACTAGTGTCATGATAGTCAAAACTTGGTTAATATTACTTTTAGAGTTCATGTATGTGTCGGATCTAAGATCTTGATGTAACTTTGGTTCATCAAACTACATACAACACTAAATTGAGTTGTGCAACTTATCTTAGACTTACACTAGTATTATGATGGTCAAACCTTGGTTAATATGATGCAAACACATCAACGAGTTGTACACTTGAAGCTATATGCATCAAGGATGAGAACCGGGATGAGCATCAAACACCAAGAACCCACCGGAACACTTTAACTTACTGTTTTTTGGGTCTGACCCGACCACCTGGGCTACTGTAAAGCTGATTTTCAGTTAGCTCTATTCGAGTAGATAATTTTTCGTTTAAGACTCATCTTAATCTGAGTTACGGTTTAGGATCTATGGCCCTCCGAACGTCACTATGTCCTTTTAACGTTGTGCTGAAAATTCTGACCTACTCGCACTTAAACCGTCGCCACGGTCAAACGAAGACGATTTCGGTTCTGGAATTTTTACAGAAACTAAAGGACTTATATACGGAGCCATGGCCACTGGTCTCACCTCATTTCAGTAGGTATAGAGGCTGTGGTGACTGATCGAAGTCAGCCTTTGTTTTAAACTCTTTTTCTTGAATGAAACTTACTTTACACTTTTTTGATGATGAATGATGATGATACTTAAGACCTAATTTACATACATTTAAACCTATTGGGACGATTTACGGACTTAGTAACTTTTGACTTAGGTTGAGGACTTTTCGGACCTACATACTTGCTTACTTTTCCCGAATCAACTTTACTACTAGTTTACCACTGTGAGTTATAGCATCCCTTTTTACTTTAACTATTTTGGGAATTGAGAATACATGCGCATTTTACGTTTTACATACTAGGCACGAGTACTTAAACTTTATATATTTGTGAGTTATACAAAGGCATAAACATTCCCTTTAGCTCGGTAACGTTTAGTCATTGATTTTTGAACCGGTGAACGCGAATATTTGATATGGATCCATAGGGTTTGACATCCCCACTCGGGCTAGTCGCGCTAGCATTTAACAGGTGTTTAATACTTCGTAAACATACGCACTCGCCAAGTGTACTTTCAGGGGGTTATAAACGTTAAGTTTGTTACCAAGTGCCCACGGTTAAATATATACTTTAAATACTATTTTGAAACTCTCTTTGTAGCTCTGAAATCTCGTGGCCTACCTTACATTACGGTTATACTTAAACTATATCTCACCAACCTTTGTGTTGACGTTTTTAAGCATGTTTTTCTCAGGTGCTTAAGGTTAGCCGCTTCCGCTGTTGTACTAGTCTTGCTGTAGACACCCGCTGTTTTAGAGATGTCACCACATGAACGTTTATTTGAATTCAAACTTTATTACATTTGAAACAATGATTTGTAACGACCTAAGGGTCACGTACTATTATTACTTGCTTCCGTTCATAGAAGCATACTTATGGTTGTAAAACATTTGACGTTGGTTAAGACGTCACCTTTTATCACGAATGCCAACTTGTTTTGAAAACGTATATAGTGTTTGACCTTGTAATGATCCTGTTGTTGATGGTCCGTACATGTTGATTTAGTACGGGGCGTCACATTGACACCCGACTGTGTTAGTGGTCGGATTACACTCGGATAAACAACTGAAGAAACAATTTATCGTTAAAAATTGTAAATTAGGGCCACGTAGAATTTCAGAACCCTAGAGGAAGGAAAACGTAATAAGAATTTAGTGAATTGGAAGCCAGAAGAAGTTAAAGGAAACAGATGATGATTTTGTGGATTGGAACCCTAAAACAGATTCAATCGGATTAATTGCTGAAACGGTTTTGATTGGAACCCTAAGAATTTAGTTTTCTTATTTCGCTCTGAAAATTGACGAATTATTGATTATCAAGATTTGATTTTTGCATCAACGGTGTGATGAATTGATGAATTTGATAGTTGGATCGTTGAGTATTATTGAAGAAGTTATATTTGTTTGTTTGAAGGTATGAAATTCAAAGTTGAATCTGAATGAAACCCTTCTTGGTATGGTTTAAAGTAATTTTACGGGCTTAATTTAGTGGACACGTGGCATTCCTATATAATTAGGAATAACTAATGAAATGACCCGTGGAACCACGGATCTGTTTAAACGAAATAGTTTAATGATATGTTTTAGGTATTAAGTGAACGTAAATGCTAAAGTTATTTAGTTTAATGACCCATGGAACCACAGAGTTCGACTAAGAAATTCGTCAGCTGAACATTTCATCAAACACCTAAAATGCATATTAAACAATCCACACTCAATCATAAGAAATAATAATGGTTGTCATTTTATTTTAAAAATGTAAATTAAAATATAAATTTAGAATTGATTTCCTTCTGGCTAGCTTTTATACCTTCTCGTACTCAATTCAAAATAATTAATTAAAATAATTAAAATTATTTAATTTTAATAATTAAAATAATTACTAATAAGATTAATAATAATAATTAATTAATAAGATTTAATTTGAATTTAAAATTATTTAGATTAATGACATCACCCACCATGCTTAGATTTTTTTCTTTTTCTTTTAGATTTTTTCTTAACAAAGGAATTAGCCTAATAATGACATCATCATTGTAGAATTTTAATATTAACTATAGATTAAGCTTGATTAATTAGAAAATTAGGAAAATGTTTAGGAGAATAGTAGGATGACACGTGGACTTATCTTACCAATTTAGTAAGATAGATAGATAGATAGATAGATAGATAGATAGATAGATAGATAGATAGATAGATAGATAGATAGATATACTAATCTAATATGTTTTGGGCATCAATCAATACAATCAATATTACACCTTAACATGGTATCAGGCCATCTCTTCCTTAATGTAGTGACCCGAACTTTTCCATGATTATCTCATGATTATATATTAAATGAAAACTATATTTACATGATTAAATGTTTACAACATGTTAAGCAATCAAACTTGTTAAGACTTGATTATTTGAAATAGGTTTCATGTAGACAATTGACCACCCAAATTGACCGGCGATTCACGAATGTTAAAAACTTGTAAAAACCATATGATATATATATATATATATATATATATATATATATATATATATATATATATATATATATATATATATATATATATATATATATATATATATATATATATATATATATATAGTTATCATGATATTATTATAAGTAAGTATCTCATTAGGTATATTAACAATGAGTTATATACATAATAATTAGACTACTAAGTTAAGAAACTCGAAATGATATATATAACGATTATCGTTATAACAACGTCTTACTAAATACATATGTATCATATTAAGATATTGTTACACTATATTTAACATGATAAAATGATAATTAAATATATTATTAAGTGTGTTAACAATGAACTACTTATGTAAAACAAGACTACTAAAGTAAGAATTTCGAAACGAGACATATATGTTATGATTATCGTTGTAACGACATTTTAATGTATATATATCACATTAAGATATATTAATACATCATAATATTATGATAATGTAATAATTTAACATCTCATTAGTTATAATAAACATTGGGTTAACAACATTAAATGAGATCGTTAACTTAAAGGTTTCAAAACAACACTTACATGTAACGACTAACGATGACTTAACGAATCTGTTAAAATGTATATACATGTAGTATATTAAGATGTATTAGTACACTTTTGAAAGAATTCAAGACATATATCAAAGTACTTCTACTTAACAAAAATGCTTACAATTGCATTCTCATTCATTTTCATCAACAATTCTACTCGTATGCACCCGTATTCGTACTCGTACAATACACAACTTATAAATGTATTTACTATTGGTATATACACTCCAATTATCAGCTCTTAGAAGCCCTTGTGAGTCACCAACACATGCGGGAACCATCTTTTGGCAACTAGCATGAAATATCTAGCTAAATTACAAACTAATGGAGCCTATATTTGACACCAATATTCACGTGAACTAGCTCACACTCTAACACTTTCATTTTTCAATTTTCTTGAATCAAACTCATCTCTCTCAAGTTTTCTCTCATTATTCTAAGTGTTTTTCATCATCTTCATTAAAACCTAGCTCAATCTAGTTCATAAATCCATACTTAAAACAACTTACAAAACAACTACTCAAGAAAACTTCAAGAACACTTTCAAGTTTGCAAGTCTACTTCCAAGCTTTCGAATCCATTCCAAGTAATCATCTAAGTTCAAGAAACCTCTGTTATTTATAGTAGGTTATCATTCTAATTCAAGGTAATACTAATATTCAAACTTTGATTCAATTTCTATAACTATAAACTATCTTAATTCGAGTAAAAATCTTACTTGAACTTGTTTTCGTGTCATGATTCTACTTCAAGAACTTTCAAGCTATCCAAGAATCCTTTAAAGCTAGATCATTTCTTGTCACTTCCAGTAGGTTTACCTACTATATTTTAGGTAGTAATGATATTCATAACATCATTCGATTCATATATATAAAACTATCTTATTCGAAGTTTATAACATGTAATCACAAGAACATAGTTTAGTTAATTCTAAACTTGTTCGCAAACAAAGTTAATCCTTCTAACTTGACATTTAAAATCAACTAAACACATGTTTTATATCTATATGGTATGCTAACTTAATGATTTAAAACCTGGAAACACGAAGAACACCGTAAAATCGGACATACGCCGTCATTGTAAAATCGGGGGCTGTTTTGGGTTAGATAATTAAAAACTATGATAAACTTTGATTTAAAAGTTGTTCTTCTGGGAAAATGATTTTTCTTATGAACATGAAACTATATCCAAAAATCATGGTTAAACTTAAAGTGGAAATATGTTTTTCAAAATGCTCATCAAGACGTCATTTTTTCGACTTAAATGACTACCTCTACAAAAATGACTTGTAAACTGTATTTCTGACTATAAACCTATACTTTTTCTGTTTAGTTTCATAAAATACAGTTCAATATGAAACCATAGCAAGTTGATTCACTCAAAACGGATTTAAAACGAAAAAGTTATGGGTAAAACAAAATTGGTTAAAAATGGTTAATTTGACTACGGGATGAATTGACAAAAATCTATACTAACCATATCCTAGCTAACTTATATTGTATTATATATATATTCTAACATATATTATGTAATCTTGATAGACCATAGACACGTATACTATGTTTTGACATATCATATCGACGTCATCTATATATATTATTTAGAACAACCATAGATACTCTATATGCGTTGATGTTCGAGTTAGCTATACAGGGTTGAGGTTGATTCCAAAATAATATATATACTTTGAGTTGTGATCGAGTCTGAGACTTGTATAAACTGGGTCGTGGATTGATTCGAGATAATAGATATTGATTTATTTCTAACTACTAATTGTGGACAACTAACTGTGGACTACGAACGTTGGACAGTTAACTTAACAAACTTAAATCGTTAAAACATAATAAAACATATTGTGAATATATTTCGATCATACTTTGATATATATGTATATATTTGTTAAAGGTTTGTGAATCGACCCGTGGCCAAGTCTTATTTCCGACGAAGGAAAAAACTGTGAAAGTGAGTTATAGTCCCACTTTTAAAATCTAATATTTTTGGGATGAGAATACATGCAGTTTTATAAATGTTTTACAAAATAGACACAAGTAATCGAAAATACTTTCTATGTTGGATTATCGAACCGAATATGCCCCTTTTTAGCTTGGTAGCCTAAGAATTAGGGAAATGGCCCCTAATTGACGCGAATCCTAAAGATAGATCTATTTGGCCCAACAAGCCTCATTCGAGTTACAGATGCTTTAGTACTTCGATTTATCATATCCGATGAGAGTCCCGGAATGATGGGGATATTCTATATGCATCTTGTTAAGGTCGGTTACCAGGTGTACAACATATGAATGAATTTTATCTCTATGCAGTTTGCGAAATGCCTGATATGAGATGTATATTTATGGAAAAAAAAATGAAATCTTGTGGTCTATTGTTACAATTTGATAAATATATAGTTTAAACCTATAACTCACCAACATTTTTGTTGACGTTTTAAAGCATGTTTATTCTCAGGTGATTATTAAGAGCTTCCGCTATTGCATGCTAATGTATGGACAAGAGTTGGAGTCAATATTCTTGTATAATATTGATTAAAAACTGCATTCGAAGACTTAAGTTGATGTGTAATATTATTGTAAACCATTATGTAATAGTCGTGTGAAAACGCTATATTTTAGATTATCATTATTTGATAATCGTCGTAATATTTTTAAACCTTTATCGATAAAATAAAGGTTATGGTTTGTTTTAAAATCGAATGCAGTCTTTGAAAAACGTCTCATATAGGGGTCAAAACCTCGCAACGAAATCAATTAATATGGAACGTTTATAATCGATATGAACGGGACATTTCAGTTGGTATCCAAGCATTGGTCTTAGAGAACCAGAAATTTTCATTAGTGTGTCTTATCGAGTTTGTTAGGATGCATTAGTGAGTCTGGACTTCGACCGTGTTTTCTTTAAAAACGATTGCTTAACACTTTTTGTTTGAAACTACAAATTGTTAACATGTAAATATTATGTGATATATTAATCTCTTAACGTGTTTGATATTGTGTGATAGATGTCTACCTCTAGTACAAATCCCATCGACTCACTGAATAATAATGAAGAGTCAAATATATATTGAGAAGATTCACAAATTCCCGAAGAGGAACCGGAAGAAGAGGAACCGGAAGAAGAAGAGGTTCCGGAAGAGGAAATATTAGGAATCACAGAAAAACAGATAAATAAAAGAAAATTCTCATCCAATGGACCAAAGTTAAAATTGGTCAATGGTGTTTCCGTCGAGGAAGCAAAATATTGAGAAAATTACCAATTTTTTGATGAATCGGATCCCGATGAGGATTCCGATGATGTTATAGAATTAACCCCGACCCAATTTGAAAAAGCAAAAGAAAACAATAAGGAAAAAGGCATCAAAATAGAAAAACCCGAGCCCAAAACCGTTGAACTTTATGTTAACATGAAGTACCCTGATGGGGTGTACCGTAAACACCCGTATTTCTTAAACTTTCACTATAACCCGGGGACATCTAAGCCACCAAGTTTTTCTAAACCATTTGTGAAAACAACGGCTCATATTAGAGGAACATCATATATCCCTAGGAAATTAGCGAAACGAACCAGGTCCGAAGAGGAAGAAACAAGTGAGTCAGAATGAAGAGGAGTAATCTTGTTGTGTAATATATGTATTGTAGTGTGCTGTACTTTGATGTTATATGTAAAAATTGCTTGTATTGTTTGTTAATTATCTTTTACAAATCTAATCTTTGCCTATTTTACAGTATAAAACACACAATGGACGTTAAGGATAGACAACCAAAAATTTTAGAAGACCTACCAGGGGATATGATTGATGAAATCTTGTCTAGAGTCGGTCCGAATTCATCGGCACAATTACTTACGGCGAAATTAGTTTGTCGAACATTTGAAAGACATTCCAAGCATGCCTTAGTTTATAAAAGGCTTTCTTTTGAAAGATGGGGTATATCACATTGGGGAGACTTTAAGTTACGCCGTATTTTCTTTAAGGCATTAAATGCGGGAAACCCAGATGCAATTTTACGCTACGGGTTGAGAACCTATTTTGACTCCACATATCCCAACATAGGACTTCGTTCTTTAGAAAAAGCTTCAAACATGCAACATAAAGAAGCATGTTATATTTACGGGTTAGTGATGTTCACTTCTCACCAAATTGAGAAAAAGAACATCAGATTGCAACTGTTAAATGAAACATTCTTACAAGTGACGGATTCAGTAGTTGGGATGAGAAATAAGGTTTTAGATTGTTACGGGGCTGTTGGGCATTACGTAACCCTCATCCTTTTGACGACGTTACAACATGAATTACGTGTCTTTATTGCCTTTGTTGAACGACTTGCGTACTAGCTAGAATTATCTTCACAACTACTTTGTATCAAAGTTATTGTGTGTTATATTTCATGCTATATGTAAAATAGGAGTATTGTAAGTTTGTAAAATATTGTATAAAAGTTTGAACGTGAAATATTATTATAATCAATTTTTCATATAGAATTGTAGTAGTTGAATTGTATGTTAGCTACTAAGTATGAACTTAACGGGTAGGTACTACCCGAATTAAATCTTATAAAACGCTAATATGAAGAAAAAGCTTTTATAAATTTGTTCATATTATGCTTCGAAATACTATTGACTACTCTTAATATTCTATATGATTAACTTAATTCTTTTGGCTATTTTTGAAGGAAATGGCACCTACTACTCGTCAGAACTTGAACATGAGTGAGGAAGACTTCCGTTTTTTTCTTGCTGCCAACATAGCCGTAGTACAGGCTGCAATGCAAAACAACAATAATAACTATGAATCTAGCAATGCAAATAATGCCACAGGAAATCGTGTAGGATGCTCCTACAAAGAATTTACTTCCTGCAAACCTTTGGAATTTGATGGAACCGAAGGACCAATCGGATTGAAACGGTGGACCGAGAAGGTGGAATCGGTGTTTGCCATAAGTAAATGTACTGAAGAAGACAAAGTAAAGTACGCTACGCATACCTTCACAAGTACTGCGTTAACATGGTGGAATACCTATCTAGAACAAGTGGGATAAGATGCTGCTTACGCACTACCGTGGTCATCATTCAAGCACTTGATGAACGAGCAGTACCATCCCAGAAACGAGGTCAATAAGCTCAAGTCAGAGCTTAGAGGATTACGGACACAAGGTTTCGACATTACCACGTACAAACGACGATTCATAAAGTTGTGCCTATTGTGTCCAGGAACGTTCGAAGATGAAGAAGAGAAAATCGACTCATTTGTAAAAGGGTTACCGGAAAGGATTCAAGAAGTTGTGAGTTCACACGATCCCACCTCTACACAAAAGGCAAGTCGAATGGCTCACAAACTCATAAATCAGATTGAGAGAAGGATTAAAGAACAGGCGGCCAAAGAAGCCAACACGAAACAAGTCAAGAGAAAGTGGGAGGAAATCAGTGACAATGGTCACCAATATAACAACAACAGTAACTATCACTTCAACAATCACAACCACAATCGTACCATTTTTCGCAACAACAAACGCAACAAAAACCATCCCAACAACAACAACTACAACAATCGTCTAAACAACAATACCAACCGCAACAACAACAATCCCAACAACAATCTCAATAACAACACTGACAATCAAAACCAGAAAATTCCGTGCCTAAGGTGTAAAGGGTACCATCCAACTACTTTTTGTTCGGCATCATGTATCAAATGTAATAGAAAGGGGCATGATGCAACGAAGTGCGAAATTTATGGACCAGCGGGTAAAGGAATAAGTAATGCCCACATTATTTGTTATGGATGCGGGAAGAAGGGCCACTACAAAACTATGTGCCCAAACCAGGGAAATAATAATGGGCAAAGCTGTGGGAGAGTTTTAACATTAATGCGGAAGAAGCGCAGGAAGACCCGGAGCTTGTTACGGGTACGTTTCTTATCGATGAAAAACCTGCTTATGTTTTATTTGATTCGGGTGCCAATAGAAGCTATATGAGTAGATATTTTTGTGCTAAATTAAGTGGTCCATTGACGCCTATGAAAAATAAATTTTTACTCGAATTAGAAAACGGTAAATTAATTTCTACAGATAAAATATGTCGGAATTGCGAAATTAAACTGGTTAGCGAAACGTTTAAGATTGATTTGATACCAGTAGAGTTAGGGAGTTTTGATGTGATAATTGGCATGGATTGGTTGAAAAAGGAGAGAGCAGAGATCGTATGTTACAAAAATGCAATTTGCATTATACGAGAAAAAGAAAAACCATTAATGGTGTACGGAGAAAAGAGCAACGCGAAGCTAAATCTTATTAGTAATTTAAAGGCGCAAAAGCTAATAAGAAAAGGTTGCTATGCTGTTCTAGCACATGTCGAGAAAGTAAAAACCGAAGAAAAGAGCATCAATGATGTTCCCGTTGCAAAAGAATTTCCCGATGTATTTCCGAAAGAATTACCGGGACTACCTCTGAAATGTCCCGTTCATATTGATTATAAACGTTCCATATTAATTGATTTTGTGGCGAGGTTTTGACCTCTATATGAGACGTTTTTCAAAGACTGCATTCATTTTTAAAACAACCATAACCTTTATTTTATCAATAAAGGTTTCAAAAGCATTACGTAGATGATTAAATAATGATAATCTAAAATATATTGTTTACACACGACCATTACATAATGGTTTACAATAGAAATATATTACATCGACATATGTTTCTTAAATGCAGTTTTTACACAATATCCTACAAACATGGACTCCAAATCTTGTCCTTATTTTAGTATGCAATAGCGGAAGCTCTTAGTATTCACCAGAGAATAAACACGCTTTAAACGTCAAAAAAAATGTTGGTGAGTTATAGGTTTAACCTATATATATCAAATCGTAACAATAGACCACAAAATTTTATATTTCAATATACATCCCATACATAGAGATAAAAATCATTCATATGGTGAACACCTGGTAACCGACATTAAAAAGATACATATATAAGAATATCCCCATCATTTCGGGACACCCTTCGGATATGATATAAATTTCGAAGTACTAAAGCATCCGATACTTTGGATGGGGTTTGTTAGGCCCAATAGATCTATCTTTAGGATTCGCGTCAATTAGGGTGTGTGTTCCCTAATTCCTAGATTACCAGACTTAATAAAAATGGGCATATTCGATTACGATAATTCAACCATAGAATGTAGTTTCACGTACTTGTGTCTATTTTGTAAATCATTTATAAAACCTGCATGTATTCTCATCCCAAAAATATTATATTTTAAAAGTGGGACTATAACTCACTTTCACAGATATTTCCTTCCTCGAAAATAAGACTTGGCCATGGATTGATTCACGAACCTATACAAATATGTACATATATATCAAAGTATGATCAAAATATAATTACAACAATTTTTATTATGTTTTAAAGATTTGAGTGTATTAAGTCAGCTGTCCTCGTTAATAACCTACAACTAGTTGTCCACAGGTAAATGTACAGAAATAAATCGATATATATTATCTTGAATCAATCCACGACCCAGTGTATACACGTCTCAGGCTAGATCACAACTCAAAGTATATATATTTTTGGAATCAACCTCAACCCTGTATAGCTAACTCCAACATTACTGCATATAGAGTGTGGTTGTTCCAAATAATATATATACATGGGTCGATATGATATGTCAAAATATTTGCATACATGTCTATGGTATCCCAAGATTACATAATATATTAGAATACATGTATAATACAATATAAGTTAGCTAGGATATGATTTGTATAGATTTGTTAAACATTTCCCGTAGCTAAAAAGATCAAAAAATATCCAATCTTGTTTTACCCATAACTTCTTCGTTTTAAATCCGTTTTGAGTGAATCCAATTGCTATGGTTTCATATTGAACTTAAGTTTATGAATCTATAAAGAAAAGGTATAAGTTTGTGGTCAGAATTACAGGTTACAAGTCGTTTTTGTAAAGGTAGTCATTTCAGTCGAAAGAACGACGTCTAGATGACCATTTTGGAAAACATACTTCCACTTTGAGTTTAACCATGATTTCTGGATATAGTTTCATGTTCATAAGAAAAATTATTTTCCCAGAAGAACAACTTTTAAATCAAAATTTATCATAGTTTTTAATTAACTAACCCAAAACTGCCCGCGGTGTTACTACAACGGCGTATATCCGGTTTTTACGGTGTTTTTCATGTTTTCCGGTTTTAAATCATTAAGTTAGCATATCATATAGATATAGAAAATGTGTTTAGTTGATTTTAAAAGTCAAGTTAGAAGGATTAACTTTTGTTTGCGAACAAGTTTAGAATTAACTAAACTATGTTCTAGTGATTTCAAGTTTAAACCTTCGAATAAGATAGCTTTATATGTATGAATCGAATGATGTTATGAACATCATTACTACCTTAAGTTTTCTGGATAAAACTACTAGAAATGAGAAAAATGGATCTAGCTTCAAAGGATCCTTGGATGGCTTGAAAGTTCTTGAAGCAGAATCTTGACACGAAAACAAGTTCAAGTAAGATTTCCACTCGAAATAAGATTGTTATAGTTATAGAAATTGAATTAAAGTTTGAATATGAGTATTACCTTGTATTATAAAGATATCTTACTGTAAATAAGAAAGATTTCTTGAAGTTGGATGATCACTTTACAAGATTGGAAGTAAGCTAGCAAACTTGGAAGTATTCTTGATTTTATGAAACTAGAACTTATAGAATTTATGAAGAACACTTAGAACTTGAAGATAGAACTTGAGAGAGATCATTTAGATGAAGAAAATTGAAGAATGAAAGTTTTTGTAGGTGGTTTTGGTCATTGGTATATGGATTAGATATAAAGGATGTGTAATTTTGTTTTCATGTAAATAAGTCATGAATGATTACTCATATTTTTGTAATTTTATGAGATATTTCATGCTAGTTGCCAAATGATGGTTCCCACATGTGTTAAGTGACTCACTTGGGCTGCTAAGAGCTGATAATTGGAGTATATATACCAATAGTACATACATCTAAAAGCTGTGTATTGTACAAGTACGAATACAGGTGCATACGAGTATAATTGTTGATGAAACTGAACGAGGATGTAATTGTAAGAATTTTGGTTAAGTAGAAGTATTTTAATAAGTGTCTTGAAGTCTTTCAAAAGTGTATGAATACATATTAAAACACTACATGTATATACATTTTAACTGAGTCGTTAAGTCATCGTTAGTCGTTACATGTAAATGTTGATTTGAAACCTTTAAGTTAACGATCTTGTTAAATGTTGTTAATCCAATGTTTATTATATCTAATGAGATGTTAAATTATTATATTATCATGATATTATGATATATTAATAAATCTTAATATGATATATATACATTTATATGTCGTTACAACGATAATCGTTACATATATGTCTCGTTTCGAAATCATTAAGTTAGTAGTCTTGTTTTTACATATGTAGTTCATTGTTAACACACTTAATGATATATTTAAATATCATTTTATCATGTTAAATAAAGTGTATCAACATCTTAATATGATACATCTGTATTTAGTAGACGTTATCATAACGATAATCGTTATATATATCATTTCGAGTTTCTTAACTTAGTAATCTCATTTCTTATGTATATCACACATTGTTAATATACTTAGTGAGATAATTACTCATCATAATCTCATGTCAACCATATATATATGTCTATATATACCACAACATGTAGTTTTTACAAATTTGTAAAATTCGTGAATCGCCGGTCAACTTAGGTGATCAATTCTCTATATGAAACTTATTTCATTTAATCAAGTCTTAACAAGTTTGATTGCTTAACATGTTGGAAACATTTAGTCATGTAAATATCAATCTCAATTAATATATATAAACATGGAAAAGTTCGGGTCACTACAGTACCTACCCGTTAAATAAATTTCGTCCCGAAATTTTAAGCTGTTGAAGGTGTTGACGAATCTTCTGGAAATAGATGCGGGTATTTCTTCTTCATCTGATCTTCATGCTCCCAGGTGAACTCGGGTCCTCTACGAGCATTTCATTGAACCTTAACAACCGGTATCTTGTTTTGCTTAAGTCTTTTAATCTCACGATCCATTATTTTGACGGGTTCTTCAATGAATTGAAGTTTTTCATTGATTTGGATTTCGTCCAATGAAATAGTGAGATCTTCTTTAGCAAAACATTTCTTCAAATTCAAGACGTGGAAAGTGTTATGTACAGCCGCGAGTTATTGAGGTAGCTCCAGTTAGTAAGCTATTGGTCTGACACGATCTATAATCTTGAATGGTACAATGTACCTTGGATTTAGTTTCCCCCGTTTACCAAATCGAACAAAGCCTTTCCAAGGTGAAACCTTAAGCATGACCATTTCTCCAATTTCAAACTCTATATATTTTCTTTTACTGTCCGCGTAGCTCTTTTGTTGACTCTGGGCGATTTTCAATCGTTGTTGAATTTGGATGATTTTCTCGATAGTTTCTTGTATTATCTCTGGACCCGTAATCTGTCTATCCCCCACTTCATTCCAACAAATTGGAGACCTGCACTTTCTACCATAAAGTGCCTCAAACGGCGCCATCTCAATACTAGAATGATAACTGTTGTTGTAGAAAAATTCTGCTAACGGTAGGTGTCGATCCCAACTGTTTCCGAAATCAATAACACATGCTCGTAGCATGTCTTCAAGCGTTTGTATTGTCCTTTTGCTCTGCCCATCAGTTAGTGGATGATAGGCAGTACTCATGTCTAGACGAGTCCCCAATGCTTGTTGCAACATCTGCCAGAACCTTGAAACAAATCTACCATCTCTATCAGAGATAATAGAGACGGGTATTCCATGTCTGGAGACAACCTCCTTCAAATACAATCGCGCCAACTTCTCCATTTTTTCATCTTCTCTCATTGGCAGGAAGTGTGCTGACTTGGTGAGATGATCAACTATTACCCAAATAGTATCATAACCACTTGCAGTCCTTGGCAATTTAGTAATGAAATCCATGGTAATGTTTTTCCATTTCCATTCCGGGATTTCAGGTTGTTGTAGTAGACCTGATGGTTTCTGATGTTCAGCTTTGACCTTAGAACACGTCAAACATTCGCCTACATATTTAGCAATATCGGCTTTCATACCCGGCCACCAAAATTGTTTCTTGAGATCTTTATACATCTTCCCTGCTCTGGGACGTATTGAATATCTGGTTTTATGTGCTTCTTTAAGTACCATTTCTCTCACATCTCCAAACCTTGGTACCCAAATTCTATCAGCCCTATATCGGGTTCCGTCTTCCCGAATATTAATATGTTTCTCTGATCCTTTGGGTATCTCATTCTTCAACTTTCCTTCTTTTACAACCCCTATTGCGCCTCCTTTATTTGAGTAGTAAGGTTAGTACGAATAATTATATTCATAGCTTTTACCCGTATAGGTTCTCTGTCCTTTCTACTCAAAGCGTCGACTACCACATTCGCCTTCCCCGGGTGGTATCGAATCTTAAAATCATAATCATTCAACAGTTCAATCCACCTGCGTTGTCTCATATTCAGTTGCTTCTGATTAAATATATGTTGGAGACTTTTGTGGTCGGTATATATAATACTTTTGACTCCATATAAATAATGCCTTCAAGTCTTTAATGCAAAAACAACAGCACCCAATTCCAAATCGTGAGTTGTATAATTTTGCTCGTGAATCTTCAATTGTCTAGACGCATAAGCAATCACCTTCGTTCGTTGCATTAATACACAATCGAGACCTTGCTTTGATGCGTCACAATAAATCACAAAATCATCATTCCCTTCACGCAATGACAATATAGGTGCCGTAGTTAGCTTTTTCTTCAATAACTGAAACGCCTTCTCTTGTTCAACCTTCCATTCAAATTTCTTCCCTTTATGCGTTAATGCAGTCAAGGGTTTTGCTATTTTGGAGAAATCTTGGATGAATCTTCTGTAGTAACCAGCCAATCCTAAAAATTGACGTATATGCTTTGGAGTTTTTGGGGTTTCCTACTTTTTAACGGTTTCGATCTTTGCCGGGTCCACCTGGATACCTTCTTTGTTCACTATGTGACCGAGGAATTGAACTTCTTCCAACCAAAATGCACACTTTGAAAACTTAGCGTACAGTTTTTCTTTCATCAATACTTCTAGCACTTTTCTCAAATGTTCTTTGTGCTCTTGTTCATTCTTTGAGTAAATAAGTATGTCATCGATGAAAACAATGACAAACTTGTCAAAATATTGCCCACACACTCGGTTCATAAGGTCCATGAACACAGCTGGTGCATTAGTCAATCCAAATGGCATAACCATAAACTCGTAATGACCATAACGCGTCCTAAAAGCAGTTTTTGGAATATCATCTTCCTTTACTCCCATTTGATGATATCCAGAACATAAATCGATTTTCAAATAAACCGACGAGCCTTGTAGTTGATCAAATAAGTCGTCAATTCTCGGCAGTGGATAACGGTTTTTGATGGTAAGTTTATTCAACTCTCTGTAGTCAATACACAACCTAAATGTACCATCCTTCTTCTTGACAAATAAAGCAGGAGCTCCCCATGGTGATGTGTTTGGTCGAATAAAACCACGTTCTAATAGTTCTTGCAGTTGGCTTTGCAGTTCTTTCATCTCGCTGGGTGCGAGTCTGTAAGGAGCACGAGCTATTGGTGCAGCTCCTGGTACAAGATCTATTTGAAATTCAACAGATCGATGTGGAGGTAGTCCTGGTAATTCTTTCGGAAATACATCGGAAAATTCTTTTGCGACGGGAACATTGTTGATGCTCTTTTCTTCAGTTTGTACTTTCTCGACGTGTGCTAGAACAGTATAGCAACCTTTTCTTATTAGTTTTTGTGCCTTCAAATTACTAATAAGATGTAGCTTCGTGTTGCCCTTTTCTCCATACACCATTAAGGGTTCTCCTTCTTCTCGTACAATACGAATTGCATTTTTGTAACATACGATCTCTGCTTTCATCTCCTTCAGCCAATCCATGCCAACTATTACATCAAAACTCCTTAACTCTACTGGTATCAAATCAATCTTAAATATTTCGCTACCCAGTTTAATTTCTCGATTCCGGCATATATAATCTGCTGAAATTAATTTACCGTTTGCTAATTTGAGTAAAAATTTACTATCCAACGGCATCAATGGACAACTTAATTTAGCACAAAAATCTCTACTCATATAGCTTCTATCCGCACCCGAATCAAATAAAACGTAAGCAGATTTATTGTCAATAAGAAACGTACCCGTAACAAGCTCTGGGTCTTCCTGTTCCTCTGCCGCATTAATATTGAAAACTCTGCCGCGGCCTTGTCCATTCGTGTTCTCCTGGTTTGGGCAATTTCTAATAATGTGGCCCAGTTTTCCACATTTATAACAAACTACATTGGCATAACTTGCTTCGACACTACTTGCCCCGCCATTACTCGTTTCGACACCATTTGTTTCTTTCGTTCTGTTAACCCCTGGTCCGTAGACCTCACACTTCGCCGCGCTATGACCATTTCTTTTACACTTGTTTCAAAATTTGGTGCAGAACCCCGAGTGATACTTTTCACACCTTTGGCATAGCTGCTTCTGATTGTTGTTGTTGTTGCGGTTGTTATTGTTGTTGGGATGATTGTTGTAGTTATTATTGTTGTTGTTTTGCTGTTTGTTGTAGTTGCGATTGATGTTGCGATTGTTGGGATAGTTGTTGTTGTTTTGGTGACTCTTATCACCGTTTTCCTCCCACTTTTTTTTTACTAGCTTCACGTTGGCCTCTTCGGCCCCCTGTTCTTTAATTCTTTCCTCAATCTGGTTCACTAGTTTGTGAGCCATTCTACATGCCTTTTGTATGGAGGCAGGCTCATGTGAACTTATATCTTCTTGGATTCTCTTCGGTAACCCTTTCACAAACGCATCGATCTTCTCTTCCTCATCTTCGAACGCTCTCGGACACAATAGGCACAATTCTGTGAATCGTCTTTCGTACGAAGTAATATCGAATCCCTGTGTTCGTTTCCCTCTAAGTTCTGACTTGAGCTTATTGACCTCGGTTCTGGGACGGTACTTCTCGTTCATCAAGTGCTTGAATGCTGACCACGGTAGCGCGTAAGCAGCATCTTGTCCCACTTGCTCTAGATAGGCATTCCACCATGTTAACGCAATACCTGTGAAGGTATGCGTAGCGTACTTCACTTTGTTTCCTTCAGCACACTTACTTATGGCAAACACTGATTCAACTTTCTCGGTCCACCGTTTCAATCCGATTGGTCCTTCAGTCCCATCAAATTCTGAAGGTTTGCAGGCACTGAATTCCTTGTAGGAGCATCCTACACAATTTCTTGCGCCGTTAGCTGTATTGCTAGATTCAGAGTTATTGTTGGTATGTAGCGCGGCCTGTACTGCGGCTATGTTTGAAGCAAGAAAGGCACGAAATTCTTCTTCGCTCATATTCAAGGTTTGTCGAGTAGTCGGTGCCATTTCCTTCAAAATAGTCAAATGAAACAATTTAATCATACAGAATATTAAGAGTAGTCAATAGTATCTCGTAGCATAATATGAACTCATTTATAAAAGCTTTTTCTTCATATTAGCGTTTTATAAGTTTAAATTCGGGTACTACCTACCCGTTAAGTTCATACTTAGTAGCTAATATACAATTCAACTACTAGAATTCCATATGAAAAACTGATTATAATAATATATCACATACAAATATTCTTCAAACTTACAACTTCACTATATTACATATAACATGAAATATAGTATACTATGATACATGACAGTTTTGAAGATAAATCTAGTTAATACGCAAGTTGTTCAGCAAAGGAAATAAAGACACGTAATTCATAAGTCCAGAAACAAGTCATGCATTCTGGTTTTACTAAGACGACTTCCCATCCTTGGTCTTGTGGAAAATAACCGTTATGACCATTGGCTAGGCAGCATGTTGTAATTTCGTCAAAAGGACGAGGGTTTCGTAATGTCCAACGGCCCCGTAATAATCTAAAAACCTTGTTTCTCACCCCAACTACTGAATCCGTCACTTGTGGGAAAGTTTTATTTAAAAGCTGCAATCCGATGTTCTTTTTCTCACTTTGGTAAGAAGCGAACATCACTAACCTGTAAGCATAACATGCTTCTTTATGTTGCATGTTAGAAGCTCTTTCTAATTCACGAAATCCTATGTTGGGATATGTTGAGTCAAAATAGGTTCTTAACCCGTAGCGTAAAATTGCATTTGGATTCCTCGCATTTAACGCTTGAAAGAAAACACGGTGTAACTTACGGTCTCCCCAATGTGATATACCCCACCTATCAAAGGAAAGCCTTTTATAAACTAAGGCATTTCTGGAAAGTCTTTCAAATATTTGACAAGTTAATTTCGCCATAACTAAATGTGCTGATGAATTCTGACTGACTCTAGACAAGATTTCCTCAATCATATCCTCTGGTAGGTCTTCTAAAATATTCAGTTATCTACCCTTAACGTCCATTTTGTTTTTATACTGTAAAATAGACAAGGATTAGATTCGTAAAAACAAACAATATAAGCAATTTTTACATAGAACATAAAAGTACAAGCACACTACAATACATTTATTACACAACATGCTCACACCCCTCTAATCAGAATCACTGGTTTCTTCTTCTCCGGACTTGGTTCTTTTTCCTAATCTTCTAGGGATATATGATGTTCCTCTAATACGAGTCGTCGTTTTCCACAATGCTTTAGAAAAACCTGGTGGTTTAGAGGTTCCCGGATTATTGTCACGATATTGAAAATACGGGTGTTGACGGTACATATAAAGTTCATCGGGGTCGGAATCAGATTTCTCTATTTTGATGCCTTTTCCCTTATTATTTTATTTTGCCTCATTAAATTGGATCGGGGTAATTTCTATAACATCATCGGAATCCTCATCAGGATCCGATTCATCAGAAAATTGGTAATTTTCCCAATATTTTGCTTCCTTAGCGGAAACACCATTGACCATTATTAACTTTGGTCCATTGGTTGATGATTTCCTTTTATTTGACCGGTTTTCTATGGTTCCTACTATTCCCCCCTTCGGAACCTCTTCTTCTTCTGGTTCCTCTTCTTCTGGTTCCTCTTCTTCCGGTTCCTCTTCTTCCGGTTCCGTTTCCTCTTCTTCCAGTTCTTCGGGAACTTGTGAATCTTGCCAATATATATTTGACTCTTCGTTATTATTAGGTGAGTCAATGGGATTTGTGCTAGAGGTAGACATCTATCACACAATATCAAACATGTTAAGAGATTAATATATCACATAATATTTACATGTTAATAATTTATAGTTTCCAACAAAAATGTTAAGCAATCATTTTTAAAGAAAACACGGTCGAAGTCCAGACTCACTAATGCATCCTAACAAACTCGATAAGACACACTAATGCAAATTTTCTGGTTCTCTAAGACCAATGCTCAGATACCAACTGAAATGTCCCGTTCATATTGATTATAAACGTTCAATATTAATTGATTTCGTGGCGAGGTTTTGACCTCTATATGAGACGTTTTTCAAAGACTGGATTCATTTTTAAAACAACCATAACCTTTATTTTATCAATAAAGGTTTCAAAAGCATTACGTAGATTATCAAATAATGATAATCTAAAATATACTGTTTACACACGACCATTACATAATGGTTTACAATAGAAATATATTACATCGACATATGTTTCTTGAATGCAGTTTTTACACAATATCATACAAACATGGACTCCAAATCTTGTCCTTATTTTAGTATGCAACAGCGGAAGCTCTTAGTATTCACCTGAGAATAAACATGCTTTAAACGTCAACAAAAAATGTTGGTGAGTTATAGGTTTAACCTATATATATCAAATCGTAACAATAGACCACAAGATTTCATATTTCAATATACATCCCATACATAGAGATAAAAATCATTCATATGGTGAACACCTGGTAACCGACATTAACAAGATGCATATATAAGAATATCCCCATCATTCCGGGACACCCTTCGGATATGATATAAATTTCGAAGTACTAAAGCATCCGGTACTTTGGATGAGGTTTGTTAGGCCCAATAGATCTATCTTTAGGATTGGCGTCAATTAGGGTGTCTGTTCCCTAATTCTGAGATTACCAGACTTAATAAAAATGGGCATATTCGATTTTGATAATTTAACCATAGAATGTATTTTCACGTACTTGTGTCTATTTGGTAAATCATATATAAAACCTGCATGTATTCTCATCCCAAAAATATTATATTTTAAAAGTGGGACTATAACTCACTTTCACAGATATTTCCTTCCTCGGAAATAAGACTTGGCCATGGATCGATTCACGAACCTATACAAATATGTACATATATATCAAAGTATGATCAAAATATAATTACAACCATTTTTATTATGTTTTAAAGATTTGAGTGTATTAAGTCAGCTGTCCTCGTTAATAACCTACAACTTGTTGTCCACAGTTAGATGTACATAAATAAATCGATATATATTATCTTGAATCAATCCACGACCCAGTGTATACACGTCTCAGGCTTGATCACAACTCAAAGTATATATATTTTTGGAATCAACCTCAACCCTGTATAGCTAACTCCAACATTACAGCATATAGAGTGTCTATGGTTGTTCCAAATAATATATATACATGGGTCGATATGATATGTCAAAACATTTGCATACGTGTCTATGGTATCCCAATATTACATAATAATTAGAATACATGTATAATACAATATAAGTTAGCTAGCATATGATTTGTATAGATTTGTTAAACATTTCTAGTAGCTAAAAAGATCAAAAAATATCCAATCTTGTTTTACCCATAACTTCTTCGTTTTAAATCCGTTTTGAGTGAATCCAATTGCTATGGTTTCATATTGAACTTAAGTTTATGAATCTATACAGAAAAAGTATAAGTTTATAGTCGGAATTACAGGTTACAAGTCATTTTTGTAAAGGTAGTCATTTCAGTCGAAAGAACGACGTCTAGATGACCATTTTGGAAAACATACTTCCACTTTGAGTTTAACCATGATTTTTGGATATAGTTTCATGTTCGTAAGAAAATTCATTTTCCCAGAAGAACAACTTTTAAATCAAAATTTATCATAGTTTTTAATTAACTAACCCAAAACAGCCCGCGGTGTTACTACAACGGCGTATATCCGGTTTTACTGTGTTTTTCGTGTTTTCCGGTTTTAAATCATTAAGTTAGCATATCATATAGATATAGAACATGTGTTTAGTTGATTTTAAAATTCAAGTTAGAAGGATTAACTTTTGTTTGCGAACAAGTTTAGAATTAACTAAACTATGTTCTAGTGATTTCAAGTTTAAACCTTCGAATAAGATAGCTTTATATGTATGAATCGAATGATGTTATGAACATCATTAATACCTCAAATATAGTAGGTAAATCTACTAGAAAAGACAAAAATAATCTTGAGCTTGAATGGATCTTTGATGGCTTGGAAGTTCTTGAAGCAGAATCATGACACGAAAACAATTTCAAGTAAGATTATTACTCGAATTAAGATAGTTTATAGTTATAGAAATCGAATAAAAGTTTGAATATGACTATTACCTTGATTTAGAAAGATAATCTACTGCAAATAACAAAGATTTCTTGAGATTGGATGATCACTTGAAATGGATTTGCAAGATTAGAAGTAAGTTAGTAAACTTGAAAGTGTTCTTGATGTGTTCTTGAGTTGTTGTTTTGTATGTTGATTTAGGTTAGGATTTATGAGCTAGATTGAGCTAGATTATGAAGAAAATGATGAAGAACGCTTAGAACATCAAGAGAGATGTGTTTGATGCAGAAAAGTTGGAATGAAAATGTGTTTGTGGTGGGTGAAAGAAAACGTGAATATGGATTCAAGATATAGGCTCCATTAGTTTGATTTTTAGTGTAATCATTCATGCTAGTTTCCAAATGATGGTTCCCACATGTTTGATGACTCATTAAGGCTGCTAAGGAGCTGATCATTAAGTGTATATACCAATAGTATATACATCTAGAGGCTGGGTATTGTACGAGTACGAATATGGATTGAATACGAGTAAATAGTGTTTACTGTAGTAAATAGTATTACTGTAGTAAATAGAATTTTACTGTAGCAAATAGTATTTTACTGTAGCAAATAGTATTTTACTATAGCAATAGTGTTTTACTGTAGCAAATAGTGTTTTACTGTAGCAAATAGTGTTTTACTTGTACATCTTTGATTTAATTGTATTTCTTCTTATATATATATATATATATATATATATATATATATATATATATATATATATAAAATAAAAACTTACATCATAAAAAAAATGATTATATAATCATCACAAGTTATGACGTTCGTGAATCATCAGACAAACGGGGTGATCAATTGTCTACATAAACTCATTTAAATTAATCAAGTCTTAACAAGTTTGATTGCTTAATATGTTGGAAACATTTAATAATGCAAAAATAGTTTTAATTTAATATATATAATCATGGAAAAGTTCGGGTCACTACAGTACCTACCCGTTAAATAAATTTCGTCCCGAAATTTTAAGCAGTTGAAGGTGTTGACGCATCTTCTAGAAATAAGTGCGGGTATTTCTTCTTCATCTGATCTTCACGTTCCCAGGTGAACTCGGGTCCTCTACGAGCATTCCATCGAACCTTAACAATTGGTATTTTATTTTGCTCAAGTCTTTTAACCTCACGATCCATTATTTCGACGGGTTCTTCAATGAATTGAAATTTTCCATTGATTTGGAATTCGTCTAACGGAATGGTGAGATCTTCTTTAGTAAAACATTTCTTCAGATTCGAGACGTGAAAAGTGTTATGTACCCCGGCGAGTTGTTAAGGTAGATCAAGTTGGTAAGCTACTGGTCCGACACGATCAATAATCTTGAATGGTCCAATGTATCTTAGATTTAATTTCCCTCATTTACCAAACCGAACAACACCTTTCCAAGGTGAAACCTTAAGCATGACCATCTCTCTAATTTCAAATTCTATATCTCTTCTTTTAATGCCCGCGTAGCTCTTTTGTCGACTTTGGGCGGTTTTCAATCGTTATTGAATTTGGATGATCTTTTCGATAGTTTCTTGAATTATCTCCGGACCCTTGATCTGTCTATCCCCCACTCCACTCCAAAAAATCAGAGACCTGCACTTTCTACCATAAAGTACTTCAAACGGTGCCATCTCAATACTCGAGTGATAACTGTTGTTGTAGGAAAACTCTGCTAATGGTAGATGTCGATCCCAACTGTTTCCAAAATCAATAACACATGCTTGTAACATGTCTTCAAGTGTCTGTATTGTTCTTTCACTCTACCCATCAGTTTGTGGATGATAGGCAGTACTCATGTCTAGATGAGTCCCCAATGCTTGTTGCAACGTCTGCCAGAATCTTGAAACAAATCTGCCATCCCTATTAAAGATAATAGAGACTGAGATTCCACGTCTGGAGATGACTTCTTTCAAGTATAGTCGTGCTAACTTCTCCATTTTATCATCTTCTCTCATTGGCAGAAAGTGTGCTAACTTAGTAAGGCGATCGACTATTACCCATATAGTATCATAACCACTTGCAGTCCTTGGCAATTTCATAATGAAATCCATGGTAATATTTTCCCATTTCCATTCTGGGATTTCAGGTTGTTGAAGTAGACCTAATGGTTTCTGACGTTTAGCTTTGACCTTGGAACACGTCAAACATTCACCTACCTATTTAGCAATATCAGCTTTCATACCCGGCCACTAAAAATGTTTCTTGAGATCTTTGCACATCTTTCCCGCTCCGGAATGTATTGAGTATCTAGTTTTATGTGCTTCCTTAAGTACCGTTTCTCTCACATCTCCAAACTTTGGTACCCAAATTCTTTCAGCCCTATACCGGGTTCCGTCTTCCCTAATATTAAGATGTTTCTCCGAACCTTTGGGTATTTCATTCTTCAAATTTCCCTCTTTTAAAACACCTTGTTGTGCCTCCTTTATTTGAGTAGTAAGGTTAGTACGAATAATTATATTCATGGCTTTTACCCGCATAGGTTCTCTGTCCTTTCTACTCAAAGCGTCGGCTACCACATTTGCCTTCCCCGGGTGATAACGAATCTCAAAATCGTAATCATTTAATAATTCAATCCACCTACGCTGCCTCATGTTCAGTTGTTTCTGATTAAATATATGTTGGAGACTTTTGTGGTCGGTATATATAATACTTTTGACCCCATATAAGTAGTGCCTCCAAGTCTTTAATGCAAAAACAACAGCGCCCAATTCCAAATCGTGAGTCGTATAATTTTGCTCATGAATCTTCAATTGTCTGGATGCATAAACAATTACCTTCATTCGTTGCATTAATACGCAACTGAGACCTTGCTTTGAGGCGTCACAATATATCACAAAATCATCATTCCCTTCAGGGAATGACAATATAGGTGCCGTAGTTAACTTTTTCTTCAAAAATTGAAACGGTTTCTCCTGTTTATCCTTCCATTCAAATTTCTTCCCTTTATGTGTTAATGCAGTCAAGGGTTTTTCTATTTTGGAAAAATATTGGATGAACCTTCTGTAGTAACCAGCCAGTCCTAAAAATTGGTATAATTGGTGTATATGCTTTGGAGTTTTCGTGGTTTCCCACTTTTCAATGGTTTCAATCTTTGCCGGATCCACCTGAATACCCTCTTTGTTTACTATGTGACCGAGAAATTGGACTTCTTCCAACCAAAATGCACACTTTGAAAACTTAGCGTACAGTTTTTCTTTCCTCAGCAACTCTAGCACTTTTCTCAAATGTTCTTCGTGCTCTTGATCATTCTTTGAGTAAATGAGTATGTCATCATTAAAAACAATGACAAAATTGTCAAGGTATGGTCCACACACTCGGTTCATGAGGTTCATGAACACAGCTGGTGCATTAGTCAACCCAAACGGCATAAGCATAAACTCGTAATGACCGTAACGCGTTCTGAAAGCAGTCTTCGGAATATCATCCTCCTTCACCCGCATTTGCTGATACCCAGAACGTAAATCAATCTTCGAATAAACTGACGTGATGGAATTCAATGAGTCCATAAAACATGTCATTAAAGTTAACATAGTTACAAAACCAACTTGTAATTGTTAAGAAAGCGGAAGCAAGATTATCAATAAAACAAGTTTATATGTTAAACATTTAGTTGAATTTCATGTTAATATCAAGTCTTGAAATCATGCTTACAAATATAACAAGATTAAAAAGGTGTTTATACCTCCTCTAAGAATGTAGAAGGCTGAAATTTGGACAGCAGGAAGCTAGAAGAAGATGATGCAAAATGGAGCTTCAAAAGGATGAAACCTCAAGGAGAAATACCCCAAACTATACACCAACACTTAGCCTTTAGTTAGGATTTTATTGCCACTTGAAATTTAGCTTGCAACCAACAAAACAAACTCTCTTTCTCTCCCTATACCTCACGGCCAGAAGACAGCAAAGAAGGAGCAGAATGCAGGTTTTTTTGTGTTAGTTTAATGTGTATTGCAAGTCACACTTGAGTCAAGGCCCTTGGTAAACTAATAGGCATGTACCTTGGCACTTGTGTGGTCTTAAAATAAATAAATACAAGCATGGGTGTGGCATCTTGGAGACCAAAATTCTGCACACCACATATATATTTTATAACAAGATTTATTTTATAAAACTTGTATAAAATAAACATGTATTTGTTACTTGTAATTATTTTATAAACCATTTTATAAAATATAACACAACATAATTATTTAAACCTATAAATAATTAAATCCACATCATATATAAATTATCCAAATAATTTATCTCAAGTGATCATAATTTAGAAAAACCGATTTTCTAAAGTTCAAGTGTCGCGTATTCATTTAACAATCCAACTGTTAAAATAAATACATATAAAGTGTTGGTAAGCTTGTTATTGGGTATGACCCGACTTGGTTCATAACATAGTGGCCACGTTAATTTAATATGTCTCTCGGGCATACGAAATACCTACATGACGAGCCTTGTAGTTGATCAAATAAGTCGTCAATTCTCGGTAGTGGGTAACGGTTCTTGATGGTAAGTTTGTTCAACTCTCGGTAGTCGATACACAACTTAAATGTACCATCCTTCTTTTTGACAAACAAAACAGGAGCTCCCAATGGTGATGTACTTGTTCGTATGAAACCACGCTCTAATAGTTCTTGTAGTTGGCTTTGGAGTTCCTTCATTTCACTAGGTGCGAGTCTGTATGGAGCATGAGCTATTGGTGCAGCTCCTGGTACAAGATCTATTTGAAATTCAACGGATCGGTGTGGAGGTTGTAGTGACCCGAACTTTTCCATGTTTATATATATTAATTGAGATTGATATTTACATGACTAAATGTTTCCAACATGTTAAGCAATCAAAATTGTTAAGACTTGATTAAATGAAATAAGTTTCATATAGACAATTGATCACCCAAGTTGACCGGCGATTCACGAACGTTACAAATTTGTAAAAACTACATGTTGTGGTATATATAGACATATATATATATATGGTTGACATGAGATTATGATGAGTAATTATATCACTAAGTATATTAACAATGTGTGATATGCATAAGAAATGAGATTACTAAGTTAAGAAACTCGAAATAATATATATAACGATTATCGTTATGATAACGTCTACTAAATACATATGTATCATATTAAGATATTGATACACTTTATTTAACATGATAAAATGATATTTAAATATATCATTAAGTGTGTTAACAATGAACTACATATGTAAAAACAAGACTACTAACTTAATGATTTCGAAATGAGACATATATGTAACGATTATCGTTGTAACGACATGTATATATATCATATTAAGATATATTAATATATCATAATATCATGATAATATAATAATTTAACATCTCATTAGATATAATAAACATTGGGTTAACAACATTTAAAAAGATCGTTAACTTAAAGGTTTCAAATCAACATTTACATGTAACGACTAACGATGACTTAAGGACTCAGTTAAAATGTATATACATGTAGTGTTTTCATATGTATTCATACACTTTTGAAAGACTTCAAGAAACTTATCAAAATACTTCCACTTAACAAAAATGCTTACAATTACATCCTCGTTCAGTTTCATCAACAATTCTACTCGTATGCACCTGTATTCGTACTCGTACAATACACAGCTTTTAGATGTATGTACTATTGGTATATACACTCCAATGATCAGCTCTTAGCAGCCCATGTGAGTCACCTAACACATGTGGGAACCATAATTTGGCAACTAGCATGAAATATCTCATAAAATTACAAAAATATGAGTAATCATTCATGACTTATTTACATGAAAACAAAATTACACATCCTTTATATCTAATCCATATACCAATGACCAAAAACACCTACAAACACTTTCATTCTTCAATTTTCTTCATCTAAGTGATCTCTCTCAAGTTCTATCTTCAAGTTCTAAGAGTTCTTCATAAATTCTATAAGTTCTAGTTTCATAAAATCAAGAATACTTCCAAGTTTGCTAGCTTACTTCCAATCTTGTAAAGTGATCATCCAACTTCATTACTACCTCAAGTTTTCTGGATAAAACTACTTGTAATGAGAAAAATGGATCCATTTACTACCTCATCCGAGTTACAGTTGCTTTAGTACTTTGATTTATCATATCCGATGAGAGTCCCGGAATGATGGGGATATTCTATATGCATCTTTTTAAGGTCGGTTACCAGGTGTACAACATATGAATGAATTTTATCTCTATGCAGTTTGCGAAATGCCTGATATGAGATGTATATTTATGAAAAAATTGAAATCTTGTGGTCTATTGTTACAATTTGATAAATATATAGGTTAAACCTATAACTCACCAACATTTTTGTTGACGTTTTAAAGCATGTTTATTCTCAGGTGATTATTAAGAGCTTCCGCTATTGCATGCTAATATATGGACAAGAGTTGGAGTCAGCATGCTTGTATAATATTGTTTAAAAACTGCATTCGAAGACTTAAGTTGATGTGTAATATTATTGTAAACCATTATGTAATAGTTGTGTGAAAACGCTATATTTTAGATTATCATTATTTGATAATCGTCGTAATATTTTTAAACCTTTATCGATAAAATAAAGGTTATGGTTTGTTTTAAAATCGAATGCAGTCTTTGAAAAACGTCTCATATAGAGGTCAAAACCTCGCAACGAAATCAATTAATATGGAACGTTTATAATCGATATGAACGGGACATTTCACTTGTTACCAAATGTCTATCGACCGTTACATTTAAATAATGTACTCGTAACCCCTAGCATCGTTAAAAACCTCATATCTGTTCGTCAATTTACCCGTGATAATCTAGTTTCCGTTGAATTTGATCCTTTTGGTTTTTCTGTGAATGATCATCTGACGCATCATCTACTTCTCCGATGTGATAGCACCGGAGATCTCTACCCACTTACATCACCCACCTCTCGCTCTTCTCAGCATGCACTTCTCACCAGTTCGGTTACATTTCATCAGCGTCTCGGGCATCCAAGACATGATGTTTTTCAAAGACTCCTTTCTAATAAAGATATTATTTTTAATAAATCGCATTCTCCCGTTCTTTGCCATGCCTGTCAGCTTGGTAAACATGTGCGACTCCCTTTTTCTGTTTCTAGTTTTAATGTTAATGCTACATTTGATATTATCCATTCAGATTTATGGACATCTCCTTTTTATAGTCATAGTGGTTTTAAATATTATATTATATTTCAGCATTATGTATGGGTCTTCCCGTTACGCAATAAATCTGATGCACTTACCACATTCATACAATTTCGTACATTTGTCCGCACTTAATTTAACAAAAAAATCAAAGCTTTTCAATGTGATAATGGGGGTGAATTCGATAACACTGCTTTCCATCAACTTCTTCAAACTAATGGTATTCAATTTCGATTTCTTGCCCTCACAGCAAAACGGAAATTCTGAACGTATGCTCCGCACCATTAACAATCTAATTCGCACGCTAATTTTTCAAACTCATCTTCCGCCCACTTACTGGGCGGAAGCTCTCCACATGGCAGCCTACCTACTTAACATTCTTTCCTCTTCAGCAATCAACCATGAAATTCCACACACCTGTCTCTACCAACAAAAACCCACGTATACCAATCTTCGCATCATTGGATGCCTCTGCTATCCGCATCTTAACACCACAAATAAACTTGCCCCTCGATCCACTCCTTGAATTTTTATTGGGTATCCATCCAACCATCGGGGCTACTGATGCCTTGACTTAACCGCCAATAAAATCATTTTGTCTCGCCATGTCACCTTCGATGAGACATCTTTCCCTTTTGGCTCTATGACACTGACTCAACCTCCCTCTTACGAATTTCTTGATCCTCCTCCTAATCTCTTCTCCCACTCCTTCCATCTCTCTGAATCCCCTCCTGCTCTGGAGACACAGCTTTCTCCAAATGAGGCTACTGATAATACGCATCCTACTACTACATCTCTTCCAAAGACACAGCCTCCTACCACTGAGGCTACCACCTCACAGTCTACTCTCCCTATGGTTACCCATACTCATCTTGGTACTACGAAACCAGTTCAACGACTTAACCTCCACACATCCGTTATGTCTCCCATTCCCCGCACTTACCCCGAAGCTCTTCACGACCCTAACTAGAAACAAGCTATGACTGATGAATACAATGCTTTAATTAGTAACAGTACTTGGAAACTTATGCCTCGCCCATCGATCACAAATATAGTTCGCTCCATGTGGCTATTCAAGCACAAGTATAATGCAGATGGTAATTTGAGCCGGTATAAGGTTTGACTTGTTGCTAATGGTCGCAGGCATCAGATTGGTATTGACTGTGATGAGACATTCAGTCCGGTTGTCAAACCAGCAACTATACGCACAGTTCTTAGCTTAGCGATTTTTCGACACTGGCATGTTCATTAGTTGGATGTCAAGAACGCATTTCTACATGGTCAGTTGTCTGAGACAGTTTACATGCATCAGCCTCCAGGATTTCAGGATCCTAGATTTCCCTACCACGTCTACTTACTGCAGAAATCTTTATATGGCCTCAATCAGGTTCCGCGCACATGGTTTCAGCACTTTGCAGGATATGCTCAACGTCTTGGGTTCCACCACAGCTGATGTGACACTTCTTTATTTATCTATCGAAAGGGATCCGACATTGCTTACCTCCTCTTGTATGTAGATGACATTGTGTTTACAGCATCCTCCACTGGCTTGCTTCGGAGGATTATTCAGTCCTTACATAAGGAATTTGCCATGACACATTTGGGCCCGTTGAATTATTTTCTTGGAATCTCAGCATTGCGTACTGACGCTAGTACGTTCTTGTCTCAGAAGCAGTATGCCATAGAGATTCTTGAGCGAGCCGGTATGACTTCTTGTCAACCATGCTGGACCCCTGTTGAGCCAAGCGCTAAGCTCAATGTTCATGGTCCTTCTGTGCAGGACCCGACTTCATATCACAGTCTTGTAGGTGCATTACAGTATCTCACCTTCACTCTTCCAAACATCTCCTAGGCAGTTCAGCAGATTTGTCTTTTCATGCACTACCTGGGGGAGCAACCTTACACGCTCTTAATCAGATTATTCATTATGTACAGGGTACTCTTGAGATGGGATTACTGTTATATGCATCGTCCCCCACCACTTTGGTTGCTTACTCTGACGCTAACTGGGACGGGTGTCCTACCACCTACGCTTCACTTCTGGGTATTGTGTATGTAGTGACCCGAACTTTTCCATGTTTATATATATTAATTGAGATTGATATTTACATGACTAATTGTTTCCAACCTGTTAAGCAATCAAACTTGTTAAGACTTGATTAAATGAAATAAGTTTCATATAGACAATTGATCACCCAAGTTGACCGGCGATTCACGAATGTTATAAATTTGTAAAAACTAAATGTTGTGGTATATATAGACATATATATATGGTTGACATGATATTATGATGAGTAAGTATCTCACTAAGTATATTAACAATGTGTGATATACATAAGAAATGAGATTACTAAGTTAAGAAACTCGAAATGATATATATAACGATTATCATTATGATAACGTCTACTAAATACATATGTATCATATTAAGATATTGATACACTATATTTAACATGATAAAATGATATTTAAATATATCATTAAGTGTGTTAACAATGAACTACATATGTAAAAACAAGACTACTAACTCAAGAATTACGAAACGAGACTTATATGTAACGATTATCGTTGTAACAATATTTTAATGTATATATCATATTAAGAGATATTCATACATCATAATATCATGATAACATAATAATTTAACATCTTATTTGATATAATAAACATTGGGTTAACAACATTAATTGAGATCGTTAACTTAATGGTTTCAAAACAACACTTACATGTAACGACTAACGAAGACTTAACGACTCCATTAGAATGTATATACATGTTGTGTTTTGATATGTATTCTTACACTTTTGAAAGACTTCAAGACACATATCAAAGTACTTCTACTTAACAAAAATGCTTACAATTACATCCTCGTTCAGTTTCATCAACAATTCTACTCGTATGCACCCGTATTCGTACTCGTACAATACACAGCTTTTAGATGTATGTACTATTGGTATATACACTCCAACGATCAGCTCTTAGTAGCCCATGTGAGTCACCTAACACATGTGGGAACCATCATTTTGAAACTAGCATAAAATATATCATAAAATTACAAAAATATTAGTAATCATTCATGACTTATTTACATGAAAACTAAATTACATATCCTTTATATCTAATCCATATACCATGAAAGTTGATGTCAAAGCTAAGGGGTATAAAATACTATTAAATTTTAGCAGGAAATACTATTAAATACGATACAATTTTACACAAGATATTTATTTATTTATAGAATGGATATACTTAAACCTTGCTACAACACTTATAGGCAGTGTACCTAATCGTACAGTAGTGTAGTTTTTAGTAAGTCCGGTTCGTTCCACAGGGAATCTTTTTAAACAAAGCTTAACGCTATATTAGTTTACTTTTATAAAAATACAAATATATATATATAAGTAATATTATTATTATAAAGGGGGGTTTTTACCGTTTAATGACCGGTTTGTCGATTTTAAAACTTTAGTCGCAGTTAAAACCAAATGTAAAATATTAAAAATAAATACAAGACTTAAATTAAAGCATAAAGTAAATAACGATAATGAAATTACGAATAATAAAAGTGCGATAAAATAAACTTGCGATAATTAAAAAGTACGATAATTAAAAGTGCAATTAAATACAATAACAATAAAAATGCGATAATTAGAAGTGCAATTAAATATAAAATAAAGAAAATTAAATATGAAATAAAAGAATTATGCTTAATTAAACTTCCGTAATCATGATGTTTGACGTGTTGATTTTAGTTTTATGCCCATGGGTTAATTGTCCTTTGTCCTGGATTATTTAATATGTCCATACGGATTTGTCCATAATAGTCCATCAGTCATAAATATAAAGAGCGAAAGCCTTTGTCAAATTATTCTTATTCCCGAAGTCAAATATTCCAACTAATTAGGGATTCGAATTGTAACAAGGTTTTAATACTTTGTTTAATGAATACACCAGGTTATCGACGGCGTGTAAACCAATGTTTTACTACTTTGTTAACAATTACACCAATTACCCTTGAATGTAATTCACCCCTGTTTCAACAAGTTTATTAACTATTAATCCAGTTCCGTATCCGGTAAAATGAATAATTATTGGTATTTATAGATATCCCGCCCACCGTACCCAGTCAAGCGTATGTGGTTATATATAAATACGTCAAATTATAAGTTTGTATATTAAATTAACAAGGTATTGTTTAGTTAATATAAAATCCATTAATAGCCCATAGTCTAATTTCCACAAGTGTCGTTCTTTTGTCCAAACCCCAATTATGGTACAAAGCCCAATTACCCAATTTTAGTAATTAGCGCAACATCATGATTACTTCGGATTAAATAAGCATAATAATAACTTAGCTACGAGACATTAATGTAAAAAGGTTGAACATAACTTACAATGATTAAAAATAGCGTAGCGTTACACGGACAGAATTTCGACTTACACCCTTATAACATTCGCTAACCTACCCTTATTATTAGGTATAAAATTAAAATTAAAATTAAAATTAAAATATAAATATAAATATATACGATATAGATAGAGAGATGGATGGATTTTTGGTGATTTTTGCGATCAGAATTCGTTTGCTTTTATAGGGATTTTCGACTTTTGGGGCTCTGCGACTCGCGGCATTTTTGCCTTCAAACTCCGCGAGTCGCGGAGTTTGCTTTTACAGCTCAGAGGAGTTTGGCTCTTTGTTTACCGATGGTTTTAAATAAATATAATATATTAAATAATTATAAGAATTATTTAAATATTATATTATATTTATGTGCATAGTTGACTTGTAATTTTTAGTCCGTTGCGTCGAGCGTTGGGAGTTGACTCTGGTCCCGGTTCCGGATTTTCGAACGTCCTTGCGTACAATTTAATATCTTGTACTTTGCGTTTTGAATCTTGTACTCTTGTAATTTCGAGACGTTTCTTATCAATAATTGGAACCTCTTTGATTGTCTTTTGTACTTTTGAGCTTTTTGGTCGTTTGCGTCTTCAATTCGTCGAATCTGTCTTTTGTCTTCACCTTTTATTATTTAAACGAATATCACTTGTAAATAGAACAATTGCAACTAAAAGCTTGTCTTTCTTGAGGAATAATGCTATGAAATATATGTTTGTTTTTAGCATTATCAAATATTCCCACACTTGAGCGTTGCTTGTCCTCAAGCAATATCGTCTTGAAATACTAGAATCACTTCTTTATTCTTCACACTTTGTACATCAGTGATTTTCTATACGGCGGTATAAACAATGGTAGTAACGATATTGTTTACAGTCCCACATGACTATAAAAATTTAGATCCATTAAGGAAATTGGATCTTTATGAAAACATTTGATCTTTTGAAAATTAAATCTAGTTTTTACCCTAGATAAGTTTTCCGGGATAACCCTTTACCGGTGTTTGCAAAATATTTTTGTGGGTTTGGTGGGTTTCAAATTTGAAAATTTTAGCTCAAAACTTATGGTTTTGTGTCACCCACTTGCTAACCTTGTATTTGGAAAGCAACACGTCCAGTTTACTTGTCCCGTATATTACCTTTCGGTAAACTACCGTCCGGTTGTAAAGGAAAGCGTTGAACAAGCAACTGTTAAGGAAATGTCCCCTGACATGCTTTTAATTATGGTCTATAACGTGTCGGACGCAATTACTATCCTTGGTAGGAGCAATAGTAAAGCTCACCCTTATGATTTTTTCGATCTGGCACAAGGTCCTGTCTTTGACCATGCTATGCAACCACCGTTCATACGGTTGACACCCGATTTAGTTCAGGTGACCTAATGAATTCCAGGTGAATTCCTAAGATTTTACGTTCAATGGTAATGAACGCATTGAAAATAGGGTTTTCAGAAAACAAATCGGTTTGTAATTTTGATCAAAATATTTTCTCGTTCAAGCTCGAGTTTAGATATCATTGAATTCCATGAGTTTGTAATTCTCAATCTTTAAGGTCAATCTCAAGGATTGAGTAATATCAGGCTTAAAAGCTGATTTTTGATCTTTTAAGGAGATTATCCTTTCTGGGGATCTGATTCATTAGTCTTATCAAGCTAATGTGCATGGTGCCCCCCATTGTACGAGATAAATCCTTCTCATGGTTAGGATAAATCTGACCACTTGGTGACCCTGTTTAATGCTGAGGTCCGTGGATTTCCTGCTGATTTTAGTGATGACTTTTCTAGATTTTTCGTCAACCTACAGCTGGTCTGGACGACAACTTCATGACCTAAATCAAGAAGCGCGTGTCTTTTTCGGAAGACTTTACTTCCTTTTAATGATGGAATTGATTCATCGTGTAGATCCATCTTTCTTACAGTAAATCAGGTAAAACAGTTTAGTTTAGTCTAAAGCAAAAGTATTTTCAGTTATTTGTTACAGAAATATGTGATATATGTTTTGAATAACTTGGAGAATTTTCCCACACTTGGCTTTTATTTTCCTTTTTATCGTCCTCTATTCCATTTTAAATGAATTTTAACATTTTGGTTTGTTTCTCAATTTATGTCCTTTCCGAGGTTACAATAATTTCGGTGTTAAAACCTAGTTTTATCGTTCATAAATATGTATAAACATGATTTTGAGTTCATTTAATTGAAAATTTTGAAAAATTTTACTAGAATTGGGTAGTCAGTATATAAGACTAGGGCTGTTCTTTATTATCAGAGAGCACTAGATTCTAATACAACTACTGCTTTACTAGTATTTTTAATGGTAACCAAGTGTTTAAGATAAAAGCTTTAAAATCCGAAAGAATTTAACCCCTTCCCACACTTAAGATCTTGCAATGCCCTCATTTGCAAGAAATCAGTAACAATTTAAATTATTGAGGGTTATTTGTGTGAAAATGATTAAATTTTTACCAAAGTTTCCAAATATATTGGCGTTTGTTTGCTGAATGATAAATGGTGCACATCATTTGTTCATTCCGACTTGTTGTTATTTCACATATATTTTGCATCTTGTCGTCAAAATTAGTTGCTTTTGCTGAACTTAATGCCAGTCTTTGAAAATGCGTTGTTTTACCCTGTTGTGTACATAAGATAAACTGCAAACATATATACATATTTTTGAAGTTTGGTATATTACCCCACATTCAAAAATTATTAAAATCTAAGAATAAAAGTTAGACAATTATAAAAATGATTACAATATTAACAAAAGTATTAAACGTATCAATCATTACAAATTACAAAATAAAAAAAAATAATAATAAGTAGACTAGGGATGATATTGATACCAATAGGGGTTCCAGGCATAACCATAGGTGCTATAGAATGCTTCGGCAGGGTTATACGTAGGATACGGTGGCTGCATCTCTATAGACCAGGGAGGGAAGATGGGTTTCGGTGTAGGAATATAGTTTCTACCTATATGTTGGCAATGAGCTATGATTTGGTTCTGATGAACTTGCCAATCTTCAAATGCTCTCTGTCTAGCATTTTCGTACTCCTGAGAAGCTATAAACCTTTGCATTTCTTGCATCTCATTCCCCCCTCCTACATTACCTTGCTGTTGGTTTCTCTCAACCTGTGGATGTCTACCATGGTATGGTACTGCGGCGTTATTTCGCCTCTTCAAAACTTTCGCACCATGGTATACATTTAAACCTATAGTATCGCGGGGTTCTGGTTCTTCCACTAATAATCCCCCCCGACTTATATCCACACCGAAATATTCACCAATCAAAGTAATAAAAATACCACCTCCTATTATGCTATGCGGTCTCATCCCCCTAACCATAGCTGATAAATAATAACACACACAATATGGTATACTTACAGCGCTTTGTGGGTCTCGAATACACATATGGTAAAACAAATCCTGTTCATTTACCTTTTCCTTGTTCTTACCTCTTTGTGTAATCGAATTAGCTAAAAACCTATGAATTACTCTTAATTCAGCTCTATCTATGTCCAAATAAGAGTAATTTCCCCCTTTGAAACGTTGATGGCTTGTCATTTGACTCCACACACCGTGTGTATCAAAATTTTCATCTATCTTTCTACCGTTTAGTATCAATCCTCTACAATCAGCAGATGCTAACTCCTCAGGTGTATATATACGTAAAGCCTGAGCCATGTCTAGTAAAGACATGTGGCGCATCGAACCGCCTAACAAAAATTTAATAAAAGAACGATCGGTTAAACTAGCTACCCGATCATTCAACTCTATACTACACAACAATTCTTCACACCATACTTTATATACAGGTCTACGCATGGTGAATAAACGTACCCAGTCATTAAAAGTAGAATTACCATACCTCTGTACAAGTAATTCCCTAATTGGCACGGCCAATTCTACAGCTTCTAAGGGTCCCCATTCTATGACCCTCGGTACCTCAACAACCTTAGAATGAAGAGTATGCAAACCCCTTTGATATTTTGGATAATCTATCCAAAGTCTGTCAAATCTCAGGTTCGGGTGCAACTCTTCCAAGTGCATATCAGAAAATGTCATGACCGGATGAGGTATATCCTGCTTGTAGTAGTTATCCACCTCCTGTTGTTCCGCATTCTCAGCAGGAGCATTGCGAGCTTGGGATGAAGATTCACCCCTTTCAGTCTGCAAAACACATCAAACACAATTTTTGTGCATCCAAATATGCACTAGTGTCAGCAAAATCATCAATCAAAATAATTACAATGACATGATCAATTTATATCAAACTTAAGCTCATTTTCATATTTTCATCAAATCTACACTTTTTCAAATAAGCATATACGAAAATGATCGTCAAGTTCATAAGCATTCAACTCAAATAACATGTCAAAATAATCATTACTAGCAATTAAACAAGTCTCAAATGGCATTATCTCTCAAAAATCAAGTTCATGAATTTTAGACTTGAAAAAGTCCACTTTAATTCTCAAAATCATGTTTAGGCTCAAAGTTTGGATCATTTAACTACCTAGACATGTTACACTACTTAATTTAGCAACAATTCATGACAAAAATCGGCCATAACCTGTTTATATCAAAAAGCCCCAAATTTGCTCAAGAACACAAACCCTAGATTACTCAAAATTTTAAGTTTAAGGCTTCTAATCATGTTAAATAGCATCAATCTAGGTTATACAAGCATAATACATAAACAATTTAAGCCTAATTACACTAAAAAGCATCAAAATCAAATTGGGGAAAAAATTGCTCAAGAACACCAAATTTCGGATTAAATGGTGTTTAGGTGTAGAAATTTACCGTTTTTCTTGAGTAATTCCTTGATAGCATCCTTCTCAACATGATTTTAGTAAAAGATTTGATGATTAACGGTTAAAAATTGTGATTTTGGGGGTTTTTTTCGTGTATTTTCGGGTTTTTTCGCTGTTCTTCGCAGTATTTTTGGGTGGGGGAGTGAACTGATCTGTTTTTTACGTTTTATTTTTTTCTGGGTTTTGGTCCCTCCGCGACTCGCGGGGATTAAACCTCCAAACTCCGCGAGTCGCGGAGTTTGCTATATATATATTTTTTTATAATCATTAACTTATAAAACAATTAAGTACTTAATTTTAAAATTTTGTTTCCCTTCTTATTTAGGACGAGGTCGTTTCGGATCGATGTCCTAGTTCGTCCCTCGACAAAATTTTAAAATTTGTCTTTTTGTAGCGATTGTTTTAAAAGTTAAGATTTTTGGGTTTTTTTTAATGTTTTTTGGCATACTTTAAATCAATAAGATTAAAAATAATGATAATAAAAGTTCTCGTCCCTCCCTTGGGTAAAGCAATTTCGGTTCAAAGACCTAGTCTTCAACTTACAACGAATTTTAAAAATCATATTTTTAACTTAATGAGATAAAGTAAATTTTTGTTTTTAAATTCACACAATTTAATTATGAAATTCAAAATTAATATTAAAAATTCACACCAAACTTACAATTTAAAATGCATAAAATTAAAAATTCATATTTTAAAAATTAAAAATTCACACCAAACTTAATTTAAAAATTCATATTATAAATTCACACCAAACTTAATTTAAAAATTCATATTATAAATTCACACCAAACTTATATTAATTTTTCAAATATTTACAATTTTAAAAATATTGTTTTTACAAAGTTTACAATATTAATTTAAGATTCATATATTAATTTTAAAAACATGGTAAAAATAAAATTAAAAATCTTTTTGGCTTTTTATCCCACTTTAATCAATCAAATATTATCAAAGATATGCGCCCCTCTTTTCGGTAAAGTAATTTCGGTTCCAAAACCTAATTTAACTCATGACGAATTTTTGAAATATTTTGGGTTGATTGATTAAAGATATTTATACCTTAAGAATAAACGTTAAATTTCGCAGTGATGTAATAAATTTTTGAATGATATCAATAATATCGGTCGCCAAACCAAATTTTATTCAATACCAATTTAATACTTTTTAGCGAACAAATTAGCGTTTATTATCAAAAGGTTAAAAATAAAAATAAAAATAAAAACTGTACAGACATACCTGTGAAATAGATTTCTTAGTTATATGATCTATCCCATTCATAAGATAGTCTGTTTAATTGGTTTTCCATAGCTACATAGGCGTAACCTCGAGCATTCAGTGTCTTTTCTTCTAAACATATGAACGGTCCGTCTCTGCATAAAGTAACAAATTCGGTATTTGAATAGGTTTGATTATTTGAACATTTACCTCCATGTGACCATTTTCCGCATTTGTGACATCTTTCTAGGTGTCGTGCTCTTCTTTTCGCTGCGGATTTTGATTTTCCTTTACCAAATTGTAACTTATTATCTTCGCATCTGGATTCTTTTCTAACTCCGTCCATTCTTTCTCTGATTACTGATACTAATTCACTCGGAAGTATGTCATTATTACGTTTAGTGATCAAAGCGTGTAGCATTAGACCATGGTTTAGTTCACAGGCAGTCTTCATTTTGTAAAAACCTAAAAAAAATAAAAATTCAGAATGGGGGGAGAAGACTAGTTCTTTAGGGTCTGCTAGGGAAAGACCATTCGGGTTCAATTTTCGAGAACTACACGAAAACAGATAATCTAACTCTAACAGAAATACATAAACCCCTTTGATTCTCCCCACACTTAGTTGGCTGTGGTACCGAAATTGTGATTAACATTATTTTCAATTGAATCATCAACAACTTGTATATCTTTGACTTTTACTTCAATCCATTTGTTGATTTTCTCCGTAACTTTCACAAATTCAACTAACATTGCCTTTTCTTTTGACGATAAATTGGATATTAATCGGTTATATAACTTAAAGTTTCCTTTAATCTTAGCATCGTGAATCCGTTTATAAAGTTTCTTCGTTGAACTGTTAAAAATGGATTCATCTAATTTCGTATCATCAATGGCATTCTTTGTGATTGGATCATCATTAAGTGTTTCTTCATCTTCCCCACACTTATGCATTTTTATTGGTCTAACAGTTTTGGTTTGTGGAGATCTAAACTTTCGGTTCACAAAGGTGATCGATGTATCACCATTCCTAAGTGTTATTCTACCTTCTCTTACATCAATGAATGCCTCGGTGGTTGCTAAAAATGGGCGACCTAGAATTAGAGGAATATCAAGGTTTTCCTCCATATTAATCACTGTGAAGTTTGCAACAAAGGTCAAACTTCCCACGTTAACAAGTAAATTATTTGCTATTCCAACCGGGTGTTTAATGGTTTGGTCAAATGATTGAACACCTATTTTGGTTGGTTTTAATTTACCCATGCCTAATCTTTTGTATAAGGAAAGAGGCATAATATTTGCACTTGCTCCTAAATCTGCGAGTCCATTATATACAGCACCATCATTAAGTAAGCAAGAAATGATAAATTCACCCGGGTCTCCTGCTTTAGTAAGTCGAGTTGGTTTGTAAAACTTTTTCGGGTGTTCTTTCCTTGGTTCTTTCATTTCTATTAGAATTTCTTGTTCACATTTTTCTTCGTTTCTTGGAATGAGAGGTTTGTATAGGAATTCTTCTTCATCACTCAAATTTGAATCCTCCCTATATTCCAGTTTTGATTTTTCATATGTTGTTGATAACATATTTATGTTTTCATTTTGAAGGTTTTCTTGGGTGGTAAAATTATGATTAACTTCATTGTCAACTTCCATCGGACCATGTATGTAATGTTTAACTCTGTGACCATTAACTTTAAATTCAATCCTATTTGAATTTATCAATTCTATCATTCCGTATGGGAAAACTCTTTTGACTATGAATGGTCCAGACCATCTTGATTTCAATTTTCCAGGAAATAGCTTGAATCGTGAATTGAAAAGAAGAACTCTGTCTCCTTCTTTAAATTCTTTTGAACTTCTGATTCTTTTATCATGCCATTTCTTCGTTCTTTCCTTATAGATTAACGAATTTTCGTATGCTTCATGTCTTAATTCTTCTAATTCGTTTAGTTGACTTAATCGTAGACGTCCAGCTTCATGTAAATCAAGATTACATATTTTCAAAGCCCAAAATGCTTTGTGTTCAATTTCTACTGGAAGATGACATGCTTTTCCATAAACAAGTCTAAAAGGTGTGGTTCCAATTGGAGTTTTGTAGGCTGTTCTAAAAGCCCAGAGTGCATCCTCCAATTTAATGGACCATTCCTTCGGATTTGATCCTACGGTTTTCTCTGGAATACGTTTTAAGGCTCGGTTGATATTTTCAACTTGTCCACTTGTTTGTGGATGATATGCGGTGGAGATTTTATGAGTTACTCCATATCTTTTAAGAACTTTCTCAAGTTGATTATTACAGAAATGAGTACCCCGATCACTTATCAAAGCTTTCGGTGTTCCAAACCTTGCAAAAAGACGTTTTAAAAAGTTGACTACAACTCGTGCATCGTTAGTTGGGAGAGCTTGTGCTTCCGCCCATTTAGATACATAATCAATGGCTACGAGTATATATAGATTATTATGAGATTTTGGAAATGGACCCATAAAGTCAATACCCTAAATGTCAAATACTTCACATACTTGGATGACATTTTGTGGCATTTCATCACGTTGACTTATTTTTCCGGCCCTTTGACAAGCATCACAGGATTTGCAAAGAAGGTGTGCATCTTTGTAAATTGTAGGCCAATAGAATCCAGCTTCATAAACTTTTCTTGCTGTTAGTTGAGGCCCATAATGCCCTCCTGTTCATCCTGTGTGACAATGGTTTAATATTTTACTAGCTTCATCTCCAAATACACATCTGCGTATTATTCCATCGGGATAACTTTTAAACAGATGTGGATCTTCCCAGAAATAGTGTTTTATATCACTGAAGAATTTCTTTCGTCTTTGGTACGATAATCCTTTTTCAAGGAATCCACAAACTAGGTAGTTTGCATAGTCTGCAAACCATGGAATTTCTTTATAATCTATCTTCAATAGATATTCATCAGGAAAGTTGTCTTGTATGGCCGATTCACTTAGAACTTCTAATTCAGGATTTTCAAGACGAGAAAGATGATCAGCGGCGAGATTTTCTGCTCCTCTTTTATCTCGGATTTCAATATCAAACTCTTGTAAGAGTAAGATCCAACGGATTAATCTTGGTTTAGCATCTTGTTTTGAAAATAAGTATCTAAGAGCAGAATGGTCGGTATAGACCACCGTTTTTGCTAGAACGAGATATGATCGAAATTTGTCAAAAGCAAAGACAATAGCAAGGAGTTCTTTTTCAGTAGTTGTATAGTTTGTTTGTGCTCCTTGTAACGTCTTACTAGCATAATATATAGGTTGAAATCGTTTTTCAATCCTTTGACCTAAAACGGCTCCCATTGCAAAATCACTTGCATCGCACATTAGTTCAAATGGTAGATTCCAATTTGGTGTTATCATGATCGGCGCATTAGTAAGTTTTCTTTAAGAATATTAAAAGATTTGATACACTCATCTGAAAAGATGAATGGAGCATCCTTTTCTAGGAGTTTATTCATAGGAGTGGCAATTTTAGAAAAATCTTTTATGAAACGTCGGTAAAAACCGGCATGCCCTAGAAAACTCCTAACTCCTCTAACATTGGTGGGATGTGGAAGTTTAGCAATTACATCTACCTTAGCTCTATCCACTTCAATTCCTTCTTTTGAAATTTTATGTCCAAGAACGATGCCTTCTTTAACCATGAAATGGCATTTCTCCCAATTAAGTACTAGATTTGATTGTTCGCATCTAATAAGCATTCGTTCAAGATTAACTAGACATGATTCAAATGTATCACCGAAGACTGAAAAGTCATCCATGAATACTTCCATGCATTCTTCTATCATGTCATGAAAAATCGCCATCATGCACTTTTGAAAGGTTGCAGGGGCGTTACAAAGTCCAAATGGCATGCGTTTGTAAGCAAAAGTACCATAAGGGCACGTGAATGTGGTTTTCTCTTGATCTTCGGGTGCTATTGGAATTTGAAAATATCCGGAAAATCCATCTAGAAAACAATAGTAACTATTTCCGGCTAATCTTTCCAACATTTGATCTATGAAAGGTAAGGGAAAGTGATCTTTTCTGGTGGCGTCATTTAATTTTCTATAATCAATACATACACGCCATCCTGTTACAGTCCTAGTAGGAATAAGCTCATTTTTCTCATTTGTAATGACAGTCATGCCACCCTTCTTAGGCACGCATTGAACTGGGCTTACCCATGGACTATCAGAGATTGGATAAATTAAACTTGCATCTAGCAGTTTAATAATCTCTTTCTTAACTACATCTTGCATATTAGGATTTAGTCTTCGTTGGCGTTGCACATACGTTTTATGACCTTCTTCCATAAGGATTTTATGTGTGCAATACGAAGGACTTATTCCTTTAATATCATGAATCTTCCATGCAATGGCTGGTTTATGGGCTTTCAACACAGAAATGAGTTGTGATTTCTCATTTTCAGTAAGAGAAGACGATATTATTACAGGTAATTCAGATTCACCATGTAAATAAGCGTATTCCAAATGGTTTGGAAGTGGCTTTAACTCTAATTTCGGAGGTTCTTCTATCGATGATTTGTATAGATATCTGTCTTCTTCTTTTAGCATTTAAATTTCTTCTGTTGTTGGTTCATATCCATTAGCTATAAGTGTAGCTAATATTTCAGCTTCATCAATTGGTTCATTACCTTCTCCTAAAAAACATTCTCCTGTTCCTTGTAATTCTGGAAATTCTTCTAATAATTCTGCATGTGCATCTATAGTTTGAATATAATAACATGTATCATCTGCAGATTGTGGTTGTTGCATTGCTCTATCAACTGAAAAGGTAACACTCTCATCCTCTATACTTAGGGTCAATTTCTTACCGAACACGTCTATCATTGCTTTAGCCGTGTTTAAGAATGGTCTTCCTAATATGAGAGGAACTTGAGAATCTTCTTCCATGTCCAGAACAACAAAATCTACTGGAAATACTAAAGTACCAACTTTAACTAGCATGTTCTCCATTATCCCTCTAGGATATTTTATTGATCTATCGGCTAGTTGTATGCTTATTCTGGTTGGTTTCAATTCTCCAAGGTCTAGTTTAGCGTATAGTGAATATGGCATTAGATTTATACTAGCACCTAAGTCTGCCAATGCTTCTATTGAACTAAGACTACCCAGAAAATTTGGAATTGTGAAACTTCCTGGATCAGATAGTTTTTCTGGTATCTTATTCAACAGCACTGTTGAACAATTAGCATTCATAGTAACAGCCGAGAGTTCTTCCATTTTCTTTCTATTTGAGATTAGATCTTTCAAGAATTTAGCATATCTAGGCATTCCTGAAATCACATCAATGAAAGGAAGATTTACATTTATCTGTTTAAACATATCCAAGAATTTGGATTGCTCGGCTTCAAGTTTCTCTTTCTTCATTTTACTCGGGTAAGGAAGTGGTGGTTGGTATGGTTTAACATAAGGTTTAGCCTTAACTGTGTTATCTTCATTAACCTTTTCAACTACCGGTTCTTTTTCCTTATCTTGATCAGGTTGTGGTTCTTGTGGAGTAGGAATAGCTTCATCAGAAGTTACAGGTATTTCCGGTGGTTTAAGTGTTGTACCACTTCTTGTGGTAATAGCTTTAGCTGTTTCATTCCGGGGGTTAGCATTTGTATCACTAGGTAGACTTCCCGGTTTTCTTTCACCTATTAACCTTGCTAGGTTACTTACTTCTTGTTCCAGATTTTGAATAGAAGCTTGTTGATTTCTAAATGCTTGAGCATTTTGTTCATTGGTTTGTTTCTGAGATGTGAAAAACTGCGTTTGAGTTTCAACTAGCTTCGTCATCATATCTTCTAAATTTGGCTTTTTATCATCGGTTTGTTGTGGTGGTTTGTTTTGAAAATTAGGTCTTTGCTGATTGTAAGTATTATTGGATACTTGTTGATTGCTAGGACCTTGTTGGTTGTTGTATGGAATATTTCGGTTATAATTTTGGTTTTGATTGTAAATCGGTCTTGGCGGTTGATAATTATTCTGATAATTATTTCCAGGCCTTTGGTTTATGTATGAAATATTCTCTCTTTGTTCCATTGTTAATTCAATACTGAGACAATCTTTTGTCACATGTGGTCCTCCACATTGCTCACAACTAATTCGTATTGAGTGAATATCCTTTGTCATCTTTTCCATTCGTCTCTCCACAGCATCTATCTTTGCGGAAATGGAATCTAAGTCATGGCTAGAATCGGCTCTAGCTGCTTTAGATGATCTAACGATATCTTTTTCTTGGTGCCACTCATGTGAGTGGGAAGCAGTGTTATCAATAATTTTGTAAGCATCAGTTTCGGTTTTCTTCATAATAGAACCACCAGCTGCTATATCTATGTCTTTTCTTGTAGTGATGTCGCATCCTTGGTAGAATATTTGTACTATTTGACAGGTGTCTAAACCATGTTGAGAACATCCTCTTAATAACTTTCCATATCTTGTCCACGCCTCATATAGAGTTTCATTCGGTTTCTGTGTGAACGTAACAATTTCCGCTTGAAGTCTTACGGCTTTAGATGCTGGAAAGAATTGTTTAAGAAATTTGTCAACTAAAACATCCCATGTATCGATCGCCCCTTCAGGTAACGATTCCAACCAATCTTTGGCTTCTCCCTTTAAAGTCCAGGGAAATAACATGAGATATATCTGTTCATCCTCCACTTCTCGGATTTTAAATAGTGTGCAGATCCTATTAAAGGTACGTAGATGTTCATTTGGATCTTCCTTCGGCGCACCACTAAATTGGCATTGATTAGTCACCATGTGTAGAATTTGTCCTTTGATTTCATAATCTGGCGCATTAATGTCTGGATGAGTAATTGCGTGACCTTGGCCAGTGCGTTTAGCTCTCATTCGGTCTTCCATACTTAAAGGTTCCAGATTCTCCATAATTGAATTTGTTGAATCGGTATCACTAGAGGATTCTGATTTAATGGTTCGTTCCTCAACAATCTCTGTTTGAATGATTGGTGGTTCCGGAGGAAAGTTTAATGGTTCAGGATCTACGAACCGTTCCTGAATATTCTCCGGATTCTCAATTGTGAGGTCGGGTTCAAAAAATGGATTATCGGAAATTTGAACTGAAGTACTTGGTCGACTGGATGACGATTCTAAAGAAAAATCAACGGCAGTAATATTTGCTACATGTCTTGATCTAGTTACAGGTGGTGAACGTACAAAAGGTGGTGATCGTCTTGCTCGGTGCATTCACTGAATATCCTATTAGTTTTTAAAAGGAAAGAAAAATTATAATAAGTTATCCAATTAATAGACTTTTCTGATTTTGCCCATGTTTTGAATAGCCAAAAGATGCAGCAGAGGGGCAGGATTCGTTTGGTCTCAATATAATTGAGGACTGTTTGGCTCCAATAACCCGGTCCACGTACAAATCCAACTATTACTACGAACCAGAAAATTTTGATGTCTATTAATTTAACCACTTAAAATAAATTTTCGTAATTTTAAGAAATTAAGATAAGAAGTAGAATAAAAATCTATGTCCTAAAACTAGAATAGCGAGAAATAAGAAAGAAAAAGAGTTCGTCGGAAAAGGTTGAAAAAGAAAAATGGTTGAAAAATAAAATGTGACGGAAAAATTAAAGAAACTTATAAAACTTAAAATTACTTGACTAACCTAACCTTATTACTACAACTAACTTAAAATTATAATCGCAAATTGAGATTACTAATTGGAATGATAATTGATACATAGTAAAAAGGTGTCTAAAAATATTAAAGCTTACATGAAAAACTAAATCCCAAATGGAAATAACTTAAAAAGAAACTAAAACTTAAAAAGGCGTCGCAAAATTCTAAAGTACCTAAATCTTAGTCTAAGAAAAAGCACTTAAGGAATTCTACGGCAAAGCCTAATAAATCTAGAAGTAAAAATAACTATGGCAAAATCTAAGTTTAAAACTAAATATGAGCTAAAAATACAAATATTACGCTAAAACGATTAAAAAGGGACAAAATATAAAAATATATAAAAAGTTGTAAAAATTACAATTTTTATAAAAATATTATTTTTATATTATTTATTTATTAAAACTATTAATTTTACAATTTAATTAAACTAATTAATACTAAATACATAAATTAAATAAAAAGTAAAAGTTAAAATAAAACTAATTATAATAATAATAATTAATTAGGGTTTAAAATAATAATTATTAATAATTACTCGTAATAAATGCAGGATTAGGGCTTCTGTCGCGTGTCAGGTTTTCTCCGCTAGTTGCGGTATTTGATGCATCAAACCCCGCGAGTCGCGGGGTTCAAAAATTCAACTCTGGTACAGTTTGAATTTGACGCGTTTTTTTTTCTTTTTTCTTTTTTCTGTTTTTAATTTTTTCTGTTTATATATTTAAAAAATAATAATATGTGTATAATAAAAACTTATATTTTAAAAACATAAATAAAATAGAACTACTTTATAATTTTATAAAAATCTTAAAACTAGATTTATATATATATATTTTTTTTCGGTTTTTGATTTTATGTTTTAAATAAAAAACAAAATACTTAAATAAAACTTATATAAAAATAAAGAAACTTATAAAACTTAAATATTTAACAAAATCTTAAAAATACTTATATTTTTGTTTTTCTTTTTATATTTTCGAATATTTAAAACGTATTTTTATAAAAACGAATTTTAATAAAAGTAAACTAAAATTTTTTATTTTTTTTTATTAGCGTTGCGCTTCCGGCTTTTAAGAGTAGTTCCCCGGCAGCGGCGCCAAAAATAACTTGATGTCAAAGCTAAGGGGTATAAAATACTATTAAATTTTAGCAGGAAATACTATTAAATACGATACAATTTTACACAAGATATTTATTTATTTATAGAATGGATATACTTAAACCTTGCTACAACACTTATAGGCAGTGTACCTAATCATACAGTAGTGTAGTTTTTAGTAAGTCCGGTTCGTTCCACAGGGAATCTTTTTAAACAAAGCTTAACGCTATATTAGTTTACTTTTATAAAAATACAAATATATATATATATATAAGTAATATTATTATTATAAAGGGGGGTTTTTACCGTTTAATGACCGGTTTGTCGATTTTAAAACTTTAGTCGCAGTTAAAACCAAATGTAAAATATTAAAAATAAATACAAGACTTAAATTAAAGCATAAAGTAAATAACGATAATGAAATTACGAATAATAAAAGTGCGATAAAATAAACTTGCGATAATTAAAAAGTACGATAATTAAAAGTGCAATTAAATACAATAACATTAAAAATGCGATAATTAGAAGTGCAATTAAATATAAAATAAAGAAAATTAAATATGAAATAAAAGAATTATGCTTAATTAAACTTCCGTAATCATGATGTTTGACGTGTTGATTTTAGTTTTATGCCCATGGGTTAATTGTCCTTTGTCCTGGATTATTTAATATGTCCATACGGATTTGTCCATAATAGTCCATCAGTCATAAATATAAAGAGCGAAAGCCTTCGTCAAATTATTCTTATTCCCGAAGTCAAATATTCCAACTAATTAGGGATTCGAATTGTAACAAGGTTTTAATACATTGTTTAATGAATACACCAGGTTATCGACTGCGTGTAAACCAAGGTTTTACTACTTTGTTAACAATTACACCAATTACCCTTGAATGTAATTCACCCCTGTTTCAACAAGTTTATTAACTATTAATCCAGTTTCGTATCCGATAAAATGAATAATTATTGGTATTTATAGATATCCCGCCCACCGTACCCAGTCAAGCGTATGTGGTTATATATAAATACGTCAAATTATAAGTTTGTATATTAAATTAACAAGGTATTGTTTAGTTAATATAAAACCCATTAATAGCCCATAGTCTAATTTCCACAAGTGTCGTTCTTTTGTCCAAACCCCAATTATGGTACAAAGCCCAATTACCCAATTTTAGTAATTAGCCCAACATCATGATTACTTCGGATTAAATAAGCATAATAATAACTTAGCTACGAGACATTAATGTAAAAAGGTTGAACATAACTTACAATGATTAAAAATAGCGTAGCGTTACACGGACAGAATTTCAACTTACACCCTTATAACATTCGCTAACCTACCCTTATTATTAGGATTAAAATTAAAATTAAAATTAAAATTAAAATATAAATATAAATATATACGATATAGATAGAGAGATGGATGGATTTTTGGTGATTTTTGCGATCAGAATTCGTTTGCTTTTATAGGGATTTTCGACTTTTGGGGCTCCACGACTCGCGGCATTTTTGCCTTCAAACTCCGCGCGTCGCGGAGTTTGCTTTTACAGCTCAAAGGAGTTTGGCTCTTTGTTTACTGACGGTTTTAAATAAATATAATATATTAAATAATTATAAGAATTATTTAAATATTATATTATATTTATGTGCATAGTTGACTTGTAATTTTTAGTCCGTTGCGTCGAGCGTTGAGAGTTGACTCTGGTCCCGGTTCCGGATTTTTGAACGTCCTTGCGTACAATTTAATATCTTGTACTTTGCGTTTTGAATCTTGTACTCTTGTAATTTCGAGACGTTTCTTATCAATAATTGGAACCTCTTTGATTGTCTTTTGTACTTTTGAGCTTTTTGGTCGTTTGCATCTTCAATTCGTCGAATCTGTATTTTGTCTTCACCTTTTATTATTTAAACGAATATCACTTGTAAATAGAACAATTTCAACTAAAAGCTTGTCTTTCTTGAGGAATAATGCTATGAAATATATGTTCGTTTTTAGCATTATCAAAAGTGTAGTGACCCGAACTTTTCCATGTTTATATATATTAATTGAGATTGATATTTACATGACTAAATATTTCCAACGCGTTAAGCAATCAAACTTGTTAAGACTTGATTAATTGAAATAGGTTTCATATAGACAATTGACCACCCAAGTTGACCGGTGATTCACGAACGTTAAAACTTGTAAAAACTATACGATGACATATATATGGTTATATATATAGTTAACATGATTTTATTATAAGTAAATATCTCATTAGGTATTTTAACAATGAGTTATATACATAAAAATGAGACTATTAAAATAAGAAACTCGAAAACGATATATATAACGATTATCGTTATAACAACGTCTTACAAGGTACATATGAATCATATTAAGATATTGATACACTTGGTTAATTATGTTAAATGATAAGTAAATATATCATTAAGTGTGTTAACAATGAACTACATATGTAAAAATAAGACTACTAACTTAATGATTTCGAAACGAGACATATATGTAACGATTATAGTTGTAACGACATTTAACTGTATATATATCATACTAAGATATATTATATATCATAATATCATGATAATGTAACAATTTAACATCTCATTTGATATAATAAGCAATGGGTTAACAACATTTAACAAGATCGTTAACCTAAAGGTTTCAAAACAACATTTACATGTAACGACTAACGATGACTTAAAGACTCAGTTAAAATGTATATACATGTAGTGTTTTAATATGTATTCATACACTTTTGAAAGACTTCAAGACACTTATCAAAATACTTCTACTTAGCAAAAATGCTTACAATTACATCCTCGTTCAGTTTCATCAACAATTCTACTGGTATGCACCCGTATTCGTACTCGTACAATACACAGCTTTTAGATGTATGTACTATTGGTATATACACTCCAATGATCAGCTCTTAGCAGCCCATGTGAGTCACCTAACACATGTGGGAACCATCATTTGGCAACTAGCATAAAATATCTCATAAAATTACAAAAATATGAGTAATAATTCATGACTTATTTACATGAAAATAAAATTACATATCCTTTATATCTAATCCATATACCAATGACCAAAAAAACCTAAAAACATTTTCATTCTTCAATTTTCTTCATCTAGTTTATCTCTCTCAAGTTCCATCTTCAAGTTCTATGTGTTCTTCATAAATTCCATAAGTATAGTTTCATAAAAATCAAGAATACTTCCAAGTTTGCAAGTCTACTTCCAAGCTTTCTAATCCATTCCAAGTAATCATATAAGATCAAGGAACCTTTATTATTTATATTAGGTTATCTTTCTAATTCAAGGTAATATTCATATTCAAACTTTGATTCAATTTCTACAACTATAACAATCTTATTTCGAGTGAAAATCTTACTTGAACTGTTTTCGTGTCATTATTCTGCTTCAAGAACTTTCAAGCCATCCAAGGATCCTTTGAAGCTAGATCCATTTTTCTCATTTCCAGTAGTTTTATCGAGAAAAATTGAGGTAGTAATGATGTTCATAATATCATTCGATTCATACATATAAAGCTACCTTATTTGAATGTTTAAACTTGTAATCACTAGAACATAGTTTAGTTAATTCTAAACTTGTTCGCAAATAAAAGTTAATCCTTCTAACTTGACTTTTAAAATCAACTAAACACATGTTCTATATCTATATGATATGCTAACTTAATGATTTAAAATCTGAAAACACGATGAACACCATAAAATTGGATATACGCCGTCGTAGTGAAACCGGGGGCTGTTTTGGTTTGGATAATTAAAAACTATGATAAACTTTGATTTAAAAGTTTTTCTTCTGGAAAAATAATTTTTCATATGAACATGAAAATATATCCAAAAATCATGGTTAAACTCAAAGTGGAAGTATGTTTTCTAAAATGGTCATCTAGACGTCGTTTTTTCGACTGAAATGACTACCTTTACAAAAATGACTTGTAACTTATAATTCTGACTATAAACCTATACATTTTCTGTTTAGATTCATAAAATAGAGTTCAATATGAAATCATAGCAATTTGATTCACTCAAAACGGATTTAAAATGAAGAAGTTATGGGTAAAACAAGATTAGATAATTTTTTTTGTTGTAGCTACGTGAAAATTGGTAACAAATTTAAATTAATCATATCCTAGCTAACTTATATTGTATTATACATGTATTCTAATATGTTATATAATCTTGGGATACCATAGACACGTATGCAAATGTTTTGACATATAATATATCGACCCATGTATATATATTATTTGGAACAACCATAGACACTCTATATGCAGTAATGAGGGAGTTAGCTATACATGGTTGAGGTTGATTCCAAATATATATGCACTTTAACTTGTGATCTAGCCTGAGATGTGTATACACTGGGTCATGGATTGATTCAAGATAATATATATCGATTTATTTCTGTACATCTAATTGTGGACAACTAGTTATAGGTTACTAACGAGGACAGCTGACTTAATAAATTTAAAACAGTAAAACGTATTAAAAATGTTGTAATTATATTTTGAACATACTTTGATATATATGTACATATTTGTTATAGGTTCGTGAATCGACCAGTGGCCAAGTCTTACTTCCAGACGAAGTAAAAATCTATGAAAGTGAGTTATAGTCCCACTTTTAAAATCTAATATTTTGGGATGAGAATACATGCAGTTTTAAATGTTTTATGAAATAGACACAAGTAAATGAAACTACATTATATGGGTGAATGATCGAAGCCGAATATGCCTCTTTTGCTTGGTAGCCTAAGAATTAGTAAACCGATCTACTAATTGACGCGAATCCTAAAGATAGATCTATTGGGCCTAACGAACTCCATCCAAAGTACCGGATGCTTTAGTACTTCGAATTCATTTTTATCATGTTCGAAGGATTTCTTGGAATGATAGGGGATATTCTTATATGCATCTTGTTAATGTCGGATACCAGGTGTTCACCATATGAATGAATTTTATCTCTATGTATGGGATGTATATTGAAATATGAAATCTTGTGGTCTATTATTATGATTTGATAATATATAGGTTAAACCTATAATTCACCAACATTTTTGTTGACGTTTTAAGCATGTTTATTCTCAGGTGATTATTAAGAGCTTCCGCTGTTGCATACTAAAATAAGGACAAGATTTGGAGTCCATGCTAGTATGATATTATATAAAAACTGCATTCAAGAAACTTATTTTTGATGTAATATATTCTTATTGTAAACCATTATGTAATGGTCGTGTGTAAAAGGTATATTTTAGATTATCCTTATTTGATAATCTACGTAATGCTTTTTTAAACCTTTATCGATAAAATAAAGGTTATGGTTGTTTTAAAAATGAATGCAGTCTTTGAAAAACATCTCATATAGAGGTCAAAACCTCGCGACGAAATCAATTAACATGGAACGTTTATAATCAATATGAACGGGACATTTCAGTTGGTATCCGAGCGTTGGTCTTAGAGAACCAGAAAATTGCATTAGTGTGTCTTACCGAGTTTGTTAAGATGCATTAGTGAGTCTGGACTTCGACCGTGTTTTTCTTCAAAAACGATTGCTTAACATTTTTGTTGTTGGAAACTATATATTATTAACATGTAAATATTATGTGATATATTAATCTCTTAACGTGTTTGATATTGTGTGATAGATGTCTACCTGTAGTACAAATCCCATTGATTCACCTAATAATAATGAAGAATCAAATATATTTTGGGAAGATTCACAAATTCCCGAAGAGGAACCGGAAGAGGAGGAACTGGAAGAGGAGGAACCGGAAGAAGAGGAACCAGAAGAGGAGGAATCGGAAGAAGAGGAACCAGAAGAAGAAGAGGTTCCGGAGGAAGAAATATTGATACCTATAGTAAATCGATTAAATAAAAGAAAATCCACAACCAACAGACCAAAGTTAATAATGGTCAATGGTGTTTCCGCCGAGGAAGCAAAATATTGGGAGGATTACCAATTTTCTGATGAATCGGATCCCGATGAGGATTCCGATGATGTTATAGAAATTACCTCGACCCAATTTAATAAAGCGAAAGAAAATAATAAGGGAAAAGGTATAAAAATAGAGAAATCCGATTCCAACCCCGATGAACTTTATATGTATTGACACCATCCGTATTTCCTAAAATGTAACAATGACCCGGGAACCTCTAAACCACCAGGTTTTTCTAAACCATTATGGAAAACGACGGCTCGTATTAGAGAAACATCATATATTCCTAGAACATTAGGAAAATGAACCAAGTCTGAAGAAGAAGAAACCAGTGATTCAGATTAGAGGGTTCTAATCATGTTGTGTATTATATGTATTGTACTGTGCTTGTACTTTTATATTCTATGTAAAAATTGCTTGTATTGTTTGATAATTATCTTTTACGAATCTAATCCTTGTCTATTTTACAATATAAAAACAAAATGTGTTGGGATTTAACAAGTTTCATAATACTTAAAACATTTTAAGAATCAAATTAAAGCGGAAGCATGTATGAATTACCATTTAGAACTTGTTAATCTTTAACCAATTAAAGTTAAATCCCAATTAGGATCAAGTTGTGATATATACTTACAAACTACAAGCAAGTAAAGAGATTATACCTACTCCAAGCTTGCTAGTAAATGAAGAAGATGATGATGATGAATGGAGCTCCAAAACAATGAAACCTCAAGTTGTTATACCCCAAGCTTGTCCACCAACACCCTAGATTTTGGTTAGGATTTACTTTACACTTGAAATGAGCTTGCAAAATTAAATTATGAACTCCTTTGGCACCCACAAAGGCCACGGCCAAACAGCTCAATTTGAGCAGAATTTTGCAAGTTATTTTTGATGTGTGATGTTATGTGTGTTTTACTTTGGTCAAGGAACATGCATGTATATGGAATGGGGATTATAGTTGACCAAGGAGGAATCTAAGAGCATGTGTGTTTCATTCCCTATGCCACTTCCCATTTGATTTATAAAATAAGTTTTATAAAAGAATTAAATTTTATAAAACTCTTTTATAAACTTCCATTCCATTTTATATATATACATTTTATTATATAAAACCAATTTATATAAAATGTAATATAAATTAATTAATTATTTAACCTATAAATAATTAAATCCATATCATATAAATTATTCCATAATTTATATATGTACACATCAAGTAATATTTCAGAAAACCATTTTTTCTTAAAGTTCAAGTGTCGCGTATTTAATCAATGATCCAATCGTTAAGATTAAATACGTATAAGGTGTCGGCAAGCTTGTTATTGGGTATGACCCGACTTGGATCAAAACATATTAGCCACGTTAATTTAATATGTCTCTCGGGCATACGAAATACCTTCAATCTCCCACTTGCACGAGAAACATAAGAAATTAATGCAAGTGATGGATACCACCTAACGACCGTCCATCACCCCCAATATGTTATGACTTAGTGCCATTCAATAACATCATCCCTTTCGAGTTCCCATCTCGAATATGAATAGGTGAATCTTTCATTCTATCCTTTCGTCCTAGATTTCATGTTAAATCCAAGAGACACAGAGTGATCACTCTCTTTTAGATTTAACTTTATCAGGCCTTAGACATCTGACTCTCAACGAATAAGAGGGACAAATTCCATCTTGACTACATACGTCTTAAATATATGCCTTGCATTATACCTGAGCTCTTCCTTATGAACTAGCATATTTCAGAATAGTGAAGGAAAGAATCAAGGCACAATACATGGTAAATATCCGAACCCAATATGCATCTCAGGTCAGAGGATACAATGACATTCGCCTTTACTCAAGATTACATGTGATCAACCACAAAGGTTCCATTGAGTAAATCTTGAGGGCGGGTCTTCCAATATTTGTATCCCACAAATATCCATGAACCTTGGTTGCAACCTTGCCCCACATTCATCCCGTGAATGTATACCAATCCAAGTTCATAATAGTCTAAACCTCACACTTGTTCCCACAAATGTGATCGACTACGGAATTTAGAATAATTACTCATTCATGGATAAAATATGCAAAATAGGAACATAACTCAAAATAAATTAATACCATAATTAAATTAATGAGTTTGAACAATTTCGTTCCGTTACAATACTTAAAACAGATCATGACCAATCACTAGAATGTCGAAGCCCTAAAGCACAAACATGTCCTGCATGTTTTGATCCATGTAAGAGCTTCGTGAGTGGATCCGCTATGTTAAGATCTGTGTGAACTTTGCGAATACATATCTTTCCCTTTTCAACTTCATCCCTTATGTAGTTAAATCTTCGCTCAATGTGACGGGTCTTTTGGTGAGCACGAGGTTCCTTGATTTGAGCAATCGCACCCTCGTTATCACAAAAGATCTCAAGAGGGTCCTGAATGGAAGGGACTACTCCTAAGTCGTCGATGAATTTCTTCATCCATGCAGCTTCCTGAGCTGCTAATGAGGTGGCAATGTACTCCGACTCTGTAGTGGATAATGCAACAACATCCTGTTTTGAACTCTTCCAAGAGACCTCACCTCCATTTAATGTGAAGACATAACCGGATTGTGATCGAGAATCATCACGATCAGTTTGGAAACTCGCGTCCACGTAACCTTTTACATCGAGTTCCTCCTCACCAGACCTATATATCAGAAACATATCCTTAGTCCTCCTAAGGTATTTCAATATACTTTTAACAGCAATCCAATGACTGTTTCCTGGGTTATTCTGGTATCTACTTGTCAGGCTAAGAGCGCATGACACATCCGGTCTAGTGCATATCATTGCATACATGATTGACCCAATGGCAGAAGCATATGGGACTTTCTTCATTCTCTCCTGTTCATCTTTCGTGGTGGGGCACTGACATGAACTGAGAAGTGTTCCCTTTTGAATAGGTACCAAACCGTTCTTAGAGTTCTCCATCTTGAACCTTTTCAAGATCTTTTCAATGTATGCACTTTGATTTAAACCTATCAGTTTCTTGGATCTATCCCTGTAGATCCCAATCCCTAAAACGTATTGTGCTTCTCCAAGATCCTTAATGGAGAAGCATTTGCTTAACCAAGTTTTAACACCTTGCATTGCCGGAATATCATTTCCAAATAACAATATATCATCCACATATAGTACAAGGAACATGATAGTGCTCCCACTAGCTTTCTTGTATACACAAGCTTCATCACCATTTTTAATGAAGCCAAATTTCTTGGCCTCCTCATTAAAACGATGATTCCACATTCTAGATGCTTGTTTCAATCCGTAGATTGACTTCTTTAACTTGCATACCTTTTTAGGATATTTTGGATCAACAAAACCCTCAGGCTGAACCATATAGACATCTTCCTCAAGATGTCCGTTTAGGAAGGCGGTCTTGACATCCATCTGCCATATTTCATAATCATAATGAGCAGCAATGGCAAGTAATATCCTAATAGACTTTAGCATCGCCACAGGCGAAAAAGTTTCATCATAGTCAACCCCTTGAGTTTGAGTGAAACCTTTTGCTACAAGTCTAGCTTTATATGTATCCAAGTTTCCATGTATGTCGGTTTTCATTTTGAACAGCCATTTACAATCAACTAGCCTAGATCCAGGAGGTTGCGCAACAAGTTCCCAAACTTGGTTGTCATACATGGATTGCATCTCAGCGTTCATGGCTTCTTGCCATTTATCTTTATCAATCCTTGATAAAGCATCTTGGTAGTTTATTGGTTCATCCAAATCAACCACATAGCAACCATCCATGAGAAACCCATATCTCTCAGGAGGATTACTAATCCTACCAGATCTGCGAACGTCTTGTGTATTTTGATCATCCATCTGATCACTCTCAACATTTTCATGTTGAGTGCTAGTGTCAGCCAATTGTGTATCATCTACTTGATCTTGAACCTCTTCAAGATCTATCTTCCTCTCACTATTTCCTTCCATTAGGAACTTAGTTTCAAGGAATTCAGCCTTTCGAGCAACAAATACATTTTGCTCGGTTTGATCATAGAAATAGTATCCCATATCATCCTTGGGATATCCTATGAAGATACACTTCGTGGATCGAGCATTCAACTTATTAGGGACGTAACGCTTAGGATAAGCTTCACATCCCCATACCTTTAAGTATGATAGAGACGGAGGTTTTCCAAACCACATCTCATGAGGAGTTCGTTCCACTTTCTTGGTTGGGGCCATATTTAAAATACGAGCCGCGGAGCATAGACAATAACCCCAAAACGATAGAGGTAACGAGCTTCTTGCCATCATAGATCGAACCATATCCATTAGGGTTCGGTTCCTCCTTTCGGAAACTCCATTAAGTTGGGGTGTTCCTGGTGGAGTAAGTTATGAGATAATCCCACAACACCTAAGATGATTTGGAAAGCATCGCTTAGGTATTCACCTCCTCTATCGGTACGAAGTACCTTGATTGTCTTATTGAGTTGATTTTGTACTTCGCTTTGATATTCTTTGAATGCTTCAAAAGTTTCGTCCTTATGTCTTAACAAGTAGACATATCCAAAACGACTGAAGTCATCAATGAAAGTAACGAAGTATCTTTCACCATTCCTAGCTATGGGCTTAAAGGGTCCACATACATCCGAATGTATTAATCCCAATAAGTCCTTAGCCCTTTCATAGGTCCCTTTGAAAGGTGCTTTAGTCATTTTGCCTTTTAAACAAGATTCACACACATCAAACGAGTCCATCTCATTTGATTTCAAGAGTCCATTCTTTTGAAGTGTATGCATTCGGTTCTTGTTTATGTAACCAAGGCGACAATGCCATAAGTAGGAATCACTCAAATCCCTTTTGAGTTTCTTGGTGCTAGTATGGTATATTGAGCTATTAGATGATGTATCATCATGAACCAATTCATAAATTCCATTTGAAGGCGAAGCCTTAAAATAGAATACATTATCTAAATAAACATGGATATCATTATTAACAAAATTAAGATAAAAACCACATTGTTTTAAACGGGAAACTGAAATAATGTTTCGACATAAATCCGGTGCATACAAAACATTGTTCAAAATAAGTTCCAAACCACTTGGAAGCTTTAATACAAAGTCTCCTTGAGCCTTCACTTGCACTTTGGCTCCATTACCCATAAAGAGACTTGATGTTCCCGTTTGCTTGCTACTTCTTTTGAACCCCTGCAAAGAATTGCAAATGTGAGTTCCACATCCAGTGTCTAATACCCATGTATTAGAAGAAGTAATACTAAGCTCTATATATACCATATATATGTTACCTGAGGATTGCCCCGCATCCCTCTTTTCCTTCAACTCCTTAAGGTAGACCGGGCAATTGCGTTTCCAGTGACCCACTTCACCGCAACCGAAGCACGGGTCTTCCTTGGGGTTTGCTTATCCGGCAACCTTTTGCTTCTTGTTCTTGTTTTTGGTTGGGGTAACCATCCTCCCCTTTCCCTTGCCTTGATGGGCGGGTCCTTTCCTCTTAGCTGCCTTTGCCTTAGAGGTGTTATTACCTTTGGACCCACCATCATTGATCATTAGCACGGGTGAAGCCCTCTTACCCATGCTAGTTTCGGCCGTCCTTAACATGCCATGAAGTTCACCAATGGTCTTATCCATCCCATTCATATTGTAATTAATTACAAATTGGTCAAACCTCTTTGACAAGGAGTTTAGGATAAGATCGGTGGCTAGCTCATTAGATATGTTGAGATTAAGACGGTTTGCGCGATCAATAAGGCTTTTCATTTTGAGGACATAAGAGGATACGGATTTGGTGTCATCCATACGACATGCATGTAGCGCTCGAACCGTTTCGAAGCGCTCGACACGTGCTTGTTGAAGGAACATCTCCTTCAATTGCGTAATCATGTCATATGCACTATGATGTTCGAAATCCTTTTGGAGTTCGGGTATCATAGTCCCAAGCATTAGGCAAGCGACTTGCACCGAATTGGCGCAATACTTGTCATAATAAGCCATTCCCTCTAGATCTTCCTCATCCGGTTGGTCGGGAATAGGGTCCTCCAACACATACGCTTTATCCTTAAGTTTGAGGACAATCCTAAGATTACGGAACCAATCCATAAAGTTCGTATGGTTGAGTTTGTCTTTCTCGAGGAGAGACCTTAATGATAGGTTGTTTAGGTTAAGTGGTGCATTTTGCATGTTGTTGTTATTTGCGGCCATCTACAAAATTAACAAAGTTCATTTAAGTATCGATTTTAAATTTAATAAACAACACCCTTTTATAATTAATTGACTTATTAAATATTAGAATCCAACGGTAAATCAAATTTCAGTTAGGTGACCTTTATCCCGTTATTTGATTTAGCTAGGTAGTCATTTATATGACAATTGCAATCCTTTTGCAACTTCTAAATTATGGGATCATGCAATCCTTTTGCATGGCATATTCATCCCATCAACGCCTATTTGTTCCTCATGCTTCGGTGACCCTAAGTTCATGATTCCCAAATCAAGTTGTCCTACTTGCGTAAATGTGTAAATTTAACATCCAAGTGGTTAGGTGACCTTTATCCCACAAGTGTGCGAAATTTAACTCAATCATATTAGTTTGCTCACAACGGTTAGGTGACCTTTATCCCATTATGAGTTCCCTAATATTTTCAAGTGTCACACAAAAGGATGGCGTTTAACTTGTTTGCCTTGTCGATTAAGGGATTTTAAGTTTTCGTTAATTCTAGTTTAAGAAAACATTTATGCCATACACCAACATGCATTTAGTGTATGGTTCATTTGAAATCCATTTTCAAGTCTTGTAATTAAGCCAATTACTTGATATAAACCAATTTATATATGCGATCCTTTTCATGTTCTTAATAACCGTTTATTAATGTCCTTTTGCTACTTTAATTTAACCATTTAAATTGTCGTTTTGCATGTGTTTAATAACGTCTAATTTAACCAATTAGATTTTAGTTTTGTTTGTTGTTAACTTGTGTGATTAATTTGTAGCAACCAAACATACAATCTATAATCAAACAACAAAACAACCACACATGCAAAATAGTATGTTCACAATCTAGCCTTTTGGTGGACATTTGTTTAGCCGAAAACAAATGTCACCGGTTAATGGGTCATAACACAAAGTAGGAGATTTAACATCTCCCACTAAATCTTGCATCCAAATGCATGTGTTCTTTTTTTGCTCCATCTTTTGCATCTTCATACTCTTTACAAAAAATATATCCTAATACATTTTTCTCTAGAAAATGAAATACAACCTAATCTATTTTACATACCAAATATAAAATAAATTAAATAACCAAATGAATAAATAAATTACATGCCAAAAGAATAATTATTATTACATACCAAATGAATGAATAATCAACCAAACAAGCATGCAACCAAACACAAGGTCAAGGCTAAGATTGTGAACAACAACATGCAACCAAATATGACCAAAATGGAAGACCCAAAAACCCATTTTGGGTCCCAAACAATTCGGCCAAAACAAACCACCCACCCTAAACATATAATTTTTGCATTTTACAATCATGCATGTACATAAAATGCAAAATATATAGTGAGTTTAATAACCATCTCGAAGCATATTTCAACAACCTCGGCTCTAGATACCATTGTTGGGATTTAACAAGTTTCATAATACTTAAAACATTTTAAGAATCAAATTAAAGCAGAAGCATGTATGAATTACCATTTAGAACTTGTTAATCTTTAACCAATTAAAGTTAAATCCCAATTAGGATCAAGTTGTGATATATACTTACAAACTACAAGCAAGTAAAGAGATTATACCTACTCCAGGCTTGCTAGTAAATGAAGAAGATGATGATGATGAATGGAGCTCCAAAATAATGAAACCTCAAGTTGTTATACCCCAAGCTTGTGCACCAACACCCTAGCTTTTGGTTAGGATTTACTTTACATTTGAAATGAGCTTGCAAAATTAAATTATGAACTCCTTTGGCACCCACAAAGTCCACGGCCAAACAGCTCAATTTGAGCAGAATTTTGCAAGTTATTTTTGATGTGTGATGTTATGTGTGTTTTACTTTGGTCAAGGAACATGCATGTATATGGAATGGGGATTGTAGTTGACCAAGGAGGAATCTAAGAGCATGTGTGTCTCATTCCCTATGCCACTTCCCATTTGATTTATAAAATAAGTTTTATAAAAGAATTAAATTTTATAAAACTCTTTTATAAACTTCCATTCCATTTTATATATATACATTTTATTATATAAAACCAATTTATATAAAATGTAATATAAATTAATTAATTATTTAACCTATAAATAATTAAATCCATATTATATAAATTATTCCATAATTTATATATGTACACATCAAGTAATATTTCAGAAAACCATTTTTTCTTAAAGTTCAAGTGTCGCGTATTTAATCAATGATCCAATCGTTAAAATTAAATACGTATAAGGTGTCGGCAAGCTTGTTATTGGGTATGACCCGACTTGGATCAAAACATATTAGCCACATTAATTTAATATGTCTTTCGGGCATACGAAATACCTTCAAAATGGACGTTAAGGGTAGACAACCGAATATTTTAGAAGACCTACCAGAGGATATGATTGAGGAAATCTTGTCTAGAGTCAGTCAGAATTCATCAGCACATTTAGTTATGGCGAAATTAACTTGTCAAACATTTGAAAGACTTTTCGGAAATGCCTTGGTATATAAAAGACTTTCCTTTGATAGGTGGGGTATATCACATTGGGGAGACCGTAAGTTACGTCGTGTTTTCTTTAAAGCATTAAATGCGGGGAACCCAAATGCAATTTTACGCTACGGGTTAAGAACCTATTTTGACTCAACATATCCCAACATAGGATTTTGTGAATTAGAAAGAGCTTCTAACATGCAACATAAAGAAGCATGTTATGCTTACGGGTTAGTGATGTTCGCTTCTTACCAAAGTGAGAAAAAGAACATCGGATAGCAACTTTTAAATAAAACATTCCCACAAGTGACGGATTCAGTAGTTGGGGTGAGAAACAAGGTTTTTAGATTATTACGGGGCTGTTGGACAATACGAAACCCTCGTCCTTTTGACGACATTACAACATGCTGCCTAGCCAATGGTCATAACGGTTATTTTCCACAAGACCAAGGATGGGAAGTCGTCTTAGTAAAACCAGAATGCATAACTTGTTTCTGCACTTATGAATTACGTGTCTTTATTTCCTTTGCTGAACAACTTGCGTATTAACTAGATTTATCTTCAAAACTGTCCTATATCATAGTGTACTATATTTCATGTTATATGTAATATAGCAAAGTTGTAAGTTTGAAGAATATATGTATGTGATATATTATTATAATCAGTTTTTCATATGGAATTGTAGTAGTTGAATTGTATATTAGCTACTAAGTATGAGCTTAATGGGTAGGTAGTACCCGAATTTAAACTTATAAAACGCTAATATGAAGAAAAAGCTTTTATAAATGAGTTCATATTATGCTACGAGATACTATTGACTACTCTTAATATTCTGTATGATTAAATTGTTTCATTTGACTATTTTGAAGGAAATGGCACCGACTACTCGACACACCTTGAATATGAGCGAAGAGGAATTTTGTGCCTTTCTTACTTCAAACATAGCCGCAGTAAAGGCCGCGCTACATACCAATAATAACTCTGAATCTAGCAATACAGCTAACGGCGCAAGAAATTGTGTAGGATGCTCCTACAAGGAATTCACTGCCTGCAAACCTTCGGAATTTGATGGGACCGAAGGACCAATCGGATTGAAACGGTGGACCGAGAAAGTTGAATCGGTGTTTACCATAAGTAAGTGTGCTAAAGGAGACAAAGTGAAGTACGCTACGCATACCTTCACAAGTATTGCATTAACATGGTGGAATACCTATCTAGAGCAAGTGGGACAAGATGCTGCTTACACGCTACCGTGGTCAGCATTCAAGCACTTGATGAATGAGAAGTACCGTCCCAGAACCGAGGTCAATAAGCTCAAGTCAGAACTTAGAGGGTTACGAACACAGGGATTCGATATTACTTCGTACGAAAGACGATTCACAGAATTGTGCCGATTGTGTCCGAGAGCGTTCGAAGATGAGGAAGAGAAGATCGACGCGTTTGTGAAAGGGTTACCGGAGAGAATCCAAGAAGATATAAGTTCACATGAGCCTGCCACCATACAAAAGGCATGTAGAATGGCTCACAAACTAGTGAACCAGATTGAGGGAAGAATTAAAGAACAGGCAGCCAAAGAGGCTAACGTGAAGTTAGTCAAAAGAAAGTGGGAGGAAAATGGTGATAAGAGTCACCAAAACAACAACAACTATCCCAACAATCGCAACATCAATCGCAACTACAACAAACGGTACAACAACAACAACAACTACAACAATCATCCCAACAACGATAACAACCGCAAAAACAACAACAATCAGAAGCAACTATGCCAAAGGTGTGAAAAGGATCACTCGGAGTTCTGCACCAAATTTTGCAACAAGTGTAAAATAAATGGTCATAGCGCGGTGAAATGTGAGGTCTATGGACCAGGGGTTAACAGAACGAAAGGAACAAATGGTGCCGGAACGAGTAATGGCGGGTAAGTAGTGTCGGAGCAAGTTATGCCAATGTAGTTTGTTATAAATGTGGAAAACCGGGCCACATTATTAGAAATTTCCCGAACCAGGAGAACACGAATGGACAAGGCCGCGGAAGAGTTTTCAATATTAATGCGACAGAGGTACAGGAAGACCCGGAGCTTGTTACGGGTATGTTTCTTATTAACAATAAATCTGCTTACATTTTATTTGATTCGGGTGCGGATAGGAGCTATATGAGTAGAGATTTTTGTGCTAAATTAAGTTGTCCATTGATGCCGTTGGATAGTAAATTTTTACTCGAATTAGAAAACGGTAAATTAATTTCAGCAGATTATATATGCCGGAATCGAGAAATTAAACTGGTTAGCGAAACATTTAAGATTAACTTGATACCAGTAGAGTTAGGGAGTTTTGATGTGATAATCGGTATGGACTGGTTGAAAGAAGTAAAAGCAGAGATCGTTTGTTACAAAAATGTAATTCGCATTATACGAGAAAAAGGAAAACCCTTAATGGTGTACGGAGAAAAGAGCAACGCGAAGTTAAATCTTATTAGTAACCTGAAGGCACAAAAACTAATAAGAAAAGGTTGCTATGCTGTGCTAGCACACGTCGAGAAAGTCAATTCCGAAGAAAAGAACATCAATGATATTCCCGTCGCAAAAGAATTTCCCGATGTATTTCCGAAAGAATTGCCGGGACTACCTCCACACCGATCCGTTGAATCTCAAATAGACCTTGTACCAGGAGTTGCATCAATAGCTCGTGCTCCATACAAACTCGCACCTAGCGAAATGAAGGAACTTCAGAGCCAACTACAAGAACTTTTAGAGCGTGGTTTCATTTGACCAAGCACATCACCGTGGGGAGCTCCTGTTTTGTTTGTCAAGAAGAAGGATGGTACATTTAGGTTATGTATCGACTACCGAGAGTTGAACAAACTTACCATCAAGAACCGCTACCCACTACCGAGGATCGAAGACTTATTTGATCAACTACAAGGCTCGTCTGTTTATTCGAAGATCGATTTACGTTCTGGATATCATCAAATGCGGGTGAAGGAGGATGATATTCCAAAGACTGCTTTTAAGACGCGTTACGGTCATTACGAGTTTATGGTTATGACGTTTGGATTGACTAACGTACCAACTGTGTTCATAGACCTCATGAATCGAGTGTGTGGGCCATATCTTGACAAGTTTGTCATTGTTTTCATCGATGACATACTTATTTACTCGAAGAATGATCAAGAGCACGAGGAACATTTGAGAAAAGTGCTAGAGTTGCTGAGAAAAGAAAAACTGTACGCTAAGTTTTCAAAGTGTGCATTTTGGCTGGAAGAAGTTCAATTCCTCGGTCACATAGTGAACAAAGAAGGTATTCAGGTGGATCCAGCAAAGATCGAAACCGTTGAAAAGTGGGAAACCCCGAAAACTCCGAAACACATACACCAATTTTTAGGGCTGGCTGGTTATTACAGGAGATTCATCCAAGATTTTTCCAAAATAGCAAAACCCTTGACTGCATTAAAGCATAAAGGGAAGAAATTTGAATGGAATGATGAATAAGAAAAAGCATTTCAATTGTTGAAGAAAAAGTTAACTACGGCACCTATATTGTCATTACCTGAAGGGAATGATGATTTTGTGGTATATTGTGACGCCTCAAAGCAAGGTCTCGGTTGTGTATTAATGCAACAAAAGAAGGTAATTGCTTATGCGTCTAGACAATTGAAGATTCATGAGCAAAATTATACGACGCATGATTTGGAATTAGGCGCGGTTGTTTTTGCATTAAAGACTTGGAGGCACTACTTATATAGGGTCAAAAGTATTATATATACCGACCACAAAAGTCTTCAACACATATTTAATCAGAAACAACTGAACATGAGGCAGCGCAGATGGATTGAATTGTTGAATGATTACGACTTTGAGATTCGTTACCACCCAGGGAAGGCAAATGTGGTAGCCGACACCTTGAGCAGAAAGGACAGAGAACCCATTCGTGTAAAATCTATGAGTATAATGATTCACAATAACCTTACTACTGAAATAAAGGAGGCACAACAAGGAGTTTTAAAAGAGGGAAATTTAAATAATGAAATACCCAAAGGATCGGAGAAGCATCTTAATATTCGGGAAGACGGAACCCGGTATAGGGCTGAAAGAATTTGGGTACCAAAATTTGGAGATATGAGAGATATGGTACTTAGAGAAGCTCATAAAACCAGATACTCAATACATCCTGGAACGGGGAAGATGTACAAGGATCTCAAGAATCATTTTTGGTGGCCAGGTATGAAAGCCAATGTTGCTAAATACGTAGGAGAATGTTTGACGTGTTCTAAGGTCAAAGCGGAGCATCAGAAACCATCAGGTCTACTTCAACAACCCAAAATCCCGGAAAGAAATGGGAAAACATTACCATGGATTTCATCACTAAATTGCTAAGGACTGCAAGTGGTTTTGATACTATTTGGGTAATAGTTGATCGTCTCACCAAATCAGCACACTTCCTGCCAATAAGAGAAGATGACAAGATGGAGAAGTTAGCATGACTGTATTTGAAGGAAGTCGTCTCCAGACATGGAATACCAATCTCTATTATCTCGGATAGGGATGGCATATTTATTTCAAGATTCTTGCAGACATTACAGCAAGCATTAGGAACTCGTCTGGACATGAGTACTGCCTATCATCCACAAACTGATGGGCAGAGTGAAAGGACGATACAAACGCTTGAAGATATGCAACGAGCATGTGTTATTGATTTCGAAAACAGTTGGGATCGACATCTACCGTTAACAGAATTTTCCTACAACAGCTACCATTCAAGCATTGAGATGGCGCCGTTTGAAGCACTTTATTGTAGAAAGTGCAGGTCTCCGATTTGTTGGAGTGAAGTGGGAGATAGACAGATTACGGGTCCGGAGATAATACAAGAAACTACCGAGAAAATCATCCAAATTCAACAACGATTGAAAACCGCCCAGAGTCGACAAAAGAGCTACTCGGATAGTAAAAGAAAAGATATAGAGTTTGGAATTGGAGAAATGGTCATGCTTAAGGTTTCACCTTGGAAAGGCGTTGTTGGATTTGGTAAACGGGGGAAACTAAATCCAAGGTACATTGGACCATTCAAGATGTTTTGCACATAACACTTTCCACATCTTGAATTTGAAAAAATGTTTTGCAAAGAAGATCTCACTATTCCGTTGGACGAAATCCAAATCAATGAAAAACTTCAATTCATTGAAGAATCCGTCGAAATAATGGATCGTGAGGTTAAGAGACTTAAGCAAAATAAGATACCGATTGTTAAGGTTCAATGGAATGCTCGTAGAGGACCCGAGTTCACCTGGGAGCGTGAAGATCGGATGAAGAAGAAATACCCGCATCTATTTCCAGAAGATTCGTCAACACCTTCAACAGCTTAAAATTTCGGGACGAAATTTATTTAACGGGTAGGTACTGTAGTGACCCGAAATTTTCCATGTTTATATATATTAATTGAGATTGATATTTACATGACTAAATATTTCCAACAGGTTAAGCAATCAAACTTTTTAAGACTTGATTAATTGAAATAGGTTTCATATAGACAATTGACCACTCAAGTTGACCGGTGATTCACGAACGTTAAAACTTGCAAAAACTATACGATGACATATATATGGTTATATATATAGTTAACATGATTTTATTATAAGTAAGTATCTCATTAGGTATTTTAACAATGAGTTATATACATAAAAATGAGACTATTAAATTAAGAAACTCGAAAACGATATATATAACGATTATCATTATAACAACGTCTTACAAGGTACATATGAATCATATTAAGATATTGATACACTTGGTTAATTATGTTAAATGATAAGTAAATATATCATTAAGTGTATTAACAATGAACTACATATGTAAAAATAAGACTACTAACTTAATGATTTCGAAACGAGACATATATGTAACGATTATTGTTGTAACGACATTTAACTGTATATATATCATACTAAGATATATTGTATATCATAATATAATGATAATGTAACAATTTAACATCTCATTTGATATAATAAGCAATGGGTTAACAACATTTAACAAGATCGTTAACCTAAAGGTTTCAAAACAACATTTACATGTAACGACTAACGATGACTTAACGACTCAGTTAAAATGTATATACATGTAGTGTTTTAATATGTATTCATACACTTTTGAAAGACTTCAAGACACTTATCAAAATACTTCTACTTAGAAAAAATGCTTACAATTACATCCTCGTTCAGTTTCATCAACAATTCTACTCGTATGCACCCGTATTCGTACTCGTACAATACACAGCATTTAGATGTATGTACTATTGGTATATACACTCTAATGATCAGCTCTTAGTAGCCCATGTGAGTCACCTAACACATGTGGGAACCATCATTTGGCAACTAGCATGAAATATCTCATAAAATTACAAAAATATGAGTAATCATTCATGACTTATTTACATGAAAACAAAATTACATATCCTTTATATCTAATCCATATACCAACGACCAAAAACACCTACAAACACTTTTATTCTTCAATTTTCTTCATCTAATTGATCTCTCTCAAGTTCCATCTTCAAGTTCTAAGTGTTCTTCATAAATTCCATAAGTATAGTTTCATAAAAATCAAGAATACTTGCAAGTTTGCAAGTCTACTTCCAAGCTTTCTAATCTATTCCAAGTAATCATCTAAGATCAAGGAACCTTTATTATTTACAGTAGGTTATCTTTCTAATTCAAGGTAATATTCATATTCAAACTTTGATTCAATTTCTACAACTATAACAATCTTATTTCGAGTAAAAATCTTACTTGAACTATTTTCGTGTCATGATTCTGCTTCAAGAACTTTCAAGCCAACCAAGGATCCTTTGAAGCTAGATCTATTTTTCTCATTTCCAGTAGTTTTATCCAGAAAACTTGAGGTAGTAATGATGTTCATAATATCATTCGATTCATACATATAAAGCTATCTTATTCGAAGGTTTAAACTTGTAATCACTAGAACATAGTTTAGTTAATCCTTCTAACTTGAATTTTAAAATCAACTAAACACATGTTCTATATCTATATTATATGCAAACTTAATGATTTAAAACCTGAAAACACGATGAACACCATAAAATCGGATATACGCCGTCGTAGTGAAACAGGGGGCTGTTTTGCTTAGGATAATTAAAAACTAAGATAAACTTTGATTTAAAAGTTGTTCTTCTGGGAAAATGATTTTTCATATGAACATGAAACTATATCCAAAAATCATGGTTAAACTCAAAATGGAAGTATGTTTTCTAAAATGGTCATCTAGACGTCGTTCTTTCGACTGAAATGACTACGTTTACAAAAATGACTTGTAACTTATATTTCTGACTATAAACCTATACTTTTTCTGTTTAGATTCATAAAATAGAGTTCAATATGAAACTATAGCAATTTGTTTCACTCAAAACGGATTTAAAATGAAGAAGTTATGGGTAAAACAAGATTGGATAATTTTTCTTATTGTAGCTACGTGAAAATTGGTAACAAATCTATATTAATCATATCCTAGCAAACTTATATTGTATTATACATGTATTCTAATATATTATATAATCTTGGGATACCATAGACACGTATACAAATGTTTTGACATATCATATCGACCCATGTATATATATTATTTGGAACAACCATAGACACTCTATATGCAATAATGTGGGAGTTAGCTATACAGAGTTGAGGTTGATTCCAAAAATATATATACTTTGAGTTGTGATCTAGCCTGAGACGTGTATACACTGGGTCATGGATTGATTCAAGATAATATATATCGATTTATTTCTGTACATCTAATTGTGGACAACTAGTTATATGTTACTAAAGAGGATGGCTGACTTAATAAATTTAAAACAGTAAAACGTATTAAAAATGTTGTAATTATATTTTGAACATACTTTGATATATATGTACATATTTGTTATAGGTTCGTGAATCGACCAGTGGCCAAGTCTTACTTCCCGACGAAGTAAAAATCTGTGAAAGTGAGTTATAGTCCCACTTTTAAAATCTAATATTTTGGGATGAGAATACATGCAGTTTTATAAATGTTTTACGAAATAGACACAAGTAAATGAAACTACATTATATGGGTGAATGATCGAAGCCGAATATTCCCCTTTTGCTTGGTAGCCTAAGAATTAGTAAATCGATCTACTAATTGACACGAATCCTAAAGATAGATCTATTGGGCCTAACGAACCCCATCCAAAGTACCGGATGCTTTAGTACTTCGAATTCGTTTTTATCATGTCCGAAAGATTTCCCGGAATGATAGGGGATATTCTTATATGCATTTTGTTAATGTCGGTTACCAGGTGTTCATCATATGAATGAATTTTATCTCTATGTATGGGATGTATATTGAAATATGAAATCTTATGGTCTATTATTATGATTTGATAATATATAGGTTAAACCTATAATTCACCAACATTTTTGTTGACGTTTTAAGCATGTTTATTCTCAGATGATTATTAAGAGCTTCCGCTGTTGCATACTAAAATAAGGACAAGATTTGCATACTAATGGTCGTGTGTAAACGGTATATTTTAGATTATCCTTATTTGATAATCTACGTAATGCTTTTTTTAAACCTTTATTGATAAAATAAAGGTTATGGTTGTTTTAAAAATGAATGCAGTCTTTGAAAAATGTCTCATATAGAGGTCAAACCTCGCGACGAAATCAATTAATATGAAACGTTTATAATCAATATGAACGGGACATTTCAGAAAGGACCCGTCCTAATCCATCCGGACGAAGTCCATATCGATTATAAACGATTCACAACAGTTGATTACATCACGAGGTACTTGACCTCTATATGATATATTTTACAAACATTGCATTCGTTTTTGAAAAGACAATCTTTCATTACATCGAAAGTTGATAGCATGCATACCATTTCATAATATATTTAACTATAATTGACTTAATAATAATAATCTTGATGAACTCAATGACTCGAATGTAACGTCTTTTGAAATATGTCATGAATGACTCCAAGCAATATCTCTAAGATGAACAAATACACAGCGGAAGATTTCTTTCATACCTGAGAATAAACATGCTTTAAAGTGTCAACTAAAAGGTCGGTGAGTTCATTAGTTTATCATAAGCATTCATTTTCATCATTTTAATAGACCACAAGATTTTATATTTTCATAAACATCATTCTCATATCAGGTATTTCGCAAACTGCATAGAGATAAAAATCATTCATATGGATTGAACACCTGGTAACCGACGTTAACTTAATGCATAGAATATCCCCAAAACAGAACCTCTGATCTGTATAATAATCTCAAAGTACTAAAGCATTCGTACCCTGAATGGGACTTGTCAAGGTCCATAGATCTATCTTTAGGATTCGCGTCAATCAGGGGCCATTTCCCTAAATTCTTAGGTTACCAGACTTGAAGGGCGATCTTCGGTTTAATAATCCAACCATAGAATGTAATTTTAAGTACTTGTGTCTATTTCGTAAAACATTTATAAAAGCAGCGCATGTATTCTCAGTCCCAAAAATATATATAGCAAAAGCATTTAAAAAGGGAGCAAATGAAACTCACACTACTGTATTTTGTAGTAAAAATACATATGATGTGACAACCCGTAAATTTCTGGCAAAATTTAAACAAAAATATTTATATGATTTCATTTAACCTCGACTAATTCCAACGATTCACGAACAATTATTTGTAAATAATTATGCATTAATTTGATATATTAATATTATTATTATTAATATCCTTTTTAAACAAGATATCAATAATTAATATCTTTATTATCAGTATTGTTATTATGAATAAAAAAAATATTAACAAATATTCTTGGAAAAGTATTAAATCAATTTGTTTATTTTTTAAAAAATATATAAAAAAAATCCTTAAAATAAATGATTTTTTTAATAAAATAAATAAATAAATAAATTACTTTTTAATTAAAAATTATAATGGAAAACTACTTTTATTATTTTATTTTGTGCATTATCCCATGACCTAACGTTTAATACTTTTGAATTTTAAAATCTCATTAAAAATTAAAATATTTCTTTTTCTTTTAATTATTTTATTCTTTTTACCTAATTTTTTCAAGTATAAATACCCCTCATTTCTCATTCAAACTCACACCAAAATTTCTCTCATTCTCTCTTTGAAGAATTACTACTAGTAAGTATTTTTTCTTACTTTTTACTTTTTACTTTTTACTATTTACTTCGGTTTATTATTATTTTACCGAAACATGTAAATAATGTTATAAATTATATGCAATTAAAATTAAAATAAATAACATGTTATAATTAGTAATATATGTTACTAAAAATTATAAAAGTATTTTTATGAATTAATATATAGGAGTTATAATTAAAATCGAATTAATGAATATATATGTATATACGAACCTAACGTGAAGGTTATAATTAAAGATAGACAAAGACTACAAACATCACCGCTACTTATGACCTAGGGTGCTCCTTGTTACCATTATGGGATGCTTGTGGATCTCGAATGCCAAGACTTAGATTCTGGTCAAGAGATCCTGGGCCGCTCGGTAACAATAGATCATTCGAGTGACTTGCATGTTAGCGATGAAGTTTGGGCGAGATTGTACAACATCTTTGTTAAGAATTATAACCCGAACATTTTTAAACTAGAAGCTTACTATAAGTGGAAGTTTTTCATAAATAGTAGGTTTCCAAAAATAGAAACTTTTGAGAAATAGGAACTTTTCTCGAAAACCGTCACTGTCAATATAGTTGCTATATTAATAAACATACTTTATGTCAAGTTAGACATTAACTAATCAAACGTTATACCTCAAGGTTGATATCCAGATCACTTACTTGCTTTACTTTCCTTCTTGCGTGGAATACTTCAACTGCTATTTAATGTGAGTTCATCTGCTCCCTTTTTATCTATATTTTTGGGCTGAGAATACATGCGCAACTTTTATAACTGTTTTACACGTATCAACTATTAAACTGTAATATGTTGGGCTATGACCTGCAAGTCCCCAACCGACAAGTATAAACGATAACTTGTTACGGGGCAAACTTGAAAGTCTAGTCTAAATATCAGTACCAACTATTAAACTATGTTATACCCGGCTATGTCCGACTAAGTCCCTACAGTGATATTTTTAATTGCTGCGGCATTCTTAATTATTTGGGATAGGCCTATCGGGAGTAACGTCCCCGATACATTTGACTAAGTCTTTATATCACTTGATAATGAAATTAAACGACAAGGACAGAACAACTTGTCACGGGGCAAACAACGTTAAGTCTAAATATCACGCATTGGCATAACTTTTTGATCCTGCGGGAGATCAACTTGACTTGATCTGAGTGATCTACTTATGAAAACAAATCTTGTGGTCTAACACTATTACTGAAATCATTATTTATGACAAACCTATGAACTCACTCAACCTCGTGTTGACTTTTTAAGCATGTTTATTCTCAGGTACTTAAGTATTGCTTCCGCTGTATATCTGCTGCTTTGATGATGATTGCTTGCTATACTTGGAGTCTTCATTATATATCATATCAATTAAAGACATTTAATGTTCCAAATACAATGTAATCTATTTATCTTCCGCTGCAAAACTCAATAAAACGTCTCATATAGAGTCGTTCTCGTTTATACAACTGTGATTTGATATAATTAGTCATAAATACCCCAGGCCCTATTTGGGGGTGTGACAGATTGGTATCAGAGTAGGTTGTTGTAGAGAACCAGAATTGTATTTTATGTGTGCCTTATACAATTAGGTACCTTAGCAATGTAGGACTACAACTATCCTTGACCATATTGAAATGTCCCGTTCTTATTGATTAAAAACGTTCCATATTAATTGATTTCGTTGCGAGGTTTTGACCTCTATATGAGACGTTTTTCAAAGACTGCATTCATTTTTAAAACAAACCATAACCTTTATTTCATAAATAAAGGTTTAAAAAGCTTTACGTAGATTATCAAATAATGATAATCTAAAATATCCTGTTTACACACGACCATTACATAATGGTTTACAATACAAATATGTTACATCGAAATCAGTTTCTTGAATGCAGTTTTTACACAATATCATACAAACATGGACTCCAAATCTTGTCCTTATTTTAGTATGCAACAGCGGAAGCTCTTAATATTCACCTGAGAATAAACATGCTTTAAACGTCAACAAAAATGTTGGTGAGTTATAGGTTTAACCTATATATATCAAATCGTAACAATAGACCACAAGATTTCATATTTCAATACACATCCCATACATAGAGATAAAAATCATTCATATGGTGAACACCTGGTAACCGACATTAACAAGATGCATATATATAAGAATATCCCCATCATTCCGGGACACCCTTCGGATATGATATAAATTTCGAAGTACTAAAGCATCCGGTACTTTGGATGGGGTTTGTTAGGCCCAATAGATCTATCTTTAGGATTCGCGTCAATTAGGGTGTCTGTTCCCTAATTCTTAGATTACCAGACTTAATAAAAAGGGGCATATTCGATTTCGATAATTCAACCATAGAATGTAGTTTCACGTACTTGTGTCTATTTTGTAAATCATTTATAAAACCTGCATGTATTCTCATCCCAAAAATATTAGATTTTAAAAGTGGGACTATAACTCACTTTCACAGATTTTTACTTCGTCGGGAAGTAAGACTTGGCCACTGGTTAATTCACGAACCTATAACAATATATACATATATATCAAAGTATGTTCAAAATATATTTACAACACTTTTAATATATTTTGATGTTTTAAGTTTATTAAGTCAGCTGTCCTCGTTAGTAACCTATAACTAGTTGTCCACAGTTAGATATACAGAAATAAATCAATAAATATTATCTTGAATCAATCCACGACCCAGTGTATACGTATCTCAGTATTGATCACAACTCAAACTATACATATTTTGGAATCAACCTCAACCCTGTATAGCTAACTCCAACATTCACATATAGAGTGTCTATGGTTGTTCCGAAATATATATAGATGTGTCGACATGATAGGTCGAAACATTGTATACGTGTCTATGGTATCTCAAGATTACATAATATACAATACAAGTTGATTAAGTTATGGTTGAAATATATTTGTTACCAATTTTCACGTAGCTAAAATGAGAAAAATTATCCAATCTTGTTTTACCCATAACTTCTTCATTTTAAATCCGTTTTGAGTGAATCAAATTGCTATGGTTTCATATTGAACTCTATTTTATGAATCTAAACAGAAAAAGTATAGGTTTATAGTCAGAAAAATAAGTTACAAGTCATTTTTGTAAAGGTAGTCATTTCAGTCGAAAGAACGACGTCTAGATGACCATTTTAGAAAACATACTTCCACTTTGAGTTTAACCATAATTTTTGGATATAGTTTCATGTTCATAATAAAAATCATTTTCTCAGAATAACAACTTTTAAATCAAAGTTTATCATAGTTTTTAATTAACTAACTCAAAACAGCCCGCGGTGTTACTACGATGGCGTAAATCCGGTTTTACGGTGTTTTTCGTGTTTCCAGGTTTTAAATCATTAAGTTAGCATATCATATAGATATAGAACATGTGTTTAGTTTATTTTAAAAGTCAAGTTAGAAGGATTAACTTTTGTTTGCGAACAAGTTTAGAATTAACTAAACTATGTTCTAGTGATTACAAGTTTAAAACTTCGAATAAGATAGCTTTATATGTATGAATCGAATGATGTTATGAACATCATTACTACCTTAAGTTCCTTGGATAAACCTACTGGAAAAGAGAAAAATGGATCTAGCTTCAATGGATCCTTGGATGGCTCGAAGTTCTTGAAGCAGAATCATGACACGAAAACAAGTTCAAGTAAGATCATCACTTAAAATAAGATTGTTATAGTTATAGAAATTGAACCAAAGTTTGAATATGATTATTACCTTGTATTAGAATGATAACCTACTGTAAGAAACAAAGATTTCTTGAGGTTGGATGATCACCTTACAAGATTGGAAGTGAGCTAGCAAACTTGAAAGTATTCTTGATTTTATGAAACTAGAACTTTTGGAATTTATGAAGAACACTTAGAACTTGAAGATAGAACTTGAGAGAGATCAATTAGATGAAGAAAATTGAAGAATGAAAGTGTTTGTAGGTGTTTTTGGTCGTTGGTGTATGGATTAGATATAAAGGATATGTTATTTTGTTTTCATGTAAATAAGTCATGAATGATTACTCATATTTTTGTAATTTTATGAGATATTTCATGCTAGTTGCCAAATGATGGTTCCCACATGTGTTAGGTGACTCACATGGGCTGCTAAGAGCTGATCATTGGAGTGTATATACCAATAGTACATACATCTAAAAGCTGTGTATTGTACGAGTACGAATACGGGTGCATACGAGTAGAATTGTTGATGAAACTGAACGAGGATGTAATTGTAAGCATTTTTGTTAAGTAGAAGTATTTTGATAAATGTATTGAAGTCTTTCAAAAGTGTATAAATACATATTAAAACACTACATGTATATACATTTTAACTGAGTCGTTAAGTCATCGTTAGTCGTTACATGTAAGTGTTGTTTTGAAACTTTTAGGTTAACGATCTTGTTAAATGTTGTTAACCCAATGTTTATAATATCAAATGAGATTTTAAATTATTATATTATCATGATATTATCATGTATGAATATCTCTTAATATGATATATATACATTAAATGTCTTTACAACGATAATCGTTACATATATGTCTCGTTTAAAAATCATTAAGTTAGTAGTCTTGTTTTTACATATGTAGTTCATTGTTAATATACTTAATGATATGTTTACTTATCATAGTATCATGTTAACTATATATATATCCATATATATGTCATCATATAGTTTTTACAAGTTTTAACGTTCGTGAATCACCGGTCAACTTGGGAGGTCAATTGTCTATATGAAACATATTTCAATTAATCAAGTCTTAACAAGTTTGATTGCTTAACATGTTGGAAACATTTAATCATGTAAATATCAATCTCAATTAATATATATAAACATGGAAAAGTTCGGGTCACTACAGTACCTACCCGTTAAATAAATTTCGTCCCGAAATTTTAAGCTGTTGAAGGTGTTGATGAATCTTCTGGAAATAGATGCGGGTATTTCTTCTTCATCTGATCTTCACGCTCCCAGGTGAACTCGGGTCCTCTACGAGCATTCCATCGAACCTTAACAATTGGTATCTTGTTTTGCTTAAGTCTTTTAACCTCACGATCCATTATTTCGACGGGTTCTTCGATGAATTGAAGTTTTTCGTTGATTTGGATTTCATCTAACGGAATAGTGAGATCTTCTTTAGCAAAACATTTCTTCAAATTCGAGACGTGGAAAGTGTTATGTACAGCTGCGAGTTGTTGAGGTAACTCAAGTCGGTAAGCTACTGGTCCGACACGATCAATAATCTTGAATGGTCCAATATACCTTGGATTTAATTTCCCTCGTTTACCAAATCGAACAACGCCTTTCCAAGGTGCAACTTTAAGCATGACCATCTCTTCAATTTCAAATTCTATATCTTTTCTTTTAATGTCAGCGTAGCTCTTTGAAGGTATTTCGTATGCCCGAGAGACATATTAAATCAATGTGGCTAATATGTTATGATCCAAGTCGGGTCATACCCAATAACAAACTTACCGACACCTTAAACGTATTTAATATTGACGATTGGCTCGTTAAATAAATACGCGACACTTGAACTTTAGAAAATCGGTTTTCTAAAATATAATCACTTGAGATAAATTATTTGGATAATTTATATACATTATGAATTTAATTATTTATAGGTTTAAATAATTATATTGTGTTATATTTTGTAAATAGTTTATAAAATATGCAAGTAACTTACAAAATACTTGGCATTTTGTAACAAGCTTTTATAAAACAAAATACAAGTTTTATAAAAATAAAACCACCCCACTTGGTGGACGGTTTTGGGAGGTCTCCAAGGCTCTCCCATGCTTGTTTCCTTGTTACTTGTGTTGGCACAAGTTCATATATGCATGGGTCATTCAAAAACCAAGGTATTCTTTGACTCAACACTTAGAAAACAAGAAAAACACTCTCCTTTTGTTGCATACAGCATTCTGGCCGAAAATTTTGGACAAAAGGGGTGTGGTTGAGTTTGTTTGAAAGCTTATTTTCAAGTGTCAACAAATCCTAACCATTGTATTAGGTGTTGGGAAGAGTTTGGGGTATTATCTCTTGAGGTTTCATAGTTTTGGAGCTTCCATTCACCATCATTCTTTTGACAAGCTGCTGTCCAGAATTTTGGGTTCAAAGGAAGTGGGTTACAAGCTTGGTTTAAAGGTGATTAAGTGTTTAAAACATAACTAAGCTCAAGGGTGGTGTTGGTGCATCAAAAGCTTGGAGTTTTAACACGTTTGTTCATCATCTTCTTGTATCAAACAACCCTCAACTAGCTTGAGGAGGTATTGAACCTTACTTCCTTGTTAATTATATGTAAGCTTATTTTCATGACTTGATACATACATGGAATTCACTTAAAATGGTTTAAGATATAAACTTGTTTTCTTAATCATCATGCTTCCGCTTACTTTAAATTTCATAAAATTGGTTTTGTGACTATGTTAACATTATGAACATGTTGTTATATCGAATTCCATCAATGGTATCTAGAGCCGAAGTCAATGAAATATGCTTCTAATATATGGTCTTTAAAACCCACCAACTTTGCATTCTATGTACATGCATGAAAGTAGAATGTAAAAATATTCGGGTTTGGGTGGGTTCATGATTTTGGCCGAATTTTAAGGGTTCCAAAAGTGGGTTTGGAACTTGCAAATTGGTCAATTTTGTTGTATGTTGTAAGTTCACAATCTATGCCTTGACCTTGTGTTTGGTTGCATGCATGGTTGATTAATATTTATTCAATTGGTTTGTAATAATATTTATTCATTTGGCATGTAATAATTCATTTGGTTATGTAATTTATTTTATATTTGGTATGTAAAATAGAATAGGTTGTATTTTTATTTTCTAGATAAAAATGTATTAGGATACATATTTTGTAAAATGAAGATACAAGATGATGAAGACTTGAAGAACACAAGGAGCATATGGATGCAAGGTTAAGTGGGAGATTTGAAATCTCCTACTTTGTATTATTACCCCTTTACCCGGTGACATTTGTTTTCGGCTAAACAAATGTCCACCAAGATGGCTAGATTGTGAACATACTTGTTTTGCAAGTGTGGTTGTTTGTTGTTTATTGTATTGTATGTTTGGTTGATACAACTAATCACAAGATAACAACAAGCAAAACGACAATTTAATTGGTTAAATTAGACGTATTAATAACATGCAAGACGACAATTTAATTGGTTAAATTAAAAGCAACTAAAGACCTAAATAAATGGTTATTAAGAACAAGAAAAGGATCACATATATATAAAATGGTTTATATCAAGTAATTGGCAAATTACAAGACTTGAAAATGGATTTCAAATGAACCATACACTAAATGCATGTTGGTGTATGGCATAAATGTTTTCTTAAACTAGAATTAACGAAAACTTAAAATCCCTTAATCGACAAGGTAAACAAGTTTAACGCCATCCTTTTGTGGGACACTTAAACATAGTAGGGAATTCATAATGGGATAAAGGTCACCTAACCGTTATGAGCTAACTAATATGGTTAAGGTAAAATTCGCATGCTTGTGGGATAAAGGTCACCTAACCACTTGTATGTTAATTTTACATATTTACACAAGTAGGACGACTTGATTTGGGAATCATGAACTTAGGGTCACCGAAGCATGAGGAACAAATAGGCGTTGATGGGATAAATATGCCATGCAAAAGGATTGCATGATCCCATAATATAGAAGTTGCAAAAGGATTGCAATTGTCATATAATGACTACCTAGCTAAATCAAATGACGGGATAAAGGTCACCTAACCGAAATTTGGTTCACCGTTGGATTCTAAAATTTAATAAATATCAATTGGATTTAAAGGGTATTGATTATTAAATTAAAATTGATACTTAATCTACTTTGTTAAAATTTTGTAGATGGCCGCCAATAACAACAACATACAAAACGCACCTAGTAACTTGAACAACCTATCATTAAGGTCTCTCCTCGAGAAAGACAAACTCAACCATACGAACTTTATGGATTGGTTCCGTAATCTTAGAATTGTCCTCAAACTTGAGGATAAGGCGTATGTGTTGGAAGACCCCATTCCCGATCAACCCGACGAGGATGATACGGAAGGCATGACTTATTGGGATAAGTATTGCGCCGATTCGGTGCAAGTCGCTTGCCTAATGCTTGGGACTATGATACCCGAACTCCAAAAGGATTTCGAACATCATAGTGCAAATGACATGATTACGCAATTGAAGGAGATGTTCCTTCAACAAGCACGTGTCGAGCGCTTCGAAACGGTTCGAGCGTTACATGCATGTCGTATGGATGACACCCAATCCGTATCCTCTTATGTCCTCAAAATGAAAAGCCTTATTGATCGCGCAAACCGTCTTAATCTCAACATATCTAATGAGCTAGCCACTGATCTTATCCTAAACTCCCTGTCAAAAAGGTTTGACCAATTTGTAATTAATTACAATATGAATGGGATGGATAAGACCATTGGTGAACTTCATGGCATGTTAAGGACGGCGGAAACTAGCATGGGTAAGAGGGCTTCACCCGTGCTAATGATCAATGATGGTGGGTCCAAAGGTAACAACACCTCTAAGCCAAAGGCGACTAAGAGGAAAGGACCCGCCCATCAAGGCAAGGGAAAGGGGAGGATGGTTACCCCAACCAAAAACAAGAACAAGAAGCAAAAGGTTGCCGAACAAGCAAACCCCAAGGAAGACCCGTGCTTCGGTTGCGGTGAGATGGGTCATTGGAAACGAAACTGTCCGGTCTACCTTAAGGAGTTGAAGGAAAAGAGGGATGCGGGGCAATCCTCAGGTAATATATATATATGGTATATATAGAGCTTAGTATTACTTCTTCTAATACATGGGTATTAGACACTGGATGTGGAACTCACATTTGCAATTCTTTGCAGGGGTTCAAAAGAAGTAACAAGCAAACGGGAACATCAAGTCTCTTCATGGGGAAAGGAGCTAAAGTGCAAGTGAAAGCTCAAGGAGACTTTGTGTTAAAACTTCCAAGTAGCATGGAACTTATTTTGAATGATGTTTTGTATGCACCCGACTTGTGTCGAAACATTATTTCTGTTTCCCGTTTGAAACAATATGGTTTTAATGTTAATTTTATTAATGATGATATCCATGTTTGTTTAGATAATGTATTCTATTTCAAGGCTTCGCCTTCAAATGGAATTTATGAATTGGTTCATGATGAAACATCATCTAGTAGCTCAATGTACCATACAAGCACCAAGAAACTCAAAAGGGATTTGAGTGATTCCTACTTATGGCATTGTCGCCTTGGTCACATAAACAAGAACCGAATGCATACACTTCAAAAGAATGGACTTTTAAAATCAAATGAGATGGACTCGTTTGATGTATGTGAATCTTGTTTACAAGGCAAAATGACTAAAGCACCTTTCAAAGGGACCTATGAAAGGGCTAAAGACTTATTGGGATTAATACATTCGGATGTGTGTGGTCCCTTTAAGCCCATGACTAGGAATGGTGAAAGATACTTTGTTACATTCATTGATGACTTCAGTCGTTTCGGATATGTCTACTTGTTAAGGCATAAGGATGAAACTTTTGAAGCATTCAAAGAATATCAAAACGAAGTACAAAATCAACTCAACAAGACAATCAAGGTACTGCGTACCGATAGAGGTGGTGAATACCTAAGCGATGCCTTCCAAGATCATCTTAGAAGTTGTGGGATTATCTCACAACTCACTCCTCCTGGAACACCCCAACTGAATGGAGTTTCCGAAAGGAGGAACCGAACCCTAATGGATATGGTTCGATCTATGATGGCTAGAAGCTCGTTACCTCTATCATTTTGGGGTTATTGTCTATGCTCCGCGGCTCGTATTTTAAGTATGGCCCCAACTAAGAAAGTGGAACGAACACCTCATGAGATGTGGTTTGGAAAACCTCCATCTCTATCATACTTAAAGGTATGGGGATGTGAAGCTTACCCTAAGCGTTACGTCCCTAATAAGTTGAATGCTCGATCCACGAAGTGTATCTTCATAGGATATCTCAAGAATGATATGGGATATTATTTCTATGATCCATCCGAGCAGAATGTATTTGTTGCTCGGAAGGCGGAATTCCTTGAAACTAAGTTCCTAATGGAAGGAAATAGTGAAAGGAAGATAGATCTTGAGGAGGTTCAAGATCAAGTAGATGATACACAATTGGTTGACACTAGCACTCAACATGAAAATGTTGAGAATGATCAAATGGATGATCAAAATACACAAGACGTTCGCAGATCTGGTAGGATTAGTAATCCTCCTGAGAGATATGGGTTTCTCATGGATGGTTGCTATGTGGTTGATTTGGATGAACCAATAAACTACCAAGATGCTTTATCAAGGATTGATAAAGATAAATGGCAGGAAGCCATGAACGCTGAGATGCAATCCATGTATGACAACCAAGTTTGGGAACTTGTTACACAACCTGCTGGCTCAAGGCTAGTTGATTGTAAATGGCTTTTCAAAATGAAAACCGACATACATGGAAACTTGGATACATATAAAGCTAGACTTGTAGCAAAAGGTTTCACTCAAACTCAAGGGGTTGACTATGATGAAACTTTTTCGCCTGGAGCAATGCTAAAGTCTATTAGGATATTACTTGCCATTGCTGCTCATTATGATTATGAAATATGGCAAATGGATGTCAAGACCGCTTTCCTAAATGGACATCTTTAGGAAGATGTCTATATGGTTCAGCCTGAGGGTTTTGTTGATCCGAAATATCCTAAAAAGGTATGCAAGTTAAAGAAGTCAATCTACGGATTGAAACAAGCATCTAGAATGTGGAATCATCATTTTAATGAGGAGGCCAAGAAATTTGGCTTCATTAAAAATGGTGATGAAGCTTGTGTATACAAGAAAGCTAGTGGGAGCACTATCATGTTCCTTGTACTATATGTGGATGATATATTGTTATTTGGAAATGATATTCCGGCAATGCAAGGTGTTAAAACTTGGTTAAGCAAATGCTTCTCCATTAAGGATCTTGGAGAAGCACAATACGTTTTGGGGATTGGGATCTACAGGGATAGATCCAAGAAACTGATAGGTTTAAATCAAAGTGCATACATTGAAAAGATCTTGAAAAGGTTCAAGATGGAGAACTCTAAGAAAGGTTTGGTACCTATTCAAAATGGAACACTTCTCAGTTCATCTCAGTGCCCCACCACGAAAGATGAACAGGAGAGAATGAAGAAAGTCCCATATGCTTCTGCCATTGGGTCAATCATGTATGCAATGATATGCACTAGACCGGATGTGTCATGCGCTCTTAGCCTGACAAGTAGATACCAGAATAACCCAGGAAACAGTCATTGGATTGTTGTTAAAAGTATATTGAAATACCTTAGGAGGACTAAGGATATGTTTCTGATATATGGGTCTGGTGAGGAGGAACTCGCTGTAAAAGGTTACGTGGATGCGAGTTTCCAAACTGATCGTGATGATTCTCGATCACAATCCGGTTATGTCTTCACATTAAATGGAGGTGCGGTCTCTTGGAAGAGTTCAAAACAGGATGTTGTTGCTCTATCCACTACAGAGTCGGAGTACATCGCCGCATCATTAGCAGCTCAGGAAGCTGCATGGATGAAAAAATTCATCGACGACTTAGGAGTAGTCCCTTCCATTCAGGACCCTCTTGAGATCTTTTGTGACAACGAGGGTGCGATTGCTCAAATCAAGGAACCTCGTGCTCATCAAAAGACCCGTCACATTGAGCGGAGATTCAACTACATAAGGGATGAAGTTGAAAAGGGAAAGATATGTATTCGCAAAGTTCACACAGATCTTAATATAGCGGATCCTCTCACAAAGCTCTTACATGGATCAAAACATGCAGGACATGTTTGTGCATTAGGGCTTCGATATTCTAGTGATTGGTCATGATCTGCTTTAAGTATTGTAATGGAACGAAATTGTTCAAACTCATTAATATAATTATGGTTTAATTTATTTTGAGTTAAGTTCCTATTTTGCATATTTTATCCATGAATAAGCAATTATTCTAAATTCCGTAGTTGATCACATTTGTGGGAACAAGTGTGAGGTTTAGACTATTATGAACTTGGATTGGTATACATTCACGGACTGAATGTGGGGCAAGGTTGCTACCAAGGTTCATAGATATTTGTGGGATGCAAATATTGGAAGACCCGCCCTCAAGATTTGCTAAATGGAGCCTTTGTGGTTGATCACATGTAATCTTGAGTAAAGGCGAATATCATTGTATCCTCTGACCTGAGATACATATTGGGTTCAGATATTTACCAAGTATTGTGCCTTGAATCTTTCCTTCACTATTCTGAAATATGGTAGTTCATAAGGAAGAGCTCAGGTACAATGCAAGGTACATATTTAGGACGTATGTAGTCAAGATGGAATTTGTCCCTCTTATTCGTTGAGAGTCAGATGTCTAAGGCCTGATAAAGTTAAATCTAGAAAGAGAGTGATCACTCTGTATCTCTTGGATTTAACATGACATCTAGGATGAAAGGATATAATGAAAAGATTCACCTATTCATATTCGAGATGGGAACTCGAAAGGGATGATGTTATTGAATGGAAAAAGTCATAACATATTGGGGGTGATGGACGGTCGTTAGGTGGTATCCGTCACTTGCATTAATTTCTTATGTTTCTCGTGCAAGTGGGAGATTGAAGGTATTTCGTATGCCCGAGAGACATATTAAATCAATGTGGCTAATATGTTATGATCCAAGTCGGGTCATACCCAATAACAAACTTACCGACACCTTAAACGTATTTAATATTGACGATTGGCTCGTTAAATAAATACGCGACACTTGAACTTTAGAAAATCGGTTTTCTAAAATATAATCACTTGAGATAAATTATTTGGATAATTTATATACATTATGAATTTAATTATTTATAGGTTTAAATAATTATATTGTGTTATATTTTGTAAATAGTTTATAAAATATGCAAGTAACTTGCAAAATACTTGGCATTTTGTAACAAGCTTTTATAAAACAAAATACAAGTTTTATAAAAATAAAACCACCCCACTTGGTGGACGGTTTTGGGAGGTCTCCAAGGCTCTCCCATGCTTGTTTCCTTGTTACTTGTGTTGGCACAAGTTCATATATGCATGGGTCATTCAAAAACCAAGGTATTCTTTGACTCAACACTTAGAAAACAAGAAAAACACTCTCCTTTTGTTGCATACAGCATTCTGGCCGAAAATTTTGGACAAAAGGGGTGTGGTTGAGTTTGTTTGAAAGCTTATTTTCAAGTGTCAACAAATCCTAACCATTGTATTAGGTGTTGGGAAGAGTTTGGGGTATTATCTCTTGAGGTTTCATAGTTTTGGAGCTTCCATTCACCATCATTCTTTTGACAAGCTGCTGTCCAGAATTTTGGGTTCAAAGGAAGTGGGTTACAAGCTTGGTTTAAAGGTGATTAAGTGTTTAAAACATAACTAAGCTCAAGGGTGGTGTTGGTGCATCAAAAGCTTGGAGTTTTAACACGTTTGTTCATCATCTTCTTGTATCAAACAACCCTCAACTAGCTTGAGGAGGTATTGAACCTTACTTCCTTGTTAATTATATGTAAGCTTATTTTCATGACTTGATACATACATGGAATTCACTTAAAATGGTTTAAGATATAAACTTGTTTTCTTAATCATCATGCTTCCGCTTACTTTAAATTTCATAAAATTGGTTTTGTGACTATGTTAACATTATGAACATGTTGTTATATCGAATTCCATCACTCTTTTGTCGACTTTGGGCAGTTTTCAACCGTTGTTGAATTTGGATGATCTTCTCGGTAGTTTCTTGTATAATCTCCGAACCCGTAATCTGTCTATCCCCCACCTCACTCCAACAAATCGGAGACCTGCACTTTCTACCATAAAGTGCTTCAAACGGCGCCATCTCAATGCTTGAATGGTAGCTATTGTTGTAGGAAAATTCTGCTAACGGTAGATGTCGATCCCAACTGTTTCCGAAATCAATAACACATGCTCGTAGCATGTCTTCAAGCGTTTGTATCGTCCTTTCGCTCTGCCCATCAGTTTGTGGATGATAGGCAGTACTCATGTCTAGACGAGTTCCTAATGCTTGCTGTAATGTCTGCCAGATTCTTGAAATAAATCTGCCATCCCTATCAGAGATAATAGAGATTGGTATTCCATGTCTGGAGATGACTTCCTTCAAATACAGTCGTGCTAACTTCTCCATCTTGTCATCTTCTCTTATTGGTAGGAAGTGTGCGGATTTGGTGAGACGATCAACTATTACCCAAATAGTATCAAAACCACTTGCAGTCCTTGGCAATTTAGTGATGAAATCCATAGTAATGTTTTCCCATTTCCATTCCGGGATTTCGGGTTGTTGAAGTAGACCTGATGGTTTCTGATGCTCAGCTTTGACCTTAGAACACGTCAAACATTCTCCTACGTATTTAGCAACATCGGCTTTCATACCCGGCCACCAAAAATGTTTCTTGAGATCCTTGTACATCTTCCCCGTTCCAGGATGTATTGAGTATCTGGTTTTATGAGCTTCTCTAAGTACCATTTCTCTCATATCTCCAAATTTTGGTACCCAAATCCTTTCAGCCCTATACCGGGTTCCGTCTTCCCGAATATTAAGATGCTTCTCCGATCCTTTGGGTATTTCATCCTTTAAATTTCCCTCTTTTAAAACTCCTTGTTGCGCCTCCTTTATTTGAGTAGTAAGGTTATTATGAATCATTATATTCATAGATTTTACTCTAATGGGTTCTCTGTCCTTCCTGCTCAAGGCATCGGCTACCACATTTGCCTTCCCCGGGTGGTAACGAATCTCAAAGTCGTAATCATTCAATAATTCAATCCACCTACGCTGCCTCATATTCAGTTGTTTCTGATTAAATATGTGTTGAAGACTTTTGTGGTCAGTATATATAATACTTTTGACCCCATATAAGTAGTGCCTCCAAGTCTTTAATGCAAAAACAACCGCGCCTAATTCCAAATCATGCGTCGTATAATTTTGTTCGTGAATCTTCAATTGTCTAGACGCATAAGCAATCACCTTCGTTCGTTGCATTAATACACAACCGAGACCTTGCTTTGATGCATCACAATAAATCACAAAATCATCATTCCCTTCAGGCAATGACAATATAGGTGCCGTAGTTAGCTTTTTCTTCAATAACTGAAACGCTTTCTCTTGTTCATCATTCCATTCAAATTTCTTCCCTTTATGCGTTAATGCAGTCAAGGGTTTTACTATTCTGGAAAAGTCTTGGATGAACCTTCTGTAGTAACCAGCTAGTCCTAAAAACTGGCGTATGTGTTTCGGAGTTTTCGGGGTTTCCCACTTTTCAACAGTTTCTATCTTTGCCGGATCCACCTTAATACCTTCTTTGTTCACTATGTGACCGAGGAATTGAACTTCTTCCAACCAAAATGCACACTTTGAAAACTTAGCGTATAATTCTTCCTTCCTCAATACTTCTAACACCTTTCTCAAATGTTCACCGTGTTCTTGGTCATTCTTTGAGTAAATAAGTATGTCATCAATGAAAACAATGACAAACTTGTCAAGGTATGGTCCACACACTCGGTTCATAAGGTCCATGAACACAGCTGGTGCATTAGGTAAACCAAACGGCATGACCATAAACTCGTAATGACCGTAACGTGTTCTGAAAGTAGTCTTTGGAATATCATCTTCTTTCACCCGCATTTGATGATACCCGGAACGTAAGTCAATCTTTGAATAAACAGACGAGCCTTGTAGTTGATCAAATAAGTCATCGATTCTCGGTAGTGGGTAGCAGTTCTTGATGGTAAGTTTGTTCAACTCTCGGTAGTCGATACACAACCTGAATGTACCATCTTTCTTCTTGACAAACAAAACAGGAGCTCCCCACGGTGATGTGCTTGGTCGAATGAAACCACGCTCTAAAAGTTTTTGTAATTGGCTTTGTAGTTCTTTCATCTCGCTGGGTGCGAGTCTGTAAGGAGCACGAGCTATTGGTGCAGCTCCTGGTACAAGATCTATTTGAAATTCAATGGATCGATGTGGGGGTAATCCCGGTAATTCTTTCGGAAATACATCAGGAAATTCTTTTGCGACGGGAACATCATTGATGCTCTTTTCTTCAGTTTGTACTTTCTCGACGTGTGCTAGAACAGCATAGCAACCTTTTCTTATTAGTTTTTGTGCCTTCAAATTACTAATAAGATGTAGCTTCGTGTTGCCCTTTTCTCCGTACACCATTAAGGGTTTTCCTTTTTCTCGTATAATGCGAATTGCATTTTTGTAACAAACGATCTCCGCTTTCACTTCTTTCAACCAGTCCATACCGATTATCACATCAAAACTCCCTAACTCTACTGGTATCAAATCAATCTTAAATGTTTCGCTAACCAGTTTAATTTCTCGATTCCGACATATATTATCTGCTGAAATTAATTTACCATTTGCTAATTCGAGTAAAAATTTACTACCCAATGGCGTCAATGGACAACTTAATTTAGCACAAAAATCTCTACTAATATAGCTTCTATCCGCACCCGAATCAAATAAAACGTAAGCAGATTTATTGTCAATAAGAAACGTACCCGTAACAAGCTCCAGGTCTTCCTGTGCCTCTGCCGCATTAACATTGAAAACTCTTCCGCGGCCTTGTCCATTCGTGTTCTCCTGGTTCGGGCAATTTCTAATAATGTGGCCCGGTTTTCCACATTTATAACAAACTACATTGGCATAACTTGCTCCGACACTACTTGCTCCGCCATTACTCGTTCCGACACCATTTGTTCCTTTCGTTCTATTAACCCTTGGTCCGTAGACCTCACACTTCGCCGCGCTATGACCATTTCTTTTACACTTGTTGCAAAATTTGGTGCAGAACCCCGAGTGATACTTTTCACACCTTTGGCATAGCTGCTTCTGATTGTTGTTGTTGTTGCGGTTATTATTGTTGTTGGGATGATTGTTGTAGTTGCTGTTGTTGTTGTTGTTGTTGTTGTTGGGCCGTTTGTTGTAGTTGCGATTGATGTTGCGATTGTTGGGATAATTGTTGCGATTGCTGTTGTTGTTGTTGTATTGGTGATTCTTATCACCATTTTCCTCCCACTTTCTTTTGACTTGCTTCACATTGGCCTCTTCAGCAGTCTGTTCTTTAATTCTTTCTTCAATCTGGTTCACTAGTTTGTGAGCCATTCTACATGCCTGTTGTATGGAGGCGGGCTCGTGTGAACTTATATCTTCTTGGATTCTTTCCGGTAATCCTTTCACAAACGCGTCGATCTTCTCTTCCTCATCTTCGAATGCTCCCGGACACAATAGGCACAATTCTGTGAATCGTCTTTCATACGTGGTAATATCAAATCCTTGGGTTCGTAACCCTCTAAGTTCTGTCTTGAGCTTATTGACCTCGGTTCTGGGACGGTACTTCTCGTTCATCAAGTGCTTGAATGCTGACCACGGTAGTGCGTACGCATCGTCTTGTCCCACTTGCTCTAGATAGGTATTCCACCATGTTAACGCAGAACCTGTGAAGGTATGCGTAGCGTACTTCACTTTGTCCTCTTCAGTAAACTTACTTATGGCAAACACCGATTCGACCTTCTCGGTCCACCGTTTCAATCCGATCGGTCCTTCGGTTCCATCAAATTCCAAAGGTTTGCAGGCAGTGAATTCTTTGTAGGTGGATCCTACACGATTTCCTGTACTGCTAGATCCAAGGTTATTGTTGGTATGTAGCGCAGCCTGTACTGCGGCTATGTTTGAAGCTAGAAAAGTACGGAATTCCTCTTCATTCATATTCACTGTGTGTCGAGTAGTCGGTGCCATTTCCTTCAAAATAGTCAAATGGAACAAGTTAATCATACAGAATATTAAGAGTAGTTAATAGTATTTCGTAGCATAATATGAACTCATTTATAAAAGCTTTTTCTTCATATTAGCGTTTTATAAGTTTAAATTCGGGTAGTACCTACCCGTTAAGTTCATACTTAGTAGCTAATATACAATTCAACTACTACAATTCTATATGAAAAACTGATTATAATAATATTTCGCGTTCAAACTTTTATACAATATTTTACAAACTTACAATACCGCTTATTTTACATAAAGCATGAAATATAGCACACAATAACTTTGATACAAGATAGTTGTGAAGATAATTCTAGCTAGTACACAAGTCGTTCAGCAAAGGCAATAAAGACACGTAATTCATACGTCCAGAAACAAGTCATGCATTCTGGTTTTACTAGGACTACTTCCCATCCTTGGTCTTGTGCAACATAACCGTTATGGCCGTTGATAAGACAGCGTGTTGTAACGTCGTCAAAGGGACGAGGGTTACGTAATGTCCTACAGTCCCGTAACAATCTAAAAACCTCATTTCTTACCCCAATTACCGACTCCGTCACTTGTGGAAACGTTTTGTTTAATAGTTGTAGCCCGATGTTCTTGTTCTCACTTTGGTGAGAAGCGAACATTACTAATCCGTAAGCATAACATGCTTCTTTATGTTGCATGTTAGCCGCTTTTTCAAAATCACGAAGTCCAATATTCGGATATATTGAGTCAAAATAATTTCTTAACCCGTTCCGTAAAATAGCATTTGGGTTCCCCGCAATATATGCGTCAAAGTAAACACATCGTAACTTATGGGTTTCCCAATGTGATATCCCCCATCTTTCAAACGAAAGTCTCTTATAAACCAAGACATTCTTGGAACGTTCTTCGAATGTCTTACAAACTGATCTCGCCTTAAATAGTTGTGCCGAGGAATTCTGACCGACTCTAGACAAGATTTCATCAATCATGTCTCCGGGTAGGTCTCTTAAAATATTGGGTTGTCTATCCATTTTGTGTTTTTAAACTGTAAAATAGACAAGAGTTAGATTCATAAAAAAAATACTTATTAATACAAGCAATTTTTACATATGTCATAAAGCATAAGCACACTATATTACATATATTACACCACACGAATACAACTATCTTATTCCGACTCGCTCGTTTCTTCTTCTTCGGTTTTGGTTCGTTTTAACAAATTTCTAGGGATATATGATGTTCCCCTAATACGAGCAGTAATTTTCCACATTGGTTTAGAAAAACCTGGTGGTTTAGAGGTTCCCGGGTCATTGTTACAACTTAAGGACTTCGGGGGTTGACGATACATATAAAGTTCATCGGGGCTGGAATTAGATTTCTCTATTTTTATGCCCTTTCCCTTATTATTTTTTTTTGCCTTTTTAAATTCAGTTGGGGTAATTTCTATAACATCATCGGAATTCTCGTCGGAATCCGATTCATCGGAGAATTGGTATTCCTCCCAATATTTTGCTTCCTTGGCGGAAACACCATTGACCATAATTAACCTTGGTCGGTTGGTTGAGGATTTTCTTTTACTTAACCGTTTTATTATTTCCCCCACCGGTTCTATTTCTTCATCCGGTTCCGATTCTTCTTCCGGTTCCGATTCTTCTTCCGGTTCCGACTCTTCTTCCGGTTCCTCTTCGGGAACTTGTGAATCAGTCCACGAATCATTCCAATTTACATTTGACTCTTCATTATTAAACGCGTTAAGAGATTAATATATCACATAATATTCACATGTTAAAAATATATAGTTTCCAACAAAAATGTTAAGCAATCATTTTTAAAGAAAACACGGTCGAAGTCCAGACTCACTAATGCATCCTAACAAACTCGATAAGACACACTAATGCAAATTTTCTGGTTCTCTAAGACCAACGCTCGGATACCAACTGAAATGTCCCGTTCTTATTGATTAAAAACGTTCCATATTAATTGATTTCGTTGCGAGGTTTTGACCTCTATATGAGACGTTTTTCAAAGACTGCATTCATTTTTAAAACAAACCATAACCTTTATTTCATAAATAAAGGTTTAAAAAGCTTTACGTAGATTATCAAATAATGATAATCTAAAATATCCTGTTTACACACGACCATTACATAATGGTTTACAATACAAATATGTTACATCGAAATCAGTTTCTTGAATGCAGTTTTTACACAATATCATACAAACATGGACTCCAAATCTTGTCCTTATTTTAGTATGCAACAGCGGAAGCTCTTAATATTCACCTGAGAATAAACATGCTTTAAACGTCAACAAAAATGTTGGTGAGTTATAGGTTTAACCTATATATATCAAATCGTAACAATAGACCACAAGATTTCATATTTCAATACACATCCCATACATAGAGATAAAAATCATTCATATGGTGAACACCTGGTAACCGACATTAACAAGATGCATATATATAAGAATATCCCCATCATTCCGGGATACCCTTCGGATATGATATAAATTTCGAAGTACTAAAGCATCCGGTACTTTGGATGGGGTTTGTTAGGCCCAAAAGATCTATCTTTAGGATTCGCGTCAATTAGGTTGTCTGTTCCCTAATTCTTAGATTACCAGACTTAATAAAAAGGGGCATATTCGATTTCGATAATTCAACCATAGAATGTAGTTTCACGTACTTGTGTCTATTTTGTAAATCATTTATAAAACCTGCATGTATTCTCATCCCAAAAATATTAGATTTTAAAAGTGGGACTATAACTCACTTTCACAGATTTTTACTTCGTCGGGAAGTAAGACTTGGCCACTGGTTAATTCACGAACCTATAACAATATATACATATATATCAAAGTATGTTCAAAATATATTTACAACACTTTTAATATATTTTGATGTTTTAAGTTTATTAAGTCAGCTGTCCTCGTTAGTAACCTATAACTAGTTGTCCACAGTTAGATATACAGAAATAAATCGATAAATATTATCTTGAATCAATCCACGACCCAGTGTATACGTATCTCAGTATTGATCACAACTCAAACTATACATATTTTGGAATCAACCTCAACCCTGTATAGCTAACTCCAACATTCACATATAGAGTGTCTATGGTTGTTCCGAAATATATATAGATGTGTCGACATGATAGGTCGAAACATTGTATACGTGTCTATGGTATCTCAAGATTACATAATATACAATACAAGTTGATTAAGTTATGGTTGAAATATATTTGTTACCAATTTTCACGTAGCTAAAATGAGAAAAATTATCCAATCTTGTTTTACCCATAACTTCTTCATTTTAAATCCGTTTTGAGTGAATCAAATTGCTATGGTTTCATATTGAACTCTATTTTATGTATCTAAATAGAAAAAGTATAGGTTTATAGTCGGAAAAATAAGTTACAAGTCATTTTTGTAAAGGTAGTCATTTCAGTCGAAAGAACGACGTCTAGATGACCATTTTAGAAAACATACTTCCACTTTGAGTTTAACCATAATTTTTGGATATAGTTTCATGTTCATAATAAAAATCATTTTCTCAGAATAACAACTTTTAAATCAAAGTTTATCATAGTTTTTAATTAACTAACCCAAAACAGCCCTCGGTGTTACTACGATGGCGTAAATCCGATTTTACGGTGTTTTTCGTGTTTCCAGGTTTTAAATCATTAAGTTAGCATATCATATAGATATAGAACATGTGTTTAGTTTATTTTAAAAGTCAAGTTAGAAGGATTAACTTTTGTTTGCGAACAAGTTTAGAATTAACTAAACTATGTTCTAGTGATTACAAGTTTAAACCTTCGAATAAGATAGCTTTATATGTATGAATCGAATGATGTTATGAACATCATTACTACCTTAAGTTCCTTGGATAAACCTACTGTAAAATAGAAAAATGGATCTAGCTTCAATGGATCCTTGGATGGCTCGAAGTTCTTGAAGCAGAATCATGACACGAAAACAAGTTCAAGTAAGATCATCACTTAAAATAAGATTGTTATAGTTATAGAAATTGAACTAAAGTTTGAATATGATTATTACCTTGTATTAGAATGATAACCTACTGTAAGAAACAAAGATTTCTTGAGGTTGGATGATCACCTTACAAGATTGGAAGTGAGCTAGCAAACTTGAAAGTATTCTTGATTTTATGAAACTAGAACTTTTGGAATTTATGAAGAACACTTAGAACTTGAAGATAGAACTTGAGAGAGATCAATTAGATGAAGAAAATTGAAGAATGAAAGTGTTTGTAGGTGTTTTTGTTCGTTGGTGTATGGATTAGATATAAAGGATATGTTATTTTGTTTTCATGTAAATAAGTCATGAATGATTACTCATATTTTTGTAATTTTATGAGATATTTCATGCTAGTTGCCAAATGATGGTTCCCACATGTGTTAGGTGACTCACATGGGCTGCTAAGAGCTGATCATTGGAGTGTATATACCAATAGTACATACATCTAAAAGCTGTGTATTGTACGAGTACGAATACGGGTGCATACGAGTAGAATTGTTGATGAAACTGAACGAGGATGTAATTGTAAGCATTTTTGTTAAGTAGAAGTATTTTGATAAATGTATTGAAGTCTTTCAAAAGTGTATAAATACATATTAAAACACTACATGTATATACATTTTAACTGAGTCGTTAAGTCATCGTTAGTCGTTACATGTAAGTGTTGTTTTGAAACTTTTAGGTTAACGATCTTGTTAAATGTTGTTAACCCAATGTTTATAATATCAAATGAGATTTTAAATTATTATATTATCATGATATTATCATGTATGAATATCTCTTAATATGATATATATACATTAAATGTCTTTACAACGATAATCGTTACATATATGTCTCGTTTAAAAATCATTAAGTTAGTAGTCTTGTTTTTACATATGTAGTTCATTGTTAATATACTTAATGATATGTTTACTTATCATAGTATCATGTTAACTATATATATATCCATATATATGTCATCATATAGTTTTTACAAGTTTTAACGTTCGTGAATCACCGGTCAACTTGGGTGGTCAATTGTCTATATGAAACATATTTCAATTAATCAAGTCTTAACAAGTTTGATTGCTTAACATGTTGGAAACATTTAATCATGTAAATATCAATCTTAATTAATATATATAAACATGGAAAAGTTCGGGTCACTACACATAGTGCCTTTAATTGTTGCCTTTAACTATTAAATGCTACCCTATACTTTAGAAACTTTACTTATCTTAGAATGCCAAGACAATCTAAGAACTCTGCTCATTCTCTTAAGTACTATCCAATTTCGCCACCATATTTAAATGCGACACCATGATTTCTGAAATTCTCGACATTCCTTTGTCATCTATCATGGTTTTGTGTATTACATATGTATTACATGAAATGTTATCAATGATTCTTGAAATCTCTACTATTCATATTCATTACTTTCAAAATCTTTGATTTCTCGTTATTTTTGATCATCGAATTTTCTTGACGGATGGCGTCTACGAAACTCTAGAATGGAAGGGTTTGGATTACCGATTTAAAGGATCCTATAGCTCAAGCCCCTAGACCTGAATAGGCCATTACGAATTGAAAGACTTTAGTCGAAAGATTATCAGATTACATACTTATCATTTTATGATCTCGACACGTCATACTGCCATTATTGGAATATAGACACATCATATCTTATTATATCTTATCATATCTATCCCAGTAAACTTTGTCTACCACTTTTCCTAAGTTTCCTCCGTAAATCACGAAAATCTTTTTACTATAAATACGTATTCAAGGAGACGAATATATCATTCAGTATTCAATACCCATTTCATATCAAACCCTATTCCAAACACATAATATGAATTTCTCGAACTCCTCGAGCTCCAACGGCAGCGTAACCGGAACAAACGAACCAATCAACCATCATCTATTCTGGATGAATTGGGGATGGGTTCGTAGCTGACTCAATCAATGGAGGCAAGAAGAAGGTGATCCCTTCCACCAATCGAATTCACCTCTTGGCGAAGAACCTGAAGCGCTTACCGGCGAACCAGTCCGAAACACCATTTTCTCTCTTCTTTCCAGAGTATCCCATCATGAATATATAATATCGAAGATTCTAGATCTTATTTGAAATGTCCCGTTCTTATTGATTAAAAACGTTCCATATTAATTGATTTCGTTGCGAGGTTTTGACCTCTATATGAGACGTTTTTCAAAGACTGCATTCATTTTAAAACAAACCATAACCTTTATTTCATCAATAAAGGTTTAAAAAGCTTTACGTAGATTATCAAATAATGATAATCTAAAATATCCTGTTTACACACGACCATTACATAATGGTTTACAATACAAATATGTTACAACAAAATAAGTTTCTTGAATGCAGTTTTTACACAATATCATACAAGCATGGACTCCAAATCTCGTCCTTATTTAAGTATGCGATAGCGGAAGCTCTTAATAATCACCTGAGAATAAACATGCTTAAAACGTCAACAAAAATGTTGGTGAGTTATAGGTTTAACCTATATATATCAAATCATAATAATAGACCACAAGATTTCATATTTCAATACACATCCCATACATAGAGATAAAAATCATTCATATGGTGAACACCTGGTAACCGACATTAACAAGATGCATATATAAGAATATCCCCATCATTCCGGGACACCCTTCGGATATGATATAAATTTCGAAGTACTAAAGCATCCGGTACTTTGGATGGGGCTTGTTGGGCCCGATAGATCTATCTTTAGGATTCGCGTTAATTAGGGTGTCTGTTCCCTAATTCTTAGATTACCAGACTTAATAAAAAGGGGCATATTCGATTTCGATAATTCAACTATAGAATGTAGTTTCACGTACTTGTGTCTATTTTGTAAATCATTTATAAAACCTGCATGTATTCTCATCCCAAAAATATTAGATTTTAAAAGTGGGACTATAACTCACTTTCACGGATTTTTACTTCGTCGGGAAGTAAGACTTAGCCACTGGTTGATTCACGAACCTATAACAATATATACATATATATCAAAGTATGTTCAAAATATATTTACAACACTTTTTATATATTTTGATGTTTTAAGTTTATTAAGTCAGCTGTCCTCGTTAGTAACCTACAACTAGTTGTCCACAGTTAGATGTACAGAAATAAATCGATAAATATTATCTTGAATCAATCCACGACCCAGTGTATACGTATCTCAGTATTGATCACAACTCAAACTATATATATTTTGGAATCAACCTCAACCCTGTATAGCTAACTCCAACATTCACATATAGAGTGTCTATGGTTGTTCCGAAATATATATAGATGTGTCGACATGATAGGTCGAAACATTGTATACGTGTCTATGGTATCTTAAGATTACATAATATACAATACAAGTTGATTAAGTTATGGTTGGAATAGATTTGTTACCAATTTTCACGTAGCTAAAATGAGAAAAATTATCCAATCTTGTTTTACCCATAACTTCTTCATTTTAAATCCGTTTTGAGTGAATCAAATTGCTATGGTTTTATATTGAACTCTATTTTATGAATCTAAACAGAAAAGTATAGGTTTATAGTCGGAAAAATAAGTTACAAGTCTTTTTTTTAAAGGTAGTCATTTCAGTCGAAAGAACGACGTCTAGATGACCATTTTAGAAAACATACTTCCACTTTGAGTTTAACCATAATTTTTGGATATAGTTTCATGTTCATAATAAAAATCATTTTCTCAGAATAATAACTTTTAAATCAAAGTTTATCATAGTTTTTAATTAACTAACCCAAAACAGCCCGCGGTGTTACTACGACGGCGTAAATCCGGTTTTATGGTGTTTTTCGTGTTTCCAGGTTTTAAATCATTAAGTTAGCATATCATATAGATATAGAACATGTGTTTAGTTGATTTTAAAAGTCAAGTTAGAAGGATTAACTTTTGTTTGCGAACAAGTTTAGAATTAACTAAACTATGTTCTAGTGATTACAAGTTTAAACCTTCGAATAAGATAGCTTTATATGTATGAATCGAATGATGTTATGAACATCATTACTACCTTAAGTTACTTGGATAAACCTACTGGAAAAGAGAAAAATGGATCTAGCTTCAATGGATCCTTGGATGGCTCGAACTTCTTGAAGCAAAATCATGACACGAAAACAAGTTCAAGTAAGATCATCACTTGAAATAAGATTGTTATAGTTATAGAAATTGAAACAAAGTTTGAATATGATTATTACCTTGTATTAGAATGATAACCTACTGTAAGAAACAAAGATTTCTTGAGGTTGGATGATCACCTTACAAGATTGGAAGTGAGCTAGCAAACTTGAAAGTATTCTTGATTTTATGAAACTAGAACTTTTGGAATTTATGAAGAACACTTAGAACTTGAAGATAGAACTTGAGAGAGATCAATTAGATGAAGAAAATTCAAGAATGAAAGTGTTTGTAGGTGTTTTTGGTCGTTGGTGTATGGATTAGATATAAAGGATATGTAATTTTGTTTTCATGTAAATAAGTCATGAATGATTACTCATATTTTTGTAATTTTATGAGATATTTCATGCTAGTTGCCAAATGATGGTTCCCACATGTGTTAGGTGACTCACATGGGCTGCTAGGAGCTGATCATTGGAGTGTATATACCAATAGTACATACATCTAAAAGCTGTGTATTGTACGAGTACGAATACGGGTGCATACGAGTAGAATTGTTGATGAAACTGAACGAGGATGTAATTGTAAGCATTTTTGTTAAGTAGAAGTTTTTTGATAAGTGTATTGAAGTCTTTCAAAAGTGTATAAATACATATTAAAACACTACATGTATATACATTTTAACTGTGTCGTTAAGTCATCGTTAGTCGTTACATGTAAGTGTTGTTTTGAAACCTTTAGGTTAACGATCTTGTTAAATGTTGTTAACCCAATGTTTATAATATCAAATGAGATTTTAAATTATTATATTATCATGATATTATCATGTATGAATATCTCTTAATATGATATATATACATTAAATGTCTTTACAACGATAATCGTTACATATATGTCTCGTTTAAAAATCATTAAGTTAGTCGTCTTGTTTTTACATATGTAGTTCATTGTTAATATACTTAATGATATGTTTACTTATCATAGTATCATGTTAACTATATATATATCCATATATATGTCATCCTATAGTTTTTACAAGTTTTAACGTTCGTGAATCACCGGTCAACTTGGGTGGTCAATTGTCTATATGAAACCTATTTCAATTAATCAAGTCTTAACAAGTTTGATTGCTTAACATGTTGGAAACATTTAATCATGTAAATATCAATCTCAATTAATATATATAAACATGTGAAAGTTCGGGTCACTACAGTACCTACCCGTTAAATAAATTTCGTCCCGAAATTTTAAGCTGTTGAAGGTGTTGATGAATCTTCTGGAAATAGATGCGGGTATTTCTTATGCATCTGATCTTCACACTCCCAGGTGAACTCGGGTCCTCTATGAGCATTCCATCGAACCTTAACAAATGGTATCTTGTTTTGCTTAAGTCTTTTAACCTCACGATCTATTATTTCGACGGGTTCTTCGATGAATTGAAGTTTTTCGTTGATTTGGATTTCATCTAACGGAATAGTGAGATCTTCTTTAGCAAAACATTTCTTCAAATTCGAGACGTGAAAAGTGTTATGTACAGCCGCGAGTTGTTGAGGTAACTCAAGTCGGTAAGCTACTGGTCCGACACGATCAATAATCTTGAATGGTCCAATATACCTTAGAGCTGATCATTGGAGTGTATATACCAATAGTACATACATCTAAAAGCTGTGTATTGTACGAGTACGAATACGGGTGCATACGAGTAGAATTGTTGATGAAACTGAACGAGGATGTAATTGTAAGCATTTTTGTTAAGTAGAAGTATTTTGATAAGTGTATTGAAGTCTTTCAAAAGTGTATAAATACATATTAAAACACTACATGTATATACATTTTAACTGTGTCGTTAAGTCATCGTTAGTCGTTACATGTAAGTGTTGTTTTGAAACCTTTAGGTTAACGATCTTGTTAAATGTTGTTAACCCAATGTTTATAATATCAAATGAGATTTTAAATTATTATATTATCATGATATTATCATGTATGAATATCTCTTAATATGATATATATACATTAAATGTCTTTACAACGATAATCGTTACATATATGTCTCGTTTAAAAATCATTAAGTTAGTAGTCTTGTTTTTACATATGTAGTTCATTGTTAATATACTTAATGATATGTTTACTTATCATAGTATCATGTTAACTATATATATATCCATATATATGTCATCATATAGTTTTTACAAGTTTTAACGTTCGTGAATCACCGGTCAACTTGGGTGGTCAATTGTCTATATGAAACCTATTTCAATTAATCAAGTCTTAACAAGTTTGATTGCTTAACATGTTGGAAACATTTAATCATGTAAATATCAATCTCAATTAATATATATAAACATGTGAAAGTTCGGGTCACTACAGTACCTACCCGTTAAATAAATTTCGTCCCGAAATTTTAAGCTGTTGAAGGTGTTGATGAATCTTCTGGAAATAGATGCGGGTATTTCTTATGCATCTGATCTTCACACTCCCAGGTGAACCCGGGTCCTCTATGAGCATTCCATCGAACCTTAACAATTGGTATCTTGTTTTGCTTAAGTCTTTTAACCTCACGATCTATTATTTCGACGGGTTCTTCGATGAATTGAAGTTTTTCGTTGATTTGGATTTCATCTAACGAAATAGTGAGATCTTCTTTAGCAAAACATTTCTTCAAATTCGAGACGTGAAAAGTGTTATGTACAGCCGCGAGTTGTTGAGGTAACTCAAGTCGGTAAGCTACTGGTCCGACACGATCAATAATCTTGAATGGTCCAATATACCTTAGATTTAATTTCCCTCGTTTACCAAATCGAACAACGCCTTTCCAAGGTGCAACTTTAAGCATGACCATCTCTCCAATTTCAAATTCTATATCTTTTCTTTTAATGTCAGCGTAGCTCTTTTGTCGACTTTGGGCGGTTTTCAACCGTTGTTGAATTTGGATGATCTTCTCGGTAGTTTCTTGTATAATCTCCGGACCCGTAATCTGTCTATCCCCCACTTCACTCCAACAAATCGGAGACCTGCACTTTCTACCATAAAGTGCTTCAAACGGCGCCATCTCAATGCTTGAATGGTAGCTGTTGTTGTAGGAAAATTCTGCTAACGGTAGATGTCGATCCCAACTGTTTCCGAAATCAATAACACATGCTCGTAGCATGTCTTCAAGCGTTTGTATCGTCCTTTCGCTCTGCCCATCAGTTTGTGGATGATAGGCAGTACTCATGTCTAGACGAGTTCCTAATGCTTGCTGTAATGTCTGCCAGAATCTTGAAATAAATCTGCCATCCCTATCAGAGATAATAGAGATTGGTATTCCATGTCTGGAGACGACTTCCTTCAAATACAGTCGTGCTAACTTCTCCATCTTGTCATCTTCTCTTATTGGCAGGAAGTGTGCTGATTTGGTGAGACGATCAACTATTACCCAAATAGTATCAAAACCACTTGCAGTCCTTGGCAATTTAGTGATGAAATCCATGGTAATGTTTTCCCATTTCCATTCCGGGATTTCGGGTTGTTGAAGTAGACCTGATGGTTTCTGATGCTCAGCTTTGACCTTAGAACACGTCAAACATTCTCCTACGTATTTAGCAACATCGGCTTTCATACCCGGCCACCAAAAATGTTTCTTGAGATCCTTGTACATCTTCCCCGTTCCAGGATGTATTGAGTATCTGGTTTTATGAGCTTCTCTAAGTACCATTTCTCTTATCTCCAAATTTTGGTACCCAAATCCTTTCAGCCCTATACCGGGTTCCGTCTTCTCGAATATTAAGATGCTTCTCCGATCCTTTGGGTATTTCATCCTTTAAATTTCCCTCTTTTAAAACTCCTTGTTGCGCCTCCTTTATTTGAGTAGTAAGGTTAGTGTGAATCATTATATTCATAGATTTTACTCGAATGGGTTCTCTGTCCTTTCTGCTCAAGGCGTCGGCAACCACATTTGCCTTCCCCGGGTGGTAACGAATCTCAAAGTCGTAATCATTCAACAATTCAATCCACCTACGCTGCCTCATATTTAGTTGTTTCTGATTAAATATGTGTTGAAGACTTTTGTGGTCGGTATATATAATACTTTTGACCCCATATAAGTAGTGTCTCCAAGTCTTTAATGCAAAAACAACCGCGCCTAATTCCAAATCATGCGTCGTATAATTTTGTTCGTGAATCTTCAATTGTCTAGACGCATAAGCAATCACCTTCGTTCGTTGCATTAATACACAACCGAGACCTTGCTTTGATGCATCACAATAAATCACAAAATCATCATTCCCTTCAGGAAATGACAATATAGGTGCCGTAGTTAGCTTTTTCTTCAATAACTGAAACGCTTTCTCTTGTTCATCATTCCATTCAAATTTCTTCCCTTTATGCGTTAATGCAGTCAAGGGTTTTGCTATTCTGGAAAAGTCTTGGATGAACCTTCTGTAGTAACCAGCTAGTCCTAAAAACTGGCGTATGTGTTTCGGAGTTTTCGGGGTTTCCCACTTTTCAACAGTTTCTATCTTTGCCGGATCCACCTTAATACCTTCTTTGTTCACTATGTGACCGAGGAATTGAACTTCTTCCAACCAAAATGCACACTTTGAAAACTTAGCGTACAATTCTTCCTTCCTCAATACTTCTAACACCTTTCTCAAATGTTCACCGTGTTCTTGGTCATTCTTTGAGTAAATAAGTATGTCATCAATGAAAACAATGACAAACTTGTCAAGGTATGGTCCACACACTCGGTTCATAAGGTCCTTGAACACAGCTGGTGCATTAGTTAAACCAAACGGCATGACCATAAACTCGTAATGACCGTAACGTGTTCTGAAAGCAGTCTTTGGAATATCATCTTCTTTCACCCGCATTTGATGATACCCGGAACGTAAGTCAATCTTTGAATAAACAGACGAGCCTTGTACTTGATCAAATAAGTCGTCGATTCTCGGTAGTGGGTAGCGGTTCTTGATGGTAATTTTGTTCAACTCTCGGTAGTCGATACACAACCTGAATGTACCATCTTTCTTCTTGACAAACAAAATAGGAGCTCCCCACGGTGATGTGCTTGGTCGAATGAAACCATGCTCTAAAAGTTCTTGTAATTGGCTTTGCAGTTCTTTCATCTCGTTGGGTGCGAGTCTGTAAGGAGCACGAGCTATTGGTGCAGCTCCTGGTACAAGATCTATTTGAAATTCAACGGATCGATGTGGGGGTAATCCCGGTAATTCTTTCGGAAATACATCGGGAAATTCTTTTGCAATGGGAACATCATTGATGCTCTTTTCTTCAGTTTGTACTTTCTCGACGTGTGCTAGAATAGCATAGCAACCTTTTCTTATTAGTTTTTGTGCCTTCAAATTACTAATAAGATGTAGCTTCGTGTTGCCCTTTTCTCCGTACACCATTAAGGGTTTTCCTTTTTCTCGTATAATGCGAATTGCATTTTTGTAACAAACGATCTCTGCTTTCACTTCTTTCAACCAGTCCATACCGATTATCACATCAAAACTCCCTAACTCTACTGGTATCAAGTCAATCTTAAATGTTTCGCTAACCAGTTTAATTTCTCGATTCCGACATATATTATCTGCTGAAATTAATTTACCATTTGCTAATTCGAGTAAAAATTTACTATCCAAAGGCGTCAATGGACAACTTAATTTAGCACAAAAATCTCTACTCATATAGCTTCTATCCGCACCCGAATCAAATAAAACGTAAGCAGATTTATTGTCAATAAGAAACGTACCCGTAACAAGCTCCGGGTCTTCCTGTGCCTCTGCCGCATTAATATTGAAAACTCTTCCGCTGCCTTGTCCATTCGTGTTCTCCTGGTTCGGGCAATTTCTAATAATGTGGCCTGGTTTTCCACATTTATAACAAACTACATTGGCATAGCTTGCTCCGACACTACTTGCTCCGCCATTACTCGTTCCGACACCATTTGTTCCTTTCGTTCTATTAACCCCTGGTCCGTAGACCTCACACTTCGCCGCGCTATGACCGTTTCTTTTACACTTGTTGCAAAATTTGGTGCAGAACCCCGAGTGATTCTTTTCACACCTTTGGCATAGCTGCTTCTGATTATTGTTGTTATTGCGGTTATTATTGTTGTTGGGATGATTGTTGTAGTTGCTGTTGTTGTTGTTGTTGTTGTTGTTGTTGGGCCGTTTGTTGTAGTTGCGATTGATGTTGCGATTGTTGGGATAATTGTTGCGATTATTGTTGTAATTGCTGTTGTTGTTGTATTGGTGATTCTTATCACCGTTTTCCTCCCACTTTCTTTTGACTTGCTTCACATTGGCCTCTTCAGCATTCTGTTCTTTAATTCTTTCTTCAATCTGGTTCACGAGTTTGTGAGCCATTCTACATGCCTGTTGTATGGAGGCGGGCTCGTGTGAACTTATATCTTCTTGGATTCTTTCCGGTAATCCTTTCACAAACGCATCGATCTTCTCTTCCTCATCTTCGAATGCTCCCGGACACAATAGGCACAATTCTGTGAATCGTCTTTCGTACGTGGTAATATCAAATCCTTGGGTTCGTAACCCTCTAAGTTCTGTCGTGAGCTTATTGACCTCGGTTCTGGGACGGTACTTCTCGTCCATTAAGTGCTTGAATGCTGACCACGGTAGTGCGTACGCATCATCTTGTCCCACTTGCTCTAGATAGGTATTCCACTATGTTAACGCAGAACCTGTGAAGGTATGCGTAGCGTACCTCACTTTGTCCTCTTTAGTACACTTACTTATGGCAAACATCGACCTTCTCGGTCCACTGTTTCAATCCGATCGGTCCTTCGGTTCCATCAAATTCCAAAGGTTTGCAGGCAGTGAATTCTTTGTAGGTGCATCCTACACGATTTCCTGTACTGCCAGATCCAAGGTTATTGTTGGTATGTAGCGCAGCCTGTACTGCGGCTATGTTTGAAGCTAGAAAAGTACGGAATTCCTCTTCATTCATATTCACGGTGTGTCGAGTAGTCGGTGCCATTTCCTTCAAAATAGTCAAATGGAACAAGTTAATCATACAGAATATTAAGAGTAGTTAATAGTATTTCGTAGCATAATATGAACTCATTTATAAAAGCTTTTTCTTCATATTAGCGTTTTATAAGTTTAAATTCGGGTAGTACCTACCCGTTAAGTTCATACTTAGTAGCTAATATAGAATTCAACTACTACAATTCTATATGAAAAACTGATTGTAATAATATTTCGCGTTCAAACTTTTATACAATATTTTACAAACTTACAATACCGCTTATTTTACATAAAGCATGAAATATAGCACACAATAACTTTGATACAAGATAGTTGTGAAGATAATTCTAGCTAGTACACAAGTCGTTCAGCAAAGGCAATAAAGACACGTAATTCATACGTCTAGAAACAAGTCATGCATTCTGGTTTTACTAGGACTACTTCCCATCCTTGGTCTTGTGGAACATAACCGTTATGGCCGTTGATAAGACAGCGTGTTGTAACGTCGTCAAAGGGACGAGGGTTACGTAATGACCAACAGTCTCGTAATAACCTAAAAACCTCATTTCTTACCCCAATTACCGACTCCGTCACTTGTGGGAACGTTTTGTTTAATAGTTGTAGCCCGATGTTCTTGTTCTCACTTTGGTGAGAAGCGAACATTACTAACCCGTAAGCGTAACATGCTTCTTTATGTTGCATGTTAGCCGCTTTTTCTAAATCACGAAGTCCTATATTCGGATATACTGAGTCAAAATAATTTCTTAACCCGTTGCGTAAAATAGCATTTGGGTTCCCCGCAATATATGCGTCAAAGTAAACACATCGTAACTTATGGATTTCCCAATGTGATATCCCCCATCTTCCGAACGAAAGCCTTTTATAAACCAAGGCATTCTTGGAACGTTCTTCGAATGTCTTACAAACTGATCTCGCCTTAAATAGTTGTGCCGAGGAATTCTGACCGACTCTAGACAAGATTTCATCAATCATGTCTCCGGGTAGGTCTCTTAAAATATTGGGTTGTCTATCCATTTTGTGTTTTTATACTGTAAAATAGACAAGAGTTAGATTCATAAAAAAAAATACTTATTAATACAAGAAATTTTTACATATATCATAAAGCATAAGCACACTATATTACATATATTACACCACACGAATACAACTATCTTATTCCAACTCGCTTGTTTCTTCTTCTTCGGTTTTGGTTCGTTTTGCCAAGTTTCTAGGGATATATGATGTTCCCCTAATACGAACCGTCGTTTTCCACATTGGTTTAGAAAAACCTGGTGGTTTAGAGATTCCCGGGTCATTGTTACAACTTAAGGACTTCGGGGGTTGACGATACATATAAAGTTCATCGGGGTTGGAATTAGATTTCTCTATTTTTATGCCCTTTCCCTTATTATTTTCTTTTGCCTTTTTAAATTCAGTTGGGGTAATTTCTATAACATCATCGGAATTCTCGTCGGAATCCGATTCATCGGAGAATTGGTAATCCTCCCAATATTTTGCTTCCTTGGCGGAAACACCATTGACCATAATTAACCTTGGTCGGTTGGTTGAGGATTTTCTTTTACTTAACCGTTTTATTATTTCCCCCACAGGTTCTATTTCTTCATCCGGTTCCGATTCTTCTTCCGGTTCCGATTCTTCTTCCGGTTCCGACTCTTCTTCCGGTTCCTCTTCGGGAACTTGTGAATCAGTCCACGAATCATTCCAATTTACATTTGACTCTTCATTATTATTAGGTGAGTCAATGGGACTTGTTCTAGAGGTAGACATCTATCACATAATATCAAACGCGTTAAGAGATTAATATATCACATAATATTCACATGTTAAAAATATATAGTTTCCAACAAAATTTGTTAAGCAATCATTTTTCAAGTAAACACGGTCGAAGTCCAGACTCACTAATGCATCCTAACAAACTAGATAAGACACACTAATGCAAAATTCTGGTTCTCTAAGACCAATGCTCGGATACCAACTGAAATGTCCCGTTCTTATTGATTAAAAACGTTCCATATTAATTGATTTCGTTGCGAGGTTTTGAACTCTATATGAGACGTTTTTCAAAGACTGCATTCATTTTAAAACAAACCATAACCTTTATTTCATCAATAAAGGTTTAAAAAGCTTTACGTAGATTATCAAATAATGATAATCTAAAATATCCTGTTTACACACGACCATTACATAATGGTTTACAATACAAATATGTTACAACAAAATAAGTTTCTTGAATGCAGTTTTTACACAATATCATACAAGCATGGACTCCAAATCTCGTCCTTATTTAAGTATGCGACAGCGGAAGCTCTTAATAATCAGCTGAGAATAAACATGCTTAAAACGTCAACAAAAATGTTGGTGAGTTATAGGTTTAACCTATATATATCAAATCATAATAATAGACCACAAGATTTCATATTTCAATACACATCCCATACATAGAGATAAAAATCATTCATATGGTGAACACCTGGTAACCGACATTAACAAGATGCATATATAAGAATATCCCCATCATTCCGGGACACCCTTCGGATATGATATAAATTTCGAAGTACTAAAGCATCCGGTACTTTGGATGGGGCTTGTTGGGCCCGATAGATCTATCTTTAGGATTCGCGTCAATTAGGGTGTCTGTTCCCTAATTCTTAGATTACCAGACTTAATAAAAAGGGGCATATTCGATTTCGATAATTCAACCATAGAATGTAGTTTCACGTACTTGTGTCTATTTTGTAAATCATTTATAAAACCTGCATGTATTCTCATCCCAAAAATATTAGATTTTAAAAGTGGGACTATAACTCACTTTCACGGATTTTTACTTCGTCGGAAAGTAAGACTTAGCCACTGGTTGATTCACGAACCTATAACAATATATACATATATATCAAAGTATGTTCAAAATATATTTACAACACTTTTAATATATTTTGATGTTTTAAGTTTATTAAGTCAGCTGTCCTCGTTAGTAACCTACAACTAGTTGTCCACAATTAGATGTACAGAAATAAATCGATAAATATTATCTTGAATCAATCCATGACCCAGTGTATACGTATCTCAGTAATGATCACAAATCAAACTATATATATTTTGGAATCAACCTCAACCTTGTATAGCTAACTCCAACATTCACATATAGAGTGTCTATGGTTGTTCCGAAATATATATAGATGTGTCGACATGATAGGTCAAAACATTGTATACGTGTCTATGGTATCTCAAGATTACATAATATACAATACAAGTTGATTAAGTTATGGTTGGAATAGATTTGTTACCAATTTTCACGTAGCTAAAATGAGAAAAATTATCCAATCTTGTTTTACCCATAACTTCTTCATTTTAAATCCGTTTTGAGTGAATCAAATTGCTATGGTTTCATATTGAACTCTATTTTATGAATCTAAACAGAAAAGTATAGGATTATAGTCGGAAAAATAAGTTACAAGTCGTTTTTTTTAAAGGTAGTCATTTCAGTCGAAAGAACGACGTCTAGATGACCATTTTAGAAAACATACTTCCACTTTGAGTTTAACCATAATTTTTGGATATAGTTTCATGTTCATAATAAAAATAATTTTCCCAGAATAACAACTTTTAAATCAAAGTTTATCATAGTTTTTAATTAACTAACCCAAAACAGCCCGCGGTGTTACTACGACGGCGTAAATCCGGTTTTATGGTGTTTTTCGTGTTTCCAGGTTTTAAATCATTAAGTTAGCATATCATATAGATATAGAACATGTGTTTAGTTGATTTTAAAAGTCAAGTTAGAAGGATTAACTTTTGTTTGCGAACAAGTTTAGAATTAACTAAACTATGTTCTAGTGATTACAAGTTTAAACCTTCGAATAAGATAGCTTTATATGTATGAATCGAATGATGTTATGAACATCATTACTACCTTAAGTTCCTTGGATAAACCTACTGGAAAATAGAAAAATGGATCTAGCTTCATTGGATCCTTGGATGGCTCGAACTTCTTGAAGCAAAATCATGACACGAAAACAAGTTCAAGTAAGATCATCACTTGAAATAAGATTGTTATAGTTATAGAAATTGAAACAAAGTTTGAATATGATTATTACCTTGTATTAGAATGATAACCTACTGTAAGAAACAAAGATTTCTTGAGGTTGGATGATCACCTTACAAGATTGGAAGTGAGCTAGCAAACTTGAAAGTATTCTTGATTTTATGAAACTAGAACTTTTGGAATTTATGAAGAACACTTAGAACTTGAAGATAGAACTTGAGAGAGATCAATTAGATGAAGAAAATTCAAGAATGAAAGTGTTTGTAGGTGTTTTTGGTCGTTGGTGTATGGATTAGATATAAAGGATATGTAATTTTGTTTTCATGTAAATAAGTCATGAATGATTACTCATATTTTTGTAATTTTATGAGATATTTAATGCTAGTTGCCAAATGATAGTTCCCACATGTGTTAGGTGACTCACATGGGCTGCTAAGAGCTGATCATTGGAGTGTATATACCAATAGTACATACATCTAAAAGCTGTGTATTGTACGAGTACGAATACGGGTGCATACGAGTAGAATTGTTGATGAAACTGAACGAGGATGTAATTGTAAGCATTTTTGTTAAGTAGAAGTATTTTGATAAGTGTATTGAAGTCTTTCAAAAGTGAATAAATACATATTAAAACACTACATGTATATACATTTTAACTGTGTCGTTAAGTCATCGTTAGTCGTTACATGTAAGTGTTGTTTTGAAACCTTTAGGTTAACGATCTTGTTAAATGTTGTTAACCCAATGTTTATAATATCAAATGAGATTTTAAATTATTATATTATCATGATATTATCATGTATGAATATCTCTTAATATGATATATATACATTAAATGTCTTTACAACGATAATCGTTACATATATGTCTCGTTTAAAAATCATTAAGTTAGTAGTCTTGTTTTTACATATGTAGTTCATTGTTAATATACTTAATGATATGTTTACTTATCATAGTATCATGTTAACTATATATATATATCCATATATATGTCATCATATAGTTTTTACAAGTTTTAACGTTCGTGAATCACCGGTCAACTTGGGTGGTCAATTGTCTATATGAAACCTATTTCAATTAATCAAGTCTTAACAAGTTTGATTGCTTAACATGTTGGAAACATTTAATCATGTAAATATCAATCTCAATTAATATATATAAACATGGAAAAGTTCGGGTCACTACATTATTCACCCCTTGTTCCAACCGCCAATCATCCCGGAATAGTAGAAGAAGTCAATGAGCTTCGCGCTCGAGTGGTGGCTCTGGAGAATATGGTGCGAATTCTACAAGCATCAGCAGCACCAGCAGCATAACCAGCATCACCAGCAGTACCAACAGTACCATCAACATCACCACCAACATCATCAGCTTCATCAACAACAACATCCGCATCCCACGCCTCAACATCACACTCAGTAGCTCAAACATCAACATCATACGCCCATAGATACCAAGGAATATTAGTAATAGTGAGTTAAGATGTATTGACTCATTCTTCGTGAAGAATTATATATGTATACCTTATATATATATATATATATATATATATATATATATATATATATATATATATATATATATATATATATATATATATATATATATATATATATGATTTGGATCAATAATAAATCTTGTCGTACTAAGCAATTACGTGAGAATCTCAACTAGTATGTACTACTTGGTTAATTCATATCACTAATATGCTATGATGTACACCCTTCGTTAATGACTTAACAATTGTTAATCACTGCTTCAACACAATAAACTCCATTTCATAATAAATCAAGTGTAACGATGAATGTATTGATTCATAACTTCATTAGCGAAATATTTCCCGACAATTATGAAATCTCTAAGGTTTTGGAGATTATTTACTCTCGTTCCAAACTACAAATCAGATGAGTTTAATATATATTAACTCATTAAATCCATGATTATATCTGAAGAATACATATATGAACGTATATCTTCATAAAGATTGTAAATTCTGTTGTACAAACTGTTAATTGTGAAAATATTTTAACGGGTAGGTAATACCCGAGAAATATTTACATCTCACATTAATACACTGTACATTCTTCAATTTCGATTCATAAATCATTAATTATATGCACTACCTTCACAAATGATACACAATCATCTTCATACAAAATCAATTACACATTCTGAAATTAACATATCGGAATTCAAGTAAAACTTTAGCAGGTGTTATCTTCCTAAAGATTACTACATTCATGAATTATATTCATTCGTATTCTGCAATGAATTATCACATCAAACCACTAAAATTATCATTCATCACTTTTAAAATCAATAACGCCTATTCGTTAACCATTAGATCCGTTGACGATTACAATCAGCGTTTAATCATCTAAAAATAAAATTTCTTGAAACCATCTCGGATTGATAACCAATGATTCAGATATGGTAGCATTAAATGCAGAGGAAACAGAAGAATTTTCCTCGTCATTGGATCTTAGAAATTCTAAGATATCACCGTATCTTTCGTTATAAATATCCTCTATATTTCTGAAGATATCTTTATAACGATTCTTGTCAGCAATTAATTATCTCTTTGCGATAACTTTATCACATCATAAAGGAAACTATTTTAGTTTCTATATTCAAGTTTAAATTATAAATGTTTTGAAGAAGTGTTGGGAAGTGAAGCATGAGTTAGTATAATATAATGACGTCAGGCCAACGTGATTATATTACAGTAAGTCATGCTAAATTTTTAATGGAAGATGATGATTCATAGACTTTATAATCATCATTTACCATGTTACACGACTCTTACATTCTATTTAAACTCTAAACATATCAAGAAAATATTTTTCTTGATGATTCGGTCTTTTCCGGATATTCTGGTAATTTGACAAATCAAATCATACTATTACCTTTCCTTTCTACTTTATATATTATGATCATTCGAAACTTCATACCTATAAATTTTGGACCATTACTCGCTTTACTTAGAGTCGAGAGGAGAATAAAAAGGCAAAGAGCTTCGACATATAAGGGAAAATATAAAGCCCGATAACGATACCGAAATTACAAATCGTGTATATCAATGCGTATAGCAATATAAAGACACGGGAGAATTAAAAACACAATAAATCCTAGAGCGTAATAGAAGTAAACAGACTCCTCTAGTGGGAGTTGGAAAAGAAGGAAGATTGTGGCGATAACCAATATAAGGTCAAGAACAAGAACTGGATTGAGCATATTAACAAATATTTTGGAAGTATGAATTGAGGAAAGAAAGTATAGAAGTGGAGAAGATAATGAAACGGAAGAAGCTAATTTATAGCGAAATTCCAGACACAATAATCGAGGCAATTCATCGCATTTAGTTAAAGAAAATCCTAATTTCCTTAATTACCGGAGAATCAAATCTTCTATAGATTATGAAGATTTCTTTAAATCCCTTAAATTCCGGAAATCAACTTTAACTATATCAAAAGTTAAGGCGAACATTTAATTTCCTCATTTCAATCTTTTAGGATAGCTTCGTTTATACTCTTCCTATAATCAAATCGTTTCATCCATATTACCTAATGTTGATAAAACTCTATTTTCAACTCATATACCTCATTAGGATATCCTTGTTGTAAACAATGACGATCTCTATCAAATATCATGACCATGATTTTCATTAACTCCTCTCTGTTTTATCTACCCTAATATTGTGGCATAAACGCTCAAGGTTTAAATAAGCTCACTACTATTCATAACACATTTCATGCTTATATAGCACCATCATCTCCTTCTGAGAAAACCTGATCAATGACACTCTTGATTAAATCCTTTAGATAACCTCCGCATTAATAATAAAATGCACTTCGTAGAATTTATGAATCGTAAGACTTAAACTCTTAAAACAAAACAATATTCTATTCGTTGAAATTCACGCAAGGCCCCGAGTATACCTGGGAACGTGAAAATCGAATAAAATGAAAATATCCTCACCTGTTTACAAACAACGCCGACTGATGGCAACAACTAAATTTCGGGACGAAATTTCTATTAACAGGGGGATATTGTGACAACCCGTAAATTTCTGGCAAAATTTAAACAAAAATCTTTATATGATTTCATTTAACCTCGACTAATTCTGACGATTCACGAAAAATTATTTGTAAATAATTACGCATTAATTTGATATATTAATATTATTATTATTAATATCCTTTTTAAATAAGATATCAATAATTAATATCTTTATTATCAGTATTGTTATTATGAATAAAAAAAATATTGACAAATATTCTTAGAAAAGTAGTAAATCAATTTGATTATTTTAAAATATATATATATATATATATATATATATATATATATATATATATATATATATATAAAATCCTTAAAATAAATGATTTTTTTAATAAAATAAATAAATAAATTAATAAAATACTTTTTAATTAAAAATTATAATGGAAAACTCACAAAATCTCATTAAAAAATAAAATATTTCTTTTTATTTTAATTATTTTATTCTTTTTACCTAATTTTTTCAAGTATAAATACCCCTCATTTCTCATTCAAACTCACACCAAAATTTCTCTCATTCTCTTTTTGAAGAATTACTACAAGTAAGTATTTTTTTCTTACTTTTTACTTTTTACTTTTTACTATTTACTTCGGTTTATTATTTTTTTACTGAAACATGTAAATAATGTTATAAATTATATGCAATTAAAATTAAAATAAATAACATGTTTTAATTAGTAATATATGTTACTAAAAATTATAAAAGTATTTTTATGAATTAATATATAGGAGTTATAATTAAAATCGAATTAATGAATATATATGTATATACGAACCTAACGTGAAGGTTATAATTAAAGATAGCGTACAAAGACTACAAACATCACCGCTACTTGTGACCTAGGGTGATCCTTGTTACCATTATGGGACGCTTGTGGATCTCGAATGCCAAGACTTAGATTCTGGTCAAGAGATCCTTGGCCGCTCGGTAACAATTGATCATTCGAGTGACTTGCATGTTAGCGACGAAGTTTGGGCGAGATTGTACAACATCTTTGTTAAGAATTATAACCCGAACATTCTTAAACTAGAAGCTTACTATAAGTGGAAGTTTTTCATAAATAGTAGATTTCCAAAAATAGAAACTTTTGAGAAATAGGAACTTTTTTCGAAAACCGTCACTGTCAATATAGTTGCTATATTAATAAACATACTTCATGTCAAGTTAGACATTAACTAATCAAACGTTATACCTCAAGGTTGATATCCAAATCACTTACTTGCTTTACTTTCCTTCTTGCGTGGAATACTTCAACTGCTATTTAATGTGAGTTCATATGCTCCCTTTTTATCTATATTTTTGGGCTGAGAATACATGCGCAACTTTTATAACTGTTTTACACGTATCAACTATTAAACTATAATATGTTGGGCTATGACCAGCAAGTCCCCAACCGACAAGTATGAACGATAACTTGTTACGGGGCAAACTTGAAAGTCTAGTCTAAATACAAGTACCAACTATTAAACTGTGATATGTTGGGCTATGACCTGCAAGTCCCCAACCTACAAGTATAAACGATAACTTGTTACGGGGCAAACTTGAAAGTCTAGTCTAAATATCAGTACCAACTATTAAACTATGCTATACCCGACTATGTCCGACTAAGTCCCTACAGTGATATTTTTAATTGCTGCGGCATTCTTAATTATTGGGGATAGGCCTATCGGGAGTAACGTCCCCGATACATTTAACTATGTCTTTGTATTACTTGATAATGAAATTAAATGACAAGGACAAAACAACTTATCACGGGGCAAACAACGTTAAGTCTAAATATCATGCACTGGCATAACTTTTTGATCCTGCGGGAGATCAACTTGACTGGATCTGAGTGATCTACTTATGTAAACAAATCTTGTGGTCTAACACTATTACTTAAATCATTATTTATGACAAACTTATGAACTCACTCAACCTCGTGTTGACTTTTTTAGCATGTTTATTCTCAGGTACTTAAGTATTGCTTCCGCTGTATATCTGCTGCTTTGATGATGATTGCTTACTATACTTGGAGTCTTCATTACATATCATATCAATTAAAGATATTTAATGTTCTAAATACAATGTAATCTATTTATCTTCCGCTGTAAAACTCAATAAAACGTCTCATATAGAGTCGTTCTCGTTTATACAACTGTGATTTGATATAATTAGTCACAAATACCCCATGCCCTATTTGGACGTGTGACATATGAAGATACTGAACAATGCAGGGTTGGCCTCGGATTCACGAACCTATATCATTTGTGGATATATTAACACACGTAATCGTAATCGATAAGTTATTTATATACTCTTGTTATTAATAACATATTTGTTATAATATATGTTATTTATATAAATATAATATATTTAGTTTATATGTTTTATATAACTATATGTTAAGGTTTAGTATATATCTATATATTAATTGATATAGTTAAACTAATATGTTTTTGATAATAAAAGTATAGCGTAATGTATTTTTTATATAAAAGTATCTATTTATGATAATATTGATAGTTTTAGTGATAACAAAGTAATAATTTTATAAGAATGATAATAATGATAATAAGTTTAATAATAATACTAATGATTATATTAATAATAATAATGATAAAATTTATAATACTAATTATTTACTAATAATAATAATAATATTCTTATTTATAACTATAATCATAATAATAATAATGATAACTAATACTTGCATGACAAAATTTATAATAATAAATACATTAGTAATGTTAATAATAATAATAATAATAATAATAATAATAATAATGGTTTTAATATTTATAACTATGATAATAATAATAATAATAATAATAATAATAATAATAATAATAATAATAATAATAATAATAATAATAATAATAATAATAATAAGTGTTATAATACTAATAATAACAATAATGATAATTTTGATACTAATAATAATTTTAAATACAGAAAATGTAAGTTTAATCAAGATGATAATTTTAATAATAATAATAATTTTACTAATTATAATTCGATAGTACATATGATTATCATTATCAAAATTTAATAATAATAATAATTTATATTACTATAACAATTTTTCATCGTATTCATAAACTTGATCATCTTTTTATAGCTATACTTTTAATATTTAGCATATCGAATTCAATTTCAACAATATATCTAGCTTTTATATCATACCATAATAATAATAATATTAATAATGATAATAATAATAATAGAAATAAAAAAATTAAAAGAGTTATACCCTTAAAAAGCTTCAAGTAAAAAGAAATGCTCGAGACACGACTCGAACCCACAACCTACTGCTAACACACAAAGCCTCTAAACCATTCCTCCAATCTGGTTTTTCTGTTATCTTACTAAACCCATTTATATTTAACTTATTTTTCCGTGTCATCATCTTCTTCCACCATAAACACTGAATTCCAATCACTTTCCTAACTTTAATATTCATTTGATGTAATATTAACTCAGAGATAACATATAATTGTGAGTTAATTTGGCAAACTCGTATTAAAACAAAACAAAAAAAAAATAAAAAATTTTCAAGAACACCGCTGCTGGGTTACGGCTAAAAAAAAAATGATTATGGTTTTGAGAATGTTTTGAACAAATGTTACCACACGAAGTATGTTAGAAATCATTTATGAAAACTTTCCAAATCCTTAATTTGACTTGAAACATAACAGAAACCTCGAATTTAGTTGACGAATACTGTTTGACTTTTTAAGTCTTAAACTTTGACTCAAAAATTATTGATGAATATAAAGAATTGGAATTTCAAACTTTGCAGATAGTTTATACACCTAATTCCTAACTAAACTACATTTATATATTCTAAAATTTCATTTGAAATCGAGTTTTTGATTAAATGATATGGAAGTAGAGGAAAACGAGCTGTATGCATAGTTCTTGGGTTTTAATCTCACGAATTGTAGTGATAAATTATATAGAGTGATTAAGTACTTGATTTAACAGTGGATTTGGATACTAATAGATTTGTGAAGTCGACAGAAATTGACTTATAGACAAGTAGTACCTCATTTTTCAATTGGGCGAATAAAATACAAAAAAAATTATAGCTAAATTCAACTGATGGTATGTTTGATACAGTAATATAACGAATTTTGTGATACAAACCAAAAATCGAATACAATTTGATTGTTAGTGACACATATTCAGATTCTATATATACGATTTTTGCATAAATGATATTAATAATTAATAATTATAATTATATTAATAATAATTAAAATACTAATAATAATAATATTAATAATAATACCAATTGTATTAATATTAATATTAATTAATACTATTATTAATCATATTTATATATATTGAATTTTATATCTATATGTTATATATTAAAATATTAATGTTGATATTAATATTAAAAGTGATAATAATTTTACTATAGTAACTATATTATAATTAAATTTAATATCTTGTACTATAATATATTGTATAATAACATATACTAAATATTTAATGTTTACATTTTATATATAATATTATATAATTTTCATGTAAATATGAATATATTAATAATGTTTGATATATATATAATCATTATATATCTATTTACTATCTTATATTCTTTCATAATAGATATAGATATTATAATAGATATAGATATTATAAATTTTAACACATAATATTTATATCTTACATATATTAATAATATAATAATTACATATGTTTATATATATAGATTCTTTTTAATAATACTCTTATTATATTATATATTATTTTACATATTTAATTCTACTGATTTATTTATATTTTATTATTTTACATTATTATTTATACCCATATCTTTATTTATATATAGAAATATATTTTAAGTAATAATTATTATAATATTCTATTTTTATTTTATTAATTTTTAATAATAACAACAAATAATACTTTAATTTATATTTTGAATTATTATTTATATATACATACACACATATATATTTACAATTAATTGTTCGTGAATCATCGAGAGCAGTCGAAGGTCAATTGAATATATAAACATCGTTTCAAAATTTTCTAGACTCAACATTACATACTTTGCTTATCGTATCGAAATCATATAAAGACTAAGTTTAAATTTAGTCGGAAATTCCCGGGTCGTCACAGTACCTACCCGTTAAAGAAATTTCGTCCCGAAATTTGAGTGGAGTTGCATACTTAACAATAAGTATGTTTTTATGACGCATACGAGCTGGAACTTGGAGTTTTATCATCAGTGGGTAATATGGATAAAACAATTCGTTTATGTGAAGAGTATGAGTGAAGCTATCACAAAAGAGCGAAATAAAGAAGTGAAGATTCGTCTTAGCGTTTGACGTTGTCTTGGTTGAATTCCGAAATTTAAGGGATTAAAGAAAATCTTCGAAATCTAAAAGATTTGATTCTTCGACGAATAAAGAAATTAAGATCTCTATAATTAAATATGGTGATTTTCTTCGATTACTCTGTCTGATATTTCCAATATAAATTAAGCTCTTTCGTTCCATTTTTCTCACCATTCCTATACTTTCTTTCTTAGTTCATACATCCAAAAGATTGTGAAAATGCTTAATCCAGTTCTGATCCTTGTCCTTATCCTTATTTTTGCAACAATCATTCTCCTTTTCCAACTTCCACCAGAGGAATCTGCTTTCTTCTACTTCGCACTTGGGGTTATAGTGTTTTTAATTCTCCCGTGTCTTTATGTTGCGATAAAAATTGATATACACGGTTTGTAATTTATGTGTTATTATCGGCTTTATATTCTCCCTTATATTTCGAAGCTCTATGCTTGTGTTTTCTCTTCCCGACTTCAAGTCAAGCGAATAATGGTCCAGAATTTGTAGATATAGAGTTTCGAATGATTATAATGTTCTAAGCAGGAAGGAACGTGATAGCACGAATTGATTTTCAAATTTATCACTATCACGGATGATAGAACCATCAAGAATACATTTTCTTGATTTGTTCAGGAGTTAAGTAGAATGAAAGAGTTATGTAACATGGCACATGATGACGTTATGATCTGTGAATCATCACGTCCCATTAGAACTCAGCATGACTTACTGTAATATAATCACGTTGATCAAGTGTCATTATATTATACTAACTCATGCTTCAGTCCCCAACACTTCTTCAGAATTCATTCATAATTTATACTTAGATGTTACAGAATATTGAAAACTAAAACAGTTTTCAATATAATGTAATATAGATAGCACGAAGAGGTATATAATTTCGGACGAGAATATTTATGAAAATATCTTCAGAGGTATCGAAGATATTTATAATGATATTTTGGAATTTCTAAGTTCGAAAGTTGATAAGGAAAAATTTTCCGCAAGATTTTAACATGACCTCGGAGCAAGATATTCTCTAAGGATTTCATCGGATCAAGAATTACCTGGATCCTTTGAATATAGGGCTTGGTCCTTGTATTTGTCCTTGATCTCCTTCATGGTTAGCTCAATTTGTTTTTCTGTACCGAATTTTCTTTCGAGCGTTCCTAACACTCCTTTCTTTATCATCAAACTTTTGGCTGTTTAGACCATCTACCATTTTTCTGTTTCCTCTGCATTTAATGCTACGATATCTGAATCATCGGTTATTAATTCGAGGTGGTTTTAGGAGAATTGTGTGTTTAGATGATTAAACGCTGATGGTAATATGATGGAATATAAAAGGTTCCCCGGTAACAATAAAAGAGCACGCATATATATCATGGTTATAATATGGTTGTTTTGAATGAAAAGTCGAAGTTGATTTGCTGGAGCTATGATAAAATTGGCTAATTTGGAAAGGGATTGTACGGCTATTGTAGGTAATAACAACGTCAAAGAAGCTAGCACAGATACGTGTTAAACGTTTACTCAGGTTCCAAGTGTTTTTCAGGTGCATAATTATATGCATAAATCTTTTCTTTCGTAGATGAAGTGCGGTTGGTTCATTCTCTCGATTGAGGTGTTTTCAAGAATCATGAAAAGTTTGAACGCAGATTGTATTCGTCAAGATACAAATGAGGTTTAAGATGAAATCAAGTGGCAAACTTGAAGAATTGTTTAGTTTCATATGTTATAATCACTATTTTAATTCATTTTAATTGTCCAATGCTATTAGACCACAGTCGATAGTCCACAGTAACAGTCCAATAATTCATATATAGTTTAATATATAATATTCGAATTAATTAATACGTATCGTGACCCGTGTACATGTCTCAAACTCGATCACAACTCAAATTATATATATTATTGTAGAATCAACCTCAACCCTATATAGAGAACTCGATCATTACTGCATATAGAGTGTCTATGGTTATTCCAAATAATATATATAGATGCGTCGATATGATATGTCAAAACCTTGTATACGTGTCCCGATATTTAAAGTGCGTAAAATAAATAACAGAAATTAAATGACGATAAATAAAATTGCCAGAATTAAAATTGCGATAATTAAATTGCGATAAATAAATTGTGATAAATAAATTGCGATAAATAAATGTAATATGGAATTAACAGTTAGCTAGGAACAGTTAGCTAGGATTTTGTTAGCGTGAATTCTTAACAAAATTCCTCATAGTTAATTTGTCTGTTTTTAACAAATTTTATTTTGTCAAATGTTTTCTTCATTATGCCACTTGTTGGATTCTGATAGATCAAAATCCAAATATGAAATTGAATAAAAATGGTTATTTTGTGGTGAACGGATACGTATATCTGTGGATGTAAGTAGGATAGTAATTGACTGTAGAATTAGATTCGAAGAATGTACAATGTAACTTATTAATGTGAAATCTAAATATTCCTCGGGTATTACCTACCCGTTAAAATATTTTCACCATTAACAGTTTGTACAAAAGAATTTTTAATTACAATCTTTATAAAAACATATATACATATATGTTTTTCTTCAGATGTAATCATGGATTTAATGAGTTAACATAGTATTAAACTCATTTGGTTTTCGGTTGGAACTAGAATTGCATAATCTCTAAAAACTTTAGAAATTACATCACTTTTACAGAGTATTTCTTCAATAATATTATGAATTTATACTTTGCGTGATGTTGGTGTTCGTGGAATTCTTGTGAACTTCGCAAGATAAGAATGATGTTATCTGAAAAGTTTCGAGTACATTGATGATGAAACTGTAAAATCAAACATATATTTGAATAATACGATTGATTATTATGAAATGGAATTCATTAAATTGAAACATAGATTGTAGTAAACAATGGTTAAGTCGTTGTCGAAGGATGTACATTATAGCATATTAGTAGTATGAATTAACCGAGTTGTTAAGATTCACACATAATAGCTTAGTACGGAAAGATTTACTATGGTTTAAAAATTTATATATATAATATATACATATAAATTCTTCAGTGGCAATGAGTTAATACTTCATAACTCGTTGATACAAGATATGTGCTACTGATTCGTAATGGTGTCCACGGTGATTCTTGAACTGACGAAGTTTGTGATGTGGTAGGTGTTGTTGATTCTGATGTTGACTGTACTGACGATGCTGGTGATGCTGATGGTACTGTTGATGTTGTTGGTAAAACAAGTTTAGCTTGTTAATCACACACCATTTTTGTCAGAGTTTCTACTCTTCCTTCTATCATTTTGGTTCGCTTAACTGATTTATGGTTAAGGCTAGATTAGATAATCTCTAAGACTTTAGAGATTACATAATCACCGCGGATTGTTTCTCCACTGAAGTTATGATTTAATACTTCATCAGTTATTGTTGTTGATACTCCTTGGTATCTATGGTGCGTATGACGTTGATGCTCGTGGGACAGATGGTGAAGTTGAGGTTTACGACGCGGTTGTGGTTGGAGGTGGTAATGGTACTGTTGGCGTTGGTGATGGTGGTACTGGTTATGCTGCTGGTGTTGCTGCCGGTGTTTGTAATCTCTGCACCATATTCTCGAAAGCCACTACCCGAATGCGAAGCTCGTTAACTTCTTCTATTACACCGGGGTGATTGTCGGTTCGGACGAGCGGATAAATAAAATCTAGAATTTGATGTAGTATATAATCATGACGAGATACTCTGGAAATGAGAGAGAAAATGGTGTTTCGGACAGGTCCGCCGGTAAATGCTTCAGGTTCTTCGTCAAGAGGGCAATGTGGTGGATGGAAAGGATCGCCTTCTTCTTGTCTCCAATGATTAAGGAGGCTACGAACCCATCCCCAATTCATCCAGAATAGACGATGGCTGATTGGTTGATCCATCCTGGTCACACTGCTTTCGGAGCTTGAGCGAGATTCCATTTTGGAATCCGAGTGACTTGAACTAACCACGAATTCCATTTCGTACGATTGGATAAAGGATTTTTCGATATAAAATGATTTTTCCCGCTATCGGGTGGTATTCTATTTACATAGGATATCCATATATATATATATATATATATATATATATATATATATATATATATATATATATATATATATATATATAGATCAAAAGATTTCGTAGATTACGGAGGAATTTACGGAATATGTCAGGCAAAGTTTATAGTAATAGATACGATAAGATATGATTTAGCAGATACGCTAAGATATGAATTTTGTCTATACACTATTCATGCAATCAATGCAGCAAGACGTGTCTAGACTTAGAATAATAAGCAGATAATTTCCTAAGGATGATAAACAGATGATTTCTGACTAGAATTGATAAGCAAAACTTTTGACATGCAGACACGGTCGAATTCCAGACTCACTAATGCATCCGGATGAAGTCCTGGTTCGCTAAGACCACCGCTCTGATACCAACTGAAAGGACCCATCCTAATCCATCCGGATGAAGTCCATATCGATTATAAACGATTCACAACAGTTGATTACATCGTGAGGTACTTGACCTCTATATGATACATTTTACAAACATTGCATTCGTTTTTGAAAAGACAATCTTTCATTACATTGAAAGTTGACAACGTGCGTACCATTTCATAATATATTTAACTATAATTGACTTAATAATAATAATCTTGATGAACTCAACGAATCGAATGCAACATCTTTTGAAATATGTCATGAATGACTCCAAGAAATATCTCTAAGATGAACAAATGCACAGCGGAAGATTTCTTTCATAACTGAGAATAAACATGCTTTAAAGTGTCAACCAAAAGGTTAATGAGTTCATTAGTTTATCATAAGCATTCATTTTCATCATTTTAATACACTACAAGATTTCATATTTTCATAAACATCATTCTCATATCAGGCATTTCGCAAACTGCATAGAGATAAAAATCATTCATATGGATTGAACACTTGGTAACCGACGTTAACTTAATGCATAGAATATCCCCAAAACAGAACCTCTCGTTTGTATAATAATCTCGAAGTACTAAAGCATTCGTACCCCGAATGGGACTTGTCAAGGTCCATAGATCTATCTTTAGGATTCGTGTCAATCAGGGGCCATTTTCCTAAATTCTTAGGTTACCAGACTTGAAGGGCGTTATTCGGTTTAATAATCCAACCATAGAATGTAATTTTAAGTACTTGTGTCTATTTCATAAAACATTTATAAAAGCAGCGCAGGTATTCTCAGTCCCAAAAATATATATAGCAAAAGCATTTAAAAAGGGAGCAAATGAAACTCACACTACTGTATTTTGTAGTAAAAATACATATGAAGATACTGAACAATGCAGGGTTGGCCTCGGATTCACAAACCTATATCATTTATGGATATATTAACACATGTAATCATAATCGATAAGTTATTTATATACTCTTGTTATTAATAACATATTTGTTATAATATATGTTATTTATATAAATATAATATATTTAGTTTATATGTTTTATATAACTATATGTTAAGGTTTAGTATATATCTATATATTAATTGATATAGTTAAACTAATATCTTTTTGATAATAAAAGTATAGCGTAATGTATTTTTTAAATAAAAGTATCTATTTATGATAATATTGATAGTTTTAGTGATAACAAAGTAATAATTTTATAAGAATGATAATAAGTTTAATAATAATAATACTAATGATTATATTAATAATAATAATGATAATATTTATAATACTAATTATTTACTAATAATAATAATAATATTCTTATTTATAACTATAATCATAATAATAATAATGATAACTAATACTTGCATGACAAAATTTATAATAATAAATACATTAGTAATGTTAATAATAATAATAATAATGGTTTTAATATTTATAACTATGATAATAATAATAATAATAATAATAATAATAATAATAATAATAATAATAATAATAATAATAATAATAAGTGTTATAATACTAATAATAACAATAATGATACTTTTGATACTAATAATAATTTTAAATACAGAAAATGTAAGTTTAATCAAGATGATAATTTTAATAATAATAATAATTTTACTAATTATAATTCGATAGTACATATGATTATCATTATCAAAATTTAATAATAATAATAATAATAATTTATATTACTAATCCATTCCAAGTAATCATCTAAGATCAAGGAACCTTTGTTATTTATAGTAGGTTATCTTTCTAATTCAAGGTAATATTCATATTCAAACTTTGATTCAATTTCTACAACTATAACAATCTTATTTCGAGTGAAAATCTTACTTGAACTGTTTTCGTGTCATGATTCTGCTTCAAGAACTTTCAAGCCATCCAAGGATCCTTTGAAGCTAGATCCATTTTTATCATGTCTAGTAGTTTTATCCAGAAAACTTGAGGTAGTAATGATGTTCATAACATCATTCGATTCATACATATAAAGCTATCTTATTCGAAGGTTTAAACTTGTAATCACTAGAACATAGTTTAGTTAATTCTAAACTTATTCGCAAAAAAAAGTTAATCCTTCTAACTTTACTTTTAAAATCAACTAAACATATGTTCTATATCTATATGATATGCTAACTTAATGATTTAAAACCTGGAAACACGATGAACACCATAAAATCGGATATACGGCGTCGTAGTGAAACTATGATAAACTTTGATTTAAAAGTTGTTCTTCTGGGAAAATGATTTTTCATATGAACATGAAACTATATCCAAAAATCTTGGTTAAACTCAAAGTGAAAGTATGTATTTCGAAATGGTCATCAAGATGTCGTTCTTTCGATGGAAATGACTACCTCTTTAGTAATTGACATGTAACTTAAATTTCCGACTATAAACCTATACTTTTTCTATTTGGATTCTTAAATTATAGTTCAATATGAAACCATAGAAATTTGATTCACTCAAACGGATTTAAAATGAAGAAGTTATGGGTAAAACAAGATTGGATATTTTTGATCTTTTTAGCTACGGGAAATGTTTAACAAATCTATACAAATCATATCCTAGCTAACTTATATTGTATTATACATGTATTCTAATATATTATGTAATCTTGGGATACCATAGACACGTATGCAAATATTTTGACATATCATATCGACCCATGTATATATATTATTTAGAACAACCATAGACACTCTATATGCAGTAATATTGGAGTTAGCTATACAGGGTTGAGCTTGATTCCAAAAATATATATACTTTGAGTTTTGATCTAGCCTGAGACATGTATACACTGGGTCGTGTATTGATTCAAGATAATATATATATCGATTTATTTCTGTACCTCTAACTGTGGACAACTAGTTGTAGGTTATTAACGAGGACAGTTGACTTAATACACTCAAATCTTTAAAACATAATAAAAATGGTTGTAATTATATTTTGATCATATTTTTATATATATGTACATATTTGTATAGGTTCGTGAATCGATCCGTGGCCAAGTCTTATTTCCGAGGAAGGAAATATATGTGAAAGTGAGTTATAGTCCCACTTTTAAAATCTAATATTTTTGGGATGAGAATACATGCAAGTTTTATAAATGATTTACAAAATAGACACAAGTACGTGAAACTACATTCTATGGTTGAATTATCGAAATCGAATATGCCCCTTTTTATTAAGTCTGGTAATCTAAGAATTAGGGAACAAACACCCTAATTGATGCGAATCCTAAAGATAGATCTATTGGGCCTAACAAACCCCATCCAAAGTACCGGATGCTTTAGTACTTCGAAATTTATATCATATCCGAAGGGTGTCCCGGAATGATGGGGATATTCTTATATATGCATCTTGTTAATGTCGGTTACCAGGTGTTCACCATATGAATGATTTTTATCTCTATGTATGGGATATGTATTGAAATATGAAATCTTGTGGTCTATTGTTATGATTTGATATATATAGGTTAAACCTATAACTCACCAACATTTTTGTTGACGTTTAAAGCATGTTTATTCTCAGGTGAATACTAAGAGCTTCCGCTGTTTCATACTAAAATAAGGACAAGATTTGGAGTCCATGTTTGTATGATATTGTGTAAAAACTGCATTCAAGAAACATATGTCGATATAATATATTTCTATTGTAAACCATTATGTAATGGTCATGTGTAAATAGTATATTTTAGATTATCATTATTTGATAATCTACGTAATGCTTTTAAAACCTTTATTGATAAAATAAAGGTTATGGTTGTTTTAAAAATGAATGCAGTCTTTGAAAAACGTCTCATATAGAGGTCGAAATCTCGCAACGAAATCAATTAATATGGAACGTTTATAATCAATATGAACGGGACATTTCAGTTGGTATCAGCGTGTTGGTCTTAGAGAACCATAAAATTTGCATTAGTATGTCTTATCGAGTTTGTTAGGATGCATTAGTGAGTCTGAACTTCGACCATGTTTTCTTTAAAAATGATTGCTTAACATTTTTGTTGGAAACTATATATTATTAACATGTAAATATTATGTGATATATTAATCTCTTAACATGTTTGATATTGTGTGATAGATGTCTACCTCTAGCACAAATCCCATTGACTCACCTAATAATAATGAAGAGTCGAATATATATTGGCAAGATTCACAAGTTCCCGAAGAACCGGAAGAAGAGGAAACGGAACCGGAAGAAGAGGAACCGGAAGAAGAGGAACCAGAAGAAGAGGAACCGGAAGAAGAAGAGGTTCCGGAGGGGGGAATAGTAGGAACCACAGAAAACCGGTCAAATAAAAGAAAATCCTCAACCAATGGACCAAATTTAATAATGGTCAATGGTGTTTCCACTAAGGAAGCAAAATATTGGGAAAATTACCAATTTTCTGATGAATCAGATCCTGATGAGGATTCCGATGATGTTATAGAAATTACCCCGACCTAATTTAATGAGGCAAAAGAAAATAATAAGGGAAAAGGCATCAAAATAGAGAAATCTGATTCCGACCCCGATGAACTTTATATGTACCGTCAACACCCGTATTTTCAATATCGTGACAATAACCCATGAACCTCTAAACCACCAGGTTTTTCTAAACCAATGTGGAAAACGACGGCTCGTATTAGAGGAACATCATATATCCCTAGAAAATTAGGAAAAAGAACCAAGTCTGAAGAAGAAGAAACCAGTGATTCAGATTAGAGGGGTGTGAGCATGTTGTGTAATAAATGTATTGTAGTGTGCTTGTACTTTTATGTTCTATGTAAAAATTGCTTGTATTGTTTGTTATTACGAATCTAATACTTGTCTATTTTACAGTATAAAAACAAAATGTACGTTAAGGGTAGACAACTGAATATTTTAGAAGACCTACCAGAGGATATGATTGAGGAAATCTTGTCTAGAGTCGGTCAGAATTCATCAGCACATTTAGTTATGGCAAAATTAACTTGTCAAACATTTGAAAGACTTTCCAGAAATGCCTTAGTTTATAAAAGGCTTTCCTTTGATAGGTGGGGTATATCACATTGGGGAGACTTTAAGTTACGCCGTGTTTTCTTTAAAGCGTTAAATGCGGGGAACCCAAATGCAATTTTACGCTACGGGTTAAGAACCTATTTTGACTCAACATATCCCAACATAGGATTTCGTGAATTAGAAAGAGCTTCTAACATGCAACATAAAGAAGCATGTTATGCTTACGGGTTAATGATGTTCGCTTCTTACCAAAGTGAGAAAAAGAACATCGGATTGCAGCTTTTAAATAAAACTTTCTCACAAGTGATGGATTCAGTAGTTGGGGTGAGAAACAAGGTTTTTAGATTATTACAGGACTGTTGGACATTACGAAACCCTCGTCCTTTTGACGACATTACAACATGCAGCCTAGCCAATGGTCATAACGGTTATTTTCCACAAGACCAAGGATGGGAAGTCGTCTTAGTAAAACCAGAATGCATGACTTGTTTCTGGACTTATGAATTACGTGTCTTTATTTTCTTTGCTGAACAACTTACGTATTAACTAGATTTATCTTCAAAACTGTCCTGTATCATAGTGTATTATATTTCATGTTATATGTAATATAGCGAAGTTGTAAGTTTGAAGAATGTTTGTATGTGATATATTATTATAATCAGTTTTTCATATGGAATTGTAGTAGTTGAATTGTATATTAGCTACTAAGTATGAACTTAACGGGTAGGTAGTACCCGAATTTAAACTTATAAATTGCTAATATGAAGAAAAAGCTTTTATAAATGAGTTCATATTATGCTACGAGATACTAATGACTACTCTTAATATTCTGTATGATTAACTTGTTTCATTTGACTATTTTGAAGGAAATGGCACCGACTACTCGACACATCTTGAATATGAGCGAAGAGAAATTTTGTGCCTTTCTTGCTTCAAACATAGCCGCAGTACAGGCCGCGCTACATACCAACAATAACTCTGAATCTAGCAATACAGCTAACGGTGCAAGAAATCGTGTAGGATGCTCCTACAAGGAATTCACTGCCTGCAAACCTTCAGAATTTAATGGGACCGAAGGACAAATCGGATTGAAACGGTGGACCGAGAAAATTGAATCGGTGTTTACCATAAATAAGTGTGCTGAAGGATACAAAGTGTAGTACACTACGCATACCTTTACTGGTATTGTGTTAACATGGTGGAATACCTATCTAGAGCAAGTGGGACAAGATGCTGCTTACTCGCTACCGTGGTCAGCATTCAAGCACTTGATGAATGAGAAGTACCATCCCAGAACCGAGGTCAATAAGCTCAAGTCAGAACTTAGAGGGTTACGAACACAGAAATTCGATATTACTTCGTACGAAAGACGATTCACAGAATTGTGCCTATTGTGTCTGAGATCGTTCGAAGATGAGGAAGAGAAGATCGACGCGTTTGTGAAAGGGTTACCGGAGAGAATCCAAGAAGATATAAGTTCACACAAGCCTACCTCTATACAAAAGGCATTTAGAATGGCTCACAAACTAGTGAACCAGATTGAGGGAAGAATTAAAGAACAGGCGGCCGAAGAGGCCAACGTGAAGCTAGTTAAAATAAAGTAGGAGGAAAATGGTGATAAGAGTCACCAATACAACAACAACTGTTAGTATGATTTTCCGTATAGCGGCAGTAAGGTACTAGTACAGAAAATTAGCTGCTCAGCGTGTGGAGTATACTGTTGATTGTTGTTTGCCCTCGAGAAATAATCTCTGCAGACCCGGAACACAGATACAAGATCTGTGGGGTGGCCTCAATCAATCTGTGGATCATTATCCGTCTAGCGCACTGCTGCTAAGTGGTTAATGTTATTTTAGAGTGAGAAAGAACTGTGTGAGAGAGAAAGTGTACTTCTCTCTGACTGAAGCTCAGATCCGAATGATGATGTGAAATGTGGTGACCCAGGGGGTCTATTTATAGGCGTAGAATGTCCGAAATTCTCGGGATACACGTGTCAATTACTGAGTGGTTCTGTTACGTGAAGTATCCAGAATGTCGGTGGTGTGTGTTGACGTGGCTGCGTGCCGTTCACGCGCTAAGTTAAAGGGCTTATGCATAGAAGCTGCCTGCAGGGCTTACGCATGACGCTGGGTGGCCTGCTGGATGCTGGGCGGCAAACTCTGAAAACTGCCAAATTTCATTATGTCTTGTGCTCTTTGATCGAGTTTTCTGTATAAAAATGATGTTTTTATGCGTGTATCTCCTAGGATACACCATTAAGTCCCCCCAGTTTAATGTCTTTATGTTTGTAAAAAATAAAGTCATTAAACTAAAAATAAAAGATGCTTTTTTCCTCGAAGACACAAAACTGCTGTAGCCGTCTGATTTTCTGCTCTGACGTCATTTTATCAATCATGAATTTGCCCCCAAAATCCTTTTAATTTATTTTCAAAGTTTAAATTGTTTGCTCTATTGATCTGCCCCATACACGTGTCTCAATCTCATCCTTTTATTATTCATTTGCTTGACTATAAATAGTCCAACCCTTTACCTTTTTCCTTTTTCGAAAACTGTTTATTTGCTGTGAAGATATCTTGCAATTTATTCAATTTATCAAGTATAAGGTCAGTGATTGTTCATCTTTCCTTCTGTTTGAATTTTCATTTTTCGTACTACCATGGCCGAATCCAGTAGCACGTCTTCTCAAAGAGACAATCGTGACGTCAGCACCATCCCTTCTAGTATCACGGAAGCCGATATTGAGCAATTATGTAAGAAACACAGATATCTTGGATTGTTGAATCCTATTGTTCCTTCACCTAACGATAGGGCCAATAAACCGCCAAAAAAGATGATTACCCTCTATAAATTGCAATTAACTATAGGAAATCTCCGTATTCCTCTTTCTTCCTTTCTTCAACAAATTCTTGCCCACTATGGTATAGGTATTAGTCAAGTTCATCCATTAGGTTTACAGAAAATTATTCTTTTTGAAATGTATTGTAATTCTGTAGGAGAAGCTCCCAATGTGAATATTTTCCATGAATTATTTAGAACTAGATTAGTTAGCAAATGCTGGTATACATTTGATTGTAAGCCGAACAAGGCATTTACTGGGGTGAAAGAAAGTTCTTTAAAGAACTGGAAAGATCCCTATTTCTTTGCTAATGAAAGGGTTGTTCAAGATGCCTGGGCATGTGTTCGTGGTTGGAGAAAAACTACCATAGGAGTTAGAAAATCCACCACATTATCTGATGATGAAAGGTTTATTCTTAGTACTTTGAAGACATTCAAATTTCCACAAAGGTCATATGATGATTACGAAGCCATATTGGTTCTCTGTAAAATGAGTAACAACTGGCATTCTGGATATACACCGGTGCTGCACTGGGAAGGCCGTGGTAGGCACCTTTATTGATATATTCTGTTATTTGTTATGCTGTTCTGAGTTGTGTATGTTCTTATATTTGTTTCTGTTTGTTTGTATATTATCTGATTACAGAAGAAGTAATGCAGGTTTACAGAACCTTCAAGAAGACCAATCTTGATCCTTTGATTGTGTCTGAACGACCCAAAACCCCTGCTGAAATTAAGGAGGAGAAAGCCCAAGATGATGCTTTTGAACAGCAACTGAAAAGTCAAGAGCGATCGGCTGAGGGTGGAGATGGTGGCACTGTTCAACCATCTCCGGATGTTAAAATTGTTGATGTCACCCCTGATCCGTCCAGCACCAAGAAGGCTGGTAAAAGTTCAAAGCGAGAGGGGAAATGTCCAATAGGTGAAACTGCTGACAAACCAAAGAAGAGAAGTATATATCTTCACTGTGCCTGCATAAGTAGATTAATAATTTGATGTTGAAGTTCTATTGTATGTTCATTTGCTTTTTCATTATATAGGATTGGTTCTTCCAGATAATGTAGTTGATGCTTCTGCTTGGAAGGATCTTGAAAGCAATAAAACTGTTGATGTTGAGGATGATACTGATGATGATAATGAGGAAACTGATGATGTTGATTCGTTTGAAACTCCTCCATTCAGAACTCTACATACATCAAAAGGGACTGATACCACACAATCCTCTGCTTCCACTCAACCACCATCCATTCCATTAAGCGGACTACAAGCCTTTCTTGATGATCCTAATAACAAATCTGATGATTTTGCTGAGTTTTTGAAGGTAACTCATTTTTATACTTTATGATTTATCAATCATCACTTTATTGTTAATTGAATTCTTATCTTGTCCATTGTATTTAATGTAGGCAAACACTGTTGCTGATTTATCTTCCTCTCTATCCACCATGACCTTTAAACAAAGTTATCAGTCTACTGCTGCGGCATTGGTGCTTCTAAATCAACATATGATTCATGACCTTAAGATGCAGAAGGCTCATGAGACTATCATTACCAATGCTGTGCACAATGTTACTAGAGTGAATAAGCTTGAGCTTGATTTAAAGGATATCAACATGAAATTGAAAACTTCGATGGAGACTGTAGAGAAAAAGGATAAGCTGTTGGAAGTAGTGGAAAAAAATGTGTTGCAGAGAGGGTAGAAAAAGAAAAATGCATGGAAGAGAAGGATAAGCTGGTGAAGGAAAATGAAGAGTTGAAGAAGTTGCTTGATGAGAAGAATCAATTGTTGGAGGAGAAGATTGCTGCTACTGCTGATGTTAAGAAGGACTTTATTGATTTAAAAACTGGTATCCCTGATCTTGTGCATAGGGTGTTGGGTTCTAAACTTGTGGGTGAAACTTACAACAGGTATATAGTGGCATCTACAGAATGTGATCTTGCAGATGCAATGGAAGAAATTTTGAATGCCCTGCCTGTGAAACCTGACCTTTTACCAGATGCTATTTCAAAACACATGAAACCAGATACTGATGCCAAGCTGCAGTTGGCCATTACTGAAGTAACATCCTTGAGAATTGATTCTGTAAGTGAGGTTTGTGCTAGGGAGGAGGTGTCTGTGAAGGATATTTTGGATGTGCCCATTTAAGAACATATTTTCTCTGTAATAACAATGTGTAATAACTTGATACTGATAATTTGTGTATATTGCCATTATGCTTAATGTTAGCATATTTTTCTATTCTTATTATTATGTTGCGCTATGTGCATTTAAATTCATATAGCATGTCATATGAAATGATGTTTGTCTTAAACTGATTTTTGATTATGTATTAAACTTCAATCCATCATCCGTTGTTCGTGATACCCATCACAGCATTCGCCTTTATGAGTCTAAAGTATACTGCCACTTAAATGCTATTGTGTTTTCAGTTTAAAATTTGTATATCTGATTTGTTTTGAGTAAAACAAATATAATTCTATGATTGCTGCATAAACAATTTATTCATTCTCCATTCTGCATTAGCTGAATTATGTTATGAAGAAATATCGAGAAGTCTTTTGATAACTTCTGAAATAGGATGTGAATGAATCATAATGATAGTGCTCTGTCTGTATGTTATAAAAATTGATAAATGTGTTTGAGAAAATTCTGTTTATGGAACTAGCAATGTTCCGTCCAGCGTGTTGCACTTAGGTTTAGTGCAGCTTTATAAAATACAATTGTATTTAATGTATTCTGGTTACAAGTTATAAATGGATTTATGCCGTTGTGATAAACCATTCTGTATGTCATGACATTATGAGATCTTTAGTTTTGCCTCGGTGCCCTCTAGCGAAGCAAACACTTTACACTAGCCGATCCCTTGTGTCTATAATGTTGACACAAGAGCTTCTACCATCGGGGACATAAAAATGCCTTGCCTTATGTGGGTAGGAATGAATGTCATGCTTTACATTCATATCGCGTAATGCTGTGCATAAGAAAATTTTAAAAATTTATTGATAATACTGTCACACATACAACATTTTTGTGTAATATCTTCGCATGGGGTGATCAAGTCCCAATTAGAAAATTGTATTGTGTTGTTGCCTGAACTGATGAAAAGTAAAAATGTGATAAAAACTGTTCTGCGAGATTCATGATGTTATACTGTTGTCCATGTACCGTATTGCATCCTTCTTTCAATGTTACCACATTTTAGGTGGTTTGAAGCACCCGTTCACATCATCTCTACTGAACAACTGCCTTGATGATTCCCCCCTGACAAAATTTCCTGAAGCCTCATGAACCACTGATCTCTCCCTTGGTGGTCCAACATATTCAGAGTGTATTACTGTTACACCGTTTGGTGTTGGGAACCACAATTCTGCATGCGGTGTAGAAGTAATTGCTCTGAATTTTCGAAGGGTCTGCCTACCGAACAACGCACTGAACCGTGATCTGCCATCAATAAATGTAAAGTCCAAAATTTCTGTACGGACCAAAGTGAAATGTCCCGTTCTTATTGATTAAAAACGTTCCATATTAATTGATTTCGTTGCGAGGTTTTGACCTCTATATGAGACGTTTTTCAAAGACTGCATTCATTTTAAAACAAACCATAACCTTTATTTCATCAATAAAGGTTTAAAAAGCTTTACGTAGATTATCAAATAATGATAATCTAAAATATCCTGTTTACACACGACCATTACATAATGGTTTACAATACAAATATGTTACAACAAAATAAGTTTCTTGAATGCAGTTTTTACACAATATCATACAAGCATGGACTCCAAATCTCGTCCTTATTTAAGTATGCGATAGCGGAAGCTCTTAATAATCACCTGAGAATAAACATGCTTAAAACGTCAACAAAAATGTTGGTGAGTTATAGGTTTAACCTATATATATCAAATCATAATAATAGACCACAAGATTTCATATTTCAATACACATCCCATACATAGAGATAAAAATCATTCATATGGTGAACACCTGGTAACCGACATTAACAAGATGCATATATAAGAATATCCCCATCATTCTGGGACACCCTTCGGATATGATATAAATTTCGAAGTACTAAAGCATCCGGTACTTTGGATGGGGCTTGTTGGGCCCGATAGATCTATCTTTAGGATTCGCGTCAATTAGGGTGTCTGTTCCCTAATTCTTAGATTACCAGACTTAATAAAAAGGGGCATATTCGATTTCGATAATTTAACCATAGAATGTAGTTTCACGTACTTGTGTCTATTTTGTAAATCATTTATAAAACCTGCATGTATTCTCATCCCAAAAATATTAGATTTTAAAAGTGGGACTATAACTCACTTTCACAGATTTTTACTTCGTTGGGAAGTAATACTTGGCCACTGGTTGATTCACAAACCTATAACAATATATACATATATATCAAAGTATGTTCAAAATATATTTACAACACTTTTAATATATTTTGATGTTTTAAGTTTATTAAGTCAGCTGTCCTCGTTAGTAACCTACAACTAGTTGTCCACAGTTAGATGTACAGAAATAAATCGATAAATATTATCTTGAATCAATCCACGACCCAGTGTATACGTATCTCAGTATTGATCACAACTCAAACTATATATATTTTGGAATCAACCTCAACCCTGTATAGCTAACTCCAACATTCACATATAGAGTGTCTATGGTTGTTCCGAAATATATATAGATGTGTCGACATGATAGGATGAAACATTGTATACGTGTCTATGGTATCTCAAGATTACATAATATACAATACAAGTTGATTAAGTTATGGTTGGAATAGATTTGTTACCAATTTTCACGTAGCTAAAATGAGAAAAATTATCCAATCTTGTTTTACCCATAACTTCTTCATTTTAAATCCGTTTTGAGTGAATCAAATTGCTATGGTTTCATATTGAACTCTATTTTATGAATCTAAACAGAAAAGTATAGGTTTATAGTCGAAAAAATAAGTTACAAGTCGTTTTTGTAAAGGTAGTCATTTCAGTCGAAAGAACGACGTCTAGATGACCATTTTAGAAAACATACTTCCACTTTGAGTTTAACCATAATTTTTGGATATAGTTTCATGTTCATAATAAAAATCATTTTTCCAGAATAACAACTTTTAAATCAAAGTTTATCATAGTTTTTAATTAACTAACCCAAAACAGCCCGCGGTGTTACTACGACGGCGTAAATCCGGTTTTACGGTGTTTTTCGTGTTTCCAGGTTTTAAATCATTAAGTTAGCATATCACATAGATATAGAACATGTGTTTAGTTGATTTTAAAAGTCAAGTTAGAAGGATTAACTTTTGTTTGCGAACAAGTTTAGAATTAACTAAACTATGTTCTAGTGATTACAAGTTTAAACCTTCGAATAAGATAGCTTTATATGTATGAATCAAATGATGTTATGAATATCATTACTACCTTAAGTTCCTTAGATAAACCTACTGGAAAAGAGAAAAATGGATCTAGCTTCAATGGATCCTTGGATGGCTCGAAGTTCTTGAAGCAAAATCATGACACGAAAACAAGTTCAAGTAAGATCATCACTTGAAATAAGATTGTTATAGTTATAGAAATTGAACCAAAGTTTGAATATGATTATTACCTTGTATTAGAATGATAACCTACTGTAATAAACAAAGATTTCTTGAGGTTGAATGATCACCTTACAAGATTGGAAGTGAGCTAGCAAACTTGAAAGTATTCTTGATTTTATGAAACTAGAACTTTTGGAATTTATGAAGAACACTTAGAACTTGAAGATAGAACTTGAGAGAGATCAATTAGATGAAGAAAATTCAAGAATGAAAGTGTTTGTAGGTTTTTTTGGTCGTTGGTGTATGGATTAGATATAAAGGATATGTAATTTTGTTTTCATGTAAATAAGTCATGAATGATTACTCATATTTTTGTAATTTTATGAGATATTTCATGCTAGTTGCCAAATGATGGTTCCCACATATGTTAGGTGACTCACATGGGCTGCTAAGAGCTGATCATTGGAGTGTATATACCAATAGTACATACATCTAAAAGCTGTGTATTGTACGAGTACGAATACGGGTGCATACGAGTAGAATTGTTGATGAAACTGAATGAGGATGTAATTGTAAGCATTTTTGTTAAGTAGAAGTATTTTGATAAGTGTATTGAAGTCTTTCAAAAGTGTATAAATACATATTAAAACACTACATGTATATACATTTTAACTGTGTCGTTAAGTCATCGTTAGTCGTTACATGTAAGTGTTGTTTTGAAACCTTTAGGTTAACGATCTTGTTAAATGTTGTTAACCCAATGTTTATAATATCAAATGAGATTTTAAATTATTATATTATCATGATATTATCATGTATGAATATCTCTTAATATGATATATATACATTAAATGTCTTTACAACGATAATCGTTACATATATGTCTCGTTTAAAAATCATTAAGTTAGTAGTCTTGTTTTTACATATGTAGTTCATTGTTAATATACTTAATGATATTTTTACTTATCATAGTATCATGTTAACTATATATATATCCATATATATGTCATCATATAGTTTTTACAAATTTTAACGTTCGTGAATCACCGGTCAACTTGGGTGGTCAATTGTCTATATGAAACCTATTTCAATTAATCAAGTCTTAACAAGTTTGATTGCTTAACATGTTGGAAACATTTAATCATGTAAATATCAATCTAAATTAATATATATAAACATGGAAAAGTTCGGGTCACTACAGTACCTACCCGTTAAATAAATTTCGTCCCGAAATTTTAAGCTGTTGAAGGTGTTGACGAATCTTCTGGAAATACATGCGGGTATTTCTTCTGCATCTGATCTTCACACTCCCAGGTGAACTCGGGTCCTCTATGAGCATTCCATCGAACCTTAACAATTGGTATCTTGTTTTGCTTAAGTCTTTTAACCTCACGATCCATTATTTCGACGGGTTCTTCGATGAATTGAAGTTTTTCGTTGATTTGGATTTCATCTAACGGAATAGTGAGATCTTCTTTAGCAAAACATTTCTTCAAATTCGAGACGTGGAAAGTGTTATGTACAGCCGCGAGTTGTTGAGGTAACTCAAGTCGGTAAGCTACTGGTCCGACACGATCAATAATCTTGAATGGTCCAATATACCTTAGATTTAATTTCCCTCGTTTACCAAATCGAACAACGCCTTTCCAAGGTGCAACTTTAAGCATGACCATCTCTCCAATTTCAAATTCTATATCTTTTCTTTTAATGTCAGCGTAGCTCTTTTGTCGACTTTGGGCGGTTTTCAACCGTTGTTAAATTTGGATGATCTTCTCGGTAGTTTCTTGTATAATCTCCGGACCCGTAATCTGTCTATCCCCCACTTCACTCCAACAAATCGGAGACCTGCACTTTCTACCATAAAGTGTTTCAAACGGCGCCATCTCAATGCTTGAATGGTAGCTGTTGTTGTAGGAAAATTCTGCTAATGGTAGATGTCGATCCCAACTGTTTCCGAAATCAATAACACATGCTCGTAGCATGTCTTCAAGCGTTTGTATCGTCCTTTCTCTCTGCCCATCAGTTTGTGGATGATAGGCAGTACTCATGTCTAGACGAGTTCCTAATGCTTGCTGTAATGTCTGCCAGAATCTTGAAATAAATCTGCCATCCCTATCAGAGATAATAGAGATTGGTATTCCATGTCTGGAGACGACTTCCTTCAAATACAGTCGTGCTAACTTCTCCATCTTGTCATCTTCTCTTATTGGCAGGAAGTGTGCTGATTTGGTGAGACGATCAACTATTACCCAAATAGTATCAAAACCACTTGCAGTCCTTGCCAATTTAGTGATGAAATCCATGGTAATGTTTTCCCATTTCCATTCCGGGATTTCGGGTTGTTGAAGTAGACCTGATGGTTTCTGATGCTCAGCTTTGACCTTAGAACACGTCAAACATTCTCCTACGTATTTAGCAACATCGGCTTTCATACCCGGCCACCAAAAATGTTTCTTGAGATCCTTGTACATCTTCCCCGTTCCTGGATGTATTGAGTATCTGGTTTTATGAGCTTCTCTAAGTACCATTTCTCTCATATCTCCAAATTTTGGTACCCAAATCCTTTCAGCCCTATACCGGGTTCTGTCTTCCCGAATATTAAGATGCTTCTCCGATCCTTTGGGTATTTCATCCTTTAAATTTCCCTCTTTTAAAACTCCTTGTTGCGCCTCCTTTATTTGAGTAGTAAGGTTATTATGAATCATTATATTCATAGATTTTACTCGAATGGGTTCTCTGTCCTTCCTGCTCAAGGCATCGGCTACCACATTTGCCTTCCCCGGGTGGTAACGAATCTCAAAGTCGTAATCATTCAATAATTCAATCCACCTACGCTGCCTCATATTCAGTTGTTTCTGATTAAATATGTGTTGAAGACTTTTGTGGTCGGTATATATAATACTTTTGACCCCATATAAGTAGTGCCTCCAAGTCTTTAATGCAAAAACAACCGCGCCTAATTCCAAATCATGCGTCGTATAATTTTGTTCGTGAATCTTCAATTGTCTAGACGCATAAGCAATCACCTTCGTTCGTTGCATTAATACACAACCGAGACCTTGCTTTGATGCGTCACAATAAATCACAAAATCATCATTCCCTTCAGGCAATGACAATATAGGTGCCGTAGTTAGCTTTTTCTTCAATAATTGAAACGCTTTCTCTTGTTCATCATTCCATACAAATTTCTTCCCTTTATGCGTTAATGCAGTCAAGGGTTTTGCTATTCTGGAAAAGTCTTGGATGAACCTTCTGTAGTAACCAGCTAGTCCTAAAAACTGGCGTATGTGTTTCGGAGTTTTCGGGGTCTCCCACTTTTCAACAGTTTCTATCTTTGCCGGATCCAACTTAATACCTTCTTTGTTCACTCTGTGACCGAGGAATTGAACTTATTCCAACCAAAATGCACACTTTGAAAACTTAGCGTACAATTCTTCCTTCCTCAATACTTCTAACACCTTTCTCAAATGTTCACCGTGTTCTTGGTCATTCTTTGAGTAAATAAGTATGTCATCAATGAAAACAATGACAAACTTGTCAAGGTATGGTCCACACACCCAGTTCATAAGGTCCATGAACACAGCTGGTGCATTAGTTAAACCAAACGGCATGACCATAAACTCGTAATGACCGTAACGTGTTCTGAAAGCAGTCTTTGGAATATCATCTTCTTTCACCCGCATTTGATGATACCCGGAACGTAAGTCAATCTTTGAATAAACAGACGAGCCTTGTAGTTAATCAAATAAGTCGTCAATTCTCGGTAGTGGGTAGCGGTTCTTGATGGTAAGTTTGTTCAACTCTCGGTAGTCGATACACAACCTGAATGTACCATCTTTCTTCTTGACAAACAAAATAGGAGCTCCCCACGGTGATGTGCTTGGTCGAATGAAACCACGCTCTAAAAGTTCTTGTAATTGGCTTTGCAGTTCTTTCATCTCGTTGGGTGCGAGTCTGTAAGGAGCACGAGCTATTGGTGCAGCTCCTGGTACAAGATCTATTTGAAATTCAACGGATCGATGTGGGGGTAATCCCGGTAATTCTTTCGGAAATACATCGGGAAATTCTTTTGCAATGGGAACATCATTGATGCTCTTTTCTTCAGTTTGTACTTTCTCGACGTGTGCTAGAACAACATAGCAACCTTTTCTTATTAGTTTTTGTGCCTTCAAATTACTAATAAGATGTAGCTTCGTGTTGCCCTTTTCTCCGTACACCATTAAGGGTTTTCCTTTTTCTCGTATAATGCGAATTGCATTTTTGTAACAAACGATCTCTGCTTTCACTTCTTTCAACCAGTCCATACCGATTATCACATCAAAACTCCCTAACTCTACTGGTATCAAATCATTCTTAAATGTTTCGCTAACCAGTTTAATTTCTCGATTCCGACATATATTATCTGCTGAAATTAATTTACCATTTGCTAATTCGAGTAAAAATTTACTATCCAAAGGCGTCAATGGACAACTTAATTTAGCACAAAAATCTCTACTCATATAGCTTCTATCCGCACCCGAATCAAATAAAACGTAAGCAGATTTATTGTCAATAAGAAACGTACCCGTAACAAGCTCCGGGTCTTCCTGTGCCTCTGCCGCATTAATATTGAAAACTCTTCCGCTGCCTTGTCCATTCGTGTTCTCCTGGTTCGGGCAATTTCTAATAATGTGGCCTGGTTTTTCACATTTATAATAAACTACATTGGCATAACTTGCTCCGACACTACTTGCTCCGCCATTACTCGTTCCGACACCATTTGTTCCTTTCGTTCTATTAACCCCTGGTCCGTAGACCTCACACTTCGCCGCGCTATGACCGTTTCTTTTACACTTGTTGCAAAATTTGGTGCAGAACCCCGAGTGATTCTTTTCACACCTTTGGCATAGCTGCTTCTGATTATTGTTGTTATTGCGGTTATTATTGTTGTTGGGATGATTGTTGTAGTTGCTGTTGTTGTTGTTGTTGTTGTTGTTGTTGTTGGGCCGTTTGTTGTAGTTGCGATTGATGTTGCGATTGTTGGGATAATTGTTGCGATTATTGTTGTAATTGCTGTTGTTGTTGTATTGGTGATTCTTATCACCGTTTTCCTCCCACTTTCTTTTGACTTGCTTCACATTGGCCTCTTCAGCAGTCTGTTCTTTAATTCTTTCTTCAATCTGGTTCACGAGTTTGTGAGCCATTCTACATGCCCGTTGTATGGAGGCGGGCTCGTGTGAACTTATATCTTCTTGGATTCTTTCCGGTAATCCTTTCACAAACGCGTCGATCTTCTCTTCCTCATCTTCGAATGCTCCCGGACACAATAGGCACAATTCTGTGAATCGTCTTTCGTACGTGGTAATATCAAATCCTTGGGTTCGTAACCCTCTAAGTTCTGTCTTGAGCTTATTGACCTCGGTTCTGGGACGGTACTTCTCGTTCATTAAGTGCTTGAATGCTGACCACGGTAGTGCGTACGCATCATCTTATCCCACTTGCTCTAGATAGGTATTCCACCATGTTAACGCAGAACCTGTGAAGGTATGCGTAGCGTACTTCACTTTGTCCTCTTCAGTACACTTACTTATGGCAAACACCGATTTGACCTTCTCGGTCCACCGTTTCAATCCGATCGGTCCTTCGGTTCCATCAAATTCCAAAGGTTTGCAGGCAGTGAATTCTTTGTAGGTGCATCCTACACGATTTCCTGTACTGCCAGATCCAAGTTTATTGTTGGTATGTAGCGCAGCCTGTACCGCGGCTATGTTTGAAGCTAGAAAAGTACGGAATTCCTCTTCATTCATATTCACGGTGTGTCGAGTAGTCGGTGCCATTTCCTTCAAAATAGTCAAATGGAACAAGTTAATCATACAGAATATTAAGAGTAGTTAATAGTATTTCGTAGCATAATATGAACTCATTTATAAAAGCTTTTTCTTCATATTAGCATTTTATAAGTTTAAATTCGGGTAGTACCTACCCGTTAAGTTCATACTTAGTAGCTAATATACAATTCAACTACTACAATTCTATATGAAAAACTGATTGTAATAATATTTCACGTTCAAACTTTTATACAATATTTTACAAACTTACAATACCGCTTATTTTACATAAAGCATGAAATATAGCACACAATAACTTTGATACAAGATAGTTGTGAAGATAATTCTAGCTAGTACACAAGTCGTTCAGCAAAGGCAATAAAGACACGTAATTCATACGTCCAGAAACAAGTCATGCATTCTGGTTTTACTAGGACTACTTCCCATCCTTGGTCTTGTGGAACATAACCGTTATGGCCGTTGATAAGACAGCGTGTTGTAACGTCGTCAAAGGGACGAGGGTTACGTAACGACCAACAGTCTCGTAATAACCTAAAAACCTCATTTCTTATCCCAATTACCGACTCCGTTACTTGTGGGAACGTTTTGTTTAATAGTTGTAGCCCGATGTTCTTGTTCTCACTTTGGTGAGAAGCGAACATTACTAACCCGTAAGATTTATAAAAAAAATACTTATTAATACAAGCAATTTTTACATATATCATAAAGCATAAGCACACTATATTACATATATTACACCACACGAATATAACTATCTTATTCCGACTCGCTCGTTTCTTCTTGTTCGGTTTTTGTTCGTTTTGCCAAGTTTCTAGGGATATATGATGTTCCCCTAATACGAGCCGTCGTTGTCCACATTGGTTTAGAAAAACCTGGTGGTTTAGAGGTTCCCGGGTCATTGTTACAACTTAAGGACTTCGGGGGTTGACGATACATATAAAGTTCATCAGGGTTAGAATTAGATTTCTCTATTTTTATGCCCTTTCCCTTATTATTTTCTTTTGCCTTTTTAAATTCAGTTGGGGTAATTTCTATAACATCATCGGAATTCTCGTCGGAATCCGATTCATCGGAGAATTGGTAATCCTCCCAATATTTTGCTTCCTTGGTGGAAACACCATTGACCATAATTAACCTTGGTCGGTTGGTTGAGGATTTTCTTTTACTTAACCGTTTTATTATTTCCCCCACCGGTTCTATTTCTTCATCCGGTTCCGATTCTTCTTCCGGTTCCGATTCTTCTTCCGGTTCCGACTCTTCTTCCGGTTCCTCTTCGGGAACTTGTGAATCAGTCCACGAATCATTCCAATTTACATTTGACTCTTCATTATTATTAGGTGAGTCAATGGGACTTATTCTAGAGGTAGACATCTATCACATAATATCAAATGCGTTAAGAGATTAATATATCACATAATATTCACATGTTAAAAATATATAGTTTCCAACAAAATTTGTTAAGCAATCATTTTTCAAGTAAACACGGTCGAAGTCCAGACTCACTAATGCATCCTAACAAACTAGATAAGACACACTAATGCAAAATTCTGGTTCTCTAAGACCAACGCTCTGATACCAACTGAAATGTCCCGTTCTTATTGATTAAAAACGTTCCATATTAATTGATTTCGTTGCGAGGTTTTGACCTCTATATGAGACGTTTTTCAAAGACTGCATTCATTTTAAAACAAACCATAACCTTTATTTCATCAATAAAGGTTTAAAAAGCTTTATGTAGATTATCAAATAATGATAATCTAAAATATCCTGTTTACACACGACCATTACATAATGGTTTACAATACAAATATGTTACAACAAAATAAGTTTCTTGAATGCAGTTTTTACACAATATCATACAAGCATGGACTCCAAATCTCGTCCTTATTTAAGTATGCGACAGCGGAAGCTCTTAATAATCACCTGAGAATAAACATGCTTAAAACGTCAACAAAAATGTTGGTGAGTTATAGGTTTAACCTATATATATCAAATCATAATAATAGACCACAAGATTTCATATTTCAATACACATCCCATACATAGAGATAAAAATCATTCATATGGTGAACACCTGGTAACCGACATTAACAAGATGCATATATAAGAATATCCCCATCATTCCGGGACACCCTTCGGATATGATATAAATTTCGAAGTACTAAAGCATCCAGTACTTTGGATGGGGCTTGTTGGGCCCGATAGATCTTTCTTTAGGATTCGCGTCAATTAGGGTGTCTGTTCCCTAATTCTTAGATTACCAGACTTAATAAAAAGGGGCATATTCGATTTCGATAATTCAACCATAGAATGTAGTTTCACGTACTTGTGTCTATTTTGTAAATCATTTATAAAACCTGCATGTATTCTCATCCCAAAAATATTAGATTTTAAAAGTGGGACTATAACTCACTTTCACAGATTTTTACTTCGTCGGGAAGTAAGACTTGGCCACTGGTTGATTCACAAACCTATAAAAATATATACAAATATATCAAAGTATGTTCAAAATATATTTACAACACTTTTAATATATTTTGATGTTTTAAGTTTATTAAGTCAGCTGTCCTCGTTAGTAACCTACAACTAGTTGTCCACAGTTAGATGTACAGAAATAAATCGATAAATATTATCTTGAATCATTCCACGACCCAGTGTATACGTATCTCAGTATTGATCACAACTCAAACTATATATATTTTGGAATCAACCTCAACCCTGTATAGCTAACTCCAACATTCACATATAGAGTGTCTATGGTTGTTCCGAAATATATATAGATGTGTCGACATGATAGGTCGAAACATTGTATACGTGTCTATGGTATCTCAAGATTACATAATATACAATAATAGTTGATTAAGTTATGGTTGGAATAGATTTGTTACCAATTTTCACGTAGCTAAAATGAGAAAAATTATCCAATCTTGTTTTACCCATAACTTCTTCATTTTAAATCCGTTTTGAGTGAATCAAATTGCTATGGTTTCATATTGAACTCTATTTTATGAATCTAAACATAAAAGTATAGGTTTATAGTCGAAAAAATAAGTTACAAGTCGTTTTTGTAAAGGTAGTCATTTCAGTCGAAAGAACGACGTCTAGATGACCATTTTAGAAAACATACTTCCACTTTGAGTTTAACCATAATTTTTGGATATAGTTTCATGTTCATAATAAAAATTATTTTCCCAGAATAACAACTTTTAAATCAAAGTTTATCATAGTTTTTAATTAACTAACCCAAAACAGCCCGCGGTGTTACTACGACGGCGTAAATCCGGTTTTACGGTGTTTTTCGTGTTTCCAGGTTTTAAATCATTAAGTTAGCATATCATATAGATATAGAACATGTGTTTAGTTGATTTTAAAAGTCAAGTTAGAAGGATTAACTTTTGTTTGCGAACAAGTTTAGAATTAACTAAACTATGTTCTAGTGAATACATGTTTAAACCTTCGAATAAGATAGCTTTATATGTATGAATCGAATGATGTTATGAACATCATTACTACCTTAAGTTCCTTGGATAAACCTACTGGAAAAGAAAAAAATGGATCTAGCTTCAATGGATCCTTGGATGGCTCGAAGTTCTTGAAGCAAAATCATGACACGAAAACAAGTTCAAGTAAGATTATCACTTGAAATAAGATTGTTATAGTTATAGAAATTGAACCAAAGTTTGAATATGATTATTACCTTGTATTAGAATGATAACCTACTGTAAGAAACAAAGATTTCTTGAGGTTGGATGATCACCTTACAAGATTGGAAGTGAGCTAGCAAACTTGAAAGTATTCTTGATTTTATGAAACTAGAACTTTTGGAATTTATGAAGAACACTTAGAACTTGAAGATAGAACTTGAGAGAGATCAATTAGATGAAGAAAATTCAAGAATGAAAGTGTTTGTAGGTGTTTTTGGTCGTTGGTGTATGGATTAGATATAAAGGATATGTAATTTTGTTTTCATGTAAATAAGTCATGAATGATTACTCATATTTTTGTAATTTTATGAGATATTTCATGCTAGTTGCCAAATGATGGTTCCTACATGTGTTAGGTGACTCACATGGGCTGCTAAGAGCTGATCATTGGAGTGTATATACCAATAGTACATACATCTAAAAGCTGTGTATTGTACGAGTACGAATACGGGTGCATACGAGTAGAATTGTTGATGAAACTGAACGAGGATGTAATTGTAAGCATTTTTGTTAAGTAGAAGTATTTTGATAAGTGTATTGAAGTCTTTAAAAAGTGTATAAATACATATTAAAACACTACATGTATATACATTTTAACTGTGTCGTTAAGTCATCGTTAGTCGTTACATGTAAGTGTTGTTTTGAAACCTTTAGGTTAACGATCTTGTTAAATGTTGTTAACCCAATGTTTATAATATCAAATGAGATTTTAAATTATTATATTATCATGATATTATCATGTATGAATATCTCTTAATATGATATATATACATTAAATGTCTTTACAACGATAATCGTTACATATATGTCTCGTTTAAAAATAATTAAGTTAGTAGTCTTGTTTTTACATATGTAGTTCATTGTTAATATACTTAATGATATGTTTACTTATCATAGTATCATGTTAACTATATATATATCCATATATATGTCATCATATAGTTTTTACAAGTTTTAACGTTCGTGAATCACCGGTCAACTTGGGTGGTCAATTGTCTATATGAAACCTATTTCAATTAATCAAGTCTTAACAAGTTTGATTGCTTAACATGTTGGAAATATTTAATCATGTAAATATCAATCTCAATTAATATATATAAACATGGAAAAGTTCGGGTCACTACACAAAGGGTGTGTTCCTAGTGTGACATCCAGTTTTACTTTACCAACTACTCTTATTGATTCACCCGTAATACCAGCAATCTTTAAGTTCATGTAGCGTAACCGATTCTTCACGCTGAACGGATATTCCTTAAAACAATGCAAATAAAAAATATCTGCTTCACTACCTATGTCAGTGTAAATGCGAGAGATGTTTCTGTTTGCTATTATAGCTAAAATGACCACGGGCTCTTCTGACAAGTGCCAATTTGGAATGGTATGAAATATGATTGGAGCATACATCCAGCTCTCCGTTCTGCGTTCTCCGCCTGCTTCATTTTCCTGCTCCTCATTCCATATGACCTTAATGTGCATTTCTGGAGTTGGATCCCTTTCATCATTCCGTTCTTCCCTTCTGTTCCAGTCAGGTCGTCCACCGTGACGTCGTTCCTAGGATACACCATTAACAACTATCCCAACAATTGCAACTTCAATCGCAACTACAACAAACGGCACAATAACAACAACAACAACAATAACAACAACAATCATCCCAACAACAATAACAACCGCAACAACAACAACAACAATCAGAAGCAGCTATGCCAAATGTGTGAAAAGTATCACTCGGGGTTCTGCACCAAATTTTGCAATAAGTGTAAAAGAAATGGTCATTGCGCGGTGAAGTGTGAGGTCTACGGACCAAGGGTTAACAGAACGAAAGGAACAAATGGTGTCGGAACGAGTAATGGCGGAGCAAGTAGTGTCGGAGCAAGTTATGCCAATGTAGTTTGTTATAAATGTGGAAAAACCGGCCACATTATTAGAAATTGCCCGAACCAGGAGAACACGAATGGACAAGGCCGAGGAAGAGTTTTCAATATTAATGCGGCAGAGGCACAGGAACACCCGGAACTTGTTACGGGTACGTTTCTTATTGACAATAAATCTACTTACGTTTTATTTGATTCGGGTGTGGATAGAAGCAATATGAGTAGAGATTTTTTTGCTAAATTAAGTTGTCCATTGACGCCGTTAGATAGTAAATTTTTACTCGAATTAGCAAACGGTAAATTAATTTCAGCAGATTATATATGCCGGAATCAAGAAATTAAACTAGGTAGCGAAATATTTAAGATTGATTTGATACCAGTAGAGTTAGGGAGTTTTGATGTAATAGTTGGCATGGACTGGCTGAAGGAGATGAAAGCAGAGATCGTATGTTACAAAAATGCAATTCGCATTCTACGAGAAGAAAGAGAACCCTTAATGGTGTACGGAGAAAAGGGCAACACGAAGCTACATCTTATTAGTAATTTGAAGGCACAAAAACTAATAAGAAAAGGTTGCTATGCTGTTCTAGCACACGTCGAGAAAGTACAAACTGAAGAAAAGAGCATCAATGATGTTCCCGTGGCAAAAGAATTTCCTGATGTATTTCCGAAAGAATTACCGGGACTACCTCCACATCGATCTGTTGAATTTCAAATAGATCTTGTACCAGGAGCTGCACCAATAGCTCGTGCTCCTTACAGACTCGCACCCAGCGAGATGAAAGAACTACAAAGCCAACTGAAAGAACTATTAGAACATGGTTTCATTCGACCAAGCACATCACCATGGGGAGCTCCGGTTTTGTTTGTCAAGAAGAAGGATGGTACATTTAGATTGTGTATTGACTACAGAGAGTTGAATAAACTTATCATCAAAAACCGTTATCCACTGCCGAGAATTGACGACTTATTTGATCAACTACAAGGCTCGTCGGTTTATTCGAAAATCGATTTACGTTCTGGATATCATCAAATGCGAGTAAAGGAGGATGATATTCTAAAAACTGCTTTTAGGACGCGTTATGATCCTTAAAAGTTTATGGTTATGCCGTTTGGATTGACTAACGCACCAGCTGTGTTCATGGACCTTATGAACCGAGTGTGTGGGCCATATCTTGATAAGTTTGTCATTGTTTTTATCGATGACATACTTATTTACTCAAAGAATGATCCAGAGCACGAAGAACATTTGAGAAAAGTGCTAGAAGTATTGAGGAAAGAAAAACTATACGCTAACTTTTCAAAGTGTGCATTTTGGTTGGAAGAAGTTTAATTCCTCGGTCACATAGTGAACAAAGAAGGTATCCAGGTGGACCCGGCAAAGATCGAAACCATTGAAAAGTGGGAAACCCCAAAAACTCCGAAGCATATACGTCAATTTTTAGGATTGGCTGGTTACTACAGAAGATTCATCCAAGATTTCTCCAAAATAGCAAAAACCTTGACTGCATTAATGCATAAAGGGAAGAAATTTGAATAGAAGGATGAACAAGAGAAGGCGTTTCAGTTATTGAAGAAAAAGCTAACTACGGCACCTATATTGTCATTGCCTGAAGGGAATGATGATTTTGTGATTTATTGTGACGCATAAAAGCAAGGTCTCGGTTGTGTATTAATGCAACGAACGAAGGTGATTGCTTATGCGTTTAGACAATTGAAGATTCACGAGCAAAATTATACAACTCACGATTTGGAATTGGGTGCTGTTGTTTTTACATTAAAGACTTGGAGGCATTATTTATATGGGGTCAAAAGTATTATATATACCGACCACAAAAGTCTCCAACATATATTTAATCAGAAGCAACTGAATATGAGACAATGTAGGTGGATTGAACTGTTGAATGATTATGATTTTGAGATTCGATACCACCCGGGGAAGGCGAATGTGGTAGCTGACGCTTTGAGTAGAAAGGACAGAGAACCTATACGGGTAAAAGCTATAAATATAATTATTCGTACTAACCTTACTACTCAAATAAAGGAGGCACAACAGGGGGTTGTAAAAGAAGGAAAGTTGAAGAATGAGATACCCAAAGGATCAGAGAAACATCTTAATATTCGGGAAGACGGAACCCGATATAGGGCTGATAGAATTTGGGTACCAAGGTTTGGAGATGTGAGAGAAATGGTACTTAAGGAAGCACATAAAACCATATATTCAATACATCCCGGAGCGGGGAAGATGTATAAAGATCTCAAGAAATACTTTTGGGGGCCGGGTATGAAAGCCGATATTGCTAAATATGTAGGAGAATGTTTGACGTGTTCTAAGGTCAAAGTTGAACATCAGAAACCATCAGGTCTACTACAACAACCTAAAATCCCGGAATGGAAATGGGAAAACATTACCATGGATTTCATTACTAAATTGCCAAGGACTGCAAGTGGTTATGATACTATTTGGGTAATAGTTGATCGTCTCACCAAGTCAGCACACTTCCTACCAATGAGAGAAATGACAAAATGGAGAAGTTGGCACGATTGTATTTGAAGGAGGTTGTCTCCAGACATGGAATACCCGTCTCTATTATCTCTGATAGGGATGGTAGATTTATTTCAAGGTTCTGGCAGATGTTGCAACAAGCATTGGGGACTCGTCTAGACATGCTACGAGCAAAAGGACGATACAAATGCTTGAAGACATGCTACGAGCATGTGTTATTGATTTCGGAAACAATTGGGATCGACACCTACCGTTAGCAGAATTTTCCTACAACAACAGTTATCATTCTAGTATTGAGATGGCGCCGTTTGAGGCACTTTATGGTAGAAAGTGCAGGTCTCCGATTTGTTGGAATGAAGTGGGGGATAGACAGATTACGGGTCTGGAGATAATACAAGAAACTACCAAGAAAATCATCCAAATTCAACAACGATTGAAAACCGCCCAGAGTCGACAAAAGAGCTACGCGGACAGTAAAAGAAAAGATATAGAGTTTGAAATTCGAGAAATGGTCATGCTTAAGGTTTCACCTGAAAGTATTTCGTATGCCCGAGAGACATATTAAATTAACGTGGCTAATATGTTTTGATCCAAGTCGGGTCATACCCAATAACAAACTTACTGACACCTTATTTGTATTTGATTTTAACGATTGGTTCATTGATCAAATACGCGACACTTGAACTATAAGAAAAATGGTTTTCTTAAATATTACTTGATGTGTATTTATATAAATTATGGAATAATTTATATAATATGGATTTAATTATTTATATGTTAAATAATTAGTTAATTTATATTACATTTTATATAAATTGGTTTTATATATATAATGTTTATATAAATTAAAGAATGTAAGTATTATGAAATAGTTTTATAAAAGATTAATCTTTTATAAAACTTATTTTAATTACTTATATGGAAGTGGCATGGGAGTCTTCACAAGCATGCCATTTTGACTTGCTTTTACTTGGTTACTTGTATTCTAAATGCATATAACCAAGGGAATTGTTGGAGACCACCACCACATGCAAACACACATCTAATACTTGCAAAAAACTGCACAAAAACCTTCAAAAATCTGCTGCTGCTGCCGTGGGCTATTGGGTGCTCAAAGGGGTTCATAAATTTGGTTTTTGCAAGTCTAATTCAAGTGTTAAAAATCCTAACCAAAGTACAAGGTGGTGGTGCAAAGTTTGGGGTATAACAACTTGAGGTTTCATACTTTTGAAGCTCCATTCATCATCATCATCTTCATCACTTACTACCTAGCTAGGAGAAGGTATAAACTCTTTACTTGCTTGTAGTTTGTAAGTATATTTCATAACTTGATCCTAATTGGGTTTTAACTTTAATTGGTTAAAGGTTTACAAGTTCCAAATGGTAATACTTACATGCTTCCGCTTTAGTTTGTTTCTTAAAATGTTCTAAGTATTATGAAACTTGTTAAAACACAACAATGGTATCTAGAGCCGAAGTTGTTGAAATATGCTTCGAGATGATCTATTAAACCCACTATATTTTTGCATTTTATGAACATGCATGATAGTAGAATGCAAAAATTTTAGGTTTGGGTGGGGTTCATAGTTTGGCCGAATTTAGGGAGGTTTCAAATGGGTTTGGAACTTTCCATTTGGTCATATTTTGTTGTATATTATTGTTCACAATCAAGCCTTGGCCTTGTGTTTGTATGGTTGCATGTTTGGTTGAATTAATTCATTCATTTGGTATGTAATATTAATTCATTCATGTGGTTGTAATATTCATGTAATTTGGTTGTAATATTTATTATTTTGGTTATGTAATTTATTTTATATTTGGTATGTAAAATAGATTAGGTTGTATTTCATTTTCTAGACAAAATGTATTAGGATATATTTTGTAAAATGATGAAGATGATGAAAACTTGAAGAACACAAGAAGAAGCATTTGGATGCAAGATTAAGTGGGAGATTTTAAAATCTTCTACTTTGTGTTATTACCCTTAACCGGTGGCATTTGTTTTCGGCTAAACAAATGTCTACCAAAAATGGCTTGATTGTGAACATATGATTTTGCATGCGTGGTTGTTTTGTATGATTATGTGGATTGTATGTTTGTATGCTACAAGTTAATCACACAAGTTAACAACAAACTAAAATGGCAATTTAAATTGGTTAAAATTGACATTATTAACGACATGCATAACGTCAATTTAAATGGTTAAATTAAAAACGGCTAAAAGGACATTAATAATCGGTTATTAAGAACATGATAAGGATCATACATATAAAATGGTTTATATCAAAGTAATAAAATTGGCTTTATTACATAACATGAAAATGGATTTTCAAATAAACCATACACTAAATGCATGTTGGTGTATGGTGCAAAAGTTTTCTCAAACTAGAATTAATGAAAACTTAAAATCCCTTATTAACAAGGCAAACAAGTTTAACGCCATCCTATTGTATGACACTTAAAAGTATTAGGGAACTCATGATGGGATAAAGGTCACCTAACCGTTATGAGCAAACTAATATGATTAAGGTAAATTTCGCATGCTTGTGGGATAAAGGTCACCTAACCACTTGTATGTTAAATTTACAAGTCTATACAAGTAGGACGACTTGATTTGGGAATCATGAACTTAGGGTCACCGAAGCATGAGGAACAAATAGGCGTTGATGGGATAAATATGCCATGCAAAAGGATTTCATGATCCCATACTCTAGAAGTTGCAAATGGATTGCAATTGTCATTTATTGACTACCTAGCTAAATCAAATTGCGGGATAAAGGTCACCTAACTGAAATTTGGTTTACCGTTGGATTCTAGAATTTAATAATTCAATTTGATTTAAAGGGTATTGAATGTTAAAATTAAAATCGATACTTAAACGAACTTTGTTAATTTTGTAGATGGCCGCCAATAACAACAACAACATTCCAAACGCACCACTTAACCTAAACCACCTATCATTAAGGTCTCTCTTAGAGAAAGACAAACTCAACCATACCAACTTTATGGATTGGTTCCGCAATCTTCGGATTGTCCTCAAACAAGAGGATAAAATGTATGTGCTTGAGGACCCCATTCCTGATCAACCGGATGAGAATGATGTGGAGGCAATGGCCTCTTACGATAAGTATTGCCACGACTCCCTTCAAGTCTCATGCTTAATGCTTGGGACTATGATACCCGAACTCCAAAAGGATTTCGAACATCATAGTGCATACGACATGATAACGCAATTGAAGGAGATGTTCCTTCAACAAGCGCGTGTCGAATGCTTCGAAACGGTTCGAGCGCTACATGCTTGTCGTATGGACGATACCCAATCGGTTTCATCTTATGTACTTAAGATGAAAAGCCTTATCGATCGTGCTAACCGTCTTAACCTAAACATTTCCAATGAGTTAGCCACCGATCTTATCCTTAACTCCCTATCAAAAGGGTTTGATCAATTTGTAATTAATTACAATATGAATGGGATGGATAAGAGCATAGGTGAGCTTCACGGTATGCTTAGAACGGTCGAAACTAGCATGGGTAAAAGGGCTTTACCCGTGTTAACAATCGATTAAGGTGGGTCCAAAGGTAAGACCTCTAAGCCAAAGGTGGCTAAGAGAAAAGGACCCGCTTACCAAGGCAAAGGGAAGGGGAAGATGGTTACCCCAACCATCAACAAGGCTAAGAAGCAAAAGGTAGTCGAAAAGGCAAACCCCAAGGAAGACCCATGTTTCGGTTGCGGTGAGATGGGTCATTGGAAACGAAACTGTCCGGTCTACCTTAAGGAGTTGAAGGAGAAGAGGGATGCGGGGCAATCCTCAGGTAATATATATATGGTATATATAGAGCTTAGCATTACTTCTTCTAATACATGGGTATTAGACACTGGATGTGGAACTCACATTTGCAATTCTTTGCAGGGGTTCAAAAGAAGTAACAAGAAAACGGGAACATCAAGTCTCTTCATGGGGAATGGAGCTAAAGTGCAAGTGAAAGCTCAAGGAGACTTTGTGTTAAAACTTCCAAGTGGCTTGGAACTTATTTTGAATGATGTTTTGTATGCACCCGACTTATGTCGAAACATTATTTCTATTTCCCGTTTGAAACAATGTGGTTTTAATCCTAATTTTGTTAATGATGATATCCACTTTTATTTAGATAATGTATTCTATTTCAAGGCTTCACCTTCAAATGGAATTTATGAATTGGTTCACGATGACACATTATCTAGAAGCTCAATGTACCATACAAGCACCAAGAAACTCAAAAGGGATTTGAGTGATTCCTACTTATGGCATTGTCGCCTTGGTCACATAAACAAGAACCGAATACATACACTTCAAAGGAATGGACTTTTGAAATCAAATGAAATGGATTCGTTTGATATATATGAATCTTGTTTACAAGGCAAGATTGTAGCGACCCCGACAAATCGTCAAGTGACGGCGTCGACTACGTAGGTCCCATTACCTGGTCATAAGTCTTTAAAACAGACGTTTGACCCAAAATATGTCGCATCCATTCAAGTGTAAAGATTGTTTCAAAGTTTACAAAGATAATTGACCACAAGTTAAGTTACAACGTTATAAGTACAAATGAAAACTATGCGACACAGTTTAAATAAGTTCAAAAGATGCTCCAAAATGCATGTATACTCGACATCCAAGCAAGTATCAAAAGAGTGCGGAAGCATGTATCACTAAGCATTCAAAACCTGAGAAAACATAGAAGAATCTGTCAACGAAAACGTTGGTGAAATCATAGGTTTAGTAAGTATTAAACGTTGTTTTTGAACCACAAGATTTTGTATTTCCATAACGTAGATTATCCAAATCATTTGCATTCCAAAAGTGTTGTTATACGCGAGCACTCAATTATCAAAACTTAACCAACGTTACCCCATCACACAGTGCTAGAACCCACACTAAAACACAAAAATATATTTCATCCGCATAACGGTAGCGAACTGTCCGAATGAGGGTTTGTTAAACCCGTATGGCCACACAATATAAGTTCTCGCTTACACCCTGCAAGTGTAACTAATGATAATCGAATTGAGGCATTTTTGTTCTAACTCGCACGTGGAATGTTTGTTTTCACACTTGTGTTCAAAACATAAAAGTAAGTAGTACAAGATGTAACAAAGTATATGTTTTCTCAGCCCACGATTTAAAAGTATAAAAGTTGTTGAAAAGGTGGGACTATGATCTCACCTTGAGCGCGAGAGTTAATAAAGTACTTCAACAAGTAAACGCGTGCAAAGACAAGGCTAGTCTTGACCTAAACATATAGGTTATATCAATATCGGTAAGCACAAACGGTCAAAGATGTTCAATTAGTCCTATGGCTCGTTACGACTCGATTAATATAGCATGTGAATCAATTTGTCAAGTTTCATGCACGATACAAGTAGTTAAGTATGTTAGAACGATTGTATAATTGTTTGGTTAAGTTTGACTAAAAGTCAAACTTGGTCAAAGTCAAAGTCAACGGGGTCGGGTCGGGTATCCGACAATTTTTCTAAGTTATATAATCATATATGAGTATGTTGGCCAAGTTTCATGTTAATCGGAGGTCCGTAGTGAAATGTCCCGTTCTTATTGATTAAAAACATTCCATATTAATTGATTTCGTTGCGAGGTTTTGACCTCTATATGAGACGTTTTTCAAAGACTGCATTCATTTTTAAACAAACCATAACCTTTATTTCATCAATAAAGGTTTAAAAAGCTTTACGTAGATCATCAAATAATGATAATCTAAAATATCCTGTTTACACACGACCATTACATAATGGTTTACAATACAAATATGTTACAACAAAATAAGTTTCTTGAATGCAGTTTTTACACAATATCATACAAGCATGGACTCCAAATCTTGTCCTTATTTAAGTATGCGACAGCGGAAGCTCTTAATAATCACCTGAGAATAAACATGCTTAAAACGTCAACAAAAATGTTGGTGAGTTATAGGTTTAACCTATATATATCAAATCGTAACAATAGACCACAAGATTTCATATTTCAATACACATCCCATACATAGAGATAAAAATCATTCATATGGTGAACACCTGGTAACCGACAATAACAAGATGCATATATAAGAATATCCCCATCATTCCGGGACACCCTTCGGATATGATATAAATTTCGAAGTACTAAAGCATCCGGTACTTTGGATGGGGTTTGTTAGGCCCAATAGATCTATCTTTAGGATTCGCGTCAATTAGGGTGTCTGTTCCCTAATTCTTAGATTACCAGACTTAATAAAAAGGGGCATATTCGATTTCGATAATTCAACCATAGAATGTAGTTTCACGTACTTGTGTCTATTTTGTAAATCATTTATAAAACCTGCATGTATTCTCATCCCAAAAATATTAGATTTTAAAAGTGGGACTATAACTCACTTTCACAGATTTTTACTTCGTCGGGAAGTAAGACTTGACCACTGGTTGATTCACGAACCTATAACAATATATACATATATATCAAAGTATGTTCAAAATATATTTACAACACTTTTAATATATTTTGATGTTTTAAGTTTATTAAGTCAGCTGTCCTCGTTAGTAACCTACAACTTGTTGTCCACAGTTAGATGTACAGAAATAAATCGATAAATATTATCTTGAATCAATCCACGACCCAGTGTATACGTATCTCAGTATTGATCACAACTCAAACTATATATATTTTGGAATCAACCTCAACCCTGTATAGCTAACTCCAACATTCACATATAGAGTGTCTATGGTTGTTCCGAAATATATATAGATGTGTCGACATGATAGGTCGAAACATTGTATACGTGTCTATGGTATCTCAAGATTACATAATATATAATACAAGTTGATTAAGTTATGGTTGGAATAGATTTGTTACCAATTTTCACGTAGCTAAAATGAGAAAAATTATCCAATCTTGTTTTACCCATAACTTCTTCATTTTAAATCCGTTTTGAGTGAATCAAATTGCTATGGTTTCATATTGAACTCTATTTTATGAATCTAAACAAAAAAAGTATAGGTTTCTAGTCGGAAAAATAAGTTACAAGTCGTTTTTGTAAAGGTAGTCATTTCAGTCGAAAGAACGACGTCTAGATGACCATTTTAGAAAACATACTTCCACTTTGAGTTTAACCATAATTTTTGGATATAGTTTCATGTTCATAATAAAAATCATTTTCTCAGAATAAAAACTTTTAAATCAAAGTTTATCATAGTTTTTAATTAACTAACCCAAAACAGCCCGCGGTGTTACTACGACGGCGTAAATCCGGTTTTACGGTGTTTTTCGTGTTTCCAGGTTTTAAATCATTAAGTTAGCATATCATATAGATATAGAACATGTGTTTAGTTGATTTTAAAAGTCAAGTTAGAAGGATTAACTTTTGTTTGCGAACAAGTTTAGAATTAACTAAACTATGTTCTAGTGATTACAAGTTTAAACCTTCGAATAAGATAGCTTTATATGTATGAATCGAATGATGTTATGAACATCATTACTACCTTAAGTTCCTTGGATGAACCTACTGGAAAAGAGAGAAATGGATCTAGCTTCAATGGATCCTTGGATGGCTCAAAGTTCTTGAAGCAAAATCATGTCACGAAAACAAGTTCAAGTAAGATCATCACTTGAAATAAGATTGTTATAGTTATAGAAATTGAACCAAAGTTTGAATATGATTATTACCTTGTATTAGAATGATAACCTACTGTAAGAAACAAAGATTTCTTGAGGTTGGATGATCACCTTACAAGATTGGAAGTGAGCTAGCAAACTTGAAAGTATTCTTGATTTTATGAAACTAGAACTTTTGGAATTTATGAAGAACACTTAGAACTTGAAGATAGAACTTGAGAGAGTTCAATTAGATGAAGAAAATTGAAGAATGAAAGTGTTTGTAGGTGTTTTTGGTCGTTGGTGTATGGATTAGATATAAAGGATATGTAATTTTGTTTTCATGTAAATAAGTCATGAATGATTACTCATATTTTTGTAATCTTATGAGATATTTCATGCTAGTTGCCAAATGATGGTTCCCACATGTGTTAGGTGACTCACATGGGCTGCTAAGAGCTGATAATTGGAGTGTATATACCAATAGTACATACATCTAAAAGCTGTGTATTGTACGAGTACGAATACGGGTGCATACGAGTAGAATTGTTGATGAAACTGAACGAGAATGTAATTGTAAGCATTTTTGTTAAGTAGAAGTATTTTGATAAGTGTATTGAATTCTTTCAAAAGTGTATAAATACATATTAAAACACTACATGTATATACATTTTAACTGAGTCGTTAAGTCATCGTTAGTCGTTACATGTAAGTGTTGTTTTGAAACCTTTAGGTTAACGATCTTGTTAAATGTTGTTAACCCAATGTTTATAATAACAAAAGAGATTTTAAATTTTTATATTATCATGATATTATGATGTACGAATATCTCTTAATATGATATATATACATTAAATGTCGTTACAACGATAAACGTTACATATATGTCTCGTTTCAAAATCATTAAGTTAGTAGTCTTGTTTTTACATATGTAGTTCATTGTTAATATAATTAATGATATGTTTACTTATCATAATATCATGTTAACTATATATATAACCATATATATGTCATCATATAGTTTTTTTACAAGTTTTAACGTTCGTGAATCACCGGTCAACTTGGGTGGTCAATTGTCTATATGAAACCTATTTCAATTAATCAAGTCTTAACAAGTTTGATTGCTTAACATGTTGGAAACATTTAATCATGTAAACATCAATCTCAATTAATATATATAAACATGGAAAAGTTCGGGTCACTACAGTACCTACCCGTTAAATAAATTTCGTCCCGAAATTTTAAGCTGTTGAAGGTGTTGACGAATCTTCTGGAAATAGATGCGGGTATTTCTTCTTCATCTGATCTTCACGCTCCCAGGTGAACTCGGGTCCTCTACGAGCATTCCATCGAACCTTAACAATTGGTATCTTGTTTTGCTTAAGTCTTTTAACCTCACGATCCATTATTTCGACGGGTTCTTCGATGAATTGGAGTTTTTCGTTGATTTGGATTTCATCTAACGGAATAGTGAGATCTTCTTTAGCAAAACATTTCTTCAAATTCGAGACGTGGAAAGTGTTATGTACAGCCGCGAGTTGTTGAGGTAACTCAAGTCGGTAAGCTACTGGTCCGACACGATCAATAATCTTGAATGGTCCAATATACCTTGGATTTAATTTCCCTCGTTTACCAAATCGAACAACGCCTTTCCAAGGTGAAACTTTAAGCATGACCATCTCTCCAATTTCAAATTCTATATCTTTTCTTTTAATGTCAGCGTAGCTCTTTTGTCGACTTTGGGCGGTTTTCAACCGTTGTTGAATTTGGATGATCTTCTCGGTAGTTTCTTGTATAATCTCCGGACCCGTAATCTGTCTATCCCCTACCTCACTCCAACAAATCGGAGACCTGCACTTTCTACCATAAAGTGCTTCAAACGGCGCCATCTCAATGCTTGAATGGTAGCTGTTGTTGTAGGAAAATTCTGCTAACGGTAGATGTCGATCCCAACTGTTTCCGAAATCAATAACACATGCTCGTAGCATGTCTTCAAGCGTTTGTATCGTCCTTTCGCTCTGCCCATCAGTTTGTGGATGATAGGCAGTACTCATGTCCAGACGAGTTCCTAATGCTTGCTGTAATGTCTGCCAGAATCTTGAAATAAATCTGCCATCCCTATCAGAGATAATAGAGATTGGTATTCCATGTCTGGAGACGACTTCCTTCAAATACAGTCGTGCTAACTTCTCCATCTTGTCATCTTCTCTTATTGGTAGGAAGTGTGCTGATTTGGTGAGACGATCAACTATTACCCAAATAGTATCAAAACCACTTGCAGTCCTTGGCAATTTAGTGATGAAATCCATGGTAATGTTTTCCCATTTCCATTCCGGGATTTCGGGTTGTTGAAGTAGACCTGATGGTTTCTGATGCTCAGCTTTGACCTTAGAACACGTCAAACATTCTCCTACGTATTTAGCAACATCGGCTTTCATACCCGGCCACCAAAAATGTTTCTTGAGATCCTTGTACATCTTCCCCGTTCCAGGATGTATTGAGTATCTGGTTTTATGAGCTTCTCTAAGTACCATTTCTCTCATATCTCCAAATTTTGGTACCCAAATCCTTTCAGCCCTATACCGGGTTCCGTCTTCCCGAATATTAAGATGCTTCTCCGATCCTTTGGGTATTTCATCCTTTAAATTTCCCTCTTTTAAAACTCCTTGTTGCGCCTCCTTTATTTGAGTAGTAATGTTATTATGAATCATTATATTCATAGATTTTACTCGAATGGGTTCTCTATCCTTCCTGCTCAAGGCATCGGCTACCACATTTGCCTTCCCCGGGTGGTAACGAATCTCAAAATCGTAATCATTCAATAATTCAATCCACCTACGCTGCCTCATATTCAGTTGTTTCTGATTAAATATGTGTTGAAGACTTTTGTGGTCGGTATATATAATACTTTTGACCCCATATAAGTAGTGCCTCCAAGTCTTTAATGCAAAAACAACCGCGCCTAATTCCAAATCATGCGTCGTATAATTTTGTTCGTGAATCTTCAATTGTCTAGACGCATAAGCAATCACCTTCGTTCGTTGCATTAATACACAACCGAGACCTTGCTTTGATGCGTCACAATAAATCACAAAATCATCATTCCCTTCAGGCAATGACAATATAGGTGCCGTAGTTAGCTTTTTCTTCAATAACTGAAACGCTTTCTCTTGTTCATCATTCCATTCAAATTTCTTCCCTTTATGCGTTAATGCAGTCAAGGGTTTTGCTATTCTGGAAAAGTCTTGGATGAACCTTCTGTAGTAACCAGCTAGTCCTAAAAACTGGCGTATGTGTTTCGGAGTTTTCGGGGTTTCCCACTTTTCAACAGTTTCTATCTTTGCCGGATCCACCTTAATACCTTCTTTGTTCACTATGTGACCGAGGAATTGAACTTCTTCCAACCAAAATGCACACTTTGAAAACTTAGCGTACAATTCTTCCTTCCTCAATACTTCTAACACCTTTCTCAAATGTTCACCGTGTTCTTGGTCATTCTTTGAGTAAATAAGTATGTCATCAATGAAAACAATGACAAACTTGTCAAGGTATGGTCCACACACTCGGTTCATAAGGTCCATGAACACAGCTGGTGCATTAGTTAAACCAAACGGCATGACCATAAACTCGTAATGACCGTAACGTGTTCTGAAAGCAGTCTTTGGAATATCATCTTCTTTCACCCGCATTTGATGATACCCGGAACGTAAGTCAATCTTTGAATAAACAGACGAGCCTTGTAGTTGATCAAATAAGTCGTCGATTCTCGGTAGTGGGTAGCGGTTCTTGATGGTAAGTTTGTTCAACTCTCGGTAGTCGATACATAACCTGAATGTACCATCTTTCTTCTTGACAAACAAAACAGGAGCTCCCCACGGTGATGTGCTTGGTCGAATGAAACCACGCTCTAAAAGTTCTTGTAATTGGCTTTGCAGTTCTTTCATCTCGCTGGGTGCGAGTCTGTAAGGAGCACGAGCTATTGGTGCAGCTCCTGGTACAAGATCTATTTGAAATTCAACGGATCGATGTGGGGGTAATCCCGGTAATTCTTTCGGAAATACATCGGGAAATTCTTTTGCAATGGGAACATCATTGATGCTCTTTTCTTCAGTTTGTACTTTCTCGACGTGTGCTAGAACAGCATAGCAACCTTTTCTTATTAGTTTTTGTGCCTTCAAATTACTAATAAGATGTAGCTTCGTGTTGCCCTTTTCTCCGTACACCATTAAGGGTTTTCCTTTTTCTCGTATAATGCGAATTGCATTTTTGTAACAAACGATCTCCGCTTTCACTTCTTTCAACCAGTCCATACCGATTATCACATCAAAACTCCCTAACTCTACTGGTATCAAATCAATCTTAAATGTTTCGCTAACCAGTTTAATTTCTCGATTCCGACATATATTATCTGCTGAAATTAATTTACCATTTGCTAATTCGAGTAAAAATTTACTATCCAAAGGCGTCAATGGACAACTTAATTTAGCACAAAAATCTCTACTCATATAGCTTCTATCCGCACCCGAATCAAATAAAACGTAAGCAGATTTATTGTCAATAAGAAACGTACCCGTAACAAGCTCCGGGTCTTCCTGTGCCTCTACCGCATTAATATTGAAAACTCTTCCACGGCCTTGTCCATTCGTGTTCTCCTGGTTCGGGCAATTTCTAATAATGTGGCCTGGTTTTCCACATTTATAACAAACTACATTGGCATAACTTGCTCCGACACTACTTGCTCCGCCATTACTCGTTCCGACACCATTTGTTCCTTTCGTTCTATTAACCCCTGGTCCGTAGACCTCACACTTCGCCGCGCTATGACCATTTCTTTTACACTTGTTGCAAAATTTGGTGCAGAACCCCGAGTGATTCTTTTCACACCTTTGGCATAGTTGCTTCTGATTGTTGTTGTTGTTGTTGCGGTTATTATTGTTGTTGGGATGATTGTTGTAGTTGCTGTTGTTGTTGTTGTTGTTGTTGTTGTTGGGCCGTTTGTTGTAGTTGCGATTGATGTTGCGATTGTTGGGATAATTGTTGCGATTATTGTTGTAATTGCTGTTGTTGTTGTATTGGTGATTCTTATCACCGTTTTCCTCCCACTTTCTTTTGACTTGCTTCACATTGGCCTCTTCAGCAGTCTGTTCTTTAATTCTTTCTTCAATCTGGTTCACTAGTTTGTGAGCCATTCTACATGCCTGTTGTATGGAGGCGGGCTCGTGTGAACTTATATCTTCTTGGATTCTTTCCGGTAATCCTTTCACAAACGCGTCGATCTTCTCTTCCTCATCTTCGAATGCTCCCGGACACAGTAGGCACAATTCTGTGAATCGTCTTTCGTACGTGGTAATATCAAATCCTTGGGTTCGTAACCCTCTAAGTTCTGTCTTGAGCTTATTGACCTCGGTTCTGGGACGGTACTTCTCGTTCATCAAGTGCTTGAATGCTGACCACGGTAGTGCGTACGCATCATCTTGTCCCACTTGCTCTAGATAGGTATTCCACCATGTTAACGCAGAACCTGTGAAGGTATGCGTAGCGTACTTCACTTTGTCCTCTTCAGTACACTTACTTATGGCAAACACCGATTCAACCTTCTCGGTCCACCGTTTCAATCCGATCGGTCCTTCGGTTCCATCAAATTCCAAAGGTTTGCAGGCAGTGAATTCTTTGTAGGTGCATCCTACACGATTTCCTGTACTGCTAGATCCAAGGTTATTGTTGGTATGTAGCGCAGCCTGTACTGCGGCTATGTTTGAAGCTAGAAAAGTACGGAATTCCTCTTCATTCATATTCACGGTGTGTCGAGTAGTCGGTGCCATTTCCTTCAAAATAGTTAAATGGAACAAGTTAATCATACAGAATATTAAGAGTAGTTAATAGTATTTCGTAGCATAATATGAACTCATTTATAAAAGCTTTTTCTTCATATTAGCGTTTTATAAGTTTAAATTCAGGTAGTACCTACCCGTTAAGTTCATACTTAGTAGCTAATATACAATTCAACTACTACAATTCTATATGAAAAACTGATTATAATAATATTTCGCGTTCAAACTTTTATACAATATTTTACAAACTTACAATACCGCTTATTTTACATAAAGCATGAAATATAGCACACAATAACTTTGATACAAGATAGTTGTGAAGACAATTCTAGCTAGTACACAAGTCGTTCAGCAAAGGCAATAAAGACACGTAATTCATACGTCCAGAAACAAGTCATGCATTCTGGTTTTACTAGGACTACTTCCCATCCTTGGTCTTGTGCAACATAACCGTTATGGTCGTTGATAAGACAGCGTGTTGTAACGTCATCAAAGGGATGAGGGTTACGTAATGTCCAACAGTCCCGTAATAATCTAAAAACCTCATTTCTTACCCCAATTACCGACTCCGTCACTTGTGGAAACGTTTTGTTTAATAGTTGTAGCCCGATGTTCTTGTTCTCACTTTGGTGAGAAGCGAACATTACTAATCCGTAAGCATAACATGCTTCTTTATGTTGCATGTTAGCCGCTTTTTCTAAATCACGAAGTCCAATATTCGGATATATTGAGTCAAAATAATTTCTTAACCCGTTGCGTAAAATAGCATTTGGGTTCCCCGCAATATATGCGTCAAAGTAAACACATCGTAACTTATGGGTTTCCCAATGTGATATCCCCCATCTTTCAAACGAAAGTCTCTTATAAACCAAGACATTCTTGGAACGTTCTTCGAATGTCTTACAAACTGATCTCGCCTTAAATAGTTGTGCCGAAGAATTCTGGCCGACTCTAGACAAGATTTCATCAATCATGTCTCCGGGTAGGTCTCTTAAAATATTGGGTTGTCTATCCATTTTGTGTTTTTAAACTGTAAAATAGACAAGAGTTAGATTCATAAAAAAAATACTTATTAATACAAGCAATTTTTACATATATCATAAAGCATAAGAACACTATATTCCATATATTACACCACACGAATACAACTATCTTATTCCGACTCACTCGTTTCTTCTTCTTCGGTTTTGGTTCGTTTTGCCAAGTTTCTAGGGATATATGATGTTCCCCTAATACGAGCCGTCGTTGTCCACATTGGTTTAGAAAAACCTGGTGGTTTAGAGGTTCCCGGGTCATTGTTACAACTTAAGGACTTCGGGGGTTGACGATACATATAAAGTTCATCGGGGTTGGAATTAGATTTCTCTATTTTTATGCCCTTTCCCTTATTATTTTCTTTTGCCTTTTTAAATTCAGTTGGGGTAATTTCTATAACATCATCGGAATTCTCGTCGGAATCCGATTCATCGGAGAATTGGTAATCCTCCCAATATTTTGCTTCCTTGGAGGAAACACCATTGACCATAATTAACTTTGGTCGGTTGGTTGAGGATTTTCTTTTACTTAACCGTTTTATTATTTCCCCCACCGGTTCTATTTCTTCATCCGGTTCCGATTCTTCTTCCGGTTCCGATTCTTCTTCCGGTTCCGACTCTTCTTCCGGTTCCTCTTCGGGAACTTGTGAATCAGTCCACAAATCATTCCAATTTACATTTGACTCTTCATTATTATTAGGTGAGTCAATGGGACTTGTTCTAGAGGTAGACATCTATCACATAATATCAAACACGTTAAGAGATTAATATATCACATAATATTCATATGTTAAAAATATATAGTTTCCAACAAAAATGTTAAGCAATCATTTTTAAAGAAAACACGGTCGAAGTCCAGACTCACTAATGCATCCTAACAAACTCGATAAGACACACTAATGCAAATTTTCTGGTTCTCTAAGACCAACGCTCGGATACCAACTGAAATGTCCCGTTCTTATTGATTAAAAACATTCCATATTAATTGATTTCGTTGCGAGGTTTTGACCTCTATATGAGACGTTTTTCAAAGACTGCATTCATTTTTAAACAAACCATAACCTTTATTTCATCAATAAAGGTTTAAAAAGCTTTACGTAGATCATCAAATAATGATAATCTAAAATATCCTGTTTACACACGACCATTACATAATGGTTTACAATACAAATATGTTACAACAAAATAAGTTTCTTGAATGCAGTTTTTACACAATATCATACAAGCATGGACTCCAAATCTTGTCCTTATTTAAGTATGCGACAGCGGAAGCTCTTAATAATCACCTGAGAATAAACATGCTTAAAACGTCAACAAAAATGTTGGTGAGTTATAGGTTTAACCTATATATATCAAATCGTAACAATAGACCACAAGATTTCATATTTCAATACACATCCCATACATAGAGATAAAAATCATTCATATGGTGAACACCTGGTAACCGACAATAACAAGATGCATATATAAGAATATCCCCATCATTCCGGGACACCCTTCGGATATGATATAAATTTCGAAGTACTAAAGCATCCGGTACTTTGGATGGGGTTTGTTAGGCCCAATAGATCTATCTTTAGGATTCGCGTCAATTAGGGTGTCTGTTCCCTAATTCTTAGATTACCAGACTTAATAAAAAGGGGCATATTCGATTTCGATAATTCAACCATAGAATGTAGTTTCACGTACTTGTGTCTATTTTGTAAATCATTTATAAAACCTGCATGTATTCTCATCCCAAAAATATTAGATTTTAAAAGTGGGACTATAACTCACTTTCACAGATTTTTACTTCGTCGGGAAGTAAGACTTGACCACTGGTTGATTCACGAACCTATAACAATATATACATATATATCAAAGTATGTTCAAAATATATTTACAACACTTTTAATATATTTTGATGTTTTAAGTTTATTAAGTCAGCTGTCCTCGTTAGTAACCTACAACTTGTTGTCCACAGTTAGATGTACAGAAATAAATCGATAAATATTATCTTGAATCAATCCACGACCCAGTGTATACGTATCTCAGTATTGATCACAACTCAAACTATATATATTTTGGAATCAACCTCAACCCTGTATAGCTAACTCCAACATTCACATATAGAGTGTCTATGGTTGTTCCGAAATATATATAGATGTGTCGACATGATAGGTCGAAACATTGTATACGTGTCTATGGTATCTCAAGATTACATAATATATAATACAAGTTGATTAAGTTATGGTTGGAATAGATTTGTTACCAATTTTCACGTAGCTAAAATGAGAAAAATTATCCAATCTTGTTTTACCCATAACTTCTTCATTTTAAATCCGTTTTGAGTGAATCAAATTGCTATGGTTTCATATTGAACTCTATTTTATGAATCTAAACAAAAAAAGTATAGGTTTCTAGTCGGAAAAATAAGTTACAAGTCGTTTTTGTAAAGGTAGTCATTTCAGTCGAAAGAACGACGTCTAGATGACCATTTTAGAAAACATACTTCCACTTTGAGTTTAACCATAATTTTTGGATATAGTTTCATGTTCATAATAAAAATCATTTTCTCAGAATAAAAACTTTTAAATCAAAGTTTATCATAGTTTTTAATTAACTAACCCAAAACAGCCCGCGGTGTTACTACGACGGCGTAAATCCGGTTTTACGGTGTTTTTCGTGTTTCCAGGTTTTAAATCATTAAGTTAGCATATCATATAGATATAGAACATGTGTTTAGTTGATTTTAAAAGTCAAGTTAGAAGGATTAACTTTTGTTTGCGAACAAGTTTAGAATTAACTAAACTATGTTCTAGTGATTACAAGTTTAAACCTTCGAATAAGATAGCTTTATATGTATGAATCGAATGATGTTATGAACATCATTACTACCTTAAGTTCCTTGGATGAACCTACTGGAAAGAGAGAAATGGATCTAGCTTCAATGGATCCTTGGATGGCTCAAAGTTCTTGAAGCAAAATCATGTCACGAAAACAAGTTCAAGTAAGATCATCACTTGAAATAAGATTGTTATAGTTATAGAAATTGAACCAAAGTTTGAATATGATTATTACCTTGTATTAGAATGATAACCTACTGTAAGAAACAAAGATTTCTTGAGGTTGGATGATCACCTTACAAGATTGGAAGTGAGCTAGCAAACTTGAAAGTATTCTTGATTTTATGAAACTAGAACTTTTGGAATTTATGAAGAACACTTAGAACTTGAAGATAGAACTTGAGAGAGTTCAATTAGATGAAGAAAATTGAAGAATGAAAGTGTTTGTAGGTGTTTTTGGTCGTTGGTGTATGGATTAGATATAAAGGATATGTAATTTTGTTTTCATGTAAATAAGTCATGAATGATTACTCATATTTTTGTAATCTTATGAGATATTTCATGCTAGTTGCCAAATGATGGTTCCCACATGTGTTAGGTGACTCACATGGGCTGCTAAGAGCTGATCATTGGAGTGTATATACCAATAGTACATACATCTAAAAGCTGTGTATTGTACGAGTACGAATACGGGTGCATACGAGTAGAATTGTTGATGAAACTGAACGAGAATGTAATTGTAAGCATTTTTGTTAAGTAGAAGTATTTTGATAAGTGTATTGAATTCTTTCAAAAGTGTATAAATACATATTAAAACACTACATGTATATACATTTTAACTGAGTCGTTAAGTCATCGTTAGTCGTTACATGTAAGTGTTGTTTTGAAACCTTTAGGTTAACGATCTTGTTAAATGTTGTTAACCCAATGTTTATAATAACAAAAGAGATTTTAAATTTTTATATTATCATGATATTATGATGTACGAATATCTCTTAATATGATATATATACATTAAATGTCGTTACAACGATAAACGTTACATATATGTCTCGTTTCAAAATCATTAAGTTAGTAGTCTTGTTTTTACATATGTAGTTCATTGTTAATATAATTAATGATATGTTTACTTATCATAATATCATGTTAACTATATATATAACCATATATATGTCATCATATAGTTTTTTTACAAGTTTTAACGTTCGTGAATCACCGGTCAACTTGGGTGGTCAATTGTCTATATGAAACCTATTTCAATTAATCAAGTCTTAACAAGTTTGATTGCTTAACATGTTGGAAACATTTAATCATGTAAACATCAATCTCAATTAATATATATAAACATGGAAAAGTTCGGGTCACTACACGTAGCATAGCAAACATTTTTACGTCAAAAGACAACCCCAACAGCCAGTTTTAGTACAATGGGACGGCGTCCCAAATGGCTAGACGGCGTCCCACAATGAAGGGTGGGACGGCGTCCTGATATCCTAGACGGTGTCTAGGTTCAAAAGGTGGGATGGCGTCTAGGAGGTTGGGACGGCGTCCCAAAAGGCTTACAGGTCCTGTTTGCAGAAAACACAAGGCACGAGCCAAACTTCAATCAATCCTAGTTTATGATCCGCAACAATCAAGACATGTATTTTATATCACCGGAAAGCTCTTTCGACAAGGAACACAACTAGATACATTTCCTAAATCAAATTTATCATTTTAGACAACAAAAATCTCGTCGAAAGTTCGTTAAACGTTCCAAAACAAGGTTTCAAGTTCATCAATTGCAATTCAAGTTTCGGGAATCCAATTTATACATATGATATGCCGTTTTGAAGGTAATGAAACATGTAATACAACTAAACACTTACTAACAACATTTCATGGCATTCAAATCATCAAAAGATCATTTAAATTCTATCAAACTCTAACGAAAATTCACAAAAATCAATAGTCATGAGTTTGATGTTTCCTTAATCAACCTATACATCAAAACGAAGCTAAAGATACTAGTAACACTTTTAAAACATGTACTTTAACAATCTAACAACATTTGATCATCCAAAATCAAGGATTTAGCAAGCAATTTTCATAATGAACTAGTTACTCCCAAAAACAACAAATCGAGCATACAAATTACATACACGACATCACAATGAGCCATAGACACTAATTAACATACTTTTAAGTCAAGAACACGAATTTAAAGAAATCTAGTGTTTAAGAAATGTTACCCAAAATCGAAGTGGTTAGCATCAAATCGAAGAGGATGATGAGAGGATCAAGAATATGTAGTTTGTTTGGATTGAAGCTCGCTTGAACGGATTTGGATGATGATTTAAGGTTTGAATGTTGGGAGAGTTTGAAAGTATCAAAAAGGAAGAAGGAGGTGAAATGAATGGATGGAGGAGAAGGGTTGACTAGTTGACCTAGTCACTAGTTTGACCCTTTGGCGACTTTAGTCCTTCGAGTTCAAATCGGGTGCGGGATATAACCAAACGATTTGTTTTAAGTTACACGGGAGTACGGGAGATATTGAGATCCGATAACGAGAATATTTAAAATGTTACATAACAAAGGATACGAATCTAGATACGAAGGGTATTATTTAAAAAGAAAAAGACGGGCGTTAAAATAATTTAACGGAAAAATGCGGGATGTTACATTATCCACACCTCAAAAGAAATTTCGTCCCGAAATTTAGTTGGAAGTAGTAGTCGATATCTCTTACTCGAGACTTTACGTTGTCAATGTTATGAATAAGTGAAGGCACGTCCTTGAGTGTTCTCATGAATTTGGATAGTTAGGGTATTTCGTTGTATTAAGGTTCGGTTTTTACGATCCCTGATTTCAACTGGTTTTCCTATGAAGAGAAGTTTGTCATCGATAGTTGATGTATCTAGCAGGATTGCACGTTCCTGTTCCGCAGGACACGTTTCTAAGTTTGTTACACGAAATGTAGGGTAAACGGAAACTTAATTTAGTCGGAAGTTCTAAACGGTAGGAAGCGGTTCCAATACGCCCCAAGGTTTCAAAAGGCTCGGTTCGTCGGTTGTGGGAGATACACGGTACATGTGTCTAAGCGGGTTCCCAAGGTTCCTTGTAAAACTAGAAGTGAAACGAGTATTTCAATACGGAATAATTGACAAAGATACACCGTGTTGGAATAGAATCTCTTAAGATACGTTTGAACAAGTTAGTTAGGGTTCGAAAAAAAAAATGTTCGTTAGGACTATTCACCCTCGTGGCGAATACTTATGTAATATGAGGAGTTTCTCTATCCATGGAGAAATGTTACAAGGAGTTTCTTTAAACGGAAATGCGAACGGTAAAGATAGTAGTGAAATGAGGACTTAGAATAGGATGAGTTTACATCTCGAGGTTGCCATAACGTGCCTCTAGTTGTCAAAAGTTGAAGTCTGAAAGAGAAACGAGGTAGTACACGTAGTTGTATAGTTCGGGGTTGAATAATAGTTGACCGATTATCAGAAACACAAGGGCGTTAAGTCAAAGAAGAGTGAAGTATCGTTGGATTGTGTGCTATCTTAAATTCCAGTAATATCAGACGGTGGCGGTGAAATAACAGAGGTATGTAGTGTGGTACGTGATGACGAGAAGATTGATCGGATCCACAATTTAGTATTTGAATTCTTCGTGTAAAATAACGAATTTTAGTTATGTTGATTTTTGAGTCGAGAGAGTATGCCTTTCGGCGTTCAAATAGAAATATTTCCATGTTCGAGTTCCATCTGTTGCTATACGATTTTAACTAGAAATGTTGGTGTGAAGAATCACGCTCAAGGTTCGAACACGCAGAGGTTTAGAGTTTTCCTTAGTGAGTTAACGAGTTTAAAAGTCGTGTGACACCGTGTGATACCATTCTGTAACACCCCAGCTTAACATGACCACAATATTGTCCGCTTTGCCCGCAGGCGCACGGCTTTTTCTTGGCGATAACACACGAGAAAAGTCAGAAATGAATCTTCGGTAACAACCGGTGAGATCTAATATTTTTACGAATATAAGTCTGAGTTGGGAGAGTTTCCTGATTACATGTGGCTTGATTTCGAGATTGATTGTAATGCCTTGACCATTAACATCATGGTCTAGAAAATTGGACTTCGTTCAACAGAAATTCTCACTCGGAGAATTTGGTATAGAGTTGCCCTTTTCTCAAAAGTTCGAGCTTAAGATGGTGATGTTGTTCGTTTTCCTTCTTTACTTGAATAAGTTAAGATGTCATCTATAAATACGATAACAGATTAGTCTATATGAATTTGCATACGCGGTTCAAGAGGTTTATGGATACGGGCGAGCCCTAAATAAATCAAACGGTACTAAGAGAGATTTACAACTAACGTTGCGAGTTCAGAAAGTGGATTAGGAGACATCGTCTCACTTAACCCCCAATTGATGATAACCGGAACGGAGGTCGATTTGGAACATACGGGATTCGTGCAAATAATCATGAGGTCATGGATGCGAGGGAGAGGGTATCAGTTTCCAACCGAAAATTTCTTAGTTCACAATAATCTATACATAAATGTAGGGTAACAATTTCTCCTTAATGAATAGGTTTTGAGTTCCTTAGTTCTATTGGTGTCGAGTTCAATTTCTTAACGTATATCCTCCGATAATATTTATAGGCACACAATATTTTTCCGTTGATCGCTTAAATCGCCTAAATAGTATCTAGGGGAAAAGATGGAAGGTAATGAGTACAAGTCAAAGTCTTGGTTGTAAAACGTCTAGCGGTAATCGAATCGAACAAGTATGAAGTATACGGTTTGTTGTGAAGAAACGTACCCGTGACTAGTCCATCGTCGTCTCGGGCATCCTAGGTGTCGATGTTGTAAGTTCAACGGCGCGCGTTGGTTTTTGCTTTATTCTTTGGGCATTCATTCCTAAAATGACCCGATTGGCCACATTTGTAACAAATACTCGGCTTTGGTGCGTCGGGTCCCTTTTGAGTGACGGGGGCAGTACTTCCACAATACTTGGCAATATGACCACTACCTTGGCACCGATGGCAAATTAGCTTGCCACATTCACCAAAATGATGCTTGTGGCATTTGTTGCAAAAAGGTCGTGTCCCGGCATAACTTTTCTTGCCGACGGGGGTGAGAGGTTCCTTGGCAAAGTTGTTGTTGTAGTTACTCGATTGGGGGGCTTCCCATTTTCTTTTGTTGTCACCCGACTCATCCTCGGCTTTAGGTGCCGGCACTTCAATCTCGTCTACCGTTTCGATCAATTGACGGGCCATATTCAGGGCCTCTTGGTGATTACTGGGTTTGGATGACATTACTCCTTGTTTGATGCTCTTGGGAAGACCATCCATGTAAAGTTCAACCCTTAGAGGTTCGGGGGTCACGAGGTTTGGGCACATCAAGGATAGCTCAGAAAATCGTTGATTATATGCCTTTAGGTCATTCCCAACCGCTTTTAAAGTTCTTAGTTCGTGTTCGAGCTTACGGGTCTTTTCGCGCGGGAAGTATTCGGTGATCATCTTTTTCTTTAAGTCGGCCCATGAGAGTGTGTGGGCTTCATCGATACCCACCGACAGCACATACGTATTCCACCATGTGAGGGCGATACCGGCAAAAGTGTGGGTGGAATATTTGACTTTGTCTTGGTCCCGACAACCGCTTATGCTAAAAACGGCTTCTGTTTGCTCAAACCATCGGGTGAGCACAACCGGTCCTCCGGTCCCATCGAAGGTGTGAGGTTTGCACCCCATGAAAGTTTTGTAGGAGCAACCCTCGTTTGAATTACCGGCTCCATGGTTGTTGTGGTTGTGGTTGTTATTGATGTCGGAGGAGATACTAGCCATAGCCGCACCTATGGCGGTGGCTATCATTCGTTGTATAGCTTGTTCGGGAGTTTCGGGAGGAGCGCGTCGACGAGCCATTGTTCCTTCAAAACACAAGAATATCGTTGGTTAGTATTCTCAATAATACTAACCGTGATATGGAATAAGGATAGAGAGACAATTTTTGCTTGACTCGCCTTAAATTCTTTATGTCATAACGTCAGAACGTCCATGTGAATCACCGTAATATAATCCCGGAAATTATATTACCCTGATTTACATGTGCATTTAACATTACATCATAAAGTAAAGGTGGCGCGTCAACAAAATTTATCAACGTAAGATCAAGATCGAATACGAGTTAGATATGATGGAAGAGTTCGAGTATAATGCACAAATAGTCAAGTAATTCCTACTCCAGTCTATATGCCGGTTGTAGTCTAGATTCACCTATGTACCCTATGACTCGGGGTGGACACAAATGAACTCTAAATCCCTACAACCAATGCTCTGATACCACTTGTAGCGACCCCGACAAATCGTCAAGTGACGGCGTCGACTACGTAGGTCCCATTACCTGGTCATAAGTCTTTAAAACAGACGTTTGACCCAAAATATGTCGCATCCATTCAAGTGTAAAGATTGTTTCAAAGTTTACAAAGATAATTGACCACAAGTTAAGTTACAACGTTATAAGTACAAATGAAAACTATGCGACACAGTTTAAATAAGTTCAAAAGATGCTCCAAAATGCATGTATACTCGACATCCAAGCAAGTATCAAAAGAGTGCGGAAGCATGTATCACTAAGCATTCAAAACCTGAGAAAACATAGAAGAATCTGTCAACGAAAACGTTGGTGAAATCATAGGTTTAGTAAGTATTAAACGTTGTTTTTGAACCACAAGATTTTGTATTTCCATAACGTAGATTATCCAAATCATTTGCATTCCAAAAGTGTTGTTATACGCGAGCACTCAATTATCAAAACTTAACCAACGTTACCCCATCACACAGTGCTAGAACCCACACTAAAACACAAAAATATATTTCATCCGCATAACGGTAGCGAACCGTCCGAATGAAGGTTTGTTAAACCCGTATGGCCACACAATATAAGTTCTCGCTTACACCCTGCAAGTGTAACTAATGATAATCGAATTGAGGCATTTTTGTTCTAACTCGCACGTGGAATGTTTGTTTTCACACTTGTGTTCAAAACATAAAAGTAAGTAGTACAAGATGTAACAAAGTATATGTTTTCTCAGCCCACGATTTAAAAGTATAAAAGTTGTTGAAAAGGTGGGACTATGATCTCACCTTGAGCGCGAGAGTTAATAAAGTACTTCAACAAGTAAACGCGTGCAAAGACAAGGCTAGTCTTGACCTAAACATATAGGTTATATCAATATCGGTAAGCACAAACGGTCAAAGATGTTCAATTAGTCCTATGGCTCGTTACGACTCGATTAATATAGCATGTGAATCAATTTGTCAAGTTTCATGCACGATACAAGTAGTTAAGTATGTTAGAACGATTGTATAATCGTTTGGTTAAGTTTGACTAAAAGTCAAACTTGGTCAAAGTCAAAGTCAACGGGGTCGGGTCGGGTATCCGACAATTTTTCTAAGTTATATAATCATATATGAGTATGTTGGCCAAGTTTCATGTTAATCGGAGGTCCGTAGCATAGCAAACATTTTTACGTCAAAAGACAACCCCAACAGCCAGTTTTAGTACAATGGGACGGCGTCCCAAATGGCTAGACGGCGTCCCACAATGAAGGGTGGGACGGCGTCCTGATATCCTAGACGGCGTCTAGGTTCAAAAGGTGGGACGGCGTCTGGGAGGTTGGGATGGCGTCCCAAAAGGCTTACAGGTCCTGTTTGCAGAAAACACAAGGCACGAGCCAAACTTCAATCAATCCTAGTTTATGATCCGCAACAATCAAGACATGTATTTTATATCACCGGAAAGCTCTTTCGACAAGGAACACAACTAGATACATTTCCTAAATCAAATTTATCATTTTAGACAACAAAAATCTCGTCGAAAGTTCGTTAAACGTTCCAAAACAAGGTTTCAAGTTCATCAATTGCAATTCAAGTTTCGGGAATCCAATTTATACATATGATATGCCGTTTTGAAGGTAATGAAACATGTAATACAACTAAACACTTACTAACAACATTTCATGGCATTCAAATCATCAAAAGTTCATTTAAAGTCTACCAAACTCTAACGAAAATTCACAAAAATCAATAGTCATGAGTTTGATGTTTCCTTAATCAACCTATACATCAAAACGAAGCTAAAGATACTAGTAACACTTTTAAAACATGTACTTTAACAATCTAACAACATTTGATTATCCAAAATCAAGGATTTAGCAAGCAATTTTCATAATGAACTAGTTACTCCCAAAAACAACAAATCGAGCATACAAATTACATACACGACATCACAATGAGCCATAGACACCAATTAACATACTTTTAAGTCAAGAACACGAATTTAAAGAAATCTAGTGTTTAAGAAATGTTACCCAAAATCGAAGTGGTTAGCATCAAATCGAAGAGGATGATGAGAGGATCAAGAATATGTAGTTTGTTTGGATTGAAGCTCGCTTGAACGGATTTGGATGATGATTTAAGGTTTGAATGTTGGGAGAGTTTGAAAGTATCAAAAAGGAAGAAGGAGGTGAAATGAATGGATGGAGGAGAAGGGTTGACTAGTTGACCTAGTCACTAGTTTGACCCTTTGGCGACTTTAGTCCTTCGAGTTCAAATCGGGTGCGGGATATAACCAAACGATTTGTTTTAAGTTACACGGGAGTACGGGAGATATTGAGATCCGATAACGAGAATATTTAAAATGTTACATAACAAAGGATACGAATCTAGATACGAAGGGTATTATTTAAAAAGAAAAAGACGGGCGTTAAAATAATTTAACGGAAAAATGCGGGATGTTACAAAGATGACTAAAGCACCTTTCAAAGGGACTTATGAAAGGGCTAAAGACTTATTGGGATTAATACATTCGGATGTATGTGGACCCTTTAAACCCATGACTAGGAATGGTGAAAGATACTTTGTTACTTTCATTGATGACTTTAGTCATTTCGGATATGTCTACTTATTAAGACACAAGGACGAAACGTTTGAAGCATTCAAAGAATATCAAAACGAAGTAAAAAATCAACTCAATAGGACAATTAAGGTACTTCGTACCGATAGAGGAGGTGAATACCTAAGCGATGCCTTCCAAGATCATCTTAGGAGTTGTGGGATTATCTCACAACTTACTCCACCCGGAACACCCCAACTTAATGGAGTTTCCGAAAGGAGGAACCGAACCCTAATGGATATGGTTCGATCTATGATGGCAAGAAGCTCGTTGCCTCTATCATTTTGGGGTTATTGTCTAAGCTCCGCGGCTCGTATTTTAAATATGGCCCCAACCAAGAAAGTGGAACGAACTCCTCATGAGATGTGGTTTGGGAAACCTCCTTCTCTTTCATACCTGAAAGTATGGGGATGTGAAGCTTATCCTAAGCGTTATGTAGCAAATAAGCTACATGCTCGATCCACGAAGTGTATCTTCATAGGATATCCCAAGGATGATATGGGATACTATTTCTATGATCCATCCGAGCAGAATGTATTTGTTGCTCGGAAAGCGGAATTCCTAGAAACTAAGTTCCTTATGGAAGGTGATGGTGAAAGGAAGGTAGATCTTGTAGAGGTACAAGATCAAGCCGATGATACACAATTGGTTGGCACTAGTACTTAACATGAGGATGTTGAAAGTGATCAAGTGGATGATCAAGGTACACAAGACGTTCGAAGATCTAGTAGGATTAGTAATCCTCCCGAGAGATATGGGTTTCTCGTGGATGGTTGCTATACGGTTGATTTGGATGAACCGACAAACTATGAAGATGCTTTATCAAGGATTGATAAAGATAAATGGCAGGATGCCAGGAACGCCGAGATGCAATCCATGTGTAACGACCCGGAAATTTCCGACCAAATTTAAACCTTAATCTTTATATGTTTCCGACACGATAAGCAAAATCTGTAATGTTGAGTCTAGAAAGTTTGAAATTTATATTCGGTTAATCAATTACCCTTTGACCATGCTCGACGATTCACGAACAATTGTTTATAATTAAAAATGTATATATATAAGAGTTATAGATATTATATGTCGAAATTTAATTTCTAATAAAAAGAAAATAACATATCAAGTAAATATATATATATAATACTTATAAATATATGAGACAATTATATTTAATATATCAACACATATTGTATAATATAATTATATTAAAATGAATAAATAATATTCAACATATGTTATATTTGTTATATCTGGTACAATTATAATATATACTATTAATATGCTAAACATAATTACACATCAAAAAATGTGATTGTTACATTAATACTTTCAACAATATTAAAAACTTATCTGCATTATTGTTATTATTAATGTTATCATATTCTTATTTTTATTAATAATAATATTATTATTATTTATGTAATTAGTATTATCTAATAGTATTATTAGTATTATTATTATTATTATTATTATTATTATTATTATTATTATTATTATTATTATTATTATTATTATTATTATATATATTAATTATTAATTTAAATTAACTAATAGGGCATATCATTAGTACATGTTTGTTACTGATATCTATCTAATTGTATCAAATTGATACTTTTATCTCCACTACTGTGTCCAGTCCAAATCAGATTGCAAACACAGACAAAAATTTGTTGAATATCTTTTTCTACTTTTATATTTTTGTTTTGTTTTGTTTCATCCTTTTTCGGATCGAATATTTCCTGTTGAGTATATTTATCTGCTATAAAACGATCACACAATCGGGAGCTCGAATACAATCACCCTAAACAACCACCACTCGAAACCATTGTGTTTTACTTCTACTACTGTTTCGATCATTAACCAAACCCTTAACCACCCTTCGAAACAAACACCACTATATCACCGTCATCTCGAACCAACCATCTATATATTCGCTTGATGAACCCTTCAACTATCATACAACATCCACCACCACAACCATCGTGACTTGCAACCACCAATTCACCATATGTTCACAACCTTCACCAACCCTAACTCACCTTCATGATATATATTTTTCTCTCTTTCTGTTTGCAATTCCACACAAAACCAACAAAACACCATTTAAAATTTTCGCTTTTACTATGCGTATGCCTTTTCTGTTTACTGTCGGGAAGACAAACAAAAACCTCACACAATCCCAGCGATTGTTTTCTGTTTTCCTATCGAAGATCCACTATCAAACGACTGCTGCATATTCGCTGTATCTGTTCCATATATTCGAACGGCAAACCAAGCTGCTGCACACCTTTTGTTTTCTGTTTCAATTGAACTCGAACATCATCACCATTGAACCAACTACCTGATGTTACTCGCGTTTAATCAACTGCTACTGCAGCTATTTTTTTCGACTGAAACAGTAATTAGGAGGTAAGTTTGGTATAACAAAACCAATAATGAATGATGAGCTGTTAATGGACAAATGGATTAGGTTTTGTTGATTGCAAAAGTGGCCAAGAAAGAAACAGTTAATTAACAACGAGTAGGGCCTCGTGGTGACTTTGTGTCTTTGATGGAAATCGAGTCCCACAAAAATATATATCCATCAGTTTTTTTTTTAAAAATTCACAAAACATATAATAAGTTTAAAACCACATGGACTGACTTTAGTTATTGATATGGGCCGTGATTTATGATTAAATATCAGATGGGTCGACTACTAATATAATGTTGGGCCGAAACCTATTTTCAGTTGGGCCGATATATTAGGGAATAGATAAATGACGAAGACATAGGATATAAGCTTAGAATCTGGAATTAAAACAGAAAAGTAAGCTGGAGCAGATGGTTTAAGTGTTTGTTGTGTATGCAAGAAGACCCGGGTTCGAGTCCTAGCATGGGCAACTCTTTTTAGAAAAGATTTTTAAGGGTATACCTTCTTATTATTAACTTTATTATTATTATCATTATCATTAAGATTAATTAATAATATCATTACCATTAAAAATTATTATTCTTATTATTATTAACATAAAGTATTATAATTAAAATTATCATTAACATTATTAGTAAAATTATTATTTCTATCATTATTAACATTTTTATCATAATTAGTATTATTTTCATATGACAAATAAATATTATATATTTTCATTACATATAATAAATTAATGATTTTGATAAGGCACCAATTACAAGTAAATAAAAATTAATAAAACTGTATATAAATGAAAATTATTTTACAAAATAAATATAAATAACTGAAAATATAATATGTAAGTAAAGTATATATTTTAATTGAAATTTAGTTATATAATTAAAAATATAAATAGTATATAATTAACAAATGGAATTATGTGATTATATGTGTTAATATATATATAAATGATATAGGTTCGTAAATCCGAGGCCAACCTTATACTTGATCAATGATGTTATATGTATTTTTACTACAAAATACAGTATGGTGAGTATATAGTCCCTTTTAAACTTTAAATATTTTGGGCTGAGATTACATGCGCTGTTTTTATAAATGATTTACGTTATGGACACAAGTGATTAAAAATGATATTCTGCGGATTGATGTGCTAGGTAATTTAGTTATATGTTATAATAGCATGTAAGCGCGAATCCTAAAGATAGATCTATCGGGTTTAACACCCCCATCCAGTAGGCTGCACTAGACATAAGAACTAGTGGGCGGATGTTTAGTACTTCGAGGATTATTTATACACTTGCGAGTGTACATATCCATCTTTGCGAAAATGACTTATTATATTATTGTTAAGGTTGGTTACTGAGGCCTCAACATAAGCAGAATGATTTTATACACTTGCGAGTGTATTATATTTTTATATATGAAATCTTGTGGTCCATAGTTATAACACTGTTAGCATCAAACCTATATATCTCACCAACTTTATGTTGACATTTTAAAGCATGTTATTCTCAGGTACGAATTAAGTCTTCCGCTGTGCATTTGCTCGTGTTAAGAACATTACTTGGAGTCGATCATCGCAATGGAACCAGATGTTGTTGATTTCGTCCAGGGGGATAAGGACGGGTTACTACAGATGGTATCAGAGCGTTGGTCTTAGCGAACCAGGTCTCCCATTAATGTGTCTAACTGATAGTTGTTAGGATACATTAGTGAGTCTGGACTTTGACCGTGTCTGCCTGTCAAAAGTTTTGCTTATCATTTCTAGCCGGAAATCATCTGCTTATCATCCTTAGAAAATTGCCTGCCTATCATTCTCAAGTCTAGACACGTCCTACTGTAATTAGTGCATCGATAGTGTATGGACGAAATTCATATCTTAGCATATCTGATAATTCATATCTTAGCGCATCCGTAGACTTGCTTGTCATATGCCGTAAGATCCTCTGTAGGCTACAAAATCTCTATTATTATAGATATTCTATGAAGTTAGAATATCATTCTATATTCGAAAATCATTTCACGTTAAAGATTTTTCTCAAATTGTCCTTCTGGTGATGAACCTGAAAGTACTTACCGGCAAACCTGTTCGAGAAACCATTTACCCTCTCATTTCTAGAGTATCCTGTCACGATTATATATTATTCTATATTTCGAATCTTACTCAACCGCTCGTCTTAACCGTCAATCATTCCGTAGTATTAGAAGAAATTAACGAACTACGCACTCGTGTGACGACTTTGGAGAACTTGGTGTGAAGGTTACGAATACCAGCAGCAGCACCAGTAACATAATCAGTGCCACCATTATCGACGTCGACAGTACCCTTATTATCCCTAAACCAAAACCGCGCCGTAACTCTCAACATCACAGCTTGTACCTCGAATATCAATATTACACGCCTCAATATCACCATATGTACTTTGAGTATGAACTTCGTTCTACACATCGATCTACATCGACTATCTTCGCTTTACGTATCATTTTACCCCATTTTTCCTCGTTCGACATGGTGATTATGTAATTTCTAAAGTTTTAGAAATTATGTAATCTAGTATTAACGATAGATCAGATGAGTTTTTGACTCATTAAATCCATGGTTACATCCGATGAAAATATATATGCAAGTATATTTTCATAAAGATTGTAATTAAAAATTCTTTTGTACAAACTGTTAATGATGAAAATATTTTAACGGGTGGGTAGTACCCGAGGAATATTTAGAATTCACATTAATAAGTTACACTGTACATTCTTCGAATCTGATTCAACGATCATTTACTATCCTACTTACAACTACCGATATACGTATTCGTTCACCACAGAATAACCATTTCAATTCAAATTTCATATTTGAATTTTGACTTATCATAATCCAACAAGTGGCATAACGAAGAAAACATTGGACAAAAAATAAAAAGTGTTAGAAACAAACTAATTAATTAATTGGAATTGTGATAGGATTTCACGCTAACTGTTCCGGCTAACTGTTCCCAGCTAACTGATTAACATTTAATTTATCGCAATTTACATTCTCGCAATTTTATTTATTGTCATTTAATTTCTGTTATTTACTTTTGCGCACTATAAATAACGGGACACGTATGCAAGGTTTCGACTTATCATATCGACCCATCTATATATATATTTCGGAACAACCGTAGACACTCTATATGTGAAGGTGGGAGTTGGCTATACAGGGTTGGAGTTGATTCCAAAATATATATATACTTTGAGTTGTGATCGACACCGAGACCGGTGCACGGGTCACGATACGTATTATTTAATTCGAATATTATATATTAAATTATATATGAATCATTGAACCATCGGACTATTGGACTGCTAACTTTGGACAATTAAAATGAATTAAATTAAAATATTGATTATAACATATGAAACTAAATAATTCTTCAAGTTTGCCACTTGGTTTCATCTTAAACCTCATTTGTATCTCGACAATTACAATGCGTGTTCAAATCTTTCATGATTCTTGAAAACCCCTCAATCGAGAGGATGAACCAACCGCGTTTCATCTACGGAAGAAAAGACTTATGCTCCTGTAAGATTCTCGGAGACTGAGTCAACGTTTAACACGCAGCAGTGTTAATTTCTTTAGTGTTATTATTACCCAAAATAACTTGGCAATCCCTTTTCAAATTAGCCAATTTTGTCACAGCCCCAGCAAGTTAACCTCGACTTCTCAGAAAGGTTAGTTTCGATATATATACACGTTATTCTTTCGCTGTCATTACCGGAGAATCTTTTATATTCCATCATCAGCGTTTAACCATCTAAAGATACGATTCTCCTGAAACCACCTCAGTTTGATAACCGATGACCCAGATCCGTTAACTTTGAGAATGCTGACGAAGCAGCATGTTGTAGATGGTCATAATGACCAAAAGTTGATGATAAAAGAAGGAAGTGCTAGAAATGCTCGATAGAAAAGTTGGTACTGAAAACCAGATTGAGCAAACCATGAAGGAGACTCCGAACAAAATACAAGAACTAAACTTGTAGCAAACACCTTGCTTCTGAATCTAAACCCTTACGGGTCAATCTTCATCATCATCCTTCGACATTAGAAATTCCAAGATATTATCATATCTTTCATTATAAATATCCTCAATATTTCTGAAGATGTTTTCACAGCTATCCTTATCTGAATTCATTTATCTCTCCGTAACATTCGCGTTACAACATAAAAGAAACTGTGTTAGTCCTAAGTTCTAAAACCTTCGAGTTTGAAATAGAAATGCTCTGAAGCAGTGTTGGGAACTGATGCATGAATTAGTATAATATAATGAAACTTGATCAACTTCATTATATTACAGTAAGTCATGTTAAGTTTCTAATGGAATGTGATGATTCACAGTACCGTCATCATGTGCCATGTTACACGGCTCTTACATTCTATCTAATCCCCAAACGTATTAGGAACATATTGTCTTGATAGTTCGATCTTTTCCAGGATATTCTGGTAATTGGACAAATCAAAATCGTGCCATTACCATTTCTTTCTAAGAGCATTAGCTATGTTCATACCTATGAATTTTGGATCATTACTCGCTTGACTTGAGGACGGGAAGAAGAAACGAAGGGGTGAATTTATAGTGAAATATCCGACAAAGAAATCGAAACGAATTACCGCATTAAATCAAAGAAGATCCTGATCGCCGAAGAACCAAATCTTATTACGTAAGATTTTCTTTAAATCCCTTAAATCTCGGAAGTCAATAGTAACTACGTCATCGGTTAAAATGAATATATTCATTTACTCAATTCACTCTTTTGTGATAGCTTCACTCGTACGCTTCACGTAATCGAATCGTTTTATCTATATCTCTCAAAAATGATAAAACTCCATTATTACCTCATAATTGTTATTAAAACCTTCCTGTTGTTATCTATGACGACCTCTAACAAATTTCGGGGACAAAATTTCTTTAACGGGTGGGTACTGTAACGACCCGGAAATTTCCGACCAAATTTAAACCTTAATCTTTATATGTTTCCGACACGATAAGCAAAATCTGTAATGTTGAGTCTAGAAAGTTTGAAATTTATATTCGGTTAATCAATTACCCTTTGACCATGCTCGACGATTCACGAACAATTGTTTATAATTAAAAATGTATATATATAAGAGTTATAGATATTATATGTCGAAATTTAATTTCTAATAAAAAGAAAATAACATATCAAGTAAATATATATATATAATACTTATAAATATATGAGACAATTATATTTAATATATAAACACATATTGTATAATATAATTATATTAAAATGAATAAATAATATTCAACATATGTTATATTTGTTATATCTGGTACAATTATAATATATACTATTAATATGCTAAACATAATTACACATCAAAAAATGTGATTGTTACATTAATACTTTCAACAATATTAAAAACTTATCTGCATTATTGTTATTATTAATGTTATCATATTCTTATTTTTATTAATAATAATATTATTATTATTTATGTAATTAATATTATCTAATAGTATTATTAGTATTATTATTATTATTATTATTATTATTATTATTATTATTATTATTATTATTATTATTATTATTATATATATATTAATTATTAATTTAAATTAACTAATAGGGCATATCATTAGTACATGTTTGTTACTGATATCTATCTAATTGTATCAAATTGATACTTTTATCTCCACTACTGTGTCCAGTCCAAATCAGATTGCAAACACAGACAAAAATTTGTTGAATATCTTTTTCTACTTTTATATTTTTGTTTTGTTTTGTTTCATCCTTTTTCGGATCGAATATTTCCTGTTGAGTATATTTATCTGCTATAAAACGATCACACAATCGGGAGCTCGAATACAATCACCCTAAACAACCACCACTCGAAACCATTGTGTTTTACTTCTACTACTGTTTCGATCATTAACCAAACCCTTAACCACCCTTCGAAACAAACACCACTATATCACCGTCATCTCGAACCAACCATCTATATATTCGCTTGATGAACCCTTCAACTATCATACAACATCCACCACCACAACCATCGTGACTTGCAACCACCAATTCACCATATGTTCACAACCTTCACCAACCCTAACTCACCTTCATGATATATATTTTTCTCTCTTTCTGTTTGCAATTCCACACAAAACCAACAAAACACCATTTAAAATTTTCGCTTCTACTATGCGTATGCCTTTTCTGTTTACTGTCGGGAAGACAAACAAAAACCTCACACAATCCCAGCGATTGTTTTCTGTTTTCCTATCGAAGATCCACTATCAAACGACTGCTGCATATTCGCTGTATCTGTTCCATATATTTGAACGGCAAACCAAGCTGCTGCACACCTTTTGTTTTCTGTTTCAATTGAACTCGAACATCATCACCATCGAACCAACTACCTGATGTTACTCGCGTTTAATCAACTGCTACTGCAGCTATTTTTTTCGACTGAAACAGTAATTAGGAGGTAAGTTTGGTATAACAAAACCAATAATGAATGATGAGCTGTTAATGGACAAATGGATTAGGTTTTGTTGATTGCAAAAGTGGCCAAGAAAGAAACAGTTAATTAACAACGAGTAGGGCCTCGTGGTGACTTTGTGTCTTTGATGGAAATCGAGTCCCACAAAAATATTTATCCATCAGTTTTTTTTTAAAAAATTCACAAAACATATAATAAGTTTAAAACCACATGGACTGACTTTAGTTATTGATATGGGCCGTGATTTATGATTAAATATCAGATGGGTCGACTACTAATATGATGTTGGGCCGAAACCTATTTTCAGTTGGGCCGATATATTAGGGAATAGATAAATGACGAAGACATAGGATATAAGCTTAGAATCTGGAATTAAAACAGAAAAGTAAGCTGGAGCAGATGGTTTAAGTGTTTGTTGTGTATGCAAGAAGACCCGGGTTCGAGTCCTAGCATGGGCAACTCTTTTTAGAAAAGATTTTTAAGGGTATACCTTCTTATTATTAACTTTATTATTATTATCATTATCATTAAGATTAATTAATAATATCATTACCATTAAAAATTATTATTCTTATTATTATTAACATAAAGTATTATAATTAAAATTATCATTAACATTATTAGTAAAATTATTATTTCTATCATTATTAACATTTTTATCATAATTAGTATTATTTTCATATGACAAATAAATATTATATATTTTCATTACATATAATAAATTAATGATTTTGATAAGGCACCAGTTACAAGTAAATAAAAATTAATAAAACTGTATATAAATGAAAATTATTTTAAAAAATAAATATAAATAACTGAAAATATAATATGTAAGTAAAGTATATATTTTAATTGAAATTTAGTTATATAATTAAAAATATAAATAGTATATAATTAACAAATGGAATTATGTGATTATATGTGTTAATATATATATAAATGATATAGGTTCGTGAATCCGAGGCCAACCTTATACTTGATCAATGATGTTATATGTATTTTTACTACAAAATACAGTATGGTGAGTATATAGTCCCTTTTAAACTTTAAATATTTTGGGCTGAGATTACATGCGCTGTTTTTATAAATGATTTACGTTATGGACACAAGTGATTAAAAATGATATTCTGCGGATTGATGTGCTAGGTAATTTAGTTATATGTTATAATAGCATGTAAGCGCGAATCCTAAAGATAGATCTATCGGGTTTAACACCCCCATCCAGTAGGCTGCACTAGACATAAGAACTAGTGGGCGGATGTTTAGTACTTCGAGGATTATTTATACACTTGCGAGTGTACATATCCATCTTTGCGAAAATGACTTATTATATTATTGTTAAGGTTGGTTACTGAGGCCTCAACATAAATAGAATGATTTTATACACTTGCGAGTGTATTATATTTTTATATATGAAATCTTGTGGTCCATAGTTATAACACTGTTAGCATCAAACCTATATATCTCACCAACTTTATGTTGACATTTTAAAGCATGTTATTCTCAGGTACGAATTAAGTCTTCCGCTGTGCATTTGCTCGTGTTAAGAACATTACTTGGAGTCGATCATCGCAATGGAACCAGATGTTGTTGATTTCGTCCAGGGGGATAAGGACGGGTTACTACACCATGTATGAAAACCAAGTGTGGGAACTTGTTGAGCAACCTCCTAGCTCTAAGCTAGTTGATTGCAAATGGCTTTTCAAGAAGAAAACCGACATACATGGAAACTTGGATACATATAAAGCTAGACTTGTTGCAAAAGGTTTCACTCAAACTCAAGGGGTTGATTATGATGAAACTTTCTCGCCTGTGGCAATGCTAAAGTCTATTAGGATATTATTTGCCATTGCTGCTCACTACGACTATGAAATATGGCAAATGGATGTCAAAACCGCTTTCCTAAATGGATATCTTATGGAAGATGTCTATATGGTTCAGCCTGAAGGTTTTGTTGATCCAAAATATCCTAAAAGTGTATGCAAGTTAAAGAAGTCAATCTACGGATTGAAACAAGCATCTAGAATGTGGAATCATCGTTTTAATGAGGAAGCCGAGAAATTTGGCTTCATTAAAAATGGTGATGAAGCTTGTGTATATAAGAAAGCTAGTGGGAGCACTATCATATTCCTTGTACTATATGTGGATGATATATTATTATTTGGGAATGATATTACCACAATGCAAGGAGTCAAAACTTGGCTAAAGAGTTGCTTCTCCATTAAGGATCTTGGAGATGCACAATACATATTGGGGATAGGGATCTATAGAAATAGATCCAAGAGATTGATAGGTTTAAGTCAAAGTACATACATTGATAAAATCTTGAAAAGGTTCAAGATGGAAAACTCTAAGAGAGGTTTGGTACCTATTCAAAAAGGAACCGTTCTCAGTTCATCTCAGTGTCCTGCCACGAAAGATGAACAAGAGAGAATGAAGAAAGTCCCATACGCATCTGCTATTGGGTCTATCATGTATGCAATGATATGTACTAGACCGGATGTGTCATGCGCTCTAAGCTTGACAAGTAGATACCAGAACAACCCAGGAAACAGTCATTGGATTGCTGTTAAAAGCATATTGAAATACCTTAGGAGGACTAAGGATATGTTTCTAATATATGGGTCTGGTGAGGAGGAACTCGCTGTAAAAGGTTACGTGGACGCGAGCTTCCAAACTGATCGAGATGATTCTCGATCACAATCCGGTTATGTATTTACATTAAATGGAGGTGCGGTCTCTTGGAAGAGTTCGAAACAGGAGGTTGTTGCGTTATCCACTACAGAGTCGGAGTACATTGCCGCCTCATTGGCAGCACAGGAAGCTGCATGGATGAAGAAATTCATCGACGACTTAGGAGTGGTCCCTTCCATTCAGGACCCTCTTGAGATCTTTTGTGACAACGAGGGAGCGATTGCTCAAATCAAGGAACCTCGTGCCCATCAAAAGACTCGTCACATTGAGCGGAGATTCAACTACATAAGGGATGAAGTTGAAAAAGGAAAGATATGTATTCGCAAAGTTCATACAGATCATAATGTTGCGGATCCACTCACGAAGCTCTTACATGGGCCAAAACATGAGGGACATGTTTGTGCGTTAGGGCTTCAATATTCTAGTGATTGGATATGATCTATTTTATGTATTGTACCGGAACGAAACTATTCAAACTCATTAATATAACTATGGCGTTAATTTATTTGAGTTATGTTCCTATTTTGCATATTTCATCCATGAATAAGCAATTATTCAAAATTTCCGTAGTCGATCACATTTGTGGGAACAAGTGTGAGGTCTAGACTATTATGAACTTGGATTGGTTAGCATTCAAATGGTGAATGTGGGGCAAGGTTGCGACCAAGGTTCATAGATATTTATGGGACACAAATATTGGAAGACCCGCTCTCAAGAATTACTGTATAGAGCCTTTGTGGTTGATCACATGTAATCTTGAGTAAAGGAGAATATCATTGTATCCTCTGACCTGAGATACATATTGGGTTCGGATATTCACCAAGTATTGTGCCTTGATTCTTTCCTTCGCTATTCTGAAATATGGTAGTACATAAGGAAGAACTCAGGTATACTACAAAGTGTATATCTAGGACGTATGTAGTCAAGATGGAATTTGTCCCTCTTATTCGTTGAGAGTCAGATGTCTAAGGCCTGAAAAGTTAAATCTATAAGAGAGTGATCACTCTGTATCTCCTGGATTTAACATGACATCTAGGACGAAAGGAAATAATGAAAGATTCACCTGATCATATTCGAGATGGGAACTCGAAAGGGATGATGTTGTTGAATGGCACAAAGTCATAACATATTAGGGGTGATGGACGGTGTGTTAGGCTGTATCCATCACTTGCATTAATTTCTTATGTTTCTCGTGCAAGTGGGAGATTGAAAGTATTTCGTATGCCCGAGAGACATATTAAATTAACGTGGCTAATATGTTTTGATCCAAGTCGGGTCATACCCAATAACAAACTTACTGACACCTTATTTGTATTTGATTTTAACGATTGGTTCATTGATCAAATACGCGACACTTGAACTATAAGAAAAATGGTTTTCTTAAATATTACTTGATGTGTATTTATATAAATTATTGAATAATTTATATAATATGGATTTAATTATTTATAGGTTAAATAATTAGTTAATTTATATTACATTTTATATAAATTGGTTTTATATATATAATGTTTATATAAATTAAAGAATGTAAGTATTATGAAATAGTTTTATAAAAGATTAATCTTTTATAAAACTTATTTTAATTACTTATATGGAAGTGGCATGGGAGTCTTCACAAGCATGCCATTTTGACTTGCTTTTACTTGGTTACTTGTATTCTAAATGCATATAACCAAGGGAATTGTTGGAGACCACCACCACATGCAAACACACATCTAATACTTGCAAAAAACTGCACAAAAACCTTCAAAAATCTGCTGCTGCTGCCGTGGGCTATTGGGTGCTCAAAGGGGTTCATAAATTTGGTTTTTGCAAGTCTAATTCAAGTGTTAAAAATCCTAACCAAAGTACAAGGTGTTGGTGCAAAGTTTGGGGTATAACAACTTGAGGTTTCATACTTTTGAAGCTCCATTCATCATCATCATCTTCATCACTTACTACCTAGCTAGGAGAAGGTATAAACTCTTTACTTGCTTGTAGTTTGTAAGTATATTTCATAACTTGATCCTAATTGGGTTTTAACTTTAATTGGTTAAAGGTTTACAAGTTCCAAATGGTAATACTTACATGCTTCCGCTTTAGTTTGTTTCTTAAAATGTTCTAAGTATTATGAAACTTGTTAAAACCCAACATCACCTTGGAAAAGCGTTGTTCGATTTGGTAAACGGGGGAAACTAAATCCAAGGTACATTGGACCATTCAAGATTATAGATCGTGTCGGACCAGTAGCTTACCAACTGAAGCTACCTCAACAACTCGCGGCTGTACATAACTCTTTCCACGTCTTGAATTTGAAGAAATATTTTGCTAAAGAAGATCTCACTATTCCATTAGACGAAATCCAAATCAATGAAAAACTTCAATTCATTGAAGAACCCGTCGAAATAATGGATCGTGAGGTTAAGAGAGTTAAGCAAAACAAGATACCGATTGTTAAGGTTCGATGGAAAGCTCGTAGAGGACCCGAGTTCACCTGGGAGCGTGAAGAACAGATGAAGAAGAAATATCCGCATCTATTTCCAGAAGATTCATCAACACCTTCAACAGCTTAAAATTTCGGGACGAAATTTATTTAACGGGTAGGTACTGTAGTGACCCGAACTTTTCCATGTTTATATATATTAATTGAGATTGATATTTACATGACTAAATGTTTCCAACGTGTTAAGCAATCAAACTTGTTAAGACTTGATTAAATGAAATAAGTTTCATATAGACAATTGATCACCCAAGTTGACCGGCGATTCACGAACGTTACAAATTTGTAAAAACTACATGTTGTGGTATATATAGACATATATATATGGTTGACATGAGATTATGATGAGTAATTATCTCACTAAGTATATTAACAATGTGTGATATACATAAGAAATGAGATTACTAAGTTAAGAAACTCGAAATGATATATATAACGATTATCATTATGATAACGTCTACTAAATACATATGTATCAAATTAAGATATTGATACACTATATTTAACATGATAAAATGATATTTAAATATATCATTAAGTGTGTTAACAATGAACTACATATGTAAAAACAAGACTACTAACTCAAGAATTACGAAACGAGACTTATATGTAACAATTATCGTTGTAACGATATTTTAATGTATATATCATATTAAGAGATATTCATACATCATAATATCATGATAACATAATAATTTAACATCTCATTTGATATAATAAACATTGGGTTAACAACATTAATTGAGATCGTTAACTTAAAGGTTTCAAAACAACACTTACATGTAACGACTAACGAAGACTTAACAACTCCATTAGAATGTATATACATGTTGTGTTTTGATATGTATTCTTACACTTTTTAAAGACTTAAAGACACATATCAAAGTACTTCTACTTAACAAAAATGCTTACAATTACATCCTCATTCAGTTTCATCAACAATTCTACTCGTATGCACCCGTATTCGTACTCGTACAATACACAGCTTTTAGATGTATGTACTATTGGTATATACACTCCAATGATCAGCTCTTAGTAGCCCATGTGAGTCACCTAACACATGTGGGAACCATAATTTGGCAACTAGCATGAAATATCTCATAAAATTACAAAAATATTAGTAATCATTCATGACTTATTTACATGAAAACAAAATTACATTTCCTTTATATCTAATCCATATACCAATGACCAAAAACACCTACAAACACTTTCATTCATCAATTTTCTTCATCTAATTGATCTCTCTCAAGTTCCATCTTCAAGTTCTAAGTGTTCTTCATAAATTTCATAAGTATAGTTTCATAAAAATCAAGAATACTTCCAAGTTTGCAAGTCTACTTCCAAGCTTTCTAATCCATTCCAATTAATCATCTAAGATCAAGGAACCTTTTTATTTATAGTAGGTTATCTTTCTAATTCAAGGTAATATTCATATTCAAACTTTGATTCAATTTCTACAACTATAACAATCTTATTTCGAGTGAAAATCTTACTTGAACTGTTTTCGTGTCATGATTCTGCTTCAAGAACTTTCAAGCCATCCAAGGATCCTTTGAAGCTAGATCCATTTTTCTCACTTCCAGTAGTTTTATCCAGAAAACTTGAGGTAGTAATGATGTTCATAACATCATTTGATTCATACATATAAAGCTATCTTATTCGAAGGTTTAAACTTGTAATCACTAGAATATAGTTTAGTTAATTCTAAACTTGTTCGCAAACAAAAGTTAATCCTTCTAACTTGACTTTTAAAATCAACTAAACACATGTTATATATCTATATGTTATGCTAACTTAATGATTTAAAACCTAGAAACACGATGAACGCCATAAAATCGGATATACGCCGTCGTAGTGAAACCGGGGGCTGTTTTGGTTTGATAATTAAAAACTATGATAAACTTTGATTTAAAAATTGTTCTTCTGGGAAAATTATTTTTCATATGAACATGAAACTATATCCAAAAATCTTGGTTAAACTCAAAGTGAAAGTATGTTTTTCAAAATGGTCATCAAGATGTCGTTCTTTCGACGGAAATGACTACCTCTTTAGTAATTGACATGTAACTTAAATTTCTGACTATAAACCTATACTTTTTCTATTTGGATTCTTAAATTATAGTTCAATATGAAACCATAGCAATTTGATTCACCCAAAACGGATTTAAAATGAAGAAGTTATGGGTAAAACAAGATTGGATATTTTTGATCTTTTTAGCTACGGGAAATGTTTAACAAATCTATACAAATCATATCCTAGCTAACTTATATTGTATTATACATGTATTCTAATATATTATGTAATCTTGGGATACCATAGACACATATGCAAATGTTTTGACATATCATATCGACCCATGTATATATATTATTTGGAACAACCATAGACACTCTATATGCAGTAATGTTGGAGTTAGCTATACAGGGTTGAGGTTGATTCTAAAAATATATATTCTTTGAGTTGTGATCTAGCCTGAGACGTGTATACACTGGGTCGTGGATTGATTCAAGATAATATATTTCGATTTATTTCTGTACCTCTAACTGTGGACAACTAGTTGTAGGTTATTAACGAGGACAGCTGACTTAATACACTCAAATCTTTAAAACATAATAAAAATGGTTGTAATTATATTTTGATCATATTTTGATATATATGTACATATTTGTATAGGTTCGTGAATCAATCCGTGGTCAAGTCTTATTTTCGAGGAAGGAAATATCTGTGAAAGTGAGTTATAGTTCCACTTTTAAAATCTAATATTTTTGGGATGAGAATACATGCAAGTTTTATAAATGATTTACAAAATAGACACAAGTACGTGAAACTACATTCTATGGTTGAATTATCAAAATCGAATATGCCCCTTTTTATTAAGTCTGGTAATCTAAGAATTAGGGAACAGACACCCTAATTGATGCGAATCCTAAAGATAGATCTATTGGGCCTAACAAACTCCATCCAAAGTACCGGATGCTTTAGTACTTCAAAACTTATATCATATCCGAAGGGTGTCCCGAAATGATGGGGATATTCTTATATATGCATCTTGTTATCGTCGGTTACCAGGTGTTCACCATATGAATGATTTTTATCTCTATGAATGGGATGTGTATTGAAATATGAAATCTTGTGGTCTATTGTTACGATTTGATATATATAGGTTAAACCTATAACTCGCCAATATTTTTGTTGACGTTTAAAGCATGTTTATTCTCAGGTGAATACTAAGAGCTTCCGCTGTTGCATACTAAAATAAGGACAAGATTTGGAGTCCATGTTTGTATGATATTGTGTAAAAACTGCATTCAAGAAACATATGTCGATGTAATATATTTCTATTGTTAACCATTATGTAATGGTCATGTGTAAACAGTATATTTTAGATTATCATTATTTGATAATCTACGTAATGCTTTTAAAACCTTTATTGATAAAATAAAGGTTATGGTTGTTTTAAAAATGAATGCAGTCTTTGAAAAACGTCTCATATAGAGGTCAAAACCTCGCAACGAAATAAATTAATATGGAACATTTATAATCAATATGAACGGGACATTTCAGTGTATTCCTTGGTAACAATCTACTCTCCTGGTCTTCGGCAACTTACTCCTTCTCGCTCTAGTGCCGAGGCAGAATATTGAGGAGTTGCCAATGATGTTGCAGAGACATGCTGGATACGTTGTAGTGACCCGAACTTTTCCATGTTTATATATATTAATTGAGATTGATATTTACATGATTAAATGTTTCCAACATGTTAAGCAATCAAACTTGTTAAGACTTGATTAATTGAAATATGTTTCATATAGACAATTGACCACCCAAGTTGACCGGTGATTCACGAACGTTAAAACTTGTAAAAACTATATGATGACATATATATGGATATATATATATATAGTTAACATGATACTATGATAAGTAAACATATCATTAAGTATATTAACAATGAACTACATATGTAAAAACAAGACTACTAACTTAATGATTTTTAAACGAGACATATATGTAACGATTATCGTTGTAAAGACATTTAATGTATATATATCATATTAAGAGATATTCATACATGATAATATCATGATAATATAATAATTTAAAATCTCATTTGATATTATAAACATTGGGTTAACAACATTTAACAAGATCGTTAACCTAAAGGTTTCAAAACAACACTTACATGTAACGACTAACGATGACTTAACGACTCAGTTAAAATGTATATACATGTAGTGTTTTAATATGTATTTATACACTTTTGAAAGACTTCAATACACTTATCAAAATACTTCTACTTAACAAAAATGCTTACAATTACATCCTCGTTCAGTTTCATCAACAATTCTACTCGTATGCACCCGTATTTGTACTCGTACAATACACAGCTTTTAGATGTATGTACTATTGGTATATACACTCCAATGATCAGCTATTAGCAGCTCATGTGAGTCACCTAACACATGTGGGAACCATCATTTGGCAACTAGCATGAAATATCTCATAAAATTACAAAAATATGAGTAATCATTCATGACTTATTTACATGAAAACAAAATTACATATCCTTTATATCTAATCCATACACCAACGACCAAAAACACCTACAAACACTTTCATTCTTCAATTTTCTTCATCTAATTGATCTCTCTCAAGTTCTCTCTTCAAGTTCTAAGTGTTCTTCATATATTCTACAAGTTCTAGTTACATAAAATCAAGAATACTTTCAAGTTTGCTAGCTCACTTCCAATCTTGTAAGGTGATCATCCAACCTCAAGAAATCTTGTATTCTTACAGTAGGTTATCATTCTAATACAAGGTAATAATCATATTCAAACTTTGGTTCAATTTCTATAACTATAACAATCTTATTTCAAGTGATGATCTTACTTGAACTTGTTTTCGTGTCATGATTCTGCTTCAAGAACTTCGAGCCATCCAAGGATCCGTTGAAGCTAGATCCATTTTTCTCTTTTCCAGTAGGTTTATCCAAGGAACTTAAGGTAGTAATGATGTTCATAACATCATTCGATTCATATATATATAAAGCTATCTTATTCGAAGGTTTAAACTTGTAATCACTAGAACATAGTTTAGTTAATTCTAAACTTGTTCGCAAACAAAAGTTAATCCTTCTAACTTGACTTTTAAAATCAACTAAACACATGTTATATATCTATATGATATGCTAACTTAATGATTTAAAACCTGGAAACACGAAAAACACCGTAAAACCGGATTTACGCCGTCGTAGTAACACCGCGGGCTGTTTTGGGTTAGTTAATTAAAAACTATGATAAACTTTGATTTAAAAGTTTTTATTCTGAGAAAATGATTTTTATTATGAACATGAAACTATATCCAAAAATTATGGTTAAACTCAAAGTGGAAGTATGTTTTCTAAAATGGTCATCTAGACGTCGTTCTTTCGACTGAAATGACTACCTTTACAAAAATGACTTGTAACTTATTTTTCCAACTATAAACCTATACTTTTTCTGTTTAGATTCATAAAATAGAGTTCAATATGAAACCATAGCAATTTGATTCACTCAAAACGGATTTAAAATGAAGAAGTTATGGGTAAAACAAGATTGGATAATTTTTCTCATTTTAGCTACGTGAAAATTGGTAACAAATCTATTCCAACCATAAGTTAATCAACTTGTATTGTATATTATGTAATCTTGAGATACCATAGACACGTATACAATGTTTCGATCTATCATGTCGACACATCTATATATATTTCGGAACAACCATAGACACTCTATATGTGAATGTTGGAGTTAGCTATACAGGGTTGAGGTTGATTCCAAAATATATATAGTTTGAGTTGTGATCAATACTGAGATACGTATACACTGGGTCGTGGATTGATTCAAGATAATATTTATCGATTTATTTCTGTACATCTAACTGTGGACAACTAGTTGTAGGTTACTAACGAGGACAGCTGACTTAATAAACTTAAAACATCAAAATATATTAAAAGTGTTGTAAATATATTTTGAACATACTTTGATATATATGTATATATTGTTATAGGTTCGTGAATCAACCAGTGGCCAAGTCTTACTTCCCGACGAAGTAAAAAAATCTGTGAAAGTGAGTTATAGTCCCACTTTTAAAATCTAATATTTTTGGGATGAGAATACATGCAGGTTTTATAAATGATTTACAAAATAGACACAAGTACGTGAAACTACATTCTATGGTTGAATTATCAAAATCGAATATGCCCCTTTTTATTAAGTCTGGTAATCTAAGAATTAGGGAACAGACACCCTAATTGACGCGAATCCTAAAGATAGATCTATTGGGCCTAACAAACCCCTTCCAAAGTACCGGATGCTTTAATACTTCGAAATTTATATCATATCCGAAGGGTGTCCCGGAATGATCGGGATATTCTTATATATGCATCTTGTTAATGTCGGTTACCAGGTGTTCACCATATGAATGATTTTTATCTCTATGTATGGGATGTGTATTGAAATATGAAATCTTGTGGTCTATTATTATGATTTGATATATATATAGGTTAAACCTATAACTCACCAACATTTTTGTTGATGTTTTAAGCATGTTTATTCTCAGGTGATTATTAAGAGCTTCCGCTGTCGCATACTTAAATAAGGACGAGATTTGGAGTCCATGCTTGTATGATATTGTGTAAAAACTGCATTCAAGAAACTTATTTTGTTGTAACATATTTGTATTGTAAACCATTATGTAATGGTCCTGTGTAAACAGGATATTTTAGATTATCATTTTTTGATAATCTATGTAAAGCTTTTTAAACCTTTATTGATGAAATAAAGGTTATGGTTTGTTTTAAAATGAATGCAGTCTTTGAAAAACGTCTCATATAGAGGTCAAAACCTCGCAACGAAATCAATTAATATGGAACGTTTTTAATCAATAAGAACGGGACATTTCAGTTGGTATCCGAGCGTTGGTCTTAGAGAACCAGAAAATTTACATTAGTGTGTCTTATCGAGTTTGTTAGGATGCATTAGTGAGTCTGGACTTCGACCGTGTTTTCTTTAAAAATGATTGCTTAACATTTTTGTTGGAAACTATATATTATTAACATGTATATATTATGTGATATATTAATCTCTTAAAATGTTTGATATTGTGTGATAGATGTCTACCTCTAGAACAAGTCCCATTGACTCACCTAATAATAATGAAGAGTCAAATGTAAATTGGAATGATTCGTGGACTGATTCACAAGTTCCCGAAGAGGAACCGAAAGAAGAGTCGGAACCGGAAGAAGAATCGGAACCAGAAGAAGAATCGGAACTGGATGAAGAAATAGAACCGGTGGGGGAAATAATAAAACGGTTAAGTAAAAGAAAATCCTCAACCAACCGACCAAGGTTAATTATGGTCAATGGTGTTTCCGCCAAGGAAGCAAAATATTGGGAGGATTACCAATTCTCCGATGAATCGGATTCCGACGAGAATTCCGATGATGTTATAGAAATTACCCCAATTGAATTTAAAAAGGCAAAAGAAAATAATAAGGGAAAGGGCATAAAAATAGAGAAATCTAATTCCAACCCCGATGAACTTTATATGTATCGTCAACCCCCGAAGTCCTTAAGTTGTAACAATGACCCGGGAACCTCTAAACCACCAGGTTTTTCTAAACCAATGTGGAAAACGACGGCTCGTATTAGGGGAACATCATATATCCCTAGAAACTTGGCAAAACGAACCAAAACCGAAGAAGAAGAAACAAGAGAGTTGGAATAAGATAGTTGTATTCGTGTGGTGTAATATATGTAATATAGTGTGCTTATGCTTTAAGATATATGTAAAAATTGCTTGTATTAATAAGTATTTTTTTTTTTATTTTATGAATCTAACTCTTGTCTATTTTACAGTATAAAAACACAAAATGGATAGACAACACAATATTTTAAAAGACCTACCCGGAGACATGATTGATGAAATCTTGTCTAGAGTCGGTCAGAATTCTTCGGCACAACTATTTAAGGCGAGATCAGTTTGTAAGACATTTAAAGAACGTTCCAAGAATGCCTTGGTTTATAAAAGGCTTTCGTTTGAAAGATGGGGGATATCACATTGGGAAACCCATAAGTTACGATGTGTTTACTTTGACGCATATATTGCGGGGAACCCAAATGCTATTTTACGCAACGGGTTAAGAAATTATTTCAACTCAATGTATCCGAATATAGGACTTCGTGATTTAGAAAAAGCGGCTAACATGCAACATAAAGAAGCATGTTATGCTTACGGATTAGTAATGTTCGCTTCTCACCAAAGTGAGAACAAGAACATCGGGCTATAACTATTAAAGAAAACGTTCCCACAAGTGACGGAGTCGGTAATTGGTGTAAGAAATGAGGTTTTTAGATTGTTACGGGACTGTTGGACATTACGTAACCCTCGTCCCTTTGACGACGTTACAACACGCTGTCTTATCAACGGCCATAACGGTTATGTTCCACAAGACCAAGGATGGGAAGTAATCCTAGTAAAACCAGAATGCATGACTTGTTTCTAGACGTATGAATTACGTGTCTTTATTGCCTTTGCTGAACGACTTGTGTACTAGCTAGAATTATCTTCACAACCATCTTATATCAAATTTATTGTGTGCTATATTTCATGCTATATGTAAAATAAGCGGTATTGTAAGTTTGTAAAATATTGTGTAAAAGTTTGAACACGAAATATTATTATAATCAGTTTTTCATATAGAATTGTAGTAGTTGAATTGTATATTAGCTACTAAGTATGAACTTAACGGGTAGGTACTACCCGAATTTAAACTTATAAAACGCTAATATGAAGAAAAAGCTTTTATAAATGAGTTCATATTATGCTACGAAATACTATTAACTACTCTTAATATTCTGTATGATTAACTTGTTCCATTTGACTATTTTGAAGGAAATGGCACCGACTACTCGACACACCGTGAATATGAATGAAGAGGAATTCCGTACTTTTCTAGCTTCAAACATAGCCGCAGTACAGGCTGCGCTACATACCAACAATAACCTTGGATCTAGCAGTACAGGAAATCGTGTAGGATGCACCTACAAAGAATTCACTGCCTGCAAACCTTTGGAATTTGATGGAACCGAAGGACCTATCGGATTGAAACGGTGGACCGAGAAGGTCGAATCGGTGTTTGCCATAAGTAAGTGTACTGAAGAGGACAAAGTGAAGTACGCTACGCATACCTTCACAGGTTCTGCGTTAACATGGTGGAATACCTATCTAGAGCAAGTGGGACAAGACGATGCGTACGCACTACCGTGGTCAGCATTCAAGCACTTGATGAACGAGAAGTACCGTCCCAGAACCGAGGTCAATAAGCTCAAGACAGAACTTAGAGGGTTACGAACCCAAGGATTTGATATTACCACTTACGAAAGACGATTCACATAATTGTGCCTATTGTGTCCGGGAGCATTCGAAGATGAGGAAGAGAAGATCGACGCGTTTGTGAAAGGATTACCGGAAAGAATCCAAGAAGATATTAGTTCACACGAGCCCGCCTCCATACAACAGGCATGTAGAATGGCTCACAAACTAGTGAACCAGATTGAAGAAAGAATTAAAGAACAGACTGCTGAAGAGGCCAATGTGAAGCAAGTCAAAAGAAAGTGGGAGGAAAACGGTGATAAGAATCACCAATACAACAACAACAACAGCAATTACAACAATAATCGCAACAATTATCCCAACAATCGCAACATCAATCGCAACTACAACAAACGGCCCAACAACAACAACAACAACAACAACAGCAACTACAACAATCATCCCAACAACAATAATAACCGCAACAACAACAACAATCAAAAGCAGCTATGCCAAAGGTGTGAAAAGTATCACTCGGGGTTCTGCACCAAATTTTTCAACAAGTGTAAAAGAAATGGTCATAGCGCGGCGAAGTGTGAGGTCTACGGACCAGGGGTTAATAGAACGAAAGGAACAAATGGTGTCGGAACGAGTAATGGCGGAGCAAGTAGTGTCAGAGCAAGTTATGCCAATGTAGTTTGTTATAAATGTGAAAAACCGGGCCACATTATTAGAAATTGCCCGAACCAGGAGAACACGAATGGACAAGGCCGCGGAAGAGTTTTCAATATTAATGCGGCAGAGGCACAGGAAGACCCGGAGCTTGTTACGGGTACGTTTCTTATTGACAATAAATCTGCTTACGTTTTATTTGATTCGGGTGCGGATAGAAGCTATATGAGTAGAGATTTTTGTGCTAAATTAAGTTGTCCATTGACGCCTTTGGATAGTAAATTTTTACTCGAATTAGCAAATGGTAAATTAATTTCAGCAGATAATATATGTCAGAATCGAGAAATTAAACTGGTTAACGAAACATTTAAGATTGATTTGATACCAGTAGAGTTAGGGAGTTTTGATGTGATAATCGGTATGGACTGGTTGAAAGAAGTGAAAGCAGAGATCGTTTGTTACAAAAATGCAATTCGCATTATACGAGAAAAAGGAAAACCCTTAATGGTGTACGGAGAAAAGGGCAACACGAAGCTACATCTTATTAGTAATTTGAAGGCACAAAAACTAATAAGAAAAGGTTGCTATGCTGTTCTAGCACACGTCGATAAAGTACAAACTGAAGAAAAGAGCATCAATGATGTTCCCATTGCAAAAGAATTTCCCGATGTATTTCCGAAAGAATTACTGGGATTACCCCCACATCGATCCGTTGAATTTCAAATAGATCTTGTACCAGGAGCTGCACCAATAGCTCGTGCTCCTTACAGACTCGCACCCAGCGAGATGAAAGAACTGCAAAGCCAATTACAAGAACTTTTAGAGCGTGGTTTCATTCGACCAAGCACATCACCGTGGGGAGCTCCTGTTTTGTTTGTCAAGAAGAAAGATGGTACATTCAGGTTGTGTATCGACTACCGAGAGTTGAACAAACTTACCATCAAGAACCGCTACCCACTACCGAGAATCGATGACTTATTTGATCAACTACAAGGCTCGTCTGTTTATTCAAAGATTGACTTACGTTCCGGGTATCATCAAATGCGGGTGAAAGAAGATGATATTCCAAAGACTGCTTTCAAAACACGTTACGGTCATTACGAGTTTATGGTCATGCCGTTTGGTTTAACTAATGCACCAGCTGTGTTCATGGACCTTATGAACCGAGTGTGTGGACCATACCTTGACAAGTTTGTCATTGTTTTCATTGATGACATACTTATTTACTCAAAGAATGACCAAGAACACGGTGAACATTTGAGAAAGGTGTTAGAAGTATTGAGGAAGGAAGAATTGTACGCTAAGTTTTCAAAGTGTGCATTTTGGTTGGAAGAAGTTCAATTTCTCGGTCACATAGTGAACACAGAAGGTATTAAGGTGGATCCGGCAAAGATAGAAACTGTTGAAAAGTGGGAAACCCCGAAAACTCCGAAACACATACGCCAGTTTTTAGGACTAGCTGGTTACTACAGAAGGTTCATCCAAGACTTTTCCAGAATAGCAAAACCCTTGACTGCATTAACGCATAAAGGGAAGAAATTTGAATGGAATGATGAACAAGAGAAAGCGTTTCAGTTATTGAAGAAAAAGCTAACTACGGCACCTATATTGTCATTGCCTGAAGGGAATGATGATTTTGTGATTTATTGTGACGCAACAAAGCAAGGTCTCGGTTGTGTATTAATGCAACGAAAGAAGGTGATTGCTTATGCGTCTAGACAATTGAAGATTCACGAACAAAATTATACGACGCATGATTTGGAATTAGGCGCGATTGTTTTTGCATTAAAGACTTGGAGGCACTACTTATATGGGGTCAAAAGTATTATATATACCGACCACAAAAGTCTTCAACACATATTTAATCAGAAACAACTGAATATGAGGCAGCGTAGGTGGATTGAATTGTTGAATGATTACGACTTTGAGATTCGTTACCACCCGGGAAAGGCAAATGTGGTAGCCGATGCCTTGAGTAGGAAGGACAAAGAACCCATTCGAGTAAAATCTATGAATATAATGATTCATAATAACCTTACTACTCAAATAAAGGAGGCGCAACAAGGAGTTTTAAAAGAGGAAAATTTAAAGGATGAAATACCCAAAGGATCGGAGAAGCATCTTAATATTCGGGAAGACAGAACCCGGTATAGGGCTGAAAGGATTTGGGTACCAAAATTTGGAGATATGAGAGAAATGGTACTTAGAGAAGCTCATAAAACCAGATACTCAATACATCCTGGAACGGGGAAGATGTACAAGGATCTCAAGAAACATTTTTGGTGGCCGGGTATGAAAGCCGATGTTGCTAAATATGTAGGAGAATGTTTGACGTGTTCTAAGGTCAAAGCTGAGCATCAGAAACCATCAGGTCTACTTCAACAACCCGAAATCCCGGAATGGAAATGGGAAAACATTACCATGGATTTCATCACTAAATTGCCAAGGACTGCAAGTGGTTTTGATACTATTTGGGTAATAGTTGATCGTCTCACCAAATCAGCACACTTCCTGCCAATAAGAGAAGATGACAAGATGGAGAAGTTAGCACGACTGTATTTGAAGGAAGTCGTCTCCAGACATGGAATACCAATCTCTATTATCTCTGATAGGGATGGTAGATTTATTTCAAGATTCTGGCAGACATTACAGCAAGCATTAGGAACTCGTCTAGACATGAGTACTGCCTATCATCCACAAACTGATGGGGAAAGCGAAAGGACGATACAAACGCTTGAAGACATGCTACGAGCATGTGTTATTGATTTCGGAAACAGTTGGGATCGACATCTACCGTTAGTAGAATTTTCCTACAACAACAGCTACCATTCAAGCATTGAGATGGCACCGTTTGAAGCACTTTATGGTAGAAAGTGCAGGTCTCCGATTTGTTGGAGTGAAGTGGGGGATAGACAGATTACGGGTCCGTAGATTATACAAGAAACTACCGAGAAGATCATCCAAATTCAACAACGGTTGAAAACTGCCCAAAGTCGACAAAAGAGCTACGCTGACATTAAAAGAAAAGATATAGAATTTGAAATTGGAGAGATGGTCATGCTTAAAGTTGCACCTTGGAAAGGCGTTGTTCGATTTGGTAAACGAGGGAAATTAAATCCAAGGTATATTGGACCATTCAAGATTATTGATCGTGTCGGACCAGTAGCTTACCGACTTGAGCTACCTCAACAACTCGTGGCTGTACATAACACTTTCCACGTCTCGAATTTGAAGAAATGTTTTGCTAAAGAAGATCTCACTATTCCGTTAGATGAAATCCAAATCAACGAAAAACTTCAATTCATCGAAGAACCCGTCGAAATAATGGATCGTGAGGTTAAAAGACTTAAGCAAAACAAGATACCAATTGCTAAGGTTCGATGGAATGCTCGTAGAGGACCCGAGTTCACCTGGGAGCGTGAAGATCAGATGAAGAAGAAATACCCGCATCTATTTCCAGAAGATTCGTCAACACCTTCAACAGCTTAAAATTTCGGGACGAAATTTATTTAACGGGTAGGTACTGTAGTGACCCGAACTTTTCCATGTTTATATATATTAATTGAGATTGATATTTACATGATTAAATGTTTCCAACATGTTAAGCAATCAAACTTGTTAAGACTTGATTAATTGAAATATGTTTCATATAGACAATTGACCACCCAAGTTGACCGGTGATTCACGAACGTTAAAACTTGTAAAAACTATATGATGACATATATATGGATATATATATATAGTTAACATGATACTATGATAAGTAAACATATCATTAAGTATATTAACAATGAACTACATATGTAAAAACAAGACTACTAACTTAATTATTTTTAAACGAGACATATATGTAACGATTATCGTTGTAAAGACATTTAATGTATATATATCATATTAAGAGATATTCATACATGATAATATCATGATAATATAATAATTTAAAATCTCATTTGATATTATAAACATTGGGTTAACAACATTTAACAAGATCGTTAACCTAAAGGTTTCAAAACAACACTTACATGTAACGACTAACGATGACTTAACGACTCAGTTAAAATGTATATACATGTAGTGTTTTAATATGTATTTATACACTTTTGAAAGACTTCAATACACTTATCAAAATACTTCTACTTAACAAAAATGCTTACAATTACATCCTCGTTCAGTTTCAACAACAATTCTACTCGTATGCACCCGTATTCGTACTCGTACAATACACAGCTTTTAGATGTATGTACTATTGGTATATACACTCCAATGATCAGCTCTTAGCAGCCCATGTGAGTCACCTAACACATGTGGGAACCATCATTTGGCAACTAGCATGAAATGTCTCATAAAATTACAAAAATATGAGTAATCATTCATGACTTATTCACATGAAAACAAAATTACATATCCTTTATATCTAATCCATACACCAACGACCAAAAACACCTACAAACACTTTCATTCTTCAATTTTCTTCATCTAACTGATCTCTCTCAAGTTCTATCTTCAAGTTCTAAGTGTTCTTCATATATTCTACAAGTTCTAGTTACATAAAATCAAGAATACTTTCAAGTTTGCTAGCTCACTTCCAATCTTGTAAGGTGATCATCCAACCTCAAGAAATCTTTGTTTCTTACAGTAGGTTATCATTCTAATACAAGGTAATAATCATATTCAAACTTTGGTTCAATTTCTATAACTATAACAATCTTATTTCAAGTGATGATCTTACTTGAACTTGTTTTCGTGTCATGATTCTGCTTCAAGAACTTCGAGCCATCCAAGGATCCGTTGAAGCTAGATCCATTTTTCTCTTTTCCAGTAGGTTTATCCAAGGAACTTAAGGTAGTAATGATGTTCATAACATCATTCGATTCATATATATATAAAGCTATCTTATTCGAAGGTTTAAACTTGTAATCACTAGAACATAGTTTAGTTAATTCTAAACTTGTTCGCAAACAAAAGTTAATCCTTCTAACTTGACTTTTAAAATCAACTAAACACATGTTCTATATCTATATGATATGCTAACTTAATGATTTAAAACCCGGAAACACGAAAAACACCGTAAAACCGGATTTACGCCGTCGTAGTAACACCGCGGGCTGTTTTGGGTTAGTTAATTAAAAACTATGATAAACTTTGATTTAAAAGTTTTTATTCTGAGAAAATGATTTTTATTATGAACATGAAACTATATCCAAAAATTATGGTTAAACTCAAAGTGGAAGTATGTTTTCTAAAATGGTCATCTAGACGTCGTTCTTTCGACTGAAATGACTACCTATACAAAAACCACTTGTAACTTATTTTTCCAACTATAAACCTATACTTTTTCTGTTTAGATTCATAAAATAGAGTTCAATATGAAACCATAGCAATTTGATTCACTCAAAACGGATTTAAAATGAAGAAGTTATGGGTAAAACAAGATTGGATAATTTTTCTCATTTTAGCTACGTGAAAATTGGTAACAAATCTATTCCAACCATAACTTAATCAACTTGTATTGTATATTATGTAATCTTGAGATACCATAGACACGTATACAATGTTTCGACACATCTATATATATTTCGACACAACCATAGACACTCTATATGTGAATGTTGGAGTTAGCTATACAGGGTTGAGGTTGATTCCAAAATATATATAGTTTGAGTTGTGATCAATACTGAGATACGTATACACTGGGTCATGGATTGATTCAAGATAATATTTATCAACTTATTTCTGTACATCTAACTGTGGACAACTAGTTGTAGGTTACTAACGAGGACAGCTGACTTAATAAACTTAAAACATCAAAATATATTAAAAGTGTTGTAAATATATTTTGAACATACTTTGATATATATGTATATATTGTTATAGGTTCGTGAATCAACCAGTGGCCAAGTCTTACTTCCCGACGAAGTAAAAATCTGTGAAAGTGAGTTATAGTCCCACTTTTAAAATCTAATATTTTTGGGATGAGAATACATGCAGGTTTTATAAATGATTTACAAAATAGACACAAGTACGTGAAACTACATTCTATGGTTGAATTATCAAAATCGAATATGCCCCTTTTTATTAAGTCTGGTAATCTAAGAATTAGGGAACAGACACCCTAATTGACGCGAATCCTAAAGATAGATCTATTGGGCCTAACAAACCCCATCCAAAGTACCGGATGCTTTAGTACTTCGACATTTATATCATATCCGAAGGGTGTCCCGGAATGATGGGGATATTCTTATATATGCATCTTGTTAATGTCGGTTACCAGGTGTTCACCATATGAATGATTTTTATCTCTATGTATGGGATGTGTATTGAAATATGAAATCTTGTGGTCTATTATTATTATGATTTGATATATAGAGGTTAAACCTATAACTCACCAACATTTTTGTTGACGTTTTAAGCATGTTTATTATCAGGTGATTATTAAGAGATTCCGCTGTCGCATACTTAAATAAGGACGAGATTTGGAGTCCATGCTTGTATGATATTGTGTAAAAACTGCATTCAAGAAACTTATTTTGTTGTAACATATTTATATTGTAAACCATTATGTAATGGTCGTGTGTAAACAGGATATTTTAGATTATCATTATTTGATAATCTACGTAAAGCTCTTTAAACCTTTATTGATGAAATAAAGGTTATGGTTTGTTTTAAAATGAATGCAGTCTTTGAAAAACGTCTCATATAGAGGTCAAAACCTCGCAACGAAATCAATTAATATGGAACGTTTTTAATCAATAAGAACGGGAAATTTCAGTTGGTATCCGAGCGTTGGTCTTAGAGAACCAGAAAATTTGCATTAGTGTGGCTTATCGAGTTTGTTAGGATGCATTAGTGAGTCTGGACTTCGACCGTGTTTTCCTTAAAAATGATTGCTTAACATTTTTGTTGGAAACTATATATTTTTAACATATGAATATTATGTGATATATTAATCTCTTATCGTGTTTGATATTATGTGATAGATGTCTACCTCTAGAACAAGTCCCATTGACTCACCTAATAATAATGAAGAGTTAAATGTAAATTGGAATGATTCGTGGACTGATTCACAAGTTCCCAAAGAGGAACCGGAAGAAGAGTCAGAACCGGAAGAAGAATCGGATCCGGAAGAAGAATCGGAACCGGAAGAAGAAATAGAACCGGTGGGGGAAATAATAAAACGGTTAAGTAAAAGAGAATCCTCAACCAACCGACCAAGGTTAATTATGTTCAATGGTGTTTCCGCCAAGGAAGCAAAATATTGGGAGGATTACCAATTCTCCGATGAATCGGATTCCGACGAGAATTCCGATGATGTTATAGAAATTACCCCAACTGAATTTAAAAAGGCAAAAGAAAATAATAAGGGAAAGGGCATAAAAATAAAGAAATCTAATTCCAACCCCGATGAACTTTATATGTATCGTCAACCCCCGAAGTCCTTAAGTTGTAACAATGACCCGGGAACCTCTAAACCACCAGGTTTTTCTAAACCAATGTGGATAACGACGGCTCGTATTAGGAGAACATCATATATCCCTAGAAACTTGGCAAAACGAACCAAAACCGAACAAGAAGAAACGAGCGAGTCGGAATAAGATAGTTATATTCGTGTGGTGTAATATATGTAATATAGTGTGCTTATGCTTTATGATATATGTAAAAATTGCTTGTATTAATAAGTATTTTTTTTATGAATCTAACTCTTGTCTATTTTACAGTATAAAAACACAAAATGGATAGACAACCCAATATTTTAAGAGACCTACCCGGAGACATGATTGATGAAATCTTGTCTAGAGTCGGTCAGAATTCCTCGGCACAACTATTTAAGGCGAGATCAGTTTGTAAGACATTCGAAGAATGTTCCAAGAATGCCTTGGTTTATAAAAGGCTTTCATTCGGAAGATGGGGAATATCACATTGGGAAATCCATAAGTTACGATGTGTTTACTTTGACGCATATATTGCGGGGAACCCAAATGCTATTTTACGCAACGGGTTAAGAAATTATTTTGACTCAGTATATCTGAATATAGGACTTTGTGATTTAGAAAAAGCGGCTAACATGCAACATAAAGAAGCATGTTATGCTTACGGGTTAGTAATGTTCGCTTCTCACCAAAGTGAGAACAAGAACATCGGGCTACAACTATTAAACAAAACGTTCCCACAAGTGACGGAGTCGGTAATTGGTGTAAGAAATGAGGTTTTTAGGTTATTACGAGACTGTTGGTCATTACGTAACCCTCGTCCCTTTGATGACGTTACAACACGCTGTCTTATCAACGGCCATAACGGTTATGTTCCACAAGACCAAGGATGGGAAGTAATCCTAGTAAAACCAGAATGCACGACTTGTTTCTGGACGTATGAATTACGTGTCTTTATTGCCTTTGCTGAACGACTTGTGTACTAGCTAGAATTATCTTCACAACTATCTTGTATCAAAGTTATTGTGTGCTATATTTCATGCTTTATGTAAAATAAGCGGTATTGTAAGTTTGTAAAATATTGTGTAAAAGTTTGAACGCGAAATATTATTACAATCAGTTTTTCATATAGAATTGTAGTAGTTGAATTGTATATTAGCTACTAAGTATGAACTTAACGGGTAGGTACTACCCGAATTTAAACTTATAAAACGCTAATATGAAGAAAAAGCTTTTATAAATGAGTTCATATTATGCTATGAAATACTATTAACTACTCTTAATATTCTGTATGATTAACTTGTTCCATTTGACTATTTTGAAGGAAATGGCACCGACTACTCGACACACCGTGAATATGAATGAAGAGGAATTCCGTACTTTTCTAGCTTCAAACATAGCCGCAGTACAGGCTGCGCTACATACCAACAATAACCTTGGATCTGGCAGTACAGGAAATCGTGTAGGATGCACCTACAAAGAATTCACTGCCTGCAAACCTTTGGAATTTGATGGAACCGAAGGACCGATCGGACTGAAACGGTGGACCGAGAAGGTCGAATCGGTGTTTGCCATAAGTAAGTGTACTGAAGAGGACAAAGTGAAGTACGCTATGCATACCTTCACAGGTTCTGCGTTAACATGGTGGAATACCTATCTAGAGCAAGTGGGACAAGACGATGCGTACGCACTACCGTGGTCAGCATTCAAGCACTTGATGAACGAGAAGTACCGTCCCAGAACCGAGGTCAATAAGCTCAAGACAGAACTTAGAGGGTTACGAACCCAAGGATTTGATATTACCACGTATGAAAGACGATTCACAGAATTGTGCCTATTGTGTCCGGGAGCATTCAAAGATGAGGAAGAGAAGATCGACGCGTTTGTGAAAGGATTACCGGAAAGAATCCAAGAAGATATAAATTCACACGAGCCCGCCTCCATACAACAGGCATGTAGAATGGCTCACAAACTAGTGAACCAGATTGAAGAAAGAATTAAAGAACAGACTGCTGAAGAGGCCAATGTGAAGCAAGTCAAAAGAAAGTGGGAGAAAAACGGTGATAAGAATCACTAATACAACAACAACAGCAATTACAACAATAATCGCAACAATTATCCCAACAATCGCAACTACAACAAATGGCCCAACAACAACAACAACAACAACAACAACAGCAACAGCAACTACAATAATCATCCCAACAACAATAATAACCGCAACAACAACAACAATCAGAAGCAGCTATGCCAAAGGTGTGAAAAGTATCACTCGGGGTTCTGCACCAAATTTTGCAACAAGTGTAAAAGAAATGGTCATAGCGCGGCGAAGTGTGAGGTCTACGGACCAGGGGTTAATAGAACGAAAGGAACAAATGGTGTCGGAACGAGTAATGGCGGAGCAAGTAGTGTCGGAGCAAGTTATGCCAATGTAGTTTGTTATAAATATGGAAAACCGGGCCACATTATTAGAAATTGCCCGAACCAGGAGAACACGAATGGACAAGGCCGCGGAAGAGTTTTCAATATTAATGCGGCACAGGCACAGGAAGACCCAGAGCTTGTTACGGGTACGTTTCTTATTGACAATAAATTTGCTTACGTTTTATTTGATTCGGGTGCGGATAGAAGCTATATGAGTAGAGATTTTTGTGCTAAATTAAGTTGTCCATTGACGCCTTTGGATAGTAAATTTTTACTCGAATTAGCAAATGGTAAATTAATTTCAGCAGATAATATATGTCGGAATCGAGAAATTAAACTGGTTAGCGAAACATTTAAGATTGATTTGATACCAGTAGAGTTAGGGAGTTTTGATGTGATAATCGGTATGGACTGGTTGAAAGAAGTGAAAGCAGAGATCGTTTGTTACAAAAATGCAATTCGCATTATACGAGAAAAAGGAAAACCCTTAATGGTGTACGGAGAAAAGGGCAACACGAAGCTACATATTATTAGTAATTTGAAGGCACAAAAACTAATAAGAAAAGGTTGATATGCTGTTCTAGCACACGTCGAGAAAGTACAAACTGAAGAAAAGAGCATCAATGATGTTCCCATTGCAAAAGAATTTCCCGATGTATTTCCGAAAGAATTACCGGGATTACCCCCACATCGATCCGTTGAATTTCAAATAGATCTTGTACCAGGAGCTGCACCAATAGCTCGTGCTCCTTACAGACTCGCACCCAGTGAGATGAAAGAACTGCAAAGCCAATTACAAGAACTTTTAGAGCGTGGTTTCATTCGACCAAGCACATCACCGTGGGGAGCTCCTGTTTTGTTTGTCAAGAAGAAAGATGGTACATTCAGGTTGTGTATCGACTACCGAGAGTTGAAAAAACTTACCATCAAGAACCGCTACCCACTACCGAGAATCGACGACTTATTTGATCAACTACAAGGCTCGTCTGTTTATTCAAAGATTGACTTACGTTCCGGGTATCATCAAATGCGGGTGAAAGAAGATGATATTCTAAAGACTGCTTTCAGAACACGTTACGGTCATTACGAGTTTATGGTCATGCCGTTTGGTTTAACTAATGCACCAGCTGTGTTCATGGACCTTATGAACCGAGTGTGTGGACCATACCTTGACAAGTTTGTCATCGTTTTCATTGATGACATACTTATTTACTCAAAGAATGACCAAGAACACGGTGAACATTTGAGAAAGGTGTTAGAAGTATTGAGGAAGGAAGAATTGTACGCTAAGTTTTCAAAGTGTGCATTTTGGTTGGAAGAAGTTCAATTCCTCGGTCACATAGTGAACAAAGAAGGTATTAAGGTGGATCCGGCAAAGATAGAAACTGTTGAAAAGTGGAAAACCCCGAAAACTCTGAAATACATACGCCAGTTTTTAGGACTAGCTGGTTACTACAGAAGGTTCATCCAAGACTTTTCCAGAATAGCAAAACCCTTGACTGCATTAACGCATAAAGGGAAGAAATTTGAATGGAATGATGAACAAGAGAAAGCGTTTCAGTTATTGAAGAAAAAGCTAACTACGGCACCTATATTGTCATTGCCTGAAGGGAATGATGATTTTGTGATTTATTGTGACGCATCAAAGCAAGGTCTCGGTTGTGTATTAATGCAACGAACGAAGGTGATTGCTTATGCGTCTAGACAATTGAAGATTCACGAACAAAATTATACGACGCATGATTTGGAATTAGGCGCGGTTGTTTTTGCATTAAAGACTTGGAGGCACTACTTATATGGGGTCAAAAGTATTATATATACCGACCACAAAAGTCTTCAACACATATTTAATCAGAAACAACTGAATATGAGGCAGCGTAGGTGGATTGAATTATTGAATGATTACGACTTTGAGATTCGTTACCACCCGGGAAAGGCAAATGTGGTAGCCGATGCCTTGAGTAGGAAGGACAGAGAACCCATTCGAGTAAAATCTATGAATATAATGATTCATAATAACCTTACTACTCAAATAAAGGAGGCGCAACAAGGAGTTTTAAAAGAGGGAAATTTAAAGGATGAAATACCCAAAGGATCGGAGAAGCATCTTAATATTCGGGAAGACGGAACCCGGTATAGGGCTGAAAGGATTTGGGTACCAAAATTTGGAGATATGAGAGAAATGGTACTTAGAGAAGCTCATAAAACCAGATACTCAATACATCCTGGAACGGGGAAGATGTACAAGGATCTCAAGAAACATTTTTGGTGGCAGGGTATGAAAGCCGATGTTGCTAAATACGTAGGAGAATGTTTGACGTGTTCTAAGGTCAAAGCTGAGCATCAGAAACCATCAGGTCTACTTCAACAACCTGAAATCCCGGAATGGAAATGGGAAAACATTACCATGGATTTCATCACTAAATTGCCAAGGACTGCAAGTGGTTTTGATACTATTTGGGTAATAGTTGATCGTCTCACCAAATCAGCACACTTCCTGCCAATAAGAGAAGATGACAAGATGGAGAAGTTAGCACGACTGTATTTGAAGGAAGTCGTCTCCAGACATGGAATACCAATCTCTATTATCTCTGATAGGGATGGCAGATTTATTTCAAGATTCTGGCAGACATTACAGCAAGCATTAGGAACTCGTCTAGACATGAGTACTGCCTATCATCCACAAACTGATGGGCAGAGCGAAAGGACGATACAAACACTTGAAGACATGCTACGAGCATGTGTTATTGATTTCGGAAACAGTTGGGATCGACATCTACCGTTAGCAGAATTTTCCTACAACAACAGCTACCATTCAAGCATTGAGATGGCGCCGTTTGAAGCACTTTATGGTAGAAAGTGCAGGTCTCCGATTTGTTGGAGTGAAGTGGGGGATAGACAGATTACGGGTCCGGAGATTATACAAGAAACTACCGAGAAGATCTTCCAAATTCAACAACGATTGAAAACCGCCCAAAGTCGACAAAAGAGCTACGCTGACATTAAAAGAAAAGATATAGAATTTGAAATTGGAGAGATGGTCATGCTTAAATTTGCACCTTGGAAAGGCGTTGTTCGATTTGGTAAACGAGGGAAATTAAATCCAAGGTATATTGGACCATTCAAGATTATTGATCGTGTCGGACCAGTAGCTTACCGACTTGAGTTACCTCAACAACTCGTGGCTGTACATAACACTTTCCACGTCTCGAATTTGAAGAAATGTTTTGCTAAAGAAGATCTCACTATTCCGTTAGATGAAATCCAAATCAACGAAAAACTTCAATTCATCGAAGAACCCGTCGAAATAATGGATCGTGAGGTTAAAAGACTTAAGCAAAACAAGATACCAATTGTTAAGGTTCGATGGAATGCTCGTAGAGGACCCGAGTTCACCTGAGAGTGTAAAGATCAGATGAAGAAGAAATACCCGCATCTATTTCCAGAAGATTCGTCAACACCTTCAACAACTTAAAATTTCGGGACGAAATTTATTTAACGGGTAGGTACTGTAGTGACCCGAACTTTTCCATGTTTATATATATTAATTGAGATTGATATTTACATGATTAAATATTTCCAACATGTTAAGCAATCAAACTTCTTAAGACTTGATTAATTGAAATATGTTTCATATAGACAATTGACCACCCAAGTTGACCGGTGATTCACGAACGTTAAAACTTGTAAAAACTATATGATGACATATATATGGATATATATATATAGTTAACATGATACTATGATAAGTAAACATATCATTAAGTATATTAACAATGAACTACATATGTAAAAACAAGACTACTAACTTAATGATTTTTAAACGAGACATATATGTAACGATTATCGTTGTAAAGACGTTTAATGTATATATATCATATTAAGAGATATTCATACATGATAATATCATGATAATATAATAATTTAAAATCTCATTTGATATTATAAACATTGGGTTAACAACATTTAACAAGATCGTTAACCTAAAGGTTTCAAAACAACACTTACATGTAACGACTAACGATGACTTAACGAATCAGTTAAAATGTATATACATGTAGTGTTTTAATATGTATTTATACACTTTTGGAAGACTTCAATACACTTATCAAAATACTTCTACTTAACAAAAATGCTTACAATTACATCCTCGTTCAGTTTCATCAACAATTCTACTCGTATGCACCCGTATTCGTACTCGTACAATACACAGCTTTTAGATGTATGTACTATTGGTATATACACTCCAATGATTAGCTCTTAGCAGTCCATGTGAGTCACCTAACACATGTGGGAACCATCATTTGGCAACTAGCATGAAATATCTCATAAAATTACAAAAATATGAGTAATCATTCATGACTTATTTACATGAAAACAAAATTACATATCCTTTATATCTAATCCATACACCAACGACCAAAAACACCTAAAAACACTTTCATTCTTCAATTTTCTTCATCTAATTGATCTCTCTCAAGTTCTATCTTCAAGTTCTAAGTGTTCTTCATATATTCTACAAGTTCTAGTTACATAAAATCAAGAATACTTTCAAGTTTGCTAGCTCACTTCCAATCTTGTAAGGTGATCATACAACCTCAAGAAATCTTTGTTTCTTACAGTAGGTTATCATTCTAATACAAGGTAATACTCATATTCAAATTTTGGTTCAATTTCTATAACTATAACAATCTTATTTCAAGTGATGATCTTACTTGAACTTGTTTTCGTGTCATGATTCTGCTTCAAGAACTTCGAGCCATCCAAGGATCCATTGAAGCTAGATCCATTTTTCTCTTTTCCAGTAGGTTTATCCAAGGAACTTAAGGTAGTAATGATGTTCATAACATCATTCGATTCATACATATAAAGCTATCTTATTCGAAGGTTTAAACTTGTAATCACTAGAACATAGTTTAGTTAATTCTAAACTTGTTCGCAAACAAAAGTTAATCCTTCTAACTTGACTTTTAAAATCAACTAAACACATGTTCTATATCTATATGATATGCTAACTTAATGATTTAAAACCTGGAAACACGAAAAACACCGTAAAACCGGATTTACGCCGTCGTAGTAACACCGCGGGCTGTTTTGGGTTAGTTAATTAAAAACTATGATAAACTTTGATTTAAAAGTTGTTATTATGAGAAAATGATTGTATTATGAACATGAAACTATATCCAAAAATTATGGTTAAACTCAAAGTGGAAGTATGTTTTCTAAAATGGTCATCTAGACGTCGTTCTTTCGACTGAAATGGCCTCCTTTACAAAAACGACTTGTAACTTATTTTTCCGACTATAAACCTATAGTTTTTCTGTTTAGATTCATAAAATAGAGTTCAATATGAAACCATAGCAATTTGATTCACTCAAAACAGATTTAAAATGAAGAAGTTATGGGTAAAACAAGATTGGATAATTTTTCTCATTTTAGCTACGTGAAAATTGGTAACAAATCTATTCCAACCATAACTTAATCAACTTGTATTGTATATTATGTAATCTTGAGATACCATAGACACGTATACAATGTTTCGACCTATCATGTCGACACATCTATATATGTTTCGGAACAACCATAGACAATCTATATGTGAATGTTGGAGTTAGCTATACAGGGTTGAGGTTGATTCCAAAATATATATATTTTGAGTTGTGATCAATACTGAGATACGTATACACTGTGTCGTGGATTGATTCAAGATAATATTTATCGATTTATTTCTGTACATCTAACTGTGGACAACTAGTTGTAGGTTACTAACGAGGACAGCTGACTTAATAAACTTAAAACATCAAAATATATTAAAAGTGTTGTAAATATATTTTGAACATACTTTGATATATATGTATATATTGTTATAGGTTCGTGAATCAACCAGTGGCCAAGTCTTACTTCCCGACGAAGTAAAAATCTGTGAAAGTGAGTTATAGTCCCACTTTTAAAATCTAATATTTTTGGGATGAGAATACATGCAGGTTTTATAAATGATTTACAAAATAGACACAAGTACGTGAAACTACATTCCATGGTTGAATTATCGAAATCGAATATGCCCCTTTTTATTAAGTCTGGTAATCTAAGAATTAGGGAACAGACACCCTAATTGACGCGAATCCTAAAGATAGATCTATTGGGCCTAACAAACCCCATCCAAAGTACCGGATGCTTTAGTACTTCGAAATTTAAATCATATCCGAAGGGTGTCCCGGAATGATGGGGATATTCTTATATATGCATCTTGTTAATGTCGGTTACCAGGTGTTCACCATATGAATGATTTTTATCTCTATGTATGGGATGTGAATTGAAATATGAAATCTTGTGGTCTATTATTATTATGATTTGATATATATAGGTTAAACCTATAACTCACCAACATTTTTGTTGACGTTTTAAGCATGTTTATTCTCAGGTGATTATTAAGAGCTTCCGCTATCGCATACTTAAATAAGGACGAGATTTGGAGTCCATGCTTGTATGATATTGTGTAAAAACTGCATTCAAGAAACTTATTTTGTTGTAACATATTTGTATTGTAAACCATTATGTAATGGTCGTGTGTAAACATGATATTTTAGATTATCATTATTTGATAATCTACGTAAAGCTCTTTAAACCTTTATTGATGAAATAAAGGTTATGGTTTGTTTTAAAATGAATGCAGTCTTTGAAAAACGTCTCATATAGAGGTCAAAACCTCGCAACGAAATCAATTAATATGGAACGTTTTTAATCAATAAGAACGGGACATTTTAGTTACAGCTCGACTTTTCCTTGTCAGATCTTCAGAATGGATCAAAGGAGAAGAGGTGCTCCTCCTTATCGTGGTCTTCTAAATAAGCTTTCAACCGGTGACCACTCCATCTTGATCTAAATTTTCCCGCGAACTTCTTGAACCGAGAATTGAAGTGAAGAACTTTATCTCCAGGGGCGAACTTTGTAGGGATTAATTTTGCATCATGCGTAAACTTCGTTCGTTCCTTGTAGATGTATGACGTTTCATATGCTTGGTCTCTCAATTTGGAGAGTTCGTTCATTTTCATTTTCCTATGTCTTCCGATAACTGAGGGATCGAGGTTGCAGGTCTTCAACGCCCAGAGAGCTTTATATTCGAGTTCTAGCGGAAGGTGACAAGCTTTTCCATAGATCATTCGGTAGGGTGTAGTTCCATGAGGATTCTTTTAAGCAGTCCAGAATGCCCACAGAGCATCATCTAGCTTCTCGGCCCATTTATTTCTATGATGGCTGACAGTTCGTTCTAAAATTCTTTTGAGTGCTCTGTTCGTGACCTCTACTTGTCCGTTGGTCTACGGATGATAGGCAGTGGACATCTTGTGGGTAACTCCGTATTGTTGCATCACCTTCATAAACTGAGTGTTACAGAAGTGTGTGCCTCTATCACTTCTTATCGCACGGGGAGCTCTAAATCTGCAGAATAGTCTCTTCAGGAATTTTGTGACGACTTTGGCATCATTAGTCAGAAATGCTTGAGCTTCGACCCATCTGGAGACATAATCTACTGCTACAAGGACATATTCTTTCCCGTTAAACTTTGGGAATGGGCCCATGAAGTCTAATCCCCATATATCGAAGATTTCGCAAGCTTGGATATTAGTCCGAGGCATCTCATTCTTCATAGAGATATTGCCTTGTCTTTGGCATACGTCGCAACGCTTTACAAGCTCTTCCGCATCTCGAAATATAGACGTCCAATAAAATCCTAATTCGTAGACTTTCCTCGCGGTTAAGTTTTCTCCATGCTGACCTCCAGTTGGTCCATGGTGACATTGGTGAAGAATCCCTGCTGCTTGCTTTTCATCTACGCATCTCCTGATTATCTGATCAGGGCAAATTCTAAACAGGTAGGGATCTTCCCAGTAGTAGTACTTGGCAACCCTGAAGAACTTCCTTCTTCGGGAGGTACTCATCCCCTTTTGTACTACTCCGACAACTAGGTAGTTGGCCATGTTGGCATACCAAGGAGTGTCAGCAAACTGTGATCCTATGTGAGTTTGTCCTAAACTCATAAGCTGTTCTTCCGGAAATTTATCTCTGATATCTTGTTCTGCAAGTTTTTCCATCATTGGGTTCTCCAAATGACTAAGATGATCTGCTGTGACGTTTTCTACTCCTTTCTTGTCTTTAATCTCAATGTCGAATTATTGAAGGAGTAAGATCCATCGTAGGAGTCTTGGCTTTGCGTCCTGCTTTGTAAACAGATATTTGAGGGCTGAATGATCTGTATAGACTGTAGTCTTGGACATGATAAGATAGGAACATAATTTGTCGAAGGCGAATACTATGGCTAGCAGCTCCTTCTCCGTGGTAGTGTAATTCTCTTGAGCTCCAGTTAAGGTTTTGCTTGCGTAATAGATTGGATGAAAGTGTTTATCTACCTATTGTCCAAGCACTGACCCAACTGCGAAATCGCTCGCATCACACATGATCTCAAACGGGACTTCCTTTCCTAAATGATGAGTGAGAGGTCGTGTGACCTTTGAAAAATCCTTAATGAAACGTCGGTAAAACCGGCGTTTCCTAGGAAACTCCTCATTGCTCTTACTGTGGTAGGTTCTGGAAGTTTAGTGATAGTCTCAATCTTAGCCTTATCAACTTCTATTCCTGCTTTAGAGATGTTATGTCCTAAAACTATCCCTTCTTTTACCATGAAGTGACATTTTTCCCAATTTAGAACTTGATTTGACTCTTCACACCGGGTGAGCATCTTGTGAAGTTTTGAAAGGCACGAATCAAAGGTACTACCAAAGACAGAGAAGTCGTCCATGAAGACTTCCATACAACGCTTAATCATGTCGTGGAATATTGATACCATGCATCGCTGGAATGTAGCTGGTGCATTGCATAACCAAAAGGGCATACGTCGATAAGCAAACGTTCCATAAGGACATGTAAAGGTTGTTTTATCTTGGTCTTTTGGATCGAGGGAGATTTGAAAGTAGCCGGAAAAACCATCTAGGAAACAGTAGTACTCATTTCCTGATAGACGTTCCAACATTTGATCAATGAAAGGTAATGGAAAATGATCCTTCCAGGTTGCATCGTTTAATTTACGATAATCTATGCAAACCCTCCAACCGGTGACTTCCCGAGTTGGAATAAGCTCATTATTCTCATTTTGAATTACGATCGTCCCTCCCTTTTTGGGTACCACTTGAACAGGACTAACCCATGGTGAATCAGAGATGGGATAGATCAGACCGGCGTCCAGAAGTTTGATTACTTCTTTCTTGACGACTTCTTGAATCATAGGGTTGACCCTTCTTTGCCTCTGAACTGATGGTTTGAAATCATCCTCCATGAAGATCTTGTGGGTGCAATAGTTAGGGCTGATTCCTTTGATGTCGGAGATCTTCCAAGTAATTGCCTTCTTATGTGATTTCAAAACTTGAATCAATTTCGCCTCCTCTTGTGGCACGAGTGTAGTGACCCGAACTTTTCCATGTTTATATATATTAAATGAAATTGTTATTTACATGATTAAGTGTTTCCAACATGTTAAGCAATCAAACTTATTAAGACTTGATTAATTGAAATAGGTTTCGTATAGACAATTGACCACCCAAGTTGACCGGTGATTCACGAACGTTAAAACTTGTAAAAACTATATGATGAAATATATATGATTATATATATAGTTAACATGATATTATGATAAGTAAGTATCTCATTAGGTATTTTAACAATGATTTATATACATAAAATTGAGTTTATTGAATTAACAAACTCGAAACGATATATATAACGATTATCGTTATAACAACGTCTTACTAAATACATATGAATCATATTAATATATTGATAAACTATGTTTAATCATGATAAATGATAAGTAAACATGTAATTAAGTGTATTAACAATGAACTACATATGTAAAAACAAGACTACTAACTTAATGATTTCGAAACGAGACATATATGTAACGATTATCGTTGTAACAACATTTAACTGTATATATATATATATATCATACTAAGATATATTAATATATCATAATATCATGATAATGTAATAATTTAACATCTCTTTAGATATAATAAACAATAGGTTAACAACATTTAACAAGGTCGTTAACCTAAAGGTTTCAAAACAACGTTTGCATGTAATGACTAACGATGACTTAACGACTCAGTTAAAATGTATATACATGTAGTATTTTAATATTTATTCATACACTTTTGAAAGACTTCAAGACACTTATCAAAATACTTCTACTTAATAAAAATGCTTACAATTACATCCTCGTTCAGTTTCATCAACAATTCTACTCGTATGCACCCGTATTCGTACTCGTACAATAAACAGCTTCTAATGTATGTATTATTGGTATATACACTCCAATGATCAGCTCTTAGCAGCCCATGTGTGTCACCTAACACATGTGGGAACCATCATTTGGCAACTAGCATGAAATATCTCATAAAATTACAAAAATATTATTAATCATTCATGTCTTATTTACATGAAAACAAAATTACATATCCTTTATATCTAATCCATATACCAATGACCAAAAACACCTAAAAACACTTTCATTCTTCAATTTTCTTCATCCAATTGATCTCTCTCAAGTTCTATCTTCAAGTTCTAAGTGTTCTTCATAAATTCTATAAGTTCTAGTTTCATAAAATCAAGAATACTTCCAAGTTTGCTAGCTTACTTCCAGTCTTGTAAAGTGATCATCCAACCTCAAGAAATCTTTCTTATTTACAGTAAGATATCTTTCTAATACAATATAATGCTCATATTCAAATTTTGATTCAATTCCTATAACTATAACTATCTTAATTCGAGTGATAATCTTACTTGAACTTGTTTTCGTGTCATGATTCTACTTCAAGAACTTTCAAGCCATCCAAGATCTTTTGAAGCTATATCATTTCTTGTCACTTCCAGTAGGTTTACCTACTAAACTTGAGGTAGTAATGATGTTCATAACATCATTCGATTCATACATATAAAACTATCTTATTCGAAGATTTGAACATGTAATCACTAGAACATAGTTTAGTTAATTCTAAACTTGTTCGCAAACAAAAGTTAATCCTTATAACTTGACTTTTAAAATCAACTAAACACATGTTCTATATCTATATGATATGCTAACTTAATGATTTAAAACCTGGAAACACGAAAAATACCGTAAAACCGGACATACGCCGTCGTAGTAACACAGCGGGCTGTTTTGGGTTTGATTATTAAAAACTATGATAAACTTTGATTTAAAAGTTGCTCTTCTGGGAAAATGGTTTTTCTTATGAACATGAAACTATATCCAAAAATCATGGTTAAACTCAAAATGGAAGTATGTTTTTCAAAATGGTCATCAAGACGTCATTCTTTCGACTGAAATGACTACCTCTTACAAAAATGACTTGTAACTTATATTTCTGACTATATACCTATACTTTTTCTGTTTATATTCATAAAATATAGTTCAATATGAAACCATAGCAATTTGATTCACTCAAAACGGATTTAAAACGAAGAAGTTATGGGTAAAACAAGATTGGATATTTTTGATTGTTGTAGCTACGGGAAATATTGTAACAAGTTTATACAAATCATATCCTATCTAACTTATATTGTATTATACATGTATTTTAATATATTATGTAATCCTGGGATACCATAGACACGTATGCAAATGTTTTGACATATCATATCGACCCATGTATATATATTATTTGGAACAACTATAGACACTCTATATGCAGTAATGTTGGAGTTAGCTATACAGGGTTGAGGTTGATTCCAAAAATATATATACTTTGAGTTGTGATCTAACCTGAGACGTGTATACACTGGGTCGTGGATTGATTCAAGATAATATATATCAATTTATTTCTGTACATCTAACTGTGGACAACTAGTTGTAGGTTACTAACGAGGACAGCTGACTTAATAAATTTAAAACAGTAAAACGTATTAAAAATATTGTAAATATATTTTGAACATACTTTGATATATATGTACATATTTGTTATAGTTTCGTGAATCGACCAGTGGCCAAGTCTTACTTCCCGATGAAGTAAAAATCTGTGAAAGTGAGTTATAGTCCCACTTTTAAAATCTAATATTTTGGGATGAGAATACATGCAGTTTTATAAATATTTTACAAAATAGACACAAGTAAATGAAACTACATTATATGGTTGAATGATCGAAGCCGAATATGCCCCTTTTTGCTTGGTAACCTAAGAATTAGTAAACCGATTTACTAATTGACGCGAATCCTAAAGATAGATCTATTGGTCCTAACGAACCCCATCCATGGTTGCGGATGCCTTAGTACTTCGATGTTGTTTTATCATGTCCGATGGATTTCCCCGAATGATAGGGGATATTCTTATATGCATCTTGTTAATGTCGGTTACCAGGTGTTCACCATATGAATGATTTTTATCTCTATGTATGGGATGTATATTGAAATATGAAATCTTGTGGTCTATTATTATAATTTGATAAATATATAGGTTAAACCTATAAATCACCAACATTTTTGTTGACATTAAAGCATGTTTATTCTCAGGTGATTATTAAGAGCTTCCGTTGTTGCATGCTAATATGTGGACAAGATTTGGTGTCAGCATGCTTGTATAATATTGTTTAAAACTGCATTTGAGATTTATTTTGTTGTAACATATTAATATTGTAAACCAATATGTATTGGTAGTGTGTAAGTGTGATATTTTTAGATTATCATTTTTGGATAATCTAGGTGGCGTCTTTTTAACCTTGTCGATAAAATAAAGGTTATGGTTTGTTTTAAAAACGAATGCAGTCTTTGAAAAATGTCTCATATAGAGGTCAAAACCTCGCAACGAAATCAATTAATATGGAACTTTTATAATCGATATGAACGGGAAATTTCAGTTGGTATCCGAGCGTTGGTCTTAGAGAACCAGAAATTTGCATTAGTGTGTCTTATCAAGTTTGTTTGGATATATTAGTGAGTCTGGACTTCGACCGTGTTTTCTTTAAAAACGATTGTTTAACACTTTTGTTGGAAACTATATATTATTAACATGTAAATATTATGTGATATATTAACCTCTTAATGTGTTTGATATTGTGTGATAGATGTCTACCACTAGTACAAATCCCATCGATTCACCTAATAATAATGAAGAGTCGAATATATTTTGGGAAGATCCACAAATTCCCGAAGAAGAACCGGAAGAGGAGGAACCGGAAGAGGAGGAATCGAAAGAAGAGGAACCGAAAGAGGAGGAACCGGAAGAGGAGGAACTGGAAGAAGAGGTTCCGGAGGAAGAAATATTGATACCTACAGTAATTCAATTAAATAAAAGAAAATTCTCAACCAACGGACCAAAGTTAATAATAGTCAATGGTGTTTCCGCCGAGGAAGCAAAATATTGGGAAGATTACCAATTTTCCGATGAATCGGATCCCGATGAGGATTCCGATGATGTTATAGAAATTACCTCGACCCAATTTAATAAAGCAAAAGAAAATAATAAGGAAAAAGGTATAAAAATAGAGAAACCCGATTCCAACCCCGAGGAACTTTATACGTATCGGCAACATCCGTATTTCCTAAAATGTAACAATGACCCGAGAACCTCTAAACCACCAGGTTTTTCTAAACCATTATGGAAAACGACGGCTCGTATTAGAGGAACACCATATATTCCTAGAAAATTAGGAAAACGAACCAAGTCCGAAGAAGAAGAAACCAGTGATCTAGATTAGAGGGTTGTAATCATGTTGTGTATTATATGTATTGTAGTGTGCTTGTACTTTTATGTTCTATGTAAAAATTGCTTGTATTGTTTGTTAATTATCTTTTACGAATCTAATCCTTGTCTATTTTACAGTATAAAAACAAAATGGACATTAAGGGTAGACAACCGAATATTTTAGAAGACCTACCAGAGGATATGATTGAGGAAATCTTGTCTAGAGTCGGTCAGAATTCATCAGCACATTTAGTTATGGCAAAATTAACTTGTCAAACATTTGAAAGACTTTCCAGAAATGCCTTAGTTTATAAAAAGCTTTCCTTTGATAGGTGGGGTATATCACATTGGGGAGACCGTAAGTTACACCGTGTTTTCTTTAAAGCATTAAATGCGGGGAACCCAAATTCAATTTTACGCTACGGGTTAAGAACCTATTTTGACTCAACATATCCAAAATAGGATTTCGTGAATTAGAAAGAGCTTCTAACATGCAACATAAAGAAGCATGTTATGCTTACGGGTTAGTGATGTTCGCTTCTTACCAAAGTGAGAAAAAGAACATTGTATTGCAACTTTTAAATAAAACCTTCCCACAAGTGACAGATTCAGTAGTTGGGGTGAGAAACAAGGTTTTTAGATTATTACGGGGCTGTTGGACATTACGAAACCCTCGTCCTTTTGACGACATTACAACATGCTGCCTAGCCAATGGTCATAACGGTTATTTTCCGCAAGACCAAGGATGGGAAGTAGTCTCAGTAAAACCAGAATGCATGACTTGTTTCTGGACTTATGAATTACGTGTCTTTATTTTCTTTGCTGAACAACTTGCGTATTAACTAGATTTATCTTCAAAACTGTCCTGTATCATAGTGTAATATATTTCATGTTATATGTAATATAGCGAAGTTGTAAGTTTGAAGAATATTTGTATGTGATATATTATTATAATCAATTTTTCATATGGAATTGTAGTAGTTGAATTGTATATTAGCTACTAAGTATGAACTTAACGGGTAGGTACTACCCGAATTAAAAACTATAAAATGCTAATATGAAGAAAAAGATTTTATAAATAAGTTCATACTATGCTACAAAATACTATTGACTACTCTTAAAATTATATATGATTAACTTAATTCTTTTGGACTATTTTTGAAGGAAATGGCACCGGCGACTCGTCAAAATTTGAACATGAGTGAGGAAGACTTCCGTGTTTTCCTTGCAGCAAACATAGCCGCAGTACAGGTTGCGATGCAAAATAACAATAACTCTGGATCTAGCAGTGGAACTAATTTCACAAGAAATCGTGTAGGATGCTCCTACAAAGAATTCACTGCCTGCAAACTTTTGGAATTTGATGGAACCGAGGGTCCAATTTGATTGAAATGGTGGACCGAGAAGGTTGAATCGGTGTTTGCCATAAGTAAATGTACTGAAGAAGACAAAGTAAAGTACGCTACGCATACCTTCACATGTACGGTGCTAACATGGTGGAATACCTATCTCGAGCAGGTAGGACAAGATGCTGCTTACGCACTACCGTGGTCAGCATTCAAGCAATTGATGAACGAGCAGTATCATCCTAGAAACGAGGTCAACAAGCTCAAGGTAGAGCTTAGAGGATTATGAACGCAAGGTTTCGATATCACCACGTACGAACGACGATTCACCGAATTGTGCCTATTGTGCCCCAGAACGTTCGAAGACGAAGAAGAGAAGATCGATGAATTTGTAAAAGGGTTACCGAAAAGGATTCAAGAAGATGTGAGTTCACACGAGCCCGCCTCCATACAAAAGGCAAGTCGAATGGCTCACAAATTAGTGAACCTGATAGAAGGAAGGATTAAAGAGCATGCGACTGAAGAGGCTAACATGAAACAAGTCAAGAGAAAGTGGGAAGAAATTAATGACAAGAGTCACCAATACAACAACAACAATCACAACCACAATCGCAATAACTATCCCAACAACCGCAACATCAATCGCAACAACAACTTCAACAAATGTCCTAACAACAACTACAATAACCATCCCAACAACAATAACAACAACAACAACAACAATAGCAACAATAACAATCCCAATAACAATCTCAATAACAACATTGGCAACAAAAACCAAAAACAGTCATGCCAAAGGTGTGAAGAGAATCACCAAGGGTTCTGCACGATATTTTGCACTAGGTGTAGAAGAAATGGTCATAGTGCAGAAAAGTGTGAGGCCTATGGACCAAAGTTTAATAGAATTAAAAGAGCAAATAATGCTGGAATAGATAATGCCGCCATAGTTTGCTTTGCATGTGGAAAATCGGGCCACATTAGTAGAAATTGCCCGAATCTGGGGAATACTAGTGGGCAGGGCCTCGGAAGAGTTTTCAATATTAATACGGCAGAAGCGCAGGAAGACCCGGAGCTTGTTACGGGTATGTTTCTTACTGACAATAAATCTACTTATGTTTTATTTGATTCGGGTGCGAATAGAAGCAATATGAGTAGAGATTTTTGTGCTAAACTAAGTTGTCCACTGACGCCTTTGGATAACAAATTTTTACTCGAATTAGCAAACGGTAAATTAATGATAGCAGATAATATATGTCAGAATCGAGAAATTAATTTGGTTAGCGAAACATTTAAGATTGATTTGATACCAGTAGAGTTATGGAGTTTTGATGTGATAATCGGTAAGGATTGGTTGAAAAAGGAGAGAGCAGAAATCGTATGTTACAAAAATGCAATTCGCATTGTACGAGAAAAAGGAAATCCCTTAATGGTGTAAGGAGAAAAGAGCAATGCGAAGCTAAATCTTATTAGTAATTTAAAGGCACAAAAACTAATAAGAAAAGGTTGCTATGCTGTTCTAGCACATGTCGAGAAAGTACAAACCGAAGAAAAGAACATCAATGATGTTCCCGTCGTAAAAGAATTTCCCGATGTATTTCTGAAAGAATTATCGGGACTGCCTCCACACTGATCTGTTGAATTTCAAATAGATCTCGTATTAGGAGCTGCACCAATAGCTCGTACTCCATACAGACTTGCACTCAGCGAAATAAAGGAACTCCAAAGCCAATTACAAGAACTTTTAGAGCGTGGTTTTATACGACCAAGTACATCACCATGGGGAGCTCCTGTTTTGTTTGTCAAAAAGAAGGATGGTAAATTCAGGTTGTGTATCGACTACCGAGAGTTGAATAAACTTACCATCAAGAACCGTTACCCACTACCGAGAATCGATGACTTATTTGATCAACTACAAGGCTCGTCAGTTTATTCGAAGATTGATTTACGTTCTGGGTATCATCAAATGCGGGTGAAGGAGGATGATATTCCGAAGACTGCTTTCAGAACTCGTTACGGTCATTACGAGTTTATGCTTATGCCGTTTGGGTTGACCAATGCACCAGATGTGTTCATGGACCTCATGAACCGAGTGTGTGGACCATACCTTGACAAGTTTGTCATTGTTTTCATCGATGACATACTTATTTACTCAAAGAATGATCAAGAGCACGAAGAACATTTAAGAGTGCTAGAGTTGTTGAGGAAAGAAAAACTGTACACTAAGTTTTCAAAGTGTGCATTTTGGTTGGAAGAAGTTCAATTCCTCGGTCACATAGTGAACAAAGAAGGTATTCAAGTGGATCCGGCAAAAATTGAAACCGTTGAAAAGTGGGAAACCCCGAAAATTCCGAAGCATATACGCCAATTTTTAGGACTGGCTGGTTATTACAAGAGATTCATCCAAGATTTTTCCAAAATAGCAAAAACCCTTGACTGCATTAACGCATAAAGGGAAGAAATTTGAATGGAAGGATGAACAAGAGAAAGCGTTTCAATTATTGAAGAAAAAAGTTAACTACGGCACCTATATTGTCATTACCTGAAGGGAATGATGATTTTGTGATATATTGTGACGCCTCAAAGTAAGGTCTCGGTTGTGTCCTAATGCAACGAACGAAGGTAATTGCTTATGCGTCTAGACAATTGAAGATTCACGAGCAGAATTATACGACGCATGATTTGGAATTAGGCGTAGTTGTTTTTACATTAAAGACTTGGAGGCACTACTTATATGGGGTCAAAAGTATTATATATACCGACCACAAAAGTCTTCAACACATATTTAATCAGAAACAACTGAATATGAGGCAGCGTAGGTGGATTGAATTGTTGAATGATTACTACTTTAAGATTTGTTACCACCCAGGGAAAGCAAATGTGGTAGCTGACGCCTTGAGCAGAAAGGACAGAGAACTCATTCGAGTAAAAGCTATGAATATAATTATCTGTACTAACCTTACTACTCAAATAAAGGAGGCGCAACAGGGAGTTATAAAAGAAGGAAAGTTGAAGAATGAAATACCCAAAGGATCGGAGAAACATCTTAATATTCGGGAAGACGGAACCCGGTATAGGGCTGAAAGAATTTGGGTACCAAAGTTTGGAGATGTGAGAGAAAAGGTACTTAAGGAAGCACATAAACTCAGATATTCAATACATCCCGGAGCGGGGAAGATGTACAAAGATCTCAAGAAACACTTTTGGTGGCCGGGTATGAAAGCCGATATTGCTAAATACGTAGGAGAATGTTTGACGTGTTCTAAGGTCAAAGCTGAATATCAGAAACCATCAGGTCTACTTCAACAACCTGAAATTCCGGAATGGAAATGGGAAAACATTATCATGGATTTTATTACTAAATTTCCAAGGACTGCAAGTGGTTATGATACAATTTGGGTAATAGTCGATCGTCTTACCAAGTCCGCACACTTTCTGCCAATGAGAGAAGATGATAAAATGGAGAAGTTGGAGCAATTATACTTGAAGGAAGTTGTCTCCAAACATGGAATACCAGTCTCTATTATCTCAGATAGGGATGGCAGATTTGTTTCAAGATTTTGGCAGACATTGCAACAAGCATTGGGGACTCGTCTAGACATGAGTACTGCTTATCATCCACAAACTGATGGGTAAAGTGAAAAGATGATACAGACCCTTGAAAACATGCTACGAGCATGTGTTATCGATTTCGGAAACAGTTGGGATCGACACCTACCATTAGCAGAATTTTCCTACAACAGTTACCATTCGTGTATTGAGATGGCACCGTTTGAAGCACTTTATGGTAGAAAGTGCAGGTCTCCGATTTGTTGGAGTGAAGTGGAGGATAGACAGATTACGGGTCCTGAGATAATTCAAGAAACTACCGAGAAGATCATCCAAATTCAACAAAGATTGAAAACTGCCCAAAGTCGACAAAAGAGCTATACGGACATTAAAAGAAAAGATATAGAATTTGAGATTGGAGAGATGGTCATGCTTAAGGTTTCACCTTGGAAAGGCGTTGTTCGATTTGGTAAATGGGGGAAACTAAATCCAAGGTACATTGGACCATTCAAGATTATAGATCGTGTCGGACCAGTAGCTTACCGACTTGACTTACCGCAACAACTCGCCGGGGTACATAATACTTTTCATGTCTCGAATTTGAAGAAATGTTTTGCTAAAGAAGATCTCACCATTCCATTAGACGAGATTATAATTAACGAAAAACTACAATTCATTGAAGAACCCGTCGAAATAATGGATCGTGAGGTTAAAAGACTTAAATAAAACAAGATACCAATTGTTAAGATTCGATGGAATGCTCGTAGAGGACCCGAGTTCACCTGGGAACGAGAAGATTAGATGAAGAAGAAATACCCGCACTTATTTCTAGAAGATACGTCAACACCTCCAACTGCTTAAAATTTCGGGACGAAATTTATTTAACGGGTAGGTACTGCAGTGACCCGAACTTTTCCATATTTATATATATATTAAATGAAATTATTATTTACAAGATTAAGTGTTTCCAACATGTTAAGCAATCAAACTTATTAAGACTTGATTAATTGAAATAGGTTTCATATAGACAATTGACCACCCAAGTTGACCGGTGATTCACGAATGTTAAAACTTGTAAAAACTATATGATGACATATATATGATTATATATATAGTTAACATGATATTATGATAAGTAAGTATCTCATTAGGTATTTTAACAATGAGTTATATACATAAAATTGAGTTTATTGAATTAAGAAACTCGAAACGATATAGATAACGATTATCGTTATAACAACGTCTTATTAAATACATATGAATCATATTAAGATATTGATACACTATGTTTAATCATGATAAATGATAAGTAAACATGTCATTAAGTGTATTAACAATGAACTACATATGAAAAAACAAGACTACTAACTTAATGGTTTCAAAACGATACATATATGTAACGATTATCGTTGTAACAACATTTAACTGTATATATATCATACTAAGATATATTAATATATCATAATATCATGATAATGTAATAATTTAACATCTCTTTAGATATAATAAACAATGGGTTAACAACATTTAACAAGGTCGTTAACCTAAAGGTTTCAAAACAACATTTACATGTAATGACTTACGATGACTTAACGACTCAGTTAAAATGTATATGCATGTAGTGTTTTAATATGTATTTATACACTTTTGAAAGACTTTAAGACACTTATCAAAATACTTCTACATAACAAAAATGCTTACAATTACATCCTCGTTCAATTCTACTCGTATGCACCCGTATTCATACTCGTACAATACACAGCTTCTAAATGTATGTACTATTGGTATATACACTCCAATGATTAGCTCTTAGCAGCCCATTTGAGTCACCTAACACATGTGGGAACCATTATTTGGAAACTATCATGAAATATCTCATAAAATTATAAAAATATTAGTAATCATTCATGACTTATTTACATGAAAACAAAATTACATATCCTCTATATCTAATCCATATACCAATGACTAAAAACACCTACAAATACTTTCATTCTTCAATTTTATTCATCTAATTGATCTCTCTCAAGTTCTATCTTCAAGTTCTAAGTGTTCTTCATAAATTCTATAAGTTCTAGTTTCATAAAATCAAGAATACTTCCGAGTGTGCTAGCTTACGTCCAATCTTGTAAAGTGATCATCCAACCTCAAGAAATATTTTTTATTTACAGTAAGATATCTTTATAATAAAAGATAATACTCATATTCAAATTTTGATTCAATTCCTATAACTATAACTATCTTAATTCGAGTGATAATCTTACTTGAACTTGTTTTCGTGTCATGATTCTACTTCAAGAACTTTCAAGCCATCCAAGATCCTTTGAAGCTAGATTATTTCTTGTCACTTCCAGTAGGTTTACCTACTAAACATGAGGTAGTAATGATGTTCATAATATCATTCGATTCATACATATAAAACTATCTTATTCGAAGATTTGAACATGTAATCACTAGAACATAGTTTAGTTAATTCTAAACTTGTTCGAAAACAAAAGTTAATCCTTCTAACTTGACTTTTAAAATCAACTAAACACATGTTCTATATCTATATGATATGCTAACTTAATGATTTAAAACCTGGAAACACGAAAAACACCGTAAAACCGGACATACGCCGTCGTAGTAACACCGCGGGCTGTTTTGGGTTTGATAATTAAAAACTATGATAAACTTTGATTTAAAAGTTGTTCTTCTGGAAAAATGAGTTTTCTTATGAACATGAAACTATATCCAAAAATCATGGTTAAACTCAAAGTGGAAGTATGTTTTTCAAAATGGTCATCAAGACGTCGTTCTTTCGACTGAAATGACTACCTCTTACAAAAATGACTTGTAACTTATATTTACTACTATAAACCTATACGTTTTGTTTTGATTAATAAAATATAGTTCAATATGAAACCATAGCAATTTGATTCACTTAAAACGGATTTAAAACGAAGAAGTTATGGGTAAAACAAGATTGGATATTTTTGATTGTTGTAGCTACGGGAAATATTGTAACAATTCTATACAAATCATATCCTAGCTAACTTATATTGTATTATACATGTATTTTAATATATTATGTAATCTTGGGATACCATAGACACGTATGCAAATGTTTTGACATATCATATCGACCCATGTATATATATTATTTGGAACAACCATAGACACTCTATATGCAGTAATGTTGGAGTTAGCTATACAGGGTTGAGGTTGATTCCAAAAATATATATACTTTGAGTTGTGATCTAGCCTGAGACATGTATACACTGGGTCGTGGATTGATTCAAGATAATATATATCGATTTATTTCTGTACATCTAACTGTGGACAACTAGTTGTAGGTTACTAACGAGGACAGCTGACTTAATAAATTTAAAACAGTAAAACGTATTAAAAATGTTGTAAATATATTTTGAACATACTCTGATATATATGTACATATTTGTTATAGGTTCGTGAATCGACCAGTGGCCAAGTCTTACTTCCCGACGAAGTAAAAATCTGTGAAAGTGAGTTATAGTCCCACTTTTAAAATCTAATATTTTAGGATGAGAATACATGCAGTTTTTTAAATGTTTTACGAAATAGACACAAGTAAATGAAACTACATTATATTGTTGAATGATCGAAGCCGAATATGCCCCTTTTTGCTTGGTAACCTAAGAATTAGTAAACCGATCTACTAATTGATGCGAATCCTAAAGATAGATCTATTGGGCCTAACGAACCCTATCCATGGTTGCGGATGCTTTAGTACTTCGATGTTGTTTTATCATGTCCGATGGATTTCCCGGAATGATAGGGGATATTCTTATATGCATCTTGTTAATGTCGGTTACCAGGTGTTCACCATATGAATGATTTTTATCTCTATGTATGAGATGTATATTGAAATATGAAATCTTGTGGTCTATTATTACAATTTGATGAATATATAGGTTAAACCTATAACTCACCAACATTTTTGTTGACATTTAAAGCATGTTTATTCTCAGTTGATTATTATGAGATTCCTCTGTTGCATGCTAATATGTGGACAAGATTTGGTGTCAGCATGCTTGTATAATATTGTTTAAAACTGCATTCGAGATTTATTTTGTTGTAACATATTAATATTGTAAACCAATATGTATTGGTAGTGTGTAAGTGTGATATTTTTAGATTATTATTTCTGGATAATCGAGGTGGTGTCTTTTTAACCTTGTCGATAAAATAAAGGTTATGGTTTATTTTAAAAACGAATGCAGTCTTTGAAAAATGTCTCATATAGAGGTCAAAACCTCGCAATGAAATCAATTAATATGGAACGTTTATAATCGATATGAACGGGACATTTCAGTGAGGTCTTTCGATATGATCACAGGGAGTTGCGATTCTCCTTCTAAGAATGCATACTCCAGATTGTTGGGTAACTTCTTCAATTCTAACTCCGGAGGCTCCTCGATAGATGGTTTCATCCTAGCTATCTCCTTTCGGTCTAACGAGTCGTATCTCTCCTAAAATTCTGATTCTTCAGTAGCGGTTATTGATGCTATCTGTTCTTCATTTTTGGAAATTGTCCTTCTTAATGCTTCCTCTTCAGAAACATCTTCTTTAGTTTCGAAGGTAGGTTCGGGAAACTCCTCACAGTCTTCCCTTGACTGGGGTTCTTGATATACCAGGATGAAATCTGTTTCTTCGTTCGGTCTTCTCCTTAATAGAGGTAAAGGAATGCCTTGTCTTAGCAGTGCTATTTGAATAGTATTGCCAAGAAAGTTACTTTCAGAGAGGGGAGATATGGGATGACTAAGGTCTATGGCTGAATGGTTGTCGAGATTTCCTTCAGGAGGTGTAAAGAACAGATCCTTAGAAATTTGATCTTGATTGCAAATAGCCATAGTCTCTTTCAGGTATTCGTTGATGAGTTCTTGAAAAGAATCAGACAGATTCACATCTTCTTCCGCAGGATGGTTCATGAGGCGATCAACATTGAATGTGATTTCTTCTCCTCCAACCCTTAACTTTAGATATTTCTCGTGAATGTCGATTACGGCCTTAGCAGTATTTAGGAATGGTCTGCCAAGAATGAGTGGGACCTACGTGTCTTACTCAATATCCATAATGACGAAATCAATGGGAAACGCGAACTTATCCACTCTAACTAGGACATCCTCAGCTATTCCCCAAGGAATCTTAACCGATCTGTCCGCGAGTTGGATAGTCATTTTGGTTAGCCTTAAGTCATTTAATCCTAGCTTCTTGAATAATGAATAGGGCATTAGGTTTACACTGGCTCCTAAGTCTGCTAACGCATTGCTAATTTGGACATCTTGCAAGTAGCAAGGTACCGTAAATCTTCCTGTATCTCCTAACTTTGGTGGAATTCCATGCTGTAACACTAACGAGCATTCTTCACTTAAGGGCAAGCTAACAATCTCTCTTAATCTCTCTTTGTTTGAAAGTAGTTCTTTGAAAAATTTATCGCAGTTTGGCATCTCTACTAGAGCATCTACTAGACGTACATTCAAATGCAAATTCTTAATCATATCCCAATACTTAGCAAATTGTGCTTCTTGTTTTTCCTTCCTAAGCCTACCTGTGAAAGGTATGCGGGCATGCAGAATAATTTCTAGGGCCTTAGGAGAGATAGGTTCTGGTGGATTGACGACTGGGTCAATTGGTACAGGTTCCTTATCGGAAAAATCTTGTATGGGTATGTTGACAGTTGTTTCTTTTCCTCCTCTAGTAATTACTAGGGCATCAAACTCACTACTCTCTATATCAATTTTAGTGGTTAATCATTTAAGCGTAAGCTGAAAATTAGTGATTAATTCTTCAAAAGTCTTTATCAAAGTGTCGAACTTGTTCTGGCATTCTATGACTTGAAGGTTTATCATATATTGCTTTTTCATATATTGTAGGTTTGTGTAATGGAAAAATTATATTATAATTTGAGCTATTTTGCTGTTTGTGTGCCCATCTAGGGTAAGGATACCTTAGATTGGTTCTAGTAGCATCGGAGTTATTAGGAATTTGTAAACTTTGAAGAGTGAGGGTGAGATCTTGTAACCTGGTTTCCAGCATTTTTACCGTATGAGCGAAGACGTCATCCTTCTCAGTAGCTTCATTGTTCCAATCCTCCTGTTGTGCAGCTATCGTGTCCAAGAGATCCCATGCTTCATCCGCTGTTCGAGACATGAAATTGCCTTGCGAAGTCATGTCTAGGAGAGACTTATTCTGCCCAATTTAACAAATGATTCGGACATCTTTTAAGCATCATCTTTACTCTATTCCATGCTAGACACAATGACTCATTTTATTTTTGAGAAAAGTTAGTGATGTCATTTCTTAAACAGGTTTGCAGGGAGGGTGGATAAAATTTGTTTAGAAATTTAGTGGCCAAATCCTCCCATGTATGAATCGAATTTGGATTAAGTGCGTCAAACCATGCTGAAGCGTGTGCAGAAAGTGAATATTGAAAAAGATAAAGTTTTAAAATGTTTTTCTCATGATTCCTCCTTAAAAGAGTCAACCAGACTGATAAATTTGTTTATGTGAAAGTTAGGATCGTCAGTCGGTATTCCTTGAAATTGACAGATCATTCTGACTAGTTTAATCATGTGTGAACTGATTTCAGGAATCCCTTCGGTTCCTAAGGTGATTGGTCCTCCTCTTTCCTCTAAGAATGACTTATGCATAGAAGCAAGGGCGTCTTGTTGTTCCATTTTCTAGTTTTTCTGTTTATAAAAAGACTTAAAAGGAAATTTTAGAAACTATTAATTTACTAAAAGGATCGATAATTTAATAAAAACAATTATTCTTGAAATTCGGTCGCTAACCAGATCGGATATCTTAACTGATAGGATTTCTCACAGATTACTTGTATCTAGGTGGCCAGGCCGACTACGGAGAGGCAGGATCCTTTTGGTTCCAATATAATTGGAGACTGTTCGGAAAATCCAATAACCAAGTCCGTGTATAATTGTCTTTCTTAGACACCACCAAACAATACTTTATCTGTTTAAAATCTTTCTCGATCAAAATATGCGATCCCCGACAGCGGCGCCAAAGAAGATAGAACAACAATGATATGCCACTAACAGATGGTTTTATTTCTGCGGTGTTGTTAGGTCGCAGGATGTCCGATTCGGTAGCACACAGTGTCTTCATTTATTTATATTATACGGGGCCTAAATTTACTTTTACCTCCAAAGGTGTAGAAGGTGTAAGTTAACCTAGTATCGAATTTTATACTGATTAACGAATTGAAGATCAAGTGGATAATTGTCTTTTAGTTAAATTACCTGGATAGAACATAGTAGTTGATTTTAGCTAAAGGTCCTAAATGCAGAAAAGTAAATAAAGTGGGAGGATATATGGAGTATGCAGATCAAGGAAATGTTGGCCAAGATATCAGTATTGGGTTAGGAAAAGGTAATTATGCTTATGTTAAGACTATGCTTGGATTGTTGTAGATTTGGTTGGATGAACCAATTACACAGACCTACTTATCTCTGAACTCTCGGAGTTCTTTTTGAGCTGTGAGAAGTATGTCACGTGGCCTTATAACTGAAGTGTAACAATACGTCGGAGGTTATCCTCAGTAAAGTACTAGGTTTATTAGTGAGTTAAACTCTAATCCTAACCATCGTTATCAGTTTAGATAACTGAATAACAATGTGCCGTGTTGATTGAACACTGATCACAAACGGAAGGAGTCCGTCGGTTTAAGTTGGCAAAACCTTAAATTAAAACTAACAACTATTTCATCATACTAGTGAGATTACAAAAAGTCAAACATTATGCAGCATCACAGTTAATATACTGATAGTAAAGCAGATAGAAACCTAATGAGTACCTGAACATTTGATATGACTAAGACCTAGGGCAACAATCAGACAAGAACATGCAATAGGCTTGGGTCATAAAGTAAAGGCACTAACTAGATCTTAACAGCTCCTAAGAGGTCTCTTCGGAACAGTCAATAGGCATACTAGGTCATTCATGTCTCAATTCCTAGGTTCCGTGTCCTAAAAGTGCATCAGATGCCTCTCGGGAACTCCAGCCATACCGAGTTCATAGAATCTTCAGATATAGTATAACCAGGGGTCTTAATCCTATGAAGTAGCTAATTTCATATAGGTGGACAATTCCTGATCACAACCTAAGTTGGTCAATCCTTAAGATGCTAGCATACAAATCTATCAGAGTTCCTAGTTCAGCATTATAACAGTAATCGTACTATATTAACATAATTACGCTAACCCAAACTTCTATCATGGCAACATACAGATAAATTAAGCTATCATGGCAATATCAGAACGCATTATTAAACATAAAAGATAAGAATACATGTTTAATACAAAAGACAAGCGTTTCGGATAAAAACCTGAAAAAGCCGAACTAATCTGCCCGGGATCGCAGGGACTCGCCGGGATATCCTCCGAAAAATAAAATCTAAGCTAACTACTACCTAAAAACTAACTAAAAATTGAAAATGTAAATTGAATTGCAAGTTGAGTGTGTCTTGGAATGAATGGAGAAGGCCCTTTAAATAGACCAGAATTTTGCCAAATACGCCTGGCAGGCCATATGGTGGGGCGTATTTGGCAGCCCGTTTTGCTGGCAGGACGTTTGGTGAAGGCACTTGGTGGGGCTTATTTGGCAGGCTGTACCCATACAAGCAGGCCGGATTTGAAGCTGGTCAACCTTGATTCACTGGATCGTAACTTGATTTCTTGTCTTTCACCGTTTTTGCTCTAGAATCTTCGTTTTAGCTCCGTTTTACTCGATTCTTTTTGCATCGCCTTTGTAATTACTTAATCTATAAAATCAAATGAAAAAGCAATAATTTTGTCGACAAAGTGTTAATCTTTATTGTTTTAGGGCTTAATTTAGGGGGTAAAAATGTGACTTTTTGCCCGATATCACATGCTTTAAAGTGTCAACCAAAAGGTTGGTGAGTTTATTAGTTTATCATAACCATTCATTTTCATCATTTTAATAGACCACAAGAATTTCATTTTCAGTTCTCATAAATATACGTCCCATGCATAAAGACAAAAATATCATTCATATGGTGAACACCTAGTAACCGACATTAACAAGATGCATATAAGAATATCCCCTATCATTCCGGGAAATCCTTTGGACATGATAAAACATCGAAGTACTAAAGCATCCGGTACTTTGGATGGGGTTCGTTAGGCCCAATAGATCTATCTTTAGGATTCGCGACAATTAGTATATCGGTTTACTAATTCTTAGGTTACCAAGCAAAAGGGGCATATTCGGCTTCGATCATTCACCCATATAATGTAGTTTCAATTACTTGTGTCTATTTCGTAAAACATTTATAAAAATTTTGCATTTATTCTCAGCCCAAAAATATAAAGGGTAAAAAGGCAAATGAAACTCACTCTACAATATTTTGTAGTAAAAATATTCGTACGACGATACGGAACAATGCAGGGTTGGCCTCAGATTCACGAACCTATATAATTTGTATATATATATATATATTAAAATATATAATCGTAACTGAACAAGCTTATATGTATTATTATTAATAATATACTTGTTATTATTATAGTTTATTTAGATAAATTTATTATATTTAATTTATATATTAATATCTATCATATTAAGTTTTAATATAGTTTAATAACGTTTTACTGATAAAATATAGTAATATGTAATACAAATATAATTGTAACGTATTTTCATATAAAATCTTTACTTGTAATAATAATAATGATAATAATCGTGATAATAATAATGGTAATAATAATGATAATATTTATAAAATGTTACCAATACTAATGTTAATGACAATAATAACAAATTTTATTATTTCATACTAACGATAATAATAATAATACTCATAATCATAATAATACCAATAATACTCATACTAGTAATAAAATGATAAAGTTATATATTTAAACGATGATAATAATATTAGTTATAACATTAATAATAATTGTAATCATATTTGTAATTATAATCATAATAATAATAAATGATAATCATTAATTAGCTTAGTAATAATCATAATAATAGCTAGTAATAATAACAATAATTAATAATAACAATAACAATAATAATAATAATGAATTTAAAAATATGGAACTACCTCAAAATGCTCGGATTAAAAAAATATGTCACAAGTCGGGCTCGAACCCGAGACCTCTCGCTCACCCATCAATCCCCTTAACCACTCTTCTGTTTTGTTTATTTCTAATTAAATGTTACAAATATTTTTATTTAAACCGTGAACTCGTCAGTTCTTCTTCTTCCTCTAAAGCTCAAACAGACAACCCATTTTGTTACCAAATCGATTATATGATTTTTATCATTTGAAAACAGAATCGAACACAACTCAAGGAGTAATTGAGTTTATTAAAATAGATAATAAAAATTTAAAGAAACTGAAATCAGCCCGCTGAGTTCATTTACGAACTACAAATCCATTCTAGAATTTTAGATCATTTCTGATAAAAATTTTAACATGAAAGAGGTACTAAATCATCCTTAGAAACTTTCTAAACCCTTAATTGGACCAGAAACATTCAAACAAATTCGAATTTTTCAATAATCAAAAGCTTTGACTTTTTAAAACGAACTTTGACTCCCAAAATTCGCAATGAATAATAGGAATTGGAATTTGTAAATTTGCAGAAAGTTTAAGTAAAGGAATCCTAACAAAACTACATTTCTACTTTGTGAAATTCGTTACAAAATTGTGCTGTTTGAAAAATGGAAGATGGAACAGGGTAGTCGATAGTTTACTTCAGTGTTCTTGATAAAAGAATTAATTAATTAAAATAGTGAAAGTGATATTTGATAATAGCATTTGAAGGAACGAATGACTTGATCAATGTTACAGAGTTTTGATCGTTTTATCATCAATTATGGGTCGACAAAATTTGACATCAGGTACAAAAAATAAAATAAAATAGGAATTAAAGGAGAAAGGGATTGTAAACAGATTTTTTTGGGTTTCTAGTGTTTGATTCCTTGATTGTACGAATTGAATCATCATCTACAGCATAGATGACGATACGAAACAGTTTTGGGTCCTAAAGGTACTCGTATGATATTTATTTATTTATTTATTTTTTTATAATTATTATTGCTAATTAATAATTTATAGTTATATTAATAATAATTTAAATATAAATGAGAACATTAATCATAAAAAAATAATAATATTTAGTCACAATAAAAATAAAATTTTTATTGAATTTGATAGTAATGTAATATTAGGTAATACTGTTAATAATAATAGGAATGCTAATACTATTAATAACAATAATAAAATTCTTAATAATAATCATATCGAAATAATACTAATAATGATTATAATGTCAAATTAATAAAGAGAAGTAATGATACTTATTTTAGTATAAATCCTTATTTTAAGGAAAGTACTAATATTATCAATATGGCAATTATATTTTATCTTTTAGTAATTTTATGTATTGATATTACATATTATTAAGTATGTAGTATTTATTAACATCTAATATACATAATAACATATATTGATTATTTAATACTTATTTATTTCATATATATAGTGATATGCATATACATATAATATTAATTAGGTATAGAAACCAGATGCATATATATATATATATATATATATATATATATATATATATATATATATATATATATATATATATATATATATATATATTCATTTTAATAGCAATTTAATTATTCTGGGTATTATTTTGTATCACCTTTTACGAATTTAATTCTAATGCTAAAATTATATTTTATAGTTTCAAACTATTATAATTATATATATATATATATATATATATATATATATATATATATATATATATATATATACATATCTTTTTACAAACAATTGTTCGTGAATCGTCGGTAATGGTCGAATGATAATTGAATATATGAACATAGTTTCAAAGTTTTCGAGGCTCAACATTACAGACTTTGCTCATCGAATTGAAATCAATTAAAGATTAAGTTTAAATTTAGTCGGAAATTCCCGGGTCGTCACAGTTCCTACCCGTTAAAGAAATTTCGTCCCGAAATTTGATTGAGGTCGTCATGGCTAACAATAAAAATGTTTTTATGACGAATATGAGTTGATAAATAGGGTTTTATCATTATTGATAAATATAGATTAAACAATTCGATTATGTGAAGCGTATGAGTGAAGCTGTCACAAAAGATAGAGATTTTACTTTTGATGTAGTCATGGTGTATTTTTGGAATTCAAGGAATTTAAAAGAAAATCTTGGAAATCTATAAGATTTGATTTTTCAGTAATTAAGGAAATTTAGGATCTCTATAATTAAATACAGTGATCTGCCTCGATTACTCTATCTGGTATTTTCATTATAAATTAAGTTCTTCCGTTCCATTATTCTCATCCTTCCTATAATTTCTTTCTTAGTTCATACATCTAAAAGATTGCGAAAATGCTTAATCCCGTTCTAATCCTTGATATTTTTCTAATTATCACTTCTGTCATCCTTATTTTCAATCTTCTACCAGAAAAATCTGTTTACTTTTACTATTACCTTGGGGTGATACTATTCTTAATTCTACCATGTCCTTATATTGCTATTCGTATTAATATCCACGGTTTGTGACTTCCATGTTGTTATTGGGCTTTATATTTTCTCTTATATTTTGGAGCTCTTTGCCTTTTTATTATCCTCCCGACCTCTAGTAAAGCGAGTAACGGTCCAGAATTTGTAAGTATGGAATTTCGGATAAACATCGTGTTCTAAATAAGAACGAATGTATTAACATGATTTGATTTATCAAATTACCAGAATCATTGAGAATAGAACTATCAAGAATATACTTTCTTGATATGTTCAGAAGTTAAGCAGAATGAAAGAGTTACGTAACATGGCACATGATGACGTTATGATCTATGAATCATCACGTTCCATTAGAAACTCAGCATCACTTACTATAATATAATCACGTTGATCAAGTGTCATTATATTATACTAACTGATAATGCTAAAAATGAACATATATTTCATAGCATTATTCCTCAAGAAAGATAAGCTTTTAGTTGCAATTGTCCTATTTACAAGTGATATTCGTTTAAATAATAAAAGGTGAAGACAAAAGACAGAATCGACGAATTGAAGACGCAAACGACCAAAAAGCTTAAAAGTACAAAATACAATCAAAGAGGTTCCAATTATTGATAAGAAACCTCTCGAAATTACAAGAGTACAAGATTCAAAACGCAAAGTACAAGATATTAAATTGTACGCAAGGACGTTCGGAAATTCGGAACCGGGACCAGAGTCAACTCTCAACGCTCGACGCAACGGACTAAAAATTACAAGTCAACTATGCACATAAATATAATATAATATTTAAATAATTCTTATAATTATTTATATATTATATTTATTTAATTAAAACGTCGACAAACAAGAAAACAAGAATTTTGAGCTGTCACCTACCACCATGCGATCACATGGCCTGGAGGCACAAAAGCCATGCGATCGCATGGCCAACTTTTTCAGTTCACAGGCCTATAAATTTCGAGCTTTGGTGCACCATATATCCATATCTTTCTCTTTAATTCTAATAATAAGGGTACGTTAGCGAATGTTGTAAGGGTGTAAGTCGAAATTCTGTCCGTGTAACGCTACGCTATTTTTAATCATTGTAAGTTATGTTTAACATTTTTAATTTAATGTCTCGTAGCTAAATTATTATTATGCTTATTTAATCCGAAGTAATCATGATGTTGGGCTAAAAATATTAAAATTGGGTAATTGGGCTTTGTACCATAATTGTGGTTTGGACAAAAGAACGACACTTGTGGAAATTAGACTATGGGCTATTAATGGGCTTTATATTTGTTTAACTAAATGATAATTTGTTAATTTTAATATAAAGATTTACAATTAGACGTCCCTATAAATAACCATATACACTCGATCGGACACGATGGGCGGGGTATTTATATGTACGAATAATCGTTCATTTAACCGGACACGGGAATGGATTAATAGTCACTAGAATTATTAAAACAGGGGTGAAATTATGTACAAGGACACTTGGCATAATTGATAACAAAGTATTAAAACGTTGGGTTACACACAGTCGATAACTTGGTGTAATTATTAAACAAAGTATTAAAATCTTGTTACAGTTTAAGTCCCCAATTAGTTGGAATATTTAACTTCGGGTAATAGGATAATTTGACGAGGATACTCGCACTTTATATTTATGACTGATGGACTGTTATGGACAAAAACCAGACGGACATATTAAATAATCCAGGACAAAGGACAATTAACCCATGGGCATAAAACTAAAATCAACACGTCAAACATCATGATTACGGAAGTTTAAATAAGCATAATTCTTTTATTTCATATTTAATTTCCTTTATTTTATATTTAATTGCACTTCTAATTATCGCACTTTTATTTATTGTATTTAATTGCACTTTTAATTATCGTACTTTTTAATTATCGCAATTTTATTTTATCGCACTTTTATTTATCGCAATTTCATTATCGTTATTTACTTTACGCTTTAAATTAAGTCTTGTATTTATTTTTAATATTTTACATTTGGTTTTAACTGCGACTTAAGTTTTTAAAATTGACAAACCAGTTATTAAACGGTAAAAAAACCTCCTTTATAATAATAATATTACTTATATATATATATATATATATATATATATATATATATATATATATATATATATATATATATATATATATATATATATATATATATATATATATATATTTGTATTTTTATAAAATAAAACTAATATAGCGTTAAGCTTTGTTTAAAGATTTTTCCCTGTGGAACGAACCGGACTTACTAAAAACTACACTACTGTACGATTAGGTACACTGCCTATAATTTTTGTAGCAAGGTTTAAGTATATTCATTCTCTAAATAAATAAATATCTTGTGTAAAATTGTATCGTATTTAATAAGTTTTTCATAGTAAAATATAATCTATTTTATACCCCTTAGCTTTGACATCAAGTATTTTTGGCGCCGCTGCCGGGGATCGAAATCTAGCTTAAAATCCGGAAGCGCAACGCTATATAAAAAAAAAGATTTTTATTTTTAGTTTACTTTTATAAAAAAAATACACTTTTGTAAAAATACGTTTTAAATATTCAAAAATATAAAAAGAAAAATAAAAATATAAATATTTTTAAGAGTTTGTAAGTTATATAAAAATTTTCTTTATCTTTATTTTATAAAAAAATAAGTTTTATTTAATTTATATAAATATATTACATAATTTTTTATTAAAATAGCAAAACAGAAAAAAAAAAAAAAAAACACTCGAGTCCAAGTACTGTAGCAGCCCAGTGTCTGGCACGAAACCCTAGCCCATGCGATCGCATGGCAGGGTAGCTTAGAACTCATGCGATCGCATGAGCCATGCAGACACGCCACATTTGACTGAAAATTGCAATCATTACGGTTTTATTATTAATTATTTATATAAACCCTAATTAGGTTATTCTTAATTTATTAATTAGTCATTAGTTTTTATTTAATTTGTATTATTTAGTTAAATTAGTTTAATTAAATTATAAATTTAATACTTTGATAAAATAAATAATCTAAAAATAATATTTTTATAAAAATTGTACTTTTTACAACTATTTGTATATTTCTATATTTTGTCCCTTTTTAATTGTTTTAGCGTAATTTTTGTATTTTTCGCTCGTATTTAGTTTTAACATATAATTTTTGCCATAGTTATTTTTATATCTAGAATTTTAGGCTTTGCCGTAAAATCCCTTAAGTGCTTTTTCTTTAGACTAAGATTTAGGTGCTTTAGAATTTTGCGACGTCTTTTTAAGTTTTAGTTCCTTTTTAAGATATTGCCATTTGGGATATAGTTTTACTTGTAAGCTTTAATATTTTTAGACGCAACTTTTAGTTTTTAGTTTTTAGTTCCTTTTTAAGTTTCAACGCGCTACTTTCTTATTTTTATTTTTCGACGCCTTTTACCTATGTATCAATTATCACTCCAATTAGTAATCTCAATTTACAATTTTAATTTTAAGTTAGTGATAGTAATAAGATTGGGTTAGTCGAGTGTTTTTTTTAAATTTTATAAGTCGCTCTTTTTCTTTTCTTTTTCGACCTTTTTCGACGCGCTCTTTTTCTTTCTTATTTCTCGCTATTCTAGTTTTAGGACATAGATTTTATTCTACTTCTTATCTAAATTTCTTTAAATTACAAAAATTTATTTTAAGTGGTTAAATTGATAGACATAAAAATTTTCTGGTTCGTAGTAATAGTTGAATTTGTACGTGGACCGGGTTATTGGAGCCAAACAGTACTCAATTATATTGAGACCAAACGAATCCTGCCCCTCTGCTGCATCTTTTGGCTATTCGAAACGTGGGCAAAATCAGAAAAGTCTATTAATTGGATAACTTGTATAATTTTTCTTTCCTTTTAAAAACTAATAGGATATTCAGTGAATGCACCGAGCAAGACGTTCACTACCTTTTGTACGTTCACCACCTGTAACTAGATCAAGACATCTAGCAAATATTACCATCGTTGATTTTTCTTTAGAATCATCATCCAGTCGACCAAGTACTCCAATTCAAATTTCTGATAATCCTTTTTTTGAACCCGACCTCAAAATTGAGAATCCGAAGAATATTCAGGGACGATTCATAGATCCTGAACCATTAATTTTTCCTCCGGAACCACCAATCATTCAAACAGAGATTGTTGAGGAACGAACCATTAAATCAGAATCCTCTAGTGATTCAGATTTAACAAATTCAATTATGGAGAATCCGGAACCCTTAAGTATGAAAGACCGAATGAGAGCTAAATGCACTGGCCAAGGTCACGCAATTACTCATCCTGACATTAATGCGCCAGATTATGAAATCAAAGGACAAATTCTACACATGGTGACTAATCAATGCCAATTTAGTGGTTCACCGAAGGAAGATCCAAACGAACATCTTCGTACCTTTAATAGGATCTGCACACTATTTAAAATAAGAGAAGTGGAGGATGAACAGATAAATCTCATGTTATTTCCCTGGACTTTAAAGGGAGAAGTCAAAGATTGGTTGGAATCGTTACCTGAAGGGGCGATTGATACATGGGACGTGTTAGTTGAAAAGTTTCTTAAACAATTCTTTCCGGCATCTAAAGCCGTAAGACTTCAAGGAGAAATTGTTACGTTCACACAGAAACCAAATGAAACTTTATATGAGGCGTGGATAAGATTTGGAAAGTTATTAAGAGGATGTCCGCAACATGGTTTAGACACCTGTCAAATAGTACAAATATTCTACCAAGGATGCGACATCACTACAAGAAAAGACATCGATATAGCAACTGGTGGTTCCATTATGAAGAAAACCGAAACTGATGCTTACAAAATTATTGATAACACTGCTTCCCACTCACATGAGTGGCACCAAGAAAAAGATATCGTTAGATCATCTAAAGCAGCTAGAGTCGATTCTAGCCATGACTTAGATTCCATTTCCGCAAAGATAGATGCTGTCGAGAGACGAATGGAAAAGATGACTAAGGATATTCACTCAATACGAATTAGTTGTGAGCAGTGTGGAGGACCACATTTGACAAAATATTGTCTTAGTATTGAACTAACAATGGAACAAAGAGAGAATATTTCTTACATAAACCAAAGGCCTGGAAATAATTATCAGAATAATTATCAACCGCCAAGACCGATTTACATTCAAAACCAGAATTATAACCGAAATATTCCATACAACAACCAACAAGGTCCTAGCAATCAACAAGTATCCAATAATACTTACAACCAGCAAAGACCTAATTTTCAAAACAAACCACCACAAATCGATGATAAAAAGCCGAATTTAGAAGATATGATGACGAAGCTAGTTGAAACTCAAACGCAGTTTTTCACATCTCAGAAACAAACGAATGAACAAAATGCTCAAGCATTTAGAAATCAACAAGCTTCTATTCAAAATTTGGAACAAGAAGTAAGTAACCTAGCAAGGTTAATAGGTGAAAGAAAACCGGGAAGTTTACCTAGTGATACAAATGCTAACCCCCGGAATGAAATAGCTAAAGCCATTACCACAAGAAGTGGTACAACACTTAAACCACCTGAAATACCTGGAACTTCTGATGAAACTATTCCTAATCCACAAGAACCACAACCTGATCAAGATAAGGAAAAAGAACCGGTAGTTGAAAAGGTTAATGAAGATAACACAGTTAAGGCTAAACCTTATGTTAAACCATACCAACCACCACTTCCTTACCCGAGTAAAATGAAAAAGAAAAACTTGAAGCCGAGCAATCCAAATTCTTGGATATGTTTAAACAGATAAATGTAAATCTTCCTTTCATTGATGTAATTTCAGGAATGCCTAGATATGCTAAATTTCTGAAAGATCTAATCTCAAATAGAAAGAAAATGGAAGAACTCTCGGCTGTTACTATGAATGATAATTGTTCAGCAGTGCCGTTGAATAAGATACCAGAAAAATTATCTGATCCAGGAAGTTTCACAATTCCATGTTTTCTGGGTAGTCTTAGTTCAATAGAAGCATTGGCAGACTTAGGTGCTAGTATAAATTTAATGCCGTATTCACTATACGCTAAACTAGACCTTGGAGAATTGAAACCAACAAGAATAAGCATACAACTAGCCGATCGATCAATAAAATATCCTAGAGGGATAATGGAGAACATGCTAGTTAAAGTTGGTACTTTACTATTTCCAATAGATTTTGTTGTTCTGGACATGGAAGAAGATTCTCAAGTTCCTCTCATATTAGGAAGACCATTCTTAAACACGGCTAAAGCAATGATAGACGTGTTTGGTAAGAAACTGACCCTAAGTATAGAGGACGAGAGTGTTACCTTATCAGTTGATAAAGCAATGTAACAACCACAATCTGCAGATGATACATGTTATTATATTCAAACTATAGATTCACATGCAGAATTGTTAGAAGAATTTCCAGAATTACAAGGAACAGGAGAATGTTCTTTAGGAGAAGGAACTGAACCAATTGATGAAGCTGAAATGTTAGCTACACTTATGGCTAATGGATATGAACCAACAATAGAAGATAATCAAATGTTAAAAGAAGAAAACAGATATCGATATAAATCATCGATAGAAGAACCTCCGAAATTAGAGTTAAAACCACTTCCAAAAAATTTGGAATACGCTTATTTACATGGTGAATCTGAATTACCTGTAATAATATCGTCTTCTCTTACTGAAAATGAAAAATCTCAACTCATTTCTATGTTGAACGCTCATAAACCAGCCATTGCATGGAAGATTCATGATATTAAAGGAATAAGTCCTTCGTATTGCACACATAAAATCCTTATGGAAGAAGGTCATAAAACGTATGTGCAACGCCAACGAAGACTAAATCCTAATATACAAGATGTTGTTAAGAAAGAAATTATTAAACTACTTGATGCAGGTTTAATTTATCCAATCTCTGATAGTCCATGGCTAAGTCCAGTTCAATGCGTACCTAAGAAGGGTGGCATGACTGTCATTACAAATGAGAAAAATGAACTTATTCCTACTAGGACTGTAACAGGATGGCGTGTATGTATTGATTATAGAAAATTAAATGATGCCACCAGAAAAGATCACTTTCCCTTACCTTTTATTGATCAAATGTTGGAAAGATTAGCCGGAAATAGTTACTATTGTTTTCTTGATGGATTTTCCGGATATTTTCAAATTCCAATAGTACCCGAAGACCAAAAAAAAACCACATTCACGTGCCCTTATGGTACTTTTGCTTACAAACGCATGCCATTTGGACTTTGCAACGCCTCTGCAACCTTTCAAAGATGCATGATGGCGATTTTTCACGACATGATAGAAGAATGCATGGAAGTTTTCATGGATGACTTTTCAGTCTTCGGTGATACTTTTGAATCATGTCTAGTTAATTTGGAACGAATGCTTATTAGATGCGAACAATCAAATCTAGTAATTAATTGGGAGAAATGCCATTTCAGGGTTAAAGAAGGCATCGTTCTTGGTCATAAAATTTCAAAGGAAGGAATTGAAGTGGATAGAGCTAAAGTAGATGTAATTACTAAACTTCCACATCCCACCAATGTTAGAGGAGTTATGAGTTTTCTAGGGCATGCCGATTTTAACCGACGTTTCATAAAAGATTTTTCTAAAATTGCCACTCCTATGAATAAACTCCTAGAAAAGGATGCTCCATTCATCTTTTCAGAGGAATGTATCAAATCTTTTAATATTCTTAAAGAGAAACTCACTAATGCACCGATCATGATAACACCAAATTGGAATCTACCGTTTGAACTTATGTGCGATGCAAGTGATTTTGCAATGGGAGCCGTTTTAGGACAAAGGATTGAAAAACGATTTCAACCTATATATTATGCTAGTAAGACGTTACAAGGAGCACAAACAAATTACACAACTACAGAAAAAGAACTCCTTGCTATTGTCTTTGCTTTTGACAAATTTTGTTCATATCTCGTTCTAGCAAAAACGGTGGTCTATACCGACCATTCTGCTCTTAGATACCTATTTTCGAAACAAGATGCCAAACCAAGATTAATCCATTGGATCTTACTCTTACAAGAGTTCGATATTGAAATCCGAGATAAAAGAGGAGCAGAAAATCTCGTCGCTAATCATCTTTCTCGTCTTGAAAATCCCGAATTAGAAGTTCTAAATGAATCGGCCATACAAGACAACTTTCCTGATGAATATCTATTGAAGATAGATTATAATGAAATTCCATGGTTTGCAGACTATGCAAACTACTTAGTATGTGGATTCCTTGAAAAAGGATTATCGTACCAAAAATGAAAGAAATTCTTCAGTGATATAAAACACTATTTCTGGGAAGATCCACATTTGTTTAAAAATTATCCAGATGGAATAATACGCCGATGCGTATTCGGAGATGAAGCCAATCAAATCTTAAACCATTGTCACACAAGACCAACAGGAGGGCATTATGGGCCTCAACTAACAGCAAGAAAAGTTTATGATGCTGGATTCTATTGGCCTACAATTTTCAAAGACGCACACCTTCTTTGCAAATCCTGTGATGCTTGTTAAAGGGCCGGAAAAATAAGTCAACGTGATGAAGTCAACGTGATAAAATGCCACAAAATGTCATTCAAGTATGTGAAGTATTTGACATTTGGGGTATTGACTTTATGGGTCCATTTCCAAAATCTCATAATAATCTCTATACTCTCGTAGCCATTGATTATGTATCTAAATGGGCGGAAGCACAAGCTCTCCCAACTAACGATGCACGAGTTGTAGTCAACTTTTTAAAACGTCTTTTTGCAAGGTTTGGAACACCGAAAGCTTTAATAAGTGATCGGGGAACTCATTTCTGTAATAATCAACTTGAGAAAGTTCTTAAAAGATATGGAGTAACTCATAAAATCTCCACCGCATATCATCCACAAACAAGTGGACAAGCTGAAAATACCAACCGAGCTTTAAAACGTATTCTAGAGAAAACCGTAGGATCAAATCTGAAGGAATGGTCCATTAAATTGGAGGATGCACTCTGGGCTTTTAGAACAGCCTACAAAACTCCAATTGGAACCACACCTTTTAAACTCGTTTACGGAAAAGCATGTCATCTTCCAGTAGAAATTGAACACAAAGCATTTTGGGCTTTGAAGACATGTAATCTTGATTTACATGAAGCTGGACGTCTACGGTTAAGTCAATTAAAATAATTAGAAGAATTAAGACAAGAAGCATACGAAAATTCCTTAATCTATAAGGAAAGAACGAAGAAATGGCATGATAAAAAATCAGAAGTTCAAAAGAATTCAAAGAAGGAGACAGAGTTCTTCTTTTCAATTCACGATTCAAGCTATTTCCTGGAAAATTGAAATCAAGATGGTCTGGACCATTCATAATCAAAAGAGTTTTCCCATATGGAACAGTAGAATTAATAAATTCAAATGGGATTGAATTTAAAGTTAATGGTCACAGAGTTAAACATTACATAGATAGTCCGATGGAAGTCGACAACGAAGTTAATCACAATTTCGATACCACAGCTAACTAAGTGTGGGGAGAATCAAGTCTTTAAAGGATAATATGTATTTCTGTTAGAGTTAAATTTTCTGTTTTCGTGTAGTTCTCAAAAATGGAACCCGAATGGTCTTTCCCTAGCAGACCCTAAAGAACTAGTCTTCTCCCCCCATTCTGAATTTTTATTTTTTTAGGTTTTTACGAAATGAAGACTTCCTGTGAACTAAACCATGGTTTAATGCTACACGCTTTGATCACTAAACGTAATAATGACACACTTCCAAGTGAACTAGTATCAGTAATCAGAGAAAGATTGGACGGAGTAAGAAAAGAATCCAGATGTAAAGATAATAAGTTACAATTTGGTAAAGGAAAATCAAAATCCGCAGCGAAAAGAAGAGCACAGCACCTAGAAAGATGTCACAAATGCGGAAAATGGTCACATGGAGGTAAATGTTCAAATAATCAAACCTATTCAAACACTGAATTTGTTACTTTATGCAGAAACGGACCGTTCATATGTTTAGAAGAAAAAACACTGAATGCTTGAGGTTACGCCTATGTAGCTATGGAAAATTAATTAAACCGACTATCTTATGAGTGGGATAGATCGTATCACTAAGAATACTATCTCACAGGTAAGTCTGTACAGTTTTTTTTTATTTTTTTTATTTTTAACCTTTTGATAATAAACGCTAATTTGTTCGCTATAAAGTATTAAATTGATATTCGATGAAATTAGGTTTGGCGACCGAAATTATTGATATCATTCAAAAATTTATTACATCACTACGAAATTTAACGTTTATTCTTAAGGTATAAATATCTTTAATCAATCAACCCAAAATATTTCAAAAATTCGTCATGAGTTAAATTAGGTCATGGAATCGAAATTACTTTACCGAAAAGAGGGGCGTATATTTTTGATAATATTTGATTGATTAAAGTGGGATAAAAGCCAAAAAGATTTTTAATTTTATTTTTACCATATTTTTACAATTAATATATAATTATTAATTTAATATTGTAAACTTATTTAAAATTGTAAATATTTGAAAATTTAATATTTTTAATATAAGTTTGTATGTATAAAAACAAAAATATAATTTAAGTTTGGTGTGAATTTTTTTTTTTTTTTTTTTGCATTTTAAATTTAAGTTTGGTGTGAATTTAAAAACAAAAATTTACTTTATTTCGCTAAGTTAAAAATATGATTTTTAAAATTTGTCGTAAGTTGAAGACTAGGTCTTTGAACCGAAATTGCTTTACCCGAGGAAGGAACGAGAACTTTTATTATCATTATTTTTAATCTTATTGAATTAAAGTATGCCAAAAACATTAAAAAACCCAAAAATCTTTACTTTTAAAAACCGCGCTTTGATTTGACAAATTTTAAAATTTTGTCGAGGGACAGACTAGGACAACGATCCGAAACGCCCTCGCTCCTAAAGGAAAACAAAATTTTTAGAATTTTATTAATTATATGTTTTATAAAGTATAAGATTTTACATATAAAAAAAAGCTGAAAGTACTGTAGCCGGCACCCCATGCGATCGCATGGGGTTTGCACTTGGAACCCATGCGATCGCATGGGGACCAAATGCAGGCCAGACTCAAAACAGACAGCGAGCTGTGTTCTTTACCACTTCACACACACATACACAAAAAATACCTCAAATCTTCACCAAATTTCATCATTTTTCCACCGTAATTTGTCATTTTTCTTACTCTAATCATGCCTAGATTCTCATTCTTCAGCAAAATGGTAAAAATTACACCCCTAAACTCATAAATTTGCTAGTTTTTGTGATAATTACCAATATTTTACCTAATGCAATTTTGTTAATTTCTAGTGTAATTAGTGTTAAATTATTAGTATTTGATACATGTATAACCTAGATTGATGCTATTTAACATAATTTGAAGCCAAAAACTTCAAAATTTTTAGAAATCTGGGGTTTGTGTTCTTGAGCAATTTGGGGCTTTTTGATATAAACAGGTTATGGCCGATTTTTGTCATGAATTATTGCTAAATTGAGTAGTGTAACATGTTTAGGTAGTTAAATGATCCAAACATTGATCCTAAACATGATTTTTGGAGATTAAAGTGGACTTTTTAAGTCCAAAATTCATGAACTTTATTAATTTGATGTAATTGCCATTTGAGACTTGCTTAATTATTAGTAATGACTATTTTGACATGTTATTTGAGTTAAAAGCTTATGAACTTTGTATACATTTTTATATGTGCTTATTTGAAAGGTGTTATTCCGGAAAACTTATCTAGGGTAAAAGCTAGATTTAATTTTCAAAAAGATCAAATGTTTTCATAAAGATCCAATTTCCTTAATGGATCTAAATTTTATAGTCATGTGGGACTGTAAACCACATCGTTACTACCATTGTTTATACCGCCGTAAAGAAATCACTGATGTACAAAGTGTGAAGAATAAAGAAGTGATTCTAGTATTTCAAGACTATATTGCTTGAGAATAAGCAATGCTCAAGTGTGGAAATATTTGATAATGCTAAAAATGAACATATATTTCATAGCATTATTCCTCAAGAAAGACAAGCTTTTAGTTGCAATTGTCCTATTTACAAGTGATATTCGTTTAAATAATAAAAGGTGAAGACAAAAGACAGATTCGACGAATTGAAGACGCAAACGACCAAAAAGCTCAAAAGTACAAAATACAATCAAAGAGGTTCCAATTATTGATAAGAAACGTCTCGAAATTACAAGAGTACAAGATTTAAAATGCAAAGTACAAGATATTAAATTATACGCAAGGACGTTCGAAAATTCGGAACCGGGACCAGAGTCAACTCTCAACGCTCGACTCAACGGACTAAAAATTACAAGTCAACTATGCACATAAATATAATATAATATTTAAATAATTCTTATAATTATTTATATATTATATTTATTTAATTAAAACGTCGACAAACAAGAAAACAAGAATTTTGAGCTGTCACCTACCACCATGCGATCGCATGGCCTGGAGGCACAAAAGCCATGCGATCGCATGGCCAACTTTTTCAGTTCACAGGCCTATAAATTTCGAGCTTTGGTGCACCATATATCCATATCTTTCTCTCTATCTCGTAAACATATATATATATATATATATATATATATATATATATATATATATATATATATATATATATATATATATATATATATATATATATATATATATATATATATATATATATATATATATATATATATTATAATTTTAATTTTAATTTTAATTCTAATAATAAGGGTATGTTAGCGAATGTTGTAAGGGTGTAAGTCGAAATTCCGTCCGTGTAACGCTACGCTGTTTTTAATCATTGTAAGTTATGTTCAACCTTTTTAATTTAATTTCTCGTAGATAAATTATTATTATGCTTATTTAATCCGAAGTAATCATGATGTTGGGCTAAAAATATTAAAATTGGGTAATTGGGCTTTGTACCATAATTTTGGTTTGGATAAAAGAACGACACTTGTGGAAATTAGACTATGGGCTATTAATGGGCTTTATATTTGTTTAACTAAATGATAATTTGTTAATTTTAATATAAAGATTTACAATTGGACGTCCCTATAAATAACCACATACACTTGATCGGACACGATGGGCGGGGTATTTATATGTACGAATAATCGTTCATTTAACCGGACACGGGAATGGATTAATAGTTACTAGAATTATTAAAACAGGGTGAAATTATGTACAAGGACACTTGGCATAATTGATAACAAAGTATTAAAACCTTGGGTTACACACAGTCGATAACCTGGTGTAATTATTAAACAAAGTATTAAAATCTTGTTACAGTTTAAGTCCCCAATTAGTTGGAATATTTAACTTCGGGTAATAGGATAATTTGACGAGGATACTCGCACTTTATATTTATGACTGATGGACTGTTATGGACAAAAACCAGACGGGCATATTAAATAATCCAGGACAAAGGACAATTAACCCATGGGCATAAAACTAAAATCAACACGTCAAACATCATGATTACGGAAGTTTAAATAAGCATAATTCTTTTATTTCATATTTAATTTCCTTTATTTTATATTTAATTGCACTTCTAATTATCGCACTTTTATTTATTGTTATTGTATTTAATTGCACTTTTAATTATTGTACTTTTTAATTATCGTAATTTTATTTTATCGCACTTTTATTTATCGCAATTTCATTATCGTTATTTACTTTACGCTTTAAATTAAGTCTTGTATTTATTTTTAATATTTTACATTTGGTTTTAACTGCGACTTAAGTTTTTAAAATCGACAATCCGGTCATTAAACGGTAAAAAAAACCCCCCTTTATAATAATAATATTACTTATATATATATGTATTTTTATAAAATAAAACTAATATAGCGTTAAGCTTTGTTTAAAGATTTTTCCCTGTGGAAACGAACCGAACTTACTAAAAACTACACTACTGTACGATTAGGTACACTGCCTATAATTGTTGTAGCAAGGTTTAAGTATATCCATTCTCTAAATAAATAAATATCTTGTGTAAAATTGTATCATATTTAATAAGTTTTTCATAGTAAAATATAATCTATTTTATACCCCTTAGCTTTGACATCACTAACTCATGCTTCAGTTCCCAACACTACTTCAAAATTATTCATATTTTAAACTCGAAGGTTTTAGAATTTAGAAATTAAAATAGTTTCTTTTATGATGTAATGCAGATAGCACGAAGAGATAACTAATTTCGGACAAGAAGAGTTATGAAAATATCCTCAGAAATATCGAAGATATTTATGATGATATTTTCAGAATTTCTAAGATCGAAGGTTGATGAAGAAAGATTTTCCACAAGATTTAATAGGAGTATAGAGCAAAGTTTTCTCGAAAGATTTCATTGAATACATAATTATCTGGATTCTTTGAATATAGGGTTTGGTCCTTGTATTTGTCTTTGGCATCCTTCGTGGTTAGCTCAATCCGTTTTTCAGTTCCAACTTTTCTGAGCTTTTCCAACATACTATTCTTTATGATCAACTTCCGATGATTAAGGTCGTTTACGATTTCTGCTGCTTCATTCAGCTTTTTCAACATTCAGAGTATTGATTTGTAGACTGAGTGCTTTTCAGAAATTCAGAATGGAAGATCATAATTCTAAGAGATAAGGATTATATGTATACTTATAACTGTTGATGTAGACATGCTACGAGATTTAAAAATACTGATTGCTGATTTCTGGTAATTGGTATGGCAATTCTCGTTACAAGGTGCGGATGTGTATATGATAGGGTTTCATTGAATATAATGATTTTTCAGAAACTCAAAGATCAATAAAGTTGTTGGTAAGTTTACTGTCAATGTGGTGAAATATAAACGGTTATCCGGTAATGATGATGAAAGGAAAATTTATATATCAAAGTTATAATAGAGTTTATTCGAATGAAAAGTCAAAATTGATTTGCTGAAGCTGTGACAAAATTAGCTAATTTGATGAAGAATTGCAATGTTATTTTCAGTAGTAACAATGCTAAAGGAGCTAGCACAGATACGTGTTAAATGTTTACTCAAGTTCCGAGTGTTTTCAAGTGCATATCTATATGCATGAATCTTTCCTTCAGAAGATGAAGTGTAGTAGATTCATTCTATCGATTGAGGTGATTTCAAGAATCATGAAAGGTTTGAACGCAGATTCTAATCGTCAAGATATAAATGAGGTTTAAGATGAAATTAAATGGAAAACTTGAAGAAATGTTTAGTTTCATATGTTATAATCAATATTTTAATTCATTTTAATTGTCCAATGTTATTAGTCCACAGTCGATAGTCCACAGTTAACAGTCCAATAATTCATATATAGTTTAATTTATAATATTGGAATTAATTATTACGTATCGTGACCCGTGTACATGTCTCAGACTCAATCACAACTCAAAGTATATATATTATTATAGAATCAACCTCAACCCTGTATAGCTAACTCCAGCATTACTGCATATAGAGTGTCTATGGTTATTCCAAATAATATATATAGATGCATCGATATGATATGTCAAAACCTTGTATACGTGTCCCGATATTTAAATGCGTAAATAACAGTATTTAAATGACGATAAATAAAGTGCGTAAAATAAATAACAGAAATTAAATGACAATAAATAAAATTGCGAGAATTAAAATTGCGATAAATAAATTGCGACAAATAAATGTAATCAGTTAGCTAGGAACAGTTAGCGTGGTTTCTTAACAATATTTCTCATAGTTTAATTGTTTGTTTCTAACAAATTTTATTTTGTCCAATGTTTTCTTCATTATGCCACTTGTTGGATTCTGATAGGTAAAAATTCAAATATGAAATTGAATGAAAATGGTTATTTTGCGATGAACGGATACGTATATATGTGGATGTAAGTAAGATACTAAATAACTTGTTGAATCAGATTAGAAGAATGTACAGTGTAACTTATTAATGTGAAATCTAAATATTTCTCGGGTATTACCTACCCGTTAAAATATTTTCACCATTAACAGTTCGTACAAAAGAATTTTTAATTACAATCTTTATGAAAATATATATACATATATATTTTCTTCAGTCTATAATCATGGATTTAATGAGTTAATATAATATTAAAATCATCTGGTTTACGGCTTGAACTATAGTACATAATCTCTAAAAAATTAGAGATTACATAATTGCCATGTCAAACAAGATAAATGAGGTAGAACGATTCGTATAACGATGATTATACTCGAGGTACAGAATGAGATGTTGAGGCATGGATTGTTGATGGAACTGGTGCTGTTACTGATGGTACTGTTGGTGTTGGTAATGTTGCGGAAGCTGGTAACCTTTGCACCATATTCTCCAAATTGTGAGCGCGAAGTTCGTTGACTTTTTCCATTATTACGGGATGATTGTCGGTCGGAACGAGTGAAATGTCCCGTTCATATTAATTATAAACGTTCCATATTAATTGATTTTATCGCGAGGTTTTGACCTCTATATGAGACATTTTTCAAAGACTGCATTCATTTTTAAAACAACCATAACCTTTATTTTATCTATAAAGGTTTAAAAAGCATTACGTAGATTATCAAATAATGATAATCTAAAATATACCGTTTACACATGACCATTACATAATGGTTTACAATAAGAATATATTACATCAAAAATAAGTTTCTTGAATGCAGTTTTTACATAATATCATACAAGCATGGACTCCAAATCTTGTCCTTATTTTAGTATGCAACAGCGGAAGCTCTTAATAATCACATGAGAATAAACATGCTTAAAACGTCAACAAAAATGTTGGTAAGTTATATGTTTAACCTATATATTATCAAATCGTAATAATAGACCACAAGATTTCATATTTCAATATACATCCCATACATAGAGATAAAAATCATTCATATGGTGAACACTTGGTAACCGACATTAACAAGATGCATATAAGAATATCCCCTATCATTCCAGGAAATTCTTCGGACATGATAAAAACGAATTCGAAGTACTAAAGCATCCGGTACTTTGGATGGGGTTCGTTAGGCCCAATAGATCTATCTTTAGGATTCGCGTCAATTAGTAGATCGGTTTACTAATTCTTAGGCTACCAAGCAAAAAGGGGCATATTCGGCTTCGATCATTCACCCATATAATGTAGTTTCATTTACTTGTGTCTATTTCATAAAACATTTATAAAACTGCATGTATTCTCATCCCAAAATATTAGATTTTAAAAGTGAGACTATAACTCACTTTCACAGATTTTTACTTCATCGGGAGTAAGACTTGGCCACTGGTCGATTCACGAACCTATAACAAATATATACATATATATATATCAAAGTATGTTCAAAATATATTTATAACATTTTTAATATATTTTGATGTTTTAAGTTTATTAAGTCAGCTGTCCTCGTTAGTAACCTACAACTAGTTGTCCATAGTTAGATGTACAGAAATAAATTGATACATATTATGTTGAATCAATCCACGACCCAGTGTATACACGCCTCAGGCTAGATCACAACTCAAAGTATATATATTTTTTGGAATCAACCTCAACCCTGTATAGCTAACTCCAACATTACTGCATATAGAGTGTCTATGGTTGTTCCAAATAATATATATAAATGGGCCGATATGATATGTCAAAACATTTGCATACGTGTCTATGGTATCCCAAGATTATGTAATATATTAGAATACATGTATAATACCATATATGTTAGCTAGGATATGATTTGTATAGAATTTTTACAATATTTCCCGTAGCTACAACAATCAAAAAATATCCAATCTTGTTTTACCCATAACTTCTTCGTTTTAAATCCGATTTGAGTGAATCAAATTGCTATGGTTTCATATTGAACTCTATTTTATGAATCTAAACATAAAAAGTATAGATTTATAGTCGGAAATATAACTTACAAGTCGTTTTTGTAAAGGTAGTGATTTCAGTCGAAAGAACGACGTCTAGATGACCATTTTGGAAAACATACTTCCACTTTGAGTTTAACCATGATTTTTGGATATAGTTTCATGTTCATAAGAAAAATCATTTCCCAGAAGAACAACTTTTAAATCAAAGTTTATCATAGTTTTTAATTAACTAACCCAAAACAGCCCGCGGTGTTACTACGACGGCGTATATCCGGTTTTACGGTGTTTTTCGTGTTTTTCGGTTTTAAATCATTAAGTTAGCATATCATATAGATATATAACATGTGTTTAGTTGATTTTAAAAGTCAAGTTAGAAGGATTAACTTTTGTTTGCGAACAAGTTTAGAATTAACTAAACTATGTTCTAGTGATTACATGTTCAAATCTTCGAATAAGATAGTTTTATATGTATGAATCGAATGATGTTATGAACATCATTACTACCTCAAGTTTAGTAGGTAAACCTTATAGAAGTGACAAGAAATGATCTAGCTTTAAAGGATCTAGGATGGCTTGAAAGTTCTTGAAGTAGAATCATGACACGAAAACAAGTTCAAGTAAGATTATCACTCGAATTAAGATAGTTATAGTTATAGGAATTGAATCAAAGTTTGTATATGAGTATTACCTTGATTTAGAATGGTATCTTACTGTAAACAATAAGGATTTCTTGAGGTTGGATGATCACTTTACAAGATTGGAAGTGAGCTAGTAAACTTGGAAGTATTCTTGATTTTATGAAACTTGAACTTGTAGAATTTATGAAGAATACTTAGAACTTGAAGATGGAACTTAAGAGAGATCAATTAGATGAAGAAAATTGAAAAATGAAAGTGTTTGTAGGTGTTTTTGGTTGTTGGTATATGGATTAGATATAAAGGATGTGTAATTTTGTTTTCATGTAAATAAGTCATGAATGATTAATAATATTTTTGTAATTTTATGAGATATTTCATGCTAGTTGCCAAATGATGGTTCCCACATGTGTTAGGTAACTCACATGGGCTACTAAGAGCTGATCATTGGAGTGTATATACCAATAGTACATACATTTAGAAGCTGTGTATTGTACGAGTACGAATACGGGTGCATACGAGTAGAATTGTTGGTGAAACTGAACGAGGATGTAATTGTAAGAATTTTTGTTAAGTAGAAGTATTTTGGTAAGTGTCTTGAAGTCTTTCAAAAGTGTATGAATACATATTAAAACACTACATGTATATACATTTTAACTGAGTCGTTGAGTCATCGTTAGTCGTTACATGTAAATGTTGTTTTGAAACCTTTAGGTTAACGATCTTGTTAAATGTTGTTAACCCATTGTTTATTATATCTAAAGAGATGTTAAATTATTACATTATCATGATATTATGATATATTAATATATCTTAGTATGATATATATACAGTTAAATGTTGTTACAACGATAATCGTTACATATATGTCTCGTTTCGAAATCATTAAGTTAGTAGTCTTGCTTTTACATATGTAGTTCATTGTTAATAAACTTAATGAAATGTTTACTTATCATTTATCATGATTAAACATAGTGTAACAATATCTTAATATGATTCATATGTATTTAGTAAGACATTGTTATAACGATAATCGTTATATATATCGTTTCGAGTTTCTTAATTCAATAAACTCAATTTTATGTATATAACTCATTGTTAAAATACCTAATGAGATACTTAATTATCATAATATCATGTTAAATATATATTTCATCATATAGTTTTTACAAGTTTTAACGTTCGTGAATCACCGGTCAACTTGGGTGGTCAATTGTCTATATGAAATCTATTTCAATTCATCAAGTCTTAACAAGTTTGATTGCTTAACATGTTGGAAACATTTAATCATGAAAATATAGTTTTCAATTAATATATAATCATGGAAAAGTTCGGGTCACTACAGTACCTACCCGTTAAATAAATTTCGTCCCGAAATTTTAAGCTGTTGAAGGTGTTGACGTATCTTCTGGAAATAGGTGAGGGTATTTCAGCTTCATCTAATCTTCATGCTCCCAGGTGAATTCGGGTCCTCTACGAGCATTCCATCAAACCTTAACAATTGGTATCTTGTTTTGCTTAAGTCTTTTAACCTCACGATCCATTATTTTGACGGGTTCTTCAATGAATTGTAGTTTTTCGTTAATTGTAATCTCGTCTAATGGAATGGTGCGATCTTCTTTAACAAAACATTTCTTCGAATTCGAGACATGAAAAGTATTATGTACCCTGGCGAGTTATTGCGGTAAGTCAAGTCGGTAAGCTACTGGTCCGACACGATCTATAATCTTGAATGGTCCAATGTACCTTGGATTTAGTTTCCCCCGTTTACCAAATTGAACAACGCCTTTTCAAGGTGAAACCTTAAGCATGACCATCTCTCCAATCTCAAATTCTATATCTTTTCTTTTAATGTCCGCATAGCTCTTTTGTCGACTTTGGGCAGTTTTCAATCGTTGTTGAATTTGGATGATCTTCTCGGTAGTTTCTTGAATTATCTCCGGACCCGTAATCTGTCTATCCCCCACTTCTCTCCAACAAATCGGAGACCTGCAATTTCTACCATAAAGTTCTTCAAACGGCGCCATCTCAATGCTTGAATGGTAGCTGTTGTTGTAGGAAAATTCTGCTAACGGTAGATGTCGATCCCAACTATTTTCGAAATCAATAACACATGCTCGTAGCATGTCTTCAAGCGTTTGTATCGTCCTTTCGCTCTGCCCATCAGTTTGTGGATGATAGGCAGTACTCATGTCTAGACGAGTTCCTAATGCTTGCTGTAATGTCTGCCAGAATCTTGAAATAAATCTGCCATCCCTATCAGAGATAATAGAGATTGGTATTCCATGTCTGGAGATGACTTCCTTTAAATATAATCGCGCCAACTTCTCCATTTTATCATCTTCTCTCATTGGCAGAAAGTGTGCTGACTTGGTAAGACGATCGACTATTACCCAAATTGTATCATAACCACTTGCAGTCCTTGGCAATTTAGTAATGAAATCCATGGTAATGTTTTCCCATTTCCATTCCGGGATTTCGGGTTGTTGAAGTAGACCTAATAGTTTCTGATGTTCAGCTTTGACCTTAGAACACGTTAAACATTCTCCTACGTATTTAGCAATATCGGCTTTCATACCCGGCCACCAAAAGTGTTTCTTGAGATCTTTGTACATCTTCCCCGCTCCGGGATGTACTGAATATCTGGTTTTATGTGCTTCCTTACGTACCTTTTCTCTCACATCTCCAAACTTTGGTACCCAAATTCTTTCAGCCCTATATCGGGTTCCGTCTTCCCGAATATTAAGATGTTTCTCCGATCCTTTGGGTATTTCATTCTTCAACTTTTCTTCTTTTACAACTCTCTGTTGTGCTTCCTTTATTTGAGTAGTAAGGTTAGTACGAATAATTATATTCATAGCTTTTACCCATATAGGTTCTCTGTCCTTTCTACTCAATGCGTCAGCTACCACATTCGCCTTCCCCGGGTGGTAACGAATCTCAAAGTCGTAATCATTCAACAATTCAATCCACCTACGCTGCCTCATGTTCAGTTGTTTCTGATTAAATATGTGTTGGAGACTTTTGTGGTCGGTATATATAATACTTTTGACTCCATATAAGTAGTGCCTCCAAGTCTTTAATGAAAAAACAACGGCGCCCAATTCTAAATCGTGAGTCGTATAATTTTGCTCTTGAATCTTTAATTGTCTGGACGCATAAGCAATTACCTTCGTTCGTTGCATTAATACACAACCGAGGCCTTGCTTTGATGCATCACAATATATCACAAAATCATCATTCCCTTTAGGCAATGACAATATAGGTGCCGTAGTTAACTTTTTCTTCAACAATTGAAACGCTTTCTCCTGCTCATCCTTCCATTCAAATTTCTTCCCTTTATGCGTTAATGCAGTCAAGGGTTTTGCTATTTTGGAAAAATCTTGGATGAACCTTCTGTAGTAGCCAGCCAGTCCTAAAAATTGGCGTATATGCTTCGGAGTTTTCGGGGTTTCCCACTTTTCAACGGTTTCAATCTTTTCCGGATCCACTTGAATACCTTCTTTGTTCACTATGTGACCGAGGAATTGAACTTCTTCCAATCAAAATGCACACTTTGAAAACTTAGCGTACAGTTTTTCTTTCCTCAACAACTCTAGCACTTTTCTCAATTGTTCTTCGTGTTCTTAATCATTCTTTGAGTAAATAAGTATGTCATCGATAAAAAAATGACAAACTTGTCAAGGTATGGTCCACACACTCGGATCATGAGGTCCACAAACGGCATAACCATAAACTCGTAATGACCGTAACGCGTCCTGAAAGCAGTCTTCGGAATATCATCCTCCTTCACCCGCATTTGATGATACCCGGAAAGTAAATCGATCTTCGAATAAACCGACAAGCCTTGTAGTTGATCAAATAAGTCGTCGATTCTCGGTAGTGGGTAACGATTCTTGATGGTAAGTTTGTTCAACTCTCGGTAGTCGATACACAACCTGAATGTATCATCCTTCTTTTTGAGAAACAAAACAGGAGCTCCCCATGGTGATGTACTTGGTCGTATAAAACCACGCTCTAAAAGTTCTTGTAAATGGCTTTGGTGTTCCTTCGTTTCGCTGGGTTCAAGTCTGTATGGAGCACGAGCTATTGGTGCAGCTCTTGGTATGAGATCTATTTGAAATTCAACAGATCGGTGTGGAGGCAGTCCCGGTAATTCTTTCGAAAATACATCGGGAAATTCTTTTGCGACGGAAACATCACTGATGTTCTTTTCTTCAGGTTTAACTTCCTCGATGTGTGCTAGAATGACGTAACAACCTTTTCTTATTAGTTTTTGCACCTTCAAACTACTAATAAGATTTAACTCCGCGTTGTTCTTTTCTCCGTACACAATTAGAGGTTTTCCTTTTTCACGCATAATGCGAATCGCATTTTTATAACAAACGACCTCTGCTCTTACCTTCTTCAACCAGTTTATGCCAATTATTACATCAAAACTCCCTAACTCGACTGGTATTAAATCAATCTTAAACGTTTCATCACCTAGTTTAATTTCTCTATCCCGACATATATTATCTGCTGAAATTAATTTACCATTTGCTAATTCGAGTAAAAATTTATTATCCAAAGGCGTCGATGGGCAACTTAATTTAGCACAAAATTCTCTACTCATATAGCTTCTATCCGCATCCGAATCAAATAAAACATAAGTAGATTTATCATCAATAAGAAACGTACCCGTAACAAGCTCCGGGTCTTCCTGTAGGGTTTAGGGTTTAGGGTTTAGGGTTTAGGGTTTAGGCGCATTAATATTGAAAACTCTTCCACGGCCCTGACCATTAGTATTCCCCTGATTCGGGCAATTTCTAATAATGTGGCCTGGTTTTCCACATTTATAACAAACAGCGTTGGTATTACTTGCTCCGACACTATTCGTTCCGGCATTACTTGTTCTGACACTATTTGTTCCTTTAGTTCTGTTAAACTTTGGTCCGTAGACCTCACACTTTGTCGCGCTATGACCATTTCTTTTACACCTGTTGCAAAATGTCGTGCAAAACCCCTGATGATTTTCTTCACACCTATGACATGGTTATTTTTGGTTTTTGTTGCCGTTGTTGTTATTGAGGTTGTTGTTGGGATTGTTATTGTTGTTGAAATGGTTGTTGTAGTTGTTGTTGTTGTTGTTGGGATGTTTGTTGTAGTTATTGTTAGGATTGCGGTTTTTGTTGTGATTGTTGTTGCGGTTGTTGGGATAGTTGTTGAAATTGTTATGAGCCATTCGACTTGTGGTTGTAATTGTTATTGTTGTTGTACTAGTGACTCTTGTCACCGTTTTCCTCCCACTTCCTCTTGAGTTGTTTCGTGTTGGCTTCTTCGGCCGCCTGCTCTTGAATTCTTCTCTCAATCTGATTTATGAGTTTATGAGCCATTCGACTTGCCTTTTGTATGGAAGCGGCCTCGTGTGAACTCACATCTTCTTGAATCCTTACTGGTAACCCTTTTACAAACGCGTCGATCTTCTCTTCTTCATCTTCGAACGCTCCCGGACACAATAGGCATAACTCTGTGAATCGTCGTTCATACGTGGTAATGTCGAACCCTTGTGTTCGTAACTCTATAAGCTCTACCTTGAGCTTATTGACTTCATTTCTAGGACGGTATTGCTCGTTCATCAATTGCTTGAATGCCGACCACGGTAGTGCGTAAGCAGCATTTTGTCCTACCTGTTCAAGATAGGTGTTCCACCACGTTAACGCAGTACCTGTGAAGGTATGCGTAGCGTACTTAACTTTGTCGTCTTCAATACACTTACTTATGGCAAACACCAATTCGACTTTCTCGGTCCACCATTTTAATCCAATTGATCCTTCAGTTCCATCAAATTCCAAAGGTTTGCAGGCAGTGAATTCTTTGTAGGAGCATCTTACACGATTTCTTGCGCCGTTAGCTGCGTTGCTAGATTCAGAGTTATTGTTGGTATGTAGCACAGCCTGTACTGCGGCTATGTTTGCAGCAAGAAAGGTACGAAATTCTTCTTCGCTCATATTCATGGTGTGTCGAGTAGTCGGTGCCATTTCCTTCAAAATAGCCAACTGAAATCATACAGAATATTAAGAGTAGTCAATAGTATTTCGTAGCATAATATGAACTCATTTATAAAAGTTTTTTCTTCATATTAGCGTTTTATAAGTTTAAATTCGGGTACTACCTACCCGTTAAGTTCATACTTAGTAGCTAATATACAATTCAACTACTACAATTCCATATGAAAAACTGATTATAATAATATATCACATACAAATTGTTGACATATGTTTATGTAATAGATTAGTGGCGCACGGTTTTATTATTACTTTGTAATGTATTTTCTGTATTTACCATGGTAACTTGTAACTCTTGTACTTTGGAGGTTGTCATATATAAACAACCTCCTCACTTGGTAATAAGTTAGTTATCCATTTTGCATATTAAAATCTTATCACTTTCTCTCTACTTGTTTTGATAACTCATACTTCTAACCCACCAAACATCCAACTAAAACCGTCAATCTAGGCTTCTTTTGGGACTAACAATTGGTATCAGAGCGGGACTTGCTATCTTGCTTGTTGATCCAAGGATTGAAGCTTCAAGAATCGTGTTTTTGGAGAGTTTGGTGTTATTCGGTTGAGGTATCACGTTTTCCTCTTTTTGGTCATAAATATGGTTGTTGTATGTTAAGAATATTTTTGTGTATGCTAGTAATCTGTCAAATATTGCTTAAACATGCTCTAAAATTCGAAGGTTATTCCTCAGAATCATTTGTTTCTCAGACTTTCATGCACGAAAAAGTTACTTAAATTACTATACTTTTGAGTGATAAAATATGTTTAACATGTTTCTGACCTGTATGTTGAAATAACATGAGTTCTGTGTTATGTGCTGTTAGTTTAATGCTTAGCACATGTATTTAGATCGTTATTCATGTTCCTATGTTCATGTTCCTGCTACTATGCTTGAAAAATGATGATTTTGTCACTTTGTTCATGGGTTAATCGAAACATTCTTGTATTTTCTCACTTAATTCTTGCTTAGATCATTTAAAGGCTGTAATACTACATGATTCACTGCTGAATTACCTTGAAACTCTGCTAATTCTACTTGAAATTACTTGTAAAATTGCTTAAGTTTTCCAGATTTTGTGCTCGAAAAACCCCATCTGGGTTTGATACTGCTCGAAAACCTCCTAGGGTTACTTCACTTCAGTGAAACCCTAAGGTTTTGCCCGAAAAACTCTATTGCATTTGCCACGTGTTTAGTTGTTTTAGGCTCCAAACTTTGGACCTTCGGTTAATTCCCACCGAAAACGGCTTTACCCATTAGTTTTGGTACGAAAGTGACTTGTCCTTGACATATTTCCTCGACTTATGTCAGAAAGGACAAAAGACTTGTCCTTGTATGCATCACCTTGTACTTAAGTGTAAGAGTTCACGTGCATGGCTTTCTCTTTCTTAAAAGTCAAACAAGTTTGAATTTTAAACTCACTGAACTAAACGTTTTTCAGTCAAAATGCACGAAAAACGTTGAAAAAGGGGATTTTTGCTCGAAATCAGTAAGCAACCTGAGCATCTGCTCGAAAAATTAAGATTAAATCTTAAAAGATTGACTGAAAAACAGTGATTTATGGTGCTCGAAAACCTTGCACAAAAATCTCATTTTGTTCGAAAACTTAAAGATTCTGTCCTTTTGTGCTCGAAAACCTTGTGTCCAGATAACCTGGTTTTGCTCGAAAACCACCCTGTTTTGTGGGCTTGGTTTTGCTTAAAACCCTAGTTATCTACTCGAAATACTTTAGGTGCTCTAGAATTAAGTAGGTGCTCGAACACCCTAGTTGCTCGAATACAGTACCTGCTCAAAAACCTAACTAGTTGCTCGAATACCGTACCTGCTCGAAAACCTTGGATTTTGATCTCAGAACTGTGCTGCTCGAGAAACTCCATTTCCCTATTTTTTTTGTGGTGCTCGAAAACATAGGTTAACTTGAAATTTGGCTTTGCCCAAAAACCATTCAGTTTTCACAAGTGGTTTTACACCAAAACCCTAATTTCACTCTGTTTATACAAGTGTTACTCCACACTCAATTTCTTCTCTCTTGCACCACTCAGTTCACACCACTTAGCTAAGATGGCTACTGCAAACCGTGATGCTTTGGTTGTGGGCTCGGATACTCGTCCTCCCATGCTGTTCGAGGGACTGTTTGACGAGTGGAAAGGAAGGTTTGACAACTTCATCGACGGAAAAGGAGAACAAACCAAATTCCTCTGGGAATCATTTCTCAATGGACCCAAGATCTCACTTCACCCTGACAACGGCGAAGTCCTAAAACCCTATGACCTTCAAGGTGAAGAAGCTAAGAGAGCTCAAGCCGATATTGATTCTAGGTCCATCATCATGCAAGCCCTTCCTCATGACATGTACAAATCCGTCAGCTCTCTGAAATCCAGAAAAGAACTTCTAGATGAAATCACCCGTCAACAGGAAGGATACAGTCAATCCGAACAGACAAAACTTGACATAGCGCTCGCAATGTATGAGGACTACTTTCAGAAACCCGATGATCCCCTAAAAGACTGCTATAGACGTTTCTGTGAAGTCATTAATGAGCTAAAGAAGGTTGGAGTGAAAAAGGAGAATCAAGAGCTGAATATGAAATTTATGAAGAAACTAAATGCCACATGGACTCCATATGGAAACAACTTCCGTTCCTCCAAAAACACCAAGAAGTACAACATCCATGAAGTTGTGGGAAAGCTCATGAACCACCAACCTAATGTTCTTACCGCTCAAACTCCTAAATCCATTCTTGCTGAAACAAATGACCCCCTGGCTCTATTTGTTAACAAAAACTCTACCAAAACTCCCCAAAACCGCTCCAATTCACTCAAAGCAAAACAAACCATCTCCTCTGATGAGGACAATTATTCAGATGTTGATGAAGAACATCGAGATCTCGTCAAAGCCGCCGCAATGTTCAGCAAGCAACTGAACCTCAGGAGATCGACTGGAGGTTTTAACAGAAACAACAAGATTTGAACCTCATCCAGCTCCTCTTACTACAAAAAACCTGAAACCTCAACCACTCAATACCGTGCTCCTGACACCAAGGACCCCGATAATGTTTGTTACAACTGTGGTAAAATAGGTCACTTTGCACGTGAATGCAGACTACCCAAATGAAAGGATGCCGAGTACTACAAGAAAAAGATGTTACTCGCCCAAGATGCTGAAAAAAGGAAGGTTCTCAAAGCCTCAGATGATGTCTGGCTAAACTGGTCAGACAGTGAATAGGAACCTGAACGTGCTAATGTGGTAAAACTCACCAACATGAATCGTGCTCCCGAGAATGTGTCTTCCGATGATGAGGAAGAGGTACAACTTTACACCGACATAATTCATGAATATTATAACTCTGTGAATAACAATTCTGAATGTGTCTTTGATATATTGCATGCACCCTCTGAGAAATCTAACGACCCACCAGTCAAAACAAACGTGTCCACTAGTTATGAACCTACCACTGTTAATCATGATAGAATCCTCCCTGAGTTGCCTGATATGTACATTGACAACTTTGCTAAGATGACTAAGGACCTTAGATCTCTTGCTAGTCAAGTTAGTGGACTACAAAACGAGAATCATAGGTTAAAAGCTGAATTGAAAATCAAAGTGTCAAACAATGCATACCTAACACTTCAGAAGGATCTAGCTGATAAAGTAACACAATTAAAGGAGCTAGAATCTAGTGTGAGACCGTTACGAATAGAAAGGACAAACTTTAGGTTAAGAAATGAAGTTCTTTGTGAGAAAATAGACAATGCTGAGAAAGAAATTAAGAATCTCACTGCTTCTAAGAAAACTCTCCTAGATACCTTAGAAGAAAAGATAAGAGAACCTCTATTCGATCTTGCTAAGAAAACCTCTGAATGTTCTAAACTTACTGCACATAATCTAGAGCTTCAAACTCGTTTAGGAAAATTTGAAGAAAAGCTCTACAGGACCGAACAGTCTAAGGTTATTTTAGCAGGACACATCTCGAATCAAACCCTTTTCATGAATCATCCAAAGGACTCTTTCCGCGAGAAAAAGGCCTAGGTTTTGAAAACCCTCTCACCTTGTCCAAAATGGCCAAAGCAGAGTCCTATTTGTATGATAGTAGATGCTTGATGATTGGTCTACCTGCACGACTCACATTTGCATCCAACAGTGAGGTTGAGGAAGCATTGGCTAAAAGATCAACTAAAATGAAACGAGAAATCGCTCTAATCTATGATAAAATCAACGCTCTTTATTTGAAAAAGAAAAACTCATTTTCATATGAAAGCTTACCTGATTTGTTTAATGAAAGTGAGAATTCGAAAGGTCAAAAACGTATTGTCTATTTACCAACTGTGGTATTAGAAAAATACATCATCAGTTTGGAAAAGGAACTTTTTGAAAATAAAATGAATTCTTTTAACAATGAACGAAAATTTCTTATGATCATAAAAGCCATGCAACACCAAATCTCACTCCATGTAACAACTAATGATCAACTTGCTCATGATGTGCATGAACTTCAAAAACAGATTGCTAGTCAAGCGACCACTTTCTGTGAAATGATCTCAAAGTCCAAAGCCCCTCAAGGACAGTCCCCCTACCACCCCATCGAACCCTCAAATGTTCTTGCTGATTCTCTCGGGAAAGAAATCGTTGACTTAAAACTTGAACTAAAAGGATATAAGAAACATGTCGCCCTTATTGAAAAGGACAACATCGATTTGCAAGTAAAAGTTTTAATGAATCGTGATTTTGAAAAAGTCGAAAAGAATTTTGGTCCAACATTGTCACAAAACTGTTCTCAACAAAAGGAATCAAATTTAACAAAAGAGAAATTTGTGCCATGGGTACCCACCTAGTCTCAACGAGTTCTCTCCCCACATCATCAAGGTTTTCCTTACACTACAGTAGTGAATTCAAGGAAACCTGTCATTCTGGCTGTCACCATCCTAAAAAACCCTATTCATGGCTCTCGTTTGGAAATGATTGTCACTAAAAGAGGTGCTGATCCCAAACCACCACATTCCGCAACCTTGATAGGAAGGCGAAACAACCCTGTTCAAAGAATTATCCTAGAACATGGTGTGTATGACCACTCAGCAAGAAAAGCACACAAGCACCCTACACCGTCTACTCTAGACAAGAGGAGTGGTTTAAGCAGCCATCACACTCTCCAAAATATCAACCACTCTAACTCCTTCCAGAGCAACAGTGGTAGATCATTGAAACACAACCCCAAATCCATCAAACATACGCAACTACCAAATCTCAACCAGGCTGCAAAGCGGATATCTGATGGATTAACCAAGACTCAAAAGCAAAACTGTCGCAAAAGAGCACAAAGGGATAGACAGTCATTACTTAAAGACATGAATCTTTTTCAAACTAGGTCTAAATTTGGTGTTTTAATTTCACAGGACCTAAACCAAAACAAAGCATTTTGAAAGCATGGAAACCCAAGACTGAAACAGTCCAAGCATCTTCAAGTCTTGCTTCTCAGTCCGGGTCATTAATGTGTAATAGATGTAAAATACGTCTGTATTTTGGTCATCAAAACCATGATTCGTGTGTTGTAATGAATGTTCAGACCTTGTTGAATGTTTCATCTAATGATCCTGATGATCTAAATTCTCTGTGTATATCTGCATACAAGGAACCCGAGATAACTGGGGTCCCTAAAACTTGTGCTTAACTCTGTTTTGCAGGTTATCCCAGCATGTGTTTGGTATCTGGATTCTGGTTGTTCCGGACACATGACTGGTGATAAATCAATGTTGACAAACTATGTCAACAAGTTTCTAGGTACTGTTGATAAACTATGTCACATGACTGGTGATAAATCAATGTTGACAAACTATGTCAACAAGTTTCTAGGTACTGTTCACTTTGGAAATGATGAAATTTCATCAATCGAGGGGTATGGAGATTATGTGTTTAACGGTGTGACCATCAAACGTGTGTCCTATGTTCGTGGTCTTGGGTGTTGTCTCTTCAGTGTCAGTCAATTCTGTGACAGTGATCTTCGCGTAATCTTTGAAGATCTATGTGCTATGTTTAAACCATGGAGGGTAACAAACTACTTGAAGGAAAACGTGAATCCACTCTCTACTCTCTTGCCATGAAAAACATGTCTTCAAACTTACAACCACTCTGCCTGGTTTCCAAAGCTTCCACTAAAACCTCATGGTTGTGGCATCACTGGATGTCACATCTACACTCTCAGAACCTCAACAAACTTGTCTCCAACAACCTTGTTGATGGTGTTCCACTCATCTCATTCGATACCTCATACATTTGCCCATCATGTGCTATGGGAAAGATTCATAAATCCTCCCACAAATCAAAAACCGAATTCAACACCTCCAGTCCACTTCATATGCTGTACATGGACCTTTGCGGACCAATGCGTGTTTCCAGTCTTGGTGGAAGAAAGTACATCCTGGTGATAGTTGATGACAATTCACGATACACATGGGTCAGATTTCTGAAAAGTAAGTCTGAAGCTCCTAAAATAATCATTGATTTTCTGAAGAGAATCCAATTATCCACCAATATGCTTGTACGTACTCTCAGAACCGATAACGGCACGGAATTTCAAAACTCTGTTCTTAACTCTTATCTCGATCATGCCGGCATCACCCATCAAAACTCTGCCGCTCGCACTCCACATCAAAATGGAGTTGTAGAAAGACGTAATCGCACCCTTGTTGAAGCAGCAAGAACAATGCTTGTTTATTCCAAGCTACCCCATCTCTCTGGGCTGAAGCTGTTAACACTGCGTGCTTCACCCAAAATCATTCCATTATTAATCGTCGGTTTGACAAAACTCCATACGAACTGCTCTTCAAATGTAAGATCCTGTTTTCTTTTTGGGTTTGGACGCCGTCCAACAATTTGGGACGCCATCCCAGATCGAAGACCTGGACACCGTCCAACAATTTGGGACGCCGTCCAGAATGGCTGGCAGGCATGTCTTTTTGCTTTTAAATATCTTAGATGGGTAAATTGGTAATTTCACTTGGTGGACGAATTAAAGGCCCTAGATCAGTTTGGTTGAGCCTCATTACTCCATTCCTAACCACCAAACTTCATCCACTTAAATCCTAGTGAGAGAGTGTGATTCAAGTGTGAGAAAGCTCAAATCGGAGAAGAAGAAGCTTGTTTCGGGTTTTAGCTCGAGCATTAAAGTTGTTCATCTCCTCGTTAGCTTCGTTTTGATTGTTGTGGTAAGCCCTAAACTTGATTACCTTAGTTTAATGTGTTTAAGGGTTAGGGTTTGGGTTAGTATTGCACATAAAACCCATTTGTGAGTAATTTGGGGTTTTGGGTAAGTTTGGGTCATGAAGACCCAAATGGTGACTAACCTAGGGTTTTGAAAGGGTAAATGGTGTAAATGGGTGTTAAAGACCTAGGTAAATACTAATACACTTATAGTTAATGTTAGTGTGATTTGGGTTGTGGGTGACCCAAATGGGTGTGTTGACCTAGAAATGGGTCAAATGGGTCTTTGATGACCTAGGTTGTCTTGCATGTATGAAAACGAGTCAACTTGGTGATTAAATGTGTGTTAAGACCTTAATGGCTAGAATTAGGGTTTTTGGTGAAGTTAACCCATTATTAGGGTTAAGGGTGCAAAATGGGCCGGGATTGCACTTTGGGACAAAAGACTCTAGATTTTTGAGTGAGTTGCTTGACCGACTTGAGTTGTGAATTGATTATGTGCTAAAATGTAATAGGTACGTTACATTGAAGTGGCAAGTTCGGTAATCTTTCACGAAGACTCTAAGGTGAGTGGAGTAATTATACGTATGTGTATATGGCGTGTTTATTTGTGGGTGTTATGGCATGGACCATCGAGCCGGTAGTGCCATGACATGTGTGCGATAAGATGTGAACCACGAGCCGGTAGCATCGATTGTGAACCACGAGCCGGTAGCACTATAAACTAAGATGTGAACCACGAGCCGGTAGCATCGAGTGTGAACCACGAGCCGGTAGCACAATAAACTAAGATGTGAACCACGAGCCGGTAGCATCGAGTGTGAACCATGAGCCGGTAGCACTATAAACTAAGATGTGAACCATGAACCGGTAGCATCGAGTGTGAACCACGAGCCGGTAGCACTATAAAAGAGTATGACTCAATTGCGTATGGTGTGAACCACGAGCCGGTAGCACCATAGCGTTTAGGGTTAACCATATTGAGATTGTTGATTTTTTGGCATATTGTTTAAATATATTGTGTTGAGTATATGCTAATGCGGTTTTGTGATAATGTGCGACTTGTTAAGTATTTCGGGTATGATGTTATGCTAAATTGAGTTTCAAGTTCATACAAGGTATTCGGTAATTGTGATTGCAAATAGATGGGTTATATATATGTATGTATAATTATTGCATTCACTAAGCTTTGCTTACCCTCTCGTTGTTTACTTTTCTTTATAGGCTCGGGCGTTGACAAGGGTAAGAGCGTTCAATTGGATTAGTGATCTCCCGCTTGTTTTGTTAGGGGATGCTTTTGGGTGTTAGCTTTTGGAGTTCGACCGAGATTGGGTAGTTTAACCCCAAACACCATGCTCTAGTGTCGTTTGGAACTTAAACTTATATTGGGTCGAAACTTTTATTTTTGAACGAAACTCGTAAAATGGGCGATGTGGGCCCGATGATGTAAAACTTGATTTGATGATGAAAATCTCTTAGTTTCACTTATATTGACTTGTGGTAAAAAGGTTTTCGTTTGAAAGTGTCGGGAAGCGGGTTTTCCCCTCGTGTGAGTTGGACCCGTGATTAGTAGCTGGAAGACCATTGGGACGCCGTCCCAATTGCTTGGACGCCGTCTCAGTTGTTTGAGCTGGACGCCGTCCCAAATGTTTGGACGCCATCCCACTCTTCTGAGCTGGACGCCGTCCAGATGCACTGCCATAAAATTTTTTTTGGTACGCGTTTTTGGGTTATTGAAGTCGGGTTGTTACAAGTGGTATCAGAGCATGGTCTAAGGGATTTAGGTGATTTGAGATAGGCGCCTAGACTTAGACTTTTTGTGTGCGCGTTTATGCGGGACTTGTAGGACTTTGGGTCGGATCGGGATGGTTAGTGCATAGGTTTATGTGAACTAATCATGCTCTATTTGTTGTGTTGTGTTTAGCAATCATCAAGCGAGATGGACGTTGTACTAGCGAGTTAACGCGATGTGCTCGCATAGTAATGACTAGCTACCATCACTACGGGTGCAAATCATGTCAAACAAGTAATGTACGACGATTGTTGAGCGAGATGGAGTAGTGTGGCGTATATGTATGTATATATTGAAAGTTTTCGTATGCCCGAGAGACATATTTAATTAATGTGGCTAATATGTTATGATCCAAGTCGGGTCATACCCAATAACAAGCTTACCGACACCTTAATCGTATTTAATCTTAATGAATGGATCATTAAATCAATACGCGACACTTGGATTTTAGAAAAATCGGTTTTCTAAAATATTATTACTTGAGATAAATTATTTGGATAATTTGTAAATTAAGGACTTAATTGTTTATAAGGATAAACAATATATTGTGTTATATTTTATAAAAAAAAAAGGTTTATAAAATAAATATGTATGTAACTTAACAAGTTTTTTTTATATACAAGTTTTATAAAAATAAGAGGGTTATTTTTATATAAAACCCATGTGATGTAGTATGCAGTTTTGGGGACTCCAAGACAAGCATCTCATGCTTGTTTTGTTACTTTTAACATTACACAACAATTAAGGAACATGGGTATTAAGTCCTTGACTCAAGAGAGAGCTAGACACATGCAAATACATAAAATACACTTCAAAAAAACTGCACAAACAGCTCCCTTTCTGCTGTTCCTGGCCGTGGGCTTTTATAGCCATAAGGAGGTACTTATTTTGTGTTTTTCAAGCTTAATCAAGTGTCTAATAAATCCTAACCAAAAGCTAGGGTGTTGGGGTTAAAAGTTTGGGGTATTACTTGCTTGAGGCTTCAAGTTAGAGGCTCACCTTTCATCATCTTCTTCAACATCATCTAGTTGGAAATCTTAACCCTCAATTAACTTGAGGAGGTATATTTCTTATCTTCCTCTTTTATTTGTAAGCATATGTTTCAAGACTTGATATTTACATGGAATTTAACATAATGGTTAAACTTATTAACATGAACTTTTGCATGCTTCCGCTTTCTTTATTATCATAAAAATGGTTTTATTAACATGTAAATCTTAAGAACATGTTGTTTATTAAGTTGTTAAATTCCATCATATATGTAACGCCGAGGTCTATGAAATATGCTTCTTATATATGGTCTTTAAACCCACTATACTTGCATTCTAAGTACATGCATGAAAATGGAATGCAAAAATTTTGGGTTTTGGGTGGGTACCCTATTATGGCCGAATTTTGGGAGGGTTCAAATGGTAGTTTTGGACTTGCCATTTGGTTCATATTTGTTGTTAAATTAATGTTCACAATTGTAGAGACCCCGACAAATCGTCAAGTGACGGCGTCGGCTACGTGGGTCCCATTACCTGATTATAAGTCTTTAAGATAACGTTTGACCAAAATATGTCGCCTTCATTTCAAAATAAAGATTTGTTTCAAAGTTTACAAGAATTGTTCAACCAAAAGTTAAGTCACAACGTTATAAGTACGATTGAAATCTAGGCGACACGGTTTAAAGTAAAGTCAAAAGACGCTCCATGAAATGCATGTATACTCGACATCGGATGCAAGTATCAAATAGTAAGCGGAAGCATGTTTCACGTATCGTGCAAGACCTGAGAAAAACATAGAAATCCATCAACGAAAACGTTGGTGAAATCATAGGTTTAAGTGAGTAAGTACAAGTGAACCACAAGATTTGCATCAATGAAATAATAGTAATACATTCCAAAAGTTTGTTTCACGAGCACCCAATTATCAAAGCTTAACATTCCTTCCATTGTATACCCCATCACTTAGTGCTAGAACAAACACTGATTCTCGAAAATATATTTCATCTGTAGACGGTAGCGAACCGTCAGAGATGAGGGTTGTCAACCCATATGGCCATATAACATAAGTTCTCGCTTACACCCGGCAAGTGTAACTAATGATAATCGAATTGAGGCTTTTTGTTCTAAACTCGTATGTAGAATGTTTGTTTTTCCGTTCTTGTGTTCACTTAGTTCAAAAGAATCGTTTATGTTTTCTCATCCCAATATAAGTTCAAAAAGAGTAAAAGTGGGACTATGATCTCACCTTGAGAGCGAGAGTTATAAAAGCACTTCAACAAGTAGACGCGTGCAAAGACAAAGCTAGTCTTGACCTAAACATATAGGTTTGTATCAATAACGATAGTCACGAAGGGTCAAAGATGTTCAATTAGTCCTATGGCTCAATACGACTCGATTAATATAGCATGTGAAGCAAATTGTCAAGTTTCATGCAAGATACAAGTATAAAAGCATGTTAGGAAGATTGCATAATTAATTGGTTAAGTTTGACAAAAAGTCAAACTTGGTCGGGTCAAAGTCAACGAAAAAGTCAACGGGGTCGGGTTGGGTATCCGACAATTTTTCTAAGTTATATAATCATATATGAGCATGTTGGCCAAGTTTCATGTTAATCGGAGGTCCGTAGCATAGCAAACATTTTACGTCAAAATATCAAAGCAAACAGCCCATTTTAGTGTATCAGGACGGCGTCCCAATTGTCAGGACGGCGTCCTGATATGAAGAGTGGGACGGCGTCCCAATTGTCAGGACGGCGTCCCAATATGAAGGGTGGGACGGCGTCTAGGAGGTTGGGACGGCGTCCCAAAAGGCTTACAGGTTCTGTTTGCAGAAAACACAAGGCACGAGCCAAACTTCAATCAATCCTAGTTTATGATCCGCAAACAATCAAGACATGTATTTTATATCACCGGAAAGCTCTTTCGACAAGGAACACAACTAGATACATTTCCTAAATCAAATTTATCATTTTAGACAACAAAAATCTCGTCGAAAGTTCGTTAAACGTTTCAAAACAAGGTTTCAAGTTCATCAATTGCAATTCAAGTTTCGGGAATCCAATTTATACATATGATATGCCGTTTTGAAGGTAATGAAACATGTAATACAACTAAACACTTACTAACAACATTTCATGGCATTCAAATCATCAAAAGTTCATTTAAAGTCTATCAAACTCTAACGAAAATTCACAAAAATCAATAGTCATGAGTTTGATGTTTCCTTAATCAACCTATACATCAAAACGAAGCTAAAGATACTAGTAACACTTTTAAAACATGTACTTTAACAATCTAACAACATTTGATCATCCAAAATCAAGGATTTAGCAAGAAATTTTCATATTGAACTACTTACACCAAAAACAACGAATCGAGCATACAAATTACATACACGACATCACAATGAGACATAGACGCTAATTAACAACTTTATAAGTCAAGAACACGAATTTAAAGAAATCTAGTGTTTTAGAAATGTTACCCAAATGAGATGAAGTTGGTACCAAAACGAAGAGGAAGTTGCAAGGAGCTCAAATATGTAATTTGTTTTGCAAAATACCCGCTAGATCATAAATGGATGATGAATCTTTGTGTTTGGAGTTAGAGAGAAAATGGAGGAAGTAATAAAATGGAGGAGGTGATAATGAAAGGGTGGAAAGGGTTTGACCCTTTGACCTAGTCAAAGGTTTGAACCCTTGGCAAGTTTGGTCCCTCAACTATGAACGGGTGCGGGAATTAACCGAACGAATTATTTTAAATTTCACGGGAGTACGGGAGATATTAAAATCCGATAACGAGAATATTTAAAATGTTACTTAACAAAGGATACGAATCCAGATACGAAGGGTATTATTTAAAAAGAAAAAGACGGGCGTTAAAATAATTTAACGGAAAAATGCGGGATGTTACAACAATCATAGCCTTGACCTTGTGTTTGGTTGAATGTTTGAATGAATTATATGATTCATATGGCTTGTAATATTATTCATTCATATGGCATGTAATATTTATTTTGGCTATGTAATTTGTTTTACATTTGGTATGTAAAATAGAATAGGTTGTATTTTCATTTTCTAGATAAAAATGTATTAGGATACATATGTTGTAAAATGAAGATACAAGATGATGAAGAACACAAGGAACATATGGATGCAAGGTTAAGTGGGAGATTTGAAATCTCCTACTTTGTATTATTACCCCTTAACCCGGTGACATTTGTTTTCGGCTAAACAAATGTCCACCTAAATGGCTAGATTGTGAACATACTTGTTTTGCATGTGTGGTTGTTTGTTTGTTTATTGTATTGTATGTTTGGTTGATACAATTAATCACCAGATAACAACTAGCAAAACGACAATTTAATTGGTTAAATTAGACGTATTAATAACATGCAAGATGACAATTTAATTGGTTAAATTAAAAGCAACTAAAGACCTTAATAAATGGTTATTAACAAGAAAAGGATCACATATATATAAAATGGTTTATATCAAGTAATTGGCAAATTACAAGACTTGAAAATGAATTTCAAATGAACCATACACTAAATGCATGTTGGTGTATGGCATAAATGTTATCTTAAACTAGAATTAATGAAAACTTAAAATCCCTTAATCGACAAGGTAAACAAGTTTAACGCCATCCTTTTGTGGAAACACTTAAAAATATTAGGGAACTCTTAATGGGATAAAGGTCAGCTAACCGTTATGAGCTAACTAATATGGTTAAGGTAAAATTCGCATGCTTGTGGGATAAAGGTCACCTAACCACTTGTATGTTAATTTTACATGTTTACACAAGTAGGACGACTTGATTTGGGAATCATGAACTTAGGGTCACCGAAGCATGAGGAACAAATAGGCGTTGATGGGATAAATATGCCATGCAAAAGGATTGCATGATCCCATAATTTAGAAGTTGCAAAAGGATTGCAATTGTCATATAAATGACTACCTAGCTAAATCAAATAACGGGATAAAGATCACCTAACCGAAATTTGATTTACCGTTGGATTCTAATATTTAATAAAACAATTATAATATAAAAGGGTATTGTTTATTAAATTTGAAATCAATACTTAAATGAACTTTGTTAATTTTGTAGATGGCCGCTAATAACAACAACAACATGCAAAACGCACCACTTAACCTAAACAACCTATCGTTAAGGTCTCTCCTCGAGAAAGACAAACTCAACCATACGAACTTTATGGATTGGTTCCATAATCTTAGGATTGTCCTCAAACTCGAGGATAAAGCGTATGTGTTGGAGGACCCCATTCCCGATCAACCCAACATGGATGATACGGAGGGCATGGCTTACTATGACAAATATTGTGCTGATTAGGTGCAAGTTGGTTGCCTAATGCTTGGGACTATGATACCCGAACTCCAAAAGGATTTCGAACATCATAGTGCATATGACATGATAACGCAATTGAAGGAGATGTTCCTTCATCAAGCACGTATCGAACGCTTCGAAACGGTTCGAGCGCTACATGCATGTCGTATGGATGACACCCAATCCGTCTCCTCCTATGTCCTCAAAATGAAAAGCCACATTGATCGCGCAAACCGTCTTAACCTCAACATTTCCAATGAGCTAGCCACCGATCTTATCCTAAACTCCTTGTCAAAGAGGTTTGACCAATTTGTAATTAATTACAATATGAATGGGATGGATAAGACCATCGGTGAGCTTCATGGCATGTTAAGGACGGCCGAAACAAGCATGGGTAAAAGGGCTTCACCCGTGCTAATGATCAATGATGGCGGGTCAAAAGGTAACAACACCTCTAAGCCTAAGGTGGCTAAGAGAAAAGGACCCGCCTATCAAGGCAAGGGAAAGGTGAAGATGGTTACCCCAACCAAGAATAAGAACAAAAGGCAAAAGGTTGCGGAAAAGGCAAACCCCAAGGAAGACCCATGTTTCAGTTGCGGTGAGATGGGTCATTGGAAACGAAACTGTCCGGTCTACCTTAAGGAGTTGAAGGAAAAGAGGGATGCGGGGCAATCCTCAGGTAATATATATATGGTATATATAGAGCTTAGTATTACTTCTTCTAATACATGGGTATTAGACACTGGATGTGGAACTCACATTTGCAATTCTTTGCAGGGGTTCAAAAGAAGTAACAAGCAAACGGGAACATCAAGTCTCTTCATGGGGAATGGAGCTAAAGTACAAGTGAAAGCTCAAGGAGACTTTGTGTTAAAACTTCCAAGTGGCATGGAACTTAGTTTGAATGATGTTTTGTATGCACCCGACTTGTGTCGAAACATCATTTCTGTTTCCCGTTTGAAACAATATGGTTTTAATGTTAATTTTATTAATGATGATATCCATGTTTGTTTAGATAATGTATTCTATTTCAAGGCTTCGCCTTCAAATGGAATTTATGAATTGGTTCATGATGACACATCATCTAGTAGCTCAATGTACCATACAAGCACCAAGAAACTCAAAAGGGATTTGAGTGAATCCTACTTATGGCATTGTCGCCTTGGTCACATAAACAAGAATCGAATGCATACACTCCAAAAGAATGGCCTTTTGAAATCAAATGAACTAGACTCGTTTAATGTATGTGAATCTTGTTTACAAGGAAAAATGACTAGAGCACCTTTCAAAGGGACCTATGAAAGGGCTAAAAACTTATTGGGATTAATACATTCGGATGTGTGTGGTCCCTTTAAGCCCATGACTAGGAATGGTGAAAGATACTTTGTTACATTCATTGATGACTTCAGTCGTTTCGGATATGTCTACTTGTTAAGGCATAAGGATGAAACTTTTGAAGCATTCAAAGAATATCAAAACGAAGTACAAAATCAACTCAACAAGACAATCAAGGTACTGCGTACCGATAGAGGGGGTGAATACCTAAGCGATGCCTTCCAAGATCATCTTAGAAGTTGTGGGATTATCTCACAACTCACTCCTCCTGGAACACCCCAACTGAATGGAGTTTCCGAAAGGAGGAACCGAACCCTAATGGATATGGTTCGATCTATGATGGCTAGAAGCTCGTTACCTCTATCATTTTGGGGTTATTGTCTATGCTCCGCGGCTTGTATTTTAAATATGGCCCCAACCAAGAAAGTGGAACGAACACCTCATGAGATGTGGTTTGGAAAACCTCCATCTCTATCATACTTAAAGGTATGGGGATGTGAAGCTTACCCTAAGCGTTACGTCCCTAATAAGTTGAATGCTCGATCCACGAAGTGTATCTTCATAGGATATCCCAAGAATGATATGGGATATTATTTCTATGATCCATCCGAGCAGAATGTATTTGTTGCTCGGAAGGCGGAATTCCTTGAAACTAAGTTCCTAATGGAAGGAAATAGTGAAAGGAAGATAGATCTTGAGGAGGTTCAAGATCAAGTAGATGATACACAATTGGTTGACACTAGCACTCAACATGAAAATGTTGAGAATGATCAAATGGATGATCAAAATACACAAGACGTTCACAGATCTGGTAGGATTAGTAATCCTCCTGAGAGATATGGGTTTCTCATGGATGGTTGCTATGTGGTTGATTTGGATGAACCAATAAACTACCAAGATGCTTTATCAAGGATTGATAAAGATAAATGGCAGGAAGCCATGAACGCTGAGATGCAATCCATGTATGACAACCAAGTTTGGGAACTTGTTGTGCAACCTCCTGGCTCTAGGCTAGTTGATTGTAAATGGCTGTTCAAAATGAAAACCGACATACATGGAAACTTGGATACATATAAAGCTAGACTTGTAGCAAAAGGTTTCACTCAAACTCAAGGGGTTGACTACGATGAAACTTTTTCGCCTGTGGCGATGCTAAAGTCTATTAGGATATTACTTGCCATTGCTGCTCATTATGATTATGAAATATGGCAGATGGATGTCAAGACCGCTTTCCTAAACGGACATCTTGAGGAAGATGTCTATATGGTTCAGCCTGAGGGTTTTGTTGATCCGAAATATCCTAAAAAGGTATGCAAGTTAAAGAAGTCAATCTACGGATTGAAACAAGCATCTAGAATGTGGAATCATCGTTTTAATGAGGAGGCCAAGAAATTTGGCTTCATTAAAAATGGTGATGAAGCTTGTGTATACAAGAAAGCTAGTGGGAGCACTATCATGTTCCTTGTACTATATGTGGATGATATATTGTTATTTGGAAATGATATTCCGGCAATGCAAGGTGTTAAAACTTGGTTAAGCAAATGCTTCTCCATTAAGGATCTTGGAGAAGCACAATACGTTTTGGGGATTGGGATCTACAGGGATAGATCCAAGAAACTGATAGGTTTAAATCAAAGTGCATACATTGAAAAGATCTTGAAAAGGTTCAAGATGGAGAACTCTAAGAAAGGTTTGGTACCTATTCAAAAGGGAACACTTCTCAGTTCATCTCAGTGCCCCACCACGAAAGATGAACAGGAGAGAATGAAGAAAGTCCCATATGCTTCTGCCATTAGGTCAATCATGTATGCAATGATATGCACTAGACCGGATGTGTCATGCACTCTTAGCCTGACAAGTAGATACCAGAATAACCCAGGAAACAGTCATTGGATTGCTGTTAAAAGTATATTGAAATATCTTAGGAGGACTAAGGATATGTTTCTGATATATGGGTCTGGTGAGGAGGAACTCGCTGTAAAGGGTTACGTAGACGCGAGTTTCCAAACTGATCGAGATGATTCTCGATCACAATCCGGTTATGTCTTCACATTAAATGGAGGTGCGGTCTCTTGGAAGAGTTCAAAACAGGATGTTGTTGCATTATCCACTACAGAGTCAGAGTACATTGTCGCCTCATTGGCAGCTCAGGAAGCTGCATGGATGAAGAAATTCATCGACGACTTAGGAGTGGTCCCTACCATTCAAGACCCTCTTGAGATCTTTTGTGACAACGAAGGTGCGATTGCTCAAATCAAGGAACCTCGTGCTCACCAAAAGACCCGTCACATTGAGCGGAGATTCAACTACATAAGGGATGAAGTTGAAAAAGGAAAGATATGTATTCGCAAAGTTCACATAGATCTAAATATAGCGGATCCACTCACGAAGCTCTTACATGGTGCAAAACATCAAGGGCATGTTAGTGCATTAGGACTCCGATATTCTAGTGATTGGTCATGATCTGTTTTAAGTATTGTAACGGAACAAAATTGTTCAAACTCATCAATATAATTATGGTATTAATTTATTTTGAGTTATGTTCCTATTTTGCATATTTTATCCATGAATAAGTAATTATTCTAAATTCCGTAGTCGATCACATTCGTGGGAACAAGTGTGAGGTTTAGACTATTATGAACTTGGATTGGTATACATTCACGGACTGAATGTGGGGCAAGGTTGCTACCAAGGTTCATAGATATTTGTGGGATGCAAATATTGGAAGACCCGCCCTCAAGATTTGCTAAATGGAGCCTTTGTGGTTGATCACATGTAATCTTGAGTAAAGGCGAATATCATTGTATCCTCTGACCTGAGATACATATTGGGTTCAGATATTTACCAAGTATTGTGCCTTGATTCTTTCCTTCGCTATTCTGAAATATGGTAGTTCATAAGGAAGAGCTCAGGTATAATACAAGGTATATATATTTAGGACGTATGTAGTCAAGATGGAATTTGTCCCTCTTATTCGTTGAGAGTCAGATGTCTAAGGCCTGATAAAGTTAAATCTAGAAGAGAGTGATCACTCTGTGTCTCTTGGATTTAACATGACATCTAGGACGAAAGGATATAATGAAAAGATTCACCTATTCATATTCGAGATGAGAACTCGAAGGGGATGATGTTAATGAATGGCACAAAGTCATAACATATTGGGGGTGATGGACGGTAGTTAGGTGGTATCCATCACTTGCATTAATTTCTTATGTTTCTCGTGCAAGTGGGAGATTGAAAGTTTTTGTATGCCCGAGAGACATATTTAATTAATGTGGCTAATATGTTATGATCCAAGTCGGGTCATACCCAATAACAAGCTTACCGACACCTTAATCGTATTTAATCTTAATGAATGGATCATTAAATCAATACGCGACACTTGGATTTTAGAAAAATCGGTTTTCTAAAATATTATTACTTGAGATAAATTATTTGGATAATTTGTAAATTAAGGACTTAATTGTTTATAAGGATAAACAATATATTGTGTTATATTTTATAAAAAAAAAGGTTTATAAAATAAATATGTATGTAACTTAACAAGTTTTTTTTATATACAAGTTTTATAAAAATAAGAGGGTTATTTTTATATAAAACCCATGTGATGTAGTATGCAGTTTTGGGGACTCCAAGACAAGCATCTCATGCTTGTTTTGTTACTTTTAACATTACACAACAATTAAGGAACATGGGTATTAAGTCCTTGACTCAAGAGAGAGCTAGACACATGCAAATACATAAAATACACTTCAAAAAAACTGCACAAACAGCTCCCTTTCTGCTGTTCCTGGCCGTGGGCTTTTATAGCCATAAGGAGGTACTTATTTTGTGTTTTGCAAGCTTAATCAAGTGTATAATAAATCCTAACCAAAAGCTAGGGTGTTGGGGTTAAAAGTTTGGGGTATTACTTGCTTGAGGCTTCAAGTTAGAGGCTCACCTTTCATCATCTTCTTCAACATCATCTAGTTGGAAATCTTAACCCTCAATTAACTTGAGGAGGTATATTTCTTATCTTCCTCTTTTATTTGTAAGCATATGTTTCAAGACTTGATATTTACATGGAATTTAACATAATGGTTAAACTTATTAACATGAACTTTTGCATGCTTCCGCTTTCTTTATTACCATAAAAATGGTTTTATTAACATGTAAATCTTAAGAACATGTTGTTTATTAAGTTGTTAAATTCCATCATATATGTAATCTGTCCTTCCATTTTGTGGTTTAACCTAATTCGTTTTATAGAATGAAGACGAGAAACGGTCCCGAACATGATAATGGAAGTACAAGCGAGGACGCCGAGTTTTCGGCCAAGGTTGAGGCCGTCTTTAAGAAGTTAAAAGCGGATTTTCTTACGGACGTCCGAAAGGTCTTTCAAGATTCAGTCGATGGGCAGGTGACCGATTTGATAAATGAACGAATGAAGGCCACTATCGAAGAGGCCTTTAACGCTAGAAACATATATCCTCGTGGTGAAGGAGGTGAAGGAAGGCAAGACTTCCACTACAAGAATTTCAAGGATGCTCAACCCCCGATGTTTAATGGGGTGCGAAATCCTTTAAAAAGTACATGCTGGATCTCCGATATTGAGGGAGCTTTCCGTACCTCGGAATGTCCTCCCGAAAAGAAGGCAAGGTATGGCTCTAGCATGCTACGAGAAGAGGCTAAGTTATGGTGGGATGATAAAATCAACTTGTATGGTGAGGAACAATGTATGGGCTTGACGTGGGAAGAATTTAAGAAGGAGTTTTTCAAGGAATACCGAACTTCTTCCGATCTCGATAGAATCCTGGACGAGTTGCACCATTTGCAACAAGGTTCAATGGACTTAGTTACTCTTAAGTCTACCTTCTTGGCAAAGACTCGTTTTTGCCCGGAGTATGTTGGTGATGATCACAAGTTAATGAAGGATTTCTACCGCACTTTAAATGATGAGTACAAGGGTAAGATTAGTCAGGGTATGGCTAAGTCTTTTGACGAGTTATTTGAATTAGCTCGGGGTTTTGAGCCGGAGGTGCCAAGAAAGAGCGATTTTACTTTTTCAAAGAGGAAGTTTGAGGGTTCAAGTCATTCGAACTTTTCAAATAAGAAGTCTAAGAAAGGCTCTGAAAGCTTTAATAGTGTGAAGAAGGGTGCTTCCGGGGGTTTCGGGCCCATGTGTTATAATTGTAATCAAAGAGGACACATGGCACGTGATTGCACCAAGGCGTTGACCAAAATCACTTGCTTTAATTGTGGTAAAGAGGGGCATAAGAGGCCGGAATGTCCCGATTTGAATAATGATAATGTTAAACGGTTAGAGAAAGCGGCGGGCACGGCTAGGGGTCGAAACTATTTGATGACCAATGACGAAGCCAAACGATCAAACGAAGTAGTCTCAGGTACTTTCATGGTTAATTCTAATCCGGCGAGAATTCTATTTGATAGCGGTTCAAATTTGTCGTTTGTGTCTCCTAAATTTGTGCCTAAACTTGATAGACCGTTAGCTAAGTTAAGTCGTCCGGTAGAAGCCGAAATAGCGGACGGCAAGACGGTGCTAGTGGTTGATGTGTGTGAAAATTGTGATGTTGTTTTTGGTGCCGAAACCTTTAAAATTGATCTTATTCCAATGACCTTGGGCGACTTTGATATTGTCGTTGGTATGGATTGGCTCGATCGTTATAGAGCCGATATTGCATGCCATGATAAGTTTATTCGTGTGAAGACCCTAAGTGGGGGAGAGTTAATTATTCATGGTGATAAGCGAAGGAGACCGGTGCCGATATGCACTTTTGCACGGGCACATCGTTTTGTTGTTACCGGTGGCATGGCTTTCCTTGCTCATGTTGTTGATACTCGAAATGAGCCACCACCTATTCGTGAAATTCCGGTTGTTAGTGAATTCGAATATGTTTTTCCGGACGAATTACCGAGTGTTCCGGCGGAAAGACAAGTTGAATTTCGCATCGAGTTGGTTCCGGGGGCTATCCCCATTGCTAAAACTCCTTATCGTTTAGCGCCAACGGAGATGCAAGAGTTGTTAAATCAAATTCAAGAATTGCTCGAGAAGGGTTTTATTCGAATGAGTGCTTCACCGTGGGGTGCTCCGGTGTTATTTGTGAAGAAGAAAGATGGTAGTATGCGTATGTGCATTAATTACCGTTAGTTGAATAAAGTGACGATCAAGAATCGTTATCCATTACCTAGGATTGACGATTTATTTGATCAACTTCAAGGTGCAACGTATTTCTCTAAGATCGACCTACGGTCCGGCTATCACCAAATGCGGGTCCGTGAGGAAGACATAGAGAAAACGGCTTTTCGAACGCGTTACGGGCATTATGAGTTTGTAGTTATGCCCTTTGGTCTTACGAATGCACCGGAGGCATTCATGGATCTTATGAACCGAGTGCGCCAACCTATGTTGGAAAAGTCGGTAATAGTGTTCATTGACTACATACTAGTCTACTCGAAAAGTATAAACGAGCATGAACGTCATTTGCGTGAAGTATTGAAGACCTTACGAAAGGAGAAGTTGTATGCTAAGTTCTCCAAATGTGAATTTTGGCTAAGGGAAGTCCAATTCCTTGGTCATATTATGAACAAAGATGGTATTCAAGTAGATCCGGGGAAGATCGAGACGGTGAAGAGTTGGGGACGACCGACTACGCCTACGGAAATCCGAAGTTTTCTCGGATTGGCCGATTATTATCGTCGGTTTATCCAAGATTTTTCTAAGATCGCTTCTCCATTGACGAAGTTGACGAGAAAGAATGCTAGGTTTAATTGGGAGAACGAGCAAGGGATTGCTTTTCAATTGTTAAAAGAGAAGTTGTGTCAAGCTCCGGTGTTAGTGTTACCGGAAGGTGTTGAAGACATGGTGGTTTATTGTGATGCTTCCTTAAATGGTCTCGGGTGTGTTCTAATGCAAAGAGGTAAAGTCATCGCTTATGCCTCTCGACAATTAAAGGAACATGAAACGAGGTATCCGACTCATGATCTTGAGTTGGCTGCGGTAGTGCATGCGTTGAAAATTTGGTGCCATTACTTGTATGGTGTCAAGTGTACGATTTATTCGGATCATAAGAGTTTGAAACATCTCTTTAATCAACGAGATTTGAATTATCGCCAACGTAGGTGGATGGATGTGGTGAAAGACTACGATTGTGAAATACTTTATCATCCGGGTAAGGCGAATGTGGTCGCGGATGCGTTGAGTCGAAAGAGTCAACATCCGGCGATAAAAGTGGGGTCGTTACGTTTGATTTTTACCAACGATTTTCTTGAAAAGCTTGGTGAGATTCAAATAGAGGCTTATGTTCACAACAAGCATACGGAGCGAATCGTGGGCCAATCGGAGTTTATTACTATGGGTCCGCGTGGTTTGTTGTATTTCCAAGGAAGGGTGTGGGTGCCTAATATGGGTGATTACCGACGGGTGCTACTTGATGAAGCACATAAGTCAAAATATTCCATTCATCCGGGCGCGACAAAAATGTATCATGACTTTAAGAAAGATTATTGGTGGCCGGGCATGAAACGTGATGTTGTGAAGTATGTTGAGCAATGTGTCACGTGTTTACAAGTAAAAGTCGAACACCAAAAGCCGTATGGTAAGTTGCAACCGTTAGAAATCCCGAAATGGAAATGGGAGCACATTACCATGGATTTCATTACAAAGTTACCTAAAACGGCGAGAACCCAATTCGATTTGATTTGGGTTATAGTTGACCGATTGACAAAAAGCGCTTTGTTTCTTCCCATTAAAGAAGCGATATCGTCGGAGACTTTGGCTAAGTTGTTTATCAAGGAAGTGGTCTCGCGACATGGGGTTCCTATATCTATTATTTCGGATCGAGATACCCGTTTTACATCTCGGTTTTGGGAAAAGTTTCATGAAGATATGGGCACGCAATTGAAGTTGAGCACGGCGTATCATCCTCAAACGGACGGTCAAACCGAACGTACGAATCAAACTTTGGAAGATATGTTACGGGCGTGCATCATTGACTTTGGTGGTAGTTGGGATGAGCATTTGCCTTTGGTGGAATTCTCGTACAATAATAGTTATCATACTAGTATCGGGATGCCACCTTACGAAATGCTTTATGGGCGTAGGTGTCGAACTCCCGTTTGTTGGGGAGAAGTGGGTCAAAGAGAGATCGGGAGTACCAATTTGGTTTTAGAGACAAATAGCAAGATCGATTTGATTCGGGAACATTTGAAGAAGGCTCAAGATAGGCAAAAGTCGTATGCCGATAGACGTAGGCGATTGATTGAGTTCCAAGAAGGCGATATGGTGATGCTTAAGGTTTCGCCATGGAAGGGTATTATTCGATTTCGAAAACGGGGAAAGTTAGCTCCTCGGTTTATTCGGCCGCTCAAGGTTTCAGCTCGTGTTGGTGAAGTTGCATATCGATTGGAATTACCCGAAGAGCTTGCGGGGATCCATAATACATTTCATGTTTCCCACCTCCGTAAGTGTCTTGCGGATGATTCCTCATGGATGCCTTTAGACGAGATCGAGCTAAACAACAAGTTAGAATATGTCGAGGAACCGATTGCTATTCTTGAAGAGAAGGTGAAAATGTTGAGGAATAAAGAGGTGAGAACTTTCAAGGTTCAATGGCGGCGAAGTAAAGGTTCCGAGTTCACTTGGGAGCCCGAAGAGTTCATGTTAGTTTATCTTCCCTCGTGTCATGCGGCTTGGATTGCGAGGTCGCAATCCAGTTCAAGTGGGGGAGAGTTGTAAGATCCTGTTTTATTTTTGGGTTTGGACGCCGTCCAACAATTTGGGACGCCGTCCTAGATCGAAGACCTGGACGCCGTCCAACAATTTGGGACGCCGTCCAGAATGGCTGGCAGGCATGTCTTTTTGCTTTTAAATATCTTAGATGGGTAAATTGGTAATTTCACTTGGTGGACGAATTAAAGGCCCTAGATCAGTTTGGTTGAGCCTCATTACTCCATTCCTAACCACCAAACTTCATCCACTTAAATCCTAGTGAGAGAGTGTGATTCAAGTGTGAGAAAGCTCAAATCGGAGAAGAAGAAGCTTGTTTCGGGTTTTAGCTCGAGAATTAAAGTTGTTCATCTCCTCGTTAGCTTCGTTTTGATTGTTGTGGTAAGCCCTAAACTTGATTACCTTAGTTTAATGTGTTTAAGGGTTAGGGTTTGGGTTAGTATTGCACATAAAACCCATTTGTGAGTAATTTAGGGTTTTGGGTAAGTTTGGGTCATGAAGACCCAAATGGTGACTAACCTAGGGTTTTGAAAGGGTAAATGGTGTAAATGGGTCTTAAAGACCTAGGTAAATACTAATACACTTATAGTTAATGTTAGTGGGTGTGATTTGGGTTGTGGGTGACCCAAATGGGTGTGTTGACCTAGAAATGGGTCAAATGGGTCTTTGATGACCTAGGTTGTCTTGCATGTATGAAAACGAGTCAACTTGGTGATTAAATGGGTGTTAAGACCATAATGGCTAGAATTAGGGTTTTTGGTGAAGTTAACCCATTATTAGGGTTAAGGGTGCAAAATGGGTCGGGATTGCACTTTGGGACAAAAGACTCTAGATTTTTGAGTGAGTTGCTTGACCGACTTGAGTTGTGAATTGATTATGTGCTAAAACGTAATAGGTACGTTACATTGAAGTGGCAAGTTCGGTAATCTTTCACGAAGACTCTAAGGTGAGTGGAGTAATTATACGTATGTGTATATGGCGTGTTTATTTGTGGGTGTTATGGCATGAACCATCGAGCCGGTAGTGCCATGACATGTGTGCGATAAGATGTGAACCACGAGCCGGTAGCATCGAGTGTGAACCACGAGCCGGTAGCACTATAAACTAAGATGTGAACCACGAGCCGGTAGCATCGAGTGTGAACCACGAGCCGGTAGCACTATAAACTAAGATGTGAACCACGAGCCGGTAGCATCGAGTGTGAACCACGAGCCGGTAGCACTATAAAAGAGTATGACTCAATTGCGTATGGTGTGAACCACGAGGCGGTAGCACCATAGCGTTTAGGGTTAACAATATTGAGATTGTTGATTGTTTGGCATATTGTTTAAATATATTGTGTTGAGTATATGCTAATGCGGTTTTGTGATAATGTACGACTTGTTAAGTATTTCGGGTATGATGTTATGCTAAATTGAGTTTCAAGTTCGTACAAGGTATTCGGTAATTGTGATTGCAAATAGATGGGTTATATATATGTATGTATAATTATTGCATTCACTAAGCTTTGCTTACCCTCTCGTTGTTTACTTTTCTTTATAGGCTCGGGCGTTGACAAGGGTAAGAGCGTTCAATTGGATTAGTGATCTCCCGCTTGTTTTGTTAGGGGATGCTTTTGGGTGTTAGCTTTTGGAGTTCGACCGAGATTGGGTAGTTTAACCCCAAACACCACGCTCTAGTGTCGTTTGGAACTTAAACTTATATTGGGTCGAAACTTTTATTTTTGAATGAAACTCGTAAAATGGGCGATGTGGGCCTGATGATGTAAAACTTGATTTGATGATGAAAATCTCTTAGTTTCACTTATATTGACTTGTGGTAAAAAGGTTTTCGTTTGAAAGTGTCGGGAAGAGGGTTTTCCGCTCGTGTGAGTTGGACCCGTGATCAGTAGCTGGAAGACCATTGGGACGCCGTCCCAATTGCTTGGACGCCGTCCCAGTTGTTTGAGCTGGACGCCGTCCCAAATGTTTGGACTCCGTCCCACTCTTCTAAGCTGGACGCCGTCCAGGATTCTGGACGCCGTCCAGATGCACTGCCATAACATTTTTTTTTGTACGCGTTTTTGGGTTATTGAAGTCGGGTTGTTACATCAAACGTCGACCCAACGTGAAGTTCTTTAGCATATTCGGATGCGTGTGCTATGTTCTAAACGACGAGGACAACCTTGGGAAGTTTGATGTTCGTGGTGATGAAGCAATATTTATTGGGTACTCTCAAGATCGTGTGGCATATCGTGTTTATAATCGTCAAACTCGAATCATTAAAGAAAGCACCAATGTCAAGTTTGATGAGATGTCTGGAATGGTTCTTGGTCATAACGGCTCTCGCCCCAGACTCAATTCTGATCCTCACTTTCGACATGTTCCACTGGCCACCTCTGATGATCTAGATGTATTGTTTGAACCCATCATCCCTCCATTGCCATCAAACCCCACGGTACCCTCGGAACCGGCTCACCCCGAATCAATCACAATCGGTTCCTCTACTCCAGCGGTTATAGGCGAATCACCTTCTAACGAAAGTAATTCCTCCGATTTTCTTCTTCTAGATGACCTTAATACTGGAGTGTCTTCCTCAAACAACGCTCCCATTTTCAATCGTCATCCTTCAGCTGTTGAATCATCTCCTCTCGAATCTAGTGAAGAAACTCCTTCAAATGAAACAGGTACTAGGTCTCTAGACGCTGCAACCCCTTCCATACTTTCCACCGAACAAAATGCAGATACCCTTATTCCTCTGTGGGAAGAAAATGCCACCTACCCCACTGTCAACTCTGAACGTTCTGGATCCTCATCTTCCTCGCATACCGACTCCTCCCTTAATAATGAATCTACTACACCTCTCCCACATTCCACGAAATGGACTGCGGATCATCCAATTCATCAAATCATTGGTGATCCCGACGCTCCCGTTCGCACTCGCAAGGCTTCCAACAATGAATGCCTTTTTGCTGCCTTTCTGAGCACGAGCGAACCTAAAACTACCTTTGAGGCCCTCCAAGATCCCGAATGGTCTATAGCCATGCAAGAAGAAATCCATCAATTTGATCGGCTTGAAGTATGGGAACTTGTTCCTCGTCCATCTGGAAAAACCATTATTGATACCAAGTGGATCTTCAAAAATAAGAAGGACCCTCACGGCATCATCATTCGTAACAAAGCACGTCTTGTAGCAAAAGGATACCGACAACAAGAAGGAATTGACTACGATGAAACATTTGCTCCTGTGGCTCGATTAGAAGCCATCCGTCTATTTCTTTCATATGCTGCTCACAAGCGATTCACCGTTTATCAAATGGACATAAAAACTGCCTTTCTGAACGGGGTTATTCAAGAAGAAGTCTACGTCAGTCAACCTGAAGGTTTCATAGACTCCAAATGCCCAAATCACGTGTATCTCCTTTCCAAGGCTCTTTATGGTCTAAAACAGGCACCCAGGGCATGGTATGAAACCCTAACCGCATTTCTTCTCAAGAATGGTTTCTCACGTGGAACCATTGACACGACTCTATTCATCAGAAAACAGAAAGAACACATCTTGTTAATTCAAGTCTATGTTGATGACATCATTTTCGGTTCCACTTCCCCCGCTCTCTGCTATGAGTTCTCTGAACTCATGAAGAACAAGTTTGAAATGAGCATGCTCGAAGAACTCCACTTCTTTCTAGGATTAGAAGTTAAACAACTTCCAATGGGGATTTTCATCGGTCAATCAAAATACATTTCAGACATGTTCAAAAAGTTAAATTTCCTGAGATGAAGACCAGCTCCACTCCAATGTCTATCAACATTTCATTACATGCTGATCTGGATGGTCAATCTTTCGATCAAACACTCTATAGGAGCCTCATTGGCTCATTGATGTATCTCACTGCTAGTAGACCCGACATCATGTTTGCTGTATGTCTATGTGCCCGTTTTCAGGCCAACCCTAGATATTCTCACTACAAGGCTGTAATGAGAATATTTAGCTATCTCAAAGGCACACCCAATCTCGGACTCTGGTATCCCTTCGGAACCGGCTTCAATCTTACAGCATTCACGGATGCTGATCATGCTGGTGACCAAGTAACCCGGAAAAGCACCTCTGGTGGTCTCCAATTCCTTGGTCACAAGTTGGTCAGCTGGTCCTCTCACAAGCAAAACTGCATCTCTCTTTCCACTGCTGAATCTGAGTATATTGCAGCTGCAAGCTGTTGCTCCCAAGTCCTGTGGATGCAGTCCCAACTACTTGACTATGGATTCAGATTCCACAAAATCCCGATCTATTGCGACTCTCAGAGTGCCATTGCTATCACCAGCAACCTGGTGCACCACTCTCGAACTAAACACATTGACATTCGTTACCACTTTATCAAGGATCATGTTGAAAAAGGCAATGTCGAATTGTACTTTGTACCCACCAAAAGTCAACTTGCTGACTTATTAACCAAGGCCTTGGATGAACCCACTTTTAAATATCTGGTTAAAAAAATTGGCATGGTTGATTTCAATTCCATTTAGGGACCCGGAAAGTGCCTAGGGGGAGTGATGCACTTGCCTAGGGGGAGTTGTGTGTTTTTAAAATCTGATACTTCATATTTTGAGGGGGAGATAAGAACAATGGCTCTCACATAAATTACAGTGTGAGACCCGGTTTCATAATATTGATTCTCAAAATCTAAAATGACTTTTACACGAACATCAATGTAAAACTCGCTCTAACAAAACTAACTCTCCTGAAACTGGCAACTGTCTAGGGGGAGTTAATATCAAAATGTCAACAAATGACGGAGGACGAGTCTCTGTGATCACCTCAAGAGGATGTGTCTGAATGACTGCCTCAAAATCTCAGTCAACAAATGATGGAGGATAAGTCTCTGTGACTACCTCAAGAGGATGTGTCTAAATGACTGCCTCAAACTCTCAGTCAACAAAATGACAAAGGATATGTCTTTGTGACTGCCTTAAGAGGATGTGTCTATATGACTGCCTCATGTTTCCCGGTTCCAATAACTTTAAAAACCTGAGAAAATTAAATATTGAAAAATAATTAAAGTTTCATCAATAACTTGATTATTTCACAGAATTTCTTAAAATTCTTAATGGTTATTATAGGGTTCCAAAATCCCTTAAAATCCAAAATCTGGTGAATCTTTTCGAGCAAAGATCTAAGACTGAAGGTTTTCAAGCAAACTGTGCTTGAAATTGAAACTCTCGTGCTATAATTTTGAACTTATCACTTTTCAAGCAGTAACCGACTGAAAAATCAATTTTTCAGACTCCCAGTGTGTATATAAGGTTAAAGGTTCACTTTTCAAACACATCACTTTCAAATATTTCTTTAGCAAATCTAACTTAGCCAAGATCACGTGCTCTCACCAACACCCTGTTCATTAACACTGTTCATCATCTTCATACTTAATCTATTCGGTATTTTCCACTTTAAATTCATGTGTTGATTGTTAATATTGTTATTTTAGAAGATTCTCTGTCTCTGTATTCGTTTAAAGTGTTAAAATTGCCATGATTTGAATGATTATGTGATGAATATCTGTCGTGTATATACAGGGGTGTCGAACCCTAAAAATCCTAAGTTGATCAATTGCACCCATAAAACGAATCTATTGTAATGAATTAACTTAGGGTTTCAGATTGTGATAAGTAGAACATGATTCACTCCTTAAATCCATTGATTAGATGCTTGTTGCACTCTTGACGTCTATTAGGGGTAATTTTAGGGTTCTCCAATAAATCTGTGTATTTCAGATGATTTGTCTTAATTCATGGTGATTAACAGATTAGGTTTTCATAGATTCCATTCATTAAAACCTTATGTGGCCAGATTTATTGAGTTTTCTACAACAAAGTGAACATGAACTCAAAACAGACAAGGTGCTCGAAAAACTACTATTTTTCGAGCGCTCGAAAAAGTTGCCCGAAAAGTCGCTAGAAGTAGTTGTGTCTGAAAACTTTTGAATGCTCAAAAAAGTGAGATGAAATCATTTGTCTGAAAAACTTCTGTGCTCGAAAACTTAACTGTATGCAATACTCTTGTGCCTGAAATTTGTGTGCTCGAAAAATTTTTGTGCTAGAAAAAGCTGTGTGCTCGAAAAAGGTTGTCTGGCTGAAAAAAAAAACCTGTTAACACTCAAAAGGTGTGCTCGAAAACTTTTGTCTGAAACCCTTTGCTAGTTTAATTGCTTGCACGAAAACCTTCCTGTTCTAAAATTGTCTAATGCTCGAAAACCAACTTTGTTCAAAACTGTTAAGTGTTAGTACTGTTTCCAATGAACTTTGACAAATCTTAAAACTGAAACAACTAATGTCTTGTCACAATTTTTTACAAAAACACCAAATGAACTGTGTTTTCTCTAACTTTGCTCATGATTCCACAGCAATGTCAAACAATGTCTTTTTCAACGAGGATGTTCCCACCCCTTGCTCCTACTGGATCCCCATACTTCTAAATCACCCAATGCATAACCTTTTCACTGAATTCGACCATGTCTCAGTACAACAACTTCGTCTAATGAGGGACACCATGACCTACCACCCTCCAGTTAACGATGCACCCGACTATTTTTCTTTTCTAGCCACTCAGAACCCTGATCGGAGAGCCACCTTCACACTAGCTGACATGAGACAATTCTTGGGAATTCCCGCCCGTGCTCAATATGATATGTTCCCTTCAGAAAATGCAATGCTTGCTGCCGTACATCAACTTGGATACGAAGGAGAGTTGACAAAGAAAAGGGATTTCAAAAAGAAACGAATGGCACAACGATGGGCTGTCCTATATACTCTCATCAATCGCTGCTTCAATCCAATGCAAACTGGAACCGATCACATCATAGTATTCTTGTTAAAGATCTTCTATGGCATTGTGTTCTTGCCGTCTGCTGACTTTGGTCGTGTCATCTGAGAACGCATGATAGAAATCCACTCAGCACCTCTCCTATCATACATTCAATTCCCAAGATTCTATTCCTTAATTCTTGAAGCAGTAATTGATGTCAGTAACCAGACTCCAGATCCCATACCTAGAGATCATGATGAACTACAAGTAAAGCATCCGTTCATAGAGTTCATTCAAAAGAGAATAGGATCACAGAATGTGCCAGCTCAACCTATTCCTGTGCATTTACTAAATCTTGGACCTCGTGATGATCCAAGAATCACTGCTTATATGAGACAGATAGGAGCTCCTATGGATCCTCTACAACCCGGGGATCCTGCCCCAGGAACTGATAGGACACCTGGTGAGGGGTCTAGTAAGCGAGGGTCACAGAAAAGAAAATTTGAGGGGAAAAGAAATGAGGGTGAAATTAGGTCTAAAAGTTCGGAGTGATAAGGATGGAAATGAGGGCGTGGTTGAAAAATCAAGAGAGGATGTGCGGACCGGGTGTGAGATGAGGCAAAAAGAAAACGTTAGCCGCCCCCAAACATTAGGAATCCACTCAGATGATCAAACATCTGTTTCATATGAGTTAGAATTAGCATCTCTAGATGAGATTCGCCAAAAACAATTTGAAAATGTGTCTAGTGCTCGTAGGGATTTGGTGCAGTCCTATACCGAACAATCAGTGTCTATAGCTCAGACTGCAACAACAAGCGTAGAGGTTAGCAAATCCCCAGAAATTGCTTCTCTAAGATCGCTTGGAAGTCCTGTCTCAACAGGCCTCACTGCTCAGCTTTCCAGCTCAACAGTGGTGACAACTGAGTTTCATCAAGAATCTCAGGCTATTTTTACTAACACTTCCTTGCAGGGCTCTATCACATCCTTACCAATTATTTCCACAGCTCCATCACCACCTCGATTAACATCACCACCACCTGATCTCAATGCTTCACCACCGCCACTGTCACCTCCTATCATGACATCATCCCCTATCACCCAAACTGTCACTAATCAACCAAATCTCACGTATACTCAACGGGAAACCAAATTTCATGCTCACCTTCTCTCAGTTAACCTTTCTGAGGGTGATTACATCAGAAAAGCTATTCTCAGTCTTCTCAACTCACTTCAACTCATCCCGAATTATCCACCGGTACTTGAACCTATCCCGTGTTGTGTTGATCAACAATCTTCCTCCCAACAACATGATGACCCTGATTCCGGCGGCCAACATGAGGGGGAGAATATCGGAGGAAGATCCACTGTGAACATCACCTAAACTATCAGTCAAACACAATCTGCACCTAGCTCTTCCAGGAAAGGGAAAGAAATTGTTGATGACTCTGATATACCTGAAGGAATGGTCAAAGGAATCGAATACACAGTTGAAGAAGATGATGTTGCCCCTGACGGACATGATGTGATCACAATCAACTCTGACGATGAAGATGATTTCGATGAAGTTATGTTTGTTGATGTCAAAGAGGAAGTAGAAACTGATATCGATATACCTGAAGAAGTGGTTACCTCTGCCGAAACTTCTCTTGCCATGGTGGTGTACATAAGTTCAGACATCGAACCTATCACCTCCCAGTCTGAAACTATCATCACATCCACTCCACAGCTTATCATACCAAAATTAGAAGAAGAAGAGGAAGAGTTCTTCAGAAACCTGAAACCCCTGCCTACCGCTGTCATTGAAGGAGCATTCACGAAAGAAAATTACGTAAACTTAGAAGCCCCGAATGAGGAAGAACTAAATGAATTTGATCGCTTTGTCACTCAGGAATACACCGGTGAACCTACACCAAGGTTTCCCAAACCATCAGCTCCACCACCTCCTGATCAATCCACATCATCCGATCCTCAACATGGAGAATTCAACAAACACAGATCACTTCCAATCAATCTTGGTGAACCTCAATCTGAAGAAGTTTTACAGGGATGCTGGCTGGAGGAACAAGCTTACAGGATCTTCGTAAGTGAAGATAAACTCAAAAACATGCCAGTAGTTGAAAGGTTCAAACCAATCGGGTGCTATGATTTTCTCAATGACAAAGAAAAATTGATAATGTATCGTTACCAAAGGCGGGTTTTTTAAGAACTGGAATGAGTTTGAAATGGAAGAACAGAATGAAAATCCAATTATCGTCATAAACAGTGTGCTCTGCAGGTCATTGTCTAAGAGAGTGTATACTCCATTTTTCAGAGTGATTCATTCAAATGACCAAGAGTACATGTTCTCGGAATATGATCTAATTGAACTCAATCCGGTTGATGTGTTGTTTTTGTACAATTGGTTGAGAAACAAAATAAGAAAGACTTGGATTATCGAAACGGCAATCGAAAGGGTGAGAAGGTTCATGAAAGATAGAATCAAACTGGCTTCTCAATATGATCTGCAGTTAGGTGTCGAATTAATTCGAAAGAAGATTCTGCTCTCCGCACCAAATCAAACCATCAGCGATCTGGATTTATCTTCTTTTAGGATTTGCTATTGCTTAGACGCCCCTGAAGAAGGCTTCATATTTCGCAACAAGATCAAAAAGCCAATTTTCATCCGCAAATCAGAGCTGCCAAAATACTCTGACGGGACTCTCAAGCGTGCACTAAAGTATTTTGACATATGCAAACGAACAGAAAACATTGGGAACTATCAAAAGGTGATGACAAACGAGATGGCAAATCACATCAATGAACTTCTTGAATTCAGGCTGTACATGAGGCAGTTTGACACTTCGCTGGGAATCAATCGAAAGAAAAACTACTTCACAGGGTCACAATATGTTCCAAGGTTTGAATACAAAATCACCCGCCTCAAAGAGTTCATCATTCCCAAACACTATGAAAGGAATTACACACCAGGAAGTGACGTGATCAAAGCATTCAAAGCTGAGGAAAAGGCAAAGAAAAAGGCCTCGGAAGGTGCAAGTCAAAGCTGATGATTCTGTGATGATATTTTTTTTGAAAACCGCACGCCAAGGGGGAGATTGTTGACATATGTTTATGTAATAGATTAGTGGCGCACGGTTTTATTATTACTTTGTAATGTATTTTCTGTATTTACCATGGTAACTTGTAACTCTTGTACTTTGGAGGTTGTCATATATAAACAACCTCCTCACTTGGTAATAAGTTAGTTATCCATTTTGCATATTAAAATCTTATCACTTTCTCTCTACTTGTTTTGATAACTCATACTTCTAACCCACCAAACATCCAACTAAAACCGTCAATCTAGGCTTCTTTTGGGACTAAAACAAATATTCTTCAAACTTACAACATCGCTATATTACATATAACATGAAATATAGTACACTTTGATACAGGACAGTTTTGAAGATAAATCTAGTTAATACACAAGTTGTTCAGCAAAGGAAATAAAGAAACGTAATTCATAAGTCCAGAAACAAGTCATACATTCTGGTTTTACTAAGACGACTTCCCATCCTTGGTCTTGGGGAAAATTACCGTTATGACCATTAGCTAGGCAGCATGTTGTAATGTCGTCAAAACGACGAGGGTTTCGTAATGTCTAACAGCCCTGTAATAATCTAAAAACCTTGTTTCTCACCCCAACTACTGAATCCGTCACTTGTGGGAAGGTTTTATTTAAAAGTTGCAATCCGATGTTCTTTTTCTCACTTTGGTAAGAAGCGAACATCACTAACCCGTAAGCATAACATGCTTCTTTATGTTGCATGTTAGAAGCTCTTTCTAATTCACGAAATCCTATGTTGGGATATGTTGACTCAAAATAGGTTCTTAACCCGTAGCGTAAAATTGCATTTGGGTTCCCCGCATTTAACGCTTTAAACAAAACACGGCGTAACTTACGGTCTCCCCAATGTGATATACCCCACCAATCAAAGGAAAGCCTTTTATAAACTAAGGCATTTCTGGAAAGTCTTTCAAATGTTTGACAAGTTAATTTTTCCATAATTAATTGTGCTGATGAATTCTGATCGACTCTAGACAAGATTTGCTCAATCATATCCTCTGGTAGATCTTCTAAAATATTCAGTTGACCCTTAACGTCCATTTTGTTTTTACACTCTAAAATAGACAAGGATTAGATTCGTAAAAGATAATTAACAAACAATACAAGCAATTTTTACATAGAATATAAAAGTACAAGCACACTACAATACATATAATACACAATATGATTACAACCCTCTAATCAGAATCACTGGTTTCTTCTTCTTCGGACTTGGTTCGTTTTCCTAATTTTCTAGGAATATATGGTATTCCTCTAATACGAGCCGTCATTTTTCACAATGGTTTAGAAAAATCTGGTGGTTTAGAGTTTCCCGGGTCATTGTTACATTTTAGGAAATACGGATGTTGCCGATACATATAAAGTTCATCAGGGTTGAAATCGGGTTTCTCTATTTTTATACCTTTTCCCTTATTATTTTCTTTCGCTTTATTAAATTGGGTCGAGGTAATTGCTATAACATCATCGGAATCCTCATCGGGATCCGATTCATCGAAAAATTGGTAATCTTCCCAATATTTTGCTTCCTCGGCGGAAACACTATTGACCATTATTAACTTTGGTCCATTGGTTGAAGATTTTCTTTTATTTAATCGATTTACTATAGGTATCAATATTTCTTCCTCCAGAACCTCTTCTTCTTCCGGTTCCTCCTCTTCCGGTTCCTCCTCTTCCGGTTCTTCTTCGGGAATTTGTGAATCTTCTCAAAATATATTCGACTCTTCATTATTATTAGGTGAATCGATGGGATTTGTACTAGTGGTAGACATCTATCACACAATATCAAACACATTAAGAGGTTAATATATCACATAATATTTACATGTTAATAATATATAGTTTCCAACAAAAGTGTTAAGCAATCGTTTTTAAAGAAAACACGGTCGAAGTCCAGATTCACTAATGTATCCTAGCAAGCTCGATAAGACACACTAATGCAAATTTCTGGTTCTCTAAGACCAACGCTCTGATACCTACTGAAATGTCCCGTTCATATTTATTATAAACGTTCCATATTAATTGATTTCGTCGCGGGGTTTTGACCTCTATATGAGACTTTTCAAAGACTGCATTCATTTTTAAAACTACCATAACCTTTATTTTATCTATAAAGGTTTAAAAAGCATTACGTAGATTATCAAATAATGATAATCTAAAATATACCATTTACACACGACCATTACATAATGGTTTACAATAAGAATATATTACATCAAAAATAAGTTTCTTGAATGCAGTTTTTACATAATATCATACAAGCATGGACTCCAAATCTTGTCCTTATTTTAGTATGCAACAGCAGAAGCTCTTAATAATCACCTGAGAATAAACATGCTTAAAACGTCAACAAAAATATTGGTGAGTTATAGGTTTAACCTATATATTATCAAATCATAATAATAGACCACAAGATTTCATATTTCAATATACATCCCATACATAGAGATAAAAATCATTCATATGGTGAACACCTGGTAACCGACATTAATAAGATGCATATAAGAATATCCCCTATCATTCCGGGAAATCCTTCAGACATGATAAAAACGAATTCGAAGTACTAAAGCATCCGGTACTTTGGATGGGGTTCGTTAGGCCCAATAGATCTATCTTTAGGATTCGCGTCAATTAGTAGATCGGTTTACTAATTCTTAGGCTACCAAGCAAAAAGGGGCATATTCGGCTTCGATCATTCACCCATATAATGTAGTTTCATTTACTTGTGTCTATTTCGTAAAACATTTATAAAACTGCATGTATTCTCATCCCAAAATATTAGATTTTAAAAGTGAGACTATAACTCACTTTCACAGATTTTTACTTCATCGGGAGTAAGACTTGGCCACTAGTCGATTCAAGAACCTATAACAAATATATACATATATATATCAAAGTATGTTCAAAATATATTTATAACATTTTTAATATATTTTGATGTTTTAAGTTTATTAAGTCAGCTGTCCTCGTTAGTAACCTACAACTTGTTGTCCATAGTTAGATGTACAGAAATAAATGGATACATATTATCTTGAATCAATCCACGACCCAGTGTATACATGTCTCAGGCTAGATCACAACTCAAAGTATATATTTTTTGGAATCAACCACAACCCTGTATAGCTAACTCTAACATTACTGCATATAGAGTGTCTATGGTTGTTTCAAATAATATATATACATGGGTCGATATGATATGTCAAAACATTTGCATGCGTGTCTATGGTATCCCAAGATTACATAATATATTAGAATACATGTATAATACCATATAAGTTAGCTAGGATATGATTTGTATAGAATTTTTACAATATTTCCCGTAGCTACAACAATCAAAAAATGTCCAATCTTGTTTTACCCATAACTTCTTCGTTTTAAATCCGATTTGAGTCAATCAAATTGCTATGGTTTCATATCGAACTATATTTTATGAATATAAACATAAAAAGTATAGGTTTATAGTCAGAAGTATAAGTTATAAGTCGTTTTTGTAAAGGTAGTCATTTCAGTCGAAAGAACGACGTCTAGATGACCATTTTGGAAAACATACTTCCACTTTGAGTTTAACCATGATTTTTGGATATAGTTTCATGTTCATAAGAAAAATCATTTTCCCAGAAGAAAAATTTTTAAATCAAAGTTTATCATAGTTTTTAATTAACTAACCCAAAACAGCCCGCGGTGTTACTACTACGGCGTATATCCGGTTTTACGGTGTTTTTCGTGTTTTTTGGATTTAAATCATTAAGTTAGCATATCATATAGATATATAACATGTGTTTAGTTGATTTTAAAAGTCAAGTTAGAAGGATTAACTTTTGTTTGCGAACAAGTTTAGAATTAACTAAACTATGTTGTAGTGATTACATGTTCAAATCTTCGAATAAGATAGTTTTATATGTATGAATTGAATGATGTTATGAACATAATTACTACCTCAACTTTAGTAGGTAAACCTATTGGAAGTGACAAGAAATGATCTAGCTTCAAAGGATCTTGGATGGCTTGAAAGTTCTTGAAGTAGAATCATGACACGAAAACAAGTTCAAGTAAGATTATCACTCGAATTAAGATAGTTATAGTTACAGGAATTGAATCAAAGTTTGTATATGAGTATTAATTTGATTTAAAATGATATCTTACTGTAAACAACAAGGATTTCTTGAGGTTGGATGATCACTTTACAAGATTGGAAGTGAGCTAGTAAACTTGGAAGTATTCTTGATTTTATGAAACTTGAACTTGTAGAATTTATGAAGAACACTTAGAACTTGAAGATGGAACTTGAGAGAGATCAATTAGATGAAGAAAATTGAAGAATTAAAGTGTTTGTAGGTGTTTTTAGTCGTTGGTATATGGATTAGATATAAAGGATATGTAATTTTGTTTTCATGTAAATAAGTCATGAATGATTACTAATATTTTTGTAATTTTATGAGATATTTCATGCTAGTTGCCAAATGATGGTTCCCACATGTGTTAGGTAACTCACATGGGCTGCTAAAAGCTGATCATTGGAGTGTATATACCAATAGTACATACATTTAGAAGCTGTGTATTGTACGAGTACGAATACGGGTGCATACGAGTAGAATTGTTGATGAAACTGAACGAGGATGTAATTGTAAGAATTTTTGTTAAGTAGAAGTATTTTGATAAGTGTATTGAAGTCTTTCAAAAGTGTATGAATACATATTAAAACACTACATGTATATACATTTTAACTGAGTCGTTAAGTCATCGTTAGTCGTTACATGTAAATGTTGTTTTGAAACCTTTAGGTTAACGATCTTGTTAAATGTTGTTAACCCATTGTTTATTATATCTAAAGAGATGTTAAATTATTATATTATCATGATATTATGATATATTAATATATCTTAGTATGATATATATACAGTTAAATGTTGTTACAACAATAATCGTTACATATATGTCTCGTTTCGAAATCATTAAGTTAGTAGTCTTGTTTTTACATATGTAGTTCATTGTTAATACACTTAATGACATGTTTACTTATAATTTATCATGATTAAACATAGTGTAACAATATCTTAATATGATTCATATGTATTTAGTAAGACGTTGTTATAACGATAATCGTTATATATATCGTTTCGAGTTTCTTAATTCAATAAACTCAATTTTATGTATATAACTCATTGTTAAAATACCTAATGAGATAATTACTTATAATAATATCATGTTAACTATATATATAATCATATATATATATCATCATATAGTTTTTACAAGTTTTAACGTTCGTGAATCACCGGTCAACTTGGGTGGTCAATTGTCTATATGAAACCTATTTTAATTAATCAAGTCTTAACAAGTTTGATTGCTTAACATGTTGGAAACATTTAATCATGCAAATATAGTTTTCAATTAATATATAATCATGGAAAAGTTCGGGTCACTACAACGAGCGGATGAATTAGGTTTAGAATTGTGGTTAGAATATAATCATGACGAGGTACTCTAGAAATGAGCAACAAAATGGTATTACGGACATGTTCGCCGGTAAGTGCTTTAGGTTCTTTGCCAAGAGGACAATATGGTGGATGGAAGGGATCACCTTCTTTTTGACTCTAATGATTAAGTAGGCTACAAACCCATCAGATGAATTGGGGATAAATGATTGGCTAATTCATTCTGGTGACACTGCTTTCAGAGCTTAGGCGAAACTCCATATCGGAATAGCTGTCGGAATCCGAGGAATTCGAACTGGTTGAGGGATTCATCTCGTACGATCAGATGAAGGATTTTTGATAAGAAATAGATTATAGGATGTAGATTAGTACCCTGCAATACATAATTTACATATGCATATATAATACTAAAATCCCATAAGTTACGGAAGAATCTACGGAAGCTGTCAGGCAAAGGTAACAATAACAGATACACTAAGATATGAATTTATCTATACACAGTCTATGCAATAGAGGTAGTAAGATGTGTCTAGACTTTAAGGATGATAAGTAAGTAATTTTTTGACACGAATTGATAAGCAAAACGTTTGACATGCAGACACGGTCGAAGTCCAGACCCACTAATGCATCTAAACAACTATCAGCTAGACACACTAATGCAAGACCTGGTTCGCTAAGACCACCGATCTGATACCAACTATCGGGATCCGTTCTAATCCATCTGGACGAAGTCCATATCGATTATAAACGATTCACAATAGTTGATTTCATTGCGAGGTACTTGACCTCTATATGATACATTTTACAAACATTGCATTCGTTTTTAAAAAGACAAACTTTTAATACATTGAAAGTTGACGGCATGCATACCATTTCATAATATATCTAAACTATAAATGACTTGATAATAATCTTGATGAACTCGACGACTCGAATGCAACATCTTTTGAAATATGTCATGAATGACTCCAAGTAATGTCTCTAAAATGAGCAATTGCACAGCGAAAGATTTCTTTCATACCTGAGAATAAACAAGCTTTAAAGTGTCAACCAAAAGGTTGGTGAGTTCATTAGTTTATCATAATCATTCATTTTCATCATTTTAATAGACCACAAGAATTTCATTTCCAGTTCTCATAAATATACGTCCCATGCATAGAGACAAAAATATCATTCATATGGTGAACACCTGGTAACCGACATTAACAAGATGCATATAAGAATATCCCCTATCATTTCGGGAAATCCTTCAGACATGATAAAACAACATCGAAGTACTAAAGCATCCGGTACTTTAGATGGGGTTCGTTAGGCCCAATAGATCTATCTTTAGGATTCGCGTCAATTAGTAGATCGGTTTACTAATTCTTAGGTTACCAAGCAAAAGGGGCATATTCGGCTTCGATCATTCATCCATATAATGTAGTTTCAATTACTTGTGTCTATTTCGTAAAACATTTATAAAAATTTCGCATGTATTCTTAGCCCAAAAATATAAAGGGTAAAAAGGTAAATGAAACTCACTCTACAATATTTTGTAGTAAAAATATTCATACGACGATACGGAAACAATGCAGGGTTGGCCTCGAATTCACGAACCTATATCATTTGTATATATATATTAAAACATATAATCGTTACTGAACAAGCTTATATGTATTATTATTAATAATATACTTGTTATTATTATAGTTTATTTAGATAAATTTATTATATTTAATTTATATATTAATATCTATCATATTAATTTTTAATATAGTTTAATAACGTTTTACTGATAACATATAGTAATATGTAATACAAATATAATTGTAACGTATTTTCATATAAAATCTTTACTTGTAATAATAATAATGATAATGATAATAATTGTGATAATAAGAATGGTAATAATAATGATAATATTTATAAAATGTTACCAATACTAATGTTAATGACAATAATAACAAATTTTATTATTTCATACTAACGATAATAATAATAATACTCATAATCATAATAATACCAATAATACTTATACTAGTAATAAAATGATAAAGTTATATATTTAAACGATGATAATAATATTAGTTATAAAATTAATAATAATTGTAATCGTATTTATAATTATAATCATAATAATAATAAATGATAATCAATAATTAGCTTAGTAATAATCATAATAATAGCTAGTAATAATAACAATAATTAATAATAATAATAATAATAATAATAATAATAATAACAATGATAATAATAATAATAATAATAATAATAATAATAATAATAATAATAATAATAATAATAATAATAATAATGAATTTAAAAATATGGAACTACCTCAAAATGCTCGGATTAAAAAAATGTCACAAGTCGGGCTCGAACCCGAGACCTCTCGCTCACCCGTCAATCCCCTTAACCACTCTTCTGTTTCATTTATTTCTGATTAAATATTACAAATATTTTTATTTAAACAGTAAACTCGTCAGTTCTTCTTCTTCCTCTAAAGCTCAAACAGATAACCCATTTTGTTACCAAATCGATTATATGATTTTTATCATTTGAAAACAGAACCGAACACAACTCAAGGAGTAATTGAGTTTATTAAAATAGATAATAAAAATTTAAAGAAACTGAAATCAGCCCGCTGAGTTCATTTACGAACTACAAATCTGTTCTAGAATTCTAGATCATTTCTGATAAAAATTTTAACATGAAAGAGGTACTAAATCATGCTTAGAAACTTTATAAACCCTTAATTGGACCAAAAACATTCAAACAAATTCGAATTTTTCAATAATCAAAAGCTTTAACTTTTTAAAACGAACTTTGACTCCCAAAATTCGCAATGAATAACAGGAATTGGAACTTGTAAATTTGCAGAAAGTTTAAATAAAGGAATCCTAACAAAACTACATTTCTACTTTGTGAAATTCATTACAAAATTGTGCTGTTTGAAAAATGGAAGATGGAACAGCGTAGTCGATAGTTTACTTCAGTGTTCTTGATAAAAGAATCAATTAATTAAAATAGTGAAAGCCATAATTGATAATAGCATTTGAAGGAACGAATGACTTGATTAATGTTACAGAGTTTTGATCGTTTTATCCCCAATTATAGGTCGACAAAATTTGACATCAGGTACAAAAAATAAAATAAAATAAGAATTAAAGGAGAAAGGGATTGTAAACAGATTTTGTTGGGTTTCTAATGTTTTATTCCTTGATTGTACGAATTGAATCATCATCTACAGCATAGATGACGATGGGAAACAGTTTTGGGTCCTAAAGGTACTCGAATGATATTTATTTATTTATTTATTTACTTTTTTATAATTATTATTGCTAATTAAAAATTTATAGTTATATTAATAATAATTTAAATATAAATGATAACATTAATCATAAAAAAAATATTTAGTCACAATAAAAATAAAAATTTTATTGAATTTGATAGTAATGTAATATTAGGTAATACTGTTAATAATAATAGGAATGCTAATACTATTAATAACAATAATAAAATTCTTAATAATAATCATATTGAAATATTACTAATAATAATTATAATGTCATTAATAAAGAGAAGTAATGATACTTATTTTAGTATAAATCCTTATTTTAATGAAAGTACTAATATTATCAATATGGCAATTATATTTTATCCTTTAGTAATTTTATGTATTGATATTACATATTATTAAGTATGTAGTATTTATTAACATCTAATATACATAATAACATATATTGATTATTTAATACTTATTTATTTCATATATATAGTGATATGCATATACATATAATATTAATTAGGTATAGAAACCAGATGCATATATTTTTATATGTATATATATTCATTTTAATAGCAAATTAATTATTCTGGGTATTATTTTGTATCACCTTTTACGTATTTAATTCTAATGCTAAAATTATATTTTATAGTTTAAAAATATTATAATTATTATATATATATATATATATATATATATATATATATATATATATATATATATATATATATATATATATATATATATAAATCTATTTACAAACAATTGTTCATGAATCGTCGGTAATGGTTGAATGATAATTGAATATATGAACATAGTTTCAAAGTTTTCGAGGCTCAACATTACAGACTTTGCTTATCGTATCGAAATTAATTAAAGATTAAGTTTAAATTTAGTCGGAAATTCCCGGGTCGTCACACAAATAGTGGAGGACAAGCAGAACGACAATGCATACCAAACAATGAGGGATGATAAAGATGAGGAGGTGACTTATGTATTAATCTACGATTCTTTAATCTCTCTGGAAAATATTGTTGTGGAGGCAAATGATGAGCCACTTACGGTAAACACTGGAAATGATGAGATGGTTACGGTTGACACTGAGACCGTTGATGACGTTTTCCCACACGCGCTGTAGTGACCCGAACTTTTCCATGTTTATATATATTAATTGAGATTGATATTTACATGATTAAATGTTTCCAACATGTTAAGCAATCAAACTTGTTAAGACTTGATTAATTGAAATATGTTTCATATAGACAATTGACCACCCAAGTTGATCGGTGATTCACGAACGTTAAAACTTGTAAAAACTATATGATGACATATATATGGATATATATATAGTTAACATGATACTATGACAAGAAAACATATCATAAAGTATATTAACAATGAACTACATATGTAAAAACAAGACTACTAACTTAATGATTTTTAAACGAGACATATATGTAACGATTATCGTTGTAAAGACATTTAATGTATATATATCATATTAAGAGATATTCATACATGATAATATCATGATAATATAATAATTTAAAATCTCATTTGATATTATAAACATTGGGTTAACAACATTTAACAAGATCGTTAACCTAAAGGTTTCAAAACAACACTTACATGTAACGACTAACGATGACTTAACGACTCAGTTAAAATGTATATACATGTAGTGTTTTAATATGTATTTATACACTTTTGAAAGACTTCAATACACTTATCAAAATACTTCTACTTAACAAAAATGCTTACAATTACATCCTCGTTCAATTTCATCAACAATTCTACTCGTATGCACCCGTATTCGTACTCGTACAATACACAGCTTTTAGATGTATGTACTATTGGTATATACACTCCAATGATCAGCTCTTAGCAGCCCATGTGAGTCACCTAACACATGTGGGAACCATCATTTGGCAACTAGCATGAAATATCTCATAAAATTACAAAAATATGAGTAATCATTCATGACTTATTTACATGAAAACAAAAGTACATATCCTTTATATCTAATCCATACACCAACGACCAAAAACACCTACAAACACTTTCATTCTTCAATTTTCTTCATCTAATTGATCTCTCTCAAGTTCTATCTTCAAGTTCTAAGTGTTCTTCATAAATTCCAAAAGTTCTAGTTTCATAAAATCAAAAATACTTTCAAGTTTGCTAGCTCACTTCCAATCTTGTAAGGTGATCATCCAACCTCAAGAAATCTTTGTTTCTTACAGTAGGTTATCATTCTAATACAAGGTAATAATCATATTCAAACTTTGGTTCAATTTCTATAACTATAACAATCTTATTTCAAGTGATGATCTTACTTGAACTTGTTTTCGTGTCATGATTCTGCTTCAAGAACTTCGAGCCATCCAAGGATCCATTGAAGCTAGATCCATTTTTCACTTTTCCAGTAGGTTTATCCAAGGAAATTAAGGTAGTAATGATGTTCATAACATCATTCGATTCATACATATAAAGCTATCTTATTCGAAGGTTTAAACTTGTAATCACTAGAACATAGTTTAGTTAATTCTAAACTTGTTCGCAAACAAAAGTTAATCCTTCTAACTTGACTTTTAAAATCAACTAAACACATGTTCTATATCTATATGATATGCTAACTTAATGATTTAAAACCTGGAAACACGAAAAACACCGTAAAACCGGATTTACGCCGTCGTAGTAACACCGCGGGCTGTTTTGGGTTAGTTAATTAAAAACTATGATAAACTTTGATTTAAAAGTTGTTATTCTGAGAAAATGATTTTTATTATGAACATGAAACTATATCCAAAAATTATGGTTAAACTCAAAGTGGAAGTATGTTTTCTAAAATGGTCATCTAGACGTCGTTCTTTCGACTGAAATGACTACTTTTACAAAAACGACTTGTAACTTATTTTTCCGACTATAAACCTATACTTTTTCTGTTTAGATTCATAAAATAGAGTTCAATATGAAACCATAGCAATTTGATTCACTCAAAACGGATTTAAAATGAAGAAGTTATGGGTAAAACAAGATTGGATAATTTTTCTCATTTTAGCTACGTGAAAATTGGTAACAAATCTATTCCAACCATAACTTAATCAACTTTTATTGTATATTATGTAATCTTGAGATACCATAGACACGTATACAATGTTTCGACCTATCATGTCGACACATCTATATATATTTCGGAACAACCATAGACACTCTATATGTGAATGTTGGAGTTAGCTATACAGGGTTGAGGTTGATTCCAAAATATATATAGTTTGAGTTGTGATCAATACTGAGATACGTATACACTGGGTCGTGGATTGATTCAAGATAATATTTATCGATTTATTTCTGTACATCTAACTGTGGACAACTAGTTATAGGTTACTAACGAGGACAGCTGACTTAATAAACTTAAAACATCAAAATATATTAAAAGTGTTGTAAATATATTTTGAACATACTTTAATATATATGTATATATTGTTATAGGTTCGTGAATCAACAGTGGCCAAGTCTTACTTCCCGACGAAGTAAAAATCTGTAAAAGTGAGTTATAGTCCCACTTTTAAAATCTAATATTTTTGGGATGAGAATACATGCAGGTTTTATAAATAATTTACAAAATAGGCACAAGTACGTGAAACTACATTCTATGGTTGAATTATCGAAATCGAATATGCCCCTTTTTATTAAGTCTGGTAATCTAAGAATTAGGGAACAGACACCCTAATTGACGCGAATCCTAAAGATAGATCTATCGGGCCCAACAAGCCCCATCCAAAGTACCGGATGCTTTAGTACTTCGAAATTTATATCATATCCGAAGGGTGTCCCGGAATGATGGGGATATTCTTATATATGCATCTTGTTATTGTCGGTTACCAGGTGTTCACCATATGAATGATTTTTATCTCTATGTATGGGATGTGTATTGAAATATGAAATCTTGTGGTCTATTATTATGATTTGATATATATAGGTTAAACCTATAACTCACCAACATTTTTGTTGACGTTTTAAGCATGTTTATTCTCAGGTGATTATTAAGAGCTTCCGCTGTCGCATACTTAAATAAGGACGAGATTTGGAGTCCATGCTTGTATGATATTGTGTAAAAACTGCATTCAAGAAACTTATTTTGTTGTAACATATTTGTATTGTAAACCATTATGTAATGGTCGTGTGTAAACAGGATATTTTAGATTATCATTATTTGATAATCTACGTAAAGCTTTTTAAACCTTTATTGATGAAATAAAGGTTATGGTTTGTTTTAAAATGAATGCAGTCTTTGAAAAACGTCTCATATAGAGGTCAAAACCTCGCAACGAAATCAATTAATATGGAACGTTTTTAATCAATAAGAACGGGACATTTCAGTTGGTATCCGAGCGTTGGTCTTAGAGAACCAGAAAATTTGCATTAGTGTGTCTTATCGAGTTTGTTAGGATGCATTAGTGAGTCTGGACTTCGACCGTGTTTTCTTTAAAAATGATTGCTTAACATTTTTGTTGGAAACTATATATTTTTAACATATGAATATTATGTGATATATTAATCTCTTAACGTGTTTGATATTATGTGATAGATGTCTACCTCTAGAACAAGTCCCATTGACTCACCTAATAATAATGAAGAGTCAAATGTAAACTGGAATGATTTGTGGACTGATTCACAAGTTCCCGAAGAGGAACCGGAAGAAGAGTCGGAACCGGAAGAAGAATCGAAACCGGAAGAAGAATCGGAACCAGATGAAGAAATAGAACCGGTGGGGGAAATAATAAAACGGTTAAGTAAAAGAAAATCCTCAACCAACCGACCAAGGTTAATTATGGTCAATGGTGTTTCCGCCAAGGAAGCAAAATATTGGGAGGATTACCAATTCTCCGATGAATCGGATTCCGACGAGAATTCCGATGATGTTATAGAAATTACCCCAACTGAATTTAAAAAGGCAAAAGAAAATAATAAGGGAAAGGGCATAAAAATAGAGAAATCTAATTCCAACCCCGATGAACTTTATATGTATCGTCAACCCCCGAAGTCCTTAAGTTGTAACAATGACCCGGGAACCTCTAAACCACCAGGTTTTTCTAAACCAATGTGGAAAATTACGGCTCGTATTAGGGGAACATCATATATCCCTAGAAACTTGGCAAAATGAACCAAAACCGAAGAAGAAGAAACAAGCAAGTCGGAATAAGATAGTTGTATTCGTGTGGTGTAATATATGTAATATAGTGTGCTTATGCTTTATGATATATGTAAAAATTGCTTGTATTAATAAGTATTTTTTTTTATGAATCTAACTCTTGTCTATTTTACAGTATAAAAACACAAAATGGATAGACAACCCAATATTTTAAGAGACCTACCCGGAGACATGATTGATGAAATCTTGTCTAGAGTCGGTCAGAATTCTTCGGCACAACTATTTAAGGCGAGATCAGTTTGTAAGACATTCGAAGAACGTTCCAAGAATGTCTTGGTTTATAAGAGACTTTCGTTTGAAAGATGGGGGATATCACATTGGGAAACCCATAAGTTACGATGTGTTTACTTTGACGCATATATTGCGGGGAACCCAAATGCTATTTTACGCAATGGGTTAAGAAATTATTTTGACTCAATATATCCGAATATTGGACTTCGTGATTTAGAAAAAGCGGCTAACATGCAACATAAAGAAGCATGTTATGCTTACGGATTAGTAATGTTCGCTTCTCACCAAAGTGAGAACAAGAACATCGGGCTACAACTATTAAACAAAACGTTCCCACAAGTGACGGAGTCGGTAATTGGGGTAAGAAATGAGGTTTTTAGATTGTTACGGGACTGATGGACATTACGTAACCCTCGTCCCTTTGACGACGTTACAACACGCTGTCTTATCAACAGCCATAACGGTTATGTTCCACAAGACCAAGGATGGGAAGTAGTCCTAGTAAAACCAGAATGCATGACTTGTTTCTGGACGTATGAATTACGTGTCTTTATTGCCTTTGCTGAACGACTTGTGTACTAGCTAGAATTATCTTCACAACTATATCTTGTATCAAAGTTATTGTGTGCTATATTTCATGCTTTATGTAAAATAAGCGGTATTGTAAGTTTGTAAAATATTGTATAAAAGTTTGAACGCGAAATATTATTATAATCAGTTTTTCATATAGAATTGTAGTAGTTGAATTGTATATTAGCTGTTAAGTATGAACTTAACGGGTAGGTACTACCCGAATTTAAACTTATAAAACGCTAATATGAAGAAAAAGCTTTTATAAATGAGTTCATATTATGCTACGAAATACTATTAACTACTCTTAATATTCTGTATGATTAACTTGTTCCATTTGACTATTTTGAAGGAAATGGCACCGACTACTCGACACACCATGAATATGAATGAAGAGGAATTTCGTACTTTTCTAGCTTCAAACATAGCCGCAGTACAGGCTGCGCTACATACCAACAATAACCTTGGATCTAGCAGTACAGGAAATCGTGTAGGATGCACCTACAAAGAATTCACTTCTTGCAAACCTTTGGAATTTAATGGAACCGAAGGACCGATCGGATTGAAACGGTGGACCGAGAAGGTCGAATCGGTGTTTGCCATAAGTAAGTGTACTGAAGAGGACAAAGTGAAGTATGCTACGCATACCTTCACAGGTTCTGCGTTAACATGGTGGAATACCTATCTAGAGCAAGTGGGACAAGATGATGCGTACGCACTACCGTGGTCAGCATTCAAGCACTTGATGGACGAGAAGTACCGTCCCAGAACCGAGGTCAATAAGCTCAAGACAGAACTTAGAGGGTTACGAACCCAAGGATTTGATATTACCACATACGAAAGACGATTCACAGAATTGTGCCTATTGTGTCCGGGAGCATTCGAAGATGAGGAAGAGAAGATCGACGCGTTTGTGAAAGGATTACCGGAAAGAATCCAAGAAGATATAAGTTCACACGAGCCCGCCTCCATACAACAGGCATATAGAATGGCTCACAAACTAGTGAACCAGATTGAAGAAAGAATTAAAGAACAGACTGCTGAAGAGGCCAATGTGAAGCAAGTCAAAAGAAAGTGGGAGGAAAACGGTGATAAGAATCACCAATACAACAACAACAGCAATTACAACAATAATCGCAACAATTATCCCAACAATCGCAACATCAATCGCAACTACAACAAACGGCCCAACAACAACAACAACAACAACAACAGCAACTACAACAATCATCCCAACAACAATAATAACCGCAACAACAACAACAATCAGAAGCAACTATGCCAAAGGTGTGAAAAGTATCACTCAGGGTTCTGCACCAAATTTTGCAACAAGTGTAAAAGAAATGGTTATAGAGCGGCGAAGTGTGAGGTCTACGGACCAGGGGTTAATAGAACGAAAGGAACAAATGGTGTCGGAACGAGTAATGGCGGAGCAAGTAGTGTCGGAGCAAGTTATGCCAATGTAGTTTGTTATAAATGTGGAAAACCGGGCCACATTATTAGAAATTGCCCGAACCAGGAGAACACGAATGGACAAGGCCGCGGAAGAGTTTTCAATATTAATGCGGCAGAGGCACAGGAAGACCCGGAGCTTGTTACGGGTACGTTTCTTATTGACAATAAATCTGCTTACGTTTTATTTGATTCGGGTGCGGATAGAAGCTATATGAGTAGAGATTTTTGTGCTAAATTAAGTTGTCCATTGACGCCTTTGGATAGTAAATTTTTACTAGAATTAGCAAATGGTAAATTAATTTCAGCAGATAATATATGTCGAAATCGAGAAATTAAACTGGTTAGCGAAACATTTAAGATTGATTTGATACCAGTAGAGTTAGGGAGTTTTGATGTGATAATCGGTATGGACTGGTTGAACGAAGTGAAAGCAGAGATCGTTTGTTACAAAAATGCGATTCGCATTATACGAGAAAAAGGAAAACCCTTAATGGTGTACGGAGAAAAGGGCAACACGAAGCTACATCTTATTAGTAATTTGAAGGCACAAAAACTAATAAGAAAAGGTTGCTATGCTGTTCTAGCACACGTCGAGAAAGTACAAACTGAAGAAAAGAGCATCAATGATGTTCGCATTGCAAAAGAATTTTCCGATGTATTTCCGAAAGAATTACCGGGATTACCCCCACATCGATCCGTTGAATTTCAAATAGATCTTGTACCAGGAGCTGCACCAATAGCTCGTGCTCCTTACAGACTCGCACCCAGCGAGATGAAAGAACTGCAAAGCCAATTACAAGAACTTTTAGAGCGTGGTTTCATTCGACCAAGCACATCACCGTGGGGAGCTCCTGTTTTGTTTGTCAAGAAGAAAGATGGTACATTCAGGTTGTGTATCGACTACCGAGAGTTGAACAAACTTACCATCAAGAACCGCTACCCACTACCGAGAATCGACGACTTATTTGATCAACTACAAGGCTCGTCTGTTTATTCAAAGATTGACTTACGTTCCGGGTATCATCAAATGCGGGTGAAAGAAGATGATATTCCAAAGACTGCTTTCAGAACACGTTACGGTCATTACGAGTTTATGGTCATGCCGTTTGGTTTAACTAATGCACCAGCTGTGTTCATGGACCTTATGAACCGAGTGTGTGGACCATACCTTGACAAGTTTGTCATTGTTTTCATTGATGACATACTTATTTACTCAAAGAATGACCAAGAACACGGTGAACATTTGAGAAAGGTGTTAGAAGTATTGAGGAAGGAAGAATTGTACGCTAAGTTTTCAAAGTGTGCATTTTGGTTGGAAGAAGTTCAATTCCTCGGTCACATAGTGAACAAAGAAGGTATTAAGGTGGATCCAGCAAAGATAGAAACTGTTGAAAAGTGGGAAACCCCGAAAACTCCGAAACACATACGCCAGTTTTTAGGACTAGCTGGTTACTACAGAAGGTTCATCCAAGACTTTTCCAGAATAGCAAAACCCTTGACTGCATTAACGCATAAAGGGAAGAAATTTGAATGGAATGATGAACAAGAGAAAGCGTTTCAGTTATTGAAGAAAAAGCTAACTACGGCACCTATATTGTCATTGCCTGAAGGGAATGATGATTTTGTGATTTATTGTGACGCATCAAAGCAAGGTCTCGGTTGTGTATTAATGCAACGAACGAAGGTGATTGCTTATGCGTCTAGACAATTGAAGATTCACGAACAAAATTATACGACGCATGATTTGGAATTAGGCGCGGTTGTTTTTGCATTAAAGACTTGGAGGCACTACTTATATGGGGTCAAAAGTATTATATATACCGACCACAAAAGTCTTCAACACATATTTAATCAGAAACAACTGAATATGAGGCAGCGTAGGTGGATTGAATTATTGAATGATTACGACTTTGAGATTCGTTACCACCCGGGGAAGGCAAATGTGGTAGCCGATGCCTTGAGCAGGAAGGACAGAGAACCCATTCGAGTAAAATCTATGAATATAATGATTCATAATAACCTTACTACTCAAATAAAGGAGGCGCAACAAGGAGTTTTAAAAGAGGGAAATTTAAAGGATGAAATACCCAAAGGATCAGAGAAGCATCTTAATATTCGGGAAGACGGAACCCGGTATAGGGCTGAAAGGATTTGGGTACCAAAATTTGGAGATATGAGAGAAATGGTACTTAGAGAAGCTCATAAAACCAGATACTCAATACATCCTGGAACGGGGAAGATGTACAAGGATCTCAAGAAACATTTTTGGTGGCCGGGTATGAAAGCCGATGTTGCTAAATACGTGGGAGAATGTTTGACGTGTTCTAAGGTCAAAGCTGAGCATCAGAAACCATCAGGTCTACTTTAACAACCCGAAATCCCGGAATGGAAATGGGAAAACATTACCATGGATTTCATCACTAAATTACCAAGGACTGCAAGTGGTTTTGATACTATTTGGGTAATAGTTGATCGTCTCACCAAATCATCACACTTCTTGCCAATAAGAGAAGATGACAAGATGGAGAAGTTAGCACGACTGTATTTGAAGGAAGTCATCTCCAGACATGGAATACCAATCTCTATTATCTCTGATAGGGATGGCAGATTTATTTCAAGATTTTGGCAGACATTACAGCAAGCATTAGGAACTCGTCTAGACATGAGTACTGCCTATCATCCACAAACTGATGGGCAGAGTGAAAGGACGATACAAATGCTTGAAGACATGCTACGAGCATGTGTTATTGATTTCGGAAACAGTTGGGATCGACATCTACCATTAGCAGAATTTTCCTACAACAATAGCTACCATTCAAGCATTGAGATGGCGCCGTTTGAAGCACTTTATGGTAGAAAGTGCAGGTCTCCGATTTGTTGGAGTGAAGTGGGGGATAGACAGATTACGGGTCCGGAGATTATACAAGAAACTACCGAGAAGATCATCCAAATTCAACAACGATTGAAAACCGCCCAAAGTCGACAAAAGAGCTACGCAGACATTAAAAGAAAAGATATAGAATTTGAAATTGGAGAGATGGTCATGCTTAAAGTTGCACCTTGGAAAGGCGTTGTTCGATTTGGTAAACGTGGGAAATTAAATCCAAGGTATATTGGACCATTCAAGATTATTGATCGTGTCGGACCAGTAGCTTACCGACTTGAGTTACCTCAACAACTCGCGGCTGTACATAACACTTTCCACGTCTCGAATTTGAAGAAATGTTTTGCTAAAGAAGATCTCACTATTCCGTTAGATGAAATCCAAATCAACGAAAAACTTCAATTCATCGAAGAACCCGTCGAAATAATGGATCGTGAGGTTAAAAGACTTAAGCAAAACAAGATACCAATTGTTAAGGTTCGATGGAATGCTCGTAGAGGACCTGAGTTCACCTGGGAGTGTGAAGATCAGATGAAGAAGAAATACCCGCATCTATTTCCAGAAGATTCGTCAACACCTTCAACAGCTTAAAATTTCGGGACGAAATTTATTTAACAGGTAGGTACTGTAGTGACCCGAACATTTCCATGTTTATATATATTAATTGAGATTGATATTTACATGATTAAATGTTTCCAACATGTTAAGCAATCAAACTTGTTAAGACTTGATTAATTGAAATATGTTTCATATAGACAATTGACCACCCAAGTTGATCGGTGATTCACGAACGTTAAAACTTGTAAAAACTATATGATGACATATATATGGATATATATATAGTTAACATGATACTATGACAAGAAAACATATCATAAAGTATATTAACAATGAACTACATATGTAAAAACAAGACTAGTAACTTAATGATTTTTAAACGAGACATATATGTAACGATTATCGTTGTAAAGACATTTAATGTATATATATCATATTAAGAGATATTCATACATGATAATATCATGATAATATAATAATTTAAAATCTCATTTGATATTATAAACATTGGGTTAACAACATTTAACAAGATCGTTAACCTAAAGGTTTCAAAACAACACTTACATGTAACGACTAACGATGACTTAACGACTCAGTTAAAATGTATATACATGTAGTGTTTTAATATGTATTTATACACTTTTGAAAGACTTCAATACACTTATCAAAATACTTCTACTTAACAAAAATGCTTACAATTACATCCTCGTTCAGTTTCATCAACAATTCTACTCGTATGCACCCGTATTCGTACTCGTACAATACACAGCTTTTAGATGTATGTACTATTGGTATATACACTCCAATGATCAGCTCTTAGCAGCCCATGTGAGTCACCTAACACATGTGGGAACCATAATTTGGCAACTAGCATGAAATATCTCATAAAATTACAAAAATATGAGTAATCATTCATGACTTATTTACATGAAAACAAAAGTACATATCCTTTATATCTAATCCATACACCAACGACCAAAAACACCTACAAACACTTTCATTCTTCAATTTTCTTCATCTAATTGATCTCTCTCAAGTTCTATCTTCAAGTTCTAAGTGTTCTTCATAAATTCCAAAAGTTCTAGTTTCATAAAATCAAGAATACTTTCAAGTTTGCTAGCTCACTTCCAATCTTGTAAGGTGATCATCCAACCTCAAGAAATCTTTGTTTCTTACAGTAGGTTATCATTCTAATACAAGGTAATAATCATATTCAAACTTTGGTTCAATTTCTATAACTATAACAATCTTATTTCAAGTGATGATCTTACTTGAACTTGTTTTCGTGTCATGATTCTGCTTCAAGAACTTCGAGCCATCCAAGGATCCATTGAAGCTAGATCCATTTTTCTCTTTTCCAGTAGGTTTATCCAAGGAAATTAAGGTAGTAATGATGTTCATAACATCATTCGATTCATACATATAAAGCTATCTTATTCGAAGGTTTAAACTTGTAATCACTAGAACATAGTTTAGTTAATTCTAAACTTGTTCGCAAACAAAAGTTAATCCTTCTAACTTGACTTTTAAAATCAACTAAACACATGTTCTATATCTATATGATATGCTAACTTAATGATTTAAAACCTGGAAACACGAAAAACACCGTAAAACCGGATTTACGCCGTCGTAGTAACACCGCGGGCTGTTTTGGGTTAGTTAATTAAAAACTATGATAAACTTTGATTTAAAAGTTGTTATTCTGAGAAAATGATTTTTATTATGAACATGAAACTATATCCAAAAATTATGGTTAAACTCAAAGTGGAAGTATGTTTTCTAAAATTGTCATCTAGACGTCGTTCTTTCGACTGAAATGACTACTTTTACAAAAACGACTTGTAACTTATTTTTCCGACTATAAACCTATACTTTTTCTGTTTAGATTCATAAAATAGAGTTCAATATGAAACCATAGCAATTTGATTCACTCAAAACGGATTTAAAATGAAGAAGTTATGGGTAAAACAAGATTGGATAATTTTTCTCATTTTAGCTACGTGAAAATTGGTAACAAATCTATTCCAACCATAACTTAATCAACTTGTATTGTATATTATGTAATCTTGAGATACCATAGACACGTATACAATGTTTCGACCTATCATGTCGACACATCTATATATATTTCGGAACAACCATAGACACTCTATATGTGAATGTTGGAGTTAGCTATACAGGGTTGAGGTTGATTCCAAAATATATATAGTTTGAGTTGTGATCAATACTGAGATACGTATACACTGGGTCGTGGATTGATTCAAGATAATATTTATCAATTTATTTCTGTACATCTAACTGTGGACAACTAGTTATAGGTTACTAACGAGGACAGCTGACTTAATAAACTTAAAACATCAAAATATATTAAAAGTGTTGTAAATATATTTTGAACATACTTTAATATATATGTATATATTGTTATAGGTTCGTGAATCAACAGTGGCCAAGTCTTACTTCCCGACGAAGTAAAAATCTGTGAAAGTGAGTTATAGTCCCACTTTTAAAATCTAATATTTTTGGGATGAGAATACATGCAGGTTTTATAAATAATTTACAAAATAGGCACAAGTACGTGAAACTACATTCTATGGTTGAATTATCGAAATCGAATATGCCCCTTTTTATTAAGTCTGGTAATCTAAGAATTAGGGAACAGACACCCTAATTGACGCGAATCCTAAAGATAGATCTATCGGGCCCAACAAACCCCATCCAAAGTACCGGATGCTTTAGTACTTTGAAATTTATATCATATCCGAAGGGTGTCCCGGAATGATGGGGATATTCTTATATATGCATCTTGTTATTGTCGGTTACCAGGTGTTCACCATATGAATGATTTTTATCTCTATGTATGGGATGTGTATTGAAATATGAAATCTTGTGGTCTATTATTATGATTTGATATATATAGGTTAAACCTATAACTCACCAACATTTTTGTTGACGTTTTAAGCATGTTTATTCTCAGGTGATTATTAAGAGCTTCCGCTGTCGCATACTTAAATAAGGGCGAGATTTGGAGTCCATGCTTGTATGATATTGTGTAAAAACTGCATTCAAGAAACTTATTTTGTTGTAACATATTTGTATTGTAAACCATTATGTAATGGTCGTGTGTAAACAGGATATTTTAGATTATCATTATTTGATAATCTACGTAAAGCTTTTTAAACCTTTATTGATGAAATAAAGGTTATGGTTTGTTTTAAAATGAATGCAGTCTTTGAAAAACGTCTCATATAGAGGTCAAAACCTCGCAACGAAATCAATTAATATGGAACGTTTTTAATCAATAAGAACGGGACATTTCAGTTGGTATCCGAGCGTTGGTCTTAGAGAACCAGAAAATTTGCATTAGTGTGTCTTATCGAGTTTGTTAGGATGCATTAGTGAGTCTGGACTTCGACCGTGTTTTCTTTAAAAATGATTGCTTAACATTTTTGTTGGAAACTATATATTTTTAACATATGAATATTATGTGATATATTAATCTCTTAACGTGTTTGATATTATGTGATAGATGTCTACCTCTAGAACAAGTCCCATTGACTCACCTAATAATAATGAAGAGTCAAATGTAAACTGGAATGATTTGTGGACTGATTCACAAGTTCCCGAAGAGGAACCGGAAGAAGAGTCGGAACCGGAAGAAGAATCGGAACCGGAAGAAGAATCGGAACCAGATGAAGAAATAGAACCGGTGGGGGAAATAATAAAACGGTTAAGTAAAAGAAAATCCTCAACCAACCGACCAAGGTTAATTATGGTCAATGGTGTTTCCGCCAAGGAAGCAAAATATTGGGAGGATTACCAATTCTCCGATGAATCGGATTCCGACGAGAATTCCGATGATGTTATAGAAATTACCCCAACTGAATTTAAAAAGGCAAAAGAAAATAATAAGGGAAAGGGCATAAAAATAGAGAAATCTAATTCCAACCCCGATGAACTTTATATGTATCGTCAACCCCCGAAGTCCTTAAGTTGTAACAATGACCCGGGAACCTCTAAACCACCAGGTTTTTCTAAACCAATGTGGAAAATTACGGCTCGTATTAGGGGAACATCATATATCCCTAGAAACTTGGCAAAATGAACCAAAACCGAAGAAGAAGAAACAAGCAAGTCGGAATAAGATAGTTGTATTCGTGTGGTGTAATATATGTAATATAGTGTGCTTATGCTTTATGATATATGTAAAAATTGCTTGTATTAATAAGTATTTTTTTTTATGAATCTAACTCTTGTCTATTTTACAGTATAAAAACACAAAATGGATAGACAACCCAATATTTTAAGAGACCTACCCGGAGACATGATTGATGAAATCTTGTCTAGAGTCGGTCAGAATTCTTCGGCACAACTATTTAAGGCGAGATCAGTTTGTAAGACATTCGAAGAACGTTCCAAGAATGTCTTGGTTTATAAGAGACTTTCGTTTGAAAGATGGGGGATATCACATTGGGAAACCCATAAGTTACGATGTGTTTACTTTGACGCATATATTGCGGGGAACCCAAATGCTATTTTACGCAATGGGTTAAGAAATTATTTTGACTCAATATATCCGAATATTGGACTTCGTGATTTAGAAAAAGCGGCTAACATGCAACATAAAGAAGCATGTTATGCTTACGGATTAGTAATGTTCGCTTCTCACCAAAGTGAGAACAAGAACATCGGGCTACAACTATTAAACAAAACGTTCCCACAAGTGACGGAGTCGGTAATTGGGGTAAGAAATGAGGTTTTTAGATTGTTACGGGACTGATGGACATTACGTAACCCTCGTCCCTTTGACGACGTTACAACACGCTGTCTTATCAACAGCCATAACGGTTATGTTCCACAAGACCAAGGATGGGAAGTAGTCCTAGTAAAACCAGAATGCATGACTTGTTTCTGGACGTATGAATTACGTGTCTTTATTGCCTTTGCTGAACGACTTGTGTACTAGCTAGAATTATCTTCACAACTATATCTTGTATCAAAGTTATTGTGTGCTATATTTCATGCTTTATGTAAAATAAGCGGTATTGTAAGTTTGTAAAATATTGTATAAAAGTTTGAACGCGAAATATTATTATAATCAGTTTTTCATATAGAATTGTAGTAGTTGAATTGTATATTAGCTGTAAGTATGAACTTAACGGGTAGGTACTACCCGAATTTAAACTTATAAAACGCTAATATGAAGAAAAAGCTTTTATAAATGAGTTCATATTATGCTACGAAATACTATTAACTACTCTTAATATTCTGTATGATTAACTTGTTCCATTTGACTATTTTGAAGGAAATGGCACCGACTACTCGACACACCATGAATATGAATGAAGAGGAATTTCGTACTTTTCTAGCTTCAAACATAGCCGCAGTACAGGCTGCGCTACATACCAACAATAACCTTGGATCTAGCAGTACAGGAAATCGTGTAGGATGCACCTACAAAGAATTCACTTCTTGCAAACCTTTGGAATTTGATGGAACCGAAGGACCGATCGGATTGAAACGGTGGACCGAGAAGGTCGAATCGGTGTTTGCCATAAGTAAGTGTACTGAAGAGGACAAAGTGAAGTATGTTACGCATACCTTCACAGGTTCTGCGTTAACATGGTGGAATACCTATCTAGAGCAAGTGGGACAAGATGATGCGTACGCACTACCGTGGTCAGCATTCAAGCACTTGATGGACGAGAAGTACCGTCCCAGAACCGAGGTCAATAAGCTCAAGACAGAACTTAGAGGGTTACGAACCCAAGGATTTGATATTACCACGTACGAAAGACGATTCACAGAATTGTGCCTATTGTGTCCGGGAGCATTCGAAGATGAGGAAGAGAAGATCGACGCGTTTGTGAAAGGATTACCGGAAAGAATCCAAGAAGATATAAGTTCACACGAGCCCGCCTCCATACAACAGGCATATAGAATGGCTCACAAACTAGTGAACCAGATTGAAGAAAGAATTAAAGAACAGACTGCTGAAGAGGCTAATGTGAAGCAAGTCAAAAGAAAGTGGGAGGAAAACGGTGATAAGAATCACCAATACAACAACAACAGCAATTACAACAATAATCGCAACAATTATCCCAACAATCGCAACATCAATCGCAACTACAACAAACGGCCCAACAACAACAACAACAACAACAACAGCAACTACAACAATCATCCCAACAACAATAATAACCGCAACAACAACAACAATCAGAAGCAACTATGCCAAAGGTGTGAAAAGTATCACTCGGGGTTCTGCACCAAATTTTGCAACAAGTGTAAAAGAAATGGTTATAGCGCGGCGAAGTGTGAGGTCTACGGACCAGGGGTTAATAGAACGAAAGGAACAAATGGTGTCGGAACGAGTAATGGCGGAGCAAGTAGTGTCGGAGCAAGTTATGCCAATGTAGTTTGTTATAAATGTGGAAAACCGGGCCACATTATTAGAAATTGCCCGAACCAGGAGAACACGAATGGACAAGGCCGCGGAAGAGTTTTCAATATTAATGCGGCAGAGGCACAGGAAGACCCGGAGCTTGTTACGGGTACGTTTCTTATTGACAATAAATCTGCTTACGTTTTATTTGATTCGGGTGCGGATAGAAGCTATATGAGTAGAGATTTTTGTGCTAAATTAAGTTGTCCATTGACGCCTTTGGATAGTAAATTTTTACTCGAATTAGCAAATGGTAAATTAATTTCAGCAGATAATATATGTCGGAATCGAGAAATTAAACTGGTTAGCGAAACATTTAAGATTGATTTGATACCAGTAGAGTTAGGGAGTTTTGATGTGATAATCGGTATGGACTGGTTGAACGAAGTGAAAGCAGAGATCGTTTGTTACAAAAATGCGATTCGCATTATACGAGAAAAAGGAAAACCCTTAATGGTGTACGGAGAAAAGGGCAACACGAAGCTACATCTTATTAGTAATTTGAAGGCACAAAAACTAATAAGAAAAGGTTGCTATGCTGTTCTAGCACACGTCGAGAAAGTACAAACTGAAGAAAAGAGCATCAATGATGTTCGCATTGCAAAAGAATTTCCCGATGTATTTCCGAAAGAATTACCGGGATTACCCCCACATCGATCCGTTGAATTTCAAATAGATCTTGTACCAGGAGCTGCACCAATAGCTCGTGCTCCTTACAGACTCGCACCCAGCGAGATGAAAGAAATGCAAAGCCAATTACAAGAACTTTTAGAGCGTGGTTTCATTCGACCAAGCACATCACCGTGGGGAGCTCCTGTTTTGTTTGTCAAGAAGAAAGATGGTACATTCAGGTTGTGTATCGACTACCGAGAGTTGAACAAACTTACCATCAAGAACCGCTACCCACTACCGAGAATCGACGACTTATTTGATCAACTACAAGGCTCGTCTGTTTATTCAAAGATTGACTTACGTTCCGGGTATCATCAAATGCGGGTGAAAGAAGATGATATTCCAAAGACTGCTTTCAGAACACGTTACGGTCATTACGAGTTTATGGTCATGCCGTTTGGTTTAACTAATGCACCAGCTGTGTTCATGGACCTTATGAACCGAGTGTGTGGACCATACCTTGACAAGTTTGTCATTGTTTTCATTGATGACATACTTATTTACTCAAAGAATGACCAAGAATACGGTGAACATTTGAGAAAGGTGTTAGAAGTATTGAGGAAGGAAGAATTGTACGCTAAGTTTTCAAAGTGTGCATTTTGGTTGGAAGAAGTTCAATTCCTCGGTCACATAGTGAACAAAGAAGGTATTAAGGTGGATCCAGCAAAGATAGAAACTGTTGAAAAGTGGGAAACCCCGAAAACTCCGAAACACATACGCCAGTTTTTAGGACTAGCTGGTTACTACAGAAGGTTCATCCAAGACTTTTCCAGAATAGCAAAACCCTTGACTGCATTAACGCATAAAGGGAAGAAATTTGAATGGAATGATGAACAAGAGAAAGCGTTTCAGTTATTGAAGAAAAAGCTAACTACGGCACCTATATTGTCATTGCCTGAAGGGAATGATGATTTTGTGATTTATTGTGACGCATCAAAGCAAGGTCTCGGTTGTGTATTAATGCAACGAACGAAGGTGATTGCTTATGCGTCTAGACAATTGAAGATTCACGAACAAAATTATACGACGCATGATTTGGAATTAGGCGCGGTTGTTTTTGCATTAAAGACTTGGAGGCACTACTTATATGGGGTCAAAAGTATTATATATACCGACCACAAAAGTCTTCAACACATATTTAATCAGAAACAACTGAATATGAGGCAGCGTAGGTGGATTGAATTATTGAATGATTACGACTTTGAGATTCGTTACCACCCGGGGAAGGCAAATGTGGTAGCCGATGCCTTGAGCAGGAAGGACAGAGAACCCATTCGAGTAAAATCTATGAATATAATGATTCATAATAACCTTACTACTCAAATAAAGGAGGCGCAACAAGGAGTTTTAAAAGAGGGAAATTTAAAGGATGAAATACCCAAAGGATCAGAGAAGCATCTTAATATTCGGGAAGACGGAACCCGGTATAGGGCTGAAAGGATTTGGGTACCAAAATTTGGAGATATGAGAGAAATGGTACTTAGAGAAGCTCATAAAACCAGATACTCAATACATCCTGGAATGGGGAAGATGTACAAGGATCTCAAGAAACATTTTTGGTGGCCGGGTATGAAAGCCGATGTTGCTAAATACGTGGGAGAATGTTTGACGTGTTCTAAGGTCAAAGCTGAGCATCAGAAACCATCAGGTCTACTTTAACAACCCGAAATCCCGGAATGGAAATGGGAAAACATTACCATGGATTTCATCACTAAATTACCAAGGACTGCAAGTGGTTTTGATACTATTTGGGTAATAGTTGATCGTCTCACCAAATCAGCACACTTCTTGCCAATAAGAGAAGATGACAAGATGGAGAAGTTAGCACGACTGTATTTGAAGGAAGTCATCTCCAGACATGGAATACCAATCTCTATTATCTCTGATAGGGATGGCAGATTTATTTCAAGATTTTGGCAGACATTACAGCAAGCATTAGGAACTCGTCTAGACATGAGTACTGCCTATCATCCACAAACTGATGGGCAGAGTGAAAGGACGATACAAACGCTTGAAGACATGCTACGAGCATGTGTTATTGATTTCGGAAACAGTTGGGATCGACATCTACCATTAGCAGAATTTTCCTACAACAATAGCTACCATTCAAGCATTGAGATGGCGCCGTTTGAAGCACTTTATGGTAGAAAGTTCAGGTCTCCGATTTGTTGGAGTGAAGTGGGGGATAGACAGATTACGGGTCCGGAGATTATACAAGAAACTACCGAGAAGATCATCCAAATTCAACAACGATTGAAAACCGCCCAAAGTCGACAAAAGAGCTACGCTGACATTAAAAGAAAAGATATAGAATTTGAAATTGGAGAGATGGTCATGCTTAAAGTTGCACCTTGGAAAGGCGTTGTTCGATTTGGTAAACGAGGGAAATTAAATCCAAGGTATATTGGACCATTCAAGATTATTGATCGTGTCAGACCAGTAGCTTACCGACTTGAGTTACCTCAACAACTCGCGGCTGTACATAACACTTTCCACGTCTCGAATTTGAAGAAATGTTTTGCTAAAGAAGATCTCACTATTCCGTTAGATGAAATCCAAATCAACGAAAAACTTCAATTCATCGAAGAACCCGTCGAAATAATGGATCGTGAGGTTAAAAGACTTAAGCAAAACAAGATACCAATTGTTAAGGTTCGATGGAATGCTCGTAGAGGACCTGAGTTCACCTGGGAGTGTGAAGATCAGATGAAGAAGAAATACCCGCATCTATTTCCAGAAGATTCGTCAACACCTTCAACAGCTTAAAATTTCGGGACAAAATTTATTTAACAGGTAGGTACTGTAGTGACCCGAACATTTCCATGTTTATATATATTAATTGAGATTGATATTTACATGATTAAATGTTTCCAACATGTTAAGCAATCAAACTTGTTAAGACTTGATTAATTGAAATATGTTTCATATAGACAATTGACCACCCAAGTTGATCGGTGATTCACGAACGTTAAAACTTGTAAAAACTATATGATGACATATATATGGATATATATATAGTTAACATGATACTATGACAAGAAAACATATCATAAAGTATATTAACAATGAACTACATATGTAAAAACAAGACTACTAACTTAATGATTTTTAAACGAGACATATATGTAACGATTATCGTTGTAAAGACATTTAATGTATATATATCATATTAAGAGATATTCATACATGATAATATCATGATAATATAATAATTTAAAATCTCATTTGATATTATAAACATTGGGTTAACAACATTTAACAAGATCGTTAACCTAAAGGTTTCAAAACAACACTTACATGTAACGACTAACGATGACTTAACGACTCAGTTAAAATGTATATACATGTAGTGTTTTAATATGTATTTATATACTTTTGAAAGACTTCAATACACTTATCAAAATACTTCTACTTAACAAAAATGCTTACAATTACATCCTCGTTCAGTTTCATCAACAATTCTACTCGTATGCACCCGTATTCGTACTCGTACAATACACAGCTTTTAGATGTATGTACTATTGGTATATACACTCCAATGATCAGCTCTTAGCAGCCCATGTGAGTCACCTAACACATGTGGGAACCATAATTTGGCAACTAGCATGAAATATCTCATAAAATTACAAAAATATGAGTAATCATTCATGACTTATTTACATGAAAACAAAAGTACATATCCTTTATATCTAATCCATACACCAACGACCAAAAACACCTACAAACACTTTCATTCTTCAATTTTCTTCATCTAATTGATCTCTCTCAAGTTCTATCTTCAAGTTCTAAGTGTTCTTCATAAATTCCAAAAGTTCTAGTTTCATAAAATCAAGAATACTTTCAAGTTTGCTAGCTCACTTCCAATCTTGTAAGGTGATCATCCAACCTCAAGAAATCTTTGTTTCTTACAGTAGGTTATCATTCTAATACAAGGTAATAATCATATTCAAACTTTGGTTCAATTTCTATAACTATAACAATCTTATTTCAAGTGATGATCTTACTTGAACTTATTTTCGTGTCATGATTCTGCTTCAAGAACTTCGAGCCATCCAAGGATCCATTGAAGCTAGATCCATTTTTCTCTTTTCCAGTAGGTTTATCCAAGGAAATTAAGGTAGTAATGATGTTCATAACATCATTCGATTCATACATATAAAGCTATCTTATTCGAAGGTTTAAACTTGTAATCACTAGAACATAGTTTAGTTAATTCTAAACTTGTTCGCAAACAAAAGTTAATCCTTCTAAATTGACTTTTAAAATCAACTAAACACATGTTCTATATCTATATGATATGCTAACTTAATGATTTAAAACCTGGAAACACGAAAAACACCGTAAAACCGGATTTACGCCGTCGTAGTAACACCGCGGGCTGTTTTGGGTTAGTTAATTAAAAACTATGATAAACTTTGATTTAAAAGTTGTTATTCTGAGAAAATAATTTTTATTATGAACATGAAACTATATCCAAAAATTATGGTTAAACTCAAAGTGGAAGTATGTTTTCTAAAATGGTCATCTAGACGTCGTTCTTTCGACTGAAATGACTACTTTTACAAAAACGACTTGTAACTTATTTTTCCGACTATAAACCTATACTTTTTCTGTTTAGATTCATAAAATAGAGTTCAATATGAAACCATAGCAATTTGATTCACTCAAAACGGATTTAAAATGAAGAAGTTATGGGTAAAACAAGATTGGATAATTTTTCTCATTTTAGCTACGTGAAAATTGGTAACAAATCTATTCCAACCATAACTTAATCAACTTGTATTGTATATTATGTAATCTTGAGATACCATAGACACGTATACAATGTTTTGACCTATCATGTCGACACATCTATATATATTTCGGAACAACCATAGACACTCTATATGTGAATGTTGGAGTTAGCTATACAGGGTTGAGGTTGATTCCAAAATATATATAGTTTGAGTTGTGATCAATACTGAGATACGTATACACTGGGTCGTGGATTGATTCAAGATAATATTTATCGATTTATTTCTGTACATCTAACTGTGGACAACTAGTTATAGGTTACTAACGAGGACAGCTGACTTAATAAACTTAAAACATCAAAATATATTAAAAGTGTTGTAAATATATTTCTAACATACTTTAATATATGTATATATTGTTATAGGTTCGTGAATCAACAGTGGCCAAGTCTTACTTCCCGACGAAGTAAAAATCTGTGAAAGTGAGTTATAGTCCCACTTTTAAAATCTAATATTTTTGGGATGAGAATACATGCAGGTTTTATAAATAATTTACAAAATAGGCACAAGTACGTGAAACTACATTCTATGGTTGAATTATCGAAATCGAATATGCCCCTTTTTATTAAGTCTGGTAATCTAAGAATTAGGGAACAGACACCCTAATTGACGCGAATCCTAAAGATAGATCTATCGGGCCCAACAAGCCCCATCCAAAGTACCGGATGCTTTAGTACTTCGAAATTTATATCATATCCGAAGGGTGTCCCGGAATGATGGGGATATTCTTATATATGCATCTTGTTATTGTCGGTTACCAGGTGTTCACCATATGAATGATTTTTATCTCTATGTATGGGATGTGTATTGAAATATGAAATCTTGTGGTCTATTATTATGATTTGATATATAGGTTAAACCTATAACTCACCAACATTTTTGTTGACGTTTTAAGCATGTTTATTCTCAGGTGATTATTAAGAGCTTCCGCTGTCGCATACTTAAATAAGGACGAGATTTGGAGTCCATGCTTGTATGATATTGTGTAAAAACTGCATTCAAGAAACTTATTTTGTTGTTACATATTTGTATTGTAAACCATTATGTAATGGTCGTGTGTAAACAGGATATTTTAGATTATCATTATTTGATAATCTACGTAAAGCTTTTTAAACCTTTATTGATGAAATAAAGGTTATGGTTTGTTTTAAAATGAATGCAGTCTTTGAAAAACGTCTCATATAGAGGTCAAAACCTCGCAATGAAATCAATTAATATGGAACGTTTTTAATCAATAAGAACGGGACATTTCACGCGCTGACAGAAGAGTCCGAATTGTGTGATGATGAAATGGTTCAGGAGATAGAAAGTTCTATGCATGAGTCGATGACACTATTCCAATGTGTGGATGCAATTCTTGCTGAACCTAAATGTCATGTTGTCGTTTTTCCTTTGAGCTCACATCGAAATGGCGACAACAAGGCTCAACTGACAATTATAGATGCTGAAAATGCAAATGTAAATGCAGGAAAAGTTGACGTGCGAAATGAATATGCTTATACCAGCTGGGTTAAGCAACATCGACTAAAGATTCACAACTTTCTGATAGAAGCAACGGCAACCAATAGTTATCGCAAATTCACGCGAACAGTTCATCTCATCAATCGCAGAGAGCTAGTATAATTGAGCAAAACATTTTATTTGTGGCCTAAATGGAAGGCAAAACGCAGTCATCCATACAATAGTCTGGTAGCATGTTATTACGTCGAAGGTATTATTTTTACAGAGAGCTACCACTACTGTTATACCCCCCAAATAGGGTCGGGGGTAAATATGACTTTTCCAATACCATCACACAGTTATATAATGAGAGAACGACTCTAAATGAGACATTTTGTTAAAACAGAAATTGTATTGCAGCGAAAACGAAATAATGTTTACATGTTAAACCCAAATGTACTTAATAATTGTTTAACAATGCTAAGACATAAATATGTGGACTTTAATGCATCAGCTAGCAAAGCAACATATGGCAGCACATAAGCTAATCTTCACCTGAGACAAACATGCTTAAAATGTCAACACAATGGTTGAGTGAACATCATAGGTTTAATAATCATAATAAATTTTAGACCACAAGATTTAGTTCAAAACATCAAAATATCAATATGCCATGATTTATAATATCGAGCTAAACATAAAAACCCCTGACACTGTACGGGTATCAGTAATCTTTATTATGTACCCCCTTGACGATAGATCAATGTGTAGAGACGTCACTCTCAATAGGCCTACTCACAATAATTAAGCTTGCAACATTTCAATTCCAGCAATTAACGATATTATGGCGGGGATTTGCATGTAAGAATACAAGTTAACAATAGTCTCATGAAGTTGCATATCAAAAAGTTTAGGCACTTGTGTCTAAATTGTAAATCATTTAAAAGTAAGCATGTGTCTCACCCCAAGATTTATAAAATACAATAAAATGTGTAAAAAGTGGGGCTATGAGTTCACCTTAGTAGCATGGAAGAGTTATTCCACGAGAGAAATGAATTGAACGGAAGAACGTGATTGAGATCTCAACCTAGAGATAGAATGTATGATCAGATATTGCCTAATAGACATAAGTATAGTAACTATACTAATGATAATGGTTTTCTAAAAGAAATTCCATTTTCGGAAAGGTTACTATTTATGAAAAGTTTCTATTCTTAGAAATTTTCCAATTATAGAAACTTTGGGTTATAATATTTAGCAAGACATTATACAACTTCTCAAATCTCATTGCTATCATACAAGTCACTCTGATGATCAGTTGTTACCGGCCGCCCAGGATTCTTGACCAGAATCTATGTCTTGGCATTCGAAATCCACAAGTAGTTCCCATAAGGCAACAAGGATCACCCTAGGCCATATGTAGCGGTGAGATTCGTATATAGTGTACGTTATCTTGATTATAACCTTCACATGTTATAGGTATATAATCTTTAATTATATAACTAAGTTAATTATATATACTTGTATTACATAACTATTAATAGTTTCATAATTATATATGTATTATTACTTAAGCTATAATTACTATCTTGACTTGGATTAATTAATATCTATAATATACTAATCATTATCTCATACAATATATATAACATAAATGTATTATATTATTTGTTATTTAATTTACAAGATACTTAATAATATAGCACTTTATTAACCCAATATTATCCATAAATACCTAAATAATTAATTAAAAACATAAGAATCATATACATAATTTTTATAATCTTATTTAATTATAAAAATCAGTAAAAAAAATTAAGAAAGTGTTTTTATTACAAGTTTGTTTTTATATTTGTTTTTATTCCAAATTTAATCATAAAACAAGTTTAATTCTACATAAATTACTAAATAAACCTAAATAATTATTTTTAAAATTTTTATAAGTTTCTTACAGTTTAATAACCTATAGAAAAATATTTATAAAATATTACTTTATTTTTACATTTATTTCCTTAATTACCCTCTATTTACATAATAAAAGAGTTTAATTATACAATAATTATTAAATCGACCCATAAATTAATTTTTAAAACTTTCTCAGATCTATACAAAGTTTATAAACCCAGAAAAATTAATTCTTTATTTTTATTTACTGTATATATTTTTATTACGAATTTCACCTTGTTTCTATAATTAAATAACACATAACACGAATTTAATTTTTATAAATTAGGTACTGAGCTAATTAATTAAGTTAAATATCATACTTTACTGTAAAAATATTTTTTATAATTTAAATAGCCCTTTTTCTTATTTTTATAGATATATGCGTATATATATATATATATATATTAAACTTTTTAAATTATTAAAAATATAAAAACGTATTAAAAATCAGAAATATTATTTTTCCTAGATCTCACAATACTTATTAATAATTAATATGCATAATTTATAATTTATTAAACTCAATACATAATTATATGTATATATATATATATTCGGCCGAGAATAAACACAAAAAAATAAAAATAATACAAAAACAAATTAATTTTTTGTAAAATAAATTTTTATAAAACTTATTCATCATGTAGCTAATTATCATGAATTTAGAAAAATTTTATAAAGTGCAAAAGTATTTTATTTATTTTGCTGGGGGTTTCGGCCAAAAAAGAAACAAGAAAAAAGAAAAAAAAGAGAAAAACAAAAAGAAAGAAAAAGAAGAAAAGAAACTCACAATTTTTTTAGGGTTTGAGAGCTCCCAAAAATTAGATGTAAAAAATTATGAGGGGTTAAGGTGTTGACAATCATTATTGTAATATTTAATGTCGTGTGGTTTATGTCTTGTATTAGTCTAGTGGCGTGTGCGTTTTAGTCTTATAATTGTAATAGTCTAGATTAGGCTATTTACCACGGTAACTTAGTATTAACAATGTGTTTGTAACTTGGGAGCTTGCTACTATATAAAGCAAGCTCCCCACCCTTGTAACTGAGCTAGTCATTAATAACACTTTACTTTCTCTCACTAGCATCTCTCTACAAGAAACACTCTCAAAACCCACTAACACTATCAAGAACAGATCGAACACCTCTAATTGGGACTAACGATTGACATCAGAGCGGGATTACACATTCGTGTAGTAGATCCTCGTCGCAAGGTGTTCATCGCGTTTTTAGTGTTTGTGTTCCATTCGGTTTTGGTATGAAATCTTGATAACTTGAACCTTGTTCTTAATTTTTTAAACTTGAATTACTTTGATTATATGTTTTTTTTGTTCAGTGTTATAGTTTTTTGTTTACAATCAAAATCAGATCTAAATTTCGTATAAACAGAAAATTAATATTTCTTTTTACCTGCTACTGTTCGTGTCTCATAATCATTATTATCCTCAAATTCAATTTCCTTATTTGAGGATATTCAACACAAATTGAGACCAGATCTATATCATTTAACATGAACCGAACCCAGATCTACAATCAGATTCTCAAGAACATCACTGAATTTTTCTAGATCTTAGATCCATTTTCGTCACTTTTTAGATCCAAATTGCAAATCCTCAATCCTAGATTAATTTGTGAAATCTAAAAACACAAAGTTGTTAGAAATCATTGTATGAATCTACTTGCAAATTCTCAGGTCCAAACATGAAAAATATAGCATGAATTTTCGAGTCAAAGTGTAAAAGAAAAAGTCAAATATTTTTTAATCTTCAAATTCAGGAGCTGTGATTTATTTTCGATTAATCTTATGATTTTCAAGCATTCACCAAGTGATTATCAACGAGTTTTATGAAGGATTCCCGTCTTAAAAGTGTTTGATTTGAAAAATCAATTTTTGGTGTTCATATTTTTTTGTGATCGAGAAATTGTTGTAATACCTGCTGAATCCTGCTCGAAAACCAAGTTAAACTGCTCGAAAACCTCATTGAGATTCAAAAATTGTTGCTCGAGAACTTGTTGCTTGAATTCATTGTGCTCGAATTTTTTTGTGGTCAAAGATTATTTTTTTTAATTACCGAAAACCTTCAAGTGTGGTCTAAAACATTGAAACTCCCTAAAACTTGTCATAAAAGTTTTTGTCTGACAAAATTGTGTCCTAAAAGTTGTAGACAATTAGTGTCCTAAAAGTTTTGTCCAAGTTTTGTCCTAAAACATTGTCAATTTGTTTGAGTAGTTGCAATTGAACTTGCTATTGCTCGAAAACACCTTGACAAACTTGATCAAGTTTTAGTACACCAAATTGGGACTTAGAACTTTAATATATCTTTTGGATATTAGGGAACATTCTAAAACAAGACAAAATACAACTTAATTTTCTTGAAGAACAAAAGTAATAACCCATTTTAGAGAAAATCTTGACAAAAGTACATTGCTTAAAAGGTTGGAATTCCAAACTGTGAAAGAATAATTTTAGTGGTTTTGGTGAGAATATAAAAGATCTCTTCTTTGAAAAGTCAATGAGTTGAAATCCGTTAAAATAACACATAAAGTAAAATCTTAAGCTTATCTTTGAAATTTTACGGATGTCAAGGTTGCGGGTTAGAAATCTTTTGAAAAAGATAAATTTTTGAAAATCATTAATATAGCATTGTTCGAAAAGATTTGACCTTAAAACTTCAATCGAAAACTAGTGCTCGAAAACTGGTTAATGAAAAACATTGACCGAAAACCTGTGCCCGAAATCTTAACTGAACGAAAACATTGTTTTTGACGGAAAACCTTCCTGCCCGAAAACCTTATTCGAAAATATTGGTTTTGACTGAAAACCTTACGTGGCCGAAAACCTTCCTGAACGAAAACCTTTGTTGTTCAAAAACATGGCCAATCCTGTGGTTGCTCGAAATCTTTGACTGAGAACCTTGGCCGAGAACTTTTAACTGAAAATCTTTGTTGCCATAAATCTTTGAGTATACTAATTATGATTACCGGAAAGCTTTAACTTGATCAAAAACCTTTGATTGAAAACATTAATCAATAGGTTTTGACCAATTTCTATTTCGATCAAAACATTTGGTACTCAACAACGTCCAGTGTCTGAAGCGGTTGACTGACCAAAAACCAACGAAACCTTATTTTCAAAATTTGATTCATGTGAATCATATTTTGAGGGGGAGAAAAGTGATATTTCTTAAGTTTATTTGTTGTTTCGTGTGACGACCCGGGAAATTCTGACCAAATTTAAACTTAATCTTTATATAATTTCATCATGATAAGCAAAGTCTATAATGTTGAGTCTCAAAAGTTTTGAACTATTTTCATGAGATGAATTTGACCTTCGACCAATTCCTGATGATTCACGAACAATTGTTTGTATACAACTAAATATATATAAATATATATATAATTATAAATATAAGTATTTGAAACTATAAAATGTTATTAACTCATTAAAATTAAATATGAAAAATATTATACAAAATAAGTTGTTACTAAAATAAATTTGATTTCGAATTCATTTAGTAAACAATTGTAGCACTCGTTTATCATTCGGGGATTTGTCAACTAAATCTATAAAATATATATAGCACCATGAAAGTACCAATCATCTACACATTGACGTTATTGAAATTGATAATTAATTATTACACTAACTTTATTTTATTTTAATAGATCTCTAATTTTATAAACCCCTTGTTGTTTTACTTCACCCATTTAGAATTAGCTTTTACCACCTTTTAGATTATTAACCCGTGAATGTGATATATCAATCAAGATCACTGTATTTGTTATTTTGTTATAATCTCTAATCTATATATGTACATACACACATGGCATAGATATTAAACAAACCACTTAATAATGGATCCGTGAATTAGGATTAGAAAAGGAGATTTTACTGTACATGATTGAGCTACTACGTTTGTATGTTTATAGATGTAAAATGCATATTTATATAGTATTCATTAATCAAACAAGAATGACAACCCCACCAATTCTTACTTTCTATTAATTGTTTTTATCTTGTGAATGTCATCCATGAATTGAAGCATCTTTCATAGTCACTATTGGTGTTTAATAGCAATTCTATATTACTATCTATATAATCTTACATATAGATATAGAATTACATTAGGGATATATGACCAAACCATCTTCACTTCACCCATTCCTAATTATTTCTTCTTCTCTATATTACTCCCTCACTCTTGCAACCATATTCACCACCATTCATCTTTCACCTTCATCCATTTTCTATCACCACCACTGCAACTTCACAACCACCATAACTGCCACCATGATTAAACTGCTATCACCTCTTCCACCTTGAACCACCACCCCTCAAACCATCACAACTTTTCTCAAGCAAACACCTATTCAAAACTAACCAAACTGCTCTAGTTACAGCTCGTTAAAAACAACTGAAATTTTTATTTTATTTTTTTGTTTTTGATGTATTTGAATAAGCAGCCTACTGCTATGTCTATTACCATTTTCGCTGCTCGACCTCACTCACTGCTATTGCACTTAATTCTGCTTCTTTTACAATTACTAACAAGCACCACCACAGTCCCATCTGTTTATGTTTCTGTTACAGCTAACAAAGGTATTGATGATAATACAGACTCAATAAATAAGATGAAGAATAAAGAATCATGATATATATTGATATCGATATAATGATATAATGATATATATTGATATTGATATAATGATGATTATGAAAACGAATACATTACTTGTACTATTATGCCATGTCTATCTCCAAAATCCTTAACCTTAATCAAACAGCAACCCTTTTAGCTAAAAACTGATCCTGTTTCTGACTTTTGCTTGACCTTGTTCTACCTGCAATACTTACCCAACAAACTATGCGCGATTGCTTTTAGATTGCCTTATTTTCTGCTACAACCATCAAACACACAATCACAACCATCTTCTATACCTGCAACAAATAATATATCGAAGTAAATTTCTAAACATGTGGAGAATCGACTACTCCTGTTCCTGATCAAACAACCTACCATCAATCAACAACTTGGTTCAGCTACTATCTTGATTACATCAAATTGCTACTGTTGTTTCTCTTTAACCTAATACTGTACGAATCGGTTGATAACCAAACACCTCATCAAATCCACCAATAACACATTTAATTACTACTCTTGTTCAATCAAATATGAGTACAGAATATATGAGGGATTTAAGAAATTGAGAGCATGATAATGAACCGATTACCTGCTACTGGATCGATTGATTGTATTGCTGCCCTAATCGATCTACTTTTGCTCCCATCCTGATGACAAATACCATCACAGATAGTTCAAAATTTCTTTTCTCTCTCGATTGCTACCGTTCCAATTGTGGTTGCTGAATCGATAACCTTCTTGATCGATTGATGAATCCATGATCTTCTTAATCGATTGACGAATCCGTGATCTGCTTTAGTTATTTATTTATTTATTTTTTTCTTCCTTGTTCCCGGTACTGGATCGAGAAGAACAAGTTTGGACAAGTGATTTATTTATTGAACTTTTTACTTGGGCCGTGTTCCATTTCTTTAGTTGGATCGAGATGCTGTTAGGCCAAAACGAAACTGGACCAGAATATGATGTTAAGAGATGATGGGTATATGAATGATAAATAATTACGGGTTAAATAGAATCATGATATGAGTAATATTGGAAAAATTAAACGGATCAGCTGGTTAAGGAGGATTTTCGGATAGCTGGAGGTTGCGGGTTCGAGCCTGGTCTACGGCATTTTTTTTAGAAAAAGCCTTTTAACTCTTCAAAGGTAGTTTATCTTTATTATTAGTATTATTATTGTTATTATTATTAGAATTATTATTATTATTATTATTATTATTATTATTATTATTATTATTATTATTATTATTATTATTATTGTTTCTATTAAAATTATCATTATAACTACAATTATCAAAGTTATCATTTTTATTAAAAAATATATTTTTATTTAAACTTAACATTTTCTTTAGTAAAGTTGTTATCTTTATTAAAATTATCATTTTTTAAAAATTAACATTTATATTATTATTATTATTACTATTATTACTATTATTATTAAAAAATTTATATATTTTATTGTTAATATCATTTTTATCAATATTAACATTATTATTAGTATTGTCATTATTATTATTATTATTATAAGTATTGTTATTATTAATATTATTCCTATTATTAATATTATAACAAATAAATATTAATTATATCAAAATAGATTTAATACATATAACAAAACTACAGTAGTATTTTTATAATAAATAATAATTATCTATCTAAAGTAAATAAAATAAATATACCTAACTAAATTATTAAGGAAACCTATAAATTATTAAATATAATAATTATATCACTAAAAATAATACATAAATTTGTTCGATTTCAATTATGTGTGTTAATTTATATATAACTGATATAGGTTCGTGAATCTGAGTCAACCCTATGTTGTTCAATGCCGTCATATGTATTTTTACTACAAAATACAGTATAGTGAGTTTCATTTGCTCCCTTTCTAAATGCTTTTGCAATATATATTTTTGGGACTGAGAATACATGCGCTACTTTTATAAATGTTTTACGAAATAGACACAAGTAATTGAAACTACATTATATGGTTGAATGGATCGAAGCCGAATATGCCCCTTTTAGCTTGGTAGCCTAAGAATTAGGGAACAGACCCCCTAATTGACGCGAATCCTAAAGATAGATCTATCGGGCCCAACAAGCCCCATTCTGGAATTTGGAATGCTTTAGTACTTCGAGTTTATCATGTCCGATGGGTGTCCCGGAATGATGGGGATATTCTATATGCATCTTGTTAAGGTCGGTTACTAGGTGTTCAATCCATATGAATGATTTTTGTCTCTATGCATGGGACGTATATTTAAGAGAAATGAAAATGAAAATCTTGTGGTCTATTAAAATGATGGAAATAATTATTTATGTTAAACTACTGAACTCACCAACCTTTTGGTTGACACTTGAAAGCATGTTTATTCTCAAGTATGAAAGAAATTTTTCGCTGTGCATTTTCTCTCTTTAGAGATATTACTTGGAGTCATTCATGACATATTTCAAAAGATGTTGGATTCTACTCATTGAGTTTATCAAGATTATTATTAAGTCAATTATAGTTGGATATATTATGAAATGGTATGCATGCCGTTAACTTTCAATGTAATGAAAGTTTGTCTTTTAAAAATGAATGCAATGTTTGTAAAATGTATCATATAGAGGTCAAGTACCTCACGATGTAACCAATTGTAATGTATTCGTCCAGATTGATTAGGACGGGGCACTACATTTTGTAGTGACCCGAACTTTTCCATGTTTTTATATATTAAATGAAATTGATATTTACATGATTAAATGTTTTCAACAGTTAAGCAATCAAACTTGTTAAGACTTGATTAATTGAAATAGGTTTCATATAGACAATTCACCACCCAAGTTGACCGGCGATTCACGAACGTTTAAACTTGTAAAAACTATATGATGACATATATATGGATATATATATATAGTTAACATGATATTATGATAAGTAAACATATCATTAAGTATATTAACAATGAACTACATATGTAAAAACAAGACTACTAACTTAATGATTTTGAAACGAGACATATATGTAACGATTATCGTTGTAACGACATTTAATGTATATATATCATATTAAGATATATTAATACATCATGAAATCATGATAATGTAATAATTTAACATCTCATTTGATTTAATAAACATTGGGTTAACAACATTTAACAAGATCGTTAACCTAAAGGTTTCAAAACAACACTTACATGTAACGACTAACGATGACTCAACGACTCAGTTAAAATGTATATACATGTAGTGTTTTAATATGTATTCATACACTTTTGAAAGACTTCAAGACACTTATCAAAATACTTCTACTTAACAAAAATGCTTACAATTACATCCTCGTTCAGTTTCATCAACAATTCTACTCGTATGCACCCGTATTTGTACTCGTACAATACACAGCTTTTAAATGTATGTACTATTGGTATATACACTACAATGATCAGTTCTTAGCAGCCCATGTGAGTCACCTAACATATGTGAGAACCATCATTTGGAAACTAGCATGAAATATCTCATAAAATTACAAAAATATGAGTAATCATTCATGACTTATTTACATGAAAACAAAATTACATATCCTTTATATCTAATCCATACACCAACGACTAAAAACACCAACAAACACTTTCATTCTTCAATTTTCTTCATCTAATTGATCTCTCTCTAGTTCTATCTTCAAGTTCTAAGTGTTCTTCATAAATTCTACAAGTTCTAATTTCATAAAATCAAGAATACTTCCAAGTTTGCTAGCTTACTTCCAATCTTGTAGAGTGATCATCCAACCTCAAGAAATCTTTATTATTTACAGTAAGATATATTTCTAATACAAGGTAATACTCATATTCAAACTTTGATTCAATTTCTATAACTATAACAATCTTATTTCGAGTGGAAATCTTACTTGAACTTCTTTTCGTGTCATGATTCTGCTTCAAGAACTTTCAAGCCATCCAAGGATCCTTTGAAGCTAGATCCATTTTTTTTCATTTCCAGTAGCTTTATCCAGAAAACTTGAGGTAGTAATGATGTTCATAACATCATTCGATTCATACATATAAAGCTATCTTATTCGAAGGTTTAAACTTGTAATCACTAGAACATAGTTTAATTAATTCTAAACTTGTTCGCAAACAAAAGTTAATCCTTCTAACTTGACTTTTAAAATCAACTAAACATATGTTCTATATCTATATGATATGCTAACTTAATGATTTAAAACCTGGAAACACGAAGAACACTGTAAAACTGGACATACGCCGTCGTAGTAACACCGCGGGCTGTTTTGGGTTAGTTAATTAAAAACTATGATAAACTTTGATTTAAAATTTGTTCTTCTGAAAAAATTATTTTTCTTATGAACATGAAACTATATCCAAGAATCATGGTTAAACTCAAAGTGAAAGTATGTTTTCAAAAATGGTCATCTAGACGTCGTTCTTTCGACTGAAATGAATACCTTTACAAAAATGACTTGTAACTTATATTTCCGACTATAAACCTATACTTTTTCTATTTATATTCATAAAATAGAGTTCAATATGAAACCATAGCAATTTGATTCACTCAAAACGGATTTAAAATGAAAAAGTTATGGGTAAAACAAGATTGGATAATTTTTCTTGTTGTAGCAACGTGAAAATTGGTAACAAATCTATATTAATCATATCCTAGCTAACTTATATTGTATTATACATGTATTCTAATATATTATGTAATCTTGGGATACCATAGACACGTATGCAAATGTTTTGACATATCATATCGACCCATGTGTATATATTATTTGGAACAACCATAGACACTCTATATGCAGTAATGAGGGAGTTAGCTATACATGGTTGAGGTTGATTCCAAATATATATATACTTTGAGTTGTGATCTAGCCTGAGACGTGTATACACTGGGTCGTGGATTGATTCAAGATAATATATATATATATATATATCAATTTTTTTCTGTACATCTAACGTTGGACAACTAGTTATAGGTTACTAACGAGGACAGCTGACTTAATAAACTTAAAACATCAAAATGTATTAAAAGTGTTGTAAATATATTTTGAATATACTTTGATATATATGTACATATTTGTTATAGGTTCATGAATCAACCAGTGGCCAAGTCTTACTTTCCGACGAAGTAAAAATCTGTGAAAGTGAGTTTCATTTGCCCTTTTTACTCTTTACGTTTTTGGGCTGAGAATACATACAAATGCTTTATTAACTGTTTTACAATATTTATATGCGTGAGTTTCATTTGCTCCCTTTTTAAATGCTTTTTCTATATATATTTTTGGGATTGAGAATACATGCGCTGCTTTTATAAATGTTTTACGAAATAGACACAAGTAATCGAAACTACATTCTATGGCTGGATTATTAAACCGAATATGCCCCTTTTTAGTCTAGTAATCTAAGAATTAGGGAACAGACACCCTAATTGACGCGAATCCTAAAGATAGATCTATTGGGCCTAACAAACCCCATCCAAAGTACCGGATGCTTTAGTACTTCGAAATTTATATCATATCCGAAGGGTGTCCCGGAATGATGGGGATATTCTTATATATGCATCTTGTTAATGTCGGTTACCAGGTGTTCACCATATGAATGAATTTTATCTCTATGTATGGGATGTATATTGAAATATGAAATCTTGTGGTCTATTATTATGATTTGATAATATATAGGTTAAACCTATAACTCACCAATATTTTTGTTGACGTTTTAAGCATGTTTATTCTCAGCTGATTATTAAGAGCTTCCGCTGTTGCATACTAAAATAAGGACAAGATTTGGAGTCCATGCTTGTATGATATTATGTAAAAACTGCATTCAAGAAACTTATTTTTGATGTAATATATTCTTATTGTAAACCATTATATAATGGTCGTGTGTAAACGGTATATTTTAGATTATCATTGTAAACCAATTCTCCGATGAATAGGATCCCGACAAGGATTCCGATGATGTTATAGAAATTACCCCAACACAATTTAATAAGGTAAAAGAGAACAATAAGGGAAAGGGCATAAAAATAGAGAAATTTGATTCCAAACACGATGAACTTTATATGTATCGTCAACACCCATATTTCTTAAGTTGTGACAATAACCTGGGAAGCTCTAAACTACCAGGTTTTTCTAAACCAATGTGGAAAATGACTGCTCGTATTAGGGGAACATCATATATCCCTAGAAACTTGACAAAACGAACCAAAACCGAAGAAGAAGAAACGAGCGAGTTGGAATAAGATAGTTGTATTCGTGTGGTGTAATATATGTAATATAGTGTGCTTATGCTTTATTATATATGTAAAAATTGCTTGTATTAATAAGTATTTTTTTTATGAATCTAACTCTTGTCTATTTTATAGTATAAAAATACAAAATGGATAGACAACCCAATATTTTAAGAGACCTAGCCGGAGACATGATTGATGAAATCTTGTCTAGAGTCGGTCAGAATTCCTCGGCACAACTATTTAAGGCTAGATCAGTTTGTAAGACATTCGAAGAACGTTCCAAGAATGCCTTGATTTATAAAAGGCTTTCTTTCAAAAGATGGGGGATATCACATTGGAAATTCCATAAGTTACGATGTGTTTACTTTGACGCATATATTGCGGGGAACCCAAATGCTATTTTACGCAACGGGTTAAGAAATTATTTTGACTCAATATATCCGAATATAGGACTTCGTGATTTAGAAAAAGCGGCTAACATGCAACATAAAGAAGCATTTTATGCTTATGGGTTAGTAATGTTCGCTTCTCACCAAAGTGAGAACAAGAACATCTGGCTACAACTATTAAACAAAACGTTCCCACAAGTGACGGACTCAGTAGTTGGGGTGAGAAATAAAGTTTTTAGATTGTTACGAGACTGTTGGACATTACGTAACCCTCGTCCCTTTGACGACGTTACAACACGCTGTCTTATCAACGGCCATAACGGTTATGTTCCACAAGACCAAGGATGGGAAGTAGTCCTAGTAAAACCTGAATGCATGACTTATTTCTGGACGTATGAATTACGTGTCTTTATTGCCTGTGCTGAACGACTTGTGTACTAGCTAGAATTATCTTCACAACTATCTTGTATCAAAGTTATTGTGTGCTATATTTCATGTTATATGTAAAATAAGCGGTATTGTAAGTTTGTAAAATATTGTGAAAAAGTTTGAACGCGAAATATTATTATAATCAGTTTTTCATATAGAATTGTAGTAGTTGAATTGTATATTAGCTACTAAGTATGAACTTAACAGGTAGGTACTACCCGAATTTAAACTTATAAAACGCTAATATGAAGAAAAAGCTTTTATAAATGAGTTCATATTATGCTACGAGATACTATTGACTACTCTTAATATTCTGTATGATTAACTTTTTTCATTTGACTATTTGAAGGAAATGACACCGACTACTCGACAAACCATGAAAAAGAGCGAAGAGCAATTTCGTACCTTTCTTGCTGCAAACATAGCCGCAGTACAGCCTGCGCTACATACCAACAATAATTCCGAATCTAGCAATGCAGCTAACGGCGCAAGAAATCGTGTAGGATGCACCTACAAAGAATTCACTGCCTGCAAACCTTTGGAATTTGATGGAACCGAAGGACCGATCGGATTGAAACGGTGGACCGAGAAGGTCGAATCGGTGTTTGCCATAAGTAAGTGTACTGAAGAGGACAAAGTGAAGTACGCTACGCATACCTTCACAGGTACTGCGTTAACATGGTGGAATACCTATCTAGAGCAAGTGGGACAAGATGATGCTTACGCACTACCGTGGTCAGCATTCAAGCACTTGATGAACGAGAAGTACCGTCCCAGAACCGAGGTCAATAAGCTCAAGATAGAACTTAGAGGGTTACGAACCCAAGGATTTGATATTACCACGTACGAAAGACGATTCACAAAATTGTGCCTATTGTGTCCGAGATCGTTCGAAGATGAGGAAGAGAAGATCGACGCGTTTGTGAAAGGATTACCGGAAATAATCCAAGAAGATATAAGTTCACACGAGCCCGCCTCCATACAACAGGCATGTAGAATGGCTCACAAACTAGTAAACCAGATTGAGGAAAGAATTAAAGAACAGGCGGCTGAAGAGGCCAATGTGAAGCAAGTCAAAAGAAAGTGGGAGGAAAACGGTGATAAGAATCACCAATACAACAACAACAGCAATTACAACAATAATCGCAACAACTATCCCAACAATCGGAACATCAATCGCAACTACAACAAACAACCCAACAACAACAACAACAACAACAAAAATAACAATAACAACAACAACAACAGCAACAACAACAACAACAACAACAACAACAACAACAACAACAACAACAACAACAACAACAACAATAACAACAGCAACTACAACAATCATCCCAACAACAATAACAACCGCAACAACAACAACAATCAGAAGCAGCTATGCCAAAGGTGTGAAAAGTATCACTCGGGGTTCTGCACCAAATTTTGCAACAAGTGTAAAAGAAATGGTCATAGCGTGGCGAAGTGTGAGGTCTACGGACTAGGGGTTAACAGAACGAAAGGAACAAATGGTATCGGAATGAGTAATGGCGGAGCAAGTAGTGTCGGAGCAAGTTATGCCAATGTAGTTTGTTATAAATGTGGAAAACTGGGCCACATTATTAGAAATTGCCCGAACCAGGAGAACACGAATGGACAACGCCGCGGAAGAGTTTTCAATATTAATGCGGCAGAGGCACAGGAAGACCCGGAGCTTGTTACGGGTACGTTTCTTATTGACGGTAAATCTGCTATGTTTTATTTGATTCGGGTGCGGATAGAAGCTATATGAGTAGAGAATTTTGTGCTAAATTAAGTTGCCCATTGGCGCCTTTGGATAGTAAATTTTTACTCGAATTAGCAAATGGTAAATTAATTTCAGCAGATAATATATGTCGGAATCGAGAAATTAAATTGGTTAGCAAAACATTTAAGATTGACTTGATACCAGTAGAGTTAGGGAGTTTTGATGTGATAATCGGTATGGACTGGTTGAGAGAAGTGAAAGCAGAGATCGTTTGTTACAAAAATGCAATTCGCATTATACGAGAAAAAGGAAAACTCTTAATGGTGTACGGAGAAAAGAGCAACGCGAAGTTAAATGTTATTAGTAACCTGAAGGCACAAAAACTAATAAGAAAAGGTTGCTATGCTGTACTAGCACACGTCGAGAAAGTCAATTCCGAAGAAAAGAACATCAATGATATTCCCGTCGCAAAAGAATTTCCTGATGTATTTCTGAAATAATTACCGGGACTACCTCCACATCGATCTGTTGAATTTCAAATAGATCTTGTACCAGGAGCTGCACCAATAGCTCGTGCTCCTTATAGACTCGCACCCAGCGAGATGAAAGAACTGCAAAGCCAACTGCAAGAACTATTAGAACGTGGTTTCATTCGACCAAGCACATCACCGTGGGGAGCTCCTGTTTTGTTTGTCAAGAAGAAAGATGGTACATTCAGGTTGTGTATCGACTACCGAGAGTTGAACAAACTTACCATCAAGAACCGCTACCCACTACCGAGAATCGATGACTTATTTGATCAACTACAAGGCTCGTCTATTTATTCGAAGATCAATTTACGTTCTGGATATCATCAAATGCGGGTGAAGGAGGATGATATTCCAAAGACTGCTTTTAGGACGCGTTACGGTCATTATGAGTTTATGGTTATGCCGTTTGGATTGACTAACGCACCAGCTGTGTTCATGGACCTTATGAACCGAGTGTGTGGGCCATATCTTGACAAGTTTGTCAATGTTTTCATCGATGACATACTTATTTACTCAAAGAATGATCAAGAGCATGAAGAACATTTGAGAAAAGTGCTAGAAGTATTGAGGAAAGAAAAACTGTACGCTAAGTTTTCAAAGTGTGCATTTTGGTTGGAAGAAGTTCAATTCATCGGTCACATAGTGAACAAAGAAGGTATCCAGGTGGACCCGGCAAAGATTGAAACCGTTGAAAAGTGGGAAACCCCAAAAACTCCGAAGCATATACTTCAATTTTTAGGATTGGCTGGTTACTACAGAAGATTCATCCAAGATTTTTCCAAAATAGCAAAACCCTTGACTGCATTAACGCATAAAGGGAAGATATTTGAATGGAAGGATGAACAAGAGAAGGCGTTTCAATTATTGAAGAAAAAGCTAACTACGGCACCTATATTGTCATTGCCTGAAGGGAATGATGATTTTGTGATTTATTGTGACGCATCAAAGCAAGGTCTCGGTTGTATATTAATGCAACGGACGAAGGTGATTGCTTATGCGTCTAGACAATTGAAAATTCACGAGCAAAATTATATGACGCATGATTTGGAATTAGGCGCGGTTGTTTTTGCATTAAAGACTTGGAGGCACTACTTATATGGGGTCAAAAGTATTATATAAACCGACCACAAAAGTCTTCAACACATATTTAATCAGAAACAACTGAATATGAGGTAGCGTAGGTGGATTGAATTGTTGAATGATTACGACTTTGAGATTCGTTACCACCCGGGAAAGGCAAATGTGGTAGCCGACGCCTTGAGCAGAAAGGACAGAGAACCCATTCGAGTAAAATCTATGAATATAATGATTCACACTAACCTTACTACTCAAATAAAGGAGGCGCAACAAGGAGTTTTAAAAGAGGGAAATTTAAAGGATGAAATACCCAAAGGATCGGAGAAGCATCTTAATATTCAGAAAGACGGAATCCGGTATAGGGCTGAAAGAATTTGGGTACCAAAATTTGGAGATATGAGAGAAATGGTACTTAGAGAAGCTCATAAAACCAGATACTCAATACATCCTGGAACGGGGAAGATGTACAAGGATCTCAAGAAACATTTTTGGTGGTCAGGTATGAAAGTCGATGTTGCTAAATACGTACGAGAATGTTTGACGTGTTCTAAGGTCAAAGCTGAGCATCAGAAACCATCAGGTCTACTTCAAAAACCCGAAATCCCGAAATGGAAATGGGAAAACATTACCATGGATTTCATCACTAAATTGCTAAGGACTGCAAGTGGTTTTGATACTATTTGGATAATAGTTGATCGTCTCACCAAATCAGCACACTTCCTGCCAATAAGAGAAGATGACAAGATGGATAAGTTAGCACGACTGTATTTGAAGGAAGTCGTCTCCAGACATGGAATACCAATCTCTATTATCTCTGATAGGGATGGCAGATTTATTTCAAGATTCTGGCAGACATTACAGCAAGCATTAGGAACTCGTCTAGACATGAGTACTGCCTATCATCCACAAACTGATGGGCAGAGCGAAAGGACGATACAAACGCTTGAATACATGCTACGAACATTTGTTATTGATTTCGGAAACAGTTGGGATCGACATCTACCGTTAGCAGAATTTTCCTACAACAACAGCTACCATTCAAGCATTGAGATGTTGCCATTTGAAGCACTTTATGGTAGAAAGTACAGGTCTCCGATTTGTTGGAGTGAAGTGGGGGATAGACAGATTACGGGTCCGAAGATAATACAAGAAACTACCGAGAAGATCATCCAAATTCAACAACGGTTGAAAACCGCCCAAAGTCGACAAAAGAGCTACGACGACATAAAAAGAAAAGACATAGAATTTGAAATTGGAGAAATGGTCATGCTTAAGGTTGCACCTTGGAAAGGTGTTGTTCGATTTGGTAAACGGGGGAAATTAAATCCAAGGTATATTGGACCATTCAAGATTATTGATCGTGTCGGACCAGTAGCTTACCGACTTGAGTTACCTCAACAACTTACGAATGTACATAACACTTTCCACATCTCGAATTTGAAGAAATGTTTTGCTAAAGAAGATCTCACTATTCCGTTGGACGTAATCCAAATCAATGAAAAACTTCAATTCATTGAAGAACCCGTCGAAATAATGGATCGTGAGTTTAAGAGACTTAAACAAAACAAGATATCGATTGTTAAGGTTCGATGGAATGCTCGTAGAGGACCCGAGTTCACCTGGGAGCATGAAGATCAGATGAAGAAGAAATACCCGCATCTATTTCCAGAAGATTCGTCAACACTTTCAACAGCTTAAAATTTCGGGACGAAATTTATTTAACGGGTAGGTACTGTAGTGACCCGAACTTTTCCATGTTTTTATATATTAAATGAAATTGATATTTACGTGATTAAATGTTTCCAACATGTTAAGCAATCAAACTTGTTAAGACTTTATTAATTGAAATAGATTTCATATAGACAATTGACCACCCAAGTTGACCGGCGATTCACGAACGTTAAAACTTGTAAAAACTATATGATGACATAGATATGTATATATATATATATATATATATATATATATATATATATATATATATATATATATATATATATATATATATATATAGTTAACATGATATTATGATAAGTAAACATATCATTAAGTATATTAACAATGAACTACATATATAAAAACAAGACTACTAACTTATTGATTTTGAAACGAGACATATATGTAACGATTATCATTGTAACGACATTTAATGTATATATATCATATTAAGATATATTAATACATCATGATATCATGATAATGTAATAATTTAACATCTCATTTGATTTAATAAACAATGGGTTAACAACATTTAACAAGATCGTTAACCTAAAGGTTTCAAAACAACACTTACATGTAACGACTAACGATGACTTAACGACTCAGTTAAAATGTATATACATGTAGTGTTTTAATATGTATTCATACACTTTTGAAAGACTTCAAGATGCTTATCAAAATACTTCTACTTAACAAAAATGCTTATAATTACATCCTCGTTCAGTTTCATCAACAATTCTACTCGTATGTGATCATCCAACCTCAAGAAATCTTTATTATTTACAGTAAGATATCTTTCTAATACAAGGTAATACTCATATTCAAACTTTGATTCAATTTCTATAACTATAACAATCTTATTTCGAGTGGAAATCTTACTTGAACTTGTTTTCGTGTCATGATTCTGCTTCAAGAAATTTCAAGCCATCCAAGGATCCTTTGAAGCTAGATCCATTTTTTCTCATTTCCAGTAGCTTTATCTAGAAAACTTGAGGTAGTAATGATGTTCATAACATCATTCGATTCATACATATAAAGCTATCTTATTCGAAGGTTTAAACTTGTAATCACTAGAACATAGTTTAGTTAATTCTAAACTTGTTCGCAAACAAAAGTTAATCCTTCTAACTTGACTTTTAAAATCAACTAAACACATGTTCTATATCTATATGATATGCTAACTTAATGTAACAACCCGACTTTTTCCGTTTACTATCGTTACTTGTCCGTTAAGTATTTAACGGTGATTATTTAAACTTTGTGTATTTAATTAAATTAAATACATACCTAATAGAAGAATGTTTGAATTAATATGTTATATTAATTTACGATTTATTTCGGTTAGCAAAAGAATTAGAAAACGTTACGATAAGGTTAATCGCCTAGAAGACTTTTCAGTTTACGGAACTCAGGAAAACGACACAATAATTATTTTCGATAATTATTGACTTTAAGGAAATTATTATTTTTAATTTATTATTAGTTTAATGAATTAAACTCGGTGATTGCGTTTCAATGACTAGTTAACGTTCCAGAGACCCGGGACGGTTAACGCACTCGAAACGAACCACGCGCGTACCAAGAGTTAACGAAAACCGAGCTCGAGACCCCATGAGAAGGCCATTCGGCCGACCCCCCCTAGTGGATCCCTTTTGGACTCTTAATTTCTTATTTGGGCTATGTGATTAGTGGTGGATTAGATTAAGGCCTTAAACTAGAAGTATAAAAGGAAAAGGAAACTTGTAAACCCTCCCCATTTGTTTTCTTGGCCGAGATTTTGCTCCCCTCTCCCCCTTGTTGGCCGTCGACATCACCCCCACCATAACCACCGTCATCACTCAAAATTAGGACAAGTTTTGAAGATCAAAGTTGCTCGTTACATCGTTCTACATCTAGTATTGTTGATTGATTGTGTTAGAAAGGTATAATTGTAAACCCTAATCTCCATAAATCAGTTTTTTGATCAATTACATAGTGTATTAGAGTCTAGTGCTCAATTAATGGTGTCTAGTGTTGTTAATTGTTGATTGATTGCGTAATTAACGTTGTTTGATTGAAAAATGAATTTATTTATTGATGATCTGATTAAGTTGACATGAAATCTGACTTTGTAATATGTTTAATTATAAATATATCAAAAAGTTATTAATTTTAGACTCCGATTTTGCGTGATTTCGTTATCGTATGATCAAGATGTGCTTAATCGAAGTTTTCGTTAGGTTTTGCATGAAATCCGAATTTTCTGAGTTGCATGCTTTGTGTTTTAGCTTATGAAAGTTATGCTACTGTATTCCTTGTAAAAATTTATGCAATTTAGACTAAAGATTTGCGTTAAAAGGTTATATGAAGCTTCCGATATGATCAAACGAAGTTTTGGTTCGTAAAGAATGCTGAATCTGTTTTTAAGTTTACATAAAAATTTCTAGAATGAACTAGGTATTTATTTAGACTTTTAACTTCTGGAATATGTTAGTTTATATGTTAATTGACATGTTTCATTTGTATGAGAACTTACGAGAACGTGATTTGCCATGAGATATATGTTCGTCTAAATGATATGTCCGATTGATGTTCAGAAACTGATGAGTCTGTAATATTTTGCAAATCTGTACGAATTGGCTAAAGTAATGTTTCTGGTTATTTTATCACTTAAATTTTGAGATGTCTTGAGATGAAACCAATTGGCCGTTCGTCAATATCTATTTTCTATATTTTATGAAAAATGTTTTAAAACTGACGCGCGAGCAGAATTTTCTGTAATGAACCTGAACTTGAGCCTTTCTGATATTGGACTTTTAATTATCGTATGACGCTTTTTCTGGACTTTTTGAAATCAATTTTAAGTCTAGTTATGATCTGGAGTTGATCATAATTTTATGAATTATGTGTTATGTGCTATGAGTGTATCTCTTTACGACGTATGATTTTCGAAGGTTTACTTTAAGATGCGGGAAATGCGATTTACTAAATTACGAGCGATAACATGTTATATGACTTAAGTATGATTCGTTGACTATGTTTGCATGACTTACTGAGATGTTTGACTTTAGTTGACCTATTTGACCGAGTTGACTTTTGGTTTGACTTTGGTTGACTTTTGTTGGCTTGCTTGGATTAGTTGACTTTTACTTGGTTGTTGAGTCAGTCTGAGCACTAGAACTTTATGTACACTATGGGTTGACTAATTTTGACCTATTAGTGTATACTTAAGATGATTTACTTTATTAGGTTGCGTTATTCAAGTCGAAAGTTTCGACAACAGTACGATTTGCTAAGATCGACGAGTGCTTTTGCTAAGGTGAGTCTACAGTCCCTACTACATTTTTACAGGGATGAGATGCATGTTTTTTTACAAATGTTTTACGTGTTTGGCACAAGTAACTTACTAAGAATATACATATGAGTTCAGATAAAAAATCCCTTAGCTTGATTATATTAATTACTTGGTAAGCTCGACTTATAGGGACGGTACCGTTAGGTTTGACAAACCTCACCGCAACGTTAAACAGGTGCTTATGTAGTTGTAACACGTACACTTGATCGGTGTATCACCAGTATAGGGTAAGCTAAAGACGTGTGCTCGGCTCACGCAAAGGTTAAAGCTTTATAATCAAGTGCTCATGATAATGTATACTTTTCCAGTGATGTTTTCTAAGAAAATCTGGTGGCCTTACTTATGAAATGATTTACTAAACCTGTAGTTTCACTCAACGTTTTCGTTGACGTTTTGCATGTTTCATTTTAGGTACATAGAGCTAGTGCTTCCGCTTTATTTGAAGTTATGTGCTGTTTGCGGCTAGAACTGGACGGCGTCCAGCATGATTTCTATTTTTATTTCAAGAACAAATATTCGCATTTAAACAGTTTTCTCTGATGTTTTGGGTTCATATACTATGGTCATTGATGTCAAATGTTTCCAGTTACATTTTCTTTAATAAATGACTTCGTTTTCATGGTTAATGCGAATACATTTTGGAAACGTCTCATATAGAGGGCGTGACCGCTAAACTGTGGGACCAGGAGTTAATATTCCGTTAGTGAATTCTGATGGGGTATTACATTTGGTATCAGAGCAGATTGGTTACCTAGGACTAGGCTACATTAGAGAGTCGAACGTTAGGACAACTAGTGCGTCTAGACTGTAATCGTAGACTTGTTAGGTTGCATGAACCCTAATAGATGAAATTGCTATGATTACTTGGTGTCTAATATGATATGATTACTAAGTTACTAACTTTGTGCTTTCTTTGTGTGCTAGATGACTACTTCCAATCCTATTATTCTTACTGACTCCGACACGGAATCCGAGGAAACCATGCAAGCGCAAGGAAATACGATACTAGAATTTGTGGATGATACCGAATCGGAACCCGAGACAGAACCCGAGCATGAGAATGAGCCTAAAGGAAAAGAACCGGTAGAGGATTCCGAGGAAGAAATGGAGCCCGAATCTGAATCCGAACCTGATATACCCGATTCACCCCAGCCACCTTTTGTTAAACCCGACCATGTTAACCCCTACAGACCGAGAGGCCACCGTAGGATACCGAAAGGACCTACTCGAGGCAACAACCCCTTTTGTAAGAGTATTCGTTACGATAACCAGTCACTTAAGATGTTTCGAAGTTACCATCCCTATGATGCTTCTACATCTACTTCTAAACCTAGTACCTCTACTGCTACTACTAATGACAACAACCCTAGTGACCTCATGTTGCGAGTCGAAAATTTGGAGAAAATGGTCGAGTATTTGTTGAAGGAACTTCGAAAACGCAAATAGAGACCGCTCGACTAGATTTGTTCCACGCTATTGAACATTATTTGATTATTATTGTTTATTTTATGATGCTCGCACATACATTATTAGTTGTGGTTTTACTTATGTGGTTTTACTTATGACATGAGGATTATATTACTTTTATTGGTTATGCATGAATTTCAGAACAAAAAGTTTATTTCTTTAAGTGTTGGTTTACTAATGGAAATTTATGTTTAGTGTTGCTAATACTATTGCTAATTAGTGATAAGGTTACTAGTGTACATTGTTCATACTACTGCTACTACTAAACACTATGTATCACTACTACATACCACTAAGTGTTACTAAAATTGCTATGATTTAATATTAGTTACTATGCATCATTCCGTTGCTAGTATATTTTATATATCGATTTCATTGAAATTAACCGAATGTATTATCTTGACCAGAAAGATAAGGCCGCCCAAGCAAGTTTCCCAAGAAGATGTTCGTCGGTGGATTACTGAAGGACTGACCGAGGCCGTGGCAGAACTCCGTAATGGAACCAACAGCAACAATGTGAACACTACGAATCGGCGAAACCAGGATACGACCAATACTCAAAACAATGGACAAGCAGGGTGTACGTACAAGACCTTCTCGAGTTGTGAACCAAGCTCCTTTAATGGTGCCGAAGGTCCAGTTGGTTTGACTCGTTGGTTTGAGAAGCTCGAGTCAGTCTTCTATATCAGTGGTTGTAGAGATGCGGATAGAACGAAGTTCGCTACTTCTAAGTTATCAGATGGCGCCTTGACGTGGTGGAATACCTATGCAAACTCAGTAGGTATGGATCAGGCTTTTGAGACTCCATGGGAGGATTTGAAACGACGAATGATCGCAGAGTATTGTCCCTACACTGAAATTGTTAAGATGGAGCGAGAACTCCAGAACCTGAAGTTAGTGGGTAATGATTTGACTAGTTACAATAAGAGATTCTTTGAGCTTGCTCTCATGTGTCCACATATGGTTATGATAGTGCTCCAAATGAACATATATTTAGTAGCAATATCCTTCCAATATGTAAATTATTTAGTTGTAATTGTTCTATTTTAAGTTGTAATCGTTTACATTAAATAAGTGCGAAGACAAAAGGCGAAAACGGAGATTTGAAGACGCAAATGACCAAAAAGCTCAAATGTACAAGATACAATCCAAGTGGTTCAACTTATTGAAAGGAAACGTATAAAAATGACAAGAGTACAAGTTGTGGAACGCAAAGTACGAGATATTAAATTATACGCAAGGACGTTCGAAAATCCGGAACCGGGACATGAGTCAACTCTCAACGCGCGACGCAACGGACCAAAAATTATGAGTCAACTATGCACGAGAATATAATATAATATATAAATAATTATATTAATTATTTATATTTTATATTTATTTATATATATGTCGGAAAGCAAAGTTCCAAAAGGGTGTGAGCTGTATCCCATTTCCCCGTGACTCGTGGAGTTCACAGGCACAAAGTGCCGCGACTCGCGGAACACACAAAATTCAGAATGCCTATAAAAGGTCACGAATTCTGCGAGTTTAAATAACATAATAATAATAATACTCCGAAGTATAATATAAATATATATATATATATATATATATATATATATATATATATATATATATATATATATATATATATATATATATATATATATATATATATAGTATAGATTAGTGTTATATTAGATTAGTTTGGGTTATGTAAAAGTTATTTTTACGGGTTTTAAAGTCGGAGCTCTGTTCGTGTACCACTACGCGATAAATAATCAATGTAAGCTATGTTCTCCTTTTTAAATTAATGTCTCGTGCTTAAGTTATTATTATGCTTATTTGAGCCGAAGTAATCATGATGTTGGGCTAAATATTAAATTCGGGGTAATTGGGCTTTGTACCATAATTGGGGTTTGGATAAAAGAACGACATTTGTGGAAATTAAACTATGGGCTATTAATGGGCTTTATATTTGTTTAACTAAATGATAGTTTGTTAATTTGAATATAAAGATTTACAATTGGACGTCCCTATAAATAACCATATACACTCGATCGGACACGATGGGCGGGGTATTTATATGTACGAATAATAGTTCATTTTACCGGATACGGGAATGGATTAATAGTCACTAGAATTATTAAAACAGGGGTGAAATTATGTACAAGGACACTTGGCATAATTGATAACAAAGTATTAAAACCTTGGGTTACACACAGTCGATATCCTGGTGTAATTATTAAACAAAGTATTAAAATCTTGTTACAGTTTAAGTCCCCAATTAGTTGGAATATTTGACTTCGGGTATAAGAATAATTTGACGAGTACACTCGCACTTTAAATTTATGACCGATGGACTGTTTTGGACAAAAACCAGACGGACATATTAAATAATCCAGGACAAAGGACAATTAACCCATGGGCATAAAACTAAAATCAACACGTCAACCATCATGGTTACGGAAGTTTAAATAAGCATAATATATTTTATTTCATATTTCCTCGTACTTTTATTTATTGTCATTTTAATTATTGTTATTTATTTTATATTGTTATTTAAATATCGTCATTTACTATACGCTTCGCTTAAAATATAAATCGACAAACCGGTCATTAAACGGTAAACCCCCTTTTATATATTATTATATATAATTATATATATTTTGTACAAATATAGTTATTTAAAAATATAGTGTGCAATAAGCCCGCTTCCTGTGGAACGAACCGGACTTCCTAAAAACTATACTACTCTACAATTAGGTACACTGCCTATAGTGTTGTAGCAAGGTTTAGGTATATCCCATTTGTAAATAAATAATTAAAACTTGTGTAATTCGTAACATATTTCGTAGTAAAATATAGTACTATTTCGTATCCCCACGCCACGACATCAAGTTTTTGGCGCCGCTGCCGGGGAACTCGGTGAAACGCTATATTTTTAATTTATTTTTGTATAAATATATTTATATATCATTTTAGAAAAACAATATAAAAAAAAACCGAAAATGCAAACTCCGCGACTTGCGGAATTTTAGGGCATGTGGCAACGCGACTCGCGGAGCCACCCTGACGCGCCTGCAGAAACCCTAAATTTTCATTTATTACAGAGTTTTAATTATTATTATTAATTATTTAGTAATTAGGGTTAATTAATTTATTATTTAGTTTAAGTTTTAATTAATTTGTAATAATTAATTTTAATTAGTTTTATTTAAATTGTAAACTTATTAGTTTTATAAAATAAATAATATAAAAATAATATTTTTATAAAAATTGTACTTTTTACAACTTTAAGTTTATTTTTATTTTTTGTTTATTTTTATTTGTTTTTAGCGTAATATTTGTATTTTTCACTCCTATTTAGTTTTAAGACATAGTTTTTGCCGTAGCTTATTTTTATTTCTAGATTTTCAGGCTTTGCCGTAAAATCCCTTAAGTGCTTTTTCTTTAGATTAAGATTTAGGCGCTTTAGAATTTTGCGACGCCGTTTTTAGATTTTAGTGCCTAATTAAGTTATTGCCGTTTTGGATATAGAATTCCTTTAAGCTTTAATACCTTTAGGCGTAACTTTTTAGATTTAATTTTTAGACTTTTAAGTTACGACGCGCTATTTTCTTATTTTTATTTTTCGACGTTTTTCGACGCGCATTCTTTTTCTTTATTATTTCTCGACGCTTTAGTTTTTAGGACTTAGAAATTTTCTCTATTTCTTATCTAATATCTCAAACGGAAAGAAAAATTATTTAAGTGGTTAAATTAATGGACGTTGACAATTTTCTGCTTCGTAGTAATAGTTGGATTTGTTAGTGGCTGAGTTGTGAGCTTCCGATTTAAAGGGTTCTGGCTCCCTGCTGCATCTTTTGACTATTCGAAATGTGGGCAAAAGCAGAAAAGTCTATTAATTGGACAACTTATATAAGTTTTTCTATTTTTATAACTAATATGATAATTAGTAAATGCACCACATTGTAGCTAAAATTTGGCCATCGCAATAAAATGGAAAATTTTGAAAACAAGGCTATGGAAACACTTTTTGATATCCAAAATCAATTAAATCAATACTCTCAAACGGGTGTTGATGATAATTCATTCGGTCAATCTTGGATCACGAATGACGAAACAATAACTGGTTGTGAAATCTGTGGAGATTATCACTCAACATGGGAATGTTATTATTACGTTCCTATGGAAAATTACGCACCCACGGAACCTGAATGGAATAATTATGAAGAATACAATTCAAATTGGGATTATTCCCAGGAATATTTCCAAACTCAACAACCAGTAGACGAGGAAAATTACGTGTCTGAAAATTTATTAGACAATATGAAAATCAAACTCGAAGAACTCAATGCTCAAAATGAACAAATGAGCGAGTTTGTAAACCGGCAAGCTGAAACTCTATCAGACTACACACCTGTTGATCTGAGGAGTATTGTGCAAGAAAATCTCATATCATCGAATTTTGGTGAATTCGAGAGCTCCGAAATCACCAACTATCCCGATGATACTTTTTATTCAGTCTTACAAATTTCACAACATATCGACACATTAGCCTTTACCGACGAAATCATCGATCCATCAATGGATGAAGAAGAAGTAAGGGTGACAAATTGGTACTCATGGCAAAACGATAACGTTGAAAATTTTACCCCCGAGACCAAAATGGTGGGACCGATAAGAACCGTTAAAGAAGTAGAATTTGCTTCGATCCCGAAATTCACCATTCCACAACCTTCCAACCCAATATTCTCAATAGACGAGTCATCTATTGAAGATGAACCACGAGCTGTAATAGATATTGACACCTCGGATTTTACCCAATTGGGTAATAGAGGTGAAACCTTTAATCCCGAGAATAAAAGGAAGGAAATGTTAGGAATTGTCCACCCTATAATATATATGTCGGTGTATATCGATCCATTTATCCAAGAACCAGAAAAGACACATATCCATTTACTAAAGCTACTCTTAAAAAAGAATTAAGTAGTGACGATCGGGTGGTTCTAAACTTTAAACCCATTTATATATTTTATACCACCCGAGATGTAAATAACTGGCTCACTATTCTAATTCGTGGAACTTATTCTACCGACTTCACATGTCGTCAGCTAAGTGTGGGGAAGTCTAACCCCACTTAACGTTAAATTAGGGGTTCGTGTTAGTGCATTACTCGTTAACAAAAATGCATGATAAGTTAGGGTAAAAGACGCATTTTCAAATATTAGCAAACAGTTCATAAAAGCAACCATTTTTGAAGAAAAACATGTGTAATAAAACAAAAAAAGGAATGAACGATGAGGTGCACCATCTATCATCCTGCAATTTTATGGTATCTTTAACTACTTTCTACACTAATCACCCTCATGAATTTATAATTATAGTCTGATTTCATGCAAATGAGGGCATTGCATGATCTTAAGTGTGGGGAAGGATTATAAATTCTCTCGGGTTTACACTTGGTTTTATTTGCCAAATTTTGTGAAAATTTGAAAAATTTTCAACTAAATGAATTCAAAATCATGTTTATACATATTTATGAAAGATGAAAACTAGGTGTTAATACCAAAATTATCGTTACCTCGAAAAGGACATAAATTGAGAAACAACTAAAACGCTTGAATTTTTTTATTTAAGATATAAAAAGACGCATGAAAAAAGCCAAGTGTGGGGAGAATATACCAAGTTATTCAATAAAAAATTATCTATCACATGTTTCTGTAAAGTTTATTGCAGGTACTTTTGTTTTGGACTAAATTAACTGTTTTACCCGATTTACTGTAATGAAAGATGGATCTACACGATGAATCAATTCCATCATTAAAAGGAAGTAAAGTCTTCCGAAAAAGACACGCGCTTCTTGATTTAGGTCAAGAAGTTGTCGTCCAGACCAGCTGTAGGTTGACGAAAAATCTAGAAAAGTCATCTCTAAAATCAGTAGGAAATCCACGGACCTCAGCATCAAACAGGGTCGCCAAGTGGTCAGACTTATCCTAACCATGAGAGGATTTGTCTCGTAAAATGGTGAGGGCACCGTGCAAATTAGCTTGATAAGACTAATGAATCAGATCCCTAGAAAGGATAATCTCCTTAAAGATTAAAAATCAGCTTTTAAGACTGATATTACTCAATCCTTAAGATTGACCTTAAAGATTGAGAATTTAAACTCATGGAATTCGATGATATCTAAACTCGAGCTTGAACGAGAAAATATTTTGATCAAATTAAAACCGATTTGTTTTCTGAAAACCTATTTTCAATACGTTCATTACCATTGAACGTAAAATCCTAGGAATTCACCTGGAATTCATTAGGTCACCTGAACCAAATCGGGTGTCAACCGTAAGAACGGTGGTTGCATAGCATGGTCGGAGACAGGACCTTGTGCCAGACCGAAAAAATTATAGGATGATCTTTACTATTGCTCCTACAAAGGATAGTACTAGCATCCGACACGTTTGTGGACCATAATCAAATGCATGTCATTAGACATTGCCTTAACAGTTTCTTGTTCATCGCTTTCCTTTACAACCAGACGGTAGTTTACTGAAAGGTAATATACGGAGCAAGTATACTGGACGTTTTGCTTTCCTAATACAAGGTTAGCAAGTGGGTGACACAAAACCATAAGTTTTGAGCTAAAATTTTCAAATCTGAAACCCACAAAACCCACAAAAATATTTTGCAACACCGGTGAAGGGTTATTCCGGAAAACATATCTAGGGTAAAAGCTAGATTGAATTTTCAAAGATCAAATGTTTTCATAAAGATCCAATTTCCTTAAGGATCTACATTTTCATAGTCATGTGGGACTGTAAACCGCCTTTCAAATGTGAACTTTGCTTTGGAAACCGAAAGTAAATCGGCTATTTGATTGTAAGTGTCGTTGACCTAAACCCGAGGCAACTGTGGATGACACACCCACCTTTAACCATGGTTCTATCGTTACTATCATTATTTATACCGCCATATCAAAATCACTGATGTACAAAGTGTGAAGAATAAAGAAGTGATTCGTGTGATGTATTATAATTTCAAGTTATATATTGCTTGAGGACAAGCAACGTTCAAGTGTGGGGATATTTGATAGTGCTCCAAATGAACATATATTTAGTAGCAATATCCTCCCAATATGTAAATTATTTAGTTGTAATTGTTCTATTTTAAGTTGTAATCATTTATATTAAATAAGTGCGAAGACAAAAGGCGAAAACGAAGATTTGAAGATGCAAATGACCAAAAAGCTCAAATGTACAAGATACAATCCAAGTGGTTCAACTTATTGATAAGAAACGTCTAAAAATGACAAGAGTACAAGTTGCGGAATGCAAAGTACGAGATATTAAATTATACGCAAGGACGTTCGAAAATCCGAAACCGGGACATGAGTCAACTCTCAACGCGCGACGCAACGGAACAAAAATTATGAGTCAACTATGTACGAGAATATAATATAATATATAAATAATTATATAAATTATTTATATTTTATATTTATTTATATATATGTCGGCAAGCAAAGTTCCAAAAGGGTGTGAGCTGTATCCCATTTCCCCGCGACTCGCGGAGTTCACAGGTACAAAGTGCCGCGACTCGCGAAACACACAAATTTCAGAATGCCTATAAAAGGTCACGAATTCTGCGAGTTTAAATAACATAATAATAATAATACTCCGTAGTATAATATATATATATATATATATATAGTATAGATTAGTGTTATATTAGATTAGTTTGGGTTATGTAAAAGTTATTTTTACGGGTTTTAAAGTCGGAGCTCTGTTCGTGTACCACTACGCGATAAATAATCAATGTAAGCTATGTTCTCCTTTTTAAATTAATGTCTCGTGCTTAAGTTATTATTATGCTTATTTGAGCCGAAGTAATCATGATGTTGGGCTAAATATTAAATTCGAGGTAATTGGGCTTTGTACCATAATTGGGGTTTGGACAAAAGAATGACACTTGTGGAAATTAGACTCTGGGCTATTAATGGGCTTTATATTTGTTTAACTAAATGATAGTTTGTTAATTTTAATATAAAGATTTACAATTGGACGTCCCTATAAATAACAATATACACTCGATCGGACACGATGGGCGGGGTATTTATATGTACGAATAATAGTTCATTTAACCGGACACGGGAATGGATTAATAGTCACTAGAATTATTAAAACAGGGGTGAAATTATGTACAAGGACACTTGGCATAATTGATAACAAAGTATTAAAACCTTGGGTTACACACAGTCGATATCCTGGTGTAATTATTAAACAAAGTATTAAAATCTTGTTACAGTTTAAGTCCCCAATTAGTTGGAATATTTGACTTCGGGTATAAGAATAATTTGACGAGTACACTCGCACTTTAAATTTATGACCGATGGACTGTTTTGGACAAAAACCAGACGGACATATTAAATAATCCAGGACAAAGGACAATTAACCCATGGGCATAAAACTAAAATCAACACGTCAACCATCATGGTTACAGAAGTTTAAATAAGCATAATATATTTTATTTCATATTTCCTCGTACTTTTATTTATTGTCATTTTAATTATTGTTATTTATTTTATATTGTTATTTAAATATCGTCATTTACTATACGCTTCGCTTAAAATATAAATCGACAAACCGGTCATTAAACGGTAAACCCCCTTTTATATATTATTATATATAATTATATATATTTTGTACAAATATAGTTGTTTAAAAATATAGTGTGCAATAAGCCCGCTCCCTGTGGAACGAACTGGACTTCCTAAAAACTATACTACTCTACGATTAGGTACACTGCCTATAGTGTTGTAGCAAGGTTTAGGTATATCCCATTTGTAAATAAATAATTAAAACTTGTGTAATTCGTAACATATTTCGTAGTAAAATATAGTACTATTTCGTATCCCCACGCTACGACATCAGGTTACTCCCGAACGTCGCAAGATCACTCTTTATGCGAACGGTTTGACCTAGAAAATTCAAAGTGGTGTGACTACTTCGAAGCCGAGAACTATACAAGAAGCTGTCGAGATGGCTAGTGAGTTAATTGATCAAGTTGAACAGCGAGGGAAGACTCCTGCCTCAAATGAGACTAAAACTCATGATAATAAGAGGAAATGGAACAATAACAATAATTCAGGGAAGAATTACATTCAACAGCCCTTTAAGAAACAAGATACTGCTAAGAATAATGCTGCAACCTCAAGTGCTAATTCTGGTTATAAGGGAAAGTTCCCGTTGTGTGTTAAGTGTAATAGGCATCATCCGGGAGATTGTTTGAAAAAGTGTGATAAGTGCAAGAGGAATGGACACTTGGCTGCCGAGTGTAAAACTGGTACGAATATGTGTTATGGGTGCGGAAAAGAAGATCATTTCCGGAAGGATTGCCCAACTGCTAGTAAGGCTAATGAACCTGCGAGAGGAAGAGCTTTCAACATTAACTCCAGTGAAGCTCGTGATGATCCTAAGCTAGTCACGGGTATGTTTCTTCTCGATAATCAACATGTTTATGTACTTTTCGATTCCGGAGCTGATAGAAGCTTTGTGTCTAGAAATTTTTTCCATAATCTTAAGAATACTGTTTTGTCCTTAGAGAACTTATATTCTATAGAGCTAGGAAATGGTAATCTAATGAGTGCTGATAAGGTTTACCGTGATTGTATTTTGACTTTGGCTGGAATGTCATTTAAGATAGATGTTATACCGATTAAGCTAGGAAGTTTCGATCTTGTGGTTGGAATGGACTGGTTAGCTAAAAACAAAGCCGACATTGTTTGTCATCAGAAAGCGATTCGCATTCCTGTTGCTGAAGGTGAACCTTTAATGGTGTATGGAGAGCAAAAAAATATGCCGTTACATTTCATTAATTGTTTGGAGGTGCAGAAACACATGAGAAAAGGTTGTCTTGCTATGCTGGTTCACGTAAGCAAAACTGAATCGGAAGGTAAGAGACTTGAAGATGTGCCCATTGTTAGAGAATTTCCCGATGTTTTTCCAGATGAGTTACCCGGATTACCTCCGCCTAGAGATGTAGAATTCCAGATTGATTTAGTTCCCGGAGCGGCACCTGTAGCGCGTGCACCGTATAGACTTGCACCACCCGAACTGCAAGAGTTATCTAGTCAACTGCAAGATCTTTTAGATAAAGGATTCATTCGACCGACCTCGTCACCATGGGGAGCTCCAGTACTGTTTGTGAAGAAGAAGGATGGATCTATGAGACTCTATATCGATTATAGAGAGTTGAATAAGTTGACTATCAAGAATAGATATCCGTTACCGAGGATTGATGACTTGTTTGATCAATTGCAAGGATCAGCATGTTATTCAAAGATCGATCTAAGGTCAGGTTATCACCAGATGAGAGTGAAGGAAGCGGACATACCAAAGACAGTGTTTAGGACACGCTATGGTCATCATGAATTTACCGTAATGCCGTTTAGATTGACGAACGCACCGGCTGTGTTCATGGATCTCATGAACCATGTGTGTAAGCCATATCTAGACAAGTTTGTTATTGTGTTCATCGATGATATTCTGGTGTATTCCAAGAGTGGGGAAGAACATGAACAACATCTCCGTTTGTTACTAGAGATGCTCAGGAAGGAGCAGTTGTACGCAAAATTTTCGAAATGTGACTTTTAGTTGCGAGAAGTGCAATTTTTGGGTCATATCATAGGATTCAATGGTATCCAAGTTGATCTTGCGAAGATAGAGACAGTGAAGCAATGGGAGACTCCTAAGTCGCCAACACAGATACGACAATTTTTAGGTCTTGAGCGTTATTATAGGAGATTCATTGAGGGATTTTCTACTATTGCTCGACCGTTAACAGCATTGGCTCACAAGGGTAAGAAGTATGAATGGACAAAGTTGCACGAAGCTGCATTCCAGTTGTTAAAGGAGAAGTTAACGACTGCGCCTATTTTGTCTTTACCTGAAGGAACCGGGGATTTTGTAGTTTACTGCGATGCTTCACGACAAGGTTATGGTTGCGTGTTGATGCAATGTACGAAAGTGATTGCTTATGCATCTCGATAATTGAAGATACACGAGTTAAACTATACGACTCACGATCTAGAACTTGGTGCTGTAATTTCCGCACTGAAGATGTGGAGACATTATCTGTATGGAACGAAGTTCACTGTATTCACTGATCACAAGAGTCTGCAGCATATTTTCAATCAGAAACAGCTTAATATGAGACAGAGACGTTGGATCGAATTGTTAAACGATTACGATTGCGACATTAGCTATCATCCCGGTAAAGCTAATGTAGTGGCAGATGCTTTGAGTAGGAAGGGGAGAGTTAAGCCTATTCGAGTTAGAGCATTGAACTTGACTATTCAAAGGAACCTTACTTCTCAGATACGTGATGCACAGGTGGAGGCATTGAAAGAAGAGAATGTTGCTACCGAATCACTTCGAGGAATTGATAAGAAGTTTTTCACTCGAGACGATGGAACCAGGTATTTTATCGACAGAATATGGGTACCGAATTTTGGCGAATTAAGGGAACTAGTGCTAGAAGAGGCACATAAGACAAGGTATTCTATTCATCCTGGATCCGACAAGATGTACCAAGATCTTAAGGCACTGTATTGGTGGCCTAATATGAAGGCGGAAATCGCTACCTATGTTGGTAAATGCTTAACTTGAGCTAAAGTTAAGGCAGAGCATCAGAAGCCGTCAGGTTTGCTGACACAACCCGAGATTCTTCAATGGAAGTGGGAGAATATTACGATGGATTTTATTACTAAGTTGCCTAAAATGGTAGGAGGTTATGACACGATATGAGTTATCGTGGATCGTCTTACGAAGTCTGTTCATTTTCTACCGATTAAGGAAACGGATAAGATGGAGAGGTTGGCACAGATTTTCTTAAAGGAAGTAGTTTCTCGACATGGAGTGCCACTATCTATTATTTTCGACAGAGACAGTAGATTTACATCTAGATTTTGGCAAGCTTTGCAAGATGCCATGGGAACTCATTTAGACATGAGTAGAGCCTATCATCCGCAGACTGATGGCAAAGTGAGAGGACAATTCAGACATTAGAAGACATGTTAAGAGCGTGTGTGATTGATTTCGGAATTGGATGGGATAGACATCTACCGTTAGTAGAGTTTTCCTACAACAATAGTTATCATGCAAGTATAAAGGCAGCGCCTTTCGAAGCACTGTATGGCAGAAAGTGTAGATCACCTTTATGTTGGACTGAGTTAGGAGATAGTCAGTTAACTGGTCCGGAGATTGTACATGAGATGACTGAGAAAATCGTGCAGATTCGAGAAAGAATGAAAATAGCACAAGATCGACAAAAGAGCTATGTAGATCTTAAAAGGAAAGATTTGGAATTTCAGGTTGGAGACAAGGTTATGCTCAAAGTGTCACCCTAGAAGGGTGTAGTGCGCTTTGGAAAGAGAGGAAAGTTAAGTCCGAGGTATATTGGATCGTTTGAGATTACCGAACGAATTGGACCGGTAGCGTATAGATTGAAACTACCACAAGAACTTAGCGAGATTCACGATACTTTTCATATTTCCAATTTGAAGAGGTGTTTATCAGATGAAAGTTTGGTGATTCCTTTAGATGAAGTGCAAGTAGATCCTAAGCTTAATTTCATTGAAGAACCTACTGAGATTATGGATCGCGAGATTAAGCAACTAAAGCAAAGCAGAATTCCATTGGTTAAGGTTAGATGGAATGCCCGAAGAGGACCGGAATTCACGTAGGAGCGTGAAGATCAGATGAGACTTAAGTATCCGCAACTGTTTCCCGAGGAGACGACTACGGCGGATGACCACTAAAATTTCGGGATGAAATTTTTCATAACAGGTGGATAATGTAACAACCCGACTTTTTCCGTTTACTATCGTTACTTGTCCGTTAAGTATTTAACGGTGATTATTTAAACTTTGTGTATTTAATTAAATTAAATACATACCTAATAGAAGAATGTTTGAATTAATATGTTATATTAATTTACGATTTATTTCAGTTAGCGAAAGAATTAGAAACCGTTATGATAAGGTTAATCACCTAGAAGACTTTTCAGTTTACGGAACTCAGGAAAACGACACAATAATTATTTTCGATAATTATTGACTTTAAGGAAATTATTATTTTTAATTTATTATTAGTTTAATGAATTAAACTCGTTGATTGCGTTTCAACGACTAGTTAACGTTCCGGAGACCCGGTACGGTTAACGGCACTCGAAACGAACCACGCGCATACCAAGAGTTAACGAAAACCGAGCCCGAGACTCCATGAGAAGGCCATTCGGCCGACCCCCCTAGTGGACCCCTTTTGGACTCTTAATTTCTTATTTGGGCTATGTGATTAGTGGTGGATTATGAAGGTATTTCATATGCCCGAGAGACACATTAAACTAATGTGGCTAACATGTAATGATCCAAGTCGGGTCATACTCAATAACAAACCGTCAACATCTTTAAGTATCTGTTTTAATGATTGGATCTTTAAAATAAATACTCGACACTTAGACTTTAGAATTTGGTATTCTAAAGATGAAATGCAAGAAATAATTATTTGGATAATTATAAATGCGAGTTTAATTATTTGATTAAACTCATATGTGTGTTACATTTTATAATTGGTTTATAAAGTATAATTTTATAAAAGGGTTTATAAAATTATAAAAGATGCAAGTATCATGGAAATAATTACAAGTTTATAAAAGTTTAGCAAAAAAATATATATATATATATATATATGGGGCTAAAGGGGACGGTTTTGGGGAGTCCCAAGACACCCCATGCTTTGCTTTAACTTGTAATTAACTCCACCTAATTGTCATTACACTTTTTGCATCTTTTCACACACATCTCTCTAGCATTTTGAATTAGCAAAAATACTCTTCCTCCTCCATTCCATTTTGGCCGAATTTTTGGAGCAAGAACAAGGGTTCTTTGATTGATTTTTGCTAGTAAACTTGTGTCTTAAATCCTAACCAACAAGAAGGGTGTTGATTCAAGGTTTGTAGGTATCAAAGGCTTGAGGTTTCAAGTGAGAAACTAGCATCTTCATCATCTTCATCTTCTTGCTTCAACCTCCATTTTGGAGAAGGTATAAACACCCTAACTAGCTCTATTTATATTTTAGTATATTATACAAGAATAGATCTTTTAATGGAATACATTTTTAAAAGGGTTAAAATACACATGCAACACTTAAATTGCTTCCGCTTGCTACATATATACACGAATACATATACATACATAAATATGTTTTGTGACTTGTTTACATGTGGTATTCCATCAATGGTATCAGAGCCAAAGTCTTGTTAATATGCTTCTTGTTTTTGGCTTGTAAACTCATTTATTTTACAATCTACCAACATGCATGAAAGTAGAATGTAAAAATCATGAGTTTTGGTGGGTTGTTTGGTTTGGCCGAATTTTTGGATCCCAAAAGTGGGTTTGGGACTTCAAGTTTGGCCAAGATTTGATGTTATATTGTTGTTCACAATCGAGCCTAGACCATGTGGTTGAATGTTTGAATGATTTGGTTATTATTCATGGTTGTAATGTTCATTCATTTGGTTTGTATAAATTTGTAATAATTTTGTATTTTGGTGTGTAATAAGTTGTAATTATTCTTGTAATTTCTTCATGTAATTTATTCTATTTGTTTGTAAAAGAGAGTAGGTTGTTATTTCTTTTTCTAGAAAAATTGTATTAGGATATAATTTTGTAAAAGAAAATGAAGATTCAAGATGGAGATTACAAGATGGAGCTTTGAAGATTACAAGATTAAGTGGGAGATTTTGTTTAAAATCTCTTGCTTTCTTTTGTTAACCCTTACCGGTGACATTTGTTTTTTGGCTAAACAAATGTCCACCAAAATGGCTCTTGAATGTGAACATTTTATTTTGCATGCTTGTATGATTATGTTTGTATGTTTGGATTGCTACAACAATATCACATGTTAACAACTTGCAAAATACATTATAAATGGTTATAATAAAACATAACAAAACGACACTAATAATTGGTTATTAGACCTAAATAATAATATGGTTTATTTAAAAGGTAATAAATTGGTTTATAACTAGTAATTGGTTTACTAAAAGGACATGAAAATAGGTTTTTCATAATATACTACACACCAAATGCATGTTGGTGTATAGCACTTTGTTTTCTAAAACTAGAATGTAGAAAACTTAAAATCCCTTTAATTATAACAAGGTAAACAAGTTAAACGCCATCCTTTTGCATGAACACTTAGACATATTAGGAAACTCTTGATGGGATAGAGGTCACCTAACCATCATGAGCGATCTAATATGAATAAGGTACACTTCGCATACATGTGGGATAAAGGTCACCTAACCACTTGTATATTAAGTATACATGTTTACACAAGTAGGACGACTTGATTTGGGAATCATGAACTTAGGGTCACCGAAGCATGAGGAATAAATAGGCGTTGATGGGATTAATATGCCATGCAAAAGGATTGCATGATCCCATAAATTAAAAGTTGCAAAAGGATTGCAATTGTCATTATGACTACCTAGCTAAATCAAATAACGGGATAAAGGTCACCTAACCGAAATTTGATTTACCGTTGGATTCTAATATTTAATAAAACAAATTAAAAGGGTATTGTTTATTAAATCTAAAATCGATACTTAAAATGAACTTTGTTGAATTTTGTAGATGGCCGCTAATAACAACAACAACATGCAAAACGTACCACTTAACATGAACAACCTATCGTTACGGTCTCTCCTCGAGAAAGACAAACTCAACCATACCAACTTTATGGATTGGTTCCGCAATCTTCGGATTGTCCTCAAACAAGAGGATAAAACGTATGTGCTTGAGGACCCCATTCCCGATCAACCGGATGAGAATGATGTGGAGGCAATGGCCTCTTACGATAAGTATTGCCACGACTCCCTTCAAGTCTCATGCCTAATGCTTGGGACTATGATTCCCGAACTCCAAAAGGATTTCGAGCATCATAGTGCATACGACATGATAACGCAATTGAAGGAGATGTTCCTTCAACAAGCACGTGTCGAGCGTTTCGAGACCGTTCTGGCACTACATGCTTGTCGTATGGACGATGCCCAATCGGTTTCATCTTATGTACTTAAGATGAAAAGCCTTATTGATCGTGCTAACCATCTTAACCTAAACATATCTAATGAGTTAGCCACCAATCTTATCCTTAACTCCCTATCAAAAAGGTTTGATCAATTTGTAATTAATTACAATATGAATGGGATGGATAAGAGCATAGGTGAGCTTCACGGTATGCTTAGAACGGCAGAAACTAGCATGGGTAAAAGGGCTTTACCCGTGTTAGCAATCGATCAAGGTGGGTCCAAAGGTAACACCTCTAAGCCAAAGGTGGCTAAGAGAAAAGGACCCGCCTATCAAGGCAAAGGGAAGGGGAAGATGGTTACCCCAACCATCAACAAGGCTAAGAAGCAAAAGGTAGCCGAGAAGGCAAACCCCAAAGAAGACCCATGTTTCGGTTGCTGTGAGATGGGTCACTGGAAGCGAAATTGCCCGATCTATCTTAAGGAGTTGAAGGACAAGAGGGATGCGGGGCAAACCTCAGGTAATATATATATGGTATATATTGAGCTTAATATTACTTCTTCTAATACATGGGTATTAGACACGGGATGTGGAACTCATATTTGCAATTCTTTGCAGGGGTTCAAAAGAAGTGATCATAAGGCGGGAACAGCAAGTCTCTATATGGGCAATGGTGCATGTTAAAGCTCAAGGAGATTTTGTTTTGAAGCTTCCAAGCGGATTGGAACTTATTTTAGAAAATGTTTTGTATGCTCCGGATTTGTGTAGAAACATTATTTCTATTTCTCGCTTAAAAACAATGTGGTTACATTGTTAATTTTATTGATGATGATATTCATGTTTCTAAAGATAATGTATTCTATTTCAAGGCTTCGCCTTCAAATGGAATTTATGAATTGGTTCATGATGACGCATCATCGAGCTCTATATACCATACTAGCACCAAGAAACTCAAAAGGGATTTGAGTGATTCCTATTTATGGCATTGTCGCCTTGGCCATATAAACAAGAGTCGAATGCATACACTTCAAAAGAATGGACTTTTGAAGTTAAATGGGATAGACTCATTCGATGTGTGCGAGTCTTGTTTACAAGGCAAGATGACTAAAGCACCTTTCAAAGGGACTTATGAGAGGGCTAAAGATTTATTGGGATTAATACATTCGGATGTATGTGGACCCTTTAAACCCATGACTAGGAATGGTGAAAGATACTTTGTTACTTTCATTGATGACTTTAGTCATTTCGGATATGTCTACTTATTGAGACATAAGGACAAAACGTTTGAAGCATTCAAAGAATATCAAAACGAAGTACAAAATCAACTCAATAAGACAATTAAGGTACTACGTACCGATAGAGGAGGTGAATACCTAAGTGATGCCATCCAAGATCATCTTAAGAGTTGTGGGATTATCTCACAACTTACTCCACCCAGAACACCCCAACTTAATGGAGTTTCCGAAAGGAGGAACCGAACCCTAATGGATATGGTTCGATCTATGATGGCAAGAAGCTCGTTGCCTCTATCATTTTGGGGTTATTGTCTAAGCTCCGCGGTTCGTATTTTAAATATGGCCCCAACCAAGAAAGTGGAACGAACTCCTCATGAGATGTGGTTTGGAAAACCTCCTTCTCTTTCATACTTGAAAGTATGGGGATGTGAAGCTTATCCTAAGCGATATGTAGCTAATAAGCTACATGCTCGATCCACAAAGTGTATCTTCATAGGATATCCCAAAAATGACATGGGGTATTACTTCTATGATCCATCCGAGCAAACGGTATTTGTTGCTCGGAAAGCGGAATTCCTTGAAACCAAGTTCCTTATGGAAGGTGATGGTGAAAGGAAGATAGATCTTGTAGAGGTACAAGATCAAGCCGATGATGCACAATTGGTTGGCACTAGTACTCAACATGAGGATGTTGAAAATGATCAAGTGGATGATCAAGGTACACAAGACGTTCAAAGATCTAGTAGGATTAGTAATCCTCCTGAGAGATATGGTTTTCTCGTGGATGGATGCTATACGGTTGATTTGGATGAACCGACAAACTACGAAGATGCTTTATCAAGGATTGATAAAGACAAATGGCAGGAAGCCATGAACGCCGAGATGCAATCCATGTATGAAAACCAAGTTTGGGAACTTGTTGTGCAACCTCCTAGCTCCAAGCTAGTTGATTGCAAATGGCTTTTCAAGAAGAAAACCGACATACATGGAAACTTGGATACATACAAAGCTAGACTTGTAGCAAAAGGTTTCACTAAAACTCAAGGGGTTGATTATGATGAAACTTTCTCGCCAGTGGCAATGCTAAAGTCTATTAGGATATTATTTGCCATTGCTGCTCACTATGACTATGAAATACGGCAAATGGATGTCAAAACCGCTTTCCTAAATGGATATCTTGAGGAAGATGTCTATATGGTACAGCCCGAAGGTTTTGTTGATCCGAAAAATCCTAAGAAGGTATGCAAGTTAAAGAAGTCAATCTACGGATTGAAACAAGCATCTAGAATGTGGAATCATCGTTTTAATGAAGAGGCAAAGAAATTTGGCTTCATTAAAAATGGTAATGAAGCTTGTGTATACAAGAAGGCTAGTAGGAGCTCCATAATGTTTCTTGTGCTATATGTGGATGATATATTATTATTTGGGAATGATATTACCACAATGCAAGAAGTCAAAACTTGGCTAAAGAGTTGCTTCTCCACTAAGGATCTTGGAGAAGCACAATACATATTGGGGATAGGGATCTATAGGAATAGATCCAAGAGATTGATAGGTTTAAGTCAAAGTACATACATTGATAAAATCTTGAAAAGGTTCAAGATGGAAAACTCTAAGAAAGGTTTGGTACCTATTCAAAGAGGAACCGTTCTCAGTTCATCTCAGTGTCCTACCACGAAAGATGAACAAGAGAGAATGAAGAAAGTCCCATACGCATCTGCTATTGGGTCTATCATGTATGCAATGATATGTACTAGACCGGATGTGTCATGCGTTCTAATCTTGACACGTAGATACCAGAATAACCCAGGAAACAGTCATTGGATTGCTGTTAAAAGTATATTGAAATACCTTAGGAGGACTAAGGATATGTTTCTAATATATGGGTCTGGGGAGGAGGAACTCGCAGTAAAAGGTTATGTGGATGCGCGTTTCCAAACTGATCGAGATGACTCACGATCACAATCCAGTTATGTCTTCATGTTAAATGGTGGTGCAGTCTCTTGGAAGAGTTCAAAACAGGATGTTGTTGCGTTATCCACTACAGAGTCGGAGTACATTGCCGCCTCACTGGTAGCTCAGGAAGCTGCATGGATGAAGAAATTCATCGACGACTTAGGAGTGGTCCCTTCCATTCAGGACCCTCTTGAGATCTTTTGTGACAACGAGGGTGCGATTGCTCAAATCAAGGAACCTCGTGCTCATCAAAAGACTCGTCACATTGAGCAGAGATTCAAATACATCAGGGATGAGGTTGAAAAGGGAAAGATATGTATTCACAAGGTTCACACAGATCATAATGTTGCGGATCCACTCACGAAGCTTTTACATGGGCCAAAACATGAGGGACATGTTTGTGTATTAGGGCTTCGATATTCTAGTGATTGGAAATGATCTATTTTATGTATTGTAATGGAACGAATTAGTTCAAACTCATTAATATAATTGTGGTATTAATTTAATTATGAGTCATGTTCCAATTTTGCATATTTTATCCATGAATAAACTATTATTCTGAATTCCGTAGTTGATCACATTTATGGGAACAAGTGTGAGGTCTAGACTATTATGAACTTGGATTGGTTAGCATTCAAATGGTGAATGTGGGGCAAGGTTGCAACCAAGGTTCATAGATATTTGTGGGACACAAATATTAGAAGACCCTCTCTCAAGATTTACTATATGGAGCCTTTGTGGTTGATCACATGTAATCTTGAGTAAAGGAGAATATCATTATATCCTCTGACCTGAGACACATATTGGGTTCAGATATTCACCGAATATTGTGCCTTGACTCTTTCCTTCGCTATTCTGAAATATGGTAGTACATAAGGGAGGCTTCAGGTATGGTACGAAGTGTAGTGTCTAGGACGTATGTAGTCAAGATGGAATTTGTCCCTCTTATTCGTTGAGAGTCAGATGTCTAAGGCCTGATAAAGTTAGATCTATAAGAGAGTGATCATTCTATGTCTCTTGGATTTGACATGACATCTAGGACAAAAGGATATATTGAAAGATTCACCTAATCATATTCGAGATGGGAACTCGAAAGGGATGATGTTATTGAATGGCACTAAGTCAAAACATATTAGGGGTGATGGACGGTCGTTAGGTGGTATCCATCACTTGCATTAATTTCTTATGTTTCTCGTGCAAGTGGGAGATTGAAGGTATTTCATATGCCTGAGAGACATATTAAACTAATGTGGCTAACATGTTATGATCCAAGTCGGGTCATACCCAATAACAAACCGTCAACATCTTTAAGTATCTGTTTTAATGATTGGATCTTTAAAATAAATACTCGACACTTAGACTTTAGAATTTGGTATTCTAAAGATGAAATGCAAGAAATAATTATTTGGATAATTATAAATGCGAGTTTAATTATTTGATTAAACTCATATGTGTGTTACATTTTATAATTGGTTTATAAAGTATAATTTTATAAAAGGGTTTATAAAATTATAAAAGATGCAAGTATCATGGAAATAATTACAAGTTTATAAAAGTTTAGCAAAAAAAAAAAAAAAAAAATATGTGGCTAAAGGGGACGGTTTTGGGGAGTCCCAAGACACCCCATGCTTTGCTTTAACTTGTAATTAACTCCACCTAATTGTCATTTCACTTTTTGCATCTTTTCACACACATCTCTCTAGCATTTTGAATTAGCAAAAATACTCTTCCTCCTCCCTTCCATTTTGGCCGAATTTTTAGAGCAAGAACAAGGGTTCTTTGATTGATTTTTGCTAGTAAACTTGTGTCTTAAATCCTAACCAACAAGAAGGGTGTTGATTCAAGGTTTGTGGGTATCAAAGGCTTGAGGTTTCAAGTGAGAAACTAGCATCTTCATCATCTTCATCTTCTTGCTTCAACCTCCATTTTGGAGAAGGTATAAACACCCTAACTAGCTCTATTTACATTTTAGTATATTATACAAGACTAGATCTTTTAATGGAATACATTTTTAAAAGGGTTAAAATACACATGCAACACTTAAATTGCTTCCGCTTGCTACATATATACACGAATACATATACATACATAAATATGTTTTGTGACTTGTTTACATGTGGTATTCCATCAGATTAGATTAAGGTCCTAAACTAGAAGTATAAAAGGAAAAGGAAACTTGTGAACCCTCCTCATTTGTTTTCTTGGCTGAGATTTTTGCTCCCCTCTCCCCCTTGTTGGCCGTCGACATCACCCCCACCATAACCACCATCATCACTCAAAATTAGGACAAGTTTTGAAGATCAAAGTTTCTCGTTACATCGTTCTACATCTAGTATTGTTGATTGATTATGTTAGAAAGGTATAATTGTAAACCCTAATCTCTATAAATCAGTTTTTTTGATCAATTACATAGTGTATTAGAGTCTAGTGCTCAATTAATGGTGTCTAGTGTTGTTAATTGTTGATTGATTGCGTAATTAACGTTGTTTGTTTGAAAAACGAATTTATTTATTGATGATCTGTAACGACCCGTCAAAATCACTATTGACGCGGCACGTTAATCATTGATTCCACAGTGAGGTTTTGACCTCTATATGATACGTTTTGATAAAATATTGCATTCATTAAAATAAGTGACTTTCTAAACGTAGAAAGTTATAAACATGTGGGCGAGTGCTTAGGTATAAGCAAAACCCCGAAATACATAAGTCTTTAATTTACAGGTTGACATCACAGTCCAATTATTTATTACACAATGCAGTTTTATTTTGAATGCAATAAACTTTGTACAAAGCATGAGAGACTCCATGCAGGCAACAAGCACATCACAGCGGAAGCATTCTAAGGACCTGAGAATAAAACATGCTAAAAAAGTCAACACGAATGTTGGTGAGTTATAGGTTTAATTGCTCGAGTCATAAACATGTATAAAGATAGACCACAAGATTTCATCAAAAGTTTATCAATAGATTCTACGTAACAGAGCACCCTGGTAACTAAACTTAACGCTATAGTGATAATTACCCCATTCGTTTTAATACACGCAAACCAACGTGTCTTAAACTCAAATAACATACTTCCGTTAAAAGGCTAGCGCTCTAGCTCGGACGGGGATGTCAAGCCCTATGGATCCATATACAATTATTCGCGCCCACCAGTCCATATCCTATGTACTGGCAGCTACTAGTTACCAAAGCTAAGGGATTTCCGGTTTAACTCAGTGTAGAATTTAGTATGTACTTGTGTCTTATCGCGTTTAAAATAAATTGCATGTATTCTCAGCCCAAAAATATTTAAAGTATTTAAAAAGGGAGACTATAAACTCACAGTTCAATATTGTGATTCAATATTGTAGGGAAATAACGTAGACGTAATGATGGTAGACGACTGTATGGTTGGCCTTGGATTCTAGAACAATACCCCGAACAATACCCAATATTACCTTAGCTTGAAACGGTTTGAAACCCGAATTAAAATACCCTCGTAAATACCTTATTATTATTAAACTTAAATTATAATATTAAAATTATAAATATCTTATCGTTTACAGAAGGAAGAAAAGAAATTGGGGTGAGTAACTCGTCGAACAAACTGGCGTATTTATAATACTTTTTCATTTACTGTAGCTCATGCGATCGCATGAGTTTTCAGTGTTTTTGCCATGCGATCGCATGGCGTTTTGTTTCTAGTCCGTCGACATCAAATAGTGCTACTGTAGCAATTCACTGTAGCACTGTAGCAAAGTACGATTTCACTGTCGCAAATAGTGTTTTACTGTAGGAAAGTCGTTTTTACTTGTACATATACATATATACATACATATAATTGTTCATGAATCGTCGAGAGTAGTCAAAGGTAATTGTATATATGAAACAGTTCTAAAATTTTTGAGACTCAATCTAACAGACTTTGTTTAACGTGTCAAAATAATAAATCGTATAGAGAATTGGTTTAAATTAGTTGAAATTTTTCGGGTCATCACATGATCTGATTAAGTTGACATGAAATCTGACTTTCTAATATGTTTAATTAGAAATATATCGAAAAGTTATTAATTTTAGACTCCGATTTTGCGTGATTTAGTTATCGTATGATCAAGATGTGCTTAATCGAAGTTTTCGTTAGGTTTTGCATGAAATCCGAATTTTCTGAGTTGCATGCTTTGTGTTTTAGATTATGAAAGTTATGCTACTGTATTCCTTGTAAAAATTTATGCAATTTAGACTAAAGATTTGCGTTAAAAGGTTATATGAAGCTTCCGATATGATCAAACGAAGTTTTGGTTCGTAAAGAATGCTGAATCTGTTTTTAAGTTTACATAAAAATTTCTAGAATGAACTAGGTATTGATTTGGACTTTTAACTTCTGGAATATGTTAGTTTATATGTTAATTGACATGTGTCATTTGTATGAGAACTTGCGAGAACGTGATTTTCCATGAGATATATGTTCGTCTAAATGATATGTCCGATTGATGTTCAGAAACTGATGAGTCTGTAATGTTTTGCAAATCTGTACGAATTGGCTAAAGTAATGTTTCTGGTTATTTTATCACTTAAATTTTGAGATGTCTTGAGATGACACCAATTGGCCGTTCGTCAATATCTATTTTCTATATTTTATGAAAAATGTTTTAAAACTGATGCGCGAGCAGCATTTTCTGTAATGAACCTGAACTTGAGCGTTTCTGATATTGGACTTTTAATTATCGTATGACGCTTTTTCCAGACTTTTTGGAATCAATTTTAAGTCTAGTTATGATCTGGAGTTGATCATAATTTTATGAATTATGTGTTATGTGCTATGAGTGTATCTCTTTACGACGTATGATTTTCGAAGGTTTACTTTAAGATGCGGGAAATGCGATTTACTAAATTACTAGCGATAACATGTTATATGACTTAAGTATGATTCATTGACTATGTTTGCATGACTTACTGAGATGTTTGACTTTAGTTGACCTATTTGACCGAGTTGACTTTTGGTTTGACTTTGGTTGACTTTTGTTGGCTTGCTTGGATTAGTTGACTTTTACTTGGTTGTTGAGTCAGTCTGAGCACTAGAACTTTACGTACACTATGGGTTGACTAATTTTGACCTATTAGTGTATACTTAAGATGATTTACTTTATTTGTTTGCGTTATTCAAGTCGAAAGTTTCGACAACAGTACGATTTGCTAAGATCTTTACGAGTGCTTTTGCTAAGGTGAGTCTACAGTCCCTACTACATTTTTACAGGGATGAGATGCATGTTTTTTTACAAATGTTTTACATGTTCGGAACAAGTAACTTACTAAGAATATACATATGAGTTCAGATCAAAAATCCCTTAGCTTGATTATATTAATTACTTGGTAAGCTCGACTTATAGGGACGGTACCGTTAGATTTGACAAACCTCACCGCAACGTTAAACAGGTGCTTATGTAGTTGTAACACGTACACTTGATCGGTGTATCGCCAGTATAGGGTAAACTAAAGACGTGTTCTTGGCTCACACAAAGGTTAAAGCTTTATAATCAAGTGCTCATGATAATGTATACTTTTCCAGTGATGTTGTCTAAGAAAATCTTGTGGCCTTACTTATGAAATGATTTACTAAACCTGTAGTTTCACTCTACGTTTTCATTGACGTTTTTCATGTTTCATCTCAGGTACATAGAGCTAGTGCTTCCGCTTTATTTGAAGTTATGTGCTGTTTGCTGCTAGAACTGGACGGCGTCCAGCATGATTTCTATTTTTATTTCAAGAACAAATATTTGCATTTAAACAGTTTTCTCTGATGTTTTGGGTTCATATACTATGGTCATTGATGTCAAATGTTTCCAGTTACATTTTCTTTAATAAATGACATCGTTTTCATGGTTAATGCGAATACATTTTGAAAACGTCTCATATAGAGGGCGTGACCGCTAAACTGTGGGACCAGGAGTTAATATTCCGTTAGTGGATTCTGACGGGGTATTACACTTAATGATTTACTGTAGCACTGTAGCAAAGTACGATTTCACTGTAGCAAATAGTGTTTTACTGTAGGAAAGTCGTTTTTACTTGTACATATACATATATACATACATATAATTGTTCATGAATCGTCGAGAGTAGTCAAAGGTAATTGTATATATGAAACAGTTCTAAAATTTTTGAGACTCAATCTAACAGACTTTGTTTAACGTGTCAAAATAATAAATCGTATAGAGAATTGGTTTAAATTAGTCGAAATTTTTCGGGTCATCACAGTACCTCCCCGTTAAAGAAAATTTCGTCCCGAAATTTTGAGTAGTACCTGTTTCATGAGCGATATCAGTGAACAAATGTGGATACTTTTGCTTCATTTGATCTTCACGTTCCCAAGTAAACTCGGGTCCTCGACTTGCGTTCCAACGAACCCTAACTATCGGTATTTTGCTTTGTTTTAATTGTTTGACCTCACGGTCCATGATTTCAACAGGTTCTTCGACAAAATGGAGTTTATCATTGATTCGTATTTCGTCAAGAGGAATTACGACATCCTCTTCAGCTAAACATTTCTTCAAATTTGACACGTGAAATGTGTCGTGAACACTACTAAGTTCTTGCGGTAGCTTTAATCGATAAGCAACTGCTCCAATTCTTTCGGTGATTTCAAAGGGTCCTACGTACCTAGGACTTAGCTTTCCTCGTTTACCGAATCGTACAACGCCTTTCCAGGGTGACACTTTCAACATGACTTTATCGCCCACTTGAAATTCTAGCGGTTTTCTTCTTACATCAGCATAACTCTTTTGGCGACTCATGGCCGTTTTCAATCGCTGTTGTATTTGAATGATCTTTTCGGTGGTTTCGTGAATAATTTCTGGTCCAGTAAGTTGTCTTTCTCCTACTTCACTCCAACATATAGGAGATCTGCACTTTCTACCGTAAAGTGCTTCAAATGGCGCTGCGTTGATGCTCGTATGATAGCTGTTATTGTATGAAAATTCTGCCAACGGTAAGTGTCGATCCCAACTGGTTCCAAAGTCAATCACGCATGCCTGTAACATGTCTTCCAATGTTTGTATTGTTCTTTCACTTTGACCATCTGTTTGTGGGTGATAAGCGGTGCTCATATCTAATCGAGTTCCCAATGCTTTTTGTAATGACTGCCAGAAACGTGATGTGAATCGGGTATCGCGATCAGATATGATAGAGATGGGTACACCATGCCTGGAAACTACTTCCTTCAAATATAGGCGTGCTAATTTCTCCATACTGTCTGTCTCCTTTATTGGTAGAAAGTGAGCTGATTTAGTTAGACGATCAACTATCACCCAAATAGTATCATGACTACTTGCAGTCCTTGGCAATTTCGTAATGAAATCCATAGTTATTCTTTCCCATTTCCACTGCGGAATTTCTGGTTGTTGCAGTAATCCTGACGGCTTTTGGTGCTCAGCTTTGACCTTTGCACACGTCAAACATTTGCTTACATAAGTAGCAATTTCTGTCTTCATATTAGGCCACCAATAAAACTTCTTGAGATCGTGGTACATTTTCCCGTTTCCTGGGTGAATTGAGTACCTCGTTTTGTGTGCTTCATCTAGTACTAGTTGCCTTAGATTACCATGTTTTGGTACCCATATCCTATCAGCAAAATACAGGGTTCCATCGGCTTTTACTTCAAGCTGTTTTTCTAACCCTCTGCTCATTTCGCCTTTTTCATTTTCTTCTTTTAAAGCCTCTAACTGTGTTACTTGAATTTGCTTTGTGAGATCAGTACGAATTGTAATATTCAAAGCTCGAACCCTAAGAGGTTTTACTCTTTCTTTTCGACTTAAGGCATCAGCTACAACATTAGCCTTTCCGGGGTGGTAACGGATTTCACAATCGTAATCGTTTAACAACTCTACCCAGCGAAGTTGCCTCATATTGAGTTGTTTTTGATCAAAAATATGCTGAAGACTCTTATGGTCAGTGTACACTGTACACTTGGTGCCATATAGATAGTGTCTCCATATTTTGAGTGCAAAAACTACTGCTCCAAGTTTCAAATCGTGCGTCGTATAGTTCTTTTCATGAATTTTTAGTTGTCGTGAGGCGTATGCGATGACTTTTGTGCGTTGCATTAATACACATCCTAAACCTTGGCGTGAAGCATCACAATAGATCACGAAATCATCATTTCCTTCCGGTAATGACAAAATGGGTGCAGACGTTAACTTCTTCTTTAATAACTGGAATGAGGATTCCTGTTCTGTGGACCAATCATACTTCTTTCCCTTTTGAGTCAATGCAGTTAAGGGTTTGGCGATTCTAGAGAAATCTTGAATGAGTCTTCGGTAGTAACCAGCAAGACCTAAGAATTGGCGGATTTGTGTTGTAGTCTTCGGTGTTTCCCATTTACTAATGGCTTCGATCTTGGCGGGGTCAACTTTAATTCCATGTTTACTGACAACATGGCCCAAAAATTGTACTTCTTGTAACCAGAAATCACACTTCGAAAATTTTGCGTACAATTCTTCTTTCTTGAGTATCTCTAGTACCAGTCTTAAGTGTTGCTCATGTTCTTCCTTGTTCTTCGAGTAAATCAATATGTCGTCGATAAAAACAATGACAAATTTGTCTAAATACGGTCTACAGATGCGATTCATTAGATCCATGAATACTGCTGGAGCATTAGTCAATCCAAAAGGCATGACTAAAAATTCATAGTGACCGTAACGGGTTCTGAATGCTGTTTTAGGAACATCTTCTTCCTTCACTCTCAGCTGATGATATCCGGAGCGTAGATCAATCTTAGAATAAATACTTGATCCTTGCAATTGATCAAACAAATCATCAATCCTCGGTAATGGGTACCGATTCTTGATCGTTAATTTGTTTAATTCTCGGTAATCTATGCACATTCTCATAGATCCATCCTTCTTCTTGACGAACAGAATAGGAGCACCCGAAGGTGAAAAACTAGGACGAATAAATCCACGGTCCGATAATTCTTGCAACTGGTCTTGTAATTCTTGCATTTCTGAAGGTGCAAGTCTATATGGAGATCGGGCTACAGGTGCAGCTCCTGGTATGAGATCAATCTGGAATTCTACACATCTGAGTGGAGGTATCCCCGGTAATTCTTTTGGAAATACTCCGGGATATTCTCTTACAACCGGCATGTCATCAATGCTTCTTTCTTCAGTATCGATCTTCTTTACGTGTGCCAGAATAGCATAACAACCTTTTCTTATAAGTTTCTGGGCCTTCATACAGCTGATAAAGTTCAGTTTTGAGTTGTTCTTCTCCCCATAAATCATTAATGACGTTTCATCCTTACGAGGGATGCGGATTGCTTTCTCAGCGCAAACAACTTCCGCTCTTGTTTTGGACATCCAGTCCATGCCAACGATTACATCAAAACTTCCTAATTCTACGGGTATCAAATCAATTTTGAAGGTTTCACCAGCGAGATTCATTTCGCAACCATGGCAAATTTTATCGGCTTTTATCAGTTTACCGTTAGCTAATTCAATAGTATATTTATCGTCTAGAGGTAATGATGCACATTTTAGTTTAAAACTAAAGTCTTTACACATATAACTTCTATCAGCACCCGTATCAAACATAATAGAAGCTAGTTGATTATTAACGGTAAACGTACCCGTGACAAGATTAGGATCCTCACGTGCTTTACTGGCACTAACATTAAATGCCCTCCCACGTGTGGGTTCTTTGTTCTTCTCCTTATCAGGGCATTGATTTATAAAGTGACCAGACTTCCCGCATCCATAACATTTCTTGACATCGGTCGATTTTGTCTTTACTTCAGAAACGGTGGCATAACAATGTTTTACCACATGTCCTTTCTTGTTGCACTTATCAAAGACCACTTGGCAATAGCCTGCATGATGTGTGTAACATCTTTTGCAGAACGGATGAGGTCCCTTATAGTTTGGACTTGCAGTTGCCCCATCTTGTTTACCTTTAAAAGTTTCTTGTTTCTTCAGATGAGTACTTTTGCCCTTATAGTCTTCCCATTTCCTCTTTCCTTCAGTTGTCTTGACTTCGGTAATTGGTGCCTTAATCGAACTCTCTGTGATCTGGTCCATGAGTTGGTGTGCCATTGTCATGGCTTCCTGCATCGTATTTGGTTTGGACGATGTAACATTTCCTTTGATATTGATCGATAAACCGTCAATATACATTTCTATCTTTCGTTTCTCGTTTGGTACCAATTCGGGACACAACAAGGCTAGTTCCATGAAACGCTTTTCATAGTTATTGAGATTCGCGCCGATAACCTTCAGATTACGTAACTCAGATTCCATTTTTCTGATCTCGTTTCGAGGACAGTACTCCTCGATTAGCATCTTTTTCAGTTCTTCCCAAGAGATATCATATGCCGTATCTATTCCTTCTGCTTTAGCATAATTGTTCCACCAAGTAAGTGCACCATCTTGCAATGTGCACGAAGCATACTTTGACTTGTCTCTGTTCGCACAATTACTGATTTTGAAAACGGACTCCATCTTTTCAAACCATCGGGTTAGACCGACTGGTCCCTCGGTTCCACTAAACGTCTGTGGTTTGCATCCTTGAAAAGTTTTGTATAAGCATCCGTTTCGTGAGTTTGTGTTTACGGCTGCTGCTTTGGCTGCTGCTTCGGCTGTTGCTTTTGCTGCCTCGGCTGTAGCAATTCTTTCATTCACACGTTTCTCGACTAGTTGCTCAAACTCAGCATCCGACATTTGAGACATGTTTCTTCAATAAACACAACAGATATAATTTAATCATATAGAATATTATAGGTAAAATGAGTTGTCAATAGTTAATCGTAGCATATTAATAATATGAACCGATTATTATAAAAGCCTTTTCTTCTTATTAGCATTTTATAATTATTTCTAGGGTATTACCTATCCGTTAAGTTCATACATAATAGCTAGTACAAGGAATTAACTACTAAAATCCTAATAATATTCCACTATGAAAAATTATAGCGAGTTATTACATTATTATGTAATAATAATAATAAGAAATAGTAATAATACAAATAATCATTCCATGCATTTATTATTAATAAACCAAAATAATACAATACCATACAATACCGATATTTTACATAGGCATATTTTACATAACAAGATAGAGTAGCACACATAAGCAATAAAATAGCGCATGGAAGATTTATGGTTGCGAGGTCGTTTATTCAGAAATATCAGAAACTTCTTCCCATTTGGTTCTCTCTGCCAATTGTTTGTGTGCACATGGTCCGACAGACATTCTGGCAGTGTATTTTATTTTTAGTTGGGGTTTTGAGGTACCCGTTGCCTCAGTGGGTTTAATACAATAAGGGTGGTTACGGATCGAATGGTCCTGTTCTTTTTTAATAATTAAGGACATTTTATTATTGTGGTTGTTTTTATTATCTATAGCAAGTTGGAATTTCTCCTTAGTGATCTCTTTTATTTCATTAGCGAAATCCTCCTCCTTACTGATCTCGTCTGATGACGAACTGTCTGAGTCATGTGTAGGAGAATATGATGACGAACTGCAAGAATATGTACCGGTGGTCATGAACCGAAATCTGCCAGGCGTAATCGGCACAACCCGCCCGTCGGCGGTATATCTGGACCAATGTCCATATTTGTTTAGAAATGGACGATCCTCATTTACTCCAGGGATCATGGGTCCATGCCAACGATACTGTGGCTTCGGAAAACTAAAGCTGGATAGAGCTGGAACCTCCTCTGGGTTTACCGGGAGTTGAGATTCCCCGGCTAACACAATTTCTTCTTTAATAGGTATTGGAACGCCCTTTTCAGTTGTGGATAGAATAGATTCAGTGTCCGATTCCGAGTCGTACAAAATGATAGGATTAGAGGAAGTCATCTATCACATAATTGAAACAACAATTACGTTAGCATATACATATATCACATATAATGTTTTTGACCAAATAATAAGCAAAAATCAGTAAAAACAGATATGGTCATAGTCCAGACTCACTAATGCATCCTAACAATTACCAGTTAAACACACTAATGTAATTTCTGGTTCCCTATGACCTCAAGCTCGGATACCAACTGTAACGACCCGTCAAAATCACTATTGACGCGGCACGTTAATCATTGATTCCACAGTGAGGTTTTGACCTCTATATGATACGTTTTGATAAAATATTGCATTCATTAAAATAAGTGACTTTCTAAACATAGAAAGTTATAAACATGTGGGCGAGTGCTTAGGTATAAGCAAAACCCCGAAATACATAAGTCTTTAATTTACAGGTTGACATCACAGTACAATTATTTATTACACAACGCAGTTTTATATTGAATGCAATAAACTTTGTACAAAGCATGAGAGACTCCATGCAGGCAATAAGCACATCACAGCGGAAGCATTCTAAGGACCTGAGAATAAAACATGCTAAAAAAGTCAACACGAATGTTGGTGAGTTATAGGTTTAATTGCTCGAGTCATAAACATGTATAAAGATAGACCACAAGATTTCGTCAAAAGTTTATCAATAGATTCTACGTAACAGAGCACCCTGGTAACTAAACTTAACGCTATAGTGATAATTACCCCATTCGTTTTAATACACGCAAACCAACGTGTCTTAAACTCAAATAACATACGTCCGTTAAAAGGCTAGCGCTCTAGCTCGGACGGGGATGTCAAGCCCTATGGATCCATATACAATTATTCGCGCCCACCAGTCCATATCCTATGTACTGGCAGCTACTAGTTACCAAAGCTAAGGGATTTCCGGTTTAACTCAGTGTAGAATTTAGTATGTACTTGTGTCTTATCGCGTTTAAAATAAATTGCATGTATTCTCAGCCCAAAAATATTTAAAGTATTTAAAAAGGGAGACTATAAACTCACAGTTCAATATTGTGATTCAATATTGTAGGGAAATAGCGTAGACGTAATGATGGTAGACGACTGTATGGTTGGCCTTGGATTCTAGAACAATACCCCGAACAATACCCAATATTACCTTAGCTTGAAACGGTTTGAAACCCGAATTAAAATACCCTCGTAAATACCTTATTATTATTAAACTTAAATTATAATATTAAAATTATAAATATCTTATCGTTTACAGAAGGAAGAAAAGAAATTGGGGTGAGTAACTCGTCGAACAAACTGGCGTATTTATAATACTTTTTCATTTACTGTAGCTCATGCGATCGCATGAGTTTTCAGTGTTTTTGCCATGCGATCGCATGGCGTTTTGTTTCTAGTCCGTCGACATCAAATAGTGCTACTGTAACAATTCACTGTAGCAATTCACTGTAGCAAAGTCAATTTTACTGTAGCACTGTAGCAAAGTACGATTTCACTGTAGCAAATAGTGTTTTACTGTAGGAAAGTCGTTTTTACTTGTACATATACATATATACATACATATAATTGTTCATGAATCGTCGAGAGTAGTCAAAGGTAATTGTATATATGAAACAGTTCTAAAATTTTTGAGACTCAATCTAACAGACTTTGTTTAACGTGTCAAAATAATAAATCGTATAGAGAATTGGTTTAAATTAGTCGAAATTTTTCGGGTCATCACATGATCTGATTAAGTTGACATGAAATCTGACTTTCTAATATGTTTAATTAGAAATATATCGAAAAGTTATTAATTTTAGACTCCGATTTTGCGTGATTTAGTTATCGTATGATCAAGATGTGCTTAATCGAAGTTTTCGTTAGGTTTTGCATGAAATCCGAATTTTCTGAGTTGCATGCTTTTTGTTTTAGATTATGAAAGTTATGCTACTGTATTCCTTGTAAAAATTTATGCAATTTAGACTAAAGATTTGCGTTAAAAGGTTATATGAAGCTTCCGATATGATCAAACGAAGTTTTGGTTCGTAAAGAATGCTGAATCTGTTTTTAAGTTTACCTAAAAATTTCTAGAATGAACTAGGTATTGATTTAGACTTTGAACTTCTGGAATATGTTAGTTTATATGTTAATTGACATGTTTCATTTGTATGAGAACTTGCGAGAACATGATTTGCCATGAGATATATGTTCGTCTAAATGATATGTCCGATTGATGTTCAGAAACTGATGAGTCTGTAATGTTTTGCAAATCTGTACGAATTGGCTAAAGTAATGTTTCTGGTTATTTTATCACTTAAATTTTGAGATGTCTTGAGATGACACCAATTGGCCGTTCGTCAATATCTATTTTCTATATTTTATGAAAAATGTTTTAAAACTGATGCGCGAGCAGCATTTTCTGTAATGAACCTGAACTTGAGCGTTCCTGATATTGGACTTTTAATTATCGTATGATGCTTTTTCCAGACTTTTTGGAATCAATTTTAAGTCTAGTTATGATCTGGAGTTTATCATAATTTTATGAATTATGTGTTATGTGCTATGAGTGTATCTCTTTACGACGTATGATTTTCGAAGGTTTACTTTAAGATGCGGGAAATGCGATTTACTAAATTACGAGCGATAACATGTTATATGACTTAAGTATGATTCATTGACTATGTTTGCATGACTTACTGAGATGTTTGACTTTAGTTGACCTATTTGACCGAGTTGACTTTTGGTTTGACTTTGGTTGACTTTTGTTGGCTTGCTTGGATTAGTTGACTTTTACTTGGTTGTTGAGTCAGTCTGAGCACTAGAACTTTACGTACACTATGGGTTGACTAATTTTGACCTATTAGTGTATACTTAAGATGATTTACTTTATTTGTTTGCGTTATTCAAGTCGAAAGTTTCGACAACAGTACGATTTGCTAAGATCTTTACGAGTGCTTTTGCTAAGGTGAGTCTACAGTCCCTACTACATTTTTACAGGGATGAGATGCATGTTTTTTTACAAATGTTTTACATGTTTGGAACAAGTAACTTACTAAGAATATACATATGAGTTCAGATCAAAAATCCCTTAGCTTGATTATATTAATTACTTGGTAAGCTCGACTTATAGGGACGGTACCGTTAGATTTGACAAACCTCACCGCAACGTTAAACAGGTGCTTATGTAGTTGTAACACGTACACTTGATCGGTGTATCGCCAGTATAGGGTAAACTAAAGACGTGTTCTTGGCTCACACAAAGGTTAAAGCTTTATAATCAAGTGCTCATGATAATGTATACTTTTCCAGTGATGTTGTCTAAGAAAATCTTGTGGCCTTACTTATGAAATGATTTACTAAACCTGTAGTTTCACTCAACGTTTTCATTGACGTTTTTCATGTTTCATCTCAGGTACATAGAGCTAGTTCTTCCGCTTTATTTGAAGTTATGTGCTGTTTGCTGCTAGAACTGGACGGCGTCCAGCATGATTTCTATTTTTATTTCAAGAACAAATATTTGCATTTAAACAGTTTTCTCTGATGTTTTGGGTTCATATACTATGGTCATTGATGTCAAATGTTTCCAGTTACATTTTCTTTAATAAATGACATCGTTTTCATGGTTAATGCGAATACATTTTGAAAACGTCTCATATAGAGGGCGTGACCGCTAAACTGTGGGACCAGGAGTTAATATTCCGTTAGTGGATTCTGACGGGGTATTACACTTAATGATTTACTGTAGCACTGTAGCAAAGTACGATTTCACTGTAGCAAATAGTGTTTTACTGTAGGAAAGTCGTTTTTACTTGTACATATACATATATACATACATATAATTGTTCATGAATCGTCGAGAGTAGTCAAAGGTAATTGTATATATGAAACAGTTCTAAAATTTTTGAGACTCAATCTAACAGACTTTGTTTAACGTGTCAAAATAATAAATCGTATAGAGAATTGGTTTAAATTAGTCGAAATTTTTCGGGTCATCACAGTACCTCCCCGTTAAAGAAAATTTCGTCCCGAAATTTTGAGTAGTACCTGTTTCATGAGCGATATCAGTGAACAAATGTGGATACTTTTGCTTCATTTGATCTTCACGTTCCCAAGTAAACTCGGGTCCTCGTCTTGCGTTCCAACGAACCCTAACTATCGGTATTTTGCTTTGTTTTAATTGTTTGACCTCACGGTCCATGATTTCAACAGGTTCTTCGACAAAATGGAGTTTATCATTGATTCGTATTTCGTCAAGAGGAATTACGACATCCTCTTCAGCTAAACATTTCTTCAAATTTGACACGTGAAATGTGTCGTGAACACTACTAAGTTCTTGCGGTAGCTTTAATCGATAAGCAACTGCTCCAATTCTTTCGGTGATTTCAAAGGGTCCTACGTACCTAGGACTTAGCTTTCCTCGTTTACCGAATCGTACAACGCCTTTCCAGGGTGACACTTTCAACATGACTTTATCGCCCACTTGAAATTCTAGTGGTTTTCTTCTTACATCAGCATAACTCTTTTGGCGACTCATGGCCGTTTTCAATCGCTGTTGTATTTGAATGATCTTTTTGGTGGTTTCGTGAATAATTTCTGGTCCAGTAAGTTGTCTTTCTCCTACTTCACTCCAACATATAGGAGATCTGCACTTTCTACCGTAAAGTGCTTCAAATGGCGCTGCGTTGATGCTCGTATGATAGCTGTTATTGTATGAAAATTCTGCCAACGGTAAGTGTCGATCCCAACTGGTTCCAAAGTCAATCACGCATGCCCGTAACATGTCTTCCAATGTTTGTATTGTTCTTTCACTTTGACCATCTGTCTGTGGGTGATAAGCGGTGCTCATATCTAATCGAGTTCCCAATGCTTTTTGTAATGACTGCCAGAAACGTGATGTGAATCGGGTGTCGCGATCAGATATGATAGAGATGGGTACACCATGCCTGGAAACTACTTCCTTCAAATATAGGCGTGCTAATTTCTCCATACTGTCTGTCTCCTTTATTGGTAGAAAGTGAGCTGATTTAGTTAGACGATCAACTATCACCCAAATAGTATCATGACTACTTGCAGTCCTTGGCAATTTCGTAATGAAATCCATAGTTATTCTTTCCCATTTCCACTGCGGAATTTCTGGTTGTTGCAGTAATCCTGACGGCTTTTGGTGCTCAGCTTTGACCTTTGCACACGTCAAACATTTGCTTACATAAGTAGCAATTTCTGTCTTCATATTAGGCCACCAATAAAACTTCTTGAGATCGTGGTACATTTTCCCGTTTTGTGTGCTTCATCTAGTACTAGTTGCCTTAGATTACCATGTTTTGGTACCCATATCCTATCAGCAAAATACAGGGTTCCATCGGCTTTTACTTCAAGCTGTTTTTCTAACCCTCTGCTCATTTCGCCTTTTTCATTTTCTTCTTTTAAAGCCTCTAACTGTGTTACTTGAATTTGCTTTGTGAGATCAGTACGAATTGTAATATTCAAAGCTCGAACCCTAAGAGGTTTTACTCTTTCTTTTCGACTTAAGGCATCAGCTACAACATTAGCCTTTCCGGGGTGGTAACGGATTTCACAATCGTAATCGTTTAACAACTCTACCCAGCGACGTTGCCTCATATTGAGTTGTTTTTGATCAAAAATATGCTGAAGACTCTTATGGTCAGTGTACACTTTACACTTGGTGCCATATAGATAGTGTCTCCATATTTTGAGTGCAAAAACTACTGCTCCAAGTTCCAAATCGTGCGTCGTATAGTTCTTTTCATGAATTTTTAGTTGTCGTGAGGCGTATGCGATGACTTTTGTGCGTTGCATTAATACACATCCTAAACCTTGGCGTGAAGCATCACAATAGATCACGAAATCATCATTTCCTTCCTGTAATGACAAAATGGGTGCAGACGTTAACTTCTTCTTTAATAACTGGAATGAGGATTCCTGTTCTGTGGACCAATCATACTTCTTTCCCTTTTGAGTCAATGCAGTTAAGGGTTTGCCGATTCTAGAGAAATCTTGAATGAATCTTCGGTAGTAACCAGCAAGACCTAAGAATTGGCGGATTTGTGTTGGAGTCTTCGGTGTTTCCCATTTACTAATGGCTTCGATCTTGGCGGGGTCAACTTTAATTCCATGTTTACTGACAACATGGCCCAAAAATTGTACTTCTTGTAACCAGAAATCACACTTCAAAAATTTTGCGTACAATTCTTCTTTCTTGAGTATCTCTAGTACCAGTCTTAAGTGTTGCTCATGTTCTTCCTTGTTCTTCGAGTAAATCAATATGTCGTCGATAAAAACAATGACAAATTTGTCTAAATACGGTCTACAGATGCGATTCATTAGATCCATGAATACTGCTGGAGCATTAGTCAATCCAAAAGGCATGACTAAAAATTCATAGTGACCGTAACGGGTTCTGAACGCTGTTTTAGGAACATCTTCTTCCTTCACTCTCAGCTGATGATATCCGGAGCGTAGATCAATCTTAGAATAAACACTTGATCCTTGCAATTGATCAAACAAATCATCAATCCTCGATAATGGGTACCGATTCTTGATCGTTAATTTGTTTAATTCTCGGTAATCTATGCACATTCTCATAGATCCATCCTTCTTCTTGACGAACAGAATAGGAGCACCCCAAGGTGAAAAACTAGGACGAATAAATCCACGGTCCGATAATTCTTGCAACTGGTCTTGTAATTCTTGCATTTCTGAAGGTGCAAGTCTATATGGAGATCGGGCTACAGGTGCAGCTCCTTGTATGAGATCAATCTGGAATTCTACACATCTGAGTGGAGGTAGCCCCGATAATTCTTTTGGAAATACTCCGGGATATTCTCTTACAACCGGCATGTCATCAATGCTTCTTTCTTCAGTATCGATCTTCTTTACGTGTGCCAGAATAGCATAACAACCTTTTCTTATAAGTTTCTGGGCCTTCATACAGCTGATAAAGTTCAGTTTTGAGTTGTTCTTCTCCCCATAAATCATTAATGACGTTTCATCCTTACGAGGGATGCGGATTGCTTTCTCAGCGCAAACAACTTCCGCTCTTGTTTTGGACATCCAGTCCATGCCAACGATTACATCAAAACTTCCTAATTCTACGGGTATCAAATCAATTTTGAAGGTTTCACCAGCGAGATTCATTTCGCAACCATGGCAAATTTTATCGGCTTTTATCAGTTTACCGTTAGCTAATTCAATAGTATATTTATCGTCTAGAGGTAATGATACACATTTTAGTTTAAAACTAAAGTCTTTACACATATAACTTCTATCAGCACCCGTATCAAACATAATAGAAGCTAGTTGATTATTAACGGTAAACGTACCCGTGACAAGATTAGGATCCTTACGTGCTTTACTGGCACTAACATTAAATGCCCTCCCACGTGCGGGTTCTTTGTTCTTCTCCTTATCAGGGCATTGATTTATAAAGTGACCAGACTTCCCGCATCCATAACATTTCTTGACATCGGTCGATTTTGTCTTTACTTCAGAAACGGTGGCATAACAATCTTTCGCCACATGTCCTTTCTTGTTGCACTTATCACAGACCACTTGGCAATAGCCTGCATGATGTGTGTAACATCTTTTGCAGAACGGATGAGGTCCCTTATAGTTTGGACTTGCAGTTGCCCCATCTTGTTTACCTTTAAAAGTTTCTTGTTTCTTCAGATGAGTACTTTTGCCCTTATAGTCTTCCCATTTCCTCTTTCCTTCAGTTGTCTTGAATTCGGTAATTGGTGCCTTAATCGAACTCTCTGTGATCTGGTCCATGAGTTGGTGTGCCATTGTCATGGCTTCCTGCATCGTATTTGGTTTGGACGATGTAACATTTCCTTTGATATTGATCGATAAACTGTCAATATACATTTCTATCTTTCGTTTCTCGTTTGGTACCAATTCGGGATACAACAAGGCTAGTTCCATGAAACGCTTTTCATAGTTATTGAGATTCGCGCCGATAACCTTCAGATTACGTAACTCAGATTCCATTTTTCTGATCTCGTTTCGAGGACAGTACTCCTCGATTAGCATCTTTTTCAGTTCTTCCCAAGAGATATCATATGCCGTATCTATTCCTTCTGCTTTAGCATAATTGTTCCACCAAGTAAGTGCACCATCTTGCAATGTGCACGAAGCATACTTTGACTTGTCTCTGTTCGCACAATTACTGATTTTGAAAACGGACTCCATCTTTTCAAACCATCGGGTTAGACCGACTGGTCCCTCGGTTCCACTAAACGTCTGTGGTTTGCATCCTTGAAAAGTTTTGTATGAGCATCCGTTTCGTGAGTTTGTGTTTACGGCTGCTGCTTTGGCTGCTGCTTCGGCTGTTGCTTTTGCTGCCTCGGCTGCAGCAATTCTTTCATTCACACGTTTCTCGACTAGTTGCTCAAACTCAGCATCCGACATTTGAGACATGTTTCTTCAATAAACACAACAGATATAATTTAATCATATAGAATATTATAGGTAAAATGAGTTGTCAATAGTTAATCGTAGCATATTAATAATATGAACCGATTATTATAAAAGCCTTTTCTTCTTATTAGCATTTTATAATTATTTCTAGGGTATTACCTATCCGTTAAGTTCATACATAATAGCTAGTACAAGGAATTAACTACTAAAATCCTAATAATATTCCACTATGAAAAATTATAGCGAGTTATTACATTATTATGTAATAATAATAATAAGAAATAGTAATAATACAAATAATCATTCCATGCATTTATTATTAATAAACCAAAATAATACAATACCATACAATACCGATATTTTACATAGGCATATTTTACATAACAAGATAGAGTAGCACACATAAGCAATAAAATAGCGCATGGAAGATTTATGGTTGCGAGGTCGTTTATTCAGAACTATCAGAAACTTCTTCCCATTTGGTTCTCTCTGCCAATTGTTTGTGTGCACATGGTCCGACAGACATTCTGGCAGTGTATTTTATTTTTAGTTGGGGTTTTGAGGTACCCGTTGCCTCAGTGGGTTTAATACAATAAGGGTGGTTACGGATCGAATGGTCCTGTTCTTTTTTAATAATTAAGGACATTTTATTATTGTGGTTGTTTTTATTATCTATAGCAAGTTGGAATTTCTCCTTAGTGATCTCTTTTATTTCATTAGCGAAATCCTCCTCCTTACTGATCTCGTCTGATGACGAACTGTCTGAGTCATGTGTAGGAGAATATGATGACGAACTGCAAGAATATGTACCGGTGGTCATGAACCGAAATCTGCCAGGCGTAATCGGCACAACCCGCCCGTCGGCGGTATATCTGGACCAATGTCCATATTTGTTTAGAAATGGACGATCCTCATTTACTCCAGGGATCATGGGTCCATGCCAACGATACTGTGGCTCCGGAAAACAAAAGCTGGATGGAGCTGGAACCTCCTCTGGGTTTACCGGGAGTTGAGATTCCCCGGCTAACACAATTTCTTCTTTAATAGGTATTGGAACGCCCTTTTCAGTTGTGGATAGAATAGATTCAGTGTCCGATTCCGAGTCGTACAAAATGATAGGATTAGAGGAAGTCATCTATCACATAATTGAAACAACAATTACGTTAGCATATACATATATCACATATAATGTTTTTGACCAAATAATAAGCAAAAATCAGTAAAAACAGATATGGTCATAGTCCAGACTCACTAATGCATCCTAACAATTACCAGTTAAACACACTAATGTAATTTCTGGTTCCCTATGACCTCAAGCTCGGATACCAACTGTAACGACCCGTCAAAATCACTATTGACGCGGCACGTTAATCATTGATTCCACAGTGAGGTTTTGACCTCTATATGATACGTTTTGATAAAATATTGCATTCATTAAAATAAGTGACTTTCTAAACATAGAAAGTTATAAACATGTGGGCGAGTGCTTAGGTATAAGCAAAACCCCGAAATACATAAGTCTTTAATTTACAGGTTGACATCACAGTCCAATTATTTATTACACAACGCAGTTTTATTTTGAATGCAATAAACTTTGTACAAAGCATGAGAGACTCCATGCAGGCAACAAGCACATCAGAGCGGAAGCATTCTAAGGACCTGAGAATAAAACATGCTAAAAAAGTCAACACGAATGTTGGTGAGTTATAGGTTTAATTGCTCGAGTCATAAACATGTATAAAGATAGACCACAAGATTTCATCAAAAGTTTATCAATAGATTCTACGTAACAGAGCACCCTGGTAACTAAACTTAACGCTATAGTGATAATTACCCCATTCGTTTTAATACACGCAAACCAACGTGTCTTAAACTCAAATAACATACGTCCGTTAAAAGGCTAGCGCTCTAGCTCGGACGGGGATGTCAAGCCGTATGGATCCATATACAATTATTCGCGCCCACCAGTCCATATCCTATGTACTGGCAGCTACTAGTTACCAAAGCTAAGGGATTTCCGGTTTAACTCAGTGTAGAATTTAGTATGTACTTGTGTCTTATCGCGTTTAAAATAAATTGCATGTATTCTCAGCCCAAAAATATTTAAAGTATTTAAAAGGGGAGACTATAAACTCACAGTTCAATATTGTGATTCAATATTGTAGGGAAATAGCGTAGACGTAATGATGGTAGACGACTGTATGGTTGGCCTTGGATTCTAGAACAATACCCCGAACAATACCCAATATTACCTTAGCTTGAAACGGTTTGAAACCCGAATTAAAATACCCTCGTAAATACCTTATTATTATTAAACTTAAATTATAATATTAAAATTATAAATATCTTATCGTTTACAGAAGGAAGAAAAGAAATTGGGGTGAGTAACTAGTCGAACAAACTGGCGTATTTATAATACTTTTTCATTTACTGTAGCTCATGCGATCGCATGAGTTTTCAGTGTTTTTGCCATGCGATCGCATGGCGTTTTGTTTCTAGTCCGTCGACATCAAATAGTGCTACTGTAGCAATTCACTGTAGCAAACTCAATTTTACTGTAGCACTGTAGCAAAGTACGATTTCACTGTAGCAAATAGTGTTTTACTGTAGGAAAGTCGTTTTTACTTGTACATATACATATATACATACATATAATTGTTCATGAATCGTCGAGAGTAGTCAAAGGTAATTGTATATATGAAACAGTTCTAAAATTTTTGAGACTCAATCTAACAGAGTTTGTTTAACGTGTCAAAATAATAAATCGTATAGAGAATTGGTTTAAATTAGTCAAAAATTTTCGGGTCATCACATGATCTGATTAAGTTGACATGAAATCTGACTTTCTAATATGTTTAATTAGAAATATATCGAAAAGTTATTAATTTTAGACTCCGATTTTGCGTGATTTAGTTATCGTATGATCAAGATGTGCTTAATCGAAGTTTTCGTTAGGTTTTGCATGAAATCTGAATTTTCTGAGTTGCATGCTTTGTGTTTTAGATTATGAAAGTTATGCTACTGTATTCCTTGTAAAAATTTATGCAATTTAGACTAAAGATTTGCGTTAAAAGGTTATATGAAGCTTCCGATATGATCAAACGAAGTTTTGGTTCGTAAAGAATGCTGAATCTGTTTTTAAGTTTACATAAAAATTTCTAGAATGAACTAGGTATTGATTTAGACTTTGAACTTCTGGAATATGTTAGTTTATATGTTAATTGACATGTGTCATTTGTATGAGAACTTGCGAGAACGTGATTTGCCATGAGATATATGTTCGTCTAAATGATATGTCCGATTGATGTTCAGAAACTGATGAGTCTGTAATGTTTTGCAAATCTGTACGAATTGGCTAAAGTAATGTTTCTGATTATTTTATCACTTAAATTTTGAGATGTCTTGAGATGACACCAATTGGCCGTTCGTCAATATCTATTTTCTATATTTTATGAAAAATGTTTTAAAACTGATGCGCGAGCAGCATTTTCTGTAATGAACCTGAACTTGAGCGTTTCTGATATTGGACTTTTAATTATCGTATGACGCTTTTTCCAGACTTTTTGGAATCAATTTTAAGTCTAGTTATGATCTGGAGTTGATCATAATTTTATGAATTATGTGTTATGTGCTATGAGTGTATCTCTTTACGACGTATGATTTTCGAAGGTTTACTTTAAGATGCGGGAAATGCGATTTACTAAATTACGAGCGATAACATGTTATATGACTTAAGTATGATTCATTGACTATGTTTGCATGACTTACTGAGATGTTTGACTTTAGTTGACCTATTTGACCGAGTTGACTTTTGGTTTGACTTTGGTTGACTTTTGTTGGCTTGCTTGGATTAGTTGACTTTTACTTGGTTGTTGAGTCAGTCTGAGCACTAGAACTTTACGTACACTATGGGTTGACTAATTTTGACCTATTAGTGTATACTTAAGATGATTTACTTTATTTGTTTGCATTATTCAAGTCGAAAGTTTCGACAACAGTACGATTTGCTAAGATCTTTACGAGTGCTTTTGCTAAGGTGAGTCTACAGTCCCTACTACATTTTTACAGGGATGAGATGCATGTTTTTTAACAAATGTTTTACATGTTTGGAACAAGTAACTTACTAAGAATATACATATGAGTTCAGATCAAAAATCCCTTAGCTTGATTATATTAATTACTTGGTAAGCTCGACTTATAGGGACGGTACCGTTAGATTTGACAAACCTCACCGCAACGTTAAACAGGTGCTTATGTAGTTGTAACACGTACACTTGATCGGTGTATCGCCAGTATAGGGTAAACTAAAGACGTGTTCTTGGCTCACACAAAGGTTAAAGCTTTATAATCAAGTGCTCATGATAATGTATACTTTTCCAGTGATGTTGTCTAAGAAAATCTTGTGGCCTTACTTATGAAATGATTTACTAAACCTGTAGTTTCACTCAACGTTTTCATTGACGTTTTTCATGTTTCATCTCAGGTACATAGAGCTAGTGCTTTCGCTTTATTTGAAGTTATGTGCTGTTTGCTGCTAGAACTGGACGGCGTCCAGCATGATTTCTATTTTTATTTCAAGAACAAATATTTGCATTTAAACAGTTTTCTCTGATGTTTTGGGTTCATATACTATGGTCATTGATGTCAAATGTTTCCAGTTACATTTTCTTTAATAAATGACATCGTTTTCATGGTTAATGCGAATACATTTTGAAAACGTCTCATATAGAGGGCGTGACCGCTAAACTGTGGGACCAGGAGTTAATATTCCGTTAGTGGATTCTGACGGGGTATTACACTTAATGATTTACTGTAGCACTGTAGCAAAGTACGATTTCACTGTAGCAAATAGTGTTTTACTGTAGGAAAGTCGTTTTTACTTGTACATATACATATATACATACATATAATTGTTCATGAATCGTCGAGAGTAGTCAAAGGTAATTGTATATATGAAACAGTTCTAAAATTTTTGAGACTCAATCTAATAGACTTTGTTTAACGTGTCAAAATAATAAATCGTATAGAGAATTGGTTTAAATTAGTCGAAATTTTTCGGGTCATCACAGTACCTCCCCGTTAAAGAGAATTTCGTCCCGAAATTTTGAGTAGTACCTGTTTCATGAGCGATATCAGTGAACAAATGTGGATACTTTTGCTTCATTTGATCTTCACGTTCCCAAGTAAACTCGGGTCCTCGTCTTGCGTTCCAACGAACCCTAACTATCGGTATTTTGCTTTGTTTTAATTGTTTGACCTCACGGTCCATGATTTCAACAGGTTCTTCGACAAAATGGAGTTTATCATTGATTCGTATTTCGTCAAGAGGAATTACGACATCCTCTTCAGCTAAACATTTCTTCAAATTTGACACGTGAAATGTGTCGTGAACACTACTAAGTTCTTGCGGTAGCTTTAATCGATAAGCAACTGCTCCAATTCTTTCGGTGATTTCAAAGGGTCCTACGTACCTAGGACTTAGCTTTCCTCGTTTACCGAATCGTACAACGCCTTTCCAGGGTGACACTTTCAACATGACTTTATCGCCCACTTGAAATTCTAGCGGTTTTCTTCTTACATCAGCATAACTCTTTTGGCGACTCATGGCCGTTTTCAATCGCTGTTGTATTTGAATGATCTTTTCGGTGGTTTCGTGAATAATTTCTGGTCCAGTAAGTTGTCTTTCTCCTACTTCACTCCAACATATAGGAGATCTGCACTTTCTACCGTAAAGTGCTTCAAATGGCGCTGCGTTGATGCTCGTATGATAGCTGTTATTGTATGAAAATTCTGCCAATGGTAAGTGTCGATCCCAACTGGTTCCAAAGTCAATCACGCATGCCCGTAACATGTCTTCCAATGTTTGTATTGTTCTTTCACTTTGACCATCTGTCTGTGGGTGATAAGCGGTGCTCATATCTAATCGAGTTCCCAATGCTTTTTGTAATGACTGCCAGAAACGTGATGTGAATCGGGTGTCGCGATCAGATATGATAGAGATGGGTACACCATGCCTGGAAACTACTTCCTTCAAATATAGGCGTGCTAATTTCTCCATACTGTCTGTCTCCTTTATTGGTAGAAAGTGAGCTGATTTAGTTAGACGATCAACTATCACCCAAATAGTATCATGACTACTTGCAGTCCTTGGCAATTTCGTAATGAAATCCATAGTTATTCTTTCCCATTTCCACTGCGGAATTTCTGGTTGTTGCAGTAATCCTGACAGCTTTTGGTGCTCAGCTTTGACCTTTGCACACGTCAAACATTTGCTTACATAAGTAGCAATTTCTGTCTTCATATTAGGCCACCAATAAAACTTCTTGAGATCGTGGTACATTTTCCCGTTTCCTGGGTGAATTGAGTACCTCGTTTTGTGTGCTTCATCTAGTACTAGTTGCCTTAGATTACCATGTTTTGGTACCCATATCCTATCAGCAAAATACAGGGTTCCATCGGCTTTTACTTCAAGCTGTTTTTCTAACCCTCTGCTCATTTCGCCTTTTTCATTTTCTTCTTTTAAAGCCTCTAACTGTGTTACTTGAATTTGCTTTGTGAGATCAGTACGAATTGTAATATTCAAAGCTCGAACCCTAAGAGGTTTTACTCTTTCTTTTCGACTTAAGGCATCAGCTACAACATTAGCCTTTCCGGGGTGGTAACGGATTTCACAATCGTAATCGTTTAACAACTCTACCCAGCGATGTTGCCTCATATTGAGTTGTTTTTGATCAAAAATATGCTGAAGACTCTTATGGTCAGTGTACACTGTACACTTGGTGCCATATAGATAGTGTCTCCATATTTTGAGTGCAAAAACTACTGCTCCAAGTTCCAAATCGTGCGTCGTATAGTTCTTTTCATGAATTTTTAGTTGTCGTGAGGCGTATGCGATGAATTTTGTGCGTTGCATTAATACACATCCTAAACCTTGGCGTGAAGCATCACAATAGATCACGAAATCATCATTTCCTTCCGGTAATGACAAAATGGGTGCAGACGTTAACTTCTTCTTTAATAACTAGAATGAGGATTCCTGTTCTGTGGACCAATCATACTTCTTTCCCTTTTGAGTCAATGCAGTTAAGGGTTTGGCAATTCTAGAGAAATCTTGAATGAATCTTCGGTAGTAACCAGCAAGACCTAAGAATTGGCGGATTTGTGTTGGAGTCTTCGGTGTTTCCCATTTACTAATGGCTTCGATCTTGGCGGGGTCAACTTTAATTCCATGTTTACTGACAACATGGCCCAAAAATTGTACTTCTTGTAACCAGAAATCACACTTCGAAAATTTTGCGTACAATTCTGCTTTCTTGAGTATCTCTAGTACCAGTCTTAAGTGTTGCTCATGTTCTTCCTTGTTCTTCGAGTAAATCAATATGTCGTCGATAAAAACAATGACAAATTTGTCTAAATACGGTCTACAGATGCGATTCATTAGATCCATGAATACTGCTGGAGCATTAGTCAATCCAAAAGGCATGACTAAAAATTCATAGTGACCATAACGGGTTCTGAACGCTGTTTTAGGAACATCTTCTTCCTTCACTCTCAGCTGATGATATCCGGAGCGTAGATCAATCTTAGAATAAACAATTGATCCTTGCAATTGATCAAACAAATCATCAATCCTCGGTAATGGGTACCGATTCTTGATCGTTAATTTGTTTAATTCTCGGTAATCTATGCACATTCTCATAGATCCATCCTTCTTCTTGACGAACAGAATAGGAGCACCCCAAGGTGAAAAACTAGGACGAATAAATCCACGGTCCGATAATTCTTGCAACTGGTCTTGTAATTCTTGCATTTCTGAAGGTGCAAGTCTATATGGAGATCGGGCTACAGGTGCAGCTCCTGGTATGAGATCAATCTGGAATTCTACACATCTGAGTGGAGGTAGCCCCGGTAATTCTTTTGGAAATACTCCGGGATATTCTCTTACAACCGGCATGTCATCAATGCTTCTTTCTTCAGTATCGATCTTCTTTACGTGTGCCAGAATAGCATAACAACCTTTTCTTATAAGTTTCTGGGCCTTCATATGAAATGTCCCGTTCTTATTGATTAAAAACGTTCCATATTAATTGATTTCGTTGCGAGGTTTTGACCTCTATATGAGACGTTTTTCAAAGACTGCATTCATTTTAAAACAAACCATAACCTTTATTTCATCAATAAAGGTTTAAAAAGCTTTACGTAGATTATCAAATAATGATAATCTAAAATATCCTGTTTACACACGACCATTACATAATGGTTTACAATACAGATATGTTACAACAAAATAAGTTTCTTGAATGCAGTTTTTACACAATATCATACAAGCATGGACTCCAAATCTCGTCCTTATTTAAGTATGCGACAGCGGAAGCTCTTAATAATCACCTGAGAATAAACATGCTTAAAATGTCAACAAAAATGTTGGTGAGTTATAGGTTTAACCTATATATATCAAATCATAATAATAGACCACAAGATTTCATATTTCAATACACATCCCATACATAGAGATAAAAATCATTCATATGGTGAACACCTGGTAACCGACATTAACAAGATGCATATATAAGAATATCCCCATCATTCCGGGACACCCTTCGGATATGATATAAATTTCGAAGTACTAAAGCATCCGGTACTTTGGATGGGGCTTGTTGGGCCCGATAGATCTATCTTTAGGATTCGCGTCAATTAGGGTGTCTGTTCCCTAATTCTTAGATTACCAGACTTAATAAAAAGGGGCATATTCGATTTCGATAATTCAACCATAGAATGTAGTTTCACGTACTTGTGTCTATTTTGTAAATCATTTATAAAACTTGCATGTATTCTCATCCCAAAAATATTAGATTTTAAAAGTGGGACTATAACTCACTTTCACAGATTTTTACTTCGTCGGGAAGTAAGACTTGGCCACTGGTTGATTCACGAACCTATAACAATATATACATATATATCAAAATATGTTCAAAATATATTTACAACACTTTTAATATATTTTGATGTTTTAAGTTTATTAAGGCAGCTGTCCTCGTTAGTAACCTACAACTAGTTGTCCACAGTTAGATGTACAGAAATAAATCGATAAATATTATCTTGAATCAATCCACGACCCAGTGTATACGTATCTCAGTATTGATCACAACTCAAACTATATATATTTTGGAATCAACCTCAACCCTGTATAGCTAACTCCAACATTCACATATAGAGTGTCTATGGTTGTTCCGAAATATATATAGATGTGTCGACATGATAGGTCGAAACATTGTATACGTGTCTATGGTATCTCAAGATTACATAATATACAATACAAGTTGATTAAGTTATGGTTGGAATAGATTTGTTACCAATTTTCACGTAGCTAAAATGAGAAAAATTATCCAATCTTGTTTTACCCATAACTTCTTCATTTTAAATCCGTTTTGAGTGAATCAAATTGCTATGGTTTCATATTGAACTCTATTTTATGAATATAAACAGAAAAGTATTGGTTTATAGTCGGAAAAATAAGTTACAAGTCGTTTTTGTAAAGGTAGTCATTTCAGTCGAAAGAACGACGTCTAGATGACCATTTTAGAAAACATACTTCCACTTTGAGTTTAACCATAATTTTTGGATATAGTTTCATGTTCATAATAAAAATCATTTTCTCAGAATAACAACTTTTAAATCAAAGTTTATCATAGTTTTTAATTAACTAACCCAAAACAGCCCGCGGTGTTACTACGACGGCGTAAATCCGGTTTTACGGTGTTTTTCGTGTTTCCAGTTTTTAAATCATTAAGTTAGCATATCATATAGATATAGAACATATTTTTAGTTGATTTTAAAAGTCAAGTTAGAAGGATTAACTTTTGTTTGCGAACAAGTTTAGAATTAACTAAACTATGTTCTAGTGATTACAAGTTTAAACCTTCGAATAAGATAGCTTTATATGTATGAATCGAATGATGTTATGAACATCATTACTACCTTAAGTTCCTTGGATAAACCTACTAGAAAAGAGAAAAATGGATCTAGCTTCAATGGATCCTTGGATGGCTCGAAGTTCTTGAAGCAAAATCATGACACGAAAACAAGTTCAAGTAAGATCATCACTTGAAATAAGATTGTTATAGTTATAGAAATTGAACCAAAGTTTGAATATGATTATTACCTTGTATTAGAATGATAACCAAATGTAATAAACAAAGATTTCTTGAGGTTGGATGATCACCTTACAAGATTGGAAGTGAGCTAGCAAACTTGAAAGTATTCTTGATTTTATGAAACTAGAACTTTTGGAATTTATGAAGAACACTTAGAACTTGAAGATAGAACTTGAGAGAGATCAATTAGATGAAGAAATTTGAAGAATTAAAGTGTTTGTAGGTATTTTTGGTCGTTGGTGTATGGATTAGATATAAAGGATATGAAATTTTGTTTTCATGTAAATAAGTCATGAATGATTACTCATATTTTTGTAATTTTATGAGATATTTCATGCTAGTTGCCAAATGATGGTTCCCACATGTGTTAGGTGACTCACATGTGCTGCTAAGAGCTGATCATTGGAGTGTATATACCAATAGTACATACATCTAAAAGCGGTGTATTGTACGAGTACGAATACGGGTGCATACGAGTAGAATTGTTGATGAAACTGAACGATGATGTAATTGTAAGCATTTTTGTTAAGTAGAAGTATTTTGATAAGTGTCTTGAAGTCTTTCAAAATTGTATGAATACATATTAAAACACTACATGTATATACATTTTAACTGAGTCGTTAAGTCATCGTTAGTCGTTACATGTAAATGTTGTTTTGAAACCTTTAGGTTAACGATCTTGTTAAATGTTGTTAACCCAATGTTTATAATATAAAAAGAGATTTTAAATTATTATATTATCATGATATTATGATGTACGAATATCTCTTAATATGATATATATACATTAAATGTCATTACAACGATAATCGTTACATATATGTCTCGTTTCAAAATCATTAAGTTAGTAGTCTTGTTTTTACATATGTAGTTCATTGTTAATATACTTAATGATATGTTTACTTATCATAATATCATGTTAACTATATATATAACCATATATATGTCATCATATAGTTTTTACAAGTTTTAACGTTCGTGAATCACCGGTCAACTTGGGTGGTCAATTGTCTATATGAAACCTATTTCAATTAATCAAGTCTTAACAAGTTTGATTGCTTAACATGTTGGAAACATTTAATCATGTAAATATCAATCTCAATTAATATATATAAATATGGAAAAGTTCGGGTCACTACATCATACAGCTGATAAAGTTCAGTTTTGAGTTGTTCTTCTCCCCATAAATCATTAATGACGTTTCATCCTTACGAGGGATGCGGATTGCTTTCTCAGTGCAAACAACTTCCGCTCTTGTTTTGGACATCCAGTCCATGCCAACGATTACATCAAAACTTCCTAATTCTACGGGTATCAAATCAATTTTGAAGGTTTCACCAGCGAGATTCATTTCGCAACCATGGCAAATTTTATCGGCTTTTATCAGTTTACCGTTACCTAATTCAATAGTATATTTATCGTCTAGAGGTAATGATGCACATTTTAGTTTAAAACTAAAGTCTTTACACATATAACTTCTATCAGCACCCGTATCAAACATAATAGAAGCTAGTTGATTATTAACGGTAAACGTACCCGTGACAAGATTAGGATCCTCACGTGCTTTACTGGCACTAACATTAAATGCCCTCCCACGTGCGGGTTCTTTGTTCTTCTCCTTATCAGGGCATTGATTTATAAAGTGACCAGACTTCCCGCATCCATAACATTTCTTGACATCGGTCAATTTTGTCTTTACTTCAGAAACGGTGGCATAACAATCTTTCGCCACATGTCCTTTCTTGTTGCACTTATCACAGACCACTTGGCAATAGCCTGCATGATGTGTGTAACATCTTTTGCAGAACGGATGAGGTCCCTTATAGTTTGGACTTGCAGTTGCCCCATCTTGTTTACCTTTAAAAGTTTCTTGTTTCTTCAGATGAGTACTTTTGCCCTTATAGTCTTCCCATTTCTTCTTTCCTTCAGTTGTCTTGACTTCGGTAATTGGTGCCTTAATCGAACTCTCTGTGATCTGGTCCATGAGTTGGTGTGCCATTGTCATGGCTTCCTGCATCGTATTTGGTTTGGACGATGTAACATTTCCTTTGATATTGATCGATAAACCGTCAATATACATTTCTATCTTTTGTTTCTCGTTTGGTACCAATTCGGGACACAACAAGGCTAGTTCCATGAAACGCTTTTCATAGTTATTGAGATTCGCGCCGATAACCTTCAGATTACGTAACTCAGATTCCATTTTTCTGATCTTGTTTCGAGGACAGTACTCCTCGATTAGCATCTTTTTCAGTTCTTCCCAAGAGATATCATATGCCGTATCTATTCCTTCTGCTTTAGCATAATTGTTCCACCAAGTAAGTGCACCATCTTGCAATGTGCACGAAGCATACTTTGACTTGTCTCTGTTCGCACAATTACTGATTTTGAAAACGGACTCCATCTTTTCAAACCATCGGGTTAGACCGACTGGTCCCTCGGTTCCACTAAACGTCTGTGGTTTGCATCCTTGAAAAGTTTTGTATGAGCATCCGTTTCGTGAGTTTGTGTTTACGGCTGCTGCTTTGGCTGCTGCTTCGGCTGTTGCTTTTGCTGCCTCGGCTGCAGCAATTCTTTCATTCACACGTTTCTCGACTAGTTGCTCAAACTCAGCATCCGACATTTGAGACATGTTTCTTCAATAAACACAACAGATATAATTTAATCATATAGAATATTATAGGTAAAATGCGTTGTCAATAGTTAATCGTAGCATATTAATAATATGAACCGATTATTATAAAAGCCTTTTCTTCTTATTAGCATTTTATAATTATTTCTAGGGTATTACCTATCCGTTAAGTTCATACATAATAGCTAGTACAAGGAATTAACTACTAAAATCCTAATAATATTCCACTATGAAAAATTATAGCGAGTTATTACATTATTATGTAATAATAATAATAAGAAATAGTAATAATACAAATAATCATTCCATGCATTTATTATTAATAAACCAAAATAATACAATACCATACAATACCGATATTTTACATATGCATATTTTACATAACAAGATAGAGTAGCACACATAAGCAATAAAATAGCGCATGGAAGATTTATGGTTGCGAGGTCGTTTATTCAGAACTATCAGAAACTTCTTCCCATTTGGTTCTCTCTGCCAATTGTTTGTGTGCACATGGTCCGACAGACATTCTGGCAGTGTATTTTATTTTTAGTTGGGGTTTTGAGGTACCCGTTGCCTCAGTGGGTTTAATACAATAAGGGTGGTTACGGATCGAATGGTCCTGTTCTTTTTTAATAATTAAGGACATTTTATTATTGTGGTTGTTTTTATTATCTATAGCAAGTTGGAATTTCTCCTTAGTGATCTCTTTTATTTCATTAGCGAAATCCTCCTCCTTACTGATCTCGTCTGATGACGAACTGTCTGAGTCATGTGTAGGAGAATATGATGAAGAACTGCAAGAATATGTACCGGTGGTCATGAACCGAAATCTGGCAGGCGTAATCGGCACAACCCGCCCATCGGCGGTATATCTGGACCAATGTCCATATTTGTTTAGAAATGGACGATCCTCAATTACTCCAGGGATCATGGGTCCATGCCAACGATACTGTGGCTCCGGAAAACTAAATCTGGATGGAGCTGGAACCTCCTCTGGGTTTACCGGGAGTTGAGATTCCCCGGCTAACACAATTTCTTCTTTAATAGGTATTGGAACGCCCTTTTCAGTTGTGGATAGAATAGATTCAGTGTCCGATTCCGAGTCGTACAAAATGATAGGATTAGAGGAAGTCATCTATCACATAATTGAAACAACAATTACGTTAGCATATACATATATCACATATAATGTTTTTGACCAAATAATAAGCAAAAATCAGTAAAAACAGATATGGTCATAGTCCAGACTCACTAATGCATCCTAACAATTACCAGTTAAACACACTAATGTAATTTATGGTTCCCTATGACCTCAAGCTCGGATACCAACTGTAACGACCCGTCAAAATCACTATTGACGCAGCACGTTAATCATTGATTCCACAGTGAGGTTTTGACCTCTATATGATACGTTTTGATAAAATATTGTATTCATTAAAATAAGTGACTTTCTAAACATAGAAAGTTATAAACATGTGGGCGAGTGCTTAGGTATAAGCAAAACCCCGAAATACATAAGTCTTTAATTTACAGGTTGACATCACAGTCCAATTATTTATTACACAACGCAGTTTTATTTTGAATGCAATAAACTTTGTACAAAGCATGAGAGACTCCATGCAGGCAACAAGCACATCACAGCGGAAGCATTCTAAGGACCTGAGAATAAAACATGCTAAAAAAGTCAACACGAATGTTGGTGAGTTATAGGTTTAATTGCTCGAGTCATAAACATGTATAAAGATAGACCACAAGATTTCATCAAAAGTTTATCAATAGATTCTACGTAACAGAGCACCCTGGTAACTAAACTTAACGCTATAGTGATAATTACCCCATTCGTTTTAATACACGCAAACCAACGTGTCTTAAACTCAAATAACATACGTCCGTTAAAAGGCTAGCGCTCTAGCTCGGACGGGGATGTCAAGCCCTATGGATCCATATACAATTATTCGCGCCCACCAGTCCATATCCTATGTACTGGCAGCTACTAGTTACCAAAGCTAAGGGATTTCCGGTTTAACTCAGTGTAGAATTTAGTATGTACTTGTGTCTTATCGCGTTTAAAATAAATTGCATGTATTCTCAGCCCAAAAATATTTAAAGTAATTAAAAAGGGAGACTATAAACTCACAGTTCAATATTGTGATTCAATATTGTAGGGAAATAGCGTAGACGTAATGATGGTAGACGACTGTATGGTTGGCCTTGGATTCTAGAACAATACCCCGAACAATACCCAATATTACCTTAGCTTGAAACGGTTTGAAACCCGAATTAAAATACCCTCGTAAATACCTTATTATTATTAAACTTAAATTATAATATTAAAATTATAAATATCTTATCGTTTACAGAAGGAAGAAAAGAAATTGGGGTGAGTAACTCGTCGAACAAACTGGCGTATTTATAATACTTTTTCATTTACTGTAGCTCATGCGATCGCATGAGTTTTCAGTGTTTTTGCCATGCGATCGCATGGCGTTTTGTTTCTAGTCCGTCGACATCAAATAGTGCTACTGTAGCAATTCACTGTAGCAATTCACTATAGCAAACTCAATTTTACTGTAGCACTGTAGCAAAGTACGATTTCACTGTAGCAAATAGTGTTTTACTGTAGGAAAGTCGTTTTTACTTGTACATATACATATATACATACATATAATTGTTCATGAATCGTCGAGAGTAGTCAAAGGTAATTGTATATATGAAACAGTTCTAAAATTTTTGAGACTCAATCTAACAGACTTTGTTTAACGTGTCAAAATAATAAATCGTATAGAGAATTGGTTTAAATTAGTCGAAATTTTTCGGGTCATCACATGATCTGATTAAGTTGACATGAAATCTGACTTTCTAATATGTTTAATTAGAAATATATCGAAAAGTTATTAATTTTAGACTCCGATTTTGCGTGATTTAGTTATCGTATGATCAAGATGTGCTTAATCGAAGTTTTCGTTAGGTTTTGCATGAAATCCGAATTTTCTGAGTTGCATGCTTTGTGTTTTAGATTATGAAAGTTATGCTACTGTATTCCTTGTAAAAATTTATGCAATTTAGACTAAAGATTTGCGTTAAAAGGTTATATGAAGCTTCCGATATGATCAAACGAAGTTTTGGTTCGTAAAGAATGCTGAATCTGTTTTTAAGTTTACATAAAAATTTCTAGAATGAACTAGGTATTGATTTAGACTTTGAACTTCTGGAATATGTTAGTTTATATGTTAATTGACATGTGTCATTTGTATGAGAACTTGCGAGAACGTGATTTGCCATGAGATATATGTTCGTCTAAATGATATGTCCGATTGATGTTCAGAAACTGATGAGTCTGTAATGTTTTGCAAATCTGTACGAATTGGCTAAAGTAATGTTTCTGGTTATTTTATCACTTAAATTTTGAGATGTCTTGAGATGACACCAATTGGCCGTTCGTCAATATCTATTTTCTATATTTTATGAAAAATGTTTTAAAACTGATGCGCGAGCAGCATTTTCTGTAATGAACCTGAACTTGAGCGTTTCTGATATTGGACTTTTAATTATCGTATGACGCTTTTTCCAGACTTTTTGGAATCAATTTTAAGTCTAGTTATGATCTGGAGTTGATCATAATTTTATGAATTATGTGTTATGTGCTATGAGTGTATCTCTTTACGACGTATGATTTTCGAAGGTTTACTTTAAGATGCGGGAAATGCGATTTACTAAATTACGAGCGATAACATGTTATATGACTTAAGTATGATTCATTGACTATGTTTGCATGACTTACTGAGATGTTTGACTTTAGTTGACCTATTTGACCGAGTTGACTTTTGGTTTGACTTTGGTTGACTTTTGTTGGCTTGCTTGGATTAGTTGACTTTTACTTGGTTGTTGAGTCAGTTTGAGCACTAGAACTTTACGTACACTATGGGTTGACTAATTTTGACCTATTAGTGTATACTTAAGATGATTTACTTTATTTGTTTGCGTTATTCAAGTCGAAAGTTTCGACAACAGTACGATTTGCTAAGATCTTTACGAGTGCTTTTGCTAAGGTGAGTCTACAGTCCCTACTACATTTTTACAGGGATGAGATGCATGTTTTTTTACAAATGTTTTACATGTTTGGAACAAGTAACTTACTAAGAATATACATATGAGTTCAGATCAAAAATCCCTTAGCTTGATTATATTAATTACTTGGTAAGCTCGACTTATAGGGACGGTACCGTTACATTTGACAAACCTCACCGCAACGTTAAACAGGTGCTTATGTAGTTGTAACACGTACACTTGATCGGTGTATCGCCAGTATAGGGTAAACTAAAGACGTGTTCTTGGCTCACACAAAGGTTAAAGCTTTATAATCAAGTGCTCATGATAATGTATACTTTTCCAGTGATGTTGTCTAAGAAAATCTTGTGGCCTTACTTATGAAATGATTTACTAAACCTGTAGTTTCACTCAATGTTTTCATTTACGTTTTTCATGTTTCATCTCAGGTACATAGAGCTAGTGCTTCCGCTTTATTTGAAGTTATGTGCTGTTTGCTGCTAGAACTGGACGGCGTCCAGCATGATTTCTATTTTTATTTCAAGAACAAATATTTGCATTTAAACAGTTTTCTCTGATGTTTTGGGTTCATATACTATGGTCATTGATGTCAAATGTTTCCAGTTACATTTTCTTTAATAAATGACATCGTTTTCATGGTTAATGCGAATACATTTTGAAAACGTCTCATATAGAGGGCGTGACCGCTAAACTGTGGGACCAGGAGTTAATATTCCGTTAGTGGATTCTGACGGGGTATTACACTTAATGATTTAAAACCTGGAAACACGAAGAACACTGTAAAACCGGACATACGCCGTCGTAGTAACACCGCGGGCTGTTTTGGGTTAGTTAATTAAAAACTATGATAAACTTTGATTTAAAAGTTTTTCTTCTGGAAAAATTATTTTTCTTATGAACATGAAACTATACCAAAAATCATGGTTAAACTCAAAGTGAAAGTATGTTTTCTAAAATGGTCATCTAGACGTCGTTCTTTCGACTGAAATGACTACCTTTACAAAAAGGACTTGTAACTTATATTTCTGACTATAAACCTATACTTTTTCTGTTTAGATTCATAAAATAGAGTTCAATATAAAACCATAGCAATTTGATTCACTCAAAACGGATTTAAAATGAAGAAGTTATGGGTAAAACAAGATTGGATAATTTTTCTTGTTGTAGCAACGTGAAAATTGGTAACAAATCTATATTAATCATATCCTAGCTAACTTATATTGCATTATACATGTATTCTAATATATTATGTAATCTTGGGATACCATAGATACGTATGCAAATGTTTTGACATATCATATCGACCCATGTGTATATATTATTTGGAACGACCATAGACACTCTATATGCAGTAATGAGGGAGTTAGCTATACAGGGTTGAGGTTAATTCCAAAAATATATATACTTTGAGTTGTGATCTAGCCTGAGACGTGTATACACTGGGTTGTGGATTGATTAAAGATAATATATATCAATTTTTTTCTGTACATCTAACGTTGGACAACTAGTTGTAGGTTACAAACGAGGACAGCTGACTTAATAAACTTAAAACATCAAAATGTATTACAAGTGTTGTAAATATATTTTGAATATACTTTGATATATATGTACATATTTGTTATAGGTTCGTGAATCGACTAGTGGCCAAGTCTTACTTCCCGACGAAGTAAAAATATGTGAAAGTGAGTTTCATTTGCCCTTTTTACTCTTTACGTTTTTGGGCTGAGAATACATGCAAATGCTTTATTAACTGTTTTACAATATTTATATGCGTGAGTTTCATTTGCTCCCTTTTTAAATGCTTTTGCTATATATATTTTTGGGACTGAGAATACATGCGCTGCTTTTATAAATGTTTTACGAAATAGACACAAGTAATCGAAACTACATTCTATGGCTGGATTATTAAACCGAATATGCCCCTTTTTAGTCTGGTAATCTAAGAATTAGGGAACAGACACCCTAATTGACTCGAATCCTAAAGATAGATCTATTGGGCCTAACAAACCCCATCCAAAGTACCGGATGCTTTAGTACTTCGAAATTTATATCATATCTGAAGGGTGTCCCGGAATGATGGGGATATTCTTATATATGCATCTTGTTAATGTCGGTTACCAGGTGTTCACCATATGAATGAATTTTATCTCTATGTATGGGATGTATATTGAAATATGAAATCTTGTGGTCTATTATTATGATTTGATAATATATAGGTTAAACCTATAACTCACCAACATTTTTGTTGACGTTTTAAGCATGTTTATTCTCAGGTGATTATTAAGAGCTTTCGCTGTTACATACTAAAATAAGGACAAGATTTGGAGTCCATGCTTGTATGATATTATGTAAAAACTGCATTCAAGAAACTTATTTTTGATGTAATATATTCTTATTGTAAACCATTATGTAATGGTCGTGTGTAAACAGTATATTTTAGATTATCATTATTTGATAATCTACGTAATGCTTTTTAAACCTTTATAGATAAAATAAAGGTTATGGTTGTTTTAAAAATGAATGCAGTCTTTGAAAAACGTCTCATATAGAGGTCAAAACCTCGCGACGAAATCAATTAATATGGAACGTTTATAATCAATATGAACGGGACATTTCACATTTCGTGGTTACCTCTCCAGTTAACATGGAAAATCATGATGATCACGTGTCCACCGATGTTGAGGAAGAGGTACAATTATACACTGATATTACTCATGAATGTTACAACTTTGTGAAAAATAATTATGTGTTTATATTTTATGTATTGCAAACTTTTCCTGAAACACCTCTTGATCAAAATGATACAATTGCATGTAGCTCTGCTTGTCATACCCCTCTCCCACATGTCCAAATGAAACCGCCCATTAAATCTGAATCTGTGCCTGTTTATGATGAATGTGTGTTTCCTATACTACCTGATATGTATGTAGACAACTTTGCCAAGATGAATAGAGACCTTAGATCATTTGCTAGTCAAATTAGCGAACTAAAAAATGAGAACTCTAGGTTGAAATCAGAATTGGAAATAAGAGTGTCAAATCATACTTATTTGAAAATAAAACAAGATCTAGCTGACAAAGTAACTGAACTAAGAGAGCTAGAAAGTAGTGTGAAACTCCTACGGATAGAAAGGACAGATTTTAAACTGAGGAATGCAGTTCTCACAGAAAAAGTTAACAATGCTGGAAAAGAACTTAAGAAGCTCAATGATTCTAAGATACTTTTCCTAGAGACTGTAGAACAGAAAACTAGAAAGCCTTTGAATAACCTGGACAAGAAGACTTCTGAATGCTCTAAGTTAGTTACAGAAAACTTAAACTTAAAAACCCAACTAAGTTTATTTGAAGAGAAACTTTACAAAACTGACCAAGCAAAAGTAGTCTTAGATGGCCACATTTCTAAACAAGCTCTGTTCATGAATCGGCCCAAAAACTCCTACCAAAAACACCAGGGGTTAGGGTTTGAAAATCCTCAAATACAGTCCAAGATCTCCAAAGTCCAACCTAGTTTATATGATGATAGATACATTAAGATAGGTTTGCCAGAGAGACTTACTTTTTCCAATGAACGTGAGATTGAGGATAGAATAGCCAATCGATCAACAAAAATGAAACGTGAGGTGTCGTTAATTTATGACAAACTATATGCAACTTACATGAGAAAAGATGGTTCATATTATAACATCCCTCACGATTTATTCAATGATTTTGAAAGTTTGAATGCTCAAAATAGTCCTAAAAAGCGTATAATCTATTTACCAACCTTGGTTTTAGAAAGATACATCATCAGTCTGGAGGACGAACTTGATCAAAGCAAAATTAAATATTTTGACAACGAACTCAAATTTCAAATGATCATCAAGGTTTCACAAAACCAAATCTCTGTCATTGAATCCCAAAACAACAAATTGGTCTCCAATGTTCATAAACTTGAAAATCAAATTGCAAATCAAGTTGTTAATTTTTGTGAATTGATTTCAAAGAACACCGAATCACGGGACTCAAACTCAAAATCCGTGAATGACTCCATCAATTGTGAAGGTCTAGCACAAGCACTCAAAGACTTTAGTGATTCTATTTTGACCAAATTTGCCATTGTAGAACGTAGGTAAAGAATCATCTAGGTCCAAATCTCTAGATCACTTCTTAGGAGCTCAGGATGCTGAGACTGACATTACTCAATTTGTTGACAAGCTAGAACGTGATAACATAGATCTATAGGTTAAATGTGAGACCTACAAGAAAAGTCTTGGAATAATTGAGAAAATGCATGTAGTTCCCAAAGTAGAACCCACTTATGATTTTCTATTGTATTTTCTATTGATGGCCTTGTCTTAGAAATCCAGGAGTTAAAAGTTCATATGAATCTACTTAAGGAATAGAATGAGACTTTGCATGATCAATGTGATTCCCTGGAAAGTATGGACTTTGTGACCAAGACCATATATTCTGAACCCAATGGATCCATTATTGGCAGGAAATTGACTTTTGATTCAAATTCTTACAAGATTTGTCCTGGTACTGAGACCATGCTAACCTCCACTGACACTTCAAAACCAAAAGTGTCAGGTGGTATCCAAGTTACTGATTCTGACTTGTCCAATGCGTCAACGTCTACTCCTAAGACTATGAAAAAGCATGTGACTTTTGCCATGACCAATCCCAAACCCATAGTGTATCGATCCTCAATGTACTTAAAGACTTCTTCACGTAAAACACAAAAGACCTTGGAGTTTCCAAAACGAAAAGACAACGGTCCTCCTAAGTCTATAAAGACAGTGAGGAAATCCCCCATGAATTCAAAAGTTCACCTGGTTACCTAATCCGAAAGGTCCTCTACCCTCAAACCAAAAGATCAGGGTCCCTCAAAGTCTGCAGAGATCCTAACCAACCACTCTAAACTTGTTCAAAACAGGAGTGAAAGACCGATAAAACAAGCGTCTGAAACAACCAGAAACCTGCAACAACCAAAAATTCAACATCAGTTGGATTCTGCCATTGATAAGGTTGTGTGCACGGTATCTGGTGGTTTGTCAAAGAATCAAAAGCGAAATAGTCGCAAGCAAGCTCGTCGGGCCAGACAGACTTACTTTAACATGATCCATGTTGAGACCAAGTCACCTAATGCTTCAACGTCTACACCCAAGACGGTTGAAAAGCGGGTTACTTTTTCAAAGAACTCCAAACCAACCAATCAAGGATCTCCAAAGTCAACGATGACTTCGAGAAAAACATCCTTGAAACCTAAAGATCCTCAGGCTTCACAACCCGGAATTTACATTCCCCATAGGAAAGAACTTACTCCTGTTACGAGACCACAATAAACCGTCCATTTTTGGAAACTACTTATGGGGATAATGGGGAGATTAAGGGGTTTTGCGATCAATATGGATGGCTTCCACATAAACCCAAGAATTCATTCATCGGTCCGAGACAAACCCCTCGTACCAAAACCGATCTTGTTTCTAAACACTCAAGGAATAATTTTGCTAAACAAGTATCAAATAAGAAGTGGATAACCAAACCAGTTTCAACACCATGATCCACTTCTTCTTCAAAACCTGTTAAGTATTCCTCATCAGAGCTACTTAAAATGAAGCCGAGATCCGTTTCTCTGGCTAGGTTAAATGATTTTCCATTCTCATTGATTCCACCCGAACTACTTTCAAAGGATACACTGTGTATCAAACTCAAGTAGAATTCAACGTCCATAAGTCAGATCGGCAATGCCTATAAATGATATTCAAATTTGACTTTCAAAAAAATGATTTGAATTCAAGATGGTTCTTGGACACAACGGTTCAAGACCCAAACTTAACCCGCTAACACCCGAATATACACTCATGCATGACCCACACGCAACCTCGAATTACCCTGGTGTGTTGTTTGAACCTTTCTTACCTCCAACCTCACCCATTCCCACGGTCTCTCCAAAACCAATTTCGCCCGAATCTATAACCTTTGGCACATCTACCTCAGTATTTGTAGGTGAATCACCATCCGTTGAAAAAGACTCATCTGAGTTTCTTTCCCTGGATGAACTTGGCATCTGCATGTGTCTAGGGGGAGCAATGCATGTGCCTAGGGGGAGCAATGAGACCCGCAATGAAATGACAGTTATCAAAATCTAAAACGTCAAAATATTTTTAGGAGGAGAAGCAGGGAATGTGGGTTCCCATATAGATCATGATGGTTCCCATAATAGATCTGTATGGGACTCGCACTTCAATGAAGGTTTTCACTAAAACCACCATAAAAGATCTCTATGGGACCCGTAAACTAAAGAAGGTTTTATCCAAAACCTTAGACGGTGTATGCACACATCTCAGTGTATGCCCCGCGTTATGAATGTCTCTCTTTCTTTCTCTTAAAAATATTTCAATGGAGAAATGTCAAATTTTTTTTAGGGGTGTGATGTCCACCAGATAGGGTCTGGAAGAAAATGTCACTAATATTAAATAAACCAACATATTATAATATGAGAACAATTCTATATGATAAAAATAAACTTTATTGATAACGCGGCGGAAGAAAATAGAATGTAGTTACAAGAATTTAAATTACAATGATGTAAATGTTTCAAATGCAAGAATAATAAATGCGATAGTTCTTGAGATCCTATGTCCAAGTAGCATCACATAAGTAGTAAGCTTGATCAATCATCACCTGAGACAAACATGCTAAAGTGTCAACCAAAAAGGTTGAGTGAAATCATAGGTTTAACAAAAGTAGTTATCGTTGTTTTTAGACCACAAGATTAGTTTTCATAAGTAGATCACACAGATCTTTAGTTGTCAAAGAAGATCACAAAGATCTTAAAAGTTGATCTCGTAGGGATCAAAAAGTTATGCCAGTTCGTGATATTTAGACTAAACGTTCAAAGTTTGCCCCAATGACAAGTTGTGTCTGTCCTTGTCGGTTTAATTTCATTATTAAGTAATACAAAGACTTAGTCAAATGTATCGGGGATGTTACTCCCGATAGGCCTACCCCCAATAATTAAGAATGCATTTAACGAGCAATTAAAAATATCACTGTAGGGACTTGGTTGGACATAGTCAGGTATAACATAGTTTAACCGATGGTACTTGTGTCTAAACTGTAAATAGTAAAAGTAGCATGTGTCTCACCCCAAAAGTTAAAATAAATTGCGCAATAGTAAGTGGGGCTATGAGTTCACCTTAATAGGAGAAGAGTTCGTTATTCCTTGGAAGAGAAAGATAAGTGAGTTGGATGATCGTGAGCCGAATGTCAACCTAATGAAATGTCCCGTTCATATCAATTATAAACATTTCATATTAATTGGTTTCGTTGCGAGGTTTTGACATCTATATGAGACGTTTTTCAAAGACTGCATTCGTTTTTAAAACAAACCATAACCTTTATTTTATGGATAAAGGTTTAAAACATTACGAAGATTATCAAATAATGATAATCTAAAATATATCATTTTCACTCGACCATTACATAATGGTTTACAATAATATTACACAATAACTTAAGTCTTCGGATGCAGTTTTTAAACAATATTATACAAGCATTCTGACTCCAATTCTTTTCCTTAATTTAGCATGCAACAACGAAAGCTCTTAATAATCACCTGAGAATAAACATGCTTAAAATGTCAACAAAATGTTGGTGAGTTATAGGTTTAATCTATATATATATATATATATATATATATATATATATATATATATATATATATATATATATATATCAAATTGTAATAATAATTGACAACAAGATTTCATTTTATAAACATAATCCTCAAGCAGAATCCTCTCGTCTGCATTAAGGTAAAATCATTCATATGATGAATACCTGGTAACCGACATTAACAAAATGCATATAGAATATCCCCAAAACAGAATCCTCTCGTCTGTATAACAGAATTCTCTCGTCTGTATAAAATTCGAATTACTAAAGCATCCGTACCTCGGATGGGGTTTGTTAGGCCCATAGATCTATCTTTAGGATTCACGTCAATTAGGGGTACTGTTCCCTAATTCTTAGGTTACCAAGCTAAAAAGGGCGATATTCGGTATTCATAATCCAACATAGATTGTAGGTTCAAGTACTTGTGTCTATTTTGTAAAACATTTATAAAACTGCATGTATTCTCATCCCAAAAATATTAGATAGTAAAAAATGGGACGATAACTCACTTTCACAGATTTTTCCTTCGTTGGAAATAAGACTTGGCCACTGGTCGATTCACGAACCTATGAAAAATGTGTACATATATATCAAAGTATGATTTAAATATATTCAGAACATTTTTTATTACATTTTTATGATTTAAGTTTGTTAAGTTAGTAGTCCTCGTTAGTAACCTACAACTAGTTGTCCACAGTTAGATGTACAGAAATAAATCAATATATATTATCTTGAATCAATCCACGACCCAGTGTATACACTTCTCAGGCTAGATCACAACTCAAATTATATATATTTTTGGAATCAACCTCAACCATGTATAGAGAACTCGAACATTACAACATATAGAGTGTCTATGGTTGTTCCAAATAATATATATAGATGGGCCGATATGATATGTCAAAACATTGTATACGTGTCTATGGTATCCCAAGATTACATAATATATGTTAGAATACATGTATAATACAATATAAGTTAGCTAGAATATGATTAGTGTAGATTTGTCGTAAAATTTTCGTAGCTACAACAAGTAAAATTTTCCAATTTTGTTTTACCCATAATTTCTTCGTTTTAAATCCGTTTTGAGTGATTCAAGTTGCTAAGGTTTCATAATGAACTGTAATTTATGAAACTAAACAGAAAAAGTATAAGTTTATAGTCAAAAATACAGGTTACAAGTCATTTACTAAAGAGGTAGTCATTTCTGTCGAAAGAACGACATCTTGATGACCATTTTGAAAAACATACTTCCACTTTGAGTTTAACCATGATTTTTGGATATAGTATCATGTTCATATGAAATATCATTTTTCTAGAAAACAAACTTCCAATTCAAAGATTAAGATAGTTTTTATTTTTCTAACCCAAAACAGCCCCCGGTTTCACTACGACGGCGTATGTCCGGTTTTACGGTGTTCATCGTGTTTCCAGGTTTTAAATCATTAAGTTAGCATATCATATAGATATAGAACATGTGTTTAGTTGATTTTAAAAGTCAAGTTAAAGGGATTAACTTTATTTGCGAACAAGTTTAGAATTAACTAAACTATGTTCTAGTGATTACAAGTTTAAATTTTCGAATAAGATGGTTTTATATGTATGAATCGAATGATGTTATGAACATCATTACTACCTTAATTTTAGAAGGTAAATCTACTGGAAATGAGAAATATAGATCTAGCTTCAAAGGATCCTTGGATGGCTTGAAAGTTCTTGAAGTAGAATCATGACACGAAAACAAGTTCAAGTAAGATTTTCACTCGAAATAAGATTGTTATAGTTATAGAAATTGAATCAAAGTTTGAATATGAGTATTACCTTGAATTAGAAAGATATCTTACTGTAAATAAGAAAGATTTCTTGAGATTAGATGATCACTTGAAATGGATTTGCAAGATTGAAAGTAAGCTAGTAAACTTGAAAGTGTTTTTGGTGTGTTCTTGGGTATTTGTTTTGTAAGTTGATCTAGGTTAGGATTTATGAGCTAGATTGAGCTAGATTTTTGATGAAGGTGATAAAGAACACTTAGAACATCAATAGAGAACAAGAGAGAGATAAGTTTGATGCATGAAAGTTGAAAAATGAAAGTGTTATGGTTGGTGAAGAAAAACGTGATCCTACCCTTGAATATAAGGTTCCATTAGTTTGTATTTTTGTTAGATATTTCATGCTAATTTCCAAATGATGGTTCCCGCATGTTTAGGTGACTCATTAAGGCTGCTAAGAGCTGATCATTGAAGTGTATATACCAATAGTATATACGTCTAGAGGCTGGGTATTGTTCGAGTACGAATACGGATTGAATACGAGTAAATTGCGTTTACTGTAGCAAATAGTGTTTTACTGTAGCAAATAGTATTTTACTTGTACATCTTTGATTGAATTGTATTTCTTCTTATATATATATATAAAATAAAAACTTACATCATAAAAAAATAAAACGATTATATAATTATCACAAGTTATGACGTTCGTGAATCATCAGGCAAACTGGGTGGTCAATTGTCTACATGAAGCTCATTTCAAATTATCAAGTCTTAACAAGTTTGATTGCTTAACATGTTGGAAACATTTAATCATGTAAATATCAATTTCATTTAATATATAATCATGAAAAAGTTTGGATCACTACACCTAATGACATTAAGAATAGTTTAGATGTTTTGCCCCGAGTTAAAGATGTATGTACTTAAGTATAGTTCGTTTTGCTAAGTTTCTATTCTTAGTAAGTTTCCATTTTTAAAAAGTTTTCATATTTAGAAAGTTGCCATGTCTAGAAAGTTTTCCACTTTTAGTAAGTTTCCTCTTTTAGTAAGTTTCCATGTTTAGATAGTTTACACATTTAGAAAGTTTCCATTTATAGTAAGTTAGTGTTGAACACTAGTGAGTTGTCCTTAATAAGTCTACCACTTATTAAGTGTGAAAGTAACTAAGTGTTTGATTACTATAGTCGGGTTGATATTGTGCACCATACCCAAACATCTATGCCACCGCCGAGTCATTAGAATGACCAATTGTTACCGGTTAGCCCAGGATTTCTCGACCGAAATCTAAGTTTGGCATTCGAAATCTACAGGCATCCGATAGTGGTACCAAGGATCACCCCAGGCCTTAAGCAGCATCGACGTTCAAGTAATTTCACGCTATCGTGAATGACTATGGTAATTATATGTATTATAATATAAATAGTATATTATAAGTGTTAGTAGTAGTATAAGTATATAAGCGTTAGTATTATATAGTAGAAATAGTTGTATTAGGGTTTAATAAAAAATAAATGATTAGGGTTTAAGGAGTAAGTAGTGGTATTAATTAATTAGGTTTAATTAATTAAAGTAGTACTAATGATTATGGTTTAGTAAATTAAGGTTTAATAAATTAGGGTTAGGTTTAGGTATAATATATATATATATATATATATATATATATATATATATATATATATATATATATATATATATATATATATATATATATATTATAGTAAATATATCTATATGTGGTATGTATATCTTGTTTCCATTTTTAAACCATTAACAAATCTTGATCAAATCTTCTAGGGTTTAAAGATCAAATAAAAATCTTTTTTTTAAAATCGTAGGTGTATATGTATGTATATGTTTATATATTTTTTTTTATGAACAATATGACTATGATTATGAATAAGATCAAGAACATGAACATGATTATGAACATAAACATGAATCAAAAAGATAGAATTTAAAAGTTTGGATCTAGGGTTTTACCTTGACGAATGATGATGAAGATTAACAAGAAAAGATGAAGATAACTCAAAGATGAGGATCAAAATACTTGAATATCGAAGAACACACTTGAAGATCTTGATGAACGCGAAGAACACGATGAAGATCCCTTGAAGATCACTTGAAGATGATGGTGGTGGTGTTCTTCCTTGGACGAAATTCACAAAGGAGAAAGAGAGAGATTTGTGATTTTTAAGAGAGAATAATAGAATGTTTTGATACAAAATTTGCATTAGCCTAGGTCCCTATTTATAGGAGGGATTGGAAAATTCTTGAATTAGGGTTTAGTTAGGAATACTTAGGGAATACGTTAGGGTTTAGGGAGGAGAGCAATATGGGCATTTCCTTTTTTTTTTAATTTTCGGCTAGGGCATCTCATGGAACTTTTTCATTTTAGCCCTTGTACCTTTGGTTGTTTAAAATAGCTCCTTATGAGTTCAAGTTAAATGTTTAAAGGCTAAAAGTTTTAGAGTATTACATTTCGTTCACAAAAGTTTATTAGCTCATTATTTTTTTTATCTTTTATCAACTTGTCGTTTATTACACAAAGTTAATTAATATGTTTTAAAATTCTTAACAATTGTCGATTAAAGTTTAATTGTCAAGTATTGTTTGGGCATTTAATATTGGAAAAATATAGAATGGAAAATTGAGGGTCGTTATAGTACCTCCCCGTTATTAGAAACTTCGTCCCGAAGTTTTAAGTAGATTTCTCATTTGCCTCAGCAGTTGAGAAGAGATGGGGGTATTTCCGTATCATTTGTTCTTCGTGTTCTCATGTATGTTAGGGGCTTCTATGCGAATCCCAATGGACTTTAACGATAGAGTTTTTTTTTCACGTTCCCTGGTATAATCGGGGCTCTTATGTGAATTCCAATGAGTGTTGAGAATATGGATATTGTTTTGTTTACACGTTTGATCTCATGATCCTTAACCTTAATAGGTCGTTTACAAGTACATTAATGCGGGGATCTTCCAAGGAATAACAAGAGTGTCATTTTACTAGCTTTCTTTTAAAAGGAAAGTTGACGCTATATCAGCATGAAATGTATTATTGATCTCGTTAAGATTTTGAGTGTTTATGCCGCCATAGTAGGGCAGATAAAATAGAGTAGAGTACGTAAAGATTTCAGTTACATAGTTTGATGTATGGCCGGTGTTTGTTAGAGTTAGTACCAGCTTCAAGTTTCGAAAGGTAACCATAATACCTTTAGTTTTTAAGAGATGTCTAATAGACAAATGAGATGTTAGTTGAGAATTCATTGACCTCGGGATAATACGAGTGATTAAATGAAAGACATCGTTCAGTATACATGAGAACCCCTCTTTAGAAATAGTTTCAGGATGTAGCTTTAAGATTTATGATTTCAGTTTCATGTCGAATCATAGATTAAAACTTGGCTAGAATAACATCTAGTTGCAATTCATGAAGAAAGAAATGTTTAGAGTATCTTCATAAAGGTAACTCCTTCAGAGTAAGAAAGTCATTTTCGCACAAATGGCAGGTCAGTCTATTATTTACTTATGAGTTTAAATGTGGATGAGAATAAATGTGAATCATTGTCTATAAGGTATTGTTTCTACCATGAAGGAACCTTTGCTTCATTGTTCGAAAGATCATAGATTTAACGTTTACGAGAGCGTTGTGGTTTAGCCGTGAAATACTGGAAGTAGAAACTTCTTAATGACTAACATAGCAAGGAAGAGATGATATTTGTAGGGAGATATGTTTCGTTCTTGCACGTAGAAAGAAAATAAAGGTGATCCAAACATATTGGAGAGCAATACGAAAGTTTTAATAATAAGCCAAAGTAATTTTTGAAAAGTTGTGACGTTTGATGTGTCAATATAAACGAACCGAAGCTATTAGTAAGACTTGAGTTATGTACAACACGTATTATTTTACGTGAAATAATTTGAACATTACGAAAAAGAGTTGATTAAAAGAATGTTTAATTTGATAAAACAAAGGTAAATTGATAAAAATGCGAAAGTGTTTACATAATTAGTGAAAGTAATTTTAGAGGAGGTGATAAAATGATGTTCATAGTAAAACTAGGGTTACGTAAAATTTTGTAAAGTAATTCCAATTTAATCAAAGTGGAAATTTGTAGAAGCGAAAATATAATTTGATAAGTATTAGTCAAAGTACGTAAAGTTAAATTTATGTATAAGATTTTATAAATCGCATAAGTGAAAAATCATTTTTATAAATTCCGAGATAGTTTGAAAATAAAGACTCGTGTAAGAAATCTTTGGAAAATGGGGTACTTGTATTTAAGAGTTTATTTATTTGAGAAAAATTGATTGAAGATTTTAAAAATTCTGGAGGATAATTGTGTAATAATTGTTTCAAGGTAGTGATAACTAATGAATTGACTTTTATCAGGGCATGAGTTCTTGGACTCAAAATGTTAACATTGAAGTAAGAAGGATGATAATGTGATTATTATCAAATGAGGAAATTTCTCAGAATAAGTTAGAGTTGCGAATGAAAGTGTTTCAAATAAAATTTGCAACTTTGTTCGAGTGATAGTGAGAGTTCGAGAACTTGGTAAGAATAATCCGACTGTCGCACAGTCGGTATAAATAAATACTAAAGCAGTGACTTTCAACTATGCAATGATCGTTTGAATTCAGCCTTAATTGGCCCGAGAGGAGGATACGTTAAAGTATGATGGAATCATTTCAGTTGTTACATCAGTTTTTCAGATGTGATGAGTTTAGCTCAAGCCACAACTTGAGATAGTGTATTTCACCTTTTTCGAGTTGACAATGATCGATTATTGTTTGAGTATGACACCATTACTCGCAGGGTGCCAAGTAGTCTATTATAAGTAGATGTACGAGTACAGAAGTTTCTTGACTATGCTAGTCAAAACGTTACACGTATGGAGGTTCCATTCTTCAAAAGATTAGTCGTATAAGATATTTATCATCTCGACATAGAAAATGTAATAGCGAACATGGTGTTTGTGATATCGACGTTTGAGGGTTCAAATGACATGGGTTTATGAAAGTCATATGTAAATTTACACCAAAAGTGTAATAACAGAGAGGATCTGGATATAAAAAGTGATGATTAAGTATCAATGATCAGGAGATATCCATTTAGGATAAATGAATGTAAAATTTCAAGATTCGATTATTTACAACTCTTATGGTACCTGAAAGTTTGTTAAATGAGTATGAGATAGATATATAGTTTGATTAGAAAGAATTCTTCGTATCTACTAATATCAAGATGGTCATTTTTCTCCTTTCATACCCTTGCATTTGGGTTTTTGAACAGATAGCTTGAGAGATTTCTTTGATTCACTTTCTATTCCATACGTCATGATATTGGAATATTTCTATGAATTACCGTAATATAATTACGTTGGCCACCGTCATTATATTTCACTAATTTATATTTCGATTTCAATATCACCCCATGAGGTCAGGATATGTGATCAATGATGATTTCTAATATAGTGAGTTAAGGATAGCAGTAATCTTAGCTGGATTAACAACATGTCAGTTTTAAGCCAAGACTTGCACTTGGAAAAGTTTGTGTAGTGTTGTTTTTCTTAAGAGTTCAAGAATGAATTTGCAAATGTTGCTCACGTCCTTTCTCACTCTTGGAGAAGATCGAAATGTCATCCATGAAAACAGTTACGAACTTGTCGAGTTATGGTTGACTAGTTTTAAGTTGCAGTCTTTATTGACTTGGTCAACTTTCATATCTTTGAAAGTTATGGAAGTTGTGAAAGTTATGAAATGGACGTGGTCAAATGAGAAAGTTATGAAACATCGTGGTAAGAGTTGGTGCGGTTAGACGAACCATGATTCTTCACTACATAAGGGTGTATATAAGTTTGATAAATCTGATAGGTCATAAGTTTGCAAAAATTTTAAACGGGATAAAGATAAATGAAACACTTTATATTATTAAGAACGAGGCATTAAATAAGCCTTTATTACACGAGTTGGAAATAGGAATAGTTTAGGCAAAGCCTTTACATACATAGGAAATTGAAAAAAAAAATAACTAGGAAATATTAAGATTGAAGTAGTCTTCATATTCCTTCTCGTCCTCAACCTTCTTCATAAACTTCTCAACTTTCTCATTCTTCGCCTTTTGTTTCTCATGCAGGAACTCGAGATTATCATACAGATTAGAAACACCATCGTTAATTACATGGTACTTGTAGTCCCTCATAGAAAGTTGATTATTCACGCGGTTTTCCTCCATCTTCAATCTAAGGTCAACATCTTCTCTTAGGTAGGAGAGAGATTGCTTCCCCCATCGGGCATTTCTATCACTTTCATATTTCACCAACTTTATCTCTTTCTTTAGTTCAACATTTTCCTCCATGAGCTTCTTGATTGCTAGATATTTTTCCTTCATTTGAACATCGATCCTTGCAATATGGCGAATTAGGCCATCGGTAATTTTTCGCAGATTCATGATCTCGTACTTGGCATCAACTTCGTCGTAGGAAGGAGATCGGGATCTTTTCTTTGACGGGCCAGTTTCTTTAATACGTTTCCTCTTGTCCTTATTTCTCGGGGTTTGATAGTATTCAGGAGACCCATGTGAATTTAGAATAGTATTTGGGCTATAATTTGGTGAGGGAGGACCACCAAAGCCATAAGGTGGGCTTTGGACTGGTCTTTCAGTAGAGGACCTTTCAGTATCTTTTTCGGTTGGCTCGAAAAGAGTCATTTTGTTCGCTTCATGAAAATTAGACATCCTAACATTAGGAAAGAGATTTCGATCAGTTTTAAGATAAGATTTTAAAGCATATGTTTTAAGATTACAAGGCAATCCTAAGTGCTTCAAAGTCTAAGGCATGAAAGGTTATAGTTTCCTAGATTGCTAAGGCACCCTAGCTAACAAGTAAGGCACACATAACGATGCAATCATGGTTCTCTATAACAGCCTGGTTATGCTCTGATACCACTCTGTGACATCCACCAGATAGGGTCTGGAAGAAACCGTCACTAATATCAAATAAACCAACATATTATAATACGAGAACAATTCTATATAATAAAAATAAACTTTATTGATAACGCAGTGGAAGAAAATAGAATGTCGTTACAAGAATTTAAATTACAATGATGTAAATGTTTCAAATGTAAGAATAATAAATGTGATAGTTCTTGAGATACTATGTCCAAGTAGCATCACATAAGTAGTAAGCTTGATCAATCATCACCTGAGACAAACATGCAAAAGTGTCAACCAAAAAGGTTGAATGAAATCATAGGTTTAACAAAAGTAGTTATCATTGTTTTTAGGCTACAAGATTAGTTTTCATAAGTAGATCACACAGATCTTTAGTTGTCAAAGAAGATCACAAAGATCTTAAAAGTTGATCTCGTAGGGATCAAAAAGTTATGCCAGTTCGTGATATTTAGACTAAACGTTCAAAGTTTGCCCCAATGACAAGTTGTGTCTGTCCTTGTCGGTTTAATTTCATTATTAAGTAATACAAAGACTTAGTCAAATGTATCGGGGACGTTACTCCCGATAGGCCTACCCCCAATAATTAAGAATGCATTTAACGAGCAATTAAAAATATCACTGTAGGGACTTGGTTGGACATAGCCAGGTATAGCATAGTTTAACAGTTGGTACTTGTGTCTAAATTGTAAATAGTAAAAGTAGGATGTGTCTCACCCCAAAAGTTAAAATAAATTGCGCAATAGTAAGTGGGGCTATGAGTTCACCTTAATAGGAGAAGAGTTTGTTATTCCTTGGAAGAGAAAGATAAGTGAGTTGGATGATCGTGAGCCGAATGTCAACCTAATGATATTAAGAATAGTTTTAGATGTTTTGCCCGAGTTAAAGATGTATGTACTTAAGTATAGTTCATTTTGCTAAGTTTCTATTCTTAGTAAGTTTCCATTTTTAGAAAGTTTTCATATTTAGAAAGTTGCCATGTCTAGAAAGTTTTCCACTTTTAGTAAGTTTCCTCTTTTAGTAAGTTTCCATGTTTAGATAGTTTTCACGTTTAGAAAGTTTCCATTTATAGTAAGTTAGTGTTGAACACTAGTGAGTTGTCCTTAATAAGTCTACCACTTATTAAGTGTGAAAGTAACTAAGTGTTTGATTACTATAGTCGGGTTGATATTGTGCACCATACCCAAACATCTATGCCACCGCCGAGTCACTAGAATGACCAATTGTTACCGGTTGGCCCAGGATTTCTCGACCAAAATCTAAGTATGGCATTCGAAATCCACAAGCGTCCCATAGTGGTACAAAGGATCACCCTAGGCCTTAAGCAGCGTCGACGTTCAAGTAATTTCACGCTATCGTGAATGACTATGGTAATTATATGTATTATAATATAAGTAGTATATTATAAGTGTTAGTAGTAGTATAAGTATATAAGCATTAGTATTATATAGTAGAAATAGTAGTATTAGGGTTTAATAATAAATAAATGATTAGGGTTTAAGGAGTAAGTAGTGGTATTAATTAATTAGGTTTAATTAATTAAAGTAGTACTAATGATTAGGGTTTAATAATTTAAGGTTTAATAAATTAGGGTTAGGTTAAATTAGTGTTTAGGTATAATATATATATATATATATATATATATATATATATATATATATATATATATATATATATATATATATATATATATATATATATATATATATATATATATATATAGGCGTGTATATATGTATATATATATATTTTTTATAGTAAATATATGTATATGTGGTATGTATATCTTGTTTCCATTTTTAAACCATTAACAAATCTTGATCAAACCTTCTAGGGTTTAAAGATCAAATAAAAATCTTTTTTTTTAAACCGTAGGTGTATATGTATGTATATGTTTATATATTTTTTTTATGAACAATATGACTATGATTATGAATAAGATCTAGAACATGAACATGATTATGAACATAAACATGAATCAAAAAGATAGAATTTAAAAGTTTGGATCTAGGGTTTTACCTTGACGAATGATGATGAAGTTTAACAAGAAAAGATGAAGATAACTTGAAGATGAGGATCAAAACACTTTTATATCGAAGAACACACTTGAAGATCTTGATGAACGCGAAGAACATGATGAAGATCCCTTGAAGATTACTTGAAGATCACTTGAAGATGATGGTGGTGGTGTTCTTCCTTGGGCGAAATTCACAAATTAGAAAGAGAGAGATTTGTGATTTTTAAGAGAGAATAATAGAATATTTTGGTACAAAATTTGCATTAGCCTAGGTCCCTATTTATAGGAGGGATTAGAAAATTCTAGAATTAGGGTTTAGTTAGGAATACTTAGGGAATAAGTTAGGGTTTAGGGAGGAGATAATTTGGGCCGATTTTTAGAAGGGTAAAATGGGCATTTCCTTTTATTTTTTTAAATTTTTGGCTAGGGCATCCCATGGAACTTTTTCATTTTAGCCCTTGTACCTTTGGTTGTTTAAAATAGCTCCTTATAAGTTCAAGTTAAATGTTTAAAGGATAAAAGTTTTAGAGTATTACATTTCGTTCACGAAAGTTTATTAGCTCATTTTTTTTTTCTTTTATCAATTTGTCGTTTATTACACAAAGTTAATTAATATGTTTTATAATTCTTAACAATTGTCGATTAAAGTTTAATTGTTAAGTATTGTTTGGGCATTTAATAATGGAAAAATATAGAATGGAAAATTGAGGGTCGTTATAAGGGGGAGAAGGGGGAATGATGGTTCTCATAGAGATCATGATGGTTCCCATAATAGATCTCTCTTGGACCCGTAAATCAAAGTAGGTTTCATCCAAAACCTTATATCGTGCATGCTCATATTTCAGTGTATGCACCGCGCCGTAATTGTCTTCCACTCTTTCTCTTAAAAGCACTTCAGTGGAAGTGTCAAAATTTTTTTAGGGGGAGAAGGAGGGAATGATGGTTCCCATATAGATCATGATGGTTCCCATAACAGATCTGTATGGGAACCACACTTCAAAGAAGGTTCTATCCAAAACCTTAAATGGATATGCAAAGAAGGTTTTCACCAGAACCTTATATGGCTCGCGTCTCAACTGTCTTACATCCTTTCTTATCAAAACCTAAATTTTCTGTGTAGCAAATTGTCAAAATATGTTTTCATTCCAAATAAATCATATTTTGAGGGGGAGAAAAAAGACCAAGAAAAATAAAGGTTTTATCAAAATATGATACGTCACAAATTAAGGGGGAGGATAAAAGGATCAAAACCAACATAAGCTCCATCTAAAGTGGTGTTAAACATCAAAATGGCTTTTACACAAATAACAGTGTAAAACCCGTATTTTCACACATAACTCTCCCAAGAAACCAAAGCTAAAATGTGCAACTATCAAGGGAGAGTTTAAAGATTCAAATGTCAGTAATGACGGAGGATGTGTCCTGGTGACTGCCTCAAGAGGATGCGTCTAGATGACTGCCTCAACCACAACAGTCACTAAATGACGGAGGATGTATCCTAGTGACTGCCTCAAGAGGATGTGTCTAGATGACTGCCTCAACCACAACAGTCACCAAATGACGGAGGATGCGACCTAGTGACTGCCTTAGGAGGATGTGTCTAGATGACTGCCTCAAATATGGAATGACCCAACAACTTGATGCAAATTAAGTGGTTGGTGTCTCGAACTGCAGAAGGGGTTTCGAAAAACCATGAATAGGAACCCTGCTTATTGGCTGGAAATCCTCTATCAACACCTTATTGCATTTATAAGGTGGGACCTCAACGTCAAACAGCGTCAAATAGGGTTCAGAGGTCAGACTTATCTTGATGAGGGATATATGTCTAGTTCAACGGAGAGGCAATATGACAATGCTTAGGCTTACCTTGGTAGATTTATCAGACCTCCGGAAGGATGATCACCTCAACGATCAGTCAGCATTTAAGCCTGACCACACACACTCCTTAGAGAGTGCAACAACTGAAAGAGATTTGTCACCTCATGACTTAGTATTAGTCTAGATTAGGCTATTTACCACGGTAACTTAGTATTAACAATGTGTTGGTAACTTGGGAGCTTGCTACTATATAAAGCAAGCTCCCCACTATTGTAACTGAGCTAGTCATTAATAACACTTTAATTTCTCTCACTAGCATCTCTCTACAAGAAACACTCTCAAAACTCACTAACACTATCAAGAACAGATCGAACACCTCTAATTGGGACTAACATAAGGCCCTATTTATAGATTTTTAATTACTTGAAGAGCAAGATAAATCAATTTAATCAATTTAATTTAATTTTTTTTCCTTTTTTAATTCGGCCGACCTAGGCCTTTTTATTTTTTATTTTTTTAATTTTTTTATAGAACAATCTAGAAAACATTCATTTGATTTTCTTTTCTTTATTTATCACATTTTATTATATATTTATTTATATTTTTCGGTATATATATACATATATTTTTATATTTATTTAACAAATTTACATTTGTAACCCATGACTTAATCATTTTATATATTTACTCATAATTATATTTTATTTATATTTTATTTACATTAATATAGATTATATACATTTTAATACGTAGTATATACATTTAATAACAATAATAATAATATTAGGGTTAGGGTTACATTAAATGATTAGGGTTTACACTAAATGATTAGGTTTAGGGTGTAGTTCATTAATTACAAGTATTAATTACTTCATTTAATACGTCCGGATAACAACCCTAATAGTAATACAAAACTGCAATGAAACCCTAGGGGCATTATAGTCATTTTAGAGTGGAAATATGAGGGTTGTTATAGTACCTCCCAGTTAATTTAAACTTTGTTCCTGTGACACCGCTATTTTTTTTATAATAAATACGTGGCGGAAGCATAATATTAATTAAATACGATATCGACATTTGTACAAACCGATGTCACTTGTCATTAAAACAATTTACATATTAACATGAAGAGACGTAAATACATTATGTTTTCAAAAGTACACGGTTCATATTCAAAAAGACACATCAGAGTTGACTCCGTCAAACATATCATCATCATGCCCGTCTTCTCCCAAAAGCACTATCTACAAAAAGCTAACAACCTGCAGGGAGGAGATGGAGGGGAATTAGCACGAAGCTAAGTGAGTAAGACTAACTACAGGCCATAGCATACATAACTGTTATACTAATCATGTCACAATAGTCTAACACACAAACATCACCCAAGTGCCATCTACAGAGACTCTGGCGGCTCGGCCAAACCATTAACCACCAACTGATCGGACTGAGGCTTACAAGAAGTTCCTCCACCACCGTATGTATATATATAATCCACACGCGACAGACGCGTCATTCACATATATATACACCACGATTGTCTAGGCCACCACATGAGAAACCCAACCCGCAGGTTGATCTCTCCTACCGAGGCCACCACACAATAGGGACGCGCTGGGCTCCAGCAGACAAGCATCAACCAACATGCAGTCATCACGAAGTACTAACTATCCACAACAATAAGTATATCTAACAAGCATGGCAGTCATAATATAACATGCTACTATATAATATATTCTCCAGTTAGTCCCACTCACCGATTACCAGCAAACGAGAAGGTGTTCAGCTATCTAATCACTAAACCTTCTCTTTCTCCTTTTCTCCTGAGAAATACATACACACGAGTTAGTTATGTCCATAAACACCAAATAACACAATACAGAAAATTTTGTCAGAAAACTGTCCGCTAAAAATTTTCTGCTTAACACTTATGCACTTTCAAAATTTACATCATAAACATCAAAATACAAACGGGCAGCATAACGGCTAAAAATAAACGCTTAGGTAAAATATTCTGCCCTGGACACTCAGTCGGTCGACTGACTATACAAACGGTCGACTGACTTTCACAGTCGGTCGACTTATTTAGTATTTCCACAATCGGCCGAAAGTCAAACTCAATCGGTCGGTTCACTCGCCAATCGGTCGGTTGTCTGTAAATCGGTCGGTTCAACCCTAGGTCGGTGGAATGTGGACCGACTATGTTCATCTTCATCAGAAACTAAACAAAGGCTACAGACTTCACGATGAAATTCTCAAATCTCGATCTAGAGCTCGTTTTAAACACCAAAATCGACCACAACTTGTTCACTACTTGTTATAGACTCAAAACCCACAACAATTTGACCATAACAACACTTAAATCACTTGTTTTGACACAAATTCAAGTTTTTTACAAAACTCACACAAAACCATGAATTTAACAATGAATTGAACACAAAAATACATGTTACTTACCTTGATAGACTCAGTAAACGATAACAAACACAATTCTAACACCAATTTGAGCTCAAGATCAACAATGGAGAATTAGGGTTTGGTAGTAGGTGGAAGGGAAGGTACGGGAGTGTTTGGGAAGAATCTGGAAAAATGCAAGAGAGAGACAACACTAGTTACTTAATTTAGGTTAATTTCCCACACAGTGCAACACACGGGTATTTATCAGTTATCTGATATCTTTCGTACAACATTTGGCAACCCAAACGAAGTCCAAATTAAATAAACAAACCTGTTCTGTGACCCTTGCCACAAACTGGTCCTAATCACATCATTAATTAATAATAAAAATTAAATAAAAATAAAAGCATATAATAACGCAATACAACTTAAGGGCAATCTAGTAATCTTACATCTAGGCCCAATTGAGGATGTTACAAATCTACCCCCCTTAAGAAGATTCCGTCCTCGGAATCTGGTCAAGGTCAAACAAATGAGGATAGCGTGCCCTCATTAACTCCTCGGTTTCCCACGTCAAGTTAGAACCTAAACTGTGCTGCCATTCCACTAACACCATAGGAATCTGTTTCTTTCTTAGCTTTGTGACTTTCTTGTTCACTATTCTAACCGGCTCTTCTACTAAGTTCTTAGTTAAATCAACTTTCAAATCCTTCAATGGAAGAATCTGACTTTCATCGTCTACTTTACACTTTCTTAAATAACAAACATTGAACGTGTTGTGTATTCCTGCTAACTCTGATGGAAGATCTAAAACAACAGTCTGATCATTCAAAATTTCTTTGATCGGAAATGGTCCAATAAATCTCGGTGCTAGTTTACCACGCTTACCAAATCTGATCACCCCTTTCCATGGCGAAACTTTCAAATATACATGATCACCTACATTAAATATCACCGGACGTCTGCGCGGATCAGCATACATCTTTTGTCTGTCTCTGGCTGCTTTTAACTTCTCACGTGCAATTTCAACCTTTTCTGCAGTTATCTGAACAATTTCGGGACCTGCAAATTGTTTCTCACCTGCTTCTAACCAACATGTAGGAGTTCTGCATTTTCGACCATACAACATTTCATACGGCGGCATTCCGATACTCGAATGATACGAATTATTGTAAGCGAACTCTATCAGTGGAAGATGCGAATCCCAAAAAAAAAATATTCTAAGACACACGCTCTCAACATGTCTTCTAATTTCTGAATCGTCCGTTCACTCTGACCATCTGTCTGTGGACGATATGCTGTACTTAGATTCACAAGTGTACCCAAATTTTGTTGTAAACTGTTCCAGAAGTTCGATACAAACCTAGTATCTCTATCGGATACTATTGACAATGGTACACCATGTCGACTAACGATCTCTTTCAAGTACAACTCTGCCAAATCACTCAACGAAGCTGTTTCACGGGTAGCTAAAAAGTGAGCACTCTTTGTCAGACGATCCACTATCACCCAGATCATGTCGTGTCCTTTCTGGGTTCGGGGTAACTTGGTTACAAAATCCATCGTTATATGATCCCATTTCCACTGAGGAATTTCTAACTGTCGTAGAGACCCATACGGTTTTTGATGTTCTGCCTTAACTTGCGCACAAATTTGACATTTTTCTACAAAATTCGCAACATCTGTCTTCATTGTCGGCCACCAATACAATGTTTTCAAGTCTCTATACATATTTGTACTACCTGGATGCACTGATAATCTCGATTTATGCGCTTCAGTAAGGATTAAATCTCACAAATCTCCAAGCATAGGCACCCAAATTCGATCTTTATAGGTCTTTAATCCTCTAGAATCATTGCATAGGTCAAATTTTCTTTTAGTCATTTGTTCAGTCTTTAGGTTTTCGTCATTCAAAGCTACTAACTGAACGGTTTTCAATCGATCAATCAAGTCTGAAACTATTTCAATTTTCATAAATCTAATATTTTCGATGGTTTTCTTGCGACTCAGAGCATCTGCGACCACATTTGCTTTACTCGGATGGTACTTAATCTCACAATCGTAGTCTTTAATCAATTCTAAACATCGACGTTGAATCATATTTAATTCTTTCTGCGAAAAGATATATTGAAGACTCTTATGATCTGTATAGATTTCACAATGTGTACCATACAAATAATGTCTCCAAAGCTTCAAAGCAAACACAACTACAGTTAACTCTAAATCGTGAGTAGGATAGTTTCGTTCATAATTCTTTAACTGTCATGATGCATACGCTATAACTTTATTTCTCTGCATCAAAACACAACCCAGACCTGCACGTGACGCATCACAATAAACCACAAAATCTTCTGTTCCCTCTGGTAATGCTAAAACCGGCGCTTGACATCACAACTGTTTGAGAGTCTGAAAAGCCTTTTCTTGTTCATCAGTCCATCGAAAGGCTACATCTTTTCTGGTTAATTTATTTAATGGACCTGCTATTTTAGAAAAGTCTTTGATAAATTGGCGGTAATAACCTGCTAAACCCAGAAAACTCTTAATTTCTGTCGACATTTTTGGTGAATTCCAATTCATTACAGCCTCTATCTTAGACTGATCTACTTTAATACCCTGTTCACAAATCACATGACCCAGAAACTATACTTCCCGCAACCAAAATTCACATTTGGAGAACTTAGCGTACAATTGTTCCTGATTCAAAAGTTCTAACACCAACCTCAGATGCGTAGCATGATCTTTCTCGGTTTTCGAATATATTAAAATATCATCTATGAAGACAATCACAAACTTGTCAAGATACTGACGACACACCCTGTTCATTAAATCCATAAACACTGCTGGCGCGTTTATTAGCTCGAATGGCATAACTAAAAATTCATAATGACCATATCTAGTTCTGAACGCTGTTTTCGGTATATCGTTCTCTGCAACACGTACCTGATGATACCCTGAACGTAAATCAATCTTTGAAAAGTAAGAAGCACCCTGTAACTGATCGAATAAATCATCTATTCTTGGTAACGGATACTTATTCTTGATTGTTCTCTTATTTAAGTAACGGTAATCTATACACATACGAAGCGACCCATCTTTCTTTTTCACAAACAAAACAGGAGCACCCCACGGTGAAGAACTTGGTCGGATAAACCCCTTATCTAACATTTCCTGAATCTGAGACATCATTTCTCTGATTTCTGACAGAGCTAATCTGTAAGGAGCTTTTGCAACTGGCGTAGCACCTGGAACCAAATCAATTTTATACTCTACTTCACGTACTGAAGGTAACCCTGGTAAATCATCTGGAAATACTTTGGGAAATTCTGACACAACGGGAATATCAATCACCTGCTTCTTCTCTTTCTTAACATTAATCACGTAGGCTAAGAATGAATCACACCCTTTCGTTATCGCCTTCTGAGCTTTCATTAGGGAAACCATAGGAAAGTTAAATCCACTGCGCTCTCCCCTAGATATCACTCGGGATCCATCGACCAAATAGAAAGAAATCATCTTCTTATCACACTTAATATTAGCCCTATTAGCTCTTAACCAATTCATGCCTATGACTACATCAAAGCTAGGTATAGGCATCAACAAATAGGTTAAAGGAAAGGAATGGCCGTCAATTTCGATGGTAATTCCAGACACAGATGATGTGCATGGAACCATTTTACCATCAGCTACCTCTATTCCCAAAGGCTCATCTAACATCCTAACAGGCAACTTCAACTTATCAAAGAAGCCTAAGGACATAAAAGAACGATTCGCTCCTGAATCAAACAACACACGAGCTGGCAAGGAATTAAACAAGAACATACTGGTAATGACGTCATCAATAGCGGTTGCGGCATCTACCGTCATCTGAAATGCCCTTGCCTCTACTGTTGAAGGTTTCTTTCTTTTCTGCCCGGCAGTAGAAGCAGAAGATCCCCCAGAAGTAACCGACCTCGCCCCTGACCCTGCCCCAGAACCGGCTCTTGACGCAGATGGACAATTCACTGATCTATGACCTACCTGATGACAAGTCCAACACACATCAGACTTAAAGGAACAAGTTATTGTTTCATGACCTAGTACTCCACATCTCAAGCATCTTCGGGTCATTGGAGAACATGGACCGGCATGAGTCGACTTACAAACATTACACCAACCAGACTGACTAGAACCCGATCCACTCATACCAGACTTACTTTTCTGTTTAAACCCACCCGAATTCTTACCATGAAATCCTGATTGCTTACTTGATTGCTGAGTAGACTGACCATCAGTTTGACTTTCTGATTTTCCCCCAAAAGGTCCACCTTTTGAACTTTCTCTTTTCGCTGCCATTATATCACCTTCTGTAACTTTAGCCATCTCATGAGCCTGTGCCAATGTGGTTACAAATCTCACAACTGTTCTATATTCTGGCTTAATCACCCGCATAAAATGCTGAATCTTATCCTTTTCAGTCGGTACCCATTGTTGAACAAACCTTAACTTCGATGTGAAATCTCTGAAAACTTCATCAATCGTCATATTTTCTGTCATCTTCATACTCAGAAACTCAGTTTTCAATCTTTCCATCTCAGACTCAGAACAATACTGCTCACGAACTTTAGCAGCAAATTGTTCCCAGGTAATTTGATTGATCTGTTCCTTGGGTAAATATGCAGTAATAGAATCCCACCATTCCATTGCTTCACCCTTGAGAAGTCTACTTGCAAATAGTACCATAGATTCAGGCTCACAGAAACATGGTTCCAACGCTCGTTCTACTTCTCTTAACCAATTGAGTGTCACTGTAGGGTTTGTGTGATCATGATATTCTGGAGGTTTGCAATCAATAAACTGTTTATAGGTACACTTCTTTTTCATCTCGGGAACTTGAAATGGGTATATCATTTGATTTGGAAATGCCTGGTTAAACGGGAATGGCATTTGATAGTTTTGATAGGTATTTTGTGGAAACTGCGATTGGGAACTGCCACCGGCTTGATTATAAAGGTTAGGAGGAAAGGTTGTATTTAACGCAGTGGTATTAGGGTTCCATTGCGCCCGTTCTTGTTCTAATTCTTTAATTTTCTCCTGAGCTTCTAGTAACCGACTTTGAAGTTCTATTACTTCTTGAGAAGTTTCTTCTTCTGAAGACACATGTCCATCTTCGTCAGGGGCTCTGAACGTACCAGTTCTAGGGGCAGCAGGGCCAGTAGTGTTAGCTTCGTTATCTGTTATTGCTGCACTACCACAACACTCACACCAAGGCTTAGTATAAATTCTGTTAGTACTAACAACTAACACATATCCTGTCCTAATACTCACTTAACCCATCCCCATCATGTTATGTTTGACATGACTCTTCTATGTTTGGGAACATGACATGTCGATTACAATGCACATGCTGCCAAACTCAGCTCTGATACCAACTTGTGACACCGCTATTTTTTTATAATAAATACGTGGCGGAAGCATAATATTAATTAAATACGATATCGACATTTGTACAAACCGATGTCACTTGTCATTAAAACAATTTACATATTAACAGGAAGAGACGTAAATACATTCTGTTTTCAAAAGTACACGGTTCATATTCAAAAAGACACATCAGAGTTGACTCCGTCAAACATATCATCATCATGCCCGTCTTCTCCCAAAAGCACTATCTACAAAAAGCTAACAACCTGCAGGGAGGAGATGGAGGGGAATTAGCACGAAGCTAAGTGAGTACGGCTAACTACAGGCCATAGCATACATAACTGTTATACTAATCATATCACAATAGTCTAACACACAAACATCACCCAAGTGCCGTCTACAGAGACTCTGGCGGCTCGGCCAAACCATTAACCACCAGCTGATCGGACTGGGGCTTACCAGAAGTTCCTCCACCACCGTATGTATATATATAATCCACACGCGACGGACGCGTCATTCACATATATATACACCACGAATGTCTAGGCCACCACATGAGGAACCCAACCCGCAGGTTGATCTCTCCTACCGAGGCCACCACACAATAGGGACGCACTGGGCTCCAGCAGACAAGCATCAACCAACATGCAGTCATCACAAAGTACTAACTATCCACAACAATAAGTATATCTAACAAGCATGGCAGTCATAATATAACATGCTACTATATACTATATTCTTCAGTTAGTCCAACTCACCGATTACCAGCAAACGAGAAGGTGTACAGCTATCTAATCACTGATTCATCTCTTTCTCCTTTTCTCCTAAGAAATACATACACACGAGTTAGTTTATGTCCATAAACACCAAAGAACACAATACAGAAAATTTTGTCAGAAAACTGTCCGCTAAAAATTTTCTGCTTAACACTTGTGCACTTTCAAAATTTACATCATAAACATCAAAATACAAACGGGCAGCATAACGGCTAAAAATTAACACTTAGGTAAAATATTCTGCCCTGGACACTCAGTCGGTCGACTGACTATACAATCGGTCGACTGACTTTCCCAGTCGGTCAACTTATTTGGTATTTCCACAATCGACTGAAAGTCAAACTCAATCGGTCGGTTCACTCGCCAGTCGGTCGGTTGTCTGTAAATCGGTCGGTTCAACCCTAGGTCGGTCGACTGTTGACCGACAGTCGACCGACTGTGTTCATCTTCATCAGAAACTGAACAAAAGCTACGGACTTCACGATGAAATCCTCAAATCTCGATCTAGAGCTCGTTTTAAACACCAAAATCGACCACAACTTGTTCACTACTTGTTACAAAGCAGAGATTTGCATGTTTCATATGAACACAATAACATGTCACATATCAACACAATAAAAGTACTCATGTTGGTCGCATAATAGTTTGTACTTGTGTCTATCATTTATAAAAATAGTACATGTATTCTCAGCCTAAAAATATAGATAAAAAGGGAGCTATGAAAACTCACGATACGATACGATGGTTTGTAGTAAATATGCATATGATGGCACTAAACAAGTACAGTGTTGAGTTGACCTCGGATTCACGAACCTATATCAGTTTTATATATATTAAAACATGTAATCGTAATTAAACAATTTCACATATTATAACTTATATTATATATTATATATATTTAATTTGTGTATATGTATTTAAAATGATAAATATTTATATAGTTATATTAATATATATTTGGTTTGTTTTAAAAATATCTAATTTGTTATATATGAATATTCGTATAAAATTGATAATATGGTTAATACATACTTATATGTAATATTAATTATAAATACATTTTTATATACATAATATCTATTTAGTAAAATAATATTAATATTGGTAATCAAAAGTTGTATTTGATTATAAGGGTAATAAAAATACTGATGGTAATGATAATTATAACAATAATAATAGTAATAATGATAATAATAATAATAATAATAATAATAATAATAATAATAATAATAATAATAATACTAGTAGTAAAATGATAATAATGACAATTTGTATTGTTTTCAAAATGATAATAATAATAATAATTCTAATCATAATAATGATAATAATATTTAAAATGATAATAATAATGATAGTTTTAATAATAATACTAATAATCTTAATGATATTAATAATAATACTTATGTTAATGATAATAATAATTACAATACTAATAATAACAATAATAATAAATGATCCTTAATTGTTATTTTAGTAATAATAACAATAATAATTATGATTATGATATTTTTTAATAATACTTATATTATTTATTATAATGATAATAGTAATAATAATAATACTACCAACAATAACAATAATAATAATAATAATAAAGATAATAATAATAATATTAATAAGAAAAAAATAGACTACCTTTAAAAGAAGCTTTAAAAAAATAAATGTCGTCGCCTAGGCTCGAACCCGAGACCTCTTGCTCACCCGTAACACTCCCAAACCAACACACCAATTCAGTTTTTCTAATTAACTCTCTAACCATAACATATTTAACCCGCTTTTAAAGTTCATCATCTTCTTCTTCTTAATCAATCGACCCGAAATAAACAAAATCCTAATAGTGTGATACTAGTTTGAATTAAGGAGTGTAATTGAGGCAGTCACGATTATTAAAGGTTGATTGTAATTACCAGAAAAAAATATAAAAACAGCAGCAACTGTTTAAGCTTCTAAAGAGAAAAAAATTAATAAGAACTCATACCATGATTTTGAAATCGGGACCGTTTTAGACTAAGACCTAAACATGAAATAGTTGTTAAATCACTTCTAGAGACATTCTCAATCATCAATTTAATCTAAAACATCAAAACGAACTTGAATTTTTCTAAGAACAAATCAGTTGACTTTTTAAAATTAAAGTTTGACTTGAAAATTCGTGATCGATACGAAGAATTGGATCGTGAAACTTTACAGATAGTTTGAGTATGAGATTCCTAGCATGACTAAACTTATAGATTTTTGAAATTGTTAAGAATTCGATGAACTTTAAAAATGAACATGAACAGAGCAGGGAAGAAAAAAAATCGATTATTTTTTTTATAATGTAACGAATTTGAAATTGTTAACTGATAATATGTGATCAACTGGTACTCCATTGGATTGATTTATAATAATGAAATTTGTGGGTGTTGATCCTGAGTCACGATCCAAACAGCAAAAAAAAACATAAAATAAAAAATATAAAAGCAATTCACGATCTAAAAAAAAATATAAAAATGATAATGCTGATTCATGATTACAAAAAATAAAATAAAATAAAATAAACGGATTACCTAATTTAGGTATATGTCTGTTTCTATTAATTTATTTAACATTAATATTTAATATTTATATAAATAATAATAATAATAATAATTATATTAATAATAATAATAATAATAATAATATTATTCATGATAAATAATAATAAAAATACTAATAATAATGCTAAAATTAATAATAATATTAATGATATTAATAATGTCAAAATAATACTAATTAATAACAAAATAATAATAATGATGATATTACTAATACTAACAATAATGATAATAATATTAGTAATGATAATACTCTTAATAATAATAATAATAACAATAATACTAGTAACAATAATAATAATATAACAATTTAAATAATAATATACCTAATACTGATAATAATACTAATAATAATAATAAAAGTAATAATATAACAACAATATTATCTTGTATAAAAGTTTTACGTTTTTGGTTATAACAATTAAGTCATATAATATTTCAAGATTATATATATATATATATATATATATATATATATATATATATATATATATATATATATATATATATATATATATATGTATATATATATATATGTATATATATATATATATGTATATATATATATATATATATATATATATATATGTTTATTTAAAATTATTTGTTCGTGAATCATCGAAATCGAAATAAAGATTAAGTTTAAATTTTATTGGAAATTTCCGAGTTGTTATAGTACCTACCTGTTAAAAGAAATTTTGTCCCGAAATTTTAGTTGTTGCCATCAATCGGCGTTGTTCATAAATAGATGAGTATATTTACGTTTTATTTGGTTTTCACGTTCCCAGTATACTCGGGGCCTTGCATGAATTTCAATAGATAGAATATTGTTTTGTTTCGAGCGTTTAAATCTTACGATCATTTAATTCTACGAAGTACATTTTATTATTAACGTGGAGGTTATATAAGGATTTAACAAGAGTGTTATTGATTAGGTTTTCTCAGAAAGAGATGATGACGCTATACAAGCATTTCAATACACATGAAATGGGTTACGAATAATAGTGAGCTTATTTAAACCTTGAGCGTTTATGCCACAATATTATGGTAGACAAAATAGAAAGGAGTTCATGAAAATCACGGTCATGAAATTTGATAGAGAACGTCATTGTTGACAACAAGAATATTTTAATGATGAATATGAGTTGAAAAATTGAGTTTTATCACCTTTGAACAATTCGGATAAAATGATTTGATTATAGGAAGAGTATAAATGAAGCTATCGTAAAAGATTGAAATGAGGATATTAAATGTTCTCCTTAACTTTTGATATAGTTAAAGTTGATTTTCGCAATTCAAGGAATTAAAGAAATCTTCGTAATCTTTATAAGATTCGATTCTCTGGTAATTAAGGAAATTAGGATTTTCTTTAATTAAATGCGGTGAATTGCCTCGATTGTTGTGTCTGGAATTTCGCTATAAATTAGCTTCTTCCATTTCATTATCTTCACCACTTCAATACTTTCTTCCTCAATTCATACTTCCAAAAGATTTGTTAATATGCTCAATCCAGTTCTTGTTCTTGACCTTATATTGGTTATCGCCACAATCTTCCTTCTTTTCCAACTCCCACCAGAGGAGTCTGTTTACTTCTATTATGCTCTAGGATTTATTGTGTTTTTAGTTCTCCCGTGTCTTTATATTGTTATACGCATTGATATACACGGTTTGTAAATTTAGTGTTGTTATCGGGCTTTATATTTTCCCTTATATGTCGAAGCTTCATGCTTTCATAAAGCAAGTAATAGTCCAGAATTCGTAGTATGAAGTTTCGAATGATCATAATATATAAAGTAGAAAGGAAAGGTAATAGCACGATTTGATTTGTCAAATTACCAGAATATCCGGAAAAGACCGAATCATCAAGAAAAATATTTTCTTGATATATTTATAGGTTAAATAGAATGTAAGAGTTATGTAACATGGTTCATGATGAGGGTATGATCCGTGAACCTTTATCACGTTCCATTAGAAACTTAACATGACTTACTGTAATGTAATCACGTTGGCCTGACGTCATTATATTATACTAACTCATGCTTCAATTTCCAACACTTCTCCAGAATTCATTCATAATTTAAACTTAAATTTTACAGAATATAGAAACTAAAACAGTTTCCTTTATGACGTAATAAAGATATCGCAAAGAGATAATTAATTGCAGACAAGAATCGTTAAGAAGATATCTTCAGAGATATAGAAGATATTTATAATGAAAGATACGATAATTTTATAATCGAGGAAAATTCTTCTGTAGAAGTTTAGAATGCGTAAAGAGATCTTCGGTGATTTCCTTCAGAAATCGAATCATCTAGATTCTTTGGTTATAGGTTTAGTCTTTGGGATTTGTCCACAGCTTCCTTCATGTTTTGCTCAATCCGTCTTTCAATACCAGATTTTCTTTTGAGCTTTTCCAACACACAATTCTTTATTATCAAGCTTCTGGTCTTTAAGACCATCTACGGCCTTTGCTGCTTCATCATCATTATTAGGGTTAACGAATCTGAATCGTTGGTTATAGTTCTAAGGTGTTTTCAAGAATTTTGAAGAATGTACAATGTAACATATTAATGTGAGATATAAATATTTCTCGGGTATTACCTACCCGTTAAAATATTTTCACAATTAACAGTTTGTACAAAAGAGTTTTAATTATAGTTTTTATGAAAATATACGTACATATATATTTTCCTTCAGATGTAATCATGGATTTAATGAGTTAATATAATATTAAACTCATTTGATTTACGGTTGAAACGAGAATGAATAATCTCCAAAACCTTAGAGATTTCATAATTGTCGCGAAATAATTCGCTAATGAAGTTATGAATCAATACATTCGTCGTTACACTTGATTTATTATGAAATGGAGTTTATTGTGTTGAAGCGGTGATTAACATTTGTTAAGTCATTAACGAAGGGTGTACATCATAGCATATTAGTGATATGAATTAACCAAGAAGTACATACTAGTTGAGATTCACACGTAATTGCTTAGTACGACAAGATTTATTATTGTTCCAAATCATATATATATATATATATATATATATAAATATATATATAAAGTATACATATATAATTCTTCACGAAGAATGAATCAATACATCTTAACTCATTATTGCTAATATTCATTGGTATCTTTGGGGCGTATAATGTTGATATCCGAGGTACCGAGTGTGATGTTGAGGCGTGGGATGCTAATGTTGTTGTTGGTGGTGATGAAGGTACTGGTGGTGCTGGTTATGCTGCTAGTGCTTGTAGAATTCGCACCATATTCTCCAGAGCCACCACTCGAGAGCGAAGCTCGTTGACTTCTTCTACTATTCTGGGATGATTGGCGGTTGGAACAGGGGGATGAATAAGATCTAGAATCTTTGATATTTTATAATTGTGACGGGATACCCTGGAAAGAAGAGAGAAAATGGTGTTTCGGACTGTTTCGCTGGTAAGTTCTTCAGGTTCTTCACCAAGTGGTGAATTCGGTTGGTGGAAGGGATCACCTTCTTCTTGCCTCCATTGATTGAGTCGACTACGAACCCATCCCCAATTCATCCAGAATAGATGATGACTGATTGGTTCGTTCATTCCGGTTACACTGCCATTGGAGCTCGAGGAGTTCGAGGAATCCATATTATGTGTTTGGAATAGGGTTTGATATGAAATGGGTGTTGGATACTTGAATGATATATTCGTTTCCTTGAATACGTATATATAGCAAAAAGATTTCCATAATTTATGGAGGAAATTTAGGAAAAGTGTTATACAAAGTCTATTGGGATAGATATGATAAGATATGATTTGTCTATGCTCCATTTATGGAATAATTGCAGTATGACGTGTCGAGATAAAAAAATGATAAGTATGTAATCGGATAATCTTTCGATTAAAGACTTTCAATTCGTAATGGTCTATTCAGGTCTAGGGGCTTGAGCTATAGGATATTTTAAATCGGTAATCCAAACCCTTCCATTCTAGAGTTTCGTAGACGCCACTCGTCAAGAAAGTTCAATGATCAAAAATAACGAGAAAGCAAAGATTTTGAAAGTAATGAATATGAATAGTAGATATTTCAAGAATCATGGTTAACATTTCATGTAACACATATGTAATACACAAAACCATGATAGATGACAAAGGGATGTTGAGAATGGTGTCGCATTTAAATGTGGTGGCGGTAATTGGATAGTACTTAGGAGAGTGAGTAGAGTTCTTAGATTGGCTTGGCATTCTAAGGAAGATTAAAGAATTTTATAAGCCTAGTTTCTAAGGTATAGTGTAGCATTTAAGATTTAAAGGCAACAATTAAAGGTATTATAGTCAAGGAAAGTTGTAGTCCTACTTTGCTAGGGTACCTAATTGTATAAGGCACACATAAAATGCAATCCTGCTTCTCTACAACAGCCTGCTCTGATACCAATCTGTCACACCCCCAAATAGGGCCTGGGGTATTTATGACTAATTATATCAAATCACAGATGTATAAACGAGAACGACTCTATATGAGACGTTTTATTGAGTTTTGCAGCGGAAGATAAATAGATTACATTGTATTTAGAGCATTAAATGTATTTAATTGATATGATATGTAATGAAGACTCCAAGCATAGCAAGCAATTATCATCAAAGCAGTAGATATACAGCGGAAGCAATATTTAAGTACCTGAGAATAAACATGCTTTAAAAAGTCAACACGAGGTTGAGTGAGTTAATAGGTTTGTCACAAATAATGATTTTAGTAATAGATCACAAGATTTAATAAAAGACGATATATCATGTATATCAAAAGTATGCCATGAGCGTATAATATCAAAACTAAACAATTTTACCCCGAGACAATACATATGTAATTGTCGAGATCATTATTATACCACTAATTGACCTGAGGTCAACAGTGCGGAATACTTTCAACATGACTTTATCATCAACGCGGATATCATCTAATGGAATAACAAGTGTATCATCAGCATGACACTTTTTAAGATTTGAGACATGAAATGCATCATGCACATTACTAAGCTCAGTGAGTAATTCTAATCGATATGCCACAGGACCAACTCTTTCAATAATCTTGAAAGGTCTAACATAACGTGGACTCAATTTGCTTCTCTTACCAAAACGAACGACGCCCTTCCAAGGGGATACTTTCAACATAACTTTATCACTAACTTGGAATTCTAAATCTTTTCGACGTTTATCAGCATAGCTCTTTTGTCGGCTACATGCAGTTTCTAATCGTTTCTTAATCTGAACGATCTTCTCGGTAGTTTCATGAATGATTTTAGGACCAGTTAACTGTCTGTTCTCTAATTTATCCCGGCATAACGGGGATCTACATTTTCGTTTGTATAAGGCTTCAAAAGGTGTAGCCTTAATACTCGAGTAATAGTTGTTGTTATATGAAAATTCAGCTAAAGGCAAGTGTCTATCCCAACCTTTGCCAAAATCGATAGCACAAGCACGTAGCATATCTTCTAACGTCTGAATAGTTGGTTCACTTTGACCATCAATTTGCGGATGATAAACTGTACTCATGTCGAGTTGAGTTCCAAGAGCAGACTGTAAAGTTTTCCATAATCTAGAAACAAATCGACTGTCGCGATCAGAAATGATTGAGATAGGAACTCCATGACGTGAGACAATATCTTTGATATAGAGTTGTGATAATTTCTCCATCTTTTCGGTTTCCTTGATCGGTAAGAAATATGCAGATTTAGTAATACGATCAACTATGACCCAAATAGTATCGTTGCCGTTTGAGGTCTTGGGCAACTTAGTGATAAAATCCATAGTGATACATTCCCACTTCTACTGCGAAATATCTGGCTGTTGAAGTAAACCAGACGACTTCTGATACTCGGCCTTAACCTTTAGACAAGTAAGGCACTTGCTCACATAATCAACAATGTCAGACTTTAGATCAGGCCACCAATAGAATTCCTTCACAGCGTGATACATTTTACTGGAGCCTGGGTGAATAGAATATCTAGTCTTATGCACTTCATCCAAAAATAGTTCTCGTAGATTTCCGAAGATTGGTACCCAAATTCGGTTATTGAAATACCTTGTTCCGTTTCCCTTGAGTTCAAGTTGCTTTTTGTCACAACCCCAAATAGGGCCTGGGGTATTTGTGACTAATTATATCAAATCACAGATGTATAAATGAGAACGACTCTATATGAGACATTTTATTGAGTTTTGCAGCGAAAGATAAATAGATTACATTGTATTTAGAGCAATAAATGTCTTTAAATGATATGATATGTAATGAAGACTCCAAGCATAGCAAGCAATCATCATTAAAGCAGTAGATATATAGTGGAAGCAATATTTAAGTACCTGAGAATAAACATGCTTTAAAAAGTCAACACGAGGTTGAGTGAGTTCATAGGTTTGTCATAAATAATGATTTCAGTAATAGATCACAAGATTTAATAAAAGACGATATATCATGTATATCAAAAGTATGCCATGAGCGTATAATATCAAAACTAAACGATTTTACCCCGAGACAATACATATGTAATTGTCGAGATCATTATTATACCACCAATTGACCTGAGGTCAACAGTGCGGGACGTTACTCCCAATAGCGCTATTTATAATAATTCCGTTTGCCTCTTCGTTATCTAGCAATTAATGATATTACAAAGCGGAGATTTGCATGTTTCATATGAACACAATAACATGTTACATATCAACACAATAAAAGTACTCATGTTGGTTGCATAATAGTTTGTACTTGTGTCTATCATTTATAAAAATAGTACATGTATTCTCAGCCTAAAAATATAGATAAAAAGGGATCTATGAAAACTCACGATACGATACGATACGATGGTTTGTAGTAAATATGCATATGATGGCACTGAACAAGTACAGAGTTGAGTTGACCTCGGATTCACGAACCTATATCAGTTTTATATATATTAAAACATGTAATCGTAATTAAACAATTTCACATATTATAACTTATATTATATATTATATATATTTAATTTGTGTATATGTATTTAAAATGATAAATATTTATATAGTTATATTAATATATATTTGGTTTGTTTTAAAAATATCTAATTTGTTATATATGAATATTCGTATAAAATTGATAATATGGTTAATACATACTTATATGTAATATTAATTATAAATACATTTTTATATACATAATATCTATTTAGTAAAATAATATTAATATTGGTAATCAAAAGTTGTATTTGATTATAAGGGTAATAAAAATACTGATGATAATGATAAATATAACAATAATAATAGTAATAATGATAATAATAATAATAATAATAATACTAGTAGTAAAATGATAATAATGACAATTTGTATTGTTTTCAAAATGATAATAATAATAATAATTCTAATCATAATAATGATAATAATATTTAAAATGATAATAATAATGATAGTTTTAATAATAATACTAATAATCTTAATGATATTAATAATAATACTTATGTTAATGATAATAATAATTACAACACTAATGATAACAATAATAATAAATGATCCTTAATTGTTATTTTAGTAATAATAACAATAATAATTATGATTATGATAATTTTTAATAATACTTATATTATTTATTATAATGAAAATAGTAATAATAATAATACTACCAACAATAACAATAATAATAATAATAATAAAGATAATAATAATAATATTAATAAGAAAAAAATAGACTACCTTTAAAAGAAGCTTTAAAAAAATAAATGTCGTCGCCTAGGCTCGCACCCGAGACCTCTTGCTCACCCGTAACACTCCCAAACCAACACACCAATTCAGTTTTTCTAATTAACTCTCTAACCATAACATATTTAACCCGCTTTTAAAGTTCATCATCTTCTTCTTCTTAATCAATCGACCCGAAATAAACAAAATCCTAATAGTGTGATACTAGTTTGAATTAAGGAGTGTAATTGAGGCAGTCACGATTATTGAAGGTTGATTGTAATTACCAGAAAAAAATATAAAAACAGCAGCAGCTGTTTAAGCTTCGAAAGAGAAAAAAATTTTTTATAAGAACTCATACCATGATTTTGAAATCGGGACCGTTTTAGACTAAGATCTAAACATGAAATAGTTGTTAAATCACTCCTAGAAACGTTCTCAATCATCAATTTAATCTAAAACATCAAAACGAACTCAAATTTTGCTAAGAACAAATTAGTTGACTTTTTAAAATTAAAGTTTGACTCGAAAATTCGTGAACGATACGAAGAATTGGATCGTGAAACTTTACAGATAGTTTGAGTATGAGATTCCTAGCATGACTGCACTTATAGATTTTTGAAATTGTTAAGAATTCGATGAACTTTAAAAATGAACATAAACAGAGCAGGGAAGAAAAAAATTGATTATTATTATTTAATTTATTATAATGTAACGAATTTGAAATTGTTAACTGATAATATGTTATCAACTGGTACTCCATTGGATTGATTTATAATAATGAAATTTGTGGGTGTTGATCCTGAGTCACGATCCAAACAGCAAAAAAACATAAAATAAAAAAATAAAAGCATTTCACGATCTAAAAAAATATATAAAAATGATAATGCTGATTCATGATTAAAAAAAAAATAAATAAACAGATTACCTAATTTAGGTATTTGTCTGTTTTCTATTAATTTATTTAATATTAATATTTAATAATTATATTAATAATAATAATAATAATAATAATAATAATAATAATAATAATAATATTCATGATAAATAATAATAAAAATAATAATAATAATGCTAAAATTAATAATAATATTAATGATATTAATAATGTCAAAATAATACTAATTAATAACAAATAATAATAATGATGATATTACTAATACTAACAATAATGATAATAATATTAGTAATGATAATACTCTTAATAATAATAATAATAACAATAATACTAGTAATAATAATAATAATAATAATAATAATAATAATAATAATAATATAACAATTTAAATGTATCATATCTCATTATATTTTTCAAATAATAATACAACTAATACTGATATTAATACTAATAATAATAATAATAAAATTAATAATATAATAACAATATTATCTTGTATAAAAGTTTTACTTTTTTGGTTATAACAATTAAGTCGTATAATATTTCAAGATTATATATATATATATATATATATATATATATATATATATATATATATATATATATTTCTTTAAAATTATTTGTTCGTGAATCATCGAAATCAAAATAAAGATTAAGTTTAAATTTTATTGGAAATTTCCAGGTTGTTATACTTTTCGAGATCTCTCAGTCCCTCAAATTGGACATTCTCTTCCTTCAATGCCTCAAGTTGTGCTTCACGAATTTGAGATGTAAGATTCGTACGAATACATATATTTAAAGCTTGACTCGGATCGGTTTGGCACGATCCATCCTACTAAGGGCATCGGAAACTACATTCGCCTTGCCAGGATGATATCGAAGTTCACAATCATAGTCATTTAATAACTTAATCCAACGCCTTTGCCTCATGTTTAATTGCTTCTGGTCAAAGATATGTTAAAGACTTTTATGATCGGTATACATCGTGATTCTAACCCCATAGAGGTAATGTCTCCACATCTTTAGTGCAAATACCACGGCTCCTAATTTCAGGTCATGTGTGGTATAATTCTTCTCATGTTTCTTCAACTGTCTAGATGCATAGGCGATAACCTTTTCACGTTGCATCAAAACACATCCGAAACCTTGATTCGAGGCATCATAATAGACTACAAAATCGTCGATACCTTCAGGTAATGACAGAATCGAGGCTGTGGTCAATTTATCCTTCAGAATCTTGAAAGCAGATTCCTGTTCTTCAGACCACTTAAACTTCTTTCCCTGATGAGTCATCTTGGTAAGAGGTTTGGCTAGAATAGAAAAATCATTGATGAATCTTCGGTAATAACCAGCAAGTCCCATAAATTGGCGAATATGTTTCGCACTCTTTGGCACTTCCCAGTTTTGAATAGCGGTGATTTTCACTGGATCGACATGTATTCCTTTACTATCAACTACATGTTCGAGGAATTGTACAGTTCGTAGCCAAAATTCACACTTGGAGATCTTAGCATACAGTTGTTCCTTCTTTAAGAGCTCTAGAATCAATCGCAAGTGTTGCTCATGCTCCCTCTCGCTATTGGAGTAGATTAGAGTGTCATCGATAAAGATGATCACGAACTTGTCAAGATAAGGTTTGCATACACGGTTCATAAGATCCATGAATATAGCAAAAGCATTGGTTAAACCAAAAGGCATGATAAGAAATTCATAATGTCTATAACGAGTTTGGAAAATAGTCTTAGAAACATCAGCTTCCTCGTCCCTCAGTTGATGATAACCCGACTTAAAGGTCAATCTTTGAATAGATACGTGACACTTGCAGTTGGTCAAACAGGTCATCAATATGCGGGAGTGGATAATGATCCTTGATAGTTAGCTTGTTGAGTTCTCGGTAATCAATACACATCCTCAACGTGTCATCTTTCTTCTTAACGAAGAGAATAGGTGCACCTCACGGAGACAAGCTAGGACAAATGAAACCTTTCTCCAAAAGTTCTTGGAGTTGGTTGGATAATTCCTTCATCTCGGATTGAGCTAATCGGTAAAGTGCCTTTGCAATAGGTGCAGCACCGGGAATTAAATTAATTTGAAACTCAACCTGTCGTTGCAGAGGGAGACTCGGAGTTCTTCAGGAAATACTTCAGGAAAGTCTCTAACTACCGGTACATCTTCAATGCGTTTTTCTTCCGATTCGACATCCTTAACATGAGCCAAAATGGCTTGGTATCCCTTAATTAGATACTTGCGGGTCTTGATGCAAGAGATGATGTTGAGTTTGGAATCATTCTTTTCACCTTGAATGACTAGAGTTTCACCGTTCTCTAGAGGAATACTAACGGTTTTATCAAAGCATAGTATTCTCGCTCTCAATGGGGCTAAACAATCCATTATAAATACATTGAAACTTCGTAACTTGATCGGCAATAAGTCAATGTACTCACAAGTATGAGGTAGTTTGGTTAAAACGAGTTGTTCGCATATCTTCAAATCAGATGATGATTATCCTTCATGTAATCACATTGAGATTTTCGAATAAGTGGCTTGGAAATTTTTCTTTGATTCACTTTCTATTCCATATGTCATGATATTGGAATTTCTATATAAATTACCGTAACATAATCACTTTGATCAGGCATCATTATGTTTCACTAATTCACACTTCCATTCCAAGGTCACTCCATAGGGTCAGGATATGTGATCGAACTACAGAATTTCTATTTATTAGAAAACCTTCTAGGGACTTAAAGCTTAATTGTCATTTAAAGAGTTCATAACCTAAAGCGTTTCCCAACGTACTAAAGATTGCACGGAGAGAATCTTCATGAGTTTAGAAGGACAATTTCAGGTTCGTAACCCAAGGCATCACGGCATGTATTATAACAATAATGTTATGTACATGACCGTAATAAATGACATGAAAAATGTCGTGAAACTCAGAAGTCATAAATGACATCCTTAGGAAAGGAAGCAGGGTATCGAGAGGGAAGCTAAGGAAAGATATAAGGGCAAGATATAAAGAAACATATAATAAGGAAGCACTAAAAACTAAGGCAGGAATATGAACAAGTAAAGGCACTTAAAACTAAGGCAAGAATATAGACAAATAAAAAAGGCATTTAAGCTAAGCCAGGAAAGGTTATAATCCTACAGATCGTTAAGGCACCCTAACTAACACGTAAGGCACACATAAAATGTAATCCTGGTTCTCTATAACAAACTGTGCTCTGATACCACTCTGTCATCCTCCCCAAATAGGGTCGGGGGTAAATATGACTTTTCCAAAACCATCACACAGTTATATAATGAGAGAACGACTCTAAATGAGATGTTTTGTAAAAACAGAAATTGTATTGCAGCGGAAACAAAATAATGTTTACATGTTAAACCTAAATGTACTTAATAATTATTTAACAATGCTAAGACATAAATATGTGGACTTCAATGCATCAGCTAGCAAAGCAACATATGGAAGCACATAAGTTAATCTTCACCTGAGACAAACATGCTTAAAATGTCAACACAATGGTTGAGTGAACATCATAGGTTTAATAATCATAATAAATTTTAGACCACAAGATTTAGTTCAAAACATCAAAATATCAATATGCCATGAGTTATAATATCGAGCTAAACATAAAAACCCCTGACATTGTACGGGTGCTGGCAATCAGTATTATGTACCCCCTTGACGATAGGTCAATGGGTAGAGACGTCACTCTCAATAGGCCTACTCACAATAATTGTGACGACCCGAAAATTTCCGACCAAATTTAAACTTAATATTTATATGATTTCGGCACGTTAAGCAAAGTCTGTAATGTTGAGTCTCGAAAATTTTGAAATGTTTTCATGAATTCATTTAACATTCGACCATTCCCGATGATTCACGAACTTGTACTTGTAAATAAATAAGTATATATATATATATATAAATGTAATATATATAAAATGTATATGTATCAAATATTTAAATAATGTTATCATATAATGAATGACATAATTACATAATTAATAGATTGTAATATTAATATATTAAATGTAGTTGAAAGTTAAAAATATAATTGTTATACTAATATTATTATTACTTTCATTATTAATATAAAAATCAGTATTAGCTATTTTATTATTTTCAATATAAAATATATGAAAGTTAACACATGTAATTTGTTATATGATTATTAATACTAAAAAATTATCATTTTTATTCCAAAATTATTATTATTATTATTTTTATTACTTTTAATCATTATTCTTATTAGTATTACTTGAATATTATTATTAATATACCTAATTATTGGTTAATACAAATTATATATAGTAATGAAATATAAATACAAAGATATGTATATACAGATATATAAAAATAGATATAAAAATAGATATATATATATATATATATATATATATATATATATATATATATATATACACTATAGAAATCAGTATTATTGTATATACGAATTCAGAATCCAAATCTGTTACACATCTCAATCTAACTATATTTGATTATGATTGTTGTCTCCAATTTTGTACCAGATCAAATGCAATCACAGATACACAACAAAAGAAATCTTTCAGAATCAAAACTAGATATAATGATTCAGTAAGATACAAAGATTTTGCTAGATATTAAATAGATGAAGAATCGAATTCAGTTAGGCATCAACATCAATCTTCTTGATATTTTATTTTTACTCGTCCTTCCTGTCTTCAACTTGTTACCCGTTCAAATTAACTTCTAAATACAAACAAGATGATCAAATCAAGTTGTCAGAGACCAATAGTAAATCGTACGAACCTGTTGACAATCACAATCTGCCTTTAATTATTTTCAATTTCTTCCTGAGCGAATATTTCATGTCGATCACAAATCTATTTCCAATCCCTATCTGATTTATTTATTTTTTTGTTTCCTTCTTCCTGATTGAAGATTCCTGTCTATTAATTTGTGCCAATCGACTCTAATTCGCAAGCTGGACAAAATCAGTTGAACGTAGCTGGTTGTTAATCATTTTTCTATTTCTTCTGACTGAAAAATCTGTCCTTCCTGTCTGATTCTTGTTACATGTCGATATCATCATCACTACAATACAAACTCGATTGACTATTGATACAGCATCAAACAATAATTAAAGAAATGGATTCATGCAATAAACTTGGATGACCTTGTATATTTACATACATACCTCGTTTATGGTTTCGAAAACAACACCACTTCACCACCCTTACAACCACAATTAATTCATCATCATTATCTATCTTTACCTATCTAATTATATATGTATACATATACACTTACATGAGTTATATGAAACCTCATCACCACCTGCTACGCTTATGTAATTATGTCTTCTATTTCCCGTTCAAATCTCTCATCAAACAATCGCCATGAACAACCCTTGGTCACTACCACTGCTGCGTTTTATTTCTTTTTGCTTCAACCATAACCGGCCATCATAATCATCAACGATCACCCTCACACCCACTAAACACAACAAGTTGCCTGCTTATCTACTCGACACCCTAATTCCCCTTTCTTTTTGTTTCTATATTTTTGTCAACGAAAAACAACTAACACACCACCACAACAAAACGTCACCTTATTTTCTTTTAAACAACAATCGTATATCACCACCTTATCTCTCTCTAACCACCTCTCTCTCTCTCTCCATCACCATCTTTGTATTTCACTTCTGCTACTATACGCGTGTTTCATTCTTCTGTCGAACGATTGTTGATACAACTGCAATTTTGTTGAAATTCGATTTTTAGGAAAAGGGATATACAATATAGAAGTGATAAAAGTTGAATGTTAATAGACTGCAAACCACTTTACCCCTTAAAAACAAATGGCGTATTTTTTTTACTCCTAAGACCGACAAAAATCATAAGCAACTAATCCCACTAATTGCCTTTTTGTATTTTAAAATTCTAAATGCTACCGACACCTATTAACAATTGATCCCCCTCTCGCTATCAACAAACCCAATTCGCTGTAAAGATTAATATAAATAAAGAATGATGGTGTGAATGATAATGATAGTGTTTAATTGAATAATCCACCCACTAATTCCTGTCTAATTCACGAGCTGCATGGAACTAGGAACAAGCTTGGGCCTACAAATTGAATTGCCATATTCTTAAACTTTAAATGAGCCAAAGCCACCTGGAGGTTATTCCGATTTTATAATTTTTTTTACTTCTGCCGAACTACTTGTCCACCTACATCGTTATTCCTTTGCACCATAATCTTTTTATGTAACCACCCACTAAAGAGTATCCAAGGAATCAGTTTAAATAATGTTACTAGAGCCAATTACTCTTATTTTACTTGGGCACTAGTATAACAAACGAAATAAAATATATTTGATGGAATTGATTTGGCCGACAAACTCATTGAAATTATTCAAAAGTCACGGCTGTATATATTGATGTATATCTGTGTTCGTTTATTAAAATCCCACTCAACAGCTGGAACATATTACGGAATATGGAGTATTTATTTTTACTTTTGGGCCGAGGCTTTATGTATATCATATTGGGCCGAATGGATGATTGAGTCAGAATATTAGAAGGATTCCGCGATATTTTTTTTATGGGTGTCGATTGTGATGACCCGGGAATTTCCGGCCAAATTTAAACTTAATCTTATTATGATTTTGACACGATAAGCAAAGTTTGTAAAGTTGAAGTCTCAAAAACTGTGAACTGTGTTTATGTATTCATTTGACCTTTGACTATTTTAGACGATTCACGAACTATTGTTTGTAAATTAAAATGTATATATATTTATATAAATAAAAGTATTATATATATAATATTTTGCATAAATAAAAATACACTTTAATTTAATTAGAATTAAAAATGAAAAAAAATAAAAAAAAATAAAAACAGAATAATTGAGTACAATTAAAATGAATATATATATAAATATGTATATGTTATTATTATGAGGCTATATGTATATGTATATGATTTCCTATTAATAAATGGTATTATATTTTATAAATTATATAAATATTCTATATCTAAATGTTGTCATAGGATATATAACGTACTTATTAATTATTAGATAGTTAATAAGATATAAATTTTACATATTAAATCTAATTACAAGTTAAAATATAAAAGTTATACTAATAACCTTACCTTCATTTTAAATGTTAATATTGATAATCTTATTGTTAATATTATTATAGAAAAGTATAAGTTATTATGTTATCATTAATATCATTATAACTAATATTACTTTAGTATCATTAATAAGATTATCATGATCAAATTAAATTATCATTATTGTTAATATTATCATATTATTATCTTTATCAATAATATTATTATTATTAACCATATTATCATATGTATTAGTAATCACTAGTATTATTATGATAATTATTATTAGTAATGTTAACAAGAATAATTATTATTAAGATATTTAATATTTAATAAAAAATTATAATAAAAAAAAGAGAGACAGATATAAACACTGGACATGTCCTCTTTTAACTTCATTCTATTTTTTTCTCTTCTTCTATTTTACTCGTGATCTTCTCCTGTCCATACTAGTCTCAATCATTTTTTTTTCTTTCTTCTTTCTTCGACATCAATCATTCATCATCATAATCAATTACATACAGCTCCTTGGTTATGATTCAGGCAATGAAGCATTTATTTATTTTTATTTTTCTGCTCGCATTAGGCTTTTTGCTCTTAATTCGAAAATGAATCCATCTTAAAAATCTAAAAGTGCAGTCGTGATAGAAATTCTTTAGTGAAGCTATCTGCAAAACCTCACCTTCCAATTCTTCAGAACAAAAACAAATTTTTGAGTCAAAGTTTATTTCTCAAAAAGTCAAACTTATGAACAAAGATCAAATTCGAGTTTGTTTTTTATGTTTCGAGGTAATTAACGATTCCAATAGTTTTTACATATGTGTATCAAGGTATTTCATGTTATAACCCTAGTCAATTACGCGTTCAAAGTCAAAAATCATATTTATTTATTTTTGTATATAAGCTGCGACAGCAGTAATGTTTTTTTTTTGTTTTTTTTATTTTTATTTTATATAAAGACACTATATATTTTTATGGTTGCTATAAGCCTTCAACAACAATTAAACTTCGAAATTTTCATTGTATATATATATATATATATATATATATATATATATATATATATATATATATATATATATATATATATATATATATATATATATATATATATATATATATGTTTTTTTTATCGATGGTGAAAGAAGGAAGAGAAGAAGATAACAGATTAAGTATGGTTTTATATAATTAAATTGTGATTCACTTCAGGAAGTAGAAACTAGAGGAATAGTTAAGGGATGGGGTCGGGTTTCAAGAGGTCGCGGGTTCGATACTAGGGGGGACATATTTTTATTTTTTAGAATATAACAGCATCCTTCTTACTAGTTGGGTTTGAGTATTGTTGGGCTACCTTCTCGGTTGGGCCGAAAACTAGAGTTTAAGTGGACTGGACACAAGACTAATAATAGGCTAAATATATATTGAGTTGTGTTTTATTCAGGAAAGACAGTTTGGATTGGATGGTTTGGGTGTTTGATTGGTGAGCGGGAGGTCATGGGTTCGAGCCTCGTCATGGGAAATTATTTTTAGGAAAGCATTTATAAAGGGTATATATTTTTATTTCATTTCCATTATCATTAAAATTATTATTATGATTATTGTTATTATTATTATTATTATTATTATTAATTGTTGTTAACATGATAATAGAAATAATAGGATTAGTATTATTATTCTTATTATCATTATCATTCTTGTTAAATTTGTTATTTTGTTATCATTTAAAAACTATCAACATTATTATTAGAACTTTTATATTATCACCACAATTATTATAGCAACTATTAAAATTAATATTAGTATTATTAAGGAATATCTTTTTTTTATCATCTTTGATATTATTAACAATCATTAATATTATCATTATTAACAACATTTTAAGAAGTATCGTTATTATTATTTTTCACTGATATTAGCAATAATATCATTTTTGGAAATTATTAGTTTTGCTACTATTGTTATTGTTAACATAAGTATATTACCAATGCTAATATCATTATTTTTACTAATATTAACTTAGTATAATTAGAACTATTTTTTTATAAACAAAATTAAATACATACATAAATATATATATATTTAACACATATAACATAACAAAATTTAATATATATATATATATATATATATATATATATATATATATATATATATATATATATATATATATATATATATATATATATATATATGTATATATATATATATATATATATATATATATATATACATAATGAACATATAAACTGTATATATATATATATATATATATTACTAACATGAAAATGATATAACTAATATATTTATACATATATATATATATATATATATATATATATATATATATATATATATATATATATATATATATATATATATATATATATATATATATATGTGTGTGTGTGTGTGTGTGTGTTCAATTACAACTATGAATATTAATAAATATACAAATGATATAGGTTCGTGAATACAAGGCCAACCCTATACTTGTTCAATGTCGTTCTATGTATTTTTACTACAAAATATATTAGGTGAGTTTTCATTTGCCTTTTTACCCTTTATATTTTTGAGTTGAGAATACATGCGCTGCTTTTATAAATGATTTACAAAATAGACACAAGTACGTGAAATTACATTCTATGGTTGAATTATCGAAATCGAATATGCCCCTTTTCATTAAGTTTGGTAATCTAAGAATTAGGGAACAGACACCCTAATTGACGCGAACTCTAAAGATAGATCTATCGGGCCCAACAAGCCCCATCCAAAGTACCGGATGCTTTAGTACTTCGAAATTTAAATCATGTCCGAAGGAGGATCCCGGAATGATGGGGATATTCTTATATGCATATTGTGAATGTCGGTTACCAGGTGTTCAATCCATATGAATGATATTTTTATCTCTATGCATGGGACGTATGTTTATGAGAATTGGAAATATGAAATCTTGTGGTCTATTAAAATTATAAAATGATTATTTATGTTAAACTAATGAACTCACCAACCTTTTGGTTGACACTTGAAAGCATGTTTATTCTCAGGTACGAAAGAAATCTTCCGCTGTGCATTTGCTCATTTTAGAGATATTACTTGGAGTCATTCATGACATATTTCAAAAGACGTTGCATTCGAGTCATTGAGTTCATCAAGATTATTATTAAGTCAATTATAGTCAGATATATTATGAAATAATATGCATGCCATCAATTTTCGATGTAAAGCAAGTTTGTCTTTTAAAAACAAATGCAATGTTTGTAAAATGTATCATATAGAGGTCAAGTACCTCGCAATGTAATCAACTATTATGAATCATTTATAATCGATATGGACTTCGTTCGGATGGATTAGGACTGGTCGTTAGAGATGGTATCAGAGCGGTGGTCTTAGCGAACCAGGTCTTGCATTAGTGTGTCTAACTGATAGTCGTTAGGATGCATTAGTGAGTCTAGACTTCGACCGTGTCTGCATGTCAAAAGTTTTGCTTATCATTTCGTGTCAAAAATCATCTATTTATTATCCTTAGGAAATTACCTGCTTATCATTCCTGTTCTAGACACATCTTATTGCATTGATTGCATGAATAGTGTATAGACAAAATTCGTATCTTAGCGTATCTGCTAATTCATATCTTAGCATATCTGTTACTGTAGACTTTGCCTGATAACTTCCGTAGATTCCTCCGTAATTTATGGGATTTTAGTATTATATATGCATATGTAAATTATGTATTACAGGGTATTAATCTACATCCTATAATCTATTTCTTATCGAAAATCCTTCATCTGATCGTACGAGATGAATCCCTCAACCAGTTCGTGTCCCTCAGATTCCGATAGCTATTCCGATAGTTATTCCGACAGCTATTCCGATAAGGATTTCCACTCGAACTCCGAAAGCAGTTTAACCAGAATGAATCAACCAATCATCCATCCCCAATTCATCTGATGGGTTCGTAGTCGACTTAATCAATGGAGACGCGCAGAAGGCGATCCCTTCCACCAACCGAATTCACCGATTGGCAAAGAACCTGAAGCACTTACCGGCTAACCTATCTGAAACACCATTTTCAGCCTCATTTCCAGAGTAGCTCATCACAATTATATTCTATCCACAATTCTAAACCTCATTCATCCGCTCGTCCGAATCGACAATCATCCCGGTATAATAGAAGAAGTCAACGAGCTTCGCGCCCGAGTTGTAGCCTTGGAAAATATAGTGCAAAACGTACCAGCTTCAACAACATCACCGGCACCAACAGTATCACCAATATCAATACCAGTACCACCAACAACCCAAGTTCAACATCTCACACCTCAACATCTTATTATGTACCTCAAGAATAATCATCAATCTTCGAATCATCCTACATCATTTATCTTCGTTCGACATGGCGATTATGTAATTTCTAATGTTTTAGAGATTATATATTCTTGTTCTAACGATAAATCTAATGAGTTTTATATCATATTGACTCATTAAATCTATGATTACATCTGAAGAAAATATATATGTATATATATTTTCATAAAGATTGTAATTAAAATTCTTTTGTACAAATTGATAATGGTGAAAATATTTTAACGGGTAGGTAATACCCGAGGAATATTCAGATTTCACATTAATAAGTTACAATGTACATTCTTCGAAGCTGATTCAACAGTCGTTTACTATCCAACTTACATTCACCGATATACAAATCCGTTCACCACAGAATAACCATATTAATCTAATTTCATATTTGGATTTTTATTTATCAGAATCCAACAAGTGGCATAATGAAGAAAACATTTGACAAAATAAAAATTTGTTAGAAACAAACAAATTAACTATGAGAAATTTTGCTAAGAATCCACGCTAACTGTTCCTAGCTAATTGTTCCTAGCTAACTAATTACATTTTATTTATCGCAATTTAATTATCGCAATTTACATTTTCGCAATTTTATTTATCGTCATTTAATTTCTGTTATTTACATTACGCACTTTATTTATCATTATTTAATTTCTGTTATTTATTTTACACACTTTAAATATCAGGATACGTATACAAGGTTTTGACATATCATATCGACGCATCTATATATATTATTTGGAATCACCATATACACTCTATATGCAGCAATGATCGAGTTCTCTATACAGGGTTGAGGTTGATTCTCAAATAATATATATACTTTGAGTTGTGATCGAGTCTGAGACATGTACACAGGTCACGATATGTATTAATTAATTCGAATATTATATATTAAGCTATATATGAATTATTGAATTGTTAACTGTGGACTATCGACTGTGGACTGCCAACATTGGACAATTAAAATGAATTAAAATACTGATTATAACATATGAAACTAAACAACTCTTCAAGTTTGCCACTTGATCTCATTTTAAACCTCATTTTTATCTTACGATTTCAATCTGCGTTCAAACCTTTCATGATTCTTGAAAACATTTCAATAGAGAGGATGAACCAATCGCACATCATTTACGTAAGGAAAGAGTGATGCATATAGCTATGCACCTGAAAATACTCGGAACCTGAGTAAACGTTTAACATGTATCTGTGTTAGATCCTTTAGCATTATTATTACCCAAAATAACTTCACAATTCCTTTTCAAGGTAATAAATTTTGTCACAGCTCCAACAAGTCAACTTCGACTTTTCACTCAGTTTAGCTTATTATAACCCTGATATAAAAGTTGCCTTTCGTCATCAATACCGGAAAACCGTTTACATCTCACTACATTAGAAGTAAACTTACCAGTAACATCATTGATCTTTGACCTTATGAAAAGTTATTATAATCATTGAAATCCTATCATCTACTCATCTGCATCTGATAACGACAATTACCGTACCAAATACCGAAAATCAGCAATCAATATTTTGCAATCTCGCAGCATGTCTACATCAACAGTTAATTTATCTCTTAGAATTATGATCTTCCATTCTGAAATTCTGAAAAAGCTGAATACAGCAGCAAAAACTGTACACGACCTTAACTGTCAAAAGTATGATGATAAAGAATGGAGTATTGGAAACACTCAATAGAAAATTTAGTACCGAAAAGTGGATTATGCGAAACTATGAAGGAAACCGTAGACAAATCACAAAGAATAAGTTTGACTTCAAAGAATCCAAATGATTCAATGCCTGCTGAAGTCTTTAGCGAATATCTTGCTCCTTACTCTAAACCCTTGCGGACAATAGTTTTCCGTCATCCTCTGATCTTAGATATTCAAAGATATTATCGTATCTTTCATTTTAAATATCCTCGATATTTCTGAATATATTTTCATAACTAATCTTATCTGAAATCATTTATCTCTTTGAACTATCAGTGTTACATCATATGAGAAACTATTAAGTTTCTATATTCTGTAAAATTTTGAACTTAAAATATGAATGTTATTGAAGTAATGTTGGGAATTGATGCATGAGTTAGTATAATATAATGACACTTGATCAACGTGATTATATTACAGTAAGTCATGCTGAGTTTCTAATGGGACGTGATGATTCACAGATCATAACGTCATCATGTGCCATGTTACATAACTCTGTCATTCTGCTTAACTTCTGAACATATCAAGAAAGTATATTCTTGATAGTTCTATTCTCAGTGAATCTGGTGATTTGACAAATCAAATCGTGCTATTACGTTCCTTCTTATTTAGAACATTAATAATGTTCATTCTGAAACTTATATCTGCGAATTCTGGACCATTACAAGAGATGCCAAATCGCCAGAAGAAGAAACGAAGGGACAAAGCTCTGAAATAGAAATTTGAGTATAAATCGCAGCAAATAGGAGGGAGTATTAACTGTGGATGACAATGATTATAGGAAACAGAAATGGGGACATTGAAATATAAGGAGAGATATAAAGCCCGATAACAACGCATAAATTACAAACTGTGTATATCAATGTTTATAGCAACATAAAGACACTGGAGGATTAAAAGCAGTATAACCCCAAGGGCAAAGTAGAAATAAGCAGATTCCTCTGGTGAAAGTTGGAAAAGGAGAATGATTGTTGTGATAGTAAGGATGAGGACAAAGATCAGGACTGGATTAAACATTTTCAGAATCTTATGGATGTATGAAACAAGAAGGAAAGTATAGGAATGGTGAGAATAATGGGACGGGAGAGTTTAATTTATAATGGAAATATCAGACAGAGAAATCGAAGCAGATCATCGTATTTAATTAGAGAGATCTTAATTTACTTATTCGCCGAAGAATCAGATCTTATAGATTTTCAATATTTTCTTTTAAATCCCTTGAATTCCAGAATTCAACCAAGGCAACGTCAAAAATTAAAACGAAACTTCATTTATTCATTTCACTCTTTTGTGATAGCTTCATTCGTGCTCTTCGAATAATCAAATTATTTTATTTGTATTATTCAATAATGATAAAACTCTATTTATCAGCTCATATTCGTCAGGAAAACATATTTATTGTTAGCTATGATGACCTCACTGAAATTTCGGGACGAAATTTCTTTAACGGGTAGGTACTGTGATGACCCGGGAATTTCCGACCAAATTTAAACTTAATCTTATTATGATTTCGACACGATAAGCAAAGTTTGTAAAGTTGAAGTCTCAAAAACTGTGAACTGTGTTTATGTATTCATTTGACCTTTGACTATTTTCGACGATTCATGAACTATTGTTTGTAAATTAAAATGTATATATATTTATATAAATAAGTATTATATATATATATATAATATTTTGCATAAATAAAAATACAATTTAATTTAATTAGAATTAAAAATGAAAAAAATAAAATAAAAATAAAAACAGAATAATTGAGTACAATTAAAATGAATATATAAATAAAAATGTATATGTTATTATTATGAGGCTATATGTATATGTATATGATTTCCTATTAATAAATGGTATTATATTTTATAAATTATATAAATATTCTATATCTAAATGTTGTCATAGGATATATATAACGTACTTATTAATTATTATATAGTTAATAAGATATAAATTTTACATATTAAATCTAATTACAAGTTAAAATATAAAAGTTATACCAATAACCTTACCTTCATTTTAAATGTTAATATTGATAATCTTATTGTTAATATTATTATAGAAAAGTATAAGTTATTATGTTATCATTAATATCATTATAACTAATATTACTTTAGTATCATTAATAAGATTATCATGATCAAATTAAATTATCATTATTGTTAATATTATCATATTATTATCTTTATCAATAATATTATTATTATTAACCATATTATCATATGTATTAGTAATCACTAGTATTATTATGATAATTATTATTAGTAATGTTAACAAGTATAATTATTATTAAGATATTTAATATTTAATATTTAATAAAAATTTATAATAAAAAAAGAGAGAGAGAGAGACAGATATAAACACTCGACATGTCCTCTTTTAACTTCATTCTATTTTTTTCTCTTCTTCTATTTTACTCGTGATCTTCTCCTGTCCATACTAGTCTCAATCTTTTTTTTTCTTTCTTCTTTCTTCGACATCAATCATTCATCATCATAATCAATTACATACAGCTCCTTGGTTATGATTCAGGCAATGAAGCATTTATTTTTTTTTTATTATTTTTCTGCTCGCATTAGGCTTTTTGCTCTTAATTCGAAAACGAATCCATCTTAAAAATCTAAAAGTGCAGTCGTGATAGAAATTCTTTAGTGAAGCTATCTGCAAAACCTCACCTTCCAATTCTTCAAAACAAAAACGAATTTTTGAGTCAAAGTTTATTTCTCAAAAAGTCAAACTTATGAACAAAGATCAAATTCGAGTTTGTTTTTGATGTTTCGAGGTAATTAACGATTCCAATAGTTTTTACATATGTGTATCAAGGAATTTCATGTTATAACCCTAGTCAATTACGCGTTCAAAGTCGAAAATCATATTTTTTTTTTGTATATAAGCTACGACAGCAGTAATGTTTTTTTTTATTTTTTATTTATTTAAAGACACTATATATTTTTATGGTTGCTATAAGCCTTCAACAACAACAATTAAACTTCGAAATTTTCATTGTATATATATATATATATATATATATATATATATATATATATATATATATATATATATATATATATATATATATATATATATATATATATATATATATATGTTTTTTTATCGATGAGAAGAAGATAACAGATTAAGTATGGTTGTATATAATTAAATTGTGATTCACTTCAGGAAGTAGAAACTAGAGGAATGGTTAAGGGATGGGGTCGGGTTTCAAGAGGTCGCGGGTTCGATACTAGGGGGGACATATTTTTATTTTTTAGAATATAACAGCATCCTTCTTACTAGTTGGGTTTGAGTATTGTTGGGCTACCTTCTCGGTTGGGCCGAAAACTAGAGTTTAAGTGGACTGGACACAAGACTAATAACAGGCTAAATATATATTGAGTTGGGTTTTATTCAGGAAAGACAGTTTGGATTGGATGGTTTGTGAAATGTCCCGGTCATATTGATTATAAACGTTCCATATTAATTGATTTCGTTGCGAGGTTTTGACCTCTATATGAGACGTTTTTCAAAGACTGCATTCATTTTTAAAACAACCATAACCTTTATTTTATCAATAAAGGTTTCAAAAGCGTTACGTAGATTATCAAATAATGATAATCTAAAATATACTGTTTACACACGACCATTACATAATGGTTTACAATAGAAATATATTACATCGACATATGTTTCTTGAATGCAGTTTTTACATAATATCATACAAACATGGACTCCAAATCTTGTCCTTATTTTAGTATGCAACAGCGGAAGCTCTTAATATTCACCTGAGAATAAACATGCTTTAAACGTCAACAAAAATGTTGGTGAGTTATAGGTTTAACCTATATATATCAAATCGTAACAATAGACCACAAGATTTCATATTTCAATATACATTCCATACATAGAGATAAAAATCATTCATATGGTGAACACCTGGTAACCGATATTAACAAGATGCATATATAAGAATATCCCCATCATTCCGGGACACCCTTCGGATATGATATAAATTTCGAAGTACTAAAGCATCCGGTACTTTGGATGGGGTTTGTTAGGCCCAATAGATCTATCTTTAGGATTCGCATCAATTAGGGTGTCTGTTCCCTAATTATTAGATTACCAGACTTAATAAAAATGGGCATATTCGATTTCGATAATTCAACCATAGAATGTAGTTTCACGTACTTGTGTCTATTTTGTAAATCATTTATAAAACCTGCATGTATTCTCATCCCAAAAATATTAGATTTTAAAAGTGGGACTATAACTCACTTTCACATATTTTTACTTCGTCGGGAAGTAAGACTTGGCCACTGGTCGATTCACGAACCTATAACAAATATGTACATATATATCAAAGTATATTCAAAATATTTTTACAACACTTTTAATACATTTTGATGTTTTAAGTTTATTAAGTCAGCTGTCCTCGTTAGTAATCTACAACTAGTTGTCCAATGTTAGATGTACAGAAAAAAATTGATATATATTATCTTGAATCAATCCACGACCCAGTGTATACACGTCTCAGGCTAGATCACAACTCAAAGTATATATATTTTTGAAATCAACCTCAACCCTGTATAGCTAACTCCCACATTACTGCATATAGAGTGTCTATGGTTGTTCCAAATAATATATACACATGGGTCGATATGATATGTCAAAACATTTGCATACGTGTCTATGGTATTCCAAGATTACATAATATATTAGAATACATGTATAATACAATATAAGTTAGCTAGGATATGATTAATATAGATTTGTTACCAATTTTCACGTTGCTACAACAAGAAAAATTATCCAATCTTGTTTTACCCATAACTTCTTCATTTTAAATCCGTTTTGAGTGAATCAAATTGCTATGGTTTCATATTGAACTCTATTTTATGAATCTAAACAGAAAAAGTATAGGTTTATAGTCAGAAATATAAGTTACAAGTCATTTTTGTAAAGGTAGTCATTTCAGTCGAAAGAACGACGTCTAGATGACCATTTTAGAAAACATACATCCACTTTGAGTTTAACCATGATTTTTGGATATAGTTTCATGTTCATAAGAAAAATCATTTTTCCAGAAGAATAACTTTTAAATCAAAGTTTATCATAGTTTTTAATTAACTAACCCAAAACAGCCCGCGGTGTTACTACGACGGCGTAAATCCGGTTTTACGGTGTTTTTCGTGTTTCCAAGTTTTAAATCATTAAGTTAGAATATCATATAGATATAGAACATGTGTTTAGTTGATTTTAAAAGTCAAGTTAGAAGGATTAACTTTTGTTTGCGAACAAGTTTAGAATTAACTAAACTATGTTCTAGTGATTACAAGTTTAAACCTTCGAATAAGATAGCTTTATATGTATGAATCGAATGATGCTATGAACATCATTACTACCTCAAGTTTTCTGGATAAAGCTACTGGAAATGAGAAAAATGGATCTAGCTTCAAAGGATCCTTTGATGGCTTGAAAGTTCTTGAAGCAGAATCATGACACGAAAACAGTTCAAGTAAGATTTTCACTCGAAATAAGATTATTATAGTTATAGAAATTGAATCAAAGTTTAAATATAAGTATTACCTTGTATTAGAAAGATATCTTACTGTAAATAAGAAAGATTTCTTGAGGTTGGATGATCACTCTACAAGATTGGAAGTAAGCTAGCAAACTTGGAAGTATTCTTGATTTTATGAAGCTACAACTTGTAGAATTTATGAAGAACACTTAGAACTTGAAGATAGAACTTGAGAGAGATCAATTAGATGAAGAAAATTGAAGAATGAAAGTGTTTGTAGGTGTTTTTGGTCGTTGGTGTATGGATTAGATATAAAGGATATGTAATTTTGTTTTCATGTAAATAAGTCATGAATGATTACTCATATTTTTGTAATTTTATGAGATATTTCATGCTATTTGCCAAATGATAGTTCCCACATGTGTTAGGTGACTCACATGGGCTGCTAAGAGCTGATCATTGAAGTGTATATACCAATAGTACATACATCTAAAAGCTGTGTATTGTACGAGTACGAATACAGGTGCATACGAGTAGAATTGTTGACGAAACTGAACGAGGATATAATTGTAAGCATTTTTGTTAAGTAGAAGTATTTTAATAAGTGTCTTGAAGTCTTTCAAAAGTGTATGAATACATATTAAAACACTACATGTATATACATTTTAACTGAGTCGTTAAGTCATCGTTAGTCGTTACATGTAAGTGTTGTTTTGAAACCTTTAGGTTAACGATCTTGTTAAATGTTGTTAACCCAATGTTTATAATATCAAATGAGATTTTAAATTATTATATTATCATGATATTATGATGTACGAATATCTCTTAATATGATATATATACATTAAATGTCGTTACAACGATAATCGTTACATATATTTCTCGTTTCAAAATCATTAAGTTAGTAGTCTTGTTTTTACATATGTAGTTCATTATTAATATATTTAATGATATGTTTACTTATCATAATATCATGTTAACTATATATATAACCATATATATGTCATCATATAGTTTTTACAAGTTTTAACGTTCGTGAATCACCGGTCAACTTGGGTGGTCAATTGTCTATATGAAACCTATTTCAATTAATCAAGTCTTAACAAGTTTGATTGCTTAATATGTTGGAAACACTTAATAATGTAAATAACAGTTTCATTTAATATATATATAAACATGGAAAAGTTCGGGTCACTACAGTACCTACCAGTTAAATAAATTTCGTCCCGAAATTTTAAGCAGTTGGAGGTGTTGACGTATCTTCTGGAAATAAATGCGGGTATTTCTTCTTCATATGATCTTCTCATTCCCAGGTGAACTCGGGTCCTCTATGAGCATTCCATCGAACCTTAACAATTGGTATCTTTTTTTGCTTAAGTCTTTTAACCTCACGATCCATTATTTCGACGGGTTCTTCGATGAATTGAAGTTTTTCGTTGATTTATATTTCATCTAACGAAATAGTGAGATCTTCTTTAGCAAAACATTTCTTCAAATTCGAGACGTGGAAAGTGTTATGTACAGCTGCGAGTTGTTGAGGTAACTCAAGTCGGTAAGCTACTGGTCCGACACGATCAATAATCTTGAATGGTCCGATATACCTTGAATTTAATTTCCCTCGTTTACCAAATCGAACAACACCTTTCCAAGGTGCAGCTTTAAGCATGACCATCTCTCCAATTTCGAATTCTATATCATTTCTTTTAATGTCAGCGTAGCTCTTTTGTCGACTTTGGACGGTTTTCAACCGTTGTTAAATTTGGATGATCTTTTCGGTAGTTTCTTGTATTATCTCCGGACCCGTAATCTGTATATCCCCCACTTCACTCCAACAAATCGGAGACCTGCACTTTCTACCATAAAGTGCTTCAAACGGCGCCATCTCAATGCTTGAATGGTAGCTGTCGTTGTAGGAAAATTCTGCTAACGGTAGATGTCGATCCCAACTGTTTCCGAAATCAATAACACATGCTTGTAGCATTCTTCAAGCGTTTGTATCGTCCTTTCGCTCTGCCCATCAGTTTGTGGATGATAGGTAGTACTCATGTCTAGACGAGTTCCTAATGCTTGCTGTAATGTCTGCCAGAATCTTGAAATAAATCTGCCATCCCTATCAGAGATAATAGAGATTGGTATTCCATGTCTGGAGACGACTTCCTTCAAATACAGTCGTGCTAACTTCTCCATCTTGTCATCTTCTCTTATTGGCAGGAAGTGTGTTGATTTGGTGAGACGATCAACTATTACCTAAATAGTATCAAAACCACTTGTAGTCCTTGGCAATTTAGTGATGAAATCCATGGTAATGTTTTCCCATTTCCATTCCGGGATTTTGGGTTGTTGAAGTAGACCTGATGGTTTCTGATGCTCAGCTTTGACCTTAGAACACATCAAACATTCTCCTACGTATTTAGCAACATCGACTTTCATACCCGGCCACCAAAAATATTTCTTGAGATCCTTGTACATCTTCCCCATTCCAGGATGTATTGAGTATCTGGTTTTATGAGATTCTATAAGTACCATTTCTCTCATATCTCCAAATTTTGGTACCCAAATCCTTTCAGCCCTATACCGGGTTCCGTCTTCCCGAATATTAAGATGCTTCTCCGATCCTTTGGGTATTTCATCCTTTAAATTTTCCTCTTTTAAAACTCCTTGTTGCGCCTCCTTTATTTGAGTAGTAAGGTTATTGTGAATCATTATATTCATAGATTTTACTCGAATGGGTTCTCTGTCCTTCCTGCTCAAGGCGTCGGCTACCACATTTGCCTTCCCCGGGTGGTAACGAATCTCAAAGTTGTACTCATTCAACAATTCAATCCACCTACGCTGCCTCATATTCAGTTGTTTCTGATTAAATATGTGTTGAAGACTTTTGTGGTCGGTATATATAATACTTTTGACCCCATATAAGTAGTGCCTCCAAGTCTTTAATGCAAAAACAACCGCGCCTAATTCCGAATCATGCGTCGTATAATTTTGTTCGTGAATCTTCAATTGTCTAGACGCATAAGCAATCACCTTCATTCGTTGCATTAATACACAACCGAGACCTTGCTTTGATGCGTCATAATAAATCATAAAATCATCATTCCCTTCAGGCAATGACAATATAGGTGCCGTAGTTAGCTTTTTCTTCAATAACTGAAACGCTTTCTCTTGTTCATCCTTCCATTCAAATTTCTTCCCTTTATGCGTTAATGCAGTCAAGGGTTTTGCTATTCTGGAAAAGTCTTGGATGAACCTTCTGTAGTAACCAGCTAGTCCTAAAAACTGGCGTATGTGTTTTGGAGTTTTCGGGGTTTCCCACTTTTCAACAGTTTCTATCTTTGCCGGATCCACCTTAATACCTTCTTTGTTCACTATGTGACCGAGGAATTGAACTTCATCCAACCAAAATGCAAACTTTGAAAACTTAGCGTACAATTCTTCCTTCCTCAATACTTCTAACACCTTTCTTAAATGTTCACCGTGTTCTTGGTCATTCTTTGAGTAAATAAGTATGTCATCAATGAAAACAATGACAAATTTGTCGAGGTATGGTCCACACACTCGGTTCATAAGGTCCATGAACACAGCTGGTGCATTAGTTAAAGCAAACGGCATGACCATAAACTCGTAATGACCGTAACGTGTTCTGAAAGCAATCTTTGGAATATCATCTTCTTTCACCCGCATTTGATGATACCCGGAACGTAAGTCAATCTTTGAGTAAATAGACGAGCCTTGTAGTTGATCAAATAAGTCGTTGATTCTCGGTAGTGGGTAGCGGTTCTTGATGGTAAGTTTGTTCAACTCTCGATAGTCGATACACAACCTGAATGTACCATCTTTCTTCTTGACAAACAAAATAGGAGCTCCCCACGGTGATGTGCTTGGTCGAATGAAATCACGCTCTAAAAGTTCTTGTAATTGGCTTTGCAGTTCTTTCATCTCGCTGGGTGCGAGTCTGTAAGGAGCACGAGCTATTGGTGCAGCTCCTGGTACAAGATCTATTTGAAATTCAACGGATCGATGTGGGGGTAATCCCGGTAATTCTTTCAGAAATACATCGGGAAATTCTTTTGCGACGGGAACATCATTGATGCTCTTTTCTTCAGTTTGTACTTTCTCGACGTGTGCTAGAACAGTATACAACCTTTTCTTATTAGTTTTTGTGCCTTCAAATTACTAATAATATGTAGCTTCGTGTTGCCCTTTTCTCCGTACACCATTAAGGGTTTTCCTTTTTCTCGTATAATGCGAATTGCATTTTTGTAACAAACGATCTCTGCTTTCACTTCTTTCAACCAGGCCATACTGATTATCACATCAAAACTCCCTAACTCTACTGGTATCAAGTCAATCTTAAATGTTTTGCTAACCAGTTTAATTTCTCGATTCCGGCATATATTATCTGCTGAAATTAATTTACCATTTTCTAATTCGAGTAAAAATTTACTATCCAAAGGCGTCAATGGACAACTTAATTTAGCACAAAAATCTCTACTCATATAGCTTCTATCTGCACCCGAATCAAATAAAACGTAAGCAGATTTATTGTCAATAAGAAACGTACCCGTAATAAGCTCCGGGTCTTCCTGTGCCTCTGCCGCATTAATATTGAAAACTCTTCCGCGGCCTTGTCCATTCGTGTTCTCCTGGTTCGGGCAATTTCTAATAATGTGGCTTGGTTTTCCACATTTATAACAAACTACATTAGCATAACTTTCTCCGACACTACGTGCTCCGCCATTACTCGTTCCGACACCATTTGTTCCTTTCGTTCTGTTAACCCCTGGTCGGTAGACCTCACACTTCGCCGTGCTATGACCATTTCTTTTACACTTGTTGCAAAATTTGGTGCAGAACCCCGAGTGATACTTTTCACACCTTTGGCATAGCTGCTTCTGATTGTTGTTGTTGTTGCGGTTATTATTGTTGTTGGGATGATTGTTGTAGTTGCTGTTGTTGTTGTTGTTGTTGTTGTTGTTGGGCCGTTTGTTGTAGTTGCGATTGATGTTGCGATTGTTGGGATAGTTGTTGCGATTATTGTTGTAATTGCTGTTGTTTTTGTATTGGTGATTCTTATCACCGTTTTCCTCCCACTTTCTTTTCACTTGCTTCACATTGTCCTCTTCAGCAGTCTGTTCTTTAATTCTTTCTTCAATCTGGTTCACTAGTTTGTGAGCCATTCTACATGCCTGTTGTATGGAGGCGGGCTCGTGTGAACTTATATCTTCTTAGATTCTTTCCGATAATCCTTTCATAAACGCGTCGATCTTCTCTTCCTCATCTTCGAACACTCCCGGACACAATAGGCATAATTCTGTGAATCGTCTTTCGTACGTGGTAATATCAAATCATTGGGTTCGTAACCCTCTAAGTTCTGTCTTGAGCTTATTGACCTCAGTTCTGGGACGGTACTTCTCGTTCATCAAGTGCTTGAATGCTGACCACGGTAGTGCATAAGCATCATCTTGTCCCACTTGCTCTAGATAGGTATTCCACCATGTTAACGCAGAACCTGTGAAGGTATGCGTAGCGTACTTCACTTTGTCCTCTTCAGTACACTTACTTATGGCAAACACCGATTCAACCTTCTCGGTCCACCGTTTCAATCCGATCGGTCCTTCGGTTCCATCAAATTCCAAAGGTTTGCAGGCAGTGAATTCTTTGTAGGTGCATCCTACACGATTTCCTGTACTGCTAGATCCAAGGTTATTGTTGGTATGTAGTGCAGCCTGTACTGCGGCTATGTTTGAAGCAAGAAAGGCACGAAATTCCTCTTCGCTCATATTCAAGGTGTGTCGAGTAGTCGGTGCCATTTCCTTCAAAATAGTCAAATGAAACGAGTTAATCATATAGAATATCAAGAGTAGTCAATAGTATTTCGTAGCGTAATATGAACTTATTATAAAAGCTTTTTCTTCATATTATCATTTTATACTCTTTAATTCGGGTAGTACCTACCCGTTAAGTTCATACTTAGTAGCTAACATACCATTTCAACTACTACAATTCTATATGAAAAACTAATCACAAAAAAAAAAAAATTATCATATTCAAACCTTTATACAATAACTTGCAAACTTACAATACCGCTTTGTTTTTTTACATATAGCATGAAATATAGCACATAAAACTTTGATACAAAGTAGTTGCGAAGATAATTCTAGTTAATAAATAAGGCGTTCAGCAAAGGCAATAAAGACACGTAATTCATACGTCCAGAAACAAGTCATGCATTCTGGTTTTACTAATACCACTTCTCATCCTTGGTTTTGTGGAACATAACCGTTGTGACCGATAGTAAGACAATGTGTTGTAACATCGTCAAAAGGATGAAGGTTACGTAATGACCAACAGTCTCGTAATAACCTAAAAACCTCATTTCTTACCCCAATTACCGACTCCGTCACTTGTGGGAACGTTTTGTTTAATAGTTGTAGCCCGATGTTCTTGTTCTCACTTTGGTGAGAAGCGAACATTACTAACCCGTAAGCATAACATGCTTCTTTATGTTGCATGTTAGCCGCTTTTTCTAAATCACGAAGTCCTATATTCGGATATATTGAGTCAAAATAATTTCTTAACCCGTTGAGTAAAATAGCATTTGGGTTCCCCGCAATATATGCGTCAAAGTAAACACATCGTAACTTATGGATTTCCCAATGTGATATCCCCCATCTTTCGAACGAAAGCCTTTTAAAATCAAGGCATTCTTGGAACGTTCTTCGAATGTCTTACAAACTGATCTCACCTTAAATAGTTGTGCTGAGGAATTCTGACCGACTCTAGACAAGATTTCATCAATCATGTCTCCGAGTAGGTCTCTTAAAATATTGGGTTGTCTATCCAGTTTGTGTTTTTATACTGTAAAATAGACAAGAGTTAGATTCATAAAAAAAAATTATTAATACAAGCAATTTTTACATATATCATAAAGCATAAGCACACTATATTACATATATTACACCACACGAATACAACTATCTTATTCCGACTCGCTTGTTTCTTCTTCTTCGATTTTGGTTCATTTTGCCAAGTTTCTAGGGATATATGATGTTCCCCTAATACGAGCGGTCGTTTTCCACATTGGTTTAGAAAAACCTGGTGGTTTAGAGGTTCCCGGGTTATTGTCACAACTTAAGAAATACGGGTGTTGATGATACATATAAAGTTCATCGGGTTTGGAATCAAATTTCTCTATTTTTATGCCCTTTCCCTTATTGTTCTATTTTACCTTATTAAATTGTATTGGGGTATTTTCTATAACATCATCGGAATCCTTGTCAGGATCCGATTCATCGGAGAATTGGTAATCCTCCCAATACTTTGCTTCCTTGGCGGAAACACCATTGACCATAATTAACTTTGGTCGGTTGGTTGAGGATTTTCTTCTACTTAACCGTTTTATTATTTCCCCCACTGGTTCTATTTCTTCTTCCGGTTCCGATTCTTCTTCCGGTTCCGACTCTTCTTCCGGTTCCTCTTCGGGAACTTGTGAATCACTCCACGAATCATTCCAATTTACATTTAACTCTTCATTATTATTAGGTGAGTCAATGGGACTTGTTCTAGAGGTAGACATCTATCACATAATATCAAACGCGTTAAGAGATTAATATATCACATAATATTCACATGTTAAAAATATATAGTTTCCAACAAAATTTGTTAAGCAATCATTTTTCAAGTAAACACGGTCGAAGTCCAGACTCACTAATGCATCCTAACAAACTCGATAAGACACACTAATGCAAAATTCTAGTTCTCTAAGACCAACGCTCGGATACCAACTGAAATGTCCCGTTCATATTGATTATAAACGTTCCATATTAATTGATTTCGTTGCGAGGTTTTGACCTCTATATGAGACGTTTTTCAAAGACTGCATTCATTTTTAAAACAACCATAACCTTTATTTTATCAATAAAGGTTTCAAAAGCATTACGTAGATTATCAAATAATGATAATCTAAAATATACTGTTTACACACGACCATTATGAAGGTTTTTCGTATGCCCAAGAGACATATTGAATTAATGTGGCTAATATGTTATGATCCAAGTCGGGTCATACCCAATAACAAGCTTGCCGACACCTTAATCGTATTTAATCTTAATGAATGGATCATTAAATAAATACGCGACACTTGGATTTTAGAAAATCAGTTTTTCAAAATGTTATCACTTGAGATAAATTATTTGGATAATTTATATATAATTGTTTATAAGTATAAATGATTATATTGTGTTATATTTTATAAAAGGGTTTATAAAATATAAAAGTAACATAAAAATATATACATGTTATATATATATATATATATATATATATATATATATATATATATATATATATATATATCTAGTTTATATATATGTATAAATACATTGTTATATAATATATATATGGTGCAGAATTTGTGACTCCAAGACTCACAAGCATGCCTTGTTTATGTTTACTTTTAATAACACACAAGTGCCAAGGTGCATGCTTATGTATTAACCAAGGTCTTGACTCAAGAGAGAGAGCATAATACACATAAAAGTAACTTCAAAATTCTGGTTCAGCAGCCCCAATTGCCGAACTGTTTTGGAGGAAAAAGGAGGTTCCTTTGCTTGCTCTTTGATCACATTCAAGTGTTCTAAATCCTAACTAAATACAAAGGGTGTGTTGGTGATCAAAGCTTGGGGTATACTACACTTGAGGCTTCAAGTTAGAGGCTACATTCTCATCATCTCCTTCATTAGTTTCTGCACTTTTCAGAGGTGCTGCTGTTCGGTTTTTACAAAGAGAAGAAAGAGGGTTTGAAGCTAGGATTCAAGGTGCTTAAAGTCTAGCCAATACAAGGGTGTGTTGGTACTTTGTTTCATCATCTTTCTCATCATCATTCAAGCAATTTTCAGCCCTTAAACTTAGTTTAAGGAGGTATAAAATTCTATCTTTTCTTGTTAATTAGTAAGCATAATATTCACAACTTGATCCAAGAAGGGATTTAGCTTTAATTGGTTTAAAGATAACAAGTTTAATTTGTAATTACACGCTTCCGTTTTGATTATAATTTTAAATGGTTTTAAGAGTTTCAAACTTGTTAAATCCCTACAATGGTATCTAGAGCCGAAGTTGTTGAAATATGCTTCGAATTGTTGTTTTAAACCCACTATATTTGCAATCTATGAACATGCATGAATGTAGATTGCAAAAACAAATGGGTTTGGGTGGGTTTATCATGAATGCCAAATTCAAAAGGGTCCAAAAGTGGGTTTGGGCTCTTCCATTTGGTTAATATTTGGTTGCATGTTAATGTTCACAATCTTAGCCTTGACCTTATGTTGCATGCATGTATGTTTGGTTGATTTGTAATGTTATTTGGCTTGTAATATTATTCATTCATATGGCATGTAATAATTCATTCATTGGGCTATGTAATTTGTTTTACATTTGGTATGTAAAATAGAATAGGTTGTATTTTCATTTTCTAGATAAAAATGTATTAGGATACATATTTTGTAAAAATGAAGATACAAGATGATGAAGACTTGAAGAACACAAGGAGCATATGGATGCAAGGTTAAGTGGGAGATTTGAAATCTCCTACTTTATATTTTACCCCTTAACCCGGTGACATTTGTTTTCGGCTAAACAAATGTCCACCAAAATGGCTAGATTGTGAACATACTTGTTTTACATGTGTGGTTGTTTGTTTGTTTATTGTATTGTATGTTTGGTTGATACAATTAATCACAAGATAACAACAAGCAAAACGACAATTTAAATGGTTAAATTAGATGTATTAATGACATGCAAAATGACAATTTAATTGGTTAAATTAAAAGCAACTAAAGACGTTAATAAATGGTTATTAAGAACAAGAAAAGGATCACATATATATAAAATGGTTTATATCAAGTAATTGGCAAATTACAAGACATGAAAATGGTTTTTCATAAGTACCATACACTAAATGCATGTTGGTGTATGGCATAAAAGTTTTCTCAAACTAGAATTAATGAAAACTTAAAATCCCTTTTACAAACAAGGTAAACAAGTTAAACGCCATCCTTTGTGGAAACACTTAGACATATTAGGAATCTCTTGATGGGATAAAGGTCACCTAACCGTCATGAATGAACTAATATGAATAAGGTACACTTCGCATACATATGGGATAAAGGTCACCTAACCACTTGTATGTTAAGTCTACATGTTTTCACAAGTAGGACGACTTGATTTGGAAATCATGAACTTAGGGTCACCGAAGCATGATGAACAAATAGGCGTTGATGGGATAATATGTCATGCAAAAGGATTGCATGATCCCATAACTTAGAAGTTGCAAAAGGATTGCAATTGTCATATAATGACTACCTAGCTAAACCAAATGACGGGATAAAGGTCACCTAACCGAAATTTGGTTTACCGTTGGATTCTAAAATTTAATAAATATCAATTGGATTTAAAGGGTATTGATTATTAAATTAAAATTGATACTTAAACAACTTTGTTAAATTTTGTAGATGGCCGCCAATAACAACAACAACATACCAAACGCACCACTTAACCTAAACAACCTATCATTAAGGTCTCTCTTAGAGAAAGACAAACTCAACCATACCAACTTTATGGATTGGTTCCGCAATCTTCGGATTGTCCTCAAACAAGAGGATAAAGCGTATGTACTTGAGGACCCCATTCCCGATCAACCGGATGAGGATGACGAGGAGGCAATGGCCTTTTACGATAAGTATTGCCGCTACTCCCTTCAAGTCTCATGCCTAATGCTTGGGACTATGATTCCCGAACTCCAAAAGGATTTCGAGCATCATAGTGCATATGACATGATAACGCAATTGAAGGAGATGTTCCTTCAACAAGCGCGTGTCGAGCGTTTCGAGACCGTTCGGGCGCTACATACTTGTCGTATGGACGATACCCAATCGGTTTCATCTTATGTGCTTAAGATGAAAAGCCTTATTGATCGTGCTAACCGTCTTAACCTAAACATATCAAATGAGTTAGCCACCGATCTTATCCTTAACTCCCTATCAAAAAGGTTTGATCAATTTGTAATTAATTACAATATGAATGGGATGGATAAAAGCATAGGTGAGCTTCACGGTATGCTTAGAACGACGGAAACTAGCATGGGTAAAAGGGCTTTACTCGTGTTAGCAATCGATCAAGGTGGATCCAAAGGTAAGACCTCTAAGCCAAAGGTGGCTAAGAGAAAAGGACCCGCCTATCAAGGCAAAGGGAAGGGGAAGATGGTTACCCCAACCATCAACAAGGCTAAGAAGCAAAAGGTAGCTGAGAAGGCAAACCCCAAAGAAGACCCGTGTTTCGGTTGCGGTGAAATGGGTCACTGGAAGCGAAATTGCCCGGTCTATCTTAAGGAGTTGAAGGACAAGAGGGATGCAGGGCAAACCTCAGGTAACATATATATGGTATATATTGAGCTTAATATTACTTCTTCTAATACATGGGTATTAGACACAGGATGTGGAACTCATATTTGCAATTCTTTGCAGGGGTTCAAAAGAAGTGATCATATGGCGGGAACATCAAGTCTCTATATGGGCAATGGTGCAAAGGTGCATGTTAAAGCTCAAGGAGATTTTTTTTTGAAGCTTCCAAGCGGATTGGAACTTATTTTAGAAAATGTTTGCTCCGGATTTGTGTAGAAACATTATTTCTATTTCTCGCTTAAAACAATGTGGTTTTTATCTTAATTTTGTTAATGATGATATCCACGTTTATTTAGATAATGTATTCTATTTTAAGGCTTTTCCTTCAAATGGAATTTATGAATTGGTTCATGATGACACATCATCTAGTAGCTCAATATACCATACTAGCACCAAGAAACTCAAAAGGGATTTGAGTGATTCCTACTTATGGCATTGTCGCCTTGGTCACATAAACAAGAACCGAATGCGTACACTTCAAATGTATGGACTTTTGAAATCAAATGAAATGGACTCATTTGATGTATGTGAATCTTGTTTACAAGGCAAAATGACTAAAGCACCTTTCAAAGGGACCTATGAAAGGGCTAAGGACTTATTGGGATTAATACATTCGGATGTATGTGGACCCTTTAAACCCATAGCTAGGAATGGTGAAAGATACTTCGTTACTTTCATTGATGACTTCAGTCGTTTTGGATATGTCTACTTGTTAAGACATAAGGACGAAACTTTTGAAGCATTCAAAGAATATCAAAGCGAAGTACAAAATCAACTCAATAAGACAATCAAGGTACTTCGTACCGATAGAGGAGGTGAATACCTAAGCGATGCTTTCCAAGATCATCTTAGGAGTTGTGGGATTATCTCACAACTTACTCCACCCGGAACACCCCAACTTAATGGAGTTTCCGAAAGGAAGAACCAAACCCTAATGGATATGGTTCGATCTATGATGGCTAGAAGCACGTTACCTCTATCATTTTGGGGTTATTGTCTATGCTCCGCGGCTCGTATTTTAAATATGGCCGCAACCAAGAAAGTGGAACGAACACCTCATGAGATGTGGTTTGGAAAACCTCCATCCCTATCATACTTAAAGGTATGGGGATGTGAAGCTTATCCTAAGCGTTACGTCCCTAATAAGTTGAATGCTCGATCCACGAAGTGTATCTTCATAGGATATCCCAAGGATAATATGGGATATTATTTCTATGATCCATCCGAGCAGAATGTATTTGTTGCTCGGAAGGCGGAATTCCTTGAAACTAAGTTCCTAATGGAAGGAAGTAGTGAAAGGAAGATAGATCTTGAAGAGGTTCAAGATCAAATAGATGATACATAATTGGTTGACACTAGCACTCAACATGAAAATGTTGATAGTGATCAAATGGATGATCAAAATACACAACACATTCGTAGATCTGGTAGGATTAGCAATCCTCCTGAGAGATATGGTTTTCTCATAGATGGTTGCTATACGGTTGATTTGGATGAACCAACAAACTACCAAGATGCTTTATCAAGGATTGATAAAGATAAATGGCAGGAAGCCATGAAATCTGAGATGCAATCCATGTATGACAACCAAGTTTGGGAACTTGTTACGCAACCTCCTGGCTCTAGGCTAGTTGATTGTAAATGGCTTTTCAAAATGAAAACCGACATACATGGAAACTTGGATACATACAAAGCTAGACTTGTAGCAAAAGGTTTCACTCAAACTCAAGGGATTGATTATGATGAAACTTTCTCGCCAGTGGCAATGCTAAAGTCTATTAGGATATTATTTGCCATTGCTGCTCACTATGACTATGAAATATGGCAAATGGATGTCAAAACCGCTTTCCTAAATGGATATCTTGAGGAAGATGTTTATATGGTACAGCCCGAAGGTTTTGTTGATCCGAAAAATCCTAAAAAGGTATGCAAGTTAAAGAAATCAATCTACGGATTGAAACAAGCATCTAGAATGTGGAATCATCGTTTTAATGAAGAGGCAAAGAAATTTGGCTTCATTAAAAATGGTGATGAAGCTTGTGTATACAAGAAGGCTAGTGGGAGCTCTATAATGTTCCTTGTGCTATATGTGGATGATATATTATTGTTTGGGAATGATATAACCACAATGCAAGAGGTCAAAACTTGGCTAAAAGGTTGCTTCTCCATTAAGGATCTTGGAGAAGCACAATACATATTGGGGATTGGGATCTATAGGAATAGATCCAAGAGATTGATAGGTTTAAGTCAAAGTACATACATTGACAAAATCTTGAAAAGGTTCAAGATGGAAAACTCTAAGAAAGGTTTGGTTCCTATTCAAAGAGGAACCGTTCTCAGTTCATCTCAGTGTCCTACCACGAAAGATGAACAAGAGAGAATGAAGAAAGTCCCATACGCATCTGCTATTGGGTCTATCATGTATGCAATGATATGTACTAGACCGGATGTGTCATGCGCTCTAAGCTTGACAAGTAGATACCAGAATAACCCAGGAAACAGTCATTGGATTGCTGTTAAAAGTATATTGAAATACCTTAGGAGGACTAAGGATATGTTTCTAATATATGGGTCTGGTGAGGAGGAACTCGCTGTAAAAGGTTACGTCGACGCGAGTTTCCAAACTGATCGAGATGACTCTCGATCACAATCCGGCTATGTCTTCACATTAAATGGAGGTGCGGTCTCTTGGAAGAGTTCAAAACAGGATGTTGTTGCTCTATCCACTACAGAGTCGGAGTACATCGCCGCATCATTGGCAGCTCAGGAAGCTGCATGGATGAAGAAATTCATCGACGACTTAGGAGTAGTCCCTTCCATTCAGGACCCTCTTGAGATCTTTTGTGACAACGAGGGTGCGATTGCTCAAATCAAGGAACCTCCTGCTCATCAAAAGACCCGTCACATTGAGCGGAGATTCAACTACATAAGGGATGAAGTTGAAAAGGGGAAGATATGTATTCGCAAAGTTCACACAGATCTTAATATGGCGGATCCTCTCACGAAGCTCTTACATGGACCAAAACATGCAGGACATGTTTGTGCATTAGGGCTTCGATATTCTAGTGATTGGTCATGATCTATTTTAAGTATTGTAACGGAACGAAATTGTTCAAACTCATTAATATAATTATGGTATTAATTTATTTTGAGTTATGTTCCTATTTTGCATATTTTATCCATGAATAAGTAATTATTCTAAATTCCGTAGTCGATCACATTTGTGGGAGCAAATGTGAGGTTTAGACTATTGTGAACTTGGATTGGTATACATTCACGGGATGAATGTGGGGCAAGGTTGCAACCAAGGTTCATAGATATTTGTTGGATACAAATATTGGAAGACCCGCTCTCAAGATTTACTAAATGGAGCCTTTGTGGTTGATCACATGTAATCTTGAGTAAAGGCGAATATCATTGTATCCTCTGACCTAAGATACATATTGGGTTCGGATATTTACCAGGTATTGTGCCTTGATTCTTTCTTTCGCTATTCTGAAATATGGTAGTTCATAAGGAAGAGCTCAGGTATAATGCATGGTATGTATTTAGGACATATGTAGTCAAGATGGAATTTGTCCCTCTTATTCGTTGAGAGTCAGATGTTTAAGGCCTGATAAAGTTAAATCTATAAGAGAGTGATCACTCTGTGTCTCTTGGATTTAACATGACATCTAGGACGAAAGGATACTATGAAAGATTTACCTATTCATATTCGAGATGGGAACTCGAAATGGATGATGTTATTGAATGGCACAAAGTCATAACATATTGGGGGTGATGGACGGTCGTTAGGTGGTATCCATCACTTGCATTAATTCATATGTTTCTCGTGCAAGTGGGAGATTGAAGGTTTTTCGTATGCCCAAGAGACATATTGAATTAATGTGGCTAATATGTTATGATCCAAGTCGGGTCATACCCAATAACAAGCTTGCCGACACCTTAATCGTATTTAATCTTAATGAATGGATCATTAAATAAATACGCGACACTTGGATTTTAGAAAATCAGTTTTTCAAAATGTTATCACTTGAGATAAATTATTTGGATAATTTATATATAATTGTTTATAAGTATAAATGATTATATTGTGTTATATTTTATAAAAGGGTTTATAAAATATAAAAGTAACATAAAAATATATACATGTTATATATATATATATATATATCTAGTTTATATATATGTATAAATACATTGTTATATAATATATATATGGTGCAGAATTTGTGACTCCAAGACTCACAAGCATGCCTTGTTTATGTTTACTTTTAATAACACACAAGTGCCAAGGTGCATGCTTATGTATTAACCAAGGTCTTGACTCAAGAGAGAGAGCATAATACACATAAAAGTAACTTCAAAATTCTGGTTCAGCAGCCCCCATTTCCGAACTGTTTTGGAGGAAAAAGGAGGTTCCTTTGCTTGCTCTTTGATCACATTCAAGTGTTCTAAATCCTAACTAAATACAAAGGGTGTGTTGGTGATCAAAGCTTGGGGTATACTACACTTGAGGCTTCAAGTTAGAGGCTACATTCTCATCATCTCCTTCATTAGTTTCTGCACTTTTCAGAGGTGCTGCTGTTCGGTTTTTACAAAGAGAAGAAAGAGGGTTTGAAGCTAGGATTCAAGGTGCTTAAAGTCTAGCCAATACAAGGGTGTGTTGGTACTTTGTTTCATCATCTTTCTCATCATCATTCAAGCAATTTTCAGCCCTTAAACTTAGTTTAAGGAGGTATAAAATTCTATCTTTTCTTGTTAATTAGTAAGCATAATATTCACAACTTGATCCAAGAAGGGATTTAGCTTTAATTGGTTTAAAGCTAACAAGTTTAATTTGTAATTACACGCTTCCATTTTGATTATAATTTTAAATGGTTTTAAGAGTTTCAAACTTGTTAAAACCCTACACATTACATAATGGTTTACAATAGAAATATATTACATCGACATATGTTTCTTGAATGCAGTTTTTACATAATATCATACAAACATGGACTCCAAATCTTGTCCTTATTTTAGTATGCAACAGCGGAAGCTCTTAATATTCACCTGAGAATAAACATGCTTTAAACGGCAACAAAAATGTTGGTGAGTTATAGGTTTAACCTATATATATCAAATCATAACAATAGACCACAAGATTTCATATTTCAATATACATCCCTTACATAGAGATAAAAATCATTCATATGGTGAACACCTGGTAACCGACATTAACAAGATGCATATATAAGAATATCCCCATCATTCCGGGACACCCTTCGGATATGATATAAATTTCGAAGTACTAAAGCATCCGGTACTTTGGATGGGGTTTGTTAGGCCCAATAGATCTATCTTTAGGATTCACGTCAATTAGGGTGTCTGTTCCCTAATTCTTAGATTACCAGACTTAATAAAAAGGGGCATATTCGATTTCGATAATTCAACCATAGAATGTAGTTTCACGTACTTGTATCTATTTTGTAAATCATTTATAAAACCTGCATGTATTCTCATCCCAAAAATATTAGATTTTAAAAGTGGGACTATAACTCACTTTCACAGATTTTTACTTCGTCGGGAAGTAAGACTTGGCCACTGGTCGATTCACCAACCTATAACAAATATGTACATATATATCAAAGTATATTCAAAATATTTTTACAACACTTTTAATACATTTTGATGTTTTAAGTTTATTAAGTCAGCTGTCCTCGTTAGTAACCTACAACTAGTTGTCCAACGTTAGATGTACAGAAAAAAAATTGATATATATTATTTTGAATCAATCCACGACCCAGTGTATACACATCTCAGGCTAGATCACAACTCAAAGTATATATATTTTTAGAATCAACCTCAACCCTGTATAGCTAACTCCCACATTACTGCATATAGAGTGTCTATGGTTGTTCCAAATAATATATACACATGGGGCGATATGATATGTCAAAACATTTGCGTATGTGTCTATGGTATCCCAAGATTACATAATATATTAGAATACATGTATAATACAATATAAGTTAGCTAGGATATGATTAATATAGATTTGTTAACAATTTTCACGTTGCTACAACAAGAAAAATTATCCAATCTTGTTTTACCCATAACTTCTTCATTTTAAATCCGTTTTGAGTGAATCAAATTGCTATGGTTTCATATTGAACTCTATTTTATGAATCTAAACATAAAAAGTATAGGTTTATCATCGGAAATATAAGTTACAAGTCATTTTTGTAAAGGTAGTCATTTCAGTCGAAAGAACGATGTCTAGATGACCATTTTAGAAAACATACTTCCACTTTGAGTTTAACCATGATTTTTGGATATAGTTTCATGTTCATAAGAAAAATCATTTTCCCAGAAGAACAACTTTTAAATCAAAGTTTATCATAGTTTTTAATTAACTAACCCAAAACAGCCCGCGGTGTTACTACGACGGCGTAAATTCGGTTTTACGGTGTTTTTCGTGTTTCCAGGTTTTAAATCATTAAGTTAGCATATCATATAGATATATAACATGCGTTTAGTTGATTTTAAAAGTCAAGTTAGAAGGATTAACTTTTGTTTGCGAACAAGTTTAGAATTAACTAAACTATGTTCTAGTGATTACAAGTTTAAACCTTCGAATAAGATAGCTTTATATGTATGAATCGAATGATGTTATGAACATCATTACTACCTCAAGTTTTCTAGATAAAGCTACTAGAAATGAGAAAAGTGGATCTAGCTTCAAAGGATCCTTGGATGGCTTGAAAGTTCTTGAAGCAGAATCATGACACGAAAACAGTTCAAGTAAGATTTTCACTCGAAATAAGATTGTTATAGTTATAGAAATTGAATCAAAGTTTAAATATGAGTATTACCTTGTATTAGAAAGATATCTTACTTTAAATAAGAAAGATTTCTTGAGGTTGGATGATCACTCTACAAGATTGGAAGTAAGCTAGCAAACTTGGAAGTATTCTTGATTTATGAAACTAGAACTTGTAGAATTTATAAAGAACACTTAGAACTTGACGATAGAACTTGAGAGAGATCAATTAGATGAAGAAAATTGAAGAATGAAAGTTTTTGTAGGTGTTTTTGGTTGTTGGTGTATGGATTAGATATAAAGGATATGTAATTTTGTTTTCATGTAAATAAGTCATGAATGATTACTCATATTTTTGTAATTTTATGAGATATTTCATGCTAGTTACCAAATGATGGTTCCCACATGTGTTAGGTGACTCACTTGGGCTGAGAAGAGCTGATCATTGGAGTGTATATACCAATAGTACATACATCTAAAAGATGTGTATTGTACGAGTACGAATACAGGTGCATACGAGTAGAATTGTTGATGAAACTGAACGAGGATGTAATAGTATGCATTTTTGTTAAGTAGAAGTATTTTGATAAGTGTCTTGAAGTCTTTAAAAAGTGTATGAATACATATTAAAACACTACATGTATATACATTTTAACTGAGTCGTTAAGTCATCGTTAGTCGTTACATGTAAGTGTTGTTTTGAAACCTTTAGGTTAACGATCTTGTTAAATGTTGTTAACCCAATGTTTATAATATCAAATGAGATTTTAAATTATTATATTATCATGATATTATGATGTACGAATATCTCTTAATATGATATATATACATTAAATGTCGTTACAACGATAATCGTTACATATATGTCTCGTTTCAAAATCATTAAGTTAGTAGTCTTGTTTTTACATATGTAGTTCATTATTAATATATTTAATGATATGTTTACTTATCATAATATCATGTTAACTATATATATAACCATATATATGTCATCATATAGTTTTTACATGTTTTAACGTTCGTGAATCACCGGTCAACTTGGGTGGTCAATTGTCTATATGAAACCTATTTCAATTAATCAAGTCTTAACAAGTTTGATTGCTTAATATGTTGGAAACACTTAATAATGTAAATAACAATTTCATTTAATATATATATATATATAAACATGGAAAAGTTCGGGTCACTACAGTTTGGGTGTTTGATTGGTGAGCGGGAGGTCATGGGTTCGAGCCTCGTCATGGGCAATTATTTTTAGGAAAGCATTTATAAAGGGTATATATTTTTATTTCATTTCCATTATCATTAAAATTATTATTATGATTATTGTTATTATTATTATTAATTGTTGTTAACATGATAATAGAAATAATAGGATTAGTATTATTATTCTTACTATCATTATCATTCTTGTTAAAATTGTTATTTTGTTATTATTTAAAAACTATCAACATTATTATTAGAACTTTTATATTATCACCACAATTATTATAGCAACTATTAAAATTAATATTAGTATTATTAAGGAATATCTTTTTTTTTATTTATTTATCATCATTGATATTATTAACAATCATTAATATTATCATTATTAACAACATTTTAAGAAGTATCGTTATTATTATTTTTCACTAATATTAGCAATAATATCATTTTTGGTAATTATTAGTTTTTCTACTATTATTATTGTTAACATAAGTATATTACCAATGTTAATATCATTATTTGTACTAATATTAACTTAGTATAATTAGAACTATTTTTTTTATAAACAAAATTAAATACATACATAAATATATATATATATATATATATATATATATATATATATATATATATATATATATATATATATATATATATATATTTAACACATATAACATAACAAAATTTAATATTTATATATTTATGTATATATATATATATATATATATATATATATATATATATATATATATATAATGAACATATAAACCATATATATATATACATATATTACTAACATGAAAATGATATAACTAATATATTTATACATACATACATACATACATATATATATATATATATATATATATATATATATATATGTGTGTGTGTGTGTGTGTGTGTGTGTTCAATTACAACTATGAATATTAATAAATATACAAATGATATAGGTTCGTGAATCCAAGTCCAACCCTATACTTGTTCAATGTCGTTCTATGTATTTTTACTACAAAATACATTAGGTGAGTTTTCATTTGCCTTTTTACCCTTTATATTTTTGGGCTGAGAATACATGCGCTGCTTTTATAAATGATTTACAAAATAGACACAAGTACGTGAAATTACATTCTATGGTTGAATTATCGAAAACGAATATGCCCCTTTTTATTAAGTCTGGTAATCTAAGAATTAGGGAACAGACACCCTAATTGACGCGAACTCTAAAGATAGATCTATCGGGCCCAACAAGCCCCATCCAAAGTACCGGATGCTTTAGTACTTCCAAATTTATATCATGTCCGAAGGAGGATCCCGAAATGATGGGGATATTCTTATATGCATATTGTGAATGTCGGTTACCAGGTGTTCAATCCATATGAATGATATTTTTATCTCTATGCATGGGACGTATGTTTATGAGAAATGGAAATATGAAATCTTGTGGTCTATTAAAATTATAAAATAATTATTTATGTTAAACTAATGAACTCACCAACCTTTTGGTTGACACTTGAAAGCATGTTTATTCTCAGGTACGAAAGAAATCTTCCGCTGTGCATTTGCTCATTTTAGAGGTATTACTTGGAGTCATTCATGACATATTTCAAAAGACGTTGCATTCGAGTCATTGAGTTCATCAAGATTATTATTAAGTCAATTATAGTCAGATATATTATGAAATGATATGCATGCCGTCAATTTTCGATGTAAAGCAAGTTTGTCTTTTAAAAACGAATGCAATGTTTGTAAAATGTATCTTATAGAGGTCAAGTACCTCGCGATGTAATCAACTATTATTAATCGTTTATAATCGATATGGACTTCGTCCGGATGGATTAGGACGGGTCGTTAGATCGATGAGATGTACATGATGGTTAAGGATGTTATCGGGTTAGCGGGACGTCGCAGGTTCAATCCCGGACTTGGGCATTTTTTTAAAGGACTACTTCTTTGAGGTAGTATTACTAATACCATTATTATTATTATTATTATTATTATTATTATTATTATTATTATTATTATTATTATTATTATTATTATTATTATTATTATTATTATTATTATTATCATCATCATTATTATTATTAGAATTATCATTATTATTTTATTATCCCTATTATTATTATTTCTAACATTTATATTAGTCTTTTTACATTATTATTATTATTATCATTTTTATTATTACTTGTATCGTTATTATTTTTATAAAAACCATATTATTATTATTGTCAATATTACTACTAATATTATTATCATTACTATAATAAAAATTAATCATGAAGAAATATACTTAAAATATATTTAATTAAGTTATTAATGAAACATATAATTTATTAAACAATTATATCACTAATACTACTATATATAAAGTTGTTCGATTACAATGTGTTAATATACATAATTGATATAGGTTTGTGAATCCGAGGCCAACCTTGCATTGTTCAGTATCGCCATATGAATATTTTTACTACATAATATTGTATTGTGAGTTCATTTAATTCCCTTTTACTCTTTACATTTTTGGGATTGAGAATACATGCGCTGTTTTTACAACTGCTTTATTAAATGCTTTTGAAATATATTTTGAACTGCGAATACATGAACTACTTTTATAACTGTTTTATGAAATAGACACAAGTAATCGAAACTACATTCTATGGTTGAATTATCGAAATCAAATATGCCCTATTTATCATGTCCGATGTTTTCCCGGAATGATGGCGAATTTATCATGTCCGATGTTTTCCCGGAATGATGGCGAATTTATCATGTTCGATGTTTTCCCGGAATGATGGCGAATTTATCATGTCCGATGTTTTCTCGGAATGATGGCGAATTTATCATGTCCGATGTTTTCCCGAAATGATGGCGAATTTATCATGTCCGATGTTTTCCCAGAATGATGGCGAATTTATCATGTCCGATGTTTTCCCGAAATGATGGCGAATTTATCATGTCCTATGTTTTCCCGGAATGATGGCAATTTTATCATGTTCGAAGTTGTCCCGGAATGATGAGGATATTCTATATGCAATTTGTTAAGGTCGATTACCAGGTGTCCATATGAATGAATTTTATTCATAATGGTTATGGGAAATGGGAATATTAAATCTGGTGGTCTATCAAAATGATGAATTTTATTGTTTACGATAAACTTATGAACTCACCAACCTTTTGGTTGACACTTTAAAGCATGTTTATTCTCAGGTATGAAAGAAATCTTCCGCTGTGCATTTGCTCATTTTAGAGATATTACTTGGAGTCATTCATGACATATTTCAAAAGATGTTGCATTCGAGTCGTTGAGTTTATCAAGATTATTATTAAGTTAATTATAGATGGATATATTATGAAATGGTATGCATGCCGTCAACTTTCGATGAAATGAAAGTTTTTCTTTTAAAAACGAATGCAATGTTTGTAAAATGTATCATATAGAGGTCAAGTACCTCACGATGTAACCAAATGTAATGTATTTGTCCAGATGGATTAGGACGGGTTACTACTGGTGGTATCAGAGCGGTGGTCATAGCGAACCAGGTCTTACATTAGTGTGTCTAACTGATAGTTGTTTAGATGCATTAGTGAGTCTGGACTTCGACCGTGTCTGCATGTCAAAAGTTTTGCTTATCATTTCGTGTCGAAAATTACCTACTTATCATTCTTAGGGAATTAGTTGCTTATCACTCTTAGTCTATACACATCTTACTGCATTGATTGCATGAAAAGTGTATAGACAAAATTCATATCTTAGCGTATCTGCTAATTCATATCTTAGCGTATATGTTACTGTAAACTTTGCCTGGCATATTTCGTAAATTCCTCCGTAATCTACTAAATCTTTTGTTCTATATATATATATATATATATATATAGATATTCTATATAATTAGGATACCACCCGATAGCCAGAAATCATTTCATATCGATAAACCCTTTACTCAATCGTACGAAATCGAACTCGCCACTAGTTCAAGTTCTTCAGAATCCGACAGCTATTCCGACATGGTTGTTCACCTAAGCTCTGAAGCAGCGTCACCGGAATGAATCAACCAATCAGTCATCATCTATGTTCGTAATCGACTTAATCAATAAAGAATAGAAGAAGGCGATCCTTTCCACCAACCGAATTCACCTCTTGGTGAAGAACCTGAAGCACATACCGGCGAACCTGTTCGAGATACCATTTTCAGCCTCATTTACAGGGTAGCTCGTCATGATTATATTCTATCTACAATTCTAAACCTTATTCATCCGCTAGTTCCGACCGACAATCATCCCGGAATAATGGAAAAAGTCAACGAGCTTCGCGCTTGAATAATCAATTTGGAGAATATGGTGCAAAACTTACCAGCTTCAGCAACATCACCAGCACCAATAACCACACCAGTACCACTAACAACCTAAGTTTCAACATCACATGTCTCAATATCTCATTCTGTACCTCGAGCATAATCATCGTTCTTCGTATCATTCTATCTATTTTATCTTCGTTCTACATGGCGATTATGTAATCTCTAATGTTTTAGAGATTATATATTCTAGTTCTAATGGTAAATCAAATGAGTTTAATATTATATTGACTCATTAAATCCATGATTACATCTGAAATATATATATATATATATATATTTTTTTTTCATAAAGATTGTAATTAAAAGTGTAGTGACCCGGAAAATTTTCGACTAATTTTAAACCGAACTCTCGATACGATTTAATATATTTTAACACGATAAGCAAAGTCTGTTAGGTTGAGTCTCAAAAATTTTGAACTGTTTCATATATTCAATTAACCTTCGACCATTCCCGACGATTCACGAACAACTAATTGTAAATTGATATGGAGATATATATAGATATATTTCTATTAACTTGAAAGGTTATTAAACTATAGTATGAAATGGTTATTATAAATATTTATGTAAAATAATATATTAAGTAATGAAACTATTATTATAGACATATATATATATATATATATATATATATATATATATATATATATATATATACATATACATACATATATAAGAATATTACTTGTAAGTATATATAATTTATATGCTTAAAGATATATATAAATAGTATATTCAGTTATGTAATAAAACTATGTAATCATATATATAATATATTGAATATACATATATGGCTTCGAATCTAGTTATTAAACAATAGTAACACTCAATTGTGGTTGATTGATATTAAACGAAGTTAGAAACGAATACTTATAAATATAAATTTGTAAGATGTTTCTATAGCAAATATATATATATATATATATATATATATATATATATATATATATATATATATATATATATATATATATATATATATATATATATTGATAATGCTAAAAACGAACATTATTTCATAGCATTATTCCTCAAGAAAGACAAGCTTTTAGTTGCAATTGTTCTATTTACAAGTGATATTCGTTTCTATAATAAAAGGTGAAGACAAAAGACAGATTCGACGAATTGAAGAGGCAAACGACCAAAAAACTCAAAAGTACAAAAGACAATCAAAGAGGTTCCAATTATTGATAAGAAACGTCTCGAAATTACAAGAGTACAAGATTCAAAACGCAAAATACAAAATATAAAATTGTACGCAAGGACGTTCGAAAATCCGGAACCGGGACCAAAGTCAACTCTCAACGCTCGACGCAACGGACTAAAAAATACAAGTTAACTATGTATATAAATATAATATAATATAATATATAATTAATTATATTAATTATATATATATTATATATATAATAAAAACCGTCGGCAGAGAAAGACTCCAAGATGTGAGCTGGAATTTCAAACTCCGCGACTCGCGGAGTTTGAAGGCAAAATTCACCGCGAGTCGCGGAGCCCCAAATTTCAACTCTGCCTATAAAGCAAACCGAATTCTGATCAAAAATTCAATATCTTTTTCTTCTCTTATCATACGTAAAATTTATATATATATATATAATTTATATTTTAATTTTAATTCTAATAATAAGGGTATGTTAGCGAATGTTGTAAGGGTGTAAGTCGAAATTCTGTTCGTGTAACGCTACGCTATTTTTAATCATTGTAAGTTATGTTCAACCTTTTTACATTAATGTCTCATAGCTAAGTTATTATTATGCTTATTTAAAACGAAGTAATCATGATGTTGGGCTAATTACTAAAATTGGGTAATTGGGCTTTGTACCATAATTGGGGTTTGGACAAAAGAACGACACTTGTGGAAATTAGACTATGGGCTATTAATGGGCTTTATATTTGTTTAACTAAATGATAGTTTGTTAATGTTAATATAAAGATTTACAATTGGGCGTCCCTATAAATTACCATATACACTCAATCGGACACGATGGGCGGGGTATTTATATGTACGAATAATCGTTCATTTAACCGGACACGGGAATGGATTAATAGCCACTAGAATAATTAAAACAGGGGTGAAATTACATTCAAGGGTAATTGGTGTAATTGTTAACAAAGTAGTAAAACCTTGGTTTACACGCAGTCGATAACCTGGTGTATTCATTAAACAAAGTATTAAAACCTTGTTACAATTCGAATCCCCAATTAGTTGGAATATTTAACTTCGGGTATAAGAATAATTTGATGAGGACACTCGCACTTTATATTTATGACTGATGGAATGTTATGGACAAAAACCAGACGGACAGATTAAATAATCCAGGACAAAGGACAATTAACCCATGGGCATAAAACTAAAATCAACACGTCAAACATCATGATTACGGAAGTTTAAATAAGCATAATTCTTTTATTTCATATTTAATTTCCTTTATTTTATATTTAATTGCACTTCTAATTATCGCACTTTTATTTATTGTTATTTAATCGCACTTTTAATTATCGTACTTTTGAATTATCGCAATTTTATTTTATCGCACTTTTATTATTCGCAATTTCATTATCGTTATTTACTTTACGCTTTAATTTAAGTCTTGTATTTATTTTATATTTTACATTAGGTTTTAACTGCGACTAAAGTCTTAAAATCGACAAACCGGTCATTAAACGGTAAAAACCCCCCTCATCCAGTCATGACCTTTTCTGATATGCACTTGGAAGAGTTGCACCCGAACCTGAGATTTGACAGACTTTGGATAGATTATCCAAAATATCAACGGGGTTTGCATACTCTTCATTCTAAGGTTGTTGAGGTACCGAGGGTCATAGAATGGGGACCCTTAGAAGCTGTAGAATTGGCCGGGCCAATTAGGGAATTACTTGTACAGAGGTATGGTAATTCTTCTTTTAATGACTGGATATGTTTATTCACCATACGTAGACCTGTATATAAAGTATGGTGTGAAGAATTGTTATGTAGTATAGAGTTGAATGATCGGGTAGCTAGTTTAACCGATCGTTCTTTTATTAGATTTTTGTTAGGCGGTTCGATGCGCCACATGTCTTTACTGGACATGGCTCAGGCTTTACGTATATATACGCCTGAGGAGTTAGCGTCTGCCGATTGTAGAGGATTGATACTAAACGGTAGAAAGATAGATGAGAATTTTGATACACACGGTGTGTGGAGTCAAATGACAAGCCATCACCGTTTCAAAGGGGGAAATTACTCTTATTTGGATATAGATAGAGCCGAATTAAGAGTGATACATAGGTTTTTAGCTAATTCGATTACACAAAGGGGTAAGAACAAGAAAAAAGTAAATGAACAGGATTTGTTTTACCATATGTGTATTCGAGACCCACAGAGCACTGTAAGTATACCATATTGTGTGGGTTATTATTTATCAGCTATGGTTCGGGGGATGCGACCACATAGCATAATAGGAGGTGGTATTTTTATTACTTTGATTGGTGAATATCTCGGTGTGGATATAAGTCGGGGGGGATTATTAGTAGAAGAACCAGAACCCCGCGATACTATAGGTTTAAATGTATACCATGGTGCGAAAGTTTTGAAGAGGCGAAATAACGCCGCAGTACGATACCATGGTAGACATCCACAGGTGGAGAGAAACCAGCAGCAAGGTAATGTAGGAGGGGGGAATGAGATGCAAGAAATGCATAGGTTTGTAGCTTCTCAGGAATACGAAAATGCTAGACAGAGAGCATTTGAAGATTGACAAGTTCATCAGAACCAGATCATAGCTCATTGCCAACATATAGGTAGAAACTATATTCCTACACCGAAACCCGTCTTCCCTCCTTGGTCTATAGAGATGCAGCCACCATATCCTACGTATGACCCTGCCGAAGCATTCTATGGCACTTATGGTTATGCCTGGAACCCCTATTGGTACCAATATCATCCTTAGTTTACTTATTATTATTTTTTTTATTTTGTAATTTGTAATTATTGATACATTTAATATTTTTGTTAATATTGTAATCATTTTTATAATTATCTAACTTTTATTCTTAGATTTTAATAATTTTTGAATGTGGGGTAATATACCAAACTTCAAAAATATGTATATATGTTTGCAGTTTATCTTATGTACACAACAGGGTAAAACAACGCATTTTCAAAGACTGGCATTAAGTTCAGCAAAAGCAACTAATTTTGACGACAAGATGCAAAATATATGTGAAATAACAACAAGACGGAATGAACAAATGATGTGCACCATTTATCATTCAGCAAACAAACGCCAATATATTTGGAAACTTTGGTAAAAATTTAATCATTTTCACACAAATCACCCTCAATAATTTAAATTGTTACTGATTTCTTGCAAATGAGGGCATTGCAAGATCTTAAGTGTGGGAAGGGGTTAAATTCTTTCGGATTTTAAAATTTTTTACTTTATACACTTGGTTACCATTAAAAATACTAGTAAAGCAGTAGTTGTATTAGAATCTAGTGCTCTCTGACAAAAAAAGAACAGCCCTAGTCTTATATACTGACTACCCAATTCTAGTAAAATTTTTCAAAATTTTCAATTAAATGAATTCAAAATCATGTTTATACATATTTATGAACGATAAAACTAGGTTTTAACACCGAAATTATTGTTACCTCGGAAAGGACATAAATTGAGAAACAAACCAAAATGTTAAAATTCATTTAAAATGGAATAGAGGACGATAAAAAGAAAAATAAAAAGCCAAGTGTGGGAAAATTTACCAAGTTATTTTAAACATATGTCACATATATCTGTAACAAATAACTGAAAATACTTTTGCTTTGGACTAAACTAAACTGTTTTACCCGATGAAAGAAAAGAAGAGATGGATCTACACGATGAATCAATTCCATCATTAAAAGGAAGTAAAGTCTTCCGAAAAAGACACGCGCTTCTTGATTTAGGTCATGAAGTTGTCGTCCAGACCAGCTGTAGGTTGACGAAAAATCTAGAAAAGTCATCACTAAAATCAGCAGGAAATCCACGGACCTCAGCATTAAACAGGGTCGCCAAGTGGTCAGATTTATCCTAACCATGAGAAGGATTTATCTCGTACAATGGGGGGGCACCATGCAAATTAGCTGGATAAGACTAATGAATCAGATCCCCAGAAAGGATAATCTCCTTAAAGATTAAAAATCAGCTTTTAAGACTGATATTACTCAATCCTAGAGATTGACCTTAAAGATTGAGAATTACAAACTCATGGAATTCGATGATATCTAAACTCGAGCTTAAACGAGAAAATATTTTGATCAAAATTATAAACCGATTTGTTTTCTGAAAACCCTATTTTCAATGCGTTCATTACCATTGAACGTAAAATCCTAGGAATTCACCTGGAATTCATTAGGTCACCTGAACTAAATCGGGTGTCAACCGTAAGAACGGTGGTTGCATAGCATGGTCAAAGACAGGACCTTGTGCCATACCGAAAAATTATAAGGGTGAGCTTTACTATTGCTCCTACCAATGATAGTAATTGCGCCCGACACGTTATAGACCATAATCAAAAGCATGTCACGGGACATTGCCTTAACAGTTGCTTGTTCAACGCTTTCCTTTCAACCGGACGGTAGTTTACCGAAAGGTAATATACGGGACAAGTAAACTGGACGTGTTGCTTTCCAAATACAAGGTTAGCAAGTGGGTGACACAAAACCGCAAGTTTTGAGCTAAAATTTTCAAATCTGAAACCCACCAAACCCACAAAAATATTTTGCAAACACCGGTAAAGGGTTATTCCGGAAAACTTATCTAGGGTAAAAACTAGATTTCAAAAAATCAAATGTTTTCATAAAGATCCAATTTCCTTAATGGATCTAAATTTTTATAGTCATGTGGGACTGTAAACCATATCGTTACTACCATTGTTTATACCGCCGTATAGAAATCACTGATGTACAAAGTGTGAAGAATAAAGAAGTGATTCTAGTATTTCAAGACGATATTGCTTGAGGACAAGCAACGCTCAAGTGTGGGAATATTTGATAATGCTAAAAACGAACATATATTTCATAGCATTATTCCTCAACAAAGACAAGCTTTTAGTTGCAATTGTTCTATTTACAAGTGATATTCGTTTGTATAATAAAAGGTGAAGACAAAAGACAGATTCGACGAATTGAAGAGGAAAACGACCAAAAAGCTCAAAAGTACAAAAGACAATCAAAGAGGTTCCAATTATTGATAAGAAACGTCTCGAAATTACAAGAGTACAAGATTCAAAACGCAAAATACAAAATATAAAATTGTACGCAAGGACGTTCGAAAATCCGGAACCGGGACCAAAGTCAACTCTCAACGCTCGACGCAACGGACTAAAAATTACAAGTTAACTATGTATATAAATATAATATAATATATAATTAATTATATTAATTATATATATATAATATATATAATAAAAACCGTCGGCAGAGAAAGACTCCAAGATGTGAGCTGGAATTTCAAACTCCGCGACTCGCGGAGTTTGAAGCCAAAATTCACCGCGAGTCGCGGAGCCCCAAATTTCAACTCTGCCTATAAAGCAAACCGAATTCTGATCAAAAATTCAATATCTTTTTCTTCTCTTATCATACGTAAAATTTATATATATATATATAATTTATATTTTAATTTTAATTTTAATTCTAATAATAAGGGTATGTTAGCGAATGTTGTAAGGGTGTAAGTCGAAATTCTGTCCGTGTAACGCTACGCTATTTTTAATCATTGTAAGTTATGTTCAACCTTTTTACATTAATGTCTCGTAGCTAAGTTATTATTATGCTTATTTAAAACGAAGTAATCATGATGTTGGGCTAATTACTAAAATTGGGTAATTGGGCTTTGTACCATAATTGGGGTTTGGACAAAAGAACGACACTTGTGGAAATTAGACTATGGGCTATTAATGGGCTTTATATTTGTTTAACTAAATGATAGTTTGTTAATGTTAATATAAAGATTTACAATTGGGCGTCCCTATAAATTACCATATACACTCAATCGGACACGATGGGCGGGGTATTTATATGTACGAATAATCGTTCATTTAACCGGACACGGGAATGGATTAATAGCCACTAGAATAATTAAAACAGGGGTGAAATTACATTCAAGGGTAATTGGTGTAATTGTTAACAAAGTAGTAAAACCTTGGTTTACACGCAGTCGATAACCTGGTGTATTCATTAAACAAAGTATTAAAACCTTCTTACAATTCGAATCCCCAATTAGTTGGAATATTTAAGTTCGGGTATAAGAATAATTTGATGAGGACACTCGCACTTTATATTTATGACTGATGGACTGTTATGGACAAAAACCAGACGGACAGATTAAATAATCCAGGACAAAGGACAATTAACCCATGGGCATAAAACTAAAATCAACACGTCAAACATCATGATTACTTAAGTTTAAATAAGCATAATTCTTTTATTTCATATTTAATTTCCTTTATTTTATATTTAATTGCACTTCTAATTATCGCACTTTTATTTATTGTTATTTAATCGCACTTTTAATTATCGTACTTTTTAATTATCGCAATTTTATTTTATCGCACTTTTATTATTCGCAATTTCATTATCGTTATTTACTTTACGCTTTAATTTAAGTCTTGTATTTATTTTATATTTTACATTAGGTTTTAACTGCGACTAAAGTCTTAAAATCGACAAACCGGTCATTAAACGGTAAAAACCCCCCTTTATAATAATAATATTACTTATATATATATTTGTATTTTTATAAAAGTAAACTAATATAGCGTTGAGCTTTGTTTAAAGATTTCCCTGTGGAACGAACCGGACTTACTAAAAACTACACTACTGTACGATTAGGTACACTGCCTATAAGTGTTGTAGCAAGGTTTAAGTATATCCATTCTATAAATAAATAAATATCTTGTGTAAAATTGTATCGTATTTAATAGTTTTTCCTAGTAAAATATAAAGCTATTTTATATACACCTCGCATAACATCAAGTATTTTTGGCGCCGCTGCCGGGTAACGTCTTAAAAGCCGGAAGCGCAACGCTAATATAAAAAAAAAAAAAAAAAAGATTTTTTGTTTACTTTTATTAAAATTCGTTTTGTAAAAATACGTTTTAAATATTCGAAAAATATAAAAAGAAAAACAAAAATATATGTATTTTTAAGATTTTGTTAAATATTTAAGTTTTATAAGTTTCTTTATTTTTATTTTAGTTTATAAAAATATAAGTTTTATTTTAAAATCTTTTATTTATTTAAAAACAGAAAACAGAAAAAAAAATAAATAAATAAATAAAGAAAAACGCGTAAAAATTCAAACTTGTCAGCTGAATTCTGGAACCCCACGACTCGCGGGGTTTTCTTTATAAATTATCGCAACTCGCGGAGCTACTCTGACACGCGAACAGAAACCCTAATCCTGCATTAATTACGGGTTTTAATTAATTTTTATTATTATTTAACCTTAATTATTATTATTATTATTATTAGTTTTATTTTAAGATTTACTTTTTATTTAATTTGTTTTATTTAGTATTAATTAGTTTTATTAAATTGTAAAATTAGTAGTTTTATTAAATAAATAATATAAAAATAATATTTTTATAAAAATTGTACTTTTTACAACTTTTTATATATTTTTATATTTTGTCCCTTTTTAATCGTTGTAGCGTAATATTTGTATTTTTTGCTCATATTTAATTTTAAACTTAGTTTTTGCTATAGTCATTTTTACTCCTAGATTTTTAGGCTTTGCCGTAGAATTCCTTAAGTGCTTTTTCTTTAGATTAAGATTTAGGTGCTTTAGAATTTTGCGACGCCTTTTTAAGTTTTAGTTTCTTTTTAAGTTATTTCCATTTGGGATTTAGTTTTTCCTGTAAGCTTTAATATTTTTAGACACCTTTTACTATGTACCAATTATCATTCCAATTAGTAATATCAATTTGCGATTATAATTTTAAGTTAGTTGTAGTAATAAGATTAGGTTAGTTAAGTATTTTTAAGTTTTTATAAGTTTCTTTTATTTTTCCGTCACCTTTTATTTTTCAACCATTTTTTTTTCTTTTTCGACCTTTTTCGACGAACTCTTTTTCTTTCTCATTTCTCGCCATTCTAGTTTTTAGGACATAGATTTTTATTCTACTTCTTATCTAAATTTCTTAAAATTACGAAAATTTATTTTGAGTGGTTAAATTGATAGACATCAAAATTTTCTGGTTCGTAGTAATAGTTGGATTTGTACGTGGACCGGGTTATTGGAGCCAAACAGTCCTCAATTATATTGAGACCAAACAAATCCTGCCCCTCTGCTGCATCTTTTGGCTATTCGAAACGTGGGCAAAATCAGAAAAGTCTATTAATTGGATAACTTATTATAATTTTTCTTTCCTTTTAAAAACTAATAGGATATTCAGTGAATGCACCGAGCAAGACGTTCATCACCTTTTGTACGTTCACCACCTGTAACTAGATCAAGACATCGTTTAACAAATATAACCGCCGTTGATTTTTCTTTAGAATCGTCATCCAGTCAACCAAGTACTTCAGTTCAAATTTCCGATAATCCATTTTTTGAACCCAACCTCACAATTGAGAATCCGGAAAATATTCAGGAACGGTTCGTAGATCCTGAACCATTAAACTTTCCTCCGGAACCACCAATCATTCAAACAGAGATTGTTGAGGAACGAACCATTAAATCAGAATCATCTAGTGATACCGATTCAACAAATTCAATTATGGAGAATCTGGAGCCTTTAAATATGGAAGACCGAATGAGAGCTAAACGCACTGGCCAAGGTCACGCAATTACTCATCCAGACATTAATGCGCCAGATTATGAAATCAAAGGACAAATTCTACACATGGTGACTAATCAATGCCAATTTAGTGGTGCGCCGAAGGAAGATCCAAATGAACATCTACGTACCTTTAATAGGATCTGCACACTATTTAAAATCCGAGAAGTGGAGGATGAACAGATATATCTCATGTTATTTCCCTGGACTTTAAAGGGAGAAGCCAAAGATTGGTTGGAATCGTTACCTGAAGGGGCAATCGATACATGGGACGTTTTAGTTGACAAATTTCTTAAACAATTCTTTCCTGCATCTAAAGCCGTAAGACTTCAAGCAGAAATTGTTACGTTCACACAGAAACCAAATGAAACTCTATATGAGGCGTGGACAAGATATGGAAAATTGTTAAGAGGATGTCCGCAACATGGTTTAGACACCTGTCAAATAGTACAAATATTCTACCAAGGATGCGACATCACTACAAGAAAAGACATAGATATAGCAGCTGGTGGTTCTATTATGAAGAAAACCGAAACTGATGCTTACAAAATTATTGATAACACTGCTTCCCACTCACATGAGTGGCACCAAGAAAAAGATATCATTAGATCATCTAAAGCAGCTAGAGCCGATTCTAGCCATGACTTATATTCCATTTCCGCAAAGATAGATGCTGTGGAGAGACGAATGGAAAAGATGACTAAAGATATTCACTCAATACGAATTAGTTGTGAGCAGTGTGGAGGACCACATTTGACAAAAGATTGTCTCAGTATTGAATTAACAATGGAACAAAGAGAGAATATTTCATACATAAACCAAAGGCCTGGAAATAATTATCAGAATAATTATCAACCGCCAAGACCGATTTACAATCAAAACCAGAATTATAACTGAAATATTCCATACAACAACCAACAAGGTCCTAGCAATCAACAAGTATCCAATAATAATTACAATCAGCAAAGACCAAATTTTCAAAACAAACCACCACAACAAACCGATGATAAAAAGCCGAATTTAGAAGATATGATGACGAAGCTAGTTGAAACTCAAACACAGTTTTTCACATCTCAGAAACAAACCAATGAACAAAATGCTCAAGCATTTAGAAATCAACAAGCTTCTATTCAAAATCTGGAACAAGAAGTAAGTAACCTAGCAAGATTAATAGGTGAAAGAAAACCGGGAAGTCTACCTAGCGATACAAATGCTAACCCCCGGAATGAAACAGCTAAAGCTATTACCACAAGAAGTGGTACAACACTTAAACCACCTGAAATACCTGTAACTTCTGATGAAACTATTCCTACTCCACAAGAACCACAACCTGATCAAGATAAGGAAAAAGAACCGGTAGTTGAAAAGGTTAATGAAGATAACACAGTTAAGGATAAACCTTATGTTAAACCATACCAACCACCACTTCCTTACCCGAGTAAAATGAAGAAAGAGAAACTTGAAGCCGAGCAATCCAAATTCTTGGATATGTTTAAACAGATAAATGTAAATCTTCCTTTCATTGATGTGATTTCAGGAATGCCAAGATATGCTAAATTCTTGAAAGATCTAATCTCAAATAGAAAGAAAATGGAAGAACTCTCGGCTGTTACTATGAATGCTAATTGTTCAGCAGTGCTGTTGAATAAGATACCAGAAAAACTATCTGATCCAGGAAGTTTCACAATTCCATGTTTTCTGGGTAGTCTTAGTTCAATAGAAGCATTGGCAGACTTAGGTGCTAGTATAAATCTAATGCCGTATTCACTATACACTAAACTAGACCTTGGAGAATTGAAACCAACCAGAATAAGCATACAAATAGCCGATAGATCAATAAAATATCCTAGAGGGATAATGGAGAACATGCTAGTTAAAGTTGGTACTTTAGTATTTCCAGTAGATTTTGTTGTTTTGGACATGGAAGAAGATTCTCAAGTTCCTCTCATATTAGGAAGACCATTCTTAAACACGGCTAAAGCAATGATAGACGTGTTCGGTAAGAAACTGACCCTAAGTATAGAGGATGAGAGTGTTACCTTTTCAGTTGATAGAGCAATGCAACAACCACAATCTGCAGATGATACATGTTATTATATTCAAACTATATATGCACATGCAGAATTATTAGAAGAATTTCCAGAATTACAAGGAACAGGAGAATGTTCTTTAGGAGAAGGTAATGAACCAATTGATGAAGCTGAAATGTTAGCTACACTTATAGCTAATGGATATGAACCAACAACAGAAGAAATTCAAATGCTAAAAGAAGAAGACAGATATCGATATAAATCATCGATAGAAGAACCTCCGAAATTAGAGTTAAAGCCACTTCCAAACCATTTGGAATACGCTTATTTACATGGTGAATCTGAATTACCTGTAATAATATCGTCTTCTCTTACTGAAAATGAGAAATCACAACTCATTTCTGTGTTGAAAGCTCATAAACCAGCCATTGCATGGAAGATTCATGATATTAAAGGAATAAGTCCTTCGTATTGCACACATAAAATCCTTATGGAAGAAGGTCATAAAACGTATGTGCAACGCCAACAAAGACTAAATCCTAATATGCAATATGTAGTTAAGAAAGAGATTATTAAACTGCTAGATGCAGGTTTGATATATCCAATCTCTGATAGTCCATGGGTAAGCCCAGTTCAATGCGTACCTAAGAAGGGTGGCATGACTGTCATTACAAATGAGAAAAATGAGCTTATTCCTACTAGGACTGTAACAGGATGGCGTGTATGTATTGATTATAGAAAATTAAATGACGCCACCAGAAAAGATCACTTTCCCTTACCTTTCATAGATCAAATGTTGGAAAGATTAGCCGGAAATAGTTACTATTGTTTTCTAGATGGATTTTCCGGATATTTTCAAATTCCAATAGCACCCGAGGACCAAGAGAAAACCACATTCACGTGCCCTTATGGTACTTTTGCTTACAAACGCATGCCATTTGGACTTTGTAACGCCCCTGCAACCTTTCAAAGGTGTATGATGGCGATTTTTCACGACATGATAGAAGAATGCATGGAAGTATTCATGGATGACTTTTCAGTCTTCGGTGATACATTTAAATCATGTCTAGTTAATCTGGAACGAATGCTAATTAGATGCGAAAAATCAAATCTAGTACTTAATTGGGAGAAATGCCATTTCATGGTTAAAGAAGGCATCGTTCTTGGACATAAAATTTTAAAAGAAGGAATTGAAGTGGATAGAGCTAAAGTAGATGTAATTGCTAAACTTCCACATCCCACCAATGTTAGAGGAGTTAGGAGTTTTCTAGGGCATGCCGGTTTTTACCGACGTTTCATAAAAGATTTTTCTAAAATTGCCACTCCTATGAATAAACTCCTAGAAAAGGATGCGCCATTCATCTTTTCAGATGAATGTATCAAATCTTTTAATATTCTTAAAGAAAAACTCACTAATGCGCCGATCATGATAACACCAAATTGGAATCTACCATTTGAACTAATGTGCGATGCAAGTGATTTTGCAATGGGAGCCGTTTTAGGACAAAGGATTGAAAAACGATTTCAACCTATATATTATGCTAGTAAGACATTACAAGGAGCACAAACGAACTATACAACTACTGAAAAAGAACTCCTTGCTATTGTCTTTGCTTTTGATAAATTTCGATCATATCTCGTTCTAGCAAAAACGGTGGTCTATACCGACCATTCTGCTCTTAGATACCTATTTTCAAAACAAGATGCTAAACCAAGATTAATCCGTTGGATCTTACTCTTACAAGAGTTTGATATTGAAATCCGAGATAAAAGAGGAGCAGAAAATCTCGCCGCTGATCATCTTTCTCGTCTTGAAAATCCTGAATTAGAAGTTCTAAATGAATCAGCCATACAAGACAACTTTCCTGATGAATATCTATTGAAGATAGATTATAAAGAAATCCCATGGTTTGCAGACTATGCAAACTACTTAGTTTGTGGATTCCTTGAAAAAGGATTATCGTACCAAAGACGAAAGAAATTCTTCAGTGATATAAAACACTATTTCTGGGAAGACCCACATCTGTTTAAAAGTTGTCCCGATGGAATAATACGCCGATGTGTATTTGGAGATAAAGCTAGTAAAATATTAAACCATTGTCACACAGGACCAACAGGAGGGCATTATGGGCCTCAACTAACAGCAAGAAAAGTTTATGAAGCTGGATTCTATTGGCCTACAATTTACAAAGACGCACACCTTCTTTGCAAATCCTGTGATGCATGTCAAAGGGCCGGAAAAATAAGTCAACGTGATGAAATGCCACAAAATGTCATCCAAGTATGTGAAGTATTTGACATTTGGGGTATTGACTTTATGGGTCCATTTCCAAAATCTAATAATAATCTATATATACTCGTAGCCATTGATTATGTATCTAAATGGGCGGAAGCACAAGCTTTCCCAACTAACGATGCACGAGTTGTAGTCAACTTTTTAAAACGTCTTTTTGCAAGCTTTGGAACACCGAAAGCTTTAATAAGTGATCGGGGTACTCATTTCTGTAATAATCAACTTGAGAAAGTTCTTAAAAGATATGGAGTAACTCATAAAATCTCCACCGCATATCATCCACAAACAAGTGGACAAGTTGAAAATACCAACCGAGCTTTAAAACGTATTCTAGAGAAAACTGTAGGATCAAATCCGAATGAATGGTCCATTAAATTGGAGGATGCACTCTGGGCTTTTAGAACAGCCTACAAAACTCCAATTGGAACCACACCTTTTAGACTTGTTTATGGAAAAGCATGTCATCTTCCAGTAGAAATTGAACACAAAGCATTTTAGGCTTTGAAGACATGTAATCTTGATTTACATGAAGCCGGACGTCTACGATTAAGTCAACTAAACGAATTAGAAGAATTAAGACATGAAGCATACGATAATTCGTTAATCTATAAAGAAAGAACGAAGAAATGGCATGATAAAAGAATCAGAAGTTCAAAGGAATTTAAAGAAGGAGACAGAGTTCTTCTTTTCAATTCACGATTCAAGCTATTTCCTGGAAAATTGAAATCAAGATGGTCTGGACCATTCATAGTCAAAAGAGTTTTCCCATACGGAACGATAGAATTGATAAATTCAAATGGGATTGAATTTAAAGTTAATGGTCACAGAGTTAAACATTACATACATGGTCCGATGGAAGTCGACAACGAAGTTAATCACAATTTCGACACCACAGCTAACTAAGTGTGGGGAGAATCAAGTCTTTAAAGGATAATATGTATTTCTGTTAGAGTTAGATTGTCTGTTTTCGTGTAGTTCTCGAAAATGGAACCCGAATGGTCTTTCCCTAGCAGACCCTAAAGAACTAGTCTTCTCCCCCCATTCTGAATTTTTATTTTTTATAGGTTTTTACAAAATGAAGACTGCCTGTGAATTAAACCATGGTCTAATGCTACACGCTTTGATCACTAAAAGAAATAATGACATACTACCGAGTGAAATAGTATCAGTAATCAGAGAAAGAATGGACGGAGTTAGAAAAGAATCCAGATGCGAAGATAATAAGTTACAATTTGGTAAAGGAAAATCAAAATCCGCAGCAAAAAGAAGAGCACGACACCTAGAAAGATGTCACAAATGCGGAAAATGGTCACATGGAGGTAAATGTTCCAATAATCAAACCTATTCAAATACCGAATTTGTTACTTTATGCAGAGACGGACCGTTCATATGTTTAGAAGAAAAGACACTGAATGCTCGAGGTTACGCCAATGTAGCTATGGAAAACCAATTAAACCGACTATCTTATGAATGGGATAGATCATATAACTAAGAAATCTATTCCACAGGTATGTCTGTACAGTTTTTATTTTTATTTTTATTTTTAACCTTTTGATAATAAACGCTAATTTGTTCGCTAAAAAGTATTAAATTGGTATTGAATAAAATTAGGTTTGGCGACCGAAATTATTGATATCATTCAAAAATTTATTACATCACTGCGAAATTTAACGTTTATTCTTAAGGTATAAATATCTTTAATCAATCAACCCAAAATATTTCAAAAATTCGTCATGAGTTAAATTAGGTCTTGGAACCGAAATTACTTTACCGAAAAGAGGGGCGCATATTTTTGATAATATTTGATTGATTAAAGTGGAATAAAAAGACAAAAAGATTTTTAATTTTATTTTTACCATGTTTTTAATCTTAATATTTAAATCTTAAATTAATATTGTAAACTTTATAAAAACAATATATTTAAAATTATAAATATTTGAAAAATTAATATAAGTTTGATATGAATTTATAAATTTTTAAATTAAGTTTGGTGTGAATTTTTAATTTTTAAAATATTAATTTTTAATTTTATGCATTTTAAATTTTAAGTTTGGTGTGAATTTTTAATAATAATTTTGAATTTTATATTTAAGTTGTGTGAATTTAAAAACAAAAATTTACTTTATCTCATTAAGTTAAGAATATGATTTTTAAAATTCGTCGTAAGTTGAAGACTAGGTCTTTGAACCGAAATTGCTTTACCCGAGGTAGGGACGAGAACTTTTATTATCATTATTTTTAATCTTATTGAATTAAAGTATGCCAAAAACATTAAAAAACCCAAAAATCTTAGCTTTTAAAACAATCGCTACAAAAAGACAAATTTTAAAATTTTGTCGAAGGACGGACTAGGACATCGATCCGAAACGACCTCGTCCTAAATAACAAGGGAAACAAAATTTTAAAATTAATTACTTAATTGTTTTAATAAGTTAATGATTATAAAAAAAAAATATATATACCAAACTCCGCGAGTCGCGGAGTTTGGAGCTTAAATCTCCGCGAGTCGCGGAGAGACTAAAAACCGGAAAAAAATATAACTGCAGAACAGATCAGTCCCCAACCCAAAACAACAAAAACACAGCGAATTCTGCACCCGAAAAACCCGAAAAATACACCCCAAAATCCCAATTTTTAACCGTTAATCACCAAATTTTTTGCTAAAATCATGTTGAGAAGGATGCTATCTAAGAATTACTCAAGAAAAACGGTAAATTTCTACACCTAAACACCATTTAATCCGAAATTTGGTGTTCTTGAGCTATTTTTTCCCCAATTTGATTTTGATGCTTTTTAGTGTAATTAAGCTTAAATTGTTTATGTATTATGCTTGTATAACCTAGATTGATGCTATTTAACATGATTAGAAGCCTTAAACTTCAAATTTTGAGTAATCTAGGGTTTGTGTTCTTGAGCAAATTTGGGGCTTTTTGATATAAACAGGTTATGGCCGATTTTTGTTATGAATTGTTGCTAAATTGAGTAGTGTAACATGTCTAGGTAGTTAAATGATCCAAACTTTGAGCCTAAACATGATTTTGAGAATTAAAGTGGACTTTTTCAAGTCTAAAATTCATGAACTTGATTTTTGAAAGATAATGCCATTTGAGACTTGTTTAATTGCTAGTAATGATTATTTTGACATGTTATTTGAGTTGAATGCTTATGAACTTGGCGAACATTTTCGTATATGCTTATTTGAAAAAGTGTAGATTTGATAAAAATGTGAAAATGAGCTTAAGTTTGATATAAATTGATAATGTCATTGTAATTATTTTGATTGATGATTTTGCTGACACTAATGCATATTTGGATGCACAAAAATTGTGTTTGATGTGTTTTGCAGAATGAAAGGGGTAAATCTTCATCCCAAGCCCGCAATGCTCCTGCTGAGAATTTGGAACAACAGGAGGTGGATAACTACTACAAGCAGGATGTACCTCATCCAGTCATGACCTTTTCTGATATGCACTTGGAAGAGTTGCACCCGAACCTGAGATTTGACAGACTTTGGATAGATTATCCAAAATATCAACGGGGTTTGCATACTCTTCATTCTAAGGTTGTTGAGGTACCGAGGGTCATAGAATGGGGACCCTTAGAAGCTGTAGAATTGGCCGGGCCAATTAGGGAATTACTTGTACAGAGGTATGGTAATTCTTCTTTTAATGACTGGATATGTTTATTCACCATACGTAGACCTGTATATAAAGTATGGTGTGAAGAATTGTTATGTAGTATAGAGTTGAATGATCGGGTAGCTAGTTTAACCGATCGTTCTTTTATTAGATTTTTGTTAGGCGGTTCGATGCGCCACATGTCTTTACTGGACATGGCTCAGGCTTTACGTATATATACGCCTGAGGAGTTAGCGTCTGCCGATTGTAGAGGATTGATACTAAACGGTAGAAAGATAGATGAGAATTTTGATACACACGGTGTGTGGAGTCAAATGACAAGCCATCACCGTTTCAAAGGGGGAAATTACTCTTATTTGGATATAGATAGAGCTGAATTAAGAGTGATACATAGGTTTTTAGCTAATTCGATTACACAAAGGGGTAAGAACAAGGAAAAAGTAAATGAACAGGATTTGTTTTACCATATGTGTATTCGAGACCCACAGAGCGCTGTAAGTATACCATATTGTGTGGGTTATTATTTATCAGCTATGGTTCGGGGGATGCGACCACATAGCATAATAGGAGGTGGTATTTTTATTACTTTGATTGGTGAATATCTCGGTGTGGATATAAGTCGGGGGGGATTATTAGTAGAAGAACCAGAACCCCGCGATACTATAGGTTTAAATGTATACCATGGTGCGAAAGTTTTGAAGAGGCGAAATAACGCCGCAGTACGATACCATGGTAGACATCCACAGGTGGAGAGAAACCAGCAGCAAGGTAATGTAGGAGGGGGGAATGAGATGCAAGAAATGCATAGGTTTATAGCTTCTCAGGAATACGAAAATGCTAGACAGAGAGCATTTGAAGATTGGCAAGTTCATCAGAACCAGATCATAGCTCATTGCCAACATATAGGTAGAAACTATATTCCTACACCGAAACCCGTCTTCCCTCCTTGGTCTATAGAGATGCAGCCACCATATCCTACGTATGACCCTGCCGAAGCATTCTATAGCACTTATGGTTATGCCTGGAACCCCTATTGGTACCAATATCATCCTTAGTTTACTTATTATTATTTTTTTTATTTTGTAATTTGTAATTATTGATACATTTAATATTTTTGTTAATATTGTAATCATTTTTATAATTATCTAACTTTTATTCTTAGATTTTAATAATTTTTGAATGTGGGGTAATATACCAAACTTCAAAAATATGTATATATGTTTGCAGTTTATCTTATGTACACAACAGGGTAAAACAACGCATTTTCAAAGACTGGCATTAAGTTCAGCAAAACAACTAATTTTGACGACAAGATGCAAAATATATGTGAAATAACAACAAGACGGAATGAACAAATGATGTGCACCATTTATCATTCAGCAAACAAACGCCAATATATTTGGAAACTTTGGTAAAAATTTAATCATTTTCACACAAATCACCCTCAAAAATTTAAATTGTTACTGATTTCTTGCAAATGAGGGCATTGCAAGATCTTAAGTGTGGGAAGGGGTTAAATTCTTTCGGATTTTAAAATTTTTTACTTTATACACTTGGTTACCATTAAAAATACTAGTAAAGCAGTAGTTGTATTAGAATCTAGTGCTCTCTGACAAAAAAAGAACAGCCCTAGTCTTATATACTGACTACCCAATTCTAGTAAAATTTTTCAAAATTTTCAATTAAATGAATTCAAAATCATGTTTATACATATTTATGAACGATAAAACTAGGTTTTAACACCGAAATTATTGTTACCTCGAAAAGGACATAAATTGAGAAACAAACCAAAATGTTAAAATTCATTTAAAATGGAATAGAGGACGATAAAAAGAAAAATAAAAAGCCAAGTGTGGGAAAATTTACCAAGTTATTTTAAACATATGTCACATATATCTGTAACAAATAACTGAAAATACTTTTGCTTTGGACTAAACTAAACTGTTTTACCCGATGAAAGAAAAGAAGAGATGGATCTACACGATGAATCAATTCCATCATTAAAAGGAAGTAAAGTCTTCCGAAAAAGACACGCGCTTCTTGATTTAGGTTATGAAGTTGTCGTCCAGACCAGCTGTAGGTTGACGAAAAATCTAGAAAAGTCATCACTAAAATCAGCAGGAAATCCACGGACCTCAGCATTAAACAGGGTCGCCAAGTGGTCAGATTTATCCTAACCATGAGAAGGATTTATCTCGTACAATGGGGGGGCACCATGCAAATTAGCTGGATAAGACTAATGAATCAGATCCCCAGAAAGGATAATCTCCTTAAAGATTAAAAATCAGCTTTTAAGACTGATATTACTCAATCCTAGAGATTGACCTTAAAGATTGAGAATTACAAACTCATAGAATTCGATGATATCTAAACTCGAGCTTAAACGAGAAAATATTTTGATCAAAATTATAAACCGATTTGTTTTCTGAAAACCCTATTTTCAATGCGTTCATTACCATTGAACGTAAAATCCTAGGAATTCACCTGGAATTCATTAGGTCACCTGAACTAAATCGGGTGTCAACCGTAAGAACGGTGGTTGCATAGCATGGTCAAAGACAGGACCTTGTGCCATACCGAAAAATTATAAGGGTGAGCTTTACTATTGCTCCTACCAAGGATAGTAATTGCGCCCGACACGTTATAGACCATAATCAAAAGCATGTCACGGGACATTGCCTTAACAGTTGCTTGTTCAACGCTTTCCTTTCAACCGGACGGTAGTTTACCGAAAGGTAATATATGGGACAAGTAAACTGGACGTGTTGCTTTCCAAATACAAGGTTAGCAAGTGGGTGACACAAAACCGCAAGTTTTGAGCTAAAATTTTCAAATCTGAAACCCACCAAACCCACAAAAATATTTTGCAAACACCGGTAAAGGGTTATTCCGGAAAACTTATCTAGGGTAAAAACTAGATTTCAAAAAATCAAATGTTTTCATAAAGATCCAATTTCCTTAATGGATCTAAATTTTTATAGTCATGTGGGACTGTAAACCATATCGTTACTACCATTGTTTATACCGCCGTATAGAAATCACTGATGTACAAAGTGTGAAGAATAAAGAAGTGATTCTAGTATTTCAAGACGATATTGCTTGAGGACAAGCAACGCTCAAGTGTGGGAATATTTGATAATGCTAAAAACGAACATATATTTCATAGCATTATTCCTCAAGAAAGACAAGCTTTTAGTTGCAATTGTTCTATTTACAAGTGATATTCGTTTGTATAATAAAAGGTGAAGACAAAAGACAGATTCGACGAATTGAAGAGGCAAACGACCAAAAAGCTCAAAAGTACAAAAGACAATCAAAGAGGTTCCAATTATTGATAAGAAACGTCTCGAAATTACAAGAGTACAAGATTCAAAACGCAAAATACAAAATATAAAATTGTACGCAAGGACGTTCGAAAATCCGGAACCGGGACCAAAGTCAACTCTCAACGCTCGACGCAACGGACTAAAAATTACAAGTTAACTATGTATATAAATATAATATAATATATAATTAATTATATTAATTATATATATATTATATATATAATAAAAACCGTCGGCAGAGAAAGACTCCAAGATGTGAGCTGGAATTTCAAACTCCGCGACTCGCGGAGTTTGAAGGCAAAATTCACCGCGAGTCGCGGAGCCCCAAATTTCAACTCTGCCTATAAAGCAAACCGAATTCTGATCAAAAATTCAATATCTTTTTCTTCTCTTATCATACGTAAAATTTATATATATATATATATAATTTATATTTTAATTTTAATTTTAATTCTAATAATAAGGGTATGTTAGCGAATGTTGTAAGGGTGTAAGTCGAAATTCTGTCCGTGTAACGCTACGCTATTTTTAATCATTGTAAGTTATGTTCAACCTTTTTACATTAATGTCTCGTAGCTAAGTTATTATTATGCTTATTTAAAACGAAGTAATCATGATGTTGGGCTAATTACTAAAATTGGGTAATTGGGCTTTGTACCATAATTGGGGTTTGGACAAAAGAACGACACTTGTGGAAATTAGACTATGGGCTATTAATGGGCTTTATATTTGTTTAACTAAATGATAGTTTGTTAATGTTAATATAAAGATTTACAATTGGGCGTCCCTATAAATTACCATATACACTCAATCGGACACGATGGGCGGGGTATTTATATGTACGAATAATCGTTCATTTAACCGGACACGGGAATGGATTAATAGCCACTAGAATAATTAAAACAGGGGTGAAATTACATTCAAGGGTAATTGGTGTAATTGTTAACAAAGTAGTAAAACCTTGGTTTACACGCAGTCGATAACCTGGTGTATTCATTAAACAAAGTATTAAAACCTTGTTACAATTCAAATCCCCAATTAGTTGGAATATTTAACTTCGGGTATAAGAATAATTTGATGAGGACACTCGCACTTTATATTTATGACTGATGGACTGTTATGGACAAAAACCAGACGGACAGATTAAATAATCCAAGACAAAGGACAATTAACCCATGGGCATAAAACTAAAATCAACACGTCAAACATCATGATTACGGAAGTTTAAATAAGCATAATTCTTTTATTTCATATTTAATTTCCTTTATTTTATATTTAATTGCATTTCTAATTATCGCACTTTTATTTATTGTTATTTAATCGCACTTTTAATTATCGTACTTTTTAATTATCGCAATTTTATTTTATCGCACTTTTATTATTCGCAATTTCATTATCGTTATTTACTTTACGCTTTAATTTAAGTCTTGTATTTATTTTATATTTTACATTAGGTTTTAACTGCGACTAAAGTCTTAAAATCGACAAACCGGTCATTAAACGGTAAAAACCCCCCTTTATAATAATAATATTACTTATATATATATTTGTATTTTTATAAAAGTAAACTAATATAGCGTTGAGCTTTGTTTAAAGATTTCCCTGTGGAACGAACCGGACTTACTAAAAACTACACTACTGTACGATTAGGTACACTGCCTATAAGTGTTGTAGCAAGGTTTAAGTATATCCATTCTATAAATAAATAAATATCTTGTGTAAAATTGTATCGTATTTAATAGTTTTTCCTAGTAAAATATAAAGCTATTTTATATACACCTCGCATAACATCAAGTATATATATATATATATATATATATATATATATATATATATATATATATATATATATATATATGTAACATCCCGCGTTTTTCCGTTAAATTTATTTTTAACACTATCTTTTTTTTTTAAATAATACCTTTCGTTATTTAAATTCGTAGTTTCCGTTGACCAACGTTCTTAATTTTCCTGTTATTTAATTATAACATCACTCGTTTACTCGAGCGTTTTTAAAATATTCGTTTGGTTAATTCCCACACCCGCTTTGAAACTTGAGGGACCGAGGTTGCCAAGTGGGCAAACTAGTTGACTAGGTCAACTAGTCAACCCACCTTATCCATCCATTCATTTCACCTCCCACCTTCTTCCTCTTTTCTCTCTACTTCCCTTTCATGAACTCAAACACCCATCTTCATAAAATCATCATCTAAATTCGGATCGAGAAGCAAACTTCAAAACAAATTACATTTTCGTGATCCTCTCTTCATCCTCTACATTTTGGTACCAATTTCTTCACATTTAGGTAACGTTTCTAAAAACTCTAGATTTCTCTAAATTCGTGTTTTTGACTTGAAATGGTGTTAGTTAGTGTCTATGGCTCGTGTATAAAATGAATATATGTTTTGTTTGCTCGATTCGTTGTTTTGAGTAACTAGTTTGAACATTTGAAATGGGTGTGCTTAATCCTTAATTTTAGATGAGTTAATGTTGTTAAATTATTAGAGTTTATGTTTTAAAAGTGTTACTAGCATCTTTAGCATCAATTTGATGTGTAGGTTGATTTGGAAAACATCATTAACATGATTATTGGTTTTGTGATTCTTGATTAGGGTTTGATGAACTCTAAAAGGAAATTTTGATGCTTTTAATGCCATGAAATGTTATTAGTTAGTGATTAGTTGTATTGTATGTTTCATTACCTTCAAAACGGCATATCATATGTGTGAATTGCTTTCCCGAATCTTAAAATGCGTTTTGTAAACTTGAAACGATGGTTTTGAACATTTAATGACCACTTGACGAGATTTCGGCTATTGTAAATGATGTTTTTGCTTGATGAAAAGTGGTTAGTTATATTCCTTGTCAAAATACCTTTCCAACGATATAAGATACTTGTTTTGGATGTTTACGGTTTAGGATTTATGGGTATCTGAAGTTGGATTCGTGCTTGAGTGTGAAAACTGCCAGAATTCTCTGCACAGGTAATGGCGCGGCGCGCCATATACCCGCGCGGCGCGCCAAAGTGGTCTGTCCAACTTTGTCGATTTTTGAATAATGTTTGCTATGCTACGCACCTCCGATTCACATGTAACTTGTTCTAACATGCTCATATATGATTAAAAACCTCAGAAAAATAGTTCGGGACCCGACCCGAACGTGTTGACTTTTCGTTGACTTTGACCGACCGAAGTTCGACTTTTTGTCAAACTTAACCAAATGATTGTGCAATATTCCTAACTTGTTTCTATACTTGCATCTTGCATGAAACTTGACAAATTGATTCACATGCTATATTTAATCGAGTCGTAACGAGCCATATGACTAATTGAACACATTTCGCCCGACCTTGTGACGTAACCGGTTAATTAATACAACTTACTTGTTTAGGTCAAGGCTAAGCAACTATCATGCACACGTTTACTTTGTGAAGTACTTTTATACTCGTGCACTCGAGGTGAGATCATAGTCCCATCTTTCAACAACTTTTATACTTTTAAATCATGGGATGAGAAACATATACGGTTTTATACTACATACTTTTACACTTTGAACACAAGTACGAAAACGAACATTCCACGTACGGGTTTGAACAAAAAGCCTCAATTCAATTATCACTAGTTACACTTGCAGGGTGTAAACGTGAACTTATATTATGTGATCACATGGGCTTGACGAGCCTCATTCGGACGGTTCGCTACCGTTAGCAGATGAAATATATTTTCGGGTCTAGTGTATGTTCTAACACTATGCAAAGGGTGCAAAACAGTTAAGTTTGATAATTGGGTGCCCGCGATACAAACAACAACTTTGGAATGCAAATGATTTTGATAATCATCTTATATTAAATCTTGTGGTTCAAAAACAACGTTTACAAACACCTATGATTTCACCAACGTTTTTTGTTGACAGTTTTCTATATGTTTCTCAGGTTCATACTTGGCTATTTGATACATGCTTCCGCATACACTCATACTTGCTTGGAGTCAAGCATACATACATACATACGCTAGTGATAGCACCTTTGGATTCAAACATATTGTTTACATACTTACGCTATTTATAGCAACCGCGATTTTAAACTAATTATGTCGCAAGTTACCTCATTTATAATTTATACTTTTGCAAACTTAAAATTGTTGTCGAACGGATTTGTAAACTAAACTTTGCAAGCATGATACGTTTCAAAAGAATGCGACATAATTTTGGTCAAACGAGTCTCATATAGGGACTACGACCACGTTTCGGGACCTCAGTTAGCGACGCCGTCAATGAAGATTTTAGTCGGGTCGCCACAGATGGTATCAGAGTGTTGGTTGTAGGGAACTAGGATATGCATTACTGTGTCTGACAGAGTCGTTAGGACGCATTAGTGAATCTAGACTACAACCGGATAGTTAGCCATTGCATTCTGACATACATTTGCTATAGATAGCACTTACTTGACTACTTGTGCATTATACTTGAATCATTCTTAGGCAAACTTTTTAATGGTACCCAACCTTCATCATACGAACTCGTATTCTGCCACTTTTTGGTAACACACGTGAATTCAAGGTTTATACGCGTACGGATGACCACGACTTCGTTAGTCACTCTAGTTCGGGAATTCTGACTCCTTGGTTGTTATCCACCCCATCTCAGCTTACTATCCACAAGTGTTGTAAAGTTACCACCACCACTCTAGATGAGTATCGTCATCACTATTTATCACTACGGTTGCGTACTACTCGTTATCATGACTCGTTACTCTTTTCATACCTAAATACATTATTGTCTGACTCGAACCGCATTGACATGAACAATCATTTATACACTTCCCTCGGGGAACGCTTCCTTAGAGTTGCAGAAATTCTTTCGATTTAATACGAGTCACGTTTGAGACGTCGTTACATTTTGTTCATTTTAGATCTTCACGATGACACGAACTTGAATCTATGGAGTGATGTGGGAATGGAGGTATGAGTTAGCGTAATATAACGACACTCGATCAATGTGGTTATATTACGGTAATAATACCAAAGTTCTAATGACACGTGATGGTGGTTAGACTCGATCAACCTAAATCACCACCATGTGCCATGTACATGACTTCATCTATTCATGTTTGGACATCTAAAAACTCCGAAAGTACTGACAACAACCATACCGGGGACACACCTTCGAATATTGTCGAACCATATTTATGCTTCCGAATGAATGACGAATTCTTTCAACTTCAAACATACGTTATAAATGAATACTATCTCGTCCTCGCACAGTATTATCAACGAACTACAATATACCTGTTATGCTCACACTGAGGTGGAAACTTCTCTCGTATTACACTCGTACTTCCGTATAAGGAAATCTTTGATTCTAAATTTTCAATGGAGAGATAGACTCTTCACGTTATACTAGTACTCGCCTCGAGGGTGAATAGCCCCGACGAACGTTTTCAGAAACCGATGAGAACTTGCTCCGACAAACGTTTTTGGAAACAGATAAATCTTTCGCGACGCAAATTTCTTGAGAAACTTGTTCTAACTAACGTTTTCGAGTCCTGATGTACCCGTTCAAACATACCTTACAGAAATGTACCTCATTTCAGATCGAGATTCTTGTTTCACTTCTAGATTTTGGAGTGCTTTTCGAAAAGCCTTGGGACCACGTTTAAACATGAGTACAACACATCAACGCATCTCGAAGGGCAAAACAAACATACGATTCAAACCTTGGAAATCATAAAACGAATTCGTGTTATCGACTTCAAAATTTCTTGAGAAAAGTCATTGCCTTTACTAAATTCTCTTACGCCGATGGTTATCATTCAAGTCTTAACGTCAGACCTTTTAAAATCTTATGTGACCGGAAATGTCATTCTCCTTTTGTAGAACCAAGTTAATGATAATCAAACCACCGAACCCGAGCTAATTCATGGAACAACTAAGAAACTTCTTTAACCTCAGAAAGGCTCGAGACGACCGTAGTCGCCAAAGGAGCTATGCCACTGTTAGACGTAAACTTTTCAAATTCCATGTGGAAAACCGCGTAACGTTAAAAGTCGCACCTTGAAAAGGTGTAGTCCATTTCGGAAACGTAGAAAGCTAAATTCGCGATATTTTTAGTCCTTTTGAAATTTTGAGGTGTGTTGTGCCCGTTGCTTACCGCTTCGAACTTCCGACTCAAATAAATTCCGTTCATCCTACATTCTGTGTATCAAACTTAAAGGCGTGTCTTGCAAGACAAGAACTTGTTATCCTCTTCGATGAACTTACTATCAACGATAAACCTCACTTCCAAGGAGGACCGGTTGAAACTATAAATCGTGGAACCAAACTTTAAACCAACGTAAAATCGAGACTGTCGAAGTTCGTTGAAATACCCGAGGGAGTACCTTCACTTATTCGTAGAACCGACAAAGCAAGATCTCGAGGAAGAAACAACGACTACTACTTCCAACTAAATTTCGGGACGAAATTTCTTTTAAGGTGTAGGTAATGTAACATCTCGCGTTTTTCCGTTAAATTTATTTTTAACACTATCTTTTTTTTAAAATAATACCTTTCGTTATTTAAATTCGTAGTTTCCGTTGACCAACGTTCTTAATTTTCCCGTTATTTAATTATAACATCACTCGTTTACTCGAGCATTTTTAAAATATTCGTTTGGTTAATTCCCGCACCCGCTTTGAAACTTGAGGGACCGAGGTTGCCAAGTGGGCAAACTAGTTGACTAGGTCAACTAGTCAATCCACCTTATCCATCCATTCATTTCACCTCCCACCTTCTTCCTCTTTTCTCTCTACTTCCCTTTCATGAACTCAAACACCCATCTTCATAAAATCATCATCTAAATCCGGATCGAGAAGCAAACTTCGAAACAAATTACATTTTCGTGATCCTCTCTTCATCCTCTACATTTTGGTACCAATTTCTTCACATTTGGGTAACGTTTCTAAAAACTCTAGATTTCTCTAAATTCGTGTTTTTGACTTGAAATGGTGTTAGTTAGTGTCTATGGCTCGTGTATAACATGAATATATAGTTTGTTTGCTCGATTCGTTGTTTTGAGTAACTAGTTTGAACATTTGAAATAGGTGTGCTTAATCCTTAATTTTGGATGAGTTAATGTTGTTAAATTGTTAGAGTTTATGTTTTAAAAGTGTTACTAGCATCTTTAGCATCAATTTGATGTGTAGGTTGATTTGGAAAACATCATTAACATGATTATTGGTTTTGTGATTCTTGATTAGGGTTTGATGAACTCTAAAAGGAAATTTTGATGCTTTGAATGCCATGAAATGTTATTAGTTAGTGATTAGTTGTATTGTATGTTTCATTACCTTCAAAACGGCATATCATATGTGTGAATTGCATTCCCGAATCTTAAAATGCGTTTTGTAAACTTGAAACGATGGTTTTGAACATTTAATGACCACTTGACGAGATTTCGGCTATTGTAAATGATGTTTTCGCTTTATGAAAAGTAGTTAGTTGTATTCCTTGTCAAAATACCTTTCCAACGATATAAGATACTTGTTTTGGATGTTTACGGTTTAGGATTTATGGGTATCTGAAGTTGGATTCGTGCTTGAGTGTGAAAACTGCCAGAATTCTCTGCACAGGTAATGGCGCGGCGCGCCATATACCCGCGCGGCGCGCCAAAGTGGTATGTCCAACTTTGTCGATTTTTGAATAATGTTTGCTATGCTACGCACCTCCGATTCACATGTAACTTGTTCTAACATGCTCATATATGATTAAAAACCTCAGAAAAATAGTTCGGGACCCGACCCGAACGTGTTGACTTTTCGTTGACTTTGACCGACCGAAGTTCGACTTTTTGTCAAACTTAACCAAATGATTGTGCAATCTTCCTAACTTGTTTCTATACTTGCATCTTGCATGAAACTTGACAAATTGATTCACATGCTATATTTAATCGAGTCGTAACGAGCCATAGGACTAATTGAACACATTTCGCTCGACCTTGTGGCATAACCGGTTAATTAATACAACTTACTTGTTTAGGTCAAGGCTAAGCAACTATCATGCACACGTTTACTTTGTGAAGTACTTTTATACTCGTGCACTCGAGGTGAGATCATAGTCCCATCTTTCAACAACTTTTATACTTTTAAATCATGGGATGAGAAACATATACGGTTTTATACTACATACTTTTACACTTTGAACACAAGTACGAAAACGAACATTCCACGTACGGGTTTGAACAAAAAGCCTCAATTCAATTATCATTAGTTACACTTGCAGGGTGTAAACGTGAACTTATATTATGTGATCACATGGGCTTGACAAGCCTCATTCAGACGGTTCGCTACCGTTAGCGAATGAAATATATTTTTGGGTCTAGTGTATGTTCTAACACTACGCAAAGGGTGCAAAACAGTTAAGTTTGATAATTGGGTGCCCGCGATACAAACAACAACTTTGGAATGCAAATGATTTTGATAATCATCTTATATTAAATCTTGTGGTTCAAAAACAACGTTTACAAACACCTATGATTTCACCAACGTTTTTCGTTAACACTTTTCTATATATTTCTCAGGTTCATACTTGGCTATTTGATACATGCTTCCGCGTACACTCATACTTGCTTGGAGTCAAGCATACATACATACATACATACGCTAGTGATAGCACCTTTGGATTCAAACATATTGTTTACATACTTACGCTATTTATAGCAACCGCGATTTTAAACTAATTATGTCGCAAGTTACCTCATTTATAATTTATACTTTTGCAAACTTAAAATTGTTGTCGAACGGATTTGTAAACTAAACTTTGCAAGCATGATACGTTTCAAAAGAATGCGACATAATTTTGGTCAAACGAGTCTCATATAGGGACTACGACCACGTTTCGGGACCTCAGTTAGCGACGCCGTCAATGACGATTTTGGTCGGGTCGCCACAATATATATATATATATATATATATATATATATATATATATATATATATATATATATATATATATATATATATATATATAGAAACTTATAATACTTCATTCCATATATATAGGTATGTGGTAATATTATTGTAGGCATTATTATTATTGTCTTATTTTTATTTGTATCATTATTATAATTAATAAAATTATTATTTCTATTAAAATTATTATAAGTATTATTATTTTTATTAAGATACAACTTATTATCATTAATGTTATCATTATTAATATTATCATTAACATTATTATTAATAATTATTATTAGCTTCATTATTATTATTTATTATTACTAATATTAAAATAATCATTATTATGAATGTATAATTATATTTGTTAAATATTGATATTATTTATATATATATATAAAAATATTCAGAATTCCAATCCAAATATACAGATCACTCTAACCTTTACAATTTTTGTTTCTTGTTAAAAATATGTATCTAAATCGTACGAATCAGTTAGATATAACTATCATTTTTTTTCTGAATATAACTCATGTACTTCTTATCTGGCCAAGTTGAGTAGAGGTCAACTTCACAAATCAACTTGAATCAATTTAACTGTTAAATTACGTACTCAGTCACGATTACAAACAAAAATTTTTAAATACATAAATCAGATATAATCAATTCGTACAAATCACAATTCAGTCAAAGGAACAATCCAAGAATTTGTTAGCCATCCAAATCACCTTCGCTTCACCTTGATCAATCTGACAGATATTAATTTCAGATAAATACAAACTATAAAGAATGAATTATTCCATTCTGTTAGATGTCGAATTCAATCATCGATACAAAACAAAATTTTTTATGAAATATATATCGAATAAATGTACGAATTTGTTACCTGTCAATATCTTTGTCAGAAATCTGTTGAATATCTCTATCTGTTGAGTATTTTAATCTTTCTGATTGATAATTATGTACCTCCTGTCTGCTATTGTTACACGTCCCAATCCAATTTCAATGTAAACAAAATAAGATCAATTATAAGTATATTATTCGTTCAGTAACTCAAACAAACCTCTGTTATTACACACTACTTATTAATTATGTATCTTTTGGAGAACCATCACCTACAAGAACCACCGCGAACCACCATCTCTCGCTCTCTCTTTCTTTCTTGACTTTCTTTTTATTCGTAAACCACACAACTACCATCACCAATTTCTACCTTATTTCCTTTTAAACCGTCGACACCACCAACACAACAATCGGCTATTGTTAAACCAAAACAACACTACTTGAACCATCTTTTTCCTTGTATCCTTCGATGTTGTGAATTTCCCTCAAACTCAAACCATCCGCCACCCTAGATCTCTCTCCCTCTCATTTTTTTTCTCGCTCTTAAATTAAAACCATCACAACAAAACCCTACACCCTCCTGCTACAGCTACAACGACCATTACCCTACCATCTATCAAAAACCCATTTCATTTTCGCTACTATTATTCTGTTACTAGATCACAATTACACAGCAACCTTTGCTACTATTTTTCTCTGTCGACCCAAGGCCACAACGGGTCACCACTTTAAAAATCAAATCACCAAACCCATTTTGTTTTCCTTCTTCATTTTCTTTCTCTAAAACCCTCACAACCATATTATCAACCGTAATCACCATACCACTTTTGTTTTTCCTATCTCAAATGAACGCCACTCGAACCTATCTATTTTGCGCGATGATTTACTTCACGGGCGAGGTCTCTGGTTCAAATCCAGGATGGCCCAGCTGCGCTAGGGAAAAGAATAGAAGAAGCGTCTGACTCCTTCATGCATGCTCCAATGATTCTTTATAAAACACATTATAGAAGTCAAATACATATGAGACGTCTAAAGTGAAATGGCCGACCAATGCCATGTTTTAATAGTTAGACACTCAGCAAACTTGATATAAAGTATAGATGGGGCATTATAAAATATACAAAAGATAGACTTATGGCCGACAAAGAGTATCCTTAATTTGTTTAAACATATTGGCCGAGGGAAAATTGGATTTCGGTAGCATTGGATCCCCTTTATTCAATTCATGGATTTAATAGTGTATGGGTAGGGTCAAGACACCATCATCAAAGGTTAATGGGATGAAAGTTTAGTGGGTTACAAAATGATAAATGATAATGATGTTACATTCTATTTTCTGTCGGGTCACAACCGAGAACTCAACCCAATCCGTATATATTTTTTTTGTTGCTGTTGCTCGCTTCCTTACAGCTATATTGCTGCTACTATCACCATATGTTCTGTTGAAAGAAGGTTACGAAATATGATGATATAATTATGATCATGATAATGGTGGTTGAAAGAAATGATGATGAAGAATCATGGTGATGATGTAAGGATGTTGTTGATGAGAAGATGATGATCTATGAGGGACAAAATACGGCTGCTATGAGTCTCCCTTCTATTCGATTTAAACCATGAACCAGAACTCATAATACACATGAGGTTGGGCTAGGTTAAATAACTCATTGGGCTTATATTAAATGAGTGATCTCTGAAATAAGTGGGTTTTACAAAGAGAACATAATTAAACGGGTTAAACATATATGGTATACAAAATATTCCAGATAAGTAAGACAGATCAGATGGTTTAGAGGTGTTGTTGGGATCAAGAGGTCATGAGTTCGAGCCCGGTCCCGGGCAATTCTTTTTGGAAAGGCTTATTAAAGGGTATATACACTTTTAATATTATTATTATTATTATTATTATAAAATATTATTATTATTATTATTATTATTATTATTATTATTATTATTATTATTATTATTACTATTATTATTATTATTATTATATTATTATTACTAATATTGTTACCATAAGAAGTATTATTAAAAATTATCGTATTTAATATTAATTTGATCATTTTAAGTATTATCATTAATATACTACAATAAATATTATTGTTATGGTTATGATTGTTATTATCACTAAAATAATACAAGTTATTATTATTATCATCATTTTTATCAAAAATATCATTAATACTAAGGATTTTCATTTTCATTAAAGTTATCATTATTACTAATATTATCATTTAAGATTATTATTATTATCAAAATTAGTATTATTATTATCATTATTATTATTATTTTCATATTAACAATATTATTATTACAAACAAAATATATAAGGTATATATAATTTAAGATAAATATATATAAATTTATTCGATTACAATTATGTGTGTTAATGTATATAAATAAATGATATAGGTTCGTGAATCTGAGGCCAACCCTATACTTGTTCAATGTCGTTATATGTATTTTTACTACGAAATACAGTATGGTGAGTTTCATTTGCTCCCTTTTACTCTTTACATTTTTGGGCTGAGAATACATGCAAATGCTTTATTAACTATTTTACAATATTTATATGCGTGAGTTCATTTGATTCCCTTTTACTCTTTACATTTTTGGGACTGAGAATACATGCGCTGTTTTTACAACTACTTTATTAAATGCTTTTGAAATATATTTTGAACTACGAATACATGAAATGCTTTTATAAATGTTTGACGAGATAGACACAAGCAAAACATTCCTCGAATGAATTATTATGCAGACAGAAGTTCTGCGGATTATTATTGAATTATGTGGACATGATAATTGCCACCATTGAATTATGTGGACATGATAATTGTCCCCATTGAATTATGTAGACATGATAATTACCACCAATTGATGTGAATGTTATGTATCGAGAGAATGATTTTATACACAGGTTATGTGTATGTTATTTTTGTGCACGAGATATGTGTACGGTTACTAAGATTTATGAAAGATGATTTCGTACACGAGAAAGGTGTACTGTATTTAAAAGATATCGCATGTACATTACAGGTGGGTATAGGATTCGGGCCCATTTGTACCATGCAGGATTTAAATCTTGTGGTCTATCAAAATGATGAATTTTTACTGTTTACAATAAACTTATGAACTCACCAACCTTTTGGTTGACACTTGAAAGCATGTTTATTCTCAGGTATGAAAGAAATCTTCCGCTGTGCATTTGCTCATTTTAAAGATATTACATGGAGTCGTTCATGGCATTTAGTGGTCCGTTCATCGCAATGGTACCATATGTTATTATGTTCGTTCAGGAAGAATTTTGGACGGGGTATGACATGTGGTATCAGAGCGGTGGTCTTAGCGAACAGGGTCTGCATTAGTGTGTCTAACAGGTAGTTGTTAGGATGCATTAATGAGTCTGCATTAGTGTGTCTAGCAGGTAGTTGTTAGGATGCATTAGTGAGTCTGCATTAGTGTGACTAACAGCTAGTTGTTAGGATGCATTAGTGAAGTCTGGACTTCGACCTAGTAGTTGTTAGGTTATATTATTAAGTCTGGACTTGAACCTGGTCTGCATGTTAAAAGTTTTTGCTTACCACCATTTGTCGAAAAATATCTACTTATCATTTTCAGTCTCGACACGTCTTATGGCATTTATTGCATAGATGGTGTACAGACAAAATTCATATCTTAGCGTATCTGCTAATTCATATCTTAGCGTATCTGTTACTATAGACTTAATCTGACACGTTTCCTTAATTCCCTTCGTAATCTATGAGATCTTCTGTACTATACATAGATATTCTATGTAATTAGAATATCATCCGATATCCGAAAATCATTGCATATCGAAAAATCTTTTATTCAATCGTACGCATTGGAACTCACCACTAGTTCAAGTCCCTCGGATTTCGATATGGAGTCCCACTCTAGCTCCTAAAGCAGTGTCACCAGAATGAATCAATGGATCAGCCATCCCCAATTCATCTTATAAGTTCGTAGTCTACTCAATCATTGGAGACAAGAGGAAGGTGATCCTTTCCATCAACCAAATTTCCCTCTTGGCAAAGAACCTGAAGCACTTACCGGTTAACCTATTAGAAACACCATTTTCATACTCATTTCCCGAATACCTCGCCACGATTATATACTATCTCAAATTTAAAACGTTATACATTCGCTCGTTCCGACCAACAATCATCCCGGAGTAATAAGTCAACGAGCTTCACACCCGAGTTGTAGCCTTGAAAAGTATGGTGCAAAATGTACCAGCTTCAGCAACATTACCGGCACCAACAGTACCACCAACAGCACCATTCGCATCCCAAGCCTCAATTTCACAATCTGTCCCACGAACATCAACATCATATGCACCATAGATACCAAGGAGTACCAATAGCAATGAACAATGAAGTATCAATCCATAACTTTATTAATATTCTGTGAAGAATATGTGGTTCCTAATAGTTTTAGAGATTACTTATTCTAGCTTAAACCGAAAATCAAATGAGTCTAATATTATATTGACTCATTAAATCCATGATTACATCTGAAGAAAATATATATCTATATATATTTTCATAGGGATTGTGATTAAAAATTCTTTCGTACAAACTGTTAATGATGAAAATATTTTAATGGGTAGGTAATACCCGAGGAATATTTAAGATTTCACATTAATAAGTTACACTGTACATTCTTCAAATCCGTTTCAACAGTCACTTACTATCCTACATACAACCACACATATACGTACCCGTTCACCAAAGGAACAACTATTTTCATTCCAATTTAATTTCATATTCAGATTTTGACCGATCAAAATCCAAGTCAAGATTTAACAGAAGACATCACTTTTAGATTCCTACATATTTCGAAGCCATACTTTGAATTCAAAATTGTGCCAGAACCATTGGCGTGTTATTATCGAAAATAACTTTACAATACCTTTCTAAAATTAGCCAATTTTGTCACAGCTCCAACAAATCAACTTCGACTTTCATTCAAGATTAGCCATATTATAACTTTGATATATAAGTTTGCCTTTCGTCATTGTTACCGGAGAACCCTTTATCTCTCATCACATTAGCAGTAAACTTACCGGCAACTTCATTGATCTTTGACTTTTTGAAAAATAATTATATTTGTCGAAACCCCATTCTGTGTCAATCTGCACCTTGTGACGATAGTTGTCATACCAAAAAGTTTCAATCTTTATTTTGAATCTCGCAGCGATTCTACATCAACAGTTATATGTATACATATAACATGTATCTTTTAGAATTATGATCTTCCATTCTGAAATTCTGAATAAGCACCCCAAATTACGAAATCAATTCTCGGAGTATTAAAAGAACTGATTAAGCAGCAAAAACTATTGATGACTGTAAAAGTCAAAAGTTTGATAATAAAAGAATGGTACGTGGAAAAAGCTCGAAACATCAAAATCTGCTTTCTACATTATAATATCTTCAATATTTCTATGATATCGTTATATCTTCCTTGGTCGTAAATATCCTCAATATTTCCGAAAGTATCCTTATATCGTTTTTGTTCATAATTATCTTCGCTGTCATTCTATCCTTAGTATATCATATTGAAAACTGTTTTGACTTTTAGATTTCAGTGAAACCCTAGAAGCTTTAAATCCTTGGATATTCTTGAGTAATATTGGAATGAAAGCATGAGTTAATGCAATATAATGACACTTGATCAACGTAATTATATTATAGTAAATCATACGGAAGTTCTAATGGAACGTGATGATGGTAATGCTTGATCGACCTTACCATCACCATGAACCGTGTTACTTGACTTGTATTCATCATGAACCATGTTACTTGATTCGAATTCATCATGAAACTGAACTTGACCCGGTTAGGGCATTCATAAAACTATCTGCGTATCTATCTTGAAGAAATCTTTACATTTCCTTTGATGAAACATTCTTAGACGATGAAAATCTTTCTATTAAGAATTTGAGTTCAAATCTGGCATTAAAACATTCTCGATTTCAATTCCGACTGCCACCACTCAAATTTCGGGACGAAATTTCTTTAACGGGTAGGTACTGTAGTAACCCAGAAAATTTTCGACTAATTTTAAACCGAACTCTCGATACGATTTAATATATTTTAACACGATAAGCAAAGTCTGTTAGGTTGAGTCTCAAAATTTTTGAACTGTTTCATATATTCAATTAACCTTCGACCATTACCGACGATTCACGAACAGCTAATTATAAATTGATATGGAGATATATATAGATATATTTCTATTAACTTGAAAGGTTATTAAACTATAGTATGAAATGGTTATTATAAATATTTATGTAAAATAATATATTAAGTAATGAAACTATTATTGTAGACATATATATATATATATATATATATATATATATATATATATATATATATATATATATATATATATATATATATATATATATATATATATATGTACATATATAAGAATATTACTTGTAAGTATATATAATTTATATGCTTAAAGATATATATAAATAGTATATTCAGTTATGTGATAAAACTATGTAATCATTTATATAATATATTGAATATACATATATGGCTTCGAATCTAGTTATTAAACAATAGTAACACTCAATTGTGGTTGATTGATATTAAACGAATTTAGAAACGAATACTTATAAATATAAATTTGTAAGATGTTTCTATAGCAAATATATATATATATATATATATATATATATATATATATATATATATATATATATATATATATATATATATATATATATATATATATATATATATATATATATATATATATATATATTGTAAAATAAGAAAATTTTAAATGATATATATATATAGAAACTTATAATACTTCATTCCATATATATAGGTATGTGGTAATATTATTGTAGGCATTATTATTATTGTCATATTTTTATTTGTATCATTATTATAATTAATAAAATTATTATTTCTATTAAAATTATTATAAGTATTATTATTTTTATTAAGATACAACTTATTATCATTAATGTTATCATTATTAATATTATCATTAACATTATTATTAATAATTATTATTAGCTTCATTATTATTATTTATTATTACTAATATTAAAATAATCATTATTATGAATGTATAATTATATTTGTTAAATATTGATATTATTTATATATATATAAAAATATTCAGAATTCCAATCCAAATTTACAGATCATTCTAACCTTTACAAGTTTTGTTTCTTGTTAAAAATATGTATCTAAATCGTACGAATCAGTTAGATATAACTATCATTTTTTTTTCTGAATATAACTCATGTACTTCTTGTCTGGCCAAGTTGAGTAGAGGTCAACTTCACAAATCGACTTGAATCAATTTAACTGTTAAATCACGTACTCAGTCACGATTACAAACAAAAATTTTTAAATACATAAATCAGATATAATCAATTCGTACAAATCACAATTCAGTCAAAGGAACAATCCAAGAATCTGTTAGCCATCCAAATCACCTTCGCTTCACCTTGATCAATCTGACAGATATTAATTTCAGATAAATACAAACTATAAAGAATGAATTATTTCATTCTGTTAGATGTCGAATTCAATCATCGATACAAAACAAAATTTTTTATGAAATATATATCGAATAAATGTACGAATTTGTTAACTGTCAATATCTTTGTCAGAAATCTGTTGAACATCTCTATCTATTGAGTATTTTAATCTTTCTGATTGATAATTATGTACCTCCTGTCTGCTATTGTTACACGTCCCAATCCAATTTCAATGTAAACAAAATAAGATCAATTATAAGTATATTATTCGTTCAGTAACTCAAACAAACCTCTGTTATTACACACTACTTATTAATTATGTATCTTTTGGAGAACCATCACCTACAAGAACCACCGCGAACCACCATCTCTCGCTCTCTCTTTCTTTCTTGACATTCTTTTTATTCGTAAACCACACAACTACCATCACCAATTTCTGCCTTGTTTCCTTTCAAACCGTCGACACCACCAACACAACAATCGGCTATTGTTAAACCAAAACAACACTACTTGAACCATCTTTTTCCTTGTATCCTTCGATGTTGTAAATTTCCCTCAAACTCAAACCATCCGCCACCCTATATCTCTCTCCCTCTCAATTTTTTTTTCTCGCTCTTAAATTAAAACCATCACAACAAAACCCTACACCCTCCTGCTACAGCTACAACGACCATTACCCTACCATCTATCAAAAACCCCTTTCATTTTCGCTGCTATTATTCTGTTACTAGTTCACAATTACACAGCAACCTTTGCTACTATTTTTCTCTGTCGACCCAAGGCCACAACGGGTCACCACTTTAAAAATCAAATCACCAAACCCATTTTGTTTTCCTTCTTCATTTTCTTTCTCTAAAACCCTCACAACCATATTATCAACCGTAATCACCATACCACTTTTGTTTTTTCTATCTCAAATGAATGCCACTCGAACCTATCTATTTTGCATAACCAGCACTTGAATACGTGAATGAGATTCTTTATAAAACACATTATAGAAGTCGAATACATATGAGACGTCTAAAGTGAAATGGCCGACCAATGCCATGTTTTAATAGTTAGATACTCAGCAAACTTGATATAAAGTATAGATGGGGCATTATAAAATATACAAAAGATAGACTTATGGCCGACAAAGAGTATCCTTAATTTGTTTCAACATATTGGCCGAGGGAAAATTAGATTTCGGTAGCATTGGATCCCCTTTATTCAATTCATGCATTTAATAATGTATGGGTAGGATCAAGACACCATCATCAAAGGTTAATGGGATGAAAGTTTAGTGGGTTACAAAATGATAAATTATAATGATGTTACATTCTATTTTCTGTTGGGTCACAACCGAGAACTCAACCTAATCCGTATATATTTTTTTTGTTGCTATTGCTCGCTTCCTTACAGCTATATTGCTGCTACTATCACCTTATGTTCTGCTGAAAGAAGGTTACGAAATATGATGATATAATTATGATCATGATAATGGTGGTTGAAAGAAATGATGATGAAGAATCATGGTGATGATGTAAGGATGTTGTTGATGAGAAGATGATGATCTATGAGGGACAAAATACGGCTGCTATGAGTCTCCCTTCTATTCGATTTAAACCATGAACCAGAACTCATAATACACATGAGGTTGGGCTAGGTTAAATAACTCATTGGGCTTATATTAAATGAGTGATCTGTGAAATAAGTGGGTTTTACAAAGAGAACATAATTAAACGGGTTAAACATATATGGTATACAAAATATTCCAGATAAGTAAGACAGATCAGATGGTTTAGAGGTGTTGTTGGGATCAAGAGGTCATGAGTTCGAGCCCCGTCCCAGGCAATTCTTTTTGGAAAGGCTTATTAAAGGGTATATACACTTTTAATATTATTATTATTATTATTATTATTATTATTATTATTATTATTATTATTATTATTATTATTAGTATTATTATTATTATTACTACTACTACTATTACTACTATTATTATTATTACTAATATTGTTACAATAAGAAGTATTATTAAAAATTATCGTATTTAATATTAATTTGATCATTTTAAGTATTATCATTAATATACTACAATAAATATTATTATTATGGTTATGATTGTTATTATCACGAAAATAATACAAGTTATTATTATCATCATCATTTTTATCAAAAATATCATTAATACTAAGGATTTTCATTTACATTAAAGTTATCATTATTACTAATATTATCATTTAAGATTATTATTATTATCAAAATTAGTATCATTATTATCATTATTATTATTATTTTCATATTAACAATATTATTATTACAAACAAAATATATAAGGTATATATAATTTAAGATATATATATATATATAAATTTATTCGATTACAATTATGTGTGTTAATGTATATAAATAAATGATATAGGTTCGTGAATCTGAGGCCAACCCTATACTTGTTCAATGTCGTTATATGTATTTTTACTACAAAATACAGTATGGTGAGTTTCATTTGCTCCCTTTTACTCTTTACATTTTTGGACTGAGAATACATGCAAATGCTTTATTAACTGTTTTACAATATTTATATGCGTGAGTTCATTTGATTCCCTTTTATTCTTTACATTTTTGGGACTGAGAATACATGCGCTGTTTTTACAACTGCTTTATTAAATGCTTTTGAAATATATTTTGAACTGCAAATACATGAAATGCTTTTATAAATGTTTGACGAGATAGACACAAGCAAAACATTCCTCGAATGAATTATTATGCAGACAGAAGTTCTGCGGATTATTATTGAATTATGTGGACATGATAATTGCCACCATTGAATTATGTGGACATGATAATTGCCACCATTGAATTACGTGGACATGATAATTGCCACCAATTGATGTGAATGTTATGTATCGAGAGAATGATTTTATACACAGGTTATGTGTATGTTATTTTTGTGCACGAGATATGTGTACGGTTACTAAGATTTATGAAAGATGATTTCGTACACGAGAAAGGTGTACTGTATTTAAAAGATATCGCATGTACATTACAGGTGGGTATAGGATTCGGGTCCATTTGTACCATGCAGAATTTAAATCTTGTGGTCTATCAAAATGAAGAATTTTTACTGTTTACAATAAACTTATGAACTCACCAACCTTTTGGTTGACTCTTGAAAGCATGTTTATTCTCAGGTATGAAAGAAATCTTCCGATGTGCATTTGCTCATTTTAAAAATATTACATGGAGTCGTTCATGGCATTTAGAGGTCCGTTCATCGCAATGGTACCATATGTTATTGTGTTCGTTCAGGAAGAATTTTGGACTGGGTATGACAAAAAGTTCTTTTGTACAAACTATTAATGGTAAAAATATTTTAACGGGTAGCTAATACCCGAGGAATATTTAGCTTTCACATTAAAAATTACACTATACATTCTTCAATTCAGATTCAGCTGTCAATAGTAATACTGCCCAAATCCACACATATACGTATTCGTTCACCAAAGAATAACTATTTTCATTCAAATTTAATTTCATATTCGGATTTTGACCAATCAAAATCCAAGTCAAGATTTAACAGAAGACATCACTTTTAGATTCCTACATCTTTCAAAGCCATACTTTAAATTCAAAACTGTGACATATCCATTGGCGTGTTATTACCGAAAATAACTTTACAATACCTTTTCAAAATTAGTCAATTTTGTCACAGCTCCAGCAAATCAACTTCGACTTTCATTCGGATTAGCCTTATTATAACTTTGATATATAAGTTTGCCACTTGATTTCATCCTAAACAATCATTCGTATCTTGATGATTACCATCAGCTTTTAATCATCTAAAAACACAAATTCTCTTGAAACCACCTCGAATAGATAACCGATGATTCAGATATGGTAGCATTAAATGCAGAGGAAACAGCAAAATTGTAGATGGTCTAAATGGCCAAAATTGTGATAATAAAGAATGAAATGTTGGGAACGCTCAATAGAAAATTTAGTACTGAAAAAACGGATTGAGTTAACCATGAAGGAGACCAAGGACAAATACAAGGACCAAACCCTATATTCAAAGAATCCATGTAATACTGGATCCGGTGAAATCTTTAGAGAATATCTAGCTCTGTACCCATGTTAAATCTTGTGGAAAATCTTTCTTCATCAACCTTCGATCTTAGAAATTCTGAAAATATCATCATAAATATCTTCGATATTTCTGAAGATATTTTCATAAATATTTTCATCCGAAATTATCTATCTCCTCGTGCTATCTAGATTACATCATAAAAGAAACTATTTTAGTTTCTATCCTTCTATAAATTAGAGTTTAAATTATGAATGATTGCTGGGGACATGTTGGGAATTGAAACATGAGTTAGTATAATATAATGACGCTTGGCCAACGTGATTATATTACAGTAAGTCATGCTAAATTTCTAATGGAACGCGATGGTGGTTCACAGATCATACCCTCATCATGAACCATGTTACATAACTCTTTCATTCTACTTAATCTCTAAGCATATCACGGAAATATTTTCCTTGATATTTCTGTTCTTCCGTAATTTCGACAGTTTGCTAATAAATCGTGCGATTACATTTTATTTCTGAGTAGAAGATTTCTTTAAATTTATTGAATTCCTGAATTCAATCGTGACTACGTCAAAAATTAAGACGAATCTTTATTTCTTATTTCACTATTTTGTGATAGCTTCACCCGTACTCTTCGAGTAATCGAATTATCTTATCCATATTACTCAACAGTAATAAAACTCTATTTATCAACTCATATTCGTCATAAAAATATTTCTATTGTTAGCCATGACGACCTCGATCAAATTTTGGGACGAAATTTCTTTAACGGGTAGGTACTGTGACGACCCGAAAATTTCTGACCAAATTTAAACTTAATATTTATATGATTTCGGCACGATAAGCAAAGTCTGTAATGTTGAGTCTCGAAAATTTTGAAAAGTTTTCATGAATTCATTTAACATTCCACCATTCCCGACGATTCACGAACTTGTACTTGTAAATAAATAAGTATATATATATATATATATATATATATATATATATATATATATATATATATATATATATATATATATATATATATATATATAATGTAATATATATAAAATGTATAAGTATCTAATATTTAAATAATGTTATCATATAATGAATGAAATAATTACATAATTAATAGATTGTAATATTAATATATTAAATGTAGTTGCAAGTTAAAAATATAATTGTTATACTAATATTATTATTACTTTCATTATTAATATAAAAATCAGTATTAGCTATTTTATTATTTTCAATATAATATATATGAAAGTTAACACATGTAATTTGTTATATGATTATTAATACTAAAAAATTATCATTTTTATTCCAAAATTATTATTATTATTATTTCTATTATAATCATTATTCTTATTAGTATTACTTGAATATTATTATTAATATACCTAATTATTGGTTAATACAAATTATATATAGTAATGAAATATAAATACAAAGATATGTATATACAGATATATAGAAAAAAAAAATATATATATATATATATATATATATATACAGATACACTATAGAAATCAGTATTATTGTATATACGAATTCAGAATCCAAATCTGTTACACATCTCAATCTAACTATATTTGATTATGATTGTTGTCTCCAATTTTGTACCAGATCAAATGCAATCACAGATACACAACAAAAGAAATCTGACAGAATCAAAACCAGATATAATGATTCAGTAAGATACAAAGATTTTGCTAGATATTAAATAGATGAAGAATCGAATTCAGTTAGGCATCAACATCAATCTTCTTGATATTTTATTTTTACTCGTTCTTCCTGTCCTCAACTTGTTACCCGTTCAAATTAACTTCTAAATACAAACAAGATGATCAAATCAAGTTGTCAGAGACCAATAGTAAATCGTACGAACCTGTTGACAATCACAATCTGCTTTTAATTATTTTCAATTTCTTCCTGAGCGAATATTTCATGTCGATCACAAATCTATTTCCAATCCCTATCTGATTTATTTATTTTTTTGTTTCCTTCTTCCCGATTGAACATTCCTGTCTATTAATTTGTACCAATCGACTCTAATTCACAAGCTGGACAAAATCAGTTGAATGTAGCTGGCTGTTAATCATTTTTCTATTTCTTCTGACTGAAAAATCTGTCCTTCCTGTCTGATTCTTGTTACATGTCGATATCATCATCACTACAATACAAACTCGATTGACTATTGATACAACATCAAACAATAATGAAAGAAATGGATTCATGCAATAAACTTGGATGACCTTGTATATTTACATACATACCTCGTTTATGGTTTCGAAAACAACACCACTTCACCACCTTTACAACCACAATTAATTCATCATCATTATCTATCTTTACCTATCTAATTATATATGTATACATATACACTTACATGAGTTATATGAAACCTCATCACCACCTGCTATGCGTATGTAATTCTGTCTTCTATTTCCCGTTCGAATATCTCATCAAACAATCGCCATGAACAACCCTTGGTTACTACCACTGCTGCGTTTTATTTCTTTTTACTTCAACCATAACCGGCCATCATACTCATCAACGATCACCCTCACACCCACTAAACAGAACAATTTGCCTGCTTATCTACTCGACACCCTAATTCCCCTTTCTTTTTTGTTTCTATATTTCTGTCAACGAAAAACAACTAACACACCACCACAACAAAACGTCACCTTATTTTCTTTCAAACAACCATCGTATATCACCACCTTATCTCTCTCTAACCACCTCTCTCTCTCTCTCTCTACATCACCATCTTTGTATTTCACTTCTGCTACTATACGCGTGTTTCATTCTTCTGTCGTACGATTGTTGATAAAACTGCAATTGTGTTGAAATTCAATTTTTAAGGAAAGTGAAATACAATATAGAAGTGATAAAACTGAATGTTAATAGTCTGCAAACCACTCTACCCTTTAAAAACAAATGGCATATTTTTTTTTACTCCTATGACCGACAAAAATCATGAGCAACTAATCCCACTAATCGTCTTTTTGTATTTTAAAATTCTAAATGCTACCGACACCTATTAACAATTGAGCCCCCTCTCGCTATCAACAAACCCAATTCGCTGTAAAGATTAATATAAATAAAGAATGATGGTGTGAATGATAATGATAGTGTTTAATTGAATACTCCACCCACTAATTCCTGTCTAATTCACAAGCTGCATGGAACTCGGAACAAGCTTGGGGTTACAAATTGAATTGCCATATTCTTAAACTTTAAACGAGCCAAAGCTACCAGGAGGTTATTCCGATTTTATATTTTTTTTACTTCTGCCAAACTACTTGTCCAACTATATCGTTATTCCTTTGCACTATAATCTTTTTATGTAACCACCCACTAAAGAGTATCCAAGGAATCGGTTTAAATAATGTTACTAGAGCCAATTACTCTTATTTTACTTGGGCAGTAGTATAACAAATGAAATAAAATATATTTGATATAATTGATTTGGCCGACAAACTCATTGAAATTATTCAAAAGTCACGGCTGTATATATTGATGTATATCTGTGTTCGTTTATTAAAATCCCACTCAACAGCTGGAACATATTACGGAATACGGAGTATTTATTTTTACTTTTGGGCTGAGGCTTTATGTATATCAGATTGGGCCGAATGGATGATTGAGTCAGAATATTAGAAAGATTACGCGATATTTTTTTTTTATTGGTGCCGATGAGATGTACATGATGGTTAAGGATGTTATCGGGTTAGCGGGACGTCGCGGGTTCAATCCCAGACTTGGGCATTTTTTTTAAGGACTACTTCTTTAAGGTAGTATTACTAATACCATTATTATTATTATTATTATTATTATTATTATTATTATTATTATTATTATTATTATTATTGTTATTATTATTATTATTATTATTATTATTATTATTATTATTTTTATTATTATTATTATTATTATTATTATTATTATTATTCGAATTATCATTATTATTATCATTATTATTTTATTATCCCTATTATTATTATTTCTAACATTTATATTAGTCTTTTTACATTATTATTATTATTATTATCATTATTATTATTACTTGTATCGTTATTATTTTTATAAAAACCATATTATTATTATTGTCAATATTACTACTAATATTATTATCATTACTAAAATAAAAATTAATTATGAAGAAATATACTTAACTAAACTATAATAACATTTTATCTATTTAAAGTATATAAAATAAATATATTTAATTAAGTTATTAATGAAACATATAATTTATTAAACAATTATATCACTAATAATAATATATATAAAGTTATTCGATTACAATGTGTTAATATACATAATTGATATAGGTTCGTGAATCCGAGGCCAACCTTGCATTGTTCAGTTTCATCATATGAATATTTTTACTACAAAATATTGTATTGTGAGTTCATTTGATTCCCTTTTACTCTTTGCATTTATGGGACCGAGAATACATGTGCTGTTTTTACAACTGCTTTATTAAATGCTTTTGAAATATATTTTGAACTGCGAATACATGAACTACTTTTATAACTGTTTTACGAAATAGACACAAGTAATCGAAACTACATTCTATAGTTGAATTATCGAAATCGGATATGCCCTATTTATCATGTCCGATGTTTTCCTGGAATGATGGCGAATTTATCATGTCCGATGTTTTCCCAGAATGATGGCGAATTTATCATGTCCGATGTTTTCCCGGAATGATGGCGAATTTATCATGTCTGATGTTTTCCCGGAATGAAGGCGAATTTATCATGTTCGATGTTTTCCCAGAATGATGGCGAATTTATCATGTCCGATGTTTTCCCAGAATGATGGCGAATTTGTCATGTCCGATGTTTTCTCGGAATGATGGCGAATTGATCATGTCCGATGTTTTCCCAGAATGATGGCGAATTTATCATGTCCGATGTTTTCCCGGAATGATGGCGAATTTATCATGTCCGATGTTTTCCCAGAATGATGGTAAATTTATCATGTCCGATGTTTTCCCAGAATGATGGCGACTTATCATGTCCGATGTTTTCTCGGAATGATGGCGAATTGATCATGTCCGATGTTTCCCCGAAATGATGGCGAATTTATCATGTCCGATGTTTTTCCGGAATGATGGCAAATTTATCATGTCCGAAGTTGTCCCGGAATAAAGAGGATATTCTATATGCAATTTGTTAAGGTCGATTACCAGGTGTCCATATGAATGTATTTTATGCATAATGGTTATGGGAAATGGGAATATTACATCTGGTGGTCTATCAAAATGATGAATGTTATTGTTTACGATAAACTTATGAACTCACCAACCTTTTGGTTGACACTTTAAAGCATGTTTATTCTCAGGTATGAAAGAAATCATCCGCTGTGCATTTGCTCATTTTAGAGATATTACTTGGAGTCATTCATGACATATTTCAAAAGACGTTGCATTCGAGTCGTTAAGTTCATCAAGATTATTATTAATTCAATTATTGATGGATATATTATGAAATGGTATGCATGCCGTCAACTTTCGATGAAATGAAAGTCTGTCTTTTAAAAACGAATGCAATGTTTGTAAAATGTATCATATAGAGGTCAAGTGCCTCGCGATGTAACCAAATGTAATGTATTCGTCCAGATGGATTAGGACGGGTTACTACAATAATTAAGCTTGCAATATTTCAATTCCAGCAATTAACGATATTATGGTGGGGATTTGCATGTAAGAATACAAGTTAACAATAGTCTAATGAAGTTGCATATCAAAAATTTTAGGCACTTGTGTCTAATTGTAAATTATTTAAAAGTAAGCATGTGTCTCACCCTAAGATTTATAAAATACAATAAAATGTGTAAAGAGTGTGGCTATGAGTTCACCTTAGTAGCACGGAAGAGTTATTCCACGAGAGAAATGAATTGAATGGAAGAACGTGATCGAGATCTCAACCTAGAGATAGAATGTACGATCAGATATTGCCTAATAGACATAAGTATAGTAACTATACTAATGATAATAGTTTTCTAAAAGAAATTCTATTTTCGGAAAGGTTACTATTTATGGAAAGTTTTCATTCTTAGAAATTTTCCAATTATAGAAAGTTCGGGTTATAATCTTTAGCAAGACGTTGTACAACTTCTCAAATCTCGTTGCTATCATACAAGTCACTCTGATGATCAGTTGTTACCGGACGCCCAGGATTCTTGACCAGAATTTATGTCTTGGCATTCGAAATCCACAAGAGGTTCCCATAAGACAACAAGGATCACCCTAGGCCATATGTAGCGGTGCAGTTCGTATATAGTGCACGTTATCTTGATTATAATCTTCACATGTTATAGGTATATAATCTTTAATTATATAACTAAGTTAATTATATATATAGTTACTACTAGTATTATATTACATAACTATTAATAGTTTCATAATTATATATGTATTATTACTCAAGCTATAATTACTATCTTGACTTGGATTAATTAATATCTATAATATACTAATCATTATCTCATACAATATATATATAACATAAATGTATCATATTATTTGTTATTTAATCTACAAGATACTTAATAATATGACACTTTATTAACCTAATATTATCCATAAATACCTAAATAATTAATTAAATACTTAAGAATCATATACATAATTTTTATAATCTTAGTTAATTATAAAAATTAGTAGAAAAATTTAAGAAAGCATTTTTATTACAATTTTGTATTTATATTTGTTTTTATTCCAAATTTAATCACAAAACAAGTTTAATTCTACATAAAATACTAAATAAACCTAAATAATTATTTTTAAATTTTTTATAAGTTTCTTACAGTTTAATAACCTGTAGAAAAATATTTATAAAAAGATTTCTTTATTTTTACATTTATTTCCTTAATTACCCTCTATTTGCATAATAAAAGAGTTTAATTATACAATAATTATTAAATCGACCCATAAATTAATTTTTATAATTTTCTAAGATCTATACATAGTTTATAAACCCATAAAAATTATTTATTTATTTTTATTTACTGTATATATTTTTATTACAAATTTCACCTTGTTTCTATAATTAAATAACACATAATTCGTATTTAATTTTTATAAACTAGGTACTAAGCTAATTAAATGAGTTAAATATCATAATTTACTGGAAAAATATTTTTTATAATTTAAATAGCCCTTTTTCCTATTTTTTATAGATATATGCGTATACCGTATATATATATATATATATATATATATATATATATATATATATATATATATATATATATATATATATATATATATATATATATATATATATATATATATTAAACTGTTTTAATTATTAAAAATATAAAAATGTATTAAAAATCAGAAAAATTATTTTTCCTAGATCTCATAATACTTATTAATAATTAACATGCATAATTTATAATTTATTAAACTCAATATATAATTATTATATATATATATATATATATATATATATATATATATATATATATATATATATATATATATATATATATATTAGATCGAGAATAAACCTAAACAAAAATAAAAAAAATAGAAAAATAAATTAATTTTCTGTAAAATAAATTTTTATAAAACTTATTCATCATGTATCTAATTATCATGAATTTAGAAAAATTTTATAAAGTGCAAAAGTATTTTATTTATTTTGTTGGGGGTTTCGGCCGAAAAAGAAACAAGAAAAAAAAGAGAAAGAGAAAGAAAAAGAAGAAAAGAAACTCAAAATTTTTTTAGGGTTTGAGAGCTCCCAAAAATTTGATGTAAAAAATTATGAGAGGTTAAGGCCCTATTTATAGATTTTTAATTACTTGAAGAGCAAGATAAATCAATTTAATTAATTTAATTAATTTTTTTTCTCTTTTAATTCGGCCGACCTAGGCCTTTTTATTTTTATTTTTTATTTTTTTTATATAACAATCTAGAAAACATGCATTTTATTTTCTTTTATTTATGTATCATAATTTATTTATATTTTTCGGTATATATATATATATATACATATATTTTTATAATTATTTTACAAATTTACATTTGTAACCCATTACTTAATCATTTTATATATAACTCATAATTATATTTTATTTACATTAATATAGATTATATACATTTTAATACGTAGTATATACATTTAATAATAATATTATTATTATTATTAGGGTTAGAGTTACATTAAATGATTAGGGTTTACACTAAATGATTAGGTTTAGGGTTTAGTTCATTAATTACGAGTATTAATTACTTCATTTAATACGTCCCGATAACAACCCTAATAGTAATACAAAACAGCAATGAAACCCTAGGGGCATTATAGTCATTTCAGAGTGGAAATATGAGGGTCGTTATAACTACGGAGATCATCAGCACATGATCATGGTTGATGGTGCAGTTGTTTTTAACCGGGGAAAACCTGTTACTCTTGTTAGCAGTTCGTTTGTGATTGACCGGGGAAGATCTTTTCGCGGTTCAATCGGGTTCAAACTCACTACTGCTGTGAAGTCAATTGACATCACTACTGCTGTGATTCCATCTCCAAGGAGATTCTTGAAGCTCAGAATCGTTTTGCGGAGATTTGACTATATTGAACCGCACATTCGTTTTTGACCGAGGAAAGCCCGTGATTATTGTTGATAGCACGTTCGTTTTCGATAGTGGAAGGATTTGGTGCGTTTTAGTTCGCCATGATCTACGACTAGCCATTGACACTACTGCGACACATGCTTGGGGACAAGCATGTTTTGAAGAAGAGGGGATTGTCATGTGTTATTTACGATTGCATGTGCTAGGCACATGCCAAGCTTAACCTTTCTTCTTCCATAGTATAAATAAGAATGTAGGGTTCATTTGTTATTAGGCTTTGATTTGTATGAAGTGTGTTAGCACATTACTCTCTCAATTCTCTTGTATTGTATTGTAATCATTTGAGCATTCTTGGTTATCAATACAAATTCGAGTGTGTTCTTCAATTCTATTTCTTGTTTGTAGAATTCAAGGCATACTTGGATCTTCTACGATTCATATCCTAGAAAGATCATATCAACTTGTCCCCCTCTCTTTAAAGGGAAAAGTGAACCTTCGACAAGTTACTTGTCAAATTCTCCAGTACGAACGAGATACATGAATTTTGCATCGCCCTCCACGATGTTCCGTAATAGTTGGGAGGCGAACACAACCTATGTGGGTACTAATCCAATTTATACTACTGCCCAACCTGTTACTTCAACCAAGGCAACAGACCCCAAACTCACCTTGGCCTCCGGCAACTCCACAACATACAATATGTAGTGACCCGAACTTTTCCATGTTTATATATATTAATTGAGATTGATATTTACATGATTAAATGTTTCCAACATGTTAAGCAATCAAACTTGTTAAGACTTGATTAATTGAAATATGTTTCATATAGACAATTGACCACCCAAGTTGACCGGTGATTCACGAACGTTAAAACTTGTAAAAACTATATGATGACATATATATGGATATATATATAGTTAACATGATACTATGATAAGTAAATATATCATTAAGTATATTAACAATGAACTACATATGTAAAAACAAGACTACTAACTTAATGATTTTTAAACGAGACATATATGTAACGATTATCATTGTAAAGACATTTAATGTATATATATATCATATTAAGAGATATTCATACATGATAATATCATGATAATATAATAATTTAAAATCTCATTGGATATTATAAACATTGGGTTAACAACATTTAACAAGATCGTTAACCTAAAGGTTTCAAAACAACACTTACATGTAACGACTAACGATGACTTAACGACTCAATTAAAATGTATATACATGTAGTGTTTTAATATGTATTTATACACTTTTGAAAGACTTCAATACACTTATCAAAATACTTCTACTTAACAAAAATGCTTACAAATACATCCTCGTTCAGTTTCATCAACAATTCTACTCGTATGCACCCGTATTCGTACTCGTACAATACACAGCTTTTAGATGTATGTACTATTGGTATATACACTCCAATGATCAGGTCTTAGTAGCCCATGTGAGTCACCTAACACATGTGGGAACCATCATTTGGCAACTAGCATGAAATATCTCATAAAATTACAAAAATATGAGTAATCATTCATGACTTATTTACATGAAAACAAAATTACATATCCTTTATATCTAATCCATACACCAACGACCAAAAACACCTACAAACACTTTCATTCTTCAATTTTCTTCATCTAATTGATCTCTCTCAAGTTCTATCTTCAAGTTCTAAGTGTTCTTCATAAATTCCAAAAGTTCTAGTTTCATAAAATCAAGAATACTTTCAAGTTTGCTAGCTCACTTCCAATCTTGTAAGGTGATCATCCAACCTCAAGAAATCTTTGTTTCTTACAGTAGGTTATCATTCTAATACAAGGTAATAATCATATTCAAACTTTGGTTCAATTTCTATAACTATAACAATCTTATTTCAAGTGATGATCTTACTTGAACTTGTTTTCGTGTCATGATTCTGCTTCAAGAACTTCGAGCCATCCAAGGATCCATTGAAGCTAGATCCATTTTTCTCTTTTCCAGTAGGTTTATCCAAGGAACTTAAGGTAGTAATGATGTTCATAACATCATTCGATTCATACATATAAAGCTATCTTATTCGAAGGTTTAAACTTGTAATCACTAGAACATAGTTTAGTTAATTCTAAACTTGTTCGCAAACAAAAGTTAATCCTTCTAACTTGACTTTTAAAATCAACTAAACACATGTTCTATATATATATGATATGCTAACTTAATAATTTAAAACCTGGAAACACGAAAAACACCGTAAAACCGGATTTACGCCGTCGTAGTAACACCGCGGGCTGTTTTGGGTTAGTTAATTAAAAACTATGATAAACTTTGATTTAAAAGTTGTTATTCTCAGAAAATGATTTTTATTATGAACATGAAACTATATCCAAAAATTATGGTTAAACTCAAAGTGGAAGTATGTTTTCTAAAATGGTCATCAAGACGTCGTTCTTTCGACTGAAATGACTACCTTTACAAAAACGACTTGTAACTTATTTTTTCGACTATAAACCTATACTTTTTCTATTTAGATTCATAAAATAGAGTTCAATATGAAACCATGGCAATTTGATTCACTCAAAACGGATTTAAAATGAAGAAGTTATGGGTAAAACAAGATTGGATAATTTTTCTCATTTTAGCTACGTGAAAATTGGTAACAAATCTATTCCAACCATAACTTAATCAACTTGTATTGTATATTATGTAATCTTGAGATACCATAGAGAAGTATACAATGTTTCGACCTATCATGTCGACACATCTATATATATTTCGGAACAACCATAGACACTCTATATGTGAATGTTGGAGTTAGCTATACAGGGTTGAGGTTGATTCCAAAATATATATAGTTTGAGTTGTGATCAATACTGAGATACGTATACACTGGGTCGTGGATTGATTCAAGATAATATTTATCGATTTATTTCTGTACATCTAATTGTGGACAACTAGTTGTAGGTTACTAACGAGGACAGCTGACTTAATAAACTTAAAACATCAAAATATATTAAAAGTGTTGTAAATATATTTTGAACATACTTTGATATATATGTATATATTGTTATAGGTTCGTGAATCAACCAGTGGCCAAGTCTTACTTCCCGACGAAGTAAAAATCTGTGAAAGTGAGTTATAGTCCCACTTTTAAAATCTAATATTTTTGGGATGAGAATACATGCAGGTTTTATAAATGATTTACAAAATAGACACAAGTACGTGAAACTACATTCTATGGTTGAATTATCGAAATCGAATATGCCCCTTTTTATTAAGTCTGGTAATCTAAGAATTAGGGAACAGACACCCTAATTGACGCGAATCCTAAAGATAGATCTATTGGGCCTAACAAACCCCATCCAAAGTACCGGATGCTTTAGTACTTCGAAATTTATATCATATCTGAAGGGTGTCCCGAAATGATGGGGATATTCTTATATATGCATCTTGTTAATGTCGGTTACCAGGTGTTCACCATATGAATGATTTTTATCTCTATGTATGGGATGTGTATTGAAATATGAAATCTTGTGGTCTATTATTATGATTTGATATATATAGATTAAACCTATAACTCACCAACATTTTTGTTGACGTTTTAAGCATGTTTATTCTCAGGTGATTATTAAGAGCTTCCGCTGTCGCATACTTAAATAAGGACGAGATTTGGAGTCCATGCTTGTATGATATTGTGTAAAAACTGCATTCAAGAAACTTATTTTGTTGTAACATATTTGTATTGTAAACCATTATGTAATGGTCGTGTGTAAACAGGATATTTTAGATTATCATTATTTGATAATCTACGTAAAACTTTTTAAAACCTTTATCTATGAAATAAAGGTTATGGTTTGTTTTAAAAATGAATGCAGTCTTTGAAAAATGTCTCATATAGAGGTCAAAACCTCGCAACGAAATCAATTAATATGGAACGTTTTTAATCAATAAGAACGGGACATTTCAGTTGGTATCCGAGCGTTGGTCTTAGAGAACCAGAATTTTGCATTAGTGTGTCTTATCGAGTTTGTTAGGATGCATTAGTGAGTCTGGACTTCAACCGTGTTTACTTGAAAAATGATTGCTTAACAAATTTTGTTGGAAACTATATATTTTTAACATGTGAATATTATGTGATATATTAATCTCTTAACGCGTTTGATATTATGTGATAGATGTCTACCTCTAGAACAAGTCCCATTGACTCACCTAATAATAATGAAGAGTCAAATGTAAATTGGAATGATTCGTGGACTGATTCACAAGTTCCCGAAGAGGAACCAGAAGAAGAGTCGGAACCGGAAGAAGAATCGGAACCGGAAGAAGAATCGGAACCGGATGAAGAAATAGAACCGGTGGGGGAAATAATAAAACGGTTAAGTAAAAGAAAATCCTCAACCAACCGACCAAGGTTAATTATAGTCAATGGTGTTTCCGCCAAGGAAGCAAAATATTGGGAGGATTACCAATTCTCCGATGAATCGGATTCCGACGAGAATTCCGATGATGTTATAGAAATTACCCCAACTGAATTTAAAAAGGCAAAAGAAAATAATAAGGGAAAGGGCATAAAAATAGAGAAATCTAATTCCAACCCCGATGAACTTTATATGTATCGTCAACCCCCGAAGTCCTTAAGTTGTAACAATGACCCGGGAACCTCTAAACCACCAGGTTTTTCTAAACCAATGTGGATCACGACGGCTCGTATTAGGGGAACATCATATATCCCTAGAAACTTGGTAAAACGAACAAAAACCGAAGAAGAAGAAACAAGCGAGTCGGAATAAGATAGTTGTATTCGTGTGGTGTAATATATGTAATATAGTGTGCTTATGCTTTATGATATATGTAAAAATTGCTTGTATTAATAAGTATTTTTTTTTATGAATCTAACTCTTGTCTATTTTACAGTATAAAAACACAAAATGGATAGACAACCCAATATTTTAAGAGACCTACCCGGAGACATGATTGATGAAATCTTGTCTAGAGTCGGTCAGAATTCTTCGGCACAACTATTTAAGGCGAGATCAGTTTGTAAGACATTCGAAGAACGTTCCAAGAATGCCTTGGTTTATAAAAGGCTTTCGTTCGAAAGATGGGGGATATCACATTGGGAAATCCATAAGTTACGATGTGTTTACTTTGACGCATATATTGCGGGGAACCCAAATGCTATTTTACGCAATGGGTTAAGAAATTATTTTGACTCAATATATCCGAATATTGGACTTCGTGATTTAGAAAAAGCGGCTAACATGCAACATAAAGAAGCATGTTATGCTTACGGATTAGTAATGTTCGCTTCTCACCAAAGTGAGAACAAGAACATCGGGCTACAACTATTAAACAAAACGTTCCCACAAGTGACGGAGTCGGTAATTGGGGTAAGAAATGAGGTTTTTAGATTGTTACGGGACTGTTGGACATTACGTAACCCTCGTCCCTTTGACGACGTTACAACACGCTGTCTTATCAACGGCCATAACGGTTATGTTCCACAAGACCAAGGATGGGAAGTAATCCTAGTAAAACCAGAATGCATGACTTGTTTCTGGACGTATGAATTACGTGTCTTTATTGCCTTTGCTGAACGACTTGTGTACTAGCTAGAATTATCTTCACAACCATCTTGTATCAAATTTATTGTGTGCTATATTTCATGCTATATGTAAAATAAGCGGTATTGTAAGTTTGTAAAATATTGTGTAAAAGTTTGAACGCGAAATATTATTATAATCAGTTTTTCATATAGAATTGTAGTAGTTGAATTGTATATTAGCTACTAAGTATGAACTTAACGGGTAGGTACTACCCGAATTTAAACTTATAAAACGCTAATATGAAGAAAAAGCTTTTATAAATGAGTTCATATTATGCTACGAAATACTATTGACTACTCTTAATATTCTGTATGATTAACTTGTTCCATTTAACTATTTTGAAGGAAATGGCACCGACTACTCGACACACCGTGAATATGAATGAAGAGGAATTCCGTACTTTTCTAGCTTCAAACATAGCCGCAGTACAGGCTGCGCTACATACCAACAATAACCTTGGATCTAGCAGTACAGGAAATCGTGTAGGATGCACCTACAAAGAATTCACTGCCTGCAAACCTTTGGAATTTGATGGAACCGAAGGACCGATCGGATTAAAACGGTGGACCGAGAAGGTTGAATCGGTGTTTGCCATAAGTAAGTGTACTGAAGAGGACAAAGTGAAGTACGCTACGCATACCTTCACAGGTTCTGCGTTAACATGGTGGAATACCTATCTAGAGCAAGTGGGACAAGACGATGCGTACGCACTACCGTGGTCAGCATTCAAGCACTTGATGAACGAGAAGTACCGTCCCAGAACCGAGGTCAATAAGCTCAAGACAGAACTTAGAGGGTTATGAACCCAAGGATTTGATATTACCACGTACGAAAGACGATTCACAGAATTGTGCCTATTGTGTCCGGGAGCATTCGAAGATGAGGAAGAGAAGATCGACGCGTTTGTGAAAGGATTACCGGAAAGAATCCAAGAAGATATAAGTTCACACGAGCCCGCCTCCATACAACAGGCATGTAGAATGGCTCACAAACTAGTGAACCAGATTGAAGAAAGAATTAAAGAACAGACTGCTGAAGAGGCCAATGTGAAGCAAGTCAAAAGAAAGTGGGAGGAAAACGGTGATAAGAATCACCAATACAACAACAACAGCAATTACAACAATAATCGCAACAATTATCCCAACAATCGCAACATCAATCGCAACTACAACAAACGGCCCAACAACAACAACAACAACAACAACAACAACAACAACAACAACAACAACAACAGCAACTACAACAATCATCCCAACAACAATAATAACCGCAACAACAACAACAATCAGAAGCAGCTATGCCAAAGGTGTGAAAAGTATCACTCGGGATTCTGCACCAAATTTTGCAACAAGTGTAAAAGAAATGGTCATAGCGCGGCGAAGTGTGAGGTCTACGGACCAGGGGTTAATAGAACGAAAGGAACAAATGGTGTCGGAACGAGTAATGGCGGAGCAAGTAGTGTCGGAGCAAGTTATGCCAATATAGTTTGTTATAAATGTGGAAAACCGGGCCACATTATTAGAAATTGCCCGAACCAGGAGAACACGAATGGACAAGGCCGCGGAAGAGTTTTCAATATTAATGCGGCAGAGGCACAGGAAGACCCGGAGTTTGTTACGGGTACGTTTCTTATTGACAATAAATCTGCTTACGTTTTATTTGATTCGGGTGCGGATAGAAGCTATATGAGTAGAGATTTTTGTGCTAAATTAAGTTGTCCATTGACGCCTTTGGATAGTAAATTTTTACTCGAATTAGCAAATGGTAAATTAATTTCAGCAGATAATATATGTCGGAATCGAGAAATTAAACTGGTTAGCGAAACATTTAAGATTGATTTGATACCAGTAGAGTTAGGGAGTTTTGATGTGATAATCGGTATGGACTGGTTGAAAGAAGTGAAAGCAGAGATCGTCTGTTACAAAAATGCAATTCGCATTATACGAGAAAAAGGAAAACCCTTAATGGTGTACGGAGAAAAGGGCAACACGAAGCTACATCTTATTAGTAATTTGAAGGCACAAAAACTAATAAGAAAAGGTTGCTATGCTGTTCTAGCACACGTCGAAAAAGTACAAACTGAAGAAAAGAGCATCAATGATGTTCCCGTCGCAAAAGAATTTCCCGATGTAATTCCGAAAGAATTACCGGGATTACCCCCACATCGATCCGTTGAATTTCAAATAGATCTTGTACCAGGAGCTGCACCAATAGCTCGTGCTCCTTACAGACTCGCACCCAGCGAGATGAAAGAACTGCAAAGCCAATTACAAGAACTTTTAGAGCGTGGTTTCATTCGACCAAGCACATCACCGTGGGGAGCTCCTGTTTTGTTTGTCAAGAAGAAAGATGGTACATTCAGGTTGTGTATCGACTACCGAGAGTTGAACAAACTTACCATCAAGAACCGCTACCCACTACCGAGAATCGATGACTTATTTGATCAACTACAAGGCTCGTCTGTTTATTCAAAGATTGACTTACGTTCCGGGTATCATCAAATGCGGGTGAAAGAAGATGATATTCCAAAGACTGCTTTCAGAACACGTTACGGTCATTACGAGTTTATGGTGAAATGTCCCGTTCTTATTGATTAAAAACGTTCCATATTAATTGATTTCGTTGCGAGGTTTTGACCTCTATATGAGACGTTTTTCAAAGACTGCATTCATTTTTAAACAAACCATAACCTTTATTTCATCAATAAAGGTTTAAAAAGCTTTACGTAGATTATCAAATAATGATAATCTAAAATATCCTGTTTACACACGACCATTACATAATGGTTTACAATACAAATATGTTATAACAAAATAAGTTTCTTGAACGCAGTTTTTACACAATATCATACAAGCATGGACTCCAAATCTTGTCCTTATTTAAGTATGCGACAGCGGAAGCTCTTAATAATCACCTGAGAATAAACATGCTTAAAACGTCAACAAAAATGTTGGTGAGTTATAGGTTTAACCTATATATATCAAATCGTAACAATAGACCACAAGATTTCATATTTCAATACACATCCCATACATAGAGATAAAAATCATTCATATGGTGAACACCTGGTAACCGACAATAACAAGATGCATATATAAGAATATCCCCATCATTCCGGGACACCCTTCGGATATGATATAAATTTCGAAGTACTAAAGCATCCGGTACTTTGGATGGGGTTTGTTAGGCCCAATAGATCTATCTTTAGGATTCGCGTCAATTAGGGTGTCTGTTCCCTAATTCTTAGATTACCAGACTTAATAAAAAGGGGCATATTCGATTTCGATAATTCAACCATAGAATGTAGTTTCACGTACTTGTGTCTATTTTGTAAATCATTTATAAAACCTGCATGTATTCTCATCCCAAAAATATTAGATTTTAAAAGTGGGACTATAACTCACTTTCACAGATTTTTACTTCGTCGGGAAGTAAGACTTGGCCACTGGTTGATTCACGAACCTATAACAATATATACATATATATCAAAGTATGTTCAAAATATATTTACCACACTTTTAATATATTTTGATGTTTTAAGTTTATTAAGTCAGCTGTCCTCGTTAGTAACCTACAACTAGTTGTCCACAGTTAGATGTACAGAAATAAATCGATAAATATTATCTTGAATCAATCCACGACCCAGTGTATACGTATCTCAGTATTGATCACAACTCAAACTATATATATTTTGGAATCAACCTCAACCCTGTATAGCTAACTCCAACATTCACATATAGAGTGTCTATGGTTGTTCCGAAATATATATAGATGTGTCGACATGATAGGTCGAAACATTGTATACGTGTCTATGGTATCTCAAGATTACATAATATATAATACAAGTTGATTAAGTTATGGTTGGAATAGATTTGTTACCAATTTTCACGTAGCTAAAATGAGAAAAAATTATCCAATCTTGTTTTACCCATAACTTCTTCATTTTAAATCCGTTTTGAGTGAATCAAATTGCTATGGTTTCATATTGAACTCTATTTTATGAATCTAAACAAAAAAAGTATAGGTTTCTAGTCGGAAAAATAAGTTACAAGTCGTTTTTGTAAAGGTAGTCATTTCAGTCGAAAGAACGACGTCTAGATGACCATTTTAGAAAACATACTTCCACTTTGAGTTTAACCATAATTTTTGGATATAGTTTCATGTTCATAATAAAAATCATTTTTTCAGAATAACAACTTTTAAATCAAAGTTTATCATAGTTTTTAATTAACTAACCCAAAACAGCCCGCGGTGTTACTACGACGGCGTAAATCCGGTTTTACGGTGTTTTTCGTGTTTCCAGGTTTTAAATCATTAAGTTAGCATATCATATAGATATAGAACATGTGTTTAGTTGATTTTAAAAGTCAAGTTAGAAGGATTAACTTTTGTTTGCGAACAAGTTTAGAATTAACTAAACTATGTTCTAGTGATTACAAGTTTAAACCTTCGAATAAGATAGCTTTATATGTATGAATCGAATGATATTATGAACATCATTACTACCTTAAGTTCCTTGGATAAACCTACTGGAAAAGAGAAAAATGGATCTAGCTTCAATGGATCCTTGGATGGCTCGAAGTTCTTGAAGCAGAATCATGACACGAAAACAAGTTCAAGTAAGATCATCACTTGAAATAAGATTGTTATAGTTATAGAAATTGAACCAAAGTTTGAATATGATTATTACCTTGTATTAGAATGATAACCTACTGTAAGAAACAAAGATTTCTTGAGGTTGGATGATCACCTTACAAGATTGGAAGTGAGCTAGCAAACTTGAAAGTATTCTTGATTTTATGTAACTAGAACTTGAAAAATATATGAAGAACACTTAGAACTTGAAGATAGAACTTGAGAGAGATCAATTAGATGAAGAAAATTGAAGAATGAAAGTGTTTGTAGGTGTTTTTGGTCGTTGGTGTATGGATTAGATATAAAGGATATGTAATTTTGTTTTCATGTAAATAAGTCATGAATGATTACTCATATTTTTGTAATTTTATGAGATATTTCATGCTAGTTGCCAAATGATGGTTCCCACATGTGTTATGTGACTCACATGGGCTGCTAAGAGCTGATCATTGGAGTGTATATACCAATAGTACATACATCTAAAAGCTGTGTATTGTACGAGTACGAATACGGGTGCATACGAGTAGAATTGTTGATGAAACTGAACGAGGATGTAATTGTAAGCATTTTTGTTAAGTAGAAGTATTTTGATAAGTGTATTGAAGTCTTTCAAAAGTGTATAAATACATATTAAAACACTACATGTATATACATTTTAACTGATTCGTTAAGTCATCGTTGTTCGTTACATGTAAGTGTTGTTTTGAAACCTTTAGGTTAACGATCTTGTTAAATGTTGTTAACCCAATGTTTATAATATCAAATGAGATTTTAAATTATTATATTATCATGATATTATCATGTATGAATATCTCTTAATGTGATATATATACATTAAACGTCTTTACAACGATAATCGTTACATATATGTCTCGTTTAAAAATCATTAAGTTAGTAGTCTTGTTTTTACATATGTAGTTCATTGTTAATATACTTAATGATATGTTTACTTATCATAGTATCATATTAACTATATATATATATCCATATATATGTCATCATATAGTTTTTACAAGTTTTAACGTTCGTGAATCACCGGTCAACTTGGGTGGTCAATTGTCTATATGAAACATATTTCAATTAATCAAGTCTTAACAAGTTTGATTGCTTAACATGTTGGAAACATTTAATCATGTAAATATCAATCTCAATTAATATATATAAACTTGGAAAAGTTCGGGTCACTACATATGGTCATGCCGTTTGGTTTAACTAATGCACCAGCTGTGTTCATGGACCTTATGAACCGAGTGTGTGGACCATACCTTGACAAGTTTGTCATTGTTTTCATTGATGACATACTTATTTACTCAAAGAATAACCAAGAACACGGTGAACATTTGAGAAAGGTGTTAGAAGTATTGAAGAAGGAAGAATTGTACGCTAAGTTTTCAAAGTGTGCATTTTGGTTGGAAGAAGTTCAATTCCTCGGTCACATAGTGAACAAAGAAGGTATTAAGGTGGATCCGGCAAAGATAGAAACTGTTGAAAAGTGGGAGACCCCGAAAACTCCGAAACACATACGCCAGTTTTTAGGACTAGCTGGTTACTACAGAAGGTTCATCCAAGATTTTTCCAGAATAGCAAAACCCTTGACTGCATTAACGCATAAAGGGAAGAAATTTGAATGGAATGATGAACAAGAGAAAGCGTTTCAGTTATTGAAGAAAAAGCTAACTACGGCACCTATATTGTCATTGCCTGAAGGGAATGATGATTTTGTGATTTATTGTGACGCATCAAAGCAAGGTCTCGGTTGTGTATTAATGCAACGAACGAAGGTGATTGCTTATGCGTCTAGACAATTGAAGATTCACGAACAAAATTATACGACGCATGATTTGGAATTAGGAGCGGTTGTTTTTGCATTAAAGACTTGGAGGCACTACTTGTATGGGGTCAAAAGTATTATATATACCGACCACAAAAGTCTTCAACACATATTTAATCAGAAACAACTGAATATGAGGCAGCGTAGGTGGATTGAATTGTTGAATGATTACGACTTTGAGATTCGTTACCACCCGGGGAAGGCAAATGTGGTAGCCGATGCCTTGAGCAGGAAGGACAGAGAACCCATTCGAGTAAAATCTATGAATATAATGATTCATAATAACCTTACTACTCAAATAAAGGAGGCGCAACAAGGAGTTGTAAAAGAGGGAAATTTAAAGGATGAAATACCCAAAGGATCGGAGAAGCATCTTAATATTCAGGAAGACGGAACCCGGTATAGGGCTGAAAGGATTTGGGTACCAAAATTTGGAGATATGAGAGAAATGGTACTTAGAGAAGATGTACTCAATACATCCAGGAACGGGGAAGATGTACAAGGATCTCAAGAAACATTTTTGGTGGCCGGGTATGAAAGCCGATGTTGCTAAATACGTAGGAGAATGTTTGACGTGTTCTAAGGTCAAATCTGAGCATCAGAAACCATCAGGTCTACTTCAACAACCCGAAATCCCGGAATGGAAATGGGAAAACATTACCATGGATTTCATCATTAAATTGCCAAGGACTGCTAGTGGTTTTGATACTATTTGGGTAATAGTTGATCGTCTCACCAAATCAGCACACTTCCTACCAATAAGAGAAGATGACAAGATGGAGAAGTTAGCACGACTGTATTTGAAGGAAGTCATCTCCAGACATGGAATACCAATCTCTATTATCTCTGATAGGGATGGCAGATTTATTTCAAGATTCTGGCAGACATTACAGCAAGCATTAGGAACTCGTCTAGACATGAGTACTGCCTATCATCCACAAACTGATGGGCAGAGCGAAAGGACGATACAAACGCTTGAAGACATGCTACGAGCATGTGTTATTGATTTCGGAAACAGTTGGGATCGACATCTACCGTTAACAGAATTTTCCTACAACAACAGCTACCATTCAAGCATTGAGATGGCGCCGTTTGAAGCACTTTATGGTAGAAAGTGCAGGTCTCCGATTTGTTGGAGTGAAGTGGGGGATAGACAGATTACGGGTCCGAGATTATACAAGAAACTACCGAGAAGATCATCCAAATTCAACAACGGTTGAAAACCGCCCAAAGTCGACAAAAGAGCTACGCTGACATTAAAAGAAAAGATATAGAATTTGAAATTAGAGAGATGGTCATGCTTAAAATTGCACCTTGAAAAGGCGTTGTTCGATTTGGTAAATGAGGGAAATTAAATCCAAGGTATATTGGACCATTCAAGATTATTGATCGTGTCGGACCAGTAGCTTACCGACTAGAGTTACCTCAACAACTCGCGGCTGTACATAACACTTTTCACGTCTCGAATTTGAAGAAATGTGTTTCTAAAGAAGGTCTCACTATTCCGTTAGATGAAATCCAAATCAACGAAAAACTTCAATTCATCGAAGAACCCGTCGAAATAATTGATCGTGAGGTTAAAAGACTTAAGCAAAACAAGATACCAATTGTTAAGGTTCGATGGAATGCTCGTAGAGGACCCGAGATCACCTGGGAGCGTGAAGATCAGATGAAGAAGAAATACCCGCATCTATTTCCAGAAGATTCGTCAACACCTTCAACAGCTTAAAATTTCGGGACGAAATTTATTTAACGGGTAGGTACTGTAGTGACCCGAACTTTTCCATGTTTATATATATTAATTGAGATTGATATTTACATGATTAAATGTTTCCAACATGTTAAGCAATCAAACTTGTTAAGACTTGATTAATTGAAATATGTTTCATATAGACAATTGACCACCCAAGTTGACCGGTGATTCACGAACGTTAAAACTTGTAAAAACTATATGATGACATATATATGGATATATATATATAGTTAACATGATACTATAATAAGTAAATATATCATTAAGTATATTAACAATGAACTACATATGTAAAAACAAGACTACTAACTTAATGATTTTTAAACGAGACATATATGTAACGATTATCGTTGTAAAGACATTTAATGTATATATATCATATTAAGAGATATTCATACATGATAATATCATGATAATATAATAATTTAAAATCTCATTGGATATTATAAACATTGGGTTAACAACATTTAACAAGATCGTTAACCTAAAGGTTTCAAAACAACACTTACATGTAATGACTAACGATGACTTAACGACTCAGTTAAAATGTATATACATGTAGTGTTTTAATATGTATTTATACACTTTTGAAAGACTTCAATACACTTATCAAAATACTTCTACTTAACAAAAATGCTTACAAATACATCCTCGTTCAGTTTCATCAACAATTCTACTCGTATGCACCCGTATTCGTACTCGTACAATACACAGCTTTTAGATGTATGTACTATTGGTATATACACTCCAATGATCAGCTCTTAGCAGCCCATGTGAGTCACCTAACATATGTGGGAACCATCATTTGGCAACTAGCATGAAATATCTCATAAAATTACAAAAATATGAGTAATCATTCATGACTTATTTACATGAAAACAAAATTACATATCCTTTATATCTAATCCATACACCAACGACCAAAAACACCTACAAACACTTTCATTCTTCAATTTTATTCATCTAATTGATCTCTCTCAAGTTCTATCTTCAAGTTCTAAGTGTTCTTCATAAATTCCAAAAGTTCTAGTTTCATAAAATCAAGAATACTTTCAAGTTTGCTAGCTCACTTCCAATCTTGTAAGGTGATCATCCAACCTCAAGAAATCTTTGTTTCTTACAGTAGGTTATCATTCTAATACAAGGTAATAATCATATTCAAACTTTGGTTCAATTTCTATAACTATAACAATCTTATTTCAAGTGATGATCTTACTTGAACTTGTTTTCGTGTCATGATTCTGCTTCAAGAACTTCGAGCCATCCAAGGATCCATTGAAGCTAGATCCATTTTTCTCTTTTCCAGTAGGTTTATCCAAGGAACTTAAGATAGTAATGATGTTCATAACATCATTCGATTCATACATATAAAGCTATCTTATTCGAAGGTTTAAACTTGTAATCACTAGAACATAGTTTAGTTAATTCTAAACTTGTTCGCAAATAAAAGTTAATCCTTCTAACTTGACTTTTAAAATCAACTAAACACATGTTCTATATCTATATGATATGCTAACTTAATGATTTAAAACCTGGAAACACGAAAAACACCGTAAAACCGGATTTACGCCGTCGTAGTAACACCGCGGGCTGTTTTGGGTTAGTTAATTAAAAACTATGAGAAACTTTGATTTAAAAATTGTTATTCTGAGAAAATGATTTTTATTATGAACATGAAACTATATCCAAAAATTATGGTTAAACTCAAAGTGGAAGTATGTTTTCTAAAATGGTCATCTAGACGTCGTTCTTTCGACTGAAATGACTACCTTTACAAAAATGACTTGTAACTTATTTTTTCGACTATAAACCTATACTTTTTCTGTTTATATTCATAAAATAGAGTTCAATATGAAACCATAGCAATTTGATTCACTCAAAACGGATTTAAAATGAAGAAGTTATGGGTAAAACAAGATTGGATAATTTTTCTCATTTTAGCTACGTGAAAATTGGTAACAAATTTATTCCAACCATAACTTAATCAACTTGTATTGTATATTATGTAATCTTGAGATACCATAGACAAGTATACAATGTTTCGACCTATCATGTCGACACATCTATATATATTTCGGAACAACCATAGACACTCTATATGTGAATGTTGGAGTTAGCTATACAGGGTTGAGGTTGATTCCAAAATATATATAGTTTGAGTTGTGATCAATACTGAGATACGTATACACTGGTTCGTGGATTGATTCAAGATAATATTTATCGATTTATTTCTGTACATCTAATTGTGGACAACTAGTTGTAGGTTACTAACGAGGACAGCTGACTTAATAAACTTAAAACATCAAAATATATTAAAAGTGTTGTAAATATATTTTGAACATACTTTGATATATATGTATATATTGTTATAGGTTCGTGAATCAACCAGTGGCCAAGTCTTACTTCCCGACGAAGTAAAAATCTGTGAAAGTGAGTTAAAGTCCCACTTTTAAAATCTAATATTTTTGGGATGAGAATACATGCAGGTTTTATAAATGATTTACAAAATAGACACAAGTACGTGAAACTACATTCTGTGGTTGAATTATCGAAATCGAATATGCCCCTTTTTATTAAGTCTGGTAATCTAAGAATTAGGGAACAGACACCCTAATTGACGCGAATCCTAAAGATAGATCTATTGGGCCTAACAAACCCCATCCAAAGTACCGGATGCTTTAGTACTTCGAAATTTATATCATATCCGAAGGGTGTCCCGGAATGATGGGGATATTCTTATATATGCATCTTGTTAATGTCGGTTACCAGGTGTTCACCATATGAATGATTTTTATCTCTATGTATGGGATGTGTATTGAAATATGAAATCTTGTGGTCTATTATTATGATTTGATATATATAGGTTAAACCTATAACTCACCAACATTTTTGTTGACGTTTTAAGCATGTTTATTCTCAGGTGATTATTAAGAGCTTCCGCTGTCGCATACTTAAATAAGGACGAGATTTGGAGTCCATGCTTGTATGATATTGTGTAAAAACTGCATTCAAGAAACTTATTTTGTTGTAACATATTTGTATTGTAAACCATTATGTAATGGTCGTGTGTAAACAGGATATTTTAGATTATCATTATTTGATAATCTACGTAAAACTTTTTAAAACATTTATCTATGAAATAAAGGTTATGGTTTGTTTTAAAAATGAATGCAGTCTTTGAAAAATGTCTCATATAGAGGTCAAAACCTCGCAACGAAATCAATTAATATGGAACGTTTTTAATCAATAAGAACGTGACATTTCACAATACCCGTTCAATCCACACCACCTGCAAACCCTGCACATACACCCAGTGTTTTGGTGATTCTAGAAACACACGCTCTTTCCCGGACCTTTCTTGAAAATTTGCATGTGGATTACTCTACAGGGAAGCATATGCAAAATGAGGCTTACCTAGCCACGACTCTCATGAATGCAGCACCGTCAAACGTCTCGATGGTAGACACAATGACACGTTCATTATTCAACTTTAGACGACTTTACGTTAATAATTAATGAATAATCATTACGGCTCATTTATGTTCAAAGAATTCTTAACTATTGATTACAAAATTTATTTATTTTCACATCGTTATTCCTTGCTCATTCACGGCCCCTAACATACTTGTTCTTACTACCTGAAAAGTACACGTAAGAACATAGTGAATTTTACTCCCTATCACTTAGACCAATTTTAATAGGGCATCACGAATTTCCGTCAGATGACATAGAATCCCATTTGGCACACATTTGACGCCCGTGACGCCCCTAATGGGGCGTCACCCTTGACGCTTAAGGGACGTTATTCAAGAATCTGACGGAAAAAAAAAAGTAGGCGTCAGGGATGTATGGACCAATCAGATTTCAGCATAAATATTTGTATATTATTAATTAATATATTTTATACCCAACTACCAATAATATTTTACCACATCACTCATCACAAATTTAACACTCAAACTTAACATTCCCCCTTATTTAACATTCACTTCATAACATTGCCACATCATCTAAAAGTACATCATCTGCCTTTGACATCACAGTCAGGGTTATAATTGATCTTATAAATAACAAAGCCCGTTGATCCCGCCGTCGTTGTCCCCTCAGAACAAACATCGGACAAATGACTCGAGGGGTGAAAAAACAAATTGACTGCCCCCACGGGGATTTTTCAAGGCAATACCTCAAAGTGTAGCCACTAGGAATTGAACATGGAGTCATGAGATTTAACTCCGTATGCTGATTGGCATCAAGTTAAGAGTTGATTATCTCTTAATTGAAAGTTTCAACATTGAATGTTGAATCATTCAACATTCAACGCATTTGTTTCTGACCTCTGAATTACATTAGTGCTGGACCATGCAGAGTTGAAATCGTCTCTTAACCATTACTACTATTTTTTTTATTCAAGCAAAAGATTAGTAAGGTAATTTACATCATCTACATTGTTCATTGAAAATGATTATCAAATATGTTATTCCAATTCAGAATCAACTTCATTAAGAACTTTTAAATTTATTCAAATTGTTAACCATTCAATAATTCAGTTCTATCAAACGCACCTAAATATTAGTTTTATTCTAAGTAATCTTCATTTAACTCGAATGTCTTACTCAAATCAAACTTAGAAGCTCTTCAAGTTGTTATTTCTTTAAAGATAGATGGTTAATCTTCGATATCAAAATTTCATTCTAGCCTAAGTACACCATAAACAAACCATCCATAAAAACTCAAACTAGAATGTCTGAAAAACTCAATCGTATCTAGATAGATTACAAAGCTGTCCACATAGAACCTGAAACCCTAAGACTAGGTTCTTGTAAGTTAGACCTCGCACATGTTCAGTATGTTATTGATTTATAGACTTGCCATATGTAACACCTCGGGGAATATAAAAGCCTCAAAAGGAGAATATACCTCCAAAGTAGAGCATGACTTTTGAATAAAAGTAGGCCAATTTGTGTTGCAAATTAATCCAAGTTTTCAGATTTTTGAAGCTCGTGTGATGCGGGTGAGCTGAGCAATGTAACCAGCAACACAACCAGCACAAGCTCAAAAGATGTCACACTCGAATCTGGTCAAGCAATGGTCGTGTTGCCATCTCTTTCGTATCATCTAAGTGTTTTTGGAGCTGGTTCAAAAAGCTCAGGGTTACCCTACTTCAGTCCTTAAACTGAAGTAGTTATATATTCATGAATAAAGTTTTTGATAGTTGAAGGCAAGCCAGCAAAGAAGAAGAACCAGCAAATCGAACCAGTAAACCGAACCAGCAAATACACTTTAGTTCAACCAGCCGAATAACTTTAGTTCAACCAGCAAAGTTATACTCAGCCGATAAAGCTAGTTCAACCAGCAAGACGAACTTCAGTACAACCAGGAAGATGAACTTAGTGCAACCAGTAAATGACGCTATTTTCTTTCTAAAGGGCCAGCTTGCTGATACGATTCAAAGTTTATCTTATGTTTTCAATAAACCGGTCAGGTCATGTGCTTAACACGTGCGTGGCTGTTCTAGAATGTTCAGCTGTCCAAGAAAAATTCTTGTCTATCATTGGCTGCTTTTTATCATGGGAGGAGCACTACCAAATGGCAGGCTTTTTGCAGATTGTGTCCTTTATTCTTATTGGCCAATTTGTAATTGTTTGTCCTTTTTGTCTCCATTTCCTTTTTATGTTTTTGTCTTATCTAGAAAATAGCTGTTAAGCTTCTCCTATACATAGAGAGCTCTTCTAATTGTAAAACTCAGTTGATGAATGAATGAAAGTTTGATAGAGCTTATCTATTTAAAAAATCTCTGTGTCTTTACGAATCTTTGATTCCGGTGACTAAGAGTGGTTTCTTTATCAGTGTTTGTGGTGTTACTTTATCAAACATTGTAGTGAAATCCAAATCTCCATATCTGATATTATAGTTGTGGTGGAATCTTTATCAGCTGTAGTTGACGATTTGGAGTGTTTCTAGATCTCTAATTGTGGTGGTATCTTTATCAATTAAGGGTTTAGATTCTCTATCCTTGTGATCTTATTTCGGAGTTTTATACTCTGTTTTGGGGTTGTTACTATTACAAATTGGGGGTTTGTGTTCAGATCTGATTGGGTGAAGAAAGCTTGTTTTAATTTGAGTTTTTAAAGTCATAATTATGCATCAAAGTGGTATCAGAGATTAGGTTGTTTAATCGAAGCTTTCTTATCATTTTTATTGTTGTTCCAGTTCATACTCTGCTTTTGAGCTGAAAAGCTTATTTCCAGATCTGATTTGAAATGGCTAAGATTCCTAGAAACATGACTCTTGAAGAAGCCCATAATCTTCGAAGAGATAGAGCTATTGAAGCTTTGCAACATCAAATGGAAAGAATGGTTAATTTGTTAGAAGATGGTGTACCAAAAAGAAATAGAACCAGATCGGAAAATGGAGATACAACCATTGTGTCTTCTAGTGCTGAATCTGAAGATGGTAGCCATGGATCTACTGATGGATCTCATGCTTCTTCACAACAAAGAAGAAGGTGTAAGAAACAAGCTAATGATTTGAAAGATATCAAGATAGATCCACCTGATTTTGAAGGGTCTTCTAATCTTGAAGATTACTATGAATGGGTTCAGACCATGGATAGAATTATGGAGGTTAAAGGCTATGATGATAAAAAGACCTTTAAAGTTGCTGTGATCAGATTAAAGAAGTATGCTTCCATGTGGTATGATAATCTGAAAAAAGAAAGGCAATATTAAGGAAAGAAAGCCATCAAGACCTGGTCTAAATTAAAAGAGTGTATGCAGAAAAGATTTGTTCCTCAAGCTTACAAACAAGATCTGTATATACAAATGAATACACTCAAGCAAGGCAGCATCAATGTTGTTGATTACATTAGAGAGTTCGAGCAGCTCAAAATTTGTACTAATGTTAACGAAGCTAAAGAACACACTATAGCAAGATTCGTTGGAGGCTTAAATGCTTCTATTGATGATCAAGTTAAAATGCAGCCTCTATGGACTTTTGAGAGTGCTTGCAAGCTGGCTATTCAAGTGGAGAAACAAGATAAAAAGAAAAATAATTTCAAGTCTTATTCCAAACCAGCAAAGCTGCCTATGAAAGGTCAATCATCAATGCTGCCTAAGCATAACGAGGCAGCACCCAAAGCCATCAAAGGCAAAGAGCAGGTTGTAGCTGGTCCAAAAGAAGATAGGAGGAAATGCTTCAAGTGCCATGGATTTGGGCATTTTCAAGCTCAATGTCCTAACCAGCGTGCTCTTACACTAAAGGAGATTGAAGATTTGGAAAGGGGTTTTGAAACTGAACCAGCATATGATGAGTCTGATAATGAAGAGTTTGTTGATGCTGATATTGGAGAGTTTTTAATGGTTTAAAGAGTAATGCACTCAGCAGAAACCATTGAGGATAAAAGCCAGCGTGAAAACATCTTTCATTCAAGATGCACAGTCAAGGGCAAAGTATGCAGCTTGATTGTTGATGGAGGCAGATGTGCAAATACAGTATCTGCTCACATGGTGGAAAAGCTTGAGCTGGTTACAAAGAAGCATCATCATACCTATAAACTTCAATGGCTTAACCAAGGCAGCGAGGTAAAGGTTACTCGCCAAGTTACTATTCCATTTTCAATTGGTACTGTTTATCAAGATGAGATTACTTGTGATGTTATTCCTATGAATGCTTGTCATTTGCCGCTTAGTAGACCTTGGTTATTTGATAAGTATGTCTATCATAATGGACATCAAAATACTTACTCGCTGTATGTGAAGGGTAAAAAGTTTACCCTCACTTCTTTAAAGCCTGGTGAAATACCTAGAGCTGATCCTACTTGTAACACCCCATTTTTCAGTTATGCGTTATTTTGGACGTCATTCGAATTATGAGGCGTGTAAGCGTATATTTGGATTCCACATAAAGTTTGAGTTGATGTTCTAAAACCTTACCATTTGATAGTAAATCTCATTATGTTTCCAACGATATTTGATTCATCGAAAACGGAGTAACGGTTTGAAAGTTACGACCAAAACAAGTTCAGAAAACTGATCCAGTTGATTTGGACGTCGTCCAACCTTTTTGGACGCCGTCCAAAAGGCTTGACAGGCCAGCAGCTATATTTTACTTAAATTAAAAGGGGTACTTTGGTCTTTTCACTTATGGATTGATTGGTGGCTTTAATATCAGTTTTAGATCCACTTTTGGATCATTTTCACCTTCCCAAACACTCCCATCAACCCTAGTGAGAGAGAGAGGTTCTAGAGAGAGTTGGGGATTTGGAGAAGAAGAAGTGTGATTCGGGTCGGGTCTCAAGAGTTAAAGTTGTTCACCTCATTCACGGCTACGTTTTGGTAGTGTCGGTAAGTTCTAACTCTGAAATTTCATCTTTATGATTCGATATTCAAGTTAGGGTTTTGAGCTTTTTAGTTGTAAAACCCATTTAGATGATGAAGTGGGTTTATGGAAACTAGTTATTTTTTATACATGGCGGGTTTTGGGTAGATTGACGTTTTGACAATGATTAGGCTTTGGTTTTGGGTGTAATCACTTAGTTTAGTGATTTTGGAAGTGTTGGAACCCTTTTGGGTGTATTTGGGTTGACTAATTTTGAAATGGGTCAAAATTAGGGTTTATGTGTCAAATTGGGTGAGCTAAGTGTTTAACACTTATGATTTGGTTTAATTGGTGTATTAAGGCCATTTTCACTTGTGTTAGTGATTATTGGTTATTTTGGGCATTTTTGGGACGTATGTCAAAATGGGTTGACTTTGAGTTGGGTCAAAATTGATGATGACACTAATTTGGATTAAATGGATGTTAAACGCCTTTGTTAAGTGTTAAATGATGTTTTTGGGTGTAATTACTCGCGAGAAGTAATTTTGGGTTAAAATGATATTTTAACATAAGTCAAACGTGGTCATAAGCAATATGGGTCAATGTTGCACGTGTTGGGGTTTTGGTGTAAATGACGCTTGAAATGATTACTACCTAAGTAGTAATTTAGTGTTAAGACCTAGGTTGGTCTATGATATGTGAGCGGAGGGGTACGAAATACTATTATTGTTTACTACGAAATACGATGAAATATTACACAAGTTTTATTATTTATTTACGGATTGAATATACCTAAAACTTGCTATAACACTATAGGCAGTATACCTAATCATAGAGTAGTGTAGTTTTTAGTAAGTCTGGTTCTTTCCACAGGGAGCTAGTGATTACGTACTATATTTTTATAGAACTATATTTTTACATAATATATATAATTATATATAGGTAGTAATATTATAAAAGGGGGGTTTTACCGTTTAATGACCGGTTTGTCGATTTTATATTTTAAGCGTAAAGATAAATGACAATAATTAAAATGCGTAAAATAAATAACAATAATTAAATGACGAAATATAAAATTTCGAATAATAAAATGACAGTAAATGAAAGTACGATGAGAAATACAATAAAAGAATTATGCTTATTTAAACTTCCGTAACAATGATGTTTGACGTTTTAATTTTAATTAATTGTTACCCGGGTTCATTGTCCTGGCTTATTTGATACCTATTGTGATGACCCGAGAATTTCCGATCAAATTCAAACTTGATCTTAATATAATTTCGACACGATAAGCAAAATCTGTAATGTTGAGTCTCGAAAGTTTTGAAATCTATATTCATGTAATTAATTATCCATTTGACCTTGACTAATTCCGACGATTCACGAACAATTTCTTGTAACCAAAAATGTATATATATATAAATGTGAGTTATAGTCCCACTTTTAAAATCTAATATTTTTGGGATGAGAATACATGCAGGTTTTATAAATGATTTACAAAATAGACACAAGTACGTGAAACTACATTCTATGGTTGAATTATCGAAATCGAATATGCCCCTTTTTATTAAGTCTGGTAATCTAAGATTAGGGAACAGACATCCTAATTGACGCGAATCCTAAAGATAGATCTATCGGGCCCAACAAGCCCCATCCAAAGTACCGGATGCTTTAGTACTTCGAAATTTATATCATGTCCGAAGGAGGATCCCGGAATGATGGGGATATTCTTATATGCATATTGTGAATGTCGGTTACCAGGTGTTCAATCCATATGAATGATATTTTTGTTTCTATGCATGGGACGTATGATTATGAGAAATGGAAGTATGAAATCTTGTGGTCTATTAAAATTTTGAAATGATTCTTTATGATAAACTAATGAACTCACCAACCTTTTGGTTGACACTTTAAAGCATGTTTATTCTCAGGTACGAAAGAAATCTTCCGCTGTGCATTTGCTCATATTAGGGATATTACTTGGAGTCATTCATGACATATTTCAAAAGATGTTGCATTCGAGTCGTTGAGTTCATCAAGATTATTATTAAGTCAATTATATTTGGATATATTATGAAATGCTTTACATGCCTGTCAACTGTCGATGTAACGAAAGTTTGTCTTTTAAAAACGAATGCAATGTTTGTAAAATTTATCATATAGAGGTCAATTACCTCGCGATGTAATCAACTGTTGTGAATCGTTTGTAATCGATATGGACTTCGTCCGGATGGATTAGGACGGGTCTTCACAGTTGGTATCAGAGCAGAGGTCTTAGCGAACCAGGTCTGCATTAGTGTGTCTAACTGATAAGTCGTTAGGAGGCATTAGTGAGTCTGGACTTCGACCGTGTCTGCATATCAAAAGTTTTGCTTATCATTTCTAGTCGGAAATCATCTGCTTATCATCCTTAGGAAATTACCTGCTTATCATTCTTAGTCTAGACACATCTTATTGCAATGATTGCATGAATAGTGTATAGATAAAATTTATATCTTATCGTATCTGCTAATCTATATCTTAGCGTATCTGTTACTGTAACTTTGCCTGACATATTCCGTAGATTCCTCCGTAACTTATGGGATGTTAGTATTATATATGCATATGTAAATTATGTATTGCAGGGTACTAATCTACATCCTATAATCTATTTCTTATCGAAAATCCTTCATCTGATTGTACGAGATGAATCCTGCAACCTGTTCGAGTCCCTCAGGTTTCGATAGCTATTCTGATAGTTATTCCGACAACTATTCCGACATAGATGTTCACCTAAGCTCCGAAAACAGCGTCACCGGCATGAATCAAACAATTAGCCATTATCAATTCATCTGATGGGTTCGTAGTCGACTTAATTAATGGAAACGCGCAGAAGGCAATCCCTTCCACCAACTGAATTCACCTCTTGACATTGAACCTGAAGCGTTTACCGGCGAACCTGTTCGAGACACCATTTTCAGTCTCATTTCCAGGGTAACTCGACAATATTATATTCTATCTACAATTCTGAATCTTATTCATCCACTCGTTCCGACCGACAATTATCCTGGAGTAATAAATCAACGAACTTCGCGCTCGAATAATCAATTCGGAGAATATGGTGCAAAATGTACCAGCTTCAACAACATCACCGGCACCAACAGTACCATCAATAACAGCACTAGTACCATCAGCAATCCATGCTTCAATATCATCATCTGTACTTTGAGTATGATCTTCGTTCTACGTATCGTTCTACCTCATTTATCTTCGTTCGACATGGCGAATATGTAATCTCTAAAGTTTTAGAGATTATTTATTCTAGTTCCAACCGAAAAGCAAATGAGTTTAATATCATATTAACTCATTAAATCCATGAATACATCTGAAGAAAATATATATGTATATATGTTTTCATAAAGATTGTAATTAAAAATTCTCTTGTACAAACTGTTAATGGTGAAAATATTTTAACGGGTAGGTAATACCCGAGGAATATTTAAATTTTACATTAATAAGTTACATTGTACGTTCTTCGAATCTGTTTTAACAGTCATATACTATCCTACTTACATCCACCGATATACAAATCCGTTCACCACAGAATAACCATATTCATCCAATTTAATATTTGGATTTTGATTTATCAGAATCCAACAAGTGGCATAATGAAGAAAACATTTGACAAAATAAAATTTGTTAGAAACAAACAAATTAACTATGAGAAATTTTGTTAAGAATCCACGCTAACTGTTCCTAGCTAATTGTTCCTAGCTAACTGATTACATTTTATTTATCGCAATTTAATTATCGCAATTTACATTCTCGCAATTTTATTTATCGTCATTTAATTTCTGTTATTTACTTTACGCACTTTATTTATCGTCATTTAAATTTCTGTTATTTATTTTTTTACGCACTTTAAATATCGGGACACGTATACAAGGTTTTGACATATCATATCGACACATCTATATATATTATTTGAAATCACCATAGACACTCTATATGCAGTAATGATCGAGTTCTCTATACAGGGTTGAGGTTGATTCTCAAATAATATATATACTTTGAGTTGTGATCGAGTCTGAGACGTATACGGGTCACGATACATATTAACCAATTCGAATATTATATATTAAATTATATATGAATTATTGGACTGTCAACTGTGGACTATCAACTGTAGACTGCCGACATTGGACAATTAAAATGAATTAAAATATTGATTATAAAATATGAAACTAAATAATTCTTCAAGTTTGCCACTTGATTTCATCCTAAACTTCAAATTATATCTTGACAATTACGATCTGCGTTCAAACTTTTCATGATGCTTGAAAACACATCAATCGAAAGGATGAGCTAACCACACTTCATCTACGGGAGAAAAGATTGATGCATTTAGTTATGCATCTGAAAAACTCTCAGAAACTGAGTAAACGTTTAACACATAGTTGTGCTAATTCCTTTAGTATTATTATTACCCAAAATAACTTGGTAATTCCTTTCAAAGTAGCAAATTTTGTCACAGCTCCAGCAAATCAACTTCGACTTTTCTTTCGAAACAACCTTATTATCACCTTGATTTATATGTATGCTCTTTTATTGTTACCAGGGAACCTTTCATATTCCACCATATTACCATCAGCGTTTAATCATCTAAAAACACAATTTTCCTGAAACCACCTCGGATTAATAACCGATGATTCAGATATCACAGCATTAAATGCAGAGGAAACAGAAAAAATGGTAGATGGCCTAAACAACCAAAAGTTTGATGATAAAGAAAGGAGTGTTAGGAACGCTCGATAGAAAATTGGGTATTGAAAAACAGATTAAGCTACCCATGAAGGAGACCAAGGACAAATACAAGAACCAAACCCTATATTCAAAGGATTCAGGTAATTCTGGATCCGTTGAAATCTTTAGAGAATATCTTGCTCCGAAGTCATGTTAGAATTTTACGGAAAATTTTTCTCTATCAACCATCCAACTTAGAAATTCCAAAATATCATCATCAATATCTTCGATATTTCTGAGGATATTTTCATAAATATTCTCGTCCGAAAGTATATACCTCTTCGTGCTTCCTGGGTATCATTATATTGGAAACATTCAATAGAAAATTTAGTACCGAAAAGCAGATTATGCGAAACTATGAAGAAAGCCGTGGACAAATCACAAAGAATAAGTTTGACTTCAAAGAATCCAAATGATTCTGTTTCTGATGAAATCTTTAGCGAATACCTTGCTTCCGAATCTAAACCCTTACGGATAAATCTTCTTCATAATCCATCGATATTAGAAATTCCAAGATATCATCGTATCTTTCATTATAAATATCCTCCATATTTCTGAAGATATTTTCATAACTAATCAAATCTGAAATCATTAATCTCTTCGTGCTATCAGTGTTACATCATATAGAAACTGTTAGTTTTCTATATTATGTAAACTTTCGAGTTTAAAATACGAATGTTTTGAAGTAGTGTTGGGAACTGATACATGAGTTAGTATAATATAATGACACTTGATCAACGTGATTATATTACAGTAAGTCATGCTGAGTTTCTAATGGAACGTGATGATTCACTGATCTTAACGTCATCATGTGCCATGTTACATAACTCTTTCATTCTACTTAACTTCGGAACATATCAAGAAAATGTATTCTTGATGATTCTATCTTCTGTAATTTTGATAAATTTGAAAATCAAATCGTACTATCACGTTCCACCCTACTTAGAACATTATTATCATTCGAAACTCTATATCTAAGAATTCTGGACCATTATTCGCTTGACTTGGAGTCGGGAAGAGAAAACAAGAGCAGGGAGCACCGAAAAATAAAAGGAAATAGAAAACTGATCATAAACACAGGAATTACAAACTGTGCATATCAATGTTTATCGAAACATAAAGACATGGGAGAATTAAAAACATTATAACCCCAAGGGCGAAGTAGAAGAAAACAGATTCCTCCGGTGGTAGTTGGAAAAGGAGAATAATTGATGCGATAGTAAGGATAAGGACAAGGATTAAAACTGGATGAAGCATATTTACTGATGAATTGAAAGTATGAATTAAAATATAGAAATTGGAAGTGGTGAGAAGTAATAGAACGGAAGAAGTTCATTTATAGTGAAAATACCAGACAGAGAAATCGAGACAGATGATCACATTTAATTATAGTGATCTTATTTTCCATAAATCCCGAAGAATCAGATCTTATAGATTTTCTTTTAAATCCCTTGAATTCCGGAATCCAACCAAGACAACGTAAAAGGTTAAGACGCACCTTATTTTCTAAATTCAACCCTATTTACGTCAAAAGCTAAGGAAAATCTTATTTTCTTCAATTCATTTTTTTTACGATAGCTTCACTCATACGCTTCAAGTAACCGAATCGTTTAATTTATATTACTCGAAAACGATAAAACTCTATTTACCACTCATATTCGCCAGGAAAACATTTTTATTGTTAGCCATGACGACTTCACTCAAATTTCGAGACGAAATTTCTTTAACGGGTAGGTACTGTGATGACCCGAGAATTTCCGATCAAATTCAAACTTGATCTTAATATAATTTCGACACGATAAGCAAAATCTGTAATGTTGAGTCTCGAAAGTTTTGAAATCTATATTCATGTAATTAATTATCCATTTGACCTTGACTAATTCCGACGATTCACGAACAATTTCTTGTAACCAAATATGTATATATATATAAATGTGAGTTATAGTCCCACTTTTAAAATCTAATATTTTTGGGATGAGAATACATGCAGGTTTTATAAATGATTTACAAAATAGACACAAGTACGTGAAACTACATTCTATGGTTGAATTATCGAAATCGAATATGCCCCTTTTTATTAAGTCTGGTAATCTAAGATTAGGGAACAGACATCCTAATTGACGCGAATCCTAAAGATAGATCTATCGGGCCCAACAAGCCCCATCCAAAGTACCGGATGCTTTAGTACTTCGAAATTTATATCATGTCCGAAGGAGGATCCCGGAATGATGGGGATATTCTTATATGCATATTGTGAATGTCGGTTACCAGGTGTTCAATCCATATGAATGATATTTTTGTTTCTATGCATGGGACGTATGATTATGAGAAATGGAAGTATGAAATCTTGTGGTCTATTAAAATTTTGAAATGATTCTTTATGATAAACTAATGAACTCACCAACCTTTTGGTTGACACTTTAAAGCATGTTTATTCTCAGGTACGAAAGAAATCTTCCGCTGTGCATTTGCTCATATTAGGGATATTACTTGGAGTCATTCATGACATATTTCAAAAGATGTTGCATTCGAGTCGTTGAGTTCATCAAGATTATTATTAAGTCAATTATATTTAGATATATTATGAAATGCTTTACATGCCTGTCAACTGTCGATGTAACGAAAGTTTGTCTTTTAAAAACGAATGCAATGTTTGTAAAATTTATCATATAGAGGTCAATTACCTCGCGATGTAATCAACTGTTGTGAATCGTTTGTAATCGATATGGACTTCGTCCGGATGGATTAGGACGGGTCTTCACACCTATCTGGGTTTTGCCCATAATAGTCCATCGGTCATAATTATAAAATGCTCGTCAAATTAACCTTATTCCCGAAGTCAAATATTCCAACTAATTAGGAATTCGAACTGTAACAAGGTTTTAATACTTTGTTAATAATTACACCAGGTTATCGACTGCGTGTAATCCAAGGTTTTAATACTTTGTTAACAATTACACCAATTATCCTTGTATGTAATCCACCCCTGTTTTAATTAATCCATGATACATTAATTTATTCACTTGGCCATAATGAATAATCAATTACCCAATCCAATTGATTAATTAAATGATTGTAAACGATGTCGTATAAACGTCACTAAATAGGACATTTGTAATCAAATTAATAATTATTAGATTAACTAATTTGAAGATAGGTTCGACAGGTTCCAATGAGTTGTCATTCAATTAGACAATACCCCCTACCTATTAATAGTCAATAGTCCAATGTTCACAAGTGTCGGTCTTTTGTCCAAATCCTAATTATGGTACAAAATCCAATATCCCCATCTTAATATTTAGTCTAACATCACGATTACTTCGGCTCAAATAAGCATAATAATAACTTAGTTACGAGACATTAATTTAAAAAGGAAGAACATAGCTTACAGTAATTATTTATCGCGTAGCGTTACACGGAGAGAGTTTCGACTTTAAAATCCGTAAAACATTTCTTACAATTACCCAAATTATTATTAAACTTACATTAAAATTAATATTATATATATATATATATATATATATATATATATATATATATATATATATATATATATATATATATTGATCAGAGAGATAGATAGAAAGGGTTTTTTAGAATTCCAGCAGAATGCGTGAGCTTTTATAGGCCCACTTTGAACTGTACAGCTCCGCGAGTGCGGTACTTTTGTGCCTTACAGCTCCGCGAGTGCGGAGCTTCGGATTCCAACTCACCAAATTGAGTTAAACGTGGGCTGCTAAATATTATAATATATAATATAATAATATAATTTTATATAATTATATATATATTATATTATATTCTTGTGCATTGTTGACTTGTAATTTTAGCTTCCTTGAGTTGTACGTTGATTCTCGGTTTATGTCTCAGTTCCGAACTTTCGAACGCCTTTTCGTACGCTTAGATATCTTGTACTTTGCGTTCTGTGGCTTGTACTCTTGTCATTTTTAGACGTTTCTCATCATTAAATTGAACCACTTGGATTATATCTTGTACATTTGAGCTTTTTGGCCATTTGCGTCTTCAAATCGTCATTTGTGTCTTCGGTCTTCGCACTTATTTATTTAAACGAATATTACTCGGAAATAGAACAATTGCAACTTGTAACATCCCGCGTTTTTTCCGTTAAATTATTTTAACACCGTCTTTTTTTTTTAAATAACATCCCTCGTCACCTATACTCGTGCACTTCGTTAACTAGTGTTCATGATAATCCCGTTACTCGATTATAACATCTCTCGTTAACTTGCGTTTTAAAAATATTCGTTTCGTTATTTCCCGCACCCGACAACAAACTTGAGGGACTAATCTCGCCACTCGGGTAAACTTGGCTAACTAGTGATTCCTCACCACCACACACTTCATTTCACCATCTTCTTCCTCTTTTTCTTTCTTCCTTTTCTCTCAAGAACACAAACACAAAATTCATCATCTAATTTTGATCTTGGAAGCTCACAACAAATCCGACTACATATTCTTAATCCTCTCGTCATCCTCTACGATTTGATACTAACTACACCGATTTTGGGTAACATTTCTAAAACTCTAGATTTCTCAAATTCATGTTTTTGACTTGATATGTTGTTAGTTAGTGTCTATGGCTCGTGTATAACATGAATATATGATTTGTATGCTCGATCTTGATGTTTTGGTGTAACTAGCTTGAAAATGAAAAGTGTATGCTTAATCTTTGATTTTGGATGATGAAATGTGTTTAGATGTTAATGTTTGTGTGTTCAAAGTGTTAGTTACTTCAATAGCTTCGTTTTGGTGTGTTGATTGACATGAAAACCTTACATTAACATGATTAGTGATTTTGAGGTTTTGGTTAGGGTTTGACAACTCTTAAAACAAACTTTTGATGCGTTGAATGCTTATTAATGTTATTGATAAGTGTTTAGTTGTATTACACGTTTCATTACCTTCAAAACGGCATATCATATGTATAAATTGGATTCCCGAAACTTAAATTGCAATTGATGAACTTGAAACTTGAAAATAAACCTTTATTGGTCACTTGACGGGATTTTGGTTATTGTATATGATGTTTTTGCTTGATGAAAAGTGCTTAGTTGCGTTCCTTGTCGAAAGAGCTTTCCGGTGATATAAGATACATGTTCTAATTGTTTGCGGATCATAAATTGTGATTGTTTGAAGTTTGGGTCGTGCACTTGTGTTTTTCTGCAAACAGGACCTGAATGCCCATTGGGACGCCGTCCTGATTTTTGGGACGCCGTCCCACTCTTCAATTTGGGACGCCGTCCTGATTTTGGGACGCCGTCCCACTCTTCATATTGGGACACCGTCCTGATTTTGGGACACCGTCCTGATACACTAAAATGGGCTGTTTTGCTTGGTCATTTGACGTAAAATGTTTGCTATGCTACGGACCTCCGATTAACATGAAACTTGGCCAACATGCTCATATATGATTATATAACTTAGAAAATTTGTCGGATACCCGACCCGACCTCGTTGACTTTGACTTTGACCAAGTTTGACTTTTAGTCAAACTTAACCAAACGTTTATGCAATCGTTCTAACATGCTTTTATACGTAATTCTTGTATGAAACTTGACAACGTGGTTCACATGTTATAATAATCGATTCGTAACGAGCCATAGGACTAATTGAGCACATTTCACCCGACCTTGTGTCGTAACCGGTAAATTGATACAACTTACTTGTTTAGGTCAAGGCTAAGCAACTTTCATGCACACGTTTACTTTGTGAAGTACTTTTATACTCGTGCACTCGAGGTGAGATCATAGTCCCACTTTTCAACAACTTTTATACTTTTAAATCGTGGGCTGAGAAACCCATACATTACGTACTTATATACATTTCACACGTATATATATTTTTCATACTTTTATACATTGAACACAATTGTGAATACAAAGATACGGACGAGTTTGAACGAAAATCCTCAATTCAATTATCATTAATTACATCAGATGGTGTAAGCGAGACTATGTTGTGTGGATCCATACGGGTTTGACTAACCCTCATTCGGACGGCTCGCTACCGTTAAGCGAATGAAATATATTCTGGTACGGTGTATGTTCTAACACTTTTATGCTGAGGTAAATGATACAGTTAAGCTTTTATAATTGGGTGCTCGGTAAACAACAATACTTATGGAATTCAAACGATTCGGAAAATCGACTTATACTATAACTTGTGGTTCAACTTATTTTACTTACATACTCATTTACTAAACCTATGATTTCACCAACATTTTCGTTGACAGATTCTTCTATGTTTTTCTCAGGTTTTGAATGCTTAAGTGATACATGTTTCCGCACTCTTTTGATACTTGCTTGGATGTCGAGTATACATGCATATTTGGAGCATCTTCTTGGCTACTTTTAAATTGTGTCGCATAGGTTTCAATTGTACGTTTAACATTGTAATGTAACTAGCCGTCGAACTTCTTTTTGTAAACTTGAAACACCCTTTTACATTGAAATGAATGCGACATATTTTGGTCAAACGTTGTCTTAAAGACTTATGACCATGTAATGGGACCTACGTAGTCGACGCCGTCACTTGACGATTTTTCGGGGTCGCTACAAGTGGTATCAGAGCGTTGGTTGTAGGGATTTAGAGTTCATTGGTGTCGACCCCGAGTCATAGGGTACATTAGTGAATCTAGACTACAACCGGCATATAGACTGAGGTAGGAACTACTTGACTATTTGTGCATTATACTCGAACTCTTCCATCATATCTAACTCGTATTCGATCTTGATCTTACGTTGATAAATTTTGTTGACGCGCCACCTTGACTTTATGATGTAATGTTAAATGCACATGTAAATCAGGGTAATATAATTTCCTGGATTATATTACGGTGATTCACATGGACGTTCTGACGTTATGACATAAAGAATTTAAGGCGAGTCAAGCAAAAATTGTCTCTCTATCCTTATTCCATATCACGGTTAGTATTATTGAGAATACTAACCAACGATATTCTTGTGTTTTGAAGGAACAATGGCTCGTCGACGCGCTCCTCCCGAAACTCCCGAACAAGCTATACAACGAATGATAGCCACCGCCGTGGATGCGGCCATGGCCGGTCACTCTTCCAACAACAATAACAATAACAACAATCATAACAACAACAACAACAATGGAGCCGGTAATTCAAATGAAGGGTGCTCCTATAAGAACTTCATGGGGTGCAAACCTCACACTTTTGATGGAACCGGGGGACCGGTCGTGCTCACCCGATAGTTTGAGCAAACAGAAGCCGTCTTTAGCATAAGCGGTTGTTGGGACCAAGACAAGGTCAGATTTTCCACTCACACCTTCGCCGGTATCGCTCTCACATGGTGGAATACGTATGTACAATCGGTGGGTATCCACGAAGCCCACGCTCTCTCTTGGGTCGACTTAAGAGGAAAGATGATCACCGAATACTTCCCGCGCGAAGAGACCCGCAAGCTTGAACACGAGCTAAGAACTTTAAAAGCGGTCGGGAATGACCTAAAGGCCTATAATCAACGATTTTCTGAGCTAGCCTTGATGTGCCCAAATCTCGTGAGTACCGAGTCTCTAAGGGTTGAGCTGTACATGGATGGTCTTCCTAAGAGCATCAAACAAGGAGTAATGTCATCCAAACCCGCTAATCACCAAGAGGCTTTGAATATGGCCCGCCAATTGATCAAAACGGTGGACGAAATTGAGGTGTCGGCATATAAAGCCGAGGATAAGTCGGGTGGCAACAAAAGAAAATGGGAAGCCCCTGAATTGAGCAACTACAACAACAACCCCGCCAAGAAGCCTTTCACCTCCAACGACAAGAAAGGCTATGCCGGAAGTCTACCATCTTGCAACAAGTGCCACAAACATCATTATGGCGAATGTAGCAAACCATTTTGCAACAAATGCCGCAACCGTCATTATGGTGAATGTGGTAAGTTAACTTGCCACCGGTGCCAAGGAAGTGGTCATACGGCCAACGATTGTAGGAGCGTTGCCCCCATCGCCCAAAAGGCGCCCAATGCACACCGGTCTGGCGTTTGTTTTGAATGTGGCCAACCGGGTCATTTTAAGAATGCGTGCCCGGAGAAGAAGACAAACCCCAATACACGCGGCCGAGCTTTCAACATTAACACCGAGGAAGCCCGAGATGACAACTAGTCACGGGTACGTTTCTTCTCAACAACCCTTATATTTCATGTTCATTCAATTCGGGTACCGTTAGACATTTTATAACCAAGGCCTTGACTCGTACTCTTTGAACACCACCATATCCCCTAGACACTACCTATGCCATGCAGGTGACCGACGGAAAACTATTACGTTAAACTTTTTGGGTGGAGAATTTGAATTTTGACTTGACACCTATAGAACCAGGGGACTCAAAACCTATTAGTTAAGAAGAAAATGATCCCTTACATGTGTATAGATTATCGTGAACTAAATAATTTTCGGTTAAGAACCGATATTCTCTTTCCCGTACTGATGACCTCTTGATCAATCACAAGAATTCCGTGTGTATTCCAAAATCGACCCCCATTCCGGTTATCTCCAAAACGGTTTTCAAAATTCGTTACGATAGTTATGAATTTCTTATAGTGTCGTTCAGTTTAACAAAGGCTTCCTCCGTATTCATGGGCCTGATGGGCCTGATGGGTAGACAGATCTGTCATCATATTCATATGTGATGTTCTAACCTATTCAATTCAAGCAAAAAAGAAAACGAACAACATCTTTGTCTTACGCTCGAACTCTTGAGGAAAGAGCAACTCTATTCCAAAATCTCCAAGTGTGAACTTTGGTTAAACAAAGTCCAATTTCTAGACCATGTTGTTAGTGGTCAGGGTATTACAATAAATCTCGCAATCGAAGCCACACGTAATTGGGAAACCCTCACAACTCTGACTTGTGTTCGTAAAATCTTAGATCCTTACCGAAAGTTCATTTCCGACTTTTTCTCGTGATGCTCGTCCTTTACCCTCGATAACTCATTAAGTTGGAAATTTAAACCTCTCCGTGCCCGGACCTTAAGCATGATTTTTCACACCAACATTACTAGCTAAATTCGTATAGCGCCAGATGGAACTTAAATATGGAAATATTTCTACTTGAACGCCGAAAGGCATACTCTCTCGACTTAAAATCGACGTAATTGAAATTTGTTATTTTTGCACGAACGATTGGAATACTTAATTATGGATCCGATCAATCTTCTCATCACCACGTACCACGTTACATAACACTGTTATTTCACTATGACCGTCTGATATTACTGGGACCCAAGATAACACACAATCCAAGGATACTTCCTTTCTCTTTGACTTATCGTCCTCATGCTCCTGATACGGACAACTACTACTCAACCCCGAACTATACAACTATGTGTTCTATCTCGTTTTCCCACCAGGTCTCAACATTTGACCACTAGATGCGCGATATGGCTACCTCAGGATGTGAGCTCATCCTATTCTGAGTTCTCATTCCACTCATGTCCTTTTGCTTGTACTTTTGTATAAGGAAACCTTTTATATACTTTCTCAATGGAGAGAGAGACTCATCATGTATTACTAGTATTCACCACGAGGGTGAATGTAGCCTGTAAGGAACTTGTTCCAACGAACGTTTTCAAACCCTAACTAGCTTGTTCAAACATATCTTAATTCTATTCCAACACGGTGTACCATTGTCGACTATCTCGGATCACAATACTCGTTTCACTTCTAGTGTTACAAGAAGCCTTAGAGACACGTTTAAACATGAGTACCATGTGTCATCCACAACCAACGGACCAAACAAATGTACGTTTCACATCTTGGAAAGACATGTTACAAACATGTATTGTTGCCTTTAGTTTTCTCCTCTCACACAACAGTTACCATTCGTGTATTAACGCCGCGCAAATGTCATACCCCTATTCGTTGGACCAAAGCATGTGGCAAGCAAATCACCAGATCCGAACTCATTCAAGAAATAACAGTTGAGATCGTATAAGTCCGAGAAGGACTCATGACGACTCGTAGTCGCCAAAAGGGCTATACCGATATTCGACGTAAACCTCTCGAATCCTAAGCCAGTAACCGTGTAATATTGAGAACTCGCACCTTGGGAAGGTGTAATCCGTTTTGGGAATCAGGGAAAGTTAAAATCGCGATATATTAATCCTTTTGAAACCTCGGGGCGTATTGGAACCGCTCCTACCGTTTAGAACTTTCGACTCAATTAAGTTTCCGTTTACCCTACGTTCCATGCAACAAACTTAGAGGCGTGTCCTACGGAACAGGAACGTGCTACTCTCCTAGATAAACTTACTATTGATGGCAAACTCCCCTTCATGGGAAACTGGTTGAAATTGTGGATCGTAAAACCAAGCCTTAATACAACATAAAACCCCGACTGTCCAAATTCGTGGGAATGCCCAAGGACGTATCTTCACTTATTCATAGCATTGACAATGCAAGGTCTCAAGGAAGAGACATCGACTATTACCTCCAACTAAAGTTCGGGACGAAATTTCTTTTAAGGCGTGGATAATGTAACATCCCGCGTTTTTTCCGTTAAATTATTTTAACACCGTCTTTTTTTTTTTAAATAACATCCCTCGTCACCTATACTCGTGCACTTCGTTAACTAGTGTTCATGATAATCCCGTTACTCGATTATAACATCTCTCGTTAACTTGCGTTTTAAAAATATTCGTTTGGTTATTTCCCGCACCCGACAACAAACTTGAGGGACTAATCTCGCCACTCGGGTAAACTTGGCTAACTAGTGACTCCTCACCACCACACACTTCATTTCACCATCTTCTTCCTCTTTTTCTTTCTTCCTTTTCTCTCAAGAACACAAACACAAAATTCATCATCTAATTTTGATCTTGGAAGCTCACAACAAATCCGACTACATATTCTTAATCCTCTCGTCATCCTCTACGATTTGATACTAACTACACCGATTTTGGGTAACATTTCTAAAACTCTAGATTTCTCAAATTCATGTTTTTGACTTGATATGTTGTTAGTTAGTGTCTATGGCTCGTGTATAACATGAATATATGATTTGTATGCTCGATCTTGATGTTTTGGTGTAACTAGCTTGAAAATGAAAAGTGTATGCTTAATCTTTGATTTTGGATGATGAAATGTGTTTAGATGTTAATGTTTGTGTGTTCAAAGTGTTAGTTACTTCAATAGCTTCGTTTTGGTGTGTTGATTGACATGAAAACCTTACATTAACATGATTAGTGATTTTGAGGTTTTGGTTAGGGTTTGACAACTCTTAAAACGAACTTTTGATGCGTTGAATGCTTATTAATGTTATTGATAAGTGTTTAGTTGTATTACACGTTTCATTACCTTTAAAACGGCATATCATATGTATAAATTGGATTCCCGAAACTTAAATTGCAATTGATGAACTTGAAACTTGAAAATAAACCTTTATTGGTCACTTGACGGGATTTTGGTTATTGTATATGATGTTTTTGCTTGATGAAATGTGCTTAGTTGCGTTCCTTGTCGAAAGAGCTTTCCGGTGATATAAGATACATGTTCTAATTGTTTGCGGATCATAAATTGTGATTGTTTGAAGTTTGGGTCGTGCACTTGTGTTTTTCTGCAAACAGGACCTGAATGCCCATTGGGACGCCGTCCTATTTTTGGGACGCCGTCCCACTCTTCAATTTGGGACGCCGTCCTGATTTTGGGATGCCGTCCCACTCTTCATATTGGGACACCGTCCTGATTTTGGGACACCGTCCTGATACACTAAAATGGGCTGTTTTGCTTGGTCATTTGACGTAAAATGTTTGCTATGCTACGGACCTCCGATTAACATGAAACTTGGCCAACATGCTCATATATGATTATATAACTTAGAAAAATTGTCGGATACCCGACCCCGTTGACTTTGACTTTGACCAAGTTTGACTTTTAGTCAAACTTAACCAAACGTTTATGCAATCGTTCTAACATGCTTTTATACGTAATTCTTGTATGAAACTTGACAACGTGGTTCACATGCTATAATAATCGAGTCGTAACGAGCCATAGGACTAATTGAGCACATTTCACCCGACCTTGTGTCGTAACCGGTAAATTGATACAACTTACTTGTTTAGGTCAAGGCTAAGCAACTTTCATGCACACGTTTACTTTGCGAAGTACTTTTATACTCGTGCACTCGAGGTGAGATCATAGTCCCACTTTTCAACAACTTTTATACTTTTAAATCGTGGGCTGAGAAACACATACATTACGTACTTATATACATTTCACACGTATATATATTTTTCATACTTTTATACATTGAACACAATTGTGAATACAAAGATACGGACGAGTTTGAACGAAAATCCTCAATTCAATTATCATTAATTACATCAGATGGTGTAAGCGAGACTATGTTGTGTGGATCCATACGGGTTTGACTAACCCTCATTCGGACGGCTCGCTACCGTTAAGCGAATGAAATATATTCTGGTACGGTGTATGTTCTAACACTTTTATGCTGAGGTAAATGATACAGTTAAGCTTTGATAATTGGGTGCTCGGTAAACAACAATACTTATGGAATTCAAACGATTCGGAAAATCGACTTATACTATAACTTGTGGTTCAACTTATTTTACTTACATACTCATTTACTAAACCTATGATTTCACCAACGTTTTCGTTGACAGATTCTTCTATGTTTTTCTCAGGTTTTGAATGCTTAAGTGATACATGTTTCCGCACTCTTTTGATACTTGCTTGGATGTCGAGTATACATGCATATTTGGAGCATCTTTTTGGCTACTTTTAAATTGTGTCGCATAGGTTTCAATTGTACGTTTAACATTGTAATGTAACTAGCCGTCGAACTTCTTTTTGTAAACTTGAAACACCCTTTTACATTGAAATGAATGCGACATATTTTGGTCAAACGTTGTCTTAAAGACTTATGACCATGTAATGGGACCTACGTAGTCGACGCCGTCACTTGACGATTTGTCGGGGTCGCTACACAACTAAAAACTTTACATATTGGAAGGATATTGTGCCTAAATATATGTTCATTTGGAACACTATCAAATATCCCCATACTTGAACGTTGCTTGTCCTCAAGCAATACAGAACTTGAAATAATACGAATCACTTCTTTATTCTTTACACTTTGTACATCAGTGATTTTGATACAGCGGTATAAACAATGATAGTATCGATGTGGTTTACAGTCCCACATGACTTATAAAAATTTAGATCCTTTAATGAAATTGAATCTTTATGAAAACATTTGATCTTTTGAAAATTCATTCTAGGTTTTACCCTAGATAAGTTTTCCGGAATAACCCTTCACCGGTGTTTGCAAAATGTTTTTGTGGGTTTTGTGAATTTTGTGGGTTTCAGATTTTAAAATTTTAGCTCAAAACTTGCGATTTTGTGTCACCCACTTGCTAACCTTGTATTAGGAAAGCACACGTCCAGTTTACTTGCTCCGTATATTACCTTTCGGTAAACTACCGTCAGGCTGTAAAGGAAAGCGATTAACAAGCAACTGTTAAGGCAATGTCTCATGACATGCAGATAATTATGGTCAAAAACGTGTCCGATGCAATTACTATCCTTTGTAAGAGAAATAGTAAAGATCACCCTATAATTTTTTGGTCTGGCACAAGGTCCTGTCTTCGACCATGCTATGCAACCACCGTTCTTACGGTTGACACCCGATTTGGTTCAGGTGACCTAATGAATTCCGGTGAATTATCAGGATTTTACGTTCAATGGTAATGAACGCATTGAAAATAGGTTTTCAGAAAACAAATCGGTTTTAATTTGATCAAAATATTTTCTCGTTCAAGCTCGAGTTTAGATATCATCGAATTCCATGAGTTTGTAATTCTCAATTTTAAGGTCAATCTCAAGGATTGAGTAATATCAGGCTAAAAAGTTGATTTTTAATCTTTAAGGAGATTATCCTTTCTGGGGGTCTGATTCATTAGTCTTATCAAGCTAATTTGCACGGCGCCCTCCCCATTTTACGAGATAGATCCTCTTATATATATATATATATATATATATATATATATATATATATATATATATATATATATATATATATATATATATATATATATATATATATATATATATATATATATATATATATTAGGATAAGTCTGACCACATGGCGACCCTGTTTGATGCTGAGATCCGTGGATTTCCTGCTGATTTTAGAGATGACTTTTCTAGATTTTTCGTCAACCTACAGCTGGTCTGGACGACAACTTTCTGACCTAAATCAAGAAGCGCGTGTCTTTTTCGGAAGACTTTACTTCCTTTTAATGATGGAATTGATTCATCGTGTAGATCCATCTTTCTTTCAAATATATTACAGTAAATCGGGTAAACTGATTAGTTTAGTCCAAAGCAAAAGTACCTGTAATAATCTTGTACAAATATGTGATATATGTTTTGAAGAACTTGGTAAATTCTTCCCACACTTAGCTTTTATTTATTCTTTTCTTTGCCTTTTTATTCTCATTTATTCCATTTTAAATGAATTCAAGCGTTTTGGGTTGTTTCTCCATTTATGTTCTCTCCGAGGTAACAATAATTTCGGTATTATAACCTAGTTTTACCGTTCATAAATATGTATAAACATGATTTTGAATTCATTTAGTTGAATTTTTTTTTAAATTTTCACAAAATTTAAAAATTAAACTAAGTGTAAACCCGAGAGAATTTATAACCCTTCCCCACACTTGAGATCTTGCAATACCCTCATTTGTAAGAAATCAGTAAAAATTTAAATTCATGAGGGTGATTAGTGTAGAAAAATGATTAAAAATACCGAGTTTGCAAACATATTGTTTTATATCACTTTTGATATTTTACGTCTTGTCGTTAAAATTAGTAGTTTTTGCTGAACTTAATGTCAGTCTTTGAAAGTGCGCTGTTTTACCCTGTTTTGTACATAAGATAAACTACAAACATATATATAATATATTTTTTTTTTATAAAACCTTTATTTATTAAAACAATTTAAATGAATAATTAAAATTTTTCGTTTTAAAGCGAGTGTTTTAAAAGCAAAGATTTTCGGGTTTTTTAATTTTTTTTTCATACTTTAGATCAGTAATATTAAAATAATAATAACAAAAATTTTCCTCCCGTCTTTGGGTAAAGCAATTTCGATTCTATGATCTAGTCTTTAACTCACGACAAATTTTAGAAATCAATTTTTAAACTTAATGAAATAAAGTAAATTTTGTTTTTAAATTCACACAAAACTTAAATTTAAAAAGCATATTAATTTCATACAAAACCTATAAAACAAAAATTCAGAATGGAGAGAGAAAACTAGTTCTTTAGTGTCTGCTAGTGGAAAAGACCCATCAGATTCCATTCTCGGAACTACACGAGAACAGAACAACTAACTCTAGACAACGTTTTCTTTTTAGAACATTTGAATCTCCCCACACTTAGGTAGCTGTGGTGTCGAATTTGTGATTAACTTCATTGTCAATTTCTTTTGGACCATAATCAACTTGCATATTTGTGACTTTTGCTTTAAGCCATTGGTCGGATTCCTGTGTAATATTCAAAAATTCAACCAGTTTTTCCTTTTCTTTAGGCGATAGATTGGATACTAACCGGTTACATAACGTAAAGTTCCCCTTGGTTCTAGCATCGCGAATCCGTTTAATAAGTTTCTTCATTGAACTGTTAATAACGGGATCATTTAATTTCGTATCAACAACGGGGTTCTTTGTTATCAAGTCATCATTAGGTGTTACTTCATCTTCCCCACACTTAGGCGTTTTATTATTGTTAAGCACTACCGTTGGAGTTGGTAAAACAATATGGTTCTTACCAATCATTTTTGTTGGTTCAACGGTTTTGGTTGGTGGAGATTTAGACTTTCGACTCACAAAGGTGATCGATTTTTCATTGTTACTAAGTGTCATTCTACCCTCTCTTACATCAAATAACGCCTCGGTAGACGCTAAGAATGGTCGACCTAAAATTAGAGGAATGTTTGGGTCCTCTTCTATGTCAATGATAATAAATTCGACTAAAAAGGTTAAATTACCCACTTGAACGGGTAGGTTGTCAGCAATTCCAACTGGGTGCCTAATGGTTTGATCAAAGAGTCGAACACTCATTTTCGTTGGATTTAACTCACCTACTCCTAATCTCTTATATAATGGAAGAGGCATAACACTCACACTCGCACCTAAATCTGCTAGTGCATCATACATGAAACAATCACTAAGTAGATAAGGAACAATAAATTCACCCGGATCACCCAACCTTGGTGGAAGTTTTGGTGGAACTGTCTTCACCGGGTTTATTTTTACGGTTTTTGTTTCTTGTACCTTCTTATTCTTCTTCTTTTTTCCAAAGGTATCACAAACTTTATTACCTATCAATTGCTAATACTCAACTCCTTTTCTTAGAAACGAGATGGGTGGTCTGTATGGTGCTACCACTAACTTTACATACTCGGGTGGTGGCGGTTTTGTAACTTCTTCATTGTTACTCACATCTAAAACCTTCCCATCTTCTGGTGTTGGTTTTCAGAATTTGTTGACACCATATTAACATTCTCATTCCGAGGATTTACTTCAGTATCACTCGGTAGCTTTCCTTGTTCCCTCTCATTCATCATGCTAGCAAGAGTACCTACGTGTTTTTCTAGATTCAAAATGGAAGCTTGTTGAGTTCTTAATGACTGATCAAACCTCTCATTTGTTTGGGTTTGAGATGTAATAAATTGTTTTGAGATTCCATTAGCTTTACCATTATTTCTTTCAGATTTGGCCTTTTCTCTTCGGTTTGTTATGGTGATTTATACAAGCCAGGTCTTTGTTGATTGAAAGTGTTGTTTTGAGTTGGTTAGTTATTCGGACCTTGTTGGTTGTATGAGTTATTGTTGGATCCATTTGGATTGTAAATTATGTTTTGATTTCGATTGAAGTTTGGCCTTAGCAGTTGATAATTATTTTGATAATTATTTTCTGGCCTTTGGTTCATGTAGGAAACATTCTCACGTTGTTCCATCGTTTTCTCGATGTGACAATCTTTCGTTAAGTGTGGTCCACCGCATTGCTCACAATTCATTCGTATTGCGTGAATATCTTTATTAAACTTTTCCATTCGTCTCTCGAAAGCATCTATTTTTGCGGAAACGGAATCAAAGTCATGGCTAGAATCGGCTCTAGCCACTTTAGATGAACGAAAAATATCTTTTTCTTAGTGCCACTCATGTGAGTGGGAGGCTGTGTTATCAATAATTTTGTGAGCTTCGGTTGCGGTTTTCTTCATAATGGAACCACCAGCTGCTGTGTCAATGTCTTTTCGTGTAGCAACGTCGACACCTTGGTAGTATATTTGTACTATTTGATAAGTGTCTAAACCGTGCTGAGGACATCCTCTCAACAACTTTCCGAATCATGTCCACGCCTCATATAATGTTTCATTTGGATTTTGCGCGAACGCAACAATTTCTCCTTGAAGTCTCACGGCTTTAGATGCCGGAAAGAATCTTTTAAGAAATTTTTCAACTAAAACATCCCATGTGTCAATCGCTCCTTCAAATAATGATTCTAACCAATCTTTGGCTTATCCCTTTAAAGTCCAGGGAAACAACATGAGATAGATCTGTTCATCCTCAACTTCTCTGATTTTGAATAGAGTTCAAATCCTATTAAAGGTTCGAAGATGTTCGTTTGGATCTTCTTTTAGCGTACCATTATATTGGCATTGATTAGTTACCATGTGTAGGATTTGTCCTTTGATTTCATAATCTGGCGCCTTAATGTCTGGCTTAATAATGGCGTGACCTTGGCCAGTGCGTGTGGCTCTCATTCGATCTTCCATACTTAGAGGTTCCGTTATTTCCATATTTGAAATTGTTGAATACGAATCACTAGAAGATTCTGATTTAACGGTTTGTGGTTCAGGAGGAATTAATAGTGGTTCAGGATCTTGGAATTGTCCTTGAATATCCTCCTGGTTCTCACTTGTGAAGTCAGGTTCAAAAAATGCATTATCGGAAATTTGAATTGGAGTACTTGTTCGACTAGATGATGATTCTAAAGAAAAATCAATGGCTATAATATTGGCTAGATGTCTTGATCGAGTTACAGGTGGTGAACGTATGAAAGGTGGTGAACGTTTTGCTCGGTGCATTCACTGAATATCCTATTAGTTATTAAAATAAAAAAAATTATATAAGTTATCAAATTAATAGACTTTTCTGATTTTGCCCACGTTTTGAATAGCCAATAGATGCAGCAGGTAGGCAAGACCCTTTAAATCGGAAGCCCACAACTCGCCACTAAGAAATCCAACTATTACTACGAACTAGAAAATTTTGGATGTCTATCAATTTAACCGCTTAAAATAATTTTTCGTCGAAATTTTGAAGATAAAATCTATGTCCTAAAAACTAGAGCGTCGAGAAATAAGAGGAAGAAAACGAGTGCGTCAAAAAACATCGAAAAATAAAAGGTCGAAAAACAATAATAAGAAAGTAGATCGCTGAAACTTAGAAGTCTAAAAACTAAATATTAAAAGTTGCATCTAAAGGTATTAAAACTTAAAAGGAATTCTATATCCAAAACGGCAATAACTTAATAGGCACTAAAATCTATTAAATATTAAAGCGATAAGTGACGTCGTAAAATTCTAAAGCGTCTAAATCTTAATCTAAAGAAAAAGCACTTAAGGGATTTTAGGGCAAAACTAAAAATCTAGAAATATAAAAATAACTATGGCAAAAACTAACTTAAAACTAATTACAAACAACAAATATTACGAAATAAACGATAAAAATATAAATTATAACTAAAATGACAAAATACAAATTTTATAAAAATATTATTTTTATATTATTTGTATAAAAGGATTAATATAAATATGTAAATAATAATAAATAAAACTTAAAATACAAATTTAATTAAAAACTAAAACTAAATATTAAATATAAACCTTAATTAGGTTAAAAATTAAAATAATTAATTTAAAACCTAACCCGTAATAAATGTTGTACCGGGTTTGGGCGTGTCAGACAGCTCCGCGAGTGCAGATTCTTGATGCCTAAATGTCTTCGCGAGTGTGGAGTTTGCAGATTCAGACTTCGTGCAGGCCAAATTCGTGCACGTTCGGTTTTTTTTATTATTTTTTTTTTTTAGAAAATAAAATAAACTTATATTTTAAAAATTAGAAATAAAACTAAAAATACTTTTTAATTTTATATATATTAAACAAACTCTTTTATATATATATATATATATATATATATATATATATATATATATATATATATATATATATTATTAATTAATTTTTTTAATTTTTTTATATTTTTATATTTTTTTTCTAACTTATATATAATTATATTTTTACAAATAAAGATTAAAAAAATAGCATTTCGCCGAGTCCTTGGCAGCGGTGCCAAAAACTTGATGTGTGAGCGGAGGGGTACGAAATACTATTATTGTTTACTACGAAATACGACGAAATATTACACAAGTTTTATTATTTATTTACGAATGGAATATACCTAAACATTGCTACAACACTATAGGCAGTGTACCTAATCGTAGAGTAATGTAGTTTTTAGTAAGTCCGGTTCGTTCCACGGGGAGGTAGTGATTACGTACTATATTTTTATAGAACTATATTTTTACAAAATATATATAATTATATATAGGTAGTAATATTATAAAAGGGGGGTTTCACCGTTTAATGACCGGTTTGTCGATTTTATATTTTAAGCGTAATGATAAATGACAATAATTAAAATGTGTAAAATAAATAACAATAATTAAATGACGAAATATAAAATTGTGAATAATAAAATGACAGTAAATGAAAGTACGATGAGAAATACAATAAAAGAATTATGTTTATTTAAACTTTCGTAACCATTTATGTTTGACGTATTGATTTTAATTAATTGTTACCCGGGTTCATTGTCCTTTGTCCTGGCTTATTTGATACCTATCTGGGTTTTGCCCATAATAGTCCATCGGTCATAATTATAAAATGTTCGTCAAATTAACCTTATTCCCGAAGTCAAATATTCCAACTAATTAGGGATTCGAACTGTAACAAGGTTTTAATACTTTGTTAATAATTACACCAGGTTATCGACTGCGTGTAAACCAAGGTTTTAATACTTTGTTAACAATTACACCAATTATCCTTGTATGTAATCCACCTCTGTTTTAATTAGTCCATGATACATTAATTTATTCACTTGACCATAATGAATAATCAATTACCCAATCCAATTGATTAATTAAATGATTGTAAACGGTGTCGTATAAACATCACTAAATAGGACATTCATAATCAATTTAATAGTTAGTAGATTAACTCATTTGAAGATAGGTTCGACAGGTTCCAATGAGTTGTCATTCAATTAGACAATACCCCCTACATATTAATAGTTAATACTCCAATGTTCACAAGTGTCGGTCTTTTGTCCAAACCCTAATTATGGTACAAAATCCAATATCCCCATCTTAATATTTAGTCCAACATCACGATTACTTCGGCTCAAATAAGCATAATAATAACTTAGTTACGAGATATTAATTTAAAAAGGAAGAACATAGCTTACAGTGATTATTTAAGAGAGTTCCGACTTTAAAACCCGTAAAACATTTCTTACAATAACCCAAATTATTATTAAACTTACATTAAACTTAATATTAATTATAAATTATAAATATATATATATTGATCAGAGAGATAGATAGAAAGGGTTTTTTAGAATTCGAGCAGAATACGTGAGCTTTTATAGGCCCACTTTGAACTGTACAGCTCCGCGAGTGCGGTACTTTTATGCCTTACAGTCCGCGAGTGCGGAGCTTTAGATTCTAGCTCACCAAGTTGAGTTAAACGTGGGCTGCTAAATATTATTATATATAATATAATAATATATAATTTTATATAATTATATATATTATATTATATTCTTATGCATAGTTGACTTGTAATTTTAGCTTCGTTGAGTTGTACGTTGATGCTCGGTTTATGTCTCAGTTCCGAATTTTCGAAGGCCTTTTCGTACGCTTAGATATCTTGTACTTTGCGTTCCGTGGCTTGTACTCTTGTCGTTTTTAGACGTTTCTCATCAATAAATTGAACCACTTGGATTGTATCTTGTACATTTGGGGTTTTTGGCCATTTGCGTCTTCAAATCGTCATTTGCGTCTTCAGTCTTCGCACTTATTTATTTAAACGAATATTACTTGGAAATAGAACAATTGCAACTAAAAACTTTACATATTGGAAGGATATTGTGCCTAAATATATGTTCATTTGGAACACTATCAGTCTAATTGGTGTCAAGTATAATTTTGGGTTAAATTATACTTTGTTGAGTGGGTTTAAATTACCACCCGAAGTGGTAGTTGATTTGTGTCCGTTAGGTGTTAAATGGGCGGGTTTTGGTGAGCAAGGTGTAATCCCTCGGTTAAGGGATGTTTATCTCGGACTCTCTTTTAGAGAATGGCTATTTTTGTGTATATTGTGCCTTTGTGTGATATAGGTGGTTATTTGCTCGGATTTGAGGACGGAGATCATGTTATACATGACTTGTGCGGGCATTCCAAGGTGAGTGGAATAATTATATATGTATGTATATGATTTATTTGCTTGTGGGGTATGGGTTAAAGTTCGATGTTGGTGATACCATATCCTAGAGTATATTGTTTGTTCGTATTGATAAGAGTTTAAGTTCGATGTTGACGATACCTCATGTATGAATTTAAAGTTCGATGTTGACGAAGCCATATCACTATTGTAGTGACGTTTGTATGATGAGGGTTTAAGTTCGATGTTGACGATACCTTATATGTGGGTTTAAGTTCGATGTTGACGATACCACATTTATTAGGACAAATGGGGATTAAGTTCGATGTTGATGATACCATTCGTTGGGCTAACCTTGGGACTTGAATACTAATGGATGTTGTGAACATCAATGTTTTATGTGTTGTAGTGTAGCATATTGTATTTCTCGTGTTATATACTATTGTTGTGCTAGCTTGTATTATCGAAGATTTAGCGTTATACTTTGCAATGGTATGCTAATTAAAATGCTAGCGTGTATGAGGAAATTGTGTAAGTGTGTGCAAGTAAGTAGATTATATATGTATATATATAATTATTGCATTCACTAAGCTTTATGCTTACCCCTCTCGTTGTTTACCTTTTTACAGGTATTGTGTTATGAAGCTAGCTAGTTGTTAGGCTAGATGCGTAGAAGCAATTGGGCTCGATGGGGTAGCTTTTGGAGATATGGACGCGGATTGGGGATTTGGTAGTCCCTGGGATTATGCTCTTGGTATTGGGTTGGCTTATTGAGTATTAAACCGTATTTATGGTGTAAACACTTTTAATTAACGTTTGTGATGTAAAACTCGATCCTATTGAGGAAATCTCTTAATTATAATTATTATAGTATGTTGTGAAAACCGTTTCGTTTAAAAGTGTCGGGAAGCGGGTTTTCCGCCCGCGTAAATTTGTAAAACTGATCAGGAACTTTTAGTTCATTTGGATGCCGTCTAAATGGCTTGGATGTCGTCCTGGTCTTCTCTGCTGGACGCCGTCCAGATAACTGGACACCGTCCAGATGGTCTGTATTAAAAAAAAAATTAAGTCTTGTTTTTGGTAAAACGAAGTTGGGTCGTTACAAATGGTATCAGAGGATAGTCTAAGGAAATTAGGTGACCTTGGAATAGGTACCTAGTCTTAGACTTATTGGCGGTTATGCATTATTTATGGGACTTGTAGGAATATGGGTCAGATTGAGATTTGTTAGTGCCTTAGAGTAGGTAACTAACTAGGACTTACGTTTGTCCAAAGTGTGATTATGTGGGGCCTTATCTCGTGTGTAAATTAGTGCTTTAGACAGATAGTGCCTAACGTAAGTAGGTGAACTTGGACGTTGTTTTAGTGATAGTCACCTAAGTTGTAGGTTGACTTGTTGTTACGGTGTACTTATGTACATTTATTATTATATTGTATATTGGTGTATATATACCGGTATCTATTTGGTGCGGTGTCCTAGGGATGAATATATTGGAGAGATTCGAATGTTTGGTGGTTTTGAGTAATCAAGTTCACGGTAAGGACTTTGGTAATTCGGGTACTAGGAGTCATCGCGTGTTATTTGGTGTGAATGCTGTGTCAATCCGAGTAAAGTACTTTGTGTGACTATGTGAAAATGGTAAGGTACACATTTGTAATAGTGACTGATCACCATTATTATGAAAGTGTATCTTGACACCAAGCATGACATGAAGAGTACCGAACGGAGGAAACGTGGCATGGTTGGGGTAGATTCGGGATGAATTAGGAATCTTCTATTGGTTCGTAGGATATTGTGGTCTCGAGTGATGTGCTTGTTGTCACATCGAGTTCTTTGTGAGTCGGGAAGTGTTACGGTGGTTTCAATTAGCTAAGGTAAGTGAGCAAACTCACGAGTTTGGTGCGTGCTTAGTCACCCTATGTAGTGGGTGCACTATCGAGATTGTTATTGGTTGTAGTTACCCATCGTAACTTGGATGATCGATTAATGTGTGCGTGTATATACGTCGAGGACTTGAATTCTGTAATGGGATGCACCAAGTCTAATGATTGTGGTATTAAGTTACACTCGGTAGAGTGTGTGGTTAGAGAATTGTGTTAGGATTCTTGTTGTGAGTCGCCTTGGAATTGGCGAATCGAGTAGTCTTCAGGTCATTAAGCTCATGGGAGTGGGACCCGTATGTTGATGATTGTTTTAGTAAATTGTGGACTATAGGGTAACATTCTTAACGGAATATCCCTTGTAGTAGTGGTTTTATTAAGGTGTGATAGGATGTAAGACTTGGTGTCTCCAAGCATCTCCTTAGTGTTGGATGAAAAGTTTCGTTAGGCTATATCGTTTTGGCCTGTGGAAATTGTGGATAGCGTGTGATCGCTAGGAACTTTAGATGAGACAATAAACCGTAAGGTTTGTTAGGTAGGAATGACTTCAGGTCATTATTATGGAGAAATGGGTGACATCGGATGTATGGAACCTAAAAATCGAGTTTCTAAAATTCGGTTGTTTATGGTGAAAGTCTGCATGACACTGCGTCAGGTACCTTCTTATACCTACTAGTGTAATGTTTAACTCTGGTGATGGTGTGATCACTTTATGCTTAGGGTGCCCGTGAGATACCCTTGAAAGCATCGGAGATTATAATAGTGATCGACAGGTGATAGAAATTCGACAGTTGTGGAAGTCGAAGTTTAAGAGCATCACGGTAAATACTTCGTATGAAGTGACGGGTGAGCGAACCTTATTGCTCTTAAGAGATAGACGGGTAAAGATGACCGATGAGCCGGTGAGCCGGTGAAGGACTTAATGGTCGGTTAGTCCAAAGGTTATGATGAGGTATTGATATTGTGGTCGATGCAATGATTGTGTCGGATTGGTCACTCTTCTCTATGAGAGTGAGCAATTGTTGATAAAGGTTCGTTGAGTGGAAGGTTGGGTGATCTCGACTGAGTAGGACCTTAGAGGTGTATGTAGGACCTTGATGGAGTGGCATATGCCTAGGCTTAGAGGCGTATGTAGGACCTTGGTGGAGTTCTCTTTGCGAATGATAAAGGGTTGTTAGTTGTGAATTGTGTTATGAAGGTGCGGGGTTATCGCGTGTACGACATCTCAAGTGAGTGTGTATGACGGCTCTGGGAGCCTAATGTGAGTTTGCAGTGATTTGGTGTGTATGACCAATGATGAGAATGGTCATGTGTGTCGTGGAATGGTATTTCCGCAGGATATTATTATCTTGGCGGTGAGAATATGGAGCTGAAACCTTAGTGGGGGAGTTTTTACTGCTGCCCGAGGAAGCTCCGGTGATGTTAAAGATAAAGAAATGTCAGAACATACTATGCTAGGCCTCAATAGGGACTCAGAGTTCCTGACGAGGAAGAGTGACGGGTTATGGATGTCGACTTGAGATCGTGCATTACGATTATGAGTTACGATTCCGGAATATATATTGTGTAGAGTTTGTGATGATGGAATCGAATGAAGTGTAAGACATCTTATGTAAGGTGGTTGTGTAGTACCAAAGTACGGTATGAGACCAAGTATGCAGTCTGAGACCACGGAAGTGAGAAAATGAAGCTGTCATTGCGGGTGCTCTCGTAGTGAAAATCTGGGTTGTCGTGAAACTCGGATATGATTATTGAATGGGAACGAGTTCGATATCGTGGTGAATACTGTATTTTCCCTGTCGGGAAATGTGATCTTGGAAATTGTCAGTGGATTATTCCATTTTATGGACGATTGTGAGGCGGAAAGTGTCGGTCCTGATTGTCTCACGTAGAGACACATGGATGTTTTTTGTTAGCGAGGGTGTGTAGCCTAGTGATGTGACCCGTAGGTTGCATTGAAAGGTCGAGGCCATCCTTAACGGACGGTCTAGGCAGGAAGGTTCACCTGGCGTTGGTGAATATTTTGTGGGTCGTGTGGTGAAATGCGGAAATTTTGGGATGATATTTCGCTGTTGACGAGATTCTAGTACACGAATAGTTTCATGCTAGTACTAGGAAGCCGTATCATAGGAATGAGTTATAGGGTTTAGGGGAGAAACCCTGTGCCGAGTGTTAATGTTCTGTTTAACCCGTAGTGTATTATTGTCATCCTGGATTAATCCAGTGACGGATGGTCGTGTGTAGATCGATTGATAGAAAGGTGGTACTCCTAAAGTGATTATTTTGAGGTACCGAAATTTCTTCGATGAAGGAATTGTGACGACCCAGAAATTTCTAACCAAATTTAAACTTAATCTTTGTATGGTTTTGACACGATAAGCGAAGTCTGTTAGGTTGAGTCTCAAAAAATTTTGAACTGTTTCATACATTCAATTGACCTTCGACCATTCCCGACCATTCACGAACAACTAATTTGTAAATAGATATATATAATATTATTTGAAATATTATTTGAAATAATATATGATTTAATTGTGGGAAATAAATATATAAAATAATATCAGTATATTTAATATTATTAATTTAATATATAATATATAGATATACATATAATTAAATATATATATATATATAAATATATATATATATATATATATATATGTATGTATATATATATATGTATATATATATGTATATATATATATATATATATATATATATATATATATATATATATATATATATATATATATATATATGTATATTATAAAATGAAATATTAGATATTGTAATTGTTATAATCAATGTTGAAAAATAATAATTATATATAATAAAAATTATTTAAAGAGTATATATATATATATAAAAATAAAGTATATAGAATATATATTTTGTGATTTCGAAGTTATTTAATAAATGATGGTAACGCTCAATTATCATTCAATAGATAGTAAACGAGTTAAAAAGGGACTTATGTTATTTTACAATAAATGGTGATCCGAAAATGATTTTTATAATTTATAGGCTTAGTAAAAATTATTTATGAGCTACTTATTAAATTTTAAAACTATTTATATTTTACTTGGGGTTGGGAGTGAATAATTAATGTAATTTTTAATTAATAGTTAATGACCGAATTTTATACCATAATGACCAAAATAAATAAATATAGTTAATTTAAAAATATGAGATTTTTCTGAAGACCCATATCCGTCACTGATTTACAACGGAGTATGAAATACTATTCGAATGAAATCTGTCAGTAGAGTGAGGACAAGATGAAGGCTGCTAATTAACTTACACACGTTTATGATTCATGAAATAATAATTGTAATGTTACTTTATGATATTTAATTATATTAGATATATGCCTACATATCCATCACATACACATATGCATAAAATGTTTCTGTTTCCAGTAGACCATCACCCACCACTTGCACATTTATTTTATTTCCTTTCTTTCTCTTCTTGCAATTTGATCTTCACCAAACGAAGAAATCCATTTGTGTTTTACTAGCCGCAAAGATCAAGTTCAACCCAAAAACAATCAAATTTCAACTTGCTAATCGATCCTCACTTCCATCACCATGAACACCACCGGCTATCACCACCTCACGGCCACCATTCAACACCACCATTAACCGCCACTTCTTTCTATCTCTCATCCTATCTCTCTCTAATAATTCTGTTTAAAAACCGAACACAACCATCCCCACACTCTCGTGTTTATGTTTCTTCAAAAACAACCAAACCACGTACCATCGTTTATTTTATTTTCTTCTTTCTTCTTATTTGTGACAACCAAACCCACCACCTATAACCATAGTTGTTTAAATGTTCCTATTAAATGAAGATGACAAGCGAAGAAGATGATGAATAGTTATGATTATGGTTATTATTATGATGTACGTATAATGATGATGATGAACCTGTTCCTTTCTTGTTATGATCACAAAACAACCAGTAAACCATCGTTCAAACCCATTTATCGACAAAGTTCGTTCATTCTGTTTTCTTTTCTTGGTTTATATTCAAACCACACCTTACTAAACTCATGTCTCATGCTGCTGTTTTTGTTGAAACTTGAAACGCGAAGATGATGATCATGAAGTACTTGTAAACCAAAACCCATTGTACATATTGCTACTTCGAATTCATGTTCCCATCACCATAACCATAACAGTAACTATCACCTTAAGATCACCATCAAAACCCACCACCATCGACCATTTAACTATTATGGCTCGATCAATGAGCTGCTTCTAATTATTTTCTGTTTTCCTAATCAAACCATTCCACTGTTATTCTATTTCAATCCGTCACAGCCATGAAACGCCATATTCACTATATATATATATATATATATATATATATATATATATATATATATATATATATATATATATATATATATATATATATATATATATATATATATATATATATATATATATATATATATATATATATATATATATATTTCACCCGTTCGATAATAACCCATAAACCAGTGGACTGTTATAGTGAATTCTTATGGATGTATCTTTTTCAGCTTCTGTTTAGCGAGAATATTTAGGATGGTGTCATGATAAAGCGGATGAGACCAAGATGATGGTAGGGAAACACGCTGTAGAAAAATAGAAAATGATGATGAGTTGTGATAAGCATTAGGAATGATCATGGTTATGATTGACAATTTAATTAGGATGAAGGAAGTTAATGGCCAACAATCTACAAGCAAATAAACCCCACTTGTTAAATACTTTGAGCTATTTCTTTTCATTGGATTTCCTTTTGAGTCAAGTAAGAAAACAGAATTTCGGGGTTAAATAAAAACTAATTGGGAGTTTAATCAGAAAAGCAAGAATGGATGAGTGGTTTAGGGGTGTTCGGATTAGCGAGAGGTCGTGGATTCGAGCCCGGTCTGTGGCTTTTTTTTTTTTAGAAAGCTTGTTCTTCAAAGGTTGTATTCTATTTTTATTATTATTACTATTACTATTACTATTACTATTATTATTATTATTATTATTATTATTATTATTATTATTATTATTATTATTATTATTATTATTATAATTATAATTATTATTATTATTATTATTATTATTATTATTATTATTATTATTATTATTATTATTATTATTATCATTATGATTATAACCAATATTGTTATGATTATTATCATTATTATTATAAACATCATTATTTCTAAAACTATCATTATTAGCATTATTATGAAAAGTATCATTTTAATAAAAATATTATTTTTATTAAAAATTATTATTATCAATATTATTAAAAATAACGTTTTTAGTAAAATTATCATTTTTATTACTATTAGGGTTATTATTATTATCATTATTATTATCAGTATTATTTTTAGTGACATTATTATTATTTTTATCACTATTATTATTATTATTACTATAATTAATATTTTTATCAGTATTATTATTATTAATATTATCATTATAATTGAATACAACCTTTGTTACTATTATTGATATAAAAATATACTTATAGTAATATTACATATAAGTATGTACTAATAATATTAACATTTTTTACGAATTAGGTATTATATATATATATATATATATATGTGTGTGTGTGTGTGTGTGTGTGTGTGTGTGTGTGTGTGTATGTGTGTGTGTGTGTGTGTATATTGCTATAACTATATAAATATTAATCATTTTAAGTATATATACAAATTAAAATATATATATATATATATATATATATATATATATATATATATATATATATATATATATATATATATATATATATATATATATATATATATATATATAATACATAATTTAAGATATAATATATAAATCTGTTCGATTACGATTATATGTGTTAATACATATATAAATGATATAGGTTCGTGAATCCGAAGCCAACCCTGCATTGTTCTGTATCGTCGTATGCATATTTTTACTACAAAATATCGTATTGTGAGTTCATTTGCTCCCTTTTACTCTTTATATTTTTGGGACTGAGAATACATGCGCTGTTTTTATAACTGCTTTATTAAATGCTTTTGAAATATATTTTGAACTGAGAATACATGAAATTCTTTTATAAATGTTTGACGCGATATGACACAAGCAAAACATTCCTCGAATGAATTATTATGCATACAGAAGTTCTGTGGATTATTATTGAATTATGTGGACATGATAATTGCCACCAATTGATGTGAATATTTACCCCTAATTATTATTGCTTGGTAACCTAAGAATTAGAATCGGGTATGGCTCTAATTCACGCGAATCCTAAAGGTAGCTACCGGGTTTAACACCCCCACCCAGAATGTTCACTAGACGGAAGGGATAGTGGGCGTGGTGTTTAGTACTTCGAAGTTTATATATTTTACAGACGAGATGTTCTGTTTTGGGGATATTATTGATGCGCATTATATGTTAAGGTCGGTTACGAAGTCAAGCTATGAAAGTAAAGAAATGTGAATGTTATGAATCGAGAGAATGATTTTATACACAGGTTATGTGTATGATATTTTGTACATGAGATATGTGTACGGTTATAAAGAATTATTGAAAAATGGTTTCGTACACGAGATAGGTGTACTGTATTTAAATCTTGTGGTCTATCAAAATGATGAATTTTACTGTTTATGATAAACTTATGAACTCATCAACCTTTTGGTTGACACTTTTAAGCATGTTTATTCTCAGGTATGAAAGAAATCTTCCGCTGTACATTTGCTCATTTAGAGATAATACTTGGAGTCGTTCATGGCATATAGAGTTCTGTACCTCGCAATGGGACCAGCTGTTAAAGACTTCGTCCAGGTGGATTAGGGCGGGTTACTACAGGTGGTATTAGAGCTGGTTTAAGCTGTGTCGTCGGCTTAATCGTAGAGGGGGTTCTCACAGTGTTACCTGTGACGAAGCATTGGCTCTTACTCCTCGCGGTCCGAATATGGTTGGTTTTGCCGAGAGGCAGGGCCGTAAAATCAGTGTCTGAAGCACGCTCAGTGGTCACCAGGCAGTTAGCTGGGAAGGCATTGAGTGGGATGCGTCCCCACTAACTACAGGTGGTATCAGAGTGGTGGTCTTAGCGAACCGGGTCTTGCATTAGTGAGTCTGATTGATAATCGTTAGAATGCATTAGCAAGTCTGGACTTCGACCTTAGCTGCATATTATAAGTTTTGCTTAACATTCCTAGTGCAAAATTTCCTGCTTATCATTCCTAAGTCTAGACACGTCTTCCTGCACTTATTGCGTAGAAAGTGTATAGATAAATTCAAATCTTAGCGTATCTATTACGGTAAACTTTGCCTGATATCTTTCGTAAATCTCTCTGTAATTTAAGGGGTCCTGGTACTATATATATCTATGCATATTATGCATTAAGAATACCATCCAACTATCATTTGCTGTCACTAAACTTTTCATACCAAAAATCTTTTCTGTGATCGCGTAAGATGGCCTCTACGAATCGACCAAGTTCCTCTAACTCCGAAGACAGCGTGACGGGAGCACACCAACCAATCAACTACCATGATTACTGGAGAAAATGGGGGTGGGTTCGCGACATACTCACCCTATGGAGAAGGGAAGAAGGTACTCAATATCATGAACCGAATCTACCACCTAACCTTGGAGTACTCGACCCGCTCACCGGCGAACCTGTTCGCAACACTGTTTATACCCTTTTTGCGAGAATTTTTTGTCTTGAGGCTACCATTAACAGAACTAGAGAAGGTATCCGACCTCTACCTCACACTGATAACCAACCACGTTTAGTAGAAGAAGTTAAAGAACTCCAAGCTCGAGTGTTAACTTTAGAGAGCATGGTATACAATTTACAAGCACCAACCGCACTAGTACCACCGACAGGAACATCCACATCACCAGCCTCGACATCACAATCTGTACCTCGAGCATAACCATCGTTCTGCATATCGTTCTATATCATTAATCTTCGTTGTGCATATCGTTTTACATTGATTATCTTCGTTCGACATGGTGATTATGTAACCTCTAATGTTTTAGAGATTATGTATTCTAGATCTAATGGTAAATCAAATGAGTTTAACATTATTTCTACTCATTAAATCTATGATTACATCTGAAGAAAATATATATGTGTATATATATTTTCATAAAGATTGTAATTAAAAGTTCCCTTGTACAAACTATTAATGATGAAAATATTTTAACGGGTAGGTAATACCCTAGAAATATTTAGACCTCACATTAACATGTTACACTGTACATTCTTCAAATCCGATTCAACTGTCATTTACTATCCTACTTACACCCACAGATATACGTATCCATTCACCAAAGAATAACCATTTTCATTCCAATTCAATTTCATATACGAATTTCTGCCGATCAAAAACCAAGTCAAGATTTGACAAGTGGCATAATGAAGAAAATAATGGATAAAATAAAATTGATTAGTAACCAATTATTTAACTACGTAAAATTTCTTCATATATTCTGATCTTAGATATTTTAATTCTGAGATTATATTGGACTATTGGACTATTGGACTACTAACCTTAAAAAAAAGAATAGGAAATATAAATTATAACACATTCAATTTAAAATATCATTAATAAGCTACATCTTCTACAATTAAATAATTTCCTCAAGTTTGCCACTTGATTTCATCCTAAACATCATTTGTATCTTGACGATTACATTCTGCGATCAAACCCTTCAAAATTCTTGAAACGCCTCGGATTGATAAATAACGATTCAATTATGATAAATTTGAATACTGATGAAGCAGCAAAACTGTAGATGCTCTTAATGGCCAAAAGCTTGATAATAAAGAATGGAGTGTCGGAAACACTCAATAGAAAAATTGATACTGAAAAGCGGATTATGTGAAACTATGAAAGTGGCTTTGGACAAATCACTAGGACTAAACCGGTACTTAATGAATCTAGATGATTTTCTATCTAATGAACTCTTTAGCGAATATTTGGCTCCTTATTTATTCTAAATCCTTGTGGAAGAATTTTCTTCATCAACTTTCGAACTTAGAAATCCCAAAATATCATCATAAATATCTTCGATATTCCTGAAGATATTTTCATAAATATTCTCGTCCGAAATTATATATCTCTTCGTGCTATCTATATTACATCATAAAGGAAACTATTTTAGTTTCTAAATTTCTTTAAAATTCGAGTTTAAATTATGAATGGTTTCTGGAGAAGTGTTGGGAATTGAAGCATGAGTTAGTATAATATAATGACGCCCGGCCAACGTGATTATATTACAGTAAGTCATGCTGGAAGTTCTAATGAAACATGATGATTCACAGATCATACCATCATAATGTGCCATGTTACATAACTCTTTCATTCTAACTTAACCTCTGAACATATCAAGAAAATATATTCTTGATAGTTCAATCTTCTGTAATTCTGGTAATTTACCAAATCAAATCGTGCTATTACGTTCCTTCCTGCTTAGAACATTATGATCAATCGAAAACTTCATACCTACGAATTCTGGACCATTATTTGCTTGACTTGAAGTTGGGAAGAGAAAACAAAAGCATAGAACTCCGAAATATAAGAGAAAATATAAAGCCCAATAACAACACAGGAATTACAAACCGTGTATATCAATGTGTATAGCAATATAAAGACACGAGAGAATGAAAAATACTATAACCCCAAGGTAATAGTAGAAGTGAATAGATTCCTCCGGTGGTAAATGGAAAAGAAGAATGATAGATGGGATAGGTAGGAAAATATCAAGAATCAGAATTGGATGGAGCATTTTCAAAATCTTTTGGATGTATAAATTGAGGAAGAAAGTATAGAAGTGTTGAAAGATAATGCAACGAAAGAGATGAATTTATAGTGAAATATCAAACATAGCAATCGAAGCAGATTATCGCATTTAATTAAAAAGATTCTAATTTCTTTAATTGCCGAAGAATCAAAACTTAATTAGATCACGAAGATTTTTCTTAATTCCTTGAATTCCGAAAATCCACCGTGACTACGTCAAAAGATAAATCTCTATCTCAATATTTTGTGACAGCTTCACTCGTACGCTTCACATGATCGAATAATTTTATCTATATTAGTCAATAATGATAAAACTCTATTTATCAACTCATATTTGTCATGAAAATATTTTTATTGTTAGCCATGACGACCTCACTCAAATTTTGGGACGAAATTTCTTTAACGGATAGGTACTGTAACGACCCGGAAATTTCTGACCAAATTTAAACTTAATCTTTGTATGGTTTCGACACGATAAGCAAAGTCTGTTAGGTTGAGTCTCAAAAAATTTTAAACGGTTTCATACATTCAATTGACCTTCGACCATTCCCGACGATTCACGAACAACTAATTTGTAAATAGATATATATAATTTTGTTTGAAATATTATTTGAAATAATATATGATTTAATTATGGGAAATAAATATATAAAATAATATCAGTATATTTAATATTATAAATTAAATATATAATATATAGATATGCATATAATTAACTATATATATACATACATACATATATATATATATATATATATATATATATATATATATATATATATATATATATATATATATATATATATGTATATCATAAAATGAAATATTAGATATTGTAATTGTTATAATCAATGTTGAAAAATAATAATAAAATATAATAAAAATTATTTAAATAGTATATATATATATAAATAAAGTATATAGAATATATATATTTTGTGATTTCGAAGTTATTTAATAAACGACGGTAATGCTCAATTGTCATTCAATAGATAGTAAACGAGTTAAAAAGGGACTTATGTGATTTTAAAATAAATGGTGATCCGAAAATGAGTTTTATAAATTATAGGCTTAGTAAAAATGTATTTAGGAGCTACATATTAAATTTTAAAACTTTTTAAATTTTACTTGGGGTTGGGAGTGAATAATTAATTTAATTTTTAATTAATAGTTAATGACCGAATTTTATACCATAATGAGCAAAATAAATAAATATAGTTAATTTAAAAATATGAGATTTTTCTGAAGACCCGTATCCGTCACTGATTTACAACGGAGTACGAAATACTATTCGAATGAAATATGTCGGTAGAGTGAGGACAAGATGAAGGCTGCTAATTAACTTACACACATTTATGATTCATGAAATACTAATTGTAATGTTACTTTATGATATTTAATTATATTAGATATATGCCTACATATTCATCACATACACATATGCATAAAATGTTTCTGTTTCCAGTAGACCAGCACCTACCACTTGCACATTTATTTTATTTTCTTTCTTTCTCTTCCTGCAATTTGATCTTCACCAAACGAAGAAATCCATTTGTGTTTTACTAGCCACAAAGATCAAGTTCGACCTAAAAACAATCAAATTTCAACTTGCTAATCGATCCTCACTTCCATCACCATGAACACCACCGGCTATCACCACCTCACGACCACCATTCAACACCACCATTAACCGCCACTTCCTTCTATCTCTCATCCTATCTGTCTCTAATAATTCTGTTTAAAAACCGAACACAACCATCCCCACACTCTCGTGTTTATGTTTCTTCGAAAACAACCAAACCACGTACCATCGTTTATTTTATTTTCTTCTTTCTTCTTTCTTCTTATCCGTGACAACCAAACCCACCACCTATAACCATAGTTGTTTAAATGTTCCTATTAAATGAATATAACAAGCGAGGAAGATGATGAATAGTTATGATATTGGTTATTATTATGATGTACATATAATGATGATGATGAACCTGTTCATTTCTTGTTACGATCACAAAACAACCAGTAAACCATCGTTCAAACCCATTTATCGACAAAGTTCGTTCATTCTGTTTTCTTTTCTTGGTTTATATTCAAACCACACCTTACTAAACTCATGTCTCCTGCTGCTGTTTTTGTTGAAACTTGAAACGCGAAGATGATGATCATGAAGTACTTGTAAACCAAAACCCATTGTACATATTGCTACTTCGAATTCCTGTTCCCATCACCATAACCATAATCATAACTATCACCTTAAGATCACCATCAAAACCCACCACCATCGACCATTTAACTATTATGGCTCGATTAATGAGCTGCTTCTAATTATTTCTGTTTTCCTAATCAAACCATTCCATTGTTTTTCTGTTTTAATCCATCACAGCCATGAAATGCCATATTCACTATATATATATATATATATATATATATATATATATATATATATATATATATATATATATATATATATATATATATATATATATATATATATATATATATATATTCACCCGTTCGATAATAACCCATAAACCAGTGGACTGTAACAGTGAATTCTTATGGTTGTATCTTTTTCAGCTTCTGTTTAGCGAGAGTATTTAGGATGGTATCATGATAAAGCGGATGAGACCAAGATGATTTTGACGACCCGTCAAAGTACACTTGACGACCATCGTTATCTTGGTCCCACAGCTTGATCATAACTCTATATGAATTTGATAAATAACCTTGCATTCTTTATTTAAAAATAATTTCCTATAAAGGAAACCTACCAAAATATGTAAGTTTAGAAAAATCATACATTATTACTTAACCAAAAGTTGACCAAAACAAGTCAACAACATCCACTATTAAATGTATCAAAATAGAATGCAAGTTAAAGTTTAACGAAAGCTGCCATCATAAATATGCAGACTCTCTAAGCACATCGGAAGCAATCTATCATGAACCTGAGAAAAAAACATGCGAGGAACTGTCAACAAAAATGTTGAGTGAATTATAGGTTTAATATTGCAAACAATATTTAATTTAAACAATAAAAATTTATGTTTGAAAACATAAAAACTCATTTTTGGACCATAAAATTATATGCTAGAAAACATATAATAAAACATTATTCCATTTTCCGCGAGCCACCTGGTAACCACTTAACCATTTATTTACTCTTGCCAAACACAATAAATAATATAAACCGAACAAGTGTATCTTCAACTAAATACGAAGTACTAAACATTCCGATTATAAATTGCTAGTGCGACTAGCTCGAAATGGGGTTGTCAAACCCGATAGATCTATCCGTAGGATTCGCGTTCACAAGTAGAAACCAGTGATTACAGTTACCAGACTAGGGAATATTTTTGTTCAACTCACAATGAATAATTTAAACCAACTTTCACATGTGTCCAAAATATAAAACAAATTGCATGTATTCTCATCCCAAAAGATTTAAAATAGAAAAATGGGACTATAACTCACCTTAATAGCAAACGAAGTAACCACACAAATATACGAACAGCAAAAGAAGTAAAGTGATCAGGAATGATCACAATGCCGACCTATAAATAAAGCAGGTCGATATAAGTAACTAACTTAGGTCAAGTCTTAGTATGATAGCTATTGTACATGTTGCAAGTAGACATAGAACAACACTCAACATGCATCGATTTGATCGAAAAAGCGTACGGACACACTTTCTATTTTTAGCAGGTTTCCATTTTTGAAAAGTTTCTATTTTAGGAAAGTTTCTATTTTAGGAAAGTTTCTATTTTAGGAAAGTTTCTATATTCGGAAAGTTTCTATTTTAGGAAAGTTTCTATTTTCGGAAAGTTTCTATTTTAGGAAAGTTTCTATTTTTGAAAAGTTTCCAAATTTAGAAAGTTTCTATTTTTAGAAAGTTTTTAAGTTAGGAAAGTTTCCTTAATTAGAAAGTCAACAAAAGTCAACTGAAAGTCAAAGTCAACCGAAAGTCAACTCAAAAGTCAACCTTGGTCAAACATAATCAATATTAGTTTTTAAAGTGTAAGTTGTAATAATAATATAAGTTATAATGTTAATTAAAGTTAAATATGTATAATTATGTTATAACATAAGTTTAATTAAATTAAAATGAATTATTAAAGTTAACATAAGTTTAAATGATATAATTAATATAACATAAGTATTTAATTAATTAATTAAATATTAATTATAATATAAGTATTATTAATTAATAATAAATTTTAAGTCATATCATAAGTATTTTTAGTTAATAATGAATTATTAATCATATCATAAGTTTCTAATTTTAATTATTAAATCATAAATAATTAATAATTAAATAATAACTAAGCTCTATAATAATTAAACAATTAATTAATTCTTATTATAAGTCTTATTATAATAATCTCATGATATAAGTTTACTACTTACCATAACAATTTTTTCATTAATAATAAAAGTATTATTAATCATAAGTTTAATTAAATGTTTAATTAAATCATAAGTAATTAATAAATGATATAATAAATATATATCATAAGTCTTAAATTAAATTAATTACTTTTTATATCATAATTAATTTATTAATAATGAAAATCATTATTTTTATCATAAGTCATAATTAATAACCATAAGTTTTAATTAAAAGTTCATCGGGTCATAACTTGAGCCCCCGGAATTAGTTTTCGGCGAGTCTTATATATATCTTCACCTAACCAACTCACTCGACACCTTAGTGTGCTCAAGAATACAACAAGAACATCAAACAAGTCGTGACTCACAGCCACTAATCAGTTTGGATCTTCAATCCGCTCAAAAACGTGTTTTAGTCATAACGGGTGATCCGTGGCTCGGATTTCGATGGCCTGAACATGAAAGTTCATCTCATCATCATTCCTAACACACTATTACACCCTAAATACTCTAAAAATTATCACAAAGTCGGACCATACTTGTACCAATTCGTTTTCACAATTTAATCTTAACAAAACACCATTTTAATCATATCTAGAGTTTCGGGAATCGAAATGACATGAATCCGGAGTCTAAAATTAATGTCTTAATGAGAGGAACTCATCTAGATACTTTAATTTCACTTTTATAACAGTTACAATATCATAAATGAACAAAAAATCTGCTATCCCAAATTAATCAAACCGAAAACATATGTATTTGAGCAATTCTACGAATACAATCATCAATACAATAACATGTAATCATCATACTATAAAAATAATCATCAAAAACAGAAAATATAAGAAAAATTAAAAATCTATGGTTAGGGTTTATACCCTAATCGAGAATCAAATGATACAATCGCGTAGAGGATGAAGAGAGCAATCCGATTATGCAAACAATTGAATGATCCAAGCTTTAGATGATGAACAAATGATGATGATGGTGATTTTGCTGATATGGGACGGCCTAGGGAGGAAGGAGAAGGAGAGAGCTCATTTAGGTTTTATTAAAATGATATGATGTAGTGATGTTTTGATTAAATGTCACTAGAATGAAAAATTTACACAATACCCCCTCTCTAAAAAGGGTTCGGCCAAGTTTCACAATAGGGTGGGCCCCACATGGTAAATACGCGACGAATAAAATATATAAACACTATATATAATCATATGACATCAAAATATCATATTTAATATAATTAGGACTTAAAAATCCCAAAAGCTCGACCGTTGGTTTGAAAATCGAAAAGATTCGCCGGATAGAAATTCGCGACACGTAGAAACGTACAATTTAAGATATGAATACAAACATTCATATAACACATAATAAATAATATATTATTACAAAATTAATATTATAGGTCATAGAAATGACGTGGCACGAATAACAGTTAACGGTCATTAAATAATTAACGGTAAAAGATAACAGAAAAAGTAGGGTCGTTACAGTACCTTCCCGTTACGGAAATTTCGTCCCAAAATTTAAGCAGGTACAGGGTTGACTCAGCAACTGGGAACAATTGCGAGTACTTCTGCTTCATCTGATCTTCACGCTCCCAAGTGTACTCGAGACCGTGTTTGGCGTTCCATCTAACTCGAACAATAGAAATTCTACTCTGCTTAAGAGTCTTAACCTCTCGATCCATAATTTCAACAGGTTGCTTAATAAAATAAAGTTTCTTATCAACATGAAGTTCCTCCAGAGGAATAGTGTCATCGGCCTCAGCCAAACACTTCTTCAAATTCGACACGTAAAAACGTCGTGAACAGCACTGAGTTCTTGTGGCAACTTCAAACGATAATCCACGGGACCAACTCTCTCAATAATCTCAAACGGTCCAACAAAACGAGGACTCAACTTTTCCCTTTTACCAAAAATGTATCACGTCCTTCCAAGGTGATACTTCAACATAACACGATCACTGACTTGAAATTCAATATTGTTCCTTCTCTTATTGGCATAGCTCTTTTGCCGACTTCTGGCAGTTCTTAAACTTTCCTTAATCTGTACAATCTTCTTGGTAGTTTCATGAATAATTCCTGGACCTGTGAGTTGAGCATCCCCAACCTCATTCCAGCAGACAGGAGACATACACTTTCTACCATACAGCGCTTCAAAAGGTGCAGCTTAATACTTGCATGATAGCTGTTATGAAAGGACCCGTTCATATACATTATAAACGATTCACAATAGTTGATTACATTGCGAGGTATTTGACCTCTATATGATACATTATACAAACATTGCATTCGTTTTTAAAAGACAATCTTTCTTTACATCGAAAATTGACAGGCATGCATACCATTTCATAATATCCACTATCCAACTATAAATTGATTTAATAATAATCTTTGATGAACTCAATGACTCGAATGCAACGTTCTTCGAAATATGCTATGAAAGACTCCAAGTAATATCTTTAAAATGAGCAAATGCACAGCGGAAGATTTCTTTAACACCTGAGAATAAACATGCTTTAAAGTGTCAACCAAAAGGTTGGTGAGTTCATTAGTTTATCATAATCATTTATTTCCATCATTTTAATAGACCACAAGAATTTCATTTCCAGTTCTCATAAATATACGTCCCATGCATAGAGACAAAAATAATCATTCATATGGTGAACACCTGGTAACCGACATTAACTAGATACATATAAGAATATCCCCTATCATTCCGGGATCCTCCTTCGGACATGATATACATTTCGAAGTACTAAAGCATCCGGTACTTTGGATGGGGTTTGTTAGGCCCAATAGATCTATCTTTAGGATTCGCGTCAATTAGGGTGTCTGTTCCCTAATTCTTAGATTACCAGACTTTAATAAAAAGGGGCATATTCGATTTCGATAATTCAACCATAGAATGTAGTTTCAATTACTTGTGTCTATTTCGTCAAACATTTATAAAAGCGCATGTATTCTCAGTCCCAAAAATATAAAGGGTAAAAAGGTAAATGAAACTCACCATACTGTATTTCGTAGTAAAAATACATATAACGTCATTGAACAAGTGCAAGGTTGGCCTCGAATTCACGAACCTAAATTAATTATATATATTTATGTGTTGGTCAATATTTGTCTAACAAATTAGATCAAGTCATAGTGTACCACAATCCTAATGCTCGAGACTAATATGCAAAAGTCAACAAAAGTAAATTTGACTCAATAATTTCCAAAAATCTATACATGATTAATATATAGTTTAAATATCGTCGTTTTATATTTTTAAATATTTTTAAAAGATTTAATAGAGTAAATAATATAATTTATTTATTAATTAATAAAATTTTATATTAAATTTATATAATAAAATATACGTTTATATATATTAAGTAATAAAATTTATAGGGTTCATTTAATATCATAAAGATAATATGATAGGTATTATTAAAGTAAGTTATTACACATAGTAAAATATGTTTGTATCACATATTTATTTGATAAAATAATATTTATAATGTTAGTAAGTAAAAGTTGTATTATTTTGTAATAATAATTATTATTATAAAAATATCAATATTTATAATTACCAAGATGACATTATGATAAAACGATAATTCTAATTATGATAACTTTAATATTTACAATAATTTTTAATATTATCTTTAAAATAATAATTCTATTTAAAAAAATAATAATAATGATATTTTATAGTAACAATGACATTTCTATTAAAATGATAATTTTTGTTAAAATGATAGTTTTAATACTAACGATACTTTTAATAATAATAGTAATGATAAAAATAATAAGAATGATAATTTTATCTAAATCAATATCATATAATATTTTAATTTCATCATGATACTCTTACCCATTATTTCCTAATCGTTTCGTTTAATAGCTTTTAATCGTCTTTTATATCGTGTTCATAATAATGATAATAATAGTAATCAAAATAATTAGGTGTTACAAATATTTGTTTTAATTACACTAATATTAATAATGATAGTTACTATGACATTATTAACGATAATACTAATAATTATCTTAATGATAATATAGTAATAATAATAATAACAATAACAATAATCATTTTTAAATAATGATATATATTAATAATGATAATAATAATAATACCAATAATAATAATAATAAAAATAATAATAATAATAATAATAATTGGATAATAATAATAATACTAATTATAACTTTAACGATAATAACGATAGTAATAATAAAATAAAATAAAAATAACATTTTTAATGATAAATCCCTTTTATTGATAAAGATAATAATAATGATAATAATAAGATAAAACTAGAACGACGATAAAAACGACGATAATAATAATCATTTTTTAATAAAAATATCGAAAATTCAATTGATTATAACTTCTAATCCGTTCATCGAAACCATTCGATATCTAAAGGAAAAGTTCTTAATTTTTCGCTAGCTTTCCAAGGACATGCATATCTTATACCTTATCTCAACCGCAAGTGTAACTAATTCAAGATTCAACCTAACCTGTCTAAGGGCAATATCAAAAGTACAAGCATGCATAATCCTAAATACTCGAGCACTAGTCAGGGATACACTATTAGTATGTAAAAGTTAAATTATGAGTACTCACGTATCAATATTGAGATTCAATATTGCAGGAAAGGTACGTAGACGCAACGGAAATGATAAACACTATATTGACCTCACGAGCATACCTATGAACCATACTCAATCACCTCCATAGCTATAACCCATAATTTCTTTAATCCTATCCCACTCGAAAAACAACTTCGAAATCACTCGGACAGCACTCCGTCGTAATATTTTATGTATACTGATAATATCTTGAAATAATACGGAGTAAATATATATATGTAAATCGATTGAGAGAGTTTAGAGAAAAATATTTTCAAGTTTCTATGAAATAATGAAACCTATTGAATCCTATTTATAATAGATTTTTGAATTATTAAAGTGAATTATTAAAGTATGAATTATTAAAGTGAATTATTAAAGTATGAATTATTAAAGTAAATTATTAAAGTATGAATTATTAAAGTGAATTATTAAAGTATGAATTATTAAAGTGAATTATTAAAGTTAAAGTAAAGTAAAAATAAAGTAAAGGTAAAGTTTAAGTATAGTAAAAGTATAAAACTATGTACGTATAATACGCGTATAAATATATATAATATTAATTTAAATCGTTATATATACTTAATAAAATAAAATATAAATATCGTTATCTTTATCATACTAGTTAAGTAATGAGTTGTCAAAAGTGGTTCTAGATATTTATATACGTTTTAATAATAAAGTTCTTTTTAAATTGAAAACGTTTTTGTACGTTTGAAACTAAATAGATCAATCGAGTCTTTATGAGATTCAATCTTCCACTATCCTTTGTCTAGTTCTCAATGATTCACAATTTATTCTTATTTATAAATCACTTTACCATTTTCCGAATATTGTTAAAATGGAAAGATTTCTCAAATCAACGTGGGCCTTTCAACAGAGACTTGTAATCATAATTCAATATATCTGATAATTTAATCATTTGATCTTATCTTCTAATTCCATTGATAAACATTTTAAAACAGATACAATCATATAAAGTATTTAATCTAATATTTTTGTTTACATTTCAAGTTATAATATATACACATATGCATATATAATCATATTCGTTTAATGGTTCGTGAATCGTTGGAACTTGGTCGAGGTTGAATGAATGTATGAACATAGTTTAAAATTCTTGAAATTTAACTTAACAAATATTGCTTATCGTGTTGGAAACATATAAAGATTAAAGTTTAAATTTGGTTGAAAATTTCCGGGTTGTCACAATACCTACCCGTTAAAGAAATTTCGTCCCGAAATTTGCGTGGAAAGGTCGTGAATGATAATAAGTATGTTTGCATGATGCATACGGGCTGAAAATTAGAGTTTTATCATCAGCGAATAATTTGGATAAACAATCCATTTATATGAAGAGTACGAATGAAGCTAACATAGAAGAGTGAAATGAGTAAGTGTAGATTCATCTTATCATTTGATGTAGATATGATTGATTCCCAGATTTCAAGGGATTTGAAGAAAATCTTTTTAATAAGATTTGACTCTCCGGTAATCAAGGGAATTAGGATCCGCTTTAAATGCGATCGTCCATTTTAATTGTTCTGTCGGAGATTTTCTTATAAATTCACCTCCTTCATTTCCTTACAACTCACACCTTCTGTTGATGCATTTTATGCAAGTCCCTAGACATCTACCCATGTCCATTGCAGGTACAACAGTTTACAGGCCACCATGATTGCTCGTTATTATCCTATCCGTGTTTGTATGTGGTTACAGGAACTGCAGGAATGAGATTTAGATGTTTGATTATGTTAGACTTAGTCAGACGTACGAGTGAAGCCTCACTAGTACGGCTGACAGGCTCATACACACGGTTGATGTTGAGCTAAGTCACAATTACAACCTAAATGAGAAGACACGAGTGAGTGATCACCCGTACGGCTGATGAAGCCAACTCGTACGTGTGATGAATGAATCGTATGGGTGAGTCAATAGCAGAGGTATATAAAGTTTATGTTCTTCATTTTAGGTTAAGCCTCTCATTTGTTACACACACTCATATCTAGTGAGCTCCTCCGATTCTCTCTCAGTCCAAATCACCCAGGTGGTGAATAATAGCTCTAGGAGTTGATCTAATCACACTTGATTTAGTTGTGGTTTGACTAAATTAATAAAAAAAAACTTAACCTATTCACTAGAGGGTTTGATTCACTTATTCCGCCATTGTGTGAGTTAAATCTGTTGATTTCTAAGTTCCTAGTCATGTTTCATCTCCTTCTATTCTTTCCCCCTCAACTCATATTTTAAAGTATTCATCAATATGCTCCATCCAGTTCTGATTCTCGATATACTTCTAACTTTCATATCGGTCATTCTTCTTTTTCATCTACCGCCGGAAGAATCTATTTACTTCTTCTATACTCTTGGGTTTATAGTGTTTCTAGTTCTCCCGTGTCTTTATATTGCTATATACATCGATATATATGGTTTATAATTTTTGGTTTATCGTTGGGCTTTATATGTTCCCTTATATTTCAAAGTCTCTGCTTCTGTCTTCTATAATCATTATCATTCACATGTAATGCTCTCTTTTATTTGCTGCAATTTATACCCCAATTTCTATTTCGGAGTTTTGTCCTTTCGTTTCTTCTTCTTGCGATTAAGCACCGCTTGTAATGGTCCAGAATTCACAGATATGAATTTCAGAATGAACATTGTTAATGTTCTAGGAAGAAAATTGTGATGGCACGATCTTGACTTGTCAAATTACTAGAATACCTTGGAAAAGGCCGAATCATCAAGAAATATTTTCTTGATATTTTAGAGGTTAAATAGAATACAAGAGTCGTATAACATGGCACATGATGATGTTATGATCTGTGAATCATCACGTTCCATTTAGAAACTCAGCATGACTTACTGTAATATAATCACGTTGATCAAGTGTCATTATATTATACTAATTCATGCTTCAGTTCCCAACACTACTTCAAAATATTCCTATTTTAAACTTGAATGTTTCAGAATTTAGAAACTAAAATAGTTTCTTTTATGATGTAATACAGATAGCGCGAAGAGGTAAATGATTTCAAATAAGAAAAATTAAGAAAATATCTTCAGAAATATGGAGGATATTTATAATGAAAGATATGATGATATTTTAGAATTTCTAATATCAGAGGATGATGAAGAATATTGTCCGCAGAGGTTTAGAGTCAGGAGCAAGGTATTCGTTAATGACTTCAGTAGGTACTGAATCATTTGGATCCTTTGAAGTCAGGTTCAGTCTTTGTAATTTGTCCACAGCCTCCTTCCTACTTTGCTCAATCCGTTTTCCAGTTCCAAAACTTCTCTTTTTCTGCGCTTTGCCAGCACACTTCATCATTATCATCCAGCTTTTACCGTTTAAAGTCGTTTATAGTTTTTGCTGCTTCATCAGCATTTTTTTTTCCATTTTCGGAGAACCAATTCGTAGTTCGGAGTGTTTTTTAGAAACTTCACATTCAAATTAAGTCCAGAAGATAGACGTTATATATACACATATAACTGTTGGCGTAGACATGCTGCGAGATTTCAAAATACTGATTGCTAATCCAATGATTCGTATAGCAATTCTCATTACAAGATGCGAATGAGTAAATGATGGGGTTTCAATAAATAATTATAATGACTTTTTGGAGAGGCTAAAGTCAAAGGGTAATGAAGTTGTTGGTACATCTGCTAATAATGTGGTGGAATGTAAAAGGTTCCCTGGTAACGATGGTGTATATCTCAAGGTTATAATAAAGTTAGTCTGACTGAAAAGTCGAAGTTGACTTGCTGGAGCTGTGACAAAACTGGCTACTTTGAATAGGAGTCGCAAAGTTATTTTTGTTAATAAATGCCAAAGAATCTGACGCGGATACGTTGTTTAAACTTTTACTTTGGTTTCAAGAGTTTTTTTCGGGTACATAACTGTGGGTAACATGTGGTTGGATCATCATCTCGATTGCTCATCATTCGAAGTGTCTTCAGAAATTTTCGAAGGGTTTGAACACAGATTGTAATCGTTAACATACATTTGATGTTCTAACACAGTTTTGAAGTCAAAATATAGCTTGTGAAAGATGTAAGGATCTAAGAGTGATGATTTTGATCATATCTCGAGTTGAATTTTGAGATTTCAAAATCAGAATATGTAATTAAATTTTGAATGAGTATGGTTGTTTTAATTTCTATAAAAGAATGTATATTGTTGTGAAAGTAGGGAGTATAATGGATGATTTGTTGAATCAGATTCGAAGAATGTAACATATTATTTGTGAATTTATATATTTCTCGGATATTACCTACCCGTTAAAAAAAAATTTCACAATTAATATTTTGTACAAAAGAATTTTATTACAGTCTTTATGAAAATATATATATATGTATATTTTCTTCAGATGTAACATAGATTTAATGAGTTAATGTTAAATTAAACTCATTTGATTTACGGTTGAAACTAGAATTGAATAATCCCTAAAGGCTTTAAAAAGTACATAACTTTTACGCAGTATTTCTTTAATGACATTGAAATTATGAATCAATACTTCGTTATTTGTTGATGTATGATGTTCGGTTCGTGAAATTCTTGTGAATTTCGCAAAGTACGAATGATGTTATCTGAAAAGTTTCGGGTACATCGATGATGAAAGTGTAAAATCAAATATATACTTGATTTATTATGAATTGGAATTTGTTGAATTGCAACAGAGATTGTAGTTAACGCTGGTTAAGTTGCGGCCGAAGGACGTACATTATTGCATATTTGTAATGTGAATTAACCGAGTAGTTAAGATTCACACACAATAGCTTAGCACTGAAAGATTTATTTCAATATATATATATAAAATATACATATAATTTCTTCAGAGGGAATGAGTTAATTCTTCATAACTCGTTGATACAATATACACGTTATTGATTCGTAATGATGTCCACAGTGATTCTTGAACTGACGGAGTTTGTGATGTTATCGGTGTTGTTGATTCGGATGTTGACTGTACTGACGATGCTGGTAACGCTGACTGTACTGTTGATGCTGTTGGTAAAGCAAGTTTAGCTTGTTAATCACACACCATTTTTGTCAGGGTTTCTACTCTTCCTTCTATCATTTTGGTTCGCTTAACTGATTTATGGTTAGGGCTAGATTAGATAATCTCTAAGACTTTAGAGATTACATAATCGCCGCGGAATGTTTCTCCAATGAAGTTATGAATTAATACTTCGTCAGTTATTGTTGTTGGTACTCCTTGGTATCTATGGTGCGTATGACGTTGATGCTCGTGGGACAGATTGTGAAGTTGAGGTTTACGACGCGGTTGTGGTTGGAGGTGGTAATGGTACTGTTGGCGTCGATGATGGTGGTACTGGTTATGCTGCTGATGCTGATGCTGCTGCTGGTGTTTGTAATCTCTGCACCATATTCTCCAAAGCCACTACCCGAGCGCGAAGCTCGTTGACTTCTTCTATTACACAGGGGTGATTGTCGGTTCGGACGAGCGAATAAATAAAATCTAAAATTTGATGTAATATATAATCGTGACGATATACTCTGGAAATGAGCGAGAACATGGTATTTCGGACAGGTTCGCCGGTAAGTGCTTCAGGTTCTTAGTCAAGAGGGCAATGTGGTGGAAGGAAGGGATCACCTTCTTCTTGTCTCCAATGATTGAGGAGGCTACGAACCCATTCCCAATTCATCCAGAATAGGTGATGACTGATTGGTTGATCTATTCCGGTCACACTGCTTTCGGAGCTTGAATGGGATTCCATTTCGGAATCTGAGTGACTTGAACTGATGACGAATTCCATTTCGTACGATTGGATAAAGGATTTTTTTTTTTTCGATATGAAATGATTTTGGCTAACGGATGGTATTCTAATTACATAGAATATATATATATATATATATATATATATATATATATATATATATATATATATATATATATATATATATATATATATATATATATATATATATATATATAGATCAAAAGATTTCGTAGATTACGGAGGACTTTGCGGGATATGTCAGGCAAAGTTTAAAGTAACAGATGAGATAAGTTATGATTTAGAAGATATGCTAAGATATGAATTTTTGTCTATACACTATTCATGCAATCAATGCAGCAAGACGTGTCTTAGACTAAAAATAATAAGCAGGTAATTTCCTGAGGATGATAAGTAGTTAATATTCGACACAAAATGATAAGCAAAACTTTTGACATGCAGACACGGTCGAAGTCCAGACTCACTAATGCATCCTATCGACATATCAGTTAGACACACTAATGCAGACCTGGTTCGCTAAGACCACCGCTCTGATACCAACTGAAAGGACCCGTTCATATACATTATAAACGATTCACAATAGTTGATTACATTGCGAGGTATTTGACCTCTATATGATACATTATACAAACATTGCATTCGTTTTTAAAAGACAATCTTTCTTTACATCGAAAATTGACAGGCATGCATACCATTTCATAATATCCACTATCCAACTATAAATTGATTTAATAATAATCTTTGATGAACTCAATGACTCGAATGCAACGTTCTTCGAAATATGCTATGAAAGACTCCAAGTAATATCTTTAAAATGAGCAAATGCACAGCGGAAGATTTCTTTAACACCTGAGAATAAACATGCTTTAAAGTGTCAACCAAAAGGTTGGTGAGTTCATTAGTTTATCATAATCATTTATTTCCATCATTTTAATAGACCACAAGAATTTCATTTCCAGTTCTCATAAATATACGTCCCATGCATAGAGACAAAAATAATCATTCATATGGTGAACACCTGGTAACCGACATTAACTAGATACATATAAGAATATCCCCTATCATTCCGGGATCCTCCTTCGGACATGATATACATTTCGAAGTACTAAAGCATCCGGTACTTTGGATGGGGTTTGTTAGGCCCAATAGATCTATCTTTAGGATTCGCGTCAATTAGGGTGTCTGTTCCCTAATTCTTAGATTACCAGACTTTAATAAAAAGGGGCATATTCGATTTCGATAATTCAACCATAGAATGTAGTTTCAATTACTTGTGTCTATTTCGTCAAACATTTATAAAAGCGCATGTATTCTCAGTCCCAAAAATATAAAGGGTAAAAAGGTAAATGAAACTCACCATACTGTATTTCGTAGTAAAAATACATATAACGTCATTGAACAAGTGCAAGGTTGGCCTCGAATTCACGAACCTAAATTAATTATATATATTTATGTGTTGGTCAATATTTGTCTAACAAATTAGATCAAGTCATAGTGTACCACAATCCTAATGCTCGAGACTAATATGCAAAAGTCAACAAAAGTAAATTTGACTCAATAATTTCCAAAAATCTATACATGATTAATATATAGTTTAAATATCGTCATTTTATATTTTTAAATATTTTTAAAAGATTTAATAGAGTAAATAATATAATTTATTTATTAATTAATAAAATTTTATATTAAATTTATATAATAAAATATACGTTTATATATATTAAGTAATAAAATTTATAGGGTTCATTTAATATCATAAAGATAATATGATAGGTATTATTAAAGTAAGTTATTACACATAGTAAAATATGTTTGTATCACATATTTATTTGATAAAATAATATTTATAATGTTAGTAAGTAAAAGTTGTATTATTTTGTAATAATAATTATTATTATAAAAATATCAATATTTATAATTACCAAGATGACATTATGATAAAACGATAATTCTAATTATGATAACTTTAATATTTACAATAATTTTTAATATTATCTTTAAAATAATAATTCTATTTAAAATAATAATAATAATGATATTTTATAGTAACAATGACATTTCTATTAAAATGATAATTTTTGTTAAAATGATAGTTTTAATACTAACGATACTTTTAATAATAATAGTAATGATAAAAATAATAAGAATGATAATTTTATCTAAATCAATATCATATAATATTTTAATTTCATCATGATACTCTTACCCATTATTTCCTAATCGTTTCGTTTAATAGCTTTTAATCGTCTTTTATATCGTGTTCATAATAATGATAATAATAGTAATCAAAATAATTAGGTGTTACAAATATTTGTTTTAATTACACTAATATTAATAATGATAGTTACTATGACATTATTAACGATAATACTAATAATTATCTTAATGATAATATAGTAATAATAATAATAACAATAACAATAATCATTTTTAAATAATGATATATATTAATAATGATAATAATAATAATAATACCAATAATAATAATAATAAAAATAATAATAATAATAATAATAATTGGATAATAATAATAATACTAATTATAACTTTAACGATAATAACGATAGTAATAATAAAATAAAATAAAAATAACATTTTTAATGATAAATCCCTTTTATTGATAAAGATAATAATAATGATAATAATAAGATAAAACTAGAACGACGATAAAAACGACGATAATAATAATCATTTTTTAATAAAAATATCGAAAATTCAATTGATTATAACTTCTAATCCGTTCATCGAAACCATTCGATATCTAAAGGAAAAGTTCTTAATTTTTCGCTAGCTTTCCAAGGACATGCATATCTTATACCTTATCTCAACCGCAAGTGTAACTAATTCAAGATTCAACCTAACCTGTCTAAGGGCAATATCAAAAGTACAAGCATGCATAATCCTAAATACTCGAGCACTAGTCAGGGATACACTATTAGTATGTAAAAGTTAAATTATGAGTACTCACGTATCAATATTGAGATTCAATATTGCAGGAAAGGTACGTAGATGCAACGGAAATGATAAACACTATATTGACCTCACGAGCATACCTATGAACCATACTCAATCACCTCCATAGCTATAACCCATAATTTCTTTAATCCTATCCCACTCGAAAAACAACTTCGAAATCACTCGGACAGCACTCCGTCGTAATATTTTATGTATACTGATAATATCTTGAAATAATACGGAGTAAATATATATATGTAAATCGATTGAGAGAGTTTAGAGAAAAATATTTTCAAGTTTCTATGAAATAATGAAACCTATTGAATCCTATTTATAATAGATTTTTGAATTATTAAAGTGAATTATTAAAGTATGAATTATTAAAGTGAATTATTAAAGTATGAATTATTAAAGTAAATTATTAAAGTATGAATTATTAAAGTGAATTATTAAAGTATGAATTATTAAAGTGAATTATTAAAGTTAAAGTAAAGTAAAAATAAAGTAAAGGTAAAGTTTAAGTATAGTAAAAGTATAAAACTATGTACGTATAATACGCGTATAAATATATATAATATTAATTTAAATCGTTATATATACTTAATAAAATAAAATATAAATATCGTTATCTTTATCATACTAGTTAAGTAATGAGTTGTCAAAAGTGGTTCTAGATATTTATATACGTTTTAATAATAAAGTTCTTTTTAAATTGAAAACGTTTTTGTACGTTTGAAACTAAATAGATCAATCGAGTCTTTATGAGATTCAATCTTCCACTATCCTTTGTCTAGTTCTCAATGATTCACAATTTATTCTTATTTATAAATCACTTTACCATTTTCCGAATATTGTTAAAATGGAAAGATTTCTCAAATCAACGTGGGCCTTTCAACAGAGACTTGTAATCATAATTCAATATATCTGATAATTTAATCATTTGATCTTATCTTCTAATTCCATTGATAAACATTTTAAAACAGATACAATCATATAAAGTATTTAATCTAATATTTTTGTTTACATTTCAAGTTATAATATATACACATATGCATATATAATCATATTCGTTTAATGGTTCGTGAATCGTTGGAACTTGGTCGAGGTTGAATGAATGTATGAACATAGTTTAAAATTCTTGAAATTTAACTTAACAAATATTGCTTATCGTGTTGGAAACATATAAAGATTAAAGTTTAAATTTGGTTGAAAATTTCCGGGTTGTCACATGTTATTATAGGAAAATTTAGCCAGTGGCAAGTACTTATCCCAACCATTACCAAAATCAATGATGCATGCTTGTAAGATGTCTTCCAACGTTTGAATGGTCCTTTCACTCTGTCCATTTGACCATGGATGATAAGCAGTGTTCATATCCAATTTAGTTCCCAAAGCATCTTGTATGGACTGCCAAAACCTCGATGTAAATTGACTGTCTCGGTCCGAAATAATAGATACAGGAACACCATGTCTAGAAACAATCTCCTTCAAATACAACCGAGTAAGCTTCTCCTTCGAATCTGTTTCCTTAATCGGTAAGAAATGACCTGATTTTGTGAGTCGGTCAACAATCACGCAAATGGTATCATAACCAACCACAACTATCAGTAACTTCGTAATAAAATCCGATGTAATACCTTCCCACTTCCACTCGGGAATCTCAGGTTGCACCAAAAGTCCAGACGGTTTCTGATGTTCAGCTTTAACCTTAGCACAGGTCAAACACTTAGCCACATACGTAGCCACATCAGCTTTTAAATTAGGCCACCAATACAGCTCCTTAAGATCATGATACATCTTTCCTGAACCAGGATGAATAGAGTACCCAGTCTTATGAGCTTCATCTAAAACAAGTTGTCGCAAATCACCAATTTTCGGAACCCAAAGACTTCTCGAAAAATACCGAGTACCATCGGTTCATACCTCTAACTGTTTACTCATGTAGTGACCCGAACTTTTCCATGTTTATATATATTAATTGAGATTGATATTTACATGATTAAATGTTTCCAACATATTAAGCAATCAAACTTGTTAATACTTGATTAATTGAAATAGGTTTCATATAGACAATTGACTACCCAAGTTGACCGGTGATTCACGAACGTTAAAACTTGTAAAAACTATATGATGACATATATATGGTTATATATATAGTTAACAAGATATTATGATAAGTAAACATATCATTAAGTATATTAACAATGAACTACATATGTAAAAACAAGACTACTAACTTAATGATTTTGAAACGAGACATATATGTAACGATTATCGTTGTAACGACATTTAATGTATATATATCATATTAAGAGATATTTGTACATCATAATATCATGATAATATAATAATTTAAAATCTCTTTTGATATTATAAACATTGGGTTAACAACATTTAACAAGATCGTTAACCTAAAGGTTTCAAAACAACATTTACATGTAACGACTAACGATGACTTAACGACTCAGTTAAAATGTATATACATGTAGTATTTTAATATGTATTCATACACTTTTGAAAGAATTCAAGACACTTATCAAAATACTTCTACTTAACAAAAATGCTTACAATTACATCCTCGTTCAGTTTCATCAACAATTCTACTCGTATGCACCCGTATTCGTACTCGTACAATACACAGCTTTTAGATGCATGTACTATTGGTATATACACTCCAATGATCAGCTCTTAGCAGCCCATGTGAGTCACCTAACACATGTGGGAACCATCATTTGGCAACTAGCATGAAATATCTCATAAAATTACAAAAATATGAGTAATCATTCATGACTTATTTACATGAAAACAAAATTACATATCCTTTATATCTAATCCATACACCAACGACCAAAAACACCTACAAACACTTTCATTCTTCAATTTTCTTCATCTAATTGATCTCTCTCAAGTTCTATCTTCAAGTTCTAAGTGTTCTTCATAAATTCCAAAAGTTCTAGTTTCATAAAATCAAGAATACTTTCAAGTTTGCTAGCTCACTTCCAATCTTGTAAGGTGATCATCCAACCTCAATAAATCTTTGTTTCTTACAGTAGGTTATCATTCTAATACAAGGTAATAATCATATTCAAACTTTGGTTCAATTTCTATAACTATAACAATCTTATTTCAAGTGATGATCTTACTTGAACTTGTTTTCGTGTCATGATTCTGCTTCAAGAACTTCGAGCCATCCAAGGATCCGTTGAAGCTAGATCCATTTTTCTCTTTTCCAGTAGGTTTATCCAAGGAACTTAAGGTAGTAATGATGTTCATAACATCATTCGATTCATACATATAAAGCTATCTTATTCGAAGGTTTAAAATTGTAATCACTAGAACATAGTTTAGTTAATTCTAAACTTGTTCGCAAACAAAAGTTAATCCTTCTAACTTGACTTTTAAAATCAACTAAACACATGTTCTATATCTATATGATATGCTAACTTAATGATTTAAAACCTGAAAACACGAAAAACACCGTAAAACCGAATTTACGCCGTCGTAGTAACACCGCGGGCTGTTTTGGGTTAGTTAATTAAAAACTATGATAAACTTTGATTTAAAAGTTGTTATTCTGAGAAAATGATTTTTATTATGAACATGAAACTATATCCAAAAATTATGGTTAAACTCAAAGTGGAAGTATGTTTTCTAAAATGGTCATCTAGACGTCGTTCTTTCGACTGAAATGACTACCTTTATAAAAACGACTTGTAACTTATTTCTCCGACTATAAACCTATAATTTTCTGTTTAGATTCATAAAATAGAGTTCAATATGAAACCATAGCAATTTGATTCACTCAAAACGGATTTAAAATGAAGAAGTTATGGGTAAAACAAGATTGGATAATTTTTCTCATTTTAGCTACGTGAAAATTGGTAACAAATCTATTCTAACCATAACTTAATCAACTTGTATTGTATATTATGTAATCTTGAGATAACATAGACACGTATACAATGTTTCAACCTATCATGTCGACACATCTATATATATTCCGGAACAACCATAGACACTCTATATGTGAATGTTGGAGTTAGCTATACAGGGTTGAGGTTGATTCCAAAATATATATAGTTTGAGTTGTGATCAATACTGAGATACGTATACACAGGGTCGTGGATTGATTCAAGATAATATTTATCGATTTATTTCTGTACATCTAACTGTGGACAACTAGTTGTAGGTTACTAACGAGGACAGCTGACTTAATAAACTTAAAACATCAAAATATATTAAAAGTGTTGTAAATATATTTTAAACATACTTTGATATATATGTATATATTGTTATAGGTTCGTGAATCAACCGGTGGTCAAGTCTTACTTCCCGACGAAGTAAAAAATCTGTGAAAGTGAGTTATAGTCCCACTTTTAAAATCTAATATTTTTGAGATGAGAATACATGCAGGTTTTATAAATGATTTACAAAGTAGACACAAGTACGTGAAACTACATTCTATGGTTGAATTATCGAAATCGAATATGCCAATTTTTAATAAGTCTGGTAATCTAAGAATTAGGGAACAGACACCCTAATTGACGCGAATCCTAAAGATAGATCTATTGGGCCTAACAAACCCCATCCAAAGAACCGGATGCTTTAGTACTTCGAAATTTATATCATATCCGAAGGGTGTCCCGGAATGATGGGGATATTCTTATATATGCATCTTGTTAATGTCGGTTACCAGGTGTTCACCATATGAATGATTTTTATCTCTATGTATGGGATGTGTATTGAAATATGAAATCTTGTGGTCTATTATTATGATTTGATATATATAGGTTAAACCTATAACTCGCCAACATTTTTGTTGATATTTTAAGCATGTTTATTCTCAGGTGATTATTAAGAGCTTCCGCTGTCGCATACTTAAATAAGGACGAGATTTGGAGTCCATGCTTGTAAGATATTGTGTAAAAACTGCATTCAAGAAACTTATTTTGTTGTAACATATTTGTATTGTAAACCATTATGTAATGGTCGTGTGTAAACAGGATATTTTAGATTATCATTATTTGATAATCTACGTAAAGCTTTTTAAACCTTTATTGATGAAATAAAGGTTATGGTTTTTTTTTAAAATGAATGCAGTCTTTGAAAAACGTCTCATATAGAGGTCAAAACCTCGCAACGAAATCAATTAATATGGAACGTTTTTAATCAATAAGAACGGGACATTTCAGTTGGTATCAGAGCGTTGGTCTTAGAGAACTAGAAAATTTGCATTAGTGTGTCTTATCGAGTTTGTTAGGATGCATTAGTGATTCTGGACTTCGACCGTGTTTTCTTTAAAAATGATTGCTTAACATTTTTGTTGGAAACTATATATTTTTAACATATGAATATTATGTGATATATTAATCTCTTAACGTGTTTGATATTATGTGATAGATGTCTACCTCTAGAACAAGTCCCATTGACTCACCTAATAATAATGAAGAGTCAAATGTAAATTGGAATGATTCGTGGACTGATTCACAAGTTCCCGAAGAGGAACCGGAAGAAGAGTCGGAACCGGAAGAAGAATCGGAACCGGAAGAAGAATCGGAACCGGAAGAAGAATCGGAACCGGTGGGGGAAATAATAAAACGGTTAAGTAAAAGAGAATCCTCAACCAATCGACCAAGGTTAATTATGGTCAATGGTGTTTCCGTCAAGGAAGCAAAACATTGGGAGGATTACCAATTCTCCGATGAATCGGATTCCGACGAGAATTCCAATGATGTTATAGAAATTACCCCAACTGAATTTAAAAAGGCAAAAGAAAATAATAAGGGAAAGGGCATAAAAATAGAGAAATCTAATTCCAACCCCGATGAACTTTATATGTATCGTCAACCCCCGAAGTCCTTAAGTTGTAACAATGACCCGGGAACCTCTAAACCACCAGGTTTTTCTAAACCAATGTGGACAACGACGGCTCGTATTAGGGGAACATCATATATCCCTAGAAACTTGGCAAAACGAACCAAAACCGAAGTAGAAGAAACGAGCGAGTCGGAATAAGATAGTTGTATTCGTGTGGTGTAATATATGTAATATAGTGTTCTTATGCTTTATGATATATGTAAAAATTGCTTGTATTAATAAGTATTTTTTTATGAATCTAACTCTTGTCTATTTTACAGTTTAAAAACACAAAATGGATAGACAACCCAATATTTTAAGAGACCTACCCGGAGACATGATTGATGAAATCTTGTCTAGAGTCGGCCAGAATTCCTCGGCACAACTATTTAAGGCGAGATCAGTTTGTAAGACATTCGAAGAACGTTCCAAGAATGTCTTGGTTTATAAGAGACTTTCGTTTGAAAGATGGGGGATAGCACATTGGGAAACCCATAAGTTACGATGTGTTTACTTTGACGCATATATTGCGGGGAACCCAAATGCTATTTTACGCAACGGGTTAAGAAATTATTGACTCAATATATCCGAATATTGGACTTCGTGATTTAGAAAAAGCGGCTAACATGCAACATAAAGAAGCATGTTATGCTTACGGATTAGTAATGTTCGCTTCTCACCAAAGTGAGAACAAGAACATCGGGCTACAACTATTAAACAAAACGTTTCCACAAGTGACGGAGTCGGTAATTGGGGTAAGAAATGAGGTTTTTAGATTGTTACGGGACTGTTGGACATTACGTAACCCTCGTCCTTTTGACGATGTTACAACACGCTGTCTTATCAACGGCCATAACGGTTATGTTCCACAAGACCAAGGATGGGAAGTAATCCTAGTAAAACCAGAATGCATGACTTGTTTCTGGACGTATGAATTACGTGTCTTTATTGTCTTTGCTGAACGACTTGTGTACTAGCTAGAATTATCTTCACAACTATCTTGTATCAAAGTTATTGTGTGCTATATTTCATGCTTTATGTAAAATAAGCGGTATTGTAAGTTTGTAAAATATTGTATAAAAGTTTGAACGCGAAATATTATTATAATCAGTTTTTCATATAGAATTGTAGTAGTTGAATTGTATATTAGCTACTAAGTATGAACTTAACGGGTAGGTACTACCCGAATTTAAACTTATAAAACGCTAATATGAAGAAAAAGCTTTTATAAATGAGTTCATATTATGCTACGAAATACTATTAACTACTCTTAATATTCTGTATGATTAACTTGTTCCATTTGACTATTTTAAAGGAAATGGCACCGACTACTAGACACACCGTGAATATGAATGAAGAGGAATTTCGTACTTTTCTAGCTTCAAACATAGCCGCAGTACAGGCTGCGCTACATACCAACAATAACCTTGGATCTAGCAGTACAGGAAATCATGTAGGATGCACCTACAAAGAATTCACTGCCTGCAAACCTTTGGAATTTGATGGAACCGAAGGACCGATCGGATTGAAACGGTGGACCGAGAAGGTCGAATCGGTGTTTGCCATAAGTAAGTGTACTGAAGAGGACAAAGTGAAGTACGCTACGCATACCTTCACAGGTTCTGCGTTAACATGGTGGAATACCTATCTAGAGCAAGTGGGACAAGATGATGCGTACGCACTACCGTGGTCAGCATTCAAGCACTTGATGAACGAGAAGTACCGTCCCAGAACCGAGGTCAATAAGCTCAAGACAGAACTTAGAGGGTTACGAACCCAAGGATTTGATATTACCACGTACGAAAGACGATTCACAGAATTGTGCCTATTGTGTCCGGGAGCATTCGAAGATGAGGAAGAGAAGATCGACGCATTTGTGAAAGGATTACCGGAAAGAATTCAAGAAGATATAAGTTCACACGAGCCCGCCTCTATACAACAGGCATGTAGAATGGCTCACAAACTAGTGAACCAGATTGAAGAAAGAATTAAAGAACAGACTTCTGAAGAGGCCAATGTGAAGCAAGTCAAAAGAAAGTGGGAGGATAACGGTGATAAGAATCACCAATACAACAACAACAGCAATTACAACAATAATCGCAACAATTATCCCAACAATCGCAACATCAATCGCAACTACAACAAACGGCCCAACAACAACAACAACAACAGCAACAGCAACTACAACAATCATCCCAACAACAATAATAACCGCAACAACAACAACAATCAGAAGCAGCTATGCCAAAGGTGTGAAAAGTATCACTCGGGGTTCTGCACCAAATTTTGCAACAAGTGTAAAAGAAATGGTCATAGCGCGGCGAAGTGTGAGGTTTACGGACCAGAGGTTAATAGAACGAAAAGAACAAATGGTGTCGGAACGAGTAATGGCGGAGCAAGTAGTGTCGGAGCAAGTTATGCCAATGTAGTTTGTTATAAATGTGGAAAACCGGGCCACATTATTAGAAATTGCCCGAAACAGGAGAACACGAATGGACAAGGCCGCGGAAGAGTTTTCAATATTAATGCGGCAGAGGCACAGGAAGACCCGGAGCTTGTTACGGGTACGTTTCTTATTGACAATAAATCTGCTTACGTTTTATTTGATTCGGGTGCGGATAGAAGCTATATGAGTAGAGATTTTTGTGCTAAATTAAGTTGTCCATTGACGCCTTTGGATAGTAAATTTTTACTCGAATTAGCAAATGGTAAATTAATTTCAGCAGATAATATATGTCGGAATCGAGAAATTAAACTGGTTAGCGAAACATTTAAGATTGATTTGATACCAGTAGAGTTAGGGAGTTTTGATGTGATAATCGGTATGGACTGGTTGAAAGAAGTGAAAGCAGAGATCGTCTGTTACAAAAATGCAATTCGCATTATACGAGAAAAAGGAAAACCCTTAATGGTGTACGGAGAAAAGGGCAACACGAAGCTACATCTTATTAGTAATTTGAAGGCACAAAAACTAATAAGAAAAGGTTGCTATGCTGTTCTAGCACACGTCGAGAAAGTACAAACTGAAGAAAAGAGCATCAATGATGTTCACATTGCAAAAGAATTTCCCGATGTATTTCCGAAAGAATTACCGGGATTACCCCCACATCGATCCGTTGAATTTCAAATAGATCTTGTACCAGGAGCTGCACCAATAGCTCGTGCTCCTTACAGACTTGCACCCAGCGAGATGAAAGAACTGCTAAGCCAATTACAAGAACTTTTAGAGCGTGGTTTCATTCGACCAAGCACATCACCGTGGGGAGCTCCTATTTTGTTTGTCAAGAAGAAAGATGGTACATTCAGGTTGTGTATCGACTACCGAGAGTTGAACAAACTTACCATCAAGAACCGCTACCCACTACCAAGAATCGACGACTTATTTGATCAACTACAAGGCTCGTCTATTTATTCAAAGATTGACTTACGTTCCGGGTATCATCAAATGCGGGTGAAAGAAGATGATATTCCAAAGACTGCTTTCAGAACACGTTACGGTCATTACGAGTTTATGGTCATGCCGTTTGGTTTAACTAATGCACCAGCTGTGTTCATGGACCTTATGAACCGAGTGTGTGGACCATACCTTGACAAGTTTGTCATTGTTTTCATTGATGACATACTTATTTACTCAAAGAATGACCAAGAACACGGTGAACATTTGAGAAAGGTGTTAGAAGTATTGAGGAAGGAAGAATTGTACGCTAAGTTTTCAAAGTGTGCATTTTGGTTGGAAGAAGTTCAATTCCTCGGTCACATAGTGAACAAAGAAGGTATTAAGGTGGATCCAGCAAAGATAGAAACTGTTGAAAAGTGGGAAACCCCGAAAACTCCGAAACACGTACGCCAGTTTTTAGGACTAGCTGGTTACTACAGAAGGTTCATCCAAGACTTTTCCAGAATAGCAAAACCCTTGACTGCATTAACGCATAAAGGGAAGAAATTTGAATGGAATGATGAACAAGAGAAAGCGTTTCAGTTATTGAAGAAAAAGCTAACTACGGCACCTATATTGTCATTGCCTGAAGGGAATGATGATTTTGTGATTTATTGTGACGCATCAAAGCAAGGTCTCGGTTGTGTATTAATGCAACGAACGAAGGTGATTGCTTATGCGTCTAGACAATTGAAGATTCACGAACAAAATTATACGACGCATGATTTGGAATTAGGCGCGGTTGTTTTTGCATAAAAGACTTGGAGGCACTACTTATATGGGGTCAAAAGTATTATATATACCGACCACAAAAGTCTTCAACACATATTTAATCAGAAACAACTGAATATGAGGCAGCGTAGGTGGATTGAATTATTGAATGATTACGACTTTGAGATTCGTTACCACCCGGGGAAGGCAAATGTGGTAGCCGATGCCTTGAGCAGGAAGGACAGAGAACCCATTCAAGTAAAATCTATGAATATAATGATTCATAATAACCTTACTACTCAAATAAAGGAGGCGCAACAAGGAGTTTTAAAAGAGGGAAATTTAAAGGATGAAATACCCAAAGGATCGGAGAAGCATCTTAATATTCGGGAAGACGGAACCCGGTATAGGGCTGAAAGGATTTGGGTACCAAAATTTGGAGATATGAGAGAAATGGTACTTAGAGAAGCTCATAAAACCAGATACTCAATACATCCTGGAACGGGGAAGATGTACAAGGATCTCAAGAAACATTTTTGGTGGCCGGGTATGAAAGCCGATGTTGCTAAATATGTAGGAGAATGTTTGACGTGTTCTAAGGTCAAAGCTGAGCATCAGAAACCATCAGGTCTACTTCAACAACCCGAAATCCCGGAATGGAAATGGGAAAACATTACCATGGATTTCATCACTAAATTGCCAAGGACTGCAAGTGGTTTTGATACTATTTGGGTAATAGTTGATCGTCTCACCAAATCAGCACACTTCCTGCCAATAAGAGAAGATCACAAGATGGAGAAGTTAGCACGACTGTATTTGAAGGAAGTCGTCTCCAGACATGGAATACCAATCTCTATTATCTCTGATAGGGATGGTAGATTTATTTCAAGATTCTGGCAGACATTACAGCAAGCATTAGGAACTCGTCTAGACATGAGTACTGCCTATCATCCACAAACCGATGGGCAGAGCGAAAGGACGATACAAACGCTTGAAGACATGCTACGAGCATGTGTTATTGATTTCGGAAACAGTTGGGATCGACATCTACCGTTAGCAGAATTTTCCTACAACAACAGCTACCATTCAAGCATTGAGATGGCGCCGTTTGAAGCACTTTATGGTAGAAAGTGCAGGTCTCCGATTTGTTGGAGTGAAGTGGGGGATAGACAGATTACGGGTCCGGAGATTATACAAGAAACTACCGAGAAGATCATCCAAATTCAACAACGGTTGAAAACTGCCCAAAGTCGACAAAAGAGCTACGCTGACATTAAAAGAAAAGATATAGAATTTGAAATTGGAGAGATGGTCATGCTTAAAGTTGCACCTTGGAAAGGCGTTGTTCGATTTGGTAAACGAGGGAAATTAAATCCAAGGTATATTGGACCATTCAAGATTATTGATCGTGTCGGACCAGTAGCTTACCGACTTGAGTTACCTCAACAACTCGCGGCTGTACATAACACTTTCCACGTCTCGAATTTGAAGAAATGTTTTGCTAAAGAAGATCTCACTATTCCGTTAGATGAAATCCAAATCAACGAAAAACTTTAATTCATCGAAGAACCCGTCGAAATAATGGATCGTGAGGTTAAAAGACTTAAGCAAAACAAGATACCAATTGTTAAGGTTTGATGGAATGCTCGTAGAGGACCCGAGTTCACCTGGGAGCATGAAGATCAGATGAAGAAGAAATACCCGCATCTCTTTCCAGAAGATTCGTCAACACCTTCAACAGCTTAAAATTTCGGGACGAAATTTATTTAACGGGTACGTACTGTAGTGACCCGAACTTTTCCATGTTTATATATATTAATTAAGATTGATATTTACATGATTAAATGTTTCCAACATATTAAGCAATCAAACTTGTTAATACTTGATTAATTGAAATAGGTTTCATATAGACAATTGACTACCCAAGTTGACCGGTGATTCACGAACGTTAAAACTTGTAAAAACTATATGATGACATATATATGGTTATATATATAGTTAACAAGATATTATGATAAGTAAACATATCATTAAGTATATTAACAATGAACTACATATGTAAAAACAAGACTACTAACTTAATGATTTTGAAACGAGACATATATGTAACGATTATCGTTGTAACGACATTTAATGTATATATATCATATTAAGAGATATTTGTACATCATAATATCATGATAATATAATAATTTAAAATCTCTTTTGATATTATAAACATTGGGTTAACAACATTTAACAAGATCGTTAACCTAAAGGTTTCAAAACAACATTTACATGTAACGACTAACGATGACTTAACGACTCAGTTAAAATGTATATACATGTAGTATTTTAATATGTATTCATACACTTTTGAAAGACTTCAAGACACTTATCAAAATACTTCTACTTAACAAAAATGCTTACAATTACATCCTCGTTCAGTTTCATCAACAATTCTACTCGTATGCACCCGTATTCGTACTCGTACAATACACAGCTTTTAGATGTATGTACTATTGGTATATACACTCCAATGATCAGCTCTTAGAAGCCCATGTGAGTCACCTAACACATGTGGGAACCATCATTTGGCAACTAGCATGAAATATCTCATAAAATTACAAAAATATGAGTAATCATTCATGACTTATTTACATGAAAACAAAATTACATATCCTTTATATCTAATCCATACACCAACGACCAAAAACACCTACAAACACTTTCATTCTTCAATTTTCTTCATCTAATTTATCTCTCTCAAGTTCTATCTTCAAGTTCTAAGTGTTCTTCATAAATTCCAAAAGTTCTAGTTTCATAAAATCAAGAATACTTTCAAGTTTGCTAGCTCACTTCCAATCTTGTAAGGTGATCATCCAACCTCAAGAAATATTTGTTTCTTACAGTAGGTTATCATTCTAATACAAGGTAATAATCATATTCAAACTTTGGTTCAATTTCTATAACTATAACAATCTTATTTCAAGCGATGATCTTACTTGAACTTGTTTTCGTGTCATGATTCTGCTTCAAGAACTTCGAGCCATCCAAGGATCCGTTGAAGCTAGATCCATTTTTCTCTTTTCCAGTAGGTTTATCCAAGGAACTTAAGGTAGTAATTATGTTCATAACATCATTCGATTCATACATATAAAGCTATCTTATTCGAAGGTTTAAACTTGTAATCACTAGAACATAGTTTAGTTAATTCTAAACTTGTTCGCAAACAAAAGTTAATCCTTCTAACTTGACTTTTAAAATCAACTAAACACATGTTCTATATCTATATGATATGCTAACTTAATGATTTAAAACCTGAAAACACGAAAAACACCGTAAAACCGGATTTACGCCGTCGTAGTAACACCGCGGGCTGTTTTGGGTTAGTTAATTAAAAACTATGATAAACTTTGATTTAAAAGTTGTTATTCTGAGAAAATGATTTTTATTATGAACATGAAACTATATCCAAAAATTATGGTTAAACTCAAAGTGGAAGTATGTTTTCTAAAATGGTCATCTAGACTTCGTTCTTTCGACTGAAATGACTACCTTTATAAAAACGACTTGTAACTTATTTCTCCGACTATAAACCTATACTTTTCTGTTTAGATTCATAAAATAGAGTTCAATATGAAACCATAGCAATTTGATTCACTCAAAACGGATTTAAAATGAAGAAGTTATGGGTAAAACAAGATTGGATAATTTTTCTCATTTTAGCTACGTGAAAATTGGTAACAAATCTATTCCAACCATAACTTAATCAACTTTTATTGTATATTATGTAATCTTGAGATACCATAGACACGTATACAATGTTTCGACCTATCATGTCGACACATCTATATATATTTCGGAACAACCATAGACACTCTATATGTGAATGTTGGAGTTAGCTATACAGGGTTGAGGTTGATTCCAAAATATATATAGTTTGAGTTGTGATCAATACTGAGATACGTATACACTGGGTCGTGGATTGATTCAAGATAATATTTATCGATTTATTTCTGTACATCTAACTGTGGACAACTAGTTGTAGGTTACTAACGAGGACAGCTGACTTAATAAACTTAAAACATCAAAATATATTAAAAGTGTTGTAAATATATTTTAAACATACTTTGATATATATGTATATATTGTTATAGGTTCGTGAATCAACCGGTGGTCAAGTCTTACTTCCCGACGAAGTAAAAAATCTGTGAAAGTGAGTTATAGTCCCACTTTTAAAATCTAATATTTTTGGGATGAGAATACATGCAGGTTTTATAAATGATTTACAAAGTAGACACAAGTACGTGAAACTACATTCTATGGTTGAATTATCGAAATCGAATATGCCCCTTTTTAATAAGTCTGATAATCTAAGAATTAGGGAACAGACACCCTAATTGACGCGAATCCTAAAGATAGATCTATTGGGCCTAACAAACCCCATCCAAAGAACCGGATGCTTTAGTACTTCGAAATTTATATCATATCCGAAGGGTGTCCCGGAATGATGGGGATATTCTTATATATGCATCTTGTTAATGTCGGTTACCAGGTGTTCACCATATGAATGATTTTTATCTCTATGTATGGGATGTGTATTGAAATATGAAATCTTGTGGTCTATTATTATGATTTGATATATATAGGTTAAACCTATAACTCACCAACATTTTTGTTGACGTTTTAAGCATGTTTATTCTCAGGTGATTATTAAGAGCTTCCGTTGTCGCATACTTAAATAAGGACGAGATTTGGAGTCCATGCTTGTATGATATTGTGTAAAAACTGCATTCAAGAAACTTATTTTGTTGTAACATATTTGTATTGTAAACCATTATGTAATGGTCGTGTGTAAACAGGATATTTTAGATTATCATTATTTGATAATCTACGTAAAGCTTTTTAAACCTTTATTGATGAAATAAAGGTTATGGTTTTTTTTTAAAATGAATGCAGTCTTTGAAAAACGTCTCATATAGAGGTCAAAACCTCGCAACGAAATCAATTAATATGGAACGTTTTTAATCAATAAGAACGGGACATTTCAACTCAAGCCTCGGACCTTCCCGTTACAAAATTCCCCTCCTTCAAGGCTTCTTGTTGAGCTGCAAGAATCTGCCTTGCGAGGTTTGTTCAAATGGTCATATTCAAGGCCCTAAACCTACGAGGTTCAACTCTCTCTTTTTGACTCAAAGCATAAGCCACGACATTGGCTTTTTCCCGGAATGGCTAAAGGAGTTCACAATCATAATCGTTCAACAATTCAACCCATCTTCGCTACCTCATATTTCACTGTCTTTGATCAAAGATATGTTGAAGAATTTTATGATCACTGTACACTGTACATTTGACCCCATATAAGTAATGTCTCCAATTCTTGAGTGCGAACACAACAGCTCCCAATTCTAAATCATAGGTTGTATAATTATGTTCATGAATCTTCAACTGACGCGACGCGTAAGCAATGACTTTCTTTCATTGTATCAAAACACAACCAAAGTCTTGACAGGAAGCATCATAATAGATAACAAAATCATCATTACCCTCAGGTAGTGATAATATCGGTGCAGAAGTTAACTTCTTCTTCAGAGTTTGGAAAGCAAACTCTTGTTTACTCTTCCACTCTTACTTCTTCCCCTTATGCGTTAAAGCAGTCAGAGGTTTCACTACTCGTGAAAAATCTTGAATGAACCTTCTATAATAGCCTGCCAAACCTAGGAACTGACGAATCTGAGTAAGAGTTTTCGGAAAATTTCCACTTCCCAATTGCCTCAATCTTAGCAGGATCAACTTGAATTCCCTATTTATTAACAACGTGCCCAAGGAATTGAACTTCTTTCAACCAGAGCTACCATTTAGAAAAATTCAGCATACAGCTCTTCTTTTCTTAACAAATCAAGCACTTATCTTCGTGCTCTTGATCACTTCTTGGAATAGATAAGGATATCATCGATGAAAACGTTAACGAATTTATCCATATATGGGCTACATAAGGGGTTCATGAGGTCCATGAACATAGCAGGTGTGTTAGTCAATCCGGACGGCATAATAAGAAATTCGTAGTGACCACAACGGGTAAGGAAAGCGGTTTTCGAAATATCAGTTTCTTTAGCCCGCAGTTGGTGATAACCGGAACGAAGGTCAATCTTAGAATAAATGGACGAACCTTGGAGTTGATCGAACAGATCATCAATTCTCGGAAGAGGGTAACGGTTCTTAACCATAAGCTTGTTCAACTTGCGATAATCAATACACCATCAGAACGAACCACCTTTCTTCTTAACAACCAAAACAGAAGCTCCCCAAGGGGACGAACTGGGACGAATGAAATATAGTTACAACAATGAAGGAAGAAATATATGGAGTAGTCACATAAGTGGCATAGATATTTAAGGCAATTCTCTCAAAGGAGATAACGAGGATCATGGATTTCAAAGTAAATTTTCATTACATTTCCGAAAGGAAGACGTACGAAAGGTGTGATATTCCAACGAGAGTGAACTCCCTTGCTCAATGAGCGAGGAAATCTAGGATTCATCCATATTCTTAAATTTATGTGCGGATGAAAAGAACTCGAATCATGGGTTATAAAGAATGGCCGACTCCAGGTGGGATGAATCTCCAAAAATAATTTTGTGCACCTCAAAGTATTGAATCCTGGGATTGATGTTTACGAGGGTGTTGCGGTTGACAGCAAATATTGAGAGTAGAAACTCCTCAAACGGTCTAGTATAATATATATCCATGATACCCACTATAACAACAGTTGGGGTAGAAACCCACCTAGCACCTTTTCTACAATAGGGTGACCACCGAGCGTTTCCTAGAAAATTGATTTATCGGTCCGTGTTTCGGCCATGTCCAACCATAAGAGGGAAAATTTTATGAGCGCAAAGACTTTCCAACAAATTTTATAAAACCGGCATCCAAAGTGGCGTAAGAGTTTCTATCAATGAACTTAATGGTAAGTTTCATCCTTAAACGGAGGATGAGAAGAACTGTGATCTAGATACTCTGTAGGGTAATGCGAAAAGTTGATAAAATTAATCAAAGGAGTTTTGAAAAAGCTTTAAACGTTTGATGTGACAACATAAACGGAACGAAGTTCTTAATAATTTAGAAGTATGTACAATGTGTACCATTTTATATAAAATAATTTGACTTAATTAAACAACTCAATAAAGGTGTGGTTTTAAAATAATTTTGAAGGTATAATTTAGTATGTACTAATCAAAATAGGTTAAGGTAAACTTATTCATTTGAATCCATACGTACATATATGATTTTATAAATTGTATACATGACAAAATATTTCATTACTTCTATTCGTCCATAAATCCGTGAGAACCACCCAATTAAACAAATGTGTAAAACTCCCGATGATAAACAGAGTATCTGTATTTCAGAGGTTACAAGTTGAAGTAAGATCGTGAAAGATCGAGTAAATGACCTGAATCATCGTGCGACAATTGACCAACAAATGTTACGAGGTCATGAAAACCAATGAGTTAAATGTTGTTTTGACTATTATCAGGACATAAGTCCTTGGGTCAAAAACTGTTCCCGACCGAAGCTGTTGCTAACAGGCGAGTTATGAAAGGGTAGAGCATGAGATAGATAATCTAGTTAAGATGAGCTCCTCGTATATCAACAAATAAAATAATGAATATTTTCCCTGCCCATGTAATACATCGGAATTTCTAAATGAGTAGTGTAAAAATTTTCTTTGACTCGCTTTCTATTCCTCATGTCCAAATATTGGGACTTCTTTATGAATTAACGTAATATAATCACGTTGGTCTGACGCCATTATATTTCACTAATTCATAGTTCCATTCCAATAGCACTACATGAGGTCAGGACACGCGATCAACCTCGGATTTCCACACAATTTCTCTAAAATAATTTCTTAAACAATGTGCTAAGGATAACACAAGAGACAAAACATCATAAGTAACAAATAGGAGTAATGATGACATAGAAATGTCTTCGAAGTGCCAAAAATTCTAAAAGTCAAGAACGACGTCTTCCGGTTCAAAAACCAAAGCACATAGGCACAACGGCACAAAGGCACGTAATATAACAAGAATGTTATATACCTAAACATAATAGGTGACATTGAAATGCCGAGCCTTTAGAAGTCAAGAATGACATCTCGTGTAATATAATTCAAAGGTTATATACATAACCATAATTGATGACATAGAAGTGTCGAAAATTCCAGAAGTCAAGAATGGCATTCCTCGTTTTCACTAACCGACGTGTTCTTATAAAAGATAAACTCGCATGAGTCGGAGGATACGTTTAAATCGGAATGGGAGTTCCTCCCGAATTCAGAACATATGAAGGAGATGTACGTATATGAAAACTATATACATACCAATATGATACAAATAATCACATATAATAATATATTATAGGCCGGGCTATAGACTAGACTCACTAATACACCCTATTGACTCGGGTAACGACATCAATGCAGCCTAATTTCTTACAACCAATGCTCTGATACCAACTTTGACGACCCGTCAAAGTACACTTGACGACCATCGTTATCTTGGTCCCACAGCTTGATCATAACTCTATATGAATTTGATAAATAACCTTGCATTCTTTATTTAAAAATTATTTCCTATAAAGGAAACCTACCAAAATATGTAAGTTTAGAAAAACCATACATTATTACTTAACCAAAAGTTGACCAAAACAAGTCAACAACATCCACTATTAAATGTATCAAAATAGAATGCAAGTTAATGTTTAACAAAAGCTGTCATCATAAATATGCAGACTCTCTAAGCACAGCAGAAGCAATCTATCATGAACCTGAGAAAAAAACATGCGAGTAACTGTCAACAAAAATGTTGAGTGAATTATAGGTTTAATATTGCAAACAATATTTAATTTAAACAATAAAAATTTATGTTTGAAAACATAAAAACTCCTTTTTGGACCATAAAATTATATGCTAGAAAACATATAATAAAACATTATTCCATTTTCCGCGAGCCATCTGGTAACCACATAACCATTTATTTACTCTTGCCAAACACAATAAATAATATAAACCGAACAAGTGTATCTTCATCTAAATACGAAGTACTAAACATTCCGATTATAAATTGCTAGCGCGACTAGCTCGAAATGGGGTTGTTAAACCCGATAGATCTATCCGTAAGATTCGCGTTCACCAGTAAAAACCAGTGATTACAGTTACCAGACTAGAGAATATTTTTGTTTAACTCACAATGAATAATTTAAACCAACTTTCACATGTGTCTAAAATATAAAATAAATTGCATGTATTCTCATCCCAAAAGATTTAAAATAGAAAAATGGGACTATAACTCACCTTAATAGCAAACGAAGTAACCACACAAATATGCGAACAGCAAAAGAAGTAAAGTGATCAGGAATGATCACAACGTCGACCTATAAATAAAGCAGGTCGATATAAGTAACTAACTTAGGTCAAGTCTTAGTATGATAGCTATTGTACATGTTGCAAGTAGACATAGAACAACACTCAACATGCATCGGTTTGATCGAAACAGCGTACGAACACACACTTTCTATTTTTAGAAAGTTTCTATTTTTAGTAGGTTTCCATTTTTGGAAAGTTTCTATTTTAGGAAAGTTTCTATTTTAGGAAAGTTTCTATTTTTGGAAAGTTTCTATTTTAGGAAAGTTTCTATTTTAGGAAAGTTTCCAAATTTAGAAAGTTTCTATTTTTAGAAAGTTTTTAAGTTAGGAAAGTTTCCTTAATTAGAAAGTCAACAAAAGTCAACTGAAAGTCAAAGTCAACCGAAAGTCAACTCAAAAGTTAACCTTGGTCAAACATAATCAACATTAGTTTTTAAAGTGTAAGTTGTAATAATAATATAAGTTATAATGTTAATTAAAGTTAAATATGTATAATTACGTTATAACATAAGTTTAATTAAATTAAAATGAATTATTAAAGTTAACATAAGTTTAAATGATATAATTAATATAACATAAGTATTTAATTAATTAATTAAATATTAATCATAATATAAGTATTATTAATTAATAATAAATTTTAAGTCATATCATAAGTATTATTAATTAATAATGAATTATTAATATCATAAGTTTCTAACTTTAATTATTAAATCATAAATAATTAATAATTAAATAATAACTAAGTCCTATAATAATTAAACAATTAATTAATCCTTATTATAAGTCTTATTATAATAATCTCATAATATAAGTTTAATACTTACCATAAGTATTTTTTCATTAATAATAAAAGTATTATTAATCATGAGTTTAATTAAATGTTTAATTAAATCATAAGTAATTAATAAATGATATAATAAATATATATCATAAGTCTTAAATTAAATTAATTACTTTTTAAATCATAAGTAATTTATTAATAATGAAAATCATTATTTTTATCATAAGTCATAATTAATAACCATAAGTTTTAACTAAAAGTTCATCGGGTCATAACTTGAGCCCCGGAAATTAGTTTTCGGCGAGTCTTATATATATATTCGCCTAACCAACTCACCCGACACCTTAGTGTGCTTAAGAACACACCAATAATAGCAAACAAGTCGTGACTTACAGCCACTAATCAGTTTGGATCTTCAATCCGCTCAAAAACGTGTTTTAGTCATAACGGGTGATCCGTGGCTCGGATTTCGACGGCCCGAACATGAAAGTTCATCTCATCATCATTCCTAACACACTATTACACCCTAAAGACTCTAAAAATGATCACAAAGTCGGACCATACCTGTACCAATTCGTTTTCACAATTTAATCTTAACAAAATACCATTTTAATCATATCTAGAGTTTCGAGAATCGAAATGACATGAATCCGGAGTCTAAAATTAATGTCTTGATGAGAGGAACTCATCTAGATACTTTAATTTCACTTTTATAATAGTTACAATATCAGAAATGAACGAAAAATCTGCTATCCCAAATTAATCAAACCGAAAACATATGTATTTGAGCAATTCTACGCATACAATCATCAATAAAATAATATGTAATCATCATACTATCAAAATAATCATCAAAAACAGAGAATATAAGAAAAATTAAAAATCTAGGGTTAGGGTTTATACCCTAATCGAGAATCAAATGATACAATCGCGTAGAGGATGAAGAAAGCAATCCGATTATGCAAACAATTGAATGATCCAAGCCTTAGATGATGAACAAATGATGATGATGGTGATTTTGCTGATATGGGACGGCCTAGGGAAGAAGGAGAAGGAGAGAGCTCATTTAGGTTTGATTAAAATGATATGATGTAGTGATGTTTTGATTAAATGTCACTAGAATGCAAAATTTACACAATACCCCCTCTCTAAAGAGGGTTCGGCCAAGTTTGACAATAGGGTGGCCCCACATGGCCCATTTTTGATATTTAGTAAATTACTTGTGGCCCGAACGCCCGATCGAAGCCCGAAACGCGAAAACGCTACTACGTGATTGAATTTTTGGAGAGATAACAAATACGCGATGGATAAAATATATAAACACTATATATAATCATATGACATCAAAATATCATATTTAATATAATTAGGACTTAAAAATCCCAAAAGCTCGACCGTTGGTTTTGAAAATCGAAAAGATTCGCCGGATAGAAATCCGCGACACGTAGAAACGTACAATTTAAGATATGAATACAAACATTCATAAAACACATAATAAATAATATATTATTACAAAATTAATATTATAGGTCATAGAAATGACGTGGCACGAATAACAGTTAACGGTCGTTAAATAATTAACGGTAAAAGATAACGAAAAAAGTTGGGTCGTTACAATGATGGTAGGGAAACACGCTGTAGAAAAATAGAAAATGATGATGGGTTGTGATAAGCATTAGGAATGATCATGGTTATGATTGACGATTTAATTAGGATGAAGGAAGTTAATGGCCGACAATCTACAAGCAAATAAACCCCACTTGTTAAATACTTTGAGCTGTTTCTTTTCATTGGATTTCCTTTTGAGGCAAGTAAGAAAACAGAATTTCGGGGTTAAATAAATACTGATTGGGAGTTTAATCAGAAAAGCAAGAATGGAGGAGTGGTTTAGGGGTGGTTCAGATTAGCGAGAGGTCGCGGGTTCGAGCCCGTTCTGTGGCATTTTTTTTTAGAAAGCTTGTTCTTCAAAGGTTGTATTCTATTTTTATTTTTATTATTATTACTATTACTATTATTATTATTATTATTATTATTATTATTATTATTATTATTATTATTATTATTATTATTATTATTATTATTATTATTATTATTATTATTATTATTATTATTATTATTATTATTATTATCATTATGATTATAACCAATATTGCTATGATTATTATCATTATTATTATAAACATCATTATTTCTAAAACTATCATTATTAGCATTATTATGAAAAGTATCATTTTGGTAAAAAAATATTATTTTTATTAAAAATTATTATTATCAATATTATTAAAAATAACGTTTTTAGTAAAATTATCATTTTTATTACTATTAGGATTATTATTATTATCATTATTATTATCAGTATTATTTTTAGAGACATTATTATTATTTTTATCACTATTATTATTACTATAATTAATATTTTTATCAGTATTATTATTATTAATATTATCATTATAATTGAATACAACATTTGTTACTGTTATTGATATAAAAATATACTTATAGTAATATTACATATAAGTATGTACTAATCATATTAACATTTTTTTTTACGAATTAGGTATTATTAATATATGTATGTATATTGATATAACTATATAAATATTAATCAATTTAAGTATATACACAAATTAAAATATATATATATATATATATATATATTTAATACATAATTTAAGATATAATATATAAATCTGTTCGACTACGATTATATGTGTTAATACATATATAAATGATATAGGTTCGTGAATCCGAAGCCAACCCTGCATTGTTCTGTATCGTCGTATGCATATTTTTACTACAAAATATCGTATTGTGAGTTCATTTGCTCCCTTTTACTCATTATATTTTTGGGACTGAGAATACATGCGCTGTTTTTATAACTGCTTTATTAAATGCTTTTGAAATATATTTTGAACTGAGAATACATGAAATGATTTTATAAATGTTTGACGCGATATGACACAAGCAAAACATTCCTCGAATGAATTATTATGCAGACAGAAGTTCTGTGGATTATTATTGAATTATGTGGATATGATAATTGCCACGAATTGATGTGAATATTTTCCCCTGATTATTATTGCTTAGTAACCTAAGAATTAGAATCGGGTATGGCCCTAATTCACGCGAATCCTAAAGGTAGCTACCGGGTTTAACACCCCCACCCAGAATTTTCACTAAACGAAAAGGCTAGTGGGCGTGGTGTTTAGTACTTCGAAGTTTATATATTTTACAGACGAGATGTTCTATTTTGTGGATATTATTGATGCGCATTATATGTTAAGGTCGGTTACCAAGCCAAGCTATGAAAGTAAAGAAATGTGAATGTTATGAATCGAGAGAATGATTTTATACACAGGTTATGTGTATGATATTTTGTACACGAGATATGTGTACGGTTACAAAGAATTATTGAAAAATGGTTTCGTACACGAGATAGGTGTACTGTATTTAAATCTATCAAAATGATGAATTTTACTGTTTATGATAAACTTATGAGCTCACCAACCTTTTTGTTGACACTTTTAAGCATGTTTATTCTCAGGTATGAAAGAAATCTTCCGCTGTGCATTTGATCATTTAGAGATAATACTTGGAGTCGTTCATGGCATATAGAGGTCTGTACCTCCCAATGGGACCAGCTGTTGAAGACTTCGTCCAGGTGAATTAGGACGGGTCACTACAGGAATGACCTGTTGGGTAGTATGTTTATGAACCGATGGAGTACGGAGTTTTAGATAAGCATGAATCCTTCTCGATTTGGATTAATGCAAGACATGGTTCACGACGTAGTGAATTTTAGTAGATCGCGTTAGGTGATGTAGTTATGGATGTAGCTTGTTGCAAATTGTAGAGATTACTTGAAGGTATAATGGTGTTTTCCATATTTTTTCTAAGTGGGCATTCGGACATTGAGTGTATGAGATACCGTTTGTTGCGGTAATGCGCGCTAGTAATTATTAGCGTGTGGTGAAATATCCGAATTAATGAAAACGTTGTGGATATCAAGTTTGGAGGTATGTCGGATGACCTTTGAGTGTGGGTCAGGTTTGTTAAGTGACGGAGATCACGGGGACGTGATCCAATTTAAGGGGGGAGAGTTTTTGAAAGGACCCGTTCATATACATTATAAACGATTCACAATAGTTGATTACATTGCGAGGTATTTGACCTCTATATGATACATTTTACAAACATTGCATTCGTTTTTAAAAGACAAACTTTCTTTACATCGAAAATTGACAGGCATGCATACCATTTCATAATATCCACTATCCAACTATAAATTGATTTAATAATAATCTTTGATGAACTCAATGATTCGAATGCAACGTTCTTTGAAATATGCTATGAAAGACTCCAAGTAATATCTTTAAAATGAGAAAATGCACAGCGGAAGATTTCTTTAACACCTGAGAATAAACATGCTTTAAAGTGTCAACCAAAAGGTTGGTGAGTTCATTAGTTTATCATAATCATTTATTTCCATCATTTTAATAGACCACGAGAATTTCATTTCCAGTTCTCATAAATATACGTCCCATGCATAGAGACAAAAATAATCATTCATATGGTGAACACCTGGTAACCGACATTAACTAGATACATATAAGAATATCCCCTATCATTCCGGGATCCTCCTTCGGACATGATATAAATTTCGAAGTACTAAAGCATCCGGTACTTTGGATGGGGTTTGTTAGGCCCAATAGATCTATCTTTAGGATTCGCGTCAATTAGGGTGTCTGTTCCATAATTCTTAGATTACCAGACTTTTATAAAAAGGGGCATATTCGATTTCGATAATTCAACCATAGAATGTAGTTTCAATTACTTGTGTCTATTTCGTCAAACATTTATAAAAGCGCATGTATTCTCAGTCCCAAAAATATAAAGGGTAAAAAGGCAAATGAAACTCACCATACTGTATTTTCGTAGTAAAAATACATATAACGTCATTGAACAAGTGCAAGGTTGGCCTCGGATTCACGAACCTAAATTAATTATATATATTTATGTGTTGGTCAATATTTGTCTAACAAATTAGGTCAAGTCATAGTGTACCACAATCCTAATGCTCGAGACTAATATGCAAAAGTCAACAAAAGTAAATTTGACTCAAAATAATTTCCAAAAATCTATACATGATTAATATATAGTTTAAATATTGTCGTTTTATATTTTTAAATATTTTTAAAAGATTTATTAGAGTAAATAATATAATTTATTTATTAATAAATAAAATTTTATATTAAATTTATATTATAAAATATACTTTTATATATATTAAGTAATAAAATTTATAGGGTTCATTTAATATCATAAAGATAATATGATAGGTATTATTAAAGTAAGTTATTAGACGTAGTAAAATATGTTTGTATCACATATTTATTTGATAAAATAATATCTATAATGATAGTAAGTAAAAGTTGTATTATTTTGTAATAATAATAATTATTATAAAAATATCAATATTTATAATTATAAGGATGACATTATGATAAAATGATAATTCTAATTATGATAACTTTAATATTTACGATAATTTTTAATATTATCTTTAAAATAATAATTCTATTTAAAATAATAATAATAATGATATTTTATAGTAACAATGACATTTCTATTAAAATGATAATTTTTGTTAAAATGATAGTTTTAATACTAACGATACTTTTAATAATAATAGTAATGATAAAAATAATAAGAACGATAATTTTATCTAAATCAATATCTTATAATATTTTAATTTCATCATGATACTCTTACTCATTATTTCCTAATCGTTTCGTTTAATAGCTTTTAATCATCTTTTATATCGTGTTCATAATAATGATAATAATAGTAATCAAAATAATTAGGTGTTACAAATATTTGTTTTAATTACACTAATATTAATAATGATAGTTACTATAACATTATTAACGATAATACTAATAATTATCTTAATGATAATATAGTAATAATAATAATAACAATAACAATAACCATTTTTAAATAATGATATATATATTAATAATGATAATAATAATAATAATAATAATAATAATAATAATAATAATAATTGGATAATAATAATAATACTAATTATAACTTTAACGATAATAATGATAGTAATAATAAAAAAAATAACAATTTTTAATGATAAATCCCTTTTATTGATAAATATAATAATAATGATAATAATAAGATAAAACTAGAACGACGATAAAAATGACAATAATAATAATAATCATTTTTAATAAAAATATCGAAAATTTAATTGATTATAACTTCTAATCCGTTCATCGAAACCATTCGATATCTAAAGGAAAAGTTCTTAATTTTTCGCTAGCTTTCCAAAGACATGCATATCTTATACCTTATCTCAACCGCAAGTGTAACTAATTCAAGATTCAACTTAACCTGTCTAAGGGCAATATCAAAAGTACAAGCATGCATAATCCTAAATACTCGAGCACTAGTCAGGGATACACTATTAGTATGTAAAAGTTAAATTATGAGTACTCACGTATCAATATTGAGATTAAATATTGTAGAAAAGGTACGTAGACGCAACGGAAATGATAAACACTATATTGACCTCACGAGCATACCCATGAACCTTACTCAATCACCTCCATAGCTATAACCCATAATTTCTTTAATCCTATCCTACTCGAAAAACAATTTCGAAATCACTTGGACAGCACTCCGTCGTAATATTTTATGTATACTAATAATATCTTGAAATAATACGGAGTAAATATATATATGTAAATCGATTGAGAGAGTTTAGAGAAAAATATTTTCAAGTTTCTATGAAATAATGAAATCTATTGAATTCTATTTATAATAGATTTTTGAATTATTAAAGTGAATTATTAAAGTATGAATTATTAAAGTGAATTATTAAAGTATGAATTATTAAAGTGAATTATTAAAATATGAATTATTAAAGTGAATTATTAAAGTATGAATTATTAAAGTGAATTATTAAAGTTAAAGTAAAGTAAAAATAAAGTAAAGGTAAAGTTTAAGTATAGTAAAAGTATAAAACTATGTACGTATAATACGCGTATAAATATATATAATAATAATTTAAATCATTATATATATTTAATAAAATAAAATATAAATATCGTCATCTTTATCATACTAGTTAAGTAATGAGTTGTCAAAAGTGGTTCTAGATATTTATAAAAGTTATATACGTTTTAATAATAAAGTTCTTTTTAAACTTTTTTATACGTTTAAAACTAAATAGATCAATCGAGTCTTTATGAGATTCAATCTTTCACCATCCTTTGTCTAGTTCTTAATGATTGACAATTTGTTCTTATTTATAAATCACTTTACCATTTTCCGAATATTGTTAAAATTTCTCAAATCAACTTGGGCCTTTCAACAGAGACTTGTAATCATAATTCAAATATATCTGATAATTCAATCATTTGATCTTATCTTCTAATTCCATTGATAAACATTTTGAAACATATACAATCATATAACGTATTTAATCTAATATTTTGTTTACGTTTTAAGTTATAATATATATACACATATACATATATAATCATATTCGTTTAATAGTTCGTGAATTGTTGGAACTTGGTCGAGGTTGAATGAATGTATGAACATAGTTTAAAATTCTTGAAATTTAACTTAACAAATATTGCTTATCGTGTCGGAAACATATAAAGATTAAAGTTTAAATTTGGTTGGAAATTTCCGGGTTGTCACAGTTGTAACACCCCGTTTTTCAGTTACGCGTTATTTTGGACGTCATTCGAATTACGAGGCGTGTAAGCGTATATTTGGATCCCACATAAAGTTTTAGTTGATGTTCTAAAACCTTACCATTGGATAGTAAATCTCATTACGTTTCCAACGATATTTGATTCATCGAAAACGGAGTTACCGTTTGAAAGTTACGACCAAAACAAGTTCAGAAAACTGATCCAGTTGATTTAGACGCCGTCCAACCTTTTTGGACGCCGTCCAAAAGGCCTGACGGGCCAGCAGCTGTATTTTACTTAAATTGAAAGGGGTACTTTAGTCTTTTCACTTGTGGATTGATTGATGGCTTTAATATCAGTTTTAGATCCACTTTTGGATCATTTTCACCTTCCCAAACACTCCCATCAACCCTAGTGAGAGAGAGAGAGGTTCTAGAGAGAGAGTTGGAGATTTGGAGAAGAAGAAGTGTGATTCGAGTCGGGTCTCAAGAGTTAAAGTTGTTCACCTCATTCACGGCTACGTTTTGGTAGTGTCGGTAAGTTCTAACTCCGAGATTTCATCTTTATGATTCGATATTCAAGTAAGGGTTTTGAGCTTTTTAGTTGTAAAACCCATTTAGATGATGAAGGGGGGTTTATGGAAACTAGTTATTTTTGATACATGGCGGGTTTTGGGTTGATTGACGTTTTGGCCATGATTAGGCTTTGGTTTTTGGTGTAATCACTTAGTTTAGTGAATTTGGAAGTGTTGGAACCCTTTTGGGTGTATTTGGGTTGACTAATTTTGAAATAGGTCAAAATTAGGGTTTATGTGTCAAAATGGGTGAGCTAAGTGTTTAACACTTGTGATTTGGTTTAATTGGTGCATTAGGGCCATTTTCACTTGTGTTAGTGATTATTGGTTAGTTTGGGCGTTTTTGGGACGTATTCAAAATGGGTTGACTTTGAGTTGGGTCAAAATTGATGATGACACTAACTTAGATTAAATAAAGGTTAAACGCCTTTGTTAAGTGTTAAATGATGTTTTTGGGTGTAATTACTCGCGAGAAGTAATTTTGGGTTAAAATGATATTTTAACATAAGTCAAACGTGGTCATAAGCAATATGGGTCAATGTTGCATGTGTTGGGGTTTTGGTGTAAATGACGTTTGAAATGATTAATACCTAAGTAGTAATTTAGTGTTAAGACCTAGGTTGGTCTAATTGGTGTCAAGTATAATTTTGGGTTAAATTGTACTTTGTTGAGTAGGTTTAAATTACCACCCGAAGTGGTAGTTGGTTTGTGTCCATTAGGTGTTAAATGGGTGGGTTTTGGCGAGAAAGGTGTAATCCCTCGGTTAAGGGATGTTTGTGTCGGATTCTCTTTTAGAGAATGGCTATTTATGTGTATATTGGGCCTATGTGTGATATAGGTGGTTACTTGTGTAGTGACCCGAACTTTTCCATGTTTATATATATTAATTGAGATTGATATTTACATGATTAAATGTTTCCAACATGTTAAGCAATCAAACTTGTTAAGACTTGATTAATTGAAATATGTTTCATATAGACAATTGACCACCCAAGTTGACCGGTGATTCACGAACGTTAAAACTTGTAAAAACTATATGATGACATATATATGGATATATATATATATATATATATATATATATATATATATATATATATATATATATATATATATATATATATATATATATATATATATATATATATATATATAGTTAACATGATACTATGATAAGTAAACATATCATTAAGTATATTAACAATGAACTACATATGTAAAAACAAGACTACTAACTTAATGATTTTTAAACGAGACATATATGTAACGATTATCGTTGTAAAGCCATTTAATATATATATATATATATCATATTAAGAGATATTCATACATGATAATATCATGATAATATAATAATTTAAAATCTCATTTGATATTATAAACATTGGGTTAACAACATTTAACAAGATCGTTAACCTAAAGGTTTCAAAACAACACTTACATGTAACGACTAACGATGACTTAACGACTCAGTTAAAATGTATATACATGTAGTGTTTTAATATGTATTTATACACTTTTGAAAGACTTCAATACACTTATCAAAATACTTCTACTTAACAAAAATGCTTACAATTACATCCTCGTTCAGTTTCATCAACAATTCTACTCGTATGCACCCGTATTCGTACTCGTACAATACACAGCTTTTAGATGTATGTACTATTGGTATATACACTCCAATGATCAGCTCTTAGCAGCCCATGTGAGTCACCTAACACATGTGGGAACCATCATTTGGCAACTAGCATGAAATATCTCATAAAATTACAAAAATATGAGTAATCATTCATGACTTATTTACATGAAAACAAAATTACATATCCTTTATATCTAATCCATACACCAACGACCAAAAACACCTACAAACACTTTAATTCTTCAATTTTCTTCATCTAATTGATCTCTCTCAAGTTCTATCTTCAAGTTCTAAGTGTTCTTCATAAATTCTACAAGTTCTAGTTACATAAAATCAAGAATACTTTCAAGTTTGCTAGGTCACTTCCAATCTTGTAACGTGATCATCCAACCTCAAGAAATCTTTGTTTCTTATAGTAGGTTATCATTCTAATACAAGGTAATAATAATATTCAAACTTTGGTTCAATTTCTATAACTATAACAATCTTATTTCAAGTGATGATCTTACTTGAACTTGTTTTCGTGTCATGATTCTGCTTCAAGAACTTCGAGCCATCCAAGGATCCGTTGAAGCTAGATCTATTTTTCTCTTTTCCAGTAGGTTTATCTAAGGAATTTAAGGTAGTAATGATGTTCATAACATCATTCGATTCATACATATAAAGCTATCTTATTCGAAGGTTTAAACTTGTAATCACTAGAACATAGTTTAGTTAATTCTAACCTTGTTCGCAAACAAAAGTTAATCCTTCTAACTTGACTTTTAAAATCAACTAAACACATGTTCTATATCTATATGATATGCTAATTTAATGATTTAAAACCTGGAAACACGAAAAACACCGTAAAACCGGATTTACGCCGTCGTAGTAACACCGCGGGCTGTTTTGGGTTAGTTAATTAAAAACTATGATAAACTTTGATTTAATAGTTGTTATTCTGACAAAATGATTTTTATTATGAACATGAAACTATATCAAAAAATTATGGTTAAACTCAAAGTGGAAGTATGTTTTCTAAAATGGTCATCTAGACGTCGTTCTTTCGACTGAAATGACTACCTTTACAAAAATGACTTGTAACTTATTTTTCTGACTATAAACCTATACTTTTTCTGTTTAGATTCATAAAATAGAGTTCAATATGAAACCATAGCAATTTGATTCACTCAAAACGAATTTAAAATGAAGAAGTTATGGGTAAAACAAGATTGGATAATTTTTCTTATTTTAGCTACGTGAAAATTGGTAACAAATCTATTCCAACCATAACTTAATCAACTTGTATTTTATATTATGTAATCTTGAGATACCATAGACACGTATACAATGTTTCGACCTATCATGTCGACACATCTATATATATTTCGGAACAACCATAGACACTCTATATGTAAATGTTGGAGTTAGCTATACAGGGTTGAGGTTGATTACAAAATATATATAGTTTGAGTTGTGATCAATACTGAGATACGTATACACTGGGTCGTGGATTGATTCAAGATAATATTTATCGATTTATTTCTGTACATCTAACTGTGGACAACTAGTTGTAGGTTACTAACGAGGACAGCTGACTTAATAAACTTAAAACATCAAAATATATTAAAAGTGTTGTAAATATATTTTGAACATACTTTGATATATATGTATATATTGTTATAGGTTCGTGAATCAACCAGTGGTCAAGTCTTACTTCCCGACGAAGTAAAAATCTGTGAAAGTGAGTTATAGTCCCATTTTTAAAATCTAATATTTTTGGGATGAGAATACATGCAGGTTTTATAAATGATTTACAAAATAGACACAAGTACGTGAAACTACATTCTATGGTTGAATTATCGAAATCGAATATGCCCCTTTTTATTAAGTCTGGTAATCTAAGAATTAGGGAACAGACACTCTGATTGACGCGAATCCTAAAGATAGATCTATTGGGCCTAACAAACCCCATCCAAAGTACCGGATGCTTTAGTACTTCGAAATTTTTATAATATCCGAAGGGTGTCCCGGAATGATGGGGATATTCTTATATATGCATCTTGTTAATGTCGGTTACCAGGTGTTCACCATATGAATGATTTTTATCTCTATGTATGGGATGTGTATTGAAATATGAAATCTTGTGGTCTATTATTATGATTTGATATATATAGGTTAAACCTATAACTCACCAACATTTTTGTTGACGTTTTAAGCATGTTTATTCTCAGGTGATTATTAAGAGCTTGCGCTGTCGCATACTTAAATAAGGACGAGATTTGGAGTCCATGCTTGTATGATATTGTGTAAAAACTGCATTCAAGAAACTTATTTTGTTGTAACATATTTGTATTGTAAACCATTATGTAATGGTCGTGTGTAAACAGGATATTTTAGATTATCATTATTTGATAATCTACGTAAAGCTTTTTTTAAACTTTATTGATGAAATAAAGGTTATGGTTTGTTTTAAAATGAATGCAGTCTTTGAAAAACGTCTCATATAGAGGTCAAAAGCTCGCAACGAAATCAATTAATATGGAACATTTTTAATCAATAAGAACGGAACATTTCAGTTGGTATCCGAGCGTTGGTCTTAGAGAACCATAATTTTGCATTAGTGTGTCTTATTGAGTTTGTTAGGATGCATTAGTGAGTCTGGACTTCGACCGTGTTTACTTGAAAAATAATTGCTTAACAAATTTTGTTGGAAACTATATATTTTTAACATGTGAATATTATGTGATATATTAATCTCTTAACGCGTTTGATATTATGTGATAGATGTCTACCTCTAGAACAAGTCCCATTGACTCACCTAATAATAATGAAGAGTCAAATGTAAATTGGAATGATTCGTGGACTGATTCACAAGTTCCCGAAGAGGAACCGGAAGAAGAGTCGGAACCAGAAGTAGAATCGGAACCGGAAGAAGAAATAGAACCGGTGGGGGAAATAATAAAACGGTTAAGTAAAAGAAAATCCTCAACCAACCGACCAAGGTTAATTATGGTCAATGGTGTTTCCGCCAAGGAAGCAAAATATTGGGAGGATTACCAATTCTCCGATGAATCGGATTCCGACGAGAATTCCGATGATGTTATAGAAATTACCCCAACTGAATTTAAAAAGGCAAAAGAAAATAATAAGGGAAAGGGCATAAAAATAGAGAAATCTAATTCCAACCCCGATGAACTTTATATGTATCGTCAACCCCCGAAGTCCTTAAGTTGTAACAATGACCCGGGAACCTCTAAACCACCAGGTTTTTCTAAACCAATGTGGAAAACGACGGCTCGTATTAGGGGAACATCATATATCCCTAGAAACTTGGAAAAACGAACCAAAACCGAAGAAGAAGAAACAAGTGAGTCGGAATAAGATAGTTGTATTCGTGTGGTGTAATATATGTAAAATAGTGTGCTTAGGCTTTATGATATATCTAAAAATTGCTTGTATTAATAAGTATTTTTTTTATGAATCTAACTCTTGTCTATTTTACAGTATAAAAACACAAAATGGATAGACAACCCAATATTTTAAGAGACCTACCCGGAGACATGATTGATGAAATCTTGTCTAGAGTCGGTCATAACTCTTCGGCACAACTATTTAAGGCGAGATCAGTTTGTAAAACATTCGAATAACGTTCCAAGAATGCCTTGGTTTATAAAAGGCTTTCGTTCGAAAGATGGGGGATATCACATTGGGAAATCCATAAGTTTCGATGTGTTTACTTTGACGCATATATTGCGGGGAACCCAAATGCTATTTTACGCAATGGGTTAAGAAATTATTTTGACTCAATATATCCGAATATTGGACTTCGTGATTTAGAAAAAGCGGCTAACATGCAACATAAAGAAGCATGTTATGCTTACGGATTAGTAATGTTCGCTTCTCACCAAAGTGAGAACAAGAACATCGGGCTACAACTATTAAACAAAACGTTCCCACAAGTGACGGAGTCGGTAATTGGGGTAAGAAATGAGGTTTTTATATTGTTACGGGACTGTTGGACATTACGTAACCCTCGTCCCTTTGACGACGTTACAACACGCTGTCTTATCAACGGCCATAACGGTTATGTTCCACAAGACCAAGGATGGGAAGTAATCCTAGTAAAACCAGAATGCATGACTTGTTTCTGGACGTATGAATTACGTGTCTTTATTGCCTTTGCTGAACGACTTGTGTACTAGCTAGAATTATCTTCACAACCATCTTGTATCAAATTTATTGTGTGCTATATTTCATGCTATATGTAAAATAAGCGGTATTGTAAGTTTGTAAAATATTGTGTAAAAGTTTGAACGCGAAATATTATTATAATCAGTTTTTCATATAGAATTGTAGTAGTTGAATTATATATTAGCTACTAAGTATGAACTTAACGGGTAGGTACTACCCGAATTTAAACTTATAAAATGCTAATATGGGGAAAAAGCTTTTATAAATGAGTTCATATTATGCTACGAAATACTATTAACTACTCTTAATATTCTGTATGATTAACTTGTTCCATTTGACTATTTTGAAGGAAATGGCACCGACTACTCGACACACCGTGAATATGAATGAAGAGTAATTCCGTACTTTTCTAGCTTCAAACATAGCCGCAGTACAGGCTGCGCTACATACCAACAATAACCTTGGATCTAGCAGTACAGGAAATCGTGTAGGATGCACCTACAAATAATTCACTGCCTGCAAACCTTTGGAATTTGATGGAACCGAAGGACCGATCGGATTGAAACGGTGGACCGAGAAGGTCGAATCGGTGTTTGCCATAAGTAAGTGTACTAAAGAGGACAAAGTGAAGTATGCTACGCATACCTTCACAGGTTCTGCGTTAACATGGTGGAATACCTATCTAGAGCAAGTGGGACAAGACGATGCGTACGCACTACCGTGGTCAGCATTCAAGCACTTGATGAACGAGAAGTACCGTCCCAGAACCAAGGTCAATAAGCTCAAGACAGAACTTAGAGGGTTACGAACCCAAGGATTTGATATTACCACGTACGAAAGACGATTCACAGAATTGTGCCTATTGTGTCCGGGAGCATTCGAAGATGAGGAAGAGAAGATCGACGCGTTTGTGAAAGGATTACCGGAAAGAATCCAAGAAGATATAAGTTCACATGAGCCCGCCTCCATACAACAGGCATGTAGAATGGCTCACAAACTAGTGAACCAGATTGAAGAAAGAATTAAAGAACAAACTGCTGAAGAGGCCAATGTGAAGCAAGTCAAAAGAAAGTGAGAGGAAAACGGTGATAAGAATCACCAATACAACAACAGCAGCAATTACAACAATAATCGCAACAATTATCCCAACAATCGCAACATCAATCGCAACTACAACAAACGGCCCAACAACAACAACAACAACAACAGCAACTACAACAATCATCCCAACAACAATAATAACCGCAACAACAACAATCAGAAGCAGCTATGCCAAAGGTGTGAAAAGTATCACTCGGGGTTCTGCACCAAATTTTGCAACAAGTATAAAAGAAATGGTCATAGCGCGGTGAAGTGTGAGGTCTACGGACCAGGGGTTAATAGAACAAAAGGAACAAATGGTGTCGGAACGAGTAATGGTGGAGCAAGTAGTGTCGGAGCAAGTTATGCCAATGTAGTTTGTTATAAATGTGGAAAACCGGGCCACATTATTAGAAATTGCCCGAAACAGGAGAACACGAATGGACAAGGCCGCGGAAGAGTTTTCAATATTAATGCGGCAGAGGCACAGGAAGACCCGGAGCTTGTTACGGGTACGTTTCTTATTGACAATAAATCTGCTTACATTTTATTTGATTCGGGTGCGGATAGAAGCTATATGAGTAGAGATTTTTGTGCTAAATTAAGTTGTCCATTGACGCCTTTGAATAGTAAATTTTTACTCGAATTAGCAAATGGTAAATTAATTTCAGCAGATAATATATGTCGGAAATCGAGAAATTAAACTGGTTAGCGAAACATTTAAGATTGATTTGATACCAGTAGAGTTAGGGAGTTTTGATGTGATAATCGGTATGGACTGGTTGAAAGAAGTGAAAGCAGAGATCGTTTGTTACAAAAATGCAATTCGCATTATACGAGAAAAAGGAAAACCCTTAATAGTGTACGGAGAAAAGGGCAACACGAAGCTACATCTTATTAGTAATTTGAAGGCACAAAAACTAATAAGAAAAGGTTGCTATGCTATTCTAGCACACGTCGAGAAAGTACAAACTGAAGAAAAGAGCACCAATGATGTTCCTGTCGCAAAAGAATTTCCCGATGTATTTCCGAAAGAATTACCGGGATTACCACCACATCGATCCGTTGAATTTCAAATAGATCTTGTACCAGAAGCTGCACCAATAGCTCGTGCTCCTTACAGACTCGTACCCAGCGAGATGAAAGAACTGCAAAGCCAATTACAAGAACTTTTAGAGCGTGATTTCATTCGACCAAGCACATCACCGTGGGGAGCTCCTGTTTTGTTTGTCAAGAAGAAAGATGGTACATTCAGGTTGTGTATCGACTACCGAGAGTTGAACAAACTTACCATCAAGAAACACTACCCACTACCGAGAATCGACGACTTATTTGATCAACTACAAGGCTCGTCTGTTTATTCAAAGATTGACTTATGTTCCGGGTATCATCAAATGCGGGTGAAAGAAGATGATATTCCAAAGACTGCTTTCAGAACACGTTACGGTCATTACGAGTTTATGGTCATGCCGTTTGGTTTAACTAATGCACCAGCTGTGTTCATGGACCTTATGAACCGAGTGTGTGGACCATACCTTGACAAGTTTGTCATTGTTTTCATTGATGACATACTTATTTACTCAAAGAATGACCAAGAACACGGTGAACATTTGAGAAAGGTGTTAGAAGTATTGAGGAAGGAAGAATTGTACGCTAAATTTTCAAAGTGTGCATTTTGGTTGGAAGAAGTTCAATTCCTCGGTCACATAGTGAACAAAAAAGGTATTAAGGTGGATCCGGCAAAGATAGAAACTGTTGAAAAGTGGGAAACCCCAAAAACTCCGAAACACATACGCCAGTTTTTAGGACTAGCTGGTTACTACAAAAGGTTCATCCAAGACTTTTCCAGAATAGCAAAACCCTTGACTACATTAACGCATAAAGGGAAGAAATTTGAATGGGAGGATGAACAAGAGAAAGCGTTTCAGTTATTGAAGAAAAAAGCTAACTACGGCACCTATATTGTCATTGCCTGAAGGGATTGATGATTTTGTGATTTATTGTGACGCATCAAAGCAAGGTCTCGGTTGCGTATTAATGCAACGAATGAAGGTGATTGCTTATGCGTCTAGACAATTGAAGATTCACGAGCAAAATTATACGACGCATGATTTGGAATTAGGCGCGGTTGTTTTTGCATTAAAGACTTGGAGGCACTACTTATATGGGGTCAAAAGTATTATATATACCGACCACAAAAGTCTTCAGCACATATTTAATCAGAAACAACTGAATATGAGGCAGCGTAGGTGGATTGAATTTTTGAATGATTACGACTTTGAGATTCGTTACCACCCGGGGAAGGCAAATGTGGTAGCCGACGCCTTGAGCAGAAAGGACAGAGAACCCATTCGAGTAAAATCTATGAATATAATGATTCACAATAACCTTACTACTCAAATAAAGGAGGCGCAACAAGGAGTTTTAAAAGAGGGAAATTTAAAGGATGAAATACCCAAAGGATCGGAGAAGCATCTTAATATTCGGGAAGACGGAACCCGGTATAGGGCTGAAAGAATTTGGGTACCAAAATTTGGAGATATGAGAGAAATGATACTTAGAGAAGCTCATAAAATTAGATACTCAATACATCCTGGAACGGGGAAGATGTACAAGGATCTTAAGAAACATTATTGGTGGCCGGGTATGAAAGCCGATGTTGCTAAATACGTAGGAGAATGTTTGACGTGTTCTAAGGTCAAAGCTGAGCATCAGAAACCATCAGGTCTACTTCAACAACCCGAAATCCCAGAATGGAAATGGAAAAACATTACCATGGATTTCATCACTAAATTGCCAAGGACTGCAAGTGGTTTTGATACTATTTGGGTAATAGTTGATCGTCCCACCAAATCAGCACACTTCCTGCCAATAAGAGAAGATGACAAGATGGAAAAGTTAGCACGACTGTATTTGAAAGAAGTCGTCTCCAGACATGGAATACCAATCTCTATTATCTCTTATAGGGATGGCAGATTTATTTCAAGATTCTGGCAGACATTACAGCAAGCCTTAGGAACTCGTCTAGACATGAGTACTGCCTATCATCCACAAACTGATGGGCAGAGCGAAAGGAAGATACAAACACTTGAAGACATGCTACGAGCATGTGTTATTGATTTCGGAAACAGTTGGGATCGACATCTACGGTTAGCAGAATTTTCCTACAACAACAGCTACCATTCAAGCATTGATATGGCGCTGTTTGAAGCACTTTATGGTAGAAAGTGCAGGTCTCCGATTTGTTGGACTGAAGTGGGGGATAGACAGATTACGGGTCCGGAGATTATACAAGAAACTACCGAGAAGATCATCCAAATTCAACAACGGTTGAAAACCGCCCAAAGTCGACAAAAGAGCTACGCTGACATTAAAAGAAAAGATATAGAATTTGAAATTGGAGAGATGGTCATGCATAAAGTTGCACCTTGGAAAGGCGTTGTTCGATTTGGTAAACGAGGGAAATTAAATCCAAGGTATATTGGACCATTCAAGATTATTGATCGTGTCGGACCAGTAGCTTACCGACTTGAGTTACCTCAACAACTCGCGGCTGTACATAACACTTTCCACGTCTCGAATTTGAAGAAATGTTTTGCTAAAGAAGATCTCACTATTCCATTAGATGAAATCCAAATCAACGAAAAACTCCAATTCATCGAAGAACCCGTCGAAATAATGGATCGTGAGGTTAAAAGACTTAAGCAAAACAAGATACCAATTGTTAAGGTTCGATGGAATGCTCGTAGAGGACTCGAGTTCACCTGGGAGCGTGAAGATCAGATGAAGAAGAAATACCCGCATCTATTTCCAGAAGATTCATCAACACCTTCAACAGCTTAAAATTTCGGGACGAAATTTATTTAACGGGTAGGTACTGTAGTGACCCGAACTTTTCCATGTTTATATATATTAATTGAGATTGATATTTACATGATTAAATGTTTCCAAGATGTTAAGCAATCAAACTTGTTAAGACTTGATTAATTGAAATATGTTTCATATAGATAATTGACCACCCAAGTTGACAGGTGATTCACGAACGTTAAAACTTGTAAAAACTATATGATGACATATATATGGATATATATATAGTTAAAATGATACTATGATAAGTAAACATATCATTAAGTATATTAACAATGAACTACAAATGTAAAAACAAGACTACTAACTTAATGATTTTTAAACGAGACATATATGTAACGATTATCGTTGTAAAGCCATTTAATGTATATATATCATATTAAGAGATATTCATACATGATAATATCATGATAATATAATAATTTAAAATCTAATTTGATATTATAAACATTGGGTTAACAACATTTAACAAGATCGTTAACCTAAAGGTTTCAAAACAACACTTACATGTAACGACTAACGATGACTTAACGACTCAGTTAAAATGTATATACATGTAGTGTTTTAATATTTATTTATACACTTTTGAAAGACTTCAATACACTTATCAAAATACTTCTAATTAACAAAAATGCTTACAATTACATCCTCGTTCAGTTTCATCAACAATTCTACTCGTATGCACCCGTATTCGTACTCGTACAATACACAGCTTTTAGATGTATGTACTATTGGTATATACACTCCAATGATCAGCTCTTAGCAGCCCATGTGAGTCACCTAACACATGTGGGAACCATCATTTGGCAACTAGCATGAAATATCTCATAAAATTACAAAAATATGAGTAATCATTCATGACTTATTTACATGAAAACAAAATTACATATCCTTTATATCTAATCCATACACCAACGACCAAAAACACCTACAAACACTTTCATTCTTCAATTTTCTTCATCTAATTGATCTCTCTCAAGTTCTATCTTCAAGTTCTAAGTGTTCTTCATAAATTCTACAAGTTCTAGTTACATAAAATCAAGAATAATTTCAAGTTTGCTAGCTCACTTCCAATCATGTAAGGTGATCATCCAACCTCAAGAAATCTTTGTTTCTTACAGTAGGTTATAATTCTAATACAAGGTAATAATCATATTCAAACTTTGGTTTAATTTCTATAACTATAACAATCTTATTTCAAGTGATGATCTTACTTGAACTTGTTTTCGTGTCATGATTCTGCTTCAAGAACTTCGAGCCATCCAAGGATCCGTTGAAGCTAGATCTATTTTTATCTTTTCCAGTAGGTTTATCCAAGGAACTTAAGGTAGTAATGATGTTCATAACATCATTCGATTCATACATATAAAGCTATCTTATTCGATGGTTTAAACTTGTAATCACTAGAACATAGTCTAGTTAATTCTAAACTTGTTCGCAAACAAAAGTTAATCCTTCTAACTTGACTTTTAAAATCAACTAAACACATGTTCTATATCTATATGATATGCTAATTTAATGATTTAAAACCTGGAAACACGAAAAACACCGTAAAACCGGATTTACGCCGTCGTTGTAACACCGCGGGCTGTTTTGGGTTAGTTAATTAAAAACTATGATAAACTTTGATTTAAAAGTTGTTATTCTGAGAAAATGATTTTTGTTATGAACATGAAACTATATTCAAAAATTATGGTTAAACTCAAAGTGGAAGTATGTTTTCTAAAATGGTCATCTGGACGTCGTTCTTTCGACTAAAATGACTACCTTTACAAAAACGACTTGTAACTTATTTTTCCGACTATAAACCTATACTTTTTCTGTTTAGATTCATAAAATATAGTTCAATATGAAACCATAGCAATTTGATTCACTCAAAACGGATTTAAAATGAAGAAATTATGGGTAAAACAAGATTGGATAATTTTTCTCATTTTAGCTACGTGAAAATTGGTAACAAATCTATTCCAACCATAACTTAATCAACTTGTATTGTATATTATGTAATCTGGAGATACCATAGACACGTATACAATGTTTCGACCTATCATGTCGACACATCTATATATATTTCGGAACAACCATAGACACTCTATATGTGAATGTTGGAGTTAGCTATATAGGGTTGAGGTTGATTCCAAAATATATATAGTTTGAGTTGTGATCAATACTGAGATACGTATACACTGGGTCGTGGATTGATTCAAGATAATATTTATCGATTTATTTCTGTACATCTAACTGTGGACAACTAGTTGTAGGTTACTAACGAGGACAGCTGACTTAATAAACTTAAAACATCAAAATATATTAAAAGTGTTGTAAATATATTTTGAACATACTTTGATATATATGTATATATTGTTATAGGTTCGTGAATCAACCAGTGGCCAAGTCTTACTTCCCGACGAAGTAAAAATCTGTGAAAGTGAGTTATAGTCCCATTTTTAAAATCTAATATTTTTGGGATGAGAATACATGCAGGTTTTATAAATGATTTACAAAATAGACACAAGTACGTGAAACTACATTCTATGGTTGAATTATCGAAATCAAATATGCCCCTTTTTATTAAGTCTGGTAATCTAAGAATTAGGGAACAGACACCCTAATTGACGCGAATCCTAAAGATAGATCTATTGGGCCTAACAAACCCCATCCAAAGTACCGGATGATTTAGTACTTCGAAATTTATATCATATCCGAAGGGTGTCCCGGAATGATGGGGATATTCTTATATATGCATCTTGTTAATGTCGGTTACCAGGTGTTCACCATATAAATGATTTTTATCTCTATGTATGGGATGTGTATTGAAATATGAAATCTTGTGGTCTATTATTATGATTTGATATATATAGGTTAAACCTATAACTCACCAACATTTTTGTTGACGTTTTAAGCATGTTTATTCTCAGGTGATTATTAAGAGCTTCCGCTGTCGCATACTTAAATAAGGACGAGATTTGGAGTCCATGCTTGTATGATATTATGTAAAAACTGCATTCAAGAAACTTATTTTGTTGTAACATATTTGTATTGTAAACCATTATGTAATGGTCGTGTGTAAACAGGATATTTTAGATTATCATTATTTGATAATCTACGTAAAGCTTTTTTAACCTTTATTGATGAAATAAAGGTTATGGTTTGTTTTAAAATGAATGCAGTCTTTGAAAAACGTCTCATATAGAGGTCAAAACCTCGCAACGAAATCAATTAATATGGAACGTTTTTAATCAATAAGAACGGGACATTTCAGTTTGCTCGGATTTGAGGACAGAGATCATGTTATACATGACTTGTGCGGGCATTACAAGGTGAGTGGAATAATTATATATGTATGTATATGATTTATTTGCTTGTGGGGTATTGGTTAAAGTTCGATGTTGACGATACCATATCCTAGAGTATATTGTTTGTTCGTATTGATGAGGGTTTAAGTTCGATGTTGACGATACCTCATGTATGGATTTAAAGTTCAATGTTGACGAAGCCATACCACTATTGTAGTGACGTTTGTATGATGAGGGTTTAAGTTCGATGTTGACGATACCTCATATGTAGGTTTAAGTTCGATATTGATGATACTACATTTATTAGGACGAATGGGGATTAAGTTCGATGTTGACGATACCATTCGTTGGGCTAGCCTTGGGACTTGAATACTAATGGATGTTGTGAACATCAATGTTTTATGTGTTGTAGTGTAGCATATTGTATTTCTCGTGTTATATGCTATTGTTGTGCTAGCTTGTATTATCGGAGATTTAGCGTTATACTTTGCTATGGTATGCTAATTAAAATGTTAGCGTGTATGAGGAAATTGTGTAAGTGTGTGCAAGTAAGTAGATTTTATATGTATATATATAATTATTGCATTCACTATGCTTTATGCTTACCCCTGTCGTTGTTTACCTTTTTACAGGTATTGTGTTATGAAGCTAGCTAGTTGCTAGGCTAGATGCGTAGTAGCGCTTGGGCTCGATAGGGTAGCTTTTGGAGATATGGATGCGGATTGGGGATTTGGTAGTCCCCGGGATTATGCTCTTGGTATTTGGTTGGGTTATTGAGTCTTAACCCGTATTTATGGTGTAAACACTTTTAATTAACGTTTGTAATGTAAAACTCGATCCTATTAAGGAAATCTCTTAATTATAATTATTATAGTATGTTGTGAAAACCATTTCGTTTAAAAGTGTCGGGAAGCGGGTTTTCCGCCCGCGTGAATTTGTAAAACTGATCAGGAACTTTTAGTTCATTTGGACGCCGTCCAAATGGCTTGGACGCCGTCCTGGTCTTCTCTGCTGGACGCCGTCCAGATAACTGGACGCCGTCCAGATGGCCTATCTTAAAAAAAAAAAAAAAAAAAAAAAAAAATTATTCGTGTTTTTGGTAAAACGAAGTTGGGTCGTTACACTACTGTTAAGAATGATAAAACCTTATTTATGACTCAAGCTGAAGTTGATACCGAGTTAAAAGATGGTATTGGTGCTTACTTGTTGCTTCTGGTTGAAAGCGATGAGTTGAACCAGCATGATGAAGTACTAGCTCGGGTAAAACCATTGTTATCCAAATTTGCTGATGTGTTCCCAAATGAATTGCCTATTGGTTTACCACCAATCAGGGGTATCGAACATCAAATTGATCTTGTACCTGGGTCTGTTCTTCCTAACAAAGCAGCTTATCGATGTTCTCCTCATGAAGCAAAAGAATTAGAAAACCAAGTTAATGAGCTGGTTGCAAAGGGCTATGTTAGAACCAGCATGAGTCCTTGTTCAGTACCAGCCTTGCTGGTTCCAAAGAAAGATGGTTCCATGAGAATGTGTGTAGACAGCAGAGCTATTAACAACATCACCATCAAGTATATGTATCCCATACCTAGATTAGATGATATGCTAGATGAGCTGCATGGTTCTTGTGTATTCTCCAAAGTTGATCTTAGAAGTGGGTATCATCAGATTCGAATGAAGGAAGGAGATGAATGGAAGACAGCTTTCAAGATCAAGGGTGGGTTATTCGAGTGGTTGGTTATGCCTTTTGGTTTATCTAATGCACCCAGCACATTCATGAGGCTTATGAATGAAGTGCTCAGGCCACTCATTGGGCAGTTTGTGGTTGTTTACTTTGATGACATTCTAGTATACTCAAAAACTAAAGAAGAACACTTGGTTCATTTGAGGAAAGTATTTGAGCTGTTGAGGCAATATCAATTATATGCAAAGCTGGAGAAGTGTGATTTCTTTGTCAGCAAAGTATTGTTTCTTGGTTATGTGGTTTCTGAAAAGGCATTTGAATGGATCCATCTAAGGTGAAAGCAATCAGATCATGGCCTAGTCCTTCATCCATTAGTGAAGTCAGAAGCTTTCATGGTTTAGCTTCATTCTATAGAAGATTTATTAAAGACTTCTCCACAATTGTTGCTCCAATTACTGATTGTTTAAAGAAAGTGGTGTTTGAATGGTCCACTTCTGGGGTCAGCATTTGAATCATTGAAGGAAAACCTAAGTTCGGCACCTATACTTGCTTTGCCTAATTTTGATATGTTGTTTGAACTTGAATGTGATGCAAGTGGTGTTGGAATTGGAGCTGTGCTAGTGCAAGGAAAAAGACCAGTAGCTTATTTCAGTGAGAAGCTAAATGGGTCCAAGCTAAATTATAGCACTTATGATAAAGAGTTTTATGCCATCACTCGGGCTGTTGATCGCAGGTCTCATTATTTAAAGTCACGGCAGTTTTTTCTCTTTTCTGATCATGAAGCATTGAAGTGCATTAATGGGCAGCACAAACTAAATCCAATGCATGCAAAATGGGTTGAATTCTTACAGATGTACTCCTTTGTGTCTAAATACAAGGCTGGCACTTCTAATATTGTTGCTGATGCTCTATTAAGAAGATACTCTTTGTTGTCAATTCTGGAAGCTAGGGTTCTTAGATTCTCATTTGTTAAGGAGTTATAGACTTTGCTCCTATTTTGCATTGTTCTCCTGCTTAGTCCAAAAGAGGCTATGTTGAGCACGATGGTTTTCTATTCAAAGGCAGCAGATTGTGCATCCCAAAAGATTCAATCAGGGAGTTGCTGATTAGAGAAGCACATGGAGGTGGTTTAACTGGTCATTTTGGGATTAACAAGACATTGAAAATCCTAAATGAATACTTTTACTGGCCATGTATGGATAAAGATGTCAAGGCTATGATTAATCGTTGTGCTACATGCTTTCAAGCTAAGTCAACTTTTCACAAGGGTTTGTATACTCCTCTTCCAGTTCCTAACCAGCCATGGGAAGATTTGAGCATGGACTTCATTGTTACATTGTCAAGGACTCAGCGAGGCAAAGATTCTATTATGGTTGTTGTTGACAGATTTTTAAAAATGGCTCATTTCATAGCCTGCAACAAAACCAATGATGCTACTATTGTTGCTGCTTTATTCTTCAAAGAGATTGTTCGTCTTCATGAGGTTCCTAAAACCATTGTGTCTGATCGAGATACCAAGTTCTTAAGTTATTTTTGAAAGATATTATGGCAGCTGCTTGGTACTAAGCTTTTGTTCAGTACTTCTCACCATCCCCAAACTGATGGCCAAACTGATGGCCAAACTGAAGTTACTAATAGAACTGTAGGAATGCTGCTAAGAACACTTGTGAAGAAAAGTTTGAAGGAGTGGGATTTGAAGCTTGCACATGCTGAATTTTCTTTCAATAGAGCACGTAATTACTTCACAGGAAAATCACCATTTGAGATCTACTATGGTGCAAATCCACTCACTCCCATTGATCTGGTTCCTTTTTCAATTGAGCCTAAGGCAAGTGTTGAGGCCGAAGCAAAGACAAAAGAGATGAAGAAGCTGTATGAGCAGGTGAAGGCGAAAATTGAGAAGACCAACCAGCAATACAAAGCTAAAGCTAACCAGCACAGAAAGCAGCCCACTTTCATTCCTGGTGATCTTGTTTGGATTCATCTAAGGAAAGAAAGATTCCCAGCTAAAAGAAAGAACAAGTTGATGCCAAGAGCTAAGGGTCCATTCACAGTGTTGGAAAAATTGGTGATAATGCTTACAAAGTCGAGCTGCCTGGTGATACTACTGTGTCTAGCACTTTTAATGTTGGTGATTTGATGCCCTACTTGGAAGATGACAACCTCGAGAACTTGAGGTCAAGTTCCTTTTTAGAAGGGGAGGATGATGCGGGTGAATTGGGCAATGTAACCAGCAACACAACCAGCACAAGCTCAAAAGATGTCACACTCGAATCTGGTCAAGCAATGGTCGTGTTGCCATCTCTTTCGTATCATCTAAGTGTTTTTGGAGCTGGTTCAACAAGCTCAGGGGTTACCCTACTTCATTCCTTAAACTGAAGTAGTTATGTTTTCATGAATAAAGTTTTTGATAGTTGAAGGCAAGCCAGCAAAGAAGAAGAACCAGCAAACTGAACCAGCAAATGCACTTTAGTTCAACCAGCCAAATAACTTTAGTTCAACCAGCAAAGTTATACTCAGCCGATAAAGCTAGTTCAACCAGCAAGATGAGCTTCAGTACAACCAGCAAGATGAACTTAGTGCAACCAGTAAACGACGCTATTTTCTTTCTAAAGGGCCAGCTTGCTGATACGATTCAAAGTTTATCTTATGCTTTCAATAAACCGGTCAGTTCATGTGCTTAACACGTGCGTGGCTGTTCTAGAATGTTCAGCTGTCCAAGGAAGATTCTTGTCTATCATTGGCTGCTTTTTGTCATGGGAGGAGCACTACCAAATGGCAGGTTTTTTGCAGATTGTGTCTTTTATTCTTATTGGCTAATTTGTAATTGTTTGTCCTTTTTGTCTCCATTTCCATTTTATGTTTTTGTCTTATCTAGAAAATAGTTGTTAAGCTTCTCCTATAAATAGAGAGCTCTTGTAATTGTAAATCTCTGTGTCTTTACGAATCTTTGATTTCGGTGGCTAAAAGTGGTTTCTTTATCAGTGTTTGTGGTGTTACTTTACAAACATTGTGGTGAAATCCAAATCTTCATATCTGATATTATAGTTGTGGTGAAATCTTTATCAGCTGTAGTTTTGTTGCAAAAAAAACATGTGTATCAACAGAGATTTATCAGCTGTAGTTGACGATTTGGAGTATTTCTAGATATTTAATTGTGATCGTATCTTTATCAATTAAGGGTTTAGATTCTCTATCCTTGTGTTCTTATTTCAGAGTTTTATACACTGTTTTGAGGCTGTTACTGTTACAAATTGAGGGTATGTGTTCAGATCTGATTAGGTGAAAAAAGCTTGTTTTAAATTGCGTTTTTAAAGTCATAATTACGCATCATCATGTTCAATTGGGCTTCAAAAGTAAGCTATGCTGAGACGAAATCAGCAACCATTTGCAAACATTATGATTTCCGTCTTGTGAAGAACATATAAAACTTGAATTATTACTACAAGAATGGTTGCAAATCAATAATGACCACGTATAGTGCAATAAATGAAAATGAATCCGGGACAACTATCTTTCATCATTAACCCTGTGGTTTTCAATAAAAATAACATAACCACAAAGAGCAACTTCTGGAGTAACAAATAGCTCCAACATCCTAGTAGCATCTTTCTTCTTGACAGGCGGAGGAGAAATAAACGAGCAAAGAAAGGGTGATACTTACCACCAGTTCACAAAGTAAAACCACCATGATATACAATTTACATTTTATACCAACCTAAATAATACGGCAATTAATTAATATTCATAAATGTAGTTGGCCTGGACTTTTTCGGGATGATCTTGAAGGAGGCCTACTCAACTCTCCCGCAGTTGAAGTTCCCTTCGGTTCAACTATTCGGACCTCCTTCACCTCCTGTATTAAGATTAAGAAACGTTTTATTTTATACTCACAATATAATAATAATATTAATTAATTAAAAGGTTACCTTGAAAGAAAGAAAGAAAGAAAAAAAGTTATAAAGTAACCTTGGAGTTTATAGAAATGTTGCGTATTCGTGCTTGTGATTTTAAATGCAGACGATGTTGCTGTTGCATCTGCTCAAATCGTTGTAGCCAAGATGAAAAGTTTATTCCATTATTATTACAACGTATAGAATCATCATCATCATCATCATTCATGTTACCATCTTCCACGACTTGTAGACCTGATGACATGTACCCATTTTGTGTACGTTGTTTGATTTGATCCTTCTTACTCAAGGAATATGAAGGTATAGTCTTCAAAAGAGTGTCTAAGATTTTGAATGCAGTACTTCGCTGAAGATCGGTAACATGAATTTTAAGATATATATATTTTTGTATTTCATTTGACAGTTTAAGGGGGAAAAAGGCAAACTCCAATAACATGGTGACATACCTGAGGAAGTAACATAAGAAAACCATACAAAGCTTTTAACAACCATATATATCTTCCAGGTTCAAGAAGCTGTTGCATGTAAGATACAAATCTATTGATTATTGATTTTGATTATATATATATATATATATATATATATATATATATATATATATATATATATATATATATATATATATATATATATTTCGGCTCTATTTTTGAGTCAAAAGCAAGCGTCGATTTATTGGCGTCTTGACTGCCGTTTAGAGCCTAAATTGAATTCCAGGCGGGATTTAAAACCCATGGAAATTTGATTGTACCATTTTCATGGCGTCTCAATTTTATTTTACTATTTTTTAAAATAAAAAATTTCCTACTTATTGGCCGGAGGTCCACTTGGAAGCAATCTCTTTATCCGTCGAATAGAGAGAGAGATAACTTTCTCTACTTTTGAGAGTGTTTTCACTCTGGGTGGAGAAATGACTTGTTTTTTATTCTCAGATAAGGGAAGGATTGTCTACATCTCGCCTCCCCCATACACTACTCATGTAGTATTGGGTTTTGTTGTTGTTGTATATATATATATATATATATATATATATATATATATATATATATATATATATATATATATATAGGGGAGGGAAGCACTTTTTTGGGGAAGGGGGAAGTAAATTTTTTTTTTTTTTTTAAGTTTTCTTCGAAATTTTTTTTTTTCCAACATTAAGAGCACACGAAAATATGAACATTTAAAAAAGACACTTTGTGATAGATATTATTATTTTGGCGGGAAAACGAGAAACACTGATAACATGCAGTATGTGTGATGTTATTCCTGAATGTTATAGCATATGTGAAGTTTTTCTCAAGATTTAGCCCGATTTAGAGTTTAAGGTTTAGGGTTTACGGCTTAGGGTTTAGGGTTTTGGGTTTAGTCCCTAAATCCAAAACCCTAAGCCCTAAACCCTAAACCGTTCGTGTTAAATTCAATCTAATCCCTAATTTCTAAACCCTAAACCCTAATTTCTAAACCCTAATAGCTAAACCCTAATTTTTAACCCTAATTTCTAAACCCTAATCTTTAAACCCTAAAAAAAACTCAGCAGCAAAACATTCAGTGCACTGAATGTTATCATTTATTTCTTTTCTTCGAGCGTTTTCCCGCCAAAATAATAACATTTATCACGAAGTGTCTTTTTTAAATGTTCATATTTTCGTGTGATCTAGATGCGTGAAAAAAAAATCGAAAAAAATTTACTTCCCCCCACATCCCCAAAAAAGTGCTTTATATATATATATATATATATATATATATATATATATATATATATATATATATATATATATATATATATATATATATATATATATATATATATATATATATATATATATATATATAGTAGAGGGATCAAATGAGAAATTTTTTTGTGTGAGAACCCTGAGAACTCAAAAATACACTGAAATTCGAGCAAAAATTGGAAATTCGAGCAAAAATTGGAAATTCAAGCAAAAAACTCCATATTCGAGCATAAAATAGGACACTGACGAGCAAAAAACATGATAGTCGAGAAAAATGGAGAAAGTCGAACAAAAAAAAGGACGAACAAAAATTTGATATTCGAACAAAAATTGTGATATTCTAACAAAAATGTGTTCTACATTTTTGAAATTCGAAAGCAAACATGTAGAACACATAGGTAGCCGAACAAAAATTTTGATATTCGAACAAAAATGTGTTCTATATTTTTTTTCGAAAAAAAAAATATATTTTTTTTGCTCGACTATGAAATTTTTGTTCGTCCGTGTTTTGTATTTTTGCTCGAATTTAAGTGTATTTTGGAGTTCCTAGAGTTCTCACACTAAAAAAGTTCTCACTGGATCCTCTCCCTATATATATATATATATATATATATATATATATATATATATATATATATATATATATATATATATATATATATATATATAATCAAGGGGGAAGTAACCAATCGGGGGGAAGCAAATTTTTTTTTTTCGTTTTTTGAAAAACTTTGTTCACGAACATTATAGATTGGATGAAAACATGAACATTTAATAAAGACACTTTGTGATAAATGTTTTTATTTTGGCGGGAAAACGCTCGAAGAATCAATATATAACAATTATCGTGTTTTTCGAGCGTATGTTGAGGTTTTAGATATTAGGGTTTTTAGGGTTCAGATATTAGGGTTTAGAAATTTAGGGTTTAGAGTTTAAATTTAGGGTTTAGATTTAGGATTTAGATTGAGTTTATAACACGAACGGTTTAGTGTTTAGGGTTTGGGGTTTTGGGTTTATGGCCAAACTCTAAACCCTAAATCGGGCTAAATTTTACTTCGCAAAACATGAAAGAAAAAAAAAAACGTTAATATTTTTCACGATCAATATTATCTTGAATGTTATTTTTGTCGATCGTTTTTCCGCCTAAATAATAACATTCATCACGAAGTGTCTTTTTTAAATGTTCATATTTTCGTGTGATCTTGATGCCTGAAAAAAATTCCAAAAAAAGGAAAAAGAAAAAACTTTGCTTTCCCCCGCTTCCCACCGATTGGTTACTTCCCCATTGATCCTACCCCTATATATATATATATATATATATATATATATATATATATATATATATATATATATATATATATATATATATATATATATATATAAACCAAAAGTTTTTCTTTGATTGTAGTTGCAAGTTATTTATGGATTGTTATATGTATAGATTATATATATTATTTACAATTATAAAATAGGCACTAATATTAATATATTTATCTTATATTGTGATTTATTCACGAACATAATTAATCAAATATTTACGGAGTACTAATCAAACTTAAAGTGTTATATATAGTTCATATTTTACAGATGACGATGATGTATGACTAATTTACATTTACATAGTTTACAAATATTTATTATTATTATTTACTCCTTATAACTAAATTAATTAAATAACTAAGTTAGTTATTTACTAATTAATATAATTAATAAAAATGAATTTTAAAATTTCTTAATATCACGGGCTCCTAAACTTAAAAGAATAATTATTTGAAAAAATTAATATTTTATTCACTGTGGAATGCACGAACTCTAAAACCTCTTACAACAAAGTTGCAAAGTGATTTTAACTATTTTTTTAACTACCGTGTAATGCACGGGCTCCATACACTAATTATTTTATAAAATGTTAGCAATTTAATAATTTTATCAATTATATCATTTTATTGAAAATATTAGCTCTAAAAATTACTCCGTAATTGTTTGATAAACTCACTTGATTTCGCACGGTTAATTACCTACCCGTGCAACGCACGGGCTCTAAAACCTAGTATATATATATATATATAGGGGCAGGATCAATGGAGAAGTAACCAATCGGGGGGAAGCGGGGGAAGCAAAAAAAAAAAAAATTCGTTTTTTTGAAAAAAAAAAATTTCGGCATCAAGATCACACGAAAATATGAACATTTAGAAAAGACACTTTGTGATAAATGTTATTATTTAGGCGGGAAAACGAGCGACAAAAATAACATTCAAGATAATATTGTTCGAGAAGAATATGAACGTTTTTTTTTCTTCATGTTTTGTGAAGTAAAATTTAGCCCGATTTAGAGTTTAGGGTTTAGGGTTTGGTATTTTGAGTTTTTTCCATAAATCCAAAACACCAAACCCTAAACCCTAAACCCTAAACTCTAAACCGTTCGTGTTAAAAACTCAATCTAAATCCTAAATCTAAACCCTAAATCTAAACCCTAAACCCTAAATTTCTAAACCCTAATATCTAAACCCTATAAACCCTAATATCTAAACCCCAATAGCTAAAACCTCAAAATACGCTCGAAAAACACGATAATTGTTATATATTAATTCTTCGAGCGTTTTCCCGCCAAAATAAAAACATTTATCACAAAGTGTCTCTACTAAATGTTCATATTTTTATCTCATCTATAATGTTCGTGAACAAAGTTTTTTCAAAAAACGAAAAGAAAAAAAAAGTTTTTTCTTCTCCCCTTCCCCCGAATGGTTACTTCCCTCTCGATCCTACCAATATATATATATATATATATATATATATATATATATATATATATATATATATATATATATATATATATATATATATATATATATATATATAACAAAAATCAACAAAAAAATACAAAACTAGTGAGGTTGAACATTTAAATACATTTAAATATATAAAAGCAACTAAAGAAGAACCTGCAGCCGCCAATGGGGCTTTGCCTCATTGGTAACCATGCTTGCATGGTTTCGAGGAGACCCGGGTTCGAGTCTCACCAGGGGGTTTTCCCCACCTGCCCGTTTGGATGGTGGCGGTTTCCTCCTGGAACGTGCGATGCGATGAGATCTAACCACTAACCGTGCGATGAAAAACTAACATGCCGTTCAAAAAAAAAAAAAAAGAAGAACCTGCAGCCTAAGATAAGCAAAAATGGGGGTCTCTAATAGGTGTATCAATTTATCGAGCTGAACCAAGAATCTGACGTGAACATCCTGCTCTGTTAGACATTGAATGACAGAACTTGCATGTTGGTAATATTCAGATACGAATAGTATACCATAACAAACTCGCAGGCCTTGCCTGTGCTAACAAGCATAGACTTATTATGGCGATGACTGAATGGCGCCATGATGCATACAGCGAAAGAAATAAGTCTTTTCCAGCAGCATTAACTAGCGTTAGCTTTAAGAGATCTCGTAGGCCAGACAACTCAGAAGACGTAAGCAGAATCAAATTTAGAGCCTGACATACAGTAGGAAAAAAAAAAGTATATGTTGAAATAAAATATATATTATAAGGTGCAGATTAGCAGAGTAGGTAAGTCAGATTGTCATATATAAATGTAACAAAAAAAAAAAAAAAACACCTCAACCATTGTAGATGCAAAATTGAGGTCTGCTTCTCCCTCGAGAATCTTGGAGAGCTCCCGGTAAACTCTTTCGGATTCTAAAAGCACGCATAGTCGGCGAACAATCAAGGCCCCACGCCTGAAGGCACAAACAAAAAGCTTCAGCACATAAATCCAACAAGAAATAATAATAATAATAAATTAAGTAATAAGAACAACAATATAATATAATATAATATAATAATATATTATTATATTTTATTATTATTATTATATTATATAGATTGAAGATTGAAGATCACCTTTCCAGGAGAGCATAATCTGTCTGGAACTTATGAACCAATAAAACAAGAAGTTGGCAGAAGTTATGTTGGTCTTTCGCTATGGCTGCATGCACCTCAAGCACCAGGAGAACTACCTACATACAAAAGTAATAAAATAAATAAAACAGGTATAAATTGAAAAGGTAAATAAATATTGTTTTATGTAGAAAATAAAATGATGATAAGATAAGAAAGTCATGAGGAAAGATTACCTACCTGGTCAGAAGGATCTGATAATGACTTCAAAAGTGTGTTAAATATATCATTCAGAAAAGATAGGACCTGTATAATATACATACATACATGAGACCCCGTATGAGCCTGTTTCCTTCCTTAATCTTTAATAAATTCAGCAGGGTTATAAAATTCGAACAAGTTGTCCGTTTATTCACAGACTAATCGGGAGTCGGGTTATTCGGAAGTGACTAGAAATAAATGCAAAACAACTTAATATGAGTAGTGAAATGGTACGCCGAGTCTAAATGAGTCCATGAAATGCAATATAGATGTAGAACAATATATACTAAAGAGAAAATCACAATTTTTAGATATATTTCAATTAATTAATGTCAGAAAACCCCAAGAAGTTTATAACAATTGTTGAGAAAGCCATTAAAGAAAATTTTTGTTGATCAAGTCATTCAAAAACTACTTTGGACCGCTTACTGGTGAAGCAGATACCTTTTCCTGATGCATCACTTTCTTTAACAATTTACTGGTATAAACATTAATAATCACCAAGCCTCGTATAGACTAAATTGTTGATAAACTACTTGGACATTTTATAAGCTTTTTCATGTATTAAGGGTATTTTCACTCTGTTACGAATTTAAGTCTAAATCTGAATCTAATCTAATTCTAATTTAATATAAATCTAAATACTAAAAAAGTAAAAGAATAACGACATATGATCATAATCTTCAACTTTAGCAATAAAATTATGACAAAATTACTCCCGTCGTCCTTGAACATATAGTAAAATCATACGCGTCGTCCTCAAAGTTTTTTTTTTGCGTTCGTCGTCACTAAACTTGCATTTTATAACGTACGTAGTCCTTCTGTTAACTGTCCGTCTCTTTCTTCCGTTAACCTTCAGCATGTGCCAAACATGTGAGGGCAATTTTGTCATTTTATCTCTTTTATATACAGGGACGACCAATGTAATTTTGTTTTTTTTCCCCTTAGATAATTTAATTTATATTTTCTTTTCATTTTTCATTTTTCATTTTTTTTCTTTTCTTTTCTCTTAATTAATTATTTGTTATGTACGGAGGATCTTTGAACACGTAAGGGTAAGCCTTAAAATCCTATCCTAAATGGGTTACACAACCACACCGCAATCGTAAACCACCACCACCGCAAAATCGTATTCCACCACCGCACACAAAAATTGAATTTCATGATTCAGTTGTTTTTAATCCACAATTTCTTCATCAAAGTTGCTTCGAATAGTCATAGGAACACTCGATCACCATCAAACAAACCTGAAACATCATATTAAACTTGAATTTGATCAAATCCAGTTCGTTTGACTTTTTATCATATATCTTTGACCTTCAAATTCATCATCATACGAAACAATTAGAATCTGTAATTTTCCAGAAAGAATCACGATATGAATCTTGACATAATTGCAATTTTACTTTTCGCCAAAAGTTCCTGAATCGTTCCGAGCACCTAAGCCGTTTGTAGTTTCGGTTAGTGATGAACACGATCTAGATCGAGGTGAATCTGAAACTGTTAATTGATACTAAAGATCTTCGAGTGTTCGGTTATGGTTCTAGATCACAAATCTAAGCTTCGTTTCAATTTACATCCTCTCAATGATGGACGCTTAAATCGGTTTGAAGATGTCGATGAACTATGAACTACGAAGATGATGATCTTATAATTTTTGTTCTTGCTTTTCTGTTATGATGATACACGAAGCCTAGGATTCTGATTAGGAACGTTTTCTGATCTTAAATCGAGGTGAGAATCATAAATGATGATGATGATGATGTGAATTTGAATTAGTAATTTGAATTAGTACACTGATGTGAATTAGTAATTGTGCTGAAATTAGTACACTGATGTGAAGTAGATTTTAATTAGTAATTTTTGATTTTGTGATGTAGATTTGAACATATTGGTGATAGAATTATTTGCTCATGATTTTGGATAGATTCTGTGAAGAAGGAAAAAAGTTTAAAGAAATAAAATGTTGAAAAAATTAGGGTTTGTTTAATATTGGGGATGAAGATGAAGATAAAAGAAGAAACACAAAATTACATTGGTTGTCCCTGTACTATAAAGAGATAAAATGACAAAATTGCCCTCACATGTTTGGCACATGCTGAAGGTTAACGGAGAAAGAGACGGACAGTTAACAGAAGGACAACGTACGTTATAAAATGCAAGTTTAGTGACGACGAACGAAAAAAAAAACTTTGAGGACGACGCGTATGATTTCCCTATATGTTCAAGGACGACGGGAGTAATTTTGTCTAAAATTATTAATAGCATCGTCATCGTTTTATTTATAGAAAACAAAAACAAATAAAATATTCAATTTATTCCCTTTATAAATCAACATACACAATTTATACCCTTGGGCATATACGAATAACCTACAACTTCAATTTCTTATAATGTGTACCAAAAATCTATCAATAACTAACAAAATATGTCTTATAAAAAGTATTTGAAATTTATAAATCTGGCAGTTACCCAGATTTATCAACTAGTCCAAACTAATAAACAAAAAATAAGATGGTATCAGACTGTAAATTAATAGCCCCATAGTATGATAATCCAATTTTACCTCCGGACGGTGCCTATTCAAAAGGGTTGAAATCCAGTGCAATGATCCAATTCGAGTAGCCTCGTGCTCACTAGATAACATCCTGACAGGTTGAGAGGATAAAAAAGATATGTCATGAACAAATCCATTACATTCTAAAACAGGTCTACCATATATAAAATAGGCATTTCCAAACAATCCAGTCACAGCACTCCATTTAATGTAAATATAATATTATAATATGGTAATTAGATATTAGATATTAATATTATTACCGATATAAAATTATTAATATTATTAGAACCTGACTCCTGAAATATACCTTGTTACAACGGAGAGGATCGCTCCAACATCAAAGCCTTGAGCAGGATCAGCTTGGATTGCACGAAGCTCTTCGTTTGTTTCATGGGCTACCTAACATTCACGACTTACTATAACAAATATCAAATATATATTGAACAACATACTGAATATAAGGAAAGCAGTAAAATAAAGAAATCTGGGTGGGACCTAACTAAGGAAACACAAACTTACAACTCTTATTTTCTCCTCTTTGTCAGCTATGCAAGGCAAAATAGCTCCCAATATATCAGGATAGTAAGGTAGAAACTGGTCACCACCGAGTTTTACAAACTCATTTATCTGGATAAAATATATTTATGATCAACACTTAAAGAAGCATAAATAATAGTACAAATTGAATAGGTGTCCTCCTCACCCAAGTTACTGCAGTCCAGCGAGTAAATTCATCAGGGGATGCTGCTCTTTGTACAAGTATTTCAGCCATCCGACCATAGTCTACAGACTTCAAGAGTAGTAGGATTTGCTAGACTTAGAAATTTAAAAAAAAAAAATAATAATAATAATAATGGAAGCTACTAATGTCGAAAATAGAAGAGACTGTATAATATAGTTCCTTAGAACAGTAATCAATAAAAATTTCATCATTTTTTGTATGCACACCCACCATCAACTTCCATTACTAAAGAAAAAGAAAATGAGGAGACAGAAGAAATAATAATGTGGTCTTACAGAGGAGTTCTTAATCTCTTGAAGGAACTCTGAAAGTGCTGAATCAGCTTGCTTCCGAATTTCATGACTTGAATCACTTAACATATTAAACAACCCTGAGAGAGATCATAATATCAGTGAAGTAAGTTCATACTGGTCTGTTATAGAGAACATATAATAAAACATGCCAATTAATTAATTATTAATTAATTTTCATTCAAAATTAAATACTATACTACTAGTACTAGTATTATTTACCATCAAGGAAATCAGGAATAAAGGCTAGCATATCTATTTCTGGAACACTGTCCAATACCGTGATCCATCCCACCAAAAACTGGCGGACATAAGGATTCAACACATTCATACGCTCTCTCAACAACGGTATAAATTCATCAATGCTAATATAATAATAAACACAAACCCACCAGGAATTACATATTGCACACAGATTTAAAGTAGCATCTAGAACCATAACGAAAATAAATAAATAAATAAATAAATAGGTGGTCACCTGAACTGATCACTTTCTGTCACAATGTCCTGTTCCACCATTAAATGAAACCGCACCTCAGAAATTAGTACCACATGCATATGACATGAGCAACACCAATAACATATTGAAAAAATAAAAAAAATAAAAAAAATACTTGCCTTGACTAGTCTATCTAAAAGATGGGCAGCACTTTGAACATTCGGATCTGAATCTGCTGAAAGCTTACACAATGCATCAAAGATGTTGTTGAAGTGAAATATGAATTTTCCTCTCACTATCTGCAATGCAAAACAAGTGATGAGATTATGATGATGATAAGTCGAAATTGTTAGTTTTTTTTTTTTTACATCGATTGAGTCCAAAATCCTCCTCCGCACCTTTGCAATGTTGTACAGAGCTTCACAAGCATAGTACCGAACTCTGCTATCTTGATCGGAAAAAGAGTTTATCACTGGCGGTAGAATTTGCTGGCAGATTGTAGTATTATGAGAATATCAAAGACTTTTAGTACAAAAAAATTAACCAATTAACTTATGATGGTAAGTCCAAATCAATCAATGAAATGTTACAACATGAAAGAGATATGAAATCTAGTATTTTTATTATTATTATTAAGTTGCATGACATATGTTTTTCTGAAAGCATTGCTCATTTTATGGCGTAAAAACAAACAATATATTATATACAAACAGATCCAAATTGAGATCAATAAATGAAAGAAACAAACAGAAAGCAACTCAGAGAAATTAGGCCTATGCTAGAGCAGAAGCTGCAGTATTGACCTCTTGATAAATATCACAAATCAAATTATGAGACAACCAAAAGTGTAGCGTCAGGCAGGAAGTAGTAAAACCATAACATACCGGTAATCTTAATGCAATGGCAAGCTCGAGTAATGAGATAAAAAAAAAACCAATAAATATATAAAATAATCAATGTTGAAATGCTCACCTATGGTTCACTTTCAAGAGGTAAATCAACTCACCCAATGATATGAAACTGACAATCAATATTCAGCATAGAATCATTTACCATCAGCAAAGCCCTATTTATAAAATTTACTTACCTTATTCCCTAAAACTCTCCCTCATTAAATATAAAATATGTTCTAATAATATTTTCTTCTTAACAATAAAGCTTAACTAATAATCCACAATTAAAATAAAAACACTACTAAAAGTTTCTTAACAATTGTCTGATGTGTATCACAATGAAAAGCAACTAACGTGGTTAATCAATCCAAAATAGTACGTACATTTGATGCACACTTTAAAATAGACCCAAGAAGCCATGTCATAACAAAACTTGTACATCACGTTAGTTGAGAAATAGGCGGTATAGTTTCTTCAAAAAGACTTCATATACGTGTTTCAGACAGATGAAAATCTGGCAACAAAGTTATAAAGCCCGTAAAGGTAGTGCACAGATGTTTCAGAGGCTCAAAGCATCAATATTTTCTGTTAAAAATTTAAATCGAATTAGATTAGCTACTTTGATGAAAACTGTCCACAAAGACACAATTCATATTAAGACTCTACAGCAATTGCAAATAGAGTTAGATGAATGTTCTATTAAACCTTTCAAAAAGAACTACAATACATGCCATTGCAATTTCTGTTTCAGATAAGTGAAATTTAGGATAAAATGGAAACTTGGCTTAATATTCTGGACGTGGACAGCATGAGTATGTTAGGGTGAAAAATGATGGTTTTGATGTGTAAGATTCTCACTAGCATATGACAGCAATTCATGCATGAACACAAGATCAATAGCAAACAATTACAATCATTCATCATCATGGTATTGGAAGAAGCAAAAATTACCCAACAACTATACACCATGGTACCAACTAATTACTCTTACAACGCCTAAATAACTATAACTATACACAATAAATCTTCAACATAAACTATAGAATGCAACATTTAGTTGATGTTCATCACCCAATACTAGATCGAAAATTATAATAATAATTAATAACAACAATAATAAAAAAAAATAATACTCCCTCCTGATGGAATTCAACATTAAAACATGTTCTTAATGTTAACATAATCATAAAACCAATTGTATGATAGTTGTAGCAAGCGGAAGCATAAACTTTAAGAAAACAAGTTTATATGTTAAAATCATTTAATTTGAATTCCATGTTAATATCAAGTCATGAACATATGCTTACATATAACAATAAAGGAAGAAGATTATACCTCCTCAATGATGAATTGAGGGCTGAATTGGACAGCAGAAAATGATGATGAAGATGATGGGAAATAGCCTCTAACTTGAAGCCTCAAGTGTGTAATATCCCAAGCTTTTGATGCACCAACACAACCTTTAAATTGGTTAGGATTTAGAACACTTAATCACTTGATTTTTACAAGCAAAATGCTCTCCTTTTACCCTTAAAACAGTTCGGCCAGAATACACAAAAGAAGAGAGCCGAATTGCAGTTTTTTTGATCTCTTATGTCATGTATAACTTGAGTCAAACCTTGATTTTAAGACCCTTGCATGTACATAAGGAATATTGTATTAAAAGTAACAAAATTGGCATGGGTTTGTAATCCTTGGAGACACAAAATTCTGCCCATCTTTAATAAAATAACAATGTCTTAATATATATATATATATATATATATATATATATATATATATATATATATATATATATATATATATATATATAAACTTGTTATATATATATATATATATATATATATATATATATATATATATATATATATATATATATAAACCATGTATTTTATTAAGTTACTTGCTTATTTTATAAACCTTTTATAAAATATAACACAATATAATTATTTAAACCTATAAATAATTAAATATAAATTATCCAAATAATTTATCCCAAGTGATAATATTTTAGAAAACCGATTTTCTAAAGTTCAAGTGTCACGTATTTATTTAACGATCCAACCGTTGAGATTAAATACATATAAAGTGTCGGTAAGCTTGTTATTGGGTATGACCCGACTTGGGTCATAACATATTAGCCACATTAATTTAATATGTCTCTCGGGCATAAGAAAAACCTTCAATCTCCCACTTGCACGAGAAACATAAGAAATTAATGCAAGTGATGTATACCACCTAACGACTATCCATCACCCCCAATATATTATGACTTTGTGCCATTCAATAACATCATCCCTTTCGAGTTCCCATCTCGAATATGATTAGGTGAATCTTTTCATTATATCCTTTCATCCTTGATGTCATGTTAAATCCAAGAGATACAGAGTGATCACTCTCTTCTAGATTAAACTTTATCAGGCCTTAGACATCTGACTCTCAACGAATAAGAGGGACAAATTCCATCTTGACTACATACGTCCTAATTATACACCTTGCATTATACCTGAGCTCTTCCTTATGAACTACCATATTTCAGAATAGCGAAGGAAAGAATCAAGGCACAATACTTGGTAAATATCCAAACCCAATATGTATCTCAGGTCAGAGGATACAATGATATTCGCCTTTACTCAAGATTACGTGTGATCATGAAACAACCCAACCCGTACTCCGTACGATAAATATTTTTTTTTTAAATATAATACACATTTACGCGCCAATTAAATATGTAACCCATTCCACACGATTCGTTAAAACATACTACGAGTTTAATGTTTACAAAAAGGCACAAAGGCCATTAACGAATGTGATACAAGTTTGACCAACAACAAATGATAGTTTATAATCCAAACGACACTCGAGCATGGTTTGGGGCTAAACTACCCAAAACGTTCGGCCACTTCAAAAGCTATCCCAAAAGCATCCCCTGTCAACACAAAAGGGAGACAACTAATCCAACCGTATGCCCTTACCCTTGTCCAAGCCGGAACCTATAAAATGGTAAACAACGAGAGGGTAAGCAATGCTTAGTGAGTGCAACAATTATACATACATATATATAACCTATCCATTTGCAATCACAATACCAAATACCTCATACGAACTTGTAACTCAATTAGCATGTCAACATACCCGTAACACTAACAAGTCGTACATTATCACACCACTTCATTAGCATATACTCAACTCAATATATTTTATATGCTAAACAAACAACAATCTCAATATGGTTAACCAATGAAATGCCCCGTCCTAATCCATCTGGACGAAGTCATCAACATTTGATTCCAGAGCAATGATCGACTCCAAGTAATGTCCTTAAAATGAGCAAATGCACAGCGGAAGATTTCTTTCATAACTGAGAATAAACATGCTTTAAAGTGTCAACCAAAAGGTTGGTGAGTTCATTGGTTTAACATAAATAATCATTTCCATCATTTTAATAGACCACAAGATTTCATAATTCCATTTCTCATAAACATACGTCCCATGCATAGAGACAATAATATCATTCATATGGATTGAACACCTGGTAACCGACATTCACAATATGCATATAAGAATATCCCCATCATTCTGGGATCCTCCTTCGGACATGATATAAATTTCGAAGTACTAAAGCATCCGGTACTTTGGATGGGGCTTGTTGGGCCCGATAGATCTATCTTTAGAGTTCGCGTCAATTAGGGTGTCTGTTCCCTAATTCTTAGATTACCAGACTTAATAAAAAGGGCATATTCGATTAGATAATCCAACCATAGAATGTAGTTTCGAATACTTGTGTCTATTTCGTAAAGCATTTATAAAAGCAGCGCATGTATTCTCAGTCCCAAAAATATATAATGCAAAAGCAATTAAAAAGGGAGTAATGAAACTCAACTAATGTATTTTGTAGTAAAAATACATATGACGAAACTGAACAATGCAAGGTTGGCCTTGGATTCACGAACCTATATTATTCATATATATTTATATATATTAAAATATATAATCGTAATTGAATAATTATATATATATATATATATATATATATATATATATATATATATATATATATATATATGTTGTTATTAATAATATACTAATTATACTATATGTTATTTAGATAAATTTAATATACTTAGTTTATATGTTTTATATAGCTATTACATATCATTAATAATAAAAACTGTTTAATAAGGTTTAGTATATATATATTTATATATATTACTTAATATAGTTTAACTAATATCTTTTTAATAAGTAAAGTATAGCTTAATGTATTTTGATATAAAAGTATCTATTTATGATATTATTGATTGTTTTGATGATAACAAAATAATAATTTTTGTAAGGATGATGATAGTAAGTTTAATAATGATAATACTTATGTTATTAATAATAATAATAATAGTAGTACTAAAAGTGATACCAATACTTGAATGACAAAATTTATAATAATAATTACGTTAAAAATGTTAATAATAATAATAATGGTTATCTTTATAATAATACACATGTTACAATAATATTAATAACTCTAATATTTATTTAATGATACATAGGTTAATAATAATTATAATAATAATAATAATAATAATAATAATAATAATAATAATAATAATAATAATAATAATAATAATAATAATAATAATAATAATAATAATAATAATAATAATAATAATAACTTTATTCATAATAATTACTAATAATAATAATAATAATAATAATAATAATAATAATAATTAAATTTGAAAGTATAATAATAATAATAATGATGATGATAAAAATAATAATATCAACAATAACAATAATAGTAATAATAAGAAAATACTACCTTAGTATAAGCTTTCTAAAAAAAAAAATTAGAAAACCGCCTCTGCCCGGGCTCGAACCCACGACCTTTCGCTCCTCGCAAACACACATAAACCATTATGCTATCCTTGTTTTTCTGTCTTATTTAGTTTACCTAGATTATTTAACCCGTCTTCATCATCGTGTATATTGAGCATCACAATTTCATTACAATGAATCCAATCATCATAATCATTAACTTAACAACCATCATTATAAATTTACGAATACTGTACACCATCATCTTTCATTTACTTGGAACATGAACATATAGCGTATAAAATTAGCAGCAGCAGGAGGTTTGGGCCTCAATTAAAAGAGAAAACAATTGAGATTTGGCTATGGCCCAAACATGAAACAAGTTCCCAGTCCAACAACAAATTTCGGCCCAATTGAAATCTGTAAACATGGCAGCCCAATATCCAAAACAAGGAAATTCGGTGTCCGATATTCACAAGGCAAGAGTCGACACAGATAAAAAGGAAAAAGGAAACAAACACGACAGCAGTAGCAGCAGTTTAAACATCCTATCACCATTCCATCGTCTTCATCGTGATCCAGCTTGAAATCGGCCCAACTAAAATAAAGAAGTTGGATCCTTGTTTAGAAGAAGTAACACGACCCAGTTTGGAAACAAGGATTCGGTTCTTACAGCTTTTAATAAAATGGTTTTAAAACAATTCATGGTGCATTGGATACTTTAGATTATCATTGAGTGCTCCACCAATCGTTTTTTTTTTAAACCGAAAAGTATGTCACAATACCTACTTTGTGTTGTCTTGTCTCCTTGTCTAGCATGCTTGACCAATATCATAATACCATTCCCCACTTGATCATCAATCCATCCACTATACCGAATATAGAGGGAGAAATAATAAAGAAAAAATACTACTCATGGTTTACTTGGCCGAAGACCAAGTGGACAGCAACCTAACACAATATAATCGGTAGCCACCTTCTCATACCTGTCACCCCTTTTTGTTTAAATTAATCAAACAGGTTAATTGATAAAAAGGGTATCGGCCATGATGTTTATTGTCCCACCAACCTATTTAAATGCCAAGTATATTACACCACTTCACCATGTTGACAAAACATAAAACACGTTCAACCATTCTCGTTTTATAAATGTTCTTTGTGGTTGTGATCCAATCGAAAAGGGTGATAGCAGCAGCATAGTAATTGTGACTTTGTAGCAGTTTCATTTGAACAGTAATAAAGAAGCAACGTTTAGGATGGTGTTTGTCATAAACAGAGAATCTTGAAGGTGTGGTTGTTTTCGATCAATAAATAAAACAAGAACACGTAAATAGGGTAGCAGGTGACGGTTTGGTTTTAATGGGTTTGTGTTATCTTTCGAAGAAGAAAAGAAAATGCAGGTTGTTTAAATGGGGTTAATGAACTAAAGGTGACGTTTTGTTTGGTATTTTCCAGCTGCAAATAGTAGCGGTTTTGTGGGTTTCATGGAGGGTTGCAAAACAGAAACATGGCAACAACAACTATAATTCACGATGATTCACGATGAGTGTTTGTTGGCTTGAAGAGTTGTAGTTGTCGATGTATGGTGTTGAAGTGGTGATAATAACCGAATATATTGAATCGAGCATGGTGGTTGTCGATGGTTGTTATGATGGTTGAAGGTGATTGATCAAGGAGTGTATGTATATGTATATATTTTATCTACCTATATTTTTCTGTTTTCTAAAGAAAATTTTCACGAATTTAAACTGTAAAGGAGAACGTTTGTATATGATAGATGTACGTGAGGTCATCTGATATTATTTATTACTGAATTTAATCATTTACATCAATAATCGTTAATGGTCGACAGAGAGGATTTATCAAGGACAAAAATATACTAAATAAAAAGAATTGAAAGAGATGTTAAACCGATTTTTGGATCCATCCATTTGTTAAAGTTTCTGATTGTACGATTTACTTCAATCAGCAATAGTTAGAGTACAATGATATGCACAGATGCTGGTTTCCAGTTTCGATGTTCTTTTATCTATAAACTTAATTTTTTTATAAAACTAATTCTATTATTATTAAATAATAAAATACTGATTATTATTAATAATAATAACATAATACTACTATCAATAATAATTTCTTAAAATTAACAATCTTTAGGTTAATAACACTAATAGTTATAATCATGTTCTTAAATGATATTATTAATAATATTAATACTTTGTATTACTGATATATAATATCATACATTGAATATTTAATAATCAAACCTTATAATATAGGAATCTTATTTTAGTAACAACTTAATAATTTTTATGTATGAAATTAAGTAATTAAATTCAAATGATTAAATTGTATTTTATTATCCCAAATTATTATATATATACTATTATTTATTTTTACTTCGAGAATCGTCAGAAATAGTCAAAGGGTAATAGATTTCATGAATATAATTCCAAAACTTTTTAAGACTCAATATTACAGACTTTGCTTATCGTATCGAAATCTTATAAAGATTAAGTTTAAATTTGGTCGGAAATTCCCGGGTCATCACAGTACCTACCCGTTAAAGAAATTTCGTCCCGAAATTTGAGTGAGGTGGTCATGGCTAACAGTAAAAAATGTTTTCATGACGAATATGAGTTGATAATCAGAGGTTTATCAGCATTGAATAATAATGCTAAAATAATTCGATTATTCTAAGAATACGAATGAAGCTATCGCAAAAGAGTGAATTGAAGAAAATAAAGTTTTCCTTAGCTTTTGACGTAAACAGGGTTGAATTTAGAAAATAAGGTGCGTCTTAGCTGTTGACGTTGCCTTGGTTGAATTCCAGAATTCAAGGGATTTAAATAAATCTTCAAAATCTGAGAGATTTGATTCTTCGGCGAATAAGGAGATTAAGATCTCTATAATTAAATACGGTGATCTGCCTCGATTGCTCTGTCTGATATTTCCATTATAAATTAAACTCCTCCGTTCCATTATTCTCACCATTTCTATACTTTCTTTCTTAGTTCATACATCCAAAAGATTGGGAAAATGCTTAGTCCAGTTTTAATCCCTAATATTTTCCCATTTATTATTTCTGCCATCCTTCCTTTCGATCTTCCACCAGAAAATATATTTACTTCTACTATTATCTTGGGGGGATACTATTCTTAATTCTACTGTGTCTTTATACTGCTATTCGTATTAATATCCATGGTTTGTAACCTCCGTGTTATTATTGGGCTTTATATTTTCTCTTATATTTCGTAGCTCTTTGCCTTTTTATTATCCTCCCGACCTCTAGTAAAGTGAGCAACGATCCAGAATTCGTAAGTACGGAGTTTCGAATTATCATAGTATACAAGGTAGAAAGGAAAGGTAGTAGCACGATTTGTTTTGTCAAATTACCTGAATCACTGAGAATATAACTTATCAAGAATATATTTTTCTTGATATGTTCAGAAGTTAAGTAGAATGAAAGAGTTATGTAACATGACACATGATGACGTTAGAGTCTGTGAATCATCACGTTTCATTAGAAACTCAGCATGACTTATTGTAATATAATCACGTTGATCAAGTGTCACTATATTATACTAACTCATGCATCAGTTCCCAACATTACTTCAATAACATTCATCTTTTAAGCTCGAAAGTTTACAGAATATAGAAACTAACAGTTTCTATATGATGTAACAATGATAGCACGAAGAGATTAATGATTTCAGATAAGAATAGTTATGAAAATATCTTCAGAAATATGGAGGATATTTAAAATGAAAGATACTATGATATCTTGGAATTTCTAATATCGAAGGATGGTGAAGAAAATTTATCCGTAAGGGTTTAGATTCGGAAGCAAGGTATTCGCTAAAGATTTCATCAGCAACAGAATCATTTAGATTCTTTGAAGTCAAACTTATTCTTTGTGATTTGTCCACGGCTTCCTTCATAGTTTTGCATAATCCGCTTTTCGGTACTAGATTTTCTATTGAATGTTTCCAATATAATGACACACAGGAAGTACGAAGAGGTATATAATTTCGAACGAGAATATTTATGAAAATATCCTCAGAAATATCGAAGATATTGATGATGATATTTTGGAATTTCTAAGTTCGATGGTTGGTAAAGAAAGATTTTCCGTAAAATTTTAACATGAATTCGGAGCAAGATATTCTCTAAAGATTTCAACGGATCCAGAATTATTTGGATTCTTTGAATATAGGGTATGGTCCCTGCATTTGTCATTGGTCTCCTTCATGGTTAACTCTATCCGTTTTCCAGTTCCAACATTTCTGAGCTTTTTCAACATATTATTCTTTATCATCAAACTTCCGATGACTAAGGTCGTTTACGGTTGTCTATGGTTTCTGCTGCTGCTTTATTCAGCTTTTTCAACATTCAGAATATTGATTTGTGACTGAGTGCTTTTCAGAATTTCAGAATGAGAGATCATAATTCTTAGAGATAAATGTCATACGTATAACTGTTGATGTAGATATGCTGTGAGTTTTCAAAGTACTGATTGCTGATTCCCGGTAATTGGTATTGCAGTTCTTGTTACATGATGCGGATGATTATATGATAGGGTTTCAATGAATAAATATAACGATTTGTCAGAGAGATTTATGCCAAGAAGCAACGAGGTTGCTGGTACATCTACTGGTAATATAGTGGAATATAAAAGAATTCTCCGGTATCAAAAGGGTAATCGTATATATCAGGATTATAGTAAGACTACTTCGAGTGACAAGTCAAAGTTGACTTGCTGGAGCTGTGACAAAATTGGCTACTTTGAAAAGGGATCGCAAAGTTATTTTTGCTAATAAATGCCAAAGGATCTGATGCGGCTACGTGTTAAACTTTTACTCAATTGTCGAGAGTTTCTCAGGTGCATAACTATATGCATAAATTTTTCCTTCCGTAGATGAAGTTCGGTTGGTTCATCCTCTCGATTGAGGTGTTTTCAAGAATTATGAAAGGTTTGAGTCGCAGATTGTAATCGTCAAGATATAAATGAGGTTTAAGATGAAATCAAGTGGCAAACTTGAAGTATTGTTTAGTTTCATATGTTATAATCAATATTTTAATTCATTTTAATTATCCACTATTGGTAGTCCTCAGTTGATTAATCCACAGTTAGCTAGGAACTGTTAGCTAGGATTTTGTTAGCGTGGATTCTTAACAAAATTTCTCATAGTTAATTTGTTTGTTTCTAACAAATTTTATTCCGTCAAATATTTTCTTCATTATGCCACTTGTTGGATTCTGATAGGTCAAAATCCAAATATGAAATTGAACTTGGATGAAAATAGTTGTTCTTTGGTGAACAGATACGTATATGTGTGAATTTGAGCAGTGTTGTTAATGACTGCTGAATCTGAATTGAAGAATGTACAGTGTAACTTATTAATGTGAAAACTTAAGTATTCCTCGGAAATTACCTACCCGTTAAAGTATTTTCATCATTAACAGTTTGTACGAAAGAATTTTCAATCACAATCTTTATGAAAATATATATACATATATATTTTATTCAGATGTAATCATGGATTTAATGAGTCGATATAATATTAGACTCATTTGATTTCGATTTGAGCTAGAATAAGTAATCTCTAAAACTATTAGGATCCACATATTCTTCGCAGAATATTAATGAAGTTATGGTTCAATACTTCATTGTTAATTGCTGTTGGTACTCCTTGGTGTCCATGGTGCGTATGATGTTGATGTTCGTGGAACAGATTGTGATATTGAGGTGTGGGATGCGGATATTGTTGTTGGTGGTATTGTTGGTGCCGGTAATGTTGCTGAAGCTGGTACATTTTGCACCATAATTTTCAAGGCTACAACTCGTGCGCGAAGCTCGTTGGCTTATTACTCCGGAATAATTATCGGTAGGAACAAGTGAATGAATAAAGTTTAGAATATGAGATATGATATGTTCGTGGCGAGATATTCGGGAAATGAGAGTGAAAGTGGTGTTTCTAATAGGTTCACCGGTAAGTGTTTCAGGTTCTTCGTCAAAAGGTGAATTTGGTTGGTGGAAAGGATCGCTTTCTTCTCGTCTCCATTGATTAGGTCGACTACGAATCCATCAGATGAATTGGGGATGGATGATTGGTTGCTTCATTCTGGTGACGTTGTTTCCGGAGCTTAGATGACTATCCATTTGGAATAACTGTCGGGATAACTATCGGAATAGTTGTCGGAATCCGAGGGACTCAAACTGGTTGAGGGATTCATCTCGTACGATCAGATGAAGGATTTTCAATAAGGAATATATTATAGGATGTAGATTAGTACCCTGCAATACATAGTTTACATATGCATATATAGTACTAAAATCCTATAAGTTACGGAGGAATCTACGGAAGCTGTCAGGCGAAGTTTACAATAACAGATACGCTAAGATATGAATTAGCAGATATGCTAAGATATGAATTTTTGTCTATACACTAATCATGCAGTTAACGCAATAAGATGTGTCTAGACTAAGAATGATAAGCAGGTAATTTTCAACACGAAATGATAAGCAAAACTTTTGACATGTAGACACGGTCGAAGTCCAGACTCACTAATGCATCCTAACGACTACCAGTTAGACACACTAATGCAGACCCAGTTCACTAAGACCACCGCTCTGATACCAACTAAAATGCCCCGTCCTAATCCAACTGGACGAAGTCATCAACATTTGATTCCAGAGCAATGATCGACTCCAAGTAATGTCCTTAAAATGAGCAAATGCACAGCGGAAGATTTCTTTCATACCTGAGAATAAACATGCTTTAAAGTGTCAACCAAAAGGTTGGTGAGTTCATTGGTTTAACATAAATAATCATTTCCATCATTTTAATAGACCAAAAGATTTCATAATTCCATTTCTCATAAACATACGTCCCATGCATAGAGACAAAAATATCATTCATATGGATTGAACACCTGATAACCGACATTCACAATATGCATATAAGAATATCCCCATCATTTTGGGATCCTCCTTCGGAAATGATATAAATTTCGAAGAACTAAAGCATCCGGTACTTTGGATGGGGCTTGTTGGGCCCGATAGATCTATCTTTAGAGTTCGCGTCAATTAGGGTGTCTGTTCCCTAATTCTTAGATTACCAGACTTAATAAAAAGGGCATATTCGATTAGATAATCCAACCATAGAATGTAGTTTCGAATACTTGTGTCTATTTCGTAAAGCATTTATAAAAGCAGCGCATGTATTCTCAGTCCCAAAAATATATAATGCAAAAGCAATTAAAAAGGGAGTAATGAAACTCACCTAATGTATTTTGTAGTAAAAATACATATGACGAAACTGAACAATGCAGGGTTGGCCTTGGATTCACGAACCTATATTATTCATATATATATATTAAAATATATAATCGTAATTGAATAATTATATATATATATATATATATATATATATATATATATATATATATATATATATATATATATATATATATATATATATATATATATATATATATATATATATATATATATATATATATATTGTTATTAATAATATACTAATTATACTATATGTTATTTAGATAAATTTAATATACTTAGTTTATATGTTTTATATAGCTATTACATATCATTAATAATAAAAACTGTATAATAAGGTTTAGTATATATATATATATTTATATATATATTACTTAATATAGTTTAACTAATATCTTTTTAATAAGTAAAGTATAGCTTAATGTATTTTGATATAAAAGTATCTATTTATGATATTATTGATTGTTTTGATGATAACAAAATAATAATTTTTGTAAGGATGATGATAGTAAGTTTAAAAATGATAATACTTATGTTATTAATAATAATAATAATAGTAGTAGTACTAAAAGTGATACCAATACTTGAATGACAAAATTTATAATAATAATTACATTAAAAATGTTAATAATAATAATAATAATGGTTATCTTTATAATAATACACATGTTACAATAATATTAATAACTCTAATATTTATTTAATGATACATAGGTTAATAATAATTATAATAATAATAATAATAATAATAATAACAATAACAATAACAATAATAATAATGATAATAATAATAATAATAATAATAATAATAATAATAATAATAACAACTTTATTCATAATAATAATAATAATAATAATAATAATAATAATAATAATAATAATAATAATAATAATAATAATAATAATAATAATAATAATAATAATAATTAAATTTGAAAGTATAATAATAATAATAATGATGATGATAAAAATAATAATATCAACAATAACAATAATAGTAATAATAAGAAAATACTACCTTAGTATAAGCTTTCTAAAAAAAAATTAGAAAACCGCCTCTGCCCGGGCTCGAACCCACGACCTTTCGCTCCTCGCAAACACACATAAACCATTATGCTATCCTTGTTTTTCTGTCTTATTTAGTTTACCTAGATTATTTAACCCGTCTTCATCATCGTGTATATTGAGCATCACAATTTCATTACAATGAATCCAATCATCATAATCATCAACTTAACAACCATCATTATAAATTTACGAATACTGTACACCATCATCTTTCATTTACTTGGAACAGGAACATATAGCGTATAAAATTAGCAGCAGCAGGAGGTTTGGGCCTCAATTAAAAGAGAAAACAATTGAGATTTGGCTATGGCCCAAACATGAAACAAGTTCCCAGTCCAACAACAAATTTCGGCCCAATTGAAATCTGTAAACATGGCAGCCCAATATCCAAAACAAGGAAATTCGATGTCCGATATTCACAAGGCAAGAGTCGACACAGATAAAAAGAAAAAGGAAACAAACACGACAGCAGTAGTAGCAGTTTAAACATCCTATCACCATTCCATCGTCTTCATCGTGATCCAGCTTGAAATCGGCCCAACAAAAATAAAGAAGTTGGATCCTTGTTTAGAAGAAGTAACACGACCCAGTTTGGAAACAAGGATTCGGTTCTTACAGCTTTTAATAAAATGGTTTTAAAACAATTCATGGTGCATTGGATACCCATCGTTTGAGTGCTCCACCCATCGTTTTTTTTTTTAAACCGAAAAGTATGTCACAATACCTACTTTGTGTTGTCTTGTCTCCTTGTCTAGCATGCTTGACCAATATTATAATACCATTCCCCACTTGATCATCAATCCATCCACTATACCGAATATAGAGGGAGAAATAATAATAAAAAAAAATACTACTCATGTTTACTTGGCCGAAGACCAAGTGGACAGCAACCTAACACAATATAATCGGTAGCCACCTTCTCATACCTGTCACCCCTTTTTGTTTAAATTAATCAAATGGGTTAATTGATAAAAAGGGTATCGGCCATGATGTTTATTATCCCACCAACCTATTTAAATGCCAAGTATATTACACCACTTCACCATGTTGACAAAACATAAAACACGTTCAACCATTCTCGTTTTATAAATGTTCTTTGTGGTTGTGATCCAATCGAAAAGGGTGATAGCAGCAGTATAGTAATTGTGACTTTGTAGCAGTTTCGTTTGAACAGTAATAAAGAAGCAACGTTTAGGATGGCGTTTGTCATAAACAGAGAATCTTGAAGGTGTGGTTGTTTTCGATCAATAAATAAAACAAGAACATGTAAATATGGTAGCAGGTGACGGTTTGGTTTTAATGGGTTTGTGTTATCTTTCGAAGAAGAAAAGAAAACGCAGGTTGTTTAAATGGGGTTAATGAACTAAAGGTGACGTTTTGTTTGGTATTTTCCAGCTGCAAATAGTAGCGGTTTTGTGGGTTTCATGGAGGGTTGCAAAACAGAAACATGGCAACAACAACTATAATTCACGATGAGTGTTTGTTGGCTTGAAGAGTTGTGGTTGTCGATGTATGGTGTTGAAGTGGTGATAATAACCGAATATATTGAATCGAGCATGGTGGTTGTCGATGGTTTTTATGATGGTTGAAGGTGATTGATCAAGGAGTGTACGTATATGTATATATTTTATCTACCTATATTTTTCTGTTTTCTAAAGAAAATTTTCACGAATTTAAACTGTAAAGGAGAATGTTTGTATACGATAGATGTATGTGAGGTCATCTGATATTATTTATTACTGAATTTAATCGTTTACATCAATAATCGTTAATGGTCGACAGAGAGGATTTATCAAGGACAAAAATATACTAAATAAAAAGAATTGAAAGAGATGTTAAACCGATTTTTGGATCCATTCATTTGTTAAAGTTTCTGATTGTACGATTTACTTCAATCTAGTTAGAGTACAATGATATGCACAGATGCTGGTTTCCAGTTTCGATGTTCTTTTATCTATAAACTTAATTTTTTTATAAAACTAATTCTATTATTATTAAATAATAAAATACTGATTATTATTAATAATAATTACATAATACTACTATCAATAATAATTTCTTAAAATTAACAATCTTTAGGTTAATAACACTAATAGTTATAATCATGTTCTTAAATGATATTATTAATAATATTAATACTTTGTATTACTGATATATACTATCATACATTGAATATTTAATAATCAAACATTATAATATAGGAATCTTATTTTAGTAACAACTTAATAATTTTTATGTATGAAATTAAGTAATTAAATTCAAATGATTAAATTGTATTTTATTATCCCAAATTATTATATATATACTATTATTTATTTTTACTTCGTGAATCGTCGAAAATAGTCAAAGGGTAATAGATTTCATGAATATAATTCCAAAACCTTTTAAGACTCAATATTACAGACTTTGCTTATCGTATCGAAATCGTATAAAGATTAAGTTTAAATTTGGTCGGAAATTCTCGGGTCATCACAACCAATAACGCTATGGTGCTACCGGCTCGTGGTTCACACCATACACATTTGAGTCATACTCGTTTATAGTGCTACCGGCTCGTGGTTCACACTCGATGCTACTGGCTCGTGGTTCACATCTTAGTTTATAGTGCTACCGGCTCGTGGTTTACACTCGATGCTACCGGCTCGTGGTTCACATCTTAGTTTATAGTGCTACCGGCTCGTGGTTCACACTCGATGCTACCGGATCGTGGTTCACATCCCATCCCACACATGTTTTGGCACTACCGGCACGTTGTTCATACCATAACATTTACAAATAAACACGCCATATACATGAACACATAATTATTCCACTCACCTTGTCACAAGGGTGATGATTTAGCACTTCCGAGCTTTAACGCAATGTACCTAAATCATTAAGTGCACATTCAATTTTACAACTAGTGGGATTAACCACAATACTCCCACTTGAGCATTTAATGACCCAAATTGCATTAAATGACTCAACTACTCACAACCGCCCATACATGGCCAAGACTCGACTTTAATCATTAAGACTAGTGAATTAAAGTCTATTAACTTCAATTAACACAAAACTTAGGGTAATCCATACCCATTTCATCCCATTAGGTCAACTAGTACATTTTGACCCATTTTATCTCACTTAAACTCACAATCAAGTCAAACTTACCCATTAACCCTTCTTTCATAAATATTAAAGTGCATTAGTGACTAACAACACCAATTGACACTTACAACCTCAAATCACAAGGCCAAAACCCTAGATTGTGGCTATTAGGGTTTCATTACAACAACATAACCCAAACTCACCCATTTTACCACCAAATGGGTCTTACAAATCTCTAGTACCCAAAACCCTAGTCATTAACCAATTAAAACTCAAAACTTAGAGTTAGAACTTACCAAGACTATCCAAGCGCTGCTAGAGACACAAGGAACAACTTTAAATCTCGCTCCTAGGTTTGATTCGCAATTCTCCAACTCCAAATCTCATGATTAAACTAAGTAGGTTTTGTGTTTTGGGAGAGAAATAGGAAAGAAAAAGGAAAAGGAAATGAAATAAATGAGTATGTGGTGGAGAGTTAAAGCTCCCATCAGATCCACATGTTAATTTACCATTTTGCCCCTTAAAAATCCTTAAAATGAGCTAAATCCGACACCAGTTCAGCAGACCTGTCGCGGCGCGACCTTACTCGTCGCGATGCGACACATAAAGGGAAATTAGACCATTCTTAAACCAACTTCTGATCTAAATTTGCTTGTTATGCCGCGGCGCGGACCGAAATGTCGCGGCGCGGCCTAAGGCTAGAACTGGACAGCTCGACCAACTTAAACACTTTTCGATTTTATTTAATTTGTTCACTTAAATCCCGCTTCCTACATTCGCCTAAACTTCAACAATAGTCTCATAAGACTTAACGCTATCAAAGCCCATGTATAAACTTGTAGGCGCACACATTATCAAGTATATATATATATATATATATATATCTATATATCTATATATATATATATATATATATATATATATATATATATATATATATATATCTACACATATATCTATACAATTACGCATAATCTAGCAAGTTACAAACGTATAAATGATTAAGTATGTACCTTTCGATACGTACGGGAAAACGGGGTGTTATAACTCTCCCCCACTTGAATCGGAGCGCGTCCTCGCGATCCAAGCTGCATGACAAGAAGGAAGATAAACCAACACGAATTCTTCGGGCTCCCAAGTAAACTCGGAACCTTTACTACGACACCATTGGACTTTAAAAGTCCTAACCTCTTTATGTCTCAATCTTTTGACCTTCTCATCAAGTATGGCAATCGGTTCCTCGATATACTCTAACTTATTATTTAGCTCAATCTCGTCAAATGGCACCCAAGATGAATCATCCGCAAGACACTTACGGAGGTGGGAAACATGAAATGTATTATGGATCCCCGCAAGCTCTTCGGGTAATTCCAAACGATACGCGACCTCACCAACACGAGCTAAAACCTTAAACGGCCCAATAAACTGAGGAGCTAACTTTCCTCGTTTCCGAAACCGAATAATACCCTTCCATGGCGAAACTTTGAGCATCACCATGTCACCTTCTTGAAATTCGATCGTTCGTCTACGTTTATCGGCATAAGATTTTTGCCTATCTTGAGCCTTTTTCAAATGCTCTCGAATCACATCAATCTTGCTATTCGTTTCTAAAACCAAATCGGTACTCCCGATTTCCTTTTGTCCTACTTCACCCCAACAAATCGGGGTTCGACACCTACGCCCATAAAGCATCTCATAAGGTGGCATCCCAATACTAGTATGATAACTATTATTGTACGAGAATTCCACCAAAGGTAAGTGCTCGTCCCAACTACCACCAAAATCGATAATGCACGCACGTAACATATCTTCCAAAGTTTGATTCGTACATTCGGTTTGACCGTCCGTTTGAGGATGATACGCCGTGCTCAATTTTAATTGTGTACCCATATCCTCATGAAACTTTTCCCAAAATCGAGATGTAAAACGAGTATCTCGATCCGAAACAATCGATATAGGAACACCGTGTCGAGAGATGACTTCCTTGATAAACAACTTAGCCAAGGTCTCCGACGATATCGCTTCCTTAATGGGAAGAAACAAAGCACTTTTCGTCAGTCGATCAACTATAACCCAAATCGAATTAAACTGGGTTCTCGCCGTTTTAGGTAACTTTGTAATGAAATCCATGGTAATGTGCTCCCATTTCCATTTCGGGATTTCTAACGGTTGTAACTTACCATACGGCTTTTGGTGCTCGGCCTTAACTTGCAAACACGTGACGCATTGCTCAACATACTTCACAACATCACGTTTCATGCCCTGCCACCAATAATCTTTCTTTAAGTCAAGATACATTTTCGTTGCACCCGGATGAATGGAATACTTTGACTTATGTGCTTCATCTAGTAGCACTTGTCGGTACTCACCCATCTTAGGCACCCACACTCTTCCTTGAAAAGACAACAAACCCCGCGAGCCCATAGTAATGAACTCTGATTGTCCCACAATTCGCTCCGCATACTTGTTGTGAACGTAAGCCTCTATTTGAATCACTCCGAGTTTTTCAAGAAAATCGTCAGTAATAATCATACGTAACAATCCCAATCGTAACGTCGGGTGATGACTTTTTCAACTTAACGCATCCGCGACTACATTTGCTTTGCTCGGATGATAAAGTATTTCACAATCATAATCTTTCACCACATCCATCCACCTACGTTGACGATAATTCAAATCTCGTTGACTAAAGATGTGTTTCAAACTCTTATGATCCGAATAAATCGTACACTTGACACCATACAAGTAATGGCGCCAAATTTTCAACGCATGCACAACCGCCGCCAACTCAAGATCATGAGTCGGATATCTCGTCTCGTGTTCCTTTAATCGTCGAGAGGCATAAGTTATGACTTTACCTCCTTGCATTAGAACACACCCGAGTCCATTTAACGAAGCATCACAATAAACCGTCATGTCTTCCACTCCTTTCGGTAACACTAACACCGGAGCTTGACACAACTTCTCTTTTAACACTTGAAAAGAAATTTCTTGCTCGTTCTCTCAAACAAACCTCACGTTCTTCCTCGTCAATTTCGTCAATGAAGAAGCGATCTTAGAAAAGTCTTGGATAAACCGACGATAATAACCAGCCAATCCGAGAAAACTTCGGACCTCCGTAGGCGTAGTCGGTTGTCTCCAACTCTTCACCGTCTCTATCTTCCCAGGATCTACTTGAATACTGTCTTTGTTCACAATGTGGCCAAGGAATTGAACCTCCCTTAGCCAAAATTCACATTTGGAGAACTTGGCATACAACTTCTCCTTTCGTAACGTCTTCAATACTTCACGCAAATGACGTTCATGCTCGTTCATACTTTTCGAGTAGGCTAGTATGTCGTCAATGAACAAAATCACCGACTTGTCCAACATAGGTTGGCACACTCGGTTCATAAGATCCATGAATGCCGCCGGTGTATTCGTAAGACCAAAAGGCATAACTATGAACTCAAAATGCCCATAACGCGTTCGAAAAGCCGTTTTCTCAATATATTCCTCACGGACCCGCATTTGGTGATAGCCGGACCGTAGGTCAATCATTGAGAAGTACGTCGCGCCTTGGAGTTGGTCAAACAAATCATCAATCCGAGGCAATGGATAACGATTCTTGATCGTCACTTTATTCAACTCCCGGTAATCGATGCACTTCCGCATACTACCATCCTTCTTTTTCACGAATAAAACCGGAGCGCCCCATGGCGAAGCACTCGGTCGAATAAAACCCTTCTCAAGCAACTCTTGGGTTTGATTTAACAACTCTTGCATTTCCGTTGGTGCTAAACAATAAGGAGTTTTAGCAATGGGAGTAGCTCCCGGAACCAACTCAATGCGAAATTCAACTTGTCTTTCCGCCGGAACACCCGGTAACTCTTCCGGAAAAACGTCTTCGAATTCACTAACCACCGGAATTTCACGAATAGGTGGTGACTCATCGCGAGCATCAACAACATGGGCAAGAAAAGCCAAGCCACCACTAACAAGAAAACGACGTGCCCGTGCAAAAGAACATATCGGCACAAGTCTTCTTCGTCTATCGCCATGAATAATCAACTCTCCCCCACTTGGGGTCTTCACACGTATAAATTTTTTATGGCATGCAATATCAGCTCTATTTCTATCGAGCCAATCCATACCAACAACGATATCAAAATCGCCCAAAGTCATAGGGATGAGATCAATTTTAAAGTTTTCGGCACCAAAAACAACGTCACAATTTTTACACACATCAACCACTAGCACCGTCTTGCCGTCCGCTATTTCGACTTCTACCGGACGAATTAACTTAGCTAACGGTCTATCAAGTTTAGGCACAAATTTTCGAGACACAAACGAAAAATTTGCACCGCTATCAAAAAGAATCCTTGCCGGATTAGAATTAATCAAGAAAGTACCTGAGACAACTTTGTTGGATTGCTTGGCTTCGTCGTTAGTCATCAAATAGTTTCGACCCCTAGCCGTACCCGCCGCTTTCTCTAACCGCTTAACGTTATCATTATTCAAATCGGGGCATTCCTGCCTCTTGTGCCCCTCTTTACCACAATTAAAGCAAGTGACTTTGGTTGACGCCTTGGTGCAATCACGGGCCATGTGTCCTCTTTGATTACAATTATAACACATGGGCCCGAAACCCCCGGAAGCACCCTTCTTCACACTATTAACGCTTTCGAAGCCTTTCTTGTTCTTTTTATTGGAAAAGTTCGAATGACTCGAACCTTCAAACGTTTTTTAGAAAAAGTGAAATCACTCTTCCTTGGAACCTCCGGCTCAAAACCCCGAGCCAACTCGAATAGCTCTTCAAAAGTCTTAGCCATTCCCCGACTAATCTTACCCTTTAACTCATCGTTCAAGGTACGGTAGAAATCTTTCATTAGCTTGTGGTCGTCACCAACATATTCCGGGCAAAAGCGAGTCTTTGCCAAAAAGGTAGACTTGAGAGTAACCAAGTCCATCGAACCTTGTTGCAAATGATGCAACTCGTCCCGGATTCTATCAAGGTCGGAAGAAGTTCGGTATTCTTGGAAGAATTCCTTCTTAAACTCCTCCCATGTCAAGCTCATGCATTGCTCTTCACCATATAAATTGATTTTGTCGTCCCACCATAACTTGCCTTCTTCACGTAACATGCTAGACCCATATCTCGTCTTCTTCTCGGGAGGACACTCCGCGGTACGGAACGCTCCCTCGATATCGAAAATCCAACAAATGCTTTTCAATGGATCCCTCACCCCATTAAACATCGGAGGTTGAGTATCCTTGAAATTCTTGTAGTGGAAGTCCCGTCTCCCTTCACCTCCTTCACCGCGACGATAAATGTTTCTAGCATCAAGGGCATCTTTTATAGTGGCCTTCATTCGTTCATTTATCAAATCGGTCACTTGCCCATCGACCGAATCTTGGAAGACCTTTCGGACGTCCGTAAGAAAATCCGCTTTTAACTTTTTAAAGACGGCCTCAACCTTAGCCGAAAATTCGGCGTCCTAGCTCGTACTTCCGTTATCATGATCGGGACCGTTTCTCGTCTTCATTCTATAAAACGGAATAGGTTAAACCATGTAACGAAAAGACATAACACGTAAGTATATACATGTACACCACACTACCCCATCTTGCTCAACAATCGTCGTACATTACTCGTTTGACACGATTTGCACCCGTAACAACGGTAGCTAATCGTTGCTACGCGAGCACGTCGCATTAACTCGCTAGTACAACGTCCGTCATGCTTGATGATTACTAAACACAATACAAAACAATTAGCACAAGGTTAGTTCACATAAACCAAGGCACTAACAATTCCCGATTAGACCCAAAGTCCTACAAGTCCCGCATAAATCCATTAGACCATGCTCTGATACCACTTGAAACAACCCAACCCATACTCCGTACGATAAATTTTTTTTTTTAAAATATAATACACATTTACGCGCCAATTAAATATGTAACCCATTCCACACGATTCGTCAAAACATACTACGAGTTTAATGTTTACAAAAAGGCACAAAGGCCATTAACGAATGTGATACAAATTTGACCAACAACAAATGATAGTTTATAATCCAAACGACACTCGAGCATGGTTTGGGGCTAAACTACCCAAAACGTTCGGCCACTTCAAAAGCTATCCCAAAAGCATCCCCTGTCAACACAAACGGGAGACAACTAATCCAACCGTATGCCCTTACCCTTGTCCAAGCCGGAAACTATAAAATGGTAAATAACGAGAGGGTAAGTAATGCTTAGTGAGTGCAACAATTATACATACATATATATAACCTATCCATTTGCAATCACAATACCAAATACCTCATACGAACTTGTAACTCAATTAGCATGTCAACACTAACAAGTCGTACATTATCACACAACTTCATTAGCATATACTCAACTCAATATATTTTATATGCTAAACAAACAACAATGTCAATATGGTTAACCAATAACGCTATGGTGCTACCAGCTCGTGGTTCACACCATACGCATTTGAGTCATACTCGTTTATAGTGCTACCGGCTCGTGGTTCACACTCGATGCTACCGGCTGGTGGTTCACATCTTAGTTTATAGTGCTACCGGCTCGTGGTTCACACTCGATGCTACCGGCTCGTGGTTCATATCTTAGTTTATAGTGCTACCGGCTCGTGGTTCACATCCCATCCCACACATGTTATGGCACTACCGGCACGTGGTTCATACCATAACATTCACAAATAAACACGCCATATACATGAACGCATAATTATTCCACTCACCTTGTCACAAGGGTGATGATTTAGCACTTCCGAGCTTCAATGCAATGTACCTAAATCATTAAGTGCACATTCAATTTTACAACTAGTGGGATTAACCACAATACTCCCACTTGAGCATTTAATGACCCAAATTGCATTAAATGACTCAACTACTCACAACCGCCCATACATGGCCAAGACTCGACTTTAATCACTAAGACTAGTGAATTAAAGTCTATTAACTTCAATTAACACAAAACTTAGGGTAATCCATACCCATTTCATCCCATTAGGTCAACTATACATTTTGACCCATTTTATCTCACTTAAACTCACAATCAAGTCAAACTTACCCATTAACCCTTCTTTCATAAATATTAAAGTGCATTAGTGACTAACAACACCAATTGACACTTACAACCTCAAATCACAAGGCCAAAACCCTAGATTGTGGCTATTAGGGTTTCGTTACAACAACATAACCCAACATAACCCAACTTAAAGTTCAGTAGACCTGTCGCGGCGCGACCTTACTTGTCGCGGCGCGACACATAAAGGGAAATTAGACCCTTCTTAAACCAACTTCTGATCTAAATTTGCTTGTTATGCCGCGGCGCGGACCCAAATGTCGCGGCGCGGCCTAAGGCTAGAACCGGACAGCTCGACCAACTTAAACACTTTTCGATTTTATTTAATTTGTTCACTTAAATCCCGCTTCCTACATTCGCCTAAACTTCAACAATAGTCTCATAAGACTTAACGCTATCAAAGCCCATGTATAAACTTGTAGGCGCACACATTATCAAGTATATATATATATATATATATATATATATATATATATATATATACACATATATCTATACAATTACGCATAATCTAGCGAGTTACAAACGTATAAATGATTAAGTATGTACCTTTCGATACGTACGGGAAAACGGGGTGTTACAGATCAACCACAAAGGCTCTATTTAGTAAATCTTGATAGCGGGTCTTCCAATATTTGTATCCCACAAATATCTATGAACCTTGGTTGCAACCTTACCCCACATTCATCCCGTGAATGTATACCAATCCAAGTCCATAATAGTCTAAACCTCACACTTGTTCCCACAAATGTGATCGACTACGGAATTTAGAATAATTTCTTATTCATGGATAAAATATGCAAAATAGGAACATGACTCAAGACATAATTATATTAATGAGTTTGACCAAATTTGTTCCGTTACAATACTTAAAACAGATCATGACCAATCACTAGAATATCGAAGCCCTAATGCACAAACATGTCCTGCATGTTTTTCTCCATGTAAGAGCTTCGTGAGAGGATCCGCTATATTAAGATCCGTGTGAACTTTGCGAATACATATCTTTCCCTTTTCAACTTCATCCCTTATGTAATTGAATCTCCGCTCAATGTGATGGGTCTTTTGGTGAGCACGAGGTTCTTTGATTTGAGCAATCGCACCCTCGTTGTCACAAAAGATCTCAAGAGGGTCCTGAATGGAAGGGACTACTCCTAAGTCGTCGATGAATTTCTTCATCCATGCAGCTTCCTGAGCTGCCAATGAGGCGGCAATGTACTCTGACTCTGTAGTGGATAAGGCAACAACATCCTGTTTTGAACTCTTCCAAGAGACCGTACCTCCATTTAATGTGAAGACATAACCGGATTGTGATCGAGAATCATCTCGATCAGTTTGGAAACTCGCATCCACGTAACCTTTTACAGCGAGTTCCTCCTCACCAGATCCATATATTAGAAACATATCCTTAGTCCTCCTAAGGTATTTCAATATACTTTTAACCGCAATCCAATGACTATTTCCTGGGTTATTCTGGTATCTACTCATCAAGCTTAGGGTGCATGACACATCCGGTCTAGTGCATATCATTGCATACATGATTGATCCAATAGCAGATGCATATGGGACTCTCTTCATTCTCTCTTGTTCATCTTTCGTGGTAGGGCACTGAGATGAACTGAGAAGCGTTCCTCTTTGAATAGGTACCAAACCACTCTTAGAGTTCTCCATCTTGAACCTTTTCAAGACCTTTTCAATGTATGCACTTTGATTCAAACCTATCAGTTTCTTGGATCTATCCCTGTAGATCCCAATCCCCAAAACGTATTGTGCTTCTCCAAGATCCTTAATGGAGAAGCATTTACTTAGCCAAGTTTTAACTCCTTGCATTGCCGGAATATCATTTCCAAATAACAATATATCATCCACATATAGTACAAGGAACATGATAGTGCTCCCATTAGCTTTCTTATATACACAAGCTTTATCACCATTTTTAATGAAGCCAAATTTCTCGGCTTCCTCATTAAAACGATGATTCCACATTCTGGATGCTTGTTTCAATTCGTAGATTGACTTCTTTAACTTGCATACATTTTTAGGATATTTCGGATCAACAAAACCTTCAGGCTGAACCATATAGACATCTTCCACAAGATATCCATTTAGGTAAGCGATCTAGAAATCCATTTGCCATATTTCGTAATCATAATGAGCAGCAATAGCAAATAATATCCTAATAGACTTTAGCATTGCCACAGGCGAAAAAGTTTCATCATAGTCAACCCCTTGAGTTCGAGTGAAACCTTTTGCTACAAGTCTAGCTTTATATGTATCCAAGTTTCCATGTATGTCAATTTTCATTTTGAAAAGCCATTTACAATCAACTAGCCTTGAGCCAGTAGGTTGTGCAACAAGTTCCCAAACTTGGTTGTCATACATGGATTGCATCTCAGCGTTCATGGCTTCCTGCCATTTATCCTTATCAATCCTTGATAAAGCATCTTGGTAATTTGTTGGTTCATCCAAATCAACCACATAGCAACCATCCATGAGAAACCCATATCTCTCAAAAGGATTACTAATCCTACCAGATCTGCGAACGTCTTGTGTATTTTGATCATCCATTTGATCATTCTCAACATTTTCACGTTGAGTGCTAGTGTCAACCAATTGTGTATCATCAATGAAAGTAACGAAGTATCTTTCACCATTCCTAGTTATGTGCTTAAAAGGTCCACATACATCCGAATGTATTAATCCCAATAAGTCTTTAGCCCTTTCATAGGTCCCTTTGAAAGGTGCTTTAGTCATTTTGCCTCGTAAACAAGATTCACATACATCAAACGAGTCTAATTTCAAAAGTCCATTCTTTTGAACGAGTCGAGTGAAATCATCATTTCAAAAGTCCATTCTTTTAAAGTGTATGCATTCGATTCTTGTTTATGTGACCAAGGCAACAATGCCATAAGTAGGAATCACTCAAATCCCTTTTGAGTTTCTTGGTGTTTGCATGGAACATTGAGCTATTGTATGATGTGTCATCATGAACCAATTCATAAATACCATTCAAAGGTAAAGCCTTAAAATAGAACACATTGTTTAAAGAAACATGGATATCATCATTAATGAAATTAAGATTAAAACCATATTGTTTCAAACGGGATACAGAAATAATGTTTCAAGATAAATCGGGTGCATACAAAACATTTTTCAAAATAAGCTCCAAACCACTTGGTAACTTCAAAACAAAGTCTCCTTGAGCTTTCACTTGCACCCTTGCTCCATTTCCCATGAATAGACTTGTTGTTCCCGCATCTTGATCACTTCTTTTGAACCCCTGCAAAGAATTGCAAATATGAGTTCCACATCCTGTGTCTAATACCCATGTATTAGAAGAAGTAATGCTAAGCTCAATGTATAGCATATATACATTACCTGATGTTTACCCTGCATCCCTCTTTTCTTTCAACTCCTTTAGGTAGACCGAGCAGTTGCGTTTCCAGTGACCCATTTCACCGCAACCGAAGCACGGATCTTCCTTGGGGTTAGCTTTACCGGCAACCTTTTGCTTCTTGTTGTTGTCGGTTAGGGTAACCATCTTTCCCTTTCCTTTGCCCTTGCCTTGATAGGTGGGTCCTTTTCTCTTAGCCGTCTTTGGCTTAGAAGTGTTATTGGTTTTGGACCCGCCTTCATTGATCATAAACATGGGTGAAGCCCTTTTACCCATGCTCGCTTCGGCCGTCTTAAGCATTGCATGTAATTCACCAATGCTTTTATCCCAACCATTCATGTTATAATTTAACACGAATGTGTCAAACCTCTTTGACAATGAGTTAAGGATAAGGTCCGTGGCTAATTCATTGGACACGTTGCAATTTAGACAGTTTGCTCGATCAATTAGGCTTTTCATCTTAAGGACATAAGATGAAACGGATTGGGAGTCGTCCATCCGACATGCATGAAGCGCTCAGACCGTTTCAAAGCGCTCGATACGAGCTTGTTGAAGGAACATCTCCTTCAACTGTGTGATCATGTCATATGCACTATGATGCTCGAAGTCCTTTTGGAGTTCGGGTATCATAGTCCCAAGCATAAGGCAAGAAACTTGCAACGAATCGGTGCAATATTTCTCCCAATAAGCCATGCCTTCCGTATCATCCTCATCCGGTTGATCAGGAATGGGGTCTTCCAACACATACGCCCTATCCTCTAGTTTGAGGACAATTCTTAGATTGCGGAACCAATCCATGAAGTTCGTATGGTTGAGTTTTTCCTTTTCGAGGATTGACCTCAACGATAGGTTGTTAAAGTTGATTGGTGCGTTTGGAATGTTGTTGTTATTGGTGGCCATCTACAAAATTTAACAAAGTTGTTTAAGTATTAATTTTAATTTAACGATCAATACCCTTTAAATCCAATTGATATTTATTAAATTTTAGAATCCAACGGTAAACCAAATTCCGGTTAGGTGACCTTTATCCCGTCATTTGATTTAGCTAGGTAGTCATTGTATGACAATTGCAATGCTTTTACAACTTCTAAGTTTATGGGATCATGCAATGTAACGACCCTGGATTTTCCAACATTTATTTATTAATAATTACTATTATTAATACGCGTGTTTAAACGAATGTACGTTATTACATTTACATGTTGCCTTGATTGCCCGTGCTTGACTTTTAAGGGCCCGAAACGTCTCTGCGACACACGAAACTTCACGAATAATATTTTTAGAATATTATTTACATTCATGATTATTTATTATTAATCATTTTAATTAATCAAGGTTAGTGATTAATTACTTGGGCTTTAATTATTTAAATTGCATCTTTAATTAAACTTGGGCCTTTAATTAATGGACTTGGGCCAAGTAAGCCCACCCTACACTTTTATGGACTTGGGAGCCCACTTGTTAAACTAGTATTACATTAAGGTTAAGTGTGATTAATTAAACTAAATGGGAGACAAAGTTGTCTCAAGCATGCATGAGCCTTTTAACTTCTTTACCCTTCCTAGCTTTCCCCATCTTCCCAACACTTGAAAGCAAGCCATTGACCTCCCAAAAATGCCCTAGAAACCGTCCCCTTTCAAGGCCACATGGGAGTTCAAATTTTCCTTTCACTTGATACTTGTTACTTGCATTTTCCATTTCATTTCACACACGCATTCAAACTCTCTCAACCTTCTCTCTTTCCTTTGTAAGCGAACAACTTTTTCTCTTCCTTTCTTGCTTGAAAAACCGTAGCCTAGCAAGCTCCAATAATCATCATCATCTTTTGTTTATTACTTGTTGTTTGTAATTGTTTCTTGTTTGTTGTAAAGATCAAGTCTCTTTAGCTTGAATCTTCTTAGATCTTAGTTACTTCTTTTGAATTTGAAGAACTAAGAACATGAACTCAAACTCACTAGTTTGTAGTTCCATATTCATGTATTTTCAAGATTTAAGTTCATAAACTTCAAGATCTTTCTTTGTTTTCATGAGTTGTAGACTTGAACTCTCAAGATTCAAAACTTAGTTGAATCTTCTCAAGCATGATACAAACATGAACAAATACTTAAAGATCTAGTTACTTACTTTATTTTTGTTCACTTTAATTTCATGTTTCAAGTTCATAAGTTGAAGAAACTTTCTTTTGTTTATATTGTTGACTTGAACTATTAAGATCTACACTTTGGTATGATCTTCTCAAGTATGAAACAAATGTAAACATAAAACTTGTAGATCTAGTTATTTGTTTCACTTTTACTTAGTTAAATTTGTGATTTATGTTCATGGTCAAGTATTTACTAGTTAAGACTTGATTATTCTTCTTGAAACTTTGTAAGTTCAAGACATAGAAGTGTAACTTGCTAGTTACAACTTCACATACTTGTGTTGATTTAACTTAAGTACTAGATCTATACTTTTGAAACAAGGATCTTCAAGATCTACTAAGAACTAAGTTCTACAACCTAAGATCTTGTGTACTTAAGTTTATTTTCAAGTTTGTAGCTTATGACTAGTTTTAAAGTTGATGCAAGTGTTAGATCTAAGACTTTGATGAAACTTTGGTTCATCAAACATCATACAACTCTTAAGTGAGTTGATCTACATGTCTTAGACTCACACTTGTGTTGCTAGTGTCACAACTTAGTTAGTATTACTTTCATAGTTCATGTGTGTGTAGATCTAGGACTTGATGTAACTTTGGTTCATCAAATTAATGTCTTAGACTTGCACTAAGGTTATGATGGCCAAGACTTGGTTAATATGATGTAAACACATCCATGAGTTGTACACTTGAAGCTATATGCATCAAGGATGAGAGCCATGATGAACATCAAGCACCAAGACCACCGGAACCCTCCAAACTTTCTGCTTTCTGTCCCAAAGTTTCTGACCTACTGTTTCTGGACAAGACCAGTAGGTTTGGGTTGATCTAACCTTGATTTTTGGTTAGAACTTTTCGAGTAGATAACTTTTCATGTAAGACTCGTCTTCATACGAGTTACGGTTTAGAGTCTATGGCCCTCCGATCGTCACTAGGTCCATTTACTTTTCTATTTCCTGTTTCAGTTTTCTGTTTACTGTTTTCTGAGTCATACCCGAACACCTGGGCTACTGTAACTGTGATATTCAGTTAGCTCTGTTCGAGTAGATAATTTTTCATTTAGGACTCGTCTTAATACGAGCCACGGTTTAGGATTTATGGCCCTCCGTTCGTCACTATGTCCTTTAACGTTGTGCAGAAAATTCTGACCTACTCGCACTTAAACCGTTGCCACGGTCAAACTAAGACGAGTTGGCTTCTGTAATTTTAACCACACTTGAGGGACTCATAGACAGAGCCATGGCCACTGGTCTCACCTTATTTCAGTAGGTATAGAGACCGTGGTGACTGACCGAAGTCAGCCTTTGTTTTAAAACCTCTTTTATGAACAAAACATACTTATACCTTTCGTTGATGATGACTGATGATAACCCTTATGACCTTAATTACGTACTTATAAACCTTTTGAGATGACTTACTGACTTAGTACTATTTGACTTAGGTTGAGGACACTCGGACCGTTACTTGCACACCATTCCCGACTACTACTTTACCGCTACTACTATCATTGTGAGTTATAGCATTCCCTTTTTACTTTAACATATTTTGGAAACTGAGAATACATGCGGATTTTATGTTTTACATACTACGCACGAGTACTTAAACTTATATATGTGTGGGTTATACAACGGTATAAACATTCCCTTTAGCTCGGTAACGTTTAATCATCGGTTTTTGAACCGTGAACGCGAATCTTAGATATGGATCCATAGGGTTTGACATCCCCACTCGGGCTAGTAGCGCTAGCATTTAACGAGTGTTTAATACTTAGAGGTTATACGCACTTGCCAAGTGCACTTTCAGGGGGTACATTAAACGTTAAGTTAGTTACCGGGTGCCCACGGTTAAGCATATACTTTTACATACTTTTGAACGCTCGTTGTAGTACTGAAATCTCGTGGCCTACTTACATTACTGTTATACTTAAACTATAGCTCACCAACCTTTGTGTTGACCTTTTTAAGCATGTATTTCTCAGGTGCTTGAAGTCGCTTCCGCTATCTTACTAGTCGTGCTGTAGAACCCGCTGCCTAGAGTTGTTATCGCATGACTACTTATCTTGCATTCAAACTTATTTACTTTTGAAACTATGTTATGTAATGACCATTGGGGTCTCGTACACTTATTTATTGCTTCTACTTAACGAAGCATGCTTTCGAATTGTAAAACATTTGACGTTTGTTATGACGTCACTTTTATTAATGAATGCAAACTCTGTTTTGAAAACGCATATAGTACTTAACCTTGTAATGATCCTGTTGATGATGGTCCGTACATGATGATTTAGTACGGGGCATCACATTTGGTATCAGAGCATTGGTTGTAGGGAATTAGGTTGCATTAGTGAGTCTAAGACCGACCCGAGTAGGATTCACTAATAGGACAAATCTACAACTTGCTAGTTTACTTGTTTCTTCTGAACTTACTGCATGCTGCTGCTTACTGTTACTGCTATATGCCGTATGCTACTACATGATTTCATTACTGCATGCTATTACTTGCTTTCGATTGCATGCTAGTTTCGAACGATTACTGATATTTCCATGCTACTTATTGTTATACATGATTTAAACTGTTGGCCTATTATTTGCTTGCTTTATGACATACTGACATGGAAAATTTATTTTTCCTTGTTCAGATGTCGGATGTTCCACCTGCTGGCATTTCAGGCAGTACAGACTCAGACCCCGTCGCCCTACCTACTGCTACACCTACTGCTGCTACTGCTGATACACCGGCCCCGACACCCACTAGTGATCGCGGCGCTTCCACTTCCGGAGATGGTACTAGTGCACCTGCCCCAGTTTCTGCTCCCGGACCCTCGGGGTCACAGCCCCGCATTGGTGGTATTGAGATCCCCGCAGAGTTCGGGGAAGGGCCTTTTCGTAACCACATGCACACGCCTTGCCGACGCACTCCCGACGGACGTTTAGTCGTGATTCCGCCAGGCAGACACCGACAGATGTTGGCCGCCTTCGGACGCTTTGGATTACCAGCTCAGCCACCAGTGTCACCACCACACGATTCGGATGACTCATCATCCGCCGATTCTTCATCATCAGACGACTCCAGCGATGATGAGGATCCTGCTGATAGACCTATTCAGGCACCCTCCACCCCGCCGAGGAAGCAGTACTGGTTCGACGGCACCGTCATTCCATGGGTGAAAGGAGGTCGTGCTTTTACTGACGCTTTTGGCCATCGTCGTAGGGTTACTGCTCGTAAACGAGTTGTGCCATACCCTGCCGACCCACAGATACGTAAGGTTCCCCGTTACGTATTGACTATTCCTGGAACCGTACCACCTAGATTTAGATACGGACCACTTACATCTAGGGACGTACCGTCTACATCCGGAGCCGGACCATCTACATCAGCACCACCGGCACCACCCGCACCACCCGCCCCACCTGCACCGCCTGCCCCACCAGCTCCCTCTAACGAGGAACTGATGAGGGAGATTGAGACTCTCTGAGCTCGAGTCACTGAGCTCGAGGAGCAGTTGGCTCGAGGAGCAGTTCACCCGCCTTCACCGTAGGACCTTGTATTTAGATTTCATGATGTAATCTAGACATAGTTTCATGTATTTCATATGTATTGTACGAACTTATTCAGATGTATGAAACTTATTATTATTAACGAATGGAACTTTGCGTTATTTAATCCTTGCACGATGTTCTATTTACATTGTTGTACGATGATTCTGTGGTATTTGTACCTAGTTTCATTATTTAATAACATGTGATGTTTTGATTCCATGTTAGTCACTATATACTGTATTACTACTACTTGCATGCTGGATTTTGACTTGGGTCAAAATTTTGTTTAGAATACCATGGCTAATGGAAGAACCACACCTATCGCCACCCAGATTGAGGACATGATCAACGAACGGGTCGCTGCAACCCTAGCAGAAAGAAATCTCGAAGCTCCACCGCCACCACCACCGGTTATTCCACCCGTTCGAAATGGGTGTACATACAAGGAATTCCAGAGCTGCAAACCGCATAACTTCAGCGGCACCGAGGGACCAGTTGGTCTCACCAGATGGTTCGAAAAGTTGGAATCGGTATTCAGGGTTAGCAATTGTTCGGAAGCTAACAAAATGAAATTTGCATCTTGCACGCTTTCTGATGGCGCGCTTACATGGTGGAATACCATGGCCCAAGCGCAAGGAATTGATGAGGCATATGCTACGCCTTGGGAAGAATTTAAATGTGCTATGATCGAGGAATACTGTCCGAGAACCGAAATTCAGAAGATGGAAATCGAATTTATGCAGTTAAAGGCCGTAGGGAACGACCTTAACAGTTACAACCGTAGGTTTTTGGAGTTGGCTCTTATGTGTCCGACCATGGTCACCCCCGAATTTAAGTGTTTGGAGAAATACTTCTCGGGACTTCCTAAGTCCATCAAGGGCAATGTTACCTCATCCAAGCCACCAAGTGTTCCCGAAGCAATGCGCATGGCGCATACTCTCTTGAATCAAATCATCCTTGACGAGCCGGAGAAGGCTAAGTTTGAAACTGGTAGTGGCGAGAAGAGGAAATGGGACAACAACCACAACAACAACAACAGGGGTAAGAACTATGATCAAAACCCGGCGAAGCGACATGAAGGGTTCAGGCAAAACAACAACAACACCAACCCCAACAACAACAACAGCTCCAACCCGAACTACAAAGGAACTTTACCACAATGCAAGAGGTGTTATAAGCACCACACCGGGTATTGCAATGTTGTCTGTGAGAAATGCCAACGGACTGGGCATGTTGGTAAGGATTGTAAGGTTACTACTTTGAACGTGAAGCCAAACCACAACAACAATGGGCCTAGGAAATGTTATGAGTGTGGAAAGACGGGCCATTTCAGAAACGAGTGCCCAAACAAGCGTAAGGATGGCGGACCACCACGTGCTAGAGCCTTCAATGTTAATGCAAGGGACGCACGCGACAACCCCGACTTGGTGACAGGTATATTCAAAATCAACAATCTTTTAGCTTCTATCCTATTTGATACTGGTGCCGATAGGAGCTATGTGTGTAGACATTTTTGTGATAAGTTAGATTGGTCGTTAGTTCCTTTAAAGGAAGGTATGCTTGTCGAGGTCGCCAATGGAAAACTTGAAAAGGTTGACCATATTAGTCGTGGAGCTATTATCAACATAGCTGGTGCAGATTTCGAAATTGATTTGATACCTATCAAACTGGGAAGTTTTGACGTGATCGTCGGTATGGATTGGTTGAGCAAGATAAGGGCCGATGTTATCTGTGGAGATAAAGCACTTCGCATACCACAAGGAGATGGCGAACCACTGGTTATCTATGGAGAGAGATGTACCTCGAAGTTGAACCTCATTAGTTGCGTGAAAGCACAAAAGATTATGAAGAAGGGACGCTTTGCTGTCCTAGCACATGTGAAAGCGGTAGAAACTGAGGTGAAGAACGTGAACGACGTTCGAATTGTGAACGAATTTTCTGATGTCTTTCCCGAAGAATTACCTGGATTACCGCCACCGAGGGCAGTATAATTTCAGATTGACTTAGTGCCAGGAGCTGCACCTGTAGCTCGCGCACCCTATAGACTCGCACCTTCCGAGATGCAAGAATTACAGAGTCAACTACAAGAGCTATTAGATCGAGGGTTTATCCAACCATGCTTCTCGCCTTGGGGCGCACCTGTGTTGTTTGTGAAGAAGAAGGATGGATCCTTTCGTATGTGTATCGACTACCGTGAGCTCAACAAATTGACTATCAAGAATCGGTATCCTCTTCCGCGAATTGATGATCTCTTCGACCAACTGCAAGGATCATGTGTTTACTCAAAGATCGATTTGCGATCGGGCTATCACCAGTTGAGGGTGAAGGAAAGTGACGTGATGAAAACTGCATTCAGGACCCGTTATGGTCATTATGAGTTCCTCGTGATGCCATTCGGTTTGACAAATGCACCTGCCGTGTTCATGGATCTCATGAATCGTGTCTGCAAGCCTTACTTGGATAAGTTTGTTATCGTCTTCATAGATGATATCCTCATCTACTCTAAGAGCGAAGAAGAACATGAGCAACACCTCCGATTAGTGCTTGAACTCTTAAGACAAGAGCAAATTATGCCAAATTCTCCAAGTGTGAATTTTGGTTAAAGGAGGTACAATTTTTGGGTCATGTTGTGAGCGACCAGGGTATCAAAGTTGATCCCGCCAAGATTGAATCCATCAGCAAGTGGGAGACCCCCACTACTCCAACGCATATTAGCCAATTCCTAGGTCTCGCCGGTTATTATCGAAGGTTTATCGAAGGATTTTCTCTGATTGCGCGTCCTTTGACCGCACTGACTCACAAGGGCAAGAAGTTCATTTGGGAACCCGCACACGAATCAGCATTCCAAACTTTGAAGAAGAAGTTAACCTCCGCACCTATCCTATCACTTCCTGAAGGCAGTGACGACTTTGTTGTTTATTGCGATGCATCGAAGAGTGGTTTTGGTTGTGTACTGACGCAACGATCAAAGTTTATTGCCTATGCCTCCCGCCAATTGAAGATTCACGAGCGGAACTACACTACACATGATCTTGAACTTGGAGCCGTTGTCTTTGCACTCAAACTGTGGAGACATTATTTGTATGGAACTAAGAGCACTATCTTCACCGATCACAAGAGTCTCCAGCACATCTTCGATCAGAAGCAACTGAATATGAGACAGCGTCGATGGATCGAGACGCTCAACGACTACGATTGTGAACTCCGTTATCACCCTAGCAAGGCCAATGTTGTAGCTGACGCTTTAAGCCGAAAGGAGAGGACGGAACCTCTTCGTGTTAGGGCTCTGAACATCACCATCCATTCGAACCTCAACAGCCAGATCAGAGTAGCCCAAGTTGAGGCTCTCAAGGAGGAGAACATATCTCACGAGCATTTGAACATACTTGTCTCTCGATTCGAGGTTAGAGAGTCTGGACTCCGATGTTATGCCGGAAGAATTTGGGTACCTTATTATGGAGATCTACGAAACCTGATACTTGATGAAGCACACAAATCGAGATATTCGATTCACCCCGGTGCGGGTAAGATGTACCACGACCTTAAAGAACAGTATTGGTGGCCGAATCTTAAGAAGGACGTTGCGACTTATGTTGGTAAGTGTTTGACTTGCTCGAAGGTTAAAGCCGAGCATCAGAGACCTTCTGGGTTACTTCAACAGCCGGAAATCCCACAATGGAAGTGGGAAAGGATCACAATGGATTTCATTACTAAGCTGCCGAAGACGGTGGGCGGATGCTATACTATTTGGGTTATTGTTGACCGCCTCACCAAATCTGCACACTTCCTAGCGATGAAGGAAACTGATACAATGGAAAGACTTGCTCAGCTGTACATCAAAGAGGTTGTATCTCGTCATGGTGTACCTTTATCAATCATCTCCGATTGCAATCCCCGTTTTGCTTCCAGATTTTGGCGTTCTTTGCAAGAAGCCATGGGAACTCGTCTTGACATGAGTACTGCTTATCATCCTCAGACTGACGGGCAAAGTGAACGAACGATTCAGACCTTGGAGGACATGCTGCATGCATGTGTCATTGATTTTGGAAAGGCCTGGGAAAGGCATTTGCCACTCGCCGAATTCTCGTACAACAACAGTTATCACTTAAGCATTAATGCTGCACCTTTTGAAGCATTGTATGGTCGTAAGTGCCGATCTCCTATTTGTTGGGCCGAGCTAGGTGAAGTGCAACTCACCGGGCCCGAGATAGTCCACGAAACTTCAGAAAAGATTGCTCAGATTCAAAACAGACTCAAGGTAGCTCGCGATCGCCAAAAGAGTTAGGCTGATAGTAAACGTAAAGACTTTGAGTTCAACGTTGGTGATCGTGTTATGTTGAAGGTTGCACCCTGGAAGGGTGTGATTCGTTTTGGGAAGCGCGAAAAGTTAAACCCGCGATACATTGGTCCATTTGAAATTTTGGAGCGTGTTGGACCCGTTGCTTATCGTCTTGATCTTCCAGAACAACTGAGCTCAGTTCATCCTACCTTCCTCGTATCAAACTTGAAGAAGTGTCTTGCTCCACCTGAACTTATTATACCATTGGAGGAACTTACTATTGATGACAAACTCCACTTTGTGGAAGAGCCTGTTGAAATCATGGAAAAAGAAGTCAAGGAGTTGAAACACAATAGGATTCCGATCGTCCGAGTTCGATGGAATTCCAAACGAGGACCTGAGTTTACTTGGGAACGAGAGGACCGCATGAGGCAGAAGTATCCCCACCTTTTTCCACCTCCACCATCACCTTCAGATTCAGCTTAAAATTTCGGGACGAAATTTTCTTTAACATGTGGGTAATGTAACGACCCTGGATTTTCCAACATTTATTTATTAATAATTACTATTATTAATACGCGTGTTTAAACGAATGTACGTTATTACATTTACATGTTGCCTTGATTGCCCGTGCTTGACTTTTAAGGGCCCGAAACGTCTCTGCGACACACGAAACTTCACGAATAATATTTTTAGAATATTATTTACATTCATGATTATTTATTATTAATCATTTTAATTAATCAAGGTTAGTGATTAATTACTTGGGCTTTAATTATTTAAATTGCATCTTTAATTAAACTTGGGCCTTTAATTAATGGACTTGGGCCAAGTAAGCCCACCCTACACTTTTATGGACTTGGGAGCCCACTTGTTAAACTAGTATTACATTAAGGTTAAGTGTGATTAATTAAACTAAATGGGATACAAAGTTGTCTCAAGCATGCATGAGCCTTTTAACTTCTTTACCCTTCCTAGCTTTCCCCATCTTCCCAACACTTGAAAGCAAGCCATTGACCTCCCAAAAATGCCCTAGAAACCATCCCCTTTCAAGGCCACATGGGAGTTCAAATTTTCCTTTCACTTGATACTTGTTACTTGCATTTTCCATTTCATTTCACACACACATTCAAACTCTCTCAACCTTCTCTCTTTCCTTTGTAAGTGAACAACTTTTTCTCTTCCTTTCTTGCTTGAAAAACCGTAGCCTAGCAAGCTCCAATAATCATCATCATCTTTTGTTTATTACTTGTTGTTTGTAATTGTTTCTTGTTTGTTGTAAAGATCAAGTCTCTTTAGCTTGAATCTTCTTAGATCTTAGTTACTTCTTTTGAATTTGAAGAACTAAGAACATGAACTCAAACTCACTAGTTTGTAGTTCCATATTCATGTATTTTCAAGATTTAAGTTCATAAACTTCAAGATCTTTCTTTGTTTTCATGAGTTGTAGACTTGAACTCTCAAGATTCAAAACTTAGTTGAATCTTCTCAAACATGATACAAACATGAACAAATACTTAAAGATCTAGTTACTTACTTTATTTTTGTTCACTTTAATTTCATGTTTCAAGTTCATAAGTTGAAGAAACTTTCTTTTGTTTATATTTTTGACTTGAACTATTAAGATCTACACTTTGGTATGATCTTCTCAAGTATGAAACAAATGTAAACATAAAACTTGTAGATCTAGTTATTTGTTTCACTTTTACTTAGTTAAATTTGTGATTTATGTTCATGGTCAAGTATTTACTAGTTAAGACTTGATTATTCTTCTTGAAACTTTGTAAGTTCAAGACATAGAAGTGTAACTTGCTAGTTACAACTTCACATACTTGTGTTGATTTAACTTAAGTACTAGATCTATACTTTTGAAACAAGGATCTTCAAGATCTACTAAGAACTAAGTTCTACAACCTAAGATCTTGTGTACTTAAGTTTATTTTCAAGTTTGTAGCTTATGACTAGTTTTAAAGTTGATGCAAGTGTTAGATCTAAGATTTTGATGAAATTTTGGTTCATCAAACATCATACAACTCTTAAGTGAGTTGATCTACATGTCTTAGACTCACACTTGTGTTGCTAGTGTCACAACTTAGTTAGTATTACTTTCATAGTTCATGTGTGTGTAGATCTAGGACTTGATGTAACTTTGGTTCATCAAATTAATGTCTTAGACTTGCACTAAGGTTATGATGGCCAAGACTTGGTTAATATGATGTAAACACATCCATGAGTTGTACACTTGAAGCTATATGCATCAAGGATGAGAGCCATGATGAACATCAAGCACCAAGACCACCGGAACCCTCCAAACTTTCTGCTTTCTGTCCCAAAGTTTCTGACCTACTGTTTCTGGACCAGACCAGTAGGTTTGGGTTGATCTAACCTTGATTTTTGGATAGAACTTTTCGAGTAGATAACTTTTCATGTAAGACTCGTCTTCATACGAGTTACGGTTTAGAGTCTATGGCCCTCCGATCGTCACTAGGTCCATTTACTTTTCTATTTCCTGTTTCAGTTTCCTGTTTACTGTTTTCTGAGTCAGACCCGAACACCTGGGCTACTGTAACTGTGATATTCAGTTATCTCTGTTCGAGTAGATAATTTTTTGTTTAGGACTCGTCTTAATACGATCCACGGTTTAGGATTTATGGCCCTCCGTTCGTCACTATGTCCTTTAACGTTGTGCAGAAAATTCTGACCTACTCGCACTTAAACCGTCGCCACGGTCAAAGTAAGACGAGTTGGCTTCTGTAATTTTAACCACACTTGAGGGACTCATAGACGGAGCCATGGCCACTGGTCTCACCTTATTTCAGTAGGTATAGAGACCGTGGTGACTGACCGAATTCAGCCTTTGTTTTAAAACCTCTTTTATGAACAAAACATACTTATACCTTTCGTTGATGATGACTGATGATGACCCTTATGACCTTAATTACGTACTTATAAACCTTTTGAGACGACTTACTGACTTAGTACTATTTGACTTAGGTTGAGGACACTCGGACCGTTACTTGCACACCATTCCCGACTACTACTTTACCGCTACTACTATCATTGTGAGTTATAGCATTCCCTTTTTACTTTAACATATTTTGGGAACTGAGAATACATGCGGATTTTATGTTTTACATACTAGGCACGAGTACTTAAACTTATATATGTGTGGGTTATACAACGGCATAAACATTCCCTTTAGCTCGGTAACGTTTAATCATCGGTTTTTGAACCGTGAACGCGAATCTTAGATATGGATCCATAGGGTTTGACATCCCCACTCGGGCTAGTAGCGCTAGCATTTAACGAGTGTTTAATACTTCATAGTTATACGCACTTGCCAAGTGTACTTTCAGGGGGTACATTAAACGTTAAGTTAGTTACCGGGTGCCCACGGTTAAGCATATACTTTTACATACTTTTGAACGCTCGTTGTAGTACTGAAATCTCGTGGCCTACTTACATTACTGTTATACTTAAACTATAGCTCACCAACCTTTGTGTTGACCTTTTTAAGCATGTATTTCTCAGGTGCTTGAAGTCGCTTCCGCTATCTTACTAGTCGTGCTGTAGAACCCGCTGCCTAGAGTTGTTATCGCATGACTACTTATCTTGCATTCAAACTTATTTACTTTTGAAACTATGTTATGTAATGACCATTGGGGTCTCGTACACTTATTTATTGCTTCTACTTAACGAAGCATGCTTTCGAATTGTAAAACATTTGACGTTTGTTATGACGTCACTTTTATTAATGAATGCAAACTCTGTTTTGAAAACGCATATAGTACTTAACCTTGTAATGATCCTGTTGATGATGGTCCGTACATGATGATTTAGTAAGGGGCGTCACATTTGGTATCAGAGCGTTGGTTGTAGGGAATTAGGTTGCATTAGTGAGTCTAAGACCGACCCGAGTAGGATTCACTAATAGGACTAATCTACAACTTGCTAGTTTACTTGTTTCCGCTGAACTTACTGCATGCTGCTGCTTACTGTTACTGCTATATGCCGTATGCTACTACATGATTTCATTACTGCATGCTGTTACTTGCTTTCGATTGCATGCTAGTTTCGAACGATTACTGATATTGCCATGCTACTTATTGTTATACATGATTTAAACTGTTGGCCTATTATTTGCTTGCTTTATGACATACTGACATGGAAAATTTATTTTTCCTTGTTCAGATGTCGGATGTTCCACCTGCTGGCATTTCGGGCAGTACAGACTCAGACCCCGTTGCCCTACCTACTGCTACACCTGCTGCTGCTACTGCCGATACACCGGCCCCGACACCCACTAGTGATCGCGGCGCTTCCACTTCCGGAGATGGTACTAGTGCACCTGCCCCAGTTTCTGCTCCCGGACCCTCGGGGTCACAGCCCCGCATTGGTGGTATTGAGATCCCCGCAGAGTTCGGGGAAGGGCCTTTTCGTAACCACATGCGCACGCCTTGCCGACGCACTCCCGACGGACGTTTAGTCGTGATTCCGCCAGGCAGACACCGACAGATGTTGGCCGCCTTCGGACGCTTTGGATTACCAGCTCAGCCACCAGTGTCACCACCACACGATTCGGATGACTCATCATCCGCCGATTCTTCATCATCAGACGACTCCAGCGATGATGAGGATCCTGCTGATAGACCTATTCAGGCACCCTCCACCCCGCCGAGGTAGCGGTACCGGTTCGACGGCACCGTCATTCCAGGGGTGAATGGAGGTCGTGCTTTTACTGACGCTTTTTGCCATCGTCGTAGGGTTACTGCTCGTAAACGAGTTGTGCCATACCCTGCCGACCCACAGATACGTAAGGTTCCCCGTTACGTATTGACTATTCCTGGAACCGTACCACCTAGATTTAGATACGGACCACTTACATCTAGGACGTACCGTCTACATCCAGAGCCGGACCATCTACATCAGCACCACCGGCACCACCCGCACTACCCGCCCCACCTGCACCGCCTGCCCCACCAGCTCCCTCTAACGAGGAACTGATGAGGGAGATTGAGACTCTCCGAGCTCGAGTCACTGAGCTCGAGGAGCAGTTGGCTCGAGGAGCAGTTCACCCGCCTTCACCGTAGGACCTTGTATTTAGATTTCATGATGTAATCTAGACATAGTTTCATGTATTTCATATGTATTGTACGAACTTATTCAGATGTATGAAACTTATTATTATTAACGAATGGAACTTTGCGTTATTTAATCCTTGCACGATGTTCTATTTACATTGCTGTACGATGATTCTGTGGTATTTGTACCTAGTTGTATTATTTAATAACATGTGATGTTTTGATTCCATGTTAGTCACTATATACTGTATTACTACTACTTGCATGCTGGATTTTGACTTGGGTCAAAATTTTGTTTAGAATACCATGGCTAATGGAAGAACCACACCTACCGCCGCCCAGATTGAGGACATGATCAACGAACGGGTCGCTGCAGCCCTATCAGAAAGAAATCTCGAAGCTCCACCGCCACCACCACCGGTTATTCCACCCGTTCGAAATGGGTGTACATACAAGGAATTCCAGAGCTGCAAACCGCATAACTTCAGCGGCACCGAGGGACCAGTTGGTCTCACCAGATGGTTCGAAAAGTTGGAATCGGTATTCAGGGTTAGCAATTGTTCGGAAGCTAACAAAACGAAATTTGCATCTTGCACGCTTTCTGATGGCGCGCTTACATGGTGGAATACCATGGCCCAAGCGCAAGGAATTGATGAGGCGTATGCTATGCCTTGGGAAGAATTTAAATGTGCTATGATCGAGGAATACTGTCCGAGAACCGAAATTCAGAAGATGGAAATCGAATTTATGCAGTTAAAGGCCGTAGGGAACGACCTTAACAGTTACAACCGTAGGTTTTTGGAGTTGGCTCTTATGTGTCCGACCATGGTCACCCCCGAATTTAAGCGTTTGGAGAAATACTTCTCGGGACTTCCTAAGTCCATCAAGGGCAATGTTACCTCATCCAAGCCACCAAGTGTTCCCGAAGTAATGCGCATGGCGCATACTCTCTTGAATCAAATCATCCTTGACGAGCCGGAGAAGGCTAAGTTTGAAACTGGTAGTGGCGAGAAGAGGAAATGGGACAACAACCACAACAACAACAACAGGGGTAAGAACTATGATCAAAACCCGGCGAAGCGACATGAAGGGTTCAGGCAAAACAACAACAACACCAACCCCAACAACAACAACAGCTCCAACCCGAACTACAAAGGAACTTTACCACAATGCAAGAGGTGTTATAAGCACCACACCGGGTATTGCAATGTTGTCTGTGAGAAATGCCAACGGACTGGGCATGTTGGTAAGGATTGTAAGGTTACTACTTTGAACGTGAAGCCAAACCACAACAACAATGGGCCTAGGAAATGTTATGAGTGTGGAAAGACGGGCCATTTCAGAAACGAGTGCCCAAACAAGCGTAAGGATGCCAGACCACCACGTGCTAGAGCATTCAATGTTAATGCAAGGGACGCACGCGACAACCCCGACTTGGTGACAGGTATATTCAAAATCAACAATCTTTTAGCTTCTATCCTATTTGATACTGGTGCCGATAGGAGCTATGTGTGTAGACATTTTTGTGATAAGTTAGATTGGTCGTTAGTTCCTTTAAAGGAAGGTATGCTTGTCGAGGTCGCCAATGGAAAACTTGAAAAGGTTGACCATATTAGTCGTGGAGCTATTATCAACATAGCTGGTGCAGATTTCGAAATTGATTTGATACCTATCAAACTGGGAAGTTTTGACGTGATCGTTGGTATGGATTGGTTGAGCAAGATAAGGGCCGATGTTATCTGTGGAGATAAAGCACTTCGCATACCACAAGGAGATGGCGAACCACTGGTTATCTATGGAGAGAGATGTACCTCGAAGTTGAACCTCATTAGTTGCGTGAAAGCGCAAAAGATTATGAAGAAGGGACGCTTTGCTGTCCTAGCACATGTGAAAGCGGTAGAAACTGAGGTGAAGAACGTGAACGACGTTCGAATTGTGAACGAATTTTCTGATGTCTTTCCCGAAGAATTACCTGGATTACCGCCACCGAGGGCAGTATAATTTCAGATTGACTTAGTGCCAGGAGCTGCACCTGTAGCTCGCGCACCCTATAGAGTCGCACCTTCCTAGATGCAAGAATTACAGAGTCAACTACAAGAGCTATTAGATCGAGGGTTTATCTAACCATGCTTCTCGCCTTGGGGCGCACCTGTGTTGTTTGTGAAGAAGAAGGATGGATCCTTTCGTATGTGTATCGACTACCGTGAGCTCAACAAATTGACTATCAAGAATCGGTATCCTCTTCCGCGAATTGATGATCTCTTCGACCAACTGCAAGGATCATGTGTTTACTCAAAGATCGATTTGCGATCGGGCTATCACCAGTTGAGGGTGAAGGAAAGTGACGTGATGAAAACTGCATTCAGGACCCGTTATGGTCATTATGAGTTCCTCGTGATGCCATTCGGTTTGACAAATGCACCTGCCGTGTTCATGGATCTCATGAATCGTGTCTGCAAGCCTTACTTGGATAAGTTTGTTATCGTCTTCATAGATGATATCCTCATCTACTCTAAGAGCGAAGAAGAACATGAGCAACACCTCCGATTAGTGCTTGAACTCTTAAGACAAGAGCAACTTTATGCCAAATTCTCCAAGTGTGAATTTTGGTTGAAGGAGGTACAATTTTTGGGTCATGTTGTGAGCGACCAGGGTATCAAAGTTGATCCCGCCAAGATTGAATCCATCAGCAAGTGGGAGACCCCCACTACTCCAACGCATATTAGCCAATTCCTAGGTCTCGCCGGTTATTATCGAAGGTTTATCGAAGGATTTTCTCTGATTGCGCGTCCTTTGACCGCACTGACTCACAAGGGCAAGAAGTTCATTTGGGAACCCGCACACGAATCAGCATTCCAAACTTTGAAGAAGAAGTTAACCTCCGCACCTATCCTATCACTTCCTGAAGGTAGTGACGACTTTGTTGTTTATTGCGATGCATCGAAGAGTGGTTTTGGTTGTGTACTGACGCAACGATCAAAGTTTATTGCCTATGCCTCCCGCCAATTGAAGATTCACGAGCGGAACTACACTACACATGATCTTGAACTTGGAGCCGTTGTCTTTGCACTCAAACTGTGGAGACATTATTTGTATGGAACTAAGAGCACTATCTTCACCGATCACAAGAGTCTCCAGCACATCTTCGATCAGAAGCAACTGAATATGAGACAGCGTCGATGGATCGAGACGCTCAACGACTACGATTGTGAACTCCGTTATCACCCTAGCAAGGCCAATGTTGTAGCTGACGCTTTAAGCCAAAAGGAGAGGACGGCACCTCTTCGTGTTAGGGCTCTGAACATCACCATCCATTCGAACCTCAACAGCCAGATCAGAGTAGCCCAAGTTGAGGCTCTCAAGGAGGAGAACATATCTCACGAGCATTTGAACATACTTGTCTCTCGATTCGAGGTTAGAGAGTCTGGACTCCGATGTTATGCCGGAAGAATTTGGGTACCTTATTATGGAGATCTACGAAACCTGATACTTGATGAAGCACACAAATCGAGATATTCGATTCACCCCGGTGCGGGTAAGATGTACCACGACCTTAAAGAACAGTATTGGTGGCCGAATCTTAAGAAGGACGTTGCGACTTATGTTGGTAAGTGTTTGACTTGCTCGAAGGTTAAAGCCGAGCATCAGAGACCTTCTGGGTTACTTCAACAGCCGGAAATCCCACAATGGAAGTGGGAAAGGATCACAATGGATTTCATTACTAAGCTGCCGAAGACGGTGGGCGGATGCGATACTATTTGGGTTATTGTTGACCGCCTCACCAAATCTGCACACTTCCTAGCGATGAAGGAAACTGATACAATGGAAAGACTTGCTCAGCTGTACATCAAAGAGGTTGTATCTCGTCATGGTGTACCTTTATCAATCATCTCCGATCGCGATCCCCGTTTTGCTTCCAGATTTTGGCGTTCTTTCCAAGAAGCCATGGGAACTCGTCTTGACATGAGTACTGCTTATCATCCTCAGACTGACGGGCAAAGTGAACGAACGATTCAGACCTTGGAGGACATGCTGCATGCATGTGTCATTGATTTTGGAAAGGCCTGGGAAAGGCATTTGCCACTCGCCGAATTCTCGTACAATGATAATGCTAAAAACGAACATATATTTCATAGCATTATTCCTCAAGAAAGACAAGCTTTTAGTTGCAATTGTTCTATTTACAAGTGATATTCGTTTAAATAATAAAAGGTGAAGACAAAAGACAGATTCGACGAATTGAAGACGCAAACGACCAAAAAGCTCAAAAGAACAAAAGACAATCAAAGAGGTTCAAAATATTGATGAGGAACGTCTCAAAATGACAAGAGTACAAGTTACAAGACGCAAAGTACACGATATAAAATAATACGCGAAGACGTCCGAAAATCCGGAACCGGGACCTGAGCCAAGAAGAAACGCCCGACGCAACGGACCAAAAATATCTAGTCTACTATGCACAAGAATATAATATAATATATATATAATTATATATAATTATATATTATATATATTATTATTATTATATTACGTCGGCAAGAAGAAAACAAAGCAATTTGGCTGGATCCAGGGTGGCCATGCGACTCGCATGGCCAGAGGCACAAATCCATGCGAGTCGCATGGAGTGAAATTGCTGGTCAGGTCCTATATAAAGCCAGTTTTCTGCCGAGTTTTAACACATAATTTTAATCTCTCTCAATATATACGATATATATATATATAATTTATATTTTAATTTTAATTTTAATTTTAATTCTAATAATAAGGGTATGTTAGCGAATGTTGTAAGGGTGTAAGTCGAAATTCTGTCCGTGTAACGCTACGCTATTTTTAATCATTGTAAGTTATGTCCAACCTTTTTATATTAATGTCTCGTAGCTAAGTTATTATTATGCTTATTTAAAACGAAGTAATCATGATGTTGGGCTAATTACTAAAATTGGGTAATTGGGCTTTGTACCATAATTGGGGTTTGGATAAAAGAACGACACTTGTGGAAATTAGACTATGGGCTATTAATGGGCTTTATATTTGTTTAACTAAATGAAAGTTTGTTAATGTTAATATAAAGATTTACAATTGGGCGTCCCTATAAATTACCATATACACTCGATCGGACACGATGGGCGGGGTATTTATATGTACGAATAATCGTTCATTTAACCGGACACGGGAATGGATTAATAGCCACTAGAATAATTAAAACAGGGGTGAAATTACATTCAAGGGTAATTGGTGTAATTGTTAACAAAGTAGTAAAACCTTGGTTTACACGCAGTCGATAACCTGGTGTATTCATTAAACAAAGTATTAAAACCTTGTTACAATTCGAATCCCCAATTAGTTGGAATATTTAACTTCGGGTATAAGAATAATTTGATGAGGACACTCGCACTTTATATTTATGACTGATGGACTGTTATGGACAAAAACCAGACGGACATATTGAATAATCCAGGACAAAGGACAATTAACCCATGGGCATAAAACTAAAATCAACACGTCAAACATCATGATTACGGAAGTTTAAATAAGCATAATTCTTTTATTTCATATTTAATTTCCTTTATTTTATATTTAATTGCACTTCTAATTATCGCACTTTTATTTATTGTTATTTAATCGCATTTTTAATTATCGTACTTTTTAATTATCGCACTTTTATTATTCGCAATTTCATTATCGTTATTTACTTTACGCTTTAATTTAAGTCTTGTATTTATTTTATATTTTACATTAGGTTTTAACTGCGACTAAAATCTTAAAATCGACAAACCGGTCATTAAACGGTAAAAACCCCCCTTTATAATAATAATATTACTTATATATATTTGTATTTTTAATAAAAGTAAACTAATATAGTGTTGAGCTTTGTTTAAAGATTTCCCTGTGGAACGAACCGGACTTACTAAAAACTACACTACTGTACGATTAGGTACACTGCCTATAAGTGTTGTAGCAAGGTTTAAGTATATCCATTCTATAAATAAATAAATATCTTGTGTAAAATTGTATCGTAGTTAATAGTTTTTCCTAGTAAAATATAAACTATTTTATATACACCTCGCTTCACATCAAGTTATTTTTGGCGCCGCTGCCGGGGACATTCGCCAAAGCGAAACCTTATAATTTTTAATTTTTAAGTTATAATTAGTTTTTGTAAAATTTATATTTTTAAAAATTAAAAAAATATATAAAAAAAAGCTTTTAAAATCGAAAAAAAAATATGTTAAGTATATTTTTAAGTTTTTCTTTTATTTTTACAAAATTATAAAGTATTTTAAGTTTATTTTTAAGTTTTTATTTTAATTATATATATATATTTTATTTAAATTTAAAACAGAAAAAAAAGAAAATAAAATATTAAATATTACGTGACCTGTCATTTGAACCAGTCCAATTGAACCAGTTCAGGGTATCCATGCGACTCGCATGACCCACCCCCTTAAACCATGCGACTCGCATGAGGGGTCTGACAGGGCCACAAACAAACCCTAAAAACGCATTTATTACGGATATTAATTTATTATTATTAATTAAACCCTAATTTGATTTTATTATTATTAATTAAGTTTTTAGTTTAATTAATTTTAACTACTTTTAATTTGTTTTATTATATTTAAAACTTAATACTTTAATATAATTAATATAAAAATTGTATTTTAATAAAAATTGTATTTTTTTTATCACTTTTTATTTCTTTTAATATTTTGTCCCTTTTTAATCGTTGTAGCGTAATATTTGTATTTTTTAGCTCATATTTAATTTTAAACTTAGTTTTTGCTATAGTTATTTTTACTCCTAGATTTTTAGGCTTTGCCGTAGAATTCCTTAAGTGCTTTTTCTTTAGACTAAGATTTAGGTGCTTTAGAATTTTGCGACGCCTTTTTAAGTTTTAGTTTCTTTTTAAGTTATTTCCATTTGGGATTTAGTTTCTCCTGTAAGCTTTAATATTTTTAGACCTTTTACTATGTACCAATTATCATTCCAATTAGTAATTTCAATTTGCGATTATAATTTTAAGTTAGTTGTAGTAATAAGGTTAGGTTAGTCAAGTATTTTTAAGTTTTTATAAGTTTCTTTTATTTTTCCGTCACTTTTTATTTTTCAACCATTTTTTTTCTTTTTCGACCTTTTGCGACGAACTCTTTTTCTCTCTTATTTCTCGCTATTCTAGTTTTTAGGACTTAGAATTTTTTCTACTTCTTATCTAAATTTCTTAAAATTACGAAAATTTATTTTAAGTGGTTAAATTAATAGACATCAAAATTTTCTGGTTCGTAGTAATAGTTGGATTTGTACGTGGACCGGGTTATTGGAGCCAAACAGTCCTCAATTATATTGAAACCAAACGAATCCTGCCCCTCTGCTGCATCTTTTGGCTATTCGAAACGTGGGCAAAATCAGAAAAGTCTATTGATTGGATAACTTATTATAATTTTTCTTTCCTTTTAAAAACTAATAGGATATTCAGTGAATGCACCGAGCAAGACGTTCATCACCTTTTGTACGTTCACCACCTGTAACTCGATCAAGACATCGTTTAACAAATATCGCCGCCGTTGATTTTTCTTTAGAATCGTCATCCAGTCGACCAAGTACTTCAGTTCAAATTTCCGATAATCCATTTTTTGAACCCAACCTCACAATTGAGAATCCAGAAAATATTCAGGGACGGTTCGTAGATCCTGAACCATTAAACTTTCCTCCGGAACCACCAATCATTCAAACAGAGATTGTTGAGGAACGAACCATTAAATCAGAATCATCTATTGATACCGATTCAACAAATTCAATTATGGAGAATCTGGAACCTTTAAGTATGGAAGACCGAATGAGAGCTAAACGCACTGGCCAAGGTCACGCAATTACTCATCCAGACATTAATGCGCCAGATTATGAAATCAAAGGACAAATTCTACACATGGTGACTAATCAATGCCAATTTAGTGGTGCGCCGAAGGAAGATCCAAATGAACATCTACGTACCTTTAATAGGATCTGCACACTATTTAAAATACGAGAAGTGGAGGATGAACAGATATATCTCATGTTATTTCCCTGGACTTTAAAGGGAGAAGCCAAAGATTGGTTGGAATCGTTACCTGAAGGGGCGATTGATACATGGGATGTTTTAGTTGACAAATTTCTTAAACAATTCTTTCCTGCATCTAAAGCCGTAAGACTTCAAGCAGAAATTGTTACGTTCACACAGAAACCAAATGAAACTCTATATGAGGCGTGGACAAGATATGGAAAGTTATTAAGAGGATGTCCGCAACATGGTTTAGACACCTGTCAAATAGTACAAATATTCTACCGAGGATGCGACATCACTACAAGAAAAGACATAGATATAGCAGCTGGTGGTTCTATTATGAAGAAAACCGAAACTGATGCTTACAAAATTATTGATAATACTGCTTCCCACTCACATGAGTGGCACCAAGAAAAAGATATCATTAGATCATCTAAAGCAGCTAGAGCCGATTCTAGCCATGACTTAGATTCCATTTCCGCAAAGATAGATGCTTTCGAGAGACGAATGGAAAAGATGACTAAAGATATTCATGCTATACGAATTAGTTGTGAGCAGTGTGGAGGACCACATTTGACAAAAGATTGTCTCAGTATTGAATTAACAATGGAACAAAGAGAGAATATTTCATACATAAACCAAAGGCCTGGAAATAATTATCAGAATAATTATCAACCGCCAAGACCGATTTACAATCAAAACCAGAATTATAACCGAAATATTCCATACAACAACCAACAAGGTCCTAGCAATCAACAAGTATCCAATAATACTTATAATCAGCAAAGACCAAATTTTCAAAACAAACCACCACAACAAACCGATGATAAAAAGCCGAATTTAGAAGATATGATGACGAAGCTAGTTGAAACTCAAACGCAGTTTTTCACATCTCAAAAACAAACCAATGAACAAAATGCTCAAGCATTTAGAAATCAACAAGCTTCTATTCAAAATCTGGAACAAGAAGTAAGTAACCTAGCAAGGTTAATAGGTGAAAGAAAACCGGGAAGTCTACCTAGTGATACAAATGCTAACCCACGAAATGAAACAGCTAAAGCTATTACCACAAGAAGTGGTACAACACTTAAACCACCTGAAATACCTGTAACTTCTGATGAAACTATTCCTACTCCACAAGAACCACAACCTGATCAAGATAAGGAAAAAGAACCGGTAGTTGAGAAGGTTAATGAAGATAACACAGTTAAGGATAAACCTTATGTTAAACCATACCAACCACCACTTCCTTATCCGAGTAAAATGAAGAAAGAGAAACTTGAAGCCGAGCAATCCAAATTCTTGGATATGTTTAAACAGATAAATGTAAATCTTCCTTTCATTGATGTAATTTCAGGAATGCCTAGATATGCTAAATTCTTGAAAGATCTAATCACGAATAGAAAGAAAATGGAAGAACTCTCGGCTGTTACTATGAATGCTAATTGTTCAGCAGTGCTGTTGAATAAGATACCAGAAAAACTATCTGATCCAGGAAGTTTCACAATTCCATGTTTTCTGGGTAGTCTTAGTTCAATAGAAGCATTGGCAGACTTAGGTTCTAGTATAAATCTAATGCCGTATTCACTATACGCTAAACTAGACCTTGGAGAATTAAAACCAACCAGAATAAGCATACAACTAGCCGATAGATCAATAAAATATCCTAGAGGGATAATGGAGAACATGCTAGTTAAAGTTGGTACTTTAGTATATCCAGTAGATTTTGTTGTTTTGGACATGGAAGAAGATTCTCAAGTTCCTCTCATATTAGGAAGACCATTCTTAAACACGGCTAAAGCAATGATAGACGTGTTCGGTAAGAAATTGACCCTAAGTATAGATGATGAGAGTGTTACCTTTTCAGTTGATAGAGCAATGCAACAACCACAATCTGCAGATGATACATGTTATTATATTCAAACTATAGATGCACATGCAGAATTATTAGAAGAATTTCCAGAATTACAAGGAACAGGAGAATGTTCTTTAGGAGAAGGTAATGAACCAATTGATGAAGCTGAAATGTTAGCTACACTTATAGCTAATGGATATGAACCAACAACAGAAGAAATTCAAATGCTAAAAGAAGAAGACAGATATCGATATAAATCATCGATAGAAGAACCTCCGAAATTAGAGTTAAAGCCACTTCCAAACCATTTGGAATACGCTTATTTACATGGTGAATCTGAATTACCTGTAATAATATCGTCTTCTCTTACTGAAAATGAGAAATCACAACTCATTTCTGTGTTGAAAGCTCATAAACCAGCCATTGCATGGAAGATTCATGATATTAAAGGAATAAGTCCTTCGTATTGCACACATAAAATCCTTATGGAAGAAGGTCATAAAACGTATGTGCAACGCCAACGAAGACTAAATCCTAATATGCAAGATGTAGTTAAGAAAGAGATTATTAAACTGCTAGATGCAGGTTTGATATATCCAATCTCTGATAGTCCATGGGTAAGTCCAGTTCAATGCGTACCTAAGAAGGGTGGCATGACTGTCATCACAAATGAGAAAAATGAGCTTATTCCTACTAGGACTGTAACAGGATGGCGTGTATGTATTGATTATAGAAAATTAAATGACGCCACCAGAAAAGATCACTTTCCCTTACCTTTCATAGATCAAATGTTGGAAAGATTAGCCGGAAATAGTTACTATTGTTTTCTAGATGGATTTTCCGGATATTTTCAAATTCTAATAGCACCCGAAGATCAAGAGAAAACCACATTCACGTGCCCTTATGGTACTTTTGCTTACAAACGCATGCCATTTGGACTTTGTAACGCCCCTGCAACCTTTCAAAGGTGTATGATGGCGATTTTTCACGATATGATAGAAGAATGCATGGAAGTATTCATGGATGACTTTTCAGTCTTCGGTGATACATTTAAATCATGTCTAGTTAATCTGGAACGAATGCTAATTAGATGCGAAAAATCAAATCTAGTACTTAATTGGGAGAAATGCCATTTCATGGTTAAAGAAGGCATCGTTCTTGGACATAAAATTTCAAAAGAAGGAATTGAAGTGGATAGAGCTAAAGTAGATGTAATTGCTAAACTTCCACATCCCACCAATGTTAGAGGAGTTAGGAGTTTTCTAGGGCATGCCGGTTTTTACCGACGTTTCATAAAAGATTTTTCTAAAATTGCCACTCCTATGAATAAACTCCTAGAAAAGGATGCGCCATTCATCTTTTCAGATGAGTGTATCATATCTTTTAATATTCTTAAAGAAAAACTCACTAATGCACCAATCATGATAACACCAAATTGGAATCTACCATTTGAACTAATGTGCAATGCAAGTGATTTTGCAATGGGAGCCGTTTTAGGACAAAGGATTGAAAAACGATTTCAACCTATATATTATGCTAGTAAGACATTACAAGGAGCACAAACGAACTATACAACTACTGAAAAAGAACTCCTTGCTATTGTATTTGCTTTTGACAAATTTCGATCATATCTCGTTCTAGCAAAAACGGTGGTCTATACCGACCATTCTGCTCTTAGATACCTATTTTCAAAACAAGATGCTAAACCAAGATTAATCCGTTGGATCTTACTCTTACAAGAGTTTGATATTGAAATCCGAGATAAAAAGGGAGCAGAAAATCTCGCCGCTGATCATCTTTCTCGCCTTGAAAATCCCGAATTAGAAGTTCTAAATGAATCAGCCATACAAGACAACTTTCCTGATGAATATCTATTGAAGATAGATTATAAAGAAATCCCATGGTTTGCAGACTATGCAAACTACTTAGTTTGTGGATTCCTTGAAAAAGGATTATCATACCAAAGACGAAAGAAATTCTTCAGTGATATAAAACACTATTTCTGGGAAGATCCACATCTGTTTAAAAGTTGTCCCGATGGAATAATACGCCGATGTGTATTTGGAGATGAAGCTAGTAAAATTTTAAACCATTGTCACACAGGACCAACAGGAGGGCATTATGGGCCTCAACTAACAGCAAGAAAAGTTTATGAAGCTGGATTCTATTGGCCTACAATTTACAAAGACGCACACCTTCTTTGCAAATCCTGTGATGCATGTCAAAGGGCCGGAAAAATAAGTCAACGTGATGAAATGCCACAAAATGTCATCCAAGTATGTGAAGTATTTGACATTTGGGGTATTGACTTTATGGGTCCATTTCCAAAATCTCATAATAATCTATATATACTCGTAGCCATTGATTATGTATCTAAATGGGCGGAAGCACAAGCTCTCCCAACTAACGATGCACGAGTTGTAGTCAACTTTTTAAAACGTCTTTTTGCAAGGTTTGGAACACCGAAAGCTTTAATAAGTGATCGGGGTACTCATTTCTGTAATAATCAACTTGAGAAAGTTCTTAAAAGATATGGAGTAACTCATAAAATCTCCACCGCATATCATCCACAAACAAGTGGACAAGTTGAAAATACCAACCGAGCTTTAAAACGTATTCTAGAGAAAACCGTAGGATCAAATCCGAAGGAATGGTCCATTAAATTGGAGGATGCACTCTGGGCTTTTAGAACAGCCTACAAAACTCCAATTGGAACCACACCTTTTAGACTTGTTTATGGAAAAGCATGTCATCTTCCAGTAGAAATTGAACACAAAGCATTTTGGGCTTTGAAGACATGTAATCTTGATTTACATGAAGCTGGACATCTACGATTAAGTCAACTAAACGAATTAGAAGAATTAAGACATGAAGCATACGAAAATTCGTTAATCTATAAAGAAAGAACGAAGAAATGGCATGATAAAAGAATCAGAAGTTCAAAGGAATTTAAAGAAGGAGACAGAGTTCTTCTTTTTAATTCACGATTCAAGCTATTTCCTGGAAAATTGAAATCAAGATGGTCTGGACCATTCATAGTCAAAAGAGTTTTCCCATACGGAATGATAGAATTGATAAATTCAAATGGGATTGAATTTAAAGTTAATGGTCACAGAGTTAAACATTACATACATGGTCCGATGGAAGTCGACAACGAAGTTAATCACAATTTCGACACCACAGCTAACTAAATGTGGGGAGAATCAAGTCTTTAAAGGATAATATGTATTTCTGTTAGAATTAGATTGTCTGTTTTCGTGTAGTTCTCGAAAATGGAACACGTATGGTCTTTCCCTAGCAGACCCTAAAGAACTAGTCTTCTCCCCCATTCTGAATTTTTATTTTTTTTAGGTTTTTACAAAATGAAGACTGCCTGTGAATTAAAGCATGGTCTAATGCTACACGCTTTGATCACTAAACGTAATAATGACATACTACCGAGTGAATTAGTATCAGTAATCAGAGAAAGAATGGACGGAGTTAGAAAAGGATCCAAATGCGAAGATAATAAGTTACAATTTGGTAAAGGAAAATCAAAATCCGCAGCGAAAAGAAGAGCACGACACATAGAACGATGTCACAAATGCGGAAAATGGTCACATGGAGGTAAATGTTCAAATAATCAAACCTATTCAAATACCGAATTTGTTACTTTATGCAGAGACGGACCGTTCATATGTTTAGAAGAAAAGACAATGAATGCTCGAGGTTACGCCTATGCAGCCATGGAAAATCAATTAAACCGACTATCTTATGAATGGAATAGATCATATAACTAAGAAATCTATTTCACAGGTATGTCTGTACAGTTTTTATTTTTATTTTTATTTTTAACCTTTTGATAATAAACGCTAATTTGTTCGCTAAAAAGTATTAAATTGGTATTAAATAAAATTAGGTTTGGCGACCGAAATTATTGATATCATTCAAAAATTTATTACATCACTGCGAAATTTAACGTTTATTCTTAAGGTATAAATATCTTTAATCAATCAACCCAAAATATTTCAAAAATTCGTCATGAGTCAAATTAGGTCTTGGAACCGAAATTACTTTACCGAAAAGAGGGACGCATATTTTTGATAATATTTGATTGATTAAAGTGGGATAAAAAGACAAAAAGATTTTTAATTTTATTTTTACCATATTTTTAAAATTAATATTTAAATCTTAAATTAATATTGTAAAATTTGTAAAAACAATATATTTAAAATTGTAAATATTTGAAAAAAAAAATTTAATATAAGTTTGGTGTGAATTTTTAATTTTTAAAATATAAAATTTTAATTTTATGCATTTCAAATTTTAAGTTTGGTGTGAATTTTTAATATTAATTTTGAATTTTATATTTAAGTTGTGTGAATTTAAAAACAAAAATTTACTCTATCTCATTAAGTTAAAAATATGATTTTTAAAATTCGTCGTAAGTTGAAGACTAGGTCTTTGAACCGAAATTGCTTTACCCAAGGGAGGGTCGAGAACTTTTATTATCATTATTTTTAATCTTATTGATTTAAAGTATGCCAAAAAAAAAAAAAAAAAAAAATAGAAAAATCCAAAAATCTAAGCTTTTAAAACAATCGCTTGAAAATGACAAAATTTTAAAATTTTGTCGAGGGACGGACTAGGGCATCGTCCCGAAACGACCTCGTCTTAAAAAGAAACAAAATTTTTAAAATTTTATTAAATTTTATGTTTTAAAAGTATAAGTTTTTTATAAAAAAAAAAAAAAAAAAAAAAAAATTACCTGGAAAATACCCCCATGCGACTCGCATGGGGGTAGGCTCTAAATCATGCGACTCGCATGGCTAAAGAAAACTGGTCAGGATCATTTATCCAGCAAATCTGCTCTGTTTCTCACAATAACACACATACACAAACACGAAAACTCTCCAAAACACTCTCAAAAATTCATCATTTTTCACCAAATTTCTTGCAAAAATTTCACAATAATCATGCCTAGATTCAGTAGTCTCAACCCCTTCAGGAGAAAGGTAAAGATTTCACCCCTAATCTCTTTAAATTCGAATTTTTGTGTTCTTGAGCTAGAAATTTTATATTTTGATTTTGTTAAATTTAGGTGTAATTAGAGCTAAATTGTTGTTATATTATGCATGTATATCTTAGATAGAAGCTATTTAACATGAATTGAAGCTAAAAACTTCAAATTTTTAAGAATCTAGGGTTTGTGTTCTTGAGCAATTTGGGGATTTTTGATATAAACAGGTTATGGCCGATTTTTGTCATGAATTGTTGCTCAATTAAGTAGTGTAACATGTTTAGGTAGTTAATTAATCCAAACTTTGAGCCTAAACATGTTTTTGAGAATTAAAGTAGACTTTTTAAGTCTAAAAATTCATGAACTTGGATAATTTGATATAAAGGCCATTTGAAACTTGTTTCATTGCTAGTAGTGATTATTTTGGCATGTTATTTGAGATAAATGCTTATGAACTTGATGTACATTTTTCGTATATGCTTATTTGACAAAGTGTAGACTTGACAAAAATATGAAAATGAGCACTAGTTTGATTTGAATGCCATGTAACAAGTGTTTAATTGTTATAATAATTATTGTTGACATGTTTAAGAGTTTAAATGTGATAAAACATTGTACACATTTTCGTATGTAAAAGTATATAATTGTTATTTTTAAGAAAATATGTATAAAATGTGTTATGAATTGAACATGTCATCATAATTGTTTCAAGTTATTATTTTGCTAACACTAATGCATATTTGGATGCACAAATTTTGTGTTTAATGTGTTTTGCAGAGAAATACAGATACGGACGGTGCATTATCGTCCAGGCAACCAGAGCCCGAACCGGAAATGTTTCATGAACAAGAACAACATATGCAACAAGAAGAAGAAGAACAGGAGGAGCAACATATTCCATATCACGATCAAGATCAATTATTCATGAATCAGTTTCGTCAATTCGCTCCACATCAAAGGATTCTGAGCTTAGACATTAATGAAGATCAGTTACACCCAAATCTGAGATTTGATCGATGTTGGATAGAGTATCCAGATTATCAAAAGAACATGCACATTCTCTACTTTAAGGTTGTTGAAATGCCAAGGGCGATTGACTGGGTACCTTTGGAAACAGTTAACCTTGCCGAACCGATTCGGGAATTATTGGTGCAAAGGTATGGTAATTCTCAGTTTAACGATTGGATGCGCCTATTTTCCATTCGTAGAACCATATATAGGGAATGGTGTATAGAATTACTTAGTACTATTAAGTTAAACAGTGATGTTAGGAGGATAGATGATAGAAGCTTTATTAGATTTCTGTTAGGTGGACGCATGTACAGAATGTCCATGATAGATTTAGCCAGGGCCTTACAGATTTACACCCCTGCTGAACTTTTGAGCCCCGACTGTAATAGCCTGATTGCCCAAGGAGAAAGGGTAGATAGGGAATTTGATATTAACGCCATCTGGAGGCGTATGTCCCACTTTAATGAATTTCACGCCAGTGGAAATCATACATACTTAGATATAGACAGAGCTGAACTCCGGGTGATTCATAGATTCTTAGCAAACACAATTACACAAAGGGGAAGAAATAAGGAGAAATTGACCGTAAACGATTTGTTCTACCTCAAGTGTATTAGAGACCCGAGGAGTTTCGTTAACATTCCCTATTGTGTTGGTTATTATCTCGCTAATGTAGTTTCGGGGATGAAATCGGGGAGTATTATAGGTGGTGGTATTTTCATTACTCTCATTGGAGAGTATTTAGGTGTAGATAAGCACCAAGGGGGTCCAATGAACGAAATAGAGGACGGAGGTGAAACTATAAGTTCAAACCTTTATCACGGTGCAAGGGTATTATTGATGAGACGTGGTCGGGTATATCGATACGAGGGACCTCAGCGACAGGTAGAGAGAGGTTCGGATGACGAGATGGAAGAGGCGAACAACATTATAGGAGTTGTTCGGGAGACTGCTCTTGATTTAGGCGTTCGTATGGAGGATGAATACATGACGAACTATGATAGGCATATGCAGTACGAGGCATGGCAACGTCGGAATGACTACGAGCATTCCCGGCAACGAGAGCATGGCCGATGGGATTATCATCAGCGCCAAATTATAAGCCAGTTGCAGCCTGGCGAGATGTATTATCCGACCCGACCCGACCCGCATACTATCCCGCACATCAGCCAGAAATGAGACCACCCTATGATTCATATGATTATGACGCAGCATACCAGTTCACCTATAATCAGCCATGGAACCCGGACGCGAACATGAATTGGGATCCATATCCTAATTTTCCTCCTAACCCACCTCCTGATCAGTAGAGATAAGTTGGTAATTTTTATTTTTATTTTAAACACTTAACATTTTATTACGTTTATGTAATGTTTGATATTCTTATTATTATTGTGTACTAATATTTTTCTTATAGTTTGAAAGTGGGATGCCAAAGTTCCATTTCAAATTGCATGTATGATTATATTTGTATTGTATGTATTCTCTTTTATGCACAAAACAGGGTAAAACAACGCATTTTCAAAGACTGGCATTAAGTTCAGCAAAAGCAACAAATTTTGACGACAAGATGAAAAATATATGTGAAATAGCAACAAGACGGAATGAACAAATGATGTGCACCATTTATCATTCAGCAAACAAACGCCAATATATTTGGAAACTTTGGTAAAAATTTAATCATTTTCACACAAATCACCCTCAATAATTTAAATTGTTACTGATTTCTTGCAAATGAGGGCATTGCAAGATCTTAAGTGTGGGAAGGGGTTAAATTCTTTCGGATTTTAAAATTTTTATATTAAACACTTGGTTACCATTAAAAATACTAGTAAAGCAGTAGTTGTATTAGAATCTAGTGCTCTCTGATAAAAAAGAACAGCCCTAGTCTTATATACTGACTACCCAATTCTAGTAAAATTTTTCAATTAAATGAATTCAAATCATGTTTATACATATTTATGAACGATAAAACTAGGTTTTAACACCGAAATTATTGTTACCTCGGAAAGGACATAAATTGAGAAACAAACTAAAATGTTAAAATTCATTTAAAATGGAATAGAGGACGATAAAAAGAAAAATAAAAAAGCCAAGTGTGGGAAAATTTACCAAGTTATCTTAAACATATGTCACATATATCTGTAACAAATAACTGAAAATACTTTTGCTTTGAACTAAACTAAACTGTTTTACCCGATAAAAGAAAAGAAGAGATGGATCTACATGATGAATCAATTCCATCATTAAAAGGAAGTAAAGTCTTCCGAAAAAGACACGCGCTTCTTGATTTAGGTCATGAAGTTGTCGTCCAGACCAGCTGTAGGTTGACGAAAAATCTAGAAAAGTCATCACTAAAATCAGCAGGAAATCCACGGACCTCAGCATTAAACAGGGTCGCCAAGTGGTCAGATTTAACCTAACCATGAGAAGGATTTATCTCGTACAATGAGGAGGCACCGTGCAAATTAGCTGGATAAGACTAATGAATCAGATCCCCAGAAAGGATAATCTCCTTAAAGATTAAAAATCAGCTTTTAAGCCTGATATTACTCAATCCTTGAGATTGACCTTAAAGATTGAGAATTCAAACTCATGGAATTCGATGATATCTAAACTCGAGCTTAAACGAGAAAATATTTTGATCAAAATTACAAACCGATTTGTTTTCTGAAAACCCTATTTTCAATGCGTTCATTACCATTGAACGTAAAATCCTAGGAATTCACCTGAAATTCATTAGGTCACCTGAACTAAATCGGGTGTCAACCGTAAGAACGGTGGTTGCATAGTGGTCAAAGACAGGACCTTGTGCCAAACCGACAAATTATAAGGGTGAGCTTTACTATTGCTCCTACCAAGGATAGTAATTGCGTCCGACACGTTATAGACCATAATCAAAAGCATGTCACGGGACATTGCCTTAACAGTTGCTTGTTCAACGCTTTCCTTTACAACCGGACGGTAGTTTGCCGAAAGGTAATATACGGGACAAGTAAACTGGACGTGTTGCTTTCCAAATACAAGGTTAGCAAGTGGGTGACACAAAACCGCAAGTTTTGAGCTAAAATTTTCAAATCTGAAACCCACCAAACCCACAAAAATATTTTGCAAAAACCGGTAAAGGGTTATTCCGGAAAACTTATCTAGGGTAAAAACTAGATTTCAAAAGATCAAATGTTTTCATAAAGATCCAATTTCCTTAATGGATCTAAATTTTTATAGTCATGTGGGACTGTAAACCATATCGTTACTACCATTGTTTATACCGCCGTATAGAAATCACTGATGTACAAAGTGTGAAGAATAAAGAAGTGATTCTAGTATTTCAAGACAATATTGCTTGAGGACAAGCAACGCTCAAGTGTGGGAATATTTGATAATGCTAAAAACGAACATATATTTCATAGCATTATTCCTCAAGAAAGACAAGCTTTTAGTTGCAATTGTTCTATTTACAAGTGATATTCGTTTAAATAATAAAAGGTGAAGACAAAAGACAGATTCGACGAATTGAAGACGCAAACGACCAAAAAGCTCAAAAGAACAAAAGACAATCAAAGAGGTTCAAAATATTGATGAGGAACGTCTCAAAATGACAAGAGTACAAGTTACAAGACGCAAAGTACACGATATAAAATAATACGCGAAGACGTCCGAAAATCCGGAACCGGGACCTGAGCCAAGAAGAAACGCCCGACGCAACGGACCAAAAATATCTAGTCTACTATGCACAAGAATATAATATAATATATATATAATTATATATAATTATATATTATATATATTATTATTATTATATTATGTCGGCAAGAAGAAAACAAAGCAATTTGGCTGGATCCAGGGTGGCCATGCGACTCGCATGGCCAGAGGCACAAATCCATGCGAGTCGCATGGAGTGAAATTGCTGGTCAGGTCCTATATAAAGCCAGTTTTCTGCCGAGTTTTAACACATAATTTTAATCTCTCTCAATATATACGATATATATATATATAATTTATATTTTAATTTTAATTTTAATTTTAATTCTAATAATAAGGGTATGTTAGCGAATGTTGTAAGGGTGTAAGTCGAAATTCTGTCCGTGTAACGCTACGCTATTTTTAATCATTGTAAGTTATGTTCAACCTTTTTATATTAATGTCTCGTAGCTAAGTTATTATTATGCTTATTTAAAACGAAGTAATCATGATGTTGGGCTAATTACTAAAATTGGGTAATTGGGCTTTGTACCATAATTGGGGTTTGGATAAAAGAACGACACTTGTGGAAATTAGACTATGGGCTATTAATGGGCTTTATATTTGTTTAACTAAATGAAAGTTTGTTAATGTTAATATAAAGATTTACAATTGGGCGTCCCTATAAATTACCATATACACTCGATCGGACACGATGGGAGGGGTATTTATATGTACGAATAATCGTTCATTTAACCGGACACGGGAATGGATTAATAGCCACTAGAATAATTAAAACAGGGGTGAAATTACATTCAAGGGTAATTGGTGTAATTGTTAACAAAGTAGTAAAACCTTGGTTTACACGCAGTCGATAACCTGGTGTATTCATTAAACAAAGTATTAAAACCTTGTTACAATTCGAATCCCCAATTAGTTGGAATATTTAACTTCGGGTATAAGAATAATTTGATGAGGACACTCGCACTTTATATTTATGACTGATGGACTGTTATGGACAAAAACCAGACGGACATATTGAATAATCCAGGACAAAGGACAATTAACCCATGGGCATAAAACTAAAATCAACACGTCAAACATCATGATTACGGAAGTTTAAATAAGCATAATTCTTTTATTTCATATTTAATTTCCTTTATTTTATATTTAATTGCACTTCTAATTATCGCACTTTTATTTATTGTTATTTAATCGCATTTTTAATTATCGTACTTTTTAATTATCGCACTTTTATTATTCGCAATTTCATTATCGTTATTTACTTTACGCTTTAATTTAAGTCTTGTATTTATTTTATATTTTACATTAGGTTTTAACTGCGACTAAAATCTTAAAATCGACAAACCGGTCATTAAACGGTAAAAACCCCCCTTTATAATAATAATATTACTTATATATATTTGTATTTTTAATAAAAGTAAACTAATATAGTGTTGAGCTTTGTTTAAAGATTTCCCTGTGGAACGAACCGGACTTACTAAAAACTACACTACTGTACGATTAGGTACACTGCCTATAAGTGTTGTAGCAAGGTTTAAGTATATCCATTCTATAAATAAATAAATATCTTGTGTAAAATTGTATCGTATTTAATAGTTTTTCCTAGTAAAATATAAACTATTTTATATACACCTCGCTTCACATCATACAACAACAGTTATCACTCAAGCATTAATGCTGCACCTTTTGAAGCATTGTATGGTCGTAAGTGCCGATCTCCTATTTGTTGGGCCGAGCTAGGTGAAGTGCAACTCACCGGGCCCGAGATAGTCCACGAAACTTCAGAAAAGATTGCTCAGATTCAAAACAGACTCAAGGTAGCTCGCGATCGCCAAAAGAGTTATGCTGATAGTAAACGTAAAGACTTTGAGTTCAACGTTGGTGATCATGTTATGTTGAAGGTTGCACCCTGGAAGGGTGTGATTCGTTTTGGGAAGCGCGAAAAGTTAAACCCGCGATACATTGGTCCATTTGAAATTTTGGAGCGTGTTGGACCCGTTGCTTATCGTCTTGATCTTCCAGAACAACTGAGCTCAGTTCATCCTACCTTCCACGTATCAAACTTGAAGAAGTGTCTTGCTCCACCTGAACTTATTATACCATTGGAGGAACTTACTATTGATGACAAACTCCACTTTGTGGAAGAGCCTGTTGAAATCATGGAAAAAGAAGTCAAGGAGTTGAAACACAATAGGATTCCGATCGTCCGAGTTCGATGGAATTCCAAACGAGGACCTGAGTTTACTTGGGAACGAGAGGACCGCATGAGGCAGAAGTATCCCCACCTTTTTCCACCTCCACCATCACCTTCAGATTCAGCTTAAAATTTCGGGACGAAATTTTCTTTAACAGGTGGGTAATGTAACGACCCTGGATTTTCCAACATTTATTTATTAATAATTACTATTATTAATACGCGTGTTTAAACGAATGTACGTTATTACATTTACATGTTGCCTTGATTGCCCGTGCTTGACTTTTAAGGGCCCGAAACGTCTCTGCGACACACGAAACTTCACGAATAATATTTTTAGAATATTATTTACATTCATGATTATTTATTATTAATCATTTTAATTAATCAAGGTTAGTGATTAATTACTTGGGCTTTAATTATTTAAATTGCATCTTTAATTAAACTTGGGCCTTTAATTAATGGACTTGGGCCAAGTAAGCCCACCCTACACTTTTATGGACTTGGGAGCCCACTTGTTAAACTAGTATTACATTAAGGTTAAGTGTGATTAATTAAACTAAATGGGATACAAAGTTGTCTCAAGCATGCATGAGCCTTTTAACTTCTTTACCCTTCCTAGCTTTCCCCATCTTCCCAACACTTGAAAGCAAGCCATTGACCTCCCAAAAATGCCCTAGAAACCGTCCCCTTTCAAGGCCACATGGGAGTTCAAATTTTCCTTTCACTTGATACTTGTTACTTGCATTTTCCATTTCATTTCACACACACATTCAAACTCTCTCAACCTTCTCTCTTTCCTTTGTAAGTGAACAACTTTTTCTCTTCCTTTCTTGCTTGAAAAACCGTAGCCTAGCAAGCTCCAATAATCATCATCATCTTTTGTTTATTACTTGTTGTTTGTAATTGTTTCTTGTTTGTTGTAAAGATCAAGTCTCTTTAGCTTGAATCTTCTTAGATCTTAGTTACTTCTTTTGAATTTGAAGAACTAAGAACATGAACTCAAACTCACTAGTTTGTAGTTCCATATTCATGTATTTTCAAGATTTAAGTTCATAAACTTCAAGATCTTTCTTTGTTTTCATGAGTTGTAGACTTGAACTCTCAAGATTCAAAACTTAGTTGAATCTTCTCAAACATGATACAAACATGAACAAATACTTAAAGATCTAGTTACTTACTTTATTTTTGTTCACTTTAATTTCATGTTTCAAGTTCATAAGTTGAAGAAACTTTCTTTTGTTTATATTTTTGACTTGAACTATTAAGATCTACACTTTGGTATGATCTTCTCAAGTATGAAACAAATGTAAACATAAAACTTGTAGATCTAGTTATTTGTTTCACTTTTACTTAGTTAAATTTGTGATTTATGTTCATGGTCAAGTATTTACTAGTTAAGACTTGATTATTCTTCTTGAAACTTTGTAAGTTCAAGACATAGAAGTGTAACTTGCTAGTTACAACTTCACATACTTGTGTTGATTTAACTTAAGTACTAGATCTATACTTTTGAAACAAGGATCTTCAAGATCTACTAAGAACTAAGTTCTACAACCTAAGATCTTGTGTACTTAAGTTTATTTTCAAGTTTGTAGCTTATGACTAGTTTTAAAGTTGATGCAAGTGTTAGATCTAAGACTTCGATGAAACTTTGGTTCATCAAACATCATACAACTCTTAAGTGAGTTGATCTACATGTCTTAGACTCACACTTGTGTTGCTAGTGTCACAACTTAGTTAGTATTACTTTCATAGTTCATGTGTGTGTAGATCTAGGACTTGATGTAACTTTGGTTCATCAAATTAATGTCTTAGACTTGCACTAAGGTTATGATGGCCAAGACTTGGTTAATATGATGTAAACACATCCATGAGTTGTACACTTGAAGCTATATGCATCAAGGATGAGAGCCATGATGAACATCAAGCACCAAGACCACCGGAACCCTCCAAACTTTCTGCTTTCTGTCCCAAAGTTTCTGACCTACTGTTTCTGGACCAGACCAGTAGGTTTGGGTTGATCTAACCTTGATTTTTGGATAGAACTTTTCGAGTAGATAACTTTTCATGTAAGACTCGTCTTCATACGAGTTACGGTTTAGAGTCTATGGCCATCCGATCGTCACTAGGTCCATTTACTTTTCTATTTCCTGTTTCAGTTTCCTGTTTACTGTTTTCTGAGTCAGACCCGAACACCTGGGCTACTGTAACTGTGATATTCAGTTATCTCTGTTCGAGTAGATAATTTTTCGTTTAGGACTCGTCTTAATACGAGCAACGGTTTAGGATTTATGGCCCTCCGTTCGTCACTATGTCCTTTAACGTTGTGCAGAAAATTCTGACCTACTTGCACTTAAACCGTCGCCACGGTCAAACTAAGACGAGTTGGCTTCTGTAATTTTAACCACACTTGAGGGACTCATAGACGGAGCCATGGCCACTGGTCTCACCTTATTTCAATAGGTATAGATGAAATGTCCCGTTTTTATTGATTAAAAACGTTCCATATTAATTGATTTCGTTGCGAGGTTTTGACCTCTATATGAGACGTTTTTCAAAGACTGCATTCATTTTTAAACAAACCATAACCTTTATTTCATCAATAAAGGTTTAAAAAGCTTTACGTAGATTATCAAATAATGATAATCTAAAATATCCTGTTTACACACGACCATTACATAATGGTTTACAATACAAATATGTTACAACAAAATAAGTTTCTTGAGTGCAGTTTTTACACAATATCATACAAGCATGGACTCCAAATCTTGTCCTTATTTAAGTATGCGACAACGGAAGCTCTTAATAATCACCTGAGAATAAACATGCTTAAAACGTCAACAAAAATGTTGGTGACTTATAGGTTTAACTTATATATATCAAATCGTAACAATAGACCACAAGATTTCATATTTCAATACACATCCCATACATAGAGATAAAAATCATTCATATGGTGAACACCTGGTAACCGACAATAACAAGATGCATAAATAAGAATATCCCCATCATTCCGGGACACCCTTCGGATATGATATAAATTTCGAAGTACTAAAGCATCCGGTACTTTGGATGGGGTTTGTTAGGCCCAATAGATCTATCTTTAGGATTCGCGTCAATTAGGGTGTCTGTTCCCTAATTCTTAGATTACCAGACTTAATAAAAAGGGGCATATTCGATTTCGATAATTCAACCATAGAATGTAGTTTCACGTACTTGTGTCTATTTTGTAAATCATTTATAAAACCTGCATGTATTCTCATCCCAAAAATATTAGATTTTAAAAGTGGGACTATAACTCACTTTCACAGATTTTTACTTCGTCGGGAAGTAAGACTTGGCCACTGTTGATTCACGAACCTATAACAATATATACATATATATTAAAGTATGTTCAAAATATATTTACAACACTTTTAATATATTTTGATGTTTTAAGTTTATTAAGTCAGCTGTCCTCGTTAGTAACCTATAACTAGTTGTCCACAGTTAGATGTACAGAAATAAATCGATAAATATTATCTTGAATCAATCTACGACCCAGTGTATACGTATCTCAGTATTGATCACAACTCAAACTATACATATTTTGGAATCAACCTCAACCCTGTATAGCTAACTCCAACATTCACATATAGAGTGTCTATGGTTGTTCCGAAATATATATAGATGTGTCGACATGATAGGTCGAAACATTGTATACGTGTCTATGGTATCTCAAGATTACATAATATACAATACAAGTTGATTAAGTTATGGTTGGAATATATTTGTTACCAATTTTCACGTAGCTAAAATGAGAAAAATTATCCAATCTTGTTTTACCCATAACTTCTTCATTTTAAATCCGTTTTGAGTGAATCAAATTGCTATGGTTTCATATTGAACTCTATTTCATGAATCTAAACAGAAAATGTATAGGTTTATAGTCGGAAAAATAAGTTGCAAGTCATTTTTGTAAAGGTAATCATTTCAGTCGAAAGAACGACGTCCAGATGACCATTTTAGAAAACATACTTCCACTTTGAGTTTAACCATAATTTTTGGATATAGTTTCATGTTCATAATAAAAATCATTTTCTCAGAATAACAACTTTTAAATCAAAGTTTATCATAGTTTTTAATTAACTAACCCAAAACAGCCCGCGGTGTTACTACGACGGCGTAAATCCGGTTTTACGGTGTTTTTCGTGTTTCCAGGTTTTAAATCATTAAGTTAGCATATCATATAGATATAGAACATGTGTTTAGTTGATTTTAAAAGTCAAGTTAGAAGGATTAACTTTTGTTTGCGAACAAGTTTAGAATTAACTAAACTATGTTCTAGTGATTACAAGTTTAAACCTTCGAATAAGATAGCTTTATATGTATGAATCGAATAATGTTATGAACATCATTACTACCTTAATTTCCTTGGATAAACCTACTGGAAAAGAGAAAATTGGATCTAGCTTCAATGGATCCTTGGATGGCTCGAAGTTCTTGAAGCAGAATCATGACACGAAAACAAGTTCAAGTAAGATCATCACTTGAAATAAGATTGTTATAGTTACAGAAATTGAACCAAAGTTTGAATATGATTATTACCTTGTATTAGAATGATAACCTACTGTAAGAAACAAAGATTTCTTGAGGTTGGATGATCACCTTACAAGATTGGAAGTGAGCTAGCAAACTTGAAAGTATTCTTGATTTTATGAAACTAGAACTTTTGGAATTTATGAAGAACACTTAGAACTTGAAGATAGAACTTGAGAGAGATCAATTAGATGAAGAAAATTGAAGAATGAAAGTGTTTGTAGGTGTTTTTGGTCGTTGGTGTATGGATTAGATATAAAGGATATGAAATTTTGTTTTCATGTAAATAAGTCATGAATGATTACTCATATTTTTGTAATTTTATGAGATATTTCATGCTAGTTGCCAAATGATGGTTCCCACATGTGTTAGGTGACTCACATGAGCTGCTAAGAGCTGATCATTGGAGTGTATATACCAATAGTACAGACATCTAAAAGCTGTGTATTGTACGAGTACAAATACGGGTGCATACGAGTAGAATTGTTGATGAAACTGAACGAGGATGTAATTGTAAGCATTTTTGTTAAGTAGAAGTATTTTGATAAGTGTATTGAAGTCTTTCAAAAGTGTATAAATACATATTAAAACACTACATGTATATACATTTTAACTGAGTCGTTAAGTCATCGTTAGTCGTTACATGTAAGTGTTGTTTTGAAACCTTTAGGTTAACGATCTTGTTAAATGTTGTTAACCCAATGTTTATAATATCAAATGAGATTTTAAATTATTATATTATCATGATATTATCATGTATGAATATCTCTTAATATGATATATATACATTAAATGTCTTTACAACGATAATCGTTACATATATGTCTTGTTTAAAAATCATTAAGTTAGTAGTCTTGTTTTTACATATGTAGTTCATTGTTAATATACTTTATGATATGTTTTATTATCATAGTATCATGTTAACTATATATATATATATATATCCATATATATGTCATCATATAGTTTTTACAAGTTTTAACGTTCGTGAATCACCGATCAACTTGGGTGGTCAATTGTCTATATGAAACATATTTCAATTAATCAAGTCTTAACAAGTTTGATTGCTTAACATGTTGGAAACATTTAATCATGTAAATATCAATCTCAATTAATATATATAAACATGGAAAAGTTTGGGTCACTACAGTACCTACCCGTTAAATAAATTTCGTCCCGAAATTTTAAGCTGTTGAAGGTGTTGATGAATCTTCTGGAAATAGATGCGGGTATTTCTTCTTCATCTGATCTTCACGCTCCCAGGTGATCTCGGGTCCTCTACGAGCATTCCATCGAACCTTAACAATTGGTATCTTGTTTTGCTTAAGTCTTTTAACCTCACGATCCATTATTTCGACGGGTTCTTCGATGAATTGAAGTTTTTCGTTGATTTGGATTTCATCTAACGGAATAGTGAGATCTTCTTTAGCAAAACATTTCTTCAAATTCGAGACGTGGAAAGTGTTATGTACAGCTGCGAGTTGTTGAGGTAACTCAAGTCGGTAAGCTACTGGTCCGACACGATCAATAATCTTGAATGGTCCAATATACCTTGGATTTAATTTCCCTCATTTACCAAATCGAACAACGCCTTTCCAAGGTGCAACTTTAAGCATGACCATCTCTCCAATTTCAAATTCTATATCTTTTCTTTTAATGTCAGCGTAGCTCTTTTGTCGACTTTGGGCAGTTTTCAACCGTTGTTGAATTTGGATGATCTTCTCGGTAGTTTCTTGTATAATCTCCGGACCTGTAATCTGTCTATCCCCCACTTCACTCCAACAAATCGGAGACCTGCACTTTCTACCATAAAGTGCTTCAAACGGCGCCATCTCAATACTTGAATGGTAGCTGTTGTTGTAGGAAAATTCTGCTAACGGTAGATGTCGATCCCAACTGTTTCCGAAATCAATAACACATGCTCGTAGCATGTCTTCAAGCGTTTGTATCGTCCTTTCGCTCTGCCCATCAGTTTGTGGATGATAGGCAGTACTCATGTCTAGACGAGTTCCTAATGCTTGCTGTAATGTCTGCCAGAATCTTGAAATAAATCTGCCATCCCTATCAGAGATAATAGAGATTGGTATTCCATGTCTGGAGACGACTTCCTTCAAATACAGTCGTGCTAACTTCTCCATCTTGTCATCTTCTCTTATTGGCAGGAAGTGTGCTGATTTGGTGAGACGATCAACTATTACCCAAATAGTATCAAAACCACTTGCAGTCCTTGGCAATTTAGTGATGAAATCCATGGTAATGTTTTCCCATTTCCATTCCGGGATTTCGGGTTTTTGAAGTAGACCTGATGGTTTCTGATGCTCAGCTTTGACCTTAGAACACGTCAAACATTCTCCTACGTATTTAGCAACATCGGCTTTCATACCCGGCCACCAAAAATGTTTCTTGAGATCCTTGTACATCTTCCCCGTTCCAGGATGTATTGAGTATCTGGTTTTATGAGCTTCTCTAAGTACCATTTCTCTCATATCTCCAAATTTTGGTACCCAAATCCTTTCAGCCCTATACCGGGTTCCGTCTTCCCGAATATTAAGATGCTTCTCCGATCCTTTGGGTATTTCATCCTTTAAATTTCCCTCTTTTAAAACTCCTTGTTGGGCTGTAACGACCCGGATTTTTCCGATCGTTTTACACTTATAAGATTAATATTTACATAAATTAAAACTTACCAACATGATAAGCAATCTAAATTGTTGAGATTTATGATTTTGAAAAGAGTTTTACATAACGTTTAACCGTCTAGTTTGACCGATGATATCACGAACTATACAATATATGTTAATTATACGTTTGTGTATATATATGTATATATACATATTTAACATGATTTAAGGATGTTTAAATATCTCATTTTGTATTAATAACAATAAGTTATAAGTATATTTTGAAACTACTAACTTAAGCTTTCAAAACGATAACTATACGTAACGTTATTTGACATAAATACTTACGACCTATAATGTTTATACATATATCGTATATATAATGTATTTAATCACTTTTAAAGACTTAAATACATAAAACAATATAAGTATATTCACAAAAGATAGCTATATTTGAATCCTCATTCCATTTTTCACAAGATTTCTATACGTATATCTAGAGTATATGTACTCGTATCATACCTAGCTTCTATACGTATTTACTATTGGTATATACACATCAAATCACCACCAACCAGCCCTTGTTCATGCCTTATGTATAAGGTAACTACTTTTGTTATTTAGTATGACAATTTCACATGATTAAAAGATCTTTTCACAAAATTACAAATTTATACACCTTTTACACCACCATAAATACATGCATCCATTTTCAATTTTTGGAACATCATTTCTCTAGCTAAACACACACACTTACTATCCTCATGTCTCTCTAAGAACTCCAGCAAAAATCCTCTCAAGAATCACCTTAAACACCACCATAAAAAGATCAACAAAAACACTACAAAAATACAACTTTCAATTCAAGTTTATGTCTTAAGTTGCTTCCAATCTTTCATCCAATTTCATCACTCTTTTGGTTCTAGGTTTTTACTCCTCTTTTACAGCAATCTTGTCCAAGTAACTTGAGGTAGTAACTTTGTTCATAACCTTATTCAATTCATATATATATAGCTATCTTATTGTATGGTATACAATTTTAACAACAAAAACATAGTTTGAATGATTTCAAACTTGTTTGCAAACTAAATAGATCCTTCTAACTTAACTTTTAAAATACTTCAAGACCTGTAATATAACTTAAATATATGCTAATTTAACAAGGTATAACTTGGTTTTTCAAAGAATACCTTAAAAAAAACTGTTTTTATGACGTCGGAGTGCAACCGGGGGCTGTTTTGGGTTGGATAATTAAAAACCATCTTGAACTTTGAATTGGAGGTTTATATTCTGGAAAAATGATATTTCTTATGAATATGTTAACACATAAAAATTTCATGATTTAATTCATAGTATAAGTATTTTTAGAAAAATGGTCATTAAATGATGTTTTTGTAACAAAAATGATTAACTTCATAAGTTTCACCAAAATTTGACCTATGACCTATGATTTCGAATATAAACTAAGGTATTTACAGTTCATATTCTTAAAGAGGGACTCGATCCAAGGAATTGGAAAGTTGAATCAACGAAAACGGAGTTGTAACGAAGAAATTATGACCAAAACAAAATCGGATATCCAAGACTAGTTTAGCCACGAAAATAATTGGAGAAAATTAAATAAATCACATCTTCCTAAAGTAACATGATATTTTATACATATGTACTCATAATTTAATTTTATATGGTTCAGGATCACCCGTAAACAATACGAGAAGATTAATCATAAGATCCCATGATTGTACGCAACACGTCATTTGACAACACCGGTACTTTATGTACGCAACACGTCATTTGACAACACCGGTACCATGGGTCAAGATTAATCTCGACCAATACATATACGATGGGGGTTTTATTTATTTCATTGGGGGTTTATTAAACAACTAAATATGAACCATTAAAATTGAATTACTAACATCGGACTGCTAACTACGGACTAAGGAATTATTAAAAGTATTAAAAGTATTATAAGTATATATATGTGACGATTGTTTAAAAAGAAAAGGTATTGATATATTATATATGGATAGGTTCGTGATATCAATCGGAGACCAAGTCGAAATTACATATCTTCAAGACAAAAGTGAGTATATAGTCCCACTTTTAAACTCTAAATATTTCGGGATGAGAATACATGTATTTTATGTTTTACGCTATGGACACAAGTAACTGAAAAATATATTCTACGTTGAGTTGTACCACTGGCATACTTCCCTATAGCTTGGTAACTAATATTTACAGCGGTATTGTAAACGCGAATCCTGTTGATAGATCTATCGGGCCTGACAACCCCAACCGGACTGGACGACCAGTATTCAACGGTTGCACAGTACTTCATTTCGTGACTACACCTTGGTACGGTGTAGTAAGATTTCATAATAAAGGGAATATGCGACGTGATTAAATGTTAAGTATGGTTACCAAGTGCTCAACCACTTAGAATATTTTTATTAAAATGTTTATATATGAAATCTTGTGTTCCATTGTTATAACGCTGCTAGCATCAAACCTATATATCTCACCAACTTTATGTTGACGTTTTAAAGCATGTTATTCTCAGGTATGAATTAAGTCTTCCGCTGTGCATTAGCTCATGTTAAGGATACTACTTGGGACCTTTTAAGCCATGATACAAAGACGTTGCATTCGAGTCATTGGAGTTCAATAGAGAATATACATAAGTAAATGACAGATTAGGTCATTTGGATATTATGAAATGTTAGACGAAAATGTCAAATATTGATGTAATGATAGTTTGCCTTTTAAGAATAAATGCAACGTTTGTAAAATGTATCATATAGAGGTCAAGTACCTCGCAATGTTATCATATGTTATTGTATTCGTCCCTATGGATTGGGTCGGGTCGTCTCATGTGGTATTAGAGCGTTGGTCTTAGCGAACCAGGCGTTGCATTAGTGTGTCTAACTGGTAGTTGTTAGGATGCATTAGTGAGTCTGGACTTTGACCGTGTCTACATGTCAAAAGTTTTGCTTATCATATCTAGTCGAAAATCATCTGCTTATCATCCTTAAGAATTGCCTGCTTAGTATTCTTAAGTCTAGACACGTCTTACTGCATTTGGTGCATCGATAGTGTATAGACAAAATTCGTATCCTAGCGTATCTGTTGCTATAGACATTGCCTGACGAATTTCAAAGATTCTCCGTAATTCACGGGATTTTGAGTATTATAAATACATATGTAAATTATGTATTGAAGAATACCAAACCCAACTCCTATAATCTATTCCAAACCAAAAATTCATTTCCCCGACTGTACAAGATGAACTCCGCGTCCAGTTCGAATTCCTCCGACTCCGACAGCTACGCTGATATGGATTTCCATTCGGGCTCCGAAGGCAGCGTCACTGGAATGGATCAACCAATTTCTCATCATCTATTCTGGATGAATTGGGGATGGGTTCGTAGTATACTAAATTATTGGAGACAAGAAGAAGGTGATCCCTTTCACCCACCGAATTGCCCCATTGGCGACGAACCTGAAGCACTTACCGGCGAACCTGTTCGAGAAACCATTTTCTCTCTCATTTCTCGAGTATCTCGTCACGATTATATCCTATCCCATATTTCGGATCTTGTTCATTCGCTCACTCCAACCGCCAATCATCCTGGTGTACTAGCAGAAATTAACGAACTTCGCGCTCGTGTGACGGCTTTGGAGAACACGGTGCGAAGGTTACAAACACCAGCAGCAGCACCAGCAGCATAACCAGTACCGTTAACAACATCAACCTCGCAATCTTCAGTACCAGTAGCATCATCGACGTCAACGACATCATCAGCATCAACACCAACCGTATCATTACCACCACCAACAATCACATCCGCACCACGTACCTCAACATCATCATCTGAACTTCGAATATGATCTTTGTTCTACATATCATTCTACACCGATTACCTCTTCTTTACGTATCGTTCTTCATTCGACATGACGATTATGTAATCTCTAATGTTTTGGAGATTATGTAATCTAGTAATAACGATAAATCAAATGAGTTGAATATTTTATTGACTCATTAAATTCATAGTTACCTCCGAAGAAAATATATATGCAAATATATTTTCATAAAGATTGTAATTAAAAATTTCATTCGTACAAACTGTTAATGATGAAAATATTTTAACGGGTGGGTAGTACCCAAGGAATATTTAGAATTCACATTAACAAGTTACACTGTACATTCTTCGAATCTGATTTAACGATCATTTATTATCCTACTTACAATTACCGATATACGTATCCGTTCACCCCAGATTAACCATTTCCATTTAAATTTCATATTTGAATTTTTACCTATCCGAATCCAACAAGTGGTATAATGAAGAAACATTGGCAAAATAAAAATTGTTAGAAACAGATGAATTAATTAATTGAAATTGTGATAGGATTACACGCTAACTGTTCCGGCTAACTGTTCCCAGCTAACTGATTAATATTTAATTTATCGCAATTTACATTCTTGCAATTTTAATTTCTGTACTTTACATACCGTCGGGACACATGTACAACAACACGTCGGATTAATTCTGAGACAACACGTTGTATAATGGGTCATGATATATATTTATTTATTTTACGTATTTTAAATAACGGGACACGTATACAAGGTTTCGACTTATCATATTGATCCATCTATATATATATATCGGAACAACCATAGACACTCTATATGTGAAGGTGGGAGTTGGCTATACAGGGTCGGAGTTGATTCCAAAATATATATATACTTTGAGTTGTGATCGACACCGAGACCAGTACACGGGTCACGATACGTATTAAGTAATTCGAATATTATATATTTAGTTCATATATGAATTTATTGAACCATTGGACAATCGGACTATTGGACTGCTAACTTTGGACAATTAAAAATGAGTTAAAATGATGATTATTACATATGAAACTAAACAATCCTTCAAGTTTGCCACTTGATTCTATTTTAAACCTCATTTGTATCTTGACGATTACAATTCGCATTCACAACTTTTCATGATTCTTGAAAACATCTCGATCGAGAAGTTCAACCAGCCGCACCTCGTCTACGAAATAAAGATTTATGCATACAGTTATGCACCTAAAAATTTTTGAACTCGAAGTTATAGTTAAAACGTATCCGCATCGAATTCCTTATCATCCATTAGCAAAAACAATCAAATGATTCCTTTTCAATTAACTAATTTTGTCACAGCTCCACTTCGATATCTCAGTAAGACTACTCTTATTACAATCTCGATATATATATACGTTGTTCTTTCGCCATCGTTACCGGAGAACCTTTTATATTCCATCATATTACCATCAGCGTTTAATCATCTAAAAATACAATTCTCCTTAAACCATCTTGGTTTGATAACCAATGACCCAGATCCGATAACTTTGAAAATACTGACGAAGCAGCATGTTGTAGAAGGTCTTAATGACCAAATGTTGATGATAAAAGAAGGAAGTGTTAGGAACGCTCGATAGAAAATTGGTACTGAAAACCGGATTGAACAAACCATGAAGGAGACTCTGAACAAGTTACAAGGACTAAACTTGTACATAAAGAATTATGACGATTCTGTAGCAAACACCTTGCTTCTGAATCTAAACCCTTACGGGTCAATCTTCATCATCATCCTTCGACATTAGAAATTCCAAGATATTATCATATCTTTCATTATAAATATCCTCAATATTTCTGAAGATATTTTCACCACTATCCTTATCTGAAATCATTTATCTCTCTGTAATATCTGCGTTACAATATAAAGGAAACTGTGTTAGTTTCTAAATCCTTCAAGTTTAAAATAGGAATGTTCTGAAGCAGTGTTGGGAACTGATGCATGAACTAGTATAATATAATGAAACTTGATCAACTTCATTATATTATAGTAAGTCATGTTAAGTTTCTAATGGAATATGATGATTCACAGTACCGTCATCATGTGCCATGTTACACGACTTTTACATTCTATCCAATTCCGAAACATATTAAGAACAAATCATCTTGATAGTTCTATTTTCCTGGATATTCTGGTAATTTGACAAATCAAAATTGTGCCATTACCATTCCTTTCTTAGAGCATTAGCTATGTTCATTCCGAATTTTATACCTACGAATTTCGAACTATTGATCGCTTGACTCAAGGACGGGAAGAAGAAACGAAGGGACAAAGTCCCAAAATAGAAATTGGGGTATAGATTACAGCAAATAGGAGAGAGTATTAACTATGGATGACAATGATTATGGAAAACAGAAGCAGGAGCATCGAAATATAAGGAAAGATATCAAACCCAATAACCACCCAGAAACTACAAACCGTGTGTATCAATACGTATGGCGACGTAAAGACACGGGAGAATTAGAAACATTATAATTCCAAGAAAATCATAAAAGTGAATAGATTCTTCTAGCGGTAGATGAAAGAGAAGAATGAAAGATATGAAAGTTAGAAGTATAACAAAAATCAGAACGGGATGAAGCATTTTAAAGGATACCTTAAGGTATGAATTAGAGGAGGAAGAGTAAGAGATGTGAGGTATGGAAGTAAGAAAGGGAAGGAGGTGGATTTATAGTGAAATATCCGACAAAGAAATCGAAACAGATTATCGCATTAAATCAAAGGAGATCCTGTTTTCTAAATCATCGAAGAACCAAATCTTATTACATAAGATTTTCTTTAAATCCCTTAAATTCTGGAAATCAATCCTAATCTCGACATCGGTTAAAATAATTCTATATTCACTCATTTCATTCTTTTGTGATAGCTTCACTCGTGCGCTTCACATGACCGAATCGTTTTATCCATATCTTCCAATAATGATAAAACTCTATTAATACCTCATATTCGTCATGAAAACATTCCTATTGTTATTTATGACAACCTCTACCAAATTTCGGGACGAAATTTCTTTAACGGGTGGGTACTGTAACGACCCGGATTTTTCCGATCGTTTTACACTTATAAGATTAATATTTACATAAATTAAAACTTACCAACATGATAAGCAATCTAAATTGTTGAGATTTATGATTTTGAAAAGAGTTTTACATAACGTTTAACCGTCTAGTTTGACCGATGATATCACGAACTATACAATATATGTTAATTATACGTTTGTGTATATATATGTATATATACATATTTAACATGATTTAAGGATGTTTAAATATCTCATTTTGTATTAATAACAATAAGTTATAAGTATATTTTGAAACTACTAACTTAAGCTTTCAAAACGATAACTATACTTAACGTTATTTGACATAAATACTTACGACCTATAATGTTTATACATATATCGTATATATAATGTATTTAATCACTTTTAAAGACTTAAATACATAAAACAATATAAGTATATTCACAAAAGATAGCTATATTTGAATCCTCATTCCATTTTTCACAAGATTTCTATACGTATATCTAGAGTATATGTACTCGTATCATACCTAGCTTCTATACGTATTTACTATTGGTATATACACATCAAATCACCACCAACCAGCCCTTGTTCATGCCTTATGTATAAGGTAACTACTTTTGTTATTTAGTATGACAATTTCACATGATTAAAAGATCTTTTCACAAAATTACAAATTTATACACCTTTTACACCACCATAAATACATGCATCCATTTTCAATTTTTGGAACATCATTTCTCTAGCTAAACACACACACTTACTATCCTCATGTCTCTCTAAGAACTCCAGCAAAAATCCTCTCAAGAATCACCTTAAACACCACCATAAAAAGATCAACAAAAACACTACAAAAATACAACTTTCAATTCAAGTTTATGTCTTAAGTTGCTTCCAATCTTTCATCCAATTTCATCACTCTTTTGGTTCTAGGTTTTTACTCCTCTTTTACAGCAATCTTGTCCAAGTAACTTGAGGTAGTAACTTTGTTCATAACCTTATTCAATTCATATATATATAGCTATCTTATTGTATGGTATACAATTTTAACAACAAAAACATAGTTTGAATGATTTCAAACTTGTTTGCAAACTAAATAGATCCTTCTAACTTAACTTTTAAAATACTTCAAGACCTGTAATATAACTTAAATATATGCTAATTTAACAAGGTATAACTTGGTTTTTCAAAGAATACCTTAAAAAAAACTGTTTTTATGACGTCGGAGTGCAACCGGGGGCTGTTTTGGGTTGGATAATTAAAAACCATCTTGAACTTTGAATTGGAGGTTTATATTCTGGAAAAATGATATTTCTTATGAATATGTTAACACATAAAAATTTCATGATTTAATTCATAGTATAAGTATTTTTAGAAAAATGGTCATTAAATGATGTTTTTGTAACAAAAATGATTAACTTCATAAGTTTCACCAAAATTTGACCTATGACCTATGATTTCGAATTTAAACTAAGGTATTTACAGTTCATATTCTTAAAGAGGGACTCGATCCAAGGAATTGGAAAGTTGAATCAACGAAAACGGAGTTGTAACGAAGAAATTATGACCAAAACAAAATCGGATATCCAAGACTAGTTTAGCCACGAAAATAATTGGAGAAAATTAAATAAATCACATCTTCCTAAAGTAACATGATATTTTATACATATGTACTCATAATTTAATTTTATATGGTTCAGGATCACCCGTAAACAATACGAGAAGATTAATCATAAGATCCCATGATTGTACGCAACACGTCATTTGACAACACCGGTACTTTATGTACGCAACACGTCATTTGACAACACCGGTACCATGGGTCAAGATTAATCTCGACCAATACATATACGATGGGGGTTTTATTTATTTCATTGGGGGTTTATTAAACAACTAAATATGAACCATTAAAATTGAATTACTAACATCGGACTGCTAACTACGGACTAAGGAATTATTAAAAGTATTAAAAGTATTATAAGTATATATATGTGACGATTGTTTAAAAAGAAAAGGTATTGATATATTATATATGGATAGGTTCGTGATATCAATCGGAGACCAAGTCGAAATTACATATCTTCAAGACAAAAGTGAGTATATAGTCCCACTTTTAAACTCTAAATATTTCGGGATGAGAATACATGTATTTTATGTTTTACGCTATGGACACAAGTAACTGAAAAATATATTCTACGTTGAGTTGTACCACTGGCATACTTCCCTGTAGCTTGGTAACTAATATTTACAGCGGTATTGTAAACGCGAATCCTGTTGATAGATCTATCGGGCCTGACAACCCCAACCGGACTGGACGACCAGTATTCAACGGTTGCACAGTACTTCATTTCGTGACTACACCTTGGTACGGTGTAGTAAGATTTCATAATAAAGGGAATATGCGACGTGATTAAATGTTAAGTATGGTTACCAAGTGCTCAACCACTTAGAATATTTTTATTAAAATGTTTATATATGAAATCTTGTGTTCCATTGTTATAACGCTGCTAGCATCAAACCTATATATCTCACCAACTTTATGTTGACGTTTTAAAGCATGTTATTCTCAGGTATGAATTAAGTCTTCCGCTGTGCATTAGCTCATGTTAAGGATACTACTTGGGACCTTTTAAGCCATGATACAAAGACGTTGCATTCGAGTCATTGGAGTTCAATAGAGAATATACATAAGTAAATGACAGATTAGGTCATTTGGATATTATGAAATGTTAGACGAAAATGTCAAATATTGATGTAATGATAGTTTGCCTTTTAAGAATAAATGCAACGTTTGTAAAATGTATCATATAGAGGTCAAGTACCTCGCAATGTTATCATATGTTATTGTATTCGTCCCTATGGATTGGGTCGGGTCGTCTCATGGGCCTCCTTTATTTGAGTAGTAATGTTATTATGAATCATTATATTCATAGATTTTACTCGAATGGGTTCTCTGTCCTTCCTGCTCAAGGCATCGGCTACCACATTTGCCTTCCCCGGGTGGTAACGAATCTCAAAGTCGTAATCATTCAATAATTCAATCCACCTACGCTGCCTCATATTCAGTTGTTTCTGATTAAATATGTGTTGAAGACTTTTGTGGTCGGTATATATAATACTTTTGACCCCATATAAGTAGTGCCTCCAAGTCTTTAATGCAAAAACAACCGCGCCTAATTCCAAATCATGCGTCGTATAATTTTGTTCGTGAATCTTCAATTGTCTAGACGCATAAGCAATCACCTTCGTTCGTTGCATTAATACACAACCGAGACCTTGCTTTGATGCATCACAATAAATCACAAAATCATCATTCCCTTCAGGCAATGACAATATAGGTGCCGTAGTTAGCTTTTTCTTCAATAACTGAAACGCTTTCTCTTGTTCATCATTCCATTCAAATTTCTTCCCTTTATGCGTTAATGCAGTCAAGGGTTTTGCTATTCTGGAAAAGTCTTGGATGAACCTTCTGTAGTAACCAGCTAGTCCTAAAAACTGGCGTATGTGTTTCGGAGTTTTCGGGGTTTCCCACTTTTCAACAGTTTCTATCTTTGCCGGATCCACCTTAATACCTTCTTTGTTCACTATGTGACCGAGGAATTGAACTTCTTCCAACCAAAATGCACACTTTGAAAACTTAGCGTACAATTCTTCCTTCCTCAATACTTCTAACACCTTTCTCAAATGTTCACCGTGTTCTTGGTCATTCTTTGAGTAAATAAGTATGTCATCAATGAAAACAATGACAAACTTGTCAAGGTATGGTCCACACACTCGGTTCATAAGGTCCATGAACACAGCTGGTGCATTAGTTAAACCAAACGGCATGACCATAAACTCGTAATGACCGTAACGTGTTCTGAAAGCAGTCTTTGGAATATCATCTTCTTTCACCCGCATTTGATGATACCCGGAACGTAAGTCAATCTTTGAATAAACAGACGAGCCTTGTAGTTGATCAAATAAGTCGTCGATTCTCGGTAGTGGGTAGCGGTTCTTGATGGTAAGTTTGTTCAACTCTCGGTAGTCGATACACAACCTGAATGTACCATCTTTCTTCTTGACAAACAAAACAGGAGCTCCCCACGGTGATGTGCTTGGTTGAATGAAACCACGCTCTAAAAGTTCTTGTAATTGGCTTTGCAGTTCTTTCATCTCGCTGGGTGCAAGTCTGTAAGGAGCACGAGCTATTGGTGCAGCTCCTGGTACAAGATCTATTTGAAATTCAACGGATCGATGTGGGGGTAATCCCGGTAATTCTTTCGGAAATACATTGGGAAATTCTTTTGCAATGGGAACATCATTGATGCTCTTTTCTTCAGTTTGTACTTTCTCGACGTGTGCTAGAACAGCATAGCAACCTTTTCTTATTAGTTTTTGTGCCTTCAAATTACTAATAAGATGTAGCTTCGTGTTGCCCTTTTCTCCGTACACCATTAAGGGTTTTCCTTTTTCTCGTATAATGCGAATTGCATTTTTGTAACAAACGATCTCTGCTTTCACTTCTTTCAACCAGTCCATACCGATTATCACATCAAAACTCCCTAACTCTACTGGTATTAAATCAATCTTAAATGTTTCGCTAACCAGTTTAATTTCTCGATTCCGACATATATTATCTGCTGAAATTAATTTACCATTTGCTAATTCGAGTAAAAATTTACTATCCAAAGGCGTCAATGGGCAACTTAATTTAGCACAAAAATCTCTACTCATATAGCTTCTATCCGCACCCGAATCAAATAAAACGTAAGCAGATTTATTATCAATAAGAAATGTACCCGTAACAAGCTCCGGGTCTTCCTGTGCCTCTGCCGCATTAATATTAAAAACTCTTCCGCGGCCTTGTCCATTCGTGTTCTCCTGGTTCGGGCAATTTCTAATAATGTGGCCCAGTTTTCCACATTTATAACAAACTACATTGGCATAGCTTGCTCCGACACTACTTGCTCTGCCATTACTCGTTCCGACACCATTTGTTCCTTTCGTTCTATTAACCCCTGGTCCGTAGACCTCACACTTCGCCGCGCTATGACCATTTCTTTTACACTTGTTGCAAAATTTGGTGCAGAACCCCGAGTGATACTTTTCACACCTTTGGCATAGCTGCTTCTGATTGTTGTTGTTGTTGCGGTTATTATTGTTGTTGGGATGATTGTTGTAGTTGCTGTTGTTGTTGTTGTTGTTGTTGTTGTTGTTGGGCCGTTTGTTGTAGTTGCGATTGATGTTGCGATTGTTGGGATAATTGTTGCGATTGCTGTTGTTGTTGTATTGGTGATTCTTATCACCATTTTCCTCCCACTTTCTTTTGACTTGCTTCACATTGGCCTCTTCAGCAGTCTGTTCTTTAATTCTTTCTTCAATCTGGTTCACTAGTTTGTGAGCCATTCTACATGCCTGTTGTATGGAGGCGGGCTCGTGTGAACTTATATCTTCTTGGATTCTTTCCGGTAATCCTTTCACAAACGCGTCGATCTTCTCTTCCTCATCTTCGAATGCTCCCGGACACAATAGGCACAATTCTGTGAATCGTCTTTCATACGTGGTAATATCAAATCCTTGGGTTCGTAACCCTCTAAGTTCTGTCTTGAGCTTATTGACCTCGGTTCTGGGACGGTACTTCTCGTTCATCAAGTGCTTGAATGCTGACCACGGTAGTGCGTACGCATCATCTTGTCCCACTTGCTCTAGATAGGTATTCCACCATGTTAACGCAGAACCTGTGAAGGTATGCGTAGCGTACTTCACTTTGTCCTCTTCAGTACACTTACTTATGGCAAACACCGATTCAACCTTCTCGGTCCACCATTTCAATCCGATCGGTCCTTCGGTTCCATCAAATTCCAAAGGTTTGCAGGCAGTGAATTCTTTGTAGGTGCATCCTACACGATTTCCTGTACTGCTAGATCCAAGGTTATTGTTGGTATGTAGCGCAGCCTGTACTGCGGCTATGTTTGAAGCTAGAAAAGTACGGAATTCCTCTTCATTCATATTCACGGTGTGTCGAGTAGTCGGTGCCATTTCCTTCAAAATAGTTAAATGGAACAAGTTAATCATACAGAATGTTAAAAGTAGTTAATAGTATTTCGTAGCATAATATGAACTCATTTATAAAAGCTTTTTCTTCATATTAGCGTTTTATAAGTTTAAATTCGGGTAGTACCTACCCGTTAAGTTCATACTTAGTAGCTAATATACAATTCAACTACTACAATTCTATATGAAAAACTGATTATAATAATATTTCGCGTTCAAACTTTTATACAATATTTTACAAACTTACAATACTGCTTATTTTACATAAAGCATGAAATATAGCACACAATAACTTTGATACAAGATAGTTGTGAAGATAATTCTAGCTAGTACACAAGTCGTTCAGCAAAGGCAATAAAGACACGTAATTCATACGTCCAGAAACAAGTCATGCATTCTGGTTTTACTAGGACTACTTCCCATCCTTGGTCTTGTGCAACATAACCGTTATGGCCGTTGATAAGACAGCGTGTTGTAACGTCGTCAAAGGGACGAGGGTTACGTAATGTCCAACAGTCCCGTAATAATCTAAAAACCTCATTTCTTACCCCAATTACCGACTCTGTCACTTGTGGAAACGTTTTGTTTAATAGTTGTAGCCCGATGTTCTTGTTCTCACTTTGGTGAGAAGCGAACATTACTAATCCGTAAGCATAACATGCTTCTTTATGTTGCATGTTAGCCGCTTTTTCTAAATCACGAAGTCCAATATTCGGATATATTGAGTCAAAATAATTTCTTAACCCGTTCCGTAAAATAGCATTTGGGTTCCCCGCAATATATGCGTCAAAGTAAACACATCGTAACTTATGGGTTTCCCAATGTGATATCCCCCATCTTTTAAACGAAAGTCTCTTATAAACCAAGACATTCTAGGAACGTTCTTCGAATGTCTTACAAACTGATCTCGCCTTAAATAGTTGTGCCGAGGAATTCTGACCGACTCTAGACAAGATTTCATCAATCATGTCTCCGGGTAGGTCTCTTAAAATATTGGGTTGTCTATCCATTTTGTGTTTTTAAACTGTAAAATAGACAAGAGTTAGATTCATAAAAAAAATACTTATTAATACAAGCAATTTTTACATATGTCATAAAGCATAAGCACACTATATTACATATATTACACCACACGAATACAACTATCTTATTCCGACTCGCTCGTTTCTTCTTCTTCGGTTTTGGTTCGTTTTGCCAAGTTTCTAGGGATATATGATGTTCCCCTAATACGAGCCGTAATTTTCCACATTGGTTTAGAAAAACCTGGTGGTTTAGAGGTTCCCGGGTCATTGTTACAACTTAAGGACTTCGGGGGTTGACGATACATATAAAGTTCATCGGGGTTGGAATTAGATTTCTCTATTTTTATGCCCTTTCCCTTATTATTTTCTTTTGCCTTTTTAAATTCAGTTGGGGTAATTTCTATAACATCATCGGAATTCTCGTCGGAATCCGATTCATCGGAGAATTGGTAATCCTCCCAATATTTTGCTTCCTTGGCGGAAACACCATTGACCATAATTAACCTTGGTCGGTTGGTTGAGGATTTTCTTTTACTTAACCGTTTTATTATTTCCCCCACCGGTTCTATTTCTTCATCCGGTTCCGATTCTTCTTCCGGTTCCGATTCTTCTTCCGGTTCCGACTCTTCTTCCGGTTCCTCTTCGGGAACTTGTGAATCAGTCCACGAATCATTCCAATTTACATTTGACTCTTCATTATTATTAGGTGAGTCAATGGGACTTGTTCTAGAGGTAGACATCTATCACATAATATCAAACGCGTTAAGAGATTAATATATCACATAATATTCACATGTTAAAAATATATAGTTTCCAACAAAATTTGTTAAGCAATCATTTTTCAAGTAAACACGGTCGAAGTCCAGACTCACTAATGCATCCTAACAAACTCGATAAGACACACTAATGCAAAATTCTGGTTCTCTAAGACCAACGCTCGGATACCAACTGAAATGTCCCGTTTTTATTGATTAAAAACGTTCCATATTAATTGATTTCGTTGCGAGGTTTTGACCTCTATATGAGACGTTTTTCAAAGACTGCATTCATTTTTAAACAAACCATAACCTTTATTTCATCAATAAAGGTTTAAAAAGCTTTACGTAGATTATCAAATAATGATAATCTAAAATATCCTGTTTACACACGACCATTACATAATGGTTTACAATACAAATATGTTACAACAAAATAAGTTTCTTGAGTGCAGTTTTTACACAATATCATACAAGCATGGACTCCAAATCTTGTCCTTATTTAAGTATGCGACAACGGAAGCTCTTAATAATCACCTGAGAATAAACATGCTTAAAACGTCAACAAAAATGTTGGTGAGTTATAGGTTTAACTTATATATATCAAATCGTAACAATAGACCACAAGATTTCATATTTCAATACACATCCCATACATAGAGATAAAAATCATTCATATGGTGAACACCTGGTAACCGACAATAACAAGATGCATAAATAAGAATATCCCCATCATTCCGGGACACCCTTCGGATATGATATAAATTTCGAAGTACTAAAGCATCCGGTACTTTGGATGGGGTTTGTTAGGCCCAATAGATCTATCTTTAGGATTCGCGTCAATTAGGGTGTCTGTTCCCTAATTCTTAGATTACCAGACTTAATAAAAAGGGGCATATTCGATTTCGATAATTCAACCATAGAATGTAGTTTCACGTACTTGTGTCTATTTTGTAAATCATTTATAAAACCTGCATGTATTCTCATCCCAAAAATATTAGATTTTAAAAGTGGGACTATAACTCACTTTCACAGATTTTTACTTCGTCGGGAAGTAAGACTTGGCCACTGTTGATTCACGAACCTATAACAATATATACATATATATTAAAGTATGTTCAAAATATATTTACAACACTTTTAATATATTTTGATGTTTTAAGTTTATTAAGTCAGCTGTCCTCGTTAGTAACCTATAACTAGTTGTCCACAGTTAGATGTACAGAAATAAATCGATAAATATTATCTTGAATCAATCCACGACCCAGTGTATACGTATCTCAGTATTGATCACAACTCAAACTATACATTTTTTGGAATCAACCTCAACCCTGTATAGCTAACTCCAACATTCACATATAGAGTGTCTATGGTTGTTCCGAAATATATATAGATGTGTCGACATGATAGGTCGAAACATTGTATACGTGTCTATGGTATCTCAAGATTACATAATATACAATACAAGTTGATTAAGTTATGGTTGGAATATATTTGTTACCAATTTTCACGTAGCTAAAATGAGAAAAATTATCCAATCTTGTTTTACCCATAACTTCTTCATTTTAAATCCGTTTTGAGTGAATCAAATTTCTATGGTTTCATATTGAACTCTATTTCATGAATCTAAACAGAAAATGTATAGGTTTATAGTCGGAAAAATAAGTTGCAAGTCATTTTTGTAAAGGTAATCATTTCAGTCGAAAGAACGACGTCCAGATGACCATTTTAGAAAACATACTTCCACTTTGAGTTTAACCATAATTTTTGGATATAGTTTCATGTTCATAATAAAAATCATTTTCTCAGAATAACAACTTTTAAATCAAAGTTTATCATAGTTTTTAATTAACTAACCCAAAACAGCCCGCGGTGTTACTACGACGGCGTAAATCCGGTTTTACGGTGTTTTTCGTGTTTCCAGGTTTTAAATCATTAAGTTAGCATATCATATAGATATATAACATGTGTTTAGTTGATTTTAAAAGTCAAGTTAGAAGGATTAACTTTTGTTTGCGAACAAGTTTAGAATTAACTAAACTATGTTCTAGTGATTACAAGTTTAAACCTTCGAATAAGATAGCTTTATATGTATGAATCGAATGATGTTATGAACATCATTACTACCTTAATTTCCTTGGATAAACCTACTGGAAAAGAGAAAATTGGATCTAGCTTCAATGGATCCTTGGATGGCTCGAAGTTCTTGAAGCAGAATCATGACACGAAAACAAGTTCAAGTAAGATCATCACTTGAAATAAGATTGTTATAGTTATAGAAATTGAACCAAAGTTTGAATATGATTATTACCTTGTATTAGAATGATAACCTACTGTAAGAAACAAAGATTTCTTGAGGTTGGATGATCACCTTACAAGATTGGAAGTGAGCTAGCAAACTTGAAAGTATTCTTGATTTTATGAAACTAGAACTTTTGGAATTTATGAAGAACACTTAGAACTTGAAGATAGAACTTGAGAGAGATCAATTAGATGAAGAAAATTGAAGAATGAAAGTGTTTGTAGGTGTTTTTGGTCGTTGGTGTATGGATTAGATATAAAGGATATGTAATTTTGTTTTCATGTAAATAAGTCATGAATGATTACTCATATTTTTGTAATTTTATGAGATATTTCATGCTAGTTGCCAAATGATGGTTCCCACATGTGTTAGGTGACTCACATGGGCTGCTAAGAGCTGATCATTGGAGTGTATATACCAATAGTACAGACATCTAAAAGCTGTGTATTGTACGAGTACGAATACGGGTGCATACGAGTAGAATTGTTGATGAAACTGAACGAGGATGTAATTGTAAGCATTTTTGTTAAGTAGAAGTATTTTGATAAGTGTATTGAAGTCTTTCAAAAGTGTATAAATACATATTAAAACACTACATGTATATACATTTTAACTGAGTCGTTAAGTCATCGTTAGTCGTTACATGTAAGTGTTGTTTTGAAACCTTTAGGTTAACGATCTTGTTAAATGTTGTTAACCCAATGTTTATAATATCAAATGAGATTTTAAATTATTATATTATCATGATATTATCATGTATGAATATCTCTTAATATGATATATATACATTAAATGTCTTTACAACGATAATCGTTACATATATGTCTTGTTTAAAAATCATTAAGTTAGTAGTCTTGTTTTTACATATGTAGTTCATTGTTAATATACTTTATGATATGTTTTATTATCATAGTATCATGTTAACTATATATATATATATATCCATATATATGTCATCATATAGTTTTTACAAGTTTTAACGTTCGTGAATCACCGATCAACTTGGGTGGTCAATTGTCTATATGAAACATATTTCAATTAATCAAGTCTTAACAAGTTTGATTGCTTAACATGTTGGAAACATTTAATCATGTAAATATCAATCTCAATTAATATATATAAACATGGAAAAGTTTGGGTCACTACAATAGAGACCGTGGTGACTGACCGAATTCAGCCTTTGTTTTAAAACCTCTTTTATGAACAAAACATACTTATACCTTTCGTTGATGATGACTGATGATGATCCTTATGACCTTAATTACGTACTTATAAACCTTTTGAGACGACTTACTGACTTAGTACTATTTGACTTAGGTTGAGGACACTCGGACCGTTACTTGCACACCATTCCCGACTACTACTTTACCGCTACTACTATCATTGTGAGTTATAGCATTCCCTTTTTACTTTAACATATTTTGGGAACTGAGAATACATGCGGATTTTATGTTTTACATACTAGGCACGAGTACTTAAACTTATATATGTGTGGGTTATACAACGGCATAAACATTCCCTTTAGCTCGGTAACGTTTAATCATCGGTTATTGAACCGTGAACGCGAATCTTAGATATGGATCCATAGGGTTTGACATCCCCACTCGGGCTAGTAGCGCTAGCATTTAACGAGTGTTTAATACTTCATGGTTATACGCACTTGCCAAGTGCACTTTCAGGGGGTACATTAAACGTTAAGTTAGTTACCGGGTGCCCACGGTTAAGCATATACTTTTACATACTTTTGAACGCTCGTTGTAGTACTGAAATCTCGTGGCCTACTTACATTACTGTTATACTTAAACTATAGCTCACCAACCTTTGTGTTGACCTTTTTAAGCATGTATTTCTCAGGTGCTTGAAGTCGCTTCCGCTATCTTACTAGTCGTGCTGTAGAACCCGCTGCCCAGAGTTGTTATCGCATGACTACTTATCTTGCATTCAAACTTATTTACTTTTGAAACTATGTTATGTAATGACCATTGGGGTCTCGTACACTTATTTATTGCTTCTACTTAACGAAGCATGCTTTCGAATTGTAAAACATTTGACGTTTGTTATGACGTCACTTTTATTAATGAATGCAAACTCTGTTTTGAAAACGCATATAGTACTTAACCTTGTAATGATCCTGTTGATGATGGTCCGTACATGATGATTTAGTACGGGGCGTCACATTTGGTATCAGAGCGTTGGTTGTAGGGAATTAGGTTGCATTAGTGAGTCTAAGACCGACCCGAGTAGGATTCACTAATAGGACTAATCTACAACTTGCTAGTTTACTTGTTTCCGCTGAACTTACTGCATGCTGCTGCTTACTGTTACTGCTATATGCCGTATGCTACTACATGATTTCATTACTGCATGCTGTTACTTGCTTTCGATTGCATGCTAGTTTCGAACGATTACTGATATTGCCATGCTACTTATTGTTATACATGATTTAAACTGTTGGCCTATTATTTGCTTGCTTTATGACATACTGACATGGAAAATTTATTTTTCCTTGTTCAGATGTCGGATGTTCCACCTGCTGGCATTTCGGGCAGTACAGACTCAGACCCCGTTGCCCTACCTACTGCTACACCTGCTGCTGCTACTGCCGATACACCGGCCCCGACACCCACTAGTGATCGCGGTGCTTCCACTTCCGGAGATGGTACTAGTGCACCTGCCCCAGTTTCTGCTCCCGGACCCTCGGGGACACAGCCCCGCATTGGTGGTATTGAGATCCCCGCAGAGTTCGGGGAAGGGCCTTTTCGTAACCACATGCGCACGCCTTGCCGACGCACTCCCGACGGACGTTTAGTCGTGATTCCGCCAGGCAGACACCGACAGATGTTGGCCGCCTTCGGACGCTTTGGATTACCAGCTCAGCCACCAGTGTCACCACCACACGATTCGGATGACTCATCATCCGCCGATTCTTCATCATCAGACGACTCCAGCGATGATGAGGATCCTGCTGATAGACCTATTCAGGCACCCTCCACCCCGCCGAGGTAGCGGTACCGGTTCGACGGCACCGTCATTCCAGGGGTGAATGGAGGTCGTGCTTTTACTGACGCTTTTTGCCATCGTCGTAGGGTTACTGCTCGTAAACGAGTTGTGCCATACCCTGCCGACCCACAGATACGTAAGGTTCCCCGTTACGTATTGACTATTCCTGGAACCGTACCACCTAGATTTAGATACGGACCACTTACATCTAGGACGTACCGTCTACATCCGGAGCCGGACCATCTACATCAGCACCACCGGCACCACCCGCACCACCCGCCCCACCTGCACCGCCTGCCCCACCAGCTCCCTCTAACGAGGAACTGATGAGGGAGATTGAGACTCTCCAAGCTCGAGTTACTGAGCTCGAGGAGCAGTTGGCTCGAGGAGCAGTTCACCCGCCTTCACCGTAGGACCTTGTATTTAGATTTCATGATGTAATCTAGACATAGTTTCATGTATTTCATATGTATTGTACGAACTTATTCAGATGTATGAAACTTATTATTATTAACGAATGGAACTTTGCGTTATTTAATCCTTGCACAATGTTCTATTTACATTGTTGTACGATGATTCTGTGGTATTTGTACCTAGTTGCATTATTTAATAACATGTGATGTTTTGATTCCATGTTAGTCACTATATACTGTATTACTACTACTTGCATGCTGGATTTTGACTTGGGTCAAAATTTTGTTTAGAATACCATGGCTAATGGAAGAACCACACCTACCGCCGCCCAGATTGAGGACATGATCAACGAACGGGTCGCTGCAGCCCTATCAGAAAGAAATCTCGAAGCTCCACCGCCACCACCACCACCACCGGTTATTCCACCCGTTCGAAATGGGTGTACATACAAGGAATTCCAGAGCTGCAAACCGCATAACTTCAGCGGCACCGAGGGACCAGTTGGTCTCACCAGATGGTTCGAAAAGTTCGAATCGGTATTCAGGGTTAGCAATTGTTCGGAAGCTAACAAAACGAAATTTGCATCTTGCACGCTTTCTGATGGCGCGCTTACATGGTGGAATACCATGGCCCAAGCGCAAGGAATTGATGAGGCGTATGCTATGCCTTGGGAAGAATTTAAATGTGCTATGATCGAGGAATACTGTCCGAGAACCGAAATTCAGAAGATGGAAATCAAATTTATGCAGTTAAAGGCCGTAGGGAACGACCTTAACAGTTACAACCGTAGGTTTTTGGAGTTGGCTCTTATGTGTCCGACCATGGTCACCCCCGAATTTAAGCGTTTGGAGAAATACTTCTCGGGACTTCCTAAGTCCATCAAGGGCAATGTTACCTCATCCAAGCCACCAAGTGTTCCCGAAGCAATGCGCATGGCGCATACTCTCTTGAATCAAATCATCCTTGACGAGCCGGAGAAGGCTAAGTTTGAAACTGGTAGTGGCGAGAAGAGGAAATGGGACAACAACCACCACAACAACAACAGGGGTAAGAACTATGATCAAAACCCGGCGAAGCGACATGAAGGGTTCAGGCAAAACAACAACAACACCAACCCCAACAACAACAACAGCTCCAACCCGAACTACAAAGGAACTTTACCACAATGCAAGAGGTGTTATAAGCACCACACCGGGTATTGCAATGTTGTCTGTGAGAAATGCCAACGGACTGGGCATGTTGGTAAGGATTGTAAGGTTACTACTTTGAACGTGAAGCCAAACCACAACAACAATGGGCCTAGGAAATGTTATGAGTGTGGAAAGACGGGCCATTTCAGAAACGAGTGCCCAAACAAGCGTAAGGATGCCGGACTACCACGTGCTAGAGCCTTCAATGTTAATGCAAGGGACGCACGCGACAACCCCGACTTAGTGACAGGTATATTCAAAATCAACAATCTTTTAGCTTCTATCCTATTTGATACTGGTGCCGATAGGAGCTATGTGTGTAGACATTTTTGTGATAAGTTAGATTGGTCGTTAGTTCCTTTAAAGGAAGGTATGCTTGTCGAGGTCGCCAATGGAAAACTTGAAAAGGTTGACCATATTAGTCGTGGAGCTATTATCAACATAGCTGGTGCAGATTTCGAAATTGATTTGATACCTATCAAACTGGGAAGTTTTGACGTGATCGTCGGTATGGATTGGTTGAGCAAGATAAGGGCCGATGTTATCTGTGGAGATAAAGCACTTCGCATACCACAAGGAGATGGCGAACCACTGGTTATCTATGGAGAGAGATGTACCTCGAAGTTGAACCTCATTAGTTGCGTGAAAGCACAAAAGATTATGAAGAAGGGACGCTTTGCTGTCCTAGCACATGTGAAAGCGGTAGAAACTGAGGTGAAGAACGTGAACGACGTTCGAATTGTGAACGAATTTTCTGATGTCTTTCCCGAAGAATTACCTGGATTACTGCCACCGAGGGCAGTAGAATTTCAGATTGACTTAGTGCCAGGAGCTGCACCTGTAGCTCGCGCACCCTATAGACTCGCACCTTCCGAGATGCAAGAATTACAGAGTCAACTACAAGAGCTATTAGATCGAGGGTTTATCCAACCAAGCTTCTCGCCTTGGGGTGCACCTGTGTTGTTTGTGAAGAAGAAGGATGGATCCTTTCGTATGTGTATCGACTACCGTGAGCTCAACAAATTGACTATCAAGAATCGGTATCCTCTTCCGCGAATTGATGATCTCTTCGACCAACTGCAAGGATCATGTGTTTACTCAAAGATTGATTTGCGATCGGGCTATCACCAGTTGAGGGTGAAGGAAAGTGACGTGATGAAAACTGCATTCAGGACCCGTTATGGTCATTATGAGTTCCTCGTGATGCCATTCGGTTTGACAAATGCACCTGCCGTGTTCATGGATCTCATGAATCGTGTCTGCAAGCCTTACTTGGATAAGTTTGTTATCGTCTTCATAGATGATATCCTCATCTACTCTAAGAGTGAAGAAGAACATGAGCAACACCTCCGATTAGTGCTTGAACTCTTAAGACAAGAGCAACTTTACGCCAAATTCTCCAAGTGTGAATTTTGGTTGAAGGAGGTACAATTTTTGGGTCATGTTGTGAGCGACCAGGGTATCAAAGTTGATCCCACCAAGATTGAAGCCATTAGCAAGTGGGAGACCCCCACTACTCCAACGCATATTCGCCAATTCCTAGGTCTCGCCGGTTATTATCGAAGGTTTATCGAAGGATTTTCTCTGATTGCGCGTCCTTTGACCGCATTGACTCACAAGGGCAAGAAGTTCATTTGGGAACCCGCACATGAATCAGCATTCCAAACTTTGAAGAAGAAGTTAACCTCCGCACCTATCCTATCACTTCCTGAAGGCAGTGACGACTTTATTGTTTATTGCGATGCATCGAAGAGTGGTTTTGGTTGTGTACTGATGCAACGATCAAAGGTTATTGCCTATGCCTCCCGCCAATTGAAGATTCACGAGCGGAACTACACTACACATGATCTTGAACTTGGAGCCGTTGTCTTTGCACTCAAATTGTGGAGACATTATTGGTATGGAACTAAGAGCACTATCTTCACCGATCACAAGAGTCTCCAGCACATCTTCGATCAGAAGCAACTGAATATGAGACAGCGTCGATGGATCGAGACGCTCAACAACTACGATTGTGAACTCCGTTATCACCCTAGCAAGGCCAATGTTGTAGCTGACGCTTTAAGCCGAAAGGAGAGGACGGCACCTCTTCGTGTTAGGGCTCTGAACATCACCATCCATTCGAACCTCAACAGCCAGATCAGAGTAGCCCAAGTTGAGGCTCTCAAGGAGGAGAACATATCTCACGAGCATTTGAACATACTTGTCTCTCGATTCGAGGTTAGAGAGTCTGGACTCTGATGTTATGCCGGAAGAATTTGGGTACCTTATTATGGAGATCTACGAAACCTGATACTTGATGAAGCACACAAATCGAGATATTCGATTCACCCCGGTGCGGGTAAGATGTACCACGACCTTAAAGAATAGTATTGGTGGCCGAATCTTAAGAAGGACGTTGCGACTTATGTTGGTAAGTGTTTGACTTGCTCGAAGGTTAAAGCCGAGCATCAGAGACCTTCTGGGTTACTTCAACAGCCGGAAATCCCACAATGGAAGTGGGAAAGGATCACAATGTATTTCATTACTAAGCTGCCAAAGACGGTGGGCGGATGCGATACTATTTGGGTTATTGTTGACCGCCTCACCAAATCTGCACACTTCCTAGCGATGAAGGAAACTGATACAATGGAAAGACTTGCTCAGCTGTACATCAAAGAGGTTGTATCTCGTCATGGTGTACCTTTATCAATCATCTCCGATCACGATCCCCGTTTTTCTTCCAGATTTTGGCGTTCTTTGCAAGAAGCCATGGGAACTCGTCTTGACATGAGTACTGCTTATCATCCTCAGACTGACGGGCAAAGTGAACGAACGATTCAGACCTTGGAGGACATGCTGCGTGCATGTGTCATTGATTTTGGAAAGGCCTGGGAAAGGCATTTGCCACTCGCCGAATTCTCGTATAACAACAGTTATCACTCAAGCATTAATGCTGCACCTTTTGAAGCATTGTATGGTCGTAAGTGCCGATCTCCTATTTGTTGGGCCGAGCTAGGTGAAGTGCAACTCACCGGGCCCGAGATAGTCCACGAAACTTCAGAAAAGATTGCTCAGATTCAAAACAGACTCAAGGTAGCTCGCGATCGCCAACAGAGTTATGCTGATAGTAAACGTAAAGACTTTGAGTTCAACGTTGGTGATCGTGTTATGTTGAAGGTTGCACCCTGGAAGGGTGTGATTCGTTTTGGGAAGCGCAGAAAGTTAAACCCACGATACATTGGTCCATTTGAAATTTTGGAGCGTGTTGGACCCGTTGCTTATCGTCTTGATCTTCCAGAACAACTGAGCTCAGTTCATCCTACCTTCCACGTATCAAACTTGAAGAAGTGTCTTGCTCCACCTGAACTTATTATACCATTGGAGGAACTTACTATTGATGACAAACTCCACTTTGTGGAAGAGCCTGTTGAAATCATGGAAAAAGAAGTCAAGGAGTTGAAACACAATAGGATTCCGATCGTCCGAGTTCGATGGAATTCCAAACGAGGACCTGAGTTTACTTGGGAACGAGAGGACCGCATGAGGCAGAAGTATCCCCACCTTTTTCCACCTCCACCATCACCTTCAGATTCAGCTTAAAATTTCGGGACGAAATTTTCTTTAACATGTGGGTAATGTAACGACCCTGGATTTTCCAACATTTATTTATTAATAATTACTATTATTAATATGCGTGTTTAAACGAATGTACGTTATTACATTTACATGTTGCCTTGATTGCCCGTGCTTGACTTTTAAGGGCCCGAAACGTCTCTGCGACACACGAAACTTCACGAATAATATTTTTAGAATATTATTTACATTCATGATTATTTATTATTAATCATTTTAATTAATCAAGGTTAGTGATTAATTACTTGGGCTTTAATTATTTAAATTGCATCTTTAATTAAACTTGGGCCTTTAATTAATGGACTTGGGCCAAGTAAGCCCACCCTACACTTTTATGGACTTGGGAGCCCACTTGTTAAACTAGTATTACATTAAGGTTAAGTGTGATTAATTAAACTAAATGGGAGACAAAGTTGTCTCAAGCATGCATGAGCCTTTTAACTTCTTTACCCTTCCTAGCTTTCCCCATCTTCCCAACACTTGAAAGCAAGCCATTGACCTCCCAAAAATGCCCTAGAAACCGTCCCCTTTCAAGGCCACATGGGAGTTCAAATTTTATTTTCACTTGATACTTGTTACTTGCATTTTCCATTTCATTTCACACACAAATTCAAACTCTCTCAACCTTCTCTCTTTCCTTTGTAAGTGAACAACTTTTTCTCTTCCTTTCTTGCTTGAAAAACCGTAGCCTAGCAAGCTCCAATAATCATCATCATCTTTTGTTTATTACTTGTTGTTTGTAATTGTTTCTTGTTTGTTGTAAAGATCAAGTCTCTTTAGCTTGAATCTTCTTAGATCTTAGTTACTTCTTTTGAATTTGAAGAACTAAGAACATGAACTCAAACTCACTAGTTTGTAGTTCCATATTCATGTATTTTCAAGATTTAAGTTCATAAACTTCAAGATCTTTCTTTGTTTTCATGAGTTGTAGACTTGAACTCTCAAGATTCAAAACTTAGTTGAATCTTCTCAAGCATGATACAAACATGAACAAATACTTAAAGATCTAGTTACTTACTTTATTTTTGTTCACTTTAATTTCATGTTTCAAGTTCATAAGTTGAAGAAACTTTCTTTTGTTTATATTGTTAACTTGAACTATTAAGATCTACACTTTGGTATGATCTTCTCAAGTATGAAACAAATGTAAACATAAAACTTGTAGATCTAGTTATTTGTTTCACTTTTACTTAGTTAAATTTGTGATTTATGTTCATGGTCAAGTATTTACTAGTTAAGACTTGATTATTCTTCTTGAAACTTTGTAAGTTCAAGACACAGAAGTGTAACTTGCTAGTTACAACTTCACATACTTGTGTTGATTTAACTTAAGTACTAGATCTATACTTTTGAAACAAGGGTCTTCAAGATCTACTAAGAACTAAGTTCTACAACCTAAGATCTTGTGTACTTAAGTTTATTTTCAAGTTTGTAGCTTATGACTAGTTTTAAAGTTGATGCAAGTGTTAGATCTAAGACTTTGATGAAACTTTGGTTCATCAAACATCATACAACTCTTAAGTGAGTTGATCTACATGTCTTAGACTCACACTTGTGTTGCTAGTGTCACAACTTAGTTAGTATTACTTTCATAGTTCATGTGTGTGTAGATCTAGGACTTGATGTAACTTTGGTTCATCAAATTAATGTCTTAGACTTGCACTAAGGTTATGATGGCCAAGACTTGGTTAATATGATGTAAACACATCCATGAGTTGTACACTTGAAGCTATATGCATCAAGGATGAGAGCCATGATGAACATCAAGCACCAAGACCACCGGAACCCTCCAAACTTTCTGCTTTCTGTCCCAAAGTTTCTGACCTACTGTTTCTGGACCAGACCAGTAGGTTTGGGTTGATCTAACCTTGATTTTTGGATAGAACTTTTCGAGTAGATAACTTTTCATGTAAGACTCATCTTCATACGAGTTACGTTTTAGAGTCTATGGCCCTCCGATCGTCACTAGGTCCATTTACTTTTCTATTTCCTGTTTCAGTTTTCTGTTTACTGTTTTCTGAGTCAGACCCGAACACCTGGGCTACTGTAACTGTGATATTCAGTTATCTCTGTTCGAGTAGATAATTTTTCGTTTAGGACTCGTCTTAATACGAGCCACGGTTTAGGATTTATGGCCCTCCGTTCGTCACTATGTCCTTTAACGTTGTGCAGAAAATTCTGACCTACTCGCACTTAAACCGTCGCCACGGTCAAACTAAGATGAGTTGGCTTCTGTAATTTTAACCACACTTGAGGGACTCATATACGGAGCCATGGCCACTGGTCTCACCTTATTTCAGTAGGTATAGAGACCGTGGTGACTGACCGAAGTCAGCCTTTGTTTTAAAACCTCTTTTATGAACAAAACATACTTATACCTTTCGTTGATGATGACTGATGATGACCCTTATGACCTTAATTACGTACTTATAAACCTTTTGAGACGACTTACTGACTTAGTACTATTTGACTTAGGATGAGGACACTCGGACCGTTACTTGCACACCATTCCCGACTACTACTTTACCGCTACTACTATCATTGTGAGTTATAGCATTCCCTTTTTACTTTAACATATTTCGGGAACTGAGAATACATGCGGATTTTATGTTTTACATACTAGGCACGAGTACTTAAACTTATATATGTGTGGGTTATACAACGGCATAAACATTCCCTTTAGCTCGGTAACGTTTAATCATCGGTTTTTGAACCGTGAACGCGAATCTTAGATATGGATCCATAGGGTTTGACATCCCCACTCGGGCTAGTAGCGCTAGCATTTAACGAGTGTTTAATACTTCGAGGTTATACGCACTTGCCAAGTGCACTTTCAGGGGGTACATTAAACGTTAAGTTAGTTACCGGGTGCCCACGGTTAAGCATATACTTTTACATACTTTTGAACGCTCGTTGTAGTACTGAAATCTCGTGGCCTACTTACATTACTGTTATACTTAAACTATAGCTCACCAACCTTTGTGTTGACCTTTTTAAGCATGTATTTCTCAGGTGCTTAAAGTCGCTTCCGCTATCTTACTAGTCGTGCTGTAGAACCCGCTGCCTAGAGTTGTTATCGCATGACTACTTATCTTGCATTCAAACTTATTTACTTTTGAAACTATGTTATGTAATGACCATTGGGGTCTCGTACACTAATTTATTGCTTCTACTTAACGAAGCATGCTTTCGAATTGTAAAACATTTGACGTTTGTTATGACGTCACTTTTATTAATGAATGCAAACTCTGTTTTGAAAACGCATATAGTACTTAACCTTGTAATGATCCTGTTGATGATGGTCCGTACATGATGATTTAGTACGGGGCATCACATTTGGTATCAGAGCGTTGGTTGTAGGGAATTAGGTTGCATTAGTGAGTCTAAGACCGACCCGAGTAGGATTCACTAATAGGACTAATCTACAACTTGCTAGTTTACTTGTTTCCGCTGAACTTACTGCATGCTGCTGCTTACTGTTACTGCTATATGCCGTATGCTACTACATGATTTCATTACTGCATGCTATTACTTGCTTTCGATTGCATGCTAGTTTCGAACGATTACTAATATTTCCATGCTACTTATTGTTATACATGATTTAAACTGTTGGCCTATTATTTGCTTGCTTTATGACATACTGACATGGAAAATTTATTTTTCCTTGTTCAGATGTCGGATGTTCCACCTGCTGGCATTTCGGGCAGTACAGACTCAGACCCCGTCGCCCTACCTACTGCTACACCTGCTGCTGCTACTGCCGATACACCGGCCCCGACACCCACTAGTGATCGCGGCGCTTCCACTTCCGGAGATGGTACTAGTGCACCTGCCTCAGTTTCTGCTCCCGGACCCTCGGGGTCACAGCCCCGCATTGGTGGTATTGAGATCCCCGCAGAGTTCGGGGAAGGGCCTTTTCATAACCACATGCGCACGCCTTGCCGACGCACTCTCGACGGACGTTTAGTCGTGATTCCGCCAGGCAGACACCGACAGATGTTGGCCGCCTTCGGACGCTTTGGATTACCAGCTCAGCCACCAGTGTCACCACCACACGATTCGGATGACTCATCATCCGCCGATTCTTCATCATCAGACGACTCCAGCGATGATGAGGATCCTGCTGATAGACCTATTCAGGCACCCTCCACCCCGCCGAGGAAGCGGTACCGGTTCGACGGCACCGTCATTCCAGGGGTGAATGGAGGTCGTGCTTTTACTGACGCTTTTGGCCATCGTCGTAGGGTTACTGCTCGTAAACGAGTTGTGCCATACCCTGCCGACCCACAGATACGTAAGGTTCCCCATTACGTATTGACTATTCCTGGAACCGTACCACCTAGATTTAGATACGGACCACTTACATCTAGGGACGTACCGTCTACATCCGGAGCCGGACCATCTACATCAGCACCACCGGCACCACCCGCACCACCCGCCCCACCTGCACCGCCTGCCCCACCAGCTCCCTCTAACGAGGAACTGATGAGGGAGATTGAGACTCTCCGAGCTCGAGTCACTGAGCTCGAGGAGCAGTTGGCTCGAGGAGCAGTTCACCCGCCTTCACCATAGGACCTTGTATTTAGATTTCATGATGTAATCTAGACATAGTTTCATGTATTTCATATGTATTGTACGAACTTATTCAGATGTATGAAACTTATTATTATTAACGAATGGAACTTTGCGTTATTTAATCCTTGCATGATGTTCTATTTACATTGTTGTACGATGATTCTGTGGTATTTGTACCTAGTTGCATTATTTAATAACATGTGATGTTTTGATTCCATGTTAGTCACTATTGATAATGCTAAAAACGAACATATATTTCATAGCATTATTCCTCAAGAAAGACAAGCTTTTAGTTGCAATTGTTCTATTTACAAGTGATATTCGTTTAAATAAATAAAGGTGAAGACAAAAGACAGATTCGACAAATTGAAGACAAAAAGGTCCAAAGAGCTAAAAAGTACAAGATACAACTAAAAAGGTTCAAAATATTGATGAGGAACGTCTCAAAATGACAAGAGTACAAGTTGCGGAACACAAAGTACGCGATTTAAAATAATACGCGAGGACGTCCGAAAATCCGGAACCGGGACCTGAGCCAAGAAGAAACGCCCGACGCAACGGACCAAAAATATCTAGTCTACTATGCACAAGAATATAATATAATATATATATAATTATATATAATTATATATTATATATATTATTATTATTATATTACGTCGACAAAGAAGAAAACAAAAGTAGTTGGCTGAATCCAGGGTGGCCATGCGACTCGCATGGCCAGAGGCACAAAACCATGCGAGTCGCATGGTGTAAGATTGCTGGTCAGGTCCTATAAAAAGCCAGTTTTCTGACGAGTTTAAATCATCCTTTTTCTCTTCCTCTTCAACGTAAATATATTTATATTTATAATTTATATTTTAATTTTAATTATAATAATAAGGGTATGTTAGCGAATGTTGTAAGGGTGTAAGTCGAAATTCTGTCCGTGTAACGCTACGCTATTTTTAATCATTGTAAGTTATGTTCAACCTTTTTATATTAATGTCTCGTAGCTAAGTTATTATTATGCTTATTTAAAACGAAGTAATCATGATGTTGGGCTAATTACTAAAATTGGGTAATTGGGCTTTGTACCATAATTGGGGTTTGGATAAAAGAACTACACTTGTGGAAACTAGGCTATGGGCTATTAATGGGCTTTATATTTGTTTAACTAAATGAAAGTTTGTTAATGTTAATATAAAGATTTACAATTGGGCGTCCCTATAAATTACCATATACACTCGATCGGACACGATGGGCGGGGTATTTATATGTACGAATAATCGTTCATTTAACCGGACACGGGAATGGATTAATAGCCACTAGAATAATTAAAACAGGGGTGAAATTACATTCAAGGGTAATTGGTGTAATTGTTAACAAAGTAGTAAAACCTTGGTTTACACGCAGTCGATAACCTGGTGTATTCATTAAACAAAGTATTAAAACCTTGTTACAATTCGAATCCCCAATTAGTTGGAATATTTATCTTCGGGTATAATAATAATTTGACAAGGACACTTGCAATTTATATTTATGACTGATGGACTGTTATGGACAAAAACCAGACGGACATATTGAATAATCCAGGACAAAGGACAATTAACCCATGGGCATAAAACTAAAATCAACACGTCAAACATCATGATTACGGAAGTTTAAATAAGCATAATTCTTTTATTTCATATTTAATTTCCTTTATTTTATATTTAATTGCACTTCTAATTATCGCACTTTTATTTATTTTATTTTATCGCACTTTTAATTATCGTACTTTTAATTATCGCAATTTAATTTTATCGCATTTTTATTATTCGCAATTTCATTATCGTTATTTACTTTACGCTTTAATTTAAAGTCTTGTATTTATTTTATATTTTACATTAGGTTTTAACTGCGACTAAAGTTTTAAAATCGACAAACCGGTCATTAAACGGTAAAAACCCCTCTTTATAATAATAATATTACTTATATATATATTTGTATTTTTATAAAATTAAACTAATATAGCGTTGAGCTTTGTTTAAAGATTTCCCTGTGGAACGAACCGGACTTACTAAAAACTACACTACTGTACGATTAGGTACACTGCCTATAAGTGTTGTAGCAAGGTTTAAGTATATCCATTCTATAAATAAATAAATATCTTGTGTAAAATTGTATCGTATTTAATAGTATTTTCTGCGTAAAATATAAGCTATTTTATATACACCTCGTTCGACATCAAGTATTTTTGGCGCCGCTGCCGGGGAACTAACATTCGCCGAAGCGAAACGCCATATTTTTAATTTTTAAGTTATAATTAGTTTTTGTAAAATTTATATTTTTGTTTAAAAAATTAAAAAGATATAAAAAAATTAAAAAAAAAAAAAAGCTTTTAAAATCGAAAAAAAAAAAAAAAAAAAAAAGTATTTTAAGTATATTTTTAAGTTTTTCTTTTATTTTTACAAAATTATAAAGTATTTTAAGTTTAATTTTAAGTTTTTATTCTAATTATATATATATATTTTATTTAAATTTAAAACAGAAAATAAAAGAAATTAAATATAAAATAATACGTGACCCGTCATTTAAACCAGTCCAGTTGAACTGGTCCAGTTCAGTCATGCGACTCGCATGACCCCCCCACTAAAACCATGCGACTCGCATGAAGGGTCTGACAGGGCCACATCCAACCCTAATTTCGCATTAATTACGGGGTATATTATATTATTATTAACTAAACCCTAATACTATTATTATTATTATAATTAAGTTTAATTTATTTAGTTATTTTTACTTTTATTTACTTTTATTATTTATTTACTTAATACTTTTATTATAAAATATAAAAATAATATTTTTATAAAATCTAATATTTTTATAACTTTTTATAACTTTTATATTTTGTCCCTTTGTAATCGTTGTAGCGTAACTTTTGTATTTTTCGCTCATATTTAATTTTAAACTTAGTTTTTGCTATAGTTATTTTTACTCCTAGATTTTTAGGCTTTGCCGTAGGATTCCTTAAGTGCTTTTTCTTTAGACTAAAATTTAGGTACTTTAGAATTTTGCGACGCCTTTTTAAGTTTTAGTTTCTTTTTAAGTTATTTCCATTTGGGATTTAGTTTTTCCTTGTAAGCTTTAATATTTTTAGACCTTTTACTATGTATCAATTATCATTCCAATTAGTAATTTCAATTTGTGATTATAATTTTAAGTTAGTTGTAGTAATAAGGTTAAATTAGTTAAGTATTTTTAAGTTTTTATAAGTTTCTTTTATTTTTCCGTCACCTTTTATTTTTTAACCATTTTTCTTTTTCGACCTTTTGCGACGAACTCTTTTTCTCTCTTATTTCTCGCTATTCTAGTTTTTAGGACTTAGATTTTATTCTACTTCTTATCTAAATTTCTTAAAATTACGAAAATTTATTTTAAGTGATTAAATTAATAGACATCAAAATTTTCTGGTTCGTAGTAATAGTTGGATTTGTACGTGGACCGGGTTATTGGAGCCAAACAGTCCTCAATTATATTGAGACCAAACGAATCCTGCCCCTCTGCTGCATCTTTTGGCTATTCGAAACGTGGGCAAAATCAGAAAAGTCTATTGATTGGATAACTTATTATAATTTTTCTTTCCTTTTTAAAAAAACTAATAGGATATTCTGTGAATGCACCGAGCAAGACGTTCATCACCTTTTGTACGTTCACCACCTGTAACTCGATCAAGACATCGTTTAACAAATATAACCGCCGTTGATTTTTCATTAGAATCGTCATCCAGTCGACCAAGTACTTCAGTTCAAATTTCCGATAATCCAGTTTTTGAAACAAACCTCACAATTGAGAATCCAGAAAATATTCAGGAACGGTTCATAGATCCTGAACCATTAAACTTTCCTCCGGAACCACCAATCATTCAAACAGAGATTGTTGAGGAACGAACTATTAAATCAGAACCATCTAGTGATACCGATTCAACAAATTCAATTATGGAGAATCTGGAACCTTTAAGTATGGAAGACCGAATGAGAGCTAAACGCACTGGCCAAGGTCACGCAATCACTCATCCAGACATTAATGCGCCAGATTATGAAATCAAAGGACAAATTCTACACATGGTGACTAATCAATGCCAATTTAGTGGTGCGCCGAAGGAAGATCCAAATGAACATCTACGTACCTTTAATAGGATCTGCACACTATTTAAAATACGAGAAGTGGAGGATGAACAAATATATCTCATGTTATTTCCCTGGACTTTAAAGGGAGAAGCCAAAGATTGGTTGGAATCGTTACCTGAAGGGGCGATTGATACATGGGACGTTTTAATTGATAAATTTCTTAAACAATTCTTTCCTGCATCTAAAGCCGTAAGACTTCAAGCAGAAATTGTTACGTTCACACAGAAACCAAATGAAACTCTATATGAGGCGTGGACAAGATATGGAAAGTTGTTAAGAGGATGTCCGCAACATGGTTTAGACACCTGTCAAATAGTACAAATATTCTACCGAGGATGCGACATCACTACAAGAAAAGACATAGATATAGCAGCTGGTGGTTCTATTATGAAGAAAACCGAAACTGATGCTTACAAAATTATTGATAATACTGCTTCCCACTCACATGAGTGGCACCAAGAAAAAGATATCATTAGATCATCTAAAGCAGCTAGAGCCGATTCTAGCCATGACTTAGATTCCATTTCAGCAAAGATAGATGCTTTCGAGAGACGAATGGAAAAGATGACTAAAGATATTCATGCTATACGAATTAGTTGTGAGCAGTGTGGAGGACCACATTTGACAAAAGATTGTCTCAGTATTGAATTAACAATGGAACAAAGAGAGAATATTTCATACATAAACCAAAGGCCTGGAAATAATTATCAGAATAATTATCAACCGCCAAGACCGATTTACAATCAAAACCAGAATTATAACCGAAATATTCCATACAACAACCAACAAGGTCCTAGCAATCAACAAGTATCCAATAATACTTACAATCAGCAAAGACCGAATTTTCAAAACAAACCACCACAACAAACCGATGATAAAAAGCCGAATTTAGAAGATATGATGACGAAGCTAGTTGAAACTCAAACGCAGTTTTTCACATCTCAAAAACAAACAAATGAACAAAATGCTCAAGCATTTAGAAATCAACAAGCTTCTATTCAAAATCTGGAACAAGAAGTAAGTAACCTAGCAAGGTTAATAGGTGAAAGAAAACCGGGAAGTTTACCTAGTGATACAAATGCTAACCCCCGGAATGAAACAGCTAAAGCTATTACCACAAGAAGTGGTACAACACTTAAACCACCTGAAATACCTGTAACTTCTGATAAAACTATTCCTACTCCACAAGAACCACAACCTGATCAAGATAAGGAAAAAGAACCGGTAGTTGAAAAGGTTAATGAAGATAACACAGTTAAGGATAAACCTTATGTTAAACCATACCAACCACCACTTCCTTATCCAAGTAAAATGAAGAAAGAAAAACTTGAAGCCGAGCAATCCAAATTCTTGGATATGTTTAAACAGATAAATGTAAATCTTCCTTTCATTGATGTGATTTCAGGAATGCCAAGATATGCTAAATTCTTGAAAGATCTAATCACAAATAGAAAGAAAATGGAAGAACTCTCGGCTGTTACTATGAATGCAAATTGTTCAGCAGTGCTGTTGAATAAGATACCAGAAAAACTATCTGATCCAGGAAGTTTCACAATTCCATGTTTTCTGGGTAGTCTTAGTTCAATAGAAGCATTGGCAGACTTAGGTGCTAGTATAAATCTAATGCCGTATTCACTATACGCTAAACTAGACCTTGGAGAATTGAAACCAACCAGAATAAGCATACAACTAGCCGATAGATCAATAAAATATCCTAGAGGGATAATGGAAAACATGCTAGTTAAAGTTGGTACTTTAGTATTTCCAGTAGATTTTGTTGTTTTGGACATGGAAGAAGATTCTCAAGTTCCTCTCATATTAGGAAGACCATTCTTAAACACGGCTAAAGCAATGATAGACGTGTTCGGTAAGAAACTGACCCTAAGTATAGAGGATGAGAGTGTTACCTTTTCAGTTGATAGAGCAATGCAACAACCACAATCTGCAGATGATACATGTTATTATATTCAAACTATAGATGCACATGCAGAATTATTAGAAGAATTTCCAGAATTACAAGGAACGGGAGAATGTTCTTTAGGAGAAGGTAATGAACCAATTGATGAAGCTGAAATGTTAGCTACACTTATAGCTAATGGATATGAACCAACAACAGAAGAAATTCAAATGCTAAAAGAAGAAGACAGATATCGATATAAATCATCGATAGAAGAACCTCCGAAATTAGAGTTAAAGCCACTTCCAAACCATTTGGAATACGCTTATTTACATGGTGAATCTGAATTACCTGTAATAATATCGTCTTCTCTTACTGAAAATGAGAAATCACAGCTCATTTCTGTGTTGAAAGCTCATAAACCAGCCATTGCATGGAAGATTCATGATATTAAAGGAATAAGTCCTTCGTATTGCACACATAAAATCCTTATGGAAGAAGGTCATAAAACGTATGTGCAACGCCAACGAAGACTAAATCCTAATATGCAAGATGTAGTTAAAAAAGAGATTATTAAACTGCTAGATGCAGGTTTGATATATCCAATTTCTGATAGCCCATGGGTAAGCCCAGTTCAATGCGTGCCGAAGAAGGGTGGCATGACTGTCATTACAAATGAGAAAAATGAGCTTATTCCTACTAGGACTGTAACAGGATGGCGTGTATGTATTGATTATAGAAAATTAAATGACGCCACCAGAAAAGATCACTTTCCCTTACCTTTCATAGATCAAATGTTGGAAAGATTAGCCGGAAATAGTTACTATTGTTTTCTAGATGGATTTTCCGGATATTTTCAAATTCCAATAGCACCCGAGGACCAAGAGAAAACCACATTCACGTGCCCTTATGGTACTTTTGCTTACAAAAGAATGCCATTTGGACTTTGTAACGCCCCTGCAACCTTTCAAAGGTGTATGATGGCGATTTTTCACGACATGATAGAAGAATGCATGGAAGTATTCATGGATGACTTTTCAGTCTTCGGTGATACATTTAAATCATGTCTAGTTAATCTGGAACGAATGCTAATTAGATGCGAAAAATCAAATCTAGTCCTTAATTGGGAGAAATGCCATTTCATGGTTAAAGAAGGCATCGTTCTTGGACATAAAATTTCAAAAGAAGGAATTGAAGTGGATAGAGCTAAAGTAGATGTAATTGCTAAACTTCCACATCCCACAAATGTTAGAGGAGTTAGGAGTTTTCTAGGGCATGCCGGTTTTTACCGACGTTTCATAAAAGATTTTTCTAAAATTGCCACTCCTATGAATAAACTCCTAGAAAAGGATGCACCATTCATCTTTTCAGATGAGTGTATCAAATCTTTCAATATTCTTAAAGAAAAACTCACTAATGCACCAATCATGATAACACCAAATTGGAATCTACCATTTGAACTAATGTGCGATGCAAGTGATTTTGCAATGGGAGCCGTTTTAGGACAAAGGATTGAAAAACGATTTCAACCTATATATTATGCTAGTAAGACATTACAAGGAGCACAAACGAACTATACAACTACTGAAAAAGAACTCCTTGCTATTGTCTTTGCTTTTGACAAATTTCGATCATATCTCGTTCTAGCAAAAACGGTGGTCTATACCGACCATTCTGCTCTTAGATACCTATTTTCAAAACAAGATGCTAAACCAAGATTAATCCGTTGGATCTTACTCTTACAAGAGTTTGATATTGAAATCCGAGATAAAAAAGGAGCAGAAAATCTCGCCGCTGATCATCTTTCTCGTCTTGAAAATCCCGAATTAGAAGTTCTAAATGAATCGACCATACAAGACAACTTTCCTGATGAATATCTATTGAAGATAGATTATAAAGAAATCCCATGGTTTGCAGACTATGCAAACTACTTAGTTTGTGGATTCCTTGAAAAAGGATTATCGTACCAAAGACGAAAGAAATTCTTCAGTGATATAAAACACTATTTCTGGGAAGATCCACATCTGTTTAAAAGTTGTCCCGATGGAATAATACGCCGATGTGTATTTGGAGATGAAGCTAGTAAAATTTTAAACCATTGTCACACAGGACCAACAGGAGGGCATTATGGGCCTCAACTAACAGCAAGAAAAGTTTATGAAGCTGGATTCTATTGGCCTACAATTTACAAAGACGCACACCTTCTTTGCAAATCCTGTGATGCATGTCAAAGGACCGGAAAAATAAGTCAACGTGATGAAATGCCACAAAATGTCATCCAAGTATGTGAAGTATTTGACATTTGGGGTATTGACTTTATGGGTCCATTTCCAAAATCTCATAATAATCTATATATACTCGTAGCCATTGATTATGTATCTAAATGGGCGGAAGCACAAGCTCTCCCAACTAACGATGCACGAGTTGTAGTCAACTTTTTAAAACGTCTTTTTGCAAGGTTTGGAACACCGAAAGCTTTAATAAGTGATCGGGGTACTCATTTCTGTAATAATCAACTTGAGAAAGTTCTTAAAAGATATGGAGTAACTCATAAAATCTCCACCGCATATCATCCACAAACAAGTGGACAAGTTGAAAATACCAACCGAGCTTTAAAACGTATTCTAGAGAAAACCGTAGGATCAAATCCGAAGGAATGGTCCATTAAATTGGAGGATGCACTCTGGGCTTTTAGAACAGCCTACAAAACTCCAATTGGAACCACACCTTTTAGACTTGTTTATGGAAAAGCATGTCATCTTCCAGTAGAAATTGAACACAAAGCATTTTGGGCTTTGAAGACATGTAATCTTGATTTACATGAAGCCGGACGTCTACGATTAAGTCAACTAAACGAATTAGAAGAATTAAGACATGAAGCATACGATAATTCGTTAATCTATAAAGAAAGAACGAAGAAATGGCATGATAAAAGAATCAGAAGTTCAAAAGAATTCAAAGAAGGAGACAGAGTTCTTCTTTTCAATTCACGATTCAAGCTATTTCCTGGAAAATTGAAATCAAGATGGTCTGGACCATTCATAGTCAAAAGAGTTTTCCCATACGGAACGATAGAATTAATAAATTCAAATGGGATTGAATTTAAAGTTAATGGTCACAGAGTTAAACATTACATACATGGTCCGATGGAAGTCGACAACGAAGTTAATCACAATTTCGACACCACAGCTAACTAAGTGTGGGGAGAATCAAGTCTTTAAAGGATAATATGTATTTCTGTTAAAGTTAGATTGTCTGTTTTCGTGTAGTTCTCGAAAATGGAACACGTATGGTCTTTCCCTAGCAGACCCTAAAGAACTAGTCTTCTCCCCCCATTCTGAATTTTTATTTTTTTTAGGTTTTTACAAAATGAAGACTGCCTGTGAATTAAACCATGGTCTAATGCTACACGCTTTGATCACTAAACGTAATAATGACATACTACCGAGCGAATTAGTATCAGTAATCAGAGAAAGAATGGACGGAGTTAGAAAAGGATCCAGATGCGAAGATAATAAGTTACAATTTGGTAAAGGAAAATCAAAATCCGCAGCGAAAAGAAGAGCACGACACCTAGAACGATGTCACAAATGCGGAAAATGGTCACATGGAGGTAAATGTTCAAATAATCAAACCTATTCAAATACCGAATTTGTTACTTTATGCAGAGACGGACCGTTCATATGTTTAGAAGAAAAGACAATGAATGCTCGAGGTTACGCCTATGCAGCCATGGAAAACCAATTAAACCGACTATCTTATGAATATAATAGATCATATAACTAAGAAATCTATTTCACAGGTATGTCTATACAGTTTTTATTTTTATTTTTATTTTTAACCTTTTGATAATAAACGCTAATTTGTTCGCTAAAAAGTATTAAATTGGTATTGAATAAAATTAGGTTTGGCGACCGAAATTATTGATATCCTTCAAAAATTTATTACATCACTGCGAAATTTAACGTTTATTCTTAAGGTATAAATATCTTTAATCAATCAACCCAAAATATTTCAAAAATTCGTCATGAGTTAAATTAGGTCTTGGAACCGAAATTACTTTACCGAAAAGAGGGGCGCATATTTTTGATAATATTTGATTGATTAAAGTGGGATAAAAAGACAAAAAGATTTTTAATTTTATTATGTTTTTAATCTTAATATTTAAACCTTAAATTAATATTGTAAACTTTATAAAAACAATATATTTAAAATTGTAAATATTTGAAAAATTAATATAAGTTTGATATGAATTTATAAATTTTTAAATTAAGTTTGGTGTGAATTTTTAATTTTTAAAATATTAATTTTTAATTTTATGCATTTCAAATTTTAAGTTTGGTGTGAATTTTTAATATTAATTTTGAATTCTATATTTAAGTTGTGTGAATTTAAAAACAAAAAAATTTACTTTATCTCATTAAGTTAAGAATATGATTTTTAAAATTCGTCGTAAGTTGAAGACTAGGTCTTTGAACCGAAATTGCTTTACCCGAGGGAGGGACGAGAACTTTTATTATCATTATTTTTAATCTTATTGATTTAAAGTATGCCAAAAACATTAAAAAACCCAAAAATCTTAGCTTTTAAAACAATCGCTACAAAAAGACAAATTTTAAAATTTTGTCGAGGGACGGACTAGGGCATAGTCCCGAAACGACCTCGTCTTAAAAAGAAACAAAATTTTTAAAATTTTATTAAATTTTATGTTCTAAAAAGTTTAAGGTTTATATAAAAAAAAAAAAAAAAAAAAAAAAAAAAAAAAAAAAAAATACCTGGGAATTGACCCCCATGCGAGTCGCATGGGGATGGGCAGAAGGCCATGCGACTCGCATGGCCATAAAATACTGGACAGGATCAAAACTTCCAGCGAGCTGCTCTGTCTCTCACATTACACACACATATACACGAACCATCTCCAAAACCCTCTCAATTTTTCACCAATTTTCACCAAATTTCTTGCAAAACTTCACAATAATCATGCCTAGATTCAGTAGTCTCAACCCCTTCAGGAGAAAGGTAAAGATTTCACCCCTAATCTCTTTAAATTCGAATTTTTGTGTTCTTGAGCTAGAAAATTTATATTTTGATTTTGTTAAATTCAGGTGTAATTAGAGCTAAATTGTTGTTATATTATGATAGAAGCTATTTAACATGAATTGAAGCTAAAAACTTCAAATTTTTAAGAATCTAGGGTTTGTGTTCTTGAGCAATTTGGGGCTTTTTGATATAAACAGGTTATGGCCGATTTTTTTCATGAATTGTTGCTAAATTAAGTAGTGTAACATGTTTAGGTAGTTAATTGATCCAAACTTTGAGCCTAAACATGTTTTTGAGAATTAAAGTAGACTTTTTAAGTCTAAAAATTCATGAACTTGGATAATTTGATATAAAGGCCATTTGAAACTTGTTTCATTGCTAGTAGTGATTATTTGGCATGTTATTTAAGATAAATGCTTATGAACTTGATGTACATTTTTCGTATATGTTTATTTGACAAAGTGTAAACTTGACAAAAATATGAAAATGAGCACTAGTTTGATTTGAATGCCATGTAACAAGTGTTTAAATTGCTATAATTATTATTGTTGACATGTTTAAAAGTTTAAATGTGTATAAAATGTGTTATGAATTGAACATGTCATCATAATTGTTTCAAGTTATTATTTTGCTAACACTAATGCATATTTGGATGCAAAAATTTTGTGTTTAATGTGTTTTGCAGAAAGCCGATACTGGAGGTTCAGGAGCATCATCGTCCAGGCAACCAGAGCCCGAACCGGAAATGTTTCATGAACAAGAACAGCATATGCAACAAGAAGAAGAAGAACAGGAGGAGCAACATATTCCATATCACGATCAAGATCAATTATTCGTGAATCAGTTTCGTCAATTCGCTCCACATCAAAGGATTCTGAGCTTAGACATTAATGAAGATCAGTTACACCCAAATCTGAGATTTGATCGATGTTGGATAGAGTATCCAGATTATCAAAAGAACATGCACATTCTCTACTTTAAGGTTGTTGAAATGCCAAGGGCAATTGACTGGGTACCTTTGGAAACAGTTGACCTTGCCGAACCGATTCGGGGATTATTGGTGCAAAGGTATGGTAATTCTCAGTTTAACGATTGGATGCGTCTATTTTCCATTCGTAGAACCATATATAGGGAATGGTGTATAGAATTACTTAGTACTATTAAGTTAAACAGTGATGTTAGGAGGATAGATGATAGAAGCTTTATTAGATTTCTGTTAGGTGGACGCATGTACAGAATGTCCATGATAGATTTAGCCAGGGCCTTACAGATTTACACCCCTGCTGAACTTTTGAGCCCCGACTGTAATAGCCTGATTGCCCAAGGAGAAAGGGTAGATAGGGAATTTGATATTAACGCTGTCTGGAGGCGTATGTCCCACTTTAATGAATTTCACGCCAGTGGAAATCATACATACTTAGATATAGACAGAGCTGAACTCCGGGTGATTCATAGATTCTTAGCAAACACAATCACACAAAGGGGTAGGAATAAGGAGAAATTGACCGTAAACGATTTGTTCTACCTCAAGTGTATTAGAGACCCGAGGAGTTTCGTTAACATTCCCTATTGTGTTGGTTATTATCTCGCTAATGTAGTTTCGGGGATGAAATCGGGGAGTATTATAGGTGGTGGTATTTTCATTACTCTCATTGGAGAGTATTTAGGTGTAGATAAGCACCAAGGGGGTCCAATGAACGAAATAGAGGACGGAGGTGAAACTATAAGTTCAAACCTTTATCACGGTGCAAGGGTATTATTGATGAGACGTGGTCGGGTATATCGATACGAGGGACCTCAGCGACAGGTAGAGAGAGGTTCGGATGACGAGATGGAGGAGGCGAACAACATTATAGGAGTTGTTCGGGAGACTGCTCTTGATTTAGGTATTCGTATGGAGGATGAATACATGACGAACTATGATAGGCATATGCAGTACGAGGCATGGCAACGCCGGAATGACTACGAGCATTCCCGGCAACGAGAGCATGGCCGATGGGATTATCATCAGCGCCAAATTATAAGCCAGTTGCAGCCTGGTGAGATGTATTATCCGACCCGACCCGCATACTATCCCGCACATCAGCCAGAGATGAGACCACCCTATGATTCATATGATTATGACGCAGCATACCAGTACACCTATAATCAGCCATGGAACCCGGACGCGAACATGAATTGGGATCCATATCCTAATTTTCCTCCTAACCCACCTCCTGATCAGTAGAGATAAGTTGGTAATTTTTATTTTTATTATTTTAAACACTTAACATTTTATTACGTTTATGTAATGTTTGATATTCTTATTATTATTGTGTACTAATATTTTTCTTATAGTTTGAAAGTGGGATGCCAAAGTTCCATTTCAAATTTCATGTATGATTATATTTGTATTGTATGTATTCTATTTTATGCACAAAACAGGGTTAAACAACGCGTTTTCAAAGACTGGCATTAAGTTCAGCAAAAGCAAGTAATTTTGACGACAATGATGCAAAATGTATGTGAAATAACAACAAGACGGAATGAACAAATGACGTGCACCATTTATCATTCAGCAAACAAACGCCAATATATTAGGAAACTTTGGTAAAAATTTAATAATTTTCACACAAATCACCCTCAATAATTTAAATTGTTACTGATTTCTTGCAAATGAGGGCATTGCAAGATCTTAAGTGTGGGAAGGGGTTAAATTCTTTCGGATTTTAAAATTTTTATATTAAACACTTGGTTACCATTAAAAATACTAGTAAAGCAGTAGTTGTATTAGAATCTAGTGCTCTCTGATAAAAAAGAACAGCACTAGTCTTATATACTGACTACCCAATTCTAGTAAAATTTTAAAAAAATTTTCAATTAAATGAATTCAAATCATGTTTATACATATTTATGAACGATAAAACTAGGTTTTAACACCGAAATTATTGTTACCTCGGAAAGGACATAAATTGAGAAACAAACTAAAATGTTAAAATTCATTTAAAATGGAATAGAGGACGATAAAAAGGAAAATAAAAGCCAAGTGTGGGAAAATTTACCAAGTTATTTTAAACATATGTCACATATATCTGTAACAAATAACTAAAAATACTTTTGCTTTGAACTAAACTAAACTGTTTTACCCGATGAAAGAAAAGAAGAGATGGATCTACACGATGAATCAATTCCATCATTAAAAGGAAGTAAAGTCTTCCGAAAAAGACACGCGCTTCTTGATTTAGGTCATGAAGTTGTCGTTCAGACCAGCTGTAGGTTGACGAAAAATCTAGAAAAGTCATCACTAAAATCAGCAGGAAATCCACGGACCTCAGCATTAAACAGGGTCGCCAAGTGGTCAGATTTATCCTAACCATGAGAAGGATTTATCAAGTACAATGGGGGGGCACCATGCAAATTAGCTGGATAAGACTAATGAATCAGATCCCCAGAAAGGATAATCTCCTTAAAGATTAAAAATCAGCTTTTAAGACTGATATTACTCAATCCTTGAGATTGACCTTAAAGATTGAGAATTCAAACTCATGGAATTCGATGATATCTAAACTCGAGCTTGAACGAGAAAATATTTTGATAAAAATTACAAACCGATTTGTTTTCTGAAAACCCATTTTCAATGCGTTCATTACCATTGAACGTAAAATCCTAGGAATTCACCTGGAATTCATTAGGTCACCTGAACCAAATCGGGTGTCAACCGTAAGAACGGTGGTTGCATAACATGGTCAAAGACAGGACTTTGTGCCAAACCGACAAATTATAAGGGTGAGCTTTACTATTGCTCCTACCAAGGATAGTAATTGCGTCCGACACGTTATAGACCATAATCAAAAGCATGTCACGGGACATTGCCTTAACAGTTGCTTGTTCAACGCTTTCCTTTACAACCGGACGGTAGTTTGCCGAAAGGTAATATACGGGACAAGTAAACTGGACGTGTTGCTTTCCAAATACAAGGTTAGCAAGTGGGTGACACAAAACCGCAAGTTTTGAGCTAAAATTTTCAAATCTGAAACCCACCAAACCCACAAAAATATTTTGCAAACACCGGTAAAGGGTTATTCCGGAAAACTTATCTAAGGTAAAAACTAGATTTCGAAAGATCAAATGTTTTCATAAAGATCCAATTTCCTTAATGGATCTAAATTTTTATAGTCATGTGGGACTGTAAACCATATCGTTACTACCATTGTTCATACCGCCGTATTGAAATCACTGATGTACAAAGTGTGAAGAATAAAGAAGTGATTCTAGTATTTCAAGACAATATTGCTTGAGGACAAGCAACGCTCAAGTGTGGGAATATTTGATAATGCTAAAAACGAACATATATTTCATAGCATTATTCCTCAAGAAAGACAAGCTTTTAGTTGCAATTGTTCTATTTACAAGTGATATTCGTTTAAATAAATAAAGGTGAAGACAAAAGACAGATTCGACAAATTGAAGACAAAAAGGTCCAAAGAGCTAAAAAGTACAAGATACAACTAAAAAGGTTCAAAATATTGATGAGGAACGTCTCAAAATGACAAGAGTACAAGTTGCGGAACACAAAGTACGCGATTTAAAATAATACGCGAGGACGTCCGAAAATCCGGAACCGGGACCTGAGCCAAGAAGAAACGCCCGACGCAACGGACCAAAAATATCTAGTCTACTATGCACAAGAATATAATATAATATATATATAATTATATATAATTATATATTATATATATTATTATTATTATATTACGTCGACAAAGAAGAAAACAAAAGTAGTTGGCTGAATCCAGGGTGGCCATGCGACTCGCATGGCCAGAGGCACAAAACCATGCGAGTCGCATGGTGTAAGATTGCTGGTCAGGTCCTATAAAAAGCCAGTTTTCTGACGAGTTTAAATCATCCTTTTTCTCTTCCTCTTCAACGTAAATATATTTATATTTATAATTTATATTTTAATTTTAATTATAATAATAAGGGTATGTTAGCGAATGTTGTAAGGGTGTAAGTCGAAATTCTGTCCGTGTAACGCTACGCTATTTTTAATCATTGTAAGTTATGTTCAACCTTTTTATATTAATGTCTCGTAGCTAAGTTATTATTATGCTTATTTAAAACGAAGTAATCATGATGTTGGGCTAATTACTAAAATTGGGTAATTGGGCTTTGTACCATAATTGGGGTTTGGATAAAAGAACTACACTTGTGGAAACTAGGCTATGGGCTATTAATGGGCTTTATATTTGTTTAACTAAATGAAAGTTTGTTAATGTTAATATAAAGATTTACAATTGGGCGTCCCTATAAATTACCATATACACTCGATCGGACACGATGGGCGGGGTATTTATATGTACGAATAATCGTTCATTTAACCGGACACGGGAATGGATTAATAGCCACTAGAATAATTAAAACAGGGGTGAAATTACATTCAAGGGTAATTGGTGTAATTGTTAACAAAGTAGTAAAACCTTGGTTTACACGCAGTCGATAACCTGGTGTATTCATTAAACAAAGTATTAAAACCTTGTTACAATTCGAATCCCCAATTAGTTGGAATATTTATCTTCGGGTATAATAATAATTTGACAAGGACACTTGCAATTTATATTTATGACTGATGGACTGTTATGGACAAAAACCAGACGGACATATTGAATAATCCAGGACAAAGGACAATTAACCCATGGGCATAAAACTAAAATCAACACGTCAAACATCATGATTACGGAAGTTTAAATAAGCATAATTCTTTTATTTCATATTTAATTTCCTTTATTTTATATTTAATTGCACTTCTAATTATCGCACTTTTATTTATTTTATTTTATCGCACTTTTAATTATCGTACTTTTAATTATCGCAATTTAATTTTATCGCATTTTTATTATTCGCAATTTCATTATCGTTATTTACTTTACGCTTTAATTTAAAGTCTTGTATTTATTTTATATTTTACATTAGGTTTTAACTGCGACTAAAGTTTTAAAATCGACAAACCGGTCATTAAACGGTAAAAACCCCTCTTTATAATAATAATATTACTTATATATATATTTGTATTTTTATAAAATTAAACTAATATAGCGTTGAGCTTTGTTTAAAGATTTCCCTGTGGAACGAACCGGACTTACTAAAAACTACACTACTGTACGATTAGGTACACTGCCTATAAGTGTTGTAGCAAGGTTTAAGTATATCCATTCTATAAATAAATAAATATCTTGTGTAAAATTGTATCGTATTTAATAGTATTTTCTGCGTAAAATATAAGCTATTTTATATACACCTCGTTCGACATCAACTATATACTGTATTACTACTACTTGCATGCTGGATTTTGACTTGGGTCAAAATTTTGTTTAGAATACCATGGCTAATGGAAGAACCACACCTACCGCCGCCCAGATTGAGGACATGATCAACGAACGGGTCGCTGCAGCCCTAGCAGAAAGAAATCTCGAAACTCCACCGCCACCACCACCGGTTATTCCACCCGTTCGAAATGGGTGTACATACAAGGAATTCCAGACCTGCAAACTGCATAACTTCAGCGGCACCGAGGGACCAGTTGGTCTCACCAGATGGTTCGAAAAGTTGGAATCGGTATTCAGGGTTAGCAATTATTCGGAAGCTAACAAAACGAAATTTGCATCTTGCACGCTTTCTGATGGCGCGCTTACATGGTGGAATACCATGGCCCAAGTGCAAGGAATTGATGAGGCGTATGCTACGCCTTGGGAAGAATTTAAATGTGCTATGATCGAGGAATACTGTCCGAGAACCGAAATTCAGAAGATGGAAATCGAATTTATGCAGTTAAAGGCCGTAGGGAACGACCTTAACAGTTACAACCGTAGGTTTTTGGAGTTGACTCTTATGTGTCCGACCATGGTCACCCCCGAATTTAAGCGTTTGGAGAAATACTTCTCGGGACTTCCTAAGTCCATCAAGGGCAATGTTACCTCATCCAAGCCACCAAGTGTTCCCGAAGCAATGCGCATGGCGCATACTCTCTTGAATCAAATCATCCTTGACGAGCCGGAGAAGGCTAAGTTTGAAACTGGTAGTGGCGAGAAGAGGAAATGGGACAACAACCACAACAACAACAGGGGTAAGAACTATGATCAAAACTCGGCGAAGCGACATGAAGGGTTCAGGCAAAACAACAACAACACCAACCCCAACAACAACAACAGCTCCAACCCGAACTACAAAGGAACTTTACCACAATGCAAGAGGTGTTATAAGCACTACACCGGGTATTGCAATGTTGTCTGTGAGAAATGCCAACGGACTGGGCATGTTGGTAAGGATTGTAAGGTTACTACTTTGAACGTGAAGGCAAACCACAACAACAATGGGCCTAGGAAATGTTATGAGTGTGGAAAGACGGGCCATTTCAGAAACGAGTGCCCAAACAAGCGTAAGGATGGCGGACCACCACGTGCTAGAGCCTTCAATGTTAATGCAAGGGACGCACGCGACAACCCCGACTTGGTGACAGGTATATTCAAAATCAACAATCTTTTAGCTTCTATCCTATTTGATACTGGTGCCGATAGGAGCTATGTGTGTAGACATTTTTGTGATAAGTTAGATTGGTCGTTAGTTCCTTTAAAGGAAGGTATGCTTGTCGAGGTCGCCAATGGAAAACTTGAAAAGGTTGACCATATTAGTCGTGGAGCTATTATCAACATAGCTGGTGCAGATTTCGAAATTGATTTGATACCTATCAAACTGGAAAGTTTTGACGTGATCGTCGGTATGGATTGGTTGAGCAAGATAAGGACCGATGTTATCTGTGGAGATAAAGCACTTCGCATACCACAAGGAGATGGCGAACCACTGGTTATCTATGGAGAGAGATGTACCTCGAAGTTGAACCTCATTAGTTGCGTGAAAGCGCAAAAGATTATGAAGAAGGGACGCTTTGCTGTCCTAGCACATGTGAAAGCGGTAGAAACTGAGGTGAAGAATGTGAACGACGTTCGAATTGTGAACGAATTTTCTGATGTCTTTCCCGAAGAATTACCTGGATTACCGCCACCGAGGGCAGTAGAATTTTAGACTGACTTAGTGCCAGGAGCTGCACCTGTAGCTCGTGCACCCTATAGACTCGCACCTTCCGAGATGCAAGAATTACAGAGTCAACTACAAGAGCTATTAGATCGAGGGTTTATCCAACCAAGCTTCTCGCCTTGGGGCACACCTGTGTTGTTTGTGAAGAAGAAGGATGGATCCTTTCGTATGTGTATCGACTACCGTGAGCTCAACAAATTGACTATCAAGAATCGGTATCCTCTTCCGCGAATTGATGATCTCTTCGACCAACTGTGAAATGTCCCGTTCTTATTGATTAAAAACGTTCCATATTAATTGATTTCGTTGCGAGGTTTTGACCTCTATATGAGACGTTTTTCAAAGACTGCGTTCATTTTTAAACAAACCATAACCTTTATTTCATCAATAAAGGTTTAAAAAGCTTTACGTAGATTATCAAATAATGATAATCTAAAATATCCTGTTTACACACGACCATTACATAATGGTTTACAATACAAATATGTTACAACAAAATAAGTTCCTTGAATGCAGTTTTTACACAATATCATACAAGCATGGACTCCAAATCTTGTCCTTATTTAAGTATGCGACAGCGGAAGCTCTTAATAATCACCTGAGAATAAACATGCTTAAAACGTCAACAAAAATGTTGGTGAGTTATAGGTTTAACCTATATATATCAAATCGTAACAATAGACCACAAGATTTCATATTTCAATACACATCCCATACATAGAGATAAAAATCATTCATATGGTGAACACCTGGTAACCGACAATAACAAGATGCATATATAAGAATATCCCCATCATTCCGGGACACCCTTCGGATATGATATAAATTTCGAAGTACTAAAGCATCCGGTACTTTGGATGGGGTTTGTTAGGCCCAATAGATCTATCTTTAGGATTCGCGTCAATTAGGGTGTCTGTTCCCTAATTCTTAGATTACCAGACTTAATAAAAAGGGGCATATTCGATTTCGATAATTCAACCATAGAATGTAGTTTCACGTACTTGTGTCTATTTTGTAAATCATTTATAAAACCTGCATGTATTCTCATCCCAAAAATATTAGATTTTAAAAGTGGGACTATAACTCACTTTCACAGATTTTTTACTTCGTCGGGAAGTAAGACTTGGCCACTGGTTGATTCACGAACCTATAACAATATATACATATATATCAAAGTATGTTCAAAATATATTTACAACACTTTTAATATATTTTGATGTTTTAAGTTTATTAAGTCAGCTGTCCTCGTTAGTAACCTACAACTAGTTGTCCACAGTTAGATGTACAGAAATAAATCGATAAATATTATCTTGAATCAATCCACGACCCAGTGTATACGTATCTCAGTATTGATCACAACTCAAACTATATATATTTTGGAATCAACCTCAACCCTGTATAGCTAACTCCAACATTCACATATAGAGTGTCTATGGTTGTTCCGAAATATATTTAGATGTGTCGACATGATAGGTCGAAACATTGTATACGTGTCTATGGTATCTCAAGATTACATAATATATAATACAAGTTGATTAAGTTATGGTTGGAATAGATTTGTTACCAATTTTCACGTAGCTAAAATGAGAAAAATTATCCAATCTTGTTTTACCCATAACTTCTTCATTTTAAATCCGTTTTGAGTGAATCAAATTGCTATGGTTTCATATTGAACTCTATTTTATGAATCTAAACAAAAAAAGTATAGGTTTCTAGTCGGAAAAATAAGTTACAAGTCGTTTTTGTAAAGGTAGTCATTTCAGTCGAAAGAACGACGTCTAGATGACCATTTTAGAAAACATACTTCCACCTTGAGTTTAACCATAATTTTTGGATATAGTTTCATGTTCATAATAAAAATCATTTTCTCAGAATAACAACTTTTAAATCAAAGTTTATCATAGTTTTTAATTAACTAACCCAAAACAGCCCGCGGTGTTACTACGACGGCGTAAATCCGATTTTACGGTGTTTTTCGTGTTTCCAGGTTTTAAATCATTAAGTTAGCATATCATATAGATATAGAACATGTGTTTAGTTGATTTTAAAAGTCAAGTTAGAAGGATTAACTTTTGTTTGCGAACAAGTTTAGAATTAACTAAACTATGTTCTAGTGATTACAAGTTTAAACCTTCGAATAAGATAGCTTTATATGTATGAATCGAATGATATTATGAACATCATTACTACCTTAAGTTCCTTGGATGAACCTACTGGAAAAGAGAAAAATGGATCTAGCTTCAATGGATCCTTGGATGGCTCAAAGTTCTTGAAGCAAAATCATGACACGAAAACAAGTTCAAGTAAGATCATCACTTGAAATAAGATTGTTATAGTTATAGAAATTGAACCAAAGTTTGAATATGATTATTACCTTGTATTAGAATGATAACCTACTGTAAGAAACAAAGATTTCTTGAGGTTGGATGATCACCTTACAAGATTGGAAGTGAGCTAGCAAACTTGAAAGTATTCTTGATTTTATGAAACTAGAACTTTTGGAATTTATGAAGAACACTTAGAACTTGAAGATAGAACTTGAGAGAGTTCAATTAGATGAAGAAAATTGAAGAATGAAAGTGTTTGTAGGTGTTTTTGGTCGTTGGTGTATGGATTAGATATAAAGGATATGTAATTTTGTTTTCATGTAAATAAGTCATGAATGATTACTCATATTTTTGTAATCTTATGAGATATTTCATGCTAGTTGCCAAATGATGGTTCCCACATGTGTTAGGTGACTCACATGGACTGCTAAGAGCTGATCATTGGAGTGTATATACCAATAGTACATACATCTAAAAGCTATGTATTGTACGAGTACGAATACGGGTGCATACGAGTAGAATTGTTGATGAAACTGAACGAGAATGTAATTGTAAGCATTTTTGTTAAGTAGAAGTATTTTGATAAGTGTATTGAAGTCTTTCAAAAGTGTATAAATACATATTAAAACACTACATGTATATACATTTTAACTGAGTCGTTAAGTCATCGTTAGTCGTTACATGTAAGTGTTGTTTTGAAACCTTTAGGTTAACGATCTTGTTAAATGTTGTTAACCCAATGTTTATAATATCAAAAGAGATTTTAAATTATTATATTATCATGATATTATGATGTACGAATATCTCTTAATATGATATATATACATTAAATGTCGTTACAACGATAAACGTTACATATATGTCTCGTTTCAAAATCATTAAGTTAGTAGTCTTGTTTTTACATATGTAGTTCATTGTTAATATAATTAATGATATGTTTACTTATCATAATATCATGTTAACTATACATATAACCATATATATGTCATCATATAGTTTTTTTTTTACAAGTTTTAACGTTCGTGAATCACCGGTCAACTTGGGTGGTCAATTGTCTATATGAAACCTATTTCAATTAATCAAGTCTTAACAAGTTTGATTGCTTAACATGTTGGAAACATTTAATCATGTAAATATCAATCTCAATTAATATATATAAACATGGAAAAGTTCGGGTCACTACAGTACCTACCCGTTAAATAAATTTCGTCCCGAAATTTTAAGCTGTTGAAGGTGTTGACGAATCTTCTGGAAATAGATGCGGGTATTTCTTCTTCATCTGATCTTCACGCTCCCAGGTGAACTCGGGTCCTCTACGAGCATTCCATCGAACCTTAACAATTGGTATCTTGTTTTGCTTAAGTCTTTTAACCTCACGATTCATTATTTCGACGGGTTCTTCGATGAATTGGAGTTTTTCGTTGATTTGGATTTCATCTAACGGAATAGTGAGATCTTCTTTAGCAAAACATTTCTTCAAATTCGAGACGTGGAAAGTGTTATGTACAGCCGCGAGTTGTTGAGGTAACTCAAGTCGGTAAGCTACTGGTCCGACACGATCAATAATCTTGAATGGTCCAATATACCTTGGATTTAATTTCCCTCGTTTACCAAATCGAACAACGCCTTTCCAAGGTGCAACTTTAAGCATGACCATCTCTCCAATTTCAAATTCTATATCTTTTCTTTTAATGTCAGCGTAGCTCTTTTGTCGACTTTGGGCGGTTTTCAACCGTTGTTGAATTTGGATGATCTTCTCTGTAGTTTCTTGTATAATCTCCGGACCCGTAATTTGTCTATCCCCCACTTCACTCCAACAAATCGGAGACCTGCACTTTCTACCATAAAGTGCTTCAAACGGCGCCATCTCAATGCTTGAATGGTAGCTGTTGTTGTAGGAAAATTCTGCTAACGGTAGATGTCGATCCCAACTGTTTCCGAAATCAATAACACATGCTCGTAGCATGTCTTCAAGCGTTTGTATCGTCCTTTCGCTCTGCCCATCAGTTTGTGGATGATAGGCAGTACTCATGTCTAGACGAGTTCCTAATGCTTGCTGTAATGTCTGCCAGAATCTTGAAATAAATCTGCCATCCCTATCAGAGATAATAGAGATTGGTATTCCATGTCTGGAGACGACTTCCTTCAAATACAGTCGTGCTAACTTCTCCATCTTGTCATCTTCTCTTATTGGTAGGAAGTGTGCTGATTTGGTGAGACGATCAACTATTACCCAAATAGTATCAAAACCACTTGCAGTCCTTGACAATTTAGTGATGAAATCCATGGTAATGTTTTCCCATTTCCATTCCGGGATTTCGGGTTGTTGAAGTAGACCTGATGGTTTCTGATGTTCAGCTTTGACCTTAGAACACGTCAAACATTCTCCTACGTATTTAGCAACATCGGCTTTCATACCCGGCCACCAAAAATGTTTCTTGAGATCCTTGTACATCTTCCCCGTTCCAGGATGTATTGAGTATCTGGTTTTATGAGCTTCTCTAAGTACCATTTCTCTCATATCTCCAAATTTTGGTACCCAAATCCTTTCAGCCCTATACCGGGTTCCGTCTTCCCGAATATTAAGATGCTTCTCCGATCCTTTGGGTATTTCATCCTTTAAATTTCCCTCTTTTAAAACTCCTTGTTGCGCCTCCTTTATTTGAGTAGTAATGTTATTATGAATCATTATATTCATAGATTTTACTCGAATGGGTTCTCTATCCTTCCTGCTCAAGGCATCGGCTACCACATTTGCCTTCCCCGGGTGGTAACGAATCTCAAAATCGTAATCATTCAATAATTCAATCCACCTACGCTGCCTCATATTCAGTTGTTTCTGATTAAATATGTGTTGAAGACTTTTGTGGTCGGTATATATAATACTTTTGACCCCATATAAGTAGTGCCTCCAAGTCTTTAATGCAAAAACAACCGCGCCTAATTCCAAATCATGCGTCGTATAATTTTGTTCGTGAATCTTCAATTGTCTAGACGCATAAGCAATCACCTTTGTTCGTTGCATTAATACACAACCGAGACCTTGCTTTGATGCGTCACAATAAATCACAAAATCATCATTCCCTTCAGGCAATGACAATATAGGTGCCGTAGTTAGCTTTTTCTTCAATAACTGAAACGCTTTCTCTTGTTCATCATTCCATTCAAATTTCTTCCCTTTATGCGTTAATGCAGTCAAGGGTTTTGCTATTCTGGAAAAGTCTTGGATGAACCTTCTGTAGTAACCAGCTAGTCCTAAAAACTGGCGTATGTGTTTCGGAGTTTTCGGGGTTTCCCACTTTTCAACAGTTTCTATCTTTGCCGGATCCACCTTAATACCTTCTTTGTTCACTATGTGACCGAGGAATTGAACTTCTTCCAACCAAAATGCACACTTTGAAAACTTAGCGTACAATTCTTCCTTCCTCAATACTTCTAACACCTTTCTCAAATGTTCACCGTGTTCTTGGTCATTCTTTGAGTAAATAAGTATGTCATCAATGAAAACAATGACAAACTTGTCAAGGTATGGTCCACACACTCGGTTCATAAGGTCCATGAACACAGCTGGTGCATTAGTTAAACCAAACGGCATGACCATAAACTCGTAATGACCGTAACGTGTTCTGAAAGCAGTCTTTGGAATATCATCTTCTTTCACCCGCATTTGATGATACCCGGAACGTAAGTCAATCTTTGAATAAACAGACGAGCCTTGTAGTTGATCAAATAAGTCGTCGATTCTCGGTAGTGGGTAGCGGTTCTTGATGGTAAGTTTGTTCAACTCTCGGTAGTCAATACATAACCTGAATGTACCATCTTTCTTCTTGACAAACAAAACAGGAGCTCCCCACGGTGATGTGCTTGGTCGAATGAAACCACGCTCTAAAAGTTCTTGTAATTGGCTTTGCATTTCTTTCATCTCACTGGGTGCGAGTCTGTAAGGAGCACGAGCTATTGGTGCAGCTCCTGGTACAAGATCTATTTGAAATTCAACGGATCGATGTGGGGGTAATCCCGGTAATTCTTTCGGAAATACATCGGGAAATTCTTTTGCAATGGGAACATCATTGATGCTCTTTTCTTCAGTTTGTACTTTCTCGACGTGTGCTAGAACAGCATAGCAACCTTTTCTTATTAGTTTTTGTGCCTTCAAATTACTAATAAGATGTAGCTTCGTGTTGCCCTTTTCTCCGTACACCATTAAGGGTTTTCCTTTTTCTCGTATAATGCGAATTGCATTTTTGTAACAAACGATCTCCGCTTTCACTTCTTTCAACCAGTCCATACCGATTATCACATCAAAACTCCCTAACTCTACTGGTATCAAATCAATCTTAAATGTTTCGCTAACCAGTTTAATTTCTCGATTCCGACATATATTATCTGCTGAAATTAATTTACCATTTGCTAATTCGAGTAAAAATTTACTATCCAAAGGCGTCAATGGACAACTTAATTTAGCACAAAAATCTCTACTCATATAGCTTCTATCCGCACCCGAATCAAATAAAACGTAAGCAGATTTATTGTCAATAAGAAACGTACCCGTAACAAGCTCCGGGTCTTCCTGTGCCTCTACCGCATTAATATTGAAAACTCTTCCACGGCCTTGTCCATTCGTGTTCTCCTGGTTCGGGCAATTTCTAATAATGTGGCCTGGTTTTCCACATTTATAACAAACTACATTGGCATAACTTGCTCCGACACTACTTGCTCCGCCATTACTCGTTCCGACACCATTTGTTCCTTTCGTTCTATTAACCCCTGGTCCGTAGACCTCACACTTCGCCGCGCTATGACCATTTCTTTTACACTTGTTGCAAAATTTGGTGCAGAACCCCGAGTGATTCTTTTCACACCTTTTGCATAGTTGCTTCTGATTGTTGTTGTTGTTGCGGTTATTATTGTTGTTGGGATGATTGTTGTAGTTGCTGTTGTTGTTGTTGTTGTTGTTGTTGTTGGGCCGCTTGTTGTAGTTGCGATTGATGTTGCGATTGTTGGGATAATTGTTGCGATTATTGTTGTAATTGCTGTTGTTGTTGTATTGGTGATTCTTATCACCGTTTTCCTCCCACTTTCTTTTGACTTGCTTCACATTGGCCTCTTCAGCAGTCTGTTCTTTAATTCTTTCTTCAATCTGGTTCACTAGTTTGTGAGCCATTCTACATGCCTGTTGTATGGAGGCGGGCTCGTGTGAACTTATATCTTCTTGGATTCTTTCCGGTAATCCTTTCACAAACGCGTCGATCTTCTCTTCCTCATCTTCGAATGCTCCCGGACACAATAGGCACAATTCTGTGAATCGTCTTTCGTACGTGGTAATATCAAATCCTTGGGTTCGTAACCCTCTAAGTTCTGTCTTGAGCTTATTGACCTCGATTCTGGGACGGTACTTCTCGTTCATCAAGTGCTTGAATGCTGACCACGGTAGTGCGTACGCATCGTCTTGTCCCACTTGCTCTAGATAGGTATTCCACCATGTTAACGCAGAACCTGTGAAGGTATGCGTAGCGTACTTCACTTTGTCCTCTTCAGTACACTTACTTATGGCAAACACCGATTCGACCTTCTCGGTCCACCGTTTCAATCCGATCGGTCCTTCGGTTCCATCAAATTCCAAAGGTTTGCAGGCAGTGAATTCTTTGTAGGTGCATCCTACACGATTTCCTGTACTGCTAGATCCAAGGTTATTGTTGGTATGTAGCGCAGCCTGTACTGCGGCTATGTTTGAAGCTAGAAAAGTACGGAATTCCTCTTCATTCATATTCACGGTGTGTCGAGTAGTCGGTGCCATTTCCTTCAAAATAGTTAAATGGAACAAGTTAATCATACAGAATATTAAGAGTAGTTAATAGTATTTCGTAGCATAATATGAACTCATTTATAAAAGCTTTTTCTTCATATTAGCGTTTTATAAGTTTAAATTCGGGTAGTACCTACCCGTTAAGTTCATACTTAGTAGCTAATATACAATTCAACTACTACAATTCTATATGAAAAACTGATTATAATAATATTTCGCGTTCAAACTTTTATACAATATTTTACAAACTTACAATACCGCTTATTTTACATAAAGCATGAAATATAGCACACAATAACTTTGATACAAGATAGTTGTGAAGACAATTCTAGCTAGTACACAAGTCGTTCAGCAAAGGCAATAAAGACACGTAATTCATACGTCCAGAAACAAGTCATGCATTCTGGTTTTACTAGGACTACTTCCCATCCTTGGTCTTGTGCAACATAACCGTTATGGCCGTTGATAATGTAGTGACCCGAACTTTTCCATGTTTATATATATTAATTGAGATTGATATTTACATGATTAAATATTTCCAACATGTTAAGCAATCAAACTTGTTAAGACTTGATTAATTGAAATAGGTTTCATATAGACAATTGACCACCCAAGTTGACCGGTGATTCACGAACGTTAAAACTTGTAAAAAAAAAACTATATGATGACATATATATGGTTATATGTATAGTTAACATGATATTATGATAAGTAAACATATCATTAATTATATTAACAATGAACTACATATGTAAAAACAAGACTACTAACTTAAAACGAGACATATATGTAACGTTTATCGTTGTAACGACATTTAATGTATATATATCATATTAAGAGATATTCGTACATCATAATATCATGATAATATAATAATTTAAAATCTATTTTGATATTATAAACATTGGGTTAACAACATTTAACAAGATCGTTAACCTAAAGGTTTCAAAACAACACTTACATGTAACGACTAACGATGACTTAACGACTCAGTTAAAATGTATATACATGTAGTGTTTTAATATGTATTTATACAATTTTGAAAGACTTCAATACACTTATCAAAATACTTCTACTTAACAAAAATGCTTACAATTACATTCTCGTTCAGTTTCATCAACAATTCTACTCGTATGCACCCGTATTCGTACTCGTACAATACACAGCTTTTAGATGTATGTACTATTGGTATATACACTCCAATGATCAGCTCTTAGCAGCCCATGTGAGTCACCTAACACATGTGGGAACCATCATTTGGCAACTAGCATGAAATATCTCATAAGATTACAAAAATATGAGTAATCATTCATGACTTATTTACATGAAAACAAAATTACATATCCTTTATATCTAATCCATACACCAACGACCAAAAACACCTACAAACACTTTCATTCTTCAATTTTCTTCATCTAATTGAACTCTCTCAAGTTCTATCTTCAAGTTCTAAGTGTTCTTCATAAATTCCAAAAGTTCTAGTTTCATAAAATCAAGAATACTTTCAAGTTTGCTAACTCACTTCCAATCTTGTAAGGTGATCATCCAACCTCAAGAAATCTTTGTTTCTTACAGTAGGTTATCATTCTAATACAAGGTAATAATCATATTCAAACTTTGGTTCAATTTCTATAACTATAACAATCTTTTTTCAAGTGATGATCTTACTTGAACTTGTTTTCGTGTCATGATTTTGCTTCAAGAACTTTGAGCCATCTAAGGATCCATTGAAGCTAGATCCATTTTTCTCTTTTCCAGTAGGTTCATCCAAGGAACTTAAGGTAGTAATGATGTTCATAACATCATTCGATTCATACATATAAAGCTATCTTATTCGAAGGTTTAAACTTGTAATCACTAGAACATAGTTTAGTTAATTCTAAACTTGTTCGCAAACAAAAGTTAATCCTTCTAACTTGACTTTTAAAATCAACTAAACACATGTTCTATATCTATATGATATGCTAACTTAATGATTTAAAACCTGGAAACACGAAAAACACCGTAAAATCGGATTTACGCCGTCGTAGTAACACCGCGGGCTGTTTTGGGTTAGTTAATTAAAAACTATGATAAACTTTGATTTAAAAGTTGTTATTCTGAGAAAATGATTTTTATTATGAACATGAAACTATATCCAAAAATTATGGTTAAACTCAAAGTGGAAGTATGTTTTCTAAAATGGTCATCTAGACGTCGTTCTTTCGACTGAAATGACTACCTTTACAAAAACGACTTGTAACTTATTTTTCCGACTAGAAACCTATATTTTTTTTTGTTCAGATTCATAAAATAGAGTTCAATATGAAACCATAGCAATTTGATTCACTCAAAACGGATTTAAAATGAAGAAGTTATGGGTAAAACAAGATTGGATAATTTTTCTCATTTTAGCTACGTGAAAATTGGTAACAAATCTATTCCAACCATAACTTAATCAACTTGTATTATATATTATGTAATCTTGAGATACCATAGACACGTATACAATGTTTCGACCTATCATGTCGACACATCTATATATATTTCGGAACAACCATAGACACTCTATATGTGAATGTTGGAGTTAGCTATACAGGGTTGAGGTTGATTCCAAAATATATATAGTTTGAGTTGTGATCAATACTGAGATACGTATACACTGGGTCGTGGATTGATTCAAGATAATATTTATCGATTTATTTCTGTACATCTAACTGTGGACAACTAGTTGTAGGTTACTAACGAGGACAGCTGACTTAATAAACTTAAAACATCAAAATATATTAAAAGTGTTGTAAATATATTTTGAACATACTTTGATATATATGTATATATTGTTATAGGTTCGTGAATCAACCAGTGGCCAAGTCTTACTTCCCGACGAAGTAAAAATCTGTGAAAGTGAGTATATAGTCCCTTTTGAACTTTAAATATTTTGGGCTGAGAATACATGCGCTGTTTTTATAAATGTTTTACGTTATGGACACAAGTAACTGAAAAATATATTCTACGTTGAGTTGTACCACTGGCATACTTCCCTGTAGCTTGGTAACTAATATTTACAGCGGTATTGTAAACGCGAATCCTGTTGATAGATCTATTGGGCCTAACAAACCCCATCCAAAGTACCGGATGCTTTAGTACTTCGAAATTTATATCATATCCGAAGGGTGTCCCGGAATGATGGGGATATTCTTATATATGCATCTTGTTATTGTCGGTTACCAGGTGTTCACCATATGAATGATTTTTATCTCTATGTATGGGATGTGTATTGAAATATGAAATCTTGTGGTCTATTGTTACGATTTGATATATATAGGTTAAACCTATAACTCACCAACATTTTTGTTGACGTTTTAAGCATGTTTATTCTCAGGTGATTATTAAGAGCTTCCGCTGTCGCATACTTAAATAAGGACAAGATTTGGAGTCCATGCTTGTATGATATTGTGTAAAAACTGCATTCAAGGAACTTATTTTGTTGTAACATATTTGTATTGTAAACCATTATGTAATGGTCGTGTGTAAACAGGATATTTTAGATTATCATTATTTGATAATCTACGTAAAGTTTTTTAAACCTTTATTGATGAAATAAAGGTTATGGTTTGTTTAAAAATGAATGCAGTCTTTGAAAAACGTCTCATATAGAGGTCAAAACCTCGCAACGAAATCAATTAATATGGAACGTTTTTAATCAATAAGAACGGGACATTTCAGTTGGTATCAGAGCGTTGGTCTTAGAGAACCAGAAAATTTGCATTAGTGTGTCTTATCGAGTTTGTTAGCATGCATTAGTGAGTCTGGACTTCGACCGTGTTTTCTTTAAAAATGATTGCTTAACATTTTTGTTGGAAACTATATATTTTTAACATATGAATATTATGTGATATATTAATCTCTTAACGTGTTTGATATTATGTGATAGATGTCTACCTCTAGAACAAGTCCCATTGACTCACCTAATAATAATGAAGAGTCAAATGTAAATTGGAATGATTCGTGGACTGATTCACAAGTTCCCGAAGAGGAACCGGAAGAAGAGTCGGAACCGGAAGAAGAATCGGAACCGGAAGAAGAATCGGAACCGGAAGAAGAAATAGAACCGGTGGGGGAAATAATAAAACGGTTAAGTAAAAGAGAATCCTCAACCAACCGACCAAGGTTAATTATGGTCAATGGTGTTTCCGCCAAGGAAGCAAAATATTGGGAGGATTACCAATTCTCCGATGAATCGGATTCCGACGAGAATTCCGATGATGTTATAGAAATTACCCCAACTGAATTTAAAAAGGCAAAAGAAAATAATAAGGGAAAGGGCATAAAAATAGAGAAATCTAATTCCAACCCCGATGAACTTTATATGTATCGTCAACCCCCGAAGTCCTTAAGTTGTAACAATGACCCGGGAACCTCTAAACCACCAGGTTTTTCTAAACCAATGTGGATAACGACGGCTCGTATTAGGGGAACATCATATATTCCTAGAAACTTGGCAAAACGAACCAAAACCGAACAAGAAGAAACGAGCGAGTCGGAATAAGATAGTTATATTCGTGTGGTGTAATATATGTAATATAGTGTGCTTATGCTTTATGATATTTGTAAAAATTGCTTGTATTAATAAGTATTTTTTTTATGAATCTAACTCTTGTCTATTTTACAGTTTAAAAACACAAAATGGATAGACAACCCAATATTTTAAGAGACCTACCCGGAGACATGATTGATGAAATCTTGTCTAGAGTCGGCCAGAATTCTTCGGCACAACTATTTAAGGCGAGATCAGTTTGTAAGACATTCGAAGAACGTTCCAAGAATGTCTTGGTTTATAAGAGACTTTCGTTTGAAAGATGGGGGATATCACATTGGGAAACCCATAAGTTACGATGTGTTTACTTTGACGCATATATTGCGGGGAACCCAAATGCTATTTTACGCAACGGGTTAAGAAATTATTTTGACTCAATATATCCGAATATTGGACTTCGTGATTTAGAAAAAGCGGCTAACATGCAACATAAAGAAGCATGTTATGCTTACGGATTAGTAATGTTCGCTTCTCACCAAAGTGAGAACAAGAACATCGGGCTACAACTATTAAACAAAACGTTTCCACAAGTGACGGAGTCGGTAATTGGGGTAAGAAATGAGGTTTTTAGATTATTACGGGACTGTTGGACATTACGTAACCCTCGTCCCTTTGATGACGTTACAACACGCTGTCTTATCAACGGCCATAACGGTTATGTTGCACAAGACCAAGGATGGGAAGTAGTCCTAGTAAAACCAGAATGCATGACTTGTTTCTGGACGTATGAATTACGTGTCTTTATTGCCTTTGCTGAACGACTTGTGTACTAGCTAGAATTGTCTTCACAACTATCTTGTATCAAAGTTATTGTGTGCTATATTTCATGCTTTATGTAAAATAAGCGGTATTGTAAGTTTGTAAAATATTGTATAAAAGTTTGAACGCGAAATATTATTATAATCAGTTTTTCATATAGAATTGTAGTAGTTGAATTGTATATTAGCTACTAAGTATGAACTTAACGGGTAGGTACTACCCGAATTTAAACTTATAAAACGCTAATATGAAGAAAAAGCTTTTATAAATAAGTTCATATTATGCTACGAAATACTATTAACTACTCTTAATATTCTGTATGATTAACTTGTTCCATTTAACTATTTTGAAGGAAATGGCACCGACTACTCGACACACCGTGAATATGAATGAAGAGGAATTCCGTACTTTTCTAGCTTCAAACATAGCCGCAGTATAGGCTGCGCTACATACCAACAATAACCTTGGATCTAGCAGTACAGGAAATCGTGTAGGATGCACCTACAAAGAATTCACTGCCTGCAAACCTTTGGAATTTGATGGAACCGAAGGACCGATCGGATTGAAACGGTGGACCGAGAAGGTTGAATCGGTGTTTGCCATAAGTAAGTGTACTGAAGAGGACAAAGTGAAGTACGCTACGCATACCTTCACAGGTTCTGCGTTAACATGGTGGAATACCTATCTAGAGCAAGTGGGACAAGATGATGCGTACGCACTACCGTGGTCAGCATTCAAGCACTTGATGAACGAGAAGTACCGTCCCAGAACCGAGGTCAATAAGCTCAAGACAGAACTTAGAGGGTTACGAACCCAAGGATTTGATATTACCACGTACGAAAGACGATTCACAGAATTGTGCCTATTGTGTCCGGGAGCATTCGAAGATGAGGAAGAGAAGATCGACGCGTTTGTGAAAGGATTACCAGAAAGAATCCAAGAAGATATAAGTTCACACGAGCCCGCCTCCATACAACAGGCATGTAGAATGGCTCACAAACTAGTGAACCAGATTGAAGAAAGAATTAAAGAACAGACTGCTGAAGAGGCCAATGTGAAGCAAGTCAAAAGAAAGTGGGAGGAAAACGGTGATAAGAATCACCAATACAACAACAACAACAATTACAACAATAATCGCAACAATTATCCCAACAATCGCAACATCAATCGCAACTACAACAAACGGCCCAACAACAACAACAACAACAACAACAACAACAGCAACTACAACAATCATCCCAACAACAATAATAACCGCAACAACAACAACAATCAGAAGCAACTATGCCAAAGGTGTGAAAAGAATCACTCGGGGTTCTGCACCAAATTTTGCAACAAGTGTAAAAGAAATGGTCATAGCGCGGCGAAGTGTGAGGTCTACGGACCAGGGGTTAATAGAACGAAAGGAACAAATGGTGTCGGAACGAGTAATGGCGGAGCAAGTAGTGTCGGAGCAAGTTATGCCAATGTAGTTTGTTATAAATGTGGAAAACCAGGCCACATTATTAGAAATTGCCCGAACCAGGAGAACACGAATGGACAAGGCCGTGGAAGAGTTTTCAATATTAATGCGGTAGAGGCACAGGAAGACCCGGAGCTTGTTACGGGTACGTTTCTTATTGACAATAAATCTGCTTACGTTTTATTTGATTCGGGTGCGGATAGAAGCTATATGAGTAGAGATTTTTGTGCTAAATTAAGTTGTCCATTGACGCCTTTGGATAGTAAATTTTTACTCGAATTAGCAAATGGTAAATTAATTTCAGCAGATAATATATGTCGGAATCGAGAAATTAAACTGGTTAGCGAAACATTTAAGATTGATTTGATACCAGTAGAGTTAGGGAGTTTTGATGTGATAATCGGTATGGACTGGTTGAAAGAAGTGAAAGCGGAGATCGTTTGTTACAAAAATGCAATTCGCATTATACGAGAAAAAGGAAAACCCTTAATGGTGTACGGAGAAAAGGGCAACACGAAGCTACATCTTATTAGTAATTTGAAGGCACAAAAACTAATAAGAAAAGGTTGCTATGCTGTTCTAGCACATGTCGAGAAAGTACAAACTGAAGAAAAGAGCATCAATGATGTTTCCATTGCAAAAGAATTTCCCGATGTATTTCCGAAAGAATTACCGGGATTACCCCCACATCGATCCGTTGAATTTCAAATAGATCTTGTACCAGGAGCTGCACCAATAGCTCGTGCTCCTTACAGACTCGCACCCAGCGAGATGAAAGAACTGCAAAGCCAATTACAAGAACTTTTAGAGCGTGGTTTCATTCGACCAAGCACATCACCGTGGGGAGCTCCTGTTTTGTTTGTCAAGAAGAAAGATGGTACATTCAGGTTGTGTATCGACTACCGAGAGTTGAACAAACTTACCATCAAGAACCGCTACCCACTACCGAGAATCGACGACTTATTTGATCAACTACAAGGCTCGTCTGTTTATTCAAAGATTGACTTACGTTCCGGGTATCATCAAATGCGGGTGAAAGAAGATGATATTCCAAAGACTGCTTTCAGAACACGTTACGGTCATTACGAGTTTATGGTCATGCCGTTTGGTTTAACTAATGCACCAGCTGTGTTCATGGACCTTATGAACCGAGTGTGTGGACCATACCTTGACAAGTTTGTCATTGTTTTCATTGATGACATACTTATTTACTCAAAGAATGACCAAGAACACGGTGAACATTTGAGAAAGGTGTTAGAAGTATTGAGGAAGGAAGAATTGTACGCTAAGTTTTCAAAGTGTGCATTTTGGTTGGAAGAAGTTCAATTCCTCGGTCACATAGTGAACAAAGAAGGTATTAAGGTGGATCCGGCAAAGATAGAAACTGTTGAAAAGTGGGAAACCCCGAAAACTCCGAAACACATACGCCAGTTTTTAGGACTAGCTGGTTACTACAGAAGGTTCATCCAAGACTTTTCCAGAATAGCAAAACCCTTGACTGCATTAACGCATAAAGGGAAGAAATTTGAATGGAATGATGAACAAGAGAAAGCGTTTCAGTTATTGAAGAAAAAGCTAACTACGGCACCTATATTGTCATTGCCTGAAGGGAATGATGATTTTGTGATTTATTGTGACGCATCAAAGCAAGGTCTCGGTTGTGTATTAATGCAACGAACGAAGGTGATTGCTTATGCGTCTAGACAATTGAAGATTCACGAACAAAATTATACGACGCATGATTTGGAATTAGGCGCGGTTGTTTTTGCATTAAAGACTTGGAGGCACTACTTATATGGGGTCAAAAGTATTATATATACCGACCACAAAAGTCTTCAACACATATTTAATCAGAAACAACTGAATATGAGGCAGCGTAGGTGGATTGAATTATTGAATGATTACGATTTTGAGATTCGTTACCACCCGGGGAAGGCAAATGTGGTAGCCGATGCCTTGAGCAGGAAGGATAGAGAACCCATTCGAGTAAAATCTATGAATATAATGATTCATAATAACATTACTACTCAAATAAAGGAGGCGCAACAAGGAGTTTTAAAAGAGGGAAATTTAAAGGATGAAATACCCAAAGGATCGGAGAAGCATCTTAATATTCGGGAAGACGGAACCCGGTATAGGGCTGAAAGGATTTGGGTACCAAAATTTGGAGATATGAGAGAAATGGTACTTAGAGAAGCTCATAAAACCAGATACTCAATACATCCTGGAACGGGGAAGATGTACAAGGATCTCAAGAAACATTTTTGGTGGCCGGGTATGAAAGCCGATGTTGCTAAATACGTAGGAGAATGTTTGACGTGTTCAAAGGTCAAAGCTGAGCATCAGAAACCATCAGGTCTACTTCAACAACCCGAAATCCCGGAATGGAAATGGGAAAACATTACCATGGATTTCATCACTAAATTGCCAAGGACTGCAAGTGGTTTTGATACTATTTGGGTAATAGTTGATCGTCTCACCAAATCAGCACACTTCCTACCAATAAGAGAAGATGACAAGATGGAGAAGTTAGCACGACTGTATTTGAAGGAAGTCGTCTCCAGACATGGAATACCAATCTCTATTATCTCTGATAGGGATGGCAGATTTATTTCAAGATTCTGGCAGACATTACAGCAAGCATTAGGAACTCGTCTAGACATGAGTACTGCCTATCATCCACAAACTGATGGGCAGAGCGAAAGGACGATACAAACGCTTGAAGACATGCTACGAGCATGTGTTATTGATTTCGGAAACAGTTGGGATCGACATCTACCGTTAGCAGAATTTTCCTACAACAACAGCTACCATTCAAGCATTGAGATGGCGCCGTTTGAAGCACTTTATGGTAGAAAGTGCAGGTCTCCGATTTGTTGGAGTGAGGTGGGGGATAGACAGATTACGGGTCCGGAGATTATACAAGAAACTACCGAGAAGATCATCCAAATTCAACAACGGTTGAAAACCGCCCAAAGTCGACAAAAGAGCTACGCTGACATTAAAAGAAAAGATATAGAATTTGAAATTGGAGAGATGGTCATGCTTAAAGTTTCACCTTGGAAAAGCGTTGTTCGATTTGGTAAACGAGGGAAATTAAATCCAAGGTATATTGGACCATTCAAGATTATTGATCGTGTCGGACCAGTAGCTTACCGACTTGAGTTACCTCAACAACTCGCGGCTGTACATAACACTTTCCACGTCTCGAATTTGAAGAAATGTTTTGCTAAAGAAGATCTCACTATTCCGTTAGATGAAATCCAAATCAACGAAAAACTCCAATTCATCGAAGAACCCGTCGAAATAATGGATCGTGAAGTTAAAAGACTTAAGCAAAACAAGATACCAATTGTTAAGGTTCGATGGAATGCTCGTAGAGGACCCGAGTTCACCTGGGAGCGTGAAGATCAGATGAAGAAGAAATACCCGCATCTATTTCCAGAAGATTCGTCAACACCTTCAACAGCTTAAAATTTCGGGACGAAATTTATTTAACGGGTAGGTACTGTAGTGACCCGAACTTTTCCATGTTTATATATATTAATTGAGATTGATATTTACATGATTAAATATTTCCAACATGTTAAGCAATCAAACTTGTTAAGACTTGATTAATTGAAATAGGTTTCATATAGACAATTGACCACCCAAGTTGACCGGTGATTCACGAACGTTAAAACTTGTAAAAAAAACTATATGATGACATATATATGGTTATATGTATAGTTAACATGATATTATGATAAGTAAACATATCATTAATTATATTAACAATGAACTACATATGTAAAAACAAGACTACTAACTTAAAACGAGACATATATGTAACGTTTATCGTTGTAACGACATTTAATGTATATATATCATATTAAGAGATATTCGTACATCATAATATCATGATAATATAATAATTTAAAATCTATTTTGATATTATAAACATTGGGTTAACAACATTTAACAAGATCGTTAACCTAAAGGTTTCAAAACAACACTTACATGTAACGACTAACGATGACTTAACGACTCAGTTAAAATGTATATACATGTAGTGTTTTAATATGTATTTATACAATTTTGAAAGACTTCAATACACTTATCAAAATACTTCTACTTAACAAAAATGCTTACAATTACATTCTCGTTCAGTTTCATCAACAATTCTACTCGTATGCACCCGTATTCGTACTCGTACAATACACAGCTTTTAGATGTATGTACTATTGGTATATACACTCCAATGATCAGCTCTTAGCAGCCCATGTGAGTCACCTAACACATGTGGGAACCATCATTTGGCAACTAGCATGAAATATCTCATAAGATTACAAAAATATGAGTAATCATTCATGACTTATTTACATGAAAACAAAATTACATATCCTTTATATCTAATCCATACACCAACGACCAAAAACACCTACAAACACTTTCATTCTTCAATTTTCTTCATCTAATTGAACTCTCTCAAGTTCTATCTTCAAGTTCTAAGTGTTCTTCATAAATTCCAAAAGTTCTAGTTTCATAAAATCAAGAATACTTTCAAGTTTGCTAACTCACTTCCAATCTTGTAAGGTGATCATCCAACCTCAAGAAATCTTTGTTTCTTACAGTAGGTTATCATTCTAATACAAGGTAATAATCATATTCAAACTTTGGTTCAATTTCTATAACTATAACAATCTTTTTTCAAGTGATGATCTTACTTGAACTTGTTTTCGTGTCATGATTTTGCTTCAAGAACTTTGAGCCATCCAAGGATCCATTGAAGCTAGATCCATTTTTCTCTTTTCCAGTAGGTTCATCCAAGGAACTTAAGGTAGTAATGATGTTCATAACATCATTCGATTCATACATATAAAGCTATCTTATTCGAAGGTTTAAACTTGTAATCACTAGAACATAGTTTAGTTAATTCTAAACTTGTTCGCAAACAAAAGTTAATCCTTCTAACTTGACTTTTAAAATCAACTAAACACATGTTCTATATCTATATGATATGCTAACTTAATGATTTAAAACCTGGAAACACGAAAAACACCGTAAAATCGGATTTACGCCGTCGTAGTAACACCGCGGGCTGTTTTGGGTTAGTTAATTAAAAACTATGATAAACTTTGATTTAAAAGTTGTTATTCTGAGAAAATGATTTTTATTATGAACATGAAACTATATCCAAAAATTATGGTTAAACTCAAAGTGGAAGTATGTTTTCTAAAATGGTCATCTAGACGTCGTTCTTTCGACTGAAATGACTACCTTTACAAAAACGACTTGTAACTTATTTTTCCGACTAGAAACCTATATTTTTTTTTGTTCAGATTCATAAAATAGAGTTCAATATGAAACCATAGCAATTTGATTCACTCAAAACGGATTTAAAATGAAGAAGTTATGGGTAAAACAAGATTGGATAATTTTTCTCATTTTAGCTACGTGAAAATTGGTAACAAATCTATTCCAACCATAACTTAATCAACTTGTATTATATATTATGTAATCTTGAGATACCATAGACACGTATACAATGTTTCGACCTATCATGTCGACACATCTATATATATTTCGGAACAACCATAGACACTCTATATGTGAATGTTGGAGTTAGCTATACAGGGTTGAGGTTGATTCCAAAATATATATAGTTTGAGTTGTGATCAATACTGAGATACGTATACACTGGGTCGTGGATTGATTCAAGATAATATTTATCGATTTATTTCTGTACATCTAACTGTGGACAACTAGTTGTAGGTTACTAACGAGGACAGCTGACTTAATAAACTTAAAACATCAAAATATATTAAAAGTGTTGTAAATATATTTTGAACATACTTTGATATATATGTATATATTGTTATAGGTTCGTGAATCAACCAGTGGCCAAGTCTTACTTCCCGACGAAGTAAAAATCTGTGAAAGTGAGTATATAGTCCCTTTTGAACTTTAAATATTTTGGGCTGAGAATACATGCGCTGTTTTTATAAATGTTTTACGTTATGGACACAAGTAACTGAAAAATATATTCTACGTTGAGTTGTACCACTGGCATACTTCCCTGTAGCTTGGTAACTAATATTTACAGCGGTATTGTAAACGCGAATCCTGTTGATAGATCTATTGGGCCTAACAAACCCCATCCAAAGTACCGGATGCTTTAGTACTTCGAAATTTATATCATATCCGAAGGGTGTCCCGGAATGATGGGGATATTCTTATATATGCATCTTGTTATTGTCGGTTACCAGGTGTTCACCATATGAATGATTTTTATCTCTATGTATGGGATGTGTATTGAAATATGAAATCTTGTGGTCTATTGTTACGATTTGATATATATAGGTTAAACCTATAACTCACCAACATTTTTGTTGACGTTTTAAGCATGTTTATTCTCAGGTGATTATTAAGAGCTTCCGCTGTCGCATACTTAAATAAGGACAAGATTTGGAGTCCATGCTTGTATGATATTGTGTAAAAACTGCATTCAAGGAACTTATTTTGTTGTAACATATTTGTATTGTAAACCATTATGTAATGGTCGTGTGTAAACAGGATATTTTAGATTATCATTATTTGATAATCTACGTAAAGTTTTTTAAACCTTTATTGATGAAATAAAGGTTATGGTTTGTTTAAAAATGAATGCAGTCTTTGAAAAACGTCTCATATAGAGGTCAAAACCTCGCAACGAAATCAATTAATATGGAACGTTTTTAATCAATAAGAACGGGACATTTCAGATAAGACAGCGTGTTGTAACGTCATCAAAGGGACGAGGGTTACGTAATGTCCAACAGTCCCGTAATAATCTAAAAACCTCATTTCTTACCCCAATTACCGACTCCGTCACTTGTGGAAACGTTTTGTTTAATAGTTGTAGCCCGATGTTCTTGTTCTCACTTTGGTGAGAAGCGAACATTACTAATCCGTAAGCATAACATGCTTCTTTATGTTGCATGTTAGCCGCTTTTTCTAAATCACGAAGTCCAATATTCGGATATATTGAGTCAAAATAATTTCTTAACCCGTTGCGTAAAATAGCATTTGGGTTTCCCGCAATATATGCGTCAAAGTAAACACATCGTAACTTATGGGTTTCCCAATGTGATATCCCCCATCTTTCAAACGAAAGTCTCTTATAAACCAAGACATTCTTGGAACGTTCTTCGAATGTCTTACAAACTGATCTCGCCTTAAATAGTTGTGCCGAAGAATTCTGGCCGACTCTAGACAAGATTTCATCAATCATGTCTCCGGGTAGGTCTCTTAAAATATTGGGTTGTCTATCCATTTTGTGTTTTTAAACTGTAAAATAGACAAGAGTTAGTTTCATAAAAAATACTTATTAATACAAGCAATTTTTACATATATCATAAAGCATAAGAACACTATATTACATATATTACACCACACGAATACAACTATCTTATTCCGACTCGCTCGTTTCTTCTTCTTCGGTTTTGGTTCGTTTTGCCAAGTTTCTAGGGATATATGATGTTCCCCTAATACGAGCCGTCGTTGTCCACATTGGTTTAGAAAAACCTGGTGGCTTAGAGGTTCCCGGGTCATTATTACAACTTAAGGACTTCGGGGGTTGACGATACATATAAAGTTCATCGGAGTTGAAATTAGATTTCTCTATTTTTATGCCCTTTCCCTTATTATTTTCTTTTGCCTTTTTAAATTCAGTTGGGGTAATTTCTATAACATCATCGGAATTCTCGTCGGAATCCGATTCATCGGAGAATTGGTAATCCTCCCAATATTTTGCTTCCTTGGCGGAAACACCATTGACCATAATTAACTTTGGTCGGTTGGTTGAGGATTTTCTTTTACTTAACCGTTTTATTATTTCCCCCACCGGTTCTATTTCTTCATCCTGTTCCGATTCTTCTTCTGGTTCCGATTCTTCTTCCGGTTCCGACTCTTCTTCCGGTTCCTCTTTGGGAACTTGTGAATCAGTCCACAAATCATTCCAATTTACATTTGACTCTTCATTATTATTAGGTGAGTCAATGGGACTTGTTCTAGAGGTAGACATCTATCACATAATATCAAACACGTTAAGAGATTAATATATCACATAATATTCATATGTTAAAAATATATAGTTTCCAACAAAAATGTTAAGCAATCATTTTTAAAGAAAACACGGTCGAAGTCCAGACTCACTAATGCATCCTAACAAACTCGATAAGACACACTAATGCAAATTTTCTGGTTCTCTAAGACCAACGCTCGGATACCAACTGAAATGTCCCGTTCTTATTGATTAAAAACGTTCCATATTAATTGATTTCGTTGCGAGGTTTTGACCTCTATATGAGACGTTTTTCAAAGACTGCGTTCATTTTTAAACAAACCATAACCTTTATTTCATCAATAAAGGTTTAAAAAGCTTTACGTAGATTATCAAATAATGATAATCTAAAATATCCTGTTTACACACGACCATTACATAATGGTTTACAATACAAATATGTTACAACAAAATAAGTTCCTTGAATGCAGTTTTTACACAATATCATACAAGCATGGACTCCAAATCTTGTCCTTATTTAAGTATGCGACAGCGGAAGCTCTTAATAATCACCTGAGAATAAACATGCTTAAAACGTCAACAAAAATGTTGGTGAGTTATAGGTTTAACCTATATATATCAAATCGTAACAATAGACCACAAGATTTCATATTTCAATACACATCCCATACATAGAGATAAAAATCATTCATATGGTGAACACCTGGTAACCGACAATAACAAGATGCATATATAAGAATATCCCCATCATTCCGGGACACCCTTCGGATATGATATAAATTTCGAAGTACTAAAGCATCCGGTACTTTGGATGGGGTTTGTTAGGCCCAATAGATCTATCTTTAGGATTCGCGTCAATTAGGGTGTCTGTTCCCTAATTCTTAGATTACCAGACTTAATAAAAAGGGGCATATTCGATTTCGATAATTCAACCATAGAATGTAGTTTCACGTACTTGTGTCTATTTTGTAAATCATTTATAAAACCTGCATGTATTCTCATCCCAAAAATATTAGATTTTAAAAGTGGGACTATAACTCACTTTCACAGATTTTTTACTTCGTCGGGAAGTAAGACTTGGCCACTGGTTGATTCACGAACCTATAAGAATATATACATATATATCAAAGTATGTTCAAAATATATTTACAACACTTTTAATATATTTTGATGTTTTAAGTTTATTAAGTCAGCTGTCCTCGTTAGTAACCTACAACTAGTTGTCCACAGTTAGATGTACAGAAATAAATCGATAAATATTATCTTGAATCAATCCACGACCCAGTGTATACGTATCTCAGTATTGATCACAACTCAAACTATATATATTTTGGAATCAACCTCAACCCTGTATAGCTAACTCCAACATTCACATATAGAGTGTCTATGGTTGTTCCGAAATATATATAGATGTGTCGACATGATAGGTCAAAACATTGTATACGTGTCTATGGTATCTCAAGATTACATAATATATAATACAAGTTGATTAAGTTATGGTTGGAATAGATTTGTTACCAATTTTCACGTAGCTAAAATGAGAAAAATTATCCAATCTTGTTTTACCCATAACTTCTTCATTTTAAATCCGTTTTGAGTGAATCAAATTGCTATGGTTTCATATTGAACTCTATTTTATGAATCTAAACAAAAAAAGTATAGGTTTCTAGTCGGAAAAATAAGTTACAAGTCGTTTTTGTAAAGGTAGTCATTTCAGTCGAAAGAACGACGTCTAGATGACCATTTTAGAAAACATACTTCCACTTTGAGTTTAACCATAATTTTTGGATATAGTTTCATGTTCATAATAAAAATCATTTTCTCAGAATAACAACTTTTAAATCAAAGTTTATCATAGTTTTTAATTAACTAACCCAAAACAGCCCGCGGTGTTACTACGACGGCGTAAATCCGATTTTACGGTGTTTTTCGTGTTTCCAGGTTTTAAATCATTAAGTTAGCATATCATATAGATATAGAACATGTGTTTAGTTGATTTTAAAAGTCAAGTTAGAAGGATTAACTTTTGTTTGCGAACAAGTTTAGAATTAACTAAACTATGTTCTAGTGATTACAAGTTTAAACCTTCGAATAAGATAGCTTTATATGTATGAATCGAATGATGTTATGAACATCATTACTACCTTAAGTTCCTTGGATGAACCTACTGGAAAAGAGAAAAATGGATCTAGCTTCAATGGATCCTTGGATGGCTCAAAGTTCTTGAAGCAAAATCATGACACGAAAACAAGTTCAAGTAAGATCATCACTTGAAATAAGATTGTTATAGTTATAGAAATTGAACCAAAGTTTGAATATGATTATTACCTTGTATTAGAATGATAACCTACTGTAAGAAACAAAGATTTCTTGAGGTTGGATGATCACCTTACAAGATTGGAAGTGAGCTAGCAAACTTGAAAGTATTCTTGATTTTATGAAACTAGAACTTTTGGAATTTATGAAGAACACTTAGAACTTGAAGATAGAACTTGAGAGAGTTCAATTAGATGAAGAAAATTGAAGAATGAAAGTGTTTGTAGGTGTTTTTGGTCGTTGGTGTATGGATTAGATATAAAGGATATGTAATTTTGTTTTCATGTAAATAAGTCATGAATGATTACTCATATTTTTGTAATCTTATGAGATATTTCATGCTAGTTGCCAAATGATGGTTCCCACATGTGTTAGGTGACTCACATGGGCTGCTAAGAGCTGATCATTGGAGTGTATATACCAATAGTACATACATCTAAAAGCTGTGTATTGTACGAGTACGAATACGGGTGCATACGAGTAGAATTGTTGATGAAACTGAACGAGAATGTAATTGTAAGCATTTTTGTTAAGTAGAAGTATTTTGATAAGTGTATTGAAGTCTTTCAAAAGTGTATAAATACATATTAAAACACTACATGTATATACATTTTAACTGAGTCGTTAAGTCATCGTTAGTCGTTACATGTAAGTGTTGTTTTGAAACCTTTAGGTTAACGATCTTGTTAAATGTTGTTAACCCAATGTTTATAATATCAAAAGAGATTTTAAATTATTATATTATCATGATATTATGATGTACGAATATCTCTTAATATGATATATATACATTAAATGTCGTTACAACGATAAACGTTACATATATGTCTCGTTTCAAAATCATTAAGTTAGTAGTCTTGTTTTTACATATGTAGTTCATTGTTAATATAATTAATGATATGTTTACTTATCATAATATCATGTTAACTATACATATAACCATATATATGTCATCATATAGTTTTTTTTTACAAGTTTTAACGTTCGTGAATCACCGGTCAACTTGGGTGGTCAATTGTCTATATGAAACCTATTTCAATTAATCAAGTCTTAACAAGTTTGATTGCTTAACATGTTGGAAACATTTAATCATGTAAATATCAATCTCAATTAATATATATAAACATGGAAAAGTTCGGGTCACTACAAACTGCAAGGATCATGTGTTTACTCAAAGATCGATTTGCGATCGGGCTATCACCAGTTGAGGGTGAAGGAAAGTGACGTGATGAAAACTACATTCAGGACCCGTTATGGTCATTATGAGTTCCTCGTGATGCTATTCGGTTTGACAAATGCACCTGCCGTGTTCATGGATCTCATGAATCGTGTCTGCAAGCCTTACTTAGATAAGTTTGTTATCGTCTTCATAGATGATATCCTCATCTACTCTAAGAGCGAAGAAGAACATGAGCAACACCTCCGATTAGTGCTTGAACTCTTAAGACAAGAGCAACTTTACGCCAAATTCTCCAAGTGTGAATTTTGGTTGAAGGAGGTACAATTTTTGGGTCATGTTGTGAGCGACCAGGGTATCAAAGTTGATCCCGCCAAGATTGAAGCCATCAGCAAGTGGGAGACTCCCACTACTCCAACGCATATTCGCCAATTCCTAGGTCTCGCCGGTTATTATCGAAGGTTTATCGAAGGATTTTCTCTGATTGCGCGTCCTTTGACCGCACTGACTCACAAGGGCAAGAAGTTCATTTGGGAACCCACACACGAATCAGCATTCCAAACTTTGAAGAAGAAGTTAACCTCCGCACCTATCCTATCACTTCCTGAACGCAGTGACGACTTTGTTGTTTATTGCGATGCATCGAAGAGTGGTTTTGGTTGTGTACTGATGCAACGATCAAAGGTTATTGCCTATGCCTCCCGCCAATTGAAGATTCACGAGCGGAACTACACTACACATGATCTTGAACTTGGAGCCGTTGTCTTTGCACTCAAATTGTGGAGACATTATTTGTATGGAACTAAGAGCACTATCTTCACCGATCACAAGAGTCTCCAGCACATCTTCAATCAGAAGCAACTGAATATGAGACAGCGTCGATGGATCGAGACGCTCAACGACTACGATTGTGAACTCCGTTATCACCCTAGCAAGGCCAATGTTGTAGCTGACGCTTTAAGCCGAAAGGAGAGGACGGCACCTCTTCGTGTTAGGGCTCTGAACATCACCATCCATTCGAACCTCAACAGCCAGATCAGAGTAGCCCAAGTTGAGGCTCTCAAGGAGGAGAACATATCTCACGAGCATTTGAACATACTTGTCTCTCGATTCGAGGTTAGAGAGTCTGGACTCCGATGTTATGCCGGAAGAATTTGGGTACCTTATTATGGAGATCTACGAAACCTGATACTTGATGAAGCACACAAATCGAGATATTCGATTCACCCCGGTGCGGGTAAGATGTAGGAGATTTTTATAGAAAGTAGGAGATTTTAAATCTCTCACTTAATCTTGCATCCAAATGCTCCTTCTTGTGTTCTTCAAGTCTTCATCATCTTCATCATTTTTACAAAATATATCCTAATACATTTTTCCTCTAAAAAAAGAAATTACAACGTAATCTATTTTACATACCAAATATAAAATAAATTACATAATCAAAATAATATTACAAACCAAACTGAATGAATATTACAACCATATTGAAAGATTAACAAATCAACCAAACAAACATTCATTCAAACACAAGGTCTTGGCTATGATTGTGAAAATCAATATATCAACAAATATTAACCAAATGGCAAACCCAAAACCATTTTGGAACCCCTTTAAAATCGGCCAATTAACCAACCCACCCAAATCCATTAATTTTTGCATTCTACTTTCATGCATGTTAATAGAATGCAAAGTTGGTGGGTTTTAAAGACCATATATAAGAAGCATATTTCATAGACTTCGGCTCTAGATACCATTGATGGAATTTAACATTAAAACATGTTCTTAATGTTAACATAATCATAAAACCATTTGTATGATAGTTGTAGCAAGCGGAAGCATAAACTTTAAGAAAACAAGTTTATATGTTAAAATCATTTAATTTGAATTTCATGTTAATATCAAGTCATGAACATATGCTTACATATAACAATAAAGGAAGAAGATTATACCTCCTCAATGATGAATTGAGGGCTGAATTGGACAACAGAAAATGATGATGAAGATGATGGGAAATAGCCTCTAACTTGAAGCCTCAAGTGTGTAATACCCCAAGCTTTTGATGGACCAACACAACCTTTAAATTGGTTAGGATTTAGAACACTTAATCACTTGATTTTTACAAGCAAAATTGTAACGACCCGTCAAAATCGCTATTGACGCGGCACGTTAATCATTGATTCCACAGTGAGGTTTTGACCTCTATATGATACGTTTTGATAAAATATTGCATTCATTAAAATAAGTGACTTTCTAAACATAGAAAGTTATAAACATGTGGGCAAGTGCTTAGGTATAAGCAAAACCCCGAAATACATAAGTCTTTAATTTACAGGTTGACATCACAGTCCAATTATTTATTACACAACGAAGTTTTATTTTGAATGCAATAAACTTTGTACAAAGCATGAGAGACTCCATGCAGGCAACAAGCACATCACAGCGGAAGCATTCTAAGGACCTGAGAATAAAACATGCTAAAAAGTCAACACGAATGTTGGTGAGTTATAGGTTTAATTGCTCGAGTCATAAACATGTATAAAGATAGACCACAAGATTTCATCAAAAGTTTATCAATAGATTCTACGTAACAGAGCACCCTGGTAACTAAACTTAACGCTATAGTGATAATTACCCCATTCGTTTTAATACACGCAAACCAACGTGTCTTAAACTCAAATAACATACGTCCGTTAAAAGGCTAGCGCTCTAGCTCGGACGGGGATGTCAAGCCCTATGGATCCATATACAATTATTCACGCCCACCAGTCCATATCCTATGTACTGGCAGCTACTAGTTACCAAAGCTAAGGGATTTTCGGTTTAACTCAGTGTAGAATTTTGTATGTACTTGTGTCTTATTGCGTTTAAAATAAATTGCATGTATTCTCAGCCCAAAAATATTTAAAGTATTTAAAAAGGGAGACTATAACTCACAGTTCAATATTGAGACTCAATATTGTTGGCAAATTGCGTAGACGTAATGGTGGTAGACGACTGTATGGTTGGCCTTGGATTCAAGAACAATACCCCGAATAATACCCAATATTTCCTTAGCTTAAAGCCGTTTGAAACCCGAATTAAAAACACCCTCGTATATACCTTATTATTATTAAACTTAAATTTAAAATTAAAATTATAATATAAATTTAAATATTGAGAGATAAATATGAATAAATTTCGTCGAACAAACTGCGTATTTATATTACTTTTCGATTTACTGTAGCTCATGCGATCGCATGAGTTTTCAGTGTTTTTGCCATGCGATCGCATGGCCGCCTTTTCTGTTTTTGTTTGCTAGTTCGTCGACATCAAATAGTATTTTACTGTAGCAAATAGTGTTTTACTGTAGCAAATAGTGTTTTACTGTAGCAAATAGTGTTTACTGTAGCAAATAGTATTTTACTGTAGCGCTGTAGCAAAATACGGTTTCACTGTAGCAAATAGTGTTTTACTGTAGCAAAGTCATTTTTACTGTAGCAATTAATGTTTTACTGTAGGAAAGTCGTTTTTACTTGTACATCTTATAATATATATATATATATATATATATATATATATATATGTATATATATATATATATATATATATATATATATATATATATATACATACATATATGTATATTTACATAATATTAAATCATAAAGAGAATTGGTTTAAATTAGTCGAAATTTTTCGGGTCATCACAAAAATGCTCTCCTTTTACCCTTAAAACAGTTCGGCCAGAATACACAAAAGAAGAGGGCTGAATTGCAGTTTTTTGATCTCTTATGTCATGTATAACTTGAGTCAAACCTTGGTTTTAAGACCCTTGTATGTACATAAGGAATATTGTATTAAAAGTAACAAAATTGGCATGGGTTTGTAATCCTTTGAGACACAAAATTCTGCCCATCTTTAATAAAATAACAATGTCTTAATATATATATGTATATATATATGTATGTATATATATATATATATGTATATATATATATATACATATATATATACATATATACATATATATATATATATATATATATATATATATATATATATATATATATATATATATATATATATATATATATATATATATATATATATATAAAACCATGTATTTAAACCTATAAATAATTATAAAATATAAAATATAACACAATATAATTATTTAAACCTATAAATAATTAAATATAAATTATCCAAATAATTTATCTCAAGTGATAATATTTTAGAAAACCGATTTTCTAAAGTTCAAGTGTCACGTATTTATTTAACGATCCAACCGTTGAGATTAAATACATATAAAGTGTCGGTAAGCTTGTTATTGGGGTATGACCCGACTTGGGTCATAACATATTAGCCACATTAATTTAATATGTCTCTCGGGCATAAGAAAAACCTTCACCTCCGTCCCAAATCTATTGCCCATAGACAAAAAGCACACAGTTTAAGAAAAAGTACCTGACATGTATAAAGTAGGCCGTAGGGGCACAAAAGAATTTTAGCACATTATTCATTTCCATTTATAGAAGTGGACAATTAATTTGAGACATACAAAAAAGGAATACTGAACAATAGATATGGGACTGAGGGAGTATCATACATAGTACTAAATATTAGGTTAACGAGTAGCAGACACACAATTATGCAATTAAACAAAAAAAATGAAATTTCACAACTCGATAGATAATTTGATAAGCGGATGATTTTTTTCGTCTTTCAGAATTTGACGAATGATAATTAGTCTTACTTATTTATTACAATAATATAGACCTTTAATACATAGTATAGATCTATGTCAGCCACCATGGGTACAAAATTATTACTATAAGAAAAATGTAGAAGGTTTTTCCTGTTCGGGCTACCCGGGAGGGCGAGTAATCCGACCCCATTCTCTGATGTACGTACCCCAGCAAGATTACTCCCTAGATGTTTCCAACGCTTCCCTAGCCACCACAAAATATTCGTCCTAGACAAGATTCGAACTGATCTCAGAGCCCTAACCACTGGGCTAATTTGAGTGTTTTTAAACACGAAAGGGGTCGATTGTTGATTGTTCTTGGTGTGGCTGCAAGATCTCCACGATCAAACTTAAGAGATGTAGATAATTTGGGCATTGTCCGCCTTTGTTCCATAATTAACGTTTATCCATTTTTCAATCACTTCTTCGCCAATATCCATTCTTTATATTCGTCAAGTTCATGTTTCTTTAAGTTTCGTCACCTCAAAGCTCTTCCAGGTAATGTCACAACTCTTATTTTTTAGAAGATTCAATGTGTGTGTGTGTGTGTGTTCAACCATTTGCGACAATTTGAAAGCTTAATTATAGTAGTAGAGTATTAAAGAGGCTTTTATTACAATCCCAAAATATTCGTGGTGGTGGAACTTCATCAAGTCATATCCCTTGTTCCCGATTCATAAACTTCCATTTTACACATCGTTAAATCATCCTACCCACAACATATCACTTGCTGGTTATTCGAAAAGATTTAAGTAAATATCACCGCCTCTATGTTGTGTACATATTGTGCTGTAGATTTTGTAATCACCACAAAAACACATCACTACATGCAAGATACACAATCCCTAAGAAACAAACAAATAAAAATAGTTGAACCATATTTCAGACATGACTGCCAAGTAACATAGATATCTACCATAGATGTCAATGAGTTTTTCACTAGGTTTCCTCAGTAGGCAGTCAGTCTTATAATCATTGTGTCAGAAATGTAAAGATAAATGGTAAATGGTATTGCCGAAAGGATGGATAAAGTTCGGGTAATGGTGATACCCAGCAGGAAAGGAAAATATTATAAATCAAAGACTATGGTGTAACATGTATTTGCCTTATAATAAGTTCAGTAAAAAAAAAATATGTTTCATCATCATCATCATCATCATCATCATCATCATACGAAGTATTTGCATTCACAAAACAGACCAAAAAGTGGCAAATAAATTTATTCAAACCTCGAGATGCTGTGCAGCTTCAGAGCTTAACGCAACAGCAACTGCAGCCATACCAATCAAGCCTCCCTACAAATAAACAAACCCACATTAAATTAAGGGTAAAATTCATAAAAAGGTAACCTATTTTACCATTTTTCCTATTTTAGGTAATCTATTTCATTTCACTACAAAAAAAGGAGTCCTTTTTCAAAAGTTAAGCAAATAAAGGGGTGTCGTTAACTTTCTTCGTTAAATGCAACTGTGGCACTCCACGTCACCTGTTTTGTCCACGTCAGCTGGCTTTGATGATTATGTGGACTTCATTTGTAATATTAAATTAATTAATTTTATTTATTGTTTAGTGACTTATTCATTTACAGAGTACATATAACAAGCAAAGCCCCAAATCGATCACCTGTTTTGCCATTGATTTCTACAAGAAAACCCCAAATCGATCGTAATTCCCAAAATTGATCGTTACCCACCATATTTACCTGGTAAAAATAATACGTAACATAAATAAATAATTCAACACATATACTCCGTTTTATAGCTCAGTCTTTAGCAATCGCCGCTGTCATAGCCAGCCGTTCCTGCCATCGTCGGCGCCGAAGATGATTATGGTGATTGTACATCTGAATCGATTAGGTCGGCTGTTTTGGTTCGCTTTTTGATTATATTTGCTGCAAAATTAAAAGAAGATTTAAAAGTTAATGAAAATGATTTTGAAGTTGTAGATTGAATAATTAGGAGAAAAGGTGAACGTAAATGATACGTATTTTGGAGATTGGGATTTACTTACTCCGTAAATGAGTATAGAAATTAGATATGTTATATGTTTATTTGTATTTAATTTTGATTTGGATTTGAAGTTGGATTTGGCTAAATATTACTAGGGTTTACAAGTTCAGAGTGTTTTATGTTGAGAGTGATGATGAATAATGAAGATGAAGAGATGATAGTGATAACATGTAAGGAGTCCACGTAGAAATTTTGGTGACGTGGAGTGTCACTGATAATGCTAAAAACAAACATATATTTCATAGCATTATTCCTCAAGAAAGACAAGCTTTTAGTTGCAATTGTTCTATTTACAAGTGATATTCGTTTAAATAATAAAAGGTGAAGACAAAAGACAGATTCGACGAATTGAAGACGCAAACGACCAAAAAGTTCAAAAGTACAAAAGACAATAAAAAAGTTCCAATTATTGACAAGAAACGTCTCGAAATTACAAGAGTACAAGATTCAAAACGCAAAGTACAAGATATTAAATTGTACGCAAGGACGTTCGAAAATCCGGAACCGGGACATGAGTCAACTCTCAACGCTCAACGCAACGGACTAAAAATTACAAGTTAACTATGTATATAAATATAATATAATATATAATTAATTATATTAATTATATATATATTATATTTATAAATAAAACGTCGGCAAGAAAGACTCCAAAAGCTGGTGAGCTGTATTTTCAATCTCCGCGACTCGCGGAGTTTGAAGGCCAAAAATGCCGCGAGTCGCGGAGCCCCAAGTTTTGAAACTCCCTATAAAGCCAACCGAATTCTGAGCATTTTTAATCATCTTTTTTTCCTTCTTCTCTCAATATATACGTAATATATATTTATAATTTATATTTTAATTTTAATTTTAATTTTAATCCTAATAATAAGGGTATGTTAGCGAATATTGTAAGGGTGTAAGTCGAAATTCTGTCCGTGTAACGCTACGCTATTTTTAATCATTGTAAGTTATGTTCAACCTTTTTAATTTAATGTCTCGTAGCTAAGTTATTATTATGCTTATTTAATCCGAAGTAATCATGATGTTGGGCTAATTACTAAAATTGGGTAATTGAGCTTTGTACCATAATTGGGGTTTGGATAAAAGAACGACACTTGTGAAAATTAGACTATGGGCTATCAATGGGTTTTATATTAATTAAACAATACCTTGTTAATTTAATATACAAACTTATAATTCGACGTATTTATATATAACCACATACGCTTGACTGGGTACGGTGGGCGGGATATCTATAAATACCAATAATTATTCATTTTACCGGACACGGAACTGGATTAATAGTTAATAGACTTGTTGAAACAGGGGTGAATTACATTCAAGGGTAATTGGTGTAATTGTTAACAAAGTAGTAAAACCTTGGTTTACACGCAGTCGATAACCTGGTGTATTCATTAAACAAAGTATTAAAACCTTGTTACAATTCGAATCCCCAATTAGTTGGAATATTTGACTTCGGGAATAAGAATAATTTGACGAAGGCTTTCGCTCTTTATATTTATGACTGATGGACTATTATGGACAAAATCCGTATGGACATATTAAATAATCCAGGACAAAGGACAATTAACCCATGGGCATAAAACTAAAATCAACACGTCAAACATCATGATTACGGAAGTTTAAATAAGCATAATTCTTTTATTTCATATTCAATTTTCTTTATTTTATATTTAATTGCACTTCTAATTATCGCATTTTTATTGTTATTTTATTTAATTGCACTTTTAATTATCGTACTTTTTAATTATCGCAAGTTTATTTTATCGCACTTTTATTATTCGCAATTTCATTACCGTTATTTACTTTACGCTTTAATTTAAGTCTTGTATTTATATTTATTATTTTACATTTGGTTTTAACTGCGACTAAAGTTTTAAAATCGACAAACCGGTCATTAAACGGTAAAAACCCCCCCTTTATAATAATAATATTACTTATATATATATTTGTATTTTTATAAAAGTAAACTAATATAGCGTTAAGCTTTGTTTAAAGATTTCCCTGTGAAACGAACCGGACTTACTAAAAACTACACTACTGTACTATTAGGTACACTGCCTATAAGTGTTGTAGCAAGGTTTAAGTATATCCATTCTATAAATAAATAAATATCTTGTGTAAAATTGTATCGTATTTAATAGTATTTCCTTGTAAAATTTAATAGTATTTTATACCACTCTGCTCAAACTATCAGTCACAGTGGCATTTAACGAAGAAAGTTAATGACACCCCTTTATTTGCTTAACTTTTGAAAAAGGAATCCTTTTTTTAGTGAAATGAAATAGATTACTTAAAATAGGAAAAATGGTAAAATAGGTTACCTTTATATGGATTTTGCCCTTAAATTAAATACAATTAAACAAAAAATAAAAATCCTAATTATTATGAATTATTATTGTCTATACCTTGCGAATAAGTAAACTCGTGAGTTAACAAATTAATCACGGGATTAATCCTATCATGATCACCTGCGGCTGTCAATTGCTTTACAATTCCTTCAATCTAAATAAATAAAACAATAAAAAATAAAAAAATCATCACCGATGATATCCAAAACCCTAACGTCTGAGATAGAGATTAAAAATGATAGAGATTAAAAATGATACAACATTTCGTATTTTAAATTTATTAATTGAGAAAGAAAAAAAAAAGTAACAAGACTGACCTCATAGGCAGCGATTTTTCGCTTCTCGTATAACTTATCAGATAGGGTTCGCAACACAGCTGCCGGAATGGCAGATAAAGCATCCGTCATACTACCCACACGATGATTAATTTCGTTTTCGAATCTTCTGTTGCTGGAATCAGAACATGTTCATGATGAGTTGAGTGCGTTATAGATGTGAATCGATGATGTCAATTTGATTAAACAGACTCCGGAGTTCTACCAGAGGGTAATGGTGGTTTCTTTCTTGGTTAGAAAGTGTGCGTTTTGGGGTTTGTAATTTGTAATTTTGTAATTGTTGTAATGATGATGATTCCAATTGTAAATGTAAATTTTAATTTAATGAATGAATATCATAAGATCGCATAGGAGTAAAGCGTGTGATATGTTTTGAAGTTATTGATCAAGTCAAAAATTGACGACTTAAGTAGAATAGTGTGATTAGGGTTAAGATTCTAACCAGGAACCGGGGATTTGAGTGCCCTGAGCGAGGCGGAAAAAAAGGCCCTTACCGATTCGGGTTTTTTCGACTTCTTATGGATTCAACTTTGATTTGTATCCTTATTCCATTTTTACGTGTTAGAAATTTAGCAGACAATTATATTAATTTGCAAGGATTTAGTTTGGATACATTAGATACTTTAGAATGAATATTTTACATATCAAAATTCAAAATATATGTAATAAATAGAAAAGGATATAACATTTTTCAAGTAAGGTTGAAAAAATATAGACTTCGATATTAACTTTAAATTTTTATGACCTTAATTAATAAAATTATTTCATTATATTGTTTGTATAAAAATATAAATAAATTAGATTAGATAGAAAATAGAAATAGAACAGAATAGAAATGAAATGAAATATGATTGAAAAAAAACGCAATAGTGTCACGAGACTATTACGGAGTATATAACAATAACAAATACTAACAGGTATTAAAGAATTGGGATGATAACGATTACTATTTTATATATAGGGTGGTTAGTTTAATTGAAGGAATGAGAGATAATATAGTTAAATTGTATGATAATGTTTATTTTCTTCCTACATCGATGCGAGATGTAAACAAAGAGGTCTATAAAATCAGAAGTTGTAAATTATAATTAAATAATCTATGTCAAGTGGCGCCTAATTTATTTATAACTGGGCTGACTTTATGAAAGTTGTCTGTTTATTAAATTTTTGGGCCCCTAAAATTGTTGGGCCCTGAGCGGATGTACATGTTGTACTCCCTCTAGGCCGGGCCTGATTCTAACTTTGAATAAGGGTATTCTTGGTTAGGATAGTTGAGTTTGAGCGGTGTTGATGATTACTTTTGTTGAGCCTCTAAAGTGAGTGTCAGTTAAGTGTGTGCAAATTTGCCTCGTAAATGATGCTTCGCACACTTATTTACAGAAGAGTACCCGGCGGTTATCAAATTAACCGCTAGTTATTAACATCCTCTTTGTAACTTCCATTCCAGAACATTTTAATCACACCCACGACCTACTCCACCTCCTCCACGTTGTCCGAGAAATCCGAACACGTGTCATGGCCAAGAGAGTTGACTAGTCAGAGAGAATATTACGTCTTCAACTGGCGTAGCACATGTAAAACATGGATTTCATCCTACTATTAGTCCATCTTAGCTATCTAGTGAAAATCCTACGCGATGTGCTACACGTGACCAAACATGGTGTGACGCACGTCATTAAATCCCCCAATTTGGTTACGTGCAAACTAAAACTGTACATGGTCATACTTTATAGTTACCTCTTCGAAAATCCAAAAAACGTGCATTAAAGGACTCTGGCAAGTGGACCCTGTCAACGCAAGGGTCGCATCGATTGTCATTTCCCATACATATGTCATGATTCACTCAAAAGTTACAACAGTAACTTCACAATGATGAGAATCTGATTAAAGCCCATGGGAAAAGGCCTAATATACTTCTGTAAGTAACTAGGAGGGGGGGTGAATAGTTACTTAATACTATTTTTGAAACTTTTTCGATGATCAATAAGATTTGAACAATGATTGATCACCTTAATCAACTCAAACTAATGTGTGGTGTGTTTATACTTGTAATAGTGCGGAATATAAAGTAAAGAACATAAACACAAGGATTTATAGTGGTTTGGGTGGATGTTAACTAATCCACCTTAATCCACTCCCCGATTCACTAATCGGAATTTCTTGCTTCACTAAGCACCTTTCTCCAAATTCGGTGGAGATCCGATTTACAAGCCTTGTACTCCTCCTTAGACAACAAACCTAATCCTTCCATCCCTTTGAAAGATTACCTCCAACTTAGATCAACTTATCTTCAACTTGGACAAGTATTAATCTTCAATGATATTAATCAACTCCCCATTCCTTTAAGAAAGATGATAGCTAAGCTAGCATATGCTTCTAATTACAAAGTACAAAAACTCACCCTTTTCTAGTGATGACAATCCTAAGACAATTCTAAAGATTATTATAACACTATGCAAACTTACAAAGATTAGAATTTAAAAGTAAGTTTACAAACACCCCTTTTATAATCTATGAGATTATAAAACTTCTCTAGCTAATCACAAATATATGTATAAATGTTATGTTCTTGTGATTCTCTGATGATTTTGAGTTGTAGCATACAAGAGGTCAAAGTCTTCAAAGTTCTCCAAGTCTTGCTATTTATATGGAGAGATAAAAAGTCAAGCCATGTCTGCATGTTTAAACAGGTTTCATGAATTATAGATGCCCCAAAATGGTCGAACCAAAATCAATGGATTTTGGGAAAAAAGCTTTTACGGTCGATCCACGGTCAGTCGTGGAGTCGACCGTGCAACCCAGGTTTCACAAATTTGGGAGCAAGTCTCCACGGTAAGATCTGCGGTCGACCGTGGTCCTAACCGTGTAGTTTACATTTTTCCGTTTTAAGCTTTCTTTGGTTTTGATCATTTGCTAGATTAAATATGGATTAGTGAACTTGTTTATTTATGTCAAGATGTATACCATCACCTTTAGCTATGTGAATATGTCATCATCAAAACACTTATTGTTATGGGTTAAGATTAGTATAGTCATTAAGCATAATCCCATGTTAACCCACATTCTCCCCCAACAACTTCTTTCTCATAAATAAGGGTTTACCTCTTTCACTGTTTACCATCCCTTCTTTATTTCCTCCGGCATCCAATATGTTTCTGCTATAAATTACTATTACTTCTTCATCCGTCCTTTCCTTCATCACGCGCAACGCAACAGTAAGGTTTGCCAATAAATACATGTATTACTTACATTATGTCAAGAGCCAACTTCGAGGACGAGGTAAGTTGCGTTACCACCCAAATGATAGAGAAAATGATAGAAACGCTTCCACTTATTGCGAAGTGGAGCCCTATAGTTCCATTGCCAAATCAACAGGCTCACAACCCGCCAGAGAATTATTTCACGGTTTATTGGAGGGCACTAACTATTGGCAATTCACCTGCGCGGTAGACTTTTCAAATACGCCAATTTTAAACAATAATGATCAACATCTATTCGTTCTCTACAAATATGTAGAATTGGATATGCGTGAATACGGCGATGTCATGCTAAAGCTTTGCAACATCCAGAGCTATTGGCCATGGGTGGACAGAATTCCACAAGTTATGTTCAATGGACAAGGTATGCTCTCGGCGCCCTAACGTCTTTCATGTAAGTGTTTTCCTTAATATTTTATCTGACATGGTTGTTATTTTGTAGAGATGGATTTCTCCAACGCTTTGAGGCACCCATCGATTCAAGGTCTAGAATTTAAAAGGACCTAGAAATCTGAACTACCGGAAGGCGATCCGAGGAAGGAGCAAGCCGCGACCACATCATCCAATGTTCCCACGGAAATTAACGTCACCACGCAAACAAACACATCAACTACGATAACCAATCAAGACCCCCGACATTTAGGTCAACAAGGTGTTGAGTGATGCAAATTACTATGATAAGATGCACGAACTTCTTGACAAAGGTGTAGAGGTTGCTAAGTACATGGACTTGGGGGCCCTAGTGGAAGTAGGGGAACACGAGCCAATTCTCCAAATGTTGCGTAGTTATTCCTGGAACATCAAGGAGATATATTATTGACGCTTAGGAGAATCTATCTGAGATAAAGTGAAGGAGAGATATGTTTTATTATCTTACTTGATATGAACATTACAAACACAGTCTTCTATATACACACAAAATGGAAATACCAAAGGAATACAATAATTATGGACAATCCAAAAGTCACTTAACATCCCCCGCAGTTGGATCGGGAGATGAACGAACAGTCAAACTGGTACGAAATTCTTCAAAAAGAGTCGATGGCAGATCCTTCGTAAAGATATCTGCATACTGGTACCTCGATGGAACATGAAGAACACGAATGTGACCGGTAGCCACAAGGTCACGAACAAAGTAAATGTCAATCTCAATATGTTTCGTCCGTTGATGTTGAACCGGATTAGACGAAAGGTAAACGACACTTACATTGTCACAATAAACCAAAATGGCAGAGAATAATGGGCAATGAAGCTCACGTAAAAGGTTGCGTAATGAACATATTTTAGCAACCGCATTAGCAACACCACAATACTCTGCTTCTGTACTGGACCTACAAGGCGTAGGCTGCCATTTTGACGACCAAGATAGCAGGTTTTATCGAGAAAAACACAGTAACCAGAAGTAGACCGGCGAGTAGTAGGGAAACCTACCCAATCAGCGTCCGAGTAAGTAACTAGTGAAGCAGTAGATGAAGTAAATAATTGTAGACCTAGATCAAGTGTTCCCCGAATTCTCGAGGATCATGCATGTACAAACAGATCTGATGAACGACATAAGATATGTCAGGATGTGTAAAAGTGAGGTACTGAAGAGCACCTACAAGGCTGTGATATAGAGTGGGGTCAGATACAGTAGGACCATCGACCCCAAGCTTAGAGTCAGTGTCAACAGGTGTCCTACAAGGGTTACATTGTAACATGTTTTTCGGAGGTCGCTCAAGAATCTCAGTAGCGTACTTTTTCTGAGAGAGAAACATCCCAATAGAAGTACGGGTTACAGAAATTCCCAAAAAATAGTTCAACGGGCCTAAATCTGTCATTGAAAATTCTCGGTTAAGAGAGTTGATCACGCGTTGGAGTAGAGTTGTTGAAGAAGTTGTCAGAACAATATCATCAACATAAAGCAACAAATAAGTTGTGTCATGGCCCTATCGATAAATGAACAAAGATGAGTTACAACGGCTATGCTGAAAACCCACCCATTTAGCCTAACCCGCAAATCACTGAAACCAAGCACGAGGGGCCTGTTTGAGATCGTATAGAGACTTCTTCAAAAGGCATACATAATCAGGGTGTTGAGGGTCCCGAAAACCTGGGGGCTGATGCATATACACGGTCTCGCAAAGATTTTCATTAAGAAAAGCATTCTTGACATCAAGTTGATGAACAGGACAATGCCGAGAAAGTGCAAGACTAAGGACCATACGTGTAACACCCCTTCAGAACACACTAATGGAATATTAACTTCTGGTCCCACAGTTAATGGTCACGCCCTCTATATGAGACGTTTTCTGAAAAATAATCGCATTTATTACAAAAGCATTGTCATTTAAGTAAAATAATTCAAAAACATTTAATGTAATGACAATGATAAATAATTCATAAACATTATTTAATAAGAAACAGTTTCAAATGCGATCAAAATGTTCTTGACAAAAAGACCCATGCTGGACTCCAATCCAGTGTATGCACCACGTTAGCACATAGTCATAAAAACAATGAGGAAGCTAAGTACCTTTAAGAACCTGAGATAAAACATGAAAATGATCAACAAAAATATTGAGTGAATCTACAGGTTTAAGTAAATCAGTTTATCTTTGTTAGACCACGAGATTTAGTTTAAAGGAGTAAAAATTATTCAATAGTTATGAGCACTTGAATATAAAGCTTTAACCCGTGGATAGCTTATTAGCGCTACACGTCTTCCTTTACCCCATATTGCAAATGCTGATCAAGCATTCGGTAACAAAGTTATAAACACCCAAGTCTGTAGAGTGAGGTTTGTCAAACCTACAGTACCGTCCTTATAGTTCGAGCCTTACAAAGTAATTAATATATTCAAGCTAGAGGCTTTTGGATCTAACTCATTGTGTATATTCAGTTTTGTACTCGTGTCTAATGCGTAAAAAAATTTAAAACAGCATGTTATCTCATCCCAAAAAGTAAAAGATTATGGGACTGTAGACTCACCTTGAGTGTACTTGACAAATCACAAGTAGGGATGGCACCCGCGGGCGATGGGCACGGGTCCTTGTTACCCACGACCCACCCGCCATGATTTTTTTACCCGCGGGTACCCATTTACCCGCCAACGGGTAAACTTTTCTACCCGTACCCGCAACCCGCGGGTACCCGCAACCCGCAAGTAAACCCGCGGGTTTACAAAATGTACACTTTAATTAATTTTTAGTAACGGATACCCATTACCCGTGAGTTTTACCCGCGAATAATTATAAAAATAATTATAAAAATACATTAAAAATTTAATTTATATAATATATAATTATGTATATGTATGCGGGTAAACGGGTATACCCGCGGGTAGCTCAAACAGGCATCTCAGATTCATGAGTCGGGTTTTACCCGCGACGGCTATGAAATACCCGCGACCCGCCAGCGACCCGCCAATGGGTACAAAATTTTACCCGACCCGTACCCGCGGGTACATTTTTTCATAAATAACCGCCCGTCACAGGCACGGGTACTCATGGGTCACGGGTTTTTTCCCGCCCATTGTCATCCCTAATGACAAGCAAAAGTAGTCGAATTACAACGATCGAGTAATGCAACCTAAATGTAACATTTTATAGTTACATACGTTTCGTTTCAAAAGACAAACTCACGGAACAGTTGTCCTAATGCTCAGACCGACATAATCGTATAGTAAAAGTCAACACATAAGTCAACTAGTCAAGCAAGTCAACAAACAGTCAAATTTGGTCAACCTAAGTCAACTATATCAGTAGGTCATGTCAATGATGTCACAAAGTCAAACCAAGGTTAACTCATAAGTTTAATATAGTGGTTTAGTCAAATAACGTTTACTAGTTTAGCTATCGTACGTTTTCACAAGGTCATACAATCGGACAAGCATAGTTCACAAATGACACATCAAACAATTATGAGAAACTCTAGATCATAAGTTCATGTCACAGTCTTTCTAAAAAGACCAAGCACGCTATCATACGATTCCTAGAACTCATGTAGCATGCAAAACATCCAAGCTCAGTTTCTGTTTGTGCATCAGTTTCATTTTAGCTCTCATTTAATTTAGAAAATAGCAATTAACAAACAACCAATTGGAGATGGTTCTAAACACATCAAATTATTAGCGGTAAAAAGATCAGTGTAATAACAGTTAAGGTTGATACCAATCTGAAATACAGTTGATAACAATTTTGGGCTAGTTAAAACACCCATAAAAGAATTTGATTTAACAGAAAAGAGAATATGTACTAATCAAAAATAAGTAAAGGTAATTTTATGTACTTTATTATATAAATATATACGGTTTATAAAATTTGTACAAGTGGTAGTAAATAAATTTATTTATAAAATTTTTGAGAGGATCGCACAGTAAAATAGTGTGTATAAAATTTTGATAAACAGAATATTCATATTTTGGAGGTTACGAGTTGGAGAAAGACAGAGAAAATCGAGTGAAGGACCTTGAAAATTTAGGGTGATATTTGAGCAACAATGTTACGAGGAATGAAAACTATTGAATTTAAATGTGGTTGATGACTATTATTAGGGCATAAGTTCTTGGAATTCAAAATGTTCATGTGTGAAGTTATTGCTGACAAGTGAGGTATGAATGGTAGAGTATGAGAACCTGAAGTTAATCCCGGTTGACTTTGAAATGCCAACTGGTTATAACTAGTATTGGAGTCGGAAGACTGGCAGTACGTGCCCTTATAATATATACTCATGGATTGCTTGATTCCGTCATTCACAAAGATTTCATAATAACTTTGTGACGACCCGGAAATTTCCGATCAAATTTAAACTTAATTTCATATGATCTCGACAAGATAAGCAAAGTCTGATAAACCGTGTCTCAAAATATTGGAACTATTATTCATGAATGCATTTGACTTTGACTATTCCCGACGATTCACGAACAATTGTTGTTAATAAATATGTATATATATATATATATATATATATATATATATATATATATATATATATATATATATGTGTGTGTGTGTGTGTGTGTGTGTATAAATAATAATGTGAAAGAAAAAAATACAAATTAATCAGTAGAACTAAATGTGTAAAATAATATATAATATAATAAAGTATTTATTAAAAAGAATCCATATATAAACATATATGATAACTATACATAATCATTATTATATGTATATGTGATAGTGCTCCAAATGAACATATATTTAGTAGCAATATCGTTCCAATATGTAAAGTTTTTAAATGTAATTTCCTTATTTTTAGTTGTAATAGTTAAATAAATAAGTGCGAAGACGAAAGACGCAAATCGCTCGAAAATGAAGATTTAAAGACAAAAACAAAGATTTGAAAGACCAAAACGTCCAAAAAGCTCAAATGTACAAGATACAATTAAAAAGGTTCAAATTATTGATGAAGAACGTCTAAAAATGACAAGAGTACAAGTTACAAAACGCAAAGTACACGATATAAAATTGTACGAAAGGACGTTCGAAAATCCGGAACCAGGACATGAACCAACTCTCAACGCTCGACGCAACGGTGTAAAAATTACGAGTCAACTATGCACAAGAATAAAATATAATATTTAAATAATTCATAATAAGAATAATATTAAATAATAAAAAGTTGTTAATTGAGCATAGTTCAGGGGTCGTAAATGAAAATTCAATTTCTAATTTTGCCTATAAAAGGCTATATTACGTTCGATGAAAAGAGGGGAAGAATTTTTTGTTCGATCTTTTTTTTCTTCGATCAATTATCAATATCAAATATCAATATCTATATTCTATATCTCTATCATAATGTTAACTTAATAAGATATAACAATAATCTTAATTTTAATTTTAAATTATGATAATAATAAGATTTATGATAGAGATCGTTTGAGTGTGTAAGTCGAAATTCTGTCCGTGTAACGCTACGCTATTTTTAATCATTGTAAGTTATGTTCAACCTTTTTACATTAATGTCTCGTAGCTAAGTTATTATTATGCTTATTTAAAACGAAGTAATCATGATGTTGGGCTAATTACTAAAATTGGGTAATTGGGCTTTGTACCATAATTAAGGTTTGGGCAAAAGACCGACACTTGTGGAAATTGAACTATTGACTATTAATAGATGGGGGGTATTGTCTAATTGAGTGACAACTCATTGGAGTCTGTCGAACCTATCTTCAAATTAATTAACCTAATAATTAATAATGATTATGGTTGTCCTATTTAGTGATGTTCATATGGAATCTGTTATAATCATTTAATTAATCAATTGGGTTGGGTAATTGATTATTCATTCTGATCAAGTGGATGAATTAATATTCATAAACTAATTAAAACAGGGGTGGATTACATACAGTGATAACTGGTGTAATTGTTGACAGAAGTGATAACTGCGTCACAGTTTAAATCCTTAATCAGTTGGAATATTTGACTTCGGGTATAAGGGTAATTTGACGAGGATACTCGCACTTTATATTTATGACCGATGGACTATTATGGACAAAAACCAGATAGATGTATCAAATAAACCAGGACAAAGGACAATTAACCCATGGTAATAAATTAAAATCAACACGTCAAACATCATGATTACGGAAGTTTAAATAAGCATAATTCTTTTATTATATTTCTCATCGTATCTTTATTTACTGTCATTTTATTACTCGCAATTTTATTTTCTGTCATTTTATTTATCGCAATTTATTTTACGCACTTTAATTTTTGTCATTTATTTTTACGCTTAAAATCGACAAACCGGTCATTAAACGGTAAAACCCCCATTTTATAATAATACTACTACTTATTTATATATATATTTTTACAAATAAACTTAATAATATAGCGTTAACTTCACCAGCTCCCTGTGGAACGAACCGGACTTACTAAAAACTACACTACTCTACGATTAGGTACACTGCCTATAGTGTTGTAGCAAGGTTTAGGTATATCCCATCCGTAAATTAATAAAACTTGTGTCATATTTTGTAGTATTTTGTATTAAAAATAATACTATTTCATACCCTCACGCTACATCATCAAGTTTTTGGCGCCGCTGCCGGGGAGCGCTAAAACGCTATATTTTTAATTATAATAATATTGAAATAGAATATAATAATATAATAATATTGAAATAGAATATAATAATATAATAATATTGAAATAGAATATAATAATATAATAATATTTAAGAATCAAAAATTTATACGTAAATTTTAAAAAAGTCGTATTTATTAAATACTTCAGGGGTATATTATGTAACTTATAATTAATAATTGCTATCATGTCGCTTTCATGTAAATAGTAAATTAATTAATTTATTTTCATTTACTATTCATGAATAGTAAATGAATTAAAAAAAAAAAAAAAAGGTTTTGAAAAAAAAAATTATAATTATAAAAAAAATTATTAATTTGTAAAAAAAATCGTTTTTTTTTAAAAAAAAAAAAAAAAAAATCGTTTTTTTTTTAAAAAAAAAAAAAAAAAAAAATTCGTTTTAAAAAAAAAAATTTGTAAAAAAAAAAATCGTTTTTTTTTTAAAAATTTAAAAAAAAAAAAACGAAAAAAAAAAAAAAAAAAAAAAAAACGTAAAAAAAAACAAAAACGTAAAAAAAAAAACGTAAAAAAAAAAAAAAAAAAAAAATTTTTAAAAAAAAAATATATATATATTTTTAAAATTTTGTCTATAAAAAAAAATGTTTTTTTTAGTTTTATTACCTTTAGATTTTTAGACTATAGTCGCAACTTTTAGTATTAAGTTTAGTTTTGCCATAGTTATTTTCTTATTTTTATTTTTCGACGCCTTTTACCTATGTATCAATTACAATTCCAATTAGTAATCTCTATTTGTAGTTTTAATTTTAAGATAGTGATCGTTATAAGGTTGGATTAACCGCGTGTTTACAAACCACTCTTCGTCTTTTTCATTTTTCGACACTTTTCGACGCGCAATCTTTTTCTCTCTTATTTCTCGCCATTCTAGTTTTTAGGACTTAGAATTTTTTCTACTTCTTCTCTAAATTTCTTAAAATTACGAAAATTTATTTTAAGTGGTTAAATTGATAGACATCAAAATTTTCTGGTTCGTAGTAATAGTTGGATTTGTACGTGGACCGGGTTATTGGAGCCAAACAGTCCTCAATTATATTGAGACCAAACGAATCCTGCCCCTCTGCTGCATCTTTTGGCTATTCGAAACGTGGGCAAAATCAGAAAAGTCTATTGGTTGGATAACTTATTATAATTTTTCTTTCCTTTTTAAAACTAATAGGATATTCAGTGAATGCACCGAGCAAGACGTTCACCACCTTTTGTACGTTCACCACCTGTAACTCGATCAAGACATCGTTTAACAAATATAGCTGCCGTTGATTTTTCTTTAGAATCATCATCTAGTCGACCAAGAACTCTAACTCAAATTTCCGATAATCCATCTTTTGAACCCGACTTCACAATTAAGAACCCGGAGCATATTCAAGGACAATTCCAAGATCCTGAACCACTAATTATTCCTCCTGAACCACAAACCGTTAAATCAGAGTCCTCTAGTGATTCGTATTCAACAAATTCAATTATGGAAGTAACGGAACCTCTAAGTATGGAAGATCGAATGAGAGCCACACGCACGGGCCAAGGTCATGCCATTATTAAACCAGAAGTTAATGCGCCAGATTATGAAATCAAAGGACAAATTCTACACATGGTAACTAACCAATGCCAATTCAGTGGTGCACCGAATGAAGATCCTAACGAACACCTTCGTACGTTTAAAAGAATTTGTACACTATTCAAAATCCGAGAAGTGGAAGATGAGCAGATCTATCTCATGTTATTTCCCTGGACTTTAAAGGGAGAAGCCAAAGATTGGTTAGAATCATTACCTGAAGGGGCGATTGACACATGGGATGTTTTAGTTGAAAAATTTCTTAAACGATTCTTTCCGGCATCCAAAGCCGTGAGACTTCAAGGAGAAATTGTTACGTTCGCGCAAAATCCAAATGAAACATTATATGAGGCGTGGACAAGATTCGGAAGGATGTTGAGAGGATGTCCTCAACACGGATTAGATACTTTTCAAATAGTACAAATCTTCTATAAAGGCGTAGACATCGCCACACGAAAAGACATCGATATAACAGCTGGTGGTTCCATTATGAAGAAAACCGCAACTGAAGCTTACAAAATTATTGATAACACAGCCTCCCACTCGCATGAGTGGCACCAAGAAAAAGATATTTTTCGTTCATCTAAAGTGGCTAGAGCCGATTCTAGCCATGACTTTGATTCCGTTTCCGCAAAAATAGATGCTTTCGAAAGACGAATGGAAAAGATGAATAAAGATATTCACGCAATACGAATCAGTTGTGAGCTATGCGGTGGACCACACTTATTGAAAGATTGTCACATTGAACCAACATTGGAACAACGAGAGAATGTTTCCTATATGAACCAAAGGCCTGGAAATAATTATCAAAATAATTATCAACCGCCAAAGCTAAACTTCAATCGAAATCAAAACATTCTTTACAATCCAAAAGGACCCGAAAATAACTGGTATAACCAACAAGGTCCGAATAACCAACCAACTCAAAACAACACTTTCAATCAACAAAGACCTGGCTTATATAAACCACAACAACAAACCGAAGAGAAAAAGTCAAATATGGAAGACGTGGTATTCAAGCTAGTTGAATCTCAAACACAATTTATTGAAACTCAAACCCAAACGAACGAGAGGTTTGATCAGTCATTAAGAACTCAACAAGCTTCCATTTTGAATCTAGAAAAACACGTAGGTACTCTTGCTAGCATGATGAGTGAGAGGGAACAAGGAAAGCTACCGAGTAATACTGAAGTAAATCCTCGGAATGAGAATGTTAATATGGTTTCAACGAATTCTGAAAAACCAGCACCAGAAGATGGGAAGGTTTTAGATGAGAGTAACAATGAAGAAGTTACACCACCACCACCCGAGTATGTAAAGCCAATGGTGGCACCATACAAACCACCCATCCCGTTTCCAAGAAAAGGAGTTGAGTATGAGCAAGTGATAGGTAATAAAGATTGTGATACCTCTGGAAAGAAGAAGAAGAAAAAGAATAAGAAAGTGCAAGAAACAAAAGCCGTAAATATAAACCCGGTGAATACAGTTCCACCAAAACCTCCACCTAGGGTAGGTGATCCGGGTGAATTTATTGTTCCTTGTCTACTTAGTGATTGTGTCATGTATGATGCACTAGCAGATTTAGGTGCAAGTGTGAGTGTTATGCCTCTTTCATTATATAAGAGATTAGGTGTAGGTGAGATAAGTCAAACAGATATGAGTGTTCGACTCTTTGATCAAACCATTAAGCACCCAGTTGGAATTGCTGACAACCTACCCGTTCAAGTAGGTAATTTAACCTTTCTAGTCGAATTTATTGTCATTGATATAGAAGAGGACCCAAATGTTCCTCTAATTTTAGGTCGACCATTCTTTGCGTCCACCGGGGCGTTATTTGATGTAGGAAATGGAAGAATGACACTTAAAAGTGGTAACAAATCAATCACCTTTATGATTCGAAAGTCTAAATCTCCACCAACTAAAACCGTTGAACCAGTAAAAACGATTGGTAATAACCATGTTGTTTTACCAACTCCAACGGTAGTGCTTAGCAATAATAAAACGCCTAAGTGTGGGGAAAATGAAGTAAAACCTAATGATGACTTGATAATAAAGAACCCCGTTGTTGATACGAAATTAAATGACCCCGTTATTAACAGTTCAATGAAGAAACTTTTTAAACGGGCTATCGATGCTAGAAGTAAGGGGAACTTTAAGTTATGTAACCGGTTAGTATCCAATCTGTCGCCTAAAGAAAAGGCGAAACTAGTTGAATTTTGGGATATTACGGAAGAAGCCGGGCACTGGCTTAAAGAAAAAGTCATAGATAGGCAAGTTGATTATGGACCAAAAGAAATTGACGATGAAGTTAATCACAATTTCGACACCACAGCTACCTAAGTGTGGGGAGATTCAAATGTTCTAAGAAAATGTTATCTAGAGTTAGTTGTTCTGTTCTCGTGTAGTTCCGAGAATGGAATCCGATTGGTCTTTTCCGCTAGCAGACACTAAAGAACTAGTTTTCTCCCCCCATTCTGAATTTTTGTTTTTTTTAGGTTTTATATGAAATTAATATGCTTTTAAGTTTTGTGTGATATTTAAAAACAAAATTTACTTTAATTCATTAAGTTGAAAAAATGATTTCTAAAATTCGTCGTGAGTTGAAGACTAGGTCATTAAGCCGAAATTGCTTTACCCGAGGGTGGGACGGCAAATTTTGTTATCATTATTTTTAATTTTATTGATCTAACGTATGACAAAAAGATATTAGACTTTATAAATTTTTGAACGTGGGGTAATATACCCAACTTCAAAAATATGTATATATATGTTTGTATTTTATCTTATGTACAAAACAGGGTAGAACAACGCACTTTCAAAGGCTAACATTAAGTTCAGCAATAGCTACTGATTTTGACGACAAGAAGCAAAATATCAAATGTGATTTAAAATAATATGCTTACAAACTGGGTATTTTTAATCACTTTTCTACACTAATCACCCTCATGAATTTATAATTATAGTCTGATTTCATGCAAATGAGGGCATTGCATGATCTCAAGTGTGGGGAAGGGTTATAAATTCTCTCGGGTTTGCACTTAGTTTATTTGCCAAATTTTGTGAAAATTTGAAAAATTTTCAACTAAATGAATTTAAAATCATGTTTATACATATTTATGAACGGTGAAAACTAAGTGATAATACCGAAATTATCGTTACCTCGAAAAGGACATAAATTGAGAAACACCCTAAAACGCTTGAATTCATTTAAAATGAAATAAAAGAAAATAAAAAGGCAAAGAAAGAAACTAAGTGTGGGAAGAATGTACCAAGTTATTCAATTTAAAACATATATCACATATTTTTGTACAAGATTATTGCAGGTACTTTTGCTTTGGACGATACTAATCAGTTTTACCCGGTTTACTGTAATACATTTGAAAGAAAGATGGATCTACACGATGAATCAATTCCATCATTAAAAGGAAGTAAAGTCTTCCGAAAAAGACACGCGCTTCTTGATTTAGGTCATGAAGTTGTCGTCCAGACCAGCTGTAGGTTGACGAAAAACCTAGAAAAGTCATCACTAAAATCAGCAGGAAATCCACGGACCTCAGCATCAAACAGGGTCGCCAAGTGGTCAGACTTATCCTAACCATGAGAGGGTCTGTCTTGTAAAATGGGGAGGGCACCGTGCAAATTAGCTTGATAAGACTAATGAATCAGATCCCCAGAAAGGATAATCTCCTTAAAGATTAAAAATCAGCTTTTAAGACTGATATTACTCAATCCTAGAGATTGACCTTAAAGATTGAGAATTCAAACTCATGGAATTCAATGATATCTAAACTCGAGCTTGAACGAGAAAATATTTTGATCAAAAATACAAACCGATTTGTTTTCTGAAAACCCATTTTCAATGCGTTCATTACCATTGAACGTAAAATCCTGAGAATTCATCAGAATTCATTAGGTCACCTGAACTAAATCGGGTGTCAACCGTAAGAACGGTGGTTGCATAGCATGGTCAGAGACAGGACCTTGTGCCAGACCGAAAAATCATAGGATGATCTTTACTATCGCTCCTACCAAGGATAGTTCTAGCATCCGACACGTTAAAAGACCATAATCATCTGCATGTCACGGGACATTGCCTTAACAGTTTCTTGTTCATCGCTTTCCTTTACAACCGGACGGTAGTTTACCGAAAGGTAATATACGGAACAAGTAAACTGGATGTGTGCTTTTCGATACCGGGATAGCAGTGGATTACACGAACCTAAATGTTTTTAGCCAAAATATTGATCCACAAATATATTTTGCAACACCAATGGTGGATCAAATCAGAAAACTTATCTAGGGTAAAAGCTAGATTGAATTTTCAAAAGATCAAATGTTTTCATAAAGATCCTATTTCCTAAAGGATCTAAATTTTTATAGTCATGTGGGACTGTAAACCGCCTTTCAAATGTGCACTTTGCTTTGGAAACCGAAAGTAAATCGGCTATTTGATTGCAAGTGTCGTTGACCTAAACCCAAGGTAACTGTGGATGACACACCCACCTTTAACCATCATTACTGTCATTGTTTATACCGCTATATCAAAATCACTGATGTACAAAGTGTGATGAATAAAAAAGTGATTCATGTATGTTTTTATTTTAAGTTCTGTATTGCTTGAGGACAAGCAACGCTCAAGTGTGGGGATATTTGATAGTGCTCCAAATGAACATATATTTAGTAGCAATATCGTTCCAATATGTAAAGTTTTTAAATGTAATTTCCTTATTTTTAGTTGTAATAGTTAAATAAATAAGTGCGAAGACGAAAGACGCAAATCGCTCGAAAATGAAGATTTAAAGACAAAAACAAAGATTTGAAAGACCAAAACGTCCAAAAAGCTCAAATGTACAAGATACAATTAAAAAGGTTCAAATTATTGATGAAGAACGTCTAAAAATGACAAGAGTACAAGTTACAAAACGCAAAGTACACGATATAAAATTGTACGAAAGGACGTTCGAAAATCCGGAACCAGGACATGAACCAACTCTCAACGCTCGACGCAACGGTGTAAAAATTACGAGTCAACTATGCACAAGAATAAAATATAATATTTAAATAATTCATAATAAGAATAATATTAAATAATAAAAAGTTGTTAATTGAGCATAGTTCAGGGGTCGTAAATGAAAATTCAATTTCTAATTTTGCCTATAAAAGGCTATATTACGTTCGATGAAAAGAGGGGAAGAATTTTTTGTTCGATCTTTTTTTTCTTCGATCAATTATCAATATCAAATATCAATATCTATATTCTATATCTCTATCATAATGTTAACTTAATAAGATATAACAATAATCTTAATTTTAATTTTAAATTATGATAATAATAAGATTTATGATAGAGATCGTTTGAGTGTGTAAGTCGAAATTCTGTCCGTGTAACGCTACGCTATTTTTAATCATTGTAAGTTATGTTCAACCTTTTTACATTAATGTCTCGTAGCTAAGTTATTATTATGCTTATTTAAAACGAAGTAATCATGATGTTGGGCTAATTACTAAAATTGGGTAATTGGGCTTTGTACCATAATTAAGGTTTGGGCAAAAGACCGACACTTGTGGAAATTGAACTATTGACTATTAATAGATGGGGGGTATTGTCTAATTGTGTGACAACTCATTGGAGTCTGTCGAACCTATCTTCAAATTAATTAACCTAATAATTAATAATGATTATGGTTGTCCTATTTAGTGATGTTCATATGGAATCTGTTATAATCATTTAATTAATCAATTGGGTTGGGTAATTGATTATTCATTCTGATCAAGTGGATGAATTAATATTCATAAACTAATTAAAACAGGGGTGGATTACATACAGTGATAACTGGTGTAATTGTTGACAGAAGTGATAACTGCGTCACAGTTTAAATCCTTAATCAGTTGGAATATTTGACTTCGGGTATAAGGGTAATTTGACGAGGATACTCGCACTTTATATTTATGACCGATGGACTATTATGGACAAAAACCAGATAGATGTATCAAATAAACCAGGACAAAGGACAATTAACCCATGGTAATAAATTAAAATCAACACGTCAAACATCATGATTACGGAAGTTTAAATAAGCATAATTCTTTTATTATATTTCTTATCGTATCTTTATTTACTGTCATTTTATTACTCGCAATTTTATTTTCTGTCATTTTATTTATCGCAATTTATTTTACGCACTTTAATTTTTGTCATTTATTTTTACGCTTAAAATCGACAAACCGGTCATTAAACGGTAAAACCCCCATTTTATAATAATACTACTACTTATTTATATATATATTTTTACAAATAAACTTAATAATATAGCGTTAACTTCACCAGCTCCCTGTGGAACGAACCGGACTTACTAAAAACTACACTACTCTACGATTAGGTACACTGCCTATAGTGTTGTAGCAAGGTTTAGGTATATCCCATCCGTAAATTAATAAAACTTGTGTCATATTTTGTAGTATTTTGTATTAAAAATAATACTATTTCATACCCTCACGCTACATCATCAATATGGTAATATAAAAGATATAAATATTAGGTGTTGAAATTTATAATATCTATCTCTATTATGAACTAATGTAATATAGTGAATAGATATATAATAATTATATATATAAAACATTAGTAAGGTATTCATATTTACATATATATGATGTAACTAATATGCAAATACAATTACATAATAATAATATATATATAATATATATATATATATATATATATATATATATATATATATATATATATATATATATATATATATTAAATATGAATACCTTACTAATGTTTATATATATATATATATAATGTGTAAATATTAAATATTCAGTATATGTTATTATATAATATATTATATTACATAATTAATAATAAATAATATTAAGATATTAAATTAAATTATAAATTAAAAATATAGTTACTAAAAGTAATATTATTATCACTTTCAAGATTAATATCAACATTAGTATTTTTAACATCACTATATTAAATATATATAACATACATATATACAATTTGATATATATATAAATATTAATATTAATATTATTATTATCATTATCATTATTAATTAGTATTATTATTATTATTATTATCATTAATAATATTATTATCAATTTCATTAAAATTATTATTATTATGACTTATTAGTACTCTTATTATTATTATTATTATTATTATTATTATTATTATTATTATTATTATTATTATTATTATTATTTTTATTATTATTATTATTATTATTATTATTATTAATGTTATTATTATTAATATTATTATTATTATTATTAGTATTTTGACTATTATTAATACAATTATAATTATTAATTAATAATGTTAGTTATATAAAATCAACGAATGAATGCAGAATATAAATCTGTTTGCTATCCCTTTCAAATTTTGTTTCTGGTCGATTCCTTTATCATTAATAGACAAATTCAGTTACTAGTTGAGATCCACTTTATAAATTTTTTTCCTGATTTCCTGACATATTGGTGATTCCTGTCGATATTTACTTTTGAGCTACAAAACAATCAGATTCTTATTATTAGGATTGAAATCATCCGAGTACTCCTCCTCATTATTAAGTATCATCTTAATTCGTTTTTTTATTTACTTTAATTAAATTTTTCTTTAAAAGCAGACGGCACCCTGTTCTTGAGCCAAATTCTTCAAAACTCGATTACTAAACAAATTTTAAAATCTAGAAATGCAAAGTTGTCAAAAATCATTTACTCAAACTAATTGTAAGGCTTCAAATCATAATTTCCCATATCGAGTTCCAATTTTGAAGTCAAAGATTTATTTTAAAAAGTCAAACGGGTTGATTATTGAGAAATTCGAACTCAATTCTATGTTTCAAGTCAAATTGATGTTTGAGAAAGTTTCTAGGGATGATTTAGCATCTCTTTCATGTTTTGATCTTTGTCTAAAACGTAATTAAATTTCGAATATGAATCAGGGTTCATGTCGGGTTCATGAGACTGTCGAAGTTTTATTTTTTATTCAGTCGTTTGATTTAATTACTCTAATCAACCATTTATCATTCCGTTTCATCTATATATTTAAACCCAAACGTGTTTTAGCTGTTATAAATTCGAATTATACCCATTGATTTGATCCTGCTGATGAAGAAGGAGAAATTAGAGAACAATATAATACGTGTTAAATAATTAGGTGTTGGTGATATTAGTAGAAAAACATGCCAGATCAGTTAGTCATGAGAGGTGTTTGGTTATTGAGAGGTCTCGGGTTCGAGCCTGGTTCGGGGCTTTTTTTTTTTCAGAAGAGCTTTTGAGGTAGTTTCAATTTTTAAAAATTATTATTATTATTACTATTATTATTATTATTATTATTATTATGATTATTAATATTATTTTTATCATTGGTATTAGAATTATTATTGTTAGTAATATCATTATTGTTAGTATTAGTATTAAATATAGAAGATGGAAGTATTATGGTATAATATTAAAATTACGATATAATAAGAAGATTATGATTTAAAAGATGGCTACGATTACAAAGGTTGATAAAAGAATATTCATTATAATAATTAATCTTCAAATTTAAGACTGTACATGAGGACTCTTAATTGAAATATAAACGGGTAATACGAATAAAAATGATGTAAGAACAGCGATAAAAATAATGTAAAACGATGAAGATGATTAATGATAAAATTATTATTATCTTTATATTATTATTATTAGTATTATTTTTATTGATATTTTTTTATATTATTATTATTACTATCATTATTAACATATATCATTAATATTATTATTATAAGTATTATCACTACTATTATTATCATTAGTAGTAAAATTATTAGTATTATAGTTATTATAGTTATTATTATTATCAGTATTATTATTATTATTATTATTATTATTATTATTATTATTATTATTATTTTTATTATTATTATTATTATTATTATTATTATTATTATTATTATTATGACTATTAAAATTTTATAAAAACTATCATCTTTATCTTATCCTTATTATCATTTTTATTAAAACTATTATTATTATTATTATTATTATTATTATTATTATTATTATTATCATTATTATTATTATTAGTATTAAAATTATTATTACTATTATACTTATTCTTATATTATTATAGCTATTATGTTGCAAACAAAAGAAATTTATATAAAAATATATTTATAACATAAGTATACTAATAATACTTAATATTATGATATAATATTATTTATATTGATATAACGTTAACTAAATTATATATCAAATAAGCATTATAATATATTATAAGTATTAATAAAATTATATATAAATATTAAACTTAATACATAACTAAATATATATATAAATTTGTTCGATTACGATTATGTATATTAATAAATATACAAATGGTATAGGTTCGTGAATCCGAGGCCAACCCTGCATTGTTCAGTCTCGCCGTATGAATATTTTTACTACAAAATATCGTATTGTGAGTTCATTTGATTCCCTTTTACTCTTTACATTTTTGGAACTAAGAATACATGCGCTACTTTTACAACCGCTTTATTAAATGCTTTTGAAATACATTTTGAACTGTGAATACATGAAATGCTTTTATAAATGTTTGACGAGATAGACACAAGCAAAACATTCCTCGAATGAATTATGTGGACGTGATAATTGCCACCATTGAATTATGTGGACGTGATAATTGCCACAATTGATATGAATATTTTTTCCCCTGATTATTATTGCTTGGTAACCTAAGAATTAGGGAATATCACTAATTTTGAGAATTAGTGCACGCCTAATTGACGCGAATCCTAAAGGTAGCTACCGGGTTTAACATCCTCACCCAGAATGGTCACTAGACGGAAGGGCTAGTGGGCGTGGTGTTTAGTACTTCAAAGTTTATATGATTATTATACAGACGAGATGTTCTGTTTTGGGGATATTATTATGCGCATTATATGTTAAGGTCGGTTACCAAGCCAAGCTATGAAAGCAATGAAAAGTGAATGTTATGTATCGAGAGAATGATTTTATACACATGTTATGTGTATGTTATTTTTGTGCACGAGATATGTGTACGGTTACTAAGATTTATGAAAGATGATTTCGTACACGAGAAAGGTCTACTGTATTTAAAAGATATCGCATGTACATTACAGGTGGGTATAGGATTCGGACTCATTTGTACCATGCAGCATTTAAATCTTGTGGTCTATCAAAATGATGAATTTTATTGTTTTATGATAAACCTATGAACTCACCAACCTTTTGGTTGACACTTGAAAGCATGTTTATTCTCAGGTATGAAAGAAATCTTCCGCTGTGCATTTGCTCATATTAGAGATATTACTTGGAGTCATTCATGACATATTTCAAAAGACGTTGCATTCGAGTCGTCGAGTTCATCAAGATTATTATTAAGTCAATTATAGTTGGAGGTATTATGAAATAGTATGCTTGCCATCAACTTTCGATGTAAAGAAAGTTTTTCTTTTAAAAATGAATGCAATGTTTGTAAAATGTATCATATAGAGGTCAATTACCTCGCAATGTAATCAACTATTATGAATCGTTTATATTGTATATGAACGGGGCATTTCAGTTGGTATCAGAGCGGTGGTCTTAGCGAACCAGGTCTGCATTAGTGTGTCTAACTGATAGTCGTTAGGATACATTAGTGAGTCTGGACTTCGACCGTGTCTGCATGTCAAAAGTTTTGCTTATCATTTCGTGTCAAAAATTACATGCTTATCATTCTTAGGGAATCACTTGCTTATTATCTTAAGTCTAGACACCTCTTACTATATTTAGTGCATCGATAGTGTATAGACAAAATTCATATCTTAGCGTATCTGTTACTATAGACTTTTCCTGACAGCTTTCGTAGATTCCTCCGTAACTTATGGGATTTTAGTATTATATATGCATATGTAAATTATGTATTGCAGGGTACTAATATACATCCTATAATCTATTTTTTTAATCGAAAATCCTTCATCTGATCGTATGAGATGAATCCCTCAACCAGTTCGAATTCCTCGGATTCCGACAGCTATTTCGATATGGAGTTTCACCTAAGCTCCGAAAGTAGTGTCACCAGAAGGAATCAACCAATTCATATGATGGGTTCATAGCCTACTTAATCATTGGAGACAAAAAGAAGGTGACCCTTTTCATCAACCAAATTCATCTCTTGGCGAAAAACCTGAAGCACTTACCGGTGAACCAGTCCGAAATACCATTTTCACCCTCATTTCCCGAATATGTCGTCATGATTATTTACTATCTCAAATTCTAAACCTTATTCATTCGCTCATTCTTACCGACAATCATCCCGAAATAAAAGAAGAAGTAAACGAACTTCGCGTCCGAGTAATCAATTTGGAGAATATGGTGCAAAATTTACCAGCTTTAACAACATCACCGGCACCAACAGTACCATCAGTAACAGCACCAGTACCATCAACAATACATGCCTCAACATCTCATTCTGTACCTCAAGTATAATCATCGTTCTACGTATCGTTCTACATCAATTATCTTCGTTCTTCATGGTGATTATGTAATCTCTAATGTTTTAGAGATTATGTATTCTGGTTTTAACGGTAAACCAAATAAGTTTAATACTATATTAACTCATTAAATCCATGATTACATCTGAAGAAAATATATATGTATATATGTTTTCATAAAGATTGTAATTAAAAATTCTTTTGTACAAACTGTTAATGGTGAAAATATTTTAACGGGTAGGTAATACCCGAGAAATATTTAGATTTCAAATTAATAAGTTACACTGTACATTCTTCGAATCTGATTCAACAGTCATATACTATCTTACTTACATCCACAGATACGAATCTGTTCACCGCAGAATAACCATTTTCATTCAATTTCATATTTGGATTTTGACCTATCAGAATCCAACAAGTGGCATAATGAAGAAAACATAGGACAAAATAAAATTTGTTAGAAACAAATAAATTAACTATGAAAAAAAAAATTGTGTTAAGAATCCACTCTAACTGTTCCTAGCTAACTGATTATATTTGATTTATCGCAATTTAATTATCGCAATTTATATTCTCGCAATTTTATTTATCGTCATTTAATTTCTGTTATTTGTTTTACGCACTTTAAATATCGGGACACGTATACAAGGTTTTGACATATCATATCGACGCATCTATATATATTATTTAGAATAACCATAGACACTCTATATGCAGTAATGCTGGAGTTAGCTATGCAGGTTTGAGATTGATTCTACAATAATATATATATTTTGAGTTGTGATCGAGTCTGAGACATGTACACGGGTCACGATACGTATTAATTAATTCGAATATTATAAACTATATATGAATTATTGAATTAGCAACTGTGGACTGCTAACTGTGGACTACCGATATTGGACAATTAAAATGAATTAAAATATTAATTATACCATATGAAACTAAACATTTCTTCAAGTTGCCACTTGATTTAATCTTAAACATCCTTTGTAACTTGATTTCATCTTAAACCTCATTTTTATCTTGACGATTACAATCTGCGTTCAAAACTTTTATGATTCTTGAAAATACCTTAATTGAGAGGATGAACCAACCGCATTTCATCTACGGAAGAAAAGGTTTATGCATATAGTTATGCACCTGAAAAACTTCCGGAAACTGAGTAAACGTTTAACACATGGCTTTGCTAATTCCTTTAGTATTATTATTACAGAAAATAACTTTGCAACTCCTGTTCGAGATGGCCAATTTTGTCACAGCTTCAGCAAGTCAACTTCGACTTTTCGTTCGAAACAACCTTATCAAAATCTTGATATATATGCGTGCTCTTTTGTTGTTACCGGGGAACCTTTTATATTCCACCATATTACTATCAGCGTTTAATCATCTAAAAACACAATTCTCTTAAAACCACTTCGGATTGATAACCGATGAGTCAGATATGGCTACATTAAATGCAGAGGAAACAGTAAAATTGTAGATGACCTAAATGGCCAAGAGTTTGATGATAAAGAATGGAGTGTTGGGAACGCTCGATAGAAAATTTGGTACTGAAAAACGGATTGAGATAACCATGAAAGAGACCGAGAACAAATACAAGGACCAAACCTTATATTCAAAGAATCCAGGAAATTCTGGATCCGATGAAATCTTTAGAGAATATCTTGCTCCGAAGTCATGTTAAAAACCTTGCGGAAAATTTTTCTTCATCAACCTTTGAACTTAGAAATTCCAAAATATCATCATAAATATCTTCGATATTTCTGAGGATATTTTCATAAATATTCTTGTCCAAAAATTATCTACCTCTTCGTGTTTTCTGTATTTCATTATATTGGAAACTTCTATAAAATCTAAGTATAAATTATGAATGAATTGTGGAGAGGTGTTGGGAATTAAAGCATGAGTTAGTATAATATAATGGCGCTTGGCCAACGTGATTATATTACAGTAAGTCATGCTGAGTTTCTAATAAAACGTGATGATGGTTCACAGTAGATCATACCATCATCATGAACCATGTTACATAACTCTTTAATTCTACTTAACCTCTGAACATATCAAGAAAATACATTCTTGATAGTTCCATCCTAAGGAATTCTGGTAATTTGACAAATCAAATCGTACTAATACATTCCTTTCTGCTTAGAATACTATAATCATTCAAAATTCCATACTTACGAATTCTGGACACTTACTCCCTTTACTAGAGGTCGAGAAGATAATAAAAAGGCAAAGAGCTCTGAAACATAAGGGAAGATATAAACACCGACAACAACACTGAAATCACAAACCGTGTACATTAATACGAATAGCAATATAAAGACACGGGAGTATGATAAACACGATTACCTCATAAGCGAAGTAGAAGTAAACAGATTCCTCTGGTGGAAGTTGGAATAGAAAAATGATTTTTGTGATAGTCAGAATGAGGTTGAGAACCAGAGTTGGATTAAGCATATTCACAATCATTGAAAGTATGAACTAAGAAAGAAAGTATAGGAATGGTGAGAAGTAATGGAATGGAAGAAGTTAATTTATAATGGAAATATCAGACAGAGTAAGTGAGGCAGATCACCATATTTAATTATAAAGGTCTTAATTTCCTTATTAGCCGAAGAATCAAATCTTTTAGATTTCCAAGATTTTCTTTTAAATCCCTTGAATTCAGGAAATCAACTGTGACTACGTCAAAAGTTAAATCTCTATCTCAATCTTTTGTGACAGCTTCACTCGTACGCTTTACATAATCGAATTGTTTTATCCATATCACTCAGTAATGATAAAACTCTATTTTTAACTCCTATTCGTCATAAAACAATTTTATTGTTAGCCATGACGATCACGATCAAATTTCGGGACGAAATTTCTTTAACGGGTAGGTACTGTGACGACCCAGAAATTTTCGATCAAATTTAAACATAATTTCATATGATTTCGACAAGATAAGCAAAGTCTAATAAACCGAGTCTCAAAATGTTGGAACTATTATTCATGAATGCATTTGACTTTGACTATTCCCGACGATTCACGAACAATTGTTGTTAATAAATATGTATATATATATATATATATATATAAATATATGTGTATAAATAATAATGTGAAAGAAAAAAATACAAATTAATCAGTAGAACTAAATGTGTAAAATAATATATAATATAATAAAGTATTTATTAAAAAGAATCCATATATAAACTGATGTCGAACGAGGTGTATATAAAATAGTTATTATTTTACTAGGAAAAACTATTAAATACGATACAATTTTACACAAGATATTTATTTATTTATAGAATGGATATACTTAAACCTTGCTACAACACTTATAGGCAGTGTACCTAATCGTACAGTAGTGTAGTTTTTAGTAAGTCCGGTTCGTTCCACAGGGAAATCTTTAAACAAAGCTCAACGCTATATTAGTTAACTTTTATAAAAATACAAATATATATATAGGTAATATTATTATTATAAAGGGGGGTTTTTACCGTTTAATGACCGGTTTGTCGATTTTAAAACTTTAGTCGCAGTTAAAACCTAATGTAAAATATAAAATAAATACAAGACTTTAAATTAAAGCGTAAAGTAAATAACGATAATGAAATTGCGAATAATAAAAATGCGATAAAATTAAATTGCGATAATTAAAAAGTACGATAATTAAAAGTGCGATAAAATAAAATAAATAAAAGTGCGATAATTAGAAGTGCAATTAAATATAAAATAAAGGAAATTAAATATGAAATAAAAGAATTATGCTTATTTAAACTTCCGTAATCATGATGTTTGACGTGTTGATTTTAGTTTTATGCCCATGGGTTAATTGTCCTTTGTCCTGGATTATTCAATATGTCCGTCTGGTTTTTGTCCATAACAGTCCATCAGTCATAAATATAAATTGCAAGTGTCCTTGTCAAATTATTATTATACCCGAAGATAAATATTCCAACTAATTGGGGATTCGAATTGTAACAAGGTTTTAATACTTTGTTTAATGAATACACCAGGTTATCGACTGCGTGTAAACCAAGGTTTTACTACTTTGTTAACAATTACACCAATTACCCTTGAATGTAATTTCACCCCTGTTTTAATTATTCTAGTGGCTATTAATCCATTCCCGTGTCCGGTTAAATGAACGATTATTCGTACATATAAATACCCCGCCCATCGTGTCCGATCGAGTGTATATGGTAATTTATAGGGACGCCCAATTGTAAATCTTTATATTAACATTAACAAACTTTCATTTAGTTAAACAAATATAAAGCCCATTAATAGCCCATAGTCTAGTTTCCACAAGTGTCGTTCTTTTGTCCAAACCCCAATTATGGTACAAAGCCCAATTACCCAATTTTAATAATTAGCCTAACATCATGATTACTTCGTTTTAAACAAGCATAATAATAACTTAGCTACGAGACATTAATATAAAAAGGTTGAACATAACTTACAATGATTAAAAATAGCGTAGCGTTACACGGACAGAATTTCGACTTACACCCTTACAACATTCGCTAACATACCCTTATTATTAGAATTATAATTAAAATTAAAATATAAATTATAAATATAAATATATATTACTTCGTATGAATGAGAAGAAAAAATGATGATTTTGATCAGAATTCGGGTTGATTTATAGCCAGACTTGATTTTTGGGGCTCCGCGACTCGCGGCCAAATACCCTTAAAACTCCGCGAGTCGCGGAGAGGTATTTACAGTTTACACCCTTGGAGTTTCCTGCTGCCGACGGTTTTAAATATATATATATAATATATATATAATTAATATAATTAATTATATATTATATTATATTTATATATATAGTTAACTTGTAATTTTTAGTCCGTTACGTCGAGCGTTAAGAATTGACTCTGGTCCCGGTTCCGGATTTTCGAACGTCCTCGCGTACAATTTAATATCTTGTACTTTGCGTTTTGAATCTTGTACTCTTGTGATTTTGAGACGTTTCTTATCAATAATTGGAACCTTTTTGATTGTCTTTTGTTCTTTTGAGCTTTTTGGTCGTTTGCGTCTTCAAATCGTCGAATCTGTCTTTTGTCTTCACCTTTTATTATTTAAACGAATATCACTTGTAAATAGAACAATTGCAACTAAAAGCTTGTCTTTCTTGAGGAATAATGCTATGAAATATATGTTCGTTTTTAGCATTATCAAATATTCCCACACTTGAGCGTTGCTTGTCCTCAAGCAATATTGTCTTGAAATACTAGAATCACTTCTTTATTCTTCACACTTTGTACATCAGTGATTTCTATACGGCGGTATAAACAATGGTAGTAACGATATGGTTTACAGTCCCACATGACTATAAAAATTTAGATCCATTAAGGAAATTGGATCTTTATGAAAACATTTGATCTTTTGAAAATTAAATCTAGTTTTTTTTTTACCCTAGATAAGTTTTCCGGAATAACCCTTTACCGGTGTTTGCAAAATATTTTTGTGGGTTTGGTGGGTTTCAGATTTGAAAATTTTAGCTCAAAACTTGCGGTTTTGTGTCACCCACTTGCTAACCTTGTATTTGGAAAGCAACACGTCCAGTTTACTTGTTCCGTATATTACCTTTCGGCAAACTACCGTCCGGTTGTAAAGGAAAGCGTTGAACAAGCAACTGTTTAAGGCAATGTCCCGTGACATGCTTTTGATTATGGTCTATAACGTGTCGGACGCAATTACTATCCTTGGTAGGAGCAATAGTAAAGCTCACCCTTATAATTTGTCGGTCTGGCACAAGGTCCTGTCTTTGACCATGTTATGCAACCACCGTTCTTACGGTTGACACCCGATTTAGTTCAGGTGACCTAATGAATTCCAGGTGAATTCCTAGGATTTTACGTTCAATGGTAATGAACGCATTGAAAATAGGGTTTTCAGAAAACAAATCGGTTTATAATTTTGATCAAAATATTTTCTCGTTCAAGCTCGAGTTTAGATATCATTGAATTCCATGAGTTTGTAATTCTCAATCTTTAAGGTCAATCTCTAGGATTGAGTAATATCAGTCTTAAAAGCTGATTTTTAATCTTTAAGGAGATTATCCTTTCTGGGGATCTGATTCATTAGTCTTATCCAGCTAATTTGCACGGTGCCTCCCCATTGTACGAGATAAATCCTTCTCATGGTTAGGATAAATCTGACCACTTGGCGACCCTGTTTAATGCTGAGGTCCGTGGATTTCCTGCTGATTTTAGTGATGACTTTTCTAGATTTTTCGTCAACCTACAGCTGGTCTGAACGACAACTTCATGACCTAAATCAAGAAGCGCGTGTCTTTTTCGGAAGACTTTACTTCCTTTTAATGATGGAATTGATTCATCGTGTAGATCCATCTCTTCTTTTCTTTCATCGGGTAAAACAGTTTAGTTTAGTTCAAAGCAAAAGTATTTTCAGTTATTTGTTACAAATATATGTGACATATGTTTAAAATAACTTGGTAAATTTTCCCACACTTGGATTTTTATTTTTCTTTTTATCGTCCTCTATTCCATTTTAAATGAATTTTAACATTTTAGTTTGTTTCTCAATTTATGTCCTTTCCGAGGTAACAATAATTTCGGTGTTAAAACCTAGTTTTATCGTTCATAAATATGTATAAACATGATTTGAATTCATTTAATTGAAAAATTTTACTAGAATTGGGTAGTCAGTATATAAGACTAGTGCTGTTCTTTTTTATCAGAGAGCACTAGATTCTAATACAACTACTGCTTTACTAGTATTTTAATGGTAACCAAGTGTTTAATAAAAATTTTTAAAATCCGAAAGAATTTAACCCCTTCCCACACTTAAGATCTTGCAATGCCCTCATTTGCAAGAAATCAGTAACAATTTAAATTATTGAGGGTGATTTGTGTGAAAATGATTAAATTTTTACCAAAGTTTCCAAATATATTGGCGTTTGTTTGCTGAATGATAAATGGTGCACGTCATTTGTTCATTCCGTCTTGTTGTTATTTCACATATATTTTGCATCATTGTCGTCAAAATTACTTGCTTTTGCTGAACTTAATGCCAGTCTTTGAAAATGCGTTGTTTTACCCTGTTATGTACATAAGATAAATTGCAAACATATATACATATTTTTGAAGTTTGGTATATTACCCCACATTCAAAAATTATTAAAATCTAAGAATAAAAGTTAGATAATTATAAAAATGATTACAATATTAACAAAAATATTAAATGTATCAATAATTACAAATTACAAAATAATAAAAAAATAATAAGTAAACTAAGGATGATATTGGTACCAATAGGGGTTCCAGGCATACCCATACGTGCTATAGAATGCTTCGGCAGGATCATACGTAGGATATGGTGGCTGCATCTCTATCGACCAAGGAGGGAAGACGGGTTTCGGTGTAGGAATATAGTTTCTACCTATATGTTGGCAATGCGCTATGATCTGGTTCTGATGAACTTGCCAATCTTCAAATGCTCTCTGTCTAGCATTTTCGTATTCCTGAGAAGCTATAAACCTATGCATTTCTTGCATCTCATTCCCCCCTCCTACATTACCTTGTTCCTGGTTTCTCTCTACCTGTGGATGTCTACCATTGTATCGTACTGCGGCGTTATTTCGCCGCTTCAAAACTTTAGCACCATGGTATACATTTAAACCTATAGTGTCGCGGGGTTCCGGCTCTTCTACCAATAATCCCCCCCGACTTATATCCACACCGAGATATTCACCAATCAAAGTAATAAAAATACCACCTCCTATTATGCTATGTGGACGCATCCCTCGAACCATAGCTGATAAATAATAACCCACACAATATGGTATACTTACAGCGCTGTGTGGGTCTCGAATACACATATGGTAAAACAAATCTTGTTCATTTACCTTTTCTTTGTTTTTACCCCTTTGTGTAATCGAATTAGCTAAAAACCTATGTATTACTCTTAATTCGGCTCTATCTATATCCAAATAAGAGTAGTTTCCCCCTTTAAAACGGTGATGGCTTGTCATTTGACTCCACACACCGTGTGTATCAAAATTTTCATCTATTTTCCTACCGTTTAGTATCAATCCTCTACAATCGGCAGACGCTAATTCCTCAGGCGTGTATATACGTAAAGCCTGAGCCATGTCCAGTAAAGACATGTGGCGCATCGAACCGCCTAACAAAAATCTAATAAAAGAACGATCGGTTAAACTAGCTACCCGATCATTCAACTCTATACTACATAACAACTCTTCACACCATACTTTATATACAGGTCTGCGTATGGTGAATAAACATATCCAGTCATTAAAAGAAGAATTACCATACCTCTGTACCAGTAATTCCCTAATTGGCCCGGCCAATTCTACAGCTTCCAAGGGTCCCCATTCTATGACCCTCGGTACCTCAACAACCTTGGAATGAAGAGTATGCAAACCCCGTTGATATTTTGGATAATCTATCCAAAGTCTGTCAAATCGCAGGTTCGGGTGCAACTGTTCCAAGTGCATATCTGAAAAGGTCATGACTGGATGAGGTACATCCTGCTTGTAGTAGTTATCTACCTCCTGTTGTTCCAAGTTCTCAGCAGGAGCATGACGGGCTTGGGATGAAGATTCACCCCTTTCATTCTGCAAAACACATCAAACACAAATTTTGTGCATCCAAATATGCATTAGTGTCAGCAAAATCATCAATCAAAATAATTACAATGACATTATCAATTTATATCAAACTTAAGCTCATTTTCACATTTTTATCAAATCTACACTTTTTCAAATAAGCATATACGAAAATTTTTGCCAAGTTCATAAGCATTCAACTCAAATAACATGTCAAAATAATCATTACTAGCAAATAAACAAGTCTCAAATGGCATTATCTTTCAAAAATCAAGTTCATGAATTTTGGACTTGAAAAAGTCCACTTTAATTCTCAAAATCATGTTTAGGCTCAAAGTTTGGATCTTTTAACTACCTAGACATGTTACACTACTCAATTTAGCAATAATTCATGACAAAAATCGGCCATAACCTGTTTATATCAAAAAGCCCCAAATTGCTCAAGAACACAAACCCTAGATTATTCAAAATTTGAAGTTTAAGGCTTCTAATCATGTTAAACAGCATCAATCTAGGTTATACAAGCATAATACATAAACAATTTAAGTCTAATTACACTAAAAAGCATCAAAATCAAATTGGGGAAAAATAGCTCAAGAACACTAAAATTCGAATTAAATGGTGTTTAGGTGTAGAAATTTACCGTTTTTCTTGA